>NC_090922.1:616884409-619384409 GCF_040938575.1 Ambystoma mexicanum | reverse complement strand
CTGGGGTGAAGTGGCGCGGAAGCTGGCATGGAGGGGTATTACACTTAAGGTGGATTCGGCTTGGGCCTGTCTGCTGGGAGGGTATCCCAGGGCGCGCAAGCTTCGACATGTTGAGAAACTTAAAGATCTGGCCTATGTGCTTGCTAAACGCAGGATAGCCATGGGGTGGAAGTCATGTCATAAGCCGCGAGTGGAGGTCTGGTGGCGAGATCTCCAAAAATGGGCTGCCGCCGAAACGGCAGCGTGGCAGGATGGCAGTATGGCAAGGGAGGAGGAAGAAACGGGCTCTCTCACGGCATGGAAGTTATTGTTAGCTGAGCTGTTTGGTATGGGGTCGGCCTCGGCTAGACTTGAGAGCGATGAGGCCCCACCGCATGGAACGGACACTGATGGCGGACACTCTACAGGCTCATAGGGGGGAGGGATGGGGATTGCAGTGCCTTATTTTTTGTTTGTTTGGTTTTTGTTGTTAGAGGTGTTTTATTTATGTTCTGTTGTACTGTTTGGTTGAGATAAAATAAAAATATATTTAAAAAAAAAAAAAAAAAAAAGGCTATTTTGAAAACGGCCAAGCCACACAGATAAAACACATGCAGAGCTTTTTGGGATTATGTAACTACGTCAGAGCATCAGTCTTTGACTACAGCTCGTACATAAGGCCCCTATTACAGGCCTTGAAGAAAGCACAGGCAATGCAGGAAAACAATCATGTGGACTGGCGAGATAAAAGAAGGGTTTGACGAATTGAAAAAAGCTATTTGCACGGCTCCAGTTTTAGTGATTCCCAATTATGCTGAGGAATTCTTTTTTTCACATACAGACGGCACTGTTATGATGGCAGTGCTCACGCAGACAACCACGTTGGGGTACAAGCCCCTTGCATATGACAGCAGAATCTTAGAACCAGTAATGAGGGGTCATTTTCCAGGCAAATTATCCATAGAGAAAGCTGCATAGTTACGGTATGTTCCATGACGTTATTTGTTGAGCATGCACTATTTGTAATTTAAGAAAAACCGAAAGGCACGTTGACTTCTCAAAGGGCTTCTGCCTACGAGGTAGTTCTATCCAACCCAGCGATCAAAATAGTTAATGTAAAATAGTGAATCCAGCCATGTTTATAGCTGAGCCACTGACAGAGGGAGAGCCTGTACACGATTGCGCAAACTATGAAGAGTTCAGTGATGAAATCCCTAGATTAAAAGAGAATGCATTAGCAGGAGGAGAGATTGTTTCATTGACGGTTTTTCAAGGATCGATCAAAATGATGGACAAAGGTATACAGGTGCTGCTGTGGTAAAGAAGTGAAGTAAGTGGGCACCACTGTGATACGTCCACGTGTCTCAAATGTTCGTTATTGTAAACAAAAGAATAAATATGTTCGGATAGTTAGTGTCAAAATGTTCAAAAAGGAGCTGGCTGAGACGAATTTGGAGACACCCAAACTCAAAGTACATGTGAGGCAGAAGACCAAGTGAGATACAGGGTCACACAGCTGCTCTCAAAGGAACCCAATCCGGGTGTGAAGGTGGTCCAAACTTTTCAAAGTTTTATTCAAAGGTAGAAAAAAGGTATTTTTATGCTTGAAAAATGACAACAACATCGAGGTTCGGTTGTTTTTCAAGATGATTTTATCAACAAAAATTCCATCAAAGAAAATGAGTCTCATGAAATGAGAAGTCACTAATGCTTTCTTAGTGAGGAAGAAATCGCCACATTCGTTTTTTCTATCAGACCAAAAATTGCCAATGCATTTCCGAATTACATTTCCTTCATCAGGGCAAGTCTGAGCATGGTAAGTTAAATGCACAGGGTGTGGCGTGTAACTGCGGCTTTCGCATCGATGTGAGCAAGCGAGAGGAGAGGAGAGGAGAACTTTCCTCACTAAGAAAGCATTAATGACTTCTCATTTCATGAGACTCATTTTCTTTGATAGAATTTTTGTTGATAAAATCATCTTGAAAAACAACCGAACCTCGATGTTGTTGTCATTTTTCAAGCATAAAAATACCTTTTTTCTACCTTTGAATAAAACTTTGAAAAGTTTGGACCACCTACACACCCGGATTGGGTTCCTTTGAGAGCAGCTGTGTGACCCTGTATCTCACTTGGTCTTCTGCTGCTGTGGTAAAGCACATGTCTAATAGGGAATTTCGGGTGCTTATTAGTACTCGATTGTCGTTGCATTATTCAGCACAGGCTGCAGAATTATTGGCATTGATACTCGCGATCGAGAGTCACGCAGACCAGGAAGTAACAGTGTACAGCGACTCCGCCTATGTGACGTCAATGGTGCACGTAGGGTTAGTTGGAAGGGGCTACCTCCGAGCAGACGGTACGCCAGTGCAACATGCCACCTTATTGGATAGGCTCATAAAGGCACTACAACTCCCAGTAGGCATTGCAGTCGTTAAATGCACAGCCCATACTAAAGGGGCAGATTTTATCTCATGTGGAAATCAAGCAGCGGACGCCGAGGCTAAGCGCATAGCCATTACAGATATAGGGATGATGAATGTTGAAACTTGTGATGTAAATGAAAGAATGACTAAATGATGACTGTCTGAAGGATATAATCATTAGTCTAAAACAAAGTTAGTGGAAATCCAGGGGGAAGCACCCCAAGAGGAAATGAATTTGTGAACACGAAGAGGCTGTTCTTTAAACCCCTCAGAAGCATTGTGGTGACAAGACAGCACTGGTAAACCGGTGATCCCTGTAGCCTTATTAAGGGTGGCGTTACAACAGCTGCCCTACCCGTGCATACAACTAGGGAGAATCTTGCTGCAACTATTGCTGAGGATTGGTTTGTACCAAATTTGATGGAGCATGTTGTATTTTATATAGTGAACTGTATGGTGTGTCAACAATTCAAGTCTGTATATATATACGGGGTAATCCTGTCCTTGCAAATTCAAGACTGCAATCATTCTTTTGCAGTTATGATTTTAACCTTCCTGAAAGACCCAAACATTGGTAATCATTACTCCTAGTAGGGGGACGAAACAACCATCATTTGAGTTTGGTCTATAACAGCCTTTTTATTATTTTTATGGCCGTTCTTGTAGCTTTTTTTCTAGGAGTTTTTTGAAAAAAGAAAACCTATTTTTAAACATAGCAACAACAAGTAAAAAGTAGTGACAATGTGCAAAATGGTGAACAGTGCAGGATACAGTCGATTTACAGGTATGAAAAGTGGGCACATAACATATCCTATTGGTTGCAGGAACACTTGAGCTGTACACAGTATTGCTTCATATAGGTCACAAACTCCTAGTTCTTATTCTGTACGGTGCTGCATTCAGAAACTGCTTTTTTTGGATCCAAGCAGTGTGTGCCAATTAGGCTTCAATGGGTAAAGTCAATTGGCGTTAAGCGCTGGTAATATGCCCAGGAGGGGCTGGGACAGATTGCGGGCAGTTACATCCGTCTGTGTTAGGCGCTTTATATGGCGTGGCCAGCAAAAAAACTGGTCCAAGACCAAGAGAGACTGGACAAGAGAGACTGGTCGACGTCTGTAGCAACATAAAGACAGTTTGATGTGATCCTTGGCCGTGGTCCTTAGTGTTTTGCCACAAGGATCACTGACGTTTCAGTTATTGAAATTCACAACCTTCTTCTGGGGCCTTGTGTATGCAGGTCTCCCTTTCCAAGAAGCAGTTGGGGGATTATTCTACTCCGGGTGATGATTGGTATTCTCAAAGCAGTAGCTTTTCAAGTGCAGGGCTGGTCTGCTTGTAATATAGGCATCCGTGGCATTGGCAGGATGCTAGGGAGTAAAGATTCGATCTGTGCCCTTAGAAATCTGGATGTGTAAAGAATTCCAGTGTTTGCCGCGGCGTCTGCTGCCGGCGGCTTCCAGGGTGGAATGTGTCAATTCACGGCTGGGCATACACTGCGCACAGTTAGGCGAGTCATTCCGAGACCTAATGGCCCTTTCCAACACTTGCATATCGACTATGTCGACATGATACAAGTATGTAATGGATATAGATACCTGATCGTAGTGGTGTGTCCTTTCTCAAGATGGAATGGATAGAAGCAGGCCCCTGTAGACACCCAGATTCCACCTGTGCAGCAAAAATTTTAGTGCAGGAAGTATTTCCTAGATGAGGAGTATTTAAAGTCATGAGGTCAGACAATGGTCCTCATTTTGTTAATACAATTTTGGAACAGATTAGCTTGTTGCTTGGTATAAAGCACACGTTTTCTTTGGCTTATCATCCACAGGAAATGGGTTTTGTAAGAGGCTCAACAGCTTGCTTAAAGAAAGAATAGCCAAATTGAAGCTGACCTTGAAAAAAGGGTTGTTGCATTGTCCATCACTGCCATTATATGCTTTGAGGAACCAACCAGGTTCCGACCACCATCTCACACCCCATGAAATTGTGACTGGGAGACTAATGAGAACACCCCTAATGCCTCCATCCAGAGTTAGAAGTGATGCACAGCCAACGTCTGAACTGTTAGGATTGTAATTGCGCAAGTATTTGAACTGTAGGACTTCCAGTATCTGTCATTTCAGGACAGCTGCAGAGACAAGGGAGTAGAGCAGTACAGAACACAGAAGGAGATGCTTCAACTGACCAATCTAAAGAACTTCCTATTCCCAAACGATTCCCAGGAGATGCAGTTTTAATCCACAATCACGTGAGAAAAACTGGGATGAGCCCTGCTTTTGTGGCCCTTTCATTGTGGAGAACATCACGCCATCTGCTGTCAAAGTGCAGAGTGGGCGTGCCTGGATTTTGTTGGGAGACGTGAAAATCTTTGGTGGAAAGACTCTGCAGCCTGCACCCCTACCCGACGAGGCAAGTACAAGCATCAGGGAAGAACCACAGCATGTGCAGACAAGATCGATGACAAGGCAGGAGGACACGGAAGCTGACAAGAAGAAAGACAAATAACCCAGTGGACTGTGGCTTCGTTTGGGACACTCCTTTTAGGTAACTTATAAAAGGGACAAGAAATACAAATTCGAACACTATGTGCATCTCAGTTGCAGGGTTAAGGGAATATGTTTTTGTTCTTAAAGCCACAGTAGCTTATAGACTTTGGACTGAGGCATGCTTAAGCCTTGTTAAGAATTGGATTATGCCAGATTTTAATCATGGACACAGCAATTGGAAAAGGGTACAATGGCCAGATTCATATAACACAGAGTTCCTGTTTGGATTTATTTATGGTGTTACACAGTGATGACCTGACTAGAAACATTCTCACCTATTTCGAGTTAGTACAGTGCAATTATCCTTCGCTGGTGGGGCGAACCACCCACATTTCAGCCTTTTTACAAGATCCTAAGAATGAAGAAGTTATAAAAAGATTACTCAGTCATCATTAAACAATTCTTGCAATTACCTGAATACAGTGAGGAGAGTACAAATGCCCCAATCAAACGAAGCAGCTCATAGAATGGTCAGTTTGGTGTTCTTTCGTCTGATTGAAGAATATCCGCACTTGGTTGGGAGACACACCGATGTGCGGACCTTTCTCAGGGATCCAAGAAACACTGCCCATCTATCATATCATATCATATCATATCATATCTGAATGTGATCCTGGAAGGTATCATCACCCAAGTGAGCCCCTATTCTGAAAGAAATCACAGATCGGTGTAGAAACTCTTCCGAGGGACAGATCGAGAAGTTGCTGATAAAGAAATACTTTTTGGTTCCTGCTGAAAGATATTTGGCATGTCGTCTGGGCTGAGGCAGATTTGAGGCATAGATTGGGAGATAATCCATGTCATACAGATTTTATATACTTGCTGAGGTTGTTTTTCTTCATACTAAAGAGGTGTCTGCAGTTCGACTAGTGAAAGACTGATTCCAAAGACACAGATAGTGTTTTCGTCATCCAGTAAGCAGACAATTGATCAAGTTTTTTCTTCCTTAGGTGTTTAAAATGGGTAATCTAAATAGCAACATTATTCTGCTGCATGAAGAAAGGCGCTCACGTTTTCCAAGAAGTAGATGTTGCAGGTTAACTTACCACTTTTTAACCTACACCTGTATTGTGTTCATAATTGTACTGCTTTCCTTGACTGCAAGATACAGCATTTTACATTGGTGAACATGGAGCGAACACTCCTGTGCACATTTCTGAGCAGAAGTAAATAGTACGTGTGGCAACTACTAGGTGACCTAGACCATATGTAGTTATTCCTGTCCCCAAGAAAGATGGTGAATTGAAAGAGCTTGAGATGGATGTTGTTAATAATACACATACAAAACGTGTCTTAAGAGACCCTTCCTAGATGCCAAACACAGGCTGGGAAAACTAGGCAAGGCAAAGGTTCGATCAAAATGAACCAACACAACTAATACATGCAAATACACCCGGTCCAGTGACAATTGATCCAAAAGCAGTTTCAAAAGGAAGATCCTTGATGGAGATTATAAGAGACATTTTCATGCCCAAATGGGCTGCTGAGCAGATGAGAGGTTCTGAACTTTCTCCCACACAGGGAACACAGACGGAGGTTCCTGTGATTAATTCAGTAAGAAGAAGCTACATGGGTACACTTCATGATACAATTATGGAAGCTCATATGAAAAGAAGCACATAGGAAGATAATTATTAAATGATTAAATGGACAGCACAGCACACTTGGGAAATAACATATGGTGCCAACACATGAAGGAGGTCACGAGAAGAACTTCAAAGGAGGAATGCTTTGTATGTGCACTCCTGCCATACAGCATGGGGTAGTCAAAGTTCTGTTTCAACAGCTATGAAGATGTCCAAACAGCACATTGTCTTTCACAAATGGCACTTTGCAAAACACTTGGTAATCTTTGTAATTCCATCTATGTGTGGCGCTTGCTAACCTTCATGATCCTATCTAGATGTGACGCAGGCCAATGTTCACAATTATAGCTGTGGCACATACTAACATTCATAGACCTATCTAGGCGCGATGCAGGCTAAAGTTCAGAATTCCATCTGAGTGTGGCACATGCTAACATTCACAATCCTATCTAGATGCAATGCAGGCCAACGTCCACAGTTCTCTATGGGTGTGGCACTTGTTGATATTGACAAGTGTGTTAGTAAGCAATGCAAGGCAACATTTACAAATCTGTCCTGAATAGATACAGTCTGGTGTTCACAAATATTTCTAAGTATGCATGGTGTAGGTCTATGGCAGTATATGTAATGGAAAGGTAAGGTAGAGTGGCAGAGGCTTTCTGGAGTAGAGTAATTGCTCTACACCCCACCCCTGCCACACATACAGTTTTTGTTGGTGTCTGTTGACTGCTGGCTTCATTGGCTTCCCCTGCCGACACCTGCAGACACGTCTTGGAGCCGCCAATGTAGTAGCCGCCCTTGGCCTTGGAGCCCTTAGCCGCAGGGGTTGCCGGGCAGTGGGTAGCCCAGGGTTGGTGAGTTTCAGTAGTCACCCGACCAAACAGGCTCACAGGGCAGGCTAGGAGGCGGGAGGAGGGAGGGAGGTCGAGGGGCTGGGGATGCTAGTGGGAGGACACAGGGGGCGGGACAAATTAGGGGGAAGCTGCCGCCAGTGTTGGGAGGCAACGAGGGGCTTGAATCCCCAAAATAGTGGTATGGGGGGCAGGGGCAAGATCACCACGCACGCTTACCTGGGCCAGGATGGAAATGGCCCAGGAAGTGAAAATGCCTCGGGTTAGGTCCTCCACGGCATGTTTGTGTAGATGAGAAAAAAGATTGGTGACTCGAAAACATCGGGGCACAAACAAGGGCACAGTATAAGAACTATAACAAGTTGATAATTAACTTCAAAGGTTTTTCAATTTTATGTACTTTAAATTCCTCAGTTTTTCAACGTAAATAAAAAAGACAAATTAACAAGAAATAGTTTTAAAAAATCATATAATCTTCAAAATAAAGTAGGCACAGGTAGTAAACATTCAACAATGTGTTTCAAGTATACATTGCATCTGTAAATTCATTGGGCCATCTAGGTCCAAACATAGGTTACAACAATGTGTTTGTGGCACAAAAAAGGTTTTTTGTAAAGGAAATTGGGATATCCTAAACTTGTTAGATGTCATGATGCCTACCTCCGGGCATCAGGATCAAGCCCATCAGCTGCGGGAGAAGGCATCATGATACTTATTTAAAACCCAAACAGCCCTGTCTGGGGCTGTTTGGGTTCAGTCCTGGCGCCTTAGGCGCCAGGCTCATAGACTTCACTTACCTGATGCAGACCATGCTGCTAGTGAGTTTAAGCCAACGTGAGGCCTGGATAGGACTATTTTATTACAGGGACTATTTTTTACTCGGGCGTGGTTCTAGGGACTTCTTACCTGGGACAACTTTGGAGGCTATTTAAACCACGCCCGAACAGCAGCACACGCTTCGTGTTATTCTGCATCCAGCAGCGTAACACTCACCGTGCCTGCAGCCTGCATCCAGTCTTCTGCAACGCCCGCCTCGAATCTGGAGCTCCTAAAACAAAGAGGAAAGAAAAGGACAAGATTAGAAAACAAGCTATCTCGAATTCGTCACCTGATTACGGATCCATCTCGCCTCAGGACCTGGAAAGAACATAATTTCTGTACACGTCACATCTCCAGCTGCAGAGCCGCGCCATACTCAACAGTCCTCGCAGCATCTTTCGATTCAGCGCTGCTTCCATCATTTCTTCGCCGAACTCCGGCACCTGAAGGACAAAAGAAAACAAGGTGAGCCGAGAAAACCAACAAATAAAACACTTATCACCATAGACTTACCCGATTACCACCGGAGGCATTATTCTATAACTCTCCACATCTTCATGTGCCGCACCTGCAAAGGGAAAGAAAACAACATGTCAAACACCTGCAACATTTACCGGACGGCGCCAGGTAATACAGACTCTTACCTGAGCGCCACCAACTGCCACGAGGGTATCTTCTCACGATCTTAGCTGCAAGAAAGGAAGGGGGGGCGAGAGTGAATCATCAGACATATTGAACTCTATGAACTTGATATTTACTGAACCTTGCCAGGAACCTCAGAGTCAATAGTCTCTGGAACTCTCCCACGCCTTCAAACCAGTGAAGTAACTGGCATCTACGCACCCACGCAGGATGGAGAGCTCATCATTTAAAAACATAAGGTGAGGTTGCTAAAAGGGAATATCCGAGGAGACAAGAAGGGAGAACGAGAACAGTGGGAGGGTGCTGTTAGGCAGAAACCTGTGCAGTTCCCTTAGGGACCACTGCAAAAGATTTAAGACTACAGGTGTTTGGCAGTAAACCCACTTGGTAGCAGTCAGTACCACACAGATTCACTTGGTAGCTGTGGCTGAGCAGTCAGACTTCCCTCAAGAAGAGTTAGGCAGTGTATATAGAGTATACACAATAGGTACAGAGACACAGTAGCACAAGCAAACACTGACCAGAGCTTTGGTGTAAAAGTATATAATTATTTATTTAACAACACACTTGTAAATTACACAAGCATAAAGAGAGAAGTAAATTCAGCACACAGTCACTATTATATATATACTACCCTAATTACTTATCCGCCAAGTCTTAGTGAGAAACACCACTTATTTTCAGACAGAGGTGAGTGCTTAACGTAAGATGGCACTCTAATAACTTATTAAAAAAGGGAGGGAAAAAGGCAGAGTTATGGAAGCACACAAATTTCAATACTTTTAAAAGAACCACAGTAAGGCAGGATAGGCAGAGTTCTACTGGAGAGCAAGGAAGTCCATTGTAAGGCCCACCTCTTGGAGAGAGCAAGCAGAAGGGGTCCAGGTTCACACAGTGGGGTTATGCCCGAAGAGTTTTGTAGATAGTTCGCACAAAAAAGGATGAAATTAAAGTCAGGAAAAGTTAGCTAGGTTGTCCCAGGCCAGCCCAGGTTAGAAAGTCGAGGCTTTACTGTCAACCCGAACAATCTGTCGCAAGGGAAGCCAGGCAGGACACAGTACCTTAAGTGTGAAGGAAGCTCCAGTGGGGGCAGTTGTTCCTGGCAGCGGGTGCAAGTGGGTGTTTCGTCCAGGGGAAGAGGAGGTCTCGCCGTGGAGGAAAGATGAAGGTCGTTGCACTGCCAGGGAAGAAACCAGCCGCGGAGTTCATTCGGTTAAAAGGTACTACCCTTCTCTTTGCGGCAGTGGTAAGCTGTGGTATTCCGGTTGCCGGGGTGCTTGGCACGGGCAAGGCGGCCACGAGATGCTCCAGGAAGGTGAAAAGAAGGCAAAACTGGTTATCCCCACCAGTCAAAGGAAGAAGACTCTCCGGACTGGAGATCTCCTCTGTCGTCGGGAAAAGTGGTGAGACGGTTCAGAAGGGCTCCACCGGTAGTGTCGTCGTTGCAGGTCGGCTCAGCTTCTCCCTCCTTAGATTCTTAGGTCCTGTGGCGACTTCTGAAGTTCCAGTCCCCAAAGCCCTGCTTTTATGCAGCAAACCCCCATTCATTCAGCCTAGCTGTCAATCAAACATGCTAAGTGGTGAGCTGGCCGGCTCACCACTTGGGCCAATCACACAAGAGTGCGACTTGAGTTACCAAGGTAACTCAGTCCAGGGTGCCTAAACCCCCTCCCACACCCCCTGTGGTACCCAGACAGAATGGCACCACTTTTGGAGGCTTCTGTGGAGAAGCGCGCCAAAAAGTGGAACAAAGGGCTCGACTTGGGTTGGAGTCACAGAAGAGAACACAAACGCCATTTTAGAATCGAGTTCTGGCAAAAAATACCAACCGGTGAATTCATATTAAATAAATAAACCGGCAGTATGTTCGAGGCTATAATAATTAAAGTTGGTAGCCTCGAACAATGGGAAAATCCCATAGAGATATATTTGCGGTCGAATATAAAAAGTAGTATCCACTGCCACCAGCCAAAACTCGATCAGGGGGGACGGAGAAGTGCCCCCTCGAACAACAGACCCCGGGGCAATCAAATTGCCCCGACCAGTACGTCCACAATATGATGGTTTGTACTGGTTTCTGTTCATAATTTGGGACTAGTAAAGCCAATGGTGACTTTACATGCCCTGGGAGACAGTAGTCAGTCCCAGGGTATAGAGTCTATGTTGGGGGGTTCGCTACGACACCCTGGGCTACGGCACAGAGGGTGCTGAGTAACCCACATCAAAAACACATGAGACCCTATGGAGTAAAAGACCCCATAGCCCATTAAACGCATGGAAAGATAAAGGAACATCTCAAATCATGTCTAAGAGTGGGAGTAAAAAGAGTCTCACTCTTAGCAGGAGAAAAAAATAAACCCCACAAATCCAGCAAAGCTGCTGGGGGACTCACTAGGTTTGGGAAATTAGCCTTTTCAGAGAATTCTCCCTAACAGGTGCTAGAACTCAAATCCACGGGTGGCTAAATCCCTTTTTTCACTTGCAGGAGAATACTTCTACGGATCAAGCAGACGAGATTAGGTGGGCCAGTCCAGACCGTCATCTCGGCACTACGCATCACGTTGGTGGAGACCGCAGCTGTCCGGGTCCGATCGACGCCCCTGTGGGAACCAGGTAAGCGTAACATTAGGTAACAACTCTAATTCTATAATCCCATAGTAGTGGGAGGGTAGCTGTATTACATCTGTAGGGTTGTCTTGATATCTTGATAGGAGATATTGAAGTTAAGTGACAGATGTTGTTTGTCCACCTATCTTCTACTACGTGTTTCGGGCTTTTTACCCTTCTTCAGGTATAAGATGTCCAGATTAATTCATTCTGAAAATATAATAGAATAGGGTAGATACAAGTATGTTTAAAGATTAGGACAGCGCAAGTGTCATAGTTATTCGTGCAGAGCTTAAGAATACATTGATACATACCTCGTACTGACGAACCCTACTGAACAAGTTAAAGAAATCATCAAAAAAACTTTGGATGCAGCAGAAATGAAGAAATCATCACCCATAAAACAAAAGCCTTCTTGATGAATCCACATCCTTTCATGCCAGTAATTTACATTTTACCCAAAATTCATAAGTCTGCAAGACCCACCTGACCGGCCTATAATAGCAGCAACAAACAGCTTATTGGAACCCCTTGCACAATACATCGATAAGATCATAGAACCTTTTGATCAGAAAGCAAACACTTCATCAAAGACACAAACCATTTTGTGACTAAATTGGAAACTCTAAATTACAATTCATCAACCGACCTACTGTTTACAATGGACGTAACCAGTCTTTATACAAATATTAGACATCCAGCTGGACTAGAAGCAATTGAATGGGCCCTGTTGAAAACAGAAAACAATGTGAAGAGTGATAGACTAGATCATCCAATTACTATTGTACTCAACAACAATTTCTTTATGTTCGAGGACAAATACTTTATTCAGATCTCGGGAACATCGATGGGAGCCACAATGGCTCCCAGTTACGCCAATATTTACATGGCTTACCTTGAAGAAACTAAGGTGATTAACAACCCAACCTGGAAGAACCAACTTAAATTCCTTGTGAGATACATCAACAACCTTTTTGGTGTATGGACAGGCTCTGAGACAGAAATCCAACCGTTTTTTTGAATTTATGAACACACTTGCACCCAGGATTAAATTCACGTACAAAGT
Source organism: Ambystoma mexicanum (assembly GCF_040938575.1). Taxonomy (NCBI): domain Eukaryota; kingdom Metazoa; phylum Chordata; class Amphibia; order Caudata; family Ambystomatidae; genus Ambystoma; species Ambystoma mexicanum. The sequence goes on along the minus strand of NC_090922.1, from coordinate 619,371,890 downwards.
AAGTTCAACATCTCTGGAATTCCTTGACGTACTGGTTTACGCCAGAAACAATAAACTGGAAACATTGTCCACTAAGAAAACTGACAGGAATAGCCTACTCGTGGCTTCTAGTTTTTATCCAAAAAGAACGATAGAAAGTATACCACTAAGTCAACTAATGCGATACAGAAGAATTGTCTCTGAAGAAAGCGAGTTCGACAGAAAGGCTAATGAACTAACAACAAAAATTTTGAACAGGGGCTAATATCATTCAGATGCAAGCAGATACGGAAAATGTTTAGAATATACCCCGGCAGGAGGCATTACAACCAAGTATCAAAAAGAGAAATGATGTCTTGGTCTATGTTACCATGTACTCTCAACAGACTGGACGGATCAAGAAAATCATCAAAAAAACCTGGAATAGCCTGGCGTTAGACCCTCAACTGGCAACTCTTCCTTGACCACCAAAATGTTTGCCTACAACAAGAGCAGATCCGTACAGGACCATATGATTAAATTAGATTTCAGCTACAAGCGATCATCCTCCACAATATTCAAAGGAACTTTACCTTGTAACAACTGCAACTTGTCATAATGTCATTAAGGGGAACTCTATCAATCACCCTTATAAAGGAAAGAAGATCTTACTTAAACACACCACCTGCGACACAAAGAATGTCGTCTATGGGATAAAGTGCATGTGTGGCCTTTACTACGTTGGACTGACAGGAAGGAAAGCTAAACAAAGACGGGGAGAGCATAAATCCAATGTTCGCCTGGGGTCCCCCAAACTCCCAGTTGCCCAACATTTTAAGGAACTCAAACACACGGTAGCACAGTTAGAATTTGTAATAATGGAACATGTCCAGCTACCAAGACGTGGGGAGATTCCCCCCAAACTCTTACAATGTATATTTGAAACACATTGTTGAATGTTTACTACCTGTGTTTACTTTATTTCGAAGATATGATTTTTTGAAACTATTTCTTGTGAATTTGCCTTTTTTGGTTACGTTGAAAAACTGAGGAATTTAAAGTACATACAATTGAAAAAACTTTTATTAGCAACTTGTTATAATTGTCTTATACTGTGCCCTTGTTTGTGCCCTGATGTTTTTGAGTCACCAATCTTTTTTCTCACTAGTACTGATCTGGTAGCACAGATCTAACAAGGTGCACATGACAATTCTGTTAAAAAAATGTTGTTGGAATAATTTGAATTGAAGAAGAACAAAAGAGTTGTGAATATTCACTTGTGAACTCGTGGGCACCCTTACAACCCAATTTCTTCATGTTTGTGTAGATGGCCAATCAGGGCCGGGGGGGGGGGGTGGAGGACACAGGGGGCGGGACAAATGGGGGGGGAAGCTGCAGCGGGTGTTGGGAGGCAGAGAGGGGCTCGCAGCCACAAAGTGGTGATATGGGGGGGGGCAGGAGCAAAACACCCACGCACGCTTACCTGGGCCAGGATGGAAAACAGAGGTCAGATGTAGATCTGGGGATCCGTGTTATCACTAGAGGGCTTGGAAAAAGGAGTGGTGATCTGCAGAGCCTGGGTAGTCATTGGTTGTTACAAACTTTCCATTGACATAGTACAGAATGGCTGCAAGCCATTATGGCCAAGACTTGCTAAGCTACTGACTTGGGTCGAAGACAGAGGAGGACCCTTGTAGATAGTGCCACTGGAAAGTTCAAAGCTATGTTTCAGGAATAATGGCACAAGGAAAATGGGAGAGAATCAAAATTGTGGTTGAATATTTGATGTTCCAGAAATGGTGCATGGAACAGCAGTAATCATGGATCATTGTTGGACTTGTGGATCCAAGGCCTACATAAGGCTACCTAAGGACATGGTGAATGTCCAGGTTCCAGCATTAGTGATTCCAAAAAGTGATCTGAATCTTGACAGTTTCCCAAAAGCAGATGCTCACCTGAGGAAGAAGAGATCTATGGAGCTGATAAAAAGAATAAAGAGAGAACTACTTTTTCAGCCAGACGAATAGAAGCCTTTGATTCTATCCCATATGAGCAAAAACTATTCAGCCAAACTTCTTCAGTGTTCACACTGATCTTCATGCCAAGAATACAAATTGGAGCAAATACCAAGTGGCTACAGATAACCAGAAGGGAACTGCTGCAGACAATTAACACTACCATAAAAGGATTCAATGCAATCAGAGAAGAGATGAGAGCCATAAGACTGAGGACCCTCCAGAATAGGTACGTCTTGGATATGATCACAGCTATGAATGGAGATGTTTGTGCAAAAATTGGAGAATCACGTTGCACCAGCAGGTGGTGTATGTGGGGCCTGGTCCGACAGGCTGAGCAGCTTCAATAACCAGGGTCGTGCTGACCACCATGGGGCTATAAGGATGATCCGAAGGTCCCTCGACTCCCTGATCCTGCAAATGACCTTGTGCACTAGGGGAGGTGGGGGTGGGGTGAGCGTAAGCGGTCATGTTGTTCCACAGGAATTGCATTGCATCACCCAGCGAACCCCTGCCTTGGCCCTGCCAGGAGGCAAACTGGGGGAACCTATTGTTGGTACTGGTGGCGAAGAGATCCACCTGTGGATGACCCCCCCCCACCTGTTGAAGATCACCTGAAGGACCAGCCTGTTCAACTGTCATTCGTAGTTGTCCGCACCCAGCCTGCTGAGCCTGTCCGCCTCTGGGTTGGACTCCCCTGGGTGATGAACTGCTGACAGGTGTATGTTGTTCACCAGAGCCCACTCCCAAATGTCGACCGCTTGTCTGCGGAAGGGAGGGGACCGGGTGCCATCCTGCTTGTTGATGTAATACATGCAGATGGAGCCGTCTGTTTGAATGAGAATCGCCCTGCCAATGACAATGGGTAGAAAGGCTTTGAGAGCAAGCCAGATAGCCATCATCTAGAGCCAGTTGATGTGCACCAGCTGTTCCTGTCAGGACCATACACCATGGATGCTGTGGATGTCCAGGGTAGCTCCCCATCACCCTAGGGATGAGTCTGTGGTAATGGTGACCTAAGGTGATGGTTGCCGGAATGGCCTGCATATCCGCAGGTTGTTGTCCGTACCATACCAGATCAGATCCTGGTGGAGCTGTTGTGTTATGTTGACCTGCTCCGCTTTCGAACCCTTCTCCTGGTTCCAGTAGGCAGAGAAATGTAGCTGCAGCCGCCTCATTTAGAGCCTTGTATGTGGCACTGCAAGAAGACATGTGGTCATAACCTCCAACAGGTGTTGGCACCACCACGCCAAGGTCTGCTGAGAAAATGCCACGTGGTCCTCTTGACTACAGGTGACAATGTCTGTTGATGAATCAGCACCAGATTCAACATCAAGAGAAAGTAACTTTAAAGAAATTCTTGGCAACCAGAACAGTGCAAGAATTAGGGTTTTATAAAAAGGTACACACCATTTCCAATTGAACTAAAAATATTCACTAAAGAATGGCATTTGTAGATTATTTGGTTTACCCCCATTAGACAAGGCGGAAGCTTCACTAAAAAATAATTATTTACCTTCCAGGTTTCTACAAAGGACGGCTGAAACAGGGACCAAACGACCAGCATATACCCTCACAACGTAGGCCTCCTCTTTCCAATGGGCCATTGAGTACCAGCCATCATTTCAGAGAGTGATATGCTCCTCTTCTGACAGAGGGCTTATAACTTTAGCATAAGGGACACCAGCGGTACAATCAGGAGAGCTGGATTTAATCAAGATAGTTATTTGTGCTCCTACATTACCAAATGTGCCAGTAGCTAGGAGGTTAAAGTTCTTTGTAAAAAACAAGCGTCACATTTTTCAAGAACATTCATTCCTATAGGCAGTTCAGGATTTTCACTTGAGTTTGTGAGATTCCCCGCAGTAAGCCTCAATGACACCCCGGACAGAGGTTTATTCGAGACAGAATTTATTGTTGATATCCAAGCAAATATGGCTTTGCTTCAGAAGAGAAATATATAAAGGGTTTCCCACATCGTAGTGGGGGAGAGGGGATTTGTCAGAAATATCTTTCTGGTAAGAAAGAAGGACAAGGGATTTGCTCATTTACAAACTTCTGAACTTTGAGGTTTATCGTCACTTCATGATGGAGATGTTTGCCACATCGAAAAACATGTTAAGGCCACGAGTTTGGTTCCTTCAATCTCAAGAATGCTTAGCCTAAGGTCCCCATAAGGATTCAACACTGGAAGTACCTCCTGTTTCAGTGGCAGGGATTCACTTTACCGTTTCCCACTTTCTTCTCAGTCTCTCCTTAGTGTTTTACCTAGCTGTCAAGACGGTAAACTGCCTTTTTAAAAGCCAGAGGCAGCATGTTTCTGGTTTACATGGATGACTTTTTGATCATGGCCAGATCAGCTCACTAAGCCAGTGCACACTTTTGCATAGCGATGCCTGAGGTTTATCATAAATTGGGAGGAATAAAAGATGGTTCCTTGACAGATTATGCAATTTCTGAGATTTGAAATAGACTGCAGGACTACTTTCCTCAGCCTTCCCCAGCAGAAAGTAAGACTTAACAAGAAGCTACAGAAAGCTGCTCTACATATTTTGGTGATCTCGTCAATGGTACAAAGTTGTTACATTGCCAGGCTTTGTTTCGCTGAATTGTTTGCCGAAAAGCCTTGGCTGAAAATAGTAATGCAAAAATATGTGGGGGAGGGGTAGAGGGATATAATGGGTTGGGGGGGGTGGTTGAAGAGGAAATAGATAATATGGAAAAAAGGATTGCAGGATACCCCACCCCCAAATAAAAACATGGCAATCAAAGAACATAGTACCCCCGCCAATGCATCTGGACAGAATAATAGGGATCGTCTCCTCTTCAATTTAGGCTATTTTACCAAGCCCTCTTCACTACAGGTATCTTCTGCGGGTGAAGGTAAGAAGCATGCACCAAGGTTTAGGGGAAAGTTAGAATGGTGGATAGTGCATATGGACGTCTGGAACGGCAAAGCCAACATCGGTTCATGCGCTACTCTTCAATTAGAATTCGACAAGTCAGAGGAGAACCTGTGGGGATCGATATGGCACGGCCTTGACTGGAGAGCTACAGTTGCCACAGGTGTCCCTTTGGCAAATTTATTGGAAATGCTTGCAGGCCCTTTGCAATCAGGTGCTTTGCAGGAAAATTATCTCTGTGTGGGAAGACTGTGGATTGGGAATGTCACAGCAGTCCGGTACATCAACACTCGGAAGGAAAACCTTGTTCAGGTTGCTGGCGGAGCGAGCCAAACCTTTCTGCGAATTTCGGCTGGTCTACCATATCAAGAGATTCAGGCACAGTTTTGCCCACGGAAAATAAATCTGATGGCAGATTGGTGCTCTCATTAATGGCCCAACAAAAGTGACTGCAGGCTTCATGCCTCCCTGTTTCAGACATGTCACGCACAATAGGGACCATTCCAGGTGATCTGTTTACATCTGCCTCAATACCCAGTCTTTGGTCTCTTTCAGCTGGAGGACCAAACCCTTGACCAGACCCATGAACATCCTTTGCCAGGCATGGGGAGGTTGCTGGGATTTCCCACTTCCTTATGAGAGCTCAGACGTCCAGGGCACAGGTCTGGTTCAAATAACACCATTCTGGCCATCTGAGGCATGATACTCATTGGCTCTTGAAAGGCCCATGGACAGGCCACTTTTCAGTGAATGAAAATGAAATCAATAATGGCACTAGAGTGTCCTCTTTTCCATGTGTTCTGTGGCGGGCTACCGGCCGGGCATGAACCATTTAACATAACCAAGTTTTTTGACTCAATAAAAGTGTTCCAGGAGACCAGTCTGCTATCCATGCGTTTATGGGGAGCATCCAGACAGTGCAAATTTAAATCGCCCGCCAGGATAACATGCGGATATATAGGGAGTTTAATAATCTCTAACCATAACTCTTCCAAATCTTTAAAAAATGTTTTGGTGGACATTGCAGCTGGATTCCAATATATGTTTACTATTGCATATCTTTGTTCTCTTATTGTGATAATTATCAATTGAGTATATCGATTTGGTGCAGACTGGTGTTCTAGAACAATTTCTGAGGACTTGTTTAAGGCCATAAGGAGACCGGACATGGGCCGACCTTTCACAGATCGTATTGCAGGGTTAAAAACTATTTCAAAGTTGTCCCACACCGGCCGCTCCGTGAGCCAAGTTTCTTGAAATAAAATAATATCATGCTGCGATAACTTATTGGAACCATTCCTAAATAACTGCCCGTGGCCTCGAGTGTTCCAGCTTATCATAGACAAAGATGGCAGAGGATATTGAAAAGTAAGTTACGACTGCTTTGATACAGATTGAGGCATTGGATGGTAATTTTGGTTTATCGACTGAACACATAAACCCTGTCTCTGGTTAGAAACATATGTCTGTGTTGATAGGTTTTGCACCGCAGAAATAGGAACTTGAGTTGTCACAGCAGTGAGAAGCGCGAACCCTAATTCATATATTTCTCGTTTAGCAAGCCACAAAGTGTTTAACACAACTCGTGAGGACACCCAAAACCGTGCAACAGAGAGATCATTATCGAAGATAAATTCCACCAAATCAATATCGGAGGATTGCAGATCATCTAACGCAGGAATTTCAGCTAGTATTGCAAGTATACTAGTGCGATTTAAATCATACTTCGCATGAGGTATATCTCTGCATCGGATAATCAATGGATATAGCGATACAGGTCTGGTTCAAATAACACCATTCTGGCCATCTGAGGCATGATACTCATTGGCTCTTGAAAGGCCCATGGACAGGCCACTTTTCAGTGACTTCTTACTGGGCCATCCCCTTCATTCACAGGTCCTGGAGGGCTGCCTTCAACAAATTGCCTGGAGGATATAGGCAAGAGATGGTCCCCGAAAAGGCATTTTGTGGGAGGCTTTGGCTTTCCAACCTCAATTATGGGACCCTATTAGGTCAAATGTTTTTGCACAGAAGGAGTGGTTATGCTGGTGTTCACCAAGATATCTGGATCCATTTAAACCAGATTTCGGCTCTTGCAAGGTGGACCCTTTTTGTCACTAGCTTCCTTCTATTCCTGAGAAATATTTTCACAGCATTTCTGAAGGGTTGCCTCGAGAGGTGTAATACATGGTTACTTTTTATTTTTTATTTTTTTATTTGGACTGACTTACTTTTTCTCACTGCTTGTGAAATAAATAAAAAAGAGTTGTGCATAACACTCATCACCATGCTAGTAATAGAACCCAGGCTCTGAGTCGGAATTTACTAGGACTAATCTCTATTCCATGGTTGGTAATGTAAAAGGTTTTTATCATAGGAAGATGAATAATAAAAAGAAAAAAAACAATCGCCCAGATGCCCTTGGCAGCTTTTCACAAGGGGTGCATAGCACACATTTAGTAAAAAACATTCCTTGTACAGTGCTCTGTTTCCTAGCTGGGTTAGTACTATACTTACCCAAATACAGAAAGTACACATTCCTTTACATGTAGGCAACAAAGGCTTTAGAATTATAAGTTGGACTGCAAAATTCTGTCTGCAGGGATACCTTGCTCACAGCAACATGTGTAAATATTTCATGCTTATCTGTTAAACTACACAAACAATGGTATAAAAATTGGTGGCACTAAAACAATGTAATAGTTAAATTCCTTAGTTATCAACTGGAAATATCCGAATCGGTCATACAGTAGAAACGTGACATGGTGGAGAATGTACATCCCAATACTAAAAAAATACATTTTTAGTGCAACGTCTACAAGACGAGAGTATGGGTTGTATAACAAAGCCTCTCCTCAAACAATCTCTCTAGGCGAGCAGTAAAATATCACATACCCAAGTAAGGAATGCAGGGCACCATCCTCAGACTGTTGATGTAGTCCCGGAGTCGTTTGTAATTGTCTTCCTTACTCAGTACATACTCCAGCTTTTCAAACATGGTCTTGTCTTTCCGGCTCAGCAGCTGGAACAATGTAGAAAAAAAGTATATTATGATGTGAACAAGATCTGATGGCATCGTTGTTGGTCACTTTCCACCTGAGCATATTCAGTATTTTTGGTCTAAAAAACTACACACGGGGGTTTCCAGATTTATTAATTTACTAACCAGAAGAAGGAAAAGTATAGTCCTGTCACATCGCCTATGTCCTACTGGAGTAGTTCAGTCATTCACTGAACTTGAAACATAGGTTTTACAGCTCAAAATAAGCTTGCATTCCAGATTGGCTTTTGGACTCCTGCTGCGCCTCCCCACCAACCCATTCTTTCCCTCAGTCCCCCCCATCGGACCTCCCCCAACCTCATTTGTATTCCTCATACGAATTCCTCTGTATCCCTTCGCTTATTTAATCCGCACTTCTGCCCTCCTCCACCAACACTATGGAAGTTGCCCTGCCTTCAGTGTTCCCCTGGAATGGTTTCCAAACAAGCCACCTTTCCTCTTTTTGTATTTTATTTTTTCTCTCTGCAGGGTACACGTTGGTTGGTGCACCTTATGCAAACCGGTTGTCCAAAAAGACATATGGTATGCTGTCATTATTTTACGAGATTTCAACATTGTAAAGCTATACTGTGAGTAACAGCAGGGACTTGTGCAAACAGATATACCAACCCTAAGTGCCATCATTGGTCGCATTCTTTGTATGCTTTCAAAAACAGATTAATGAAAGATCAGGAATGAAACATCAGGCCCATCGTTACTGATTAACAAGCCACCAATCCGGGCACCACTCTAACCACCCACATATTACCCACATATTAGAATGAGAAACTTCACACCATTACCATGAAATCAAGAAAGGGACGAGGGCTCTTGACCTTTCCTCAATTTATGGAAATGTTGCTGTGACAAAGGATCTTCCCTACATCACACAAAACTGGCTATTTTAATTGCCCGATGACCAACCTCCCATTCCTGAGGAAGGTCAATAAGGAAACCTTAACCTGGTTTGCATGAAACAAATTGAGCAACCCAGTCTATTAGAGGACTATTGACCTGGGTTTAGAGCGAGATACAGCAGCAAAATAATCACCATGCAGGTTACCGATGATACACAGCATATAAGGGACATAGAGGATTGCATATCTCCTTATTACCTGATCCTACTTTTTTACATCCTTGGACCACCACATTACTAATCACAGTGCTGGCATAGGGTTCTTAGACAGTACCTCATTTGGTTTGCTGCCCATCAACCAGACAAGACACTAGCTGGTACATATAGTGAAATTCAGGTCGATCCACTGCCCTGCGTGATGAATCCTGCAGAGTCCTCACAAAAATCCCACCTGAAGACTCCTCCCAGATGGCCTGGCGAAGGCAGACGCTACCTGATCCCGACCTTGAGGGTGGTGTTCCCTGGGAGGATCACCTGCGAAGAGAAGGTCCCCAAGGGTACGAGAGGACTCTGTTGGGAGAGACGCAGTATTTTTCTGCCTCCGAGTAGGAACAGTTAATAATGCTGAGTCTATAATGGCTTGTTGCCAGATGAAGCATTGCTTTTCCAAAGCTAATTATCCTGATGGTGATAACAAAATGTTATGATCAATCCTGTATTGGAAGTAGGAATCATCTCCCCAAGGTTAAGTATAATTGCAGGGGTGAAAGTTCCATTGCTCAACAGGGGAATATAAAAGATTAATCTTTGAACATTACCATATTAGATTCTGAAAGTCAATTTCCCCAGAGAGCAAAACCAATCAAAACCTTATAATACTTCTTTTAAAAGGGGGCTGAAGGATAGAAACAAACTAACAAGGATTCCCTTAAAAAGAATGAATTGAACATTGGGAACTTCAAGTCCCACAATGTTAAAAGTATTGGGGCAGATGGGGGCGTGGCCTGGAGCGCCAGCGATGTGGCAGCTCCTCTAATGGCCTCTGCATGGGGTCTGCAGCATTTGCTTAAAAACACCAAGTTCCTGCTGTGCTGCAACAACACAAATGTCTGATTCGGTTTGCGGAACGCCAGGGGCCCTGATGGAAGTGGATTGAGCCCTTAAGGCGTGATGGAGCATCGAAAACGCAGCGGGTGAACTCGCCGGCACTGATCGACCAAGCAAATCCAAGATGGCGGGCGGGCCGCGCTGGCCACGTCATGGCGGCTACCCAGCAAAGTTTAGCAGCGCCGGAGCTGTAACGGGAAGCTTCTGACCTCTGGAATTCCCTCCTCCCGCCAGCGGTCCCCGGCGGTGCTTACCCGGTACATGTGACTCAGCCGCTGAAGCTCCACTGGGAGCCCATCTCGGATCTTCCCCTTGACCCCCGGGGCTGCCGCAGGTGGCTCCCAGCTGGGGCCCCCACTGAGGGGGGACTGCAGCGCCTCTAGCCTGTCTCTGCTCCTCCAGGCGCCCTCTACCTACCCAGCGGCCTCCAGGGGGACGGTTGCCTTATGAAGCACTTTGGCCACACAGCCCACCAGAAGCTGCGTATGGGCTGGTGCTGCGTGCCCATTGAGATTGACCCGCAGCCTGCGGGCAGAGCTAACGTTGACTCCCGGCTCTCCATGGGACCGAAGCCTCGGAGCCGCCTCCCACCTCTCCGAACTGTCCCCCACCGGCAGGATCCAAGCTCTTCCCTTTTGGATGTTGGAGGGAGGGAGGGCCGGCTCCATGACACTGCTCCGGTGGGGGGGGGGCCCCCAGCCGTCTACTCTAATCCGGCCCGTGTCACAGCACTAGAGCGTCCACAATCTTCTCCACCCCCCCACATATTTTTGGGTGCTTCCTGCTCCCCCACTCCCCCTAGTGGTGGTCTCACCCCTATAGCCTGGGGCGCTGAAGTAAAATCACAGGGGGCCTGACACTGTCCTGGAAAGACTGCTACCTCTGGCCCTGAGCTCTTCCTACACAACCAAGGGCCACCTAGCTACAGCTTGGGTACCCCTGGAAGTCTCTGCCACCGCGGTGCTGCTGACTGGACCCGCAAGACCCATAAGACACAAGACCTGCACACCCCACATCCCCTCTGGAGCCTGGAAATTTATAGAACTTCCACAGAGGTTCTTGCTGGCATCAGCATCACCTCCAGCTTCCTGGGGCGCCCCGGTCCACCTCCCACCACCGCCAGAAAGGAGAGGCCTGGTCCCCCGGCTTCCATACCGGGGGGTCCCATCGGCCAATGAGCAGACCACCAATACTGTCTGTTATAGTGAGCGGGGTGTTGCGGGGGACACCCTCTTAGCTCACCAGCGGGGAACGGGGGGTGTCCCCCGCAACAACCCGCTCACCATACCAGACAGTATAGTGAGAGGGGTGTCCCCCGCAACACCCCGCTCACTATACCAGACAGTATGGGGACACCCCCATAAAAGAAAAAAAAAAGAAAATGACCCTGCGGCGCCGGTTCCCAATCACGGAAGTGAAAGAATTGGCGCTGCAGGTACTCAGTCTTAAGAAAAAGATAAGTAGGGTTTGTTTATGTTGGGGGTGTGTTGAGGGTGTGGGTGGGAGGGGTGTCATGAGTGTGTTGTGGGTGTGGGTATGTACATGTGTTCGCATGAGAAAGGTGCAAACCTTTGGTGGTTCGCACCTTTCACATGCAAACTTTCCGGCCGTGGCAAAATCAGCCATGGTCGGATCACGCAGATCTCACCTCACAGCTCCGCTCATGGGTGTAATTTTAGGGGGGGGTAGGGGTGTTTGTCCCCCCCCCCACCCAACTTACATGGCACACCATTTTGTCCCCATTCATTTGGCTGGGGCACCTTTTCTTCAAATGTCATGCCGCCCCCCAACATTTTCAGCAAAGTTACTCCACTGGCTCCGCTGCTGCCACAGTAAGTTAGCTTGGTCCCTCGGCTTGTGTCTTGGAGACGTCCACTGGCCAATTATCAGCTCACCAGCTCGCCAGCGACAGTAATAACTCGCAAGCCTCACTGGGAGCCATCTCCCTCCCTGAGCCCCGGGCAATGGCTGAACTCCTTAAACCTCCCAAATCCGTGGAAATTTCCACCATGCTCCTCGCAGCTGAGAAAGGGAAGAAATCAGACCCCCCGAAACTCACGCCTCAAAAAGTGCCAGAAGATAAAGGGACCCTCGCAACCAAGGAAGACCTCCAAGTCTTCATGTCTGATATTAAGTCAGAATTCAGATCTTGCATGTCGGAGCTCACCTCAAAGCAAGAACAAACAGAGCTACGTGTTGCGGACATCGAGCACAGGATGGGGGAGACTGAACATCTAGCCCAAGAGCAATCCACTACCCTTGTGGAGGTGCAATGCACTATCCAGCTTCTAATGGACAGAACTGAGATACTCTAATTCAAGCAAGAGGACCTTGAAAACCGTGCCCACCGTAATAACTTGCGGATTCGAGGTGTCCCCTCAGTTCCCGACAAGGAGCTACCCGAGTACGTGGGTGACTTCTTCCTGTCTCTGTTGCCGCTCCTGGATAAATCTCAGTTCCTACTTAATCGCACCCATGGACTGCGCCCACAATGAGGAACGGATTCGGATTCCCCCGGATGTAATCACGAGAGTCCACTTTTATACTATCAAGGAAGCCATCTCGACAATAGGCCGCTCACGCGATGATCTATCATTCCAAGGCTCCCCGCTCCAAATATTCCAGGACCTCTCTCCTGATGCTGCAGAAGCGTACGGCTCTGTGCCTGCTCATGCTCTTCCTCCGAGACCATAAAATCTGCTACCAGTGGCTGTTCCCAACAGCATTGCAATTCTCTCACAATGGCACCCCGTGAACGATCAGCCATCTTGATGACGCAGCATCAATCTTAAGCCCCAGCTCCCCGGAGGGCGCGGGGTCTTCTTCCCCCGACCAGGGGTAAAAGAACAGGGCAGAGCCTCCACTAAACCGAAGCGAGCACCCTGGGTAAGAGTGCAGAGAAACCGCAAACCTAAATAAGGATCAGCTGTATGTTGGGGGGCGTGGCTACGAGAGCCATGTAAGGAGTCGCGTTCTGATCCGGAATCTGATCCTTGCCAAAAAGTGCATACATGCATGCACATATGCTCTGAAAACTCATGTGCCCGCTTATGAATGCGGTGCATATGTCCACTGCAATCCTGGAGCCTTAAGATGCAAGAGGACGGCCCTGTGAACATCGTTGAGGTCGCATATTCTGGAGCGGTGACCCAAAATGGCGGACGGGAGGCACAGACAAAGGAGCCTGCCGACAGTGTGAGGACAGGGACGGAACTGCGATGGAGATAGTCGACGTGGGGTGTAGCGCATTGGAGCCTCTACGCCTGGGGCATTGACAAGCTGAACTTGGGGGCGAAAGAGTGGAAGCATACGCGAGAGTCCCCAAATCAGATCGCCCCCGAAGTTAGCCTGCAGCAAGACATGGCTGCCTACTGACACCGGAGTGGTCGCAGGACTGGACACACTGTGCAGGGGAGGCCCCACAGGGTCTTCACAGCCCCATCGCTCACGCTGCATAATAATCTTGCAACTTTGTCGTAGGCAGCGGAGCGAAGAGGAGGCAGACACGCGTGGAGCGTCTGGGGCCCCATGAAGGAGAATATCAGGACGCCCGAGGGGCAAGGAAATAAGGACGGCCCAAACGCTTCCTTGCTGAGAAGGAGCCACGGTTGGCACAGCAATTGGGTGCCCCCGCGACAGAGCAACCAGGCAGGGGGCATAAGTGCCGAACAGTGCGGCAAGGCACTGGCAGACTGGAAAGGTGCACGCCCCATCTAAGGGCCGCAACTGGACCTGGGACACATGCCTGAGGCACCCAAGGACGGTGGCACGGCAGGCACATCCCGGGGAGCCTGCAACTACACACAAAGGTGGCCCGCCCGGAGGAGGCTGGCCGCAGACATACGGCTGCGCCGCATACGCGGGAGAGAGTGCGGCACCCGGGACAAAGGAAAGCAATATGGTAAGCTGCGCACACACATCTGTTGCTGCCACAGGGGAGGCGCAGTGGACCTCAACAGCGCCACGTAGCAGGGCAACCAGCGCAGCACATTGTTACGCTCACCTGGCTCCCGCAGAGGCGTCGATCGGAACTGGACAGCTGCAGTCTCCACCAATGTGACGCATAAGGCCGAGATGACGGACGGGACTGGGCCACCTAGCTTCGTTTACTTGGCCCGTAGGAATATTCTTCTGGAAATGGAGAAAGGGAATTAACCACCTGTGGAGTTGAGCGTAAATCCCCCCCCACCTCCGCTGTTCTCCCCACAGATCACCTTTGATGTCCCCTTTTATAGTCTCACCTGATGGTTTGAAAAGATGAGCTCTCCATCCTGCATTGAGCGCAGGGGCGCGTTGATAACCAGTTGCTTCACTGGCTCGAAGGAATTGGTGAGTTCCAGAACAATATTGACTCTGAGATTCCCAGCAAGACGCCGTAAGTATAAAGTTCGTAAGAGTTCAAATGCCTGACTTTCACTCTTGTCCGATTCCTTGCAGGTTGCAGCTTGACCCTAATGAAGAGTTCCTCGTGGCAACCGGTAGTATTCTGGTAAGGATTTGTATTTTCCAACACAGTTCGATAAAATAATGTCAATATGTAACCTGTTGCTTTCTCCCTTATTCAGGCGCTGAGAGAAATATGAAGTCTCGGGGAATAATACCTCCGGCGGTAAAATCAGGTAAGTCTATTGTGGTGAGGAGGGTTCCCCTGGTCAGTCCCTTTGTTTCACCTTGCTGTCCTTTTGTTTCCCCTTAGGGGCCGGGGTTCGGCGAAGATGCAGTGGAAGCTGCGCCGACCCGTGAAGTGGAATAGTACCCCCGAGGGTAACTAATATTCCTCTGTGTATTCCCTTGGCTCACCTTGCTGTTCTTGTCTTCTCCTTAGGTGCCAGAGTGCGGCGGGAACATGCAGGAGGATGCAGTGGAATGTGAAGATGCTGCGAAGGCCGGAGAGTTCAGCCGGTGAGTTTCTTCCAGCTCGAAGGATCGGGAATTCAGGTAAGGATCAAAGGTATTGCTCTTGTTCTAACCTTTTCTCCTTCTTTCTCCCTTTTTCTAGGAGCTCCAAACTCGAGGCGGGCATGGCAGAAGGCTGGATGCAGACTTGCAGGCACGGTGAGCGTTACGCTGCTGGATGCAGAATAACGTGAAGCGTGTGCTGCTCTTTGGGCGTTGTTTAAATAGCCTCCAAAGTAGTCCCAGGTAAGTATTCCTCCCCAGCCCCGCCCAAGTAAAAAATAGTCCCTAAGTAAAGTAGTCCCTTCCAAGCCTCTTTTGGCTTGGATCTCTTGCAGCATGGTCTGCATCAGGTAAGTTTTAATCTATGAGCCTGGCGCCTATGGCGCCAGGACTGACTCTCCATATGAGCCTGGACTGGACCCAAATAGCCCCTAGCAGGGGTTGTTGGGCTTGCTTAGGATAACTGGATGCCTGCTTCCGGGGTTGCTGGAATTGGTCTGGGTCCCCGGGGGTAGGCATCATGACACATGAGGCCAGAGGAGCGCATGCACAACCAGGCCCAAACGTTGATCGTGGGCCTCGAAAACACATGAAAGCCGGTGGCAGCCGGCAGAACGGCCCGTTGTGCAGTAATTGGGCCACGGGCACAGACTGGAATTGACTGGTATCGGGGGACCGGCAGGAATATGCCCCCCATGATAATGGGCCACATGTGGAAGACATAGGTGCCGGGTGAAGACGGCACACTCTAGCCCATGCAAGAGGCGGAAAGAGTGGAGGCATGAGGCGCGCCCAGCGGATAGCACCGCAGAACACCACACAAATAAGCAGGCTGCACCGGCGACCAGACTGCATTCACAGCTGGAGAACGCCGAGCCCACACCACCACCCAGAAAGGCCCACAAGCACTTGGGGGCGCAGCCACAGAATTGGACCAGCAGAAGTCGGGGCACATGTACGGAAAAAAGAATTGTTAGCGCACAATTACGTGGGAGGATGCAATCCACTCCAGGCATAGACTTAGCAGCATAAGGAAACCTCCAATTTAGCCCATCCGGGTTCCATTGCCGACTGTGGACCGATCTGACGGAGCCAAAGACCAAACGCTGTGGTGCTCTCACACACACGCCCAGTGACATTAAGATGGCCAACAAACTGGCTAAAACAAAGGGCAAACAACCCACGCTCGAAGAATACGCCAAAACACCGCCGGTGGCAGAAGGGACCAGGAGCAAGGAGAGAAACCCCACCGCGGGCACTGATGCCATGAGCAAAGATCAGCATATCCTTGATGCAATTGCGGACCTGAAAGTGGCATGGGAAACCAAATTGGAATCGGCTATGATCTCCTCCGGCAAGACGTCAGAGCGCTAGCAGAACGTACAGGCGACCTGGAGAAGGAAGTGGCCCCGAATACAGCTGCATGTGCATCCCACAAATCCGAGATCCATGTCTTAGAACAACGTGTGGGCAACTTGGAAAGTAGGGCAGAGGAGGCGGTGGGACGCGCCCGGAGGAACAATATACGTGTCATAGGATTGCCTGAAGGAGCAGAGGGACCTAACCCCAAGGAGTAAATCGAAACAATGCTGCTACAAGAGATAACCGGAGGAGCGCTGACTCAAGCGTTTGCGGTGGAACAGGCGCATAGGGCCCTGACGAGGAAGCCACCACCGGGAGCCCCCCCTCGGCCAGTAATCGCCAAGATCCTGAACTACCGACCAGGAAAAAAATCAGAGCATTTCGGGAAGGGAGGAACGATACAAAGGGCATCGGCAAACATAACGGCATACCCGGATTACACCCTGCAGGTACAACACCGACGCATGAACGTTGGTTCAGTGAAAAGAAGATTGCGAGAAGCAGGCTACAAGTACATGTTGATCTACCTTGCGAAACTGAAAGTGTTCCACTAAAACAGAGCACTGTTTTTTGATACTCCGGAGGATGCAACAGAATGGCTGGAGACGCAGAGCTGCCCCCCGGAATCGGGTATCCAGAAGGAAGATGGCACAGATAAGTAACATGGAGACTGCGGCATCCAGGGTGTTGCAGTCTCAGACACTGGGACTAGAATTTAGGACAGGGTAAATACTGTCTGAGCAGAGCGACCAGGGCTGCATATATATGACCCTTTGAGCCTGGGAATTTATTAAATGTGTAGGAGCCTAACGGAACCAGCCCTCACACACCCACGAATAGACCAGTTAGGTTACCAGTAGACTGGTGACACCCTGCTGGGTTCCTGATCTCAGCACTCCGAGGCAGGACCAAACGCAGGGGAGCCTGAGATCCAGGGATGGAGCTGGGCACCAGTTGGGGATGGGTAGGGGGGGACGGGAAGGGGATGTGCGCAGTGTATAACAGTTGTGGAAGGAGGGGAGGGGGGTTAGTTGGGGAGTTTATGTTGAAAGTGGGAGGGATAAGAGCCCAAATTCATGCCTAACTAGACTGGAGAGGAAACCCGGGAGGTGGGGACGAGGGACAAACCACAATGGGAAGCCTTAGAATTGTAACCTGGAACGTGGGAGGCCTCAACAGTTATCTGAAGAGGAATAAAGTAATGATGTACTTGAGAAGGCTGAAAGTGGACATAGCAGTACTGCAGGAAACCCACCTTACTAAGGAGAAACTAGAAGTGGTTAAGAAAAAGTGGAGAGGGACTACCACGGGAGCGACATTCTGCTTATGCAAGCGGGGTGGTCACGTGGGTGGCACCTCATGTACCGTTTCAGTTGCTTCAGACCACAGCAGACTCAGATGGAAGAATGATAGTGGTGTGTGGGATGCTGGAAAACAGAGAATTCAGCATTATAAACTCATATGCCCCTAGCCAAGACACAGCGGCCTACTTTAGGGCCCTATATGGTAAAATTAGCCCCCTACTGGGCAGTGCGATTTTATGGGAGGGGATTTTAACTGTATGTTACACCCCAAATGGATAGGTCAGATAGTAAACTAGACAGACACCCCCCACCCCCGGCTGCGAAACCATTATAGGCCCTGCTGAGAGATTTTGGACTAGAGGATATCTGGAGACAGCTACCCCCGGAAGACAGGCACAATTCACACTATGCGGCCCCACACAATCTGTGCACGAGATTGGATTATATGTTTGTTGCCTCAGAGTTGGTAGGGGAAATGACAGGCTCGGAATACAAGGCCAGAATACTATCGGACCACTCCGCCCTGGTCTTGGAGTGGAGGCACCAGCCCCCTAGAGCGAGAATCCCGACTTGGAAGCTCAGAGCCAAGGCCCTGCAGGACTCGGTATTCCGTGAGGACCTAAGAGAGGCAATTATTGAGTACTTTGATATTAACACAGGCAGTGTGCAGTCAGAAGGAACCTTATGGGAGGAGTTCAAACTGATAGTACGGGGTGCAGCCATATCCAAATCCAGAGGGTTCCAAGGGGGCATAGAGCGAGAGCTACAGGAGACAGAGAAGGAGCTGGAAGAAATGATGCAGAGGGGGAGCACCTCACAGGAGGACGCTGAACGGGTGAATCTATTACAACAAACTAGCAGGGAGCACTGGGACAGACTATGTAAATTGAACTATAAAAAATATATCGAAAGGCAACACGCAGGGGGAGACAAACCGGGAAGGCTGCTAGCATGGTTCTTCAAAAATGAGACACCACGACCAGTGGTCAGGGAGATAAAGGGGGAAGAAGGCCAGACCTGGGACACCCAGGAGGGAGTTAACGAGGGGTTCCTTAGAGTCTACAAACGCCTCTATAAGGACACGGGGGAGGAGATGGGCCGGGAGATTCAGGAAACATTGGAAGACATAGGATTACCCAAATTAAACGATGATGAACGTGAGGACCTGGACATCCCAATCACATTAGAAGAATTAGAGATAGTGATTCAGCACTTACACACGTGTAAGGCTCCGGGGTTGGACGGGCTCCCAAGTGAATTTTACAAAACATACAAGCAGGAGGTACTCCCCCCGGCTGCTTGCTATGTTATATGAAGCGCTTGAACGAGGGAGGCTGCCGGAGTCCCTGAGGGAGGCATTGATTATTCTGCTCCTAGAACCGGGGCAGGCCAAGCACGGATTGCGGGTCATATAGACCCCCATCTATGCTCAACCAAGATAGCAAAATCCTCACAGCAACGCTGGCAAACAGGCTCAAACGAGTTATTGGCAAACGTATACACCCCGATCAAACAGGCTACGTTCCAGGGAGGAATATAACCGACAATCAAAGGAGACTCCACCACATTATTGAACATACAGAGAAGGACCCCAGCGAAATGGTAATAGTCTCGTTGGACGCCATTAAGGCCTTTGACTCTGTGAGGTGGCCGTGGTTGATAGCGTCCTTGAAAGAATATGGGATGGGGCCGGGGTACTTGAGGTGGGTCAAAATGGTGTATAGCTCCCCAATCGCCAGGGTCAAAACTAGCGCAATAATCTCAGACAAATGGCAACTTAGTAGGCGCACTAGACAGGGCTGCCCCTGGTCGTCCATGCTGTACATCCTCACTTTAGAAACATTGGCAATCTACCTCAGACAACAGTATGGGGAGATAGGGATCCTCACGAAGGGAGAATCGCACCTGATATCATTGTACGCCGATGACATACTGCTATACTTGCGCTTCCCAGAAGAAAACCTACAATATGTCCTGTAGGTGATGGAACGCTACGCCACCCTCTCGAGCATAGCAGTAAACCCCAAGAAATCAAGCATGTTTCCTTTGGGGAGATACAGGTGGGCCCCGCATGGGAACCTACCGGTCTTGCAGATACCCTGGCAGACCCGGACATTCCGATACTTGGGAATTGACATATACCACACGGCTGCGGAGGAACACAAATACAACACGGAAAGGGCAGTGGAAGGCATTAAGAATAGCATGGGGTTCTGGTCCAAGCTACCCCTGGCCATGGTGGGTAGGGCGGCTATGATTAAGATGGTGGTCCTGCCGAGATTGATACACTTTTTTACGAACATCCTGTACATGCTACCCAAACGCTTTTTTGTGAAACTACACAGTTTATGCAGGGGCTTCATATGGCATAACTCCAGGAACAGGGTGGCCCTTTGGAAGCTGCAAAACTCATGTGACAGGGGGGGAGGGGCATAAACCTACCGAGCTTCGAGATATACTACCTGGCGGGACAGCTCCAGTATGTGGCCAGGTGGTTGTCCGAAGAAGAGACGGCTGAAGCCAGGCTATTGTGCAAGGACACCGCCCCCTTTTTTCTAAGAGAAGTGGTGCGGCTGCCTAAATCAAAGTTGTAAGGAAGGGCGAGACTGCTGGAACTGGGCTGGGAAATATGGAGCAAAGCATGGCAAATAATGGGAAACCCAACCCCATGCTCCCTTCAGGTGCCACTAGTGGCGCTTGTGGGGAGGACTCGCAAATGATAAAATGGATCCGTAGATACTGGGAACCGATGGGCCTCGCGACCCTCGGAGACGTATGGCAAGAGGGGGAGGCCCAAGGTGTGGGGAGGTGGAAGCTGGGATGATGCATTTTTTGGGCTTGTCCGGAGGTGGGTAGATTCTGGACAGAGGTTAAGCTACGCCTGGCCGAAAAAGGGATCACACTGGAGGTGGAGTCAGTTTGGGCATGCATGCTGGGGGGTTTTGCCAGACCACGCAACCAGAAGCACACTAGTAAGATGAAAGACCTTGCCTACATGTTGGCCAAACTGAGAATTGCAATGGGCCGGAAGGCAGCCCAACGACCCAGAATAGAGACATGGGGGGCTGACCTCCTGAAGTGTGCAGGGGCAGAAACGGTAGCTTGGTATGAGGCAATCAGTAGGGGAGGGGAGGAGGAAGCAGGACCCCTGATAGCGTGGAGACAATTGGTGGCCACGATGGTGGGACCCTACCAGGCCGAGCTTAGCGAAGACGATACGAGGAGGATTAATGAGACAAGCCCGGAGATATGCAAGCTGGTTGCATTGAAGCAGGGGCTCGAGTTAAGGGGGTGGGGGGCGGGGGGGACTGACGAATGACATGTGAATATAACAATGTGAAGCTCATATGTGAATGTCCTAAATGTTTGTAATGTTTGGAGTGTTAATAAAAATAATAAAAATTGTTTTAAAGAAAAAAAGGATCAGCTGTATGTTGAAGGAACACACAACATTGGAACATTACTTGCTAAATCTTGCTGCAGACCCCGTGCGGCCCGTGCCCAACTCCAAGCTGCAGGTCACCGTTTTACCCTGGGAGCGAAACTCAACCCCTTTGGGTTGACAACAGCCCTGTTGGCTAGGGGATGAACCGAGGAGTCGAAATCGGTCCCCCAAGTTAGGGTTTTGGCTTCCCGTCGGAAGCCAATGTTAGAAGTTTGTTCCTCCCGTTGGGGGCTACTTGAAAAAACTCAGCCACAGGAGAACCCAAACCAACCCGCTCCTCTCGACCATGGCTGACTTGGACTCGTCCCAACCCCCTCCCCTGGGACAAAAGACCTGAGAGGTCCAGCCTCCACACCAAAAGTTGAAATTTATCACCCTAAATGTCAGAGGCCTAAACTCCACTCCGAAAAGGAAATCAACCCTGCAAAGGCTACAGGACGAGGGAACCTCGGTGGCCTTTTTGCAAGAGACTTGTCTAATGCCGGCGGACTTCTCCTGCCTACAACTGCTGGCTTACAACGGCACCAAGAAGGAGGGGCACTGCTATCCTCTTTGCAAAAGATCCTGGACTCATTACGGTGCCCGGAGGGTCGCATTATCGCAATCAAATGCATTATTTTCAGCCAACTCTACACCCTCATTTCAGCCTACGCGCCGAACGATAACCAGGAGGGGTTCTACCGAGATTTAGAGGAGGCTCTCCTCCCATTCATCGAGGGACAAGTCATCATAGGGGGAGACTTTAATGGAGCCTCTGACCCACGTAAGGACAGATCGCACTCCCCATCCTCTAGGGACCTAAAATTGGCAAAGAGCCTGCTTCACCTCTTTCGGACCCTAGATGTCGTGGACACCTGGAAGGTAATTATCCAGATGAGAAAAACCTCACCTATTCATACGTGCACCGTACCTTCTCCCGAATGGATCTACTCCTGGCCTTCACGGACATCACCATTGGCCCCAGGGTCTTCTCTGACCACGCCCCGGTCTCGTTGACCCTACAAGCACACGATCCTGATCCTCCCCCTCGCTGCCGATGGAACCTACATGACCCCATCTTAAACAACATGACAGTAAGGGACTCCATTGCCAGATCAATAAAAAACCTCTTTACAGAAAATCGCAACAAGGTCACGTTCCCAGCCAACACCTAGGACGTCATGAAGGCGGTGCTCAGAGGGGAACTGATCGACCAAGGCGCAGCCTTCCACAAGCAAAAATAGGTGGCTCGCATCGTTCTGGAGTCTGAAGTCCGGGAAGCCAAAGCCACTCACAAGCGGAAGGGTTGGTCCCCGAAATCATACAGGGCTCTACAGGCAGCACAAAAGAGGCTGGAGGCGCATTACGCTGAAGCCACGGAACACCTGCTGCTAACCAGAATTAAACAGTGGTATTTTGTTAACAGTAATAAAAGCAAATAAACTGTTGGTAGACAAACTGGCCAAAAATGAAGAAAAGAAACACCATCCTGGGCCTTCGCGACCCGCAGGGCACGGTCCAATTTGCGGAACGTGAAAAGCTATGACTGGCGGTGGCCCATTGTGATGCTGGAAATGCATCGGAGGGACAGGGCCTCCGTATCCTTGTCCTTTACTGCTTTTTATCATGTGTTTGGTCGTGTTTTCCGTGGAGGAGTTCATGTGGGACTCCTGGCAGTGCAGCTCTCTTTCTTTTGGTTTGGTGAACGGACCTGTGGGATACCCTTATGGCACCCATGGGTGGGGGTACAACCCTGTGCCCCTAGTGTATGTTTTTGGGCACCTGTGGGTGGCCCACAGAGCAGGGTATGGGCTGGTGGCAGCTCCATGCTGAATGTGACAGGTGCGCGGCGTATCTTCCATTTTGGGATACCGCGGCCCTGCCATTGGGATCAGTTGATTCCTGATGGAAAACAAGATGGCCCCGGTGGCCTCTTGCTTTCTATTGCCCATTACCTTGTTTTCCCAAAGTCCTGGGAAGCCCTGACTCTGTCCCTTCCCCCTGACTGGCTGTTGGATGGAAGTGCCATATATGGTGTTGTTGTGAAGGCCCAGTCAGACTAGCTGGAGCCTTCCCGGTGATGTATGTTGTGGGTACCTCCTGTGGGTGGGACCTGGGTGAATAGAGTGTGTGACGAATATGCAT
The DNA here is from genome assembly GCF_040938575.1 of Ambystoma mexicanum. NCBI lineage: Eukaryota > Metazoa > Chordata > Amphibia > Caudata > Ambystomatidae > Ambystoma > Ambystoma mexicanum. The sequence continues at coordinate 619,348,877 of NC_090922.1, read as the reverse complement.
TCTGTGTTGTGGGTGTCTAGTATCTGGTGGTTGACACAATGACCGAGACAACCCTGCCCGAAACCGGTATGAATGCAGCTTGGAGTGTTGAATGGCTCGGTACTTGTCCCAATACACGTAACTTGTTGTGAGTGTCTGGAGAGAAGTGAATGGCCTGAATACCTTGTGTGCCTGATTGGCTGCCGAATGCCCGTAGTCATGATTGGATGCTTGAGTGTGACCCAGCGGAATGAATGGGAGATCAACAGTATATCTGGGGACCTCTCACTGCTAGGAATCGTGTTCAGAAGCTGAAGTCCACTACGACAAGTAACTGGATTAACGACGCTTGACCTTGAAGCCCTGCTGGACGAGAAGAATTGCTGTTGCTCTCCTTCACAATCTGAAAGCTGCTATGCCTCCAAGGACTGACCCAGAGAGGACCTGGTAAGGCGCCCTCTTCCCGAGCTATGAGGGACCATCGTGCGCAGCTGATCTTTGCCAACGCTCCCTGGTAGACAGGCTGCCGACCCGATACGGGGACTGCTGCCGAACTCCAAGGAGAAGCACTCTGACTGTTGTCCGCTACTGTCGACGACCGCTGGCGCCGACCGGAGCCTCTGTGCTCCCGTTTGCCTAAGAACTTCCATTGATCATCGGACGCTCTCGTCTGCATCGTCACCCGCTTGTCTCCCGCTGGAGAAGGCCCGACCGTCGACGCGCCGAGGAGTATCCACCGGTGGGTTTCCCGCCACCTACAGAACGCAGAGACGCCGACGACTGGACGCCCTTGCTGGGCCACAGTTCTTCATCATCTCTTTGCAGTCCAGAACTATTGTCATCGAGGTGCCCCGCACGCCTCTTCCTTGCAGGACGCCAACGCTCTGTCGTCAACGAGCACCGCTAGGAACGAAGCTGCCACTTCCCTGCCATAGTTCACCCTGTTAACTGTCAGACGTTCAATGACCCGTGACTCCTGCCTTAAAGACAGGGCACTCAAGAAGGGCCGTTGATTCCCCAACACCTCTTGACGATCCGTGGCTCCCGCCTGATACTTTGGGGGGGGTAACACCTTAACAGGAAGAAGTAAGACTATTGAACATTTGGACTGGGCTTGTGCTATATATCTTTGTTTACAGGTTGCCCAGGTGGGGGGGATCTCCACACAGAACTGCGCCTAGCGGTAGGGGTCCGTATTCTGCCTATTGTTTCAACCATCTTGTGTTCCTTCCTACCTCTATTGCTGGTTTACTCGTTATTGATCTGTGTGACATTTTAACCGTACAGTTGATGCACTTTAATGAGATTTGATAACCTTAGTGGTACCACTCTAGACGTGTATATATTTATCATTATTGACTTCCAAGTACAAAGTGCGTTATTGTCATTGTGTACATACCTTTGAATATTAATTATATAAAGACTGTTTTCAGTAATACAGTGTGTGAACATTCCTTTGTGGGGGTTCGGGGACTACACACCTCCTGAGAAGCTAGGCCTTGATTGCTCGTCTATTGCTACCTTATAGAGAATCTTGGCTGGGGTCTGCTGTGCCTCTTCTCTACCATATAGAGAGCGGAAGTAAAGACACCCCCCACCGGTCTTTACACTCATCTCTCGGAGAGAATGATAGTAGCTCCAAAGGACCAAGATGAACAGCAAACCTACCTGCAAGATGCAGCCCTCCCATACCTCACGCCCCCACGGCGAGGGAAGGACTTGAGAACCCCATCACAGTCGATGAAGTCGAGGCGGCCATAAAAATCCTGAAACCCAGAGTTCCAGGCCTGGATGGGTACTCCACCCGGTTTTACAAACTCTTCCGCCCTCAGCTGGTGGCCCCTTTAACCTGACTTCAACTCATTTGCCACCACTGGGAGTATCACCCCCACCATGCAGGAGTCCATTGCGATCCTCATTCTCAAGCCCAGAAAAGACCCTAGGAACAACAGCTCATATAGGCCCATCTCATTGCTAAACCTGGACGCCAACATATACTCCAAGATCCTGGCCAACTGTTTAGCGCCCATTCTCCCTGACATCATAGACCCGGAGCAAACTGGGTTCATAACCCACATGTCAACGAGAGAAGATTTGCAGAGCCCTAAACCTAGTAGATATCGCTAACCAAGAATCGCAACAACTTGCCCTACTGGCCCTGGACGCGACTAAAGCTTTTGATAAAGTGGATTGGACCTTCCTGCGCCTCGCTCTCGAGGACTTCAGCTTTGGCCCGAAGTTCCAAAAAATTGTCCTAGCTAACTACTAGTCTGCCAAGACCCTCCTGAGAGTCAATGGTCTCCTGTCAGACCCGATCCCTCTTACATGTGGAACAAGACAAGGATGCCCTCTGCTCTTTGCCCTGGCCATGGAGCCCTTGGCCCAACGCATCCACCTGAACCCTCGGATCAAAGGCCCACAAGTAGGCCCTTCCCAACATAAGATAGCTCTTTACGCCGAAGACGTGTTATTGACCATCACTGACATCGCAACCTCCATGAAGGCGGCCTTAGACGAAATCCAGAGATTCGGGAGAGTAGCAGGTTTTGCCATCAACTTCGAGAAATCGGTGGCCTGGGGGTGGGTCTAGGCCAGGCCCAGGAGAAAGAGAAGCCCTAGAGAAGCAATGACCGATTCAGTGGAGCGTCGAGATCCCCGGGCCACCCGGTAAAAGTCTATCAGACAAACTTTTCCCCCCTCCTTGAGGAGATGGGAAAAAGATCTTAACCGCTGGCTATCGCAAGAGATCTCCTTTCTAGGCCATATTACATCTTGCACGATGAGCCTCCTCCCACGTTTCCTTTATGCCTGCTCCTCCCTGCCCATCTCAAGCACGCCCCCCCCTCACAGCGCCTTCAAAGGAAAATGATTAACTTTATATGGAGGGGCAAGAAACCTGGAGAACCATGATGGGCAGTGCTAAATTGGGAGGATTGGGGGTTCCGGACCTCCGTAGATGCCAAATAGCACAACTAGCCCACATCCAAGCATGGGGAACCGTTTCGAGGTGCCCGAAATTGGTGGACATCAAACAGTCCCGTCTCTCCCTCCCCCTTCGCTTCCTCCCATTCGTCCTTACCTCACTGCGCCGAACTTGGCCGAACATTCTGGCCTCCACTAAACACTCTGTGAGAGCCTGGGACTGGGCCCGCAGGCGCAGGGGCAACCCGGGGGGGCCTTAGCACATTCTCCCCAATCTCCCACAATCAGGCTTTCTTCCTGGGCTTCTGCCCAGCGAACTTCTGGAATTGGGTGGCAGGAGGCCTCGAATCTCTGGGGAAGCTCTTAGGGGAAGGCGCCCTGCTCACCTTCGAACAATGCAAGATAACCTTCCAGTTAGCGGAAACGGACAGGTTAACCTATGCCCAACTGCGGCACTGGTGCTCCCACCTCCAGACGTGAACAGCAGCGACCCGAGCCCCCGCTACGCTAGAACTTACCGCAAATGACCTGCCAGCCCGATGGAAGATCTCTGGTCTTTATAAACTACTACAGGATGACCCCTTCCTCACTAAGCCTTCCTATATGTCTCAATGGGAGGCAGACCTGGGACATGCCATAGAGGACCAAACTTGGGTGGACATCTAGTTGAGAACCTGCACGTTCTCCCCCCTGCATCACCAATCAGGAGTGTGCCCACAAGCTGCTCCTACGCTGGTACTTCCCCCTCCCCCCTCTATCACTTTCAGCAGGCACTGGACCCGCACTGCTGGCGTCTGTGGACTCCCAGGATCCTATTTCCACATCTGGTGGCCTTGTCCCAAGGTAAGAGAATTTTGGTCCCAATGCCTTGCCGCAATAAACGACATTACCCAAGTGGCAATTCCTCTGGCCCCCAAAAAAGTCCTCCTAGGGATCCCGGTCCCAGGCTCCTACCCGAAAACAGGAAGGAGGGCAGCCCTTATAGCACAACTTCGGCTGGCGGCAAAAATTACTGCGGCACGCACCTGGAAATCCAGTGAAGGTCCACTGATGACCCTCTGGTAAATTAAGCTCTGGGACATCTTGATAGCCGAGGTGGTCACTTCTCCACCGCTTTGCAAATATTTGGGCTCCGCTGTTAGACTATGACCAAAACTACCCGGCACCTACTTATAAGTTGCACTTAATCGCGAGAGCCCTGCATCCAAACAGAGAGCATCCATCACCCGACCCAGCTCAGTGAGAATGAAAGCAAAGGCTCAACCTAGGTGGTAAGAGAGGGAGGGATGAGGGAAATGTCCTTTTCATATGCCTCGCTGGGGGCGGCAAGTAAATGATGATGTATATGTTCACCTGTGCGCTGATTTATAAATAAACTAATTTAAAAAAAAAAAAGGAAAGTACTAGGACGAAGAAGAGGGACGCAGAGGCTCTGAACTGCTGGTTTCAGACCATTAAGGTTAATGACCCACACGTGGGGGAGACCGAGGTATAAAATGCACCCCCTCAGGTGCAGGCCACAGAGGATAGCAGCAGTAGTAGCAGCAGCAGCAGTAGTGGAAGGTGGAGTGCATACCGTGACTCCACATCAAGATTCCAGCTGAAGCGAAGTACAGATGCCAGAACTGCCAACGTTTAGCGTACAGATGCCGGTTCTGCAAGAGTCTTTGTTCAGGGACTCTGTTTGCAGAGGTCGCACAGCAGAAAGTGTTCTATATGAAAGCTTTTCCCTTGAGAATCATGTTTGCAGAGATTGTGTAGGGGGAAGCATGAAGTGGGAACGCTTTCCCTAAAGCAAGAAAGGCCCCGAGGCAGACGAGCACCTGAAAGCACATGGAGCAAGAAACGCTCCAATGTTGAAAAGCACGGAATGAAGAAAACCAAGAAACAGTTTCCCAGTCCGCCCGCATCAGAAGAGCAGAGAACCCGACAGCAGAAGAGCAAGCGGACGCGCACGCCAAACCCTGTGAGTTCACTTGAATACTGTGACCCCCCCCCCCCCCCCCCCCAAGTGCTCCGTGACCTCCCACTAGCCGAACAAGGGTATTTTGAATACCCAACTAATGAGAAAGAAGCAAAGTGGCAGAAAAGTAAATACTTTGTGTATCGAACTGTAGTAAAGATGAGAGATAATTATTCTGAATGTCACGCTGATACAAAGCGGAGAAAGTGGCAGAGAGTGTATTTAAAGGACAGAATAATTGCCAACACTACTCAAGAGCAATATTTCTAAAACCTAAAGCAAACAACTATTGCCAAAAGAGGGTGATAGCGAATATAGTTGAAGAGAACCAATACTGCCAAAGTCAAAAGAGGGCAGTTAATCAACCAGCTGTGTATGCAACCCAATTGTATAAGTGGAAAAGAGGCAATAAAAAGAACTGATCTGAATTAGCATTACCTAAGCCAAACAAGAGCAGGAGTGGGAGAAACCCAGTATCAACACATGGCTAAAACCAGAGTGGGATAACAAGGGTGGCAGGAAAGCTGCCCTTCTGACACAAGGTGCTCAGTAGCAAAGAAGCAGAACCTGCATTGCATGTGGCAATCGAAATCGTGGAACAAACAGCACCAATGTGTCATGTTCTCCCAGAAGTAGTAGTCAATACTGAGGTTGTGGAACGTCAGAGACTGTATAGGTTGTATGAAGCAGAATTGTACTACAGAAGAATACGTAGTAGTGTTAGTAGTAGTAGTAGTAGTTTATATTGTCCTGGCAGTAGTACACACCAGGACAAGGGATCTTATAGTATAGGCCTAGCAGGTGAGCGGAACAGGTGGAAATCATTGAAGTACTGTGGTATTATTAAAAATATTGAAGGAGGAATTAGTTACTTACCTGTAAATCCAGCATTGGTATCTTTCATAGATTCACGTGCTGTGAATAGATTACAAAGCAGTATTTCAACAATGCATATGGGCGGAGGCAAGCTCCCAGCATAACCTACTACTGGATACTTACTAACCTCCTGCAAAAAAGTTCATCAGAACAGACTGTAGACTCTTCTACAGAATCTGTCGACAAGTAGAACCTGGTGAACGTATGCCCTGATCTCTAGGTAGCTGCACGGCAGATGTCAGGCAGCGAGATTCCGGAGGGGAAAGCAGTGGTTGCTGCCACTGTTTGGGTGGAGTGGACTGGCGGCCTGCCGGGAAGCAGCCTGCCAGCCTGTTGTTGGCAGAATAAGATGCAGGCTACAATCCATCTTGAAATGGAGTACTTTGAGAGAGTCTTCCTGGGCACCGAAGGTCCAAATGAAACAAACAGTTGATCTTTTGTACGGAATGACTTAGTACGAGCTACGCTGTGGAACGCACTCCCACCCCACATCCACCTAAAAGAAGATCTAATGTCTTTCCGAAAACTACTAAAAACGTGGCTCTTCCCCTAAAACCAACCCGTACGCAAACTAACCCAAACTGAAGAACACCATCTCAATGACACCAACCCAACAAACTACTAGATCTTGAAAACAATAAGAAATAACAATACAACATCAAGATGCATGCGAGAAAGCAACAACTAATAACCGCTAATGTAAACTAAAAAGACAGAATAGAACGAGTAAAATAGATCAAAGTAGTGAAGTGGATAAAAAGAATAAATCGTGCGAAAACAGTAATGAGGTTTAAATTAATTAAAAGGATGTAATGAATGCAATGGACAAAATGAGTGAAATGAATAAAGAGAAGAGGATGGAAAAATGAATACAAGAGAGTGAAGAGTACACAGACAGATGACACCGACTGTATAAGTGCATGGCATAAATGGAAAGTACAGAATAGACGATTCAAGTACATGGGACGGGTGTAGTGGATGAAACCGATGGAGAGCACGGAACGGATCCAGTGCGTATGACAATTGACATAATCGATAATGCATGATGAAGGAACGAAGTGAATGGAGCGGATGAAATTGTTAGAATGGATGAAGCGCGTAGAGCGCCGGAGTGTGTAGAGCAGATGAATGTGCGGAGGAGTGTATAGAGCGGAGGAGTGTACAGAGCGGATGAGCGTGTATGATCGAACGACTTTGTAGAGCAGATGAGGGCATATAGCAGATGTGTGCGAAGAAAGAACAAGCACATAGAGCGGATGAGTGCAGGGAACAGATGAGCGTGTGGAGCGGATGGGTGTGCAGAACGTGATGGGTGTGTAGAGCGGAGGAGTGTGTAAGAACGGAGGAGTGTATAGAGTGGATGAATGCGTAGAACAGACTAGTGGGTAGAGCGGACGAGTGCATGGAGCAGACAAGTGAAGAGCGAATGAGTGCGGAGGGGTGCATGAGAGCGGAGTGGTGCGTTAGAGCGGGTGAGTCCGTAGAGCGGATGAATGCGCAGAGCGTGAGAGGGCATAAAGCGGACGAGTGCGTAGGGTGGACGAGTGCCTTGATCGGACGAGTGCCTTGATCGGACAGAATGGCTGAAGTATGTGGATAGAACGAGTGATTATGTGGATGAAAACGGATGACGTATATGGATGGATCCGGTGACATTTGTGGATGGAATGGGTGACGTGGAGCGGGCTGGAGTACACGGAGCGGGCTGGAGTGCATAGAATTACGTGACTTTCATGGAATGGTTTGGAATGCATGGAACGTTTGAAAGAGCATCTAACCCATCACATCACATCACATCACCACGCTTACTCTCTTCTTTACTCCAACATTCAACTAGAGCACAGAGATACTATGACACCATTCGGTATAACTGTTCTCATACCAACATCTGCCTCATACTCCCCATCACTCTAACTAAACACTGCTGGTTACACACCCCCCAGCCAGGCGTTCTCCTCAGGCCTAACGCAGCCACAATCGGTCTGGATAAATCCTGCCAGAACGAACACACATTCTTGATCTCTCAACCACCACACCTACCACTAAGAAGCAGCTATTACACGACTGCCACATCAGCTGCACACATATCCAGTGCTCACACGCACCTTTGACTCGCTCTACTCTCTCTACTGACTTGAACTTCGGTTCCCAAGGGCGTTCAACCTACCAGCGCCTTCAGACCATACCAATGGTACATAAGGCGCTATATAAATGCAAAGTAACATACCATAACACAGTACTTGAGGGTGCGCACTACATCCAGTGTGTATAGGGCCTGCTGCGCTCGCGACGGCGTGCGAAAGAACACAGGCAAAATCAACCGCTGATTGAGATGGAAAGAGGATGGCACCTTAGGCATGAAGGTCGGGTTAGTACGTAGAATAGCTGTGAAACGTCAAGCAAGGATTTCTTTGAGGAAAATGACTAGATTTTACCCACTAGCCTGGCAAGTTATTGTCACCAAGAATGCTATTTTCTGAGAAAGAGGTTTAATGGATGCTTGGTGCATGGGCTCGAAAGGCAGCTTCATGAGTCTAGCGAGCAGCACATTTAGCTCCCACGCTGGTGCTAGGCGATGGACAGGTGGAAAAGATTGGAACAGCCCACACAAGAACTCCTTCACCAGCAGGCGAGACCACAGGGATGGCACCCCTGCAGAGCACTTGTACCTGGAGATCGCCGGCAGGTGCACCTTAATGGAGGAATGCGTCCAGCCAAATTGAGCCAGGGACAACAGATCAGGCAACCGATCCCCCGGCCGGATGGTCTGAGGTCACAGTTGATGGTTCCTGCACCATAGCCAAAACATTTCCACTTCCTTTTGTAGCACTTCAAGGGGGACAGCTCTCTTGCCCGGTCTAGGACCTCCTGGCAGTCTTGTGGAAGGGGCAGTGCTCCGAATTCTAAGAACACGGGAGCCAGGCCGTCAGATTGAGCAAGGCCAGGTCGTGGTGCAGCACAACCTTCTGGTTCCTGAACAGGAGTGATTTGGTACGGGCGCAGCTTGATTAGCACTGCTGATGAGGGCAAGGAGGTCTGAGTACCAAAGCTGCACTGATGCAGTCTGAAGGACTCGAGGTACCAGAGTAATTGGGGGGAATGCATACAGAAACTTCCCTTCCCATGGAAACGCAAAGGCACCCCCCAAGGTCTCCAGATCTCTACAATCGCAAGCTGTGGTACAAGATGGCTGCCCTGCTAGAGTTACTGCCAGATGGCAAGAAACAAGAGGCCATGGACATCTTTAATGAAGGCGATTGGCGTCAGACCATGCTATCACGGTCTCAGTAGACATCGCTGATACTCGTTTTCTCCAGCTTGGAAAAGGAGCGGTTCTACAGAGGCATGGTTGGCTCAAGGCCACAGACTGTCCAGTCCAGGGTACATACAGAAACAGTGCAGTGACAGGTTTCCCCTGTGGAGGAGGCAACGTAGCTATCTGCATTAAAGGCAAACTGTCCTGTGCCTGAGATTAATGCAGAGGAGGTAATGGTGGTAGTCGGACTAGGCTTGCCTCACCGAGCGGTGAGCTGGATTGCCTTCTGGCAGGCAATGTCCAGAGTGATGGAGACAACAGTGAAATTATGGCCTACTCATGCGCTTCCTCTACCTTTTCCGACTGCGAAGGACTTGGCCCAGAGACAATAATACCTCCTGGTTGGGGAATTATGCCGACACTGTGCTGGTCTGGGTGTCGGTGATGCCATTTACAATGGCGGTGGTAACAATCTTATGGGAAGATGCACTTTTTCCAGTCTACAAGATTCACGATGATGTAGCAGTCGTGGTTGTGGGTGTTGACAGTTTCGCTGCTGACTATGGTGGAGGCCGTTGACTGTTCATCAATGGCGCAGTAGTCGTGGTCGAGTGTGGCTTTTTTTAGGCCAGGGCACCGGCGGACACGGCCTTGGGCTAGATGACGTGGAGGAAGACTTGGTCATCGACAATGACGCACCCGTCGCCGATATGGACGAGACTTTTTTTTTTTTAATGTTAAAGGCGAAGAGTGACCACCAGATTTACATGTGGTCTTAGATGAAGGGGTCTCCTTGGAGCGATGGAAAAGGCCTTGGCTCTCCTTCCCTTCCGACCACTCTTGGGTAGTGACCTTTAGTGAAGACCGGTCCTTGTGTGAGGATCTGGGTTTGTCAGCTGGTTCGCTGGGCCGTCCTGACGTAATGGAGCATGACTCTGTACCGAAGCGGAGTCTGAGGCCCCGCCGGCGTACTCGAGCCATGCAACGAGACGACGATGTCGATCCCTCAGCGTCTTGTTGGAGAACGACTGGTAGATTTCACAGTCTTGGATAACATGGTCATGGTGAAGGCAGTAGAGATGATCCTCTACATAGACGCTCTTCAGTGCACATTGGGTACAGGCCTTGAACAGGCTCTTCCTTGTGGATTCAGCCATGAGGTAGGACCAAATGCCCAGACGAAGCTTTGTCAAAGATCGCCGGCGGCGGGAACAGCTAGCACTGTTGCCGCCAATCCAGGTCGCAGAGGAGACGTCGAAAAATATAAATATTTCACTGAAATGATGTTGAAAACCAAAATTATTCGTACAACTGTTGAAGAGATGATTTTTAAGGACTCCTTACACTAACGTGCAGTAAAAAATCTGAAGATGGCCGACAGGGGAGGAGTTAAGGGAGGTGTTCCTATTGTCTGTGGGCAGTATGACCCAAAATGACTAATAGAGCACAAAAGTGACTGATCTGTTTCAGTTTAGGTTTAAACTGCTCTATGTTACCGAGGATTCCCAGCCTGACGACGTGGAATATTCACAGCATATGAATCTATTTATTTATTGTGCATTTGTAAGGCGCTTATACATCATCAAGAAATTGGGTTTCTAAGCACACAACTCTATGAAAGATTCAATGCTGGAGAAGTGGTAATATCAAATCTCATGATTAATCATTCTGCAATTATCTTGACTAATCAACACTGTTGATAAGAGTGCATTACTAGCTGTTGCAGAATCCCCCTGACAAAAATATACAAAAACACTCTTTTGTTGCAAAGAAGTACTTTCTGATGAGAGTGCATTGTGAACTGTTGCAGAATCATACTGAAAGAAGTCTTTTTGTGAACTTTGATGCACGGTGGAAGTGCATGTTTTCATTACCAAGTAGTTGTTGTGTGGAACTCTACTACTATTGGAGAGGCAAAAGACTAAATATTTGGAACTGTTGAATAATCCCAAGTGGAAAATGTTCAGAGGAACTTTAATTGAATTTTGCTATAAATCCAAAGTGAAAGATTTACTAGCGGAAGAGGAACTTTGTTATAATACCTGATTTCCTTACTCTTTTGAACTGTTGATTGAAATCCTGATCGAATCTGGGGGAAGAGGAATTCACCCAGATTACAAGGAGGAACACTGACCATGTCTTGCAAACAACTGTTCATTTTGTCATGTTTAAGCTGCTATGCATTACCTTACTGAGTTTATCGTAAGTACAAGACAAGTGTGAGCAACAGAATACTTGTGTTTCCTTTTTTAAAAGAATTTCTATTTGTGTTAATCAGTAAGATTTTTACAAAATAGAACAACAGTTGTGTCGATTGAACTCAAAACGAAACAGTCTCTCTATCAAGCTTAATCTGAAGTCTAAGAGTCTAACCTCACTGTCCGCGCGTTGGTGACTTAGTTTAAAGGAGGGTAGAGTTCACATGTTGGAGAATTTTGTAGGTCGCCAGTAACCAGGATTGTCTGTCACCCTCTATCATTTTAGGCCAGCAGGCGTTTTCATCGCTGAGTGAGTATTCTGAGAAGATGGGCTGCAAATAAATGGATCTGATCTTGCAAGGACCGGGCAGGAGAGAAGCAGGTGTCGAATGGATTCTGTAACTGCTGATTGCTTACAAAAACAGCACTTGTTGGACTTGGACAGGCTTCTGATGGCCAGAATTACGTTTGATTGGAATAGATCGAGTCTGGCGCTCAGTAGTAGGTCCTGGGCCCGTCTACAAGGAAACTTCTTGATGAATGGTTGCAGTTCGTTTAGTATTTGAATGTTACTGGGAAGGTGGATCGTCAATTTGTTATTTAGCGCTGCTTGTGTTATCATTATCCAGTCCAGGTCTTTAAGTCTCTTTAGGACTTTTACAGGGTTCTTGTGCAGAGTCTCTTCGTAACATTCGATTGAGAGCAAAGTCTCTTGATTCGATTTTGCTCAGAGGTTAAGCATCTTATAGCTGAAGCCCAGGCTTTCCTGGAATATCAGGTTGTAGATTTACGGCTCCATAGACATTCTGCACTTCCGTAAGAGCATCAGTGTGGTACATTTCACGGTGCCTGCCAGAGACATCAGGCTGAGTTCTTGTCTAATTGAAACTACAGAGGTAGAGGTCGACAGGCCTAGAACTTATCTCCAAAACAAAGCCTTGAGTTTAGGACAACGTGTCAAGGGTATATTGGGCATAGCGTATGCTCCGCAGGTCAACGAAGGAACCACCTTCATCTTGTAAAAATCCAGGACCAGGGAGAAGCGGCCGAATTTCCTATTTATTTATTTATTTATTTATTTATTGTCAATCGCCTTCCCTTGTGCCGCCAGTTTTTGTTTTTTCTCTTAGAGAGTCTTGCATGGATGTCTCTTGCTTGGAGCTATCTAGTATCACCCCAAGGTACCCGAACTCTCGCACCTTTTCTACAGGTTGTCCAGCAAGCCCTAATACAATCTTTTCTTTTTTCTTGGTGGTTGCTGAAATAAATTATGATTATTCTTTTTTTCATTTATCTCCAAGTTGTTGTTTAAGATATATTCCTGCAGACTGGTCAGTTGACGCTGCAGTCCAATTGGAGTATGGTCAAGAAGAATTAGGTTGCCTGTGTACAAGAGACGGTTTATCAGGGTTTTGCCCATTTTTGGTGGAAGGAACGTACCGGTTTGCCCGAGTCTCTGATGACCCCTATGAAGGCTACGAATAGAGCCGGAGCCAGCGGGCAACCTTGTTTCACTCCTCTTGGCGTTGGTATCTCAGATGAGAGGAGCCCTTGGTGGTTTAGTCGAACCCTCATGGTGGTGTCAGTATAGATGGCTTTGATGGGGTCCAAGAGTGACAAGGGGCAGTTCCATGCCTCAAGTTTCATCCAGCGGTGAGACCTGTCCACCCGGTCAAAGGCCTGGGTTAGGTCGATGAAGGCGATGAAGAGCCTAGGGCCCCCTTCCAAAACCTTGCTCTTCAGGGCACTTATCAGGATGTTTGCCGCTGTTCCCAGGTCTTCCGTGAAACCAGTTTGAAGGTAGTCGTTGCATGGTGCGTTTTCAGCCCATTCTTTAAAGTCTCGGAGGAGCAAAGAGCCGAATACTTTTCCGATTGAATCATGCAAGGCGATCCGCCGATAGTTTGTCGGGTCGTTCTTGTTTCCCTTTTTAAAAATTGGAATGACTATAGCTGTTTTCCAGGACAGGGGGATCGACTTCAATTCCGTACATATCCGAAAGATTTTTACCCAGGAGGTTCGCCCATTCAGATCGGAAGCCTTTGAGGTCCACATTTGTGAGGCCATCCGGGCCCGGCGCTCTGGTGTTCGTCAGTTTACTAATTAGAATGGCTATGTCATTTGTATCGTCAAAACACCCAATTTGATGACTCCAAGCAAAGGTTCGTCGTTTGCGAATTAGGAAGATTTTGGAATAGGGACTTGAAGGATTGGACCCATTTCGCTGTCTGATGTTGGAGACAAAGGAGGGCTCCAAAGCTGGAGAAGTTGTTTTCAGTAACGTCCAAAATTCTCGGCTGTCGTGTCCACTCAAAGCCCTTAGAATGTTTTCGGCGTCTTGTTGGTATAAATAATGCTGAGGGAGTCGGCGACACTTTAGCTTTCCGTTTAAATTTTCGCAGGTCTTTTCTTTGGTGACCGGTATTTTGTCATACACATGTTTTTTTGGTGCAGCGGGGCAGTTTTTGTGTGATGTCTGTTTATAGATTGCTAACGGGGGTAGATAATCAAACCTGCTCATCTGTTTCGGTGTGGGCCTAGACCAGGTATTTAGACGTCAAGTCTGTTCTTGATGTAGCCGAGAGTTTTAATCTTGTGCATTGGTTGTTAACTACCTTAGCAAGCCTTAGCAACTGGGGTTTGTTCGACAGGCCAAGAAGTTGTGAGGAGGTTATGATCGCTTGCATCAGTCCGTATTACTTCAAATGATGTCATGACTTGAAGTAGCGGCGTCGAGACAAAAATATAGTCGATTGCTGCTCTTGAGGCTTCGGGTTCCCATGTGGGCAGACGGTTGGTGTCAGGAAACGCCTTGTGTAGGTTGTAAATTGTCAATTTAGCCCATGCGATTCCTCGTTGCGCCGATGCCGAGGCTGTTGATGCAAAAGGGAATTGATTGGATTGCCCTGAACTAGTCGCATTGATGTCTCCACATATCAAAAAGTACGGAGTCAAGTGGACTGCGATTGCTTCGTCGATTGCTTCTTATATCTTTTCTAGATAGTGACTGGCGTCGATCACTGCTGGGTTCCAATATTTGTTTGAGATGATGATTGATGATGTCGTGTCTGGTGATCTGTTGGTGTCCAAGTTTGCCCATTTTGCTTAAATCATTAGTAATGATTGGTTATTGACGAGCGTCATTTCTGTAGAAATCCCACTTCCGTGGTGACAAGCCGTCAAGATACCCAAAGATGGATGGTCCAATAGCCCCTTTTTGGCTGGAGATAGGGTGATTTCATAACCTTCTAGCATCTGCGTCAACCAGGTTTCCTGTAGGCACAGTATGTCAAATTCGCCCAACTTTATGTTGCCTGTGTTAGGGAGAATTCTCTGTAAAGGCTAATTTCCCAAACCTAGTGAGTCCCCCAGCAGCTTTGCTGGATTTTTGGGGTTTATTTCTTTCTCTCCTGCTAAGAGTGAGACTCTTTCTCCCACTCTTAGACATGATTTGAGGTGTTCCTTTGACTTTGAATGTGTTTTAGGGGCTATGGGGTCCTTTTCCCCATAGGGCTTCATGTGTTGTAGGTATGTGGGTTACACAGCACCCTCAGTGCAGTACCCCAGGGGTGTCATAGTGACCCCCAAACAGACTCCATACCCTGGGACTGACTACTGTCTCCCAGGGCATGTAAAGTCACCATTGGCTTTACTAGTCCCAAATTATGAACAGAAACCAGTACAAAGCATCATATTGTGGACGTACTGGTCGGGGCAATTTGATTGCCCCAGGGTCTGTTGTTCGAGGGGACACGTCTCCGTCCCCCCTGATCGAGTTTTGGCTGGTGGCAGTGGATACTACTTTTTATATTCGACTGCAAATATTTTCCTATGGGATTTTCCCATTGTTCGAGGCTACCACTTTTTAATATAGCCTCGAACATACCACCGGTTTATTAAATTAATATAAAATCACCGGTTGATAATTTTTGACGAAACTCGGTTCCAAAATGGCGTTTGTGTTCGCTTCTGTGACTCCAACCCAAGTCGGGCCCTTTGTTCCACTTTTTGGCGGGCTTCTCCACAGAAGCCTCCAAAAGTGGTGCCACTCTGTCTGGGTACCAAAGGGGGCGTGGGAGGGGGTTTAGGGACCCTGGACTGAGTTGCCTTGGCAACCCAATTCGCACTCTTGTGTGATTGGCCCAAGTGGTGAGCCGCCCGGCTCACCACTTAGCATGTTTGACAGCTAGGCTGAATGAATGGGGGTTTGCTGCATAAAAGCAGGGCTTTGGGGACTGGAACTTCAGAAGTCGCCACAGGACCTAAAGAATCCGAAGAGGGAGAAGCTGAGCCGACCTGCAACACCACCACCGGTGGAGCCCTGCTGAACAGTCTCACCACTTTTCCCGACGACAGAGGAGATATCCAGTCCGGAGAGAGTTCTTCCTTTGACTGGTGGGGATAACCAGTTTCGCCGTTTTTTCGCCTTCCCGGATCATCTCGTGGCCGCCTTGCCTGTGCCAAGCACCCCGGCAACCGGGATACCACGGTTTTTCCACCACCGCGAATAAAAGGGTCATACCTTTTAACCGGAGAACTCCGCGGCTGGTTTCTTCCCTGGCAGTGCAATGACCTTCAGCTTTCCTCCACGTCGAGACCATCTCTTCCTCTGGACGACGTCGTGACTTGCACCTGCTGCCAGGAACAACTGCCCCCGCTGGAGGATCCTCTCCACTTTGAAGGTACTGTGTCCGCCTGGTCTCTCTCGCAACGGTCTGTGTGGGGTGACTTAAAGCTCCCACTTAGCACTTGGGTTGGCCCTAGGCTGGCTAAGTGAACTTTTCTGAACTCCCTGCAAGACTTTTAAACTGTGTGATCTTGGGCGCATTGGTGCTCTGTTCTCTCAAAGAGAGAGCCTGGCCTCTGAACTTTTTGCTCACAAGTAGACTTGACTTTCCTGCCTTGCTGGGTGCTTCTAAAGTATTGGGTTGTGTGCTTTCCTAATTTCTGCCTTTTCCCTCCCTTTTTCTTAACTTATTGGAGTGCCATCTTTAGTTAAGCGCTCACCTCTGTCTGGAAATAAGTGGTGTTAACTAAGACTTGTCTAATAAAGAATAAGGGATGTACATCTAGTAATACTGACTCTGTGTTGAATTTACTTACCTCTTTTTGTGCTAGTGTAAATTACAAGTGAGTCTTTAAATAAATAATTATATACGTTTACACCAAAGCTCTGGTCAGTGTTTGCTTGTGCTACTGTGCTCTGTACCTATTGTGTATACTCTATATACTGCCTAACTCATCTTGAGAGAAGTCTGACTGCTCAGCCACAGCTACCAGGTAAATCTGGGTGGCACAGACTGCTACCAATTGGGTTTACTGCCAAACACCTGTAGTCCTAAATCTTTTGCAGTGGTCCCTAAGGGAACTGCACAGATTTCTGCCTAACAGCCTGGCACCGTCAGATGGAAGTGACCTCTCGTATTCCATGAGCACAGCCTTAAGGTCGTCGTGCATACTTTGTCCTGTAGGATGGGTTGTAGGCTGAGCTCATGGCCTGAGCATTGATATCTTTTTTTCTGTATTGTTAGCGCTTTAGGTAGCCACAACCATAGGCTTTGTGTGGAAGAGGCCTTACTCGATGTCTCTAAAGAAGTCTGTTTCCCAGCACCTTTTGTGTTGTAGTTCTTGTAATAAGGACAGTGGCGGTTGGGTATTTTGTTGCATTCAGAAGTATTTGAACTTTCTGGCGCCAGTTGTATTGTCTCTTTGTTCCTTGGCTAGCAGCTGTGTATTACTCTGCTCATGGCTAGCTGGTGGTTTTGGAGCAGAGGTGGTGGCAGGGTGGTCTGTGATGTCTTTGTTTAGAGTTTGTGATGGCCTCCTGGTCTCTCGCCAATGTTGGGGGCGATCAAGGCTGCGTCTCGCCGAAGCCGCAGTTTACTTGTGATGGTTGGCTCTTGTAGTTAGTCACTGTTGTCCTAGATGATTCAATGAGGTCATAGCCCATTTTTAGCAATGCCTTAGATTCTGCTTTAAGCAAGGTTTTTATTGTTTTTGAAACGATGTATAGGTGAGCTATGGAGTTTATGGAGTTTAGATGTTTCTGGCTGGGGTCGACAATGAGTAAGTCTTGCGATTTAATCCGTTGCAGGTTTGGAATAAAGCTAAATAACTTTAGCACTGATCTTCGGTTGAGGGTGACTTTGTCGTCGTAACCTGGGATTTGCTCCAATTTGAGGATCCATTTGGTTTCGTCCTGCTTCTTGGTCACCTTGTTATAGATGTTTGTTCTAGAGGTAAGGTGCACTCATTTCTGTTAGTAGTGGTTGCATGTTTTAGAAGGGCTCTACAGGAGTTTGGGCTCTTGTAGTTTCGGCCGGAACTGTCTTTCCTAGAGGAGTTGGGGTGACCTTGACTCCTGTCGGGAAAGAGGACTTGGGCCCGTTTGCTACTTTTTGTTGGCCGAATATGGAACAAGTTACTTACCTGTAACTGTTGTTCTCCAGCATGGGTCTGGCATGGATTCACATGCTCATGAATATTCCCCGTCGTCAGGCCGGGAATCCTCGGTATAGAAAAAATCAGTATCAGTTGTGTTTCTGATCTGTCTTTCTTAGTAGTAACCAATCACTGGTCTCTGGGTCATACTGCCCCCAGCCAATGACTGCCCTCTCCCTAAGCCCCACCCCTGGCAACCATCCTCAGATTTGGTAGCACGTAAAGTGGCAGTATGACCAAGTGAAGAACCGCAGAGGGGTAGGCGGGAGGGTTCGCATGTGAATCCATGCCAGACCCATGCTGGAGAACAACAGTTACAGGTAAGTAACTTGTTCCTTCTCCAGCATGGGGTCTGGCATGGATTCACATGCTCATGAATATAGGAATACATAGCAGTATACACATACACAACCACGGGAGGTGGCAAAAGGCTCAATATCAAGCAATACAACAACTCAACATTAAGCAACTCTTACCTCCTCACCAGGCTCACCTTAGGCGAACAGGTTGCGCAGCATTGCCTGGCCGACTCTGGACTCCTCCCTGGAATCCCGGTCGACGCAGTAGAATCTCGTGAAGGTGTGCGTCGACCGCCACGTAGCAGCCCTGCAGATGTCTAGCAGGGGCACACCAGACAGGAACGCCGTGGTAGCAGCGATCGCTCTGGTCGAATGGGCTCTCGGACGGCCTGGCAATGGTCGGTTTGCCAACCGGTGACAGTGCATGATGCAGCCGGAGAGCCATCTGGAAATGGAAGTCTTCGAGAGAGCCTTCCCTTGATTCACAGGTCCAAAGTTCACAAACAGCTGTGATGTCTTCCGAAAACTCTTCGTGCGGTCCACGTAGAACTTCAGCGCTCTAGCTACATCTAGCGAGTGCAGAGTCCTCTCAGCCGGCGACGAAGGCGACGGGAAGAAAACTGGCAACACCAAGGGCTTGTTGAGGTGGAAGTCCGACGGCACCTTGGGCATGAAGGAGGGGTGCGTCCTCAGCACCACCCTTGTGTCGTGAAAAGTCAAGTATGGAGGCTTGCAAGATAGGGCCTGGATCTCTCGTCGTGCAGAGGTGATGGCCACGAGGAATGCTGTGTCTTCCACGACAAACTTCAACGGCACTGAATGCATAGGCTCGAATGGGCCCCCCCATGAGCCTAGTCAGCACCACGTTGAGCTCCCACGCCGGGGCAGGGGCCTTCACCGGTGGGAACGATCGGAACAGTCCTTTCATAAATTCCTTCACCAGCCGATGAGACCACAAGGACGCCCGTCCTGTAATTCTGGTGTAACGTGAGACGGCAGCCAGATGCACCTTGATGGAAGCGGGACAGTAGGTACGGCAATACTTGAGGGGCCGTAATCCGCAGAGGGTTAATCTTCTGTGCACAGCACCAGACAGAGAACCTCTTCCATTTATGTCCGTAGCACTTGAGAGTTGAGGATGCCCTGGCCTTTGCAAGAACCTCTCTGCAGTCGGCCGGGATGTCGTATCCTCCAAACTCTAGTGCTGCAGGAGCCAGGCCTGCAAGTTCAGCGACCCTGGTTTGTGATGAAGAATGGCGCCTCCTTCTCTGGAGAGAACATGCGTGTCCGTCAGCAGCTTGACTGGTGTGGACGCTGACAAGTCCAGAAGGTCCGGGAACCAGATCTGTCTCGGCCACGCCGGTGCGACGAAGATCATCCTGCACCGGGACCTCTTGAGCTGGTTGACGAGCCGGAGTAGCAACGGCAACGGCGGGAATGCATAAAGGAATAGGCCGTCCCAGGGGAACGAGAAAGCATCGCCCATGCTCCTCGGCTGGGGAAACCTGCTGGCGAACCTCCGGCACTTGGAGTTCGCCGCCGTCGCGAAGAGATCGATCTGGGGTTCGCCCCATCGTCGGAAGAGTCGATCCACTTGATCCTGGCGCAGTTCCCACTCGTGGCACAAGCGCAGCTCTCTGCTGAATGAGTCGGCGATGGTGTTTTTTATCCCTGCCAGATGAAAGGGTACCAGAAACATCCCTTGGGCGACGGCCCAATGCCACAGATCCTGGGCTTCCTTGGATAGGGCAGGGGATCTGGTTCCGCCCTGCTTCCGAATGTAAAACATCGTGGTGGTGTTGTCGATGAAGATCCTCACCACCTTGCCCTTGAGGGACGGGAGGAAAGACCAGAGGGCCCGGAACACTGCACGGAGCTCCAAGATGTTGATGTGGAGTGTCTTCTCCTCCGGGAGCCAAAGGCCTCTCGCGTGGAGATACCCGGTGTGCGCTCCCCAACCTTCCAGGGAGGCATCCGTCGTCACCGTCACCTGGTGGGCCGGGGCTAGGAAACCTGTTCCCGCCATCAGATGAGAGCGGGAACCCCACCATCGTATCGCCTGACGGAATACTTCATCGAGCGGGATCCTGTCCTCGAAGCTGCCCGTCGACTGGATCCAGTGGGCGTCGAGGAATTCTTGCAAGGGCTGCATCCGAAGTCTGCAGTGGCGCACAAGATAAATGCAGGAGGACATTATTCCGAGGAGGGACTTGATAGACCACACTCTGGCCACGTCCGTGGCCAGCAGACGTTGCACCTTTCCCAGGATGGTCCTGATCCTTTCTTCCGACGGAGAGGCCAGTCACGCCACTGTCGAGCTGTGCTCCCAGAAACAGGGCGACTTGCGATGGGACCAGGTGGGATTTTGGAAAGTTGGAGAATCCCAGGTCCGTGAGAGCAGCTGGACGGTCTTCGCAGTATGTTCTACGGCGAGCTCCCTTGTCCTTGCCCGTATGAGCCAGTCGTCCAGGTAGGGGTAGACGTGGATCCCCTGTAGGCGCAGCCGCGCCGCCACCGGTGCTAGGGACTTGGTGAACACCCTTGGCGTGATTTTAATCCGAACGGGAGGGCCTTGAACTGGTAGTGCCGCCCTTGGACCACGAACCTGAGGAACTTTCGGTGTCTCTTTAGAATAGGGATGTGAAAGTACGCATCCTCCAAGTCCAACGACGACAGGAAATCGCCCTCCTCCAGCTGTCCCAGCACGTGCTGGAGGGTGACCATCCGGAACTTCTGTGCCTCGATGTACCTGTTCAATCGTCGCAGGTCCAGGATGTTACGCCATCCTCCTGTCTTCTTCTTTACGAGGAAGTACCTTGAGTAAACTCCGGAGCCCCGAAGCCTCTTTGGAACGAGCTCGATGGCACCTTTCCTGAGCATCGCCCTTACTTCCAACAGCAGTTGAGGGACGTGATTTTCCTTCCTGGCCACGGGAGGAATGCTGGGGCACTTCTTCTGGAACTCGAGGGCGTGCCCCAGGGCCAGGGCGTCCAGCACCCAACGGTCGGTGGAGATGGACTCCCACACACCGACGAACTTAGTCAGCCGGCGTCCCACCGGGGTGCTTCGGCGGGGGCCCGACCCGACGGTCGGTTCAATCTTGCTTGGAGGCCGCCTTGCCTCCTTGACCACCTTGGCGACGACGGCGGTTTCCACCTGACTTGCCGCGTCCCCTGTAGGCCTCTTGCTACGAAGATCTTGCCGCTTGACGGTACGTAGAGGAGCTACTGCCGGCTCCCGTGGAGGCAGATCTTGTCTGCGACACCGTCGCTCTCGTCGTCGCCCTCGTCGTCGCCCTCGTCGGGATCCCTCCCAATGGGCTGGACCTCTTCCAGGACTTGGATGAGCTCCTCTTCAGAGGTCGTGTCCGTATCCACGATGGCCACCAGCCCCTCCCCCACCCTTTCCAACGAGGACTTCGTGGGGGTCTTCTCGATGGGCCTGAAAGACGACTCCCTCCGCGGTGGCAGGGAGACTCTGGTTCCTGAGGGCGCCTCCACTGGTGTGGCCTCCACAGGCTGAGCCAGGGCCGTGGCGACATCCTCAATCGAGGCCTTAGTAGGGTGAATTAAGGCCAGCGTCACCTTCTGTACACCTGGGGCCTTCACCTTGGGGGGAGGGTCCAAGCCTCGCTCCCCCTCTGCCGGAATCTTTGAGATCGACCAGGGCCTCTCTAGAAGCTTCGCCGGGTTCTCAGACTTCCTCTTACCCGAGCCAGAGCCTTGGCTCGTGGTTGATGGCGCCGGGGAGGATGCGCCCTGCCTGGCAGCCAAGGAGCCCGAACGTTCGGTGCTCCCAGTGCCCGCGGACTCGAGGTGCTTAGCCTTTTGTTGGGCCCCCGTCGCCGGGGCACCCTCACAGGACTTAGAAGACCGCTCGGACTTCTTTTTCTTCTTCTCGCCTGGCGGGCTCTTACCTTCCAGCCAGTTGGCGAGACGGAGGTGGCGATCCTTCATGGTCTGCTCCAACATGTTCCCACAAAACGCGCAGTCATTCTCCTTGTGCGTCTTGTCCTCATGGAGACAGTAGAGGCATAACAAATGCTCGTCCTCCTTGAAAACGTTCTGAAGCTGGCATCCAGGGTAGGTCCTGAACAGCTTCCCGGGCGTCGAGCTTCCTTTCTCCTGGGCCATGACCGGGGTAGGCCTCGGAACTTCTGGAATCCCCCAAAAGCGTAACTTGACGAAATCTTCACCCTTGAGCGACGTAGAAACTCCCAAACGGATCCCCGTTGATCGGATGTAGACACGGTGGAGCTTGAGGCTCTATTTAAACGAAAAAAGAGAAAATCCCCTGAAAAAAGGCGCAAAAATGCAGCAAAAGCTCGAGAGCTACAGCACGAGGACTCCCAACACTTGAACGTGCGGTAAAAATCTGAGGATGGCTGCCAGGGGCGGGGCTTAGGGAGAGGGCAGTCATTGGCTGGGGGCAGTATGACCCAGAGACCAGTGATTGGTTACTACTAAGAAAGACAGATCAGAAACAAAACTGATACTGATTTTTTCTATACCGAGGATTCCCGGCCTGACGACGGGGAATATTCATGAGCATGTGAATCCATGCCAGACCCCATGCTGGAGAATTAGGTCTTGGTACGCTAAGGTGGTGGGTGAAGTGTTCCACTTTACCCTTCGAGATAGCTTTTTGCAACAATCTGCAGAGTGTGGAAGCCGGGTTCAACTCCCTCCACCTCGTTATCTGGACTTAAGTTACAGTGACGGATGGGGAGGGCCACGAAGGCTGTTGAATCCTTTGCTGATCTTTCTTCAGATTCCAAGTGGTCATTTGAGTGTTGACTGATGTTCATCAAGTGTTCATTCTCAAGAAAGTCATCAATAGTCTTTGGTGAGGTGGACAGAGCCATTGTTTTGCTGTTTGCCTAGGCTGGCTCTACGAGGACCTCCTGAGTTGCAGGTTTTACAGCCATCAGCACGATCCAGAGGAGTCTTTGACATTTATGTTCATTGGACCGAACAAGGGTTGAGTGTGGAGGAAGGCGGGCTCCAGGGGCCTTTTTTTGTTATGCCCCAAGGTTGTTTTGTTTTCCTTTTCTTTACTGGTCTTAAGGCTGTGTTCTCTTTTGAGGTGTATACAGCTGTTTGCAAAGGGTGGTCGTCACCTCTAGTGTTTATCAGTGGCGTTGTTGTGAGGGTTGCCGTTGGATTAGGCAACTGGTGTATGTTTTTAAGGTTCGAAGTGTTCGGTTCCCCTAAGTTGTCGACTGTTAGGTCAATCGTAGTGGGCGTTTGTGTGCCAGGGGAATTGCTTATCGCCAATGGGCTTGTCATGTCCGATGGGGGTGAAGGGCACGTAGATGCAAGGTTACCAGTTCAGGATGGTTTTGCCCCTTTCTCCTCCATAGCCATGATGTGAGCCTCAAGAAAAATTAGTTTGCTATACATCATGGCTTGGATTGACGTATGGTCTTTTAGGGTGTCACCAACCACTTCAAACAGCTTTGTGAACGGAGCAAGCGCTATTGTGACTGCCAACATTATAGAGAAAATGTCAACTTTCTTTGTCGGTGTCTCCACCGGCGTTGAGTCCATGTAGAGGGGGAGACCTTCTTTCTGTGGCGTGTCTGTCCAAAGTGACTGCTGCGACACACGCTGTGAGTTGTTGGCTCTGTGAGTGTCCCAAGAGTTTCTACAATTAGGATCCACGTTCAATGGGCATCGAGGAGGACAAACAGGGGACTGTGTGTGGAGAAGAGCTTTCTCCTGTCCTTGGGAACTAGAGATCTGAGGGTTTTCTTTAAGGGGCATGTCTTTGGTGCTTGTCGATAGCCGACAAAACGCGTCGCTGGGCAGAAACAAGGCGTCGGCTCGAGAACTTTAGCTAACTTAACGGACAGGTTGAGGCTTCAAAGCCTCTTTCTCTTCTTGATAGACGCTTAGGGTTGCCCTAGCTTGAGCCGGATTGCCAGAGGTAGGTGGAACCACTCCAGGTGCCTCAGAAAAAGATAGTTTGCTTGAGTCTATGACCTGCACATTTGAAGGTAGATCAGACGTCAGTCTGGCAAGCAGAGCCTCTTCGTTAAGTGGGGCCACTCCCGGCGCCTCATAGGAGGCTAGGTCATTTATATCAATGACCTGCACGCTTAAAGGTAGGTCAGGTGTCAATAGAACAGGTGGAGCCTCTTCATTGAGTAGGCGGATAGAAGAACGGCTAACTGCTTCCCCGTCAGTCGCATTTGCAGGTATGATGGATATCTGTGTACTGGGCCTGGTTGTAGGAGGTGGTGTTAACGAACGTAGAGTTGAGTCGCCATCAATCCTACAAGGTTTTGTGAGGGGAAAGCGTTCTTTAAGATCCTCTAGGATCTCTGAGTCAGTACAGTTGTACCGGAATGAGTTCTTAGAATTTGGTCTTAACTGGAAGAAGTCCTTAAGGCTGTTGCCCCGCTCTGGGGGCTTAATGCCCTTTTTTTGTAGTTGTCAACCTTGAAGTAGACCTCCCTCTGGATGCAAGTAGGGATTTAGATGATCGATTTTCCTGGACATATTTTTTCTTTCCATAGCCCTTAGGAGGACAACGAGGTCTTGTTGTAGTCCCATCCGTCTGGGAGATGTCCTCATTTCTTGACTGTTTTTTCCCATTTGGCATGCGTTTTACAGTGTGACTCAATGGCAAAGCAGTTATGTCACTCGCCTTGGGGCTGTCCAATGTTGAATCACATACAAGGTCCAATTTATGTCGGTGCACCAGCACCTTCCCAGTTAATGTTGCTCCCGCTGGAGGCTAGACACAACCAGTGGTCGGAGCCACTGGTGGCTGTTCCTGCAACTGCCGAGCCATTTGATCTCCATTGTCCGTGGCTGCCTCACAAGATGTCGGGCCGGGCAGGAGTCCTCTCCCTGCCTCGAGGCTTCTCTGGAGGGGGACCGCCTCCAGTCCGAATGCAGTTCCTCATCCGGGTGCGAGCCGACGCCGCAGCTCCGACCAGCGTTCGTCACTGAGTCACCGCTTGTCCAGGCCCCACCCACGGGATCACACAGTCTCCCCTTCATTAGGTGAGCGGGTCCGCCGGGAAGCCTGGAGCGGGCGGGCTCGGAGGGTTGGAATGGGCAGCTGAGCGGCCCGTGAGGGCTGGAGGGGGAAGAGATCTTTGTAGGTTTCTTGGCGAGATTTGATGAAGCGTTTGGGCTCTCAGCTGACTGCAGTGTAGAAAGGTTGACGTTACATGCCAGTGGAGGATCGAAAAGTTTACTTCTGGCAGTGGTGGCAATGGTAGTCGGCTGCTCTCCTTTCTTTAATGTTAAAGTTTTGGGGTTATCTGGTGAACTGCACTCAGCAGTGGAGCGGAGGCGCAAGCTCCTTAGACGGTGACCGTAATCTTCCTCTTGGAGGGGGCTTGGATGGAGGGCCGTCCTGCCAGACCTGCCTGACATGACTGCAGGACTGCCACTGTACGTCTACTCCGCGGTCTGGCAGGGTTTAGATGTGGGTCCTCCCACACACTGTAGAGAGAGCAGAAGGACTCTCAGGAAGCAGCAAAAAGTGCTGGGTTATTTCCATTATACTTCAAAAATCATTACTTCTAAAAACAATTTATTATGTTCGCAATTCAGGAACAAAACATACTATTTCCCACCATTGTAAGAAAGAAAGAAAGAAAGAAAGAAAGAAAGAAAGAAAGAAAGAAAGAAAGAAAGAAAGAAAGAAAGAAAGGGCACAAAAGACTTCAGTTGCACTTATTTACTTTTCTGACTCACAATCTATGCCCAAGTCAAACAAAAAGCAAATGGAAGAGGATGCCGAAGCCAGAGTAACCAGTGAACGACAATAGTTAGGTTCTAGATGAACATTTTGATCTTTTCCAGCGCTTATATCACCTTTATCGTCAAACTCTGTTCTTGTCCTGACATTAACCTCATTCAAAACATATCTGTAAGGATACCCTACAGTTTGTCCACACATTTGTGGAATAAAGTTGCTCTAAAAAGGCAAGGTGCCCTCACATTCCATCAAAAGATGTTTAACTGTCTACTTCACAGGAATTTCACATTTTGTACACAGTTTATAGGCAACCTACTCCATTTAGAAAGAACTTCTCCAGCATGCGCAATGTTTAAGCAGAGTCTGAGAAAGTTTTGTCCGGTTCTCCAATCGGGGAACTTCGAGATATTTTGGAACGCACCCCAATTTCTTTTCCAATAATGAAAATGAGTTAGCTTGAGTAGCGCTTCGCATTGCTTCCATTGTAATAATCCAATCCATCTGTTCAATTGCTTTCTTTGACTTCAGGGGATTGCTAACCAGGGTCTCCAAGTCTGTATCAGATCTTGCTAAGATCTAAGATCTCTCCAACCCTCAGGTTTAGGTCAGTTAGAATCGCAGAATTAGAGTGTGCAAGGTGGTCTTTGATATCTACATACAGAGTGTGGGGTGTAGAGGTCATGATTAATCGAAAGAGGGAAACCAGATTTCAATCCGCCTGAGATGCCAATGATCCAACCTTATTAAGATATGAACTAGGTCTGAAAGCCCCTGCGGAAGTCCCAGGACCCTCGTCCAAATTATACCCTACCATTTTCGCCAATTTGTTTTCCAGAGTACTGGATATTACGGGTACAACTTTGGCCACATAAAATTTGATTAGAGGGGTTATTGAAAATTTGCAGTAATTTGTATAAACTTTTTTCATTTGGGAAACCAGCCGCATAACCTTACCATCTATTTCTAATTCCACTTTTTCTATGGATGGTGATGCATACATTACATACCTCAAATAAACCACCTCCTCCGCTTTTGGGATTTTTTTGTTATCAAACACCAGTATCTTGGATTTCTCTGGATTAATGGAAAGGCGATTGGCTTCATCGTATTCCCCCAATTTGTCCAGTGACTGTTGCAGATCAACTGCTGTCCTATCAAGCAGAACAATATCATCGGCATAGGCTAACCAACAGATCTTATTGTCATTAATTTTAGGGATGGCCAATGCTGATGACTCCAATGATGTACCCATGTCTGCCAAATATATATTAAAGAATAAGGGGGGCCCCCATACAGCCCTGTCTGACACCTTTCTCTACCCTAATGAGCTCTGAACACTGGCCTTGCTCATCAAGTCTTACTCATTAATGAGTCCCTGTGAAGTTCTACCAGCATTGCCAGGATATGTTCTGAAATCCCCCCAACTTGTGAGTTTGTTCCATAAACGATCTGTTAATCTGGTCAAAAGCCTTGGAGAGATCCACCCAAGTTCCATACTGTTGTGATTCAGAATACACCAGTAAAACACCTATCAAAGGATACAGACAGCTAACCAAAAAAGGATACACTCAAAGACGTCCTGAAGTCCCTTTATCTGAAGTGGGACGACATCGTCAAGTGATACCTTCCAACTAATGTCACTCTCTGACTATTAAAGTCGACAGTCAAAGAGAGCTATTAGTGGAAAGGGTGAGTATGGAACAAATATCACCAGGCTGTTGATACAAAAGGGAATACATCAGGACCTGAACTGAGACCTTAATGGCAATAGGCGTCTATCTAGTTTACACTAACCTGTTGATCAGAACAGCCACCAATAGATTCCAGGAAGTCAGCAGGTAATCCAAAGGAACAACGACAAGGAAGGAAGTTAGTAGAGGAATCTAACCCGAGCGGAACGAGGGCCACACTAGAGTCGGGTTGGTGCATACAGGATAGCGTCCATTAGTCCAATGCACAACTCTCCATGGAAAACCCATAAGGTGAAATGAGGTGGATATTGTTCCAGGTACAGGAAATTAAATGCCCTTTAGAGGAGTACTCAGTTTTGGATCTGTGACAGGAAAACTGCCCTCACAGTTAACATAAAACAAAACAGTCTTAATACCCAGGAAGAGGGATCCTGCTACTAAGTATATTAGGTTAGCAGGTGCCAGGTAAAATATGTAGATTATCACAACAAGTGTCCCAAACTGAACTGGCACTGGAAGTAGGTAGTATTATTTCAGTAGAAGGTAATATAATGGTCGCCGCCTGAGCAGCAGGGAAGCTGCAGCGGAAAGTCGGACGCCGCCTGAAGAAACAGCTGATGACTCCTGCTGCGAAGGAACACGAAGTCAGGAGGGTGACGGCTGAGGAACCAGCGGCTTCGAACGAAGTCGCAGCTGGAAAGTTGAAAAGGCAACGTGATGGACCGCAGAATTAACAGCTGCTCCGAGGAACTGGAGCGGGATATATTCAACGCTGTAAGAAGCTTGAAAACTGAAGCTGCAAGAAATTAGCAACTTCAACTCCGGAACGCCAAGAACGTTTAACGATCAGAAGCGCCAATTGCCCGGAAATGCTGTGTTATATACATGTCACATGACCAATGCGTAACACGTAAACAAGAACACGGCAGGTACACATCACGTGATAGAAACCGCGAGTGTACGGAACATAAACAAAGCAGATACGCATGTAAACTAAGGAACATTGTCAGCTTGCGTTGTTGGACGTGATACTGTCTCTTAATACTGGTGCTTCCCAGGCAGCCTTCCAAACAGTCTCCAGTGCGTGTAGAATGGCCTGGCAGTTCTGAAGGCCGTGTGGGTTGGTAGCATTGAGCGTTCGGGAGTTCTTGATGTAGAAGTAGGCGTGAAAGCAGATGTGCCAGTTGTAGATGGACTGACAGGCATGACACATACAATGGTGAATCTCTCTTCTGCCTGGCTTGTTCACTGACAATGTTCAGAGCTAACACATCTAGTGCCGTGGAAAGACCTTTCCTAAAACCTGTCAGAAGCTTCGATAGAATGT
Source organism: Ambystoma mexicanum (assembly GCF_040938575.1). Lineage (NCBI taxonomy): Eukaryota > Metazoa > Chordata > Amphibia > Caudata > Ambystomatidae > Ambystoma > Ambystoma mexicanum. The sequence continues at coordinate 619,320,206 of NC_090922.1, read as the reverse complement.
GTGCCTCTTCAACCCAGCTTTCCAGTTTTTGTAGCAGCAACTTCATAAACAACTTAATCTCAACATCAAGGAGGGAGATGGGGCGATAGTTCGTTGGATTCACCCGATCACCCACCTTGAAAAAAGGGATTACTACGACTGTTTTCCAAGAGGAAGGAAACCTCTTTCTTTTTAGGATATCCCTAAAGAGCCAGTTGAGTAATCTAGCCCAGAGGTGCAAATTATTTTTTAGGACTTCATAGGTCAGCCCATTATGGCCAATATGGCCAACTCCCCTAGATGAATATGATTTGGTGACGAGCTGCTCATCAAAATCATTAACCTAGGGCCATCAGTATAACTAATCAGGGTTCTAATATAGGGATTCGCAAAGTGTTGTGACAAATATTCCAACCACTTAGATTCTGCCACCAAGTTGCATTGAGGGTTACACTATGCTGTGCTTCCAACTTGTTGATAATTGACCAAAAATGTCCCACGTTATTGCCACAAACTGCTCTCAGCATCAGCTCACCATCCTTTTGTAGTCACAGCATCTTTTGCCCCTTCGACCATTGCCTAAACTCATTTCTTAATCCCCTCCTCTCTCTCTCCCCAGGAGTTTGACATTCATGGGTGTCTTCCACAGTTCTCCAAGCCTTGTTCTTCCGGTCCTCTTTTTCTCCCAAGTTTCCTCTTCAAATACATGACGATGGAGAACTCCCTTCCCTGGTGTCACTGGATTGGAGAGTAGGTGTCCCAAATAAATTCTATACATTTTGAGGGCTGACAGTTTTCCTCTATGTCCTTATCAATATATGATAAACTATCATTTAGGCGGATCTCTTCTTTTTTATATTTCACCAGCCTAAGTTTCCCTTTCCTAGATGTTAAAGTTTGACTCTGTCTAGCCATTGGTGTAATAGTCATATCAGACAACACCATTTCTAAGCGTGCATGATCGCTTGCTCCCCCATGTTTGACTTTCAGTGAGACCCCTAGTTCAGTCACCCAAGATTCAATCTTTTTTATTGGAAAACCCAGTTGAGCTGAAATTGAAAAATAGCTGCAATTGAGAACATTACCCAGTTAAACACTTGGGATAGTTTGCACCCAAGTGTATGCAGATCTCTTTGTGCTTTGGGATATACCAATTGGATACAATTTGTTGTGTATTTCTTCTGAACAATTGTTTAAATTATTAGGATATTCTGTCTTTAGTATTTTAGGACATAATTTTTCATGTATGTAAATTGTATATAGGACCTTCTATTTAAGTGTCTAAATTGTATATATTGTGTTTTTTTGAAAAAATGTTTCTATATCTGAATAGTATGCAGTGTTTAATTATTGTTTGAAATCGATAAACTTTGTGTATTGGTAATAAACAAGTTATTTTTGAAATTACTCAATATATTTGAGAGTTCTTGCACCCTTCGATTCCAAGGGATCGATATGAAGACATAGGGAGATGAACAAGTTACTTCTTACCTTGTAACGTTCTTTCGACGTTCCTCATCTTAGATATCTCCTTCCAGCTCTGCTGGCGTCGGAAAATTTTTCTCTAGAGCGCGCTGCGCGTCAACGTCCTCCGAGTCGATGTCCCTCGGCAGCCGCCGTATCGACGTCATCCTGCCTATAAAGGCTGCGCGCAGCGTCCGTTGCTCAGTTCCGTTTTGTAGCCCACAATAATACTTTCTGGACTAGACTAATCACCCTGAAGGAGCGTAAGCTCTAACAACAAGGGAAGTAGAACTGCAGGGATGGATGGGAGGGTCAATGAGGAATACGTCGGAGGAACATCCCGTCGAAAGAACGTTACAAGGTAAGAAGTAACTTGTTCTTCGAAGGGATTGTGTCCTCCGACATATTCCTCATCTTAGATAGGCTCCCATAGCAGTATTCTATTATTGGAGGAGGGAGTACTGACTTCACGCTGTCTTCTTTTGATGAATAGAATGCAGTACAGCCCTTCCAAACCTAGTCTCTTGACTGGAGGAGGAATCCAAATTGTAAAATCGTGTAAAGGTATAGACAGACGACCATGTAGCGGCCGCACAGATGTCTTTAACCGGCACGCCTCTTTTGAGGGCCGATGAAGCTGCAATACCTCTGGTCAAATGGGCCCTAAGGTTTTGAGGGGGCTCTTTCCCTGCCAGTTTATAACATTCCAGAATGGCTAGAATGATCCATCTGGAAATGGTCTGCTTAGTTATTGGTAACCCCAGCTTGTGACCTGTGTAACCTACAAACAGCTGGTCTGCCTGTCTTATCCTGGCTAGTCTACTGATGTAAAAACTTAAAGCCCTTCTAGGGTCTAGCCTGTGTAACCTCTCTTCCTCTTTCCCCGGATGAGGAGGAGAATAGAAAGATGGTAGGGTAATCTTCTGAGTGATATGGAATTCAGAAACCACCTTTGGGAGGAAATTAGGCTTCACTTGCAGGACAACTTTGTCTTTGTGAAATATTGTGTGAGGGGGTTTACAAGAAAGAGCTTGTAATTCGCTCACCCTTCTAGCAGATGTAAGTGCTATTAATAAAACAGTTTTAAGGGTAAGGAACCTTAGCGAACAAGAATGGAGTGGTTCGAAAGGTGTGCCCATCAGGAAAGTTAGTACTAAGTTTAAATCCCATAATGGAACTTGGAATGGTCTTGGGGGATAAACATTGGTTAACCCCTTTAGAAACTGTATTACCAAGGGTAACTTGAAATAGGATGGTTCTTCCACAGTGCGCTTAAAGACGGATAGCGCTGCGAGATAGCCCTTAATGGTGCCAACTTGAAGGCCTGAATTCTCCAAATATAGAAGGAAGGACAAAACCATTGGTGTACTACATGAAAAAGGGTCGATATTCTGTTCTCTACACCAGCTGCAAAATCTGTTCCAACGGCAGCGGTATAAAGACTTTGTTGCTGGCCTCCTTGCCGAAAGCAACACCTCCATAACATCATCAGGGAGGTCCCAATCCTTGTACCTCAACCTTTCAGAAGCCAAGCGTGAAGGTTGAGGGTTTTGATGTCTGGATGGAGAACCTGACCTCCCTTCTGTGAGAGTAGGTTCTCTCTGAGTGGAAGTCGAATTGGAGGGCAGATGGACAAGTCTAGAAGGTCCGGGTACCATGTTCTCCTGGCCCAATCCGGGGCAATTAGGATCATGGTTCTCCGGAATCTTCTCAACCTCCTGATCATTTGAGGAATGACGGGGACCGGTGGGAACGTGTACAGAAGCGGAAACTCCCAGTCCACTATGAACGTGTCTCCCAGAGCTCCTCTCGGGGGAAATTCCCTTGAGCAGAACAGATCGCATTTCCTGTTGACGCTGGTGGCGAACAGATCCACCTGAGGGGTTCCCCAAAGGGCGAAGATCTCTTGAAGGACTTCCTGAGCTAGTTCCCACTCGTGGGAGACTGTGCTCTGCCTGCTCAGAGCGTCCGCTGTCAAGTTCTTCTCTCCGGCTAGGTGAACTGCCGATAGAGAGATTCCTTCTTGGATTGCCCAAAACCAGAGCTGCATCGCCTCTCTGCACAGGGGTAGTGATCCTACTCCTCCTCTTTTGTTGAGGTAATGCATGGCCACCGTGTTGTCCGTCATTATCAGGACGTTTTTCCCTTGTACAGCTGGCAGGAACGCCTTCAGCGCAAGTCTGATGGCCCTCAGCTCTAACAGGTTGATATGTAGTCTGGACTCCGATGGAGACCAACGACCGCTGATGGTCAAGTCGTTGGCGTGGGCTCCCCACCCCGTGAGTGAGGCATCCGTGACTACTGTTATCTCCGGCCAGGGTTGCCAAAACTGTTCTCCTTTCAGAATGTTCTCCTGACAGGCCCACCACTGAAGGTCTCGAGCCACCCTGTCGGGAACCTGAAGATCTTTCATTCTCCCTGAGAATTGTGACCACTGAGTCCTCAGTGCCCACTGGAGGGATCTCATTCTCAGAACGAGCCTCTGGCACTAGGAAAATGCAGGATGCCATGAGGCCTAGCAACCTCAAAAAGTCAAAGGCTGGGAGACGTTGGGCATCTTGGAACTTGGTAACCATCTGTAGAATATCTTGAGCCCTCACCTCTGGTGGCGAGGCTTTTCCCAGGGAAGTGTCCAGGATCGCTCCTATGAACTGGAGTCTCTTTGATGGTATCATTTGTGACTTCTTTAAATTGAGGGAGAAGCCCAGTCTGTGAAGGGAGTGGCACACGTGATTTAGCTGGATCTGAGCTTGTTCCGAAGAGACAGCCCTGATCAACCAATCGTCCAGGTAGGGGTAGACGTGAATCCCTTCCCTCCTTAGACTTTCCGCCACTACCGACATTAACTTGGTGAAGACCCTCGGGGCGGAGGTCAGCCCAAATGGCAGCACTCGAAATTGATAGTGAGAGTTGCCAATTGCGAACCTCAGAAATTTCCTGTGTTTGAGATGGATAGGCACATGGAAATAAGCATCCTGAAGGTCCAGAGATACCAACCAGTCCTGGAACTGAAGGGCCTGGAGGATCTGAGAAAGAGTGACCATCTTGAATTTGTCTTTCCTGAGGAATTTGTTCAATTCTCGCAAGTCCAAGATGGGTCTCAGTCCTCCGTCTTTCTTTGGAATGAGAAAATAAGGGGAGTACCAGCCCTTGTTCCTCTCCGCTACAGGTACCGGTTCTATGGCACCTTTCTCTAGCAGGTCGAAAATTTCCTGCAAGAGGAGCGGATCTGGAGCTTTCTGAGAGTTGATCCCCGGTGGATGACTCTGAGGTATGCGTAGGAGAGGCAGGCAGTAACCTTGGGCAACTGTTTCCAATGCACAAGCATCTGACGTGATAGCCTGCCATTCCGCCAGATGTTGAGTCAACCTGCCTCCTACAGGTGTCCTGTGAGGGAAGTCCTCAGAGTGGATTTGGAGCGGCTGATGCGGATGCCGATGGTAAAGAGGCACCTGCTGTTGCTGCGGCTTTTGAATATCTACCCCGTCCACCTCGGGTAGTTCTTCTTTGTCCCCTTTGAGCTGGACGTCCTCTACCTCTTCCGAATGCGGAGTAGAAGCGAAAGGACTTGCCTCTCGCAGAGGTTCCTGTGGGACGAAAAGGTGTCTGACGGATTGCAGCACCTAGGGATTTTGCTGCTGCTTTTGAAGTTTGAGTTTCTCTAAACTGTCATCCGCCTTTTTCCCGAACAAAGAAGAGCCATCGAATGGCATGTTCAAGAGCCTGGCTTGCACATCAGGGGCAAAACCAGACTTTCTCAACCAAGCGAATCTCCTGGTTGTTGTACTTGCCGCCATTGCTCTGCTGATACTGTCAGCCGAATCAATGCCCATCTGGAGGGATTCGCACATAGCGTCTTTACCGTCCTGTATGATATTCAGTAACGCCTCCCTTTCTTCTCCCTCCGGGATGCAGTCAGCCGCTGTAGAAGCACACTCCCAAAGTGTATGGCTGAATCTAGCAAGGGTGCAAGTAGCATTAACAGATTTTAACGCCATGCTACATGCCGAAAAAAACTTTCTTTGCCATAGCATCATATTTTGTATCGTCCCTGTCCTGTGGGACGGTAGGATAAGCCGTCTTGACATTGGTAGAAGATGCTGCCTGTACTACCAGACTTTCTGGGGATGGGTGTTTTGACAAAAACTCCGGGTCTGAAGAGGATACCCTATATTTTGTAGACAGTTTTTTATTTACTGCCGGGACGACATCTGGGGTTTCCCAGTTCGTCATAATCTTCCTCTGAAGAGCTTTATGAAAAGGCACCACAGGGTCCTCCTGTGGGCCCTTGTCAAGAATATCCGCAAGGTCATCTTGTTGGAAAGATTGTGATGGTGCAGACCACCCCATAAACTCTGTGATCCTGGCCATTAAGGCTCTATAGGGGGTTTCAGCATGCTCCCCCGGGTCTGGCCTAGCAAACTCCACCTCAGGGGAAGTGTCTAATCCACTTGCCTCATGTAAGGAATCATGAAGATCCTTTAACCTGCGTTCTTCAGAGGAAAATTCCTCTCTAATTGGGGTTACAGGTCCCTGCAACTCAAATGTGTCATCCTGTTCAGACAATTCACCCTCTTCCATAATTGAGGACATAGTTCTCAATTGTTCTGAACTCAAAGGGTGAAAATCCCATTTCCAAGGCAGAGGGTGCCGAACTTGTCATAATCGGCCTCGAAAACGTCGATGTCGTCGACGCCGAAGGCTTCGAGCGTGGCGTCAAAAACAAAGGCGGAGGCCTCGACAGAATTGGGATTCTACTCGACAATCTCGAAGCCATCGACATCGAGGACCTAGGGATAGTCATTGGGTTGTCATGACCGTGACTTTTCTTGGTGTCGAAGCTGGCGTCGAGTCGACAGACCCGTGTGTCGAAGGTCCCTTCGACAACGGCGTCAAAGACGTCGACGGAACCTTCGAGGAAGGTTTGGAGGTCATAGACCTAGTCGAGGGTTCGAGACGCGCTCGAGAGGTTTCCTTCGCCGGGTACTGCGACTCGCGGCGTTTTTGACCTTCGTGTCTTTCGACCAGAGCATCGCTCTCAGCAGTCTTCGAGGGGGTCGAGGCCGCTTTCTCGAAGACGCTCATCATATTTTTGCGGAATTCCTCCCATTCAGCCCGGGAACTATGTTTCGTGGGGCAAGGGATTCTTTTTGGTGAAACAGAGGAAGAGGAAGACGGAGAAGGGGATCTTCGACGTCTCCTCTTCGAGTGCTTCGATCTCGAGGAGTGATGGGACCCACTCCGAGACCTGGAACGCGAATGGTGACAAGGAGACGAATGTCTCGACTTCGTCGACGAAGAAGAAGCTTTAAAAGTCTTACCTTTCTCCAGCTTCCCCCACGCTCCTTCAGGGCCTTAGCTGTCATGGACATACAGTCCTCGCATTCCGAACAATGGTGTTCAGCTCCCAAACACCAAAGACAAACTCTGTGAGGGTCAGACAGCGACATCTTTTTCCCACAATCTCGGCATTTTTTGAAGCCGGATCGAGGAGTTGTCGGTTCCAACGAAGAAGCCATCGAGTACGGATCGAATAACTCGAGGTAAATAGATTAAATCCTGACAAAAAACTGAGCATCGGTATCCGAGGCACTGAGTAAGCACGGAAAAACGGAACTGAGCAACGGACGCTGCGCGGCCTTTATAGGCAGGATGACGTCGACACGGCGGCTGTCGAGGGACATCGACTCGGAGGACGTCGACGCGCAGCGCCCTCTAGAGAAAAATTTTCCGAGGCCATCAGAGCTGGAAGGAGATATCTAAGATGAGGAATACGTCGGAGGACACAATCCCTTCGAAATGTAAATTATAATCACATATCTAGGAGCTCTCCATTTAAGAGGGAGTTGAATTTAGGACATTCTAGCAGTGGAGTAATATATTGACCATCTGCGTAAAGTCCTTTATATTGAGGAGACTACCAACAATCAATATGAATGTTTTTTGAGCCATGAGGCTCATGCCTGTCAGGACATAACCCAGTTCTTTTTCTATATATATCCCAGTCCTTGGCAGAGTAGGGAATTACCCTCCAGTATATCATGACTTTCAGTGAAGAGCAGGACAGAAAAGATCTGATGACAAAAAGATATAGTCGATTGTGGAGGATGCGTTGCCTTGCTGCCAAGTTGTTGCTGGCGGAACATCCCCTGTCACTGATCCATTTGTCATTTTTAGGCCCCAATCATTTAAGAATTTCAACCATCTTCTTTCACTGGTGGAAAACCTTTGAGGTTTTTTCCCTCCTCCCTGGTTGCATTTTTGATACAGAATGTATTCAAATTGCCTGCCAGAATTACATTGGAACCCCCAAATTCAAACTTAATTCTTACCAACAATGATGACAGGATCATCAAAAAGGCCTGGAGATTGATATAGGGGGGGTTCCAATAGATGTTAATTATAATAACATAAAAGTCTGCCTTATTTGATCTTAATAGTATTTTACAGGCCTGGATGCCCATATCGTTATTGAAAATGAACTGATTCTTTACTTAAGGTGTTTTTAATGGCTATCATTAAGCCTCCAGATGGCCTCCCTTTTGCTTTTTTTTGTGCCGCTTGATGCAATATTGTGAACCACTCGATTTCAATGGGATTAACCAGCCACGTTTCCTGGAAAAGTATAATATTATTGCCGAACGTTTGCTCCCTCATCTCTCTTGTTTTGAAGAAGCAGGAGCCCTGCATGTTCCAACTCACCAGCCGATATTCCTCTTGCCTAAAGTGGATGATTTCCCACCCCTAATTTCTGAAGAACTTGGGTCAGGATTTCAGGGAGAAGGGAGAAAGCACTTCGCTGTTCTTCCTGGTTCACAGAATTTCTTACGACCAATTGGGGCACCTCTAAAGTTTGTGGCTGTATTGAATTCCCCGAATTCGTACCACTTTCCTGTAGTCGATTGGGACTATTCCTCCCTCGATAAAGTGCAAAATATCCCGTGGAAAATATCCCAAGGCTGCCTTTCTCTACATTTTTTGAGGCCGCTATGTTTGCCAGTCTAGCTCTTTTTGATTTAAGACCCAACTGAGAAATATGAAAGTTGTTGTCTATCGGAAAGCGAACAAATTCCATGTCATCCGATGCAAAGAGTTCAAGGTGCGAGACTTTTTTAAAGATTCCCAGTATCACACTTCTATTCAGATATTTATATTTTAAACCCCTTGCTGAATGAAGTCTTTAACCTAACTCACAGGATTGCAAAAGCAGATAGTTCCTCTTGTGCCTTTTTCTTTGTTTCCAATTCGCCTTCTAAACCTCTCTGATCAATGGTACGATTGTTTCTAGAGCTTTCAATCTCAGACGATTTTCTGAGTCCATTGCACTTACCATGGCCCAGTATCTGATTCAGATAGTCCTACGGTTCGACCTGGGCAGTAGAGAAATTTTTCGCCCCCTCGACCATCCCACATGCTGGTTTCCCTTGTTTTAGAAAGATTGGTGCTATTTTCATTTCCTTTGCTTGCGGCTGTTGCATTATTATTTGAGGATTTAGTACCACATTTTTCATCAGGTTTTTTCCCCTTCATAAAGATGGGAGCCCATTGTAGCATCTTGGCTGGTAGGGATGCTTGTGTTGAGATCACATTTTTCTCCAACTGAGCCTGTCCCATTTTATTTGCAAACGCGTGTCCCTCACTCTTGAGTATTGCCCAGTTCAGATGAAAAACATTCAGGGATATCCGTTTGTAGCTCCACACTGACACTCACAATCGCTATACCATGGTTACCTACTCCTGATGAGTTTCAAGGTGTATTTGCATGCGAGTGCTGTGAGCCTTTCTTGCCCTCTTTTGAGGGGGAAGGATTTTCCTGAATCTACCACACACTGCTCTGATTTAATGGAGCAGTTTTGTGGATCGATCAACGGAACTTCCAGATCTGGGGTTGATAATGCTTTCAGGAAAGAAGCCACCTTTGATTTCTTAATTTGTAGTCTGGTCTGATTTTTCATTTTCTTAAGATCTCTTATTGATCAGCGATGAAGCTTTTTGTTTCCTCCTCTTTGCCTCTCTTGTCCTTAATTTTTCTTCTTTGATGGTTCCGTTTTTCCGCTTTGGTCCGTGATGCATCCTTTTTCTCTAAAACCGTTTCTTCGTTTTCTAATAGAATTTGTGAGGGTATGATTGTCAAATCTGGTTCCCCCTCCACAACTTGTGCCAGTCTTCTAAATTCTTCTAAGATTGATTCCGAGAGGGGGGGTATCATCAAATAATGGGTTTGTGCCGTCCTCCTTCCCCACCACTTCTTTTTCTATTGAATTCCTGTAATTGAGTTAATAGCACTACTAATTCCCACGATGGAGGACTCAGAGCATGCTGTGTCTTTGATCAATTCCAGCAAAATTCCTGTTTGAGATTGTACCTGTAACTTCAGCATGTTGAAAACGGTAACCAGTGAATTCAGCTCAAAATTCAATGCTGGGAGTGTTGCTTCACTTGCTTGGTTCCTTTCGGGGCTCCTTGCTTCTTGGGACAGACTTTCCTAAAATGTCTCTTTTCTACTTACTTTCTTTAGTGAGTACTGGAGCTGCTCAGCCGTTTCCTTTGTGGTAATGCATATAACATCCATGCATGTTTTATTCCTCTGGCATCCTTCCACTGGCGAAGCAAAGTCCAACTCCGCGCTGAGGTATCTAGTAGAAAATAATCACCTTGACTTCTAGGTCTTTTTTTTTACCAAAAAGATCTTCAATTTTTTCATGCATTTTGGATGTAGTAGTGGTATATTCTAAGCCATGTCTCAACACTAGTGCAGTCTTCAGAGAGCCTTCCTTGTTCTTTTCCAGGAAAATCAGGAAACTTGACTGGAGTATTGGGCATGCACTTGAGCATTTACTCTTCGTGTTGTACCAATTGGTGAGTAGACAATATTTACTGTTGAAATGTGTGCACCATCCTCAGTCCTCGTTTCTGCATATGACCCATCCCATTCAGGGGTTCTGATGCCATCTGAGAGATTGTCACTTCGTAAATTGTATTTCCTTTTCTTTTCTTTTATTTATTTATTTTGGTGTTTTACAGTGTAGTTGTACTTACACCTACCTCGACCAACTCAGAAAAGGCCAATTCCCCCGATGGCTTTTCCAACAAAGCCTTGAGAAACCTCCTGGGTGTCTTGTCCACCACAAAGAGAAGCTCAAAGGCCTAATGCCCAGTCACTTCTCAGCTTGTGCCTTCAAATGAAGAGTCTTAGGTTTTTCCACAGATGCCCACAGTCATTTCTCAGATTGCGCCGCCGAAAAAGAAGGTCTTAGATTTTTCCACAGATGCAGGAAGCTCAAAGGCCTAATGCCCACAGTCACTTCCACATCAAAGCCAGAAAATATGAGTAACCAGCTGCAAAAGTGCCTTCTCCAGATATCAACACTATCAGCACTAGGATATCAGGCTGCCCGACTCAGAAGGCACAGGTCCACTCGCATGACATCTTACCCCAGATTTCCCTGGGTACTCAACTGGGTATTCAACTTTAAGCGAGTGTGGATCACCACGCTTAAATGTTTCTCAGTTTGTTTGTTTATTTTAGATCACGGGCTTGAGAAAAAAAATATCACTGTGCCTCGAGCCTTAACTGAAGTCACTACGGACCCATCAGTATCTCAAGAGAGCTGAGCTCCATTTAGTCATGTTAAGTACTTTAACACTCTGTGCTCGCCAGCATCATTCAGGGTTTCAAATGAGAGCAAATATTTAAAAGTGCCTGCCTTCCCGAAAGCGAGTCAATTACACAGGGACCAAACGCACGCAGGTCAGGCAGCCTTCTGAGCTTTTCAAAGACCCGAGGAGGCCCCAGAAGAGCTATCCTATTACAGGTGATCACGGTGGGGTGCACTCACCACCGCACAACCCGGTTTGGGATTTCTACAAATAGCTAGAGCTCACCTTGGAACATGAGCGGCTCCACTTTGTATTTTCTGCTGTTTCCTGCGTTTGCCTGCCGGGGAATGAGATCACTGCTCGAGACTACTTCTCCAAATCTTACACACCCAATATCGGCTGAGGGTCACAGGGGGTCGCTGGAGGTCGCATAACTATCTGGCGCTGAACACTGGATCACGGGTCGCGATACGCAGCCAATCTCTCACTCGTAACTTGTCTCTTACACAACAGAGCCGCCGTCACTGTAGAGGCTGTTAGAGGAAAGGAGCGGTAAAACACATCAAGCCACACTGCGTATAGGTAGGAAATTCCTAGTTAGGTTAGGGATAGTGAAGCATTTATCAAACCCTTTTGAGTTTAATAAAACAACATCTTCTGAAAAAACTCCACAAAGTTGTCTGCCTCACATCTCTGACCCCTCACACCAGCCACATGAAGGGTTCTTCAATGACCAAAGACATTTATTTTTCTGACTAAAAGCCATATTGGTGGCCTTAATGAGAATATTCAATGGAATATAGTCTTCCGACCTGGGGGACTTATTGGTGGATAAGTAAGTTATTACCATACAAGGGCCTCATTACAAGTTTGGTCAGATCACAGCGGTAAATCCACTGAGCTACCACCAAACAAATTTACCATTACTGCCAGTTTGTCGGGCGGAATTACTGCCAGATTTCAAGTGGGAGTGTTAGTCCCTATTTATGGACTCCATCAGGATGTGAGTAGAATTAAAGCAGGTGGAAATTCTGTCGGAATTGCGGTTTTTGGCAATAAAGTGGCAGAATTTCTTCCATTTTACCTCCAAACTCATAGTTCGGCGGTGCAGTAATACAGGTGGTAATGCAGTGACAACTGTTACCACTGCATTACCACCATTCTCATAATGAGGCCAATAGTGTGGTAGAATAATTAATTTGTCATCCATTTTTAAGAGGTGTTCAATTCTCTACATAATTACGTGTACATGAATTCTTGTTTAAGATGCACCTCACAATCAATTAATGTATATAGGACTATGTTTTTCATGTCTCAGGAGGATAGTTCAGGGGCAACGCGCTCGCCTTGGAAGCAAGATGACGCGGAGCAAAGCAGGTTCGGTCCCCTGGTCCATGCTTAGAAACCTCTGGATATTAAGCGTGTTATAAATAACCAATTACAACTGTTATGCACATTGCTAGATTAGGCAACATTGACTTAAATGTGATAATCTTGACATATGGCATAATTTGTGCAACAGTGACCATTCTGTACAATGAGGTTTCTTTCTTAGACTCGTTAGGAACAAACGTGGGCACCATAATACATTGTTTATATCTGACATTATGTCGTGGGCATGACACATGACCGCTTTAATAGTGCACATTGTTCACAGCATAATGGTTCAATAGGTTCAGCTGGGTATTTACAGACTATTTATTCAGTGAAAACTCTGACTTAAGGCATCAGTATTGAAATCAGTATGACTAAGCAGACTAAGTGAAAACTGCAGAGAAACCCTGCCAACCTGAAGAATGGAAAGACGCATGCATCAGCGATACCCTCATCCCAGATCCTATTTGCCTTGGCACTGGAACCGCTTGTGGGTATCTTCAGAGAACAAGTTAGGGATGCAGTCATAGTGGGAGACGGACATCCACATGCAACATTCTTGTACACCGACTAAACATACTTCTTGATGCACAGGAATCGAGATTACAATCCGACACATGCTGGACGTCTTGGAAAAATTTGGGACACAGTTAGGTTTCATAATCAACAAAAGGAAATCAGTGGTCTTCCCACTAACAGGACTCATGTGGAAACCTTTGGGGGCAGAACTTCTGAACTTTGGGATTTGATGGGAGCCACACTACTTAAGATATCTGGGTATACAGGTTAACCACACAACTGCAGACACATTCCAGTAGAACACAAGAAGTGCGCTTAGTGATATAGGGAATGATATGGTTTTCTGGAAGAAACTACCTCTACCTATGGGCCAGGAGCATAGCTCAGAGGCAACTTTTTGTCTTGGAAGGAAGAAAAGACAGAGCTTCACAGGTATGAATCCTGGTACCGCTCTTAAGAGGCTGGCCTCCAACATGAAGCGAGATATAAAAGCTCACATCTATTTATTTAATTACTGTTGGAAAAAGATTGCAGTCTGCAAATGTGATTCTACGTAGATTACTATATCTATTATCTACTAGCTGTCCCCGGCCATTTGTTGCTGTGGCTCAGTCTGGTTAAATGGAAAAGAAAGAAAAGAGAAAGTGCACGTTTCTAATAGGTTTAATTTCACAATGCTTGTGGGTAGTTTATAATGGCTCTGGAGATTCTCCAAGTTGAGGCAGTTTAATTTTCCTGGTGGCACAACACATTCCTTTAGTTTCTCCATTAAATTTCAGAGCCTTGCAATAAGGCCACACTTCAGTCATGGGGCCGATGAGAACATGCTGGCTCAAACTATAATCATCAGCTGGGTTGTACCGGAATGCAAGGCGACTGTAATCGCGTGATTGCTGAGCACGGAGTCATGTGACGCTGATCTGATGTTTCTCGTTGACGTCTTTCAGCCACTCTCAGCCTGTCGCGTTCATTCTGTTGAGAACAAAGCAGATCTGAAGCTGCAGAATGCAATCACTGTGCTCGCAACTGTGCATCCTTAAGTCTGGCTGCACGTCGCTCTGCTGCTTCCTCGGCACGTATTTGAGGCATTCTAAATGGGAAACATTGAAATGGAATCGTAACATATTTACTATGGCATGTGCTGCTTTTACGTCCAACAGATGGCGCTGTTTTTCTGAAAAAGCATGTTTTTACCTGTCACAGGTGTGACATCTACGTATAGTAGGTATATAAAAACACACACCTATTCGAATGCAACGTTGTGTCAAAATTTCAAAGCAATCAGTGAAGAACTTTCGGAGATTTAAGATTTTGAACAGACGCACATTTACATTTTTATTTATATAGATTCATGAATATTCCGCATATTATTACACCGCCATTCTTCAAATTCTTAGACAGCAAGAGATCTGAATTTTTGTTAGTCAGTGGGGGAAATTGTGTGACTTTCCACATTGCACTGGAAATATCGATGTACCCTCCCAGAATTTGAGTTCTATTTTTTAGCTGCCCAACTAAGGCACGCATCTAGGTGGCACGTCATGGTTAATATTGAGGATGGGAATTTGTTGGGAGACCAACGATGCATAGCAATGGTATGGAAATGATATGGAGACACGTGGGTACAATCAGTAAACTAGCATTACATGAATAGAGCAGTTAGCGTGGAAACGACTGAAGGAAGGCTACAGCCCACACATCTCCATAAGAGCAGATGAGAGGTTTGAAGCAGTTATTAAAGAGGTAGGGGATGATACATGCACTAGGGAGGGGTATTTGTTGATCGGCACCCGTTTACTGACAGTTGCAGTCCTTTGCCGGAAAGGCAGAGAAATTCCGGATTCCAACAGGTCAGTTCTTGAATTTTGCCAGGTTGGTAAACACATTAGCGTCTAAAAAGGAGAGACTACCAGAGGAATCTCAGGTGACCCACATACTCCACACAATATTGACCATGGGAGCAGATGAACACAATTACCAGACTGTATCAGGCACTGCAGGATAGCAAGACCGTACCACAACTTCATGTGAAAAAGAAATAGGAAATAAATATTGGCAAGTCATTAGAAGAGGTATGGTCTAAGATTTGCTCACAATTTAGTGTGGCATCAAGGAATGTTACATTTAAATTAGTAAAACTTAATATCCTGCACAGTGGCTAGATGACTCCTCTAGGACTACATGCAATAAAATCCCAAACCACCCAGAAGTGCCCTAAGTGCCAGCAAGAACGGGCAGGGTTTTGACATGATTTGGTAGTATTCTGATCAAAAAGATTTTGGCTTACGGTAATGGATAAAGTGAATAACTAGATAAAAACGCTTTGAATGTGCTCCCAAAGTGCCTTTATTGAGCATGTTCCGGGAGTGGTGGATAAGCGGTCGGGGGTAAAAGAAGGGAAGGAAGGGAATAGCCGGCTTCTTGACGCTGCTGGCAAAAAGGATGGCAGTACCCTGGAAATGCTTGAGGGGACCCTCATTGGAGCAATTGCTTATTGATGTGCAAAGATAGATAGCAGTTGAAAATGGGTTTTTACATAACCAAGGGCAAAAAGAGGAGGAAGTGATATGGAAATGGACTATAGAAATATCGAGTCTATATACAGGTGCCATGCAGACGGACTGATGGTGCAAGTCATATGATGCTGGTCAAACTGATCAGAGTACCGGGCAGGGTTGTTGTGCTACTGTGTGGTTTTGTTGTTTCTTACACAATTACGAATTTGAAGGGGGGGAAAAAAATATTGTCCTTTGCACAAGTAGATGTTTACAAATATTCCCAACCTCCGTAACACTATAATTGGAGTTATAAAATAACATCTGTCTTTCTGTAGGCACTTTTTCTTGCCCAATTTTATATTTGTTGGAATACATTAAGAATGTTGTGTTGTAAATGAACCATACTGTTTGATTTGTACTTAAATATATTCATGATTACATTTTGAATGTTCCACTACTTCAATAGTCCTTGTTAAATTATACTTTTTTTCTTCAACAACTTTAATTCGGACGCATACTCCATAAACATTCTAGCCATGGCACATGGCAAATAACCTTGCACATTATAAACCTTATGTGCTAATCCTGATAACCCCTTTATAGATGGGCCTGACTCCTTCCTGGTGACTAGGCCGCGGTCTTCGCAAAGTACGGGGGAAAGACGGAGATCATGTCAGGAATGTCACCACTTGTAAGGGTGTCCCTAATTGTAAGTGTGTCCCTCATAACACTCACACCAGAACAAATACACTTCTATAGGGAAATAAGGCCAATAGTCTATCTTGTAAGGCTAGCAAGTTTAATCTTACAGAAATGAGGATGGTAGTAAAGAACTCTGCTCCCTGAACGGTCTTCTGTCCTTCATCTGTTGCTTTCTCCTGCCACAATGGTCTCAGGCAGGAGGTTATATAGGCCTATCTTTCTGTAGTTGCGTCACTGGATACAGGCCCTGGCTTCATTCCAATCCACTCTGCTTCCATACAAGGGATGCTCCAAAGCCTTCCTTTCTTCATTTTCAGCGGTTTCTGTCGAACCCTACATTCTGTCAAATGCTCTACATTTGGCTAGCTTATGCAAGAATTCACTGTAGCTCATGCTCTCCATTTTTCAACCTATGAACATTTATATATAAAACATGTTCAAGTCATTCTCTCCATGTTTCATTCATTCTACTCATGTTATTATCTGGTCCTGTAATCTCCTTTAAACCTCATTTTCATAATTCTGCAGTTTGTCGCACAGAGCATGTAAAATCCATTTTTAGCCTGCATAAGCCCTTTGACAAACAGCTGGTGAGTCACATGTGTTCTGCCAGTGCTTGGCTCTAGTGACAAAACACTGCATGAGCCTGTAGTTCATTTTAGCGCAAGCCACATTCCTTCTGGGACGAAGCTAGACTCCTCTGTAGTACTAAGATTTTCCAATGTCTTAAGATCGGACATTACAAATCTATTCAGCTAATAGTTAATTGTGCTTTATATTTAAACAATAACTGCCTGCTTAAGTGTGTGCCCATGTTCTCCATCGGTGCCTGCCCATGTCTGTTTATGTGATTATATCTGTATGTGAGAGCCTTTGCAGTGCCTACAGTGCCTAAAAGAAATTTTGCCTAATTCTAAAGCGCTTAGGGGTGCGGGAGGACCCTAGTTCCAACCCAACAAGTCATTACCCTGCCCATTTCACTCTCCTTCCCCCTGATCCCACATGACCTGTTGAAGCCACAATCGTCCCTATCAGGGTAGCGTCTGTGCACTTCGATAATCTCGCAAGAACCACCTCGCCGCTTGTGGCTTATATGTCTGTGCCGGGAAGTTTCATCATATTCCAGGATCGGGGACCAAATATCTGAATCAATGAAGGATCACCAGCTTGGCTGATGTGACTTTTTCTGCCACTAGAATGTCTGTGATCTTAACCCACCATAACAGTAGCAGAGGGCCGTCAGGAGATTTCCACGGTCGTGCGATTGTGATTTTTGCTGCTAAGAGAAGTGGAGTGATTAGTTTAGCTGTTATCCTAAGTCTGGGAGACCACTCCTTGGGTCGGGACCCCTAATAGGTGATAGCTTCAATCGTTTCGACCACTTTTCCCTAGAAGGTCTGGGCCTGGGGGCACTTCCACCTCATGTGGAGATATGTTCCCCGAGCCACACAGTTCCTCCAGCAAGGGGGATTTAGTGAGCTTTTGAAACGATTTAAGCGTTGAAGGATAGTACCAGCGATATGGCAGTTTGAGAGCACATTCTCTGTTTGTCACACAACTTGAAGAGGAATAGTTCCTTGACCAAATGTGCACCCAAGTTCGATTCCCTATCGGAAGGCCCAAGTCCGTTTTCCACTGGGCCATGTAGTGACGTCGTAAGGTTGTTACATCGTCTTGTAAGAGTTTGTGTAGCCTGGCAATATTCCCCCTCCGAGAGCCATCCAGCAGCATGAGTGCAAAGGGATTTAGGTCACATGAGGCACCTTGAGGTTGTGTTATCCAATGTCTAATTTCGGCATAAGAGTACCTGTCCATCTCCGACAATGAGAACCTTTTTTTTACATTACTTAAATGTGCACGACAAACCATTCTCAATAAGCTGGGACACAAATTCTAATCCCCATGTACCCATCTTTTGAAGTCGGAGGGCCAGAGGCCTGGGGTAAAGTCAGGATTCTGAAAGACCGAAGTCAGTAGGCTCAGGCCTATTGGGGTCCCTCTTAATTTCATCGCTGTGTCCCATATTTTCACCATTGTTTTTGTGCAGGAAAGTATACCGGCCAGTAACTACGTGCTGGTGGGAAGGTGTAAGGTAATGAGCCAAGGGGGAGTGGAGTTCTAGATTGTTCAATGTCACCCATTTTTGTGGATCCCTAGGAATGAGCCAAGGAAGATAATTCGTTAACTGAGCTGCTGTGTAATACAAGTTTCGAACTCCCATCCCACCTAATTGGGAATCACACGTCACCACCCTTTTAGGGATCCTCTGCTTCCCCCCCACGCCACACAAATCTAAAGATCTTCCGTTGTAGTTGGAGTAGAGCCTTCTATGGGATCTCCACTGTGAGGGATGTACAGAATTAGGGAAATGGTCAGAGCATATTCATTTTGCATGTCGTAATCCACCCGATCAAAGAGAGCTCTTGGGTGAGCCATGTCTCTAGGTCGGCCTCCAGTGCTATAAAAAAAATGGTGGAAAATTAGCTGCACAAGTATCGCCCGGAAATGCCAGAATGTGAACCCCCAAATACTGTACAGCATTCCTAATCCAGGTATTTGGACAGGCAGGCTGAAGGGCTTCCATTTCCTCTGGTAATAACCCCACCACTAGGGACCCCGATTTACAATAATTAATCTCAATACCCGCCACCCGTTTGAAGGAATCCAATTCTAGAGGGGATTGTTTTAAGGAGGGTTGGGTGTTTGTGAGGGAGAGCATTATGCCATCAGCATAAAGGGATACTTTATAATGATTAAGGCCTATTTGCAATTCCGCAATAGAGGTGTTATTGCACATTTTTTGGGCGAAAGGCACCATTATCAAGGCAAAAATTAATGGGGAAAGAGGATCCCCCTGTCTGGTCCCGCATGTAAGTGGAATGGGAGGTGATGGTTTACGATTCACCCGTAAGGCGGTGTACTGCGAGTTATAATTGGCCAGAAGCATCTTGCAAAAGAGGGGCTTAAATGAAATGCCTCCAGGGTGAGTTGCATAAAGGCCCAGTCGATCTCATCAAACACCTTAGTTACAACCAAGGTCAATAATGCAATTTGTTGGCGCTCTGCGGTTGCTATTTCTACCAAATTAAGGGCTCAACAAATGTTATCTGTGGTAGCACTACCCATTATAAAGCCTGTCTGATCTGCCTCAATGATTGTTGTGAGGACTCCAGCTAGCCTGTTGGCTATGACTTTGGATTATATGTTGGCGTCCATGTTAAGCAGCAAGATCAGCCTGCAAGAGGCACAGTCTCTAGGGTCTTTCCCAGGTTTTAACAGCAGGATGGTGGTGGATTTTTGCATAGAGGGGTTTGTGCAGCCGGTCTGTCGCAAGGAATTAAAGAGATCTGTAGGGGGAGCTACCAGCTGAGCCCGGAAAAGCTTGTAACATCTAGGTGTGAAACCATCTAAGCCATGAACCCTGGCTTTAAGGGATTTAATGACCGATTCGACTTCCTCCGTAGTAATCGCACATTTGAGGTTGTCTCGAACTGCTTCGGCGTGTGGCCAGAGAGAACGGCCCCCTCAATATAGTGCCTTTGGGCCGTCTCGGGGGATGGCCGGCATAGTTTCAATCATATGGGATACCGATAGCTGTAGTTTAGCATCTTCAGCGTAATGCATCTTGCCCTGCGGTACTCTTAAGCCTATTATCGTATTATGCCGTTGTGTTTCTGCCAGCTTTCTGACTTAGAATTTGTTAGTTGTATTGCCCATGGGCCGTTTCTTCTGCGTAGTGGGCTTCCAATTTATTCCAGGCGACCTGCAAGGTTCGACGGATCCTAGGGGACCAGCCTATTTTCTGCCGCCACTCCACTTCTGCCACCTCTTTTTCAAACTGAACTCGTGCCTCCCCCCGGCGTTTCTTGTTGTCAGGGTCCCACGGTGCATGGTCAGGTTCCCTCATTACACAATCCCTGGATTGATTGGGGAAAAAACTGTGGAATTCAAGTCTGAATTCTGGGAGGAGCAGTGTTCAGGATTTACAAAGGAAGGGGGGGAAGGAGAAACTTTCTGAGATACAGGAGGGTGTGTTTGGCAGCAGGAGTTGTTAAAGAACATATTATAGGGGCAGTGTCAGATTGTTATCAAGAGTTCCGAGATATGTTTGATAAACAGGAAGCTGGTGAATTGCCTCCTCATCGCCCATTTGATTGTAAAATTGATCTGGAGGAGGGCGCTCCAATACATTGTGGTCGAATCTATGCTCTGACAGAAAGGGAGAATGAGCATTTAAAGGAACATATAGAAGAAAATCTTGCTAAGGGCTTTATTCGCCATTCACAGTCGCCAGCAGCCTCACCACTATTTTTTGTGCCCAAAAAGACTTTGAGGACCTGTATCGATTATAGAGCATTAAATAAGATCACTATTAAGAATAGGTATCCTTTGCCATCGATTTCAGTCATGCTTGATCGGATTCAGGGGGCTAAGATTTTTACAAAGTTAGATCTTAGAGGAGCTTATCATCTGGTGAGAGTTTGAGAGGGTGATGAATGGAAGACTGCATTCAGAACTCGTTATGGCTTGTTTGAATATCAAGTTATGCCTTTTGGTCTCTGTAATGCGCCGGCAGCCTTTCAATTCTTTATCAATCAGGTTCTTCGAGAGTTTTTAGATGTCTTTGTGGTAGTCTTCATAGATGATATTGTAATATTTTCTAAGGTGATCCAGCAGCACAAGAAGCATGTCCGGAAGATGTTGAGCAAATTGAGGGAAAACCAATTATTTGTCAAATTGGAAAAAATCCTGTTTCATACTGAGCCAGCGGCGTTTTTGGGGTTTGTGCTTTCACCTGAGGGATTAGAAATGGATTCAGACAAGATTAGGGCAGTTAAGGATTGGCCTCAGCCTACGTCGGTTAAGGATCTGCAGAGTTTTATTAGATTTGCACATTTTCATAATAGATTCATTCAACATTTTTCACAAATTATTTCCCCGATTACTAGACTGCTGAAGAAGGGGGTTAATTTTGAGTGGAGTAAGGAGGCAGAAGAGGCGTTTCAGTTTTTAAAGGAGAACTTTATTACGGGCCGATTTTATTGCATTCTGATATTAAGCAACCTTTTTTCCTGGAGGCTGACGCTTCAGATTGTACTATGGGAGCTGTGTTGTCTCAATGTCATCGATCCATGGGTCAACTTCACCTAGTAGCGTTCTTTTCCAAAAAGTTTTCCCCGGCTCAAAGAAATTCTATGATATCAGATCGAGAATTGTTGCTCATTAAGGCAGCCTTCACAGAATGGAGACATTATCTGTTGGGAGCCAGACATCGAGTTACTGTTTTAACAGATCACAGGAATCGGACTTTTCTTCGTTCAGCGAGAACCTTGACCCCCAGACAACTGCATTGGTCATTGTTTTTCGCTGAATATGACTTTGTAATTTTATTTAAACCAGGTCGTCAGAAAGGGAAGGCGGATGCTTTATCGCGGTGTATTCCTGAAGTGTTAAAAATTATCCTGAGCCACCCATGAATTTCGTGGTTGATGAAGTTCAAAAGGTGACAAATTTTCATGAAGAAATTTTGCAGCAGATGTCTTCAAAGCAGCTTTTGGATTGGGAGGCTGAAGATCCGGTACGTCAGATCAAGGATGGGTTGCCTTATGTTGACACCAAATTATTTTTACCGACTCAAGAGTTACGGATGGAGGCTTTGAAGGATGTCATGACTCACCGGTTGCTGGCCATCCTGGATTAAAGGAGACTTTAGAATTTTTACGCTGGGGTTTTTGGTGGAAGATGATGCTGGAAGATCCCGAAAATGATGTAAGAACTTGTGAAGTTTGTACTTGCTCCAAGTCAGATCATCAGAAGTCAGCGGGATTGTTGGTGCCTCTCCCAATTCCGCCTCGCCCTTGGCATACTGTTTCAATGGATTACATTGTGGACTTGCCGCTGGACAAAGGTTGCTCAACTATTTTGGTGGTTGTGGATGTTATTTCTAAGGCTGGGCACTTTATTCCCATCAAAGGGGCTGCGACCGGTACATCTTTGGCTCAGGCGTTTTTGCAGAATGTTGTAAAGTTACATGACCTTCCGAATCAGGTGATATCTGTTCAGGGTTCTCAATTTATCTCAAAATTTCAGCATGCCTTTTGTAAGGAATAGAAGATGCAGATTAATTTGACTTACAGTTATCCCGAGGGGAATGGGCAAATAGAGGGTCAATCAAGAATTGGAGAAGTATATTTGTTGTTATCTGGGATCAGAACAGGGTTGGTTGGAACTACTCTGGTTAGCTGAGCTTCGTTACAAGAATACAGCTAAGGATTCAACGTCTATGTCTCCGTTCTTTGTAAATCAGGGGTTTCAACCACGTTTTTTGAGAGAAGGTTTGTTGGAGGTTGAGAGTAGGTTGAAGGCAATGGGACTGAATTTGAAACAGGCTGCCGAGGCTTTGGAGAAGAGTAAATTGATCTATAAAAGATTTGCTGACAGGAAGCGTAGGAAGGGTCCGCTTTATCAGGTTGGGGATAGAGTGTGGTTATCTACCATGAATCTTGCTTTGAGGGGGAGGAATACATTTAGTCCTCGTTAGATTGGGCCTTTTGAGATGGAGCAGGTTTCTTCTCAGGTTGAAATTGCCGCCTGGATTAAAGATTCATCTTACTTTTCATGTAAGTTTGTTGAAATTTTGCATGAAGGACACAAGAATTAGTGAGGTTCCCGGTCCAGTGTTTGCGGATGATGAGGATGAATACGAGGTTCAGGCTATACTAGACTCTAGGACCAACATTGCATATATAAATAACTTAATCGGATCCACGGACCCGACAAACATTGTACAAATAAATAAACAAGACCGTGGCTGAGGCATGTAACTGCCTCTGGCCACGGCATGCCACTTACACACCTGCAGAGAGGCAAAGCTGCCGACAATGCACACCCACTCCCCACACCCTACTGCACCTCCCCTACCATCACAATGCTGGCACAAAACCATTCAGTGACTAATGGCCCATCACTCGCAGTTTCCTGCCAGCATTGTGATGGGAGGGGCTGGTATTAGCTGCAGAGGGAACTGAAGTGCCCTTATTGTTGTGCTTATGAAGAAATAAGTGCAACAATAAGGGACTAATTGACAGAGGGGACAAAAAGCAGTTTGCAAAATGCACTCAATTCACCATTTGGTCACAAGGTGGCAATGGTGCATAATCTAATCCTAATCAAAATAATTTTGGGCATTAAATACACCTTTTACATAGAGCTGCCAGGATAGCTCACAGCAAAACGCTTTATTGGAGTCGCCCGAGTAATAAATAAATATCAAAGGGGTCTAGATATCGGGGAAAATCGGTAATCCCCAAAAACCAGACTCCCTAGCAATAAGCTCTCCTCCAATTACCGCTTTCATGGCTTCCCATCTGGTGGCTATTGACGTGGGCCCAATGGGGCTCTCTTGAAATTTCGGATCGCTTTTACAATTCCATCTCTAAGTACCATATCATTTAGAATCGGGCCATATAAACTCCTAAAGGGCCTTGAGGGGGGGAGGGGGGGCTCAGGGTAATGAGCTGTTAGCAGTACATAGGCATGGTCTCATATCATCCTAGTTCCTATGCTCACCTCGTCGACATAAGAGGAGTTGGCGGCTGGCCAAGAGCAAATCTATGCGGAAGGAGGACTGAGTGCACATGTGAAAATAAGGAGAAATCTATTGCCTCCGGGTGCATTACCCTCCAGGTGTCAACTACCCATGGATTTAAATAGGCGCAATAACCCCAATGCAATTTTGAAATTCTTCAACATTGGTTGGTGCGTTTTATAAGCTCGGGGTTCTGGGACCCCCGTGAAATTCCCCCCCATAACCACTTGAACCTCCAGAAAGGGGAGTAGATTGGATTCCAGCTCCAAAAGGAAAGCCTCCTGCCCCACGTTGGGGGCATAGACAGATACCAGGGTGTATTGGCAACGAAATAGCCTACCTTTGATCCCCACATACCGTCCCTGTTGACTCTGTATCGACTCCACAAAGGGAACTCCCCTCACCAGCAGGACCGCTGTGCCACCTTTTTAGATCCACTAAATATGATAAGTCATTTATAACGCCCCTGTAGGTGCGACAAGACAAGAGAGGGAGGGCGGACGAAACATACGATCTTACTAGGATTGCGTCATTCAAATTGTGCAAGTGCGGGGGGAGTGCAAAGAGGGAGTGGGAAGAGGAGAGTGCAAGAGCTTGTAAGTGCTGCTGGGAAAGGGGCCTGGGAGGGGGGGAGAATGCAAGAACTTGCAAGTGCAGCCAGGAGATGGCTCATAAGTGCAGACAGTCCGGAGACTGTGGGGTTACAGATAGAGTCCCTTAAGTGGTTGGGCCTGGAGGCAGTGCAGGGGCTACTGGTCGGGCAGGAGCCTGGTCCCCAAGTTCAGTGGGAGGCCAGGTAACCAGTTTGCACAGGAGACAGGGACATCAGCAAGGGAGAGAGAGCAGAAGCAAAAAGGAAGGTCTTCAGCTGCTTCCGGAACCAGAGATGGTCCTGCTCAAGTTTGAGAGAGGCAGGGAGGCTGTTCCAGAGGGAGGCCCCAGCCGAGGACAAAGACCTACCTCCAACTCTCTGCCTGGAGAAGCATCTGCCCCTCAGAGAGTTGGAGGTGGATGAGTGACGGGCTCAAGAAAGAATAAAGATGCTTAGGAAGAGTGTTGTATGAAGCGCTGTCCCCGGGCCCCAGAAAGCCTTGTGGACGATGCAAGGGTTTCTGAACTTGATCCTTGCAGCCACTTGGAGAAAATGGAGAGATTTCAGGGCTGGAAGATACAGAAATTGTTCAGGGAAGGCTCTGCTGCGCAGGCAGGGAAAGCCAGACTCGATCAAGTGAGTTTCTTGAAGAAATATTACTGAGCCCTTCAGGTCTTTCAAGCGGTGTAGGGTTGATTTACGCTTGGCAAGAGAGTTCAGGCCTTTTACGGTAAGTGTCACGAAGTTCCGTTTTTGGTGAGGGGGTATCAACTGGGAGTCCAATTCCACTACTGGGTATGAGGAGACAAGGTGACTGTCTGTTGCCATCTGGATTGAAACTCAATACCGCACTGTGCAGCAACCAAGTTTTTTACTTTTTAAAACAAACTCTATGCTCCAACCATGGAGCAGTAACAGAGTTGGGCATCTTGCCCCCTTGGCTCATGAGTGCCGCCTCACTCATGGCTTGGTGTTTGCCTCGTGGAGCCTGGGCCTTATATTCCTAGCGCTATAATCTTCTGGCCCAAAATTGATGTGTTTATGTTTTGTAGGATGGTTTACAGATGCGGCTCATGTCATCTGCAGGGAGGTTTCAGGTTTCCACCCTTTTACCACTTCAGGTGCTACGTCTTGGGTGGAGGGCTAGGGTGACCTTTTCATCCAGGGTTGTGCCTTTGAGCATAAACTGTAACATGGCAGGGAACAAACACAGATATTGTATCTTTTGGTCTTGCAAGAATGTTGCTATTGGTCCGAGCGCTTTTCTTTTTTGCACTGCTGCTGCGGCAAGATCTTGATAAATTTGAAGCAATGTACCCGGGTAGGCTAATTCTCCTTGTGTTCAGCTTGCATTTAGCATCTCTTGCTTAGTCGTAAAGATGTGGACGCAAGTGATTACGTCGGTGGAGTGTCCCGTAGGTGAGCTTCTGCGGTTCCGTAGTCTGTGGGTGCGATCCACTATTAGCATTGTTTTATCCAGATGCGGCAGGAGAGTTTGGAAGAGCCAGCTCACATATTCGCTCAAGGTTTTCGCCAAGATTGTGGAGGGCACCCCTAAGATTCATAGGTTATTTCTACAGGCCCTATTTTCTATATCTTGTTTGTACACCATGGATTTCAATTTCCCTTCTGAAGTCTCGATCCGGTGTTGTAGCTCCACCACTATTGCTGCCTGCTCTGTAGATTGCTCCTGAACCTCTCCCAATCTCTGCGCCATCTCGAAGGCTTGGTTATCTAAGTGGTCCACCTTCAACGAGATCTCAGTCATGCAGTTGCGGAATTCTGATTTGATTTCTGACATAAATTATTGAATATCATCCTTTGCGGCTAACTGCCCTGCTGTGGAGTGGTCTGGTGAGTGGGAAATAGCTTGCGTAGTCTCCATTTTCTTCCCTTTGTTGTAAGGCTGTGAAAGGGAGGCAATGTCATTGTTTTTCTGTGGTTTGCGTTTAGCCATGACCGCTCTTAGGGCTCCCCCCGCAAGTGGGACGAATCAACCCTAACTGTTGCTGGATTTGGAGCTCTGCACGTTTGTAGCGCCCTGCTTGGTTGGGTTGTTCACCCCAGTGTAGGAGCGCCCCTGTCTCTCAGTCCCGGAGACCCCAGCCAGTGCCCCACCTCCCGATTTGCCACTTCCCAGAGTTTTCAGAATGTTGTTTTCCCACACGGCCCCCCAGGCTGATCTTCAGGATTGCAGTAGCTGTCGGGGTGACGGTAGGGACTAGCGCTGCCTTATTAGGATGGTCACAAATTCTTTGAGCTTTCCAGTTGTCCACAAACAGCAGGGAGAATGGTCTCCCGGCTCCTGATACCCCTCTCACCTATCTTCCAGTTCTGGGTTGGCTCCAGCCACTCCTCGAGCGGGCCCCATAATGGGTGGTGTTCTCCCACAGTCCAGCTGTCTGGGGCGGCCCCCTCCAGTGCACTGGGTATAAAGAACCCCTGCCACCGCTAGCTTCCCTTTGTTTCAGCACATCGATGGGTTAGCCAGGGCTCACCCCGCCGCGTCTCGCAGACTCAGGTCTGCCCTTCACCAGCGGGGCTTTCGCAAACCACTCCTGCACCTTCTGAATTCCACACCGTCTGCCCGCTAGGAGCAGCACCTCCTTTCTCCCTCACGGCCCTTGCGGGGGATGATTCCGGGCAAGCCAAGCAGGGTTAGATGACAAGGCGGGCAGCGTATTCAGGGACAGCCACCATCATTGGAGAGCCTCTGAGCGCTCATGTCCAGGCCTCCACACCTCATTACTCGCTGCGCCTTTGTTTACCAATCACTCAGCTTGTCCCGGGCCCCCAGCGCACACCACCATTCATCCCGTGCTTTTTAAAGTTTCACACGCCATAAACCGGCATTATTGATCAGCATTATTGATTGTGCATGCCAGACTCCACACAGAGGCACTCACAGAAGCGTCTGCAGCGCTGGCACTTCAGGCCATGCCTCTTAAATTATACTTTAAGCCTCTGGATGCTCTCAACCACCCCTACATCTCAGTCCATAAATATGTGGATAACACAATTATATGTAAAAGTCAGTTGCACCCAAGAAATCTCATTGTTTAAAACTGTGTTTCACACTTATCCAATGCAGAATATCAAGCAGTTATCTTAAGCTCCAACCCACTAAATAAAGTGTGTGCCTGTCAGCAACCCAAATACTCATCCCATCCAGGCAATCCACTGCGAATCATGAATGGTTCATGTTTAGAACCAAAACGCTACGTTTTGCCATCAACAGCACCTATTCTTCAAACCTTTACATAGCTATAGACCAAATGACCACAATTCAGCTAACTCTCCTGCCCAAAATAAAACCTTTCAGCCCACCACTTCAGGACACAAATCCAAGCATTAGTACCGTCTCAACTGGATAGAGGCACTATGCTCCTCATGTGTCGTCACCTCAAACTTCGTTCCACTATATGCACCACAACATACCTCTGTCAGACTAATCGCCAGCATAAGGAAATTCAACCACGTCCTTCCCATTCTCAAAGAGCTTCATTGGCTGCCGATCCCAGGTCTGATGATTTGTATAGCAGCTTAGATTGTATTCAAGGCTTTATGAACTCAAGGGCTTCCTTACCTAGCAAAAGAGGTAGCCATTTATGGGGGCCATTGCAATTTGTAATGCTCCAACGATCACAGGCTTGGAAAAAATGGCAACTAAAAAAAGACCAGGAAACAAGCTTTCTCCTGACAGGAATCGATACTTTGGAAAAACATCTCACAGGCAACTAAAGAACTCACATGTTTAGGAAAGCAATGAAGACCCTTCTAGTCAGGGAATTCCTGAGGGCTAGGGACCTTAAAGCAGGTGAACCTGGGAATGCTTTGCATTCGTCTGAGGCGAGTGCCACAACATGCAAATACTCTTATAGACCTCTTATTTACCTTTGTACATCGCTCCGATGCTTCCTAGCTAGTTTTGCAATATAAACTACATAAGCAATTAAAAGACAGTTATTGAGTTTTCAATGCAAAGTATGCGACTGGAATTAACATGTACGAATGACAGAAGAAACCTCGCTCTTCATGCAAACGGGGCCTCATCTTTCTTAAGTACATAAATAGCCTACTTTGAGGTTGCATTGTTGTTAGGGAGAATTCTCTTCTAATGCTAATTTCCCTTACCTATAGAGTCCCACAGCAGCTTTGCTGGATTTGAGGGGTTAATTTTTTTTCTCCTGCTAAGAGTGACACCTCTTTTACCCACTCTTAGACAGATTGCTAGTGTGTGTTCTAGGGTATCTTGTGTGCTAATGGTCTATGGGGGTTTTCTCACCCTCATAGGAATCATCATTTTAACATGTGTGGTACACGGCACCCTCCGTGCCATACCACAGGGGTGTCGTAGGGACCCCCAAACAGACTCCATACCCTGGGACTGACTACTGTCTTCTAGGGCATGTAAAGTCCCCATTGACTTTACCAGTCAATAATTATGAACTAAACCAGTACAACCCATCTTACTATGGAAGTACTGGAAAGGGTTAATAGTTTTTCCCTAGTGTTAATTTTCGAGGGGGTACCGTACAGTTCCTCTCTCAAAAGTTTCTGGCTGGTGGCAGTGGTTACTACCATAAATATTCGACCGCAAATATTTTCCTATGGGATTTTCCCATTGTTTGAGGCTACTACTTTTTATGACAGCCTCTAACATACGGTTTATTTTAATATTAACTTTACTCCAGTAGGTTCTTATTTCCAGAACTTTGATAATATTTCTTTCTCGTGTCTTTCTCTATAATTCAAACCCAGGTCGCGCATCCTTTGTTCGTCCTTTTGGTGGGTTTCTGCCCAGAAGCCCTCCTCTCAGCGCCACTGAGTCTGGGGTAGACAGGATGTATGGGCGGGGGAATAGGCACTCTGGACAGGGTTGCCTACACAACCCAAGTCGCACCCTGCCCTGATAGGCTGGGTGGGTTCTCCCGCCAGGAGAGCCACCCCACTGTGTGAGTGACAGCTATGCTGTGTGAATGGGGGTCTTGCTGCATAAAAGCAGGGTCCTGAGGACTGGAGGACAAGACGTCGCCACTGGAACTAAGAAACCCGAAGAGGAGAGAAGCTGAAGACACTTGCAACGACTGAACCACCAGTGAAGCCCTGCTGCAGATCCTCACCACTTTTCTCCAACGACTCGAGAAGATCTTCGCCTGCAAGAGTCTTCTTCCCTTGAGTTGGTGGGGCCAACCAGTTCATCAATCTTCTTCCAGGACCTGTCTTGGTCGAATCGCCAGTGCCCTGCACTCGGAGACCGGATCGCTAGGCACGGGTCCACCACGACCGCGATTTAAAGGAGCATACCTTTTATCCGTGTCGGCAGCACCACGGCTGGTTTCATCCCTGAGCAGTGCAGTAACTCGAACCTTCCTCCACGACAAGAGTCCCTCTTCCTCTGCTGGATCTCCCGAACTGTAGGAACTGCCAGGAACTACCGCCACCGCAGGAGCGTCTTCTACTTTTAAGGTACATTGTTCCGCCAGGCCTCCCGTTTCATTGGGGATCGCTAAAGGTGTTTTAAATCCTTTACTTACCTACTGGGTTGGCCACCCCTATCCTCTAACATTGTCTTTCACCTTCTGCAACCGCCTTTTTGAATCGTTAAACAAAGACTTGACTGCAGCTACTAGAACAGTTCGATCCTGGGCACATTGCCTTGTACCACTGACTCTGGCACAGGCCTATTGACTCAGGCTAAATCTGTTACAACTGCCATCTCTAGATTGCTTCTCAGCTAGAAATATGTTGGTGCACCTAACTCTTATAACCACCTTTTTCTTCCCTCTTTTTAATATTGTGAAGTGCCATTTTGCTCGGTTTTCACCTCAGTATTTCATACGCTAAAGTACTGCCTTGCCTAACTTGTTTGCAATCTATTTGGGAAGTACTGCTGGTGTGTTCTAGAGTCTAACCCTGCCTAACTTGTCCTTTCCCTCCCTTTTCAGAAATTGATAGTGTGTCATTTCTACTTGGTTTACACTGTGCCGTTTTGCTCAGTTTTCACTCTTGCTCAAACTTGTCTACAATTTAAATAGGGAGTTGTGTATACTTTTGATTGCTTCAATTTGCTTTTATCATAGTGATTTGTGTGTGAACATCAGAGGGTGTAAAATAAATATATATTCTTTTTGATACAAAGCTTTGGTCAGTGTTTCCTTGTTCCATAGTATTGTAGTCCTAATGTGTAAACCCTGAATACTGCTATCTCCCTCTCGAGATAGGTCTGACTGCTTAGCCACAGCTACCAACTAAATCTTTGTGGTACAGACTGATACCAAAGGGGATTTTCTAGCATATACCTGTAGTCTTAATCTTCTGTAGTGCTCCCTAAGGGAACTGCACAGGATTCTGCCTAACAGTTGTAACACTTCAATCTGCTTTTGCTTTCTCTGTCCCTACTTCAGCGCTGCACTCTCCTCAGTGCCCTATGTAGCTATGCTGTACTTTTGTAACTTACGCCACTGAAGTGGCAATAATAGTGCCTCATCGTGAGGAGGATACAGAATTTCAGTTCATAGCAATCCAAATTCCAAAATTCGAGAGAGCCACAAAAATGGGGAACAGCAAAGGACTAATCAATTCACCATATTTAAAGCCTGGTACTAAATGCAAGCAAAGAAACAACCAATTTGCAAACTATGTACTATAACATTACACCACATTAAAGTAATAATTAAAACGTGTATGTCCATTACATGTATGCAGTGAGAGACAAAACGGCAACTTGCAGCAGGTGGAGCTGCAAGGGAAGGTAAAAAGACAACTGTGGACAGTGCTGACACGGAAGCAATAGGGTTATATCCCCTTCCCAAAATAGATGCCAGGCTAGGATACTAGCGTTATACACATTCTGTGAGCCTGGCAAAGGGAAGAATAAATTTCACTGCGGTAGTGCGTGGGAGAAGACGCCACTGCAGATGTCAGACAGCTTTGCCAGTTCTTGGATCCCGGAGATGTGTTACACAGAGCAACTTCCTGCCTCAGCCAATTGAAATTTATATAGAATGTTTGATCACAGGGATCTCAAGTGGCACTAGACTACAAGGAAAGCATGTTCAGTTTTTCAACGCCAACTAACCTCGTTTCACCCACAAGTAACCTGGACTCCCCAAGCACAGCCGCCAAGGTTGCCCTCAGAAAATAACTCTGCCTAGTACGCCCTGGCACTGATTGCCTGACCTAAAGGATGAGAGCTAGAAGTGCACCATCACAGGACACCAACCGGGGCTTAAGGATGAAAGCTAGAAGTACACCAGCTGACATTTACTTTACCTGCCACCACAGAGAGCAGAAGGAGCGGACACAAGTGCTGGATACTTGTGGTCCACAGTTACTCTGCAATCTAGACCATATAGCAAATATTGGAAGTGCTTGTGGAAGGAAGGGATTGGGAACCAGGAGCAGATGGGGTTGTGGTGAGAAATTGTGAGTTTGTGCATCTATGCGCATCCCTAAATGACTACATGCTGGAGGTTCAATAAGGGCAATTCAGGCCAATTATCTGTAGTGCTAACCTGGGCCAAAGGCAATACCTGCCATGTGGGGGCAAGTATGTACTTAACACATTTTCTGGAGGGTTATTTAAAAATGCACATAGAAATGAAGGCTAAACTGGTGCAATAGGAAAGTAGAATTGCCATTTTCCACAGTACTCTGACGAACCAGAAGGTGTCAAGACTGAATACTGACATGTTCAATGGTGTTTATTAAAAGTAAAAAGAAAAGGCCCATCTATCTGTACAGCTATGAGGGAAGTTCCCTGCCTACCTAATGAAAACAAACGGAGATCGGCAAACGTCCCAAAAGAAAACAGTACTTAGTCCGAATCCTAACCAATTAAATGGCCATACTACTTTAAGAGAAAAACTAAAAGGAAGAGGCTGGGACAATGGCCTCAGTCTTGGATTTCAGCCTGGCCCTACACTTGCATTCCTTTTCCTCAGGAAGCAGAGTTTCAAAAGTTCAAAGTTCTGGCAACGCTCATCAAAGTTCTGGAAAAGGTCAACAATTTCTTTATAATACAGTTCCCAGGCATCATTTGGCTCTGTATCCCAACGTTTCATAGACTCCATAAGTTTTCCTTTTTCTCAGGAAAAACAATGTTCCTTTAACACAACTGCACCATTTCCCCCTTGGTGCTTCACAGTGTCCTTGTCTTGTTTTTAAATGTTACAACCTAATTTTGCACACAACTCCCCAAAGTCCTCTGGCCATCTGTCAGATCAGCTCCAGCAGGGCCTCGGTACGGCATCTGCCTGTTTGGGTTTCCTGGGCTCTTGTAACCCTTGTGGCTTCTCCAGCCTGGAGTGTCAATGTCTTTTGGTTTCCCAGGGCTTCCCCAAAGCCATTTGGCCTTCTGATAAGCTTACTTTATCTTGCTCTTGGTGGGAGCGTCATTCCATGGATAGCATTCTGGTTTTTCTGGCTCCTAGAACTTTGTTGGCTTTCCCAGACTCTAGTATCAGGGTCTCTTTATTCTCCGGGGCTCCCCAAAGCTCTTTGCCCCTCAGCTAGACTTGCTTTAGTGGGGACTCGATTGGGCGTCTGCCCTCTTCCAGTCTTTGGGTTTTTTTGGCTCCCGTAATCTTCTAGGATTCTCCATCCTTTATGATCAAAGTCTCTTGATTTTCCTGGGCTCTCCAAAGCCCTACGGCCCTCAGCTAGGCTTGCTTTAACGGTGAGGCGTCTGCCCACTTGGGTTGATCAGGCTCCCGTAACCTTTGTAGCTCTTCCACTCTTGAATGTCTGTTTGCCCCTCTCAAAGGCGTTACCTCTTTGGAAGCATTTGCTTAATTTGCGCTGCTCGGCAGCTATTACACGTCTCGTGTGAAGCTGTGGCTTTCCGGGCTCTCTGCTGCAGTCTGGTCTCGGTTAGGTTTCGGATTAAGGACTGTGTGGTTTCTTTTGAGCACCATTAGTTTTAGTTTGGTAGACAGGAAACTTCCCTGATAACGGTAGGGCTAGATGGGCATTTTCTTTTTTCTTTTAATAAACATCCTTAAAACAGTGCAGTATTTTTTCTGACTACTCCTCCTGGTTCCTACAAACCACAAATAGTTACTTACACCAAAATGGAGGTGGTCTTGTTTGCCTCGAAGATTTGAGGGGGCCAAAAGGCTATTCTTTATCCCTCTATGTGAAGAAAAAGTGCCCATATTGGGCCACTGGATTCCTGTACTCCAGGACTGGGGGCCGTAGTGGGACTAAGACCAGTTCTGACCTCCTGGGTAGGTGCCAGGCCTCAGTTGGCTCTGTATGCCAACGTTTCATAGACTCCATAAGCTTTACTTTTTCTCAGGAAAAAACAATGTTCCTTTAACACAACTACACCATTTCCCCATTTGTCATCGTCTGACCACCCCTCTACTTAAATGATTCTTGGTGTTTGATTGGGTGTGGTATTCATTCTTTGGCTCCCGAGGTGGATAAAAGCTGACCCCCGTTACCCGGGTTAAGGCTGGAACCCCTTACCCACATTTCTGGAAGGCCTGCTGCTCAAGAAAGCAACAAAGCTCTGCCCCAGCTTCCTTGAATGCTGTGAAGAATCACATGGCAAAGCTCTGTCTCTCCAGACGACCCTATGAGGCGCTCCCTTCCCCTAATCCGGTGGGGATAACTTGATCACAACTCAGACTTGAAGACCTGGATTCCCTGAAGCTCCTCACTATGCCTGCATTGCAAAATCCATAAGCAGGTGCCCCATCACTGCCAGGACTTCAAAAGACACTCTGAGCCAAAACGAAAAGACAATATTCATACCAGGACATCAGTTATGCATCCCGGTTTCATTCCTCTGACTTCGAAGTTCGAGGGGCCTATGCTGCCTTCCTTCCTGCAATCAAATTGGGAATTGGCCTCAAAGTAATTCTACCATGGCTGGCTCCTCCCTAGTGGGACTTCAAAATTAAAGTTACACACCATAGTGACTTGAGTACTCATAAGTCCATAGTCCCCTTACCTCAATCCTTGTGGGTTTGCCCCAAGATGGGGATGGTACCGGAACATTTGGCAGCGAAAAATTGAGCTTCCCCCTTTAAATTTAGTATAGGGTGCAGGGACGTTGGAACGCCCCGCCTCACCTCAGTCCCCTTTGAACACATCAGACACTTGGATACCCGACTACGCTTAGTACCTATTAGCCCTTGGCATACTAATGGGGGAAGGCAGGTGGGACTTCTGAAGGAATAACAGTTCCTCAACGTAGTGGCTACCTTACTCCTAGTCCATAGTCTCCTTTCATCAATACTTTTGGAACATTCCGTCCTGTGGGACGGGACTGAAGCACTTTTGCAAAAAAGCATCAAATTGAAAAAATGTGTCCTCTTTTTATGCGGGGTACGGCACGCAGCCGTAACCCCGCCCTCCTTAGCTCTGCCCTGTGCACTGGCCTTCAGTCCTTTTCTATCACCAGATCTGAGACCTTTAAGCAATTATAGAGGATACTTATTAGAGGGGAAAGCGGGCGGGCAGATGGAGGAAAGGGGACTATGGACTCGGAGTAAGGTAGTCACTAGGGTGAGTAATTTTGTTATACTCCTATGTCTCGTCCCCTTTCCTACATACGTTTGGGAGATTACCAAGTATTCCTCACAGGAAAACAGGTGGATGGCATTCCCTTACTGAAAGAGGTTCTTAAGAACAGCTTGACCGAAATCAGCATCGCCTCTGGAGCTCAGGTCTAAGCAGTAATGCTTACAAAAAGCTGATGGGGAAGCACACGTAGCTGCTCTGGCAATGGTTCCCCAGGGAACATATTTCTGGAAGGCAACGGCAGTCCCCTTGGCCTGCACAAGATGGGCATGAATTCCTTTTGGAGGCTGGAGGCCCTGAACGGTATACGCCTCTGATATACAGGAAGCAATCCATCGGGAGATAGTTGCTTTCGAGGCCGGCTCTCCTTTCGGATCTCCGAAGGTCACAAAAAGCTGGGAAGAGTTCCTAAGTTTAGATGTTCTGTCCAAATAAAACTGAAGAGCTCATCTGACATCCAAATTGTGCAATACCCTCTCGGCATCTGAGATCGGGTCTGGAAATAATACGGGTAAAGAAATCGACTGGTTCTGATGAAAATCGGATACCACCTTTGGAAGGAAAGAAGGATTAGTCCGGAGGACAACCTTATCCTTATGAAAGGTGAGGAATGGATGTTCAAAAGACAAGGCAAGAAGCTCGTTTACACACCTTGCCGAAGTCACCGCAATCAGAAAAGCCATTTTCCACTAAATGAACTTCAAGTCCACCGTAGCCATGGGCTCAAAAGGTTTATGCCATAAGGCAGAGGACCACATTCAATTCCTGCATAGGATGCAGGTTGCGCACAGGTGGATAAAAATGCAATCGACCTCCAAAGTGCCTTTTAATGACAGGATTTGTCAATGAAAAAGAGCAAGTGTCCGTGGGCAGGTACGCAGAGATAGCCGACAAATAAGTCCTACAAGACAAGACATGTATGCCTGAAGTTGCCAGATGAGAAATGAAAGACCGGGCCGTATCAATGGTAGCATCTCTGGGGTCCAGCTGCTTAGCTAAACACCAGTGACAGAACCGGAGCCACTTGCTCCTATACTGATATCTTGTCGAAGGTTTTCTAGCTGCCTGGATAATACGCATATTATCCGCGGACAAGTTGAAACTTTCTAAGGATTTGAACTCAGGCACCAGGCCGCCAAGCTAAATGATTGTGGGGAGGAGTACCACATCTGTTGATCGCTCTGGTGAAGTAGGTTGGAAATCAGCAGAAACCTGATCGGTGAGCACACATACAGATGCTGAAGCTCCGAAAACCAGAATCTGGCTGGCCACCAAGGGGCTATGAACAGGATAGTGCAATTTGTTGTGTTCCTGAGCTTGCATGGCACGCAGTGAATCAGAGGTAGAGGCGGGAAGGCATAGGCTCTCATGTTGTGCCACGGAATCTCGAGAGAATCCCCCAAAGAAGAAGCTCTGAGTGTTCGCTTTTTGGTCCCTTTTTTGTGTCTATTGCGGACACGAGTAAGAGACAGTCGTTTTTTAGTGTTTATCTAAATGCATGGTTAGAGATGTGGTCCTTTGTCTATGTCCCCGTGTAGGTTGGAATGGCGTGTCGGCGGGAGAATAATTGGTGAAGTGTTCTGTGGAATATACAAATTCTTTTCGGTGAGTAGATTCTCTATGGCGTGTCGCACCGGCTCGCGTTTAGCATGCGATTTAGTAACCCAAGTACACGCAGGGTTGAATATTGCCGTTGCCGCACTGTGCAATATCGTCAGGGCACAATGGTTTGGCAAGTATGCTTCACGCTCGTTGTGAACACGGGACATAATGTAATCATATTACTCAAGGTGCACCAGATCCACTTTCAGATTAAGTTATGCGACAGTCTCGTCCATGTATATCCATGGATGAGCTTTCATCACTATCATCACTGCAGGTTCACTTTGTAAGCACAGTGTGTGTGGCACAGAAAAGTGCGAGATATCTATGTAGATATGGAAGTCGGAACTCCGGCAGCATGCATGATGTAGTTTATTCACTTTGGCACGCATACTAACATTGATGCCACAATTGATCCACCCCTTTTAAGTACACTTGTGTGGTGGGTGTCAGCACGGCTTGACTAATGCGTTATTCTGTGACATATGTATGTGAGGAGGTAGAATCCCTAATTAAGAAAGTGCCATCTTGGTTTCCTTTTTTAATGTCATGCAACATCCATTGGCTGTTGTATGTGATTACAGCCAGACTAACGGATCCATTCAAGCCCCTGTTGTGGATGATGGAGCTGAACCCGTTTGATATCACTATTCGCACGAACGAGTAGAGACTGAGTGCACACTTGGCTTTTTAACTGTTTTGAAGACAAATTCTTGTTCATTTTGTCTATTCGTATTTTACATTAGAGGACTTCGAGTTTTCCTTGTTTGGTATACAGGATCTCTATATTGTTATAGATTCAAGTGGAGGATCCAATCCGATGTCCTATTTGCTATCCCTAGAGTTGGAACGTCGGGGTGAGTAGGTCTTTGCATGTCTATAGATTAGAAACACTCTTGTGACAGCAGCAGTCACCTACTTAAATAAATAGGGACGACACTATCCTGATGGTTTTTTTTATGTATGTTTTTTAGACTGAAAATTGGCCTATACGTTTCCGAAAAAAGGCAGAGTTACTATTCTGTGCCAGACGTCCTGAAGAAGGTCTTTTGTGACCGAAACACGTGTCGACGATTTTGTGAGCCATCTGGACAAACAAAAAACCAGATCAAATATGACACCTTATACTATGGACTGGGTCATTAACAAATGTTATAATTGAAGGAAACTTTGTGTTAACAGTACCAGTACACATTGTTCTAGAAGCCAAATTGGTTTTATATAGGAATGTACGAATGAGTTATTATGGGACTGTAAATTAATGTTTAAGATATAAAAGATATATTGATGGAATGAACCAGTTGTTTTTTTATATGTTATATCATACATACATTGATTATGTTAGATGTTTATTGATTAAAATCTATAATTTATTGAATATTTTATGTGTCATCCCATTCTACTGGTTCAACTTTTGCTTTATTGTCATGAATGAAAACCTGACACATGGTCAACAGATCCGCCATCCTGTCCACAGTCAGCAGATAGTGTTCCAACGGAAACCCAGGAATATCAGGTCCCGAGAGATCATCATGGAGGATTTCCGCCAGTTCACTGACAGCCCAAGGCAGAACAGGAGCTGGAGGAGAGACTGAAGGTTGCTCGAGGCTTTCACTGGACAAGGACCGTGCAGAAGCCAGTCGTCCAAATATGGATACACATGAATACCCTGTTGCCGAAGAAAAGCTGTGATGACTGACCTCTTCGTGAAGACACGCAGCGCGGAGCCGAGACCAAAAGGGAGCACTCTGAATTGGAAGTGCTCCTCTCCTAGGGAGAACCACAGATATTTCCGATGCAGGCTCCAGATCAGGATATGCAGATACGCGTTCTGAAGGTCCACAACGCTGAGCCAGTCGTCCTTCGGAAGAGAGGACCTTAATTGGCAGGGTGTGATCATCTTGAATTTCTCTTGGGGAAGAGAAAGGTTGAACTGGGAAAGGTCTCGGATGGTGCGCAGGCCAGCCTGGTTGGGTTTGGGCACTGTGAAAAGACTACAGTAAAAACCCTCCCCTCGTTCCACTAGGGGAAAGGGTTCCACTGCCTTGAGATCTAGAAGCTTCTGGACCTCGGCTCTGAAGGAGGGCGTCCCCGACTGCTGAAAGGGAGGATTGAAGGGTGGGGTAGGGGCAAGCTAAAGCCCGCCTGAGCGATGGTCAAAACCCACCAGTCTTCAGTGATGGTTTGCCACGCCTCCAGATGAGCCGAGATTCGTCCTCCCACCGGAGTCTCGTGCAAGTGCCAAAAAATATCATTTTGCAGACTTTTCAGGAGGCTGAAGACAGAGAAAAACCGACCCTGTTGCTGTCTCCAACAGGAGCTGCCTTTCGGAGAATCAGCTCTGCGTGACCTGCGGTCCTAGAACCCTCTGAAACCTGAGGAGGACCGAGACTGGGATCCAGATCTCTGAGCTTTGACTGGGGGCTTCACAAGCACCAACAGAGACTTGGTAGTTTGCGTGCTCGCCTTAGTCTTTGTAAGCTTGTCATCCGTTGGGGAATGAAACAACTCTTTGCCATCAAAAGGCAGGTCCAGAACTTTATCTTGGACCGACTTTAAAAACTTTGTTGCATGAAGCCAAGCTTGACAAGAGGTGTCCACCCCCAACATGAGGCCTCGAGCTGAGGTATCAACATGGTGCGCAGCAGCCCCCAGCATATCCTGCGCCAATACATAAGCGTCTGACAAACCGCCTTTAAAGTCTTCAAGCCTGTCCCCAAGAATGAACTCCTGGAAGTCTACCAAATCCCTCCAGTTTCATATTCGCTGCTGCCAAAATGAGCTCTGCGTTAGCCTGAAGCAATAACAGCGCAGAGTTGGCAAAAATCTTCTTGGCTAAGGAATCAAGCAACTTGTCTTCCTTGGCCAGAACTTGAGCCACAGCAGTCGAGGTCGCAGAGACCGGCTTTGACTGCAGAGTGGGAGCTGCTACCACTGTTGAGAAAGGGAGCGGACATGATGCCAAGGCTACTTCCTCGGAGATGTGAAGCCTGTAACGGGCATCAATTCTCTTAATATGCAACCCAGTGTGGGGTTTATCCCAGACTTTGCGGCCCTCGGCCAGAACGTCCCTCTGAAGGAACAGGCTGGTGCGCTCATGCAGAGACAAGTTGAGCGCCCCCGAAATCACTCCTTCCTGCAGAGCGGGTGCCTCAGGTACTGGTATGTCAAGGAGTGAAATGTCCAGGACCCTGTCATAGAATGGTCTGAGAGAGCGGGGCTGGTCCTCACTATCCTGATCTGCCTGAGGGTCGTCCAGTACGTCAGGATCAGCCAGTTGCGATGCAACCGGAGTCAAATTGACGCCTCGCTCTGCTGGAGTCTTCTTAATTGGGGACAAGGGAGGCAGAGGTGGAGTCGGGCCGGGAGGTAGAGTCGGTACCGCTGCCGGGGCAACAGGTGCCGTGACTGGAATTGTCGGGGCAGGATGCGGCACCGGAGAACAGAGCTCCCTAAAGAGACCTTTAAAGTACTCCCTCATTGGATCAGAGTTCATAAGACTGTAAAACTTCCAGAAAAAGGCATCCACGGCCAAAGCTTTAGGCGCTTGGGTGGGCAGAGGCCGCTCATGAGGGGCATACCCGCACAAACCTAGAGAGGAAGGCTGCCAAGAGGGCCCACCACCAACCAAGTCTACATAGACCAATGGGGCAGAAGTAGGAGGAAGCAAGACCTTATGTGGCAGTGGCACCCGAGCATGTCAGACATAAGAAGGGCGGAACGGATTCACACTTTCCCGTGGAAAAGGTTAACCACCAAAAAGAAGGTTCCCAGCACCCGCCGTCAATAGCGTGGGTGTGAGGGAAGAATCCAAAATGGCCGCCATAGACCAATCCCGAAGGCCCGCCATTTTGTTAGCATCTGAGGAGAACTGCGTCACATGTGTGGATGAGGCAGGTAACTCCACAGACTGGTCAAGGGACTTGATTGAAACTTTAGCCTTGACACAAGGATCCTCGGCAGAGCCGGTACTATGGGGCCGAGGATGTTTACTGGACATCCTGACGTGACCCCTTGAATTAGCC
The DNA here is from genome assembly GCF_040938575.1 of Ambystoma mexicanum. NCBI lineage: Eukaryota > Metazoa > Chordata > Amphibia > Caudata > Ambystomatidae > Ambystoma > Ambystoma mexicanum. Next base: position 619,279,730 of record NC_090922.1, on the reverse strand, counting down.
TCCAAGAGAGGAACCTCGGCAAAGCTGGTAACAGAGGAGAAACAGTCAGTGACCTCTCCCTGTGCCCCCTCAACAGAACCGGTATAACCGCAAGCGCGGGAATGTTGAGGAATCCACCTCACAGACAATACCTTAATGGGTGTTACGCTCACCTGACTCCCACGGAGGCGCTGGCCTGGTTCGCGCTGCTGTGACCTCTCCTAAGGTGATGCGCAGGGTTCGGAAGACGGACTGGACCGGGCCCCCAAATCTGGCTTGTCTGGCTCGCAGAAGTATCCTTCTGTAGGCGAAAATAGGGGATTAACTGTCTGCGGGGTAATGCAATCGGCCTCCCACTTTCCCCTCTCACCCGCCTCGAAACCCTTCTGTGATTTCTCGTAGCGTCTCACCTTAGGGTCTGGAAGGACGAGCTCTCCATCCTGCTTCTGATGCAGGGGCGTGTTGTATCCAGTTACTTCACTGGATTTTCGGATTGGTGAGAACCAAACTTGCTTGGCTTCCATGTACGTTTTTTGATAAGAGGTTCCCCTTGTGTCCATGCATTAATGTACTAATGCTAGTGTCTTTTTCCCCATAGGGGCCGGGGTACGGAATGCCGGGGAACAGGCATCGACCCGAGATGAGAGGTGAAATCCTTGTAGAAAATCAGGTAAGTCTTTAATGAGCGTTTTTTGGTAATGTCTTTTCATTTGCTCATTAACGCTGTCTTTTTTTTCCCCTTAGGGGCCGGGGTCCGGAAATGCCAGGATGCGGCGCGGACCCGAAATGAAGAGGGAATTAATCAACAGGTAAGTCTTAACATGGAGATTTAGCTTTCCTTATTCCCTTCTCTCTCTCACCTTTTGTTCTGGTCTTTTTCTCCCTAGGCGCTGGGGCGTGACTGCGAATCCGGATGATCGCTGCTGAACATGGAGGCGCCCTGTAAAGGTGAGTGGAATGCGGCGCTGCAGCGATCGACGCGATGAGCTTTTAAATTAAAGTCTTCCTTTTCAGGATTGTCGGCGAGATGTCTCCAGGATGCGAATTTAGCAGGTAAGGACTTTTCCTTCTCCTGTTCTCTTCTTCTCTTCCTTTGCAGGTGATCCAGGATGCTGGCAGGCGTGGCAGAAGTCAGGATGCAGGAGCAGACACGGTGAGCGTCCAGCTGCTAGATGCAGAACAACGGGAAGCATGTGTGGCTGTTCGGGTGGGGTTTAAATAGCCTTGGAAGAAGTTCCAGGTATGTATCCTTCCTCCAATCAGGTATGTATCCTTCCCCGACCACGCCCGGATGGTAAATTAGTCCCACAGGTAAAGTAGTTCCTTTCAGGCCTCAAGGAGGCCAGGATCCTGCAGCATGGTCTGCATCAGGTAAGTCCACCCAAGCACTCCCATAATGAGCCTGGCACCTATGGCGCCAGGACTGATGTCTTTTATGAGCCTGGCGCCATAGGCGCCAGGACACTGTCCAAAGGGCCCCTATATGGGGTTGCTGGGTCCTTCCTTGGGGACGCAGGGCTTGAACCGGCTCCCCGGGAGCGGGCATCATGAAAATGGGTCTCTCAGTTCTGTCGGTACACACTTTAGCCTCAATGAGAGGAAACTTGGAACGGAGTCCGGACTCTATAGCTCCCTCGAGAGGGGCCTCGAACCGTGGTTCGGTACAGAAAGCCTCAAAGGAGGCCTCAGGGAGCACCCTGGTGTCTGTATGGGAAGCTCCAGACAAGGAGACCTCGGAGCGAACTCCGGTAACCAAAGCCTCAGCAGGACTGGGCTGGCTATTAGCACCTGATTGGTGAACATCGGATCGTAATCTTCTTTCGGCAGGCCCCTCGCGGGTAACCTCGGAGCAAATCCTTGTAAGCTTATTAGGCCTGCAAGGCACCTCATGGGAAACCCTCGTAGAAGAGCTCTTGAAGCCCCTCCTGGACCTGGAGGACCCCGGGAAGGAGTCCCCAAGCTGGGTGCCCTAAAAAGTAAGGAACTTACCGGGCATCTCTTCTTTTGGTCGATGAAGAGTTGAAAATGCGGTGGAGGAACTCGCTGGATGATCTCCTCCCACCGACGAAGACCATGCTGAAGTGCCTGGACCAAAAGGGAGTCGCAGTTGAAACACGAGTCCCAACAGTGATACGGTCCCAGACACTCCAAACAGAAAGAATGGGGATCCGCCCTAGTGAAGCGACATTCGCAGGAGGAACAAGAGACAAATCCCAAACAATCCGGCATAGACAGAGGACTACACAATCACAGAACCGGAGCAGGACAGAAGGAGAACAGGAAACAAGAAAACATTTCTTCCCAGTGATGTAAGCGCATCCATCCCAGACCGCGTGGAGAAAAGGACTGAAGGGCGATGCGGAGCTAAGGAGGGCAGGGTTACGGCCACGTGCGGTACCCCGCATAAAAAGAGGAGGACACATTTCTTCAATTTGATGCTTTTTTACAAAAGTGCTCCGGTCCCGTCCCACAGGACGGAATGTCCCATAAATATGGAGAAATGGGGATGGGACATAAGAGTAAGGGGACTATGGACTATGAGTACTCTAGTCACTATGGTGAGTAACATTAATTACTTATGCGTACCATCCCCTTTTCTCCATCCTTGTCGGTGATTCCACCGAACAAGAGCATAGGATGGAGCTGTGATAACCTAGGATAAAGCAAAAAAGGTTCTTCAGAACCGCCTGAAACTCTGCAACGCAACTGGAGGTGGTGTCCAGTGAGCAGTGCTTACAGAAGGCCGAGTGGCCCAAATAGCCACCTTGCTGATGACATCCCAGTAAGCAGGTTTCTGAAACGAGACGCCTATGGCCTTGGCTCTGACAGAATGGGCAGGAATACCCTCAGGAACAGGTTTGTCCATGGCCGTGTACGCCTCCGAAATGGCCTGAAACAATGGCCTGAAACATCAAACGGGCGATGGAAGCCTTGGAAGTCTGAGAGCTGGGGAAGGAGCCCCCAAAAGTCAAGAACAATGCCTCAGACTTCCTGGTGGATTTTGTCAGAGAAGAACAAGTTACTTACCCCTGGTAACGTTCTATTAACGGGATGTTTCTCCCACGTATTCCTCATCTTTGATATTCGTATCTTCAGCTTTGCTGCTTCAGAGAAAATAAATTTCACACCAGAGGGCGCTGTGGTCAATGTCGTGGTGTCGATGTCCCTTGAGGTCGGGTGTTGACGTCACGTATAGCACAAATAGCTCGAGCTGTGCCCATTGGCTTCAGTTCTGTTTTTTCGTTCCCATCAATCAAGGGATTGACCCGGTGTACCCCAAGACCACGTTAGCAGGGGTAAGTAACTTGTTCTTCGAATAGATTGTGTCCTCCCACGTATTCTTCATCTTTGATAGACTCCCATAGCAGCATTTACATTTTTGGAGGAGGGAGCACAAATTAATTTAGTCATGGACCGTATGAGGAACGGCCTTTGTAAAAAGACCTCCTTGAGACAAGGTTGAGTCTAAACAGTAATGCTTTATGAACGTATGCATAGATGACCAGGTGGCCGCTGCACAGATATCTTTTACCAGGACACCCCTATGCAGAGCCGCAGAAGTTGCCATGACCCAAGCGGTATGCGCCCTTAGCCCATCTGGTGGTTCTTTACCTGCCAGTCCAACATTCTCCAATTGCTTAAATTATCCATCTGGATATAGTCTGTTTGGTTACTGCCAGGCCCAATTTATGGCTGGTATACCCAATAAAGAGTTGATCAGATTGTCGAAATTTAGCAAGTCTTGAAATATAAAAGCTTAGAGCCCTTTTTGGGTCTAGCCTGTGAAGCCTTTCTTCCTCCTTACCTGCATGAGGGGGAGGATAAAAGGTTGGTATGGTAACGTTATCTTTTGCGACAAATGGAAGTCAGAGACTACCTTAGGCAAGAATATTTGTTTGACTCCGAGGATGACTTCTGGAAAACGGTGTAAGGAGGGTTACAAGAGAGCCTGTAACTCACTCACCTGTGGGCTGAAGTTAAAGCCACTAGTAGGACTGTTTTTAATATAAGGAGCCTTAGAGGACATGAACCTATTCCAACAACACCAGTACATGGATTGGTTGCTGGCCTTCTGGCCGAAAGCAAGATATCCATTACGTCGTCCGGGAGGTCCCAATCCTTACATCTCAGAAACCATTCGTGAAGGCTGAATGTCTTGGGATGGAGAAGCCTACCTTCCTCTTGCGAGAGAAGATCCTCTCTTTGTAGAAGACGTATTGGAGGGCAGATGGACATGTCCAGAAGCTCCGGATACCACGTCCTCATGGCACATTCAGGAGCAATTAGGATGATGGATTTCCCGAACTTTCTCAACCTCCTGATCACGTGAGGAATGACCGAGACTGGAGGAACCCGTAGAGAAGCGGAAATTCCCAGTCCACTACGAACGCGTCCCCTGGAGCTCCTCACGGAGGAAATTCCCTTGAGCAGTACTGTTCGCACTTCCGATTGATCTCGGTCGCGAACAGATCCACTTGAGGGGTTCCCCAAAAGGTGAAGATCTCTTGAAGGACTTCCTGAGCTAGTTCCTACTTGTGGGAGACTGTGCTCTGCCTGCTCAGAGCGTCCGCCGCCGTGTTCTGCTCTCCGGCTACGTGTACTGCTGACAGAACGATTCCTTCTTGAATTGCCCAGAACCAGAGCTGCATTGTCTCTCTGCACAGTGGTAGTGACCCTACACCACCGCTCTTGTTGAGGTAGTACATGGCCACTGTGTTGTCCATCATTATCGGGACATTCTTTCCCCATACAGAGGGCAGGAAAGCCGTCAGCACTAGTCTGATAGCCCTGAGCTCCAAAAGGTTGATGTGTAGTTTGGACTCCCATGGAGACCAACAACAGCTGATTATTAGTTCGTTGGTGTGGGCTCCCCACCCCGTGAGTGAGGCGTCCGTCACTACAGTTATCTCCGGCAATGGTTGCCAAAAAGATTGTCCCTTGAGAATGTTGTCCTCGCAAGCCCACCAAATCAGGTCTTTAGCAACTCTGCCCGGAACTTGCAGTAGAACCAACATATTGCCTGAAAATTGGGACTACTGAGTCCGGAGGGCCCATTGAAGGGATTCTCATCCTCAATCGGGCTTCTGGCACCAGAAAAATGCAGGATGTGATGAGGCCGAGCAACCTCAGAAAATCAAAGACCGGCAGATGATGGGCATTTTGGAATTTTGGTACCATCTTCAGAATGTGTTGCGCTCTCATCTCGGGAGGCGAGGCTTTCCCCAAGGAAGTATCCATGACTGCTCTGATGAATTGGAAGTCTTTTGAATGGTATTATATGGGACTTCTTGTAATTCAGGGAGAAGCCCAGTCTGTGGAGCGAGTGGCAGGTGACACCGAGATCTTCCTGGGTCTGTTCAGATGAACGAGCCCTGATCAACCAATCGTCCAGGTAGGGGTAGACATGAATCCCCCCTCTCCGAGACTCACAGCCAACCACTACCGCCATCAGTTTGGAGAAAACCCTAGGGGCGGAGGTCAGCCCGAATGGCAGAACCAAAACTGATAATGAGAACCGGGAACCTCAGGTACTTTTTTGTGCTCGAGATGGAATGGCACATGAAAGTAAGCATCCTGATGGTCCAATGATACCAACCATTCTTGGAGTTGGAGAGCCTGAACGATCTGAGAAAGGGTTACCATCTTGAACTTGTGTTTCCTGATGAATATGTTCAAGTTTAAGTCCAAGCTGGGTCGCAATCCTCCGTCCTTCTTGGGAATGAGAAAGTGGGGGAATAGGGGTAATACCAACCCTTGTTGCTCTCCGCTACAGGTACATGTTCTAATGCACCTTTTTCTAGCAGGGTTAACATTTCCTGCACAAGGAGCGGATCTGGAATTTTGACAAAGTTGGTTCCCGGTGGATGATCTCAAGGCATTTTTTAAAAAAAAGGAAAGCAGTAACCTTGGACTACTGTTTCCAGTGACCAAGCATCTGAAGTAACGTCCCGCTGTTCATTCAGATGCTGATAGATTCTGCCTCCCACCAGGCTCTTGTGGGTCAAGGCCTCAGAGTGCCTTGGAGGCGTCTGCAGCAGCGGCTGCGGGTAAAGATGCTGTGGCTGATTTAGCACCCCTTCCTCGTCACCATGAGGGAATCTTTTCTGTCCCTTTTGTCCAGCCGGTCCTCCTCCCTTTCCAAACGGGGTACAGAATCGAAAAGATGACCCCTCTAGGAAGATGAGCCTGAGTAGGGTTGTTGAGGTTGACGTATGGAGGCGGCAAGTGATTTAGCCACCTCCTTGGAGGTCTGCAGCTTCTCCAAAATCTCATCCACCCTCGAGCCGTCAAAGGGCATATTGAGTAGCCTGGCCTGCACATCCAGTGCAAAGCTAGAATTTCTCAAACACGCAAACCTGCGTAGTATGGTGCTAGAAGCCATGGACCTGCTGATGCTGTCAGCAGTGTCCAGTCCTGACAGGAGACACTCCCCCATTGCTTCCTTTCCATCTTTCACAAGAGCCCAGAAGCCGTCTTTTGCTCGCCTTCCGGAATGTGCTCAGCCATCATGCTAACACAGCCCCACAGGGTGTAAGTAAATCTTGAAAGTGTACAAGTAACATTGGCAGACTTCAAAGCCATACTGCCCGATAAGAAAATATTACGAGCCCAGGCATCAACCCTCTTGTCTCTAACCGGGGGAATAGAGGGGTAAGCAGTCTGCCTGGTTGATGTGGCTGCCTGAACCACCAAGCTTTCAAGTGTAGGATGCTTGGTCAATAGTCCAGATCAATACTAGAAGGCCTTTATTTTCTGGCAAAGTTCAAGCAGGTCCAGATTCTGGAGTTTCCCAGTTTGCCATGATCTTCCTCTGAAGGGCTGCATTAAAAGGGTAATATGCTGGGTCCTTCTGATATCCTTGACTCAGGATATCCATCATATCGCTTTGGTCATAGGTAAGAGAATTCCTGCTCCAGCCCATGTACTCAATGACCCTATTCACGAAGGACCTGTATGTTGAATCTACATGTTCAGCTGGATCAGGTTTGCCGAATTCCAGCTCTGGCGAAGTGTCTACCCAAAAGGGGGGAGAATCCTCTTCAGAGGCTTGCTCTTCCTCATAAATTTAAGCCATAGACTAGAAAAAGTATTTTTTCGGCGTAGATTTAAAAACCTTCTCTGGACTGGGCAGAAGCTTCAAAATGATCTAGGTGACCGTCGAAGGCGCCGACATTGGCGTTGATGACGCTAATGGCGTCGACACGGACTTCATTGTCTAAGGCGCCATCGACACCATTGTCGAAGTCAGTGTTGCCTTCGACCTATGCGTCGAAAGGCTTGACTCAGTCGACAATTTGCTCTTTTTCTGAGGTATTGGAGAAGGAAAAAGTTACTTACCTGTAACTGTTGTTCTCCAGCATGGGTCTGGCATAGATTCACATGCTCATGAATATTCCCCGTCGTCAGACTGGGAATCCTCAGTAAAAGAAAAAAATCAGTTTCAGTTTCTGAACTGTCTTTCTACTAATAACCAATCACTGGTATGTGGGTCATACTGCCCCCAGCCAATTCAGATTTGGTAGCACGTAAAGTGGCAGCAGGACCAAGCAAAGAGCCGCAGAGGGGTAGGCGGGAGGGTTCGCATTTGTGAATCCATGCCAGGCCCATGCTGGAGAACAACAGTTACAGGTAAGTAACTTGTTCCTTCTCCAGCATGGGGTCTGGCATGGATTCACATGCTCATGAATACAAGAATACATAGCAGTACACACATGCACAACCATGGGAGGTGGCAAGGCTCAACATTAAGCATTTCAACAACTCAACATGAAGCATCTCTTACCTCCTCCCCAGGCTCACCTTCAAGCGGACAGGTTGCGCAGCACTGCTTGCCGACTCTGGACTCCACCCTGGAATCCCGGTCAACGCAGTAGAATCTCATGAATGTGTGCATCGACATCCACGTAGCAGCCCTGCAGATGTCCAGCAGGGGCACACCAGACAGGAACGCTGTAGTTGCAGCGATCCCTCTGGTAGAATGGGCTCTCGGACGGCCAGGCAACGGTCAGTTTGCCAACCGGTGACAGTGTGTGATGCAGCCGCAGCCGGCGAGCCACCTGGAAATGGAGGCCTTGGAGAGGGCCTTCCCCTTGTACACAGGGCCAAAGTTCACAAACAGCTGTGACGTGTTCCGAAAACTCTTTGTGCGGTCCACGTAGAACTTCAGCGCTCTAGCAACATCCAGCGAGTGCAAAGTCCTCTGAGCCGGCGACGAAGGCGACTGGAAGAAAACAGGTAGCACCAAGGGGTCGTTGAGATGGAAGTCAGACGGCACCTTGGGCATGAAGGAGGGGTGCGTCCTCAGCATGACCCTTGTTGCGTGGAAAGTCAGGTACAGAGGCTTACAGGAGTGGGTCTGGATCTCTCCCACTCATCATGCAGAGGGGATGGCCACCAGGAACGCCGTCTTCCATGACATGAATTTCAGAGGTGCCGAGTCAGCACCACGTTGAGCTCCCACAGCAGGGCCGCAGCCTTCACCGGCGGGAACGAGCGGAAAAGTCCTTTCATGAACTCTTTAACCAGGCGATGCGACAACATCGACGATCGCCCCGGAGTTCTGGTGTAGCGGGAGATAGCCGCCAGATGGATCTTGATAGTGGCGTGCACCAGCCCCCCCTTGGCCAACGACAGCAAGTACGGCAGCACTTGATGGGCCGTAATCCGTAGAGGGTTTATCTTCTGTGCACAAGACCAGACGGTGAACCTCTTCCATTTATGTCCGTAGCACTTAAGAGTCGAAGAAGCCCAGGTGTTGGCAAGCACCTCCTTGCAATCCGCCGGGATCTCGTATCCACCAAACTCGTTCTGCAGGAGCCAGGCTTGCAGGTGCAGCAACAACGGGTTGTGATGCAGGATTGCGCCTCATTTCCTGGCGAGAAGATCTGCATCCGCGGATGCTTGACTGGAGGGGACGCTGACAAGTCCAGAAGGTCAGGGTACCAGATCTGCCTCGGCCACGCCGGTGCGACGAGGTTCATCTTGCACCGGGACCATCTGAGTTGACTGATGAGTCGTAGGAGCAACAGCAACGGTGGGAACGCATAGAGGAACAGGCCGTCCCAGGTGAATGAGAAAGCATCCCATTGCTCCCCGGCTGGGGAAACCTGCTGGCGAACCTCCGGCACTTGGTGTTCGTCGCAGTCACAAAAAAATCGATCTGGGGATTGCCCCATCGTCTAAACAGTAGGTCCACGTGATCCTGACAAAGTTCCCACTCGTGGCAAGAGTTTAGCTCCCTGCTGAGTGAGTCGGCGACAGTGTTCTTCACTCCTGCCAGATGAAAGGGTACCAGGAGCATCCTTTGAGCGACGGCCCAGTGCCATAGGTCCTGCGCTTCCTTGGATAGAGCAGGGGATCTGGTGCACCTCTGCTTCCGGATGCAGAACATCGTTGTGGTGTTGTCGGTGAAGACCCGCAACACCTTGCCCTTGAGGGAAGGGAGGAATGTCTTGAGGGCCGAAAACACGGGCCAGAGATCCATGATGCTGATGTGCAACGACTTCTACTTCGGGAGCCAAAGACCTCTTGCGTGGAGCTCTTTGGTGTGTGCGCCCCATCCCTCCAAGGAGGCATCCTTTGTCACCGTCTCCTGATGCGCCGGGGTCTGGAAGTCTGTACCCGCCGCTAGATGCGCATGGACTCCCCACCACAGAATCGCCCGACGGAATGTCTCGTTGAGGGCGATCCGTTCCTCGAAGCTTCCCTTCGCATGCGTCCAACGAGCGTCGAGGAACTCCTGCAACGGCCGCATCCGCAGTCTGCACAGCCGAACGAGGTAGATGCATGACAACATCATGCCGAGCAGGGACTTGATGGACCTCACCCTGGCACCCTTCATGGCCAACAGCCGTTGTACCTTGCCCAGGATGGCGTTTATCCTGTCCTCAAACGGTGCGGCCAGGCGCGCCACTGTGTCGAGTCTGGCTCCCAGGAACTGGGTGTCCTGCGATGGCTCCAAGCAGGACTTTGCCTAGTTTATCGAGAACCCCAGTTCCGTGAGCAGGCGGACTGTCCTCGCTGTGTGTTTGACAGAGAGTTCCTTTGACTTCGCTCGGATGAGCCAATCATCCAGATAGGGTAGACGTGGTTCCCTGCAGGCGCAGCCACACCGCCACCGGTGCCAGGCACTTGGTGAAGACACTTGGGGCCGACTTCAGACCGAAGGGGGGGGCCCTGAGCTGGTAGTGCCGTCCTTGTACCACGAAGTGCAGAAACCTTCGGTGCCCCTTGTGAATGGGGATGTGGAAGTAGGCATCCTCCAAGTCCAGCAACGACAGGAAGTCCCCTTCTTCCAGCTGTCCCAGCTTGTGCTGAAGGGTGACCAACCGGAATTTCTGGGATTTTATGTATTTGTTGAGGCGGCGTAGATCTAGGATGGGTCGCCAGCCGCGGGTTTCTTCGAACGAGTACCGCGAGTATACTCCGGAGCCCCCCTTTTGGAACTCGAGTGTGTGCCTGTGGGCCAGGGCGTCCATCACCCAACAGTCGGTGGAGATGGATTTCCACGCGCCAACGAAGTTCGCCAGCCGGCCTCCCACCGGGGTGCTTGGGTGTGGGCCTGACGTCACGGCCGGTTCAGTCCTGCTTCACCGAGGCCTTACCACCTTGGGTCCCATGGCGACGACTATGTCCGTGGGCCTTGTTGCGGCCTCTGCAGACTTCCTGCAACGAAGAACAGGCTGCCTGACGGTATGAGGAAGAGCTGCCGCCGACTTCTTTGGAGGCACCTTGTGACTTGCCTCCGGAGGGCCGAAAGGACGCCCAGCGTTGATGGAGCGTGCCCAATGCACAGGCCATCTCGGTGTCTGCCTCGATGGCCTACAACGACTCGTATACTGCCTTGCTGAATAAGTTGTTCTCGTCAAAGGACATGTCCAGTACCCTCGTCTGAACGTCCTGACGGAAGTCGGTGGCCCTGAGCCAGCCCCACCGGCGAAGGCAAACGATGTTGCCCATCTGGCAGAAGCCGGTGTTGGCAATGTCCATGGCCATCGTGATGGCGTGGTCCGAAGCCACCTCGCCTTCTTGTAATATTTCAAGGGCTTCCGCCCTCTTTTCTGGGAAGAAGTCCAGGAAGGGGGCGATTTTAAACCACAGCTCCCTATCGTAGTGGGCCACGATAGCAAGAGCGTTGGCCACCTTAATGGTCATCGCCGTCAACGACGAGATGACCCGACGTCCCATGGTGTCCAGCTTCTTCCCCCTCGCCGTCCGGCGGGGAAGTGGAAGTCGACACGTCGCCCCAGCCGATTTCGTCTTGGCCGCTGCGGAGACCACTGAGTCTGGGGACAGCTGCGCTCTGAGGCACATCAGGCAGAGTCAGGAATCCGGTACTCCTTCTCGTACCGGTCCCTGTTCGTCGGGGCAGAGGATGGGTTCTTCAGGAGGGCCAGCCCCTCGTCCCAGATGTCGTCCAAAAATGGGACCGAGAGCACGGTCTTCCTCTTGGCCTCTCGTTGTTGGTAAAGGAATCCCTCCTTCTGTTCTTCGGGGCATAGCTGAAAAAGCTCTAGAGGTACTAGCGATAATGGTGTGAAACCAGCCAATTTCGTCAGGAGGAGAAGCCCGAGTTGGGGGCGATGGGAGAGCAGTTCCGTCATCACCGCCGTCGTCGTCGTCCATCCCCGTCGTCACCGTCTGTCTCCGTCTCGTCCCTCGGTGGAGGGGATGGACGTGAAGGACGGAAGGGAGGGGGAGGATGGACCCGCCTTCACTTGGTTGGTGTGCTCTCTGACGGTCCAGGTGCCGCTGGATCGGCCGCCGGAGGCAAGGGCATCCTTGTCCTTATTTCTGTGCACAGCGGGTGCAAGGCTAGCAAGATGTCTTCTGACCGTCTGCCGGTGGAGGCAGCGGTTGCGATGGTAGTGTCGGCAGCGGTGTAGAGTCCTCTGGCTCTTCGTCGGTCTGCCATTCCATCGCCGTCTCCCCCGTCGCTTTCCACATCCGCCTCGTCGGGATCCTTCCCGTAGGCTCGGACCTCGGCGAATTGCTTATTAAGAACCGACATGAGTCCTGAAAGCTTGTTCTCGGAGGAGATATTGGAGTCCGGTAGGCCTATTGTGCACCCCCTTTTTTTCTCACCCGGGGGCTTAACGGGGGTCTTATCGATGGGCGTGAAAGACTATTCCCTCCAACCAGGCAGGGAAATCTTGGCTTGGGAGCCGTCCCCGCGGTCTTCACCAGGGACACTTCCACCGCCTCAATCTAGGCCTTAGCCTGGTGAATCTGGGCCTTCACGACCTTGGGCACATCCGAGGCATTTACCGTGGGGGGGGGGCCACCGCCTCGCTCCCCCTTGGCTTTCTCCGTCGAAACCGATCGGGTCTTCTCCAGAAGCTTCCCCGGGTTGTCAGACTTACTCTTCATCGAGCCGGTGTGTTGGCTTGTGGTTGACGGCGTTGGTGATGCTGCGCCAGGCCTGGCAGCCGAGGAGCCCGTAGCAACTGAGCTCCCGGTGCCCGCGGACTCGCAGTGCTTAGCCTTATGTTGGGCCCCCGTCGCTAGAGCGCACTAACAGGTCTTAGAAGACCATCCTCCAAGAAGTGAAATTCGACGAAGAAATTGCCCCTGAGGAGCATAGAGATTTCCGAAACAGGTCCCCGTTGATCTGAAGATGAATCGGTGGAGCTTGAGGCTCAAATTGACCGAAAAAATAAGAGTAAACTCTTAGGTAGAGGGCAGTCATTGGAAGGGGGCAGCATGACCCAGAGACCAGTGATTGGTTATTAGGAGAAAGACAGTTCAGAAATGAAACTGAAACTGATTTTTTCTTTTACTGAGGTTTCCCAGCTTGACGGGGGATATTCATGAGCATGTGAATCCATGCCAGACGCCATGCTGGAGAGGGACTATGTTCTCGAGACGATACCCTTGACGATTTTTTGTTGGACCGAGAGCGACTCGCCTGTTTGACACTCTACTTTGCCATGGTAGTCTTTGACCCCTGCAAGTCTAACCGAAGGAGAGGCTGGGGCATGGCTTTATGCATTTCCTTCGAAGGGGGTTGAGGCCGCATTCTCGAATATACGCAACATTTCATTCCTGAAAGCATCCCGTTTACTGGGGGAATCATGCTTGGTAGGGTACCCGATAACCTCAGTAGAGGAATCAGAAAAAAGAAGAAGAGGGAGACCTATGGCGTCTGTACTTCGCCTAAGATTGTCTCGACCGACTCCTCGACCGAGACTTCTTTGACTTTTTGTGCCAGGACAAGTCCCTAGACACCCCAGACTTTTTACCCCTATTCGAAGATGACTTCGAAGCCGACCTCCCCGCCGCCAGTTTACCTCGGTGCTCTCAGAGCTTTTCCCATCATGGCCTGACAGGACCTGCATTCATCGGTCTGGTGTTCGGAACCCATGCCCCACAGGCAAACCCGGTGGGGATCAGTAATAGACATCTTCCTTGCCCCCCGGGGTCATGGCATTTCAGACTTTGGGGTCGAAGGGTTGGAAGATTAAGACATTTCTGGACGAAATTGAAGCGCGCCGTTCAACACTTGAAGCAAAGCTTTCAGAAAAACTGAACTGAAGCTAACCGGCGCGGCTCAAGCTATTTGTACTACTGGTGATCTCAAAACCCGACGGAAGTCCTCGAGGGACATCGACACACGACATCGAGCACAGCGCCCTCTGGTGTAGAATTTTTATTCCCGAAATAGCAAAGCTGAAGGTACGATTATCAAAGATGAGGAATACGTGGGAGGAATCCAATCCATGAAAGCTGCAAGAAACACATTGAGGTCCCAGAACAGTGCAGCCTACGTTAACCACTTGGTTGGTCGCTGAAAACACATGCTCCAGGGAACTCTTAAAAAGCACATAATGGCCGCCAAATAAGTGCGGCAAGTATCCACCTGAACTCCAGAACGAGCCAGGTGTGCCAAAAAGGCTTGTACATCATCCAGAGGACAGCCGACTGGGTCCAGACCCTTGTCACGAAACCAATGGCAGAACCTCCTCGATTTGCTCTTATATGTAGACCGAGTCGAGGGCATCCTGGCCGACTGAATGATGTCCCTTTTCATCTGAATGTTGGGCGTGCTGAAGCTTCAGCTGGTCATGAACCAGGCCGCCAGCACCAGTTTGGCCGGGTCTGGATGTTCCGCAGCCCTGCCCGGCTGCATCAGGAAACCCCTGCTGGAGATTAGAAGGTGGACGGGCCCTTGGTAGCACAACTTCACCAGATCTGAAAACCAGGGTCTCGAAGGCCAGTGGGGGGTTGTGGGGCAACCAGGATGAGGCTGCAACCCCCCGAAGCCTGGAATTTGGAGAGGGTCAGTTGGAGCAGAGGGGTGGGTGGGAACGCATAACACCTGCGGCCGTGCCAAGAAATCTGGAAGGAGTCTCCCAGTGATCCCCGACCTGCCCATACAGCAAACCGGGGGCCACTTGGCATTTTGGGGAGATGCAAACAAGTCCAGGTCTGCCAAACCCCAACGCTGGAACAGGGGTAACAAGGAGTTGTGTGCAACTCCCACTCTTAAGAGTTGAACCCCAGGCGGCTCAGTTGGCCCACTTCTGCATTGCTGTCACTCGGGAGGTGGACCACCGAAATCCAAACCTCTTCCGTCAGGGCCCATTCCCAGAACGATACCGCCTCAATGCAGAGGAAGGGGGGGGGCGGACAGGTGCCACCCTGCTTGTTCAGGTAAAACTTTATAGTAGAGTTGTCTGTCTGGACCAGAACAGACTTGTCCCTGATGAGGGGCAGAAACTCTGAGGGCCAGGCTCACTGCCCGGAGCTAGAGCAGAGTGATATGCAGGATTGCTTCTGTCCTGAACCATGCGCCATACATCACATAGTTCTCCAGATTACCCCCAGCTTAAAGGGAAGAGTCTGTCGTCACCACCAGGGTAGGTTTCAGCCGGGTGAAGGGGGCTCCCAGTGAAACATTGCCATCTATTATCCACAGGCGAAGATCTGGCAGTAGGAGCGGTTGTATCAGATCCTGTCCGATCAAGACCACATCTTCTGATCTCAATTGGCTACCAGGTGGATCTGGAGGGTCATATTGAGGTGAGTGTGCTGTACAGTGAGCACATGCCCCACTGAGAAAATGCCCCACTGCCTTGTGCAGGGACAGGAACCTCTTGGGCGTGTAGAACACCAGCTGACCGGTCGTGTTCCAGCACACCCCTAAGAAGACCAGATCTGGGGATGGGCACAGCTGTGACTTCTTCTGGTTGAGGGAGAATGCAAGCTGATGAGGATATCCGCTACTCTCTGGCAGGAGTACAACATGCCCTAGGGTGACCCCGGCCTCACCAGCCAGTCATCCAAATATAGATTGCCATCCAAGTGGTGGAGGCCCGCCACTGCGTTCATCAACTTTGTGAAAACACAAGAGGTCTTGTTCAGGCCGAAGGGAAGCACCCTGTACTGAAAATGGTACGACATAATTGTGAACCGCAAAAACTTGTAATGCGCTTGGTAGATGTGTACATGCAGGTACGCATCTTTGAGGTCCAGGGCACACATCCAATCCCCTGAACACAGAAACTAGGCTATCTGCATGGGAGTAATCATCTTGAAGCGTTCTAGCAGTAAAGACAGATTCAGAAATGACAGGTCCAGAACAACCCTCAAGCCAGCCCAGTGGTTCTTGGGTACCGCAAAAATACTGTAATAGTACCTGCATCTGAAAGAGGAACCAGTCATATCACCTGCATCTCCGAGATAGAAACAACCTCCCGTAAAAGAGCAGGGGACCCGATTTGAAGAAGAGGAGGACAGGATGGTAGAGGGAAAGCAAGAGGAAGACTGAAGCCCATGGAGACTTCGGATAGAAGCCAAAGGTTTTGAAAAGACGCTTCCAGGTGTCCTGGAAAATAGCTAAACGGTCCCTCACAGGCGAGCTGTGTTCCCCGAACCCAACATCACTGCTTCTTGGTGTCAGAGGCGTGAGCAGAGGAGGGGGAGCGGAAAATCCCATACAAAGTCCTCTGCTGCTTCCGCCTGCTGTCGCTGGCAGACACGTCAGGCCTCCGTGTACCGCGGTCCCGAAACCCTGTGATGTTGGAGAAAGCGCAGGGTTTGAACTCAGTCCTGCCCTGAGCCTGAGAGAAGGATTTCTGTCCTGGCATTGTCAGGATGACAAAGGACTTGGCGGTTTGAGTAGAAGTTTTCTTCTTTGTCAACTCATCAGTTGACGAATGAAAAAGGTCCACTCCATTGAAGGGCAGGTGTGCATACAACCGTCATTCTCATCTTGACACCAAGGCACAGTCCTATGTTGGCTGTGTCAATGTGGGAGACCGAAGACTCCATGAGGTCCTGCGCAACGGCCTGGACATCTGCCAGACCTGCCTTGAAGGAATCCAGCTCGTCCGAAGGGAGATCAGGCAGAAATTCGGCAAGCTCCTGCCACAGCTTCAGGTTAGCCACAGCCAAGAGGGCCACTGCGTTGGCTTGCCGCAGATACAGTCCTGAGATGGAGTAACAGCGCCTGCCCAAAGACTTGAGGATCATGTCCTCCTTGGAAATACAACTGAAGTTGGCTCCCGTGTAGGAAGACGCCAAAGACTATGCTTTGGAATATAATGAGGCTGCAGCTGTAACTGAAGAATGGGGCTGCGAGTGGGAGGCCAGGAGTTTGGCTCCCCATAAGTCAGCCTGAACCTGATGTCCAGCTTCTTTTTCATCTGGCCCTTGGCCCTGGGGTTCTCTCAGACTTTTCTCGTCATCTGTAGGACATACTTCTGGAGAGGGGTGCCAGACTGGATCGTGGTGCGCTTGGCCAAAACCTCTGCTAGCACTCCCGACTCCTGGGAGTCTTCCTCAGCCAGAGGGACCCCCAAGAACTCTGTCAGGCCCTGATGGCTGTCATGAAAGGCCTTAACGGACGCCGACGGTTCATAGTCCTGGGCATCACTGTCATCATCGCCCCACCCCCTTTTTATAGGGCCCCGGGACACAGGTGCCAACAGGTTACCCCTCAAGTCCGATGCCGAAGACAAGGTCCAACGGCTGATGAGGGGGGGAGGTGGTGGTACAGGAGCAGGTGTAGGGGTCTGAACAACCCGGTAGGGCCTGGACCGGGGAAGGACCGGCGCTGGAACCGGCAGTGCTGGAGGAACAGGACGAATACCCAGAGGAGGGGGGGAAGGGAGACGCCACCTGTGGATGACCTTCACTATATTCTTCAGGAGCCCCTTCACCTGGGGGGGAACGCATGAAGAGTAAGCGCTCGAAATAGCAGCCCTCACAAGCTGCCGGGTATCTAAGGGCCTGGCCCTCAGTGGCCCTGGGTCTCCGCTCCTGGTCAAAAATGCTGAGGTGATGTAGCCCTGAAGAAACCAGATGCCTGTACTGTACATTCCGCTGCCACTTCCCAGGGAAGGGGACTGGGATCATCTTGCAAACCCCACTCAATGGGCGAAAACACGGGCGAGCCCCGAGATGGATGCAAGATGGCCACTGTCCTGGCATGCTCCACCAAGTGGCTCTCTGCCATATTGAAGCCTTGCGCCATGCCCTGGGCGGGAGGGCATGAAGGACGTAAGCCACAAGAGGCCTCAGACACGGGAGGATACAGCTTGGGTCTTCCACCCTAAGTGGAAGCGTCGACCTCTGCGATCACTCTGGTAGGTGCGGAGCCCTCGGCCGGCTGCCTGGTAGTCGTAACGCCTTGACTCACGACCTCGAAGCGAGCTCCGGTAGTCTGAACACCCTCGGCACCTGTGCCGGTAGACGTGCTGGATCACGATGAGGACATGCTCTTCAAGGTGGCACTAGACGACTCCCTAACCTCTTGGGGTTGAAGAAGAGGACGAACTTGATCACCCTTCTGAGGACCGCCCGGTAGGGTCACTGAGCCCCTTGGCCTGGCAGCCGGTAGCTTGGAAGGCCTGAGGTCTGCCCAGGAGCTTCCAGAAGACACTAGCCTTAGCGGCCTCGGCACTGGCAGAACCGGAATCCGAGGAACCCCTATCCGTGGGAACCATGGGGAAGGAGTCACTGTGCTGCAGAGCCATGCTGAACAGAGGGCCTACCTTGTCTTGAAGAGAGGTCCTGGAGACGAAGTCCTTAAGGTGGGGCGAGAGAGAAGTGTGGAAGATCTCCCTCCACTGTGACAACCGATTCGTTCATGCCCTGTGAACGAGAGCACTGCAAGCTGAACATGCGTCCCATCGTTGGTCGGGCCCCAAACACTAAAGACAGAGTGCATGGCGGTCCGAGGCCGGGAAGGAGCGGTCGCATGAGGCACATCTCGTTGATCCTCCTGCAGCAGACATGCACCGGGGAATATGAGGCACCAAAGGGAAGTTAAACAGGATCGCAAAAAACAAACCAGGGAGCATGCGGAGAGCTAAAGAATTTTCCATGCTGGCTGCCAGGTCCGACACCATCCATGCGGAAAAAGGGACTGAGGTGAGGTGCCAGGGGGGGGGGGGGGGGGAGGCCTCGGCGGGGCGTTCCCACGCCCGAGGCCCCACCCGCTATACTAAATTTAAAGGGGAAGCTCAATTTTTCGCTGCCAAATGTTTCGGTCCAGTCCCCACGTTGGGGGACACCCACAAGGATGGAGGAAAGGGGACGGGACTTACGATTATTTTCAATATTTGTTCTTCCTTCTGGTTTTGTCCAACCTGGCCCAACACTCTGAAGACGCATCCTATGATTGAGGACGTGGGAACCCTACAACTACCACCGACCACAGCCAAACTGATTTTCTGCTCCTCTGTCTCCGACCCTCAAACTGGAAGTCATCAAATAGAGTATAATTGTCCTTCCAAAGTCTCTCCTGCACCAATGTCTATTCGCTCGAATCTAGAATGGTTGCCAAACAAAGTGCAGAGCAACCAGCTTTGGAAATGGACTTAAAAGAAGTTCTGGAGCAGGCAGTTGGCCAAGGCAATTGCTCTCCCGACAGTGTTGCTGACCAGGTTTTTCTTTATTTACTCTTTCATTTCTCCTCTTCATCAAGGGTCTTTTGGGGGTCTCACCCCACCGCAAAGGCAACTCGCTCCAGACAAAGTCTGGCCCTGTTCATACTACTAGTCTACCTTGCTCTCCATAAAATTGCTAGTCTATATAGGACAACGGTTGAGACAGGTTACTGCATTCTCTTAAAGGAAAGACTCTTATTTCACTCTAAAAAAACTGTTTCTACTTGCCTGATACATTGTGGCATCTTATAGTTTTTAAAGTGTACTTATCTAGGGTGTAATGATTTTTCTCTTTGCCTTTTCATATATAAAGATATTTTTATTAAAATAAATGTGTGCACTCTCTGAGAATAGGGCTGTTTCTGCTGTTCCTGCTCGCCTGTATGCTAATCAGCCAATCTGAGTCTTGAGCACACGCTGTTAGTTATTTGACAGTTTCCCCGGCGCCCCATAGCAGACTCATGTCTATTGACTACTGCTACGGACTACTGTTACTGTAGATGTAACTATGGCTAAAAGTGGCAACAAGTTCAATCAGATTTAAAATTTGGAAGCTGAGTGAAGGCAATTTAGAGCCAAGCTAGCGCTGGGCATCCTGTGCATAAAACAGCACTTGAGAGTTTCTATACAACATAAGGAATTCTGTGAGGTCCTGTAAGTCCCATAAGGAGTGTTGGAGTGCTGGGTTAACTGCTTTCTTTCTGTCAGCAGCATCATTTTTCTGCCCTACGAGGGGAGAGGTTTGGCTGGCAATCGCTGTTCACCATTTGCTATTCTGCATTTAGCATTCGATATTGATCACCCGTTTAAAGGTAAGGCTAACAATGGCGATATTGCCAACATCTTAAGTTATTTCAGAGGAAGGCAGGGGGTGGAGCAGGTGGAGGCGATTAAAGTTATGCTGCACCCTCCCTGTATATTTGTCATATCCTGGAACTGGCTTGGTTTGGTTTGGTCTGCCCTGGCCTGACTCAAGTTTGACTTGGTTATCACTGCCACTGCACAGAAAGACAACGAGAATTTTTAGAGAGTCACTCACCAGAGGGAGCGGGGGTGAGACGGACTCCGACTCCCAAGCTGTTGTGGCGTGCCCAGTCCCCTGTCCTGGCAGGTATTTAGCTGTCCCTCATTCAGGCAGTTCCAAGCCACCAGCCATTGCTTATTTGTACAGCACAGGCCCAGTTTACGCCTGGCATTGCTTTTTTGTTTTTGTATATTCCCTCCAGACACCGATATCTGTCACTTTGGGTGTCGGTCTAGTATGGACCAATACGGCTTTAGTACTTTAACATTGGCACTTTTGCACGTCTGATTTATTATAAAGCATTTTCTGCAATTTGTCTTTTTTTTACCATACCATAACTGAAACCTAATCTGAGGGTTCCTTTTTAGATCTTGCCCATTCGAAGTATATATTTATTTTTTATGTTTCAGCTATGTCATAATTAATAAAAATGATTAATCACCATTTATTGCACTTACTGTATGTATTGCATTATTATATTTATTGCTATTACGAGCCTTTTGTATCTAGTCTAGGGTGTTATAGAATCATATAGGGTGCATAGAGTTTGTAGGGATTACGCTTCCGTAAAATGGTTAAGGGAAGACAGTGCATCTGCCAGACAGGCTAAAACACAAATTCCATAGAAAAATACAGCCAACTCACAGCAATCCCTAGATCTCTACCTAAAGGATACGGCCTGAAACACTGAAATCCACACCATGGCAACAGAGAAGGCCGTAAGATTAGCCGTATTGGGGCTTGAGGGACTCAGTGGTCAGCATATTATTGGTCCTGGCAGTCAATGGGCTAAGGATGAAGGACGAAGAAGACGTTCTCGATCTACTCCTCGACCTATGCTTTTTACGATACTTTTTCGAGGACTCGGCCGAGTCTTTCCCTTTCGAAGTAGACTTCGATGAACCCTCCCCCATCGCCAGTTTACCTCTGCGTTCTTTCAAGGCTTTATGGGTCATCGACTGGCACGAACCACAGTCTTCAAATCGGTGGTCGGAGCCGAGGCACCAAAGACAATTTTTGTGTGGATCAGTCAGAGACATTTTCTTTCCACACTTCCAGACATTTTTTTAAATCCTGTCTTCGGTGTGGAAGGGGTCTAAGAAGACGACATAGCTTTTTCTTCACAAAAGATTGAAGCGCTGTTTGAAATGATCCGAAGCGAAGCTAACGGAAAAACGGAACTGAAGCCAGCGGGCGCGCTCAAGACTCTTATACAGACGATGACGTCAGTGTTCGACAAGTGCCGCCGAGGGACATAGACGCTGCGGCCTCGAGGGGAGCACCCTCTGGTGGAAAGGAGATTTTTTTTTCCAAAGCAGCAAGCTGAAGGTAAGGATATATCTAAGATGAGGAATACGTGGGAGGACACAATCCATTCGAAAGAGAGGTTCTAAATTTGCCACTGGCTGCTGTTCCCCTTGTTGGGGTAATCTTGGGCATGACAGGTATTCCTAAGGGAGACCTGAATCTACAATCTCCCTGATGAATACAACTAGCCACTGGATGAACTCAAACTTTATGGGACCAAGTATTAACCCAAATGAAATCTTGATGGCCAGAAGGGAAGGGTGGGTTGGCCCAACTGAAAAATCTGTTGATGGTGACTGTATTGTGGTTTTATTTGCGGACCAATCTCTTCTTAAATATCTGACCAATTCCAATTTGTCGAGTCTTTGCAACACTTTGGGACAAGAGGGTTATTTACCAATCCCTCTCTAAGATGCAATCCTTATGAATACACTAATGCTTTACTGCCTAGTCTTTTCAGTAGAAATCGGACATCACATCAAGAGCAACCATATTCCAATACAAAAGTAAACAGTTTATTTAACAATTCAATATTCCTTTTAAAACCGCACAATCCACAAACAGCAGCAATTCTTCTTTAGCTTGACCACATCAAACTAATCTTCAAAATGCACAGCGTCAATCTAGAAATACATTCATTATAATAATGTTGTACCAAAAGCGAGCCACTGCTCTTCATCAATTTTCTCTTAAAAGTGCTGGTGCTTCTCGAAATAATGCAAATCTTTAAGCTAAAAATAACCATTCACCCTTTCATACACACACACTCTTAAATTCACCCTACATGGTTCATTCCTCTTAGCACCATAAAAAACATTCATAGGAATTTCTCCAGAGGCATGCAGTATCTCGCTTTAGATGTGGATTTTTAACTTGCATCTTAAAATTCTGGCAGAGCAATGTCCTTGATTTTGTCCATCTTAGATAATCCCGGTAATACCCCCTCATGTGGTAGCTAGTTTTGTAGAATTGACGGGGGCCTTTTCCAAAGATTTTGCGCAGAAATGTAAGAGGAAAACGAGGAAAAATAAGGAGGGGTGGTTCAATGAAGCCTGTGTCCTTGCTAAAAATATGCTTCTGGTGGCTTTAAAATCCCTAGCCCACTCCAAGTACAATATTCAGGCAACAGCAAGGTACTGTGCCGCATTGGAAAAGGGGAAAATCAAGCCGGGTGAGGAAGCGTCTATGTGAACCGCAAATAGGAAAAACGGAATGCATATGGATGAACAAGTCTGTTTAACGGCACAGATTCTTCCTCGCTGCATCAGAATTTCTGCTCCCCTCTGTTTCATGCCCAATGAGGTATCCCTGGCCACTGTTAAGCAGGCACGTAATCGCACCTCAGGCCCAGACGCTTCTCCAGCTGACGTTTTTTACGGCCAGGTCAATACCTGGTCAACATCTGGTCAACACTGTTAACCATGGCCTCCAATTCCTTTTTGGAGCGATGCTTTATATCTTGCATTCACGGACCTGAGCACGGCCTCTGACAAAGTGAATAGGTTGAAACTGTGGCCTGTGCTTCGGTCCATGAAGTGCCCAGAAGAGATCCTGACTGTGTTGCGGGAACTACATAGCGGGAATCGAGTGAGTGTGCATAGTGGGCTGGATGGGCAATGTACGGCCGGCTTTGAAGTTGGTTTGGGGGTCCGTCAGGGCTGCGCTCTGGCATCAGTACTCTTTACCCTGTATATCAATAGTCTACACAACACCCTGGTGGATTCCCAAGGAGATTTCCTGAGGTTGGATGGTAGGGATTTCCCCACCTTAGCCTATGCCGATCAGACGGTTTTGATTGCCAGAACCCCAGTGGCCCTTAAGAAGAACAAGTTACTCTCTTACCTGGTAACGTTCTTTCGATGGGATGGACCGAAGACGTATTCCATATCTATGACAGTAACTGTTTCGGAAAATCTTTCGGCGTCTGCGTCCTGCGTTGATGATGTCGATACGCCGCCCTCGAGGACCTCCTCCGACGGCCGACGTCACTGGATGTTATAAGTAGGACGCACGACGCCCGTAGCCTCAGTTGTAGTTTTTTCCCTCAGAACGTGTGGCACCAGTCTTCTGCCAGTCTGACCACACAAAGCCTTGCGGAAACGTAAGCTGCAATCGCATAAGAAATTGTATAGCAGGGAAGGCAGGAAGGGAGCGATATGCAATACGTCGTCGGAGCATACCAACGAAAGAACGTTACCAGGTAAGAGAGTAACTTGTTCTTCAAGGGGATTGGGTCCTCTGACGTAATCCATATCTATGACAGACTCCCAAAGCAATACCAATGCAAGGAGGTGGGAAAAGAATTTAGAATTCAGAAATTTAGAATGCCCAATCAAATTGCAGAGCAAGGACCGCCTTGCCAAAGGCCAGATCCTGCCCATGGATGGAATCGATGGAGTAGTGACATACAAAAGTATGGACCGAAGCCCAGGTGGCTGCATCACAGATGTTACGAATAGGAACACCCCTCCGTAGGGCAGTAGAGGCAGCCATACCCCTATTAGAATGGGTCCACAAGCCGATCGGTGGGTCCTTACCCGCCAAGCGGTAACATTCAGAAATTGCCAGAATAATCCAGCGAGACAAAGTCGCTTAGTCACAGCTTGTCCCAAATGCTTTCCAGCATGTGAAGAGTTGATCGTCCACTCTGACCCGGGACATGCGTGAAATATAAAAGCTTAAAGCTCTCCTAGGATCAAGCATATATAGCCTCTACTCTTCCTTACCAGGATGCGGAGGAGGATAAAATGCCGGAAGAATAACTTTCTGGCCCAAATGAAATTCCGACACCATCTTCGGAAGAAAGGAAACACCTCCATCACGTCTTCAGGGAGGTCCCAATCCTTATACCTCAACCTTTCAGAAACCAAGCATGAAGGTTGAGGGATCTGACCTCTGGATGGAGAACCTGACCCCTCCTCCCGTGAGAGCAGATTGTCTTGGTAGAGAAGACGACGTGGAGGGCAGATGGACCGAACCTTCGTAACCTCCGCAGCACTTGCGGGATGACGGGGACTGGAGGAAACGCGTACAGCAGTGGGAATGACCACACCACCACGAACAAGTCTCCTAAGGCTCCTCTTGGAGGATATTCCCGCGAGCAGAACCTTTCGCACTTCCGGTTGACACTGGAGTCGAAGACATCCACTTGAGGGGTCCCCCAAAGGGCGAAGATCTCCAGGAGAATCTCCTGAGCCAACTCCCACTCGTGAGAGATCGTGCTCTGCCTGCTCAGAGCGCCCGCAGTCTCGTTTTCGTCTCTGGCCAGATGAACTGCCGAGATCGAAACTTCCTGCTGGATTGCCCAGAACCAGAGCTGCATCGCCTCCCTGCACAGAGGAAGTGACCCTGCCCCCCCCCTTTTTGTTGAGGTAGTGCATGGCCACTGTGTTGTCCGTCAGGATCAGGACATTCTTTCCTCGCACAGTTGGCAGAAAAGCCTTCAGGGCAAGCCTGACGGCCCTCAGCTCCAACAGACTGATATGGAGTCTGGACTCCGACGGAGACCAACGACCGCTGACTGTGAACTCGTTGGCATGAGCTCCCCATCCCGTGAGGGATGCGTCCGTCACCATCGTCACCTCCGGCCAGGGTAGGTAAAATGGAGTCCTCTTCATCAGATTGCCTTCGACGGCCCACCACAGAAGGTGCTGGGCGACCGAGGACGGCACCTGAACAGGGTCCGACATCCTGCCAGAGGACTGAGACCACTGGAGCTTGAGTGCCCTTTGCAAAGCTCTCATCCGTAACCTGGGCTCTGGCACCAGAAGAATGCAGGATGCCATGAGGCCGAGCAATCTCAAGAACTCGAACGCTGGGAGACTCTGGGCATGCTGAAACTTGTGCACCATCTGCTGAATGTGATGAGCCCTCACCTGGGGAGGAAAACACTGCCCCAGGGATGTGTCGAGTACTGCTCCGATGTACTGGAGCCTTTGAGTTGGCGTCAAGTGGGACTTCTTTAAGTTGAGGGAGAAGTCCAGCTTGTGGAGGGAGTGGCAGGTGACGGTCAGATGATCCAGGACTTGCTCGGGAGAGCGTGCCCTAATCAACCAATCGTCCAGATAGGGGTAGACTTGAATCCCCCCTTTCCTGAGATGCACTGCCACCACCACCATGAGCTTGGTGAAGACCCTTGGGGCGGAGGTCAATCCGAACGGCAGGACCCGAAACTGAAAGTGCGAGTCGCCAACCGCAAACCTCAGGTACTTCTTGTGCTTTGGATGGATCGGCATATGAAAATAAGCATCCTTGAGGTCGAGAGACACCAACCAGTCCTGAAGTTGAAGGGCCTGGAGGACTTGAGAAAGAGTAACCATCTTGAACTTGTCCTTCCTGAGAAGTTTGTTCAAACCGCGCAAGTCCATGATGGGTTTCAATCCCAATCTTTCTTTGAAATAAAAAAATAAGGGGAATACCATCCCTTGTTCGTCTCCACTACAGGCACCAGTTCTATGGCGCCTTTCTCCAGCAGGGCTTGAACCTCCTGCACAAGGAGCGGATCCAGACTCTGCAATGAGAGATTCCCCGGTGGATTGTCGTGAGGCCTCTGCCGAAAGGGAAGACAGTAGTTGTGGGCTATGATCTCCAGCACCCACACATCTGAAGTAATGGCACGCCATTCGACAAGATGCTGCGCCAGCCTTCCCCCAACCGGCGAACCATGGGACATGGCCTCATGACTGAGCTGAAGCGGCTGTGGCGTTGCCTGAGGGCAAAGAGACAACTGCCCGAGCGGCCTTGGCACCTCGAGTACCCTGCTTTCCACCTCTAGCACTCCTACGGTGGCCCCTTTGACTGGCAGCTCCTCTCGCCTTACCAAAGGATGAGTAATAACGAAAGGAACCTGCCCTCCATTGCTGTCACCTAGGACAAAAAGGCGGAGGTTGGCGAACTGCAGCGCCCAATGACTTTGCTGCAGCTTTGGAGGTCTGCAACCTCTCAAGGCTCTCGTCAGCCTTGCTGCCAAAAAAGATGTTCACCGTCAAAGGGCATGTTGAGGAGCCGGGCCTGCACATCGGGAGCAAACCCCGACTTCCGCAACCACGCAAACCTGCGTATTATGGTGCTCGCTGCCATGGACCGGCTGACGCCATCTGCCATGTCCAAACCAGACTGAACGGCCTCACACATGGCATCCTTGCCATCCTGGACCATAGCAAGAAAACCATCCCGTTTGTCCACTTCGGGAATATGTTCAGCCGCTAAGGAAACAGTTCCACAGAGTGTGAGTGAAACGTGACAAGGCACATACAGAGTTGGCCGCCTGAAGAGCCATACCCCCTGAAGAAAAACACTTTCTTCGCCCAACCATCAAACCGCTTGTCGTCCCCATCAGGAGGGATGGTAGGATACAACGCCTGCTTTGCTGGAGCCGTAGCCGCCTGCACCACCAAACTCTCCGGAGTGGGGTGCTTGGTCAAGTAGCAGGGGTCGCTACTGGCTGTGCGGTATTTTCGCAGCAAAGACTTGCCCACTGCCGGGAGACTCTCCGGAGCAGTCCAAGCCGCCCCACCCTCCTCTGTAGAGCCATATGGAATGGCAGTACCAGGTCAGTTGGTGGACCTTGGTCGAGGATATCCTCAAGGTCATACTGAAGAAAATCGCTTGGGGGAGCAGACCACCCCAAGTACTCGGTGACCCTAGACATAAGGCGCCGGTACAAGGAGTCGGCATGGGTGCCAGGCTCAGGCCTACAAAACACCTCCGGAGAGGTGTCCAGACCACTGGCGTCGTGCAGGGACTGACGCAGGTCCTCAATCTGGCTATGGCCCGAGAGAATCTCATCTGGCACCGTATCAGGAACCATGCCATCATCAGAGCCCTCATCCACCTCCGAAATGTACTCAAGATGGCGGAAAGTGGGCACAGAATCGGGAACAAAGCCATGCTTGACCTTGGCCAGAGCCTTTCTAGGAGGTTCCACCGTGCCCCGGGGTACCCCCATCGAAACAGCATCGAAAGGCATCGAGTGAATCGGCGTCAACGCCGAACGCAGTGCTGACAGCATCAACGGCGTCGACACAGGCCTCGAGGGCGGAGCCCCGAGCGTTTCCCTCGACATCCTGGGTGCCGATGGAGTCAACAACTTTCTCAGAGGCAGAGCCTCGAGAGAGTCCCTAGACGACCTCAGCGCCACAGGCGTCGACGTCTTCCTCGAAGACATCACAGGTTCACACGCTCTCGAGCACGTCGAGGACCGGGACCTGGAATGGGCACGACTAGAACGATTCCCCATGTCCGAGCGGGACCGCTCCCGCGAATCGTGCCGACCACCCTAGCCCGAAGGCATACGAGCGGTGTCTCTAGTCCGATCACGACCAACCCCACTCGGAAGCGCGGACGGACCAGTGCCCTGCAATTCGAGAATCGCTAGCATTTTCTTACCAAAGGAAGCCCATTCCTTCGGCGTCGCATGCTTGGGGGGGATAAGCGACCCGCCGACGGGCAGAGTCCTCGCATGAGCATGGGGAAGGCGACCGATGACGGCGCTTCCGGGAGTGCCTCGAAGAGGCAGAGGAGTGGCAGGACCCACTCCGGGACTGAGACCCACTGGACTTCCGACGACGATGTGGAGAGTCGCCCCTTGAATCGTCCGTCGAAAGCCCCTCGGACCTCGACTTCCGGGGCTTGGACACCTTACCGACCGACCATTTCTTCTTGCGCTCCCGCAACACTTTGGACGTAAGCGACTGGCAGTCGACACAATCATCCGTGTCATGGGCCTCCCCGAGGCACCAGAGGCAGGCGTCGTGCGGGTCCGTCACCGACATCTTAGACCCGCACTTCTTGAAGCCCGGACGCGGGGTGGAAGAAGAGGTAGACATCACAAATGACTTTTACTTCACAAACGAACATGTTCGAAGAACCGAAAGAACAGAAACTCCAAAGAGTCGAGGCGTGCCGAGATCACCGAAGCAAACACGTTCACGGAAAAAACGGAACTGAGGCTACGGGCGTCGTGCGTCCTACTTATAACATCCAGTGACGTCGGCCGTCGGAGGTCGGCGTATCGACGACACAGGACGCAGAAAGATTTTCCGAACCAGCACAGCTGTGGTGATTACTGTCATAGATATGGAATATGTCGGAGGACCCAATCCCCTCGAAATTGATCAATGCCTAGACTATGTCCATGAACAACTTGGAATTGAAAATGAATACAGCAAAATCTGCCGTGATGTGTGTTGGGGAGGTTTGGGGGGAAAGAGGACTGTGAAAATGAATGATGGTCTTTAATGGGGCAGTCATCCCAGGAGTCAAGGAGTTTTTTCAGTGGCAGTAACAGGTAAAGCCCATCTTGGTAATCAACAGCTGAAGATTGCCCAATACTTTATGGCTCAGTGCTAGGGTCAACAGTTAGATCCGATATTTAAAGTCTATGGCACTAAGACAAAAGCTGCTGTTCTTTAAAGGAGCCCCCTTTGGGGCTGCATGAAAAAGGTTGATCTACAGAATAAATGTTTAAAATGCCTTCTGGGACTTCAGGGGTCCGCTCCCATTTACGCTGTGCACAAGAAATTGGGAGTGGGATTTTTAGAGGACCAGTGGACGTTAGAAGCGATTCTCTTCTTCCTACGTCTCTGGTCAAATTAAAAGACAAGTTTAACACATTTTATTATTTAATCCTTATTGGCCAGGCACAATTGGCAGAAGTTTCCTTGGCTTTCTTTTATAAGTAATTTCTTAACTGAAAATAATGTTACTCCACTCTTCCCCCGAGCACATTGTTGCCACTTGGGCATTTGCAACATTATAAGCGCATGTTTACAGCTGCAGTTAATGAGAAAAAGAAATGTAAGGATATATTAATCACAGAGCTCTAGCTGCCATTACTGGGGTAGGTCTTATTCAGCCATATCTTTTGAGTCTGAAAAGGGCGGACCGTTGGCGGATTACCCGTGGCCGTTTCAACCGCTTGCTGGTCAGGGGAAATACTGTCAACTGGAAGGGCTTTTCTGATTTTGCTAGCTTTCCAGTGAAGAGATATGTTTTGGAAGACCTATACCGTTTTATTTTGTTTTGTACTGTTTATAAGGACATTAGAAAGGCTACAATTGTTCCTGATTTCAGACATTTTAAACTGAGACAACAGCGATCTGCATTATTCTTTCTTTCATCCGCTGATTCCCCCATATGTTGCCTGGGCCTTGCTGTCCTTTTTTAAAAAGAGCCATGTATCTCAGAAAGGGTGTCTTGTCTGCTCTATGAATCGTATTTGTTTTTGCTTTGTTTATTTGCATTGGAAGGGTCTTGCCCGTAATGTGTTTTATTATGGTATCTCTGTAATGTGCCAATATGGAAATTTCTAATGGTCATGAAATTGTAGTTTTCTGTTGTTTCATGGAAACGCTCATCCCAATAAACGTATTGAACGAGAATGAGAATAAATGAAAGGTGTGTACTGTTACTGTTACTCACCCTACTGCCCCTCCTGAGAGGTGAGCCTGGGCTGCTCTGTAACTACCACCACTTGGAGAGCCTGATGAGCTTGAGGCAATCTCTAGCAGTGTCCAAGTTAAGAAGATACACCTAAAGACTAACAGCCATTGCCTACCCTCTCTAAAGATAACCCTGTAACTAACATATTTGGGCGTTTTCAGAACCAGAACTTCCTGTGTTTCATGCTTACGTCTAACTTGGAAACTCTCTTGGATATCATAGAATAAAATATGGACTGTTTGAACACCCTTCTGATGGTTAGACAGTCTCTGGGTATCACTCTCTGATACTATACATGTTCTGCATGCTTTCCTTGCCAAACCCGCCTTATATTTTACGAAGAGGAAACGGCACAGACTGCAACTGTTATGGAAGGAATATAAAGCAAAGATTTTGCTGCAAACAATATTCGGGATAAGAAAAGGGGAGGGGGTGCTGAAAGATACCCCACAAAAAATATTATTGGGCTACGAAGATTGCTCAGGTAGCAAAGGCAGGGCTTATGGGTGGCTCCTTGTCCTGCCCTTTGGCCATCTTGCTCCTTCACCTTCCCCAAGTCTAGCCGACCCGGGTCAGTCCTCACTTGTGCATGCATTCTCCCACGAAACGCGAAGCTTTCATGGGCTTCTGCATGCCTTGTGTGTGTGCTTCCAGGATGTGGTCTGGACTGTCTAGTTCCAATACAAATCCTGGGTGCCAGAAAGTCTGGTGTGCTCTGAATGCCTTGGACCACCGTGGTCCTTGATTGGTCCACATATGGTAAGCCTGTATGTGAGCAGATCTCCCATTAGTTCCATTTTGGCACAAAGGAGATTTTGGATAAGAGAAGGCTCCAAACACCCATGCCGTGTCGAACTCTGGAGTTCTCACTGAACAAAGGATAGGATCCAACTATCTTGAAACTAAGAAGCCGAGTCGAGTAACCGCTGGTGACCCGCTGGAAGGTTTAGCCCGCTGTTGTCCCACTGGACCCTTCTGCATCTGATCGAACTAGGTGGTCTGCGAAAACACTTTGACCCATTGGAATAGTGGGACTAACTGTTCTCTGCACCTTTGTCTTGGGAGGATAGCTCAGGGGCAACATGCTCGCCTTAGAAGCAAGACGACACGGAGCAACACCGGTTCGATCCCCTGGTCCGCGCTTAGAAACCTCTGGGTATTAAGCACATTACAAATAACCTATCATATCATCCTTCATCAAACCCTGCAAGTAAGCCTTCTTGGAAGTGTACCTGGGCCAAACAGTGGGCTGACCAGCTTCCGCAGGATCTCTGCTTTGTCACTGCTGCCATTTCAGATGCCTTCGAAACTTGGTACATCGCAAGCTCTGTGTTTACGGCACTGACACCGAATTTCGTACACTTGGCGTTCCCAGGTCTGGAGTAAAGAGAGAGGGCCTGAACTGGAGTACACGCGGTTACTGTGTCGCCCAGCCGTGGTGACGAACTTTGCAAGTACATCGCAGCTGTGACCCTCTGTGCCCTGAAGCCTGCTACAGTGAAACTGGCCCGATTCATCCACCAGAAGCAGAGAAATCGCCACTGTCCCGTTTGGGAATCAACGCTGTAACTTTGCTGCTGAAAGCCTCAGAGCCACGAGATTGCTACATTTGAACCTGCAACCAAATTGGACTTGACTGCCAAAGTGTGGTCCAGAGTGCACCAGGTGTCGGTAGGTAATTGCAACCCTTACTGGTGGCCCCTAGCGCATCCATCCTTTTTATGCACGAGTGGCCGCTGAGGGCCCCTCTACTTTCCACAGCTAGCCTGAGTTAGCAAACTATTCCCAAATCCTGAAACCTCTTCTACCCTCTCGGGGAGACCCTCCATGAATAGTGGGAACTTATTCTGCATCACCTCACCCACCTTCCTGAGCTGCTACAGACCCTACAAGAGACCCCATTTTCGCCCATCTGCACTACCGTGTGCGCCAGCATTGCAAGTACATTTGAGCAATAGGCTCCCCTCTTCTTAGGGACTGGACTGCCTTTCAGTCAGGATTGTGATTAGTGCAGAACTGCCTAAAGACTCTTTGCACTACCTGCGTCCTTCCCTTTTATGGGTTGTGGACCCATTTTGTGCATTAACCCTTTAGGCCCCTTGGTTTTGTATATATGTATTTTAGTAGGATTGTGTTGGTTTTAAAGTATTACTGTTAATAACTATTGCGTTGAAACTCAAAGGCCTTGAATAAACGTATTTGTATTCTTAACATATAAAAACCTGACTGGTACTGGTTTGTAACAGTCCTTTACTCTGTGTGCTCATTGTCAGTCACCCTCACCCCTCCCGAGACCTAGTCTTGACCGCCGCCAATGCTACCTTGATTGGTCTGGCTTGTCCAGGTGGTTACCCTGTTCCAAGAAACTAAGCTGGCCTTCTGAACCTCTGCACTCCAGGTCAGAGTTCAGAAATCTATCTTAACAGCCACTTCCTGAAGGAAGGGGACTGGAACCTTCTTGTGTGTCCCAGTCTGAAGGCGAAGGAGCCAGTAGAAGCCAGAGTCTGAATCCAAGATGGCCGCCGGCTTCGCAGGTTCTGCCGTGTGCTTGTCCACCATCTTTGGGCCTGCCGTCATGGCCTGGGGGGGGGGGGGGGGGGGGGGGCGAACAGGCCCTGCACCACGTGCTGGCTCAGTCATAGAAGGGCACTCCCTGGCCCCAGATCCTGAAGCAGAAGCACCAACCTTGGAGATGGCTTTGGTAGGCCTAGAGTCCTCAGCCAGTGGGCTGGTAGTCGAATAGCCCTGCGTGACGACCTCTGAGGTGGATCTAGTAGGCTGGACGCCCTCAGCTATGGAGCCGGTAGTCATTTTCGATTGTGTGCCTAACGGACTCCTGGAAGCATACTTTGCACCCTGGTGAAGATGGCCCAATACTTTATGGCTCAGTGCTAGGGTCAACAGTTAGATCCGATATTGAAAGTCTAGGGCAGGGTCTTTGGGGGTGTGGCAGTGACCCCACGCTCTGTCACATTTAAAGGGAAAGCTCATTTTTTCACTGCCAAAGGTCCCATTACTGTGCCCATGTTGCGGGAGATGCCCCACCAAGAGGGAGGTAAGGGGACGGAACATACGAGTACATGGACCTGGAGCCGTCTGTTCTGATAAGGAATGTTCGGTTATTGATTTGTGGCAGAAATGTCCTTAGAGCTACCCGATCGGCACAGAGCTCCAAAACATGTATGTGGTTTTCCTTGTCCCGGGATGAGAATGCCCAGCCCATGGATAAGTAGGTATTGAGGGTGCCCCCTCCCTTCTACCCATCCAATGAGGAGTGTCATGATTATCACATAAGCACCTGGCTGGGCAAAAAGCATTCCACCCGTAAGGTTGCCCTGGTCCCTCCACCATAGTAGGTCTGGCCACAGCTCCCTTGTTCTAAGGACTTTCTCGTCTTCGAGTTCCCTTTCCTGATTCCAGCAGTTCGCTAAATGCCACTGTATTGTCCTAATTTTAAGTCTGGCGAAAGGAACAGCTAGGAGACAAGCTGCCATAATCCCCAACAGGTGTTGGAACCACCAGACAGTTGTCACCGTCCTGCTGAGAAAGTGTTCCACCACCACCCTCATGAAACTGACTATTTCCTGACTAGGGAAAATCTTTTGCTGCTCTGTGTCCCAACGTAATCCTAGGAAGACCAGGAAGGATGAGCTGTGATTTGCACAGGTTGGTCAAAAACCCTAGCTCGTACATCTGTATGAGACACTGTGTAGTGTGTTGGACCGCCTCTGGAGAGACAGCCCTGACCAGCCAGTCATCCAGATATGGATAGATATGTTGTCCTTTGGTCCCGAGGAGCGACCCCACTGCATTCATGAATCTGGCAAATACTCGAGGGGCCAAGTTCAACCAATCCGAAAGTACTGTGTATTGGACATGCACTGCCATTACAGTGAACCTGAGTAATTGCCTGTGCGGCTGCCAGCTTGTGATGTGTTGGTCCAGGGAGCACATCCAGTCTCCCCCACACAGCATCTGCGCTATCAGACGTCTCATGTGCACCTGCCTTCCCACCAGTGAACTGTGGACCCAGATGCCCATCTCTGATTTTTGGCATCTGAGGCTGGGGTTTGGGAAGGGTACTGAAAAAAACCCTTAGTAGCCCGAAAGTTGCTGTTTGCGTCTATGCAGGCTAGGCGATCTTTCCGGTTGCCAAGCCCAATGCTCCTGAAACCCCCTGAAGCCACCAAAGGATCTGGAGCCGGTGCTCCACCCTGCCCTGGGCTCGGTTGAAACCTTTACTGGTCGGCTTTGCCAAGATGGTCAGAGATTTTGCTGTTTGAGAGCTTGCTTTCTTTTTGTTGCGCTTGTCCGTGGATGAATGAAATAAATCCACACCTTCAAAAAGGAAGCTCCAGAATACCTTCCTGGACGTCTGTGTTGAAACTTGTAGCCCGCATCTAGGCTGTGCGTCTCATGTCAATGGCTATCTATATGGGCTACCGACGACTCCATTAAGTCCTGTGCAACGTTCTTGGCCTCAGCTAGGCCAGCCTTAAATGAAACCTTTCTGTGTATAGGCAAATCTGGCAGTTAGTCTGATATTGGTGGATAGAATTAGCAGATTTTTTTTTTTTAAGTATCAAAGTATCAAAACAAACAGGGAATGCTAGGGCACATGGGATTGCAAGGAAAACCTGAATCACTAGCACCGTGAGAATAGCTCCACTCCAGTCGGTGCAGAAAAGATGACTGAGGTGAGGCACCGGAGGGTGGGGTCTGCAGAGTGCATGCGCCCATGGCTGTGTGCCTTGAAATTTAAATGGGAAATGCTTTTTTATGAAGAAAAAAGGTTATGTTCCGGTCCCTAGCGGGGGATGGCCCATGCAGTATGGAGGAAAGGGGACAGGATGTAAGAGTAGGTGAGGTATTGGTTGGTGAGAGCAAGTGGTACTGTGTTGCGAGTGTGTGTGCAAGGTGGGTGGTTAAGTGTTAGAATGAGTCTAGAGAAGGTGTGGAAAGTGTTTGCGGGAGTGAAAGGAGAGTGACGGAGTAGAAGGTGCGGTGAAGAGCAGTAGTGCGGTGGGGGAGCAGTAGTGTGGAGAGAGGGTGGAAACCAGTAGCAGAAGGAGTGAAAGTGAATGTGTTGGACATGGGAGAGTAGTGGGAGGAGAATATCGGACCGAGAGCGAGAGGAATATGTGGGCATGCTAGAAAGAAGGTAGAGTCGGGCAGCATGTATGAAAGGCAATCCCTTTTAATCAACTAACCACAGTAATAGGGTAGGGTCAGTCGAGTAAGGCCCTGAGGGAGTTAGACGTGGTAGGCAGAATCCCGTGCAGTGCCCTTAGGGACCACTACACACAATTAAGACTACAGGTGGCAATACAAGTTTTACCTTTGGTACAAGCCTGTACTACTATGTTAAAGTGGTAGCAGTAGGAGAGCAGCCAGGCTTATCTCAAGAGCATATGAGCAGTAGCAGAGATTACACAAAAGGGACCACAATTACTGTGACTCAAGCAAACACTGACTCAAGGTTTCAGGTTTATTTTTAAACCAGTTGTTATAAACACAACACTTCTATTAATTCGAAAACCACATGTAAAATATACTACAACTAACCAATTCACTTTGTACGGTATACTTCAAGGTAAGTACCCTGTGTTTTAGCAGACCGGTGTTATGAAACAAAAGACGTTACCGGGAATACACTTGTGATCACTTTTTGACAGTAATGACAGTTCGGTCTTACTAAAGAAACGCGTATCCGCGGCAAGAAATGTTATCAGGGCAAAAACACACTTAGCACCTGAGATACCCAGAGAGAGTTGGGGGCAAAAATCATAGGAAATACTTTTGTCAAGGCAGACCGAATCAGAGAACACTCTTAGACAGAAATTCAAAAGTCAATAGGCCAAAGCCAGTCTCAGGTAGAACCGGGTTCCTGTTGTCGAGGATCACACAGTCAGATAGTTAACGATTCGGCGGAGTCCGGAGTACTTTCAGATATTGTCAACAAAGGAAGCAAAAGTTATAAGAAGGAGGGAAGACAAGGGCAAGCCTCGGAGATGAAGAAAAGGGATTCACCCAAATTCCTCGAGCAGAACACAGTACCTTATTCAAGGAAGAAGCTGGTGCCACAGCAGTTGTTCCTGGTAGTTTCCTACAGACCCTCGGTTCCTGGAGCTTCGATCCGAAGGAGGACATCTGGAGGGGTCTGCACCACACAGGGCTGAAGACGGCAGCAGGGACGGTGAATAAAAGGTGCGCTCCTTAAAAACAGGAGAGGCTCTTCAGATCGCTATCCGGACCACTACAGCAGTGTGCAGCGATTTCAACCATGAAGAGGATCCTCTGGCTGTAGAAGATGACCTGGTTATCCCCACCAAGCTCAAGGGAAGAAGACTCCGGACTGGATCTTCTCTGGTCGTCGAAGGGTAGATAGCTCAGGACTGCAGCAGGGCTTCACCGGGATGGGATACTTACAGCAGTCTACTTCTTCTCCGCTTCTTTTCGGTTCCTTGTAGTTCCAGTGGCGAATGTCTTCCAATACAAGATACCTGCCGTTTATGCGAAAATCCCCCATTCACACAGCCTGGCTGTCAATCACGCAGCAGGGGGGTTGTCCGGCCCGGACTACCACCTCAGCCAATCATGGCAAAGTGTGACTTGGGTTTCCTAAGATACCCTGTGCAGGGGGTGACTACACCCTTCCCTCACATTCAGCCCACCTAGATACCCCGGTGCCTAGAGGAGGGCTTCTGGGCAGAAGCCCGCCAAAAGACAGTGAACAAAGGAGGCAAACCTGGTTTGCTGTGCAAAGTAAAACACAAGAAGGACTTTAACAAAAAGAAATGGCGACTAAACCCAACCAGAGCCAAATGAAAAAGTATTTGGTCAAGCGGGTTTAAGTTCAAGACTAATATAATAGCCTAAAACAATACCATGTTTATATAGTATAATCGTGGTAGAAAAGTTAGGGTAGATACCACTGCCACTAGCCAAGTCTAAATGTTAAAAGAGCGAAACAATGCTCTAGGACATACAGATAACAAGGGCTAAAAATTAACCCTTTTCCAGTAGTCCATCTAAGATGGGTTGTACTGGATCTGTGGTTAAACGACTAAGTAAATTTAATGGCAACTTTACCCTTTTCTGGGGGACAGTAGTCAGCCTCAGAAATTGAGTTGGTGGGAAGTCTAAAAGACAACCCTGTGTCACTGCACTGAAGGTGCTGTGTAACACACAAAAGAAGGGGGCTACTGAAGTGGTGTACTCCAGAGTCCACAATCACAAAAACAGATGAAATACATATGGCAAAACACAGGTAAGAGTGGAAAGAAAGGGGTACACTCTTACCAAGTGGAAAAATAAACTCCAGAGATCCAGCAAAGCTGCTGGGGGACTCACTAGGTAAGGGAAATTAGCCATTGAATGAGAATTCTCCCCAACAGACGGGTAAGTCATTGGCCTTTAGGTCAACCCTATTACCAAAGTCAGAACGTATTAGGTAGAAACTAGCAGTGTATACTAACCTGTGGAGTAGGGGTGCTTGATTTAGGGAGGGGTTGATGCTTTTAGATGAGAAAGAGACGGCCCTAATGCCCCGATACAAACCTTGATAAAAAACATTGAATTGTCTCTGGGAGTTGGTGTTCTTTGCGCCATCTGTGAAACAACCTATTGAAAGTTCGAAATAATTTAATAAAATGTCATTACTGCAACATAAAAGTCATAACATACCCAATGGAGACTGACTTAATGCTATTCTCAAACTTAATGCCAGTATGCGGCCCACTAGCTTTTGTATTATTTCATGGTTGAATCATTCCAGACTTTGCACATAAACCGCAATCCAAATAGTGGGGCCAAAAACCACCTCATGAGCATGAAACTACTGCCTCAGGCTTCAGGCTCTCAAGCTGGACAAATGGGAGTGAGGAATCAACCTTTTCTCTTGGGACAGAAATCCCTTCCTTAAGGGAGAACCCAGAAACCCTGTTCGATAAAAGCAGCACATCTGAATACCAGCACTGGCGAGGTAGTTTTGGGCGATTAAGGACTACAGGAGCATGCCCAAACAAGTAAAAAGGCATCCCATAAGAAATTTCGACGTTTCCCCAATCAAAAATGCATAGAACTGACCCTTCATGTGTCCTGCAGAAAAGAAGTCTATTGGGAGAACACTGCACAACAGAAAAATTGTATGCATTACCTCTTGGTAGAGCTACCAATCGTTAGCCTGCCAGTCTCTGTGTTCCTGATGCTTTGAACAAGCAGAACTTCTGACAGAGTGCCACTGACTGACCCCAGAGAAAAACTGGGCTGCCACCATGCAGAGGGGCTTAGAGCTTGACGTCCCCTACTTGTTCATGTAAAATATAGCAGTGATGTTGTCCGTGTAAACATGGATCACTTTTCTTGAAAGAAGAGAAAGGAAGGCTTTGATGGCCATCAGTATTGCCTTCGGTTACAGAACATGTATGTTGCTCCTTTCCTGTGTGGACCAAAGGCTGCGCACCTGGAGATTGCTCAAGTGAGCTCACCAGCCAAGCTCGTAAGAGGAATCTGAGGGGGTGAGTTTGAGGGGAATCCAAAAGAAACTCTGAGAAGGAGATTTTTCAAGGAGATGCGCTCCTCATTATCCCAAAGGAGTAGAGCCTGTAGCATCTTTGGAAGAACACTAGCAGCTCGGGTCCTCCTGACTGGACATTGAAACTGAACCGTAAGCATCATTAAACTCATTAAAGGCAGCAAATAAAAAAGAAAGCCTATGATGTTTTGGAAACGTATCACATGAATCAGGGGTCTTGACTGGAAAGCTTTAATGGTCCCATTAATGGTAAAAACTCAAAAGGAGGAAGCAATTCCACACTCAATGAAAAGTTGAGAATTGCCCAGGGGAATTGAATCCACTAAATGGAATACAAGGCAACTTTAATTTACTGTTGACATTTTGAAATATACTATTTTTTTCAATGTTCTCCCCGCCTTTGTGCATGCAATCTTCGACTGAAAGCCAGTCCATGGATCCATTCTGCATTTAGTTTCCAATGCTGCATCACGTCCTATGAATGCAGTTTTCTATTCTCCGTCTTATCCAGGTGATCCCAAACCCTGTATCCCTCTTCTCCCTGTGTTTCCACTCCTGTCGGGCACACCTCTACTCGTCCCTCAATCCCCACTCACTTCTCTGTACACCTGATCTGCGGGAGGGTTTCCCCAAGGAAACCTTCCAGCAACTGCGCTCACCTTGTCTCCTCTGTACTAGTCCCCTCCCTTATTGTGCAAATGCAATGCCCTCGAGCAACGCAGTTCGGCCGCCTAACTCGTCATCCAGGAGATACAATGCCAGCAGCCCCCTGCCTCCAATATATCTGCCCATGTGCAATAGATTTTATGTGTGCTCTTGGCCTCGTACTGTTTTTCTCACAAAGTCTCCTTTGCAACACTAGTTGTTGCACAATCAGTGCAGACCAACGCTAAAGTAGGTGTCCTGAAGATTGATGGACATCAACCAATCCACTTCATAAACAGACTCCACAATATCCAGAATCTTAACCATGTTGAAGGCAACCACAATGAGCAACGGTTTTAGAAAGGACAAGTCCAGAATGGGTTTTACATGCACTGATTTTCTGGGTATCACAAAGAACCAAAATTAAAGAACCCATCTTCTTTGGTGTTCAAGGAGCTTCAAAGACATTTAGAGATAGTAGTTTGTGTCTCAAAGAGGATTTCAGGTATTACTCTGGTGATATCATGGTAAGGGCAGAAGAATTAGTGACTCATAGCATGATAAATGAGCCTTTTCTTACTGCGTCCAACACCCACTTGTCCTAAGTGACATCTCAACACTGTTGAAAATGCTGGCTTAACTGGTCCCCTACTGGTGAGGAAAATGGTAATAGGGGCTTTGACACCCTCTCGTAAGGAGAAGTCACATCAAAGCATTGACCTGGTCAGCCAATGCTGTGGCAGTAGATTTGTACCTGGACCTAAAAGTGCTTCCATGCAGAGTTACCAACTTTAGGTTTTCCTGTTTGTCAGGAGTTAGAAGCCTCAAGTATTATAACGGGCACCTGGTTAATGCCTTGCTCTATACAGGTTACTACAGTCATTTGACTTTATTGAACTTCAGGAGTGGTAGGATCCATCTTTAGTTGGATCTTTTATGTCCTTGCTCAAATGTGTTGATAAGAAAAAGGCGTTAGAAGCCTTACAGACTTGTGAAAAATGTGACGGAATAGAGGACAGAGACAGAACATTCTGGGCATGGCGCTGCAGGACAACTGCCTAGGGCAACAACCCCTTCCTCCCTGGATAGCCTGTACATTGTATTGAAATATTTTGCTAAATCGGTCTAAGAAAAGGGCCTTTTCCTCCGTGGGTTTAATATTGGCCTGAAGGCTTTTCCAAGGGGCAGAGTGCAGTGGTGACTTCCGAAGGGGGAAGAGTGGAGGGATGAGGGAGGGAGTACATGGCCAAAGACCTCCAAGACTCCTCATATAGTCGCTGTCATGGGAGCAGCAGGATGAAGGACTTTCAGAATACCATGGGGACCGATACCAGATGCTGTAGAGGGAGCAGAGGGGAAGCCTGTCCCTGAGGTTGTTTTCCGGAAGACCCAGAAACTTGTCTAAAGACAAAACGTCCAGAAGCTAGTCTGATTCCGACCAATAGGAGGCCACAGCATTTCCCACTTCCTATGTTGAATAGAGAAAGGCAATGGGCAAGAAGGAAGAGTCTAACAGAGGTCTAGGACTGTAACGATCCCCCAGATAACCTGGAGCAGAGGACACCACCAGCACTTACTGAATGATTTAAATCGCTGGTCAAAAATAAGTTTGGGACCATGGGCCTGGGCTGAGACATCTGCAGGACCAATATGAAGGAAACTGAGAAATCATACCCCTTGCGGGTGGAGAAGGTCTCAAGAAGAGAATTCACACACTGACCATGAAGACAATCCCGGAATCTTCCAGCAACTATGGATCATCCAAAGAAACCTCCTCCAGTACCGGATCTGCTACTGAGGTAGAAGCAATTTCCACCTAGGAGGAAGTCAAAGAATCTTATACTCCTCTGCTCTTGTGCTACCCCTTCTTTAGAGAGGATAACTGCACTAGTGGGGAGTCATGCATTACACACCTGGAATACTGTTTTCTCTTGTGGCTAATCCAGTGCTTGTCAGCAGCTCCAGCCAGGGAGGAAGAAGCCCTTCATGGAGGTTCCCGAGAGATCTTTCATGCTGCCAAAACTTTGTGCAACAAAAGACTGGATTTTTGGAAGAAGAATGGACTAGAAGAACTCCCCTGCCGATTTGGAGGGTTCGGCCAAAGCCTTATTAAAATCGAGGACCAGCGCCTTGAGGCCCCTTCTTTGTTACAGTAATAGCCATATCCAGGTGGAAAGTGGTACCAGCACCAAAGGACTGCTAGTGGTAACACTGTGCACACCAACAGGCCGGGAGGTTAACTGTGTGCTGCAAGGGCTGAAGCAGACAGCTTCTAAATGGTCCTTGAAAAAGCACAAAATCCTGATGAGCGACTTCCTGCCAGATACAGAGAGTGCCTTCACCAGAGCCAGTACAGACATCGCCTTATCTACGTCAGCCTGGCATCAATTCATGAAGACTTTAACAGTGGACTCTGCCACTGGACTCCTCTTGGCTTATTTCAGAAGATCAGAAGCTGGAAAAGGGTGCTTTCAACGTATGCATCCTTAAACCCTGCGACTTATGGCATGCGCTCAGGGTGGGAACGAGGAATTTGAACTCAGTGAGATGATTTTGGGAAATATTTTAATAAAAAGCTTTTAAAAAAACCAATTGAATCTTTTTATTTATTTTTAAACACAAACAGCGAAAGGGGCAGGGCCTAGCGCAGAATAGATCGAAACCAATAATATCAATTTATTGAAAGTCACTAAGAGGTACTTCAAAAAAATAGACAAAATAGAAGACACAATAGGTGGCAGGCAGTTTATTGGCTGCTCTGAACACTAAGTGGAAAAATAGGAACTGGAGGTTAAGGGTACAGGGCAAGTTTGCACATGGGAGTGGAAGGTAATGGAGAGTTTGCGTTCCTGCTGCTGGAGGAAGGCTTTCCCAAAAAGTTGCGGAGATGGGAGAACCTGCATGGATGTAGTACTACAACAGACTGCAGCATAGATGAGCCCATTTGAGCTCTTAATGAGTGTAAAGCATCCCTTAAAGGCTTGAAGCAAACTCTAGGAGGGACTGCTCGCAGCAGTGAATTCTGACTTCTGCTGCAAAGGTACCATAGTCAGACGAAATGTCTCTTCAAGTCGACCCATCACTTTCATCCTACCTTCATTAAACCCTCTATTCGAACACATACTACAGCACTGGCCAGCAGTGCTGTTATGTTTCAGTATCAGAGAGAAGAACAAGTTACTTTCTTACCTGGTAACGTACTTTTGACGGGATGTTCCTCCGACGTATTCCTTATCTTTGATATACGTTTCCAGCTTGCTGGCCTCGGAAATTTTTTCTCTGTAGAGGGTGCTGTGCGTCGACGTCCGCCGAGTCGATGTCCCACGACGGCCACCGTATCGGCGCCGACGTCACCATGCCCATAAATAGATACGCGCTGCGTCCGTTGCTCAGTTTCGTTTTGTAGTATAAGAAAGACATGCCTGAATGGGTTAGTAACCTTGAAGGAGCGAAAGCTGCAACCACAAGGGAAGTTATCACTGCAGGGATGGATGGGAGGGGCGATAAGGAATACGTCGGAGGAACATCCCGTCGAAAGAACGTTACTAGGTAAGAAAGTAACTTGTTCTTCGAAGGGATTGTGTCCTCCGACGTATTCCTTATCTTTGATAGACTCCCATAGCAGTGGTATGTAATTGGAGGAGGGAGTGATAGTGTTATGTATCCCTTTAGGGATGGACCGAGTGTAATACGGCTTTGCCAAATCTGGTCTCTTGAGCAGTGGAGGAATCCAGATTGTAAAATTTTGTGAATGTATGTGTGGACGACCATGTGGAAGCCGCACATATATCCCGGACCAGTACCCCTCTCTGGAGAGCCGAAGAAGCTGCGATACCCCTGGTTGAATGAGCCCTGAGGTCTTGGGGTGGCTCTTTCCCTGCTAGTCTATAACATTCCAGGATGGCCAAGATAATCCACCTGGAGATGGTTTGTTTTGTTATGGGTAGTCCCAACTTGTGACCTGAGTATCCTACAAACAGCTGGTCTGCTTGCCTGA
Organism: Ambystoma mexicanum; assembly: GCF_040938575.1. Classification (NCBI taxonomy): domain Eukaryota; kingdom Metazoa; phylum Chordata; class Amphibia; order Caudata; family Ambystomatidae; genus Ambystoma; species Ambystoma mexicanum. The sequence continues at coordinate 619,236,906 of NC_090922.1, read as the reverse complement.
TTCTAGCCATTCTGCCGATGTAAAAGCTGAGAGCTCGCCTAGGGTCCAGCCTGTGTAGCCTTTCCTCCTCTTTCCCCGGATGGGGAGGAGGGTAGAATGAAGGCAAGGTCATTTTCTGAGTAATATGGAATTCAGAAACTACCTTTGGGAGAAAATTAGGCTTCACCTGGAGGACAACCTTGTCCTTGTGGAAGATTATATGTGGGGGTTTACAGGAGAGAGCTTGAAGCTCACTCACCCTTCTAGCCGATGTTAGTGCTACAAGTAGGACAGTTTTAAGTGTGAGAAATCTTAATGCGCAAGAGTGAAGTGGCTCGAATGGAGTGCCCATTAAGAATTTAAGACTAAATGTAAGTCCCATAATGGAACCTGGAATGGTTTTGGGGGTAAACATTAGTCAGACCCTTGAGAAATTGTACCACTAGAGGAATTTTGAAATACGATGGTTCCTCCGCAGTGCGCTTGAAGATAGAAAGCACTGCGAAATAGCCTTTTACAGTGCCAACTTGAAGGCCTGAGTTTGCCAAGTAGAGTAGAAACTATAGCACCGTTGGTGTACCGCATGAAAAAGGGTCGATATTCTCTTCCCTACACCAGCTGCAAAACTTGTTCCAACGGCAGCGGTATAAATACTTTGTTGCTGGTCTTCTGGCCGAAAGCAACACCTCCATGACATCATCAAGGAGATCAGAATCCTTGTACCTCAACCTTTCAGAAGCTAAGCGTGAAGGTTGAGGGTTCTGATGTCTGGATGGAGAACCTGACCTCCCTTCTGCGAGAGAAGATTCTCTTTGAGTGGAAGACGGATTGGAGGACAGATGGACATATCTAGAAGGTCCGGGTACCACGTTCTCCTGGCCCAGTCCAGGGCAATTAGGATCATGGTTTTCCGGAGTCTTCTCAACCTCCTGATCATTTGAGGAATAACAGGGACTGGTGGAAACGCGTAGAGGAGTGGAAACTCCCAGTCCACTACCAATGCGTCTCCCAGAGCTCCTCTCGGGGGAAATTCCCTTGAATAGAACAGATCGCACTTCCTGTTGGTGCTTGTGGCGAACAGATCCACCTGATGGGTTCCACAAAGGGCGAAGATCTCTTGGACTTCCTGAGCTAGCTCCCATTTGTGGGAGACTGTGCTCTGCCTGCTCAGAGCGTCCGCTGTCAAATTCTTCTCTCTGGCTAGATGGACTGCCGATAGAGATTCCTTCCCGAATTGCCCAACACCAGAGCTGCATTGCCTCTCTGCACAGTGGTAGTGAACCTACGCCTCCTCTTTTGTTGAGGTAGTGCATGGCCACCGTGTTGTCCGTCATTATCAGGCCATTTCTCCCCTGTACTGATGGCAGGAAAGATGTCAGCGCTAGTCTGATCGCTCTCAGCTCTAATAGGTTGATATGTAGTCTGGACTCCGATGGAGACCAACGACCGCTGATGGTCAAGTCGTTGGCATGGGCTCCCCACCCTGTGAGCGAGGCATCTGTGACTACTGTTATCTCCGGCCATGGTTGCCAAAACAGTTCTCCTTTCAAGATGTTCTCTGAATTGGCCCACCACTGAAGGTCGTGGGCTACCTTGTCCGGAATCCGGAGGAGGTCTGACATTCTCCCTGAGAATTGTGACCACTGACTTCTCAGTGCCCACTGAAGAGATCTCATTCTCAGGCGAGCCTCTGGCACAAGGAAGATGCAGGATGCCATGAGGCCTAGCAACCTCAAAAAGCCGAAGGCTGGGAGACGTTGGGCATTTTGAAACTTGGTGACCATCTGTAGAATATCTTGAGCTCTCACCTCTGGTGGCGAGGCTTTTCCCAGGGAAGTGTCCAGGACCGCTCCAATGAACTGGAGTCTCTGAGATGGTATCATCTGTGACTTCTTTAAATTGAGGGAGAAGCCCAGTCTGTGAAGGAAGAGGCAGACATAATTTGGCCTGTTCCGAAGATACGGCCCTGATCAGCCAATCGTCCAGGTAGGGATAGATGTGGATCCCTTCCCTCCTTAGACTCGCCACCACTACCGACATCAGCTTGGTGAAGACCCTCAGGGCAGAGGTCAGCCCAAATGGCAGAACTCGAAATTGATAATGAGAGTTGCCAATTGCGAACCTCAGGTATTTCCTGTGCTTGAGATGGATTGGCACATGGAAATAAGCATCCTGAAGGTCCAGAGATACCAGCCAGTCCTGAAGCTGGAGGGCCTGAAGGATCTGAGAGAGTTACCATCTTGAACTTGTCCTTCCTGAGGAACTTGTTCAATTCTCTTAAGTCCAGGATGGGTCTCAGTCCTCCGTCCTTCTTTGGTATGAGAAAGTAGGGGAGAGTACCAGCCCTTGTTCCTGTCCGCTACAGGTACCGGTTCTATGGCACCTTTCTCTAGCAGGTCCATAATTTCCTGCAAGAGGAGCGGATCTGCAACTTTTTTCGGGAGCTGTTCCCCGGTGGATGACTCTGAGGGATGTGTAGAAAGGGTAGGCAGTAACCTTGGGCAACTGTCTCCAACGTCCAATCATCTGACGTTATAGCCTGCCATTGTCAGATGGTGAGTTAACCTGCCCCCTACAGGTGACTGGTGTGCAAAGGCCTCAGAGTGGTTTGGGGGCGGCTGATGCAGATGCCGAGGGTAAAGAGGCACCTGCTGCTGCTGCGGTCTTAGTACCTTTGATCCGTCCACCTCGGGTGGATCTTCTTTGGCCTCTTTGAGCCGGCTGTCCTCTGCCTTTTCCGAAGGCGGAATAATAGCGAAAGGACTTTCCTGTTCCTGAGGGGTGAAAAGGAGTTTGGCGGATAGCAGCTCCTAAGGATTTTGCTGCTGCTTTAGAAGTCTAACTTTTCCAGACTGTCATCAGCCTTTTTTCCGAATAACGAAGAGCTGTCAAAGGGCATATTCAAAAGTCTGGCCTGTACATCTGGAGCAAAGCCAGACTTTCGCAACCACGCATGCCTGCGGATTGTTGTACTAGCTGCCATGGTCCTGCTGATGCCAGTTTGAAGAGACTCGCACATGGCATCTTTGCCATCTTGAATGATGTTAAGGAAGGCTTTCTCCTCTCCATCGGGTATGCAGTCAGCCGCTGATGAAGCACACTCCCATAATGTGTGACTGAACCTGGCGAGCGTACAGGTGGCGTTGATGGACTTCAACGCCATACTGCAGGCAGAGAAGACTTTCTTTGCCATAGAGTCGTACCTCTTGTCATCCCTGTCCTGTGGGACAGTAGGGTAAGCAGTCCTACTGCTGGATGAAGTTGCCGCTTGAACCACCAGGCTCTCTGGGGTAGGGTGTTTTGGCAGGTATTCAGGGTCAGCAGCCGCTACCATATACTTTGTCGACAGTCTTTTATTGACTGCTGGGATGACTTCGGGAGTCTCCCAATTGGAAGCAATTTTTCTTTGTAGGGCTGCATGGAAGGGGACCACCGGGGTCCTCCTGTGGGCCTTTGTCCAATATATCCGTTCGACCAACCCATAAACAAATTATTCTTGCCATCAGGGTTCTATATGGTGTTTCTGCATGTTCCCCTGGGTCTGGCTTTACAAATTCCACTTCTGGGGAAGTATCAAGTCCACTGGCCTCATGAAGTGAGTCCTGTAGTTCCTTCAGCCTCCTTTCTTCAGAGGTGAAATCCTCTGCAGCAGGCAGTGAGGATCTCTGTAAACCAAAGGTTTCTTGGTCAGAGTCTTCTCTTTCTTCATAAATTGAAGAAAGACCAGGGTATTCTCTCTGAAATGGAGTAAAGCCCATCTCTAGGGCTGAAGGAGCCAAACTCGTCGTTATTGGACGAGAAAATGTCGAAGTCGTCGACGCCGATGTAACTGGCCTCGAAGGCGCCGAAAATGGCGTCTAAAAAACTGGAAGGGGCCTCGAAGAATTTGAGAGGATCGGGATCCTACTCGAGGGCATCGACGACGGTCTCGGCGTCGTGCCGGAGGCCCTTGAAAACACTGTTGGCTGTGGAGCCTTGGTCCTCTCTTTCATCGGCGTCGACGATGGCGTCGAGTCGATCGACTGACCGATGCGTCGAGGAACCCTTCGACAACAGCATCGATGGCGCCGACCCGTGCGTCGAGGGAATCTTACACGACGGCAAAGGAACCCACGACGACGGCATCGAAGACGGTGCCTTCTTACCCGATGGCTCATGGCGCTCTCGGGTGGAATGTTTCCCCGGGTGCTGCGACTTGCGGCATTTTGATTTTTTGGGTTTTTCACCCAGGGTATCACCCTCAGCTGTCTTTGAGGGGGTTGAGGCCGCGTTCTCGAAGACCTTAACATTTTCTTTCTGAATTCCTCCCACTCGGTTTGAGAACTGTGTTTGGTGGGACAGGAAACTCTTTCTGGGGACACTGAAGACGACGAGGAATGGGACCTTCGACGTCTCTTTTTTGAGTGTCTAGATCTCGACGAATGGTGGGAGCTGCTTCGAGATCTAGAATGGGAGTGTTTTCGACGGCGAGGAGACGAATGCCTCGACTCGGCTGACGAAACCTTTGAGGAGGTTTTGGCTGACTTACCTCTCTCGAGCTTCCCCTTCGCTCCTTCAGGGCTTTCGGCGTCATGGACATACAGTCCTCACACTCAGAACAATGGTGCTCGGACCCCAAGCACCATAAACAGACCCTGTGTGGATCCGTTGACATTTTTTTTACCGCAGTCTCGACATTTCTTGAAGCCGGATCGCGGCGTTGTCGGTTCGTATGAAGAAGTCATCGAGAACGATAAGGAATATTCATCCAATTAGATTTAGATAAACTGACTGAACTGAGCAATGACGTTCCGAGGCACCACGAAGCGCGGAAAAACGGAACTGAGCAACGGACGCAGCGCGTGTCTATTTATGGGCATGGTGACGTCAGCGCCAATACGGTGGCCGTCGAGTTACATCGACTCGGCGGACGTCGACGCGCAGCGCCCTCTACAGAGAAAACATTTCCGAGGCCAGCAACCTGGAAACGTATATCAAAGATAAGGAATACGTCGGAGGACACAATCCCTTCGAACATCAATCTAGAATGGCAGCCTAAATCAGTCATATTACTGTTACTTCAATGTTCATAATCCTTAGGCACATAGCCTCAGGCCAAATTTTTCAAGATGCTATTCTTTCCTCATGCTAAAGAGAGGGAGATGGCAAAGCATGTTAACGGTTAAATTGTAAAGTTATCAATCACAGCTCTAATGATGATGTACAGTTGTAATTCTAGTTTCAAATCATGTAACCAAAATAGCATCCCAGCGAGGGAAGACATCTAATGGCGTTTCCTTAAATTGAAGAAATAGAATGTCGGGAAGCAACTAAAGTTGAAGGAATACCCAGTACGCACTCCATAACCTTTGCTCAGACAACAAAATACCACGCAGCTTTTAGTCTCCTGTGACTCTTTGGATGTATTCTAAGAATCTATCGCACTCAGATTCACCCATTATCCTACCTGGCTGAGCACCTTCCATTCCAAACGACCTTCCCAAGTGCAATTGGGCCCTTTCCTCTCCGCCTCCTCACCCTCTACTTGTGGCATCCTCAGGGCTCTATCCTATTGCAGTGGCTCTTCAATATCTACCTTGCCCATCTGACCCACTTGATCTCCACCTTCTCCCCTCACTTACAGTGTTATGCCGTTGAGACCGCTCTCCTTCAAGCTTCCCTCCTCTACCCCCCTCTTCTTCCTCTCTCAAACCTGACTGCTATCCAGGCATGGTGTGCTGCTAATGATCTCTACCTCAATGCCAGTAAGACTGAGATCCTTCTCATTGGGAAGCCTGCTCTCCGTTTCTCCCCACTCTCTGGCTGCACTCTTTGGGGCCCCCCTCCCTAACACTCCTTTGAGGCAAAACAACCTTGGGGCAGTGGAGTAACTTTGCTGTAAATGTTGGGGGGAGGGGGGACAGGGGTGAGGTGAAGGGAGGGCAGGTGCTGGCTCATATGGATCGTTTTGGCCAAATTGTTTGATAAAATTTGGTTGAATGATAGATTTGACAAAATTCAGTCACCACGATTAGTTCAAAGCCGAAAATACCGAACATGAAGAGCTGGGGTTGCGGGGGTGTCCCCCGCCCCTCATGTTTGGTATTTTTTACTTTGGGGGCTATGGGGGGTGTCCCTTGCTTTCTCTGCATTAGATCGGTGGATTGGATGCTGCAGGGTACAGGAGAGCGGCGGATGGAGAAAAGGTATGTAGGGTGGTTTATAGGTGAACTGGAGGTTTGGGTGGACATGGGTTTGATTTTTGTACCGATGTAAAAACGTATTGGCAGCGAAAATGACTACGGTCAATTTTGCCGTGATTTTGTACCTCGGGCAAACAACCTAAATCCCTGAGGGATAACATTAGCCTACTACACCACAAGAGTCCATTGCCGACGCTCTTTTATAACTTTCATAAAACTGGTGACCCATGTTTAAAAATCAATTGGGCCCTCACACTTCTCCAGCCGGCCTGCCAGGCACACAGTGACACAACATAACATTCACAAACTTAATTCCAATAGAACATACAAGCAATGCATTATTTATCATTCATTCAGACACAAAAGTCAACATATGCTTGCATACACTCACACACACACAAATGCACCCAGCACCTCCATTGAAACACACTGTGCACACAACCTTTAAATGCACATATAGAATAACACATGCAAACAGTGGCGCAATGTTCATTGAGCAGACCAGACTTCATCACCCCTTGATCCCTGAAAATTAGGGCTAAATTGACTTGTCCTAGCTGAACTATGAAGCCATGGCTGAAAGGAACGGATTCACTGGAATGTCAGCAATTCCCTTGATTTTTCCTTTCATTCAAAGGCAGAAGCCATCGGTTAATGCAGTGCATTGGGTGACCAAGTATACTTGGTATCAATTTTTAAATGCCATATATCTCCAAACTTGGGTTCTGCACAGCACCTTATATGTGTATGTGCTGATAGATTTTTTTCTACAAGATTCTGACAGATTAAAATTAAGTTATGTTTTCCTGTGTTCAAATGGCTCCAAGCTGTGGAGTACCAAGCGGGAGAGGAGGTGGGGAGGGGGAAGCTGCCCCCGTGGATCTTTTAAGAGCCAGACCGGGACATTTGTCATTGGGACACCTCACCCGTTCAGAACATCAAAGAGGGTGCCCAATGGCAAAGGTGTTGCCGGCAGGACAATGTGTGCTGAGCAATTCCTGCTCAGCACGCTCATTGTCCTGGCAGCAAGACACCTTACCTATTCCGAATGGTAGAGGTGTCCTGTTGCCAGGCAATGTCCCATGGAGCTCCAGGCAGCCGAGGGTCCTCACATTGCTCTGTATTAACAGAGCATTACGATGTGAGCGATTAAGCACTGATGGGAGGGAGGGCAGTACTATTAGCAGGGACTTTTCTCCCTTTAGAAATGTGAATGGGAGGGTGTGATCAGAGGTGAGAAGGGTGCATAATGTTGCATGTTTTATGAAGTAATGACTATGGCTTTAAAACCCAAGGGGGATTTGTTAGGCTCACATTAATCTACATGGTGCTATTGTGACTTTGCATGTAGTATGGGGAGAATAAAACTAAAGTCATACTCCCATTGCTCAACATATTTCTATGACAATGTATATAGTGTATGGCTAGTTTACTATGAAAGGCTAGTTTATTATGTAATGTGGTTTGCTTCCAAGGCATTGCTATAAATAATTATTTAAGCACATGAAATGTAAAGCAAAACCTTAATAAATATCTACATCAACTAAACCTGGCAAGATGTGCGCGGTTGCTTAAATTGTCCACATCCCAGTGTCACCAAATAACCAAGTGTGTGATCCTGAGCAAATCATGTAATCACATGGTGCCTTATCTGCATCTTTGAAAGTGACTCAATCACTTCATAGCTTATGTTAATGTATCATGGTATTATAATGGAAAAGCCTAATGACTATAGAGTTGCTCCACGTATAACAAAAGTGCAATTTAGGTAGTTTGCACCACAAAGTTATTTGTCACTTGACTTATTCATGGCCACTTATTTAAAGTCACTTCCATGGTGCCTCCAAGTATCAAGGACTGATGATGTGCCTTGCAATGTCTTTTTCTGTGACGTTATTTCTGTTTGGTGCAATCCATATAATAATTAGGAAATGTGCATGTATTTTGCCTAAGAGGGCTTGGACAGAGCTCTAATAGACAGGTTTCCTTCAGCTGGAATGATCCTGCGGTTTTACTTTTGTTGCTGTGTATTAAAATGGCATCTTCCACTAATGTTAACAAAAAGGTAGATTGGGGTAGGGGTGGGCGGTTTGGGGGCGCCAATGAGACCATGTGGAATTCCACATACTGCATTTCATTGCTCCTCCCCCCCTCACTTTTACAATTCGGGATGCTCCCCTGCTTAGTTTGGTAAGTGAAGCAGTTTTTCGTGGCCTGTAACCTGAATCATGACACCCATTTACTAATTTGCACCACACCTTCCTGAAAAAGTGTCTGCACAACTAGAAATACGTTTTGCCAGTTTGATGAAGATATTTTTGGGCAGCAGGGGGAAAAGTTATACAGGGCACCTAAAAGTGAGCTTTTAACACAAAATTCCATACGGTTCCTTCTGCGCACCTAGAGCAAAAACTGCTTAACAAAAGTTCACCATGTTTGGAAGGCGTATAGCACTCAGCTTCATTTTACGGAATTTACAAAGTATGACAGTTTTGGGTCACAAGTTTTCTCAGCTTGACACTTTCCACTTGGGGAGGGCGCATCTTCCGCCAACTTTTTTTAAATTAGGATGGTGGGGCTTTAGTAGCATCTGAAAAGTGGCAAGACTAATTTTAGAGGCGTTGCAGAGCTGTGGCTTGCACCAGAGAATATGTTTGTTATTGTTAGTGTGTTTTCATACCTGGGGCCTTAATGTGTACTGTGAGATCTGCTCACATTGTCCAAATGTGACACGTCCCTCACTAGGGTCAACCCGCATCCCAGCCCCCCAACCAACATATACAAACACAATTAAAAAGGATTTAAAAAAAATAAAAACTCTGCTCTGCTTTCAAATGCCGCCTGGGCCACGTCTCATGTTACACCGACCTAACCTCGCCGCACTCGCGCACCTCCACACAGAAACCAGCAAGCTGAATGAGCTTCCTAGTTCCTGTCTGTGTGTCACACTAATACAAAGCCAGAAAGCGATTCTCTGCGCCGCAGCTCCTGGAAGTGCTGCTAGCATGGCAGCACAGGCGCCAGGTCCTGCAACACACAGTTCAGCACCCTGGCTGCTGACTTTGAGTCAGGCCAGCCAGGGTGAGGGATTAAGCCATGGAGGGCATCCCAGCCCTGAATGTGTTGCAGCACAGCTACCAGGCATCTCAGCATTATGTAATGAGACAGTGCAAGCCTTACTGGGCACCCCAGCCGGGCTTGCGCTGTCCAATTACATAATTGATGATTGCAGCTCCGCCTGTCCTCCCTCCAAAAGTTGGGGGGGACAAAAAGGTATGCCACAGAAGTTAGGGGGGACAGAAACCCCTATCCCCCCTTATAATTACAGCCATGCCTTGGGGTCATCTTCGACTCCTCTCTCTCCTTCTCCCCTCACATCTCAGACCTTGCCAAGAAGATCAACTTTCATCTGCACCTCCTCAGAGGCATTCTCCCTTTCCTCACCTTTCCCCAGAAGCTCAATGTCTCCATAGCTCTGGTTCCTCTCACCTCCCTTTGCCCTCTTCAACTAATACACAATAGGGCTGCTAGACTTATCCGTGGCCCAAGCCCAGGGACTGCATCTCTCCTGCCCTAAAATCTCTCAAATGGCTCCCGGTGGCTGCAAGCATCAAATTCAAGACCCTGAGCATCATCCATAAGGCTTTCTGGGACCTGGGAGCCTGCGACATCCAACTTTCTCACCCGAAATAACTCCCTTGGTGCTACAGTCCTCCGGTCCTCTAGCTCCAACTCTCTGCAGATCAGATGTTTCTCCAAGCAGAGGATGGGAGGGAAGATCTCTTCCTTTGGTAGGAGCCTCCCTCTGCCCCCCTCAGACTTGAGCTGGATCTCCTTAAGCTCCGGAAACCTCTCAAGACTTTCCTCTTCTCCTGCTCCTTTCCTCTCCCCATTCGTTGCTAAAATTCCCCTGCCGCTGCGACTGGTGCCTGCCCCTTATTTGTTCCTACATAGGCCAGGCCGCCCTCCTTGTCCAGTCCTCCTGAGCACCCTAACCAGTGCTTGTCCATGGGGACACTTACCCCAGGATGCCCTAGCACTTGCCTTCCTGGGCTCCGCTCAGCACTTGCCCTGCCCCAGAGCCCCACCCCTCATGCACATCTCCCTCCACACCATTAACCCAGCCCTTCCGCCCCGTCATGTCATGTCCTGTCCCTTCCCCCGCACTGGTCACTGCACTTACATGGTCTGAATGTCACAAAGCCTAGTAGGACCATTTATTGTTTCTCCCCTGTCCCCTCCAACCCCACCTTTTGTCTTGCGGGACCTTGAAACACTGGTGTATAGGCGCCATACAGGTGTCCAATAAATAAATACAATCTTGAGTATTTATGCACTAACCTCCAATAACAAACACATGCTTATCCCATTAGCAACCCACTCTCGCCCCACTGACGATCTGTCAAAAAGCCTCTTCTCTAACTTCCTTCCCACCTCCAGAAAGGCACAAAGACCACATTGTTCACTCAAAACAATCTAAATTAAAAATAAAATGATGAAATACCCTTCAGTGTAATTGTCTAAAGATCTACAGGATACTTTTGTAATAGAGATATTTTGTGAATTGTTCATGCTGTTACAATAAGTGGAAAAACCTGTGCACTTTTTCGATCAATTGTCAAGAAAAGCTAGGTTGGGGGGATACAAATTTAGGGGGCGGAAAACATGCAAGGGTGAAGCTTAGTACATTTGAAAAGATTATGTGCATTCAGAGGCAAACAGGAGGAGAGCATAGATACTAGTAACAAGACAACATCTACAAAATGCTTAAAGCAGTAAACATTGGATATATATTTGAAAGAAACACTAAATAAAAACACTCAGGGAATCCTCAACGTGATTTAAAGAGGAATTACTATGCCCTGTAATTTTCTAGCAGCAACACACACATCAGTCTGTGCTAAACAAGAGGCTTCTGCCTTTAAGCAAATGTCTGTTGGGAATCAATGTTAAAAAACAAAAATGTTAATTCCTCCCCGTTGGACAAAATGGAAAAAGGCTGAAGGGGAAAATGTTTGATCAAAGTGATCATTACAAGAAGGGGTGGGGGGTTCTCTAACCCGCTGCAGTTTTCAGAGCAGACAGAGGACAGATGGGAGTGCCATGTGTTGGGTAAATTAAGAGACAGAACCATCTCTATGCGCTGTACTCACCGCCCAAGTCTTCGTGAGCCGGAAGATGGGAGCACTCTGAAGACCAGAAACAACTGACATGAGTGCGTGGATGTTATTCAGGTCGTACAGTTTCTTAAAGGAAAAGTAACAAAGGCAAGTTACAAAGTGCTCAAAATAAAACCGGCAGGCATGTGACCACTGATAGTACTGATGAATAAAACATTCAGAAAGCCTACGTTATATTACGTGGGATTTGTATAGCACGCCTCTGCCATTTACACAACCTCTTGGTGCCGACTAGATTTGTGTGCTTTCGGATCTACTGTGCAGTTTAGAGTTGGGGGAACTGGAGACTTCATGGGGAGATCGAAGCCAGGGGTCTTGCTTGGGTCCAAAAGGCAAACACATGCTGAGCCAGCAAAAGACCCATGAAGTCCAAAACCAATACCTGGTTGTCCAGCCTCCACCACACCCCATGATCGCAAAACCAATACCTTCTATTCCAATTTTGACAGATATAGCAGTGTGCAAAAAACGGTTTGCCCAGGATCAAAAATGTAGTTAAGATGCGAAGCCGGGATTTGAACCCATTTTGCACTTTAGACCATCTATAATCTCAGCTCAAGCTATTACAAATGTGTTCATGTTTCACTTTGACAGACCTCAATGTTTGCACTTGCCACTAGCTAGTTATAATTGATTGTTGAGCAAGTAAATAATGGTGTGCATGTGGACATCTTTCATTTTCTCTGTTGCTTTATTTCAGTTAACACCCATAAAAGCACAAGCTCTAAAAGAGAGGATATTTTAAAACAATTTCATACAGTTTCACCAAACGCATAACACAACAAATAGGACATGTGTTTAAAATGTAAAATGATTTCATACAATTGATCAAATAGATGACAACACCTCAATAAAACAACCTTAAAACTATTACTTTAAGAATGTTTCCTGATGGTTCCAAGCGCTAGTTAAAAACTGCAAAAACTCTTGACACATAGGTATCTTACAAAGGTCTAAAGCTCAGAAGCTCTGACCCCAGTGGTAACAAGTTTTATAAGCTTTCAACACAGGAACCAGCCATACACATCTCAAACCTGCTCAAACCAAGTATTGCCAATTGCCGGGGATGATCCTCACTGGCATAAGGTCTGCATTAGTACTTCCATATGCAACAATTCTCAAACATTTCGTTTGGTCATGCTCACAATTGGCTGTCCTAAGATCTTCCCATGGCTTTTATATTTCAGCTTGTTTCTTCGTTTCTATAATAGCCTTAAAGGTGAATCTCTAGCGTTTCACCTCCAGATTTTTATTACTGCTTTCTGTTTTAATACCAGCTAAACGTTTTTTTGAGCCTTTTTACATTCATTGTCAAACCAGCTACTCACTTTTCCGGTTATCAGGACCCCTGTAACAAAAGGGTGCATGGATTTCAGCAGTGTTTCATTCAAGGCAGAACCTTCCAACTAGTGAGCACTATGGTTATCGGTGAAAAAACCGTGCAATAAGGGATCAGTCGCTCAGTGAATTTCAGCCAACAGCTCTGGATGGCAAAACAAGCTGCATTTGAGGCTACATCAATTTAAAGATCTTGTTCAACTGGGGATGGCCACAACAGACCTGCTGTCAACGAATTCATAAATTAAAGTAATAACTAAGGTATTATGGTCACTCTCTCTGTACGTTCAAAAATGTGCATGTCTTTAAACATCTGCCAATGTGTGATGTTAACAAGGCAAAAACAATATAACTAACAGAACTCATGGCCCTGAATGTAGGTTAAGCTGGTGCATCTCACTGTACATGGCCGTTTAGGGCCCTAAAAACTATTTACACAAATACATTTGCCAGTTGTAAAGCATTCCCATAGATTTTGCTTTCCATCTCAGAAATGCTCAAGACAGTTGCCTTATCACAGATGTGGGTCACTGCAGACTTCAATTACACAGGGGCTCAAATCTACTGAAGCATGGAATAATATGATCGATCATAATGCTGGTTTCTAACACAAACTTCTCTTGATTCAATAAATGGTTAAAAGCACCATCAACCTGTATATAGGTTTCCCGTATAGCATCCTGTAAATCAGGCATTAACTGTAGGGGTTCTTTTCCAGGTGACCCTGTGAGCCTTACCTAGAGTGGTGTAAAATGGCTTGCCCTCCTGTACCGGGGGAGTGGAGGGGAGCAATCAATCTCACAAAATCGAATGTCCACTTCGGTGTTACAGCAGGCTTAGACTGTTTAAAGGATTTAAAAAAGGTAGAGTTGACTGGGTACAATCTATTGTAATCATTGGTATCTTGGAAGCCCTCCACTGGGATGGGATCGATGGAATTGATTTTGGATGGTCTGTTTGACCATCTCCTTCATTAGCTACATGCAGCCCTGCCTAGTTTATCTCCTTTTTTTATTAATTTTTTTATTTATTGCATTTTGTACATGCCTAAACCTGAGGGTATCACAGCATTGGTTACTTAGAAATCTTTGCTGGTTACAATCTTAGGGTAATGGTTACATACATATCTAGGTTACAACATAATGGAGGCAATAAATGTCTAGAGACGACTTAGATAGTTACGATCAAAGGTACTGGTTAAATGCATATTTTAGTTTCAACATGATAATGACATTGAATAGTCTTTAAGTTAGGCTACATGCATACATTCAGTTTCAGTAAAATATAAATCTCGACAGTTTTGATTAGGATTTAGTCAAATTTATCGAAGCACCAGGTTTTGATCATTTTCTTAAAACGCTGGCGGGAGTGTTCATTTCTAATGTGGGCCGGTAACGTGTTCCGCAGTTTTGGAGCAACTACTGTACAGCTAGAGCCTCCCGCTCTTTTCCTCTTGTAGCAAGGGATTTTCAGGGCAGGTCTGGAGCATGATTTTAGGGATCAAGTTGACAACTTTTGGGTTACACTGTTGTTCAGATAGATGGGAGCGTCATTAAAGATACATTTATGAGCAGTGATCAGGGCCTTGAAGAAGATTCTCACTTTGACAGGGAGCCAATGAGCTTCTTTTCTAATGTAGGAGATGTGCACATTCTGTTTTAACCAAAAAGGCTACATGAAAGGCTTTATTTTGAAGTAGTTGGAGTTTGGCGAGATTAGTAGTTGTGGTGCCTACTAGCAATCGGTTACAGTAGTCTAGTTTTGAGCGGAGGAGGGCTCGAGCTAGGGTAAGGCTGTTCTGGCGAGTGAGGAATTGACGGCTAAGTGAGATGAGTTTCGTGGTATAGGCAGTGGATGAGGATCGGGCATTGATGTGCTTAGTCATTGAGAGGTTCGCATCTAGGCAGACGCCTAGTGTTTTGACTTGTTTCAAGACTGGGATGGAGGTGCCATTGATATTTATGGCTGAGTAGCTATCCTTCAGGGATTTTAGGCGGGCGGGGGAGCCTACGATGAGGCTCTCGGTTTTCTCATCGTTCAGGCATAGGCTATCCGTGGCCATCCAGTTTTGGATGATTGCATAGATTTGGTTAATAGTAGTTGTATCTTGTTTGTGGTCTTCAGTGATGGGAATCAATATCTGGGTGTAAAGTTGGTACGATGACGCCCATGGCGTCAAGTGCTGCAAAGAGTAATTTAGAGTAAATCCCTTGACCCCAATATCATTAACAAACATGTTGGCATAGTAAATTTCCTTCAATTTCCCTGGGGTATGGGGGGGTGGGGGAGGGCGGGGAAAAAATTGAAGTTGATTTCCTTTTAGTCATACCTAGATCTATATCTGAAGTGCATAATTAAAGTGCAAGCTGTACGTAAAGTGTGTTAATTCCCGTCTTCTGTAGGCCAGGGGCTATCTATAATCTATATCTGTGATCTCATATAATAGAATGTATAATAGAATAAACATTGATAAAAATTAGAATTGAAGAATGAAAAAAAATTGAAAACACAAAAAAAACCTCTAAAAAAGCAGTCTCAATCTTATTGCACACTTTCGCAACTCTTAGTAATATATAGATTATAATCCAATATAAAGTCAGTGGTGTATGGTAATTTGAAGATGAGGTTATGGGAACGCCCGACTGGCTTATGGAGTGATCAAATTCAGACACCCTGCCTCTAGAAGAACGTTCACTCCATTCACTGTGATAAACCCAGTGGGTAAACAAGCTACTTTCCAGGAGAAGATTGTGCCCAACTGGCAAGAACTTGGACAAATTGCAATACAAGTTGTTTTAGGTGGCAATTATATATTGCAAGATAGTTAAGTGAGTTAGCTTATGTGTACCCTCAACATCAGCAGCATTGAAAAAACAGGATGAAGCGCAAAAAGGCTTGTTGCCTTACTTTGTTTTTTCTGTACACAACTGGGCAAGATTCAATTGCCTTGTTTAATTTTAACTGGGCATCTAGGCTTCGGAGAAGCAGAGTGCCTGTTTCATGCAGATCTCCGGCTGCGAGTCAGAAAAACAAGCTCCATGGCCTTCAAGCATCAGGTCCAGGTCTCAGATTCGGCTGCCTCCTGTCAGCGGTAATGTCAGCAGTGAGGAAATCGGTAATGTTGGTATAATCAAAGTGATGGACGCTCGGGTAGAGCACAAAGGTTAGGCACAACTTTCCAGTGGCTACCCACAGTTTCACAGCAATGCAGCATTTCACGCTGCATCTCACATCTCACTACACCAATCTAGCCACACAGGTGCTGGCATGCAGCAGCCCTGCGAGATCTGCCCACTGTATAATCTGCTGCGCTTCGAGTCAAGCGTGCTTAGCTATGGGTTGCGGCCCTGCTCTGCCTTCTCCCTTCTGACTCAACAAGCAACTGCCGGAACTGTCAGTCGCGTACTCCACAACTTACTTTATAGGCCCAACTAGTAGCTTACAAACTGACATTTTACCTCTAGCTTTAAGAAGGTTTAAAAGCTATACATTAAGAAACAGAGCATGATTGCAGCTTTGCATTCAAATACTTGTAAGCATCCATCCAGGATGGGGAAAGCAAAGTAATGCCAGGCTAAAAAAAAATCCTCTGCTTTTTCAACTGTTCTTTCCAGACTGAAAGCCATACAACAAAAAACAAGTGACATTACCACTTGCTTAGTTCTATTGTTTGACACATGCATGAAACTTATTATGCATGATCTGAAGAAAATTAAATTCCACAAAAAGCTAACCCTTTTGTATGCTTGCCAAATGAGCAGATCTCATAGAAATAAACTACAGAGTTTAATAGGTGGACCAGGTATGTTGTGACCAATTCTCTTGGATGGCACATTCTCTAAATAACTGCAATTGTGGGGGGTGGCAGGGTGTTGTTACAAACACACCCATCCATTTTAATTGCCTAACTTTCATGGTGTGAAAAGAGTAGGAAATCCAGAAGAGAGGTAACTAAACTGCCTACGGAGATAACATGCAAGTCCTATAGATTGAAACTCTAAGGTAAGTGTGGCTCACACCATTGTAGCTTAATATATTAGAGAGCAGTTGAATCACTGTCAGCGAGAAACTTGGGGAGTGTGTTCCACAATGCTGGGGCCCAGGAGTTGAAACTGGCTGCACCAATTTTCCTGAGAAGGATGCGTGGTTGGCTCTATCGAGTAGTGTTATTGGAGCATAAGACACGGTTGGTTGGGTTCTTTTTTATTCTGGCTGTCAGGTAAGATGGAGCCTCATCATGGAGGCATTTATGAACTATGACTAGGCCCTTTTATTGAAGCTTCTGCCGGACTGGAAGCCAGTGTAAGCTCCTCTGAGCTTCAGTGACATGTGCTTGATGTTTCAGGCCACAGACGGCGCGGACAACGCTGTTATGAGTAACCTGATGTTTTTTTTATATTAGTCTGCGGGGTCCCCATCAGTAAACTGTTACAGTAATCCAGTTTGAGTTTATACTAGCAGCCGCAATCATTGCTCGGTTTTCTTCAGCCAGATATGGATGGATTTGCCATAATAGCTGTGTATAATAATAACATGTGGATTTCAGGTTGCTAACCAGCAGGTTAAAGGATAACTGTGGGTCATAAAATACTCCCTGTGTCGTCACCGATTTAGAAACTGAGATGGTGTGTTGTGATATAGTTCTCATATTTGGAGTCAAGTTTTTCAACTTGTGTTGAGTACCTAATATAAGTAACTCCGTCTGAGAATTATTCAGGGCTAGGGAGTTCAGAGCCATCCATTTTTGTATTGCCAGAAAATATAATTTATCTGCTCAGAGTCATCAGTGTATATGCCAGATAGCTTCACTACAATCCGAGTATCATCCGCATAATTTGCAAAGTAAACCCCACCCCCCCAGAGTAGATCGGAGATTGCATAAGTGTCTCAAGAAGACATTTAAAAGCACATGCCACTGACAGGATCCCTGATGGGCTCCACAAGCGAGATAAGTCCTACTTGATTGAGCAATGCTTTTAACTACATTCATACTTCTTGGACCAAGAAAGTATTTGAACCATGACGTGGCTGAGGGTGTACCATCTACCAATTGTGGATAATCTGTCCACCAGGAGACAATGGCCCACCAGATCAAAAGTGGCAGACAGATCCAAAAGGAGAAGCAGTGCCGCATTGCCACCCTCCATGATACTAGTGATATTTGACTTCAAATTCAGCAAAGCTGCGTTTGTCCCATAATTGGGTCGAAAGCCAGATTGCTGAACTGCAAGAATATTCTGGCATTAAATGAAAGTTTGATATTCCGTTTATGCTATTTTATCAAGAATTTTCAGGATAAATGGAACGTTAGCAATGGGACGGTAATTACCAACCTATTTGGGATGAAGATTTTCTTTTTTTAGTTGAGTAACCCAGGACTCCTTGATGTTTTCTGGAACAAGAGCTTCCTGAAAGGAACAATTTTCGAACCTGGTGACACAAGGTACCAGGGTTGGGAAAAAATCTTTGAAGAGTGTGGCTGGGAAAATATCACCTTTACAGGAAGTAAGTTTAAGTTGATGCACTACTTCCAAGACTTCCTTTTCAGATACTGCTCTAAACATAAAGAGCGCCGACTCAGAGTCATGTCTCCCAATTAAATTGGAGGTTAGATCTGCAACATTAGCCAGTAGTTTCATTTGATCCTGTATATTATTGTTAAGCGCACTGCTAGAGAAGGGCACGCTGCTGTTTCCGCTGAGGGATCATTGCACTTGCTGCAGAGGATCATCCTTGCTCAGCCCGTGCTCCACACGGCAAAGACTGTCTGCCCCCTGCACCTTTAAGAAGGAAGGACGACTGGACTCCGTCCAACCAGGAAGTTCGGCACATAAGCAGACCCAGAGCGCCCTGGCGGCGTTAAGCCCACTGCTAGTGAAGGGCACGCTGCTGTTTCCGCTGTTTGCCTAGAGGCTGGCGCCGGGAAAAGAAAACCTGAGGTAAGCAACCTTGCTGATTCCAATAAACGGATTGACTGATCCACCGACAGGTTTCACTTTCGTAACGGTGGACGCAAGCATTCCGCCCTCCTCTCCTCAGCTGATGTGAGTCAAAACGTATATAGAGATAAACTTAATACCAGGAAGTACGTGTCAGTGCTCGTACGCACCTAGATACTTGAAACTTAGGGAAGCACCCTGAACTTATAGCCAATTGCCAGGTTGCTGACACCTAGGAATCCCACAACCGTCTTCCCTAACTAAAAAGTGAAAGAGCAACTCCTTGGACATCGCACAGAACACGCGTGAGTGTGACGGTGGAAACTGCGGGCCCCCACAGCCTTTGATCCACCACCCATTAAGTGGCACTACCTTCAACATGCAAACAAGCACCAACTCATCTTGCCACAAGCTACGCCAGCACACTGGTGGAGACTGCGGGATTTCTTGACCCTTGATCCACCTGTGCGGACCTCAAACGGCTCCTTGAAGAAGTACAAACCAAGAAATGACCTCCCCCCACACAAACCAGACTACAAAAAAAAGAACACGGGTACCCCAAAAATGAAGAACAAAAGCCCAAAGAAGCAAGGTAAAAACAATGCATCAATAATTGACAACTCAACAACAGACAATGGTGACACTGACAAGGATTGGGAACACAAAGCCCTGAAATGCAATACACCACAAAATTCAAGTGGAAAGCTGTCGACCAAAGGCACATTAAAAGGAAACGACGACAAGAACGCACACTCTATGGCAGAGAAATCAAACCTCGCGCACTGCCAGAAAAAAGCGATAACGACCCAAGATACGAGAAAACCAAGCATGAAGAACACACCTCAAAAAATGAAGGAAAAAAAGACTCAAATGATCTGAGAAACGAAACAGAAAACATGAAATCAGGGTACAAGGCCAATTCCATAACATCTGATGAACGAAGCAAGGACTTCGAACACATGAAACCCGCTATGCCGACAAAAAAGGACATCCAAAAGGACACAAAGCAACAGACAAGAAGATGAAACAAAAACCACGACTGATGACCTGACGCATGGAAAAGAAACACTGAAACAGATAACACATGAGAACGAGAAGGAGGAAGTAACTCAGCAGCAGAAAGCAAAAAAGCAAGAAGAAAATGGCAATCACTCTGTAAGAGCCGAAGACATTTTTAATCGACATCGAATAAAGCTGAGCAGCAAACAATCCCCAAAGCAGCGCGACTCTTGCTACATATAGCTGAAATTGAAAACCTCATGAAAACTCATGAAAAAATAAAAAAGCTATTTGGTAATAGACAGCCTCTCAAGCCAATAGATGCAAATAACACCAGTGCCCAAGAGCTAAAAGCAAGCAGAAAACAAACCGATAGAGAACATAAAGAACATCATCCACAGAAAATTCCATTCAAAGGCGATCCATTTACTAAATAACAAACTCAAAAAAATAACATTCTATCCAGAAGAATCATCGACGCCAAACATATGCAGATGTGAGAAGGGGCATAACCATGAAATGGCATCAATTCCAACGTCAATGCTGGACCTCCAAAATATGTTAATCACGACAACATCACAATCATTAATTCCATATATGAAATTGCAAGAAGCTTTAACCGAGACAATAAAGGATCAAGCCACCTTACTCACACCAATACATTCGAAACAAACTTACCAAGACACACATGAAGAAATTACAGGAACGGCTCGACATCGAAGCGAGTGCCAGTCAGCTATTGCAATCGAGATTAATCGACATTGCAAGGGGTTAACGAGCTGAAAAATCAGATCTAACGCACGCACTGATCACGATGATGACTGAAAGAAACTCTCAGAGAAGTCAGACCAAGAATGAAAGGGCAAAGGAAAAAACAAGCAACCTGACAACCACCAAAGCGCGAAAGGAAATAGAGATCGCCTCACCTGATGAGGAGGCAGAACCTATCCCACAAAAAAAAATGCCAAACATTCCGGTGGAAAATTTCATTGACCTGACCGAACCCCTGAGCTCGCTCACGATTCCTACAAAAAACAACTTGGAAAAACCTGAAAATTACGACATCTTCAATAAATGAAGTAAAACGACGACAGGTGAAGAGAAACAAGAAAAAAAGGTATAAATGGCAAAAACAAAAGAAAAACAGGTTCACACGCTTTTCTGAGAAACCTAAAAATTCCTGAAAAAGAAAGCGCAGAAAAAACACAGAAAAAGAGCAGAAGACAAAATCGCCCCAAAAGGTAAAAAGGGGGAAACTGCGACAAAAATAGAATCACCGCAGCATGAAGGAAATACTGAAGAAAGATCAATGGACGAATTGATGGAGTGGTCAGTACATGAGGACGAAATTGTTAACCTATCAGAGGAGGCACAAATTCAAATGAGCCAAGATTCCATGATTACCATAAACCACTACAAGGAAACCCACTTACAAGACTCCACAAGATACGATTATACACTTGATGAAATCTCAAATGAAGAACTACAGGATATAACACAAACAAAAGAAGACTCACAAGAAGAATCACAAACAGAGAGGAACGAAACGCGTTATGAAGAGAGCAGTTCTGATGAAGGCGAAACATCAACTGAGCAGAAGAGAAAGAAAAAGGATTGGCGAGACTCACCGGAGGGAGAAACGGAAATGAAAATACAACTGCCGATATTCATTGATCCACTTAAAAAAGTGAAAAGCCCACAGCACAAGATAAAACTATAAAGAATAACGAAACAAAATGACAATTTGATACTGAACCGTACAAACATACTGAGGCTGATGCACGTGATACCGAATATGAAAGAAATATCTACCAAAGATATCCACACCATTGAATTTATGGACGATGCAACAACAGACCAAGTATGAATTGAATTTGCCAACAAAAAAGCTCTAACAAAGATGATTGACAATAAGAGGACTCTAAAACAACTAGGATTCAATCTCATGTTTTCAGAACAAAAAAAGAAAGAGGCGGAAGAACAAAGAGCCACTTCAGACAAGCAAGAGATGACACACCAAAAATACCAAGAAAGCAACAGTAGAAAGGAAACCCAAAATAAACCCAAGGAGACTATTCAAACAAGGAGAGCGACAGAAGACGGAAGAATAGAAGAAGAATCACAGCGGAATTGGCAGGACTCACGCAGTAAACAAGGAATATGGAGACAACTTGAGTCAGATTCAAACGAACAAGAAAGCCACAACAACCGAAGGTAACAACGAAAGAATGTAAGTACGACTTCACTCTCACTATGCTCTTGGAATACATGTGGCCACAGACATCTTTTTAGAGATACAGGGAAAAATCAATACAACTGAGACATAGTTTGCATACAGGAATCCTGGCTAGCTGACCAATCAATATGCAACCGATACACGGTACTTATGAACTCAGATTCAAAGGAAAAAGGGACATCCATCAGCCGGTCTCCTGACCATGATAAAAAGCCCAGCAAACATGGAAATAATTGAGTTGGAAAATATCCTCCTGTGGGTCCAAGCAACTACAATCAAATTAGGGAATGCCAATATCAAGTCTGACTTTAATATATGCACCAGGAAAAACTTTGTCTGATGTATAATTAACATATATTGGAACCCTACGGCAATAAAAGAAGAATCCTTCATAGATGCTGTGTTCACAGCAATTGATGAAGCCAAACCCAAGCATTCAGGTATAGAATTCATCATTTGCGGAGACTTAAACATACATCTGTGTAACAACGATGGTAAGGAAACAGCAGACAAACTCACATTAGAAACTCGAGCAAGAAAACGGAACAAGGAAATAGCTAATAGACAAATGCTCAGATCAGATTGCCTTGACAGAGCCGGCGGCCGAATGATGCGATAATAGATTACATCTACATGACCAAAGGAATACACGAAGAGATAAATTACTCTACCAATCTCAAAAACTCGAACAGTTACCACTATATATTGAAAAGAACACTGAATGTTGCTCCCATGAAGAAGGCAACCTGTCCCCTACCATGTATGGGGATAAACAAAAGAATGAACAGACTAAGGATTAGCCAGCACAATATCGGAAAGCTACCAAGCGTAATGTCCAAATCAAACCTTGATGACAAACAAAAAATGAATTATGCTTGGCTCCTCTTCCCATACAGGAAAGATATAAAAGGAAACCAAAAAGCAACACAGAAACACCACCATGAATATAACAAAGTTGCACAAAAGAAGAAAGATCTGATACAAACAAAAGCAATAAAAAAGGGAACTTAAGAGACTGGCAAAAAAAATTGAAATGGGCAAAGCAACAACACTGGGAACTGGATGAAAAACAACAAGGCGATGATACTGCAAGAAGATGCAGAGAGAATGCTACAAGCCACGAAAAACCGGAACACGAGACAGTTATGGTCATTGCTAAATGCCCAGTCACAGACCCAAGACGCCATGATAGCAAACGTCCCCGAGGCAAGCTCGATAAAATACTTCACGGATTTATATGGAGAAAAGCAGCTGAATAAAGATACTGAAAAGCGGCCAAAGAACTCTGCATGGCACCTTGTGTGGGAGCTGGACGACAAACAAAGCAATAAAGAGCTTAAATACATCTAGAGCACCAGGACCCCACAGCCTGACCAACATGATTATTAAACAAAACCCGGAACCCTGGAGTTTAATATGCAACAGCATATTCAAACTCATACAAAAAACATACCAGAAACGTGGCAGCAAGCCACCATAATTCCAATATACAAAAACGGATAAACGGAGGAACCGAGCAATTATCGCCCATTGGCCCTACTGGACCCACTAGGAAAAGTATTTGCTAAAATCTTACTAAGGAGCTTGAACATTAGGGCCACTAAGGAAATAAAATAAACCAAGAGACAGGCTGGATTTGTAAAAAATATAGGAACCAACATCAACCTTTTCATCCTGAATTTGCTAAAACACAAAGCTATACAATCTAAGACACACATGTATGCAGGATTCGTAGACCTAAAAGTAGCCTTTAACTCAGTTAATAGAAATCTCCTCTGGAAGAAACTTAGTGACTGGGAATGTCCGATTAACATCTTGAAACTGATCAGGCTACTGTACCAGAACACTACTATAAGGATCAGAATGTCGAAAGAAGGCACACTCTCAGACCAGATAAAGACAATCAAAGGCCTAAAACAGGGCTGCCTATTGGCAGTGACTCTATTCCATCTATATACAGCTGACCTAGAAACAAGCATCTATACACCTCCGATCAATCCACCAAAGTTGAATGGCACAACTATACCACGCATCATGTACGCAGATGACATTGTTGTACTAGCAAAAACACAGAGAGGCCTGCAGATAGCTTTACAAAATCTACAGACGTACATGGTCAAAAACCAGCTGGAAATAAATGTGAAGAAAACAAATTATGACTCTGAAGAAGCAAAACAGCAAGAAATGGCCAGCCAGTGCCTTTCACATTGGAAAGTTAAATACCTCGGAATATGGCTAAACCAATCACCAACAGAGTCAGAATCGTTACTGCTCCTCCAAGATAAAGCACTAGCATTAGCCCGGCAAGCAAAGGTGCTACATGCAAAATACGGAAAATTCTCTATGACACCAGTCATAACTTTTTACAAACAGAAAGTGATGGCAATACTCACATACGGCACAGAAGCAATGTTAAACATAGAAAACACTGTATGGCAACAAATTGAAGGACAGTTTTGGAGGAAAGTATTAAACCTGCCAACATCATTTCCCATGGCACGCATCCGAGCTGAACTAGCGCTACAATCATTGCAATCCCTTGTCGTCTGGAAACAAATGGATCTTTACAGGAAGATTTCGAGGGAAAACTATGCTCCGCCGCTAAAAATCCTACAATATAAGAGTAGCGGGATACTAGCGTAACCTCTGGAAAGGAATCTCCAGAGACCAGCTTCTAAATAGACCCCAGAAAGCAAAAAAGA
This sequence comes from Ambystoma mexicanum, assembly GCF_040938575.1. NCBI lineage: Eukaryota > Metazoa > Chordata > Amphibia > Caudata > Ambystomatidae > Ambystoma > Ambystoma mexicanum. The sequence goes on along the minus strand of NC_090922.1, from coordinate 619,212,351 downwards.
GACTGATAGAAAACGACTGGATAAAGACAAACGAGATCAAGTCCAAATAAGCATTGGATATCCCATGCAAACTAGACATCAGACCAGTCAACAAACTACCAGAATATCTAAAGTGTTTTCCGTCAGTGAAAATCAGAGACACCTTTATGAAAATGAGATTGAACATGCTCCTCACACTAGAAGTTATGGCTGCTAGGAAAACAATAGCAGATCATGAAAAATTCTGCAGATTCTGTGGCGACGGAGAGACAATAGAATGTTTGCATCACATAATGATGACATGCCCAGCTCTAAGCGAGAAAAGAAATGTATCTGTAGGATGGTTCATACAGAAACAAACGTCACTCTCGCCTGAAGGACGGTGGGCACTAATTTTAGCTGGAAAAGAAAAAAAACTGATATACGCGGTAGTGTCGTACTGGAATAACATCACGGAGCAGGCACAGATGGGCTGAGAAACAAGAAAGAAAGAAATGAACTTCCTAAGTTTCCCAACACCGGGTCCGCGGCATATTATTTTATAGAACCTGTGAAATAAAGAAACAAACAACTCCTTAGGTCTTAATATGGCTGCCAAGATTCTTGTATTCAGGTTTGTTTCCTTGGCTTTGAAAATTGAAGTCTTACAGATTGTAGCTGCCTGCTTATATGCAAGAGGATTATGGTCATTAGGGTGTTTACCCCATATACGGTCCAATTTACGCTCAAGTGTTCTGTCCTCGATAACCTCAGAAGTAAAAGGCACATTGGAGAATCAGCTTTTTCTGATGTGTATGTTTGAAAGGGGCAAGTGAATCAAAAGCCCGTTTCGTTGCCTGTCTAAAACGAGAGGTAAAGTCTTCAAGAGTGATGTTTTCTTCGACAGAAGGTAATAGAGGAATAAACAGTGCATGAAAAGCTTCATGAGTCACGTTCCGGAGGTTCCTAGAAAAAGCAGGCATAGTGGGCCGCTGTGTCTCGTTAAGAGTGCCATTGTTATATATCTCAAAGGATAAGAGGTAATGGTCGGAAAAAATACATCAATCAATACATGGGAGATTTTTAGTTTTTTGACAAAACCCAATCCAAGGTGCCTCCCCCCCCCCCCAATGTGGGTATGCAATTTCACATACTGGACAAATTCCAAAGTATGAAAGATCTCAAGTAGAGATGTATCTTCTAAATCAGAAGGCTCATTTGTCCATAAATTGGAATCACCCAGAATCAGGATAGCAGATTGTAGTTTGAAGGAATTGCACAAAAACGCAAATAATTTCTCCTCAAACCTGGGCGTAGTCATGGGTGGTCTACATAATAATAAAATACTTGCAGGTGTCACAGGATCTACCTTAACTTTCAGAAATAAAGCCTCACAATGATCCAATAACAGAGTATCTGATATATAAAATTGGAATTTTTAAAAAAAATGTATTAATGCTACACCACCTCCTCTTGTTCACACAATCGAGGTGTAGGTATGAATAGCCAGGCAGAGTCGCCACTTGTAAGGAGTGCTGAGCAGCCTCATGGAGCCATGTCCCCGTAATGGCCAAGAGATCCACTTTGGTTTGAAAAATAAAATCAGTTACTTCAGAAGCATGTTTAATTAAGAAATGAGTAAAGCGCATTTGGGTATGTGTGTGGAAGGTGATAGCCCAAAATTCTGTTGCATTGTCGGTGGATGTTGGCGACTTAATATTAGGAACCGTAAACTGAGCCGGCAGCAGAGGTGCTGTAAGTAGATTGAATTGGTTAGATATTTAGATACAATTTGTGTTCTGATTCTCGCCTAAGTTACAGGTGTTTGGGAGGTCCTCCATAGCAGTCATTAATCTAGCCCTGTGGTTTCTCTGAATAACAGATTAAGTCACAATGTGACGACATATTAGTAGTAAAACAGGCAGTACAAAGATAAACCTGAAAGAATTGGCGATACATGAAGTGCACTCACCTAGTCACAAACCGGCACAGATGCACCCGACAACGTCATTAATGGGCAAAAGTAGTACAGACTTCGTGGGAGTTCTAGTTTTAGAGTGCAGGCAGGCTCAGATGCTGTGCACAACCATGCATGTTCCTGTACCACATAAGTAATGAAAGTTCAAGGACGAGGTGGGCCCCAGAGATCGAGTAAAACTCTTTTGGCACAAATGTGCACTTAGATACATAAAACAATATAATGATTAAAAGGATCGCAATATCCCTTAAAAGTAAGTATTTTTAAAATAATGTTTCTAAAAAAGGAAATGGCAGTGTGACAGTAGGCAAATACAAATTAGGAGCAGTAAGTTATGGACACAACCTCAAACTCAACCCTGGCAAAACACAAATAATGGTTATATCCAAAAACAACCACTACATCCTGTGGCCAACAAAACTAGGAACAGCACAGACACCATCAACAACAGTGAAGAACCTCGGAGTTCTGATGGACAACAAACTAACACCTGAGCCACAAGTAAATGCTATAATCAAGAAATGCTTTGTCCTCCTGCACACAGTAAAAGGATCCTACCGTTCCTCTCCTTTACCCACAAAACACTCACCATAATCGCACTTATGTCCAGAGTAGACTACGCCAACAGCCTATACCTTGGAATGCCAGAACGCCTACTAAAGAAACTTAAGCGTATCCAAAACGCAGCGGCCAGGCTCCTGCTCAAACTACCACAAAGAGACACATTAGCCCAGCACTGAAAATACTACAGTGGCTACCGATAAAACAGCGAAAAAGGTTTAAAACAATGTGCATAATGCACAGAGCAATCCACGGTCGAGGAGCAGAGTTTCTAAAGAAGAAAATAACCATCTAACATCCAGCAAGACAACTCAGATCAAGCTACGACATTTGTCTAGAACCAAAACCATACAATAAAAGAAAATTCGGAGGAGCATCTTTCTCACACCTGGCTCCTAAAACATGGAATTCCCTACCAAAAAAAACATACGTACTACAAGGGATCATCTGGAATTCAGAAAACTACTAAAAACTTGGCTCTTCACCCCAGAATCAGAAGGGAACGAGTAGGAATCAAACTCTGGCAGAACCAGGAGCCCCAGGGAGGGACCTACAATCCATTGTCTAACCATCCCCAACTGGTGGGTGTAGGGAGGACATTTTGGACCTCTTATGCACACACACCGCCAGGCTTTGAGGAATTCCATAGTAGGCAGGGACCTCCCGCCCCACTAGAAGTCAAGAGAGCGACCCATAACCTTCCTAACCATCTGTAATCCTAGGGCAGGGGGGACACACCTCCATGACCCAAGTACACATACTGCTAGACTTCTACAGAAGGTAATTACCATAATGCAACGTACCTACCGACTAGGATGCCAAACAATATCAAAGCACACAGGATAGTCATAGATGCCAACCACAGAAACCAAAGCAAAGAGGTAAGAAACCCCCCCTGCTAACCCAATACTAAAAACTCATTTTTCAGCAAACTCCTCTTTTACAGAAACTCAGACGACCACATCTCTGCACAGCAAACCGCACGTATTTCACCATACTGCAACAACATACAAACATATAACCATGCACAACAGTACATGGGAATTGCTCATACTCGAAAATCACACCCAAGCTCAGCAAACGGTGCAAACCGAACTGAAGCTACCAACAGAACAACATAGCTCACTTCCTTATTCCCACTGCATCCTACTAACCGCTCCCACATCGTCCTTTTTCAGATCCGCCAGAGGACCACTGTGGTGGTGATAGTGCACGGTACAAGTAACCTGTAACATTAACATTCCTAATATCACTAAAACAGAGGGGTAGGGGCAAAAGATAGGAATCTAATTATAATTGCAAACATTCTAGTAAACTCACGATTAACAGTTACATAGCTTGCACCATACTGTTCTAGACCAATAATACATTACTTCATGGCCTAACCATCTGTCCCACAGAAGAGGAGAAGCAACTACAGTCTATTGCTCTGACCCACATCACACACATTGTGAAGAACTATCCCACACCAAAGCAAAGTCAATCCAAAACCATGTGGATAGCTCTAACACCTCACCCACCCCGCCCATCCCCGAGGCAAGGGTGAGGTGCTTTGATCTCTGACCCAACTTTAAATGTGGAGCTGAATGCTGGGGTACTACGATCCAGGAGCAGGACATGAGGCCTGCCGCAATAAAAACACAAACAAATGTAGTTGCTGTGGAGAAATAAATGAAGTGTTCCGAGGAGGTATGGTGAGGTGGAGCTCAGAGATAACCGTAATTCACTGAGATCACCATTGCCTATTGGGCCAATTAATGCTACCCCCAGTTCTATCTAAGTGACTGTCAAGCGGGAAAGAAGGGAATAGTTTCTTACCTGTAACTCCATTTCTCCAGCATTGGTATCTTTCATGGATTCACATGCTTAGAATATTCCCCGTCGACAGACTGGGAACCTTCGGTAAGCTTATAAAGCAGTTTCCCATAGGAAAACGTTTGACACTTTCGTGTCCCATCTACGTCGTTTTGGGCCGCGCAAGCATGCCCCACTAGGACGTAGCAGTATAAATGCCCCGCCCTGGCGGCTCCCTTCAGATTTCGACCCCTCCAAAGTAGAATGAGGGGAAACCAAGAACTACAAGACGATTGCATTTAGGGGAGGCCGGCGGGCACATGTGAATCCATGAAAGATACCAATGCTGGAGAAATGGAGTTACAGGTAAGAAACTATTCCCTTCTCCAGCATTGGATCTTTCATGGATTCACATGCTTAGAATAGAATGCACAGCAGTGATCCTGAAAAAGGAGGTGTGAATGCAATCCGGCACCCTCCCAATCCTGCTTATAGCGAACCACGCTTACATAAGATTCGAATTTAAAGTGTGCCATAGTACCTGCACAAAGCAATACCCATATAAAGCTATAACAGTATACATAAACTATATATATGTCCAAATCAGCATAGACCCTTCTTGAAAAAGGGCTTACCTTATTGAAATAGATGGCGCAAGACTGCTCTTCCCATTTGTGTTTCGTCCGCATGCTGTCGTTCGAGGCAGTAGTGGCGGGTAAATGTGTGAGGCACTGACCATGCTGCCACCTGGAAAATGTCTCTCAGCGGTATTCCTGCCCACAACGCTGTCGACGACGAAGTCGCCCTGGTTGAATGAGCTCTCGGACGTCCTTGTAGCGTTTTTCCCGCTTTTGAATGACAGAAGGCAATCGTCGACAAGACCCATCGGGCCAGTCCCTGTTTTGAAATTGCCTTCCCTTTTGCTGAAGGGCCATATGCAACGAAGAGTTGCTGCGTAGATCGAAGTTGCTGAGTTCGATGAAGGTAAAATTTTAGAGTTCTCTTGACATCCAAGGTATGTAGGACCTTTTCCGCAGCCGATGAGGGGGTCGCGAAGAAGGTGCGCAGGACAATGGATGAGTGCTTATGATAAGTTGTAGGAACTTTTGGGATGAAACGAGGACTTGTTGACAGAATCACTTTGTCCTTGAAAAATCTTAGGTACAGAGGGTCTATGACCAACGCTTGCAACTCCAAGATCCGTCTAGCTGATGTTATAGATATTAGAAAGGCCACTTTCCATGACAAGAACTTCATCAACGATGTGGCCATTGGCTCAAAGGGTGGTTTCATTAACCCTGCTAGCACTATATTCAGGCTCCACGTTGGTGGAAAACGTTTAACCAGAAGGAATGTCCGGAACAAACCTCTCATGAAGTGTTTCACTAACCTGTCGCTAAACAAGGGAGACTACTTCCTTCTTCTTGTGACCCTAGAGATGGCCACCAGGTGAACCTTTAGTGATGAAAAGGACAATCCGATTTTTGCTAGGTATAGCAGATACGTCAGAAGCTGTTCCGGAGTAACCCTGAGAGGTTGCACTCCTGTCTGTCCTTGACACCACGCACAGAATCTTCTTCACTTACACCTGTAGGACTTGTTGGTGGAAGGGGCTTGGGCAGCTTGTAAGATCCTCCGACAGTCCGAGGAAATGTTCAAGGCACCAAATTCTGAAAAGTCAGGAGCCAAGCTGTGAGATTGAGACTGTCTGGATTGTGATGCCACACTGTTCCCTCGTCCCGGGACAGGAGGTTGGGAACCCTTGGGAACATAATCGGATGATCCGCTGACAGGTGAAGTAGGTCGGAAAACCACGGCTGCCTCGGCCAACACGGTGCCACCATGATGACTCAGCACCTGTAGCTGCGTATCCACTGCAGAGTTCTCCGTATCAGAGGAAATGGAGGGAAGGCGTAGAGGAACTTGTCCGTCCACGGGAAGGAGAACGCTTCCCCCAGCGAACCTTCCTGTGGCCACCTGCTGGCATACATCTTGCACTTCTTGTTCCTCTTCGTGGCGAAGAGATCCAGCGGAGGCCGCCCCCATTTCTCGAAGACCTTCGACAATTGACCGGTGTCTATTTCCCACTCGTGAATCTGGTCCATATTTCTGCTGAGCGAGTCCGCCTGTTCGTTCCTTACTCCTGGAAGGTGATGAGCTACGATGGATATATCGTGTTTCAGAGCCCAGTGCCACACCTTCTGAGCCTCGATGGAAAGGGCTCTAGATCGTGTGCCGTCTTGCTTCCTGAAGTAAAGCATCGCTGTGGTGTTGTCCGTTAAAACTCTCACTGTGGACCCCCTGATGTGAGGCAGGAACGCCCTCAGGGCCCAGCGCACTGCTCTCAGTTCCAGAACGTTGATGTGCAGGAGAGATTCCCTCTGAGACCAACAACCTTGTGTTTGCAGTGTGCCCATGTGTGTCCCCCCAGCCAGTTAGGGACGAATCCGTCAATATGGTTAACCGAAACTCCGGCTCCTGTAGGGGTGCTCCTTTGGATAGATTCTGGAAGCTTTTCCACCACTAAAAAGCTAGTAGGAGCTCGTCGACTGTCAGTTCGTCTGACCAGAGGCCTTGAGCCTGCATCCACCGGTCCGGCAGAAGCTCTTGCACTGGCCTCATGAACAGGCGGCAGTTGCCCACCAGAGGAATGCAGGACGCCATAGCGCCCAGGATTGACGTATATTTTCTCACTGACAGTCTGGTATTGATTTTCAACTGACCTGCCAATCGACTGAGTTTGGTGATCCTGTCGAGGGATGGCCTCACTAACCCTGACTGGGTCTCGAACTGTGCGCCCAGGAACACCAAGCTTCTCGACGGTGTTAAGGAGGATTTCTCGAAGTTTATCGCAAAGCCCAGCCGTTGTAAGAGGTTCATGGTGGCCTGCAAACTTGTGCGTCGACATAGGGGAGGACCCCCTCACCAACCAGTCGTCGAGATACGGGTATACATGATGGCCTTGCCTTCTCAGCCAGTCTGCCACCGGGGCCAAACATTTCGTGAACGTTCTGGGAGAAGATTTCAGTCCAAAGGGAAGTACTGTGAACTGGTAGTGAGTCCGCCCTACCACAAACCTTAGGAACTTCTTGTGTCGCCGACACATCGGTATGTGGAAGTACGCGTCCTGCAGGTCCAGAGACGCCAGAAAATAGCCTTCTTGAACTGACAGGATCACTTCTTGGAGCGTGAGCATCTTGAACTTTATGCTTTTCAACGATTTGTTTAGCTCGCGCAGGTCTAGGATGGGACGCCACTTTCCGTTTGGCTTTTTCGCCACAAAGTATCGGGAATAAACCCCTTGACCCCTTTGTGACGACGGAACCAATTCTATAGCACCTTTTTGTAGCATAAGTGCTACTTCCTGCTGCAACACGCTCAGATAGGATTGAGCTACAAACGCTGGTGGAATGTGCGGAGGGTTGCTTTTGAATTGCAGTGAATGTCCGTATCTTACAGTGTCCAACACCCATTGATCCGCTGTTATTTGCTCCCGTTCGTTGATGTTACATGATACCCTGCCCCCCAGAACGTTCCGATGCCCGTCATTGCTGGTCCTTGGTCTGCTTATCCCTCGTCGACGACTAGTAACCTGCTCTCTTCTTGGGAGCCTGGTAGTCCCGGCGACGTTTAGCCGCTTGAGAAGCCCGTCTGTATCCCTGGGAGGAGTATGCTGGCCCACTGAAGGATCTGTCCCTCGATGCCGAGAATATGGAATTTCCCGATGCTCCCCTGAAGGGACGAAAAGACCGGAAACTTCGACCACTCTGGAGGGCCCCCAAGGACCGCGCCGTGTTTGAGTCCTCTTTCATGCCCTTCAGGGCTTCGTCTACCTTCTCGCCGAAGAGGAGGTCTCCTTCAAAAGGCATATCCAGTACCTTGTACTGCGCCTCCGGTCGGAAGTTGGTGCATTTCAGCCATGCCTGCCATTGGAGAACCACACTGTTATTCACCTGCTTAAACCCCGATTCCGCGAGGTCCACTGCGATGTTTATGGCATGATTGGAAGCCTCTTCACCTTCCCTGACTAGCAACATAGCCGCTTTGCGATGTTCATCCGGAAGGTGCTCCTGCATAGGAGCCAGCCGGTGCCACATCTCCCTGTCGTATCTGGCTACTATGGCTAGAGAATTGGCCGCTTTCACTGTGGTAGCACCTACCGACAGCACTTCTTTGCCGAAAGCATCCTGTCGTCTGGCATCACTTTCCGTGGGGGGGTCGTGCACTTGTGCTGGGCCCTCGCCTTCCTCGCCGCCGATACCACCGAGTCAGGAGTTGGTTGGGAGGAAAGGCGCTTGGAAGTAGAGTCTGGGGCCTTAAATGTTTTCTCTAGACAACCTTTTATCGCTGGTTCCGAGAAAGGGTGGCACATGGTCTGCAATCCCTCCTTCCAACCATTATCCAGGATGGGTACTGAAAACACCAACCTTCTCCTTTTCCCCCATGTGGTCGAAAAGAAAACAGTCCTTTTTCTCTTCTCCCTGGGCCAGCCCGAATTCTGTACAAGCCCTGGCCATCATGGTGTGAAATGACCCAATATCGTCTGGGGGAGACGGCTCAGCTGGGCTTCTCGGGGTTTCCAATTCTGCTTCGGACTCCCAGGTTGGATCCCTGGAGGGGGAAAGGGAGACAACTGACGAGGATCTGCTGTCCGAGTCCGAATCCATCAGCTCCCCTTCCTCGTGGCGTGGAGCCGAGAGGTTTGCATCTGGCGGCACTGCCGCGGAGGTTGACGGCAGTGGCCGACGAGACGGGCCTGGGTCGTCAATGACCGACCTAGCCGGAGTAGTTTGAGGTAGTCTGTCATCCAGTGTCTTCAGCAACATTTGCAACGTGGATAAGACTTTCAGCGACAAAAGTGACTGTGGATTGAGCAGAGGGGTAGAACCCGGAATGCTCCCGGAGAGAGGCCTGGTAACCCCTTGTAACCCTAGGTCTTCAGGGCCAGCTATTCTCACATCCTCATCTCCCGAGGACACCAACAAGGCCTCTTGCTGCAGAAGTGTCTCCGGCAAAATTGTGTCGTACACCTCTGGACGCCAGGCCTCTTGCGGGATCTCCGTCGACAAAGCAATTTTACTAGGCCCCGTGACATTGAGAATGCACGAGTGCAGGGGAGAGAGGGAAGGGGGAAAAGTGCAAGGGAGAGGTGAAAAGTACTGAGCAAAGGATAAAAACAACAACTGTTAGTGCAGCCAGCAAAGTGGCAAGTGCAAGGTTTAAGGTGCCGTCAGGGGGTGTCAGATAAGTGCAGGTAAAGGGTCTGTAGGGTTACAGATACAGACCCAAGTGCGTGGGTTGCCAGCAGGCAGTGCGGGTGAATGGCTGTGTGGGCAGGGACCTGGGTCCGTAATCAGAGGGTAGCCAGGTTCACAGAGCCAAAGCAGACAGTTATACAGGGGAGAGGACCGCACCGAAAGATTAGGACAGTGCTCCGAAGTCTGTTTGAAATACTTCATTCTGGTGCCTAGGACTCAACCACCAAGATCCCAAGGGATCCCCATGGGGTAACAAAAGAACCTTTTTCCGTATCCCCATCAAAGGGCAGTAAATCAGTAAGTTCATTGGCTCGTCGGGACCCAAGAACCATCAATTATACATCTTCTGACTTGTACATTTTATGGTGTTGTGTGAGTGGCATCATGCATCATTTTCCATTCAAAACATTGAAGTAATCAAGCCAACAGTACCTTAGTGAATTGCAACGGACTCTACAAGAAAATGCAAATTTATCCACGAATGAACTACTGTCGTGGTCCGGGTAAGCCCTTTTAGAATTAACCTTTCCCCACTCTGCACCCACTGTGATAAAGTAACAATAATAGATTGATAACCTAAAGCCCGACATGGTTTAGCTGTGGGTAAATCCTATCTGATCGCAAAAAGCACAAGGCCACATTACAGCAATGACTAGCATAGTAAAAATATAACTCTCCAGAGAGAGATCGGCACAGATAGATATTTCACTATCAGTTATGTTGTCTACTGTGTTGGGGCTACATGGTGTCACCACACTTGTTTCAAACAGAACACTGAGGAAGTTGCCTCAGCTGAACAATTTCAGGATTCCAGTCATCAATTGACTCCTACTTTGGAATAGTTGCTGCAGAGTGGAAAAGAATGATTCAAATATGGCTGCCCACAGGAGTCAATTGGAGAGCTAATTTGCATACATTCACAGCTCTGCAATGTGCCACTGGTGATGACTTGTTTTGAAAGAAAAATTATGCATGATATAACGCATACCAAAACAGTGTTCGGAATTGAGGGGAGCTACGAGCAATCTAGCTCCTGTGTGTAGCCTAGAAGAGCATGGTTAGCTTGACACCAAAAGCTGCTAGCAGCTACTTTTGGCTCCCCAAGCCAAGTCATGCGGAACAAGCACCAATGTGAATGTCCCAAACACAGAGAGATAAAATCTATAAATAAGTATTAGGACACATTCATGCAATATTTAAAGCATGAGGAGACATGACAAATTTGACAAAATGATAAGTTTGCATTTTATGTGGAGATTAGATTTCCGGAAAGCTATGGAGTAGCTCCTAAAACACTGGTGATAGCTCCTGGTCAATGCTGAACACACAGGAGCAGCTTTCAGACCCTGCTTATCCAACCTCAATTTCGATCCCTGAAAATGTTACCTTCCCATAAAAAGAGGATTATGCCACTCTGCTACAGAAATCTTCTCATTGGAATCTATGGGTATGGAGAGAGACAGATTTTAAAACCTGTTGGGGAGAAATTGTGCTGGTTTGTGGATGGGTTTTTTATTAGCCCACAAGTTAACAACCGCTCCACCACTGTCGCTAGTGGTTTCATGTGCGAAAGAAAGTAAATGTGCTTTCACAATCTAGGTCTATAACAATAACTTTGGCTCTTCAGTGAAGAGCAAATTGGATCTCGGTTTGATTTTAACTGATATTCAAGTGGTATAAACAAGGAAACATCTTATTGGTGGTACTTCCAATGACAAAGTAGGAGGGAGGCCATTCTGTGATTGACAGCCTTATCCTAGGTGAGCAGTATGCAATACAAGTTATTTCCCCAGAATAACGAGACAGCACAAAAAACAAGAAAAAGAAAGCCAGGTAACTTAACAATGAAGTTAAACATTCCTTGAAGATAGCAAATGGCTAAATAGCTGGCAACATACCGGCACAAACTACTATAAACCATGCTAGCAGCTTGTCCACCAGTGACTCTTTTATTAAAGCAATTGATTATTGGCACAACATAGAAGAGATGAACACAGACAAGTGGATGAAGACTGATCACGAACCCCTCGTATTGACCACAACATCACTACACTACAGGAGGTTGCAAGTGTTTAGAAAAGATTTCTCATTTAGCAACTTTCACTCCATAGTTCAATGGACCCCTAAACCTTTTGCTTTTGAACAACTCCCGAATTTTGTCAGGGAACTGAACCTTTCAGCTTCACTCCCCGGGCCTTTTGCTCATTTTGCTATGGGGAAACTGATTCAACCTTCAGGCTACCAGTACTGATAAACAGTTTCCTTTTTACCTTTTAGATAACTATTTAACAGTGCACACAGCATTTTACAATGCAGAGAAATGGGGATACTTTTGTATCACCCTAAACTTTCACACTTAGGATTTTTGGCTACTTTTAGATGTACCTAAAGACAAGATGATGGCAGCAATTATATTTTTACAATTCGTTTGTTATTTCTAGTGTGTACATTTGTGTTTACCACGCGCGGCTATTGAATGTGTTTAATGCCCTGAAATGACCACGCCACAAAATTGCTGCTTGTTCTTTGGCCATATTGTTTGGCCATTTTCCTGCTTTCTCAGATCAGGAAATCCCATATAAGGTAAGGCACTTACCCGGGAAAGCTGCAGCAATTTTTCGCTGTCTAGTAATGCCTTTCTATTTGGGACCCAGGAAGGAGGCGGGACTGTCTGGTACTATTGCACATTCATGGTGCCTGAAAGTCTAGGTGTGTAACAAGAGTTAAAGCCAGAGTGGTCCCCGATTCGTCCACTGCTGGCTCTTTGAATGTTGCAGATGCTTAACATTGTTGGGCTTGGACTTGTTTCTAGGCAGATTCTTGGATCGGAAGAAGACTCCTGCAGCAATTTCTTCAGATCAGTATTGCAGTGAAGTATCCTGTGTAGAAGAACAGCCAAATGAAGATCCGTGTCCGACTTCCGAAGAGGACCAGCATCACTTCCTGAGTTTGGCCCTGAGCGGTGCTTCAACCCTTGGACTGGTGGGACCAACCAATCTCGGCATGTCGAGGATTCAGACGTCCCGAGCCTTCGGAATTGTGCCTAGACCATCCGATGGACTGATCATCCCTCCAATGAGCTACCTCGCTAAAACCATCGCTGTTCCTTGTTCGTCGCCGTACTTTCGCTAGTCACCAGCTTGTGGTGCAATTAGCTTCCTGGCAAACTTCAGCCTCCCAGGTTCAAGGGATCCTGCTCTGGAACGTTTTTTCCAACCACGGCTGGATGGACGTCTGCCATCGCCTGTGTGCAATCGCCGTCGCTGGAACTCGCTTTCCCCTGTCTGAAGTGTTTTGGAGAGGTCTGCATCAGTGCCTTCTGCACTTCATTGCCAAGCATTGCGCTCTGCTCCAGGTGCCAACCAGAAGAATCTTTGCACTCACACCTCAAGGCATAAAATAAGCAGTGTCACAGAGCAATTTGCTATGCAATTCTGTAGGTTTGCTAATTAAATTGACAATTTTTGTCGCAAAGCTAGCTATTTAAGTTACCATCCTCGATGAAACAGAGCAGTAACCATTTCCTCCACTCTTCGTGCCAAAAGCCTGAGTAGCATTGCTGGAACAGAATCATTTTTTTCTTTTTCAAAACATTTCAAACTAGAAGTAATTGGGATGATACTTTTATTAAGCCAACTATATCCTGTATGGCAAAGACTAGTATGTGTTAACTTTATATATATTTTTTAAAAGACAGTCATGCAATCCCATTCCTAAAAATGTAAGTTGTTACATCATGCATAATTGCAGTATTGCTACTGTAAAACACTGCATTGTCTCCATGCTTTACAGTCGAGTTTAGGTCAGTGTATGTAAATCTCATAGTGTCAACTATATTTCATTATGAAGAGGCAAGTGCATCATATTTCAACACTTATATGCGAACATGATCATATGTCCAAATGCTTTTTATGGCAAACCTGGTTCTGTGACCTGCAGGTTCTATTCTTCTGTGCAACTGGTGGTCAACCCATAAACTGATCCCATACTCCTTGACAATCTATCTTATATTCTATGCTTTATACCATACACCCTGAAAGGGAACTGGCAGCAAATTAAGTTATTCCACCTTGTTTGCCCCAATTCTCTGCCTGCTACGCCATCCACTCTACTTACTCTCTTTCCTTTTCCATAATGAATACACAAAGCTAACTAGATGTTTACGCAAAGTAGTGATCAATAGTTTCATTCAGTCCATACAGCCACAGATCTACTGCAATACCATACACTGTAGGTAGCCTCCAAAAGGTCACTTTACTCTGATTTTTTTTTAAACATTTCTTTATGATACGGTTCACATCATTACTTTCTCAGACGACATTATATCACAATTAGGTGCAAAAATTCTGTAACAAAGACCACTGTAAACAGTTACAATATCAGTCGTGACACAGTTTCCCGATCACATCCCTCACATCTCATGCCAATCCGGGGCTCAGAGTTTTGCAACTCTACTCCGCCTCTTGCCATTACCTTTCTTACATTGGCATTTCACGTGCTGCAAAATATACTGACAGGGGGCCCCAGATGCATTTAGGCTTGTTTTGTTGCCCGCAGAGGGTGGCGTAGTCTCTGTCTGCATCTCTCAACCATACCAAGTGATTCAGCCATTTGTTCACCACTGGCGAGGCAGCCTTAGTCCTTTTCATCAGAATACACCTTCTGGCTGCTATCATACAGGTTGCCAGCAATTTACGGTACTGCTGATGTACCCCAGGCGCCCAACCAAACATACCACACATTGTATTCGGCACCGGCTTCCCCAGCATCTCTGTAATGATCCCATTTATTGCCTCTCAGTAGGGGCACAGCTTAGCACACAACCACAGTATGCGTATGAGATCCGTCTGGTCTGCATTGCACCTTGGGCATGTGGCCGGTTTAGTCATGTTGGATCTGTGTACTCGTGCTGGCGATACATAAGCACTGTGGAGGGTTTTAAGTTGGATTAACTAATCTAGAGCTAATGGCTCCAGAGTGTGGTGCCCCATATCATTGCCCATTGCTTATTACTGTAGCTCGCTCCAGAGTTCCTCTCCCACTCTTTTGCAGTGCGGTGCGGTGTGAATTAGCCTGGATGATCTTATATATTGCGGATATTATCCCTCTGCACCCTTGTGTGTTTCTAATATAATGCAGTAATGGTGTTTGTGGGACATCCGGGAATGACTGGAGCCACTTCCGGAACGCAGCCTTCATCCTGAAGTACTGCAGTCTGCGCATTAATCCACCACCCATCTTGTCAACAAACCCCTCATGTGTCACAAACCTACCATTTGGGTACATATCTTCTAGTTGCGCTATCCCTGCTCCCTCCCAGTCCCCTACCAAGGACACATCACATGTCGGTGCCAGGGCTTCTATCCGCCACAATGAGATGCCTGGATCAAACGGGTGTTCCACTCACATTCTCACCAGAACCCTCCTCCATGCATGTATCGTGCAGGCCACCAGATCAATTGTGCACTTGTCTGCCACCTTGCCCGAGATCAGCAGGCCCTGTAATGCGTGGGGATGTACCGAGCCCCTCTCTATGCACACGTGGGGTGTCAGCGGCAACCCCGGCATCCGGAACCTTGCGAAGGTCAGTTGGGCTGCCAAAAAGTATGCCTCCATGTCGGGTGCACCTATTCCCCCCCTCCCTTCTCCCAAGGTAGAATTAGCACCTCCCATTTTATACGAGGGGCCTTTGGGGGCCAGGCCAGTTTGATCATTTGGGAGCGTATCTCGCAGAAATAGCTCGTCGACGGCCATACAGGTACGTTTTGAAAGCTATACAGAGGTTTGGGTACCACCACCATCTTGCCCAGTGCCACCCTGCTCATAAGCGTGACCGGGAGCTTACACAATCTGTCTATGCTAGATTGTAGGACCCGGAGATCACTCCTATGGTTGTTGTTTCACAAGGATTGGTCTTCCCTGCTGACCTTCACCCCCAGGTATGTCATAACATTCTGTTCCCAGCCAAAGCCTTCTGTGTTTGGACGGCGCGTGGTCGCCTCATTTAGGGGGAACAGGGAGGACTTAGTCCGGTTTAGCTTAAGACCCGAGGCTTTGCCAAATTCAGCTATTCCTTGTGTTAGTGGTGCAAGGTTAATCTCAGGGTTCTTAATGTAAATTATCGCATCGTCTGCGTACAGGGACACTAGTTTGCTCGGTCCTCCCATGGCCAGGCCCCTGTTTTCATGCACCCTCCGCAGCCTGCTAGCCAAACCTCAATTGCAAACAAAAATAGTAATGAGGAGAGTGGGCACCTGTCTAGTCTCCCTCCCGAGTGCGAACAGACCCGACCATGTACCCCCTATATTAATTTGTGTGCTGGAGCCCGCGTAGAGCAGCCGCACCGCTCTTAGATAGTAAGCAGGGATTCCCACCTGGGTCAGCACCTCAAAAAGGTAATCCCACTCCACGGAGTCGAACGCCTTTTCCATGTCTAGTAGTGCTGCCACTGCCTGCATGGAGGGAGGGGTCTATTTGTGCCAGGATTGTGAACAGGCGCCCGATGTTCAGTGAAGTTGACCTCCCAGGTATGAATCCCGACTGGTCCCAGTGGATTACCTGTGGAACATAGGGAAGCAGGCGGTCTGGCAGTACCTTTGTGAATATTTTGATATATAGATTTTGTAGGGAGATCGGGCGGTATGATGAACACTCTACTGGGTCCTTCCGGGGCTTGAGGATTAGTGTGACCACTGCTTCACGCATCGAGGGGGATAGCACTCCTGACAACATCCCTTCTTCCCAAACCCCCAGCATATGTTGAGCCACTTCCAGGCCCCATTCCTTAGAAAAATTCCGCCGTTATACCATCTGTACGCGGGGCCTTCGCAGTAGGGAGGGCCCTCACTGCACCCAGTAACTCCTCAACTGTGAGGGGCTTTGCCAGATCCTCTCGGGCTTCAGCGCCTAGTCTGGGGAGTGCCGCTGCCTTGATATATTCTCAGAGTTCCTCCACCTGTAGAGTGCCTCTGGAGGCGTACAGGGATTCATAGTACTCACGGAAAACGTCTGCTATTTCGCTTGGTTTCACTACAAGCTCTCCCTTTGGTGTTCTCACTGCAGTTATTTCCCTGTGCCCGCGTTCGTGTCTGACCAATGCCGCCAGCTGTCTTCCCGGCCTTTCCTCCTCCCCGTATCTGCGGGCCATTGCAGGTTGGGTGAAGTATTTTATCTCCCTCTCTGCGGGCTCCTGGAAGAGATCCAACCCTTTAGTTTGGCAAGCGAGCTCGAGGTGTTCGGCCTGTCCGCTTCCTCTTCCCTGTGTTTTATCTCGAGTTCCGTCTCTTGCAGTTGCATATGGATCAATTTCAATGCATCCCCCACTCAGAACCACCTTAACCACTTCCCACAGGGTCCCTTTCCCAGTTACTGTCCCCAAATTGTCTTGGAAGTAATTTTTTACCAAGCAGTGTATGTCACTTTTGAACACTAGGTCCATTAGTGGCGCTGGTTTAAAACTCCAGTGAGGGTGGAGTGGCGCTGCATCCAGGCGCACCGACCACAACACTGGGGAGTGACTCACATCCCTCCGTGTAGTGTACCATGTGGGGCTTCCCAGAATGTAATCTAGTCTAGTAGAAGTGTTGTGTGCTGTGGAGTGGTGCGAGAATCCCCCCTCTCCCGGGTGTAGCAATCTCCAGCTATCCCCCATGTCCAGGGCCTCCAAAGCTTTCAGCACTGCTTTGCTGCCCTTGTCTGCCTCCTCCCCCCTTGGACCTATCTATGCTTGGATCCACCAGCACATTGAGATCACCCACCCACATAATATTGGTGTCTATATATTTTTGGCATCACCCAAGCAGGGAATTGAAGAATTTGGAGTCGTCAATGTTTGACCCGTACACATTGAACAGGGTCAACTTAGTCTGTCCCACACATCCTGATATAATCCCAAACCTCCCACCAGGGTCTATTGCAGTATCACTAACCCGGAACCCTAGCGTTTTATGCACCAGCGTCATCACTCCCGCTGAATAAGCAGAGTAGATCATAAAACATTTGCAGTTGGCCCAGCTCCTGGCGACCCCCTAACTCCCCTTCCCTTTGAGGTGGGTTTCCTGGAGCAGGACTATCTTTGCTCCATGCCTCTTGCAGTATTGCACCACCTTCCGGGCTTTACGTTGGTCATTCAGCCCCCGCACATTCCAACTCAGTACTTTATGCGTCATTGCTCGGGTGTGGATCAAAAAGGAGAATTTGCCATCCCCTCCTTACCAACCTTATGTCGGCCTGCCTTGTGGTCGTTCCGAGATGTGAACCTTTTTGTAGAATCCCATTCTTGCTGTGGAATATATTTACCCACTCAGCAGTACTCCGCCCGCCCCCCCCCATCACCAAGCTGCATTTCAGCAGAAACAGGAAAATGGCTATGCTGGCTCCTGTGAGCACCATTGCACCCAAACTGCATTTTGCAGTGACAAAAGGATGGCTGCACTTTTTTGCCAAGTACCATTGGGCAAGATGTACCAGGGAGCACCCCGAGAAAGGCCACTAGGGTGTGTTCTTGTTTGTCTTAACGAAATGGAATGAAAAAGCAGCGCTGTTTTGCTGCAAGCCCAAAATTCCCACTGAAAAAGGGAATATTTCACCTTTAAAATGATGCCGCTCTGATGCCATTTGTCCCTGTTCTTCATCAGACAACCTTTATCAAAAATACTCTGTCATGCCCAGCTACATTCACATTGTGCTCCATCAGAAAAGAGCCTTATTCCTGAAAGACAGGCTGTGCGAGCCATACCTGAGACAATCATCTAAAGCTTTCCTTCAGCTACACGGCACACGGTTACATTTTGCTAAAAAATGTTAAAAATCACTGCTTGAAAAGAAAATCATAGTTTTCTGTGCACATGTCAATTTCATGAAGACTTTTGCCTGGCACAGACTGTTGTGTAAAACAAGCCGACTACAGCTAAATAACAATATTGGGAAGTAGATGGATGATAAATCCCAGCAGCATTGACCACGTGTCAAAATGGAATTTTACAAACCAGAGAAAAGAAATGCCCATTTTTAAAAGTGCAATGTTGAATGAAAGCTGGTCTGTGCCTGGCAATGTAAAGGAGTTTGTTGCTGGGGAAACATATATGGGTAGTTTATTCAACAGGCTTTTTTTAAATTCAGGACAAAATAAAAGAAAAAGAAACCTCAAACTGCATGGGCTGGATTTTGCAAGCTCCCAAACAGGTTATTCCTGTTGGCAGAGCTAAGGCTTCCCCCAAAAGGGAACCACCATAAACTTAAAGGACACAAAAGTGATAATTGCTAGGTTGGAAAACCTTGACTGACCAAGACAAAGACACGTCACATACTAATCAGACTTGGGTCTGGGCTGAGCCATCTTGCAATGGAACTTCCAGGACACAGATGTGCAAAGTGAAAAATCACACCTACTTGTGACTTCTACAGGAAGCTTCAAAGGAAATCTGTGTGACAACCCTGGATTGAGGGGGTAGCTTGGAAGCTATACCCGTATATGGGAAACAATACTGAACATTTGTTTCCAAAGACTATTTTATAAATAAAACGTAAGACTTTTATCTTTACCACAAGACTTTGCAAAAATGTGAAAAGTGAACAGTTTAGATGTGATTTTATGGGATTTCATTTAAGAAGTCATAGACTTCACTGGCGCATGGGGAATAGAAATGGCAGAGAATTGGGTATTATAAGGAAAGTATCCATGATGCCATTGCAAATTAATACTTACATGCCTAATGATAATCCACACCCAACTATAAAGTTATAGAATTTTAAGTGATATAATCCTCACTGAAAAGCGCAAACAACAGGTTGAAGGTCGAAACTAGGTCCCACAACCGTAAGGCTTGGACTGCTATGCTCTACCTACAATATGTAATCTGCCCATGTGATTGGTTAAAGTGCCACAAATGTATAAATGTGGAATAAGGTTATGACTGATTTTTGGCAAAAATGACTGTGGGAAGGCTTTTTACCTCATAAACTGCAACCTCGAATTGGGACTCCTCTCGGGGGGCGCTGTTGCGCACTGCAGTGATGGCCGCCTGATTTGTGAGCTCCCGCTCCATTCAGAAATCCTTTGACTAAACATCCCTTTTGGAGCAGTCTGATGCACTATAAACTACGGTACAGATGACCCAAGTACTCATTTCCAACTCCTGAAAATCCTTTTGAGCTGCAATCAAAAGCACCAAAGTTATGGGGGTTTGAGTTTTGACCGACCCATGCTACAGGCGCGATACATCTGGGACCACAGAGAGGATATGACTCGAGGCCGTGGATTTGGTGTGGCGGAGGGCCGCGAATGGGCAGAGCCTGAGACTGTAACCCGCGCCCGAGATGCAGGATCCGAGCGGGTTGGAGAGGAAGCAGGGCCGGTGTTCTCAACACTCACCTGCCGCTGGGCCCGGAGGCCGCCCTACAACCCGCAGTGCCCTGTGAGGAGGGACGCGTGGCAATACGACATCGCAAAACGCGGAGGCCTAGTGGGACGACAGCACAAACTGCTCCATACCACGTAAGGTCATCAGAGGTGCGGCAGAGGGGGGAGGGGGTCCATCTGGCCCGGATCTCACCGGCGGAACTGGTGTGGGCCCCCCTGCTGTTAAACGGCTGCTCCAATACTGGTCAACGATACAGCCGCTCCCGGCGCATAACACAGGCCTGGCCCGCCCGAGGACCACAAAAATACTGTACCGGCCACTATGGCCATCCTCAAATAATAGCACGGGGCCACACGCATGCATCCTAATTTTGAATAATACAGCTTCTTATTGAAAACTGTATACCGCTGACGGCCCCTTGGGTATGCTGTAATATTTTCGGGCACGCCGCCATAGGGGCCGAGCTGGTGGAGAACCTGCATGAATATTTAACCTGTAACCAACGCCCAGCTTACATCTTCAATATGAAGCCGGTACGCGGGGATTGAGAGGGTGAGCGGAGTGGGGAAGGGCCGGTGCTCTCAACGCTCCCTCGCCACCACCATAGAACGTGCAGCAGCGCCACACTGCTACAACACGCTGTGACCTGGAGATACCGCAGCACGTTCCGCCTGAAATCGAGTGGGGAGGGCAGTCAGAGGTTCGGCAGAGGAGAGGAAAGGGCCATCTGAATGTGATCTGATCGGCGAGGGCCGTCGTGGTCCCCCCTGCCGTTCCAACTGCTGCTGGCACTCTGTCCGGTCCTGCCCGCCCTGCTGTATACACGCAGCCCCCCGGCTCTTCAATCCCATTCCAGATGGACTGGCCACTTGATGACTACCAAAATAGATTGAAGCACAACACTTAAGGGCACGCCGTCCCGGGGGTCGAACCGGCGGAAGGCCTACCATTGGCTGTCCGGCAGGTTCTGGGCACTGGAAACTCCTTAAAAGCTCTCAAAGATTAGAGCACCACAAACCAACATCGATCTCGTAACCTGGCAACATAGTACGTGGGAGAACACAGCGGTGGGCTAGCCCCAAGCCCTAGAAGCCTTGTTCTAGCTCCCTCATTGAAACATCATACAAGGAACAGAAGCAAAAGGGCACGTGAGTGCGGGGCAACCAACAGCCGGTCAAGAAGAACAATAAAGCCAGTAAATTACACAAACAGCATCATGGGCGAACCACTAAAAACAGGGAAGGGAGGCAAGACTCCTAGTAATAAAAAGAAAGGCCCAATGGATGCCTATACTGGTAGCCAAACACAAACTACTACTGCAAACATACACATCAATGCCAATGAGGCCCTGAATGCAAATAGTGGAGATCAGGAGGACAGGCTGACAACGCAGAAAACAGAATAAGCACTAATGAAGACACCATTGCACACCATAGCCGTGACATCACCCAGCTCAAAGATGCTATGTCCAAAATGCAGAATAAATGTGAGGACCTTGAATCTAGATCAAGGCGAAACATCCGTGTAGTGGGCGTGGCGGAATCTTTCGGAAAAGGCCAAATGGAAAAGCAACTTGAACTGCTACTTAAATCTGTATTTGGACCAGAGGCGTTCTCCGAGCATTTCCTGGCTGAGAGAGCACATCGTATATTGGCCCCAGCTCCCAAGCCAGGTGCGCCGCCACGTATGATAATTGCAAGACTCCTTAATTACAGGGACAGAGACGTAATCCTACGAATGACGAGGGAGGCTGGACCACTCCAATATGAAGGGAACCGGATACATATATACCCAGACTTTTCTGCCAGGGTTCAAGCGAGCAGAAGATCCCACAAACCAGTCAAAAGACTCCTTAGAGAACACCAAATCCTATATGCCTTGATGTTCCCGGCCAAGATGAGGATTCAACATGCAGAAAGGGCGCATTTTTTTGAGTCCCCGGCTGAGGCCATGCAGTACCTTGAGACTTCCATACCCCTTCCTCCCAGAGGGTGCAGACCGGCACAAAATAACAGGCCCAGGCCAGAGGATTAAGATACATCTGATGTTTGAACACTTGCTAAACTACTGTACCATCAAAACTGCAGTCCTAATAGTTTGAAGGTCTAGGCGGCTCCATCTAAAGTGATTACTGGAGCCAAACTGGCGGCCATGTGGAACAACATGGCCACCCCTGGAATGCTTCATGAATTCATTTGGGTACATTGTCAAGTTGGGGGTGATGATGAGGGTGGGAGGGAGGAAAGATGGAGCGGAAGTTGGTGGTTCTGTTGTGGATTTGACCAAATATGAGATAATGAAGTGGATTGTTGCCACTTCAGGGCATTATGCCCAGTAGAACGGTTCATAAAGGTTAACTGTTGGTTGAATGTTAAAAACATGGTTACACGGAGACTGGCACTGGCCGAATCGCACAAATACTATGGATCTGATAGACGAAATAAAGTCACAATTCCTCTCTATAATGCATGGGTGATGGGCTGAGGATAAAACTGTTGACGTGGAATGTGCGCGGATTAAACAACCAGCTGAAGGTCAAGAAAATTGGTAATGATGTCACTATGCATGGCCCCAACATCCTAATGCTACAAGAAACCCATGCAATGGGAATGAGTAACTTACAGCTATTTCTCAAATGGGGGAACTTAAGGTTTCATACTGACTACTCCTCACAATCTAGGGGGGTTATTACTCTCATCCATCCTAGTTTGGGATTCGGGTTGGAGGGCCACAAAGTCGATCAGATGGGTAGATATGTTATGGTCTGGGGGAAGTGGCGGGCCAGCAACTGCTCTTGGTCAATACATATGGGCCTAACATAGATGACCCCGCTTTCTATATGAATGTATCAGACGATCACCTCACATGATATTTCCAATGTGATCTGGGGAGGGGGATTCAATGTGGCTCTGGATCCCACACTGGATAGGTCCACGAATACTATCAGAATGCCCAGCAAAACAGCTCTGACCCTGTGCCATATTCTCCCGCAGCTGTCATTGGTAGATGCCTGGCGGGAAGTACACCCGGACAGCAGGAACTACACATACTACTCTTCAGTCCATAAATTGACTATTGGTTGATTTCCACGGCTATGACTACAGCAATGAGAACATGTGAAATTCTTCCCCGTACATTATCAGACCATTCCCCAGTATCGCTGGAACTAACGCTCTGGGATGGTCCCAGTCCTTAAAGGAGGTGGAGAATGCCGAATGGGATGCTGGGGGAACCCGGGGTGGTGGAATCACTGCATATAAAAATGGTAGAATTTTTCACGAACAATATGGGATCGGTTGGTAGATGCTCTACATTGTGGGAATCCTTCAAGGTTTGGGTCAGTGGGGTCCTGATGTCGAAGTCGGTTGGCATGCTGAGAGGTGTCCGAGCTGAGTTAACAGACATTGAAAGCAAACTAGACACGCTGGAAAAGACATACACCCGTACGCAGAATAGCGAAATATTGGCCGACATACACACAAATCTTCAGGAATTCGATAAGCTGGCCATTAGAGAAGTACGCTATATGGCAGCCACTATGCGGGGGCGCAGGTATGGGGAGGGTAACAAGGCGGGGAGAACACTGTCTAATCTACTCAAACACGATAAACAACCATATCAGATCACTAGTATACAAACTGCACAAGGGGATGTACTCCTGAAGGATAAGGACAAACTGGGAATTTGCTAAATTATACAAAAAACTGTACGCAAACAATGATAAGAAATTGCACGCAGAAATGTAATCATATCTCGAGGCTCTCTCCCTTCCAAAACTCCCTAATGAAGATCGCTTGGCAATGGATCAGCCAGTGACGGCGGATGAAATAACGGAAGCAATCAAAGCACTCTCATCAGGCAAAGCACCAAGCTCAGACGGGTTGGGAGCCGAATTTTATAAAGAGTTCAGCGAGGAATTCATTCCTATATTAATTCAGGTTTGGGAAGAATCCCTTGAGAGCAGCATATTGCCCCCAACTATGAGAGAGGCTGTAATTACGGTGCTCCCTAGGCCGCGTCGACCACCACAGGACGTTTCCTCCTATAGGCCCCTTTCCCTTATAATTACTGATGCCAAAATATTTGCAAAAGTTCTGGCCAATCGTCTTTTACCAGCAGTTCCCACACTTGTACATCCCGATCAAAACGGGTTTATTCCTGCAAGATCCACAGCCCTAAATCTCTGCAGGCTCTTCAGCATAATGGAACAACTAGACCCAGGTAGAAACGCGGTGGCCATATCCCTAGATGCCGAAAAAGCCTTTGATTCGTTGTCATGGGTCCATCTCCTTGCTGTACTGAAGGCATTTGGGATGGGCCCCAATTTTATTAGATATGTTAAACTATTATATACGGACCCCGGTGCACGGGTGTTAAACAACAGATCCATCTCTGAGTTGTTCCTACTGGGTAGGGGCACTAGACAGGTCTGCCCATTTTCAGCTCTATTATTCGCATTATCCATAGAACCAATGGCGGCTGCGGTGCGGTTAAGACAATCCGACAGGGGGATTAAAATGAAAGGATCCACTCAGCTTATATCATTATATGTTGATGATACGCTATCGTACGTTCGGAAACCTGAGATAAACTTAGCACCTATCATGGCAGAAATACAGGAGTTTGCAACATATTCAGGTTACACTTAACATGACCAAATCTGAAATATTCCCACTCACACCGGCCACCAAATGCCCTGACATAACACACGGACTCAAGTTGTCGGAACAACACATTAGATATTTAGGAGTCCTTGTGTCCAGGGAAAAACTCAAGCTGTATGAAGATAATCACGAAAGCGCATTCCAAATGATACATACAAAACTACAGTTGTGGGGACGCCTCCCGATTTCACTATACGGCAGAGTGGCCTTCCTTAAGATTGTCATCTTGCCCAAGCTGCTCTACCTTTTTGTCAACATCCCTATATGGCCTGGGAGGGCCTTTTTCGCCAAGCTCTGATCCATGGTGGTAACATTCCTCTGGATTGGGAAGACAGCGAGGATAGGGTGGGAAAAAATGACAGAGCCATACTCCTCCGGTGGGGTAGCTGCCCCCGACTGAGCTTTACTACTATGTTTCCCAGGCTCAATTTGCAAAATACTGGTACAAATTCACAACTAGAACGCCCCACACATGGATAGAGGAATACACCACACACCCGACGAACATACAATCAGTTATTTTTGATTCAAGATAGAGGGATACCTGCGAATACAACCTGGTAAGATGCACTGTCAGGGCATGGGAGGCCATATACAAAAGGTTGAAGCTGGAGACACCCTATAACCCGGAAATACCTCTTTGGAACTTCCCAGACATGCCACCCACTCAGGACAGCAGCATACAAGAATCTTGGGACCCTAATCATGAGATGAAAGTGGGTGATATGTTTATCAATGGGAAATTTGCAATCCTGGGGGAGCTGCTGAGGGCGCTGGGAGGTGGGCCGCTAATAACACTGCAATACTACCGCATGAGATCTGCCTTCCAAAAGAGATGGCCACTGTTCCCGGATGGACCCCAACACACCCATGTATACAGTTGATAACTTCCGAGGGAGGCCTAGGGATCTCCAAGCTATATTCGGGGGTGCAGGCTCACACCCCCACGGTAAATCGAATTAAAGAAAAATGGGAAAGCGACTTGCAGATGCCCATCGAAGATGAGAAATGGGCCAGGTACTGCTCACTTACTAAGAATGTTTCACTCAACGCTGGGTTACGGTTAATCCAATTCAAAATCCTTAATAGGTTACATTATACACCGGCAAAAATAGCAAAATTTGTAGCAGAAAGCTCGGATGCCTGCCCTAAGTGCAGTGCACCCCGAGCCGGAGCCCTTCATATGTACTGGCAGTGTCCGGTGGTGGCGGCATTTTGCAGTAATGTGGCTGTAATGCTGGAGGAGATAGCGCAGGTCCCCCCTGAGTTGACTCCTCAGAAATACTTGTTCGGGGACATTGGCAAGCGCTCCGAGAAAGCTAGAAGAGTGTTTAATATCTCATGCGCAGTGGCCAAAAAGTGCATACTACTGAAATGGAAAAACACAGGTCCATCCAGCATGGAGCAATTTCTTCGAGACTTAACATATGTTAATGAAACAGAAGAAGAATATGTACTGACACAACCAGCGGCCTGTGGGCCAAAAGACATATGGGGCCCGTTCAGAGGGTATCTGTGCAACATGACCTCGGAAGATGACGGATCTCAGTAATGTTGAATGTATAAATGAAACATACAATGTATATTTATTGAATAATTGATTTGCGATTTGGACTGGTGATGTAGTTCTCTTTGTGACCACTAATAAAAAGAGTTTTAAAAAAAAAACAGGGACTCCTCTCCTCGAGGAGGCAACCAACATTGATTGTCCTATCCGCTTCTTGGAGGTAGGCCTAGCTCAGTTCTGCCCACCAATAATTCTGTGAGGTCCCCGTGCTCTATAAATAAGAGTGGTTGACCGAGCTACAGACAGACTCTCCTGAATTTCCTGCGCCGGTGTTCCTGATCTCCCACATTCATCCTGCCACATTCGACCAGATTTCACTGGCAGGCCAAAGCATAGATGACTCTACTGCAGCAAAGGCCTAGATTAAGAAAATCCCACTCAAATCCCATTAAAAAGGGGAAAGGCTGTGGTACCTTAGCATCCTGAGACCAGACCGGCTTGTCCACTACCTGTGCCATCCAGTGACCCGAAATGCCCAGCTGCACTTGCCATCCGGTGACCAGACCTTTGCCCAGCTGTCTTTTGCTAGGAGAACCCGCTAACTGGTGACCCGAGCAGTGCAGTGACCAGAAACCTGTTGACTGTTCCAAATTTCCCAAACCCAAGCATGGCCTGTGAGTATCCCATATCCCATAACACATAGTCTACCCCATCTTGACCAGTTTGTCTTTTTTCCACTCTCTAAGCAATCCTATCCCTACCGTGATAACCTGTTAAAACTGTTAGAATTCTCTGTGCACCCTGTCATTGAATTTCCCAGTGTTAGCGCCACTTTCCTATTTTCCTTTTGTTCTGCATAGATCATAAGTCTTTAGCAATATTTTGATTGCATTCATTAATTTTCCCTAAAGGAAAGGGGTACACTGCGTGAAGGGTTACAACTGCAGCGTAACTTTTATATTCACGGGTGGCGTTCCTCTTTTCTTAGCCATTAAATTTAGTTCAAGTAAAATTGGTCTAATTTTAAAACCGATTTTCTCTTTTTCACTGCTATATTTTCCTAAAAACGAACCTTACTCTACCTTCCAAATCCCTCTCAATTCACCAGCTAGAGATCTTTTTTAACCTCATTGTCCCTGTGATATATATCTATTCCCAGCCCAAAAACTATATTGAGAATTCAAGTATTTCACCCGCTTTTCCTCAAATTCGTTTGTGTCATTTTAAACGGAAATTGAGAAAATTTCAACTTTACAACGTGTCATTCGGCTTCAGCATGTTCTAATTTTCCACTTGTTTTTTAATTGTATGCTTCTTCCCTTGCGATTGCTAGGGTTTATGCATTACTGTCATCGTGAGAAGTCATATTTGTCTCAAAGATTTAACCGCACATTAATTATTACAGGGTCAAGTCCTAAACATTAAAGCGGGGGGACTCATCAACAACAGCAATGGGATGTGACGTTGCCAGAAATATGCATATCAAGGTGAAATATGTGCATTTCATCAAATTTGCTTTGCATAACCACCCAAATTGCACAGGACGAATGGCATTTGCCTTTCATAAAATCAACACCCACACACAACCAAGAGAGGATATTTTCTTCCAATAGTGTTTTTGAAAGCTTTAAAAAGGTGTGCATGTTCTAACCCCAAGAAGCAATGCAAATATTTTCCCTGGGGCTTGCAGTACCTAAATGGGACATTTCACTGTTAGTTGTTTGTTATTTTTCATCAGATTATGTAATGCAGTGGTGAAGTGTCCTGCCTACAAACCTGATGACTGTGGTGCGATCCCTGTGGTCGCCTTCAACGCATAAATTCAAAGAGGACATTCAATGTTTCTCAATTTAGCTGGGGGGACTGAGTCCACCCTCTGAAAAAAGTGGGTGGGCTCATCCCCCTGCGTGTACCCTCGACTTGAGCCCTGATTATTTGTCAATTTCCCAGTGTCATTTCATGCTATTACAAAGGGTTTAAAATCCCTCTTATTTTGTGAGGGAAGGTCGGATTTTGATTCTGTTCGCTGCCTCTTATCCCTGATTACCTGCTGCTTCTTTCTATCCACTCAGAATTTGGTCATTTGTCGGTTGAAGGAACATAAAACTTGGGGGCGTGTAAAAGGGGGCGTGAGACGGGTCAGGTATCGGCTCAATTTGAATTCATTGCAATTAAAGAAAAAGCATTCCTATTGAGCACCACATCCCAGGCCAAGACCAAGTGTCCTGATCCAGTCTAACGCCGATTGGAATCCTTAACAAATTGGAGGCACGTGTCGGGGATTGAGTTTGTTTATTCACCCATGACAGCCTAACGCAGCAGACTAAACTGCAAGGTAGTGATACATTGTGTAGTTGGAATACTGGGTTACACTGTAGTAGCGCCTCCCCAAAACAAAAATCCTAAGTGCCAAGCCTAGGTATAAAATTAAAGCTAAATCATCCCCAAATATAGACAATAAGCAATAGAATACAGATTACCCTTACAAAAATAAATTAATAAAGAAAGAACACTTTAAAAATGTCCACAGCAGAGATCAACATAACTAGGGAGCACCTTCTGCACAAACTATTTGTCAGGGGGGAATGGCCAGAACAAGATGAAAAAGTTTGGTTAGAAGAAATAACATGACAGGTCAACGCTATAGACATGGATACATGGCAGGACGGTGGCCTATTACACCAAGCCCTGGGTGAGTTATACATGACATTGAAAATTGAAGAGGAACAGACCAAAATTGTCAGAATTGCAGCCTATATGCATCTTCATATGGGAGTGATACGGGAAAAAGCATGAGGCAAATACAACTCTTGCACAAAATCAATCCGAACTTTTAGTTCAAATCCAGACTGAACTGAAATTAGAGGCACAAAAAATTGCAGAAGAGCCAAGATTCTAAGGTAGAATCTGGAGATTAAAAAGGTAAAAGAGGACTTGGCTCTCCTACAGCAGAATAATGTAGACAAAGAGGCCCAATTAAATGTCTTAAGAATGGAGTGTCAAGAAAAGGTTGACTCTTTGGAAGAGGGTCAACTGAAATTAAAACAAAAAATAACATAACAGAGCCTGTTCAGAGAACATAACCACTTTATTAAAACAGGTTGACAAATTGGCAGAGGAGAGCAAGGAATTAATAGAGCTTTACCTCCAGACTAACTTTGATCAAGAGCGCCAAAAATGAAATGCCATCAAGCAGCAAAGGGATGACCTGGCTGAACAGAGGGGTATCCTAAATCAGGAGAAAGATGCCCTGTGTCAGGAAGTAAGTAGTTTAAAAACAGTTACAGGAAAGTGAGTTAGGCCTCCAGAAACCAAATTAACTCAAAACAGAATATGGAAAGCTACTGGAGCACGCCAGATGGGTAGAAGGTGCTCTAGAAGAGAACACCCAAACCAAAAATGCACAAACTCAGGGGGTGAGTCTCCTGCAACATAAATTGGCTCAGGCTGCCCAAACTATACAGGCAGCACAAAGATAATGAGGCCCTCTGTGAAGGGAATGATGAGCTCCACAAACAAGTGGCCGCTCAGGAGTGGGTCATAGAGGCCAGTAAAACCCTGATAGCCAAGCAAAAGGCTCAGATCTTCGCCTATTATCAAGAGATAGGGGCTAATCAGTAAAAACTAGAAAGGTTGGAGAAAGAGTATTCTAGAACTAATACCAACTGGAGGGACCCCGAACAGGTAGAGAGGGACAGGGAAACCTCTGATCATAGTATGATGACCTATGTACTAAGGGCCTCAAAGCCATTTAACACTTTGTGCACTGCTGACTTCATGGCTACCGGTTCACATGAGCCGGAAACCATGAGGCCATCAGAATTAAATAGGCCAAGCATAATGGAGCCGACAGGTCAGCGTCCCCCAGAAATTGATACAAGGGCATCCCTGTACAGGTACAAAAATATAAAGGCTGATGCCCCCGACCAGGAAATCTCTGAGGAGAAGGTCAGGGAATCAGATCTGCAGAATCACTACCTCCAAAGGGACCAGTTGGTTCAATTTGCACAGGATCAACAGGTAAAGAGGACCAAAAGAGCATCCTGAAGACCTCCACCCAATTAGGGCTGTGGGGGGGAACATCCGCCAAACCTGGAAGCAGAGAGGTGTCAGAAGAATACTCTCCTGTGCGCCACATGGGAGTAGAATCTAGGCCCCACCATTCTGCGAACCTCTCCCAAGCTTAAAGAATCCGAAAACACCTAGATGATCATGAGGGGACTTCAAATATCAGCGCCTCCGAGTCTGAGGGCGAATGGACTCGGGTGACAAAGCCAAAGAAAGCAAATAAATTAAAGAGAGTTATGGCAAAAGACCCCATTAGGCAGATTAAGGCCATTAGGAGTTTCATAACCCCATACCACAAAAAAGCAAAATATTCTGTCTGGGAACATTTGGAACTTTACGAGCATATGATGGACACTTTCCACTTTGAAGACAACCAGAACTGCATAGAGTATGCTAAGTGGACATTCTCTCCAGAGTATTCCAGCTTCTTTGCTGGACTGGAGGACCAGAACCATTCAAGATGGTCCACCTACAGGGCGGCCATCTTGAAACACTTTTCTGCCCACAGAAACCCCCAAGGGGAACGCAAGGCGGCCTACAATTTGCAGTGCAGGGAAGATCAGGCCCCACGTGTATTTGTGTAGGAGCTAAAACGCGCCTTTGCACAAACCACTAGGAGGGTGCGCACGAACAGCAGGGAGTTTATAACTACCTTCTTTCATGTGCTCCCAAAGTATATCATAACCCAGCAGGTGAGGGATTTCCACAGCAAGAGATCTCTGGACTGGGCCATAGAGCAGGCGACCTGCATTTATGAAGTCCAAAAACATGCAGAAAACAAAAATCGGACCAAAAACCCCAAGCCAGCCAACACCCCTGCTGCTACTAAGGTAGCAGAGGTGAAGGTTGCCCCCATTTTAGACCTAGAGATGGGGGAGCCTAAAAATGTACTTACACAAAATCAGCAAAATGACAGATCCAGAAGGCCTTCAGGCCAATCACAAACAGGTGGCAGTCAGGGAGGCAATCCCCACCAATGGGATCCGTAACGCCCCTGATTATATAAGTCCCAGATACAAGGGCAACTAACCAATCTTGGGGTATGTATGGACTCCCCCAGTCCAGGGGGGGGTCCAATCAGGTAAGTACTGCCCCGGGAAACTTTCTTCCTAAACTCCGCCAAGAGGGCAGTAATCCCCCAAATCTGGGTTAAGTTTCTTTCCCCGGTACCCACAAAACCCCAACCTGCAGGACAACCCTCCTTTCTTTCCCCGCTTTCAGGAAACCAGACAACCCAATTCCGGGAGAGGGGAGGCCAAGGGTGGAGGGTTGCCAAAATTCACAATATCCAGGGTACTACGGAAGAAAGGATAGTTACCCTTCCTGTGATCCACCTAGATTTGAACAGAGGCCCTGTATCAGCCGGAACAGGTGTCCCAACTGGAGCGCCAGGTCCAGAACCTTACCCAGGATCTGTGTCGCATGTTGAGGGCTCAACAGAACCCTCAGATGAACATGGTGGCCCAGAACCCCACAAACCAAGGGTCTGGCACCCCAGAACAATGACGGGGAGAGAACCCAGACAACTCACTGGTTCCAGAGGAGGAGGCACGGGGGTAGGGGGATGTAAAGCCCTAGAGGAAGCTTCCTTCCTCACTCATGAAAAGCCCCTGGACACCCAGGAACCCGAACAAAAATCTCCTGCCCCTGAAAATCTGCAACCCAGGGAACAGAGGGCGGGTAGGAGAAATAAAGACAGCAAAAAGGCCCATTTTGTGGAGGAAGTTAGTGTCCTCCAGTACGAAGGGGACGAATCCTCAGAGGATTCTGGGGAAACCATCTTCTCCTTCAGGGATGGGGGAAATCCTCCCAAAGAAAAATGGGTCCAAAGAGATCTAAATGAAGACTGGGTGGATGTGGGGGCCGATTCAGAATCGCCCGTCCTTGAACCCCAGAATGAGCATCCAGAGAATCAAATATTAAAAGAGGATTCCCAAACTTCCCGAATCAATTCTGGTGACTGCCTCCAAAAGGGTGGTGGGGGGGAGGCAGCCCAAAATCAGAAAAGGAGCCCGAACCTCCCCAAATATCATAATGTCAAATTTTGCTCTCAGATTCCAAAACTCCAACACAGAATTATGCCCAAACTACCCGTGTCGGAGTCCAAAATAAAGAAATTGACCACTCAGCTTGCTCAAAATGCACATTACCTTTGCCCACTTGAGAAGGAGGGTAGATTTCATGCCCCAGTCCAAGTGCAAGGGCAATGTACAATTTCGGCGCTGGCGGACACTGGTTCCAAGCCACTCTTCTGTCAAAAAGGCTGTTAACTAAATTCAGGAAGGGGGAGGGGGAGATACCAGATCCCTCTCACCCCTCTTCCTGGCCTACTCCAGAACTTCGACAGGAATGAAATTCCCGTCGAGCGGACTGCGGATTTGGAAATAAAAATTGGGCGACACAAAGTGAAACACCCGGTCATAGTCTTGACTCCAGAGGGAACACCCTTTCTACTAGGGAATGACATCCTGCGTAGGTTGTCCCCACTAATAGTGTGTGTGAATAAGGTCCTCTGGACTCAGACTAACGGGCCAATAAAATTAAAAAGAGTGTCAACCATGTTAGTTTAAATGGCACATGCCACAAAAACCTGATCATTTTGAGTTTCATTACCAGAACAATCGAACACCTGACGTGACAGTACTTGCTGTAGGACAACAAACTGCTGATGGGAACTCCTCTCCATTCCTGAAAATCAACCTTCCTTCCAGTTTCAGGTGGCATTCCACACTGGAAGGAAATACTTTGAAATTCTATACCAATTTAATCTGAAAATATCAATTTTATAGTCAAAAGTGATGAGAAACCAGCTCAAAGTGTAGCTGATATTCAGAAAATCAGAGAACAGTTGTTCATCCCTATTCACTTAAATGAGGGGAAGGAGACTGTTCTCGCCCGAGTGTGCGTGAACAACGGTAAGCACTTCATCAGCAAAGCCATGTTCCGAAAGCTCCCAAAAGATCCAGCCATTCCCACATTTAAATTGATCGATAAGTGGGGAAAAGGGCCTGGAAACTCCCAATTCCAAACATCCCCTGCCTAGCAGGAGCATGCTCAAAATTGCTATAGGAAACAAAAGCATAGAACATAATTGTTGGGTTGCGTGAGATGTCCCTGCTGCATTCTATTTAAGCAGTGACATTCTCATTTGTTTGGCCATTAATTTGGACCTGATCAATCACAAAGCCTGGTCCTGACTAGGGGAAAATCCCATGAACTTTGACGATTCAGAAAAAGCATTTCGGTCAGCCGAATTGCTGCCATATGCAGTTGAGATTCAAATTGGAGGAGGAGGTCACCAACCCAGGACGGACACGATTATTCCCACTTGAATTAAAAATTAAAAGAGGACAGAAACTGCAAAATTCTGACGCAAAATTCTGACACCTCAATGCCCATCTCCAACAGCAGGGGTTGGGGTTAAACCTAACACCATTAGTCAATACAGAACATAACACCATTCCAATATTAGTGGATAACAGCGACCTCTGGAGTATCACTCTGGGCGCAGGCACCATAATTGGAATGGCAGTTGATGACCAACATTTTTCCATGGATCTAGGAAATGAACTGATAGGACCAATCCACAATGACTGCTTTTGACAATGACTTACCACCAGACAGAATCTTCACCCGGCAAGGGGGGAATTTCCTGGTGTATTCTTCCTGCCCTCATGGTGAGGAAGAGGTGACCTGTGACATTAGGCCGGATGAGGTGATATTCCAGGTCCACAAGGACTGCCTCTCCTACCTGAAACCCTCTGCCCAGGTCAATACTCTAACCAGAGATCTCTCCACCCAGCTGTAGGAGGCCGCTGAGATAGCAAAACCAGAAGTCTTTCCAGGCTTCAGGCAACTGGTTGAAGAGCAGGTCAACCTAGCTGATGCCTGAGAGACTCTGGAGCAAAAGCAAAAGTTGAAACAGGTGTTCTTAGATTTTCAAGATCTCTTTGCGGTGGACTCGTACGAATGCGGTCGCACCGAAATCCATACAACGATTCCCACGGACGGACCCTGGAATGACTCCAGTGTTTGTGAAGGAATATCGCTTGCCTCTCGCATCCATGGAGTCGCTGACAGAAATCATCAAAAACCTTGAGTCCCATGGGATAATTTGTCCAGTCCACAGTACCTTTAATAATCCGGTGCTGGGGATTTTAAAACCAAACTGCGAGTGGAGACTCTGTGCTGACCTTAGGGAGCTAAATAAACGGGTTCACATGTCCTGATGGCCTCTCCCCTACATTGACCTGGGGCTGGCCCAGATCCAGGGGTCAAAGGTATACACTGCCATTGACCTGACCAATGGGTACCGAACCATGCCCGTCAGTAGGGAGGACCAATACAAGCTGGCCTTTACCATCAGGGGGCAGCAGTACACGTGGACCCGGACTCACTTCGGATACATCAACTCCAGCAACAAATTCAACATGTTCCTACATAAGGCCATGCCCGACTTGGGTGAAAGGGGTAACCTGGCCTGCGTGGATGATGTCCTGATAAAAAGCTCAACTGTGGAGGAACACATAGTGGAAATCTGGTATGTTCTGACCCAGTTGAGGGTTGCCGGAACAAAACTATCCTTCCAAAAGGGACAGTGGTGCAGGACCCGTGTCAACTTCCTGGGGCACGAGATAACTCCTGAGGGCCTCTGTCCCCAGGAGAAGAAAGTGGAAGCACCTCTAAAACTGAAAGACCCCACAACTCTGCCTGAGCTAAGCAGCCTCCTTGGACTGACCAATTACAGTAGGAAGTTCATTGAGGATTACGCAGAGATCAGAAGACCCCTGATCCCTTTGTTGATGGGGGGGTGGTCCAGTGGGAGTGGGGTCCAGAACAAGCCGAGGCAGTAAACCAACTCAAAGGAAGCCTCTCACAAGTGCCTTGTCTAGCTTACCCTGTCAAAAACAAGGAGTTCTTCTTGGAGACCGCGTTCTCGAATACATGCTTGACAGAAGTATTATATCAAAAGCATGACAAGGTCAATAAAGTCATCTCCTATGCAAGTAAGACTTGATTCTCTGTGGAGGAAAAATTCAATGATTGTGAGAAGGCACTCCTGGCAACGGTGTGGGCATTGAACAATTACTGCCCGTTCATCCAGGGAGAACACATCATAGTGGAGACTCCACACCAGCCTTTGCAATACCTCCAAAGTGACGGAATCTGGGCCGGAAATGTGAGTAATTCCAGATTTACTTCCTGGATTCTGTCAATGCAAGGCTTTCCTGTGGTGGTCAGATATGGCCAAAACAAGAAAAGTCTCTCGCGCAAGGTCTGGCTGACTTGCATGATTGTGCCAGAGAAAACTGTCTCGAGGACGAAAGTCTTAAAACCCAGGACAACATGGAGGCGTACCTGAATTTCCTGCACAAAGTCTATGAAGAAGACCAGTGCGAGGGAATGTCCACAATTTATGTGGACGGGTTCTCCTACCATGTTGACAACGTGGCGTTGGGAATACTAGGGTGAATGATGCCCTGCAACCCTACGCTGGGTACAAAACCGTTTCCCGCAGTAATCCGGTGGCGGCGGCGATGGCAGTTCATCGAGCCATCCTCACTGCCGTCCAACACCAACTCCATGAACTGGTTATAATTACCGACTCAGATTATGTCCGGAACAGGTTCGCAGAGCGCCTGGTTAGTTGGAAAATCAGAGGCAAGCTATGTGCTATAATAATTTCGCATTTATATAGCGCAACAAACCCTCAGGTATCTGAGCGCTGCTTATTTACCCACAGTGTGTGGTGCTCATTTATCGACCTCGGAAGGATGAAAGGCTGAGTTTGGCCCTACCGGGATTCGAACCAGCGTTGGCAAGCTCTGCAAGTATGTCAAAGGGAGCGCTCTACTCGCTGTGCCACGGGACCGGCTACTAATAATAAGAATCCTGCTAATAATAATCAGCTGAAACATGGCAAGTTAATCCAAAATATTGATGACCTGGTCACCTCTACTGGGATGACCATCTATTGGAAGAAGTCCAAGGGCCATTCCAGAATAGAGGCCAGACAAAACTGGAAATGACCTAGCTGATGAGTTGACCAAAACCGGAGCCATCCATGTGGATCTCCTTGAGATCGAGTCCCTATTGGGGGAAATCCAGGTCACTGATATCGCTATGTCCTAACTACTAACTGCTTAGTGGAGTAAGGAGACCCCAGATGCTGATTTAATCACAGCAAAAAAAGGGATCCGATTATTGGTACATTTTATCAACACATTGAGGACCTTGAGAACTTTCCCCTGACGGATACCGATTACATTGGGAAAGAGGACCTCAGAGTGTTGATGAAGTGTCCAAAAATGTTCCAAATCCAGGACGGTTTGTCAGTAAGGAGATCCATCTCTGGCTGTGACCAGTGGGTGGTCCCTACCTCATTCCAAAGCCTGATGCTAAGTCACACCCATGACGCAGCCACAGCCGGTCATCAGGGGTTTCACACTACTTTAGAAATCTTACGAGAGGTTGCATATTGGCCACACATGGGGCAGGACCTCGACCAATACTTTAAGGGGTGTCTTCTGTGTGTACAATTTTAGCCAACTTCACACACACCAAGCTCCCCTCCAGACAGAAGAGGGGGATGACACTGCCTTGGTCAGATTTACAAGTTGATTTCATTGGACCCGTGGTTCGCTCCTCTAGGGGGAACAAGTACCTGTTAACAGTAACATGCTTGTTTACCAAATGGCTGGAATGTCTCCCGGCCCCAAATTGCAAGGCCGAAACTGCAGCTGCCCTGATGATCAACCACATCTTCTCACGTTTTGACCTACCCCAAAGGATTGAGTCAGACCGAGGTAGTCACTTCACCAGCGAAGTGATGACAAAGATGTGGGAGATACTTGAGGTTAAAAGGAAACTTCACATTGCATAACGCTGGCCTCTAGTGGTGGAGTTCATAGGTACAATAAAACCATTGTGAACATTCTAAAAAAGTGTGTGGCTGTAACGCTCACCTGATTCCCACGGAGGCGCGGGTCTTGGCAGGAAGCGGTCTGTGATTTGAAAAGTGATGTGCAGGACTTGATTGGCTTCTGGGGTCGAACCTCTTCGCACGGTGTGTCAGACTCGAAGAGTGAGGTTTCTGCAGGTGAAAGAATATGGGGGTTAATGGTCTGGGTTGTTGAATGTCCCTCTCTCTCTTCCCAGCTTTTTCGTAGAGCCCCCAGGTCAACGTGCTCACCTTATATAGGTGAATGCTGGCTCTCCATCTGCGTCTGGTGCAGGGTGCCGTTGCCAGTTCCTTCACTGGTGAAACACAGGCCTCTTGAATTCAGAGGATGGTTACCGTCGTTATCTGCACGAGCGGTGAGTTTCTGGACACCTTTTGTCTTTATAGTCTTTACGTGCGTGGCACGTTTATATGCAGACTCTGTATAATGCCTTTCCCTTATGTATTGCAGGGCTCTTGAGATAAAGATGAAGTGAAGCGCCTGGAAGTTCGTAAGTATGGCAAGCGCTCTGTCTCTTTCCTTGCAGCTTAGTTCGTGTTAAAGAGACGCCGGAGTATTCGCAGGCGTTTTATTGCGACGAGCGTGATGGACGTAAGTAAATACCTGCTTACTGTCTTTTCTTTTGCCTTTCAGATGTTGGGTTGCAGGACCGGAGTCCGCGGAATGCCAGTAAGTTGTTAACGATACTTTGTCTTCACAGGCGACGATGCAGAACGAAGAAATCCGGAATTCACAGCGTGCCGGTAAGTATGGCAATGCTTTTGTTCTTGCAGGTGGAGATGCGGCGTGAAGAAACGGCCGCAGCCGATGGATCAGGTAAGTAAGCACTGCGTGTAAAGTTCGCCTTGCTAACCTGTTGTTTCTGTTCTTTGCAGGTGCTGATGATGTCTGGATACTGAAATGGTAAGTAGGATTCTTGCAGGTCCAGGATCGGAAGAAGAAAGGCCGGAGCAGACTCGGTGAGCGTTCTGCTGCAGATGCAGAATAACGCGAAGCACGCTTCATCTATCGGGTGTGGTTTAAATAGCCTTGGAGTGATGAGACTTCTTCTTCCACGGCCCCGCCTAGGTAAGAAAAGAGTTCCAGTTTCCAGAAGAGTTCCAGTGCTGTATCCAGGGAGTGGAGCTGCCCCACCCAGGTAAGAAAGTAGTTCCTGTTCTCAGATGGCTTCTAAGTGGCTGGTAAGTAAGCAGCATGGTCTGCTGCAGGTAAGTCCACCCAAGCATCTTCACACCTATTATGAGCCCGGCGCTTCCAGTGCCGGGACCAATGGTTTTGATGAGCCTGGTGCCAGTGGGGACTGGCTGGTGCTTAGGATTAGGGTTAGGGGCCTGCTTCCAAGGACGTTGGGCTGGTCCTGGCTCCTTGGAAGCAGTGATCATGACAGTACCCCCCCTCAAGGCCCCTCCTAAGTGTGTCTTCTCCGGGGGTTTTGGCTTGTCGGGGTGATTCAGATGGAATTTCTTGACCAGATGAGGTGCGTGGACATATTCTGAAGGTTCCAAAGAACTTTCCTGGGGGCCGTAACCTTTCCAATCAACCAGATAATATAACTTAGATTTGGAGATCTTGGAGTCTAGGATGTTCTTAACTTCGAATTCGAGTTCTCCATCTACTAAAACCGGTTCTGGGAATTCAGTCAATCGGGTTTCTGGTTGTACTGGTTTTAATAAGAATACTTAGGGTGTATTTTCATATGCGTAGGTAACTCCAATTTGACAGCCACCGGATTAATTATGGCAGATATGAGATAGGGTCCAAGGTATCTCGGGATGAAGGTGCGGGGTCCCTTTAGAGGCAGGTGCTTAGTGGATAGCCAGACCTGATCTCCTACAGCGTAGTGAGGAGCCTCTTTACGGTGTCGATCTGCTCCTCTTTTGAATTGAGCTTTAGCTCTTTGCAGATGGGCCGAGGCTTCCTTAAAAGCACGGGTGATCTCCGAGTGCAAGTGATCCACAGCAGGTGCTTCGAATTCTTGGGGAGGATCCAGGTTAGAGGTTCTAGTATGGTGTCCCTATAGTAGGAAGAAGGGAGTCTTCCCTGTTCCAGAATGAATCAAATTATTGTAAGCGTATTCAGCGATCCAAAGAATATCCTTCCAGGGGTTTTCAGTTTGTTGGAGCATGCAGCGTAGATATTGCTCTAGAGTTTGATTTGTCCTTTCTGTTTGTCCGTCAGTTTGGGGATGGTGACTAGTTGAAAGTCTTACATCAATTTGGGCTAGACGACCGCAACTGCGCCAGAAGTGAGAGATGAATTGACTTCCCCTATCAGAGACTAAAACCGAAGGAAAACCGTGTAGCCGAAAGATGTTTCCTAAGAATTCTCGGGCCAATACTGAGTCTGATGGTAGACCTTTCAGGGGAATGAAGTGAGCCTTCTTGGAGAATAGATCCACGACTACTAAAATGGTAGTATACCCCGAGCATGGAGGTAAGTCCGTGATGAAATCCATGGACAGGGTATGCCATGGACAGGGAGGGATGTCTAGTGGCTGCAATAGGCCGGCTGGTTTCTCCTTCTGACTTTTATTCTGGGCACACACACCACAGGAGATTACAAAGTCTCTAATATCTTTTTTCCATGACGGCCACCAGAAATGTCTTTTAATCTTTTCCATGGTTTTGGTAATGCCAGGGTGACCCTCCATTAGAGAGTCGTGATAACAGGAGATTACTTGTTTTTGTATTTTCTCACACGGTAAATGCAATCGTCCTCGGAAATATGGTAGGTCTTGATCCACTGAGAATTCTTTCCCCTTTAATTGCCAATCTTGCAAATCGCCCGGAGTTAGGAGTGATTTAACCATGGTCTTGATGTCTTCAAAAGATTGAGCGCTGACCAAACCCAAAATTCTTTGTTCTGGGATTATGGGTATTGGTTCTGGATTGGTCAAATGTTCATCTACTCCCATCCGGGAGAGAGCATCTGCTTTTCCGTTCTTACTGCCTGGTCGATAAGTAATTATAAAGTCAAAATCTGCTAGAAACAGAGCCCAGCGAAGTTGTCTGGAAGACTGAGCTTTGGCTGTCTTTAGATATTGTAAATTGCGGTGATCAGTCATTACGGTGACTGTGTGTCTGGCTCCTAGAAGATAATGCCGCCAGGCTTTAGAGGCCGATCTGATGGCCAAAAGTTCCTTGTCTGTAATTGAATAGTTGATCTCAGGAGGCGAAAATTTGCGGGACCAAAAGGCAACAGGATGTAGTTGGTGTGTGACCGGATCTCTTTGTGATAAAACTGCCCCCATAGCAAGACTAGAAGCATCCGTTTCCACGATGTAGGGGAGTTCTGGGCGAGGATGTTTTAAAACAGGTGCAGAAATGAATTTAGCTTTTAAGTCCTGAAAAGCTTGTTCTGCTTCAGAAGACCACTCAAAGTTTGTTCTTTTTCAACAGAGCGGTGATGGGCTGGACTATCCGAGAAAATTCAGGAATGAATCTGCGGTAAAAGTTAGCGATCCCTAACATGCTTTGAACTCCTTTTACAGAGGTTGGTGATGGCCACTTGATGATTGCATCAACTTTCTTTGAATCCATATGGACTCCGTTAGGTGACAATATGAATCCCAGGAACTCGACTTCCGTTACGTTGAAAACGCATTTCTCAAGCTTAGCAAAAAGATTATGTTGACGCAATCTCTCGAGAACCTTTTTAACGTGTCTCTGATGTTCCTCTTCAGATGATGAATAGACGAGGATGTCATCAATGTAGACAACAACACACACGTCTATGAGTTCTCTAAGGACATCGTTCATAAAATACTGGAAAGCAGCAGGAGCATTACACAGTCCAAAGGGCATCACTTGATATTCGAATAGCCCGTACTTGGTGCGGAAGGCCGTTTTCCATTGATCGCCCTCTTTTATCCGTACCAAGTGGTAGGCTCCTCTGAGATCCAACTTTGTGTATATACATGCATCTTTGACTTGATCCAGGAGTTCAGGGATCAAAGGTAACGGGTATCTGTTTTTAACGTTGATCTGATTCAGGGCGCGGTAATCTATGCAAGTCCTAAGGTCTCCTTCCTTTTTCGGAACGAAGAACAGAGCTGATGAAACTGGAGATTTTGAAGGACGGATAAACCCGTTAGCTAGGTATTGGTCAAGGTATTGTCTGAGGTGAAGGTTCTCTGGCTCGGTGAGGGCATAAATCCTGCTGCAATGAGGAGTTGTTCCAGGTATCAGATCTATTTGACAGTCGTAAGACCTATGAGGAGGCAGGGTGTTGGCTTGATCCTTCCGGAAGACGTCTTGGAATTCCTGGTATTCGGGAGGTAATTTGGGCACCTCCTCAGAAGAGATTGCTGCCAGTGAAACATCAGGCCGAGGATAACAAGTGGTAAAACACTCTGGAAACTGAAACGTCTTTGCTCGCCAATCGATCTGAGGATTGTGCTTCTCTAACCAAGGGATTCCCAGAATGATCTGGACCTGAGGGGCCTTGATTACATCGAACACGATTCTCTCCCGGTGTCCATCTTGACTCACTAGCGTCACCTCTTGGGTGGCATGCGTTACTGGTTCGGAGGCTATCTCCGTGCCATCCACAGTAGTGATGACGTCTTTCACTGCCTTAGGGACAAGGGGTAGATTCATCCTTGATACCATTTCACGGTCCACATAGTTACCGATTGCTTCGCTGTCAATGTAAGCTTCAATTGCATGAAAACGATCCGGACGTTCAGGACTAATGAGGACCATGGGTATCACGAAATGCGAGGTCACAGGACAGATCTTAACGCTCGGCAAGAGGACCTCTACTCTTGTCGGGCGAGGTCGTTTCCCTGCTCAGAATTTGTGGTACAGGTATCCGCGGCTCCTACAGTCTTCTTAGCTGGTTTCACTGGACAGTCCCGAAGAAAGTGTCCTGAGTTTCCGCAATAGAGGCATAATTGCAGCTGCCTTCTTCTTTCCCGCTCTTTCTGGGTTAAAGGTCCTTTCATGCCCCCTATTTACATGGGTTCCACCGTGTCAGCTCCCTTATTCGAGGTCTGTGGGTTAGAAAACACTCGGGTATCAAATCTGGAACGATCTGCCTTCCTGTTCTGTAGTCCATGGTCCAATTGGACAACTAAGTCAATATAGTCAGAACATTCTTGTGGAGGATTCACAACTTGCGCTAACACATCTTTGAGCTCTCCACGCAGGCCTCTGTAGAAAAGCGTTATTCTCTTGTCCTCGGGCCATTGTGTTTCCACTATGAGTCTATTAAAGGAGGCTATATAAGTCAAGAGGTCTTGATTACCCTGTCGTAATGAGAGAAGTTCATTGTCCAAGGCCTGCCCTTGTGCATGTCTTGCGAACAGTTTCTCCATGCTGGACTGGAAGGCCTGAAAATCATGTAAAACCGGATCATCCTGGGTGACTAAAGGGATCGACCAATCTGCAGCGCTGCCACTGAGATAAGAAAGCACGAAAGCCACCTTGGTCTGGTCTGTTGGGAATGCAGCTGGTCGACATAAGAAGTGTAGGCGGCACTGATTGATGAACACTGCAAATTTCTTTGGATCACCAGAAAAGCGTTCGGGCGGAGCCGAGGGAACATTACCGGGCAGATTGATTTGCACTGGATTTGAAGATGATGCAGAAGGATAACTTCCTCCTGGAACAGGCAAAGGTGTCTGTCCTGCCTGCGTTTGTAACAACTGCCTAGCAAGGTCCTCTGTTCGCTCCTTGGAAAGTATCAGTTCTCTTCTTAGAGAGTTTGTTTCCTGACGAGCTGCATGTACTTCTGCTCTTAATTCCCCGAGCAACTGGGCTAGTTGATCAGTGTCTGAGGTTTCCATTGCGCCTGGGTAGGAGTTTTGTGGTGGGCTTCGCGTTCTGTAACGCTCACCTGATTCCCACGGAGGCGCGGGTCTTGGCAGGAAGCTGCCTGTGATTCGAAAAGTGATGTGCAGGACTCGATTGGCTTCTGGGGTCGAACCTCTTCGTACGGTGTGTCGGACTCGAAGAGTGAGGTTTCTGCAGGTGAAAGAATATGGGGGTTAATGGTCTGGGTTGTTGAATGTCCCTCTCTCTCTCTCTCTCTTCCCAGCTTTTTCGTAGAGCCCCCAGGTCAACGTGCTCACCTTATATAGGTGAATGATGGGCTCTCCATCTGCGTCTGGTGCAGGGTGCCGTTGCCAGTTCCTTCACTGGTGAAACACAGGCCTCTTGAATTCAGAGGATGGTTACCGTCGTTATCTGCACGAGCGGTGAGTTTCTGGACACCTTTTGTCTTTATAGTCTTTACGTGCATGGCACGTTTATATGCAGACTCTGTATAATGCCTTTCCCTTATGTATTGCAGGGCTCTTGAGATGAAAGATGAAGTGAAGCGCCTGGAAGTTCGTAAGTATGGCAAGTGCTCTAACTGTCTCTTTCCTTGCAGCTTAGTTCGTGTTAAAGCGACGCCGGAGTATTCGCAGGCGTTTTATTGCGACAAGCGTGATGGACGTAAGTAAATACCTGCTTACTGTCTTTTCTTTTGCCTTTCAGATGTTGGGTTGCAGGGCCGGAGTCCGCGGAATGCCAGTAAGTTGTTAACGATACTTTGTCTTCACAGGCGATGATGCAGAACGAAGAAATCCGGAATTCACAGCATGCCGGTAAGTATGGCAATGCTTTTGTTCTTGCAGGTGGAGATGCGGCGTGAAGAAACGGCCGCAGCCGATGGATCAGGTAAGTAAGCACTGCGTGTAAAGTTCGCCTTGCTAACCTGTTGTTTCTGTTCTTTGCAGGTGCTGATGATGTCTGGATACTGAAATGGTAAGTAGGATTCTTGCAGGTCCAGGATCGGAAGAAGAAAGGCCGGAGCAGACTCGGTGAGCGTTCTGCTGCAGATGC
The DNA here is from genome assembly GCF_040938575.1 of Ambystoma mexicanum. NCBI lineage: Eukaryota > Metazoa > Chordata > Amphibia > Caudata > Ambystomatidae > Ambystoma > Ambystoma mexicanum. Next base: position 619,168,410 of record NC_090922.1, on the reverse strand, counting down.
AGAATAACGCGAAGCACGCTTCATCTATCGGGTGTGGTTTAAATAGCCTTGGAGCGATGAGGCGTCTTCTTCCACGGCCCCGCCTATGTAAGAAAAGAGTTCCAGTTTCCAGAAGAGTTCCAGTGCTGTATCCAGGGAGTGGAGCTGCCCCACCCAGGTAAGAAAGTAGTTCCTGTTCTCAGATGGCTTCGAAGTGGCTGGTAAGTAAGCAGCATGGTCTGCTGCAGGTAAGTCCACCCAAGCATCTTCACACCTATTATGAGCCCGGCGCTTCCAGTGCCGGGACCAATGGTTTTGATGAGCCTGGTGCCACCGGCGCCAGGACAAGGTCCAAAAGGTCCCAGTGGGGACCGGCTGGTGCTTAGGAGTAGGGTTAGGGGCCTGCTTCCAAGGACGTTGGGCTGGTCCTGGCTCCTTGGAAGCAGTGATCATGACAGTGGCAGATTCTGGGCCAAGGTGGGACATCCGATTACTGCTTGTTCTGATGGCCATCAGATCTACACCACCTTCTGCAACTAAGATGTCTCCATTTGAGCTGATGACTGGACGAAGAATGGTACCTCAGCATCTGCTCTATAGTACACAAGAGCAGACACTGATAAACGCCTCCACAACTCATTAGTATGTTGAGAAGCTAAGAAAACACCTTCAACATGCTTTTGCGTATGCTCAGCGGAATCTGAAAAGATCTGCAGAGGGTACGAAGACTGAATATGATTTAAAAACAACCAAAAAGGAATACCAAGAAGGAGACAGGGTCTACTTGTACAATTTCCAAAGGAATCAGACCAAAGAGTACATTTTTACAAAGCTGGCGGGGTCCTTTTGAAATTGTAGATAACATTTCACCTGTCGCCTACAGAATCTGCACCCCCAAAGGCAAACTGACAAAAGAGAAATGGGTCCATATTAATCAGTTTAAGAGTTGTCACCCTAGGCACACTTTGCAGCAAATTGAGGAGCCAAGGGAGAATCAAATAGAGGAGACATCTGAGCATCAGAACCAGAAAAAGAAGAATCAGAAGGGGTCAGATAGGTTTAGAGGTATAATTATTTAACAGGGAGTATTATTAATAATTTGTCTTTATTGTATAAAATACTGTCATTGTTGAATGCATGTGTGTCCCACTGCTGTCCACCTTCTTGGAGGGCAGTTAGTGGGAAATTGTAGTAACCGGTTTGTGTTTATTTCAAAGACTCTTACTGGTTCCGCCCATTCATCAGCAAGGAGGACCTGCGCGGGGACCGGGAAAGGAAAGAACAAAGGAAAAGCCAGGGTGTCGCTCCACACCATAAAGAAAGACCTAAGGGGAATCTGCGGGTGTCGCTCCTCATTACAACGTGAGACAACGGGAATACCGTGGAAGTACTGCTCCCTGATGATGGAAGGACTACACCAGATGAGCCATGTGTTGCCCACCTGATGAATCCCACTTTTCCCTACTCTCCCTCAACAAGGAATCTCGGAAGAGTCAGGGGGTTGGGGGGGATTTGTGGGATATATTTACCCTCTCAGCAGTACTTCCCCACATCACCATGCTGCATTTCAGCAGAAACAGGAAAATGGCTGTGCTGGCTCCTGTGAGCACCATTGCACCCAAACTGCGTTTTGCAGCAACAAAAGGATGGCTGTGGGTGTTTTCTGGTTTGTCTTAAAGAAATGGAGTAAAAACGCAGCGCTGTTTTGCTGCAAGCCCAAAATTCCCATTGAAAAAGGAAATATTTCACCTTTAAAATGATGCTGCTCTGATGATATTTGTCCCTGTTCTTCATCGCACTACCTTTATCAAAAATACCCTGTCATGCCCAGACATATTCATATTGTGCTTCATCAGAAAAGAGCCTTATTCCTGAAAGACAGGCTGTGCCAGCCAAACCTGAGAAAATCAACAAAAGCATTCCTTCAGCTACACGGGAAATGCTTAAATTTTGCTACAAAATGTCAAAATCACTGCTTGAAAAGAAAATCATAGCTTTCTGTGCACATGTCAATTTCATGAAGACTTTTGCCTGGTACAGACTGTTGTGTAAAACAAGCAGACTACAGCTACAGAACAATATTGCGAAGTAGATGAATGATAAATCCCAGCAGCATTGACCACGTGTCAATGGAAGGCAGAAGCCTGCAGCAGATTAAAGGGTATCTGCATCCTGCTTTTTACGGCTGTGAGAATTGACTCGAAGGTCACTGTTATCGTGTCCAAATTCTCAACTCTGAACAAGTATCTGTCTTTTTGACTCCCAGACACGCGCTTCCACTCGCATAAGACTGCTGGTTGATGCTGGCAGCAGTTTGAAAATGAGCGCAATCTCTTTAAGGATACTCGAGCTGACTGCATAAGTCAACAGGAAGAGCAGTGAATAAATTACAGCCCTGCAGCCCTCACGGCGTGAACCCTGCAGCGGAGGAAAGGACGTCTGCATCCTGCTGTTTCCAGAGGGCACGCATTCTATTCCCTTTGATCTCATAGCCAGAAACAATGAACTGACTCGAAGAGAAGACCGTGGCGTGCCTTTAAACTCTCTGGAACCTTTTACGCTGGTAAACTTTGTTGTCATCGCCACTACAGCGTTTACAGTGTCGGAAGTTTGAAGTGTGGGTAGTGCCGGTTTTGTTTAGAACGTACTGCTGAATGAAAGATATTACAGACATATTGAAATCCGGCATGCCGGCCAACATATTAGTGACAAGAGCATCTGTGCTCTTAAAGCCCTCTACCCACAAGTCCTCACCTAATATTGCCCTGAAAAAAAATGCTAGGAGGGCAACCGATTCCGACACCAGAAAGGCATAGCTCTTCTGGTGATATACGAGGATTCTGTATTCCGACATGTGAACCAGACACGCTAACCTCTACGCGTGTTGAAAATCACCTTGCACTTACTGACATTTCTAACCCGGAGACACCTGCACAATGCTTGACAAGTGAATTTCTATTTCAGACACTGCTTTATTATAAATGAAATTTGTGTGACCCAACAGGGGGCGGAAGGGGTCGAGTCAGGCCCGTTAATTGACCTGACCACGCAGAACCCAATTCACTGGGAAATAATAGACCCTGAATCATCAACACAGGTGGTGGGTGGTGAAATTGATAATGCTGGGGTTACGGTGCCCCCGACCTTGGCTAATACAAATAAAGAGATGTCTAATGTCATTGATGTCATTACATCTGAAGATGGTTCGATAGTGTGTGAATCACCAATCACAAATTATAGAACCAAAGGCAATGATTGCAGCCTATATGACTCCCCTAGGTTGTTTGACCAACATGCACAAGGCTCCAAAGACCGAATGTCGTCATTTGCTTATCCAACACCGTGTGCTCCTTATAAAAAATCATTGGTGCATTTGAAAAACTTTGGTGATAATGACAATTGTCACAATATACACACACCACTGGTAGAAATTACACTCAACGCAATAAACATATCGATTATGTCTCTTGGATGCCAAAATCACGTCTCAAGTGGCTCAGCTGGAGCTAATCACACAAAATCGGGAAAGAATTACTAGATGCTTAAGTAATCCGACACCAGGTGGAAATGTAGGAAATCATTTTATGTTGGTTGGTAAAAGTAGTGTTAGGGAGAATTCTCTGTTTAGGCTGAATTTCCTAACCTAGTAAGTCCCCCAGCAGCTTTGCTGGATTTCTGGGGTTTATTTTTTTCTCCTGCCAAGAGTGAGACTCTTTTACCCTCACTCTTGGGCATGATTTGAGTGTTTTTCTTTGAATCTAGATGTTTTTAATGGGCTATGGGGTCTTTTACTCCATAGGGCTACATGTGTTTTTGTGATGTGCTACACAGCACCCTCAGTGCAGTGACACAGGGGTGTCTTAGTGACCCCCCCAGTATAGACTCCATACACTGGGACTTACTGTCTCCCAGGGCATGTAAAGTCACCATTGACTTTACTAGTCTTAAATTCTGAACAGAACCAGTACAAACCATCATATTGTGGACGTACTGGCTGGGGCAATTCGATTGCCCCAGGGTCTGTTAGTCGAGGGGGCACGTCTCCGTCCCCCCTGATCGAGTTTTGGCTGGTGGCAGTGGATACTACTTTTTATATTAAACCGCGAATATTTTCCTATGGGATTTCCCATTGTTTTAGGCTACTATCTTTATTTAATTATTTACGGTAGCCTCGAACATACCGCCGGTTTATTTCATTAATATTAATTCTCCGGTTGGTATTTTTTGCCAAAACTTGATTCTAAAATGGCGTTTGTGTTCTCTTCTGTGACTCCAACCCAAGTCGAGCCCTTTGTTCCACTTTTTGGCGGGCTTCTCCACAGAAGCCCTCCAAAGTGGTGCCTTTATGTCTGGGGTACTTAGGAGGGGTGGAGGGGAATTTAGGCACCCTGGACTGAGTTGCCTAGGCAACTCATGTGGCACTCCATCCTGATTGGCCCAAGTGGTGAGCCGGCCTGCTCACCAGTTAGCATGTTTGAGTGACAGCTAGGCTGAGTGAATGGGGGTTTGCTGCATAAAAGCAGGGCTTTGGGGACTGGAACTTCAGAAGTCGCCACAGGACCTAAGAATCTGACGAGGGAGAAGCTGAGCCGACCTGCCACGACACCACCACCGGTGGAGCCCTGTTGGACTGCCTCACCACTTTTCCCAACGACAGGAGATCTCCCGCCGGAGAGTCTCCTTCCTTTGACTGGTGGGGATAACCAGTTTCACCATCTTTTCGCTTTCCCGACGTACCTCGTGGCCGCCTTGCCCGTGCCAAGCACCCCGGCAACCGGGATACCACGTTTTACCACGACCGCGAAACCAAGGTACCACCTTTAACCGGAAAACTCCACTGCTGGTTTCTTCCCTGGTAGTGCAACGACCTTCATCTTTCCTCCAAGTCGAGATCTTCTCTTCTCCTGGACGACGACGCAACTTGCACCCACTACCAGGAACAAATGCCACCGCTGGAGGACCCTTCCCACTTAAGGTACTGTGTCCCGCCTGACTTCCCTTGCTACCGACTGTACGGGGTAGATTTAGCCCCTGGCTTTCGAACCTGGGTTAGCCTGGGACACCTTGGCTAAACTTTTCTAAGCCTCTCTAAACTCTTCTTGAGCCCTCTGCAAGACTTTCTAAGCCTAGTGTAACTGTGTGATCTTGCGCGCATTTGTGCTCTGCACTCTCTAAGAGTGGGCCCAGCCTTTGGACTTTGGCTCACCAGTGACTTTTTGCTCTCTGCCTTGCTAACAGTGTTCCTGAATCATAGAGTGGTGTACCTCTTCATATTCTGTCTTTTTCCCTCCCTTTCTCACAAACTTATTAAAGTGCAAGCTAGTTAAGCGCTCACCTCTGTATGAAAATAAGTGGTGCTTTACTGTGATTTATCTAATAGGGAAAAAGGGGTGTGTATATCATAATAGTAACTGTGTTTAGGATAAGTTTACAATAAGAGTGCTGGAGTGTTTCAACTGTGTGTTTTTAAATAAATTATATACTTTGATACCAAAGCTCTGGTCAGTGTTTGCTTGCATTATTGTATCCGAGTGCCTATTGTTTATACTTTGCATACTGCCTAACTCTTCTTGAGGGAAGTCTGACTGCTCAGCCACAGCTACCAGGTAAATCTGGGTGGTACAGACTGCTGCCAAGTGGGTTTACTGCCAACACCTGTAGTCTTAAATCTTTTGCAGTGTTCCCTAAGGGAACTGCACAGGTTTCTGCCTAACAAGTACTGACCTAGATCAGTCCAATGTAGGAGTAGGAGAAGCTAAGGTTAAAAATATGACACCGGTATTAGCTGCCTTTACTGAGATCATATGCTTAGATACATTTACTTCTACAGATAAACCAGCCTTTGCCACAGTTAGTAACAAAGAGACAGTTGCTTCACACATAGAACTGCATACTAAGAATAATGATGACAAAGTTCCTACGAACAAGCCGAATACTGAGACTTTGGTATAGGATATGTTTGACACGATTACTTATACAAAGGATAAGTCTTTACAGATGAATATCCAGAAAAAAACTAAGAACCGAAAACAGGCTTCTCGTGTAATGCAATCACTTTTTAAACGGTTTGTTAAACAGTTTGTAAAGCGGATTCAAACAGTGAAAACTGGAGCTACACTTGGTGGCTGTCTGCGCGCCAAATATAATAACTTGAGGCGTCCTAGACAGCCGGTGGCAAGTGAAGCAATGATTGCGGCTCAGCCCATGGACCATCCTCCACTAAACGAGCTGGTGTCATGCTTGATAAAACAGGGCCAGGTCAACAATCACAAGGAGTAACAATTAACACCCCTACCCTAGAGATGCGAGCTAACTCAATCCCGAGTATAGCTCCTCCTAACCTGCCTATGAGTAACATAGCATCAGGTGCTGTAATGTTGCTCCTATTGATGCTTCTGTAGATATTCTGAAAGATATTAGGGCGACAATACAAAAATCAGTAGATGAATATCTGAGATGGAAACAGGGACATGATTTGCTAACAAAAACAGCTGTAGAGAATAAAGTGTTAACATTTTATAGTAATATAACGACAAATTGTGATAGACACTTACCAAAGTAAGAGTTGAAATCTGAGCAGATCCAACGGTTGGGAGAGGAACAATTGTACATTGGCCCAATGAAGAAGTTAAGACAAGCTCTAGACCCAAAATGTTACCACAGATTCATCCTTAAATGCCGACCTTCACCTCACAGAGCTTATGACCTTAACAGAACCAGCGTAATGGCGATTTTCTGAGATATTATGGAACTGAGAGACATCACCTCAATAGATATCCAACAGGTCGAATTTCTTGATGATGAAAATCTGGATATTGTTCGCCTATGGCTTTCCTCTAATCTTGTCAGGAACACCATCTGGCAAGCTAGGATGGAAATATTATCCATGCGCTTCCTGTTGGTCGTTGATCCTACAGCCTTGTCCATACTTACGAATATTGAGCAGGTTCAAGACACAAATGAGGCCCCCTACATCCAGAGCTAAGAGAACATATTAAAAACAGAATACAATAGAACATGAGATGAGGAGGGACCCAGCTACTGAGTATAACAGAATATCAGATATGGCATCATAAGAATTGAATCGACACCATAGCACACTCAGTCTAGTGGGCTGGAACACGTGTGTACATGCACATCTCCTTGCTGGAGGCGAAAGCAACCTGAATGACTGACATAGTTGCATTACAGGAAACTTGGTGGTCTGGAACGATCACAAAATTATTTTTCAAGTAGCCAAAGCAAATCCTAAAGGCTGTGCATCCTCAGGTCTAATGACTGCCATAGAAGTAGGCAAAGGGCTTGCAATTTTTCCATGGCCTGCCCCGAACATATTTATGCAACTTGTCAAAGTCTCATATCTTGTTGGTTGTTTGGCTTTAATATATACTGTAATCCTCTTGGCATATCAGATAAGGTATTTCTCCAGGAATTAGAAGTTGTCTTTAATGAGATCATAATGACAAAAGAGATAACTAATGTTATACTTGTAGGTGATTTAAATTTACAATGTTTGAACTGTCCCAAAGCGAAAAAGAACTCAATTTTTGAGCGATGGACTAGTGTTATGTCTGATCGCAATATGATGCTCAATGGAGCAACTTTGGGTGACATTCCATCAAATAAGACTTGGCATAGAGGAAGGAACAAGTTACTTACCTGTAACTGTTGTTCTCCAGCATGGGTCTGGCATGGATTCACATGCTCATGAATATTCCCCGTCAGGCTGGGAATCCTCGGTAAAGAAAAAATCAGTATCAGTTTCGTTTCTGATCTGTCTTTCGTAGTAGTAACTGATCTCTGCGTCATACTGACCACAGCCAATGACTGCCCTCTACCTAAGCCCCGCCTCTGGCAGCCATCTTCAGATTTGGTAGCACGTGAAGTGGCAGTATGACCAAGTGAAGAGCCGCAGAGGGGTAGGCGGAAGGGTTTGCATGTGAATCCATGCCAGACCCATGCTGGAGAACAATAGTTACAGGTAAGTAACTTGTTCCTTCTCCAGCATGGGGTCTGGCATGGATTCACATGCTCATGAATAAAGAATACATAGCAGTACACACATGCACAACCAAGGGAGGTGGCAAAGGCTCAACATTAAGCATTACATCAAACTCAACATTAAGCAATTCTTACCTCCTCACCCGGCTCACCTTAGGTGAACAGATTGCGCAGCACTGCTTGGCCGACCCTGGACTCCTCCCTGGAATCCCGATCGACGCAGTAGAATTTCGTGAAGGTGTGCGTCGACCTCCACGTAGCAGCCCTGCAGATGTCCAGCAAGGGCACACCAGATAGGAACGCCGTGGTAGCGGCGATCGCTCTGGTGGAATGGGCTCTCGGACGGCCAGGCAGCGGTCGGTTTGCCAACCGATGACAGTACATGATACAGCCGGAGAGCCATCTGGAAATGGAGGCCTTTGAGAGAGCCTTCCCCTGATTGACAGGTCCAAAGTTCACAAAAGGTTGTGACGTCTTCCGAAAACACTTTGTGCGGTCCACGTAAAACTTCAGCGCTCTAGCCACATCCAGCGAGTGCAAAGTCCTTTCGGCCGGCAACACCAAGGGTTCGTTGAGGTGGAAGTCCGACGGCACCTTGGGCATGAAGGAGGGGTGCGTCCTGAGCACTACCCTTGTGTCGTGAAAAGTCAAGTACAGGGGCTTGCAGGAACGGGCCTGGATCCCTCCCACTCTTCGTGCGGAGGTGATGGCCACAAGAAACGCTGTTTTCCACGACAAGAACTTCAACGGAGCCGAGTGCAGAGGCTCGAACGGAGGTCCCATGAGCTTGGTCAGCACCACGTTGAGCTCCCACGCCGGGGCCGGAGCCTTCACCGGCGGGAACGATCTGAACAGTCCCTTCATGAATTCTTTCACCAGACGATGAGACCACAAAGACGTCCGCCCCTTGGTTCTGGTGTATCGGGAGATCGCAGCAAGATGAATCTTGATGGACGCGTGCGCCAGTCCAGCCTTGGCCAGCGTCAGAAGGTACGGCAGTACCCGGGGAGCCGTAATCCGTAGAGGGTTAATCTTCTGTGCGTGGCACCAGACAGAAAACCTCTTGCATTTGTGTCCATAGCATTTAAGAGTTGAGGACACCCTGGCCTTTGCAAGAACCTCTCTGCAGTCGGCCGGTATGTCGTATCCTCCAAACTCTAACGCTGCAGGAGCCAGGCCTGCAAGTTCAGCGACTTCGGTTCGTGATGGAGGATGGCGCCTCCTTCCCTGGAGAGAAGATCCGCGTCCACTGGCAGCTTGATTGACGGGGACGCTGACAAGTCCAGAAGGTCCGAGAACCATGTCTGCCTCGGCCACGCAGGTGCGATGAGGATCATCCTGCACCGTGACCTCTTGAGCTGGTTGATGAGCCGGATCAGCAATGGCAATGGAGGGAACGCGTATAGAAACAGGCCCTCTCAGGGGAACGAGAAAGCATCGCCCATGCTCCTCGGCTGGGGAAACCTGCTGGCGAACCTCCGGCACTTGGAGTTTGTCGCCGTCGCGAACAGATCGATCTGGGGTGTGCCCCACCGTCGGAAGAGGCGGTCCACTAGATCCTGTCGTAGTTCCCACTCCTGGCACGAGCGCAGCTCTCTGCTGAGCGAGTCGGCGATTGTGTTTTTTATCCCTGCCAGATGAAACGGCACCAGAAACATCCCTTGGGCGACGGCCCAATGCCACAGATCCTGCGCCTCCTTGGACAGGGCTGGGGATCTGGTACCGCCCTGCTTCCTGATGTAGAACATGGTGGTGGTGTTGTCGGTGAAGATCCTCACCACCTTGCCCTTGAGGGACGGAAGAAAGGACCTGAGGGCCCAAAACACTGCACGGAGCTCCAGGACGTTGATATGGAGGGACTTCTCCGTCGGAAGCCAAAGGCCTCTCGCGTGCAGATTTTCGGTGTGCGCTCCCCACCCTTCCAGGGAGGCATCCATGGTCACAGTCTCCTGGTGGCCGGGGGTCTGGAAGTCCATGCCCGCCGTCAGATGCACGTGGGTGCCCAACCACCGGATCGCTCGTCGGAAACTCTCGTCGAGTGTGATCCTCTCCTCGAAGCTGCCCGTCGTCTGGATCCAGCGCGCGTCCAGGAACTCCTGCAACGGGCGCATCCGGAGCCTGCACAGGCGGATGAGATAAATGCAAGAAGACATCACTCCGAGGAGGGACTTGATGGACCTCACCCTGGCCGCGTCCGCAACCAGCATCCGCTGCACTTTGCCCAAGATGGCCCTCGTCCTTTCCTCCGACGGAGAGGCCAGAAGCGACACTGTGTCGAGCTTCGCTCCCAGAAACAGTGCGTCTTGCGCGGGCACCAGGTGGGATTTGGCGTAGTTTATGGAGAATCACAGGTCCGTGAGTAGTTGGACGGTCCTTGCCGTGTGCTCCAATGCGAGCTCCTTCGTCTTTGCTCGGATGAGCCAGTCGTCCAGGTAGGGGTAGATGTGGATCCCCTCTCGGCGCAGCTGCGCCGCCACCGGTGCGAGGCACTTGGTGAACACCCTGGGTGCCAACCTCAATCCGAAGGGAAGGGCTTTGAACTGGTAGTGACGCCCTTGGACCACGAACCTGAGAAACTTTCGGTGTCCCTTTAGGATGGGAATATGGAAGTAGGCATCCTCCAAATCCAACGACGACAGGAAATCGCCCTCCTCTAGTTGACCCAGGACGTGTTGGAGGGTGACCATCCAGAACTTCTGTGCCTTGATGAATTTGTTCAGTCGTCGTAGGTCCAGGATGGGACGCCATCCTCCCGTCTTTTTCTTCACGAGGACGTATCTTGAGTAAACTCCGGAGCCCCGAAGCCTCTTTGGGACGAGCTCGATGGCGCCCTTCTTGAGCATCGCCTTTACCTCCAAGAGAAGTTGAGGGACGTATGTTCTTTCCTGGCCACAGGGGGGACGCGCGGGCACCTCTTTAGAAACTCGAGCGCGTGACCCTGAGCTAGGGCGTCCAGCACCCAACGGTCGGTGGAGATGGGCTCCCACATGCTGACGAAGCTCGCCAGCCGGCCTCCCACCGGGGTGCTTGGGTGGGGGCCCGACCCCACGGCCGGTTCAGTCCTGCTTCGACGAGGCTTTGCCGCCTTGTCCTCCTTGGCGACGACGGCGGGGTCCGCCTGACTTGCCTCGTCCCCTGTAAGCTTCCTGTGACGACGAACGGGCCGCTTGACGGTAGGTGGAAAATCCGCCGCTGGAACCTTTGGAGGCACCCTGTTTGCCTCCGCCGCCGGAGAACCCCAAGAGTCCGGGCCGTCTCCGTGTCCGCCTTGATGGCTTGAAGGGAATCGTCCACTGTTTTCCCAAACAGGTTGTTTCCGTCGAACGGCATGTCCAAGACTCTGGTCTGCACATCCTGACAGAAGTCAGTAGCCTTGAGCCATCCACGCCGCCTAAGGCACACGCTGTTACCCAACTGGCGAAATCCAGTGTCAGCGATGTCCGTCGCAATCGTAATGGCATAGTCCGACGCCACCTCTCCTTCCTGCAAGATCTCTAGGGCTTCCGCCCTCTTGTTGTCTGGTAGGAAGTCCAGCAGGGGGGCCAGTTTGTACCACAACTCCCTGTCGTAGCGGGCTACGATAGCCAAGGCGTTGGCCGCCTTAATCGTCGTCGCTGCCGACGAGATGACTCTGCGTCCCATCGTGTCTAATTTCTTTCCCTCGCTGTCCGGTGGGGAGGTCGACGTAGAGGCAGTGCCCCCCCCCCCCCCGCTTTCTTCCTGGCCGCCGCGGAGACGACCGAGTCCGGGGTCGGCTGTGCCCGAAGGCACAAGGGGGCCGGGACCCGGTACTTCTTCTCGTACCGATCCCTTCTAGCCGGCGTCGTGGATGGGTTCTCGCCCTCATCCCAAATATCGTCTAGTAGAGGTACAGCGAGGACCGTCTTCCTCTTGGTCTCGCGCCGTTGATAAAGGAAACCTTCCTTCTTCTCTTCCGGGCAGAGCTTGAAAAGCTCGGATGCCCTGGCGATCATGGAGTGAAACGATACAATCTCATCCGGCGGGGAAGCCTGGGTGGGAGGTGACGACGGGAGATCCTCGTCGTAAACCTCGTCGTCTGTACCCGTCGCGGCCGTGTCAGTCCCCGTATCATCCCCACGTGTCGTGGACGGGGAGGAGGGCTGAACAGGGCGCGATGGCTGAAAAGGAGGTGGACGATGAATCCTTCTCTTAAGGGGAGGGTCCCCAGAAGGGCCTCGCTCGAGGTCCCCCGTCGGTAACGGTTCCTCCGTTGATGGTAACGGCAATCTCGTCCTTATCTCCGAGCATAAGGACTGTATAGCCAACAAAATGGCCGCCGAGTTGTCTTGCGGCACAACTGGTTGAGGGGAGTCCGACAGGCGGTCAGGACCCCCGTGGCACCCTCGACGTTCTCGTCTTCTCCTACGTCGGGGTCCCTCCCGACGGGCTGGTCTTCTTCCACGCCAACGCCGTGGCTTAAGACTTCGATCAGCTGCTCCTCAGAGGTTGAGGCCGAATCCACAACGACCTCCTGCCCCCCCTTTTTCTTCTCCGTCGGAGGTTTCACGGGGGTCCTGTCGATGGGCATGAAAGAGGACTCCCTCCGCGGCGGCAGGGAGACTCTGGGCCCCGAGGTCGCCACCACTGGTGTAGCCTCCACAGGCTGAGCCCGGGCCGCCGCGACTGTCTCGATAGAGGCCTTGGCCGGGTGGATTAAGGCTTTCACCACCTTAGGTGTGCTCACCGCCTTCTCCTTGGGGGGAGGGTCACCGCTTCGCTCCCCCTCCGATGGGGCCTTCGAGCTCGACCGGGGTCTCTCCAGGAGCTTCGCCGGGTGCTCGGCCTTCCTCTTACCCGAGCCAGAGCGTTGGCTCGTGGTTGATGGCGCAAGGGAGGATGTGCCCTGCCTGGCGCACGTAGAGCCCCACCGTTCGGCGCTCCCGGTGCCAGCGGACTCGCGGTGCTTGGCCTTCTGTTGGACCCCCGTCGCTGGGGCGTCCTCAAAGGTCTTAGAAGACCGCTCAGACTTCTTCTTCTTCTCGCCTGACGGGCTCTTTCCTTCTAGCCAGTTGGCGAGACGTTGATGGCGGTCCTTCATGGTCCGCTCCGACATATTGCCGCAAAACGCACAGTCCTTCTCCACGTGCGTCTTGTCCTCATGTAGGCAGTAAAGGCAAAGGGAGTGTTCGTCCTCCTTAAAGACATTCTGAAGCTGGCATCCAGGGCAGACCCTGAACAGCTTTCCGTGCGTTGAGCTTCCCTTCTCCTGGGCCATGTGATGGGCCTGAGAAACTTCTGGAGTCCTCCAAAAGCGTGGCTCGACGAAATCTTCACCCTTGAGGGGCGTAGAAGAATCCGACACGGGTCCCCGTTAATCGGATGAAGAAATGGTGGAGCTTGAGGCTCTTTTGACCGAAAAAAGAGAAATTCTTCTGAGAAAAAACGTGAAAAAAAGCACTAACGCTCGAGAGCAATAGCACGAGGATCCCAACACTTGAATGTGCGGTAAAAATCTGAAGATGGCTGCCAGAGGCAGGGCTTAGGTAGAGGGCAGTCATTGGCTGTGCTCAGTATGACGCAGACGTCAGTGATTGGTTACTACTACGAAAGACAGATCAGAAACGAAACTGATACTGATTTTTTCTTTACCGAGGATTCCCAGCCTGACGACGGGGAATATTCATGAGCATGTGAATCCATGCCAGACCCCATGCTGGAGAAATAATAGTTCAACTATTGATTACATATACACTGATAGATCCACGTTTCAAAATGTATCTCTATTTAAGATTATAACCCAGAACTCTAGTGATCACCATATGCCAACTATGCACTTGAACTTTAATGATGACAACAAAAAGGATGAACAGCATAGATATGATGGTCACCTCACAATTAATAATTCAAGGACCCGATTCAGGTGGACTGAGTCAAAACTCAGTGCCTTAAACAGAGAATTGCTGGTAAAGCAGGTACAAATGCAATGGGTTGAAGAACCTTATAATGTTACTCTGCAAATGTTTAGAATACATTAATCTACAAGAATCCACACATATTTTGACCCAAACATAGCTTTGATGAACAAGAACAAAAGCGGAAAACTATTTTGAGACGAGATAAGAGAATGGCGCAATTATTACCTGCTGATATGAGGAATGACAGTGCGCGTTCTGCAGCGTGTGTATACTGGGTGGATACGATCGTACAGATGCACCCTCTATCAAGCAGATGGAGAAATTATGCTCCAAGCCATGTTGACGAAAAACAGCTCAGATTTGGGGTCTTATTAATAATGCTAACCATTCAAAGCAAGCCTCTGTCCAGATAAATGGGGTTACAAAAAATGTGGGTACGCTACTACAAAAAGCTATATGATGACCCCGATGCATACCAGAGCAAATCCTCAGTAACAAATGCGAATATTGGTGATCTGCAAATATCAGAAGATGAGATACTAGAGTACATTCACAAATCCTCAAATTCAAGAGCTCCAGGTCCAGATGGGCTCACCAACTGTATGATGAAACAATATCTAGAACAGTGGGCTTGGATTCTGTACAATATCTTTTCTCATGTGATAAAAACAAATTGCATTCCATTATCATGGAAATCACCTGTTGTTGTCCCAATCTTTAAAGGAGGCGATCGGTCTTGCCCTTCCAACTACAGACCGATCACCCTCTTGGATATTCCCGGAAAAATCTTTTGCAGGTTTGTCCTATGGGATTGGGTTACAATGTTTAACAAGCAACATCCGTATCAAACAGGGTTTATACCTGGCATGAGGACGTCGATAAATTTGCTAACACTAACTGCAGTAATCCAACATCACGTCTATCTGAAGCAACCGCTACATTTTGCATTTGTTGACTTCAGAGCAGCGTTTTGTTTTTTTAAACTATTTTTAAACTAGCATTATACAAATAAGAAATGAAAAAAGTGCATCTAGCTTTCAGCACTGAATGTTTGTGACGAGAATAATTCAAATCAGGCTTGCATAGACATTATTACAAAAACTTAAGCATTACAGGAGAGGAAGGGGTGAGAAAAAGGGACAGGTGTATATAACACTTCAGATTCAATTCTAAACAGTTTATTTGTCGCGTGCTTCTTCTACACATCGTAGGTATTCCCTGAGAGGGGCCCAAATGTCTTTCGGTCTGGAGTTGGATTGTATTCCACGGATATATGCTTCTTCGCTGTCTTGAACATTATGAGTTCTCTGAGTCACTTACTGTGCGTAGGAGGGGCATTGGATTTCCATTTCCTGAGGATGTTCAGTTTTGCCACTGCTCCTCCTATTGCGAATAGTCTAAGGGTCTTCGTGGAGACCTTGCCTATGTCTCCCAATAGGTTTTTCAAAGGTGTTGCTGGGATATGCATGTTCAAAATTTCGCTCATGGTTACCGCTATCTCCTCTCAGAATCGCCTAATCGGAGGGCACTCCCAGTACATGTGTAACGCATTGGCAGCTACTGCACCGCACTTGGGGCATGTGGCTTGTTTGTCTGGGGCAAATTTGGCTACCTTGTGTGGAGTAATATGCAGTTGATTTAAGATTTTTTATTGTATCAGTTTAAAGTTAGCACATAGTGAGATGTATTTGGTGTATCTGCAGTAGTTCACCTATTGCTGTTCGCTGATTGTGGTGTTAGGGTCTCTTTCCCACTTGGTTCTCATCTCATTTTTGGATGGAGTACTGTTTTGTATTACTCTGTACATTGTAGAGACATTACTGGTGAAGCCTTCTTGAGTTAGGATGTCCGATAGGAAATTCGGGAAGGATGGCCATTTTCTCCTACAGGCTGCTTTCATATGTTGATATTGCAGGATTGTGAATAGGCCGGGCTCGTTCTGGATTTCCGCAGCGGTAAGGAATCAACCCCCTGGAAAAATCTCCTATTTTGGCCTCTTTACACGGGTCCCACCTTCTTTGAATGGTACTGTCCATGGTGGGTTCAATTGTGGAGTAGTTCCATTGGCGAAGATGTGGCCAATACGGCGTGTCACATCCCACTCTGAGTATCCATGACCATGCTCACACTGTCTAACATAGTGGGTCTGCCAGCCCTTTTGCCTCTGTGATCCTGGCGAATTTCATGCTCTTCAGCTTAAGAGGAGATGCCGCTAATTCTTCAGCGTGGCTATGTGCAAACTGTTCTGCTGTGTTGTACCAGTATTTCTCAAAAGTATGCCTGTGCGGAGTAATAGTATAAGAGGAAATCCGGGGCTGCCAGCCCTCCGGCGTCATAGTTCGCGCATAGCTTTGGCCAACTCATTCGGGGTGTACCTCCGCCCCAGACGAAACTGGACACCTTACTGCGTAGCGTATCAAAAAAGAAAAATTCCCTGGTCATATTGGTATTCCACTGAACAAGTATAACAGCTTCGGTACAATCAACATTTTGAGCAGTGAGAGACGACGGTACATGGACAGCAGCAACTTTACCCAAGCGCTGAGCTTGTGTTCCAACTGTGGCAGGAACGGCGCATAGTTGTTAGTATAAAGAGTTTGCTTGTCTGTTGCCATTACAATGCCCAAATATCTCGCGCTGGTTGGAGACCACCTGAAGCCCTCCACGGATGCGGATCTGCTTGTGGAGCTAGACAAGGGTATTATTTCCGATTTGGCCTGATTTATCTTGTATCCCAAGTATTTAGTGAAGACTTCAACATCCTGCATGACTGGTGGAAGATTTATGTCAGGGTTTCTGAGGTATAGCATGGTATCATCCGCATAGAGTGAAATGAACTGGGGTGTCCCCAAAACCCGTATTCCTCTCCAGGAGTGCCTGTGACTTAGGTATGCTGCCATCCCTTCGATGGTTAATGCAAAAAGGAGAGAGGGCAACCTTGTGTAGTACCCCTTTGTAGCTCAAAGCTAGGTGACAGTGTCTTATTGGTCCTCACTCTGGCAATTGGCCTGCAATACAACAATTTTATAGAACGGAGAAATTCTGGGCCAAACCCCATCTTTTGTAATATAGCGTACATGAACTTCCATGAAATGGAATCAAACGCTTTCTCCGCGTCTAGTGTTACCGCCACTGTCTTTGCTTGGGGGTCCATCTGAGAGGCAATGGCAAAGAATCTCCGCAGGGCTGTAAATCGGCCAGGTATGAAGCCGGATTGGTCCGGGTGTACTAATTTGGTCATATATGGGTTCAGTTTATTAGCTAAGGTCTTGGCTTAGATTTTGGTGTCCACATTGATTAGAGATAATGGCCTGTAGGAGGAGGGATCTTGAGGGGGTTTATGAGGTTTTAATAGGACTGTGATGATGGCTTCTCTCATTGAGGCTGAAAGGGAGCCCCCTCTCCATAGATTCTTCCCACATCTCCGCTAGCTTGGGGCTTGAGAATTCAAGTATTTCACCTGTTTTTCCTCAAATTCATTTGTCTCATTTTAAACCGTAATTGAGAATATGCAACTTTCCAACGTGTCATTCGGCTGCAGCATGTTCTAATTTTCCACCCATTTTTTAATTGTATGCTTCTTGTTGATCCCTTGCCTTGTGATTGCTAGGGTTTATGCATTACTGTCGTCGTGAGAAGTCATATGTCTCAAAGATTTAACTGCACATTAATTATGTCTGCCCCAGTTTCTACTGTTTGGTCACTGTGAGAGGAGCTGCACTACGTGTCTCATTCCTCTTTCAACTCCTACTGACTACCTTTAAAAGCCTTTTTGGTGCGCGGAGCGGAGTCCGGTGCAGAGTCCAGTCTGCCCCAGTTTCTACTGTTTGGTCACTGTGAGAGGAGCTGCACTACATGTCTCAGTCCTCTTACTACTCCTACTGACTCTACCTTCAAAAGCCTTTTTGGCGCGCAGAGCGGAGTCCGGCGCAGAGTCCAGTCTGCCCCAGTCCGCCCCCGGGCGCACCCGAGACTCTGTTCCAAAGCAGCCCCGGTGACGCTGACAGCAGAGGGTCCTCAAACTTGTAAAAAACGCTCCAACATCAGCGTATGCTCGATCCATGGACTGCGATGAAAGCTTCAGCCAGAAAAAAGGTAAGCAAAACTGCAAGCCGAGCTCTGCTCGCATCACTTACCTTACCTGCATCGCTACCGCTAGCTCCGCTAGCCCAACTAGCGCGGTCGTCCGCTTGTCAAACATCCTATCCTCGTCACAAAGCTCTGAGCTGTGAATGTGCAAGCGAAGATCAATCATTCACCAGCTTCTGTTCAAATGACTGCCAGTCGCACACAAACCTAGCCACAGACACGGCAGTAAATCTCCTCGTAAACCAAATCCATCAAGGTAAATTCAGGAAATCAACGCCATCGTCGACCCTAGAGCGACGAGATGTTTCTAATGGTGCAGCTCCAGACGACCTTGTGTCTGCGGGACTCGATTATGTCTCTTCTGTTATTTCACTGCCACTTAACCTGACTGGTAACTTCAACGAAGAGCCGGCAGTTCAGATAGTCAGCCCTCCTCTTCCTGTTCCTCCTGCTGTGTCTGTATTCCACGCGATGAGTGAGGCTGTAATTGCAACGCAACCGGGTCCGGAGGTGATGTGTGATCTCTTAAATCACTCAGATCCCATGGAGCCTGAGGTATCAGCAGCATATCCCCCTCAACTTTCGTGCTTCACCAATTTCGTCTCCTCTCCCTTCATGTTGAGTGATGACGAATTGCTAAACCTGCCAAATGACGAGGCAGCTCAACTTATTTCAAATTGTGCAAATATTGTGAATACAACAGGACCATCTGCTCAGTTGAACTTACCTGAAGTGGCTCCGTCAAAAAGCACGAGCCAAAGCTCGATCTCTACAAGACCAGTGTCCAGTCATGTAACTTGTAGACCATCGCACAACCTGTCATCTACGGCCGCAGAGCCTCCAATAAGCCGAGAACAGTCGTGCCTGCAAAGGGAACAATCCCTTGAAAAAATTCATGAGATCTCACTGCTATCAGGAGGATGGACTGTTAAGAATAGGGAGGGCCAACCTAAGTTGCATCCTACGCCCGATCCCTCGGTCCAAGGAAATCGCAGCAGTTATGCTTGTCAGGCGCCGGAGGAATTGGGGGCTCCTCCCAGAAAATTGAATGGACGTCCTCCCGACTTGCCCATGCCATCATTAACACAAAAACCATCAGACTTGGAATTAAGCTCTTTTGCAAGGGCGCAACGCCTACAACGAATTGCGGAACTAAAGTCAAATCTTCATCTTCCAAACATCCAAGGCCAGCAAGCTGAGCAAGCAAGCACACCTCCTTTGAATAAAACCTCCCACGATGAATCTCAACCCTCCAATTTAACAAGAATTCTTTCTCCCATCAATTCAAAGTTTTATCTGGACTGCTCAAATTCATCCTCAACTGAACAAGATGCAACTCCTGTAAAAGCTCTGCATGCAAGCATCTCAACTGAAGCTTTAACGCAAATCCATAATAACGTTCTTGCGGCAACCGCAGTCGCGCTTGCGCCCTTTACCAAACTATACAAACCCCTACAAGGTCAGATAAATGATCAAGGAGCGGTGAATCAAAACCTGGCTCAAAAAATATAAAAAATTTATCTTTTTACAGATTTTCTTCGTACACAACAAGAAAAAAATACTGACCTGTCGACTAGATGGCAAGAGCGTCTTGGCGACCTGGCCGCAAGACATCACTGTCAAAATATGGGTGATGAAAAATGTTAATCAAAACAAACAAAAGTATGCAGCGCCATCAATCACCAAAGTAACTCAGCTGTCTCAAACGGTGATGCACAACTGTTAATTGCGATAAATCCTGTTGCAAACAGCGATGCGTCTCCTCCAAAACTTGACACTCCTGTCTCATCATTAACCCGATTTGCTCAAACTGAATCTGAGCTATCCAGCGAAGTATCAAACTCCTTGAACAACGCTGATCCATCAGGAAACGTTGTCCCTCTCCTGATGGCCCCTCCAGCGACCCATGAGGAACCCTTTGGCCCAGCGAGATTTCAACCAACCTCTCAATATTTTCAGTGGCCCCGCAAAAACCATAGCCACAACCAAAATAAATAAGAAGAGACCAAAGCTCTACAAAAGGAAAATCAGTGAAAGTGGACAAAAAGATAAACAAAAAAGCACACGTCAAAACATAAAAAAATTCATAAGAATTCAGACAACACCAAAAAAAAAACAGTCCGAGCGAGAAAATGGCCATCCGCAAGCAGAGTTTCTAGAATCTCAAGTGCCTGCTCAAGGAAACGGACAAAATAAAGTCCTGTCCAAGCAAACGGCAAAACGCTGACGTATAGACTCGGACACCTTAAGTATGGACAGCTCGGCTGTGGAAAGCTCCGTTGACTTATGTAATCTATCTACATATTCAATTAGAAGCGAAACAAACAATGATCCCTCTTCTGAGGCCCCTGCATCAAATGTCTTTGACAAACCGGCAGGGAAGAAAATCCTTCCGAAGACAACTCGACCAAACGATATATTCGTGAAGCTTCAAAAAAGGAAAGTTCCAACGCCTCAAAGGACTCGTTCTCACCTGTTAGCTCTAAACTAAACCCGAAGCAAACAACGAACCAGAGGAAAAATGGCTTACATTTCCGCTCTAGAGTACAAGATGATACTACCTCAAAACTTGCAATAAGCTCATGGAAACTTCGTCTCCAGAATATTCAATCTGATCAACACGAGGTAAATCTGAAGAGAGCAAATGTTTTAAAACTATTTGCCTGTGTTCCTCAACTTCGGATAATAACGACAGATGACATAATAATTGTTGAGTATGCAACGGAAAAAACCACAGACCAGGTGTTACTACATATAACATCTTGTGCCATGAAAAATATCTTACTACAAGCCGTTGAAGAGCTGCTCGTTTTCGGATTTGACATCACTCTGGAACCCGACTCGATAAGTCAAAAAGGAATTCCGAACGGCAAAACAAATCTAAACAAATCTCAAAGTATTGCCTCTCGGATGTCCTTACGGAAATCTTTATCGTTCTCACACAGACCACGAAATGACTTGGATCGCAAAGCTAGAAGCGAAGGATTCAGACTCTAATCTCGTGCAAGCAACGATCCGAATCAATAACAATGAGTGATACGGACGAAGCTAAGGCTGCTTTCCTGGAACACACGCGGATTTACTCATCTGTTTAATAACTTTACAGAACCTCTAAACGGGGTCTTCGTAATCTGCCTCCAAGAAACTTGGCTTCGCGACGTTCCCAGCCGAGACGGATTCACTATCTTTCTGAACCAGCAAAAAAAAAAAAATTCCAAAGGTCGCCCCTATTCAGGACTAATAACTCTTGTGAAAATACATAATTGGATGACCCCCCTAGTAGCGGTAAACCCGAATCCTTTTGTGCAGGGAACGATCATTCGAATTGAGTCGACAAATTCTAAGAAATACAGCTATCTACTGGTAATCAACGGATACTGGAACCCAGCAATGATTTCAACCACGGGCTTCATCGCTACTGTAACAACCCTAATTGATGATTCCTTCCTCAACTATACCGACTTATCAGTGATTATATGTGGCGATTTGAACTGCAGCTGGTTTCGATTCAATCATCAAATGATGGAAAACAACCAGATACCTGAATCCGAAGTATCTGAACGAGGTCAACTCTGGTCACAAGCCCATGCCTCACGAAACTGTCAGATGGTCAATGGTAATACAAAGGGTGACCAACCCGCAAGACAACCTGAAAGCGACTTCAATGCAGAAATACCTTAGATTACATCTGGGTCTCTCGAAACCTATTCGAAAAGTGTGGAATCACTTGAGGTTGTCTCGAAGGATGCAAGTGATCATGGCATGCATGCTGTCTATCACTAGAACCCAAAATCTTTTCACACCCGGAAAAATACGAAGTACCATTGTCAACAAATGCGGCAGGAAATCGGCTAAAAACCAACAGCCGGCAAATCCAGAAACTAGTTTCATGCCTCGCAGATTCAAATGACGTCGAATACGCTCCGATGTTGGCCGCCTTCATGCCAAAATATTCTAATTCAAGACTATAGGGCCATACCCCGAAACATCTTTTCAGTAATGAAATAGCCTTGGCTAAAAAATCACTAAGGAAAGATCTACGACTGATAAAGTCCCAAAGCGTTCAAGAAGTCATACAAAAGAACAATAAAAGATCGACGCCAGGCTTACAGAAATCGGATCAAATCTCACTCTGTGATAATCGAACAAAACAGAGCTGAAATAATGTTAAAGCTAATAATCACTAAGAAATTTGGGCAATCCTAAATAAAGGAACCACAAAAACAACTCCAACTATGTTAAACGAAATCCAAGCTCTAAATGGGTGGAGTACTTCACAAAGGCATATGAACAGCCACACCAAGATCTACAAGTTCTTCCTTCTAACTCCTCAAAAGTCTGGGATATAACACCCTCACATGAAGATCTAGAATTAGCAATTCAAAAACTAAAGAATTCGAGAGCAGCTGGACCAGATCAAATATCCAATCTCACGCAAAAAAAACACAAGCATCACTGGGATAAATTCATGGAATGTTTGTTTTGTCAAATCTCTACTGCAAGGAAAACGCCTGACTCGTGGACGAACGCCATAGTGGTACCAATATATAAGAAGGGTAGTCGAGACGAACCTTCGAACTATCGTCCCATTGCCCTTCTGGACACTATGGGAAAAATATTCGGATTGTTTCTGCGACCAAGGTTGACGGCATGGGCATCCAAGGAAAAACAAATAGATTGTCGACAAACAGGCTTCACAGAACAAGTAGGTGTTAATGTAAATCTCACCATATTAACCATCTTTAAACTTGAAGCCCTAAGAGCAAAGAACAAAATATTTTTCACTTTTGTTGATCTCAGACAAGCGTTGACACAATAAATCGCGGAAAATTCTGGTCCAAATTACGAGGATGGAACTGTCCAGCTCAGATCCTTGACCCCCTCATAGCTCTACACACGAACACCACAATCCAAGTAAGAGTAAATTCTCAAGGCGTCTTGACAGAGCCAATCCTAACGCATAAAGGAGTAAAGCAAGGGTGCCCATTAGCAGCCGAATTGTTCAAATTATTCATCTCTGATCTACCAAATTGGCTGGAACGTTTTTCTCCAAAGATAAACGGAACTTCCATCAATTGCCTCGTATATGCAGATGACATTGTGCTGATCGATCTAACTCAGATAGGCCTGCAACACCTATTGCTCAGCTTGAACGAATATCTAAAGGCCAATGACCTGCATTTAAATACAGAAAAAACGAAGATCATGTGCATTGGAAAAGTGTATCGAGGAAAGATAAAAACTTTAAATGGACAATTGAAAATGCTCCTCTAAGTATTGTGACATCTATACTATACTTGGGTATCATGGTCAATAACTCTTTGCGAATCTGCATGGACAAATGACCTATTGGAAAGAGCAAATAAACTTGGTCTACAAGGAGCAAAAATCAATAAAGATTACAGAAAATTCTCAATTGCTCCATTAATAACATTCTACAGTTCGTACCTACCATAACCTTTGGTGGGGGGACTGGATGGAATCTCGATCATCGCCTCTGGCAGCAGCTCGAAGGCAAGTTCTGGAAAAGAGCATTAGGGCTTCCCAAATACATCTCAATGGTGGCCCTGAGATATGAACTGACCTTGAACTCGCTCTATATGACAATACTATGGAAATCCTTATTGTCTGTGAGGACAATGCTACTTGGTTCACAAATTCCGCCATATGAAATCTTTGCTAATGACAATGAACGCTCACAATCGATTTTACTCCAAACATGGAAGTCTGAAATAAAAACCATCATGGAAGCTGCCAATATATCCACCGACGAGCTGATTGATCGACCCCAGTACGCAAAAAAAAAAATAGAAAACTGGGATTGGATATCAACTTACGAGCTTCGAGCATCTCTCAAATCCACACCCCTGGGTTCGATGAGTATGTTGAAATTACACTCTCAACCGAAATACCTAAGGACTTGCCCCTCACGACACCATAGGAACCAATTTCTGAAATTCAGACTGAATGCCCTGAACACCAGAGAAACATTATGGCGACGCGGATCTAAAATTATCGCCTCCGATAAATGTAGGTTCTGCAACACAGGAGAAGTTGAGTCATTAAAACATCCCATAACCGCATGTTCTCAGCTTAATATTCCCCGAGAGTTGCACCTTCGTACCTTCAAACCCATACTCTATGATGCAGGCGAATGGTGGGAAATTATTTCGTCTGGGAGTAACTTCATGCTTACATGCAGCATAATCAACTTCTTGGACGCGATATTGGACACAGACCAAACCTAAAGTAGTAATCAAGATCTTACTATGCTCAAAAATACGGGAAGGAACACTGTTGATAAACAGCAGGGAGTTGAGCATCACCATTTGACTCTGACTGGAGCATAAAGTCAAATTTTGTGATACTGTAATGCAACAAAAGTTTGATACATGTATTGAACTGTAGTTTTACAAATAAAAAAAATAATTATTTATTTGCCAATTTACGATTGTCATTTCATGCTATTACAAAGGGTTTAAAATCCGTTTTTCCATCTAATTTTGTAAGGGAAGGTTGGATTTTGATTGCTGCCTCTTATCCCGACAGCCTGCTGCTTCTTTCTAACCACTCAGAATTTGGTTATTTGTGGGTTGAGGCAACATTGCAGGGGGAAACCTTAACTTGGGTGCTATCTATCCGAATTCAAAAAGTGTTCCTATTAAATTGTGCTTTGGTTATCTTCTACTAGAAGGTTAACCAAGTGCATTGCTTCCATTTCCATTGTAATTCTCACCCAATGGTGATTGCTGCCCAATATTAAAATGTGTGATTTTTGTGAATTCTAAGAATAAATAATTATTGTATTTCACCAACCGGCCTGGTCATGGTCCATTGTGACCCGATATATTTGTAAAAGGGTGTGTGAAACGAGTCGGGTATCGGCTCAATTTGAATTAATTGAAATTAAAGAAAAAAAAACATTCCTATTGAACACCACATCCCAGACTAAGTGTCCTGGTCCAGTGTGTGACGCTGAATAGAATCCTTAACATTGCCAACCGGGCAAGTTAACCCCTCCCCGCCCCCCCAGTCACAAATTCCCAGTGCTCTGCCCCCCCTCCAACATTGCTCGTCCCCAACTCACATTCCCCTTCTCCCCCACAACCTTTCAACATGGAAATCAACATGGGCAACAGCCCGGGGGCATAGGACACCACCTTCCAGGTGGCCTCCCTATACTGTGTTTTAGAGGAGGACTAACTTCGAAACCTTTTGTAAATGCCACAGGACCGACTAGTTACATTTCAAGCAGTGATCTAACATGACCCATCGGGGTGTTGGTCCATACTTCACTGACAGACTGTCTTTGTGCCTCGTATTTGGCCGTGCTCTGCATCTTGTCCAACCTTTGAACAGCAGCCTCCTGGTTCCTCACGTCACACCTCGTGATGCCTATTTCAGTAGGTTGTCAAGGAATTTGTGTACCGCCGCCGGGTCGGTAAAACGTTTTTTCTCTGTGCTGGACCCTTAGTTTGGATGGGTATTGCATGGAGTATTGTAGCGCTCGTTCGCGCAGTGACCTTTTTGCGGCTGTGAAGGACATGCAAGTCCTCTGGACCGCTGGTGTAAAGTCCAGGTAGAAGGACACCCTGCTGTTCTCGAAGATGAGGTCTCCCAACTCTCTTGCTCTCCTCAGAATCGTGTACCGGTAATTGACCACTTTCGTTAACACTGGGCTTGGGTTTGGCCACGTCCCGGGGCAAGCTGCGAGATCATGTGTGCTCTATCAACCATGAATTGGGGGGACAGTGCCGGTCCCTGGAGGACGTCCTTTATTAAAGTTTTCATGAACACTTCCATGTTCTGCTGTGGCAAAGTTTCTGGAATCCCCACCACTCACATTGTTTCCACGTGACCTTGCTTCGAGGTCTTCATTCTTGTCTGTTATGGCTTTTACTTCTCTTCATAGTTCTTGTACTGCCTGCACAGTTTCACTGCTACAGAGGTTCTGCTACTTTCTTCATCAATGCATCCTTGCATCCCGTCCACTTTGTATGTAAGGCCATCCAGCTTCGTGTTGATGGCTGCGAATCCGGAGCGCATTTCCGCAAGTACCAAGCTCAGTCCCGAGGCTGGGGATTCCCCACTTGATCCTGCCTCCGCCGCTGCCGGGGAAGGAGTCGCAGCCCTCGTGGGGCGTCCAGGCGCAGTCGTTGAGAGGTCATTGTTTTCCTGCAGACCTTTCAGGGTGAAAGGTAGGCGGGTCTGCATCTTACCCTTTCGCCATGAAGTCTCTGTGTGTCTCCTGCCTCCCAGGCCACAGGCCCGTCAGTTGATTCAGGGGTCTGTGTTTAATTCTGTTCCAGTGCCTTGGCCCCTCTCTGGTCATCGATGCTGCTATTTGAAGCCCTTGTGTTACTTCTGCACTACTGTCCGCCACTGGGCTATGCTTAGTGGGCGGGATTGCCCACCCTTTAATTACCAGGGTCCGTACCGGCTTGCACTCCTATGCTACAGTCTCACTCAGCTCCTATGGATGAGTATCAAGTTGGTCAGGTACGCTGTTCCCTGGTTTCGACGGTCCCCCCCTCTTTCCTTGCTACGCTGCGAGGTATCCAGTGCTCTCCAGAACTCCTTCCCACCTGCTTGTTCGTTCCGCTGCATCACTCTCCTCCTCCGCAGAGACTGCTATGGTCTTGAAGTCGCTGCTCCGCCCTCACTGTTGTGCACAATCTGTCCCACTGTGTTCTATTGCCGCCGAGGGTCATCACCAATCCTTTATCTCTCCATGTCGCTACTTACACACCAAAATGATTGCTGCAGGCCTATAGGCCCTACACTTCACTATCCATCCCCCTCTCACTTTTGGGTCCTCCATCTTGTGCTTTCTGGGCTTAGCGTACACCGGGTGGTCTTCCAGTCCTGGCTGGGTGTCACAGGGGCGGGCTGATGTCCTGAATTGTGCCCTGCTGTTCCCTTGCTTACTTTAATGGGTTCTCCCGGCCGTTCCGAGCACCTTGGAGCTCAGTATCCGTTCTGCCTTTGCTGCGGTGTGCTCAGGCGGACCCTGGTGTTGGGTTCCCTTCTTCTCAGCCGTGTCCTGCCTTCGCCAGCCTGGACCCACTCTCCTCCCCACACCAGCTTCCTCGCCTTTCTGCTCCTCTCTCACCAGGGTCGTGGCAAGGGCTGTCTAACCCTAGTGGGTTGTATGCGACCTGCCCTGCTGAGAACCGCTTTTGCAGGGAGACGCGGCTACTCAGCTAACCCTTCTGCACCCCTGCTTGTTCTCAGAGCTGTCCGCCACCGGGTAATGGGCACTGTACTTCACCTTCCTCCTGTGCTGGTTGCAGAGAGTCTGATATACACCTTCCGGGATCGGCGTGCCCCCCTCTAGTGTTTCTGTTATGGCCCGTTATGGCTAATGCAGTTCGCAGTCTTTTGGTGCCTGACAGCGCTTTCCTCCTCTATGGGCTTTTGCTTCCGTGCATGCGCTAATACGGTCGCTGTAATGTCCCTTCGTGGGGGGCTCCCAACCCTTCTGGGCCAGTGCTGGACAGTGCCCCCTCTACGCTGTCTGAAGGCCTTCTGGTCTATATATATGGTTGTGGTCTCCTTTGGGGCCGGTTCTTGCATTCTTATGGTGGGAACCAGTGCCTTCACCTGCAGCAATCACTGGTCCCCCCAGAGCCAAGGCGGAGCGCGCGACTCATTGTTAGTTTCAGGCCCTGGGCTCCTACGATGGTAGGCAGGACCGTCGGGTCCGTTGCTGGTCTTATCCTGGCTCTGTTCCTCCAGACCCTGTGCCCCCTGTGGATGCGCCATCCGCGTTCACGGCCTCCCTCGAACGGTTCTTATTGCCCACTCCGGGACACTCAGATGCTGATGGGGTGAGCGGGTGCAAGCCACTCCCTTTAAGGGGCCCACACTCTCCCGCTGCTGGTTGTTACTCCATCCGTCCTTTCGCAGGGCCCACGGTCCCACCAAGCTCTCTGGATGCCACCGCCCAGCCGGGCCACCAGCCACGCAGGCCGCTGGGCACCAGCGCCCAGAGCGCCCTCCGCTCCTCGCCGCCCGGTTACCTTCAGGTCTCTGCCGCTTTCCTTGCCTGCTGCGAGCGAAAGCCACTGTATCAGTCACTCACTGCGAGCTGCACACAGGCACTCGGCAGCGAATGTACCAAGCCGCCCCCTCTGCCTTCACACGTCCGGTGCAGATCTCCCAGCTGCCGCTTTTCTGGGGGGCCAATTGCCACCGGATTTTACTGTACTCTCCCCCAGATTGCCTGCAGCACTTCTGTGTAGTTCAGCTCGGTTTTGGCCACGATGGGTCTGTAATAATCCCCCGCCTCCACGCAGTCACACAGGAGCTCAAATAAACACAGCCATCTTGGTCCTGGGCTCTCTAGCGCCCCCCTTTACTCTGATTATGATTGCCTTATATATTCTCTCCTGCAGCAGAAAGCTGGCCAGACTGATTTGAGATGCTTTTTTATCATATCTATTTTTGTGTGTCCATTCATGTAGCTAACCTTTTACATTTTACAGAAACTCCTCCAGTGCTGGCAAAGTCTTTTCACCCACATGCATAGTCGAGTAGATTCTACGAAGGGTGGGTGCCGTTTGCAGGGGATGTTTGAACTTTTGATTAATTTATTTGCAGTAAATGTCAACTAAAGATTTGGTTATTCTATTCCATCACTTTTTGATCATCATGTCTAAAAGCAGCTGTACCTGAAAGATAGGGACATAACTGTAATTACCAGTAGCTTTAATAAGTATCTTCTCTGGAACATTTAACCAACACAAGAACTCTTCCTACTTCAGACCCTTTTTCTAAAAAGAAGCTTTGTGACATTTGGGCACAAGGCCCCACTCTTCAAAGGGATTGGATTTGTAATGTTAGGGTATATTTCTTGTGACTTGGTTCCATCTTGCTTCATCACTTGCTTAGTGAGCCCGAGAGCACGAGCAAAATGGCAGCGTGCTGACAAGGCTCTGACGTGAACAAGCTCAGTTGCTCATATAACTCCTGCTGCAATGCAAGAAATGCCTTCCCAAAGAGCTGCGCTGCTAGCTGTCGATGTGGGGGAAACAATCGACCACACTTTGGGCTGCTGAGGTGCCCAGACACCTGAGATACGGAGGCCTGGGCCACACGGACCTATGGTAGCCGCACACCTTCCCGCGAACTCCGCCGTAACGTCCCTGGTCTGAGCTGGTTGAGGGGGACAACCACAAGCAGCAGGAGAACTCCACGATCCAGCGATAGGCGCCGCCGACCTTCCTATGCGGACACTGTGAATGGGCTTGGGGACCGAAGAATGGTGTGAGGATCAAAGCCGGTACATCCTCCACACAACCCCTGACAGCAGGAGAGTTGCCAGTGCTCAGGAAGCGGCTGTTACAGGCGGGGGCCCCGGCTAGGAGCGAGTGAAGAACAGTGTAGCAGTCGGGCTGCACGTGGGCAGTGCGGAGTGCGTGCTGACCATGAGGTGGTTCTGAGCGGCTCCCGCGCTACAACAGCAACACCCCGTGGGCTCCCTCACACCAGAGACAGCTGATGGGCCCCGGTGGCCCAGATATCAACACAGGTAGCAGGCGCGAAGTGTGCATCTGGCAGCCAACAGAGGGGACAGCAAAGTGTGCTGGATCTGGGAACAGGATGAAACGAAAAAAGAAGGAAAATAATGTCAATGTGAGATAAGGAGGCAACACTTGTTTATGGACATGACGCCAGGCCCCCTGCAGTTAGCACATCGAAATCGCAGCAATCCGGACAAGGTCCCCAGCACATGCCTGCCTGCAGCTGAAAATCCTGTGGCAGCATGAATGCCAGACATTGCGGTAGGAGGGAATGCCCCCAATGGAACGCAATCAATGCACTGGTCCAAATAATGCAAGCCTGCACAGGCAGCCGACGGGCTGATCCTCCTCAGAGGCACGGGACACTTTATATAAGCCCACCCTCCATTACAGCCTGCTAAAGAAAGCAGGCCAGACTGGCGTGGCAGAGGATACAACAAAGAGGTAGTGGAGGCGCACCCTCAGCTCTGGCAGGGCCGAGGAGGGTGCTGTACAGTGGCTCTTTACTGCCCAGGGATGCCACTCCGAGGACGCACTGCCAGGCTGCTGCTATACCTTAACACCGGCCACTGCTACACTGCGCATTATCTGCAGATTATAACAACCCCTGCAGCCCACAGGCCATTGACTGTTCAGCCGGGAAGTAGGGAACCGTCCGTTTGGCAACGTAACCATATTAGATGCTCTCAGGTGCGCCACTGGGTGTATCATTGGCATTTCACAGACTGCACCAAACCCTGACTCTGAAAACACTACAGACAGCCAATCCGTCAGCACCCCATTGCGCTGCTCCTCCAGACAATGCCCCACGATGGAGAGCCAGACGCAACCACAGGCAATCCTGGCTGAGATGAAGGTCATCGGGCAACGGACACAGGAACAAATACTAATATCCAGGATATTGAGCGTGACCTGCAAGATTGTCCATTAAGGCACACAGGCCGAGAGGACAACCAACTATGGAGCTGACGACGGAAAAATCAGCTAAAAATGGAGGAGGCAGCAGGTTAACCCCTGCGGTGTCATGCCGCCAAGACCTGGAACCATCCCCTGGGGGTCAAAAGGCGAGGGGCGGAAAGGCGACAAAGGCCTAATGGCCCAAAAGCCCGCGAAGGGCAGAACAAAAGAAAATGGGCGGGGGCATCAGGATTTAAGCAGGCGGGACCGGGGTGCCAGGCATCTCGCTCCTGCACTGGGACCCGGTCGCCGCCTCGCAGATGGAAGAAATTTCGTTTGCAGGACAAGCCCTGCCGGGAGGAAGGATGTCGTTTCAGTATGTTTCCAGCTCCTTGTTCATGTGGATGGAAATCGTGGAGTCTGGGGTTCCGGCTTGGAGGTTTCCAGTGTTCGTGTGGAGAAGCTTTGTGTTCCGGCCGGGATGCGGTTCCTGTCGGGTAAGCAACAGCATCGGGTCACGGCACAGGAGGGAGAGGGGACCGGTGAGGGAGTGAGCCAGGCAGATAGCACAGAAGGGAGAATGCTAGCTATGACTCATGGTTAGAGCGGGGGTTACGCGCGGGGCGCACAGGTTATGGGGGCTAGACTAAAAAGCAGGACGTACGACAGTAGGATGCTTTCAAAATGCCACCTGTTTAGAACCGAGTGGGGACGCATTACCTAAAGCGGCCGCTTCAGCGTACCCACGTTAGCTTATCCGTATGAACGGGCGTCCGGGGAAGGCCAAAAAGTCTAGTAAAGGGGGGATGTTAACGCTTTTCGCAGAACATACAAGCGTTAGATGGTGGATGCGGGCCAGGAGCATATCCGTGCCCTAAACGCGAGTTGTAATCAAGCTGTGAATGGGTCAGTAAAATGCAGTGTTCATCTTGCACAGGCATGTTAAAATGAATGGTTGGCGGACAAGGGGCCGTATGAATGAAATCAGGGGTGAAATGTGTTTATACTGAAGTACACAACGTGGGCCTTGAATGCCGTCTTGGCAGCATGCAGTAAAAAGGTCTGGTTACATGGAGATATTTGGGGCTCAGCAGCGGAGGTAGGAACGTGGTTAGCCATGGCTTGGCGCCACGCGCTCATTATGGTACACACTGCAGTTAAGGGTTGCCGGTGTTGAAGTTAAGTAGGGTCTTGGGAGTTTATGGTCGGGGCACCGCGTTTGCATTATGATACAAGTGGCAGGGGAATTTTCTGGCGATAGGCTTTTACCGATGGCCCTGGCGCCGCAAGTGTGGTATGGTAGACGTTGCCTTTGAGTGTTTCTGGCTTTGGAATGGTTTCATGGCCTTGGCTCCGCAGGATCAGGGTTGGGTGAGGTATTTGGGGCCCGCCATGGCCGCCGCGCCGCATCTGTTGATTGAGGGCGGCTAGTCACACAGGTTAGCGAGACTATGCGCGTAGTTGCCACGCTTCCACGGGGCCGTTATTGTTCATGACCCGCGCGGGCCCGCCTCATTTGGCTTAAAATGTCAGCGTTTTTCTCATGTCCATTCGCTGGGGATTAACACGAGTTAGCGGGCGGTCAACAAGGTAAATGGTAGGAGGGACCTCCATTTTGCAAGCAGGCTTGTTTGGGGGCATAGCCTCAGTGGCTCAAGGGGTATGCGCGCACACATAACAAGGCAAGTTTAGCACAGAAGGCGATTGTGCCATTGCGTGCACGCGGCTGGCAAACCATGGGGCAGCCAGGATCGGGCACCGATGTAGCAGGTCGAGAGTGTGGACGGATGATAGGGTAGATGGTTCAGCCGTGGTTGGCTGATGGCCCCCATGGGTTTTGTTTTAATCGGGGCGAGGTACGTGGTGGTAAATAGAAGGTACACTGCGGTTTAGGATTCGAGGGAGCCTTTTACGGAGATCTGAAGGTTGATTGAGCGCTGTGAGGACGGGGTGCAGGCCAGCAGGGAACAGAGTTCCATTACTTCTTTTCGTACACTTCGACCACTGTGTGAGCTGCTGCTCGGCTGGCCAGCTACGCATAACTAAAGAATGCTCAGTAATCACAAACTAAAACATGCCCAGCACTGCTGCAATCCCGTGGGGTATGAGCAGAACATTCGGACAGGGTGGGTTTCGGACTACTTAATGGAATACCTATAGCCCTACGCCCGAGCCAAGCTCAGCAAGGGGTGAGCTACTGAGTGGAGACTCCGAGCGCAAACTGAGTGAGATCAGCGAAAGGAAAGCGGAAAGTCTCTTCAGCATTCTGGGCGACAGCACTGTCGAGAGCGAAGGGAGAATCAAGCAGCGGTAAAAAGGGGTGGGAGAATTAGTTTTGTAAAAACAGCAATCGTTCAGGGTTAAATTAGATGGGGCGGCGGTGGATAGTTTTACTCTCCTGTAGTTTGCCATCCTACAGCCATACTTGCCAACCTTACATATCGGGCAGGCAACTGCTCGCCAAAGCTGTCCTCCGCCTACAGATTTCCACGGTCAGGATGGCCGAGTGATCTAAGGCGCTGCGTTCAGGTCGCAGTCTCCGCTGGAAGCGGGGGTTCGGATCCCACTTCGGACAGATAGTGACAGATCCAGCCGCTTCTTATGGTGGCAGGTACTTTATGCAACTGCAAGACAGGCTCCAGCACAGAGCAGGCTACGCACGATGCCGATCGGTTAGCACAGCGAATAGAGCACTCGCTTTGTCATCGGTCAGAGCCTGCTGACGCAGCCCCCCCCCCTTTTTTCATAATAGGAAACGCCCAGATACCGGGGCGTTCATAGTGCCATACAAATGCGGAATGCTGAAATATTAGATCGATCGGCCAGGACAAGGGGGTGGCAGGTGATTACGGTGATGAGGCTCAGGGCAATCCACTGACCTGACAGAGACATGACGCTATGGTGGGTGTTCAACCTGCACTGCACAGGGTGGCCCAGGGCGAGGCTGCAGAGCAGTGACAAAGGGGCCTACCCACTCTCTGTGAGTAACCTTCGGTGAAATATACCCATTCACAAGTGTCCACAGGAGAATGTAGGCACATTAGAGTCAGTTTTAACGCACCCATGCAGGAAGGTTCACAGGACAAGGTATGCAAGTTATGGTCATTGATAACGTACACGCAGGTTCAGGGGAGTGGGTATACACACGATGGTCTTGTAACACGCGCCCACGCACGAGTACATAGTATAAAGGAGGCATATCAGGGTGCTCATAAACGCGCCCGGGCACAAGGGTGCACTGGCGAAGGCCAATGGGGGGGCAATCCGGAGGGAGGACTGGGCGAGCAGGCGGTGGCTCGAACTGCTTCCTATTCCTTGATGCCCCTGGGTTTTGACGCAATCCTGAGAGACCGGTGGTGTGGCAAAGCATGGCCACTGGAATGGCACACGGAGGGATCACAAAGGACACTACCCTGGTGGAGAGGACAAGTGAGATGGTGTGGGTCGGGAACAGCACCGCATCAGCCTGGGTCAGCTGTGGGCAGGCAGGCGGCTGGGTCTCTGGTGGGAGAGCTTTGGCCGGCGGAAGGAAGGGGAAGGTCCCATCTGCAGAGGATTGAGAAGGGGGAAATGGGCCGGACATGTCAAGGGAAGGGGAAACCTCCCACTTTTAAGTATCGGTTGACTATATAAAGGACAAAGCTCGAGCAACCCGTAAGGGGTAGGGGGCAGGGGAATGGGGCCAACACGTTAAGGAATATGGAAAGGTAGAGCCTTCCCTTAAGGAAAGGAAGGGATAAGAGTGAGAGAAGGGGCAATGGAGGCAAGGTGGTTTTGAAAGTCAAGCAATAGGAATTCAGCTCAACCTCACCCGCCAGGAATGGCGCTCACCTAACAGGGGAACTCCTGCAAGGGCAGGCAGAGCAAGGTTAAATTGGTTGGGAGCTTTTGCTGAATAAAAGTGGTGAGGAGCCTATTGCGGGTGCAGTAGGAGGAGCAAGGTGGAAAGGTGGCAGGGGCAGGAGTGCCCCGGAGCAGGCCCACCCTGGTCAAGGTGGAGCAAGATGGGAAAGTGGTAGGGGCGGAAGTGTCCCGGAGCAGGCCCGCCCTGGTTAAGACGGAGCAAGTTGGAAAGGTGGCAGGGGCAGAGGTGTCCCAGAGCTGGCCCACGCTGGTTAAGGTGGAGCAAGAGGGAAAGGTGGTAGGGGCAGAAATGTCCCAGAGCAGGCACGCCCTGGTTAAGGCGGAGCGAGTTGGAAAGGTGGCAGGGGCAGAGGTGTCCCAGAGCTGGGCCACCTTGGTTAAGGTGGAGCAAGGGGGAAAGGTGGTAGGGGCAGAAGTGTCCCAGAGCAGGCCCGCCCTGGTTAAGGCGGAGCAAGTTGGAAAGGTGGCAGGGGCAGAGGTGTCCCAGAGCTGGCCCACCTTGGTTAAGGTGGAGCAAGATGGAAAGGTGGTAGGGGCAGAAATGTCCCAGAGCAGGCACGCCCTGGTTAAGGCGGAGCGAGTTGGAAAGGTGGCAGGGGCAGAGGTGTCCCAGGGCTGGCCCACCGTGGTTAAGGTGGAGCAAGGGGGAAAGGTGGTAGGGGCAGAAGTGTCCCAGAGCAGGCCCGCCCTGGTTAAGGCGGAGCAAGTTGGTAAGGTGGCAGGGGCAGAGGTGTCCCAGAACTGGCGCACCCTGGTTAAGGTGGAGCAAGATGGAAAGGTGGTAGGGGCAGAAGCGTCCCCGAGCAGGCATGGCCGGAAGACATCAATAGTTGGGGGGATGGTCTTCAGGATGTTACAAACGAGATATCAGGCACGCAGAATATAAGTTAACCATGCCGTTCCCTCCTTTTGTCATTTCACAGCAGCACAAGGAAAGGGGGAATGTACCGTAGAGGTAGTGGGGCGCGCATGCATCACAAAGGCTAAAGGCGAGCTGGACTCAGCAGCAGGAGGCGCTGACGGCCGGCGAGTCAGGAGGGAGTGGCACGGGGTGCCAGGGATGAAGTTGGCTCAGCTAGAGGGGCAGCTATGGAAATGGCTGAGTAGGCGGCAGAAGCTAGAGGGTTGGTAATACTCTTGGGAGGGAACGACCTGACCAGCCTGGGGAGGGGTGTCCGGCTGAGGGACATTACGAGCTCATTGCAGGAAATAGCAGCACAGTTGGGCGAAACTGAAATTAGAGGGTCGGAAGGGAGTCCCTCGGCGCAAGGGAAGGGGGCAGAGAGCCAGGCAACAGTTGAGAAGGGAAGAAGGGAGCTGAGCGGGGCCGGGGAAAAATGACAAGGGCAGGGGTTTCCAGCAGAATAGGCATGGCTTGAGTAATGGGAAAACACCCGAGTACTTCCTATCGGACGGTGGAAAGCTTGTCCACGAACGAAACGGAGCTCTGACCAAGTACTGGAAGGGGAGAAGGAGACAGGAAGAAGGGGAGCCACAGTGGGCGAGAACCCACTCAGTGGCGTGGCGGTGTTTGGGCAACCAAGCACAAATGATAGACTCCGGACGAGCCAGAAGGAAACGGAATGGGTCTTCGCTCTTCCGGACCAGCGCCTCTTGGGGGCCTAAACGGCGGGGGCGTCTGGTAGGGAAAAATAAGGCTCAGCTTCCCCCAAAAACAAACGGTGCTCTCCCCACCCACGGACACCTGCACGGGCAGGATTGGAACAGGTACAATGGGTCGGGGGAGTTGGGGGCCTACTATACCAAGTATAGGGGGAAGCAAAGGAAATCCGGCAAGCAAGCGCCACACGGACAGAATGAAGTTCACAAATGTGTACAAATAATTCTGTTGTCATGGAAATAAAACTGCGGCCAAGATTGCCATTTGAAATTCTGTGTCGTGCCAATTTGTGGGGATAAGGAGTAATGCATTGGGGTGCATGCGCAAAGAATAATTGGCAGTAAAGGCAAATGTACGGCTGCAGGGGTTATGGAGCTGACGACGGAAAAATCAGCTAAAAATGGAGGAGGCAGCAGGTTAACCCCTGCGGTGTCATGCCGCCAAGACCTGGAACCATCCCCTGGGGGTCAAAAGGCGAGGGGCGGAAAGGCGCCAAAGGCCTAATGGCCCAAAAGCCCGCGAAGGGCAGAACAAAAGAAAATGGGCGGGGGCATCAGGATTTAAGCAGGCGGGACCGGGGTGCCAGGCATCTCGCTCCTGCACTGGGACCCGGTCGCCGCCTCGCAGATGGAAGAAATTTCGTTTTCCACCCACCCACCCACGAAATACAAGAAAAAGAGCAGGAGACCTGGGGTGTTGCTGTCGCAGGACACCCAGGCCAGGAGGTGACAAGTTGGCGGTGTTTGGGCAACCAAGCACAAATGATAGACTCCGGACGAGCCAGAAGGAAACGGAATGGGTCTTCGCTCTTCCGGACCAGCGCCTCTTGGGGGCCTAAACGGCGGGGGCGTCTGGTAGGGAAAAATAAGGCTCAGCTTCCCCCAAAAACAAACGGTGCTCTCCCCACCCACGGACACCTGCACGGGCAGGATTGGAACAGGTACAATGGGTCGGGGGAGTTGGGGGCCTACTATACCAAGTATAGGGGGAAGCAAAGGAAATCCGGCAAGCAAGCGCCACACGGACAGAATGAAGTTCACAAATGTGTACAAATAATTCTGTTGTCATGGAAATAAAACTGCGGCCAAGATTGCCATTTGAAATTCTGTGTCATGCCAATTTGTGGGGATAAGGAGTAATGCATTGGGGTGCATGCGCAAAGAATAATTGGCAGTAAAGGCAAATGTACGGCTGCAGGGGTTATGAACAGCGCATCAGCGCATTAGAAGATCACCACAACACTGTCTTGGACGGGGTTATCAGATAGGTTCAGTGCCTAATGGTACCAAGAAAACCGGTCTCCCGCATTAACGTCCACCTGGTGGGCCAACCGGAAAACAGAGGGTGCCAATTTAGGGGCATGCATCTATGGCTTTCTAAAAGACAAGCTGCACATGGATAACCCGCAAAACATCATCGAAAGGGTACATTGTGTCGGCTATCACAAAACCAGCCACAGGAGAGAGCCTGCACATAATCACCATGAGGCTGTTAAACTTCCAGCATAAAGCTGCAATCCTGAAGTCGTGCAGGGTAGTGGGAACGGTACGGGTTGATAACACGGACGTACATATCTTCAATGACTACTCCCTGGAGGTCTCACGGCGTCAGAAAGATTTCAGCACCCTGTTCGAGGTATTCAAGGGCACGGAACATAAAAATTACCTCAAATTCCCGGCCGCGTGGTGCATATAACGTGAGCGCTAGTGCACTCGTTCGAGGACCCCAAAGAGGCCTGATGTTTTTTTAAACAACGGGATCTGGTGTTAGCTGACTATGCCCATGCAGGAGCTAAGAGTGCGCAGGTGGATCGCTCCCACAATGCTGATCCAGGCTGAAGGTTAGATGGCAAACAGTGGGGAAGAGGTCTCGAGACCTGTAACATAGGCACAATGGATCAGTCAAATTATAAAACAGGGGACATGGGAGCAAGACTCATGCCTTTGAAAAGTTTTGGTCAGCTGCTTAACATGGAAAATTCCTCCGCCCGTTCCTTGTTGTAGGGGATGGCCAGCCAGAAGATGCTACACTACCACCTGCGACTGGGCCCCTCAACAAAACGGCGAACTGGCACACAGGCAACAAACCTTGACTTCGAGTAATGGCTGGGATGAAAGGGGGCACATAGCTCGTGACCCATGGTGGCTCACCTTAGACCCCCTAGCCATCTTTGTGATATACCGTAGCGTTAAGATCTCCATGACAACCCTCCCCCCTGCTGACGGTGGTGGAATACGTTGGGAAGGGAGTTGGTCCTCAGAAGCCTCCTATCCATCTCCACGTAGGGGCTCTCTTACCCATTTATTGATAGTGTTAATCGATCCCAATGTTAACCTGTTCTTGTTTGGGTTACTGGTCTTGTTGGGGTCAGTTCCATGTACACGCTCAAAGACCTGAGACTGCTAAGGGGTGACACTGTTGGCGAACCTGCGTGGTGCGTGCTATGGGTAGACCCCCACAATATGAACTGATGGCCATACTTACATTTGTAACACTGAATATCCAGGGTCTGGGACACCCCATCAAAAGGGGGTGGATGCGCAATCACATGTGGAATATTCAGG
This sequence comes from Ambystoma mexicanum, assembly GCF_040938575.1. Classification (NCBI taxonomy): domain Eukaryota; kingdom Metazoa; phylum Chordata; class Amphibia; order Caudata; family Ambystomatidae; genus Ambystoma; species Ambystoma mexicanum. The sequence goes on along the minus strand of NC_090922.1, from coordinate 619,129,994 downwards.
CAGGGTGTCATCTTCCTGCAGGAAACACAGCTTAATGCAGCCGAATCTGTGAAATTGGAGCGTGGGGGAATGGGGGGTTGGAGTAGCAGCACATTCCCCAAGACAGGGGTATCAATATTGATCCATGAACGCATCCCTGTGCAAGTCCAGAATACTATCCCAGACAAAGAGGGCTGATGCGTCCCGCTCCAAGAACATTTCTATCAACATCCTGTCACCCTACTCAATATTGACATGCACACCAACATTCTTTACCCATAACTTCACGACATGCCCAAGATTTATGGGGACGGGTGACTTCAATCTTAACATGGACCCCACCCTGGATCAGCAGAGTACCGCCACAGGTGTGCCCACCAGCCCTAGAAATCGAGTAACCCTTAGCTCCCTTACGGCCAACCATGGTTTGAAAGACGTGTGGTGACTACTATACGGTGGGCAGAGAGATTACACCTTTTATTCCAACCGTCATCACAGCTACTCTAGGATTGATTATTGGTTGGTTCCCTCTAACACCATTCATATGGTGGCGAGTGTGCTATACTTCACACAGCCTTGTCGGACCATGCACCAGTGAGCATGCGCATTTCACTCCCACGTCGAGCTCCTGCGTGGTGGCTAAACCCGAGAACTCTGAGGTTTCCAGATTTTCTTACACGCCTGGAGGGAGTCGGACACATTCTGGCAGACTAATCTATCTGCGCAGACTACACCGCGCATGGCTGCTGGGATGCATTAAAAGCCTACATACGCGGACAGTGCATCTCACGCTGGTTACACAAATTAAAAGTATGGGGAGGGGGAACGCGAGGTGCAATTATTTAAACACTTTATTTATAATTTCCACAAAATATGTTACAACCATGCATTGATTCCGAAGAATGAATGATTACAGTAAAAATACAAAAAGGAAACAAAACACATGCAACAACAAAGCAAAGTAAAGATCCAACATATCAATTTGAAATCACATATAAATACCAAGCTTAGATTCACTAAAGTATCATCGAACAATACAGATCAACAAGAGAACAAGACAAATCAGGACAAAGGACAATACATAAAACACTCCCCATCCCAACCCTCCTTACTTAAAAGAAAAAATAAAGCCAATTATAAGCAGATAGTCTCGACTGCAAAAAAAAAACCTTAGCGCGCACACGACCCCCACACCTACGCCCGTCTGTGTAAACTCAGTTTGGAGGTTAAATATGTGTCCTCCATTCGGGCTCAAAAGTCCTTCACGAGCGGGTCCCACAACATCTACTCAGAAGGGGACAGGCCGCTACATATGATGGTGCTCGCACTGAAGCAACGGCAGAGTGCACATATAATTTATGCTATCCGTAACGGTCATGGGACTTTGAAAGGGGATGACGATATCAATTCCCGCTTTTCAGAATATTACCAGGGATTGTACGCGTTGCCTGAACCCTGCGAGGCGCAGATACACAAATTTGTCTCCTCTATCACTCTGCCTAGGACCACCACCGCTGAAGCGGACAGCCTCAACATCCCCATCACAGAATAGAAAATAATCTGGGCGATCAAATCACTTATGCCCAGATGGCCTGCCCATCGACTTCTATAAGGCACTGGCACCCATTCTGGAATCAGCGTTCTCAAAGGCAGGTGAATGTGGTCATCTACCATGTTCGATGCATGGTGCCAATATACTGGTGTTGCACAAGAAGGGACGAGACCCCGGGGACTGTAGCTCATGTCACCCTATTTCACCAATTAATTTGGACACAAAAATCTTAGCAAAATGATAGAGGGGATCCTTTCATCTTTGGTCCACAAGGATCAAACCGGCTTCATATGCAACAGACAGTCGACAGATAATGATCAGCGACTACTGCATGTCCTTGCAGGCGAGCCAGAACCGGGAGATGCAATCCTAACTCTTGATGCCGAAAAGAGTTTCAACAAAGTTCAATGGGATTTCAGGTTCTTGGCAAAGTTTGGCTTCCCACTATTATTCATAAACATGGTCGTATTGCTATATTCTAACCTAGAGGCATTGGTAGTCGCTAATGGCATTACCTCTGCTCTGTTCACTCTCCACACTGACAAATGTCAGGGATGCCCACTGTCACCCCTTTTGTACGCTCTGTCTATGAAGCCATTGACGATTAAACTGCGTACCAACCCGAGGTGGACAGGTATAAGGCAGGGGGAAGAGAAACACTGAGTCTCCCTCTACACCGATGACCTACTCCTTTACGTTAGCAACTGTGTGGCCACTCTGCCATATATTCAGTCCCTATTGCAGGACTTTGGCCCTACAGAGGGCTATAAAATTGAGATCCTTCCACTGAGGGTGGACATTCCAAGGGACACGGGCGTTGTGGCCCCCCTTCAGCCTTCGATTGCATAATATCAAATAACTGGGGGTCAACAGGGCAACACGCTCTCTCCCTATCCGGCAGAATAAACGCCTTTAAAATGAACTCTTTGCCGAGATGAATATATCTCAACATGATGATGCCCACCACTCCCACGCCTAAAATGTTTAAAAACTTAGACACCTGCATTGCTTAGTTTATATGACGGTGGGAAAATCATGTCTCTAGCTGAAAACACTCCAATCCACGAAGACGGATGGGGCCTAGCGCTGCCGTCCTGGAGAGGGTATACCAAGTCTGCTGGGTGAAGCGCTGGTTTAACCCAGAGGATGTGACAATCTGGAAGGCGATGGAACTCTCCTCACTAGCTCCATTTTCCCCAGTAGAGGCACTGGCCATCTCACCAAACAAGCCGCCGGTACAGATCAAGGCGTACCCGATATTGGGACTGACACTCATTCAATGGCATAAACGGAGGACACTCCTGGGTGCGACCGTTCAGATGGCACAGTCATAGATAAGCATAAGGGCGACACTCTTCTATGGGCTAAATCACTAAGCTGCACACCAGACAGGACACAGCATGACCACAAGTAAGGGTTATGGACATATATAATAGGGTGAGGGCTTAATGACGTTCCAAGCGGCATGCCAGATACTGGGCCCACAAGAGCGAGATTGGCTCCGCTATAGAACACTACATGCGGTGGGTACCACACTAATCTTGGACACATCCCACCAGGCTAGCCCTTCTACGTAGGAGCTGGAAATGGAACAAAACTGGACAACCTCTCCGTGCCTCTGCATGTTTTATGCCACGTGTATCCCTAACCCTAATAACGTAGATAGAAATCCCATTCTGGCGGTCACATGGTCCAGCGATCTGGGACATGCACTAGACATCGGGGACCTATATTATAGAAATCATAGGGTTTCACTTAACCTTAAGAACAGAGATCCAGTTTAAAATTATCCAAAGAATGTAGACTACTCCTTCAAAAATGTATAAGATAGGATTGACTCAATCACCGACATGCTGGCAACAGTGTTGGGTTCTGGGCTCCAGGGGCCACATGCTTTGGTCTTGTCCCTGGATAACTTGATATTGGTGCATGGTACAACCACAGGTCTCCCTCATAGGCGACACTAGATTCACACTGGCACCTGACCCCATGCTATTTGGTGCGGGAAGCGATGACTGGCACAATGACACACTTAAACTGAGGCTTATGTGGATGATGCTGTTAAATACGTGCAAGTTCATAGTCCCCCACTGGAAAGAGGAGTTCCCACCCACTAAAATGTTATGGACAACCCAACTCGCTAAGGTCTGTGCTTTGAAACGTAGAGCCTATACGCGACAAGCTAGCTCAACACAGGAAAACCAGTTCTGGGAATTGGTAGGCTCCTATATCTGGCAAGGCCCGGGCAGTTGGATGGGCCGTAGACTGGGGCTCCGGCTGTGGTGGGGAGGCTCCTGTGTATCAGGGACGGGGTATCCGGGGCTGGATTTGGCTCTAGACCACAATGGGATTTAAAAGATGACGGGGAGGTCGCTTTAAGTGCATGACATCGATCCACTAAGTATGGGGGTGTGGATATGTGGAGGTGGCGGGTGGAATGACCGGGCAGGAAGCGATGCTGTGCACCCTGCCCACAGGAGGAGATATCACACCCGGAGTCCAGTGCCATACGGACACCTCCCATGCAACGCAGGGTTTACTGGACACCGGCGGGCGCTGTGAGAAACCAGAAGGTGTCTCATCCGCTAGTCCCCAGGAATCTCTCTCCCAGGTGTCCAGCCATCATCTTTGGATGCAGACCCTGGGGGTTGAACAGTGCAGGAAGATCACCTGTTTGAGGGGTCTTTGGGGAGTGGGACACCTGATGGCGAGATGAGGTATCCCCCTGCCTGTAACACCTTTAACCCATCCTACTCGGTAGGATATTAAGAACTCTACCCCCTTAGTCCTACACAAACACTTTCAAACAGACAGCCCACTCCAGAACAAAACAGACTCGCACCCAAGCATTGTAGCAGACATGTGTTAGGCAGAAACCTGTGCAGTTCCCTTAGGGAACACTGCAAAAGATTTAAGACTACAGGTGTTGGCAGTAAACCCACTTGGTAGCAGTCTGTACCACCCAGATTTACCTGGTAGCTGTGGCTGAGCAGTCAGACTTCCCTCAAGAAGAGTTAGGCAGTATGCAAAGTATACACAATAGGCACTCAGACACACCAAAACAAGCAAACACTGACCAGAGCTTTGGTATCAAAGTATATAATTATTTATTTAAAAACACACTATTTGAAACACTCCAGCACTCTTATTGTAAAAGATTCCAAACACAGTTACTATTGTAATATATACACCCCTTTTCCTTATCAGATAAGTCACAGTAAAACACCACTTATTTTCATACAGAGGTGAGCGCTTAACTAGATGGCACTCCAATAAGTTTGTGAGAAAGGGAGGGAAAAAGACAGAATATGGAAAGGTACACCACTTTAAGATTCAGGAACACTGTTAGCAAGGCAAAAGAGCAAAAGTCACTGGTGAGCCAAAGTCCAAAGGCTGGGCCCACTCAGAGAGAGAAGAGCACAAATGCACCCAGGATCATACAATTACACTAGGCTTTGAAAGTCTTGCAGAGGGTTCAAAAATAGTTTAGAGAGGCTTTAGGAAAGTTTAGCCAGGGTGTCCCAGGCTAAACCAGGTTCGAAAGCCGAGGGCTAAATCTACCCCATACAGTCGGTAGCAAGGGAAGCTGGGCAGGACAAGGTACCTTAAGTGGGAAGGATCCTCCAGCGGTGGCAGTTGCTCCTGGCAGTGGGTGCAAGTCGTGTCGTCGTCCAGGGGAAGAGAAGATCTCGACTTGGAGGAAAGATGAAGGTCGTTGCACTACCAAGGAAGAAACCAGCCGCAGAGTTTTCCGGTTAAAGGTGGTACCTTTGTTTCGCGGTCGTGGTAAAACGTGGTATGTCGGTTGCCGGGGTGCTTGGCACAGGCAAGGCGACCACGAGGTACGTCGGGAAGGCGAAATGACAGTGAAATTGGTTATCCCCACCAGTCAAAGGAAGAAGACTCTCCGGCGGGAGATCTCCTCTGTCGTTGGGAAAAGTGGTGAGACGGTCTAGCAGAGCTCCACCGGTGGTGGTGTCGTGGCAGGTCGGCTCAGCTTCTCTCTCGTCGGATTCTTAGGTCCTGTGGCGACTTCTGAAGTTACAGTCCCCAAAGCCCTGCTTTTATGCAGAAAACCCCCATTCACTCAGCCTAGCTGTCACTCAAACATGCTAACTGGTGAGCCGGCCGGCTCACCACTTGGGCCAATCAGGACGGAGTGCGACTTGAGTTGCCTAGGCAACTCAGTCCAGGGTGCCTAAATTCCCCTCCACCCCTCCTAAGTACCCCAGACAGAGTGGCACCACTTTGGAGGGCTTCTGTGGAGAAGCCCGCCAAAAAGTGGAACAAAGGGCTCGACTTGGGTTGGAGTCACAGAAGAGAACACAAATGCCATTTTAGAATCAAGTTTTGGCAAAAAATGCCAACCGGAGAATTAATATTAATTAAATAAATCGGCGGTATGTTCGAGGCTACCTTAAATAAAGGTAGTAGCCTAAAACAATGGGAAATTCCATAGGAAAATATTCGCGGTTGAATATAAAAAGTAGTATCCACTGCCACCAGCCAAAACTATCAGGGGGGACGGAGACGTGCCCCCTCGACTAACAGACCCCGGGGCAATTGAATTGCCCCAGCCAGTACGTCCACAATATGATGGTTTGTACTGGTTCTGTTCAGAATTTAAGACTACTAAAGTCAATGGTGACTTTACATGCCCTGGGAGACAGTCACTCCCAGGGTATGGAGTCTATACTGGGGGGTTACTACGACACCCCTGTGTCACTGCACTGAGGGTGCTGTGTAACACACATCACAAAAACACATGAAGCCCTATGGAGTAAGAGACCCCATAGCCCCTTAAACACATCTAGATTCAAAGAAACACACTCAAATCATGCCCAAGAGTGAGGGTAAAAGAGTCTCACTCTTGGCAGGAGAAGAAAATAAACCCCAATAATCCAGCAAAGCTGCTGGGGGACTCACTAGGTTAGGAAATTCAGCCTAAACAGAGAATTCTCCCTAACAACATGTTCCACTACTACGGTTAGGAAAGGTCAGGCAATTAATGGTAATCACTCAGACCTGACTTCCATTAAACTTCCCCACACGGATAAAAGGTAGAGCACGAGAGCACACTGAGCAAGGCAAAACATACAAAGGAACAGTGTTTTCGAGACAAAGGGAGAAAGACGGCAAACCAAGAAAATTGCACCAGATGGAAGATACCCTTGACCTTTCTGCTGAAAAACCGTTACTTTCCAGAGTCCTTCAGGTTGAGCAGCGCAAGGCCAGGAAACTCGACTGAAGAATCCTGAATTGTGAGTGATAACCGGGGCCCTCCTACATGGCTAATCAAGTCGGGGAGGAACAGCAGCTGCTGTGGAACCGTCCTTGGATCCAAGATTAAAGCAGAAAGATCAACACAGCCGGTGAGTTTCGGAGACTGATGCAAGACCGGTCTGTGTTGAATTCAAGTTGCAAGCGGCAACATTGTACAAAGAGCACAAGAAGCAAGATTTATAAAGCGTGTGATGAAAGATACAAGGAAAGCTGAATTACTGATGGATGTTTGAACAAAGAGGAAACAAACAACACCTGTGACAGTGTGCTCAATCGAAGGTCTCTGTACAGTGTCCAGCTGTTAGTGAAAAAAAGGAAAAGTAGAAAACGAGAATGAGAAATTAAGTGAATCGAAGTGGTCCTGCGACGGCTTAAGCAAAATCCATTGCACAATCTAAAGTCTTCCATTTTTTAAACGGTCCAAGCCTGAACAAGGAGTTGAACCATGAATGAGGGAGATCTGTGGTCCGAGCACGATTGAGGGAGACCAATCGTAAATATTGTGCAAAAGGGGGTCTGAAACTGAAGGAGGGCGACCTATGGTGAAAAGTGAACCCGAGAACTTGTGAATGTAAAAAAAAAACCTGATAAGAAAGGAACTTTAGTGCTTGTTTGTTATGTCAGGCCCTCTGCAATAAGTGACTTTGAATGGTAAAGAGACTTTGGCACTCAAGGCCCTGATACCTATATGCTTTGAATGGCATCCTCATGGCAGAGAAGCCAAAGTGTGTGCAAAGCTCGAACGTGTCGCCGTGTCCCATGCTGAAACCATGTGGAAGGGAATCCAACTGCTCAACTATCCTGACATATTATTTCTTGAACACTTTCCTTTTGGCATACAATGTTGTCCCACACCATTTGTATTTAGAAGGATTGGCAATATGTCTATTAGTATAGGCTCTTATTTTGACAGACTCCACTAGGACTGCGTTATTTATTATTTGATGGTCGTAGCTTGCTCCCAACCTTAGATTTAGGATTAGATAGGCGTCTAACCAACCCATTGAAGTTCAATAAACACCCTTGAAATGTGATCACCTGTGTCTCTTCATTGTTTGATACCATGCCTTCTTTACAGTGACACTGTGGAATGAAGAGAGGCAATTAAGACAGTCGGACCACTCACAGCCCGGGGGACCATTGCATGTACAGTCTATTATGTTTGCAACATGAACATCACAGAGCGTATACATGTGGAGGGTGGGGGTAAGTTATACCATGTTGTCTTTGGTTTAGTTGGGGGTTTCAACGCAATTTGACATGCTGACATCCGCAATTTCCACCAATGTCGATGTGATTTGTTGTCTCAACACTGCTGTGACCCTGTACCGGCTGCTTTGTTGTATTGTTTTCTGCCTATACAGCGTTTTGTTATTTGAATGATAAAAACAGAACAAAAAATAAAAGCCAGGCGTCAGTATAATGTGACTATTGCACAGTCTACATGTTTAATGCTAACATGTATGCCAAATGACGACAATAGAGATCTCCTGCTCAGGGCCATCTTAAGCACTTTTGGGGCCTTGGGCATGGACTTCTTTGTGGCCTCCCTCCACCAAACCAAAAGAATTAAGTGATCAAGAATATGTGAGATGCCACCCCGCTGCAATCACAACCCATAAATTCATATGCTGCCTCACAGCATTAAAAATAAGGATGTTTACTCCCTTTAAGTCCCCTTACCCTCTTCATTCTTGCTCTAATCAGACTGATAATGTTGGCCTTCAAATGCTACTTGTTGATCAGTCTAGGAAGAGGTTACTTCTGTTCTAGCATAGATACAGGAGACTTTATATCAATAGAATCCAGGAAGGTATGCAGCCTGTAGAATTAATGCAGGACTGTATGTAAAAGGTACATGTAACTCAGAATAGACAGAGATCTCACATTTGCTGCCTCACAGAATGCAAATGTGCTCAACCATGGATAGAGCAGACCAATTGGTAGGAAGGAGAAAGCTAACGTACCATAGCATTGGCAGTGGATGTAGATTAGAAGCTACCAGGAAGGTGTCTGTATCCAGACAGACTGAGATTGTAAGTGGGACATAGTTTTAAAATAGTGTTGCCATTAGAGATCAAAGGAACAAGTTCTTGTGGTGTGCAATATATCAATGCTCACTATTATAGTGGAAGCAACACTATAGCCAGTGAAACCATGAGTGAGGCTGTTTTGAAGATCATATCCCGAGAAGGAAATCCGTTCTGCCTACCACCCCTTCCACTCAAATAGCCTACATAAGAAGAAAGATGAAGTAATGGGCTAAACGATGTCACCAGCATGCAGGGAGGCAAACCTCACAGAAGACTGTACACTAATGTACAAGATAGAAGATGATTGATAGGATCACTGTATTGTCTGCTGGCAAAGCCAGGATACAAGCATGAATACTTAAATTCTGATACTTATTCATCTCTTGGACTAACAGTTTATGCTCATCGTTGGAGGCGATTGCCTGGGTTTTACAACACCCCATCTGAGCACACCAATTTCTAGACTTTCACCATCAGGATGACATGCTCGTTTTTATTGCAACCCCTATCTGGTGCAGGTGTATTGCGGATTATAGCACCTGTTGTGCTGCAAGACCAAGTACATGTGCAGGCAGGTTTATAAACTTCAGACATAGGAAAGGCTCAGCCAGCCTTACAGGAATGTGCTATTCTAATCTTGCATAGTACCACAGATCACTGCAATGAGGGCATAACACACTGAGCTAACTTCTGAACCATTGTGGCACTCAATTTACCAGTATGCATTTCAAATGTGGCTATTGCACATGATCAACATAATTCCCACAAAAAGGAAATAATGCTACAGGAGTTGTGTCGCAAGGAACACACAAACTATATATACCACAGTGAACACAGAACGCATTACATGATGAATTGAATGACGTAAAATGTACTTTCCAAAACAGACAGGCAACAGGTTTAGAGCCTCAGCACCATGCAATACAATATCCATGTGTGTGCTATTTAAGTCTGGTGAACAAAGGAATCTTACTTCTTTAGATCAGGCAGCCTTGCGGGGGGTCCCCTCCGAGGTGGGGGCCCTGGGCAAGTGCCCCTTTTGCCCTCCCATAAAAATGTCCCTGCTTCAAAACATTCTGGGCTAAGGTGGACTTTGGAATTAAACCCGATAAGTCTGGGTCTATACAAGCAATAACCAACCAAGACAAGTGGCCTGATCACTTTAGACAAACTTCCAACTTAGAAGAACAAGCCTGAAATAAAGCCAGCATGGTATAAAGAGGTACAACTCTAACCTTTCTGCCAATTTATCCGTGCATCGGTTAGCAGATATCATTATAATACAAAAAGCTGAGAAAGCGTCATGTCCAGATTCACTTAATTTGGATCTAATTAAATAAATCTTGGTGTATGGGCTCCCCTGCTGGTGCATCTGCAGCGTTTGAAATTGAGATTCGATGAGCAGGAGCTAAAACCGGCTCCTGGCTGTTGGCATCACCCTATAGAGAGGAGCTACCGCAGGGGAATCAGTTACCATAAATGCTCCTTTACATTTTTGTCCATTTTGTATGAACCTTAGTGTTTAAGTGTGTATTAGATGTGTTCTAATTCTTCTTTATTAACATTCTCAAATACTCCGTTAATGTCACATTTACATGTTGTTTGGAAGACACCTGTTGGTGCTAGGAGCCAAAAGTAGCTCCTGGTAGAAGTTGGTTTCAAGCTAACCAGGCTCTACTATGTTAGAAGCAGGCACTAAAAAGCTCCCAGCTCCCCCCAATTTCGAACCCTGATCCTTTAAGGGCCAAAGGCATGGTTGTCCCTGTATTCAAAAAGGAGAACAGGACCATACTATAATTAACCTACTGTCAAATAAAACGTATATATTGCATCCATAACCATCATGGACAACAGCCTCTCTTTGAACCACAAGTCAACGCAATTGCAAAAAATATATTCGACCTACCCGTGATAAGAGGGATCGTCCCTTACCTCAATTTTCCCCACACAGAACCCTTGGATTTATCAAGAATAGACTATGCAAATAGCTCCTACCTTGGAATGCCATAACGCCTCACAAGAAAAACTACAATGCATCCAAAATAGCAAGATTAAATAGAAGAGACCACATCACACTGGCCCTTAGAAGCCTACACTGGCTAGAGTAAACAAAGGCATTAACTTGAAAGCCCTCTGCATTGCCGATAAATCACTAGCCCGATAAACCTCTTCAGGACCACACATCTTACCGCCCCTTATCACTAATTAACACGGATGCTAAAATGTATGCCAAGGCAATGGCGAACCGTATGATCCCGCACATGCACAAACTAATCTATAGAGATCAATATTGATTTATCCCTACCCGTTCGACGGCACTGAATCTACGGAGGTTCTTTGCCATTACGTCACAATTGGACCCAAACGCTAAAAATGCTACGATTACTTTAGACGCCGAAGATGCGTTTTACTCGGTATCCTGGAACTATATTTTCTTGATTCTGAGTAAACTGGGTTTTGGTCCGATATTCACGAGTTACATCCGTATGCTATATAAGGGCCCAACTGCAATGGTTAGGACCAATAATACTCTATCGTCCTCCTTCATGTTGGGTAAGGGTACCCGGCAAGGCTGCCCTTTGTCCCTCTTATATTTGCACTCACAATAGAGGGTATGGCACCAAAGTTAAGAGACAAACACATATGGAGGGGTATCCGTATCATGGCCCCCCCACCCCCACTTCTTTCCCTATACGCAGATGATACAATGCTGTATGTCAGATGTCCGGAGACTCACCTACCCCCGATAATGCGAGAAATAAGTACATTCTCCACTTACTCCGGTTACAAAATTAACCAGACCAAATCAGAAATAATCCCACCAACGCCAACCACAGGGCAAACTCAGGCTACATCTGGTTTCAGATGGTCACCTACCTCGTGCGCTACCTAGGTATAATAATGGCCACTGAATGACAGACCCTATACACTAATAACTATGAACCATATCTGCAACTCGAACACAAGCTTAATGGCTGGGATAAGCTTCCACTAGTCCTATATGGGCGAGTGGCCTTGCTCAAAATGGTGGTGGTGCCCAAGTTGCTGTACTTGTTCTGCGGCATCTCCATATGGCCTGGCAGAGACTTCTTTCAGAGACTACAGAAACTGTCCATCAATTTTGTATGGGGCGGGAAGCCGATTAGGCTCAAAGGGCCCAAGATGTTTGAGAAATATGAGACATGTGGATTGGCAGCCCCAGACTTTACATTATATTTTCACGCAGCACACTTTGCAAAGTACTGAGCAGACACCGCTGAAAATCATACACATGTACGGGCTAAGAAGTTTGCGGCAGCCCCAGCAAACATACAGGCCATGCCATATGCAAAAACTAAGGGGAATATTGGAGATGTGGACCCAGTGAGCTCAACAGTACGGGCCTGGTCCAAACTGTTTGCAAGGGTGGGATGCGAGAACCCCTACTGGCCATTTACCTCCCTGTGGCATTATCCCGATCTGGAACCCACATTTGATACAGCATTACAACGTAAATGGGACCCTGGCAAGGAGATAAGACTAGGGTATCTGTACCCAGAGGGCAGATCTACGTCACTGGCGGATGTGCAGACTAAAGTGGGGCTGGGTCTCACTACTATACTGCAATATTACTGTGTAAAAGCAGCCTGTAAACGTAAGTGGCCCTCGTTCCCCGAGGCTCCTCTGATACATCAGTTCTTAACTGCTATTATGTCACAAGAGGGATTTACGGGTACAGTATCTGTATAAAGCAGCCCAAGAGTATACCCCATCTAGGAACACCATGAAACAGAAATGGGAGTGAAACAGAAGTGGGATCTTGGCATCACCATAGAGGAGTCCCAATGGGACAAATATTGCCAATACACCAAATCTATCTCGATTAACTCCAATTTTAGACAAATTCAATTTAAAATGCTATATCGTTTACACATAACTCCGTTTTGAAGAGCGAAGCATTGTCTTGAGTGGACGGTTACTAACCTTGAGAGAGCGCAGACTAATCACAATGGATGTTTTACTGCGGGGTAGGATGGGAGGGGCAAAAAGGAATACATGGGAGGAGCATCCAGCCGAAAGAACGTTACCATGGGTAAGGAACTCGTTCTTCGAATGGATTGTGTCCTCCCACATATTCCTCATCTTTGATTGATGGACTCCCAAAGGAGTAACATAACCAAGAGGAGGGAGTAAAATGTAAGCCATTAAGTATGCACAGAGTGCAGTACTGCCTTTCCAATTTAGATTCTTGACTAGTGGAGGAATCCACACTATAGCATCGTGTAAAGGTGTGTGCAGACGACCATGTGGCAGCTGCACAAATATCCCTTATTGGTACACCTCTTTGAAGAGCTGACCAAGCTTCGACACCCCTGGTCGAATGAGCCCATATATGTTCTGAATGCTCTTTACCAGCCAATTTGTAACATTCTGCAATTGCTAAAATAATCCACCTAGAGATGGTTTGTTTGGTGATGGCTAGGCCCAATTTACGGCCCATGTAACCCACAAACAATTGGTCAGTTTGTCTCAGTTTAGCAAATCTGCTAATGTAAAAACTCAAAGCACGCTTTGGATCGAGTCTGTGCAGCCTTTCTTCCTCTTTCCCCGGATGCAGAGGAGGATAAAAAGATGGCAAGGTTATTTTCTGAGTGATGTGAATTTCAGAAACCACCTTGGGAAGGAAGTTAGGCGTCACCTTTAATACCACTCTGTCCTTGTGAAAGACAGTGTGAGGAGGCTTGCAGGATAAAGCTTGTAGCTCACTCACCCTTCGGGCAGATCTTATTGCCGCTGAAAAGACTTGAGGGTAGGACGTCTTAAGGTGCAGGAATGAAGAGGCTCAAAGCGAGTACCCATTAAAAAGTTTAGGACTAAATTTAGATCCCACAGGGGGACTTGAAAAGGAGTTGGGGGGAAAAACATGAGTTAACCCCTTCAAGAACTGTATCACCAGAGGTATTTTAAAATAGGAGACTTCCTCAGCAGTGCGCTTGAAGATTGAAAGTGCTGCTAGGTAACCTTTGATAGTACCAATCTTGAGTCCCAGATTTGCTAAATGCAACAGAAAAAATAACACCATCGGTATATTGCATGAAAAAGGGTCAATATTCTTATCTCTACACCAGCTGCAGAACTTATTCCATTGGCAGCGGTACAAAGATTTGGTTGCTGGCCTTCTGGCCGAAAGGAATACTTCCATTACGTCGTCCGGGAGGTCCCAATCTGTGAATCTCAGCCTCTCAGAAACCATGCGTGAAGGCTGAGAATCCTGATATCCGGATGGAGAACCCAACCCTCTTGTGGCTAGCAGTCTTTGTGGAAGACTAATCGGAGGACAGATCGACATGTTCAGAAGGTCCGGGTACTGCGTTCTGCTGGCCCAATCCGGGGCAATTAGGATGATGGTTTTCCTGAACCTCCTTATTACATGAGGAATGACAGGGACAGGAGGAAATGCGTAGAGGAATGGGAATTTCCATTCCACCATGAACACGTCTCCTAGAGCGCCTCTCCGAGGAAATTCCCTTGAGCAGTATAGTTTGCACTTCCGGTTGGCGTTGGTTGCAAAGAGATCCACTGGAGGGGTTCCCCAAAGGGTGAAGATCTCTTGAAGGACTTCCTGAGCCAGTTCCCACTCGTGAGAGACTGTGCTCTGCCTGCTCAGAGCATCTGTCGTCGTGTTCTTCTCTCCGGCTAGATGAACTGCCGATAGAAAGATTCCTTCTTGTATTGCCCAGAACCAGAGCTGCATGGCCTCTCTGCACAGCGGTAGTGACCCTACACCACCTCTCTTGCTGAGGTAGTACATGGCCACTGTGTTGTCCATCATTATCAGGACATTCATTCAACGTACAGAGGGCAGAAAGGCCTTCAGCGCTAGTCCGATTGCCCTCAGCTCTAAAAGGTTGACATGTAGTTTGGACTCCGATGGAGACAAACGACTGCTGATGGGGAAATCGCTGGTATGAGCTCCCCATCCCATGAGTGAGGCTTCTGTCACTACCGTCATATCCGGCCATGGTTGCCAAAAAGGTACTCGTGTCAAGATGTTCTCTCGACAGGCCCACCACTGAAGATCCAGTGACACTCTGTTTGGGGTTTGTAGAAGATCTGACATCCTTCCTGAGAACTGTGACCACTGGGTCCTGAGAGCCCGTTGGAGAGATCTCATTCTCAAGTGAGTCTCTGGCACCAGAGAAATACAGGATGCCATGAGACCGAACAACCTAAGAAAATCGAAGGCCAGAAGATGTTGGGCATTCTGGAATTTTGTCACCATCTGCAGAAAGTCTTGAGCCCTCACCTATGATGGCGAGGCTTTTCCCAGGGATGTATCCAGGACTGCTCCGATAAATTGGAGTTGTTGTGATGGTATCATGTGGGACTTTTTGAAGTTGAGGGAAAAGCCCATCCTGTCGAGGAAGTGGCATGCATAATTTAGATGATCTAGACCTTGTTCCAGGGAATTGGCCCCGATCAACCAATTGTCTAGGTAGGGATAGACGTGAATCCCCCCCTCTCCTGAGACTCGCTGCCACAACTGCCATTAGCTTGTGAAGACCCTTGTGCAGCGGTTAGCCCAAATGGCAGAACCCGAAACTGATAGTGAGAGTTGCCAACAGCGAACCTCAGGTACTTTCTGTGCTTGTGATGGACTGGCACATGAAAGTAAGCATACTGAAGGTCCAATGATACCAACCAATCCTGAAGTTGGAGGGCCTGAAGGATCTGAGAAAGGGTTACCATCTTGAACTTGTCCTTCCTGAGGAACTTGTTTAAGTCTCTTAAGTCCAAGATGGGTCTCAATCTTCTGTCCTTTTTCATAATTAGAAAATATGGGGAGTACCAACCCTTGTTCCTCTCCGTTACAGGTTCTATTACATTTTTCTCTAGCAGGGTAAAAATCTCCTGCATAAGGAGCGGATCCAGAACATTCAGAGTTGTTCCCCGGTGGAGGACTCAGATGTTTGTAGGAAAGGCAGGCAGTAACCTTGGCCAACTGTCGCCAATGCCCAAGCATCTGAAGTAATAGCCTGCCATTCTGTCAGATGCTGTGTCAACCTGCCTCCTACTGCTGTTTTGTGATGTAAAACCTCAGAGAGGTTTTGGGGTGGCCGACACAGAGGCTGAGGGTAAAGCAGCCCCTGCTGTTGCGGTCTTATTACCTCTACCCCGTCCACCATGGGTGAAACATCTGACCTCTTTGAACTGGCTGTCCTCTTTTCTTTTCCGAATGAGGAATAATAGTGAAAGGAGCTACCCCTCCAGGGCGCACCTGTGGGGCGGTTTGGATTTTGCCTTGTTGCAGCTCCAAGGGATTTGACTGCCGCCTTGGAAGTCTGCAGCTTCTTCAAACTCTCATCAGCTTTACTCCCAAATAGATGTGTGCCATCAAAGGGCATGTTGAGAAGTCTGGACTGTACGTCTGGGGCAAATCTTGACTTCCACAACTATGCAAATCTTGCGGATTACCATATTAGGGTTCATAGTGATAGTTTCGACAGTCAAAGTTTTTTTTTTTCGAAAGTATGACTGGACACCCCATATTAGCCGTCATGGCTCTGCTGATGCGGTCAACAGAGTCGAAACCCGTCTGGAGGGATTCGCACATAGCGTCCTTTCCATCCTTTATACGGTTCAAGAAACCATCCCGTTCCTCCCCTTTGTGGATGTGGTCAGCCGCCATTGAAACGCAATCCCAAAGAGTGTGGGTAAATCTCACCAGCGTGCATGTGGCATTAGCAGACGAACGCCATACTATCGGTTGAGAAAACCTTCTTGGCCATGGCATCATATTTTTTGTCATCTTTATCTTGCGGGATTGTTGGATAGGCATTTTGTTTGCCAGACGAGGTTGCAGCCTGTACTACCAGGCTTTCTGGTGTTGGATGCTTCAAAAGATCCAAAGCTGGTGCTCTATATTTAGCTGTTAACCTTTTGTTAACTGCTGGGATAACCTCTGGTGTTTCCCAGTTGAAGATACCCTCTTGTGTAGAGCTTAGTGAAATGGTACAATAGGGTCTTCATGTGGTCCTTTGTCGAGTAGGTCAGTTAAATCACCCTGTTCGAAAACAGGCATGGGTCTAGACCATCCCATGTTCTCCATCACTCTAGTCATAAGCGGTCTATAATTGCCTTCAGCATGACCTCCTGGATTAGCTCTACCGAAGCCACAATTCTCAAAGTAAGGGATGAAGATGAGAGCTGCAGTGTCAAGAGATTGCAAGTTGCAGCATCATTCGGTTAATGACCCACACCTGAAGGAGAATGGGAGGCATGAAAGACCCCCTACAGTGCAGGCCATAGAGAGTAGCAGTAGGAGGTGGAGTAGTGTTGCTTTCTCCACAATGTAGAAGCAGAATCTGGAGGAAGGTAGAGACGCCGGGACCACTCATTTGACGAGCAGTTGCTGGTTCTGAGAGGGTCTCTTCCTCTGGAGACCATCATTGCAGAGGTTGTGCAGCAGGAACTGTTGGATTTCGCAGTTTTCTCCCTGGAAGCCAGAACTGCAGAGGTCACACAGCAGGAAGCTTACGCTTTGGAAGCTTTGCCCTAAGTAAGGAGGGCTATGCTCCTTTTTCGAGTGGCGCGGGGCCTAGGGAACCAAAGGAAGGATGACACTGGGCCGAGCAAAGCAGCAGAAGAACAGGAGGCAGTGGAGCGAGCGCATACCAGACCCTGTAAGTTCACTGTTGTACTGTGACCCCGGAGCGCTCTTATCGCCCGCAGGCCAAGCCAGGGTGACCTAAGTTTGGAAACAATATAAAAAGAATAAAGGGGCAAAAACTCTATTTTGAATTCCAGACTGATGTGAAGTTGAAGAACAATCCGGTTGAAAACCAGGCTGATGTAAAGAGGAGAAAGTGGCAGAATAAGAACTTGACAAACAGACCAGAAAGGTGTGATTGTTTTAATATGGGTCAGAATAAGTGGTAGCTACAAGAGGGCAATATCACAAGAAACCAATGCAAACAACTATTGCCAAAGCCAAAAGAGAAACACACCAAGGCAAGTTAAAATGAACAAACATTGCCAAAGCCAAGAGGGAGCAATTAAGAATCCCATTGCTTGCAAAACATATTGTCCATACGTAAAATGAGTCATAAGAGGAACTGGCTTAAACCCACATTGTCAAAGCCAAAGAAGTGTAAAAGTGAGAGAGAACCATTGTCAGCACTTAGTTAATGCGGATGTGAGTAAACGAGAGTGGCAGGGGGGCTGTCCTACTGACAGAAGGTATTCAGAAGGAGTAGAGCATAACCTGCATTGCATATGGCAATCACAAGAGTATAACAACCAGCACCAGTGTGTTTCTCGTTTCCCCAGAAGAAGTACTTAAACTTGAAGTTGTGAAGCAAGAGACAATGCCAACTTGTTGGAGGATGACTTACCAAAGTAGTATGTGTAGTTAGTAGATGTATTCTGTCCTGGCAAGAGAGTATAACAGGGAAGAGGAACTTATAGTAGTAGAGCTGGCAGGCGAGTAGACCAGGTGGAAATCTTTGAAGTATTGTGGTGTGGTTAAAAGTCTTGAAGAGAAAATGGCAGAACCACTATAGTGTTTTTGTGAACTGTTACAAAATCACCTACAATTGTTAAAACAAGTGTTTTTTTTTAATTGTTGCAGAATTATCCTGACAGACATTTTTGTTGATCCTAATGAACGCTGGAAGAATTCTAAGTTTATGTGAAGAAGTTGCCTTGAGTTCTTTTTCACAAGTGAAAAGAGGAAATCCTTGTTGAAAATCGTTGAACTCAAATTGGAACACACACAGCTGTATCAGAACATTTGTTGTCAAGTTGAAACTAAAAGAACTTAGTTGTAGCTTTATTAAAAGACAGGATTTCGTTATCCTTTTGGAATTGTTGAATAGAATCCTGCTTGAATCTGTGGAGGGGGAATTCACCCAGATTAGAGAGGCAGTTACCAGGTTGTGAATCTGTTATATTTGATGTATTTGAACTGTCATATTACCTTACTGAGTTGCCGTATGTACAAATGTGAGGGACAGAAAGGAACAAGTTACTTACATGTAACTGTTGTTCTCCAGCGTGGGTCTGGCATGGATTCACATGCTTATGAATATTCCCCGTCGTCAGGCTGGGAATCCTCGGTAAAGAAATAAATCAGCTTCAGTTTAGTTTCTGAACTGTCTTTCTAATAATAACCAATCACTGGTCAATGACTGCCCTCTACCCAAGCCCCTCCTCTGGCAGCCATCTTCAGATTTGGTAGCACGTAAAATGGCAGTAGGACCAAGAGAAGAAACGCAGAGGGTTGGAGCGAGGGTTTGCATGTGAATCCATGCCAGACCCATGCTGGCGAACAACAGTTACAGTTAAGTAACTTGTTCCTTCTCCAGCATGGGGTCTGGCATGGATTCACATGCTCATGAATACAAGAATACATAGCAGTATACACATGCACAACCACAGGAGGTGGCAAGGCTCAACATTAAGCTTCTCTTACCTCCTCACCAGGCTCACCTTCAAGCGAACAGGTTGCGCAGCACTGCTTGGCCAACTCTGGACTCCTCCCTGGAATCCCGGTCGACGCAGTAGAATTTCGTGAAGGTTTGCGTCGACCTCCACGTAGCTGCCCTGCAGATGTCCAGCAGGGGCACACCAGACAGGAACACCGTGTGAGCAGCGGTCGCTCTGGTCGAGTGGGCTCTCGGATGTCGGTTTGCCAACTGGTGACAGTGCATGATGCAGCCGGAGAGCCACCTGGAAATGGAAGCCTTGGAGATGGCCTTCCCTTGGTTCACAGAGCCAAAGTTCACAAACAGCTGTGATGCCTTCCGAAAACTCTTTGCGGGGTCCAAGTAGAACTTCAACGCTTTAGCCACATCCAACAAGTGCAAAGTCCTCTCAGCCGGCGACGAAGGCGCCTGGAAGAAAACAGGCAACACCAAGGGCTCGTTGAGGTAGAGGTCAGATGGCACCTTGGGCATGAAGTAGGGGTGTGTCCTCAGCACTACCCTCGTCTGGTGGAATGTCAGGTACGGCGGTTTACAGGAGAGGGATTGGATCTCTCCCACTTGTCGTGCGTAGGTTATGGCCACAAGAAACGCCGTCTTCCACGATAGGAATTTCAGGGGTGCTGAATGCAAAGGCTCGAATGGTGGACCCATGAGCCTGGTCAGCACCACGTTGAGCTCCCACGCCGGGGCCGGAGCCTTCACAGGCGGGAACGAGCGGAACAGTCCTTTCATGAACTCCTTCACCAGGCGGTGGGACCACAGCGATTACCACCCCAGAGCTCTGGTGTAGCGAGGGATAGCCGCCAGATGAATTTTGATGGAGGCATTTGCCAGCCCTGCCTTGGCCAGCGACAGCAAGTACGGCAGCACTTGAGGGGCCATAATCCGTAGAGAGTTAATCTTCTGCGCATGGCACCAGACAGAGAACCTGTTCCACTTATGTCCATAGCACTTAAGAGTCGATGATGCTCTGGCCTTGGCAAGTACCTCCTTGCAGTCCGCCGGAAGATCGTAGCCTCCAAACTCTAGTGCTGCAGGAGCCAGGCCTGCAGGTTTAGCGATCCTGGGTCGTGATGCATGATCGCGCCTCTCTCCTTGGCGAGAAGATCCGCGTCTGCCGGAAGCTTGACTGGAGGGGATGCTGACATGTCCAGAATGTCCAGCAACCATATCTGTCTCGGCCACGCCGGTGCGACGAAGATCATCCTGCACCGGGACCATCTGAGTTGACTAAGGAGTCACAGTAGTAGCAGCAAAGGTGGGAATGGACAGAGGAACAGTCTGTCCCAGGGGAAGGAGAATGCATCCCCCATGATCCCCAGCTGGGGAAACCTGCTGGCGAACCTCCGGCACTTGGTGTTTGTCGCCGTCGCAAACAGATCGATCTGAGGACTGCCCCATCATCAGAATAGAAGATCTACTTGATCCTGCCGAAGCTCCCACTTGTGGCAAGAGCGCAGCTCCCTGCTGAGTGAGTCGGCAACAGTGTTCTTCACTCCTGCCAGGTGAAAGGGTACCAGGAACATCCCCTGGGAGAAGGCCCAGCGCCAGAGATCCAGCGCTTCCTTGGATAGAGTTGGAGATCTGGTGCCCCCTGCTTCCGGATGTAGAACATCGTGGTGGTTTTGTTGGTGAAGACCCGTACCACCTTGCCCTTGAGGGAAAGAAGGAAGGATCTGAGGGCTCAGAACACGGCCCGCAGCTCCAGGACGTTGATGTGCAGTGACCTCTCCTCCGGGAGACAAAGGCCTCTTGCGTGGAGATCTCAGGTGTGCGCACCCCATCCCTCCAGGGAGGCTTCCGTCATCACAGTTTCCTGATGTGCTGGGGTCTAGAAGTCCGTGTCCGTCGTGAGATCCGGTGGTGGGGCACCCACGCGCATCGCTTGACGGAAAGTCTCGTTGAGGGAGATCTTGTCTTCGAAGCTTCCCGCCACTTATATCCCATGGGCGCCGAGGAACTCCTGCAGTGGCACATCCGCAACCTGCACAGACGCACGAGGTAGATGCAAGACGACATCATACCAAGCAGGGACTTCGTGGACCTCACCCTGGCTACTTCCATGGTCAACAGCCGTTGTACCTTGCCCAGGATGGCCTTTATCCTCTCCTCTGACGGTGAAGCTAGCCACGCCACCGCATTGAGCCTGACCCCTAGGAATAGGGCGTCCTGCGATGACACCAAGCAGGACTTCGCAAAGTTGATCGAGAACCCCAGTTCCGTGAGCAGGTGGACGGTCCTTGCTGTGTGGTCAACCGCGAGTTGCCTTGACTTTGCTCGGATGAACCAATCGTCCAGAAAGGGGTAGAAGATGATCCCGTGCAGGCACAGCCGCGCCACCACAGGCGCTAGGCACTTGGTGAAGCCCCTTGGTGCCGACTTCAAACCGAAGGGCAGTGCCTTGAACTGGTAGTGCCGGCCCTAGAAACCTTTGATGTCCTTTGTGTATGGGGATATGGAAGTATGGATCCTCCAGGTCCAGCGACTACAGGCAGTTCCCTTCTTCCAGCTGTCCCAGCACGTGCTGAAGGAAGACAATCTGGAATTTTGTGGAATTTATGTACCTGCAGAGACGGCGGAGGTCCAGGATAGGCTGCCAGCCACCAGTCTTCTTTGGGACGAGGAAGTACCATGAGTATACTCCGGAGCCCCAGAACCTCTTCGGGACAAGTTCTATTGCACCCTTTGCCAGCATCGCTCGTACCTCCAGAAGTAGTTGTGGGATGTGGTTTTCTTTCCTGGCCAACGGTGGAAAGTCTGGGCACTTCCTTTGGAACTCCAGAGTGTGCCCGTGGGCCAGGGCATCCAGCACCCAACGGTCGGTGGAGACCGATTCCCACACGGTGACGAATTCCGCCAGCCGGCTTCCCACCGGCGCGCTCTCGTTGGTGCTTGACGTCATGGCCGGTTCAGTTCTGCTTCGCCGAGGCCTTGCCCCCTTGGGCCCCTTGGCGACGGCGGTGATGTCCACCGGACTTGTTGCGGCCTCTAGGCTTCTTGCGACGAGGAACGGGCCGCCTCGCAGTATGACGAAGAGATGCCGCTGATTCGTTTGGAGACACAGGACTTGCCTCCGGAGGTCCGAAAGGACGACCGTCGCTGATGTAGCGTGCCCAGGGAACGGGCCGTCTCGGTGTCCGCCTTGATGGCCTACAGTGACTCGTCCACTGCCTTGCCGAACAGATTGTTCCAGTTGAAGGGCATGTCCAGTACCCTGGTCTGCACGTCCTGACAGAAGTCAGTGGCCCTGAGCCAACCGCGCCGGCAAAGGCAAATGCTGTTGCCCATCTGGCGAAACCCAGTGTCTGTGATGTCCGTGGCTACCGTGATGGCGTGATCCGATGCCACCTCGCCCTCCTGCAGGATTTTGAGGGCCTCCGCTCTCTTGACGTCCAGGAGGAAGTCCAGAAGGGGGGCGATTTTAAACAACAGATCCCTATCGTAGCGGGCCACAGTAGCGAGAGCGTTGGCCGCCTTAATGGCCGTCGCCGCCGACAAGATGACCAGACGTCCCATGGCATCCAGCTTCTTCCCCTCCCCATCCGGCGGGGAAGTGGAAGTCGATGCCATTGCCACTGCCGCAGAGACTACTGAGTCCAGAGACAGCTGCGCCCTGAGGCACATAGGAACGGAATCTGGGACCCGGTACTACTTCTCGTACCGGTCTCTCTTCGCAGGGGCCGTGGATGGGTTCTTCAAAAGGGACAGTCCCTCGTCCCAGATGTCGTCCAACAGCGGGACTGAGAGTACGGTCTTCCTTTTGGCCTCCCGTCGTTGATACAGGAATCCCTCCTTCTGCTCCTCGGGGCATAGCTGGAAGAGCTCCAAGGCCCATGGCGTGAAACGAGCCAATTTTGTCAGGAGGGGAAGCCCAGGGAGGGGGCAATGGGAGATCTGTTCCGTCGTCTCTGCCGTCGTCCATCCCCGTCGTCGCCGTCTCCGTCTCATCCCTCGGAGGAGGGGATGAGGTTAAGGATGGAAAGGTGGGGGTGGATGAACTTGCCTCCGCTTGGTTGGAGAGCTCAACAACGGTCCAGGCGCCGCTGGATCGTCCGCCGGCAGTAAGGGCAACCTTGTCCTTATCTCCATGTACAAGGTGTGCAGTGCCAGTAGATGTCTTCCGACCTGTCGGGCGATGTTGGCCTCGGTTGAGACTGGAGTGTCGGCCGAGGCTCCTCCGGTTCCTCCTCAACCTGTCGCTCCTAGTCAGCTCCACCCTCGCTCTGAATGTCCGCCTCGTCAAGATCCTTCCCACAGGCCCTGTCCTCCTCGAACCTCTTGTTCTGGGCTGCCTTGATAGACAGCTCAGACTCGGAGGAGGTATCCGAGTTTGCTAGGACTACCTCACCCCCTCCTTCTGGGCCCGGGGCTTCGCGGGGGTCTTTTCGATCGCTTGGAAAGACTATTCCTTCCGGAATGGCAGGGAAACCCTGGGCCTGGAGGCCGTCCCCACTGGGGTCGACTCTGAGGGCTTTGCCAGGGATGCCATGACTCCCTCAATCGAGGCCTTAGCTGGGTGAATCTGGGCCTTCACGACCATAGGCGCGTCAGAGGCCTTCACTGTGGGGGGAGGATCACCGCCTCACTCCCCCTTGTCTTTCTCTGCCGGGATCGACTGGGGCTTCTCCCAAAGCTTACCCAGGTTCTCAGACTTCCTTTTTCACCAAGCCGGAGTGTTGGCTCCTTGTTGACTGCGTGGGTGACATTGCGCCTGGCCTGGCAGCCGAGGAGCCCGAACCAACGGCGCTCCCGGTGCCCGCGGACGTCGCCGGGGCACCCTCAAAGGTCTTATAAGACCGCTCAGACTACTTCTCACCTGCTGCCGGGCTCTTCGCCTCCAGTCAGTCAGCGAGTCGTTTCCGACAGTTCTTCATGGTTCCGGACGGACTTGTTCTTGCAGTTCACTTTCAATAAGTGAAATTCGATGGAAAGAAGAAAAAAAAAAAAATAATAATAAAATTGCCCTTAACGGGCGTAGAACATTCCGAAACGGCTCCCTGTTAATCGGAAGATGAATCGGTAGAGCTTGAGGCTTGAATTTGACCGAAAAATTAGAGTAAACTGAAAAAACGCAACACGCAGTAAAAGCTTGCGAGCTAAGCACGAGGACTCCCAACACTTGAGCATGCGGTAAAAATCTAAAAATGGCTGCCAGAGGAGGGGCTTAGGTAGAGGGCAGTCATTAGCTGGGGGCAGTATGACCAAGAGACCAGTGATTGGTTATTAGTGGAAAGACAGTTCAGAAACAAACCTGACTTTTTTCTTTACCGAGTATTCCAAGCCTGACGACGGGGAATATTCATGAGCATGTGAATCAATGCCAGACCCCATGCTGGAGAAACATGTGTTAGAGTGTTTCCTTTAGTTTATTTTAGGCAGGGAAATCCTCGTTAGAGTAGGGATAGTGAGGAGCTCATCAAAACTTTTGAAAAAATAAAATGGCATCTTTTGAAAAACCTCACATTTCTGACCCCTCACAATGCCTGGAGACCAAGTCTGGGCACTGCGCTTTCTCCAGATTTGAAGAGATCGATATGTGGAGGTCGCCATTATGTGAAGAAGTAATGTTAAATATCGGGGTGCAACTACCATTCGTGCTCTACGGGAAGTTGTACGTTTTTTCTGAGGACATCTGCTAGAGGATTGTGTTCCCCTAGAACATGTTGGGACAGAAGTAACATGTGTTCTGTGCTAGTTTGGACAGACCTGTTTGTTTATAGAGAACATGACTGTAGTGCTGTCTGTTAGGAGTAGAACTGTTTTCCCTTTGTAGCTGGTCTTGAAAGGCTTTGAGAGCTTTGAACACTGCTAGAAGCTCTAACAGGTTGATGTTGTTAATGAGCCTGCTTGTGCCCGCGTCCACACATTGTGAACAGTATGATGGAGATCATGTGCTCCCCACGCTGATAGGGAAGCGTCTGTGGTAAGAGTGGCTTCCATTGCCGGTGTGGTGAATGATTTCCCGTTCAGAAGGTTTTCCCTTGACCACCACCGCAGAGAACGAGCTAGAGACTGCGAGACAACCACTAGATCGTCCCACTGAAGGCTTCCCTGAGACCATTCTCTTCTGAGCCCTCTTGCATCGGACACATGCACAGGCGGGCGTGCGGAACAAGATGGATACAAGAAGTTATCCTTCCGAGCAGGCACATGGCCTTGCGTACGGTTATCTGATGATTGGCTTTGTACTGCAGGATTTGGAAAAGCAGGTTTTGGACCCTCTCGTTGGAGGGGGTAGACTAGACCGTCCTTTGTCCAAATTAAGGCTTCAAGGAACTGTTTTACTTGGCTGGGAACGAGACTTGACTGTCTGGTAGATTGAGAACCTTAATTGGAAAGTAGTGACTGTACCTTGCGTATTCCCTAGAAAACGCTTGGGGAGCATCTCCTGTAATAAGCGAGTCGCCTAAATAAGGATACACTGGAAAGGACATTCTGCAAAGGTGGCCCGCCAAATACTCTTGGTGCTGAGGTTTTGCCGAATGGAAGCACTTTGAATTGATAATGAGTTTCTCCCACCTTCAACCTGTGGGACTTCACGTGCGCTGGCAACATCGACATATAAAGTATGCACCTTTTATGTCCAATGTTGCCATGTAATCCCCCTGTTTGAGAAGAGGGATTAATTCCTGCAGTGTAGACATCCTGAATTTTTGTGCCTTCACAAACTTGTTTGCAGGACGCAGATCTAACTAAGGGTGCATGGTTAAGTCCTTCTTGGATACAAGCAAGTACACTGAATAAATACCCATGTTTAGCTCCAGAACAGGGATGAGTTGTATGGCTCCTTTTTAAAGCAATATCTCCACTTCAGCTTGCAGGATAAGCTGATGTTCTTGCAACATCCTCCTGTTCCTTGGCGGATGGTAACAAGGTTTATAAAAGAAATTCTATCAAGTATTCGTCTGCAACGGTAGTCACCACCCACTGATCTGAGGTGTCGAGAGGCCTGGTAACTAGAGTGTGTACCACACAGAGAGGAACCTGAAGAGAGCCCTGAATGTGTGGGTCTGGAAAAGGCTTGAGAGCGAAAGGAACAACGGGTATTTAAAACTCTGCATTGCACATACGGTTTGTTAGAAATGTGGCTTAGCGTCTTTAGCGTGTCGTGCTCCTTTTTTGCTGCCTCTAAAGCCTCATCCACAGCCTTGCCAAACAAGACTGATTCCTCAATAGGTTTGTTAATCAGGGTGGCTTGTGTTTCTGGTTTGAACCCAGCATTACGCAGTCAAGAGTGTCTCTTTAATAAAGTTCCTTGTGCAAGGACTCTGCCTGCTGTTTCTCAGAGTCTAGGGTATTTTTCAAAATGTTATGGGTAACCTCTACCCTCTTTAATGATGTTCAGTAAATTAAAGTTGCTTACCGTAGTGACTAGAGTTCTCATAATACATAGACCCCTACATGAGGACTATACCGGAAACTTTGCCAGCGAAAAACTGAAATATAGTATAGCGCGTGGGGGCTCGGCCTCAGGCGTGGCAACACCCTGCCGAGGCCACGCCCTCCGGCGCCTCACCTCAGTCCCCTGTGAACACATCAGATGTTTAGATACCTGGTTACTCTTAGTATATATAAGCCCATGACATACTAGCAGGGGAAGGCAGGTGGGACACATGGAGGACTAGGAGTACTCTAGTCACTACGGTGTGTAACTTTTATGACTCATAGGTCCCGTCCCCTTTCCTCCATCCTTGTGGGTGATTCCAACTAACAAATACATAGGGTTTAGCTGTTATAACCTGCATCATAACTAGGATGAAGCAAAAAGGTTCTTCAGAACGGCCTGACCAAGCTCTGCATTGTGCCTGGAGCTGGTGTTCAGTGAGTAGTGCTTACAGAATGCCGACGGAGTGACCCAAGTAGACACCTTGCTGATGACATCCCAAGAAGCATGTGCCGGAAAAGTGACAGACGTGGCCTTGGCTCTAACCATGTGCACATGAATTACTTCAGGAACAGATTTGCCCATGGCGTGCAGGCCTGCGAGATGGCCTAAACCATCCAACGGGCGATGGAAGTCTTGGACGCCTGAGAGCCGTGGGAGGAGCGCCCACAAAAGTCACAAACAATCCCACAGACTTCCTAAAGGAATTCTTCTGAGAGATGAAACTTGGGGACCCTCTTGAGGTGTAAGGAATGCAGGGCACTCTCTGCCTCCAACTGCAGGCTCGGGAAGAACACCGGCAGGCAGATCTCTTGATTCAGATGACAGAGAGACCACCTTGGGCAAGAAGTTTGGGTGAGTGCAAAAGATGACCTTGTAGTTGTGAAACGTGGTGAAAGGCTCCCACGAGGACAACGCCTGCAGCTCACTAACCTTGTGCGTAGAGTTGAGAGCCACCAGTAAAACCATCTTTAGTGTCACCAAGCGGATGTCCACAGAGGCCATCTGCTCGAAAGGGTTCCGCTGAAAGCTGCAAGAACTACATTATGATCCCAGAGCGGGTGCGGCCTATGCACTGGCCGAAAAAGCCTAGACAGTGCCTTAAGGTGTGCCTTAACCACCAGGTTGGCCGCAGAAAAAGAAAAAACATGCTCACGGGAATTCCTGTAAGCCCCAACGGCTGCAAAATAAGTGCAGCACGTAGCCACCTGAACTCGAGGCGGAGCCAGGTGCGATGAAAAAGTCAGTGCGTCATCCAGAGGAAAGGTGACAGGGTACAGACCCTTGTCACAAGCCCAATGGCAGAACCTAGTCCATTTACAAATATACAGGGACTGAGTCAAGGGTCTCCTGGACTGCTGAATGATTTCCCAGTTGTTATCCGAAAATTGAGCATGCTGAAGCCTCAGATGGTCAGGAACCAGGGCGTCAGCATCAGCTCTGCGGGGGCCGGATGTTCCACCGCCCTGCTGCGTCAGGAATCCCCTGCTCGAGATTGGAAGGTGGACGTGACCCTGGGAGCACAACTTCAGCAGATCTGAAAACCAGGGTCTCAAAGAGCAGCAGGGGGGCAATCAGGATGAGGCTGCAACCCACAGAAGCCCGAAACTTGTGGAGGATCTGTTGGAGCAGAGGGGTGGGTGGGAACGCTTTACACCTGCAGCGTTGACAACAGATCTGCAAGGCATCTCCAATAGATCCCCCCAACCCTCCCAACCCCGTCCTGCCCATTAAGCAAACTGGGGGCACTGAGAATTCAGAGGCGAAGCAAACAAATCCAGGTCCGCAAACCCCCAATGCTGGAATAGGGGCACCAAGGAGTCGGTGTGCAACTCCGACTCTTAGGACTTGAACCACATGCGGCTCGGCTGATCCACTTCTGCATTGCTGTGCCCGGGAGGTGGACTGCTAAAATCCAAATTCCCTCCGTCAGGGCCCATTCCCAGATCAATACCGCCTCCATGCAGAACGAGGGTTTGAGGGTAAACTGGTGCCACCCTGCTTGTTCAGGTAAAACATTGTAGTAGAATTGTCCATCCTGACCAGAACCGACTTGTCCCTGATAAGGGGCAAAACGCCATGAAGGCCAGGTCCACTGCTCTGAGCTCGGGCAGATTGCCCCCCAGCCCGAAAGAGAGGAGTCTGTCATAGCCACCAGGGTAGGCTCTGGCCAGGTGAAGAGGGTTCCCACTGAAACATTGGATCAGCCACCTGCGAAGATCAGGCAGCAAGAGCAGGGGAATTGGGATCCTGTCCGACGGAGACCCCGTCGCCTGATCCCAAATGACCACCAGGTGGAGCTGGAGGCGCCTCATCTTGAGGCTATTGTGCTGTATAGTGAGGATGCAGGAGGACATGAGGCCCAGAATGTTCTGGAACCACCATGCCGAGGTGGTGGTGGTCGTCGAGAAGGGCCCCACCGCCTTGCAGAGGGACAGAAGCCTCTTAGGTGTAGGAAACACCTGTTGAACGGTAGTGTTCCAACGCAGTCCTAGAAAGACTAGTTTCTGAGATGGGCATAACTGACTTCTGGCTGAGGGAGAACCCCAGCTGATGGAGGATATCCGAGAGCACCACTCCTTCGGGTGACCCCTCAGAGATCCGCAAACTGGCTTCTAACACGGCGAAGGAATACATGCAGGCTATCAAAGCAGCTAAAGCACAAACCTACAATGTTACAATAACTAAAGCAACTCTAATTCGCAAGTACTATTTAGGATCCTCAGAGTTAGAAACCCCCGCAACACCCCCTATCGTAATCAAAGCCGAAACCTGGTGTACCAACATCCAGAATGCCATGCGAGCTAAAATATGCTTGCTACAGCAAAAAATAGAAAAGAAACTAGACTAATCATCTTAACGTCCCGACTCTCACCAAACCTCACGCTCCACCTACTTTCCAATTCAGAGAAGTCTCTGAATTAGAAACCTCTAACATTCTCAGAAACCTTAAGCCATCTAGGCGACATCTGCCCAGCGGCAGTCATAAAAGATTGCCCCGATACTCTAGTCCCGTTCATCACCAAATTCATCAACGCATCATTCCCTACGAACCAGGTCCCGGCCTGCCTCAAGGAATCCTGGGTCCTCCCTTTCCTGAAAAAACCTTCTCTTGACCCAGTAGTGCCAAATAACTACCGCCTCACCACAGTACCGTTCTTGCTTAAGATCCTCGACATACCAGTTTACAATCAGATTCAACACCGTTTAGAATCTAATCACATCCTAGGGATGCAACAATCAGGGTTCCGACCAGGTCATGGAACCAAGTCAGCACTAATAGATCTGAAAATCAAAATTGATGCTTTTAAGGATGAGGGCAAACCAGCACTCCTCCTACTATTGGACCTGTCAGCAGTGTTCGACCTAGTCAACCACAAAACTCTGTCACTACCTCATTTCTTCAGCAAATTTCTCACAGGAAGCCTCGCTATGGATTGCCTCTTTCTTAGAAGGCTGATCCATGAGAGTCTTTTCAGACACGGCATGTGCCCCCTCCCATCCCCATACCATGTGGGGTGCCCCAAGGGTCCTGTATTTCCTCTCCCTGTACAACATTTTCACTAAACCACCATTTGATCTCTGGGATGGCCTTACACAAACTACTCCGAGGACACCCAGGTTCTCCTACCCCTCTCAGACTTGTATGAGGAAGACTCCCGTATGATCAACAAAACATACGCCTCAATACAGCCCTGGATGGTGACTAACTACCTATGTCTCAACAATAAGACCGAGATTCTGCTCGTTGGCTCAAATGCAATGCTAAAAAAAAAAAAACTCAGCCCGCAATTTACCTCATTTCGGATAGATGGAATCCAGATGCCGGTCTCTGATGCAGTAAAATCGCTGGGGGTACACCTGCACTCCTCCCTCTCCAACAAACAAGTCAGTGTAATTGCATCATCAGCTGCTTATACGGCTAAGCTCATCAATGCAGCGAGAAAAATCCTAACCACAGAGCTGCATGACCCTATGAGCGGCACAGAACATCCCAAAAAAGGACCACACCAGTGCAGTCAGAAAAAAGGCGCACTGGTTACCCATCCGGGAAAGGATCATTTTCAAAACTCTATCACGCACAAATGCTCCAGTAAAACCGCCCCACAATACTTATCACGGAAAATAGAAAGATCCAAGTCTGACAGGCCAATAAGATCCATCTACGCCAACAGACTGGCACTACCCAAAGTGAAAAGAGCCAACGGAGGGGGGGGGGGGGGGGGTAAGCTTCCCATCTATTGCAGCAAGACACTGGAACTCCCTACGTCCTGAACTAAGAGCAGAGGATTTGTATTGGGCATTCCGCAAAACTCTGAAAGCCTGGTTATTTGCCTAGCTGCTTGTCCTTACACAAACTATGTACCGATCTGGATCGATCGGATAGGTGCTGTAACGATATGCTGCGCTTAAGAAGTTTTTTCATCTAACTGGTCTGCAACAGCGCCCTGATGCCTGAGGGTTTAGGCGCTTTACAAATGTAAAAATAAATACATATGTATGAGTAGTTATGTGTATATGAGTTTAATGTTATGTAGGGTAAATGTTAAGTAGGGGGAAGAAGAGAGTTGGAGGTATTAGGGGAATGTTAAGTAGGGTATCTTAAGTAGGGATAGATAAGATTATGTAGATGCCCATTGTTATTAAATGGGGGGAAGAGGTACCCTGGCGTGGGCTACAGGGATAGGTTGGCGGCCTGCCCGAGACAGCTGTGCAAGACGGGACCACCCACAGAGGCCATCCTCTGGCCTCACTCTCCATGTGTGTAACCAAATTTAGGAAGGGGGTGGGTTGCGGCAAGCTTATCCTTAGGGTCCCTGAACCCCTCATAGGAAGGGTGAGCGAACATAGCCAGTCCCCACTTATATCAAGCTGTAGTCAGGGGAATCCTAGGGTCTAGATTTTAAGAATGGGCATGTTTAATAAAGAGGGGTCCTCATTGGGATCCCTATAAAAGTTCACTATGGTGTTTGTGTCAATCACCAAAGAACTCGGGGTGTAGCCCATCTACTGTTTACAGCAATTTTATTTGGCAGGTACTGCGCGCCCCTCCCTACCCAGCGGGGTGGGGGTGGTATTCATGGGAACAGTCTCTGCTCCGGGGAAGGGGAGAGCACACCCTTGCAGAGACCAAGGCCGGGAAACCAGGGGCTACACAGCAGTGCATATTGCCGGTGAATGCGCGCAGAGAGCCGGTGAATGCGCGCAGAGAGCCGGTGAATGCGCGCAGAGAGCCGGTGAATGCGCGCGGAGAGCCGGTGAATGCGCGCGGGGAGCAGGAGAGCGCGGGGAGCAGGAGAGCGCGGGGAGCAGGAGAGCGCGGGGAGCAGGAGAGCGCGGGGAGCAGGAGAGCGCGGGGAGCAGGAGAGCGCGGGGAGCAGGAGAGCGCGGGGAGCAGGTGATTGCGTAGGGTGGGTGAATGCATAGAGCAGATGAAGGTGTAGTGCATGCGAGGGCATAAAGCGGACAAATGCCTAGAGCGGATGAGTTACATAGACCGGATGAGTGCGTAAAAACGGATAAGTATGTAGAACGAATGAGTGCGGAATGCATGCAGAGCTGATGAACGCGTAGAACGGATGAGTGCGGGGAACGGGTGGATAAGCAAAGCGGGATGGATGGGCTCAGCGGAAGAATGTGTAGAATGGAGGACACCAAAGAACAGACCACTGGGTATAGCCACGGGGACGGGAGCGCAGAGGGGATGAATGCGCAAACAGGTGAATGCACATAGTGCGTGTGAGGGCATAAAGCGGACGAGTGCCCAGAGCGAATGAGGGCCTAGAGCGAATGAGCGGAGCCTAGAGGAGTGCTTGAAATATGTGGATGGAGTGTACAAAACAACTTAGAATACACGAAACAGATCAGAGTAAATAGAGCGGATTTGAGTGCGTGGGGCAGACAGGAGTGCGTGCGTGGGGCAGACAGGAGTGCATGCGTGGAGCAGACAGGAGTGCATGCGTGGGGCAGACAGGAGTATGTGGGGCGGACTGGAGTGCACGGGGCGGACTGGAATGCATGAGTACGCCGAGCAGACCAGAGTGTGTGGAGCAAACCGGGGCACATGGAATGAATAAGAGTGCATGGAACGGACTGGAGCGTATAGAATTGCGTGACTTACATAGTATGGTTTGGAATGCAGGGAACGTTTGAAAGAGCATATAACTCCTCATATCACACCACCACGCTTACTCTCTTCTTTACACCACCACTGAACTAGAACACAGAGATACTATGACACCATTCGGTATAACTTTTCTCATACCAACATCCGCCGCATACTCCATCATTCTAAGTAAACACTGCTGGTTACACACCCCCCAGCCAGGCGTACTCCTCAGGCATAACGCAGCCACATTCAGTCTGGATAAATCCTGCCAGAACGAACACATACTCCTGATCTCTCAACCACCACACCTACTGCTAAAAAGGTGCTATTACACGAATACCGCACCAGCAGCACACATACCTGCTGCTCACACGCACCTTTGACACTCTCTCTACTGACCTGAACTTCAGTTCCCAGGGGCGATCAACCTACCAGCACCTTCAGACCATACCAATGGTATTTAAGGAGCTATATAAATGCAAAATAAGGGAATAGTTTCTTACCTGTAACTCCATTTCTCCAGCATTGGTATCTTTCATGGATTCACATGCTTAGAATATTCCCCGTCGTCAGACTGGGACCCCTCGGTACACATATATAGCCTTTTCCAATAGGAAAACTTCCGACACTTTTGTGTCCCATCTACGTCCTTTTAGGACCCCCCTACGCATGCTCCGTAGGCCGTCCCAGTATAAGAGGACCGCCCCCGCGGCTCCCCTTCAGATTTCGGCCCCTCCAAAGTAGGAAGGGTTCGACTTATCAATCAAATACATTACATTCCGGGGAGGTTGGCGGGCGCATATGAATCCATGAAAGATACCAATGCTGGAGAAATGGAGTTACAGGTAAGAAACTATTCCCTTCTCCAGCATTGGATCTTTCATGGATTCACATGCTTAGAATAGATTGTATAGCAGTAACACTTGAGACGGCGGTGAGAATGTAATGTAATATACCCTCAACATACTACACAATGCATATGTACAGTAGGAATAAGTTACCTCAAATAACCTAACCCACATAAAATAAACTGTCATTAAAAGGTAGACAACATATTCTCCACAGCGTGGAGCTTACCTTACTGAAACAGATGGCGCAGGACAGTTCTTCCCATCTGCACCTCGTCCGCATGCTGCCTGGCAAGGCAGTAGTGGCGGGTAAACGTGTGGGGCACTGACCATGCCGCAGCTTGGCATATGTCCGTCAACGGAATTCCTGCCCATAAAGCTGTTGAGGAGGACATCAATCTTGTAGAATGGGCTCTAGGATGTCCTTGCAGTGGCCTTCCGGCCTTAGAGTAACAAAACGCAATCGTCGATGAGACCCATCGAGCCAATCCTTGTTTAGAGATTGCTTTTCCTCTCGTCGACGGACCATACGCGACGAACAGTTGTCTAGTAGACCTGAATTCCTGTGTACGATGTAGGTAAAATTTCAGAGCCCTCTTAACGTCCAGGGTATGAAGAGCTTTTTCTGCTGCCGATGATGGTGTGGCGAAGAAAGTAGGGAGAACAATGGACGAGTGTTTGTGATACACTGTCGGAACTTTTGGGACGAACATAGGATTAGTTGCCAGGACTATTTTGTCCTTAAAGAATCTTATTTATGGCGGGTCTACGACCAGCGCTTGCAGTTCCGAGATTCTTCTAGCTGATGTGATAGCAATCAAGAATGCCAACTTCCACAAAATGAATTTTATGTCGGACGTGGCCATAGGTTCAAAAGGCGGTTTCATTAAGCCTGCCAACACTGTGTTGAGACTCCAAGTCGGGGGGAAACGTTTTTCCGGGGGAAAAGCTCGAAATAAACCCCTCATGAAGTGTTTTACAAGTCTGTCGCTAAATAGAGGAGACGACTGCCTTTTCCTTGTGAACCTCGAGATGGCCACCAGGTGCACCTTTATCGATGTGAAGGATAATCCCCTCTCCGCTAAGAGGAGCAGGTAAGGTAGAACTTGTTCCGGCGTCACCGACAACAGTTGTAGGCCCTGTTGTCCCCTACACCATTCACAGAACCTCCGCCACTTATAGGAGTAGGATTTGTTTGTAGAAGGGGCTCTAGCCGCTTGCAGAATTTTTTGACAATCCTCCGAAACGTCTAAGGCACCGAACTCTGAAAAGTCAGGAGCCAGGCTGTAAGGTTGAGACTGTCCAGGTCGTGATGCCACACCGTGCCTTTTTCCCTGGATAGTAGGTTCGGGGCTTTGGGAAACCCTATGGGATGTTCCAGCGACAGGTGAAGCAGGTCGGAGAACCACGGTTGCCTTGGCCAGTATGGCGTCACTAGAATTACCCGGCAATTGTATCTGCGTATCCACTCTATTGTCCTCCGTATGAGGGGGAACGGGGGAAAAGCATAGAGGAACATGTCCGTCCAAGGGAAGGAGAATGCCTCCCCCCTGGAGCCCTCTTGAGGCCATCTGCTTGCGAATTGCTCTCATTTCTTGTTGTCTTTGGTCGCGAAGGTGTCCAGAGGGGGGTGACCCCATTTCTCAAACACTTTCATCAGGTGAACTGTGTCCATTTCCCACTCGTGTATCTGGGCCATGCTTCTGCTGAGGGAGTCTGCTTGGGAGTTCCTCACTCCTGGAAGGTGATGAGCCACGATGGAAATTTCGTGCTTTAATGCACAATGCCATGTTTTCTGGGCTTCTATGGAAAGAGTTCTTGATCGCGTCCCTCCTTGTTTCCTAAAATAAAACATGGCCGTTGTATTGTCGGTCAGTATTCGTACTCGCGAGCCCCTCATGTGTGGTAGGAATGCCTTCAAGGCCCATCGTACTGCTCTGAGCTCTAACACGTTTATGTGTAGGAGTGACTCCGTTGGAGACCAGCGACCTTGCGTTTGGAGAGCACCCATGTGAGCTCCCCATCCGGTTATGGACGCATCCGTGACTATGGTTCGCTGAAACTCCGGCTCCTGTAGGGGTACGCCGTTGTTCAGATTGTGGAAACTCTGCCACCACTGAAGGGTCCGAAGCAGCTTGTCGTCGATGGTTATCTTGTCTGACCACGATCCTTGAGCCTGCGCCAACGGTCCGCGAGGAATTCCTGGACTGGCCTCATGAATAGGCGACAGTTTTCCACCAGATGGATGCAGGATGCCATGGCCCATAGGACCGAAACATATTTTCTCACTGAGATCTTGGTGTTTCGCCGTAGTCGGCATGCTTGTTGATTGAGTCTTGAGGTTCTGTCGAGCGAAGGTTTGACTAGTCCTGACTGGGTCTCGAACTGTGCCCCCAGGAATACCAGCGATCTCGATGGCTGCAGAGAGGATTTTTCGAAGTTTATGGCGAATCCCAGCTGTTGTAGAAGCTGCATGGTGGCTTGTAAACTTGTGTTGGTCGACGCCGGGGAGGATCCCCTTACCAGCCAGTCGTCGAGGTATGGGTATACATGGTGGCCTTGCTTCCTTAGCCAGGCCGCTACAGGAGCCAGGCATTTCGTGAACCTTCTGGGGGAGGTCTTGAGCCCAAAAGGAAGAACTGTGAATTGGTATTGAGTCCGCCTTATTACAAATCTTAGGAATTTCCTGTGTTTCCGACACATTGGAATATGGAAATACGCGTCCTGTAAATCCAGGGACGCTAGAAAATCCCCCTCTTGAACTGCGCGGATCACTTCCTGCAGAGTGATCATCTTGAATTTCAGGCTCTTTAAAGACTTGTTGAGATCGCGTAAGTCTAAAATGGGACGCCATTTGCCGTTCAGCTTTTTTACGACGAAATATCTTGAGTAGACTCCTTGACCTCTCTGTGATGTTGGAACTAATTCTATCACGCCCTTTGCTAACATGAGTGTTACCTCTTGTTGCAGTATCTTCAGATGGGAATGAGCGGTGAACGCAGGTGGAATTTGCGGAGGGCTGTGTTTGAATTGTAGAGAGTGTCCGTTTCTTATAGTATCCAGCACCCATTGATCCGTCATTATTCGTTCCCATTCGTCGACATATGCTGAAACTCTTCCCCCCAGAACGGTGTGTTGTATGTCACGGCTGATCTTTATTTTGCTTGTCTCTCGACGACGACGGATATGATGGTCTTTTCCTGGAAGTCTGGAAGTTCCGGCGACGGTTTGCCGTTTGGGAGGCACGCTGTATCCCTGGGAAGGGTAAGCTGATCTGCCAAAAGATCTGTCTCCAGATGCAGAGAATCTTGAATTACCTGAAGCCCCTCTAAAGGGACGAAAAGACTTAGTTTCTGCCACTCTGGAGGGCACCCAAAGAACGTGCCGTGTCCGAGTCCTCTTTCATTCCCTTTAGGGCTTCGTCCACCTTCTCACCGAAAAGAAGGTCTCCCTCAAAGGGCATATCTAAAACTTTGTATTGTACTTCAATTGCCAGAGAGTTTGCGGCCTTTACTGTGGTCGCTCCCACGGATAGCACTTTTTTGCCAAAGGCATCTTGGCGTCTCGCTTCGTTCTCAGGAGGAGTCGCACACTTGTGCTGGGTCTTCGCCTTCCTCGCCGCTGCCGCCGACACCACCGAGTCTGGCGTTGGTTGGGAGGATAAACACTTGGGGGTAGACTCTGGAGCCTTAAACTTTTTTTCCAGGCGTCCTTTCACTGCCGGTTCTGAAAACGGGTGACGCATTGTCTGCAGCCCCTCTTTCCATACATGGTCTAGTATTGGTATCGAGAACACAGACCTCCTTCTCTTACCCATGTAGTCGAAAAAAAAACAGTCCTTTTTCTGTTCTTCCTGGGACAAACCAAATTCTTTGCATGCCTTCTCCATCATATAATGGAATGACGCAATGTCGTCCGGAGGGGATGGGTGAGCTGGGCTTCTAGGGGTTTCCAACTCCACCTCTGACTCCCAGGTTGGATCCCTGGAGGGGGATGATGAGATATCCGACATGGCTCCCCTGTCTGACTCCGAATCTGGCAGCTCACCTTCCTCTTGTGTCAGCGCTGAGATTGGCGTGCGTAGGTGCGTCGGTTGACGGGACGGGCCCGGCTCGTCGACGGGTGCCTGTGGTAGGTTTGCCTGAGGTAGTCTCTGGTCCAACGACTGTAACAACGACTGAAGCGTGGACAGAATTTCCAACGACAAAACAGATTGAGGATTGAGAAGAGGGGCAGATACCGGTATAACGGATCCCCTCGTCGACGACTTGTCGGCCACTCGTAGCCCTAGGTCTGCTGGGCCAGCTATTCTCTCATTCTCGTCCTCCGAGGACAGCAACACAGCCTCTTCTTGTAGTAAAGTATCCAGGGGGATCGGATCAAAAATTTCAGGCCTCCAGGCCTCCTGTAGAACCCCCGTCGACGAGGCCGACGTCGTTGTCGGTGCGGTGGATGCCACCTGCGTAAGTGGCAGGATGGAGGCCGATGACTGGGCCGCCGTCGACGACGGTGAGTTAGCAGGTGGTTTTGGCGGTCCCGCCTTTTCCACACTTTGCTTGCTTTTACTCGACTCTCGACTCGTGGTCGATCTATGATGATCGCCCGAGGAGGATTTCCTTTCCTTTTCATGCTTTTTTGATGAAGATGATTTCTTTGACGAGGAGTCTCTCGTTGAGTGACTTCCAGACGACTCTTTTTCCGTCGGTCGAGATTTCTTCGCCGGTGGTTCCGACGAGGTAGCGCGGCGTGATGTTTTCGCCGATTGTGTGGAGCCTACCTCCGAAGGGGGGTATGCCCCCCCTCCATCATTCAGCCATGCCACCAGTCGTCGACTGCGGTCTTTTAGGGTTTTTTGAGAAAACCCTTTGCATATGTCGCAGTTATCCGCCGAATGATGAGGGTGGAGGCAATATATACAATCCATATGTCCGTCCCCCTCGTAAACATTTTTCAAGCCGCACATCGCGCATGGGCGGAACAGCGCTTTTCCTGAAACGGATGACATTTTCTGTACTCAAATTCCAGTAATGCAACCTTGTACAAAATAGTAAGACAACGCAAGGAGA
The DNA here is from genome assembly GCF_040938575.1 of Ambystoma mexicanum. Classification (NCBI taxonomy): domain Eukaryota; kingdom Metazoa; phylum Chordata; class Amphibia; order Caudata; family Ambystomatidae; genus Ambystoma; species Ambystoma mexicanum. The sequence continues at coordinate 619,091,274 of NC_090922.1, read as the reverse complement.
TCCCACTACTTTGGAGACGGTTGAAATCTGAAGGGGAGCCGCGGGGGCGGTCCTCTTATACTGGGACGGCCTACGTAGCATGCGTAGGCCGGTCCTAAAAGGACGTAGATAGGACACAAAAGTGTCGGAAGTTTTCCTATTGGAAAAGGCTATATATGTGTACCGAGGGGTCCCAGTCTGACGACGGGGAATATTCTAAGCATGTGAATCCATGAAAGATCCAATGCTGGAGAACATAACATACGGTTATCTGGCAACCGGCTAGATAGTGAGGTATCTGCAGCAGCATGCTCTGAACTCTTTCATTTGAGGGGAAGACCAGACCTTCCCTTGTCTTGTCTTTATAATTGCATACAGGAATTGTTTTTTTTGACTGGGTACGAGACTTGATTTTTTTCTCATTGCTGGAGAAACCCAATTGAAACAGAAAGTTGATAGTTCTCTGGGTGTTTAATTAGCAAATTTGAGGCAGCCAGTCGTCTAAATAAGGGTACACTGGGATGGACTCTGCATAGGTGCGCCACCACTACAGCTAGCACTTTTATGAACACACTTGGAGCCGAGTCTATGCCGAAAGGGGAGCACCTTGAATCGGTAGTGTTCTCCCACTATCTGGAAGCGCAGGTGTTTTCTGTGCGCTGGGAACATTGAAATATGAAAGTATGCATCTTTCATATCCAATGTTGCCATTTAGTGCCCCTGCTTTAGAAGGGGAATCACTGCCTGAAGTGTAGTCATGTGAACATTTTGTGGCTTGACATACATGTTTGCTGGGCGCAGGTCTAGTACCGGGTGCATTGTTACGGCTTTCTTTGGCACAAGGAAGTACGTTGAATAAATACCCTTGTTTACCTGGTATGCTGGGACAAACTATGGCGTCTTTCTCCAGCAGGAGGTTTACTTTTTCCAACAATATACGCCTCTCTTCCTGTATCATCATCTTGTGCTTTGGCAGGTGGTTTTTGTAGACGTTCTATACAATATCCGCCCACCACGGCAGACAATACCCACTTGTCTGACATGATTTACTCCCATGCTTGGGTGAATTGCGAAATGCAACCTCCTACTGTAGTGGCATGGGAGGGGACCTGGAGCTGGGTGTCATTGTTTGGGTGGGGTGGAGCCTCTGGCAGAGGAGGCTCTACCTCTGCTCCTGGACCATTTATAGCCTCTTTGAAAATTAGAGGAGGATTGTCCCTGTGAGTTGCCCCAGGATGATGATTGGTTACCCAATGTGTAACCAGAGGAGCGTCGAGGGCCACGCCCACGAAAACCTTCGTGTGTGGGAAGACCCATCTGCACAAACAGCTTGTTGGACAGCTGCCCAAGAGATTTTAGGGTATCAGACTCTTTGGCGCTTTTAAGGGCATCCTCAACCACGAACAGAGCATTGGGTTCAATAGGCATGTTGAGTAACCTGGCCTGTGTTTCAAGTTTAAAAACAGATTGACGCTCAATGAGGGTGCATTCAGCTATGATACGGCCTGCATTGTCCGCAGATAGTTTAGGTTGCAGCTGGCAACCAGTTTTCCTTCGGTTATAGGTCTTTAGAATCTGAGATTTTAGGGGCTGTGGCACTGTATCAATTTGCAGTAGCAGATCATCCCACTTCTGGCAACTGTAGTTAGCCAAAAGGGTAGTATTGTTGGCTATCATAGTCCGATAGGCAGCCGAAGAAGCCACTTTCCTGCCAAAAGTGTAGATCTTTTTACTTTCTTTATCTGGTAGAGGCTAGAGTTGTGCCTGCCTGTTTCTTGGTTGTGGTAACAACCAGGGAGCTGGGTTTCAGCTGACCCCTGATGTATAGTGTGTCGGTAGGGACCGCTGTGAACACTTTCTCGATGCAGGGTTTGACTGCTCGAGTAAGGTTTGGTGTTAGGAGAGGGGGCTAAATGAGTCTCTGAATAGTTTGCAGGAAGGGAATTGTGTTGCTGACTTGTCTCCAAGCATGTCCTCCACAAAGTCCTCATCAACTTGGGCCTCCTGGGAGTCTATGTTGAAATGTTCTGCACCTTGAGGAGCAGCTCATTGTATTGGAGCTGGTTGTCGACTGGGGAGTCAGCCACTGGTTGATCTTGATGCTCTGGTGACTGGATGTTGTAGATGCCATTGTCGTAATATTGGTCTTGGTCACCCTGGTCCTGATCGTACTGATCTCCTTGAAAGCCAGGGTCAAGTGAACCTGAGGTGTCTACAAAAAGTCCTGAGAGGGCAGGGGGAGCAGAGGGGTACCCTGGCTCTGGGTGGAGGTGCTGGGCTGAAAAGTGTCCAGGGGTGCCTTCTTGGCTGCTGGTTCATCCCTAGCTACCACTGTGTGAGATGGGCCCTGAAAGTTAAATAGTTCTGCAAGGTGGCGGTCCATACAAACTACAAAAGAGGACATCTTCCTCATGACCTTATCGAAACCCTGGGGTTCCACTCAGATGACCTTGGAAATACTTAAGTAGGAGTGTCCTTTGGGGGTGTATGCTACTTGTGGTGCATGGTCCCTGAAAGAGTGTCTAAGGGTGTAGAGGTGTCCTTAGATTTAGGGGGGCCACTATCTTGGGAAGTAGAAGACTTAGATGGTAGAGGCATCGTATTTTTAGTGGATTCTGACGTCTTGAATTTTAAAAGAGGGCCCGGGACGTGTTTGTTAAAGAGTTCTAATTTTTGAGGTAGTGGAAGGGGCCGAAGCACCTTTCGACGGATGCCTTCTGGCATGCGAAAGGGTGTCCGTTTTAGTAGTACCATACATCGCACCGATGTGACAAGAAAAATGAAGTTGGGTATGTGTTTAACGGAGCATTGGGACAATTAAAATATACTGGGTTGCATATGATGGACAATTACAGTTTCCACTGCACGTGGAAGTTAGATTAGCGGCATACTGTGAATTAGCTCCTTTTTTCCCCGATTAGTGGGCGATGCAGTTTACCCAGGAGCTGGTGTTCTCTACTACTAATCAATCCTCATGTTGATCCTAGTTGGGTGAGCCTTCTACATTGAAGCATGACTGCCTCCTTTTCCTAATCTAGAGACACACTGATGAGCCTGAACAAACAACAAACAACCTGATGATTCAACCTAGTTTTTACATATGGTGGAGGAATTCCCACTAAGGGTGTCCGTAGAATAGCGCAAAGATGAGAACAAGTGGTGAGCCAGTTTATGAATTCGTACAAACTTTAACTAAGAATGGAGGGTTGGAAAATGGCCTAACTTGTCTTGCCCGATGATAAGGTGGGATTTCCTTACCTAAATAAAACAAAGGATGGTCTGTGTTAGGAAGTCCAAAGCAAATCTGTATGTGTCCGAAACGTATACTTGCCCTGTAACTGTATACAATGGTGCGGTATTGTATACTTGTAACTGTATACAATGAGTAGGGATGTCGGCATCAAATGAGAAGTGGTCAAATTAAAGTTCAGCGCTTCTTCCAGCTCTTGGATGGAAAAGGGGTTTCCCTTCCCCAAGATTCAAACAGTTCAATGTCCAAAAGAGGGATTCCCTTCCCCTAGCTTTCAAGTTTATCTAAGTTCCAAAACAACACAATTCTTCAGGATATTCAATGTTCCAAAATAACACATTTCCTTGGGACACTTACCAGCTCTTCAGTTTGGTTACCTTACATCATTGTATAAGGAACAAGTTACTTACTTGTAACTATTGCTCTCCAGCATGGGTCTGGCATGGACTCACATGCTCATGAATATTGCCCCATCAGGCTGGGAATCCTCAGTATAAGAAAAAACAGTTTCACGATCACTTACAAACTGTATTTCTCCTTTAAACCAATCACTGAGCTCTGGGTTATACTGCCCCAAGCCAATGACTGCCCTCTCCCCAAGCCCCTCCTCTGGCAGCTATCTTCACATTTGGTAAGCATGTAAAGTGGCAGTATGACCAAGAAGAGCTGCAGAGGGGACGGCCAGAGGGTTCACATGCAAATCCATGCTGGAGAACAATTATTACAGGCAAGAAACTTGTTCCTTTTCCAGCATGGAGTCTGGTCGATTCACATGCCCATGAATAAAGAATCCAAAGCAGTACAACATTACACAAACACGTCAGGTTGCAAGGCTCAACAGAAGCAATTACTCTTACCTCCAAAACAGGCTCACCTTCAAGCAAACGGGTTACATATCACTGCTTGGCCATCTCTGGACTCCTCTATGGAGTCTATGTTGACGCAGTAGAATCTTGTGAATGTGTGCGAGGACCTCCACGTAGCAGCCCTGCAGATGTCCAGCCGGGGCACACCAGAAAAAACGCTGTCGTTACAGTGATAGCTCCGGTGGAATGGGCTCTCAGACGACCGGACAAGGCCTTCCCATGGTTCACAGGACCAAAGTTCACAAATTGTTGAGACGTCTTCCTGAAACTCCTTGTGCGTGCCACATAGAACTTCAGAGCACAATCCAAGTGCAAAGTCCTTTCAGCCGGCGATGAAGGTTTTGGAAAAAACACAGGCATCACCAAAGGCTTGTTGAGGTGGAAATCAGATGGAACCTTTGGCATGAAGGAGGGGTGCGTCCGCAGCACCACACTCGAGTTATGAAAAGTCAGATACGGCTGTTTGCAGGATAGGGCTTGGATATAACCCACCCTCCTGGCAGATGTTATGGCCAAGAGGAAAGCAGTTCTCCATGAGAGGAACGAGAGGGGCCTGATGCATAGGCTCAAAGGGAGCCCCCATGAGCCTCGTCAGTACCATGTTGGGTTCCCACGCCGGGGCAGGCGCCTTCATCGGCGGGAACGATCGAAATAGCCCTTTGAGGAACTCCTTGACAAGATTGTGAGACCAAAGAGAAGACCGTCCTGGAGACCTGATGTAGCAGGAGAAAGCAAGATTTCGCCTCCTTCTCTGGTGAGCAGATCAGCGACCACTGGCAGCTAGACCAGGGGAGATGTTTGTTGGAATTGAAATAATATTATGCCTCCTGTCGCAGTAATTGAATGTGTATTGGCCTACGCCAAGTTGTATAAAATATCATGTGAATAGACTTCGCGGCAAGGTCTTGACCTTAACGAAAAGTAATGTAAGTCGCCATCTTGGATTTAGCCGCCATGTTAGGTTCTCTTGTAATGTGGAAGTCACCCTGAACATCAAAATGGAGGCTGAATAACATTCTGAGTGAGATTCTGGCCGTTGTGACCTCCGCACACACAAATAATTAATATGCCTGCAGGCCACTTGTCGGGGTCGCGAACTGAGACCTTGTCCTATTGCTGACCTATGTGTAAATGAACAACTATATCAGCGAAACTGATCAAAATGCATAAAATTATAGGATTGACCGGGCAAGGAACCCTAGACCTGATCCCAAGAATGGTTAACCCGCGAGAAGGTTGGCCAAGGGCTGGACAAACCATATAAAAGACTCAAGTATTTCAATGTACGGTCTCTCTACTAATGCATCGAATCCTCGTTGAAGTTCGTTACGTTACTCTGAGAGCCGAATAGCTATCCGTTTGTCAATTGACTTTGGTAACTGTTGTAGCTTTCAAATAAAGCACTTGTATGTCCTTTGTAACCTGTGTTGGTGTGTTTCTTTTGGGCTTCCCAGCCTCATATCAATTTCTATGTTTTCACATGTTGACAGGCTGAGAAGGTCCGGGTACCAAATCTGCCTCAGCCACAGTGACATTTGAGTTGATTGATGACTCGCAGGAGAGACAATGGAGTGAAACGTTTACAGGAACAGGCCTTCCCACGGGAAGGAAAACAACCCACCCCAACACCCCTGCTCCTCGATTAGTAGGACCTGCCTGCGAATTTCTGGCATTTAGAATACGTCGCCGTCACAAACAGATCGATCTTGGGTCCACCCCACTTGAGGAAGAGGCGGTCCACTTCATCCTGCCAAAGTTCCCACTCGTGGCAGGTGCGCAGCTCTCTGCTGAGGGCGTCGGCGATGGTGTTCTTGACTCTCACTAGGTGAAAAGGGATGAGGAACATCTCTTGGGCGATAGCCCAGTGGCACAAGTCATGCGCCTCTCTGGAGAGCGCTGGGCATCAGGTGCCCCCCTTCTTACTGATGTAGAACATTGTGGTGGTGTTGTCCGTGATTAATGGGGATTCTGCCACAGTTCGAGCTTCACAATAAAGTTTGAATTCTTCAATTTGCCCTTGAAGCTTTGTTTCTTCTTGTATCACCACTCACTGGTATAGTAGCTTTCACTTACAATAACCAACATAAGCTTCCCAGAAAACACTCCTGCTAGGAAACTCAGTTAAGAGTCCTTTTTGCACAAGCCATTATAAGCTTGCAGGAACTCTTGCTAGGAAACATATTCACTGTTTCAGTTCTTCTGATTACAACCTCTCACGCCCTTTAGCCAGGTTTCTCTTGCATACAGGTTTACTTTTCTCAGCCATTCATTTCTCTCAGTGAATCTGCTTGACACTTGGCAATGCTCACCCCCATCATTCACTTATACTTGCTTACTTGGCTTCGCTTAGTCGCACTGCTTGCATGTCAGATTATAGCCAATTCACTTCACTAGTAGTAATACTTTCTCTGGTTTTATCATAGTTCATTGCTTCATTGTTGTACTTCTATCTAAGTTCCTCAAATTGACTTAAATGAGCATCTAAATTTAAAGTAGATGATGATGATTTTTCTGGTGAAAAAGGTTCAGTTTCCCATCCCTAGCGAGGGATGAACATACAGTATGGAGGAAAGGGGACGGGACGTAGGAGTATGGGGCTATAGGTAGCCCAAATAGTGAACAGGCCCTAAACAGAAAGGTTAATTGGTCCAGTGAGGTAACAGAAGCCCTGCAGTGAATGGTTAGTCAATGGGTGGCAGGGTCCCTATACAATGAAGCAGAATTCCGGTAAAGGGTGAAATTGGTGAAGTCCAGGCTTGAGCAGGGGTTATGAACCTAGGCCCTTTATGTCCCAAACAGGGAAATACCCTTTTTATTAATTTATTTAACAGATTTTATTATTTTTAAAAGAAACAAACAATACAAACCAAACTGGCAGCGCTTTTTGCAACAAACACATGATCAATTAGTCAAGACCACTGCTCCCCCAATCCCTCCCCCCTCAAGCTTGTTTGTCCCTCTCATTCTGTATCTGCCGCGTGTGGCAGGGTATCACCTTCATCTGAGACTGCAGAATGCGTTATTGTTTCCAAACAGTCCTGCTATTAATACTCTCCATGCTAGTAGGTAACTCACTTCTTCCCCACACTTGCTACATGCCTCCTGCCATACCACCGTTTCAGCCTCCGCCCATTTTTGCAAATCCCGCCACCATACCTCCACCCGTGGCTTATGGCACTTCTTCCATCCCATGGCAATCCTTTTTGCGAGCACATATGCCAAGTCCTTCAATTTCCCAACATGTTTAAGTTTCCGTGGTCTGGGAAACCCTCCTAACTGGCAGGCCCAGGCCGTGTCTATAGTGAGCGTGACCCCTTTGACCGCTAGCTTTTGCGCCACTTCTCCCCAGAAACTCTCAATCACTGGGCAAGACCAAAACATGTGTGTCATATCAGCATCTTCCTTATCGCATTTTGGGCACGCTTGTCGTCCCGCATTTACAAACTTCGATATTCTCATCGGGCTCTTTGCGTTATGTACAATCTGGCATTTCTTGACACCTTCTTGTGGTATCCCATAGCATGCTCCCACATCCCATCTTCCATCTGTGCTCCTACCTCTGTTTCCCATTCCAACCTCAAATGCGTCAATTCCTTCCCAACCCGGGTCATCACCATCTCATACAATCTAGAGATCTCATGCCCTCCTTCTGATATATCATATATTGTCCCCATAATGGCGTCTGGTTCCTCCGCCAATACAGTGTCCGGCCAGATTTTACGAATATTCTGCACCAGCCTTAGATACGTGACATACTGGCCCCTATGCAAGCCCGCCTCTTCCCCTAGTCCTTCAAAATCATTAATGGCCCCCTCTTGCCAGACATCCCCCAATGTAACCAGCCCGACCGACTCCCAGTAGGTCCAGATTATCATCTTTAGTTGTGTGTGTGTCTTCCCCCGCCAAGGCAACCAACGGCACCTGCGGGGAACACGGGTACGGGTTCTCCATCATTTGACATACTCTACGCCACATCGTCCACCCAAGCAACATCATACCCGGGCGCTCCTTTATTTCTGACCTAGGCAACCAAATCATTTCCTTCAGGTAAAACGGAGTGCAGTCCTGTCCACACAGCTTAAATTCGGGAGTTACCTCATCAGAGAGCCATTTGACCACATATTGCAACTGGCCAGCTACATAATAGGCCTCAAAATTAGGCAGCTTATTACCCCCTTTTTCATAGAAATTCTGCAACTTCCATAGCGCCACTCTATTCCGAGTGCCATGCCATAGGAAGTCTCTGCACATACTATTCAGCTTGGCAAAAAACTTCTTAGGTATCATGTACGGAATATTGCTGAAAAAATGTAAGAGCCTAGGTAGGACCACCATTTTAAGCATCGCCCCCCGTCCCATCATCGCCAATGGCAACTTCTCCCAAAACTTCATACTTATACGGATTTTTCCCACAGCCACCTCGGTGTTGTGCAAATGTTCCTCCTCTACCGTGTGGTACACATCTATTCCGAGGTAGCGGAAGGAGCCAACCGCCCATGGTATCGACAACACTGGCAACCGCTCCGGAGGGCTTCCTATGTAGCTACCCAGTGGGAACATGCTCGATTTTTGGGGGTTCACCGCTATGCCAGACAGTTCTGCATACCTTTCCATTACCTCCAGAATATATTGAAGATTTTCCTCCGGATATTTCAGATTATTCTTCCGGATAATCGTCAGCATACAGGGATATTAGTGTTTCTCTCCCCCTACCTCAATGCCTATCATGTCATATTGTTGTCGAAGGTACACTGCCAGGGGCTCCAGGGCCAGAATATATAACATTGGGGACCAGGGGCACCCTTGTCTGGTGCCTCTGCTAAGTTGCCACCTCTCGGATATCACCGCTCCTGTACGTACCCTAGCCAGCGGCTCACTGTACAGCAACTTCGCCCACCTAACATAGCCCGGCCCCATCCCGTATTCCTTCAGGGCCTCCAGCAACCACGACCACCTGACAGTCGAAAGCTTTGACTGCATCTAGGGACACAACCGCCATTTCACCCTCGCTCCTGCTCCCCCATTCAATCACCCGGTGGAGTCGCCTATGGTTGTGGGTTATATTTCTGTTGGGGACATAACCTGTCTGGTCCGGATGTATCAATTTACTAATAACTCTCCGCAACCTATTGGCCAGGACCACCGTCAATATCTTGCCGTCCTGGTTCAGCATTGACAAGGGCCTATAGAAGCCACAGCTATGCCCTGGTTTGTTGGGTTTAGGGAGCGGTATTATTATCGCTTCTCTAAGCGATTCCGGCAGCCAGCCCACCTCAAACGATTCATTAAACATTTCTAGCATGGGTGGGGGGAGGGGAGGGCGGGGTGTACCTCCTCTCTATATGCTTTATAAAATTTGCTATGGAGTGCGTCCGCACCCGGGGTCGTATTGTTGGGCAGCTGCCTCACCACCTCTTCCAATTCCTCCAAAGTAATCGGTGCATCCAGCTCCTCTCTTTCTTCGGCACTAATCTTAGGTAATCGCATATCTCTTAAAGTTTCTCTTATCTCCTCTCGGTTGCCCCCCCCTTTGTCCTCATATAGTGCCCTGTAATAATGTAAGAATGCCTCATTGACTTCTTCTTGGGTGTTCGCTACCTCTCCATCCTCTCTGGTTATCGTCCTAATCGGGGGCCTAGGGGTTTCACTCATGTATAACCACGCCAAGAGACGGCCCGTTTTATCCCCACCTGCATGCTGTCTCTCAACATACTTCTTATAGTTGAGGTTGCAGAGCCTTTCCCAAAGTTCAGCACACCGCTGCTGTTATTTATCCCCCCTCCCCTATTGAGTTCCCGTTCATCCTCAGCTTCCCCTAACTCCTTTAGGACCCCACCTTGCAGGCCCTTGGATTTAGCAATGGCAGCACCCCGCAATACCACCTTAAAGGCTTCTCAGAGCGTGCCCGCCGAATCCACACTACCAGCGTTCTCCTCGAAATAATGTGTGATCTCATCCCTGATATCTTCTCTAAAGACCGGATCCTTGAGCGCCTCAGCCGGAAGGCACCACATCGGTATCCGCGCTCTGGGGCGGCAGTACTGCCAACCCAGGACCAGAGGCAAGTGGTCCGACAGAACCCTCGCTTTGTATTCTATTTGGGTGGTCTCTATCACCACATCTGGCGTGGCAAAAAAATAATCAAGTCATGTGTGCAGTTGTTGCGGGGCTGAGTAATGCGAGTACTGTTCCTCATTAGGATGTTTCAGCCTCCAAACATCTGCCAGCCCGAAGTCGTCGAGCAGTGTCTGCAATGCCCTGGCCGCTGGGGTGAGCCTATCAATCTTATCATCAGATCTGTCTACCCTGGGATTCAGCACGCAATTAAAATCCCCTCTCCAAATAACCGCCCCACCCACACACGCACCCAGGTTGGTAAACAGAGTCCTGAAATATGCCGCCGTATTTTGATTAGGGGCATACGTATTTACAATGCACACCTCCCTATTCTCCACCAGTGCCTTCAATATGACCATCCTGCCCTCCGTATCCACCACCTCTTGTGTAAGTTGGAGCGGAACGTGCGGTGCCACCCAGACCAACAGTCCCCTGGCGTAGGCAGACTACAGAGAGCCCACTACAGTACCTCTCCGCTTCTTCCCCACCAGCTCCTACTTTTGCCGAGTCAGATGCGTCTCTTGCAACAGTGCAATATCAATCTTCTGTCTTTTGAAATACATCATGACCTTGTTCCTCTTTAAGTAACTATTGAGTCCCCTGACATTCCATGTTACGATCTTAAGATCCCCCATAGCTCATAAGTATCCTCCCCCCTTCCGTGCAGCAAATCCCACCTGCCCATGCGGTACAGATACAGCCCTCTGGCTTTTCCTTGTAGCCTCTTGTACAAACTCGAACTCCCATAACTATACACACCCCAAACTCCCCACTTCCCTCCCCACCCTCTACCCATCCCTTCCCCAACACCACACTCCCCAACTGCTGCCCAGCTCCATCCATGGAACTCAGGCACCCCCACATCTAGCCCTGCAAGCACCAAACAATGCCCAGAGCTCAGTAGGGTGAAGTCGCCCTAATGGCCACTTAACTAAAGTTACTAAGTGGGGTAAAGAGATCCGCTCTGCAAGGCTCCTCAAAATACAGCAATAGTCACAGTGCTCGTAATATATTGTGCAACAGTCTGACCTTTTCTGCCTAAGGCCGCGCAAATGACTATAATCAAGTCCCAGAGATCTATACCGCGCCATCTTGTAGCACCCTCCTCGTGCACTACTTATCTCCTCCATCTCCTCTTCCCGTCCGAAAGTCAGGCTCCTGGGGACATCCCTGCGAATCAAGCCATCCCATGGCGTCCTCCGGAGTCTGAAAAAACAAAGTTTTGTGTTTATGAAAAACTTTCAATTTCGCCGGACACAGCAACATGTATTTATGGCCCACCTCTCTCAATCTCCGCTTTACTGTTACAAAGTTCATGCGGCTGCACAGTCAGGGTATAGTCCGGGTAGGCCGTTATGTTTGCCGATCCTCGTGTAATCGTTCCTCCCTTGCGGAAGTGTTCTAGTATCCTCTCCCGGTCCCGGTAATTAAGGATTTTGGCAATTACTGGCCTAGGCGGGTTTCCCGGTGGCGGCCTCCTTGTTAGTGCCCTATGCGCACGTTCCACCGCGAATCCTTGAGAAGGAACTTTTGCTGCACATAATCATATGCTCTTACCATAACGGTGGTTCCTGCTTACTTCTGCCAGCACTGCGAGCTGGTAAACGCTCTTGCTTGTGCCTAAGAGCCCGTTGCTTCCTGGAGGAGGCGGGGCTGGGGACACGCACGTCACGATCACGTGACTCCCTGATCGCCTTTTAACTACGAGACAGCCACCCGAGCGGCGTTAAGCCCGATAGGTGTAAAGGACGCCGACTGTTCTGCGGCTGTTCGGCGCGCTGTGGACGCAAGTAAAAAGGTTGAGATAGTTAGTAATAGTCTTCTTCTCACCCAGGCGGCTTGGACTTGGTGCATGTAACCAAATTCGTAAACATACTGTAAGATAACCACCTGGTGGGGGGAGAGTCGGTTTAAAGCTTGCTCCTTACACTGCCGGGCGCTCCCATGCATGGTGGTCTTGTGGAATATTGCATCTGCATCTCCTTACTGATGTGAGATTGGTGTTATATCTGCTTGGCAGTTGTGGTAGATAGCTACCCTTGTTTTAAACTCCATCTAAGAAGTGATCTCGTTATATAATACGAGTCTCAGATTGCTCGCTTTTAACAAATATTTTTTATATTTTGATTTTGTTTTATGGTAATATTGCTTGAGGCACCATGTTTTACTGATCTCTTATTGGTTTTAATCTATTGAGATTATGTTATACATTTCTATTTATATTGAAAGGTGTGTATTGTGAGCACTATTTTACCTCTGGAATTGACGTTTGATTTTATAGACCAGTGAAACTTTAAATTGACCTACTGTTTGGTAGGTTAGAAGGTGGTGCCGTATAGACATTCTGTACCCTCTATTATCATGGCCCCAAGCCCATGTACTCATAATCTTAGGTCAAAAAAAGGCAAACAGAGTACACCAACAACTAATATAACAATAGTAACTAAGAAAGGGGGGACAGGAAAAAATAATAGGAAGGGAGAGAAGAAAGAGCTCATTGGTGAGATTAAAGATGTACCTGGTCAACCCAAAATACTTAGTTTTTTAACTATTAAAGAAAAAGTATTGGTACCTGACACTGAACAACCCCTCTTTCTCCCCTCTAACAGTTCAATGATTGATAATTCTTTGACACTAGTGCATAATCTGAGGCGCCAATCCATGGGAATATATAAGGACCATAACATTTCTGCAGTGGAGGATATTGAAATGAATAATATTATTGGATCTAATCTATCTGACACTCCAGGTTTGACTAAATTTGCACAAGAAGATGATATCGGTAATGAGGAAGAGGTGTCATGGAATCCTACAGAGAACTCATTTAATAATTCTCTTAATAGAGATAAGAGTGGGATTAATGAAAACCCCCTTGAGGTTGGAGAAAAATTTGATGCACTCACCACCATGATGGATGTTTTAATGACCATTTGTACTAAGTTGCTTAAAGAACAAAGGGATATTAAGGTAATGGTACAACAGAATATAGATAATACTAGATCCCTTGTGATTGGGGTAAAAGAATATTGGGGGGCGGGGGGAGTATCGAATGGAAATAAGTGATGATCTTGGAGATTTGAGCAAATTGGTCTTAGCGGCTGAAAATGAAATTAAGAAAGAACAAGCCCTGTCTAATCTACCCCCACAGGAGTTGCCCAATCCTAGGGATAACACACCAGAAGAAATAATCCTGAATGAGAGTGTTGTTGTAGTAACAGTATCTCAAGGTTTGAAGAGACGCACTAGGCGTAAAAAGAAAAATAGAAAGCCCACTCGGAAAAGGGTGGCGATGGCTAAAGTCATAACTACAAAAAAGATTAAAAAGAACACAATGGCCCTAGCAGATACAGCTTCTCCAGACTCTGAATGTGTAGAAGTGGGGAACCACTTTGAAATTATTGAACATCAGCAGAAATTGGACTTAGGTAAAAAAACGAAAACAAAAAACGGGGGTTTACAGGACTGGTTAAAAGGAAATAAGCAGGAGCTGGAGGAATTCGGACCCAAGGATAGGGCACTTATGGGAAACAATTTTAAATATGTTACAATACCTCGGAATAGTAATGATATGACTCTTACTAAAACAGAGCAGGAAACATATTAGGGAGATGGAGAGTCTGGTCATGCATAGTAATTATAAAATTGGCATGGCTAACTTAGTTGGAATGAATGAAGAGCCTCTGTTTCCAGTGGGAAAAACCATAAAGATTATAGAAAGGGATACCACAGATGAAAGCCCCTTTCTAAACCGGGCATGGTTATTGAATAAATTGTCATCTATACCACAGTTACAAAATATTGATACAGGGGACATTGAATCTATTATACTACCAGAAATTGGCAGTTGGGAAAACTGGGTCATTGCCCGATTTAGATCTGCTGTGTTTGTTGACCTTATACGTGAAAACTCCAATGGAATATGGGGAAATTATTATGAAATTGTGATATGTAACTCTCCCCCATATAAAAACATCAGTAAAGCAAATAGGGGTTTGGAGCGGTATCCTCAAACATGTATTGAATCTGGAAGTAATTTAAAGGACACACACATTTTGGAAGGAAATACCCCATGCTCAAATTGAGATGAGGTATGCACTAATGAATATACCCTTCTCTCTTGGAACTGTAGGGGTTTTAACTCCCTTTTACACAAGGATGCTATAAAACTACTCTTGGAGAGTGACATTTTTGCCCTCCAAGAAACTTGGATTACTGGGGAAATCTTATTGGATGGATATAATATATGGCAAAAACCTGCCGATAAGGGTGAGAAGGGTCGCCCATATGGAGGGCTCTGTATAGGGATGAAAAATAATTTTAATTGTAAACCATATGAGAAACATGGGAGTCTCCGGAATGTCATGTGTGCATCTATAAATAGAGGAAGCCATACAAGGAAACTTCTACTTATAAATATCTATTCTCAACCTGATGGGGTCAACTTTCCGGAGATTGGGGAGTATCTCAAACTAACCCTTGATAGTTGGACTCTGGAATCTCCCGATTCTGATATTTGTATAGTGGGAGATTTTAATGCCCATTGTAATATAGCCGCAAAGGATATGACTAGGTGTAAAGAATTGTGGGAGGAAACTGCTATATTTGCATCTATAGAATTACAGGATTGTCTAGGGGTTGGGGGGAAAAATCAGCAGACCCTACTAGGCTGTCGATGGATGAACTTGATGTTTGACTGGGGGCTTACATACTTGGAAACAAATATAGGTACAGGGGATGGGAACACCTGGTCTAATGGAAAGGTTTCTTATAGGCTTGACTACATGTTCGTTAATAAAAACCAAAGACGCACAAACATCTCGTTCGAACATGTAGATATCCTGCTGAGTGATCATGTACCTCTCCGGGGTAAATTTAACTGTGACCCAGGAACCCAAAGATGGGGAGTGGGCGAGGAGATGAATATGCAATTTTCAGCTAGTGGAAATAGGATTACTTGGTCTGATAGAAACCTAGCCTCCTTTAATGGTCTGTTTGATCGTTTAGTCATTGATGGTCACGACATAGCCTGTAATGGACTTAACTCTATTACCAATCTGTTGGGTATGATACGTCGTACAAACAGTAATGTCATTCTGAAAAGTACAAAGGGGAAAAATTACACACATAAGTTCGATCAAGCAATCTATGATAGGAAAAAAGAGATGAAACGCGATATTCGGGAACTTAAGCAGATATGTGACTTAGATGATAAAGAGAGAAGTAAAAGAATAAGTAATATAAAGACACATTATAAAAATTGGATAAAGGATTATAAATACAATACCAACAACGCAAATTGGAGATGCATATATAAGTTATGTAAAACTCACGATTCAAAAAAATGTTGGTATCTATATCGCCAATTTTTAATGGATGAAGATAACAGGGAAATTAATGATGTTGGTCAGGAGTTTTGGAAACAATATATTACTAATCTCTTTTTCAAGACTAGTCACATATCAGCTAATACTAGCCTAAATCCATGGGGTATGGCCAATATCCTCTTTGATATTATTGATATTCTTAAAGTGATCTCAAAAATGAATTCCTCTCGTGCCCCAGGGCCGGATGGGTTGGCTAACATTGCTATAAAACAAAACCCTAAGAAATGGGCTGGTATCTTTCTCCAACTATTCACGAGTATATGGGGAACAGGTATTATACCGGAAAGTTGGAGGAAAGCTATTGTCATCCCTATTTTTAAAAAAGGGGACCGAAAACTGCCGGATAATTACAGACTTTTAGCAATGGCGGATAGTAGTTGCAAGATCTTTTGCTCCTTGTTAGTAAACATCTTGAATAATTGGATAGAGGAAAATAGTTTACTCTCTATTCAACAAATGGGATTTCGAAAGGGATATAGCACCCTGGATAACCTGACCATGCTGAACTACATCATAGCCAACTCAAAGGACAAGGGGGAAAATTATATGTATGTTTTATAGATTACTCAAAAGCTTTTGACTGTTAATAGGGGACTTTTGTGGGAGAAATTGAGAGTGAAAAAGATTTGCCCAAAAATCCTTCATTTTTTGGAGGAAATGTATAGGGATACTACGGTGACCATCTGCTTGGGTAAAGGAAGGATGTTGTCATCTGAGATTAGAACTAACACCGGTCTTAAGCAGGGTTGTGTTACCTCTCCTATACTCTATAATTTATATGTATTAGATATGTGGGAGAGTTTTAAGACCTTAAACATCTTCCCACCTATTGTGGCTGGGAAACCAATATGTGGACTTATGTATGCAGATACTATCCTTATGGATAAAACTCCGATTGGACTGCAAAGAATGTTGAATGGTTTATCTGCTTACTCGGAGGCCAACAACCTCAATATTAATATAAATAAAACAAAAATTATGGCATTTGGAGTTACTAAACAGGAAAAGAAAAGGCTTATTTCCAGATGGCATATTAATAATATTAAATTAGAAGTTGTTGATGCCTATCCCTATTTGGGGATGCCCATCCTGAGTAAACCATGTATTAATTTTTATCAAGAGGCAGTTAATTTAAAAAATTTAAAGAAATGGAATGTGATAAAGAAATACATGGCTAGTAAGGGTGGCCAGTCCATTGAAGGTTTTTTAGAAATATATAAGAGTTGTATTATTCCAGGAATTATGTACGCTATAGAAACAGTGGAAAGTAAATATCTGGGTAAATTAGACCAACTCGAAGGGAAGCTTTGGAGACCAGTTCTTGGGTTGCCCAAAGCTGTGCCTATACAAGCAATAAGATGCGAGTTGGGGATAATTTCCCTCTCCACGTGGTGGAAAATAGGATGTTGTAAACTTTATTTTAAAATAATATTGGGGAAAGAGGGGAAAGAAAGCCTTCTTGGTCTCGTATGAAGAAATAAGAGCGAAGGCAGGTTTAAGAATTCCTACATGGTTAGTTTACAAAATACAGTACTAGCCTTTCTTGAAATTTTAGGTTTTAATGAGCTCACGGGGAAGGACAATATTGTACGTATCTTGAAAAATCTCAAAGAAAAAGCATGTATTTGGGATTTGTGTGAAAATCAGTCCTATTTATATAATATCCCCCGATACACAATGTATGCTCTTCAAGGTCTCAAACCAGCCACTCCGAAACAATATTTGTTAAATACGGGAAATAGGACTTTGAGGAGATTTATTTTACAGTTACGTATGAATACTCTCCCATGTAATGAAACTACTGGGGCTTGGGCAAATATACCCCGTGCTGAAAGATTGTGCAGGCACTGTAAATTAGAGGTGGAGACAGTAAGACACATTCTAACTATGTGTATTAAATTAAAGGAATGGTATTATAAAGGGTACTCAAATTTAGTTGGTGACCTCCAAATGATTCAATCTAATCAATTTTGGTCAGTAATTTATGACGGTGAAATTAAGGTTTTTATTGGGGCAGCCTTTTATATTTGGAAGCGAGCAATTTCTTTTTTAAACTTGTGATATCTTCTCTTAAATGTGATATCCTGTTTGTATGATTTACATGATTGGATGTGCGATATTCCCTTCTTATGTATGGATAATATGAAATTAATGTATGTTCTTTGTTACTGATGTAATTAATTTTGTTAGTGTATAAGGTTTTAATTAACCAATATGCACTTTAAATAAATAAAAAAAACAAAAAAAGATAAGGCTCCTCCGGGTATCTCCTGCAACAGCATGGATTCGATGAACTCCGTGGGATCGTGGCCCTCCGATCCTTCTGGCAGGCCCACGATGCGAATGTTGTTCCGTCGGGCGCGTCCTTCTGCCTCCTCCGCACTGCTCTCCAAGTTGCCCACTCTCTGCACCAGGGCATGCAATTCGGCCTTATGGGAGGCACAATCCGCGGTGTTCGGGCTCACCTCTTTCTCGAGGGTCTCGGTGCGCTCCGCCAAGGACCTGACGTCCTGCCGGAGTAAATTCACTTCCTCCTGCACCTCACCGACCTTAAGGTCCAATGCCGTTTTCAGCTCAGTTGCGGCCAGTTCAAGCTTAGCTTCCCAGGTCGCCTTCAAGTCCGCAATCGCAGCCAGGACCTCTTGGTTAGTACCAGTCACAGGCATGCCGCCTGTAGGCGACTTATCCTTACTCTTGGAACTTTCCGGACCAGGGGACGTCTTGGCGAAGTCGTCCAACGTGGGCTGCTTCGCCTTCGGTCTCACTGTTCTATTAGACATGACCCAGAGGACCTGCGTTCTGCACAAGTTACAAATGCGCATCCAGTTCGCTCCTATCGCCCGACCACCGGGCGGCCTGCTCCTTCCTTTGTTCCGGTCATTGATCGGCCATTTTGTTTCGTCTTTCGTCTCCGGCGCTCCTTATATTTCGCACAAAGCTCCACCACCGTTCCTCCCACGCCTCTCAAAAGTTCACCAAGTGCAGTCAGACCGTTCACACATCGGCATGTGTCTTTTCATGAGTCATAGGCACGTTGTTATGCACTATTTCGCCAGGATCATTTCAGGATCTCGGGAGCTCCTCCAGATCGCGTCCTCCTACATGGCCCTCGTAGCCACGCCCCCCAGGGAGATACCCTTTATTGTGTTTAGCCCTTTGCTGCAGATGTCCAGGCTGGATGGACAGGGGCGATTGAATAAGTGATTCAGTGTGACATATGTTCCTCTGGGAGCCAGCCAAAGTGCAACAGATGGCTTCTACACTTGCAGGCAGAGCCCTGGGTGTTGTAGGCCCAGGGAGCCTTATTTTGCAGACAGGACAATCTGATGCTGCACCAGGGTCCTCTGGTAAAGATGGAAGTGGCCAAGAAACAGACAAGAATTCATCCTCAACTAGACAAACTGCTTTTAAAAATGTCTATTCAGTGGTGCATCTTGCCCTTGACATTCAAAAGGAATTGGAGGGCTGGGAGGGCATCCTGCATGGCATTCCTATCAAAAGGCAGTCTGAGCATGGTCCCATTGCTGGCTCCCAATTTCTACAGTGGTCCAGACATCCAACTGAACTTGAGCGGCACAATGCATTTAGGTAGTAAAGAATATACTAAAAGCTGCTAACACGTTTCACATCACAGTGCTTTTTCTAAAGGAAAGCAGGACGGACAATCCTAGACCCTAATTTGTATTGTCTTTATCAAATAAATCTGAAGGTGTTGCCGTCCTATTCAGATACACCTTGAAAATCGCATAACTGCATGAACAAAGTTTCAAGGATCCACATCAACAGTTCAACACCACAGTCGGATCTAATCTTATTGTAGTCCATCGGCCTCTGGGAGATGCCAGGTACTTTCAAAATAACTTCTCTGCCCTGCTTGCTTCCGCGTTTTTATTGGATAACGCCATCCGCACAATAGAGAATTTCTACTCATGAGCCAAATACACGACCTCCAACTGAAGTAATTACTTTATGGATTTTTTTAAAATAATTTTATTAATTTTTAACAAACAAAACAACCATCACACCCAACATTTTCGGGTTTCAAGCTTCTTCAGCATACATTTGCATATTATTTGTTACCGTCTTATCCCCCTAGCCCCCCTTTTAACTCGAGCTTCCACCTCAGTTCATCGGATTACCATTCTTTTGGGGTTAATCCCCTTCACTGTTCTCAGACGTGTCGTATTCACTAGAATTGGCGTGGGAGGATCTCGACAATGTGGCTACCATTTGTCTCCATGCTATCAGAGGTCCCACTTCATCATCCTCCCCTCTGCTGGCTGCCTCGTACCATGCTACTGTCTCGGCTTATGCCCTTTTCAGGAGGTCGCTCCACCATACCCCTAGTCTGGGTCTATGGGCTGCTTTCCAGCTCATGGCTATTCTCCTCTTGGCCAGAAAGTAGGCAAGGTCATTGAGTTTGCAAACGTGTTTTAGGTTGCATGGTCTGGTAAATCCCCCCCCCCCCCCCCATCATGCATGCCCATATAGATTCCACATCTAGCTTGATTCCCTTTTCAGATAGTCATAGCTTAACTTCTTCCCAGAATTTTCCCACTCTGGGCACGCCCAGAACTTATGGATCATCCCGGCATCCACCTCCCTGCACTTGGGGCATTTTTGTTCTTCTTTACTTCCAAATCTGGCTCTCTTTTGGGGGGTCATGTATGCCCTATGGGTGACATACAACTGTATCTGCTGCAGCCTAGCATTCCTAGACACCATTTTGTGATATCTGAGCTCTTTCCCACTGCCCGTCTTGCATAGGTTCACCCGCTTCCTCCTCCCAGTCTCGTCTCAGTTGGAGCAACTCCTTACCCACTCTGGAGATCGTCAGTTCATAGATCCGGGATGTTTCAAGGTCTCCCTCTGAGATATACATTGTTTCTATAGCAGTGTCAGGTTGTTCTGCTAGTGTCATTTCGGACCACGTTTCTTTCACCCATTTAATTATTCTAGTATATGTGATATATTGCCCCATGTGTACCCCAGCCTCGTC
This sequence comes from Ambystoma mexicanum, assembly GCF_040938575.1. Taxonomy (NCBI): domain Eukaryota; kingdom Metazoa; phylum Chordata; class Amphibia; order Caudata; family Ambystomatidae; genus Ambystoma; species Ambystoma mexicanum. The sequence continues at coordinate 619,070,679 of NC_090922.1, read as the reverse complement.
CGCTATCGTTTGGAAGGCCAATGCCTTCCCTCCTTGCCATATATCTCCCAGGGTCGCTAGGCCTACTGGCTCCCACTGTTTGCGGATCCCTTTCCGCAGTTTCTCATCCACCCCGCGTAGCGCCACAAGTGGCGCCTGTGGTGAGGATGGGGTCGGGTTTCCCATAGCTTGACACGCTGTGTGCCATGTCTTCCAGCCCAGTTCCAGTAATCTCGATCGCCCATGCAACTCTGGTTTAGGTAGCCATATCAATTCTATTAGGAAATAGGGGTCACATTCACCCTTCAATAATCTAGATTCTGCTGTCTCGTCTTCTGACAGCCACATAGCGACATATTGTAGCTGCCCTGCCAAGTGGTATATCTCAAAGTTTGGCAGGTTTATGCCCCCTCTATCATACATATTCTGTAGTTTCCATAGGGCCACTCTATTTCTAGAGTTGTGCCACAAAAAACCTCTGCATAAACTCTCGAGTTTAATTAAAAAAAAAAAACGTTTGGGCAACATGTGTGGGATGTTTGAAAAGAAATGTAGTAGCCTGGGTAGGGCCACCATCTTGAGCAAGGCCGCCCTTCCCACCATGGACAGGGGGAGCCTTGCCCAGAACCCCATGCTGTTATTGATACCTTCCACTGCTCTATCCGTATAATATTTATGCTCGTCTTCAATCGTGTGATATATGTTAATCCCCAGGTATCTGAATGTTGTGGTCTCCCAGGCTATCTGCAGAGTTGGTAAGTTCTCCCGTGGGACTCCCCTGTACCTCCCCAAGGGGATCATGCATGATTTTTTTGAGGTTCACCGCTATGCCCGACAGTCGCGTAGCGCACCATCACCTCCAAGATGTATTGTAAGTTCTCCTCTGGGTACCGCAGATACAACAGTATATCATCCGCATACAATGATATCAAGTGCGGACCCCCTCTAGTGTAGACCCCTACTTCTTCGTACTGCCGTCTCAAACCGATCGCTAATGGTTCCAGCGTGAGGATGTACAGCATCGGGGACCATGGGCAGCCCTGTCTCGTGCCTCTGCTAATTTGCCATTTGTCTGAAATGATCACTCCCGTTATGACCCTGGCTGTTGGGGAGCTATACACCATTTGTACCCACCACATGTACCCTGGTCCCATCCCGTATTCTTTCATGGCCGCCATCATTCAAGGCCACCTTACGGAGTCAAAGGCCTTTACTGCATCTAGCGAGAATATTGCTATTTCACTTGGGTCACCCTCTGCCTGTTCTAGAATATGGTGAAGCCTCCTCTGGTTATGGGATATGCTTCTGCCTGGGACATATCCGGTTTGGTCGGGGTGTGGGAGTTTGTTTATTACCCTCTTCAGTCTATTCGCCAGTACGGTCGTAAGAATTTTACTATCCTGGTTTAGCATGGATAGGGGTCTGTACGACCCACAGTCTGTGCTTGGCTTGTCTGGTTTGAGAAGTGGAATCATCGCCTCCCTCAGGGATTCCGGCAGTCTCCCTTTTTTCAAAGGCCTCGTTTAGCATTGCCAGTAGCGGGGGGAGCACTTCTTGTCTATACGTTTTATAGAATTGACTAGGGAGCCCGTCTGTCCCAGGGGCTTTGCTCGTGGGCAGATGTATTACCACTGTCCCCAATTCCTCTATTGTGATCGGAGCATCCAGGTTCTCCGTCTTCCTCATTCAATTTAGGTAATCCTATGTCTTCTAGCGTCTCCTGAATCTCCTGCTCTACGGTCTCCCCTGCATCTTCATAGAGGCGCTTATAAAATCTAAGGAATCCCTCGTTCACGCTTTCCTGGGTGTTCCAGACTTGGCCCGCTTCTCCCGTTATCTCCCTAATCGCTGTTCTTGGCGTCTCGTTCTTGTATAGCCATGTGAGCAGCCTCCCTGGTTTGTCTCCCCCAGCGTGTTGTCTTTCAACGCATTTTTTGTAATTCAGGTTACATAGCCTCTCCCAGAGCCCACTACAAACCTGTTGTAATTGGCTCACTTGTTTGACGTCTTCCTGTGAGGTGCCCCCTCTTTTCATAATTACTTCCAGTTTCTTTTCTGTCTCCTGTAATTCACGCACTATACCCCCTTAGAGCCCTCTAGATTTAGATATGGCCGCCCCACTCACTACCACCTTGAAGGCCTCTCACTGGGTTCCCTCTAACTCCACGCTTCCTGTGTTATTTTCAAAATACCAGATTATCTCCTCTCTTAAGTCTTCTCGGAATGCAGTATCCTTCAGTGCCTCGGCTCTAAGCTTCCATGTTGGGATCCTGGCTCTAGGGGGCTGATGTCGCCACTTCAGGACCAGAGGGAAGTGGTCTGTTAATATTCTCGCCTTATATTCTGAGCCCGTCATTTCCCTAGCAAGTTCGGAAGTGGCGAACATGTAACCCAGTCTTGTGTACAGGTTGTGTGGGGCGGAATAGTGTGAGTACTGCCCATCATTCGGGTGCCGCTGCCTCCATATATCTTCTAGCCCGAAGTCTCAGCAGAGCTTGTAGCATTCTTGCTGCGGGGGTGGACTTATCCAATTTAGTGTCTGACCCGTCTATTTTGGGGTTCAGCGTGCAATTGAAGTCCCCACCCCATATAACCGCGCCTCCTATGTGGGGGCTGATTTTGCTATATAGTGTCTTAAAATAGGCCACTGTGTCTTGGTTAGGGGCATACGTATTTCTAATGCACAGTTCTCTGTTCTCCAACAGCCCCCGCATCACTACCATCCTCCCATCCGGCTCCACTGTGGCCTGTAGCAACTGGAAGGGCATTTGTGGCGCCACCCAAATGATTACCCCTCTGGCATATGCCGAGTATGTTCCTCCTATTGTGGTCCCGCTCCACTTTTTCTTTACCACCTCTTGTTTCTCTTTGGTGAGGTGGGTTTCTTGCAATAAGGCTATATCCACTTTTTGCCTTCTCAGGTACATCATCACCTAATTTCTCTTCAGGTAGCTGTTGAGACCTCTGGCATACTATTCTCTATATATATATATATATATATATATATATATATATATATATATATATATACATACATATATATATATATATATACTATCTGACCTCTGGTTACTATTCTAAGGTCTCCCATTGTCATCCTAATTACTGTATGGATCTTATGATTCTCTGGATTTCAACATCCATAGCAAGGTATCTACTCATAGCAAATGTCATAGTCTCCACTTGACATGTGGCTATAGCATCCAACTCTCCAAACTTTCCATATTCTCTTATTTGGGTCAACCACCTTCTCCTGACATTTTAAATCTGCCCCAGAACACCACCTCCTTCATCTCGTTTCACTTCAAGAGAACGCTTTTAACAAGGACAAGGGTCTTAAAACTAAATTCTTAATCTTTACCAAACAGACTTCTGCAACCACTTCAACCTCAAATCACACCAAAGCTATCATAAGGCTTCCATTAGCATAGTCAAAGCTAGAGAAAACACTCAAGCTGGTTTACAAGCTCCTGACAAAGAAAAAAGCCTATGAAATCCTATTTCAAAACAAACTAACTTTAACACTGAAACACCCTTACCCTCACTGAAAATCCTTGTTGTCAAACTCAAGGAAAATTGTGCAAACAATTTGAACGCAAAGGACCACGCACAAGCTACTTTATCGCACTCATAGAAGATATGCAGCAAGTCCAGCTTTCTGTTATATACCAATGTTTCAAAATGTGTCAATTAAGTCCCAACCTTCTCCTCAGATATCTTTACCCCTTTCCATCCCATACCATTTAAGTCCAAAACATGTCTTTTCCTTTAAGCCGATTCTCCTGAAGAGATCCTACACTTAATCAAAAGACTTAAACCTGCTAAAGATTTTGATGTCATTTGCTCTGTAATAGTGGCCGGTAACTGCAGACATTTTGGTGGACGCTGGAGTGAACTTCATCCGTGTTGCTTCACGGATCAGATCCAGATACCCTCAAAAGATATTGACCCCCATTCAAAGAGCCATTTATAGCACCCATTCCTGAGAGACCTCCACTGGCTTCCTGTACGAAGAAATGCATCCTGTGAAACCTATGCATGGCTTATATGAATCTTGTAGACTGACCTTAACTATAAACCATGTACGTCCAAAGGCCTAAGTTCAGTTGATCAACTACTTATCGACCACAGTTCCACACACTCTGGCAGAGACTTTTTGGAAAACAGACTTTTTGGTAGGGAATTTCATTTTGATTGCATTAAGTATCGGATCTAGATGCCCTCAAAAGATCTTTCTTCGCACTCACTTTCTCAAAGAGCCCACACTTGACCCCCATTCAAAGAGCACCATTTATCTCAATGCGATGCAGAAAATGCATCCTGTGCAAGCTTTGCCTGGCTGCCATGCATCTTGTAGACCTGCTTCTATGCTATAAACACCGCTTGACCAAAAACTAAAGTTCTGCTGACCAACTACTCCTAAAAGGCTTCCATTGATATATACTCTGGCAGAGTTAACAGAAGGCTGCCATGTCTATGGCACAACCTCTAAGCCAGTTCCTTATTCCAGTTCCAGAAATTCCTAAAAGATCTGTCTAGACAACCAATTCCAAATAATTAGCTTGTGTATCCAAATTCCAGAACATTTGCCTGGCTTGAGGATATATTCTCGTGCTGTCTCAATCATCCCAGCTGCCACAGATGGCTTCAAGAACACACCAACTCTCGAAGACAGTTCAAGATTTTTTATTTCCAGAATAGTAAATGGGCTCACTACTATCTAATCTGTCTGACTAGTTATGATGCCCTTAAGCAAACACCTCTCTCTAAATCACTTTGGGAACAATATAGGGGGTCCCTGATCTACGTTCCCCAATGTAGTGGCGCTTAAGTATTGGTACATTCCAGATACTGAGGCACCACTTGGTCTGTTCGTTCCACGCCCTTTGATTCCTCTCCCAATGTCTCTCTCCCTTTGCTCATACTGTCCTCCCTACTACTCTGCCCACCTTCTCTTATTTCCCTTCCTCAAAGTGCCTATTCTATTCCTGCTTGATGCTCCCCTCTCTACTACCTATCCCCACCCTCTGATCATAACTTCTAGTGCTCGTCCCTCTCCACTACTCCCCCACTCTACCCTACTACTACTCTCCACCTACACCTTCTCCCACAGACACTATCCTTTCACTTTTCCAGTTACCTTCTCATTCACTCTCTACTCTCACTCTATTAATTTCACTCACACCACACACACCACACACACACGCACACCCCCCCAACCCAAAAGATCACTTTCTCCCACAAACAAAGACCTCACCTTCCCCATCCCTTCAGCAATTATCCATGCTTTTCTACACTGTCATCTGTCTGCTTGGTATGTATGTTGGTCCTTCTGCATAAGCCGCACTTTCTGCACCCCTTTTAACCCTCTCCCTTAGCTCGCTATTAGCCCTCTCCTTTCCTAGTTCCACAGGCCAACCACTCATTTCCCCATAGCAGGTATTACAGGTGAGCAAAAGCAAGAACAAGAGGACTTAAACTTGCCTCTACCTTGTACGTGGGTAAGCCATCTCAAATCAAGGGTGGACTGGAGCAGCAAGAATACATTTCAATGTCCACGTTCGTATGAGGGCTGCCTGGTATACGCAAGATGCTAGCTTGACAGGGGGGAGCACTATGCAGCCACGTCACAGGTAAGAGGATTGTCTGTGAAATTAGAACGTGCTGAGATAGCTGTTGTAAGGAGAATGACAGTCTGCGTCCTTGCTGCTGATGGAGCCATTTTCGTTGCGCCAACCCATGTTGCATAACACATCTTCAGTTCTAGTCGGTGGTGCAGATTGATCTGTGGCACGGCAGCTTCCCATGGTCAGTCTCTTAGGCAGACTGCTTGCTCATTCTTCCAACGCTGTGCATGCTGGCGTTTGAAGTCTTATGGAACAAGAAAGGAACTGGCCAGTATTGTGCCGTAGATGCATGGGGAAAGAAGTTGTTGTAATCTCTTCAAACATGCAGGCACAGGAAGAAGGAACAGGGATTGGGGCCTACCCAGCTACAACACCCCACCTGTGGGGCAGGACTGGCTCTGGTGAAAGCCCTGGTAGGTCTCCGATTATAGGATGAGAGGGCTCCCCATCCCCTCTTGAAAGGGTCAGGTTCCGGACCCTGTAGCACAGCAACTTATTTTGAGATATGCACTTCATGATCTAATGAATAAAGTCACTAAATGAGTTCCGAACGCAGCATTGTTAGAGGAACATTCACTACAGCTGTGCCACAGATGGTTCCCAGGAGCCACAGAGTAAAGTAATTTTGAAAGTACTCCTCTACATTTGGAATGGTCCTGTAGCAACGAGGCAGGCTTGTTGTACAGTCTTACACTGACACAGGTTTCTGGAGGACGGTGGCCTGAACATTGTGTAACAAATGGCCTTTCATGTATACTTTGCATAGTGATCTGTGTTAGGAATCAGTTCAGGTTCTGGTCCAGACCCGTCTCTGCAGGCCTCAGTGCTCGTTAAAGGCGCCGTAAGAGTTAACCTTGTATAAAGTTTCTTCACTCTGCTCAGCTCTCATCAGAAGAGAGACAGCACACCCATGTAAGCTGTTGTATACAAAAGCTGGCTTCGGGCCAAGGATTTTCTGCTTGCAAAGTCATTCCTCACTGGTGTCTCGTCATCTGCTGTGATCCAATTTCTTGTGTGGTATTGGAGAGTTCACAGCTTGACAGCTGCATTTCAGCAACTATAGGCCTGGGTTATGCCAGTATCGGCAAGTATAACCAACCGGTAACAGCAAGACAGTGCATGACCAATTGCTTGAAATGAACAAGTTACTTACCCCTGGGAATGTTCTTTCGACTGGATGTTCCTCCCACGTATTCCTCATCTTTGACACTAGTTGTCCAGCTTCAGCTGCTTCGGGAAAACCTTTCGGCAGAGGGCGCTGTCCGTCGAGTCTATGTCCCTCAAAGGCCTCCGTCGAGGATGATATAATCGAAGGCATATATAGCATGTGCAGCGCTGAACTCCGTTCTGTTTTTCCCCCTTTAACAGCAGAGATGCCCTCAAAACACGGGAGTGGCTGTCCTCGGCCTTGATGGAACGGAAGCTGTAATAGCACAGGAAATTCTACTGAGGGGTGGGATGGGTGGACGATGAGGAATACGTAGGAGGAACATCCAGTCGAAAGAACATTATCAGGGGTAAGTAACTTGTTCTTCGAATGGATTGTGCCCTCCCACGTATTCCTCATCTTTGACAGACTCCCACAGCAGTATTTGGTTTGGAGGAGGTCTGAGAAGAATTTGAATCCATCTTTTCTCAGGACTGCCTTGCCAAAAGTACTATCTTGACCAAGGGAAGATTCCAGACAATAATGCTTAGTGAATGTGTGGATGGAAGACCACGTTGCCGCTTCACAATGTTCCTAATTGGTACACCCATTTGCAGTGCTGTAGAGGTAGCCATGCCAATGGTGGAATGGGCCCTTAAGCCTTCAGGAAGGTCTTTCCCTGCCAACCTGTGACATTCTGAGATTGCCAGAATTATCCATCTGGATAAGGTCTGTTTAGTAACAGCCTGATCGAGTTTCTGTCCTCTATATCCAATGAAAAGTTGATCAATACGTAGCTTAGACATTCTTGATATATAAAAGCTGAACGCCCTCCAAGGGTTTAACCTATGTAGTCTTTCCTCCTCCTTGCCAGGATGAGGCGGGGGTTAGAAAGAAGGTAGAACAATGTTCTGACCTATATGAAAACCAGAATTGATTTTGGGCAAAAATGAAGGTTTGACCCTTAAAACAACCCTATCCTTGTGGAAGATAGTAAAGGGTGGCTTGGACGAAAGTGCCTGCAACTCGCTCACTCTACGGCCTAAAGTTAGAGCTACCAATAGAATGGTTTTAAATGTTAACAACCATAAAGGACATGAGTGTAAGGGTTCAAAAGGTGCCCACGTTAGGAATTTTAAAACCAGATTGAGGTTCCAAACTGGAACCTGGAAAGGAGATGGTGGGGAACACATTGGCAAGTCCCTTTAGAAATCGTGTCACCAGTGCAATCTTGAAATAGCAACATTCCACCGACAAGTGCTTAAAGATGGATAGCGCCGCCAAGTAGCCTTTAATAGTTCCAATCTGGAGCCCCAGATTAGCTAAAGATAGAAGAAAGGATAAAACAACCAGTATTTTACATAGAAAAGGATCTACATTATTTTCCCTGCACCAGTTGCAGAATTTATTATAACTGCACAGGTACAAAGACTTTGTTGCTAGCCTTCTGGCCGAAAGCAAAACCTCTGTTACACCATCTGGGAGGTCCCAATCCTTATCCATCAGCCTTTCAGAAACTAAGCGTGAATGTTGAGTGTCTTGACCTGTGGATGGAGAAACCGACCCTCCTCTCATGAGAGAAGGTCCTCTCTTTGTGAAAGACACATCGGAGGACAGATGGACATCTCCAGAAGGTCCGGGTAACATGTCCTCCTGGCCCAATCCGGGGCAATTAGGATCATGTGTTTCACGAACCTCCTCAACCTCTTGATCACATGAGGAATGACAGGGGACTGGAGGAAACGCGTACAGAAGTGGAAAATCCCAGTCCGCTACGAACGCGTGACCTAGAGCTCCTCTTGGGGGGAATTCCCTGAAGGAATACCGTTTGCACTTCCGGTTGACCTTGGTCACGAACAGTTCTACTTGAGGGGTTCCCCAAAGGGTGAAGATCTCTTAAAGGACTTCCTGAGCTAATTCCCACTCGTGGGAGACTCTGCTCTTCCTGCTCAGAGCGTCTGCCGCCGTGTTATTCTCTCCGGCTAGGTGAATTGCTGATAGGGAGATTCCTTCTTGAATTGCCCAATACCTGAGCTGCATTGCCTGTCTGCACAGTGGAAGTGACCCGACACCACCTCTCTTGATGAGGTAGTACATGGCCACTGTGTTATCCATCATTATCAAGACATTCTTTCCCTGTACAGAGGGCAGAAAGGTCTTCAGCGCTAATCTGATTGCCCTCAGCTCCAAAAGATTGATATGTAGTTTAGACTCCGATGGAGACTAACGACAGCGGTTTGTCAGATCGTTGGCATGGGCTCCCCACCCTGTAAGTGAGGCGTCTGTCACTACTGTTATCTCCGGCCATGGTGGCCAAAAAGGTTCTCCCTTCACAATATTGTCCTCGTAGGCCCACCACAAAAGATCCTGTGAGACACTGGATGGAATCTGAAGTAGGTCCGACATCTTTCCTGAGAACTGGGACCATTGAGTTCTTAGAGCCCACTGAAGGGATCTCATTCTCAGGCGGGCCTCTGGCACCAGAATAATGCAGGATGCTATGAGGCCGAGCAACCTCAGAAAATCGAAGGCTCGTAGACTGGGAATTCTGAAACTTGGTAACCATCTGAAGAATGTCTTGAGCCCTCACCACAGGTGGGAAGCTCTTTCCCAAGGATGCATCTAGCACCGCGCTGATGTACTGGAGCTTTTGAAAAGGTGTCATATGGGACTTCTTGTAATTGAGGGAGAAGCTCAGTCTGTGAAGAGAGTGGCAGGTGACGTTGAGATGATCCCGGGCTTGTTCGGAAGAACGCGCCCTGATCAGCCAATCGTCCAGGTAGGGGTAGACATGAATCCCCCCTCTCCTGAGACTCATTGTCACCACTGCCGTCTGTTTGGTGACAACCCTTGGGACGGAGGCTAGCCCGGATGGCAGAACCGGAGATTGATCATGAGAACTGCCAACTGCGGACCTCAGGTATTTTCTGTGCTTGAGATGGATTGGCACATGAAAATAAGCATCCTGATGGTCTAATGATACCTACCAATCCTGGAGCTGGAGGTCCTGAAGGATCTGAGAAAGTGGGACCATCTTGAACTTGTCTTTCTGAGGAACTTGTTCATGTATCTTAAGTTCAAGATGGGTCTCAGTCCTCCATCCTTCTTGGGTATTAAAAAATAAGAGAAGTACCATCCCTTGTTCCTCTTTGCGACAGGCACTGGCTCTATAGCACCTTTCTCTAGCAGGATAAAATTTGCTGCATAAGGAGCGGATCCAGAATCCTCAGAGTGCTTCCCCGGTGGATTATTCAGAGGTCTCCTTGTGAAAGGAAGGCAGTAACCGTGGGCTATGGCTTGTAGAGCCCAAGCATCCGAAGTAAATCTCGCCATTCTTATAGATGCTGAGACAGTCTGCCCTCCACTGGTGAACTGTGGCTCAAGACCTCAGAGGTTTTGAGGCGGCTGATGCAGTGGCCGATGGGAAGGAGGCTGCTGTTTGAGCTGGCTTTGCACCTCTATCTCGTCCAGCAGAAGGACATTTTCTCTGGCCCCTTTGACTGACCATTCCTCTCGCCCTTCCAATTGAGGAGGCTGCCGCCTTGGAGGTCTGCAACTTCTCAAGGCTCTCGTCAGCCTTGTTGCCGAAAAGGTTAGACTCGTCAAAAGGCATGCTGAGAAGCCTCGAGTCCACATCAGGTGCAAAATCAGACTTTCTCAACCACGCAAATCGGCGCATAACGATGCTGGTAGCCATGGTTATGATATGATATGGCATTTGTAACGCGCATATACACAAGTGTTTCAAGGCGTGACGAGGCAGGGGGGGGAACAAGGGGAGAACAGACAACGATCCTACTAGGCCAGGTGTCATTCAGATCGCGCAAGTGCAAGGGTAGGGGGACTGGGAAAAGTGCAAGGGAAGAGGGGAAGCGCAGTACATGGTTAGTATAATACAAGATAAGTAATAGGGCTAGCTGGTGGCAAGTGCAAGGAGAGTGCAGTACATGGTTAGTAGAATACAAGATAAATAATAGGGCCAGCTGGTGGCAAGTGCAAGGTAAGTGCCGGGAGAAGGGGCTGTAGGATACAGAGACAGTCCTGTAGCGCAGGTAGGCAGTGCAGGGAAGAGTGGCAGGGACAAGGACCGAGATCGGTGAGTGGCCAGTTGCAGATTCAGTGCAGGTTCAGTGATTTTAGCAGGGGAGAGAGGGAGAGAAAGCAGAGGCAAAGAGGAAGGTTTTGAGGTGCTTCCGGAACCGGAGATGGTTCTCCTCAAGTTTCAGGGAGGCAGGAAGGCTGTTCCAAAGGGAGACCCCTGCTGCAGAGAGAGATTTACCCCCAGCTTGTTGCTTGGAGAAGCGGCTGACCCTGAGGTAGGTGGAGGTGGATGAGCGAAGAGCTCGAGAAGGAAGATATTTAGGAAGAGAGAGAGTTGAAGGTATTTTGGCCCAAGGCCCCAGAAGGCCTTGTGGACAATGCAGAGGGTTTTGAACTTAATCCTCGCGGCCACTGGGAGCCAGTGTAGCGATTTCAGTCCTGGAGAGATACGGTCCCTGGGCTTGAGGCCAAGGACAAGTCTCGCAGTCCTGTTCTGGATGAGTTGCAAAGGGCGGAGAGTAGAGGCAGGAAGATTGAGATAGAGGCTGTTACAGTAGTCCAGCTTCGAGAGAACCAGGGCTCTGGAGACAGTGAGCTTCTGGGGGAAGGAGAGGAAAGGAAGGATACCTCTGAGGAGGTGTAGCTGGTAGTGTGATTTCTTACAGACGTCAGATATGTGAGGAGAGAAAGAGTGTGGAGTCGAAGATGACCCCGAGGTTTTTTGCCTTGCAGGTAGGAGCAGGAAGAGGGCCAAGGGAGGCCAGCCAGAGAGCTGCAGGGAAGGAGGGAGTGGGTGTGCCGATAAGTAGAATCTCAGTCTTACTGGCATTAAGGCAGAGGTCGTTGGCGGCACATCATTCCTGGATAGCAGAAAGACAGTTGGAGATGAAGGAAGGGGAAGAGGAGGCCGGGGGTAGCCTGAAAATGAGCTGGGTATCATCCGCATAGCACTGAAAGTTGGGACAGAGAGCGGCGATGCAGTGAACAAGAAGTGCCAGGTACTGGTTGAACAGCCAGGGGGAGAGGTTAGATCACTGGGGGACACCACAGGTAGAGAAAAAGATGTCATTTGAGGTTTTTCCTTTAAAAGTACTTGAAAACAATGACACTCGGCACCCGGTAAGGCACCAAGACGTGAGAGACGGTAGGGAGACCCTGGTGCCTGCATTGGGGCAAGATATAAGCTCAGTAGTGGAACGAAGGAAGTCGTTAGATGTTGTGAATAAACTACTTCTTCACTTAACATAGCTACATTCTGAAATTCACACTAAGAACGCAAGGAAAAAGAGCACCAGAACGGAAAGAAGTGAGGGAGGGGGTGTCATGATCTCCAAAAGGTCAGGGTTTTCCCAACTCCCTTGGAAGCAGAGCCATAACCCAGGTTACGAGTGCCAACCAGTCCCAATTGGGACCTTTTGGACCCAGTCCTGGCGCCAGTGGCACCAGGCTCATAAATATGCCCAGTCCCAGCGCTGGAAGCGCCGGGCTCATAATGCTTGGGTGGACTTACCTGCAGCAGACCATGCTGCTTACTTGACTGCCAGTTGAGCCTCTGATCCTCTTCTGTTTGGAACTACTTTTCCTGTTGGGTGGGGCAGGAGCCACTCCCTAGGTTCAGAACACTGGAACTCTTCTGGAAAGCAGGAACTCTTTTCTTACCTAGGCGTGGCTGTGGAAGGAGACACCTAAGCACTACAGGAGGCTATTTAAACCACACCCGATGGATGAATCTTGCTTTGCTTTATTCTGCATCCTCTGCAGCAGAACGCTCATCGTGTCTTCTGCATCTGATCCTGGGCCTAAGGAAAAAGGCTTACCATCCTGAATCCAGTCTTCAGCAACACCTATAAAGACAAGAAAGAACAGGTTAGCATTACGGTCTTCAGTGACAGCGCTTCACTTACCTGGTCCATCGGCTGTCACCAACGCCTCGCGCTGCATTCCGGCATCTGAAAGACAAAGGCTTACCTACTCTTCGTGCGCTCCGGAGGTCTTCGCACTGCATTCCGGCATCTGAAAGACAAAAGCTTACCAACTCTTCGCACGCTCCGGAGGCCTTCGGCGCTGCATCCCGCATCTGAAAGACAAAACAAGGTGCGTTTAAATACATTGGGGAACTTTAATACTCACGTGCCATTACTCCTTTCCACATCTAACCCAGTGGGTATTCCGGCACCCTGCAGCCGCTCCGAACTTGTACCTGCAAAATAAAAAGACAGAGCGCATCGTGAAGCAGGCAACAAGCGCTTACTTACGTGCTTCCAGGCGCTTCTATTCATCACACGGGCTCCATCTTCAACTCACTTCAGCCCGTCATCCGCCATCGCCGGAACCCTGCAAAACAAGAGACATCATTACTAAAGACTTTTAAAGACATTAGAATTACTCGAAACTTACCGTTCGTGCAGTAAACGACGGACAGCAGTCCTCTGAAGTCAAGAGGCCTGCTCCCCTTATCCAGTGAAGAAACTGGTTACAGCACCCTGCCCCGAGGCAGATGGAGAGCACGGCGTTCACTTACCTAAGGTGAGAACGTTAACCTTTGGGGTTCTACAGGAGAAGAGAAAGGGAAGAAGAGAGAGACATTCAATAACCCAGTTCATTAATCCCATATTTTCTATCTGCAGGCATCTTACCCTTCGAGTCAGACATACAGTGCACAGAGGTCCAGCCCAAAGAGCCAGCAGTGTGTTACACATCACCTTTGAAGATACGGTATACGCCCAGTCAAGACCGGCGCCTCTACGGGAATCAGGTGAGCGTTACAGGGGGGTTGCCAGAGCCAAGTCCACCAGTTGTATGTGAGCCTGTAGTGACTAAATGGAAGAGTGGGGCTCTGAAACGGAGAAGAATTGAAGTGAGCACATCTCCAACCGTCAATTGTTCACAGACTAAAAATATAAATCAATTTGGCAACTTAAATGATGCAAGCAACATCTCGTCCAAAAAAATCAACAGCTAACACCATAGATGTAAACTTGCCTGGTGTAAGTGGTGTGGCGACAAGGCTCTACGAGTCCACTTCAAATGACTCCTCTTCTGACTCCTCATTCGTGGAACAGAATTTCCCAAAAGTAAGGCGGCTGTATACTGTGGCCCAGACACGAAATGAGGAAGAACAAAAAAATGGACCTCGATGTTGTTGGGAAAATGGTTTTGAAGAAAATACAACTGATCCTAATGTCAGCGATATCAATCACGCGGACTACATTCTTGAAGACGTGCGAACAGTTGAATGAGAATCTAAAAGATTTGACCACTCTGAATGCGCTCATAAATTCGAAAATGATAGATATGCAACAGGATAACTGCGCGGACACAAAACCAAAATCTTAGATGTAAATAAAAATACGGAGAGCTCCTTGAAAATCTTGGCGGAACAGAAACGAAATAACAGTGAGGACAAAAAACTCTTGCCGAAGTAGCAATGGAAGCGCTGGGTCTTTTGAAACAAAAGCAGATGCTGAATGTTGAATATTGATTACCCTTGCACCAGGGGCTCTGCATGTGTGTTCATAAAAAACCCCACTCTTCTCAGGCGGAGTCGAGTGCTAATGACACAAAATCAAAGATACTGACCCCTCAGGAAGCTTGAACGAGATAACAGAAGTTGGCCTCCCAGATGGTGGTAGTGGAGGAGCAAGGACCGAAGCACCCCTCTTTAACCAACCACCCCACACCATCCTTCTCTTCCTTTCCTATTTCCTCCCGTGACGAAGTCGCTAGACAAGTCTGATCTATGAAAGCCTCGTCAAAACAGGTTCATCCCTGTTCCTCTAAAACCATCAAGGACCACATTGACACCATCGCTCCACTCCTTTGCCTCAGGATCTTTCCCCTCCTCTCTAAAGCACTCCCTTGTGCATCAGCTTCTCAAGAAAACCACAGCTGATCCCTCCTGTCTGGCTAACTATCGCCCAATTTCCATTACCCCCTTCCTGGGCAAACTCCTGGAAAGGCTGGCCATCTCTCAGCTTAACCTTCATTCAGATTCTGTTGGCTGTCTCCATGACCACCAGTCTGGCTTCAGAGCGGCCAGAAGCATGGAAACTGCTCTCCTGAATATCCGTGAAGATCTGCTCTCCAACCTGGACTCCAACATTCCCTCTGTCCTCATCCTTCTTGATCTGTCTTCTGCCTTCGACACGGTCAACCACACGATCCTGATCAACCGACTCCGTGATAACCTGGGCATCACTGATCAGGCTCTGGCCTGGCTGACCTCTTTCCCTCTGATCGACCCTCCCAGGTCCAACTGGGGTCCTTCCTATCATCTATCTTACTCTCTACCTGTGGGGTTCCCCAGGGGTCTAACCTCTCACCCTGGCTCTTCAATGTCTGCTAACTCTCAGCCACTGCATAGCCATTTTCTGCTCAAATTTCCAATGCTACACTGATGACACTCAACTCATTTTCTGTCTGCCCTCGGCAACCTCCTCTCCCTCTCATCTCCGACTGCCCTACTGCCATTCAAGATTGGTGTGCCGCCAATGATCTTTGTCTGAATGCCAGCAAGACTGAGATCCTCCTCATCGGCACACTATCTCCATCCTTCTCCCTCACCCTCTGGCTGGCCTCCCTTGGCCCTCGTCCTACCCCTACCGGCGAGGCTAAGAACCTCGGGGTCATCTTTGACTCCACACTTTCCTTATCCGCCCATATTTCTGAGGTCTCTAAAAAGTCGAACTTCCTACAGCACCTCCTCAGAGGTACTCTGCCTGTCCTCTCCTTCCCTCAGAGGCGCACTGTCTCCCAAGCTCTGGTTCTCTATAGGTTGGACTATTGTAACAGCCTCTTTCTAAATCTACCTGCCTCTACTCTCTGCCCTCTGTAACTTATCCAGAACAGGACAGAGACTTGTCCTTGCCCTCAAGCCCTGGGATCGTATCTCTCCAGCCCTGAAATCTCTCCATTGGCTCCAAGTGGATGCAAGGATTAAATTCAAAACCCTCGGCATTGTCCATAAGGCTTTCAGGGGCCTGGGTCCAAAATACCTTCAGCTATCCCTCTGCAAATACCTCCCCTCTCGAGCTCTTCGCTCCTCAACCTCCAACTCCCTCCGGGTCAATCGTTTTTCAAAGAAACGAGCTGGGGTAGATCTCCCTCTTCGGCTGGGGCCTCCCTCTGGAACAGCCTCCCTGCCAATCTAAAACTTGAGGAGAACCATCTCCGGTTCCGGAAGAACCTCAAGACATTCCTCTTTGCTTCCACCTTCGCTCCCCCTCTCCCCTGCTAATCTGCTGTTTCTTGGCACTGTGCACCTGGCCACCCTCTGTCCACTGGGCCCAGGTACCTGCTCACCCTGCCACCCTCCTGCAATGCCTCCCTCCTGCAATGCCTCCTGCCCACTCATTGCACTGGGGACTGTATCTGTACCCTTACAGCCCCCCATTTTTCTCCTTCTGCACTATCAGACTTAACCAGTCTGCTGCCTTAAACACAGCACTTGCCACTTGCTGGCTGCACTACCACTGTTTATTCCCCCCATTTTCTATTTATTTTTATTATTTTTCATCTGCTCTCCTCTGTTCAGCACTTTCCACTCTCCCACTTCCATGCACTTTTTCCCATGTCCCATGCACTTGCGTGTTCTCAATGTCACTAGGCCTAGTACAATCGTCGTTGCTGTGTTGTGTTCTTTCTCCCCTGTTTCCCTCCCTTGCCTAGTCGTGCTCTGAAACACTTGTGTACGAGCGCGATACAAATAAAATATATCATATCACTGTAGCTCCCCATCAACCTGTGATTTCTGAAAATCCTGTGTCTGCATTGGAACCATCAAGTGATGACATCCAAAGTTCACCAAAGCCTTCAGCCTCAAAGAATGGAGAGGGCAAAGTTGGGAATCCAGACGTTATGCCTGCGTGTATGGATTTGACTAAAACATCCAAAGAGGGAATCTTTCCCATATTCAACTCTGCGGACGTGAATACACAAAAGAAAACCGTTAAAGCACCTCAAAGTAAGAAACCAAAAAAAAAAAAAAAAAAAAAAAAAATCAAACTAAACGGAAAAATGGGGGCAACAACAGTTCAAGAAAGTTCCTCCGCAACATCAAAATGGTGAGTGTGTGTGTGTGTGTGTGCGCGTAACACTGGGAGTATTAAAAATGCAGAAGAGAAAATGGAAAAGGCTAAGCTGAATACTTCAAAATTTGATTCCGTTGTTACCGGACAATCTGATGAAGAACTATTAAATGAAATAATGAATATGTCTATATATGAAGACAACGAGGAATAAGAAACATCAAAAGGCCCTGAGCTAGCAAATTGTAGCATAAGTGAGGTGCCCTCAAGAATCCAACAAAACTAACAACTTATAACCATCCGGCGAGATGCTAAAACAACGATGCCATCTTGCAATTCCTGCTAAATTGCCTCCCCAAATTATAGCTGACCAAGCGCCACTTTTGAGAATGGAAAATCACAACTGCATAACTCTTGAAGAACGATGGGGCGCATTACCAAAAAGAGATCTGACAAGAACAAGCTCAAGTCAAAATGTATTTCCTACAAATACCATAGAAAAAGACGCTCACCCATCAAAGTAGCATTCGTCGACAACAGTTAGACCTTTGAATCTGACGTTGTTAATGCTTTAAGAAAAATGGGGGATATGTTCTGAAATTCAGTATAAATGGATGGGAAGAATCTTGCCCAAAAAGTTCCAAGGAGAGAGTCAGAAAGAGCTGTGGATATTGGATTTGTAAATCCCCGGTTGCTCGAACGTTGTGTGCTTAAAGAGAAAGCACTCACTGCTTTCTCTTTAAGCAGTCCACCTTCTCTGAAGGTGAACTGGGGAATAGATCCTTATTTGCGCAGCTGAACACCAAGGGGCAAAAAAATTGGCAAATTGGGAAGCCCTTGTCCAAATACTGTCTAATGCTGGAAATAATTCTTGCAATGCAGGATGGGCTAATCTTCAATAGAGCTAATGTTAAGTGTTTACTCCATCACGTACCCCCCTTGAGGACAATTGAATCGACTGATATAAAAACCGTTGAATTCTTGGAGGGCCCACAGAATGACAGAGTGAAATTACACAGATTCAAAAATAATCTGCAACATGATGTTGGACTCAGTATCCTCGTTACTGTCTCTAGGGTTGGACATTACTGAAGTTGTGGTTGGCTATTTGCAAAAGATGGAGGACTCAAAGGCAAGTACCCAAATCATAGGCTCGGGCCAGTTCAAACCTTTTACCTTGGAGAGACACATGGAGCACTCACCGGCGAGTTGGGAAGACTTCCCAAACTTACAGAAACGTAGGGATAACAAATTCTTCGTAAGGTAATCAAAGTGGAGCACGTATTAAGATTACTTTGGAGGGTAACGGGGGAAAAATATTGAAGCTAAACTGCTGCCCAGTGGAGTGAAGCAAATTGAAGATGAACCCAGAAACTGGAATTGGCTTGCAGGAGCTCTGGGTGGGTGTAACTGCAGTTAATGCCAGGAATTTTGCATTAAGAAAACACAGAATTTTGGTATTTGGAATACTAGAGGATTTGAAAATGTGTTTAAACAGACATCAAATTGGTCAGAAGACATAGATGTGCTGTGTTTGCAGGAAACATGGTTAGAATCCTGTCCATTGGTGGACCAATTTGAAGTGGCATTTAATCCAGCCATAAAAAAAAACAAGGGAAGACCAATGGCAGGACTTCTGACCCTGGTAAGGAAAGGATCTGGCTTCCGCTACATGGAGACCTGGAACAAATCACCCTATTTCCAAGTTACAACACTTGCACTGCAAATAGCCCCAAAGGTCAAACCAGAAAAAAAAAATTGTTTTAAAATCTTTACTGGCAACATCAGGTTACAGGCTCCTGGCCCTTCGTTGATGAAGTGACTCAGATCATCGATCTTAATGAGAAGGACACATCACCTAACATTATCTTGTGCTGGGATTTAAATATTAACTGCATCAATCTCCTGCACGTTAAGTCTGAAGAGAAAAGCTGTAAAGCACAAGCAAATGTCAGATGGTGCAAAGGAATGGAGTTAAGAGATATGTTTCTAATGAATGGTAATATAAGGGGGGGAGGGACATACCACCGCAACCCACCTGGGAAAAGACTTCACCAACAGTCCATTCTACTTCTTTCTCTCCTCCAACTTAGCCAAACACGTCTTAGACATGCAAATTGTGCAGATGCCACAGAGCGAACATAACTAGATCAAGCAAAATTTTTGGCTGATCATGGAAATACTCAACTACCAAATTGGGAACATGAAGTGATGGTGGAGTCCAGCAGGATTATATTACGACTGAAATAAACTGAAGTATACACGCTGCTTGATGCGTATCGCATAAAATCTGACAGCGAGGAGTATGAACACATCCGAAAACAATTTGTGGAAAGAAAACAAGTGCTGCGAAATCTCGCATTAAAATCAAAAAATGTTTTTGATATTCTGCTAGTACAAACAAAAAGACCTATGCGGTGAGAGATTAGACAATGTGCAAAACTAAAGATGATAGCGCGAGCCACACAAGTAAGATCTATTAAGCAAAAGTATAATAATTGGCTAATCGCGCACAGGACAACCTTTGAACAGCAGGATGCAGAGAGTATGTTGAGAAGATTAGCAGACAAACATGCACGCAAATTCTGGAGGATCATAAATGAAGAATCCTGCCCTGATTCTGGGGTACAAGTTAACATGGTTGATGAAATAGAATGGATACGGTACTATACAGAATATGCAAAGAAGGGTCCAAACAAAGAATTTGTACTTCCACCTGTAGAGGAATGGGATCTTGTCTTTGAAGAAAGCGACATTGTAAATATCATCAAAAGCTCTAGCTCTTCGAGAGCCCCAGGACCAGACGGCCTGGCGAATTTCACCCTTAAGAAAAATCCTGAAAAATGGGCTGAAATATGTATGTTGATGTTTTCCAGAATTACTAAGGAACAAGTAACACCATAATCATGGAAAAGGGCAATTGTCGTTCCGATTTTTAAAAAAGGAAGTCGAGCAAATGCTAAAGACTATAGGCCAATTGCACTTTTGGATGTCCTGGGGAAGGTGTATGCCACGCTACTGCAACAGAAACCTACCACTGGATTAAGTCAATGCAACGATTTGACCCTAGAGAAACTGGGTTTGTGAAAGGTGTTGGATGTGGGCTAATTCTTCTAATATTAAACATCATGAAGATGGAAGCCATAAGAGCTGGAAAACGTGTTTACCTCGCCTTCATCCATCTCTCGCACGCTTTTGATTGCATTAATCGCAAGATCTTATGGCAGGAGATGAAAAAGTGGAACTGTCCAACTAGCCTCTTGCTGGCAATCAAAGAATTACATACAAACACCGATATAAAAATTTGATTAGATCGGCGTGGCACCCTGTCAAGCTCAATTAAAAAGTTTTGTGGGGTAAAACAAGGCTGTCCGTTGGCGGCCATTGCATTCAATCTATTTATATCCAATGTAGGAGACGCTATTGAGAACACCCCTTCATTCCATCCAAAAATAGGAGGTAAAGAAATTAGCTGGATCTTATACACTGATGACTTAGTCTTGTTGGACTCCACCCCAATAGGGTTGCAACGCAAGCTACACGCAATAGAACAGTATGTAATTGCTAAGGGGTTATGTATTAACACCAGCAAGTCTGCAATCATAATTCTCCAAGATCAAAGCAAAAATAAATCGTGGCCTAAAAAATTCAAATGATACCTAGGTAATGAGTCTGTTAAGAGCGTGCTAAGCACTAGATACCTGGGCATGACAATCAATTCCAGTATAAACGATACAACATGGGTTGAAAAGACTAAAGTTAAATGCCATCAATTAGCAATACAGGCAGTAGCTCTACAGAAGAAATTTGGAAAGTTCTCGCTGCTACCATCCATAAAGTTTTACAAGCAAAAAGCAGTGCCGGCTCTAATTCATGGCACAGATTGCAACTTGGGATGCCCAGACACACTTTGGAAAATATATTCTGGACTAAGGTGCTGTGGCTCCCTAAACCGTATGCTTAAGATATGAATTAAATTTGCTTTCTATCAATGCTACAGTATGTTGGAACATGCTGTACCTCTTATCGGAAGAGGACTATGGACCCTGTTCTGCCTCAATTTAAGATACTTTATCACCCAGGCGGAGGGGACAAATATAATATATTGTCACAGTGGTCAGAACGTTGCAAGAAAGTAATGGAAAACTATGACATAAAGATGGAAATGCTTCAAACAAATCCGAACCAAGCTAAAATAAAATTATGGTTGCAGGACTGGTCTGAAACTGGTTACTCAGACATATACAAAAACGGATGCAGATCTTACCATCAGAAGCAAAGAAATTAAATGCGACTCCTATCTGGAAAGATTCCCCGACAAACATTGCAGGGTGTTATTCATGAAATTTCGCTTAAACGCTTTTAAGACCAAAGAAATATTAGCATATTGGGATAAGAATGTGATCCAAGATAAAAAGTGTCGATTATGCAATCTGCAGGCGGAGACTTTAAAACATCTGACGTTATTTTGCACCGCCCTGACCGATGAAAGAACGAAACAGCTTGGAAATATTATATCTGGACTGCAAATGTTGACGGCAGAAGATTGGTAGGCGTTGTGCTTTGAAGACTCAAGTAGAAAACAGACAATTGCTCTGACATTTTTCTTAGAGGATATAATAAGGAGATTTAATGAAAAACAGATTTTTATTTAGAGGTTTTGGGCATAGTGTATCAGTATAATACACAGTCGGCTAGTTCAAAATGTTTTAAATGTTATATTTTTTTATAACGTATGTAATTGAATGAAGAAAATGTCAATTCACATTTTTTAAAGGTTTGTAACAAACCAAATAAAAATAAAAAGTAATGGGGGCCTACTCAAACCCACGTAATATTCAAGTTCAGGTGAGGTATCTGCCCCACTTGCAGTCTGCAAATTTACATAAAGGCCCTTCATCCTGGACACTTCCGCAATGAAGCTCTCTGGTACATTGGGTGTACCATATTGTAGGCCAAATGGGGCCTCTTCATCAGACCGCTCCTCCTCTTCAAAAACTTTCTTAGGCAGTGGAACATAGGTCTTTCCTGGAATAACAGATCTTGGCATAATTGGCTTCGCCGCCGAAGTGGTCGTCAATGTTTTCTTTATCAGCGCCATTGGTTTAGGAGGGACGCCGAGTGTCGATGGCACAGCTGGTAAAGATGGCGCAGCTGGCGTCGAAGTCTTCAGCGTCGATGTCGACGTTGAGGGTTTAGCGTCGATGACCTCGACTTGTGCTTATGTCTTGAGTCATCCTTCGATGAAACATCGGATCGAGGCCTAGAAGGCTCACAATGTTGATCAGGCCTTTTTCACTGGCTCGAGGGTGCGCAAGACTTAGGACAAGACCTTTCCTTCCCGGCTTCTTTTGAAGGCTCGGTAGGAGCATGGCTAGGTTTATGTTTTTCAAAAATCTTAAGCATTTCAGCCCTGAAGGCTTCCCACTCGGCCAGAGTGGATTTCTTGGTTGGGCAAGCAACTCTTTCGGGGAAGCGCCCGACGACGAAGGCGACCTACGGTGCCTTCTCTTCGACTTCTTCAGGGACCAAGAGGAGTGATGTGAGCCACTCCTCAACCAGGAACGCTTGGCCTTCTTCCTCCAAGGAGAGTCTCGTCTCGACTCGTCAGTCGAAGGTTAGATGGATCGGGTAGGGGATTTTTTAGGGGTTTTACCTACCTTCAGCTTCCCCTTCCGTTCCCTCAAGGCTTTTGCAGTCATGGACTGGCACTTCGAGCAGTCGGAGGTGTCATGGTCCGCTCTGAGGCACCACAAGCAGGAACGGTGCAGTTCAGTCAGGGACATTTTCGATCCGCAATCCCGACACTTTTTAAAACCGGACTTCGGAGTTGTCGGTGTCGATGATGAAGACATGTTTTTGAAGATTTTGATCAAAGACGTCACACGATGTAAGGCGCGCTCAATTTCGTCGAAGCTACTGCTGTCGCGGGAAAACAGAACTGAGTCCAATGGGCGCTGCGCATGCTATATATGCCTTCGATGACATCATCCTCGACAGAGGCCTTCGAGGGACATCGACTCAAGGCCATCGACACACATCGCCCTCTGCCAAATCATTTTTTTTTCCAAAGCAGCTGAAGCTGCAGAACAATTCTAAAAGATGAGGAGTACGTGGTAGGGCACAATCCATTCGATAGAGGCACTATAGCGGTCCAACCAATATATAGACTCAGCCAGGGCAGCAATGTTGCAGATTTCAATGGGCATGTAAGTAGGGATGTGTGTAGTTGGGTATGCCAGTAACAGTTCTAGATATGTGTTTTTCAAAGTCTGGCAGATCTGAAAGGCAGGGGTTGGGTTAGGTTAGTGGAAAGAAAGGGAAAAAGCAACCTTGTGTCCAGATGGGAGCCTTGTGTGTCTGTGGTGCTAGCATACATTTTCCAGGGCCGGTAGGCAAATTTGCTGCAGAGGTGTAGAGGAGTTGTTTGATTTCTGGCGGGAGGGATATAGTGGCTTAGATGGTGTATGTATCGTTTAAGTGGCAAAGTGTTAGTGCAGGGAGGTAAGGGGAGGACCGGATGGGCAATTTAGAACAGTGATCCAATGTCTGTGGCAATGTCTCAGTTGGGGGTGCCTATGGAGTGACATTTGGGTATTAGGGCACTTCTGGTGCAATACTTCTGAGGAGATGGCCAGTATCTCTGCAGTGGACAGTATGCAGCGACTGGTCCTGGATGAGAGGAAGGGAGCACAGGTAGGTGGGGTCAACATAGGAATCATGCAGCATTGGGCACCAAGTACTCTGTGGGTGAGAAGTGCAGAGGAGGATTTAGAATGTGCAAGCTAGAGAGGGCAGGGACTGAGTCGGTCTCTAGGAACCTCTGAGAAAGCAAAAATTTCAAAGTTCGATGTCTGCAAGCAAGTCATGTGAATTACAAAGGGCATCAGGGCACACAGTAGGGCTCTTACTGCTTTGGGCCCAGGGGTAAAATCGTTAAATTGGGTACCTGGTAGTAAACGCACAAAATAGCATTCATTACATTGGGTAGCGGGGAGCAAACACACCAGAGTTTGTTTGTTGATTGTTTGCTTGTTAGGCGCTCATACAGCAAATGAATTCTGTTTTAAAGCGCCCACAGGGAAACAGGGAGGGAACATGGGATTGCAATGCAATTAAAATATACAAGAAATACAGTGGGGGGGAAGAGACGGCCGAGCCTACTATGCCTTGTGAGTATTCAGAACGTGCAAGTGCAGCAAGTAAGAGGGCAGTGGGGTAGGTGCTGAGGCGTCCGTGCTCGAGGGTGAGCCGCAGATGTAGTGCACAGTATCGTAAGTGCTATGTGGCCAGGAGCCGCGTTCAGTGGAAAAGTAAAGTCTCCAGTGCGGAGGGTGTGCCGAGGCAAGTGCTGAGGTAGACCGAAGCTGCGGAGATTGTGAGTGGGTAGGTAGGAGCCCGAGGATGAATAAGGGTCCAAGACATCAATCACATGAAGGGTGAGATTAGCAGAGGAGGGAAGAAGAAAAGAGGAAAGTGTGACCCTGTGAGAGGCTACATGGCGACGCACTTTATAAGAGTATGCACTATCTGGGTGACTGAGGGGCTTTTGTCCAATTGAGTTCAACTGATGGACAAAAATGTGCAAGCAGAGATACATTTACCACATTTTACAGAACTTCTAGCATCCTAGGAGACTATTGAAAGAGAAGCTTTAAAGTGTTTCCCAAATCCTTCTCAGAGGGAACAACAATTAAGTGTTCTTTGATGATCTAGCTCTGTGGAGTATTCCTGTGCCACATCCTGGGGCGGTGCGTCGTTTGTTCAGCTTATCCAGCCCAGGAAGTGCCTGTAGGCATGAACACCGCCAAACCAAGTGTTAGCAATAAACATTGGGCTACACACATTTCTAAAAGTACAGATTATGCATAAATACAGGCTGATTACACCTAAAACTTATAAGGTAAAATGATGCCACTTACTTTAGCCGTTTTAATGTAGTGGCTCAACACTTCAGCTCGGATTTTCAGTGTTTGTGCATGGAGGATCTCTCGGACGACCCAAAAGCTGACCTGGAAAATAACAACTAATGAATGGTCTTCAAATAAGCAATCAGCGCTGAAAAAAACACCATATCGAAAACAGATGAGCACTTAAAACAACTTGCACGTCAGACCTATTTCCGTTGTTTTTCCCCAAAGCTTTTTTTATCAATTGTTTTCAGATTAAAAACTTATTTTAGCTCATTTGTCAGAAAGTTGGAATTGAGCCAAGCACACTCAACTAAAACTCCTAAGTGCAGACTACAAACAAGGTGTAGCAAAGTATGCCTTCTCCAGAAGGTCGGACATGGCATCCAAGGCCGTCCCTGAAATCAAGTTGGCTCATTCCTTTCAAAATAGGGTTGTGATCCAAAAGAGTACGCTCAAAGGTTAGTGACAACACACCAAAAAACATTGTTGCTGTCTTCACAAATACAAATTGCATCATTTAAGGGGAAATAACAATTGAAAGTTAATAGCCTGAGCCTATTAAAAGCCCTGTGCCTCAATAGGAGTTTGGCGTTATACGGTAAAATGGCAGTAAAGGAATTAATGCCAATTTTTACACAGCTAAATAAGGAATTGGCAGAAATTTCACCTGTGGTATTAGCCCCAGCGACATTACCAGCAACATCGGGTGGAATTACTGCCACGATTGAAAACGGTATTTCCGCTGTATCACAAGTTCAAATACCACTGAAAACTTGCAGTAATTCAGCCAAAAAAAGAGTGTATACAGGTGCTGGAAAACAAGCCACGGTGCACCCAGTCCACTCTGAAAGACTACAAAAGGTCTGCACCTAACCCAAAAACACCATGCATGCAGCTCCTCCTCCTCCACATTGAACTGCACAGGCAGGAACAGCAGCGCAGAAAGGAGTAGATGACAGTCAAGGTGAGCGCCCCTTCCACAGGTCAGGCCCTCACCCTGGACATAAACTGATATCCAGCTGATTACCCTGTACAGGCTGAACAGAGACCATGGTAGAGCTACTCAACCCAGCTCTTAATGTCATCATGGATCAGGTAAACATAAGAATTGCCTTACACCCGTTGATGAAACTTGTGTCGGTCCATTTCCTTGAATCTGGCACCTACCAGCACACACTGGGCATGCTGCATGGCATGTCTCTGCCCACATTTTCATTTGTGCTTGGGAAGGGCTGGAAACTCATGCACCATGCCTCTCACCAAATCTCTGTGCCCACCACCCTGGCACACATTAATGGCACAAATGCACGTTTCTATGCAGAGCCCACCTGCCCAACAGCATTTCTATTTTGGACCTCACCCATGTGGTGTTGGTAACCCCCAGGAATCCGAAGAGGCATACAGCAGCAGGAAGCAGCATCACTCCATGAACATCCAGGTCACCTACAACACTGACCCAGTGATCACACACTGCTGTGCCTGCTTCCCTGGTACCCATGATGCTATGGTCCTACAGAACAGCACACTGCCTGCATACATGGAGCCACAGAGGCCAACATACATGCCTACTGGGTGAGTACAAGTGCCCTCACACAAACTGATCTCGCTACACTAGTGGAATGCAACGTGAAGGGGGTAGGCATTACCACAACTGATCAATGCATGCCCTGCCAAGGCCCTGTACATGTATGACTTGCCCTCATCCTGCACACGACAGACACTAACCTACAGGACTATGCCATGCAGGTTATGCAGTTACTCACCGTAGTGACGAGAGTACTCATAGCTCTTAGTCCCCGCTTCCTCCATCCTTGTGGGCGTCCCCTAACACGGGGACGGTACCGGAACCTTTGGCAGCAAAACATTGAGCTTCCCCTTTAAATGTAGTATAGGGCCTGGGGCCGCAGACTCACCTCAGTCCCCTTTCAACACATCGGACGCTTAGATACCTGGCTATACTTATACATATTAGCCCTGGGCGTACTAGCGGGAGCAGGTGGGTGGGATTTATGGAGGAAAGGGGAATAAGAACTATGAGTAATCTAGTCACTACGGTGAGTAATATTAATTACTCATACGTGCTGTCCCCCTTCCTCCATCCTTCTGGGTGACTCCACTGAATAAGAAACTTACGCTCACCTGGTCTCTGCAGAGTCGTTTGGGCACGGTTGCAGCCCTCCCTGAACTTGAATCACCCCCTGCAGGCCTCTCTCTCAGTAGAAAAGCTGTGAGCAGTGGTATGGGGTAATACTGCTCCTGCATGGAGATAAGAGTGTGTGAGTGCGCCAATCTGCGATTGTTGTACCTCTCCAACCCTTCACCCCAAAGTACGGTTTCTGTGAGCATACGCCGGCCCATAAAGCTCACCTGTGAATTATGGAAGATAAGCTCTCCGTTCTGCTACTTCTGGCAGGGGAGCGTCGAATGGGATCTAGTTCCTTCACTGATCCCTGATCAGGAGAAGTCCAGTCCAGCTGCGACTATGCTTCTCCTTATGATTGGTAAGTCTTTCTTGAGCTCTTGTGATGCTGTTTGTTCTGTTTAATGTCTTTATATGTTGCTCCTATTTATGCCCGGAATATTGTCTCTTCTGTTTTCTTCCCTTAGATGGAAATGCGGCCTCAATGCAGCTGTGAGACACGGCCGGATGGAAGATGGATGCTAACGCAATGTTCGACAGCAGGTAAGTGATGGTTTAAGGAAAGCGCAACGTATGGTGAAGCGCAACGTTAAACTGACAGTTTTTTCGATGTCTAACCTTGTCTTCTGTTTTTCCTTGCAGGCGCTGCTGTCCACGATGGAGCATGTCGTGCTGCGGTGCAAAGATGAAGATTTCGGTGTTCCGGAAAGTGTAAAGATGAATACTTGGTTCGCCGAAGAGATGTACAGGTAAGAACAGCTTCCCCCAGTTGGTAAGTATGCTGGCAGGAAGCAGGATCTTCAAAGGTAAGTCTGACCTCAGGCGACGGTGAGCGTTACGCTGCTTGCAAGTGCACAATAACATGAAGCATCTGTCTTGAGGATCAGGGCATCTTATATAGCTGAGATAATGGGCACGCCCATTAGGGCCGGCTTACCAGCCACACCCTGCCAATCCTAGAGAGTGAGCACGTGCGAAGGCAAACCATTAGCAGCCACACCCAAGAATAATCTTGGGGATGCTTAATGGATGGAATGTTCAAGGTTAATGCATCTGAAGTGCTATGTACATAATAAAAGCTTTTTGGTGTTAAATGGATGTTCTTGTTTACTTTTGTTCACCCAGGTCTCCTGTGCATGCGACACCTACAGGCCTGTGCCCCCGACTTCATGACCATGACAGAAAACTAGGGTGGAGCGGTTATAACCTGCCTCCATCTAGGACGAAGCAAAAAGGTCAAGTACCACGTGTCCAAATTCTGCATCGCGCCTGGAGCCGATATCCAGTGAGTAGTGCTTACAGAAGGCAGACGGAGTGGCCCAAGTAGCCGCCTTCCTGAGGACATTTCAAGAAGCAGGTCTCTGAAACACAACGCCCGTGGCCTTGGCTCTGACCGCATGAGCATGAAGCCCCTCAAAAACAGGTTAGCCCATGGCTGTATACGCCTCTGAAACTGCCTGAACCATCCAACTGGGGATGGAAGCCTGAGAGCCGGGGGGAGGAGCAGCCAAAAGTCACAAACAATGTCTCGGACTGCTTGAAGGATTTTATTCGAGAGAGAAAAAACTGAAGAACCCTCTTGAGGTCCAAGGAATGCAGGCCCAAACTGCCTCTGACAGCAGGTTTGGGAAGAACACTGGCTGGTAGATTTCTTGATTCAGATGAAATGGAGAGACAACTTGGTTGTGAAACGTGGTGAAGGGATCGCGCCAAGACAACGCCTACAGCTCGCTAACACTGCGCGCAGAAGTGAGAGCCACCAATAAGACAGCCTTTAGGGTCACCATGCGGATGTTCACAGAAGCCATCGGCTCGAAAGGCTTGCGTTGCAAAGCCACAAGAACCACATTGAGGTCCCAGGCCGGATGAGGTCTATGGACAAGAGGGAAAAGCCTATAAAACCCATTACAGTGGGCCTTAAACACCCGGGTTGGCTTCCCGAAAACACATGCTCAGGAGAATTCTTGTAAGCCCAATTGGCTGCCAAATACATGCAGCAAGTACCCACCTGAACTCCAGAACGAGCAAGTGTGCTGAAAAGGCCAGTATGTCATTCAGTAGACAGGTGAACATCAACAACTGAGAGTACCACTGCAAAGTTCTCTTGGTTTGTATTTAATATACGGACAGGTTCCTAGTCTAAGCTGTCCTAAATTTAAAAGAAAAGCGTCTTCAAGTCCATAGATCACAAAAGTTCTAAACAACCACACTATGGGTATCTGTATGAGTCAGATATGAGTGCATATATCATATGTATCCATGAATGTAAAGCAATAATGTTAGAATAAATGCAAAGAAAAGGAACAGAGGGTAAAATCAAACTATCATTATTGCTCTAAGAAAATATATGGGTCAATGTCATGTATTACATACATTTATTGATGGATTCCAATAACATTGTACTAAACTGAAAAAATGAAAACCTATACAAGGAGATAAAATGAGTTATGCAAAGGAGACAAAATAGGGAAAAAAACAATGGAAAACAATGTGAGTTAGTTTGAAACATATACCGATGGTCAGTAGTTAACAATTCTCTACCTATTAAACTTTTGGGTGTGTTAGGGAGAATTCTCTGTAAGGCTAATTTCCCAAACCTAGTGAGTCCCCCAGCAGCTTTGCTGGATTTTTGGGGTTTATTTTTTTCTCTCCTGCTAAGAGTGAGATTCTTTTGCTCCTACTCTTAGACATGATTTGAGGTGTTCCTTTAACTTTCCATGTGTTTTATGGGCTAGGGGGTCTTTTACTCCATAGGGTCTCGTTTTTTTTTGATGTGGGTTACACAGCACCCTCCGTGCCGTAACCCAGGGGTGTCGTAGCGACCCCCCAACATACCCTGGGACTGACTACTGTCTCCCAGGGCATGTAAAGTCACCATTGGCTTTGCTAGTCCCAAATTATGAACAGAAACCAGTACAAACCATCATATTGTGGACGTACTGGTCGGGGCAATTCGATTGCCCCGGGGTCTGTTGTTCGAGGGGGCATGTCTCCGTCCCCCCCTGATCGAGTTTTGGCTGGTGGCAGTGGATACTACTTTTTATATTCGACCGCAAATATATCTCTATGGGATTTTCCCATTGTTCGAGGCTACCAACTTTAATTATTTAATTCTTATAGCCTCGAACATACCGCCGGTGTATTTATTTAATATTAATTCGCCGGTTGGTATTTTTTGCCAGAACTCTATTCTAAAATGGCGTTTGTGTTCTCTTCCGTGACTCCAACCCAAGTCGAGCCCTTTGTTCCACTTTTTGGCGGGCTTCTCCACAGAAGCCTCCAAAAGTGGTGCCACTCTGTCTGGGTACCACAGGGGGTGTGGGAGGGGGTTTAGGCACCCTGGACTGAGTTACCTTGGTAACTCAAGTCGCACTCGTGTAATTGGCCCAAGTGGTGAGCCAGCAGGCAGGCTCACCACTTAGAATGTTTGATTGACAGCTAGGCTGAGTAAATGGGGGTGTGCTGCATAAAAGCAGGGCTTTGGGGACTGGAACTTCAGACGTCGCCACTGGACCTAAAGAATCCGAGGAGGGAGAAGCTGAGCCGGCCTGCAACGACACCACCGGTGGAGCCCTGCTGAACCGTCTCACCACTTTTCCCAACGAAAGAGGAGATCTCCAGCCCGGAGAGTCTTCTTCCTTCGACTGGTGGGGATAACCAGTCTACCTTCTTTTCGCCTTCCTGGAGCATCTCGTGGCCGCCTTGCCTGTGCCAAGCACCCCGGCAACCGGGATACCACGTTTTCACCATTACCGCGAACCGAAAGGGTAGTACCTTTGTACCGGAGAACTCCGTGGCTGGTTTCTTCCCTGGCAGTGCAACGACCTTCATCTTTCCTCCATGACGAGTTCTCCTCTTCCTCTGGACGACGCTCCGACTTGCACCCGCTGCCAGGAACAACTGCCCCTGCTGGAGGATCCTCTCCATTTAAGGTAGCGTGTTCACCTGGCTGCCCTTGCAAGCGATTGAACGGGGTGTATTAAATCCTCGTCTCTCGAACCTGGGTTAGCCTGGGACACCTTAGCTAACTTTTCTGAACTAAACCTTTTTTGAACTACCTCCACAAACTTCGAAGACTCTGTGTAACGGTCTGATCTTGGGCATCTTCCGCCTGGCTGCCTTGAAAGTGGGCCTGGCACCTAAACCTCCTTGCTCACCAGTAGACTGTGCCTTCCTAAACTTGCTGTGGTTCTTTAAAAAGTGTTTAGTGTGTATGCTTCCATAATTCTACTTTTCCCTCCCTTTTTATTTAAATTGTTGGAGTGCCATCGAACGTCAAGCACTCACCTCTGCCTGGAAATAAGTGGTGTTAACTAAGACTTGTCCAACAAGTAATCAGGGATGTACATTGATAATAATGATTGTGTTTTGAACTTATCTTACCAATTTAGTGCTAGTGTGTTTTATAAGTGTGTGTTAAATAATTATATACTTTTACACCCAAGCTCTGGTCAGTGTTTGCTTGTGCTACTGTATTTCTGTACCTATTTTGTATACTCTGTATACTGCCTAGCTCTTCTTGAGGGAAGTCTGACTGCTCAGCCACAGCTACCAAGTGAATCTGTGTGGTGCAGACTGCTACCAAGTGGGTTTACTGCCAAACACCTGTAGTCTTAAATCTTTTGCAGTGGTCCCTAAGGGAACTGCACAGGTTTCTGCCTAACAGGGTGTAAAGCATCAAATACCCCAGTCGTCAAAAAAGGTAGAGTAAAGAAAAGAAAAAGAATAGAAACAAGTCAAAATAAAAAACAGTTACTTCATGCTAAGCAATTTCTTCTAGATTCTTATTGCAGTTTGATTGCATTTGCCTTCTACTAGTCAAACCAATGTAAAATTGTAATCAAAGGGACACTATCTTACTGTCCTACAATGTATTTTGTTAAAAACATTTTTGGAAAACTATCTGTACTGTAATTTCCTGCCATCTACTAAGGTAGGTCAGGTCAAAAGAGAGTCTATTATTTGCCTTTTGTCTATTGTCTGCTGACGTGTAAGGCGGAGGCACATCCAATCATGTGCCAGGTGCTCAAAGCTCCCGAGCATATGTTCCCCATGAGTGTCACGTTTCGGCGGTGCTAGACCGTATATCCTGCCTTCGTCATGGCTCCAGTGAGATGACCTTGTTCAAAACATGTAAAGATATGTAAAAATAGCA
Organism: Ambystoma mexicanum; assembly: GCF_040938575.1. Taxonomy (NCBI): domain Eukaryota; kingdom Metazoa; phylum Chordata; class Amphibia; order Caudata; family Ambystomatidae; genus Ambystoma; species Ambystoma mexicanum. The sequence goes on along the minus strand of NC_090922.1, from coordinate 619,038,651 downwards.
CAGTGTGGTGTTTATGTTGGTGAACACCAAAAACAAGTATGTAATGGAACCGGAGGGAACGGACACACCAGTAATGGAAACCCATACCTTGAACCACGAATGAGAAGAGGGGGCACTGCAGGTGGCTGTCATGATTCCTGCCCCTCATGTCCCCAGCCCTCCAAGATGTCAGGCTGGAGCCAGGCCACGATCACCTGCATGGCCCTCAAGGGCCTCTCCATGCCTCCAAAGACCCACTTGGAGTCAGACTTAGCGCTTGTGGCACCAGACTCACTCACTCCCATAAGATAACATTGGGGATTGGACTTGTAGTGCATTGATGGGGACAAGATGGATGCCCCCACATATTTCGGTTCCCAGAACTGCATGTGCGGTCTAGTCTTTTGGGTGTGTTCAGCCCAGAGACACCTGGGATACCCAGAGATTATTTAAGCCACACCCAGGCTGAGAAACATGCTTTGCGTTTTCTGCACCTGCTGCGTGACACTCACAGTGTTCGGATCGGTCTCGAGTAGGCCTGCATCTTTCTTCTGCGCTCAGCTCCTGCAAGAACAAGAACACCATTAGGTACAGCTTTACCTTGCGGCGCTTCTGTCCATCATTCATCGCTCCTTCTGTTCTGCGGGCATCTTCGACTGTCATTCCCATCCCGGCACGCCGCTTCGTAAGGAAAAGGGAAAAGAACAGAAAAAAAGGCATTAGTAAGCATTCTGCAAATCTTCGCTTATTTTTAAATACTGTCTGAGCTTCAAACGCTTACCTGAATCCCAGCCGCTCTGGGGGAACTCTGTCTCCGGAACTTCTCATCCATCTGCAAGAGGGAAAAGACTCTCCAGTTTAGCGTGGAAACATCTAGAGGCGCTGCATACCACGCTTACCCACTGCATCGGTTCTTCATAACCAGCATCCACGCTGCAAACGTCGCGGCACCTAAAAGACACAGAAAAAGAACTCAGTTCAATGCAAATACGCAAGGGGTGCATCGCGCTCTCACTCACCTTCAGCGCTACTCCTCTCAGCAGCACGCCGCCATCCCCGGATGCCGGCCATCATCTAAGGAAGGAAAGGAACGAAGTTCGAGAACTGTTCAAAAGACTCATTATACTTACCTGTCGGACGCTTGCCAGTGAAGTAACTAGGCAGCAACGAGTCCGCATCAATCAACGCGCCCCTGCGCTGAAAGCAGGACGGAGAGCACACTTTCCAAGAAAACAAGGTGTGCTGTGGATCAAAGGGAAGTGTTGGACCCCGGGGAAGAAGGGGTTCAAGCACACAGAGACAATAGGGAGTTAAACTCTACCAATCCTGTGTTTCAGGCCCAGTCTCCAGTCGAATAGCCTCCAGGGAAGGGTTTGAGGTCGTAAGAGGTCAGAACAGGCTGAGTGACATCCCCGTGGATACCAGGTGAGCGTTACAGTGGCTGTGCAGCGTACACTCGAGGGGAGGCCCATGGGGGGTCCTCCCAGGGAATCCTGGTGCTGGCTAGTCCTGTTGCCTGGTTTGCTCTGCCCAGACAGAATGCACGATTATGCAGATGGCATGCCTGTAGAAACGGAGATTATAAAACGAGAGCAGCATCAGCAAGACCTGTGTCTGCAATTAGTGTGCTGTTTTCGAGTACGGAGGGACAAATTATAGCTGTGTGTGAGTCAGGGCTGTCCCAGGCGGCCATTGTCAATTGCATCAAACAAAAGGGATTAGGGAAGGCGATATGGAGGCAACCTTATAGAAGTCAGAAAATAATTAGTGAAGCCATATTACCTGCTGATTTAAGCAGCGTGGCGTTTAAGTCGCGACGGCCAGTTCAGGTCTGACCGATGTTAACTCGACTGCTAGTTTCCTCGAGTAATGTACTAGCTGTCTAGGCAACAGTGTTGTCGTGGGAACTGTTCCTTGCAACACGCAGCCTCTAATGTTGAGTTGCTATGGGGTTTGGGACACTTTGAGGAGGTGCCGGGAATTACAGTGCAGCTGAAGTGTCCAATAGTGGCGGGCAGGATCCCATGTGTTGGCCTAGGCTCATGCTGTTGTCCAGGGGTATGTGTGTCGATTAAGTGACCCAGAGTGAAGGGGGTAGTCACTGCGGAGTCTAAATGTGGCGGATGCTGTTGTATGCAACCGCGTTCGCGACCGTTTGTGAACACCTGGGAGCCATGTCTGCGTGTAGGCACAGATCCGGGTCTGTGGGGGTCGCGTAAACGAGGCACAAACAAGTGTATCGGTGGAGGGTGTCAAGTACGTGATCCCACATGGATCCGATAGCTACGGCTGCGTAGCCTGTACATATAAACGTCATCTACAAAATCGCATCGGACTGCTCCTGGTTATCATGGGAATCAAAGCGGGAACAATCTCACTAGTGAGTGGTCAATGGATGTTCTTGCCATATGGAGACCCTGTATTTGAAATGTGTCAACAGCCTCAAGGATTGCGGAGTACTCTCTGCTAAGGGGAATTGTTGTGTGCACAGTGAAACATCAGATGAATGCAATGTCAATCTTGGAGAAGACCACGTAACCAATTAGTACGTTATGGGCAGAAATAGTTAATTCAAACCATGTTTATAAGTGTCTAATTGGTATATCCAACGGGATTCCTTTTCTAAAAGACTTTTTGTATGTTTGATCCTCCTTTCACCTTTTCAACAGTCCAACAGAGGATGTAATTAGCTGTGTGGTTGGCTTGAAGATAGTGGTCCAACAAAAGGAGCCGTGATGGTTTTGTATTGAATGTTTGATCGATGTTTTGAAATCCTGGTGCTTACCAGCCGCATGGTTTGCCCAATGTATTTGAGCCCACATGGGCACTGTGTGCAGTATACTGCTTGATTGGTTTTGCAGTTTGTCAGATCTTTCAGAGTCCATTGTCTTGTGCCCACCCTAAATGTTTGGATTTTAGATGTACACTTGCACAGCACACAATTACTACATGGGAAGTGACCTTTCACAGTGCGTAAGTTCCAAAGTCCAGGTCTGGAAGTCTCTTGTCGATATAAAGAATGTTCCCTGATGTTCCTTGCCTGTGTGAATGCAAAGCGGGGGAAAGGTTCATACAGCAGTTTTAGTCTGGCTAGGGGCCAAAATTTGTGTATCATTTTCTTAACCTAAAAAGTGTGGATCCCATGTGTGATCACACAAGTCAGGCGATCATGGCTTTCCATAGTATTGGCCTCTTTCGGTTGTAATAGGGTCTCCCCATCTGTGTACCGTGCTCATTTTTTGGAGTGATTAAAACATTTCTTGGGGTAACCCCATAATAGATAGATATGCAGGAGGGCTTCCTTCCTGGACCATGGGCCATGAATCGTGTAGCCACCCTGGCACCCCCCAGACTGAAAGAGAGGAGTCAGTCAGCACCACCAGGGTAGGCTCCGGTCGGGTGAAGGGGGCTCCTGCTGAAACATTGCGATACATCAGTCAGAGCGATGGTATTGGGATCCTGTTCAACTGAGAACCCGTATCCTGATCCCAAATTGCCAGAGGGTGGAGCTGGAGTCGTTTCATCTGTAATCTTGAGGCGAGTGTGCTGTACAGTGAGCACGCACGCAGGACGCCATCAGGCCCAGAATGTGCTGGAACCACCATGCTGAGGTGGTAAAGTTGCCCAGAAAGTGTCCCACCGCCTTGCGGAGGGACATACCCCTCTCAGACATGAGGAACACCCGCTGAAGTGTAGTGTTCCAACGCACCCCTAAGAAGACCCGTGCATAACTTATTTCCTCTAGTTGAGGTAAAACCCCAGATGATGAAGGATATCTGCCAATCACTGGCAGGAGTGCACCACACCTTTGGGTCACCCCAGCCCTCACCAGCCAGTTGTCCAAATAAGGGTATAGATGATGGCCCTCCAAGCGGAGAAGGCCCGCCGCTGCGTTCATCAACTTCATGAAGAGACGAGGGCCCAAATTCATGCCGAAGGGCAGCACATTTTACTGTAAGTGGTACGACTATCGTGAAACACAGAAACCTCTGATGTGGTTGATAGAAGGACACATGCAGGTACGCATCCTTGACGTCTAGGGAACACATCCAGTCCCCCCGCACACAGACTCTACTATGAGCACAGAGTAATCATATTGCAGCGTTCCAGCAGTAAAGACAGATTTAGAAATGACAGGACCAGGACTACCCTCAGGCCAGCCTGGTTGTTCTTGGGTACCACAAAAATCCTGCAATAGTAACCGAATCCCCTGTCTACAAGAGGAACACAGATCTATTGCCTGCATCTCCAAGAGCGAAAGGACCTCCCATAAAAGAGCCGGAGACCCGATCTGACAAAGAGGAGGAGAGGATGGTAGAAGTAATGGAAGAGAAAGACTGAAGCCCGTGGAGGCTACAGATAGGATCCACAGGTTGCTGAAAAGACACTTGCAGATGTCCTGGAAGAGAGCAACGGCCCCCCACAGGCGAGCTGTGTTCTCCGACCTTGACATCACTGCTTCTTGGCATCAGAGGCAGGGGAGGGAGAGCGGAAAAACCTGCAAGACGTCCTCTGCTGCTGCCTCCTGTTGTCGCTGGCCGAGCTATCAGGCCTCTGTGTACCGCGGTCCCAGAACCTCTTGAAGCCGGAGAAGACGGAGAGCTTGAATTAAATCCTACCTTGGAGCTGAGGGAAGGATTTCTGACCTGATTTTGTCAGAATGGACAAGGACTTGGCAGTTTGAGTGGAGGCTTTCTTCTTTGTCAACTCGTCATCGGTTGACGAATGAAAACGCTCCAAGCTCTCAAAGGGTAGATCCAGTATCCACTCCTGTACATCAGATGAAAACTTTGTGGCATGCATCCATGATGTCCTCCTCATCTCAATCCCAAAGCACAGCCCTCTGCTGGCTGCATCAATGTGGGAGATCGAAGACTCCATGAGGTCCTGCGCAATGGCCCGGGCATCTGCCAGACTGGCCTTGACGGAGGCTTGCTTATCTGAAGAGAGTTCGGGCAGAATTTCACCAAGCTCCCGCCACAGTTTCTGGTTAGCTACAACCAAGAGGGTATCCGTTTTGGCTTTCTGCAGCTGCAGTCCTGTGATCGAGTAACAGCGCTTTGCCAAAGACTCAAAAACGTGGTCTCTTATTGGAGAGGCAACTGGAGGTGGCTCCTGTGGAGGAAGAGGACAAAGACGATGGTTTAGTATACAACGAGGCCACAGCCACCACAGAGGAATGGGGCTGCGGGTGGGAGGCAAGAAGGATTGGCTCCCCGTCCATCAGCCTAAACCTACTGTCCAACTTCTTTTTCATCTGGGCGTTGGCCCTGGGTTTCTCCCAGACCCTTCGCGCCAACTGCAGGACACCCTTCTTGAGGGGGATGCCAGCCTGGATCGTGGTGCATTTCCCCAAGACCTCTGCTCGCACGCTCGACTCCTGGGGGGCTTTCTCGGTAAAAGAAGGACCCCCTCAAGAACTCCACCAGGCCATGAAGGCGGTTGTGAAAGTCTTTAATGGATGCTGAGGACTCATCGTTCTGGGCGTCGTCATCATTGTTCCCCCGCTTTTTCAAAGACCGAGGGGAATCTGGGCCCTGGGACACAGGTGCGAAGGGCCAAGGTCCAGAGCCACCGATGGGTTCACTGGCTGTTGAGGGGGGAGGCATTGGTGGTAGCAGAGGAAGTGGAGGTATCGGAACGACCGGTAGGGCTTGAACCGGTGGAGGGACGGCACCGGGGACACGCAGGTGGAAGGGTAGGAGTACCCAGAGGAGGAGGCCGTGCTGGCACCACCTGCAGGACGACCTCTGAGGGTAAAGTATGAGGAAGAGTAAGCGCTCAAAGAAGCGGTCCTCACAAGCCGCTGGGTCCCTATGCCCTCGGCTCTCCGAGGCGCTGAGACACTGCTCCTGGTCAAAGCGCTGAGGTGCCTGGGGCGTGTCGCTGTACGGCTGGGATAGGTAGATGTACCCCTGAGGGGCAAAAAAACCTGCACTGTAGGATTCGCTGCCAGAGAGCCGAGATCATCCTGCAAAGCCCATTCAAAGGACGAAAGCACTGGCGGGCCCCAAGGTAGATCCAAAATAGCCTTCTGGCAGGCAGACTCCGCCTCGTGCCGCTCTGCCATTTTGCGTCATGCCCAGGGCGGGGGGGGCCCTGAGCCAAGAGAGGCCTCAGACACAAGAGGATACAGCTTGGGTCTTGCACCCGAAGCAGAGGAGTCGACCTCAGAGATCCCTCTGGTAGGTGCCGAGCCCTCAGCCGGACGGTAGTCGTAATGCCCTGATTCATGGCCTCAGCACGAGCTCTGATTGGCTGGGGGCCCTCAGCACCTGTGCTGGTAGACATGCTGGATCTAGCCAAGGACAGACTCTTGGAGGTAAATCGCGATCCCTAGGGTAGAAGAAGAGGAAGAGTCTGATCGTCCTTTTGAGGACAGCCTGGTAGGGCCCCCGAGCCCTTCAGCTTGGGAGCTGGTAGCCTGGAAGGCCTCGGGTCTGTCCCCGGACAGCACGGAGGAGCCCCTGGGCCCCTCGGATTGGGAGCCGGTAGCTTCAGAGGTCTTGGGCCTGACAGAACCTGAATCCGAGGAACCCCGATTTGTGGGAACCCGGGGAAGGGGTCACTGCGCTGTGGAGCCGTGCTGAACAGAGGGCCTACCTTGTCTTGACGAGAGGTCCTGGAAACCAAGTCCTTAAGGTGAGGCGGAGAAGAAGTGTGGAAGATCTCCCTCCACCACGCCAAACGATTCTTCAATGACCTGTGACCGAGAGCGCTGCAAGCCGAACATGAGTCCCAGCAGTGGTCGGGTCCCAAACACTAAAGACAGAGTGCATGGTGGTCTGAAGCCGGGAATGAGCGGTCGCACGAGGCACATCTCATTAATCCTCCTGCGGCCGACATGCGCCAGGGAGGCAAGGCACAGCACCGAAGGGCAGTGAAATAAGAATTGAAAAAACAAACTGGGAACAAGCCGAAAGCTAACAAAGTTTCAGCGCTGGCTGCCAGGTCCGACACCATCCGTGCAAAAAAAGGGCCTGAGGTCAGGTGTCGCGCTATACTAAATTTAAAGGGAAAGCTCAATTTATCTGCTGCCAAACGTTCTGGTGTTGGTGGAATAAAGGGGATTTAGGAATATGTCAGCGATGCATTTTCCCCAACAACATGTACTCTGCAGTCCCAATCACAGACCATGAAAGTGACGATTGCTGGTTGTGAGCTGTGTGCATGGTGTAACCCAACAATGCATATGTACCGTCATAGTAAATTACTCTACATTCAATTACTGGGATGGAAAATCCTGTTGTATGATAATATAGGTAAAATGCATGCATCCATCAACATACCTTTAGAAAAGACCACACATCCACAATGCACTGGGACACCTGTGACCTTCACCCTTGCAGGTAACGGAGGATAGCACAGGGGCAATGTGCTGGTCTTGGAAGCAAGACCATGCAGAGCAACAGAGGTTCAAATCCCGGATCTGCGCTTAGAAACCAAACTGAGTTTTTAAGCGTGCTATAAAAAAACAATACAATACAGGTGACTCTGAATACCCCCAGCTACATGGCTAATGACACCTGTGCTCAATTCACGTAAGCCATAGGAGGTGGACTACAACGATGCACACATCAGGAGCAGGCTGTGCATAGAGCAGACCTTTGGCCTACTGAAGGGTCAATTTCTGAGTCTACACCAGAACGGAGGGGCCTTGATGTACAGGCCAGAGAATGTTGGACTAATATTTCTTGCCTGTGCCATGCTGCACAAAATCTGCCTTAGGCAAAATGACCCCCTGTTTAGGACATGCCACCCCCAGAAGAAGACTCACTACCTTCTGGTGCAGTTCTGTCCCACAGTGAAGCAGATGAGGGAAGGGATGGTTGTCTGGTGCATCAAAAACTGATCATTATTTCTGAACACATTGATAATCATGCTGCTCACCTTTGTATATAGACATGTTTTGAATACATCACATAACACAAAAGCATTGTCCTAGCATTGATTTAAGTGAACTAGTGTCAAAAACGTACATCGCGAACAGCCCTCGCCACTCACCTCCACCATCCACAACACACATTTCCCAACACCCCTCTCCGCCCACATCCACAGCACACCACCCCCAACAACCCGCCCGGGCCCACCTCCCTATTACCCAACACCCCTGCCCACCCACCTCCCCTGCACCCAGTGAAAAAGTTTGATGTGGCAACAATCATTTCCTTGGCCTCTTGCCCTTGCCAGGCCACATTTCTCAAAGAGCAGTGCTGTAGGGGGTGACTGAGGTTGACAGGTGAGACGTTGGCCCCCAGATATGCTTGAGGGTCAGGAGCATGCTGGCCTGCATTTACTCAACAAATGCAGATATGCCCCCCATCAGCTCTTTCATCCTCTGCCCCACAACAGATTGCCGTCGCTCCAGGTCCAAGGACCTTGCAATCCTCTGGGAGGCGCCCTGCACATAGCCACAGATTGTTTGCAGATGCTGCACCTGTGTACCTGCTAATGTCTCCATGTTAATCTGCTGCCCCTCCATCGCGTCCAGCCTCTTTCATATAACATCTATCGAATGATGTGCAATCGGCTATGGGAGAGGTGAGGCTGAAGCAGGGCAACCCGAAACCCCAGTCACCTCTGCTGCATTGTCTATTGGCAGAAGTGTCACCCTATGATTCCACGTCATGCTGCACATGTGACTGGTCGTCTTGCTCAGGTGACGAGGGGGAGTAATGGGTGCGGAAGAAGTTTGGTGAGTGCCGGTGGCCACAGCTAGCTCCTCGGACAACTATAGTGGCCATCTTTGGAGTGGCAGTGGCAGCTGCCGGGGGTGCAGCATTTGCAGGTGTGAGTGTAGTGCTGCCATCAGGTGCAGTGCCGGCCTTGGCATGCACAATGCTGCTTGTTGGGCGACTTGGCTCAGTAATGGGGAAGGACTATGGCAGTGTCTCCACTTCTTGCAGGTGGCCTGGCGCTGCTGGACCCTTCCCCTGGTACCTCACTCCTGCCCTTTACCGTGCTTTTACCATTGCAGGGCAGTGCAGTGGTGAAGGTTCTTCTTGTCGTCGCATGGGTGGCCTGCCATGGGATACCGATGGGCCTGCATACTCCCCGACTGCGAACCTGCAAATCATCATGCATTCTTGTATGAAACCTTGCAAGGCACTCATGGTACATGGTGGAAGCTCTTCATGCACACGTGTGGTCTGAAGGGCAGGGTCGATTGTAGGCCAATGTGTATGGCTAATGCATTCCCTTGCATACGCATGTGGGGGCATTGCCTCTGGATGCATTGGCATGTGGTTGCACATTTCCCTGTCAATTGGGCACGCCTGACATTTAAACAGTGCAAGACCCTTTGAGCAACGTCCTTAGGGTCAGCAAAGAAAGTAGGTAACACTAGCTCCTCTAAGTGGAAGCAGAGACTACTTTAGGGAAGAACGCAGGATGCGTTCTCAGGACCACCTTATCTCTGTGAAAAGTAGTGCAAGGCTGCCACCAGTGCCTGGATTTCACTAACCCTACGTGCAGACGTAAGACCCACCAAGAGAGGTGTTCCAATGGTGACTAGTCCGCGGACGCCATCGTTTCAAAAGGTTTGTGCGTAAGGGCGCCCAACACATTGAGGTCCCACACCGGGTGTGGTTTCTTGATAGGCGGGTAGAGCCTGGTGAGGCCTGCCAGATGTCGCATAATCACTGGGTTAGAGAAAGAGAAAACTTCCTACCCAGAGTTCCGGTAGGCTTCTATGGCCACCAGATAGGTATGGCATGTGTCTATTTGCACTCCTGAGTGTGCAGGAAAAGATAGCACATAGTCCAACGTGCACATAATCTGGTCAACCTCCTTTGATTCCGCCCAGTGGCAAAACCTAGTCCATTTGCTTTTGTACTGGTTCCTAGTAGCATCGATCCTAGCACCCTGTATGATGTCTAGGTTAGCCTGTGACAGCCGCAGATGCTTTAGTGTGACCTGTTCAGGAACCACGCTGTGAGGGCTAACTTCTGCGGAGCGGGTGGAGGACCCTGCCTCCCTGCTGTGATAGAAGATGGGCCGGGCCCAATGGAAGGTGAATGGGAGGCTTGTCCGAGAGGCTGAGCAGCTCGGAGAAACATGGTCTTGCTGGCCAACAAGGAGCTATCAGAATGATGCTGAGGTGGCGTGATTCTCTCATCTTGCAGATCACCCTGTGAACCAGAGGAGTGGGAGGAAATGCGCATGTGTTCATGCTGTTCCACTGTAACTGCAATGCATCGCCCAGGGAGCCAGGGTCCTGTCCCTGCCAAGACGTGAACTGAGGGCACTTCTTGTACCAGGTGGCAAAAAGATCCACTTGAGAATGCCCCGATCTGCTGAAGATCCCCTGAAGGACCTGATCGTTCAATTGCCATTTGTAATTGTCCGCTCCCAGTCTGCTGAGCCTGTCCGCCTCCAGGTTGGACTCCCCAGGGAGGTCGACTGCACTAAAGCAAATGTTGTTCTCCAGGGCCCACTCCCAAATGCTGACCGCTAGGCTGCATAGAGGAGGGGACCTGGTGCCACCCTGGTTGATGTAATACATGCTGGTGGAATTGTCAGTTTGAATGAGGATCATCTTGCCACTGCTAATCGGCAGAAAAGCTTAGAGGGCGAGCCATATAGCCTTCATCTCCAGCAAATTGACATGGGCCTCCTGCTCTTGGAGGGTCCAGACTCAATGGACGCTGCAGTGGTCTAGGGTAGCCCCCAGCCTTCCAAGGAGGAATCCGTGGTGGTCACTTGTGGTGCTGCTTGCCGTAGGGCCTGCCTGTCCACATGTTGCAGTCCATGGACCACCAGGCAAGGTCCTGGTGGAGAAAGGGAGGAATGCAGAAGTGCAGCTGCAACCTCATTTTGAGCCTCGTGTGAGGTACTGCCAGTAGGAACGCCGCAATTATACTCAAGAGATGTTCAAGAGATGCTCGTACCACCAAGCTGAGGTCATCTCTCTGATTAGAAAATTACATGAAGGCGTTATGCCTTCTTTCCATCAGAGGCTGGGGCTGAGGAGGGGGACTGAAAGAAGCCCTTGGCCCCTCCATCCTCTTCTGCTGCTTGCGGCAGTGCTTACTAGGAGAATGGTCCGGTTGTGTAGACCTCTGTTCCTGCAAGCCCCGGAACCCACCAAAGGCCCGCCCCTTGTCGGAGCATTGATGCGACGGGGTGTAGGACTTGGCTGTGGCCTTCGTGAGAATAGATGAGGGCTTTGCAGTTTGGGAACTGTTCTTCTTATCGAGTTTCTCATCGTTGGTGGAATGAAAGCAGTTGCCACCCTCAAATGGAAGTTCCAAGATGCGTTCCTGGACGTCCAGGTTGAACTTGGTAGCCGGTAGCGAAGCAGTCCTTCTCATGTCCGTGGCGATGCATATGGCACGGCCTGAGGTGTCTATGTGCGCCACGGTGCACTCCATGATATCCTAGGCCACCATTTTGGCTCCTGCCGGCCCCGCCTTGAAACGTGTCTGGCTTTGCACCGGACGTTCTGGAAGGAAGTCAGCTATTTCCTGCCAAAGCCTCTGATTAACAGCTGCCAGCATGGCATGGGGTCTGCGTTGGATTGACGAAGGTGCAGTGAGGCGTTGGAATAGACCTTTCCATAAGCCGCCAAGATCTTCTCCTTGCCTAGAAGTGCCAAAGAGGTGGCCGAGGACGACGGAGGATTGGAGTAGTGTGATGGTGCAGCGATCACCGAAGTGTGGTTGAGGATGTGCAGACAGCAAGAGTGGATTCCCCCCTCCAACTGCCTGTACTTGGTATTGAGGCGCCGATTGATAGGCTGGGCCGAATGGGGTTTCAGCCATTCCTTTTTGGCCAAGGCGACAACATCCTTCTGCATCGGAACCCCGTCCTAGTCGCAGGGCGTAGAGAGGACCACGGCCAGGACCACCGCCTCCAGTTGTTTCGCCTCAGGTTGAGGAACCCCCAAGTATTTGGCCAAACCTGAGAGCCGTTCATGAAAGGCCTTGGCTGAGGAAGGCGCGTCGGGGTCCTCCTCCTCCTCATCGGTGTCGCTGGCTGCTGTGGAACCGCCTGAACGTTGGGAGGCAGGGGAGCTGGAATCGAAGGACCCGGCGTGGGCAGCAGGGGCTGTGCGGAGGTACGAGGCGCTAGGAGGAATGACTATAGGCGCCAGTGGTGGAACCGGCAGGAGCATGTACCCGATCACATCCCGGAGGATGGCCCCCATCTGAGGAGACCTCATGAGCTTGGGGAATTTTTTAAAAAACCTGTCCTCACAGGCGGGTGGGCTGGTAGGTGGTATTTACGGAGTAGTGGGCAGCTGCTGGGGCGTGTGCATACTCTGCCTTGCAAGTTGCGGGGTAAATCTGCCCTGCGACGCTGAAGGATAAGCTGTAGGCCACAATCCTGGTGAAGACCACTCCCACCTCGAAACTCATTCTCCCACCTGCTCCGCACTAGGGGGCGGTATCGGACGAGCAGCCATTTTATCCGGTGCAGCGGCCATCTTGTCGGGCTGTATGCCATGTGCCTGTGTCGTGGTGCTTGCCTCACTGGACTCAGCCTCCTCCAGGACACTTGGCGATGGAGCTTGAGGCCTACCCTGCACCTCAGAAAGAGGCCTGGTAGGTGTATTGCCCTCGGCTGTGCCGCCAGTAGTGCTGTGTACAGGTGCCGCCTCAGACATCTGTCCGGTACTAGGGCTTAGCCCCTTGAGTGGCCACCCGGTAAAAGAACCTTGCGGTCCCTCAGCACTGTCTCCGGAAGTATCTAGCAACCCCTCGGCCTGGTGGCCGTTAGTAGAATCAGCCTCGGTACCTGTGCTAGTACGAGAACCTGAAAGGTCCCTCCCGCTCGGGGCATTTCTTTGGGAAGGAGTCACGTTTGCAGGGTGCAATGGAAAAAAGCAGCCCTACCTTGGGCCTTGACTTGTGTCTGACGAAGTTCTTCAAGTCCTTTGGAGGCGACTTCTCGAAGAGCTCCCTCCACCGAGCTTACCTGTTCAGAGCGCTCGGTGTAAGCGCGTCACACGCTGTACAACCCTCTCAGCTGTGATCAGGGCCAAGGGAGTGGAGGCAAAGAGCGTGGGGGTCCTACATAGGGAAGAGCCCTTCGCAGGCTGGAAACCTGCTGACGTCAACATGTGCCGGGAAGGAGCGTGGCGACAGAGGACCGAGAACTTCAAGTCCACCGTAGCCATGGGCTCAAATGTTTTATGGCATAAGGCAATGAGGACCACATTCAGTTCCCACTTTGGATGCAGGTTGCACACAGGTGGGTAAAGATGCAATAGACCATCCAATTATCTTTTAATGACAGGGTTTGGCAATGAAAAAGAGCAAGAGTCTGTGGACAGTTAAGCGGTGATAACCGACAAATAAGGCCTACAAGACATGTATGCCTGAAATTGCCAGATGAGAAATGAATGACAGGACTGTGTTGATGGTAGCTTCTCTGTGGTCTAGCCACCTGGATAATACTCATATTATTCGCAGACAATTTGAAACTTTCTAAAGATTTGAACTCAGGCACCAGGCTGCCAAGCTGAATGACTGTGGGGAGGGGTGCCACATCTGATCGCTCTGGTGAAGCAGGTCAGGAATCAGCGGAAGCCTGATGGGTGAGAAGACGGACAGATGCTGAAGCTCCGAAAACCAGAATCTGGCTGACCACCACGGGGCTATGAACAGGAAAGTGCAATTCGTTGTGTTCCTGAGCATGCATAGCGCTCGGTGAATCAAAGGAAGAGGCGGGAAGGCGTAGGACCTCATGTAGTGCCACGGAATCTCAAGAGCATCCCCCGGGGAAGAAGCCCCGAGCACGTTCCTGGAAGCATAAATAGGAAGTTTCCTGTTTGATGACGTTGCAAAGAGGCCCACTTCTGGCAATGGCAAAAAAGGTTGGAGAGGATCCGTGTTCAGCTCCCACTCGTAGCTGACCACAGCTCGCCAGCTGAGAGAGTCTGCAGTTGGCCTGGAATGTGCACAGCCAGCAGCCAAACACTGTGCTGAATGGCCCATTCCCAAATCTGATTGGCAAGATCTACAAGGGGAGGTGACTTGGTAACCCCCTGCTTGTTGATGTAAAACATGGATACCGCATTGTCTGTGCAGATGCGGACCCCTTTGTTCACAATCACTGGCTTGAAAGCTGTGAGCGCCAGGAAAATCGCAAGAAGCTCCAGATAATTTATGTGAAATTGTCTCTCCTGTGGTGACCATAGGTCGAACACCTGAAGATGATCCATCAACGTGCCCCACCCAATAAGAAAGGAGTCTGTTGTAATAGTCGCTTGAGGGGAGGGCTCCTGAAAAGGAGCACCCGCCGACAGATTGCTGGAAGATCGGTCTTCATGCAGGGTGGGACCGGAATCATTTTGGTGTCCGGGTCCACTGCCCAAAGCCAGGAACTCCTAAGAGCCATCTGTGTGAGTCGCATTTTGAGACGAGCAAAGGGAAGAGCAAGCACGCACAAGGCCACAAGGCCTAGGAGCCTCTGGAACCATCAGGCCAACATGCTCTCTGCCTGAATGAAAACTTGACATGTGGTTAACAGATCCGCCATCCTGTCCATAGTCAAGTACACTCTGCAGTCCATCGTGTTACAACAGAAACCCAGGAATATCAAGTACTGAGAGATCGTCATGGAGGATTTCCTCCAGTTCACCGACAGCCCAAGACCGAACAGGAGCTGAAGGAGGGACTAAAGATTGCTCGAGGCTTTCACTGGACAAGGTCAACGCAGAAGCCAGTCATCCAAATATAGATACACATGAATACCCTGTAGCCGGAGAAAGGCCGCGAAGTTCTTTTCTCCCAGGGAGAACCGCAGATATTTCCGATGCAGGCTCCAGATCAGGATATGCATATACGCGTCTTGAAGTTCCACAACGCTGAGCCAGTCGCCCTTCTGACGAGAGGACCTTATTTGGCAGGGCGTGATCATCTTGAATTTCTTTTGGGGAAGAGAAAGGTTGAACTGGGAAAGGTCTAGAATGGTGCACAGGCCAGCCTGGTTGGGTTTGGGCACCGTAAATAGATGAGTAGAAGCCCTCCCCTCGTTCCACTAGGGGAACAGGTTCCACGGTCTTGAGATCTAGAAGCTTTTGGACCTCGGCTCTGAGGGAGGGTGTCCCCAACTGCTGAAAGGGAGGATTCAAGGGTGGGGTAGCAGGAAGGGGCAAGCGGAAGCACGCCTGAGCGATGAACAAATGCCACCGGTCTTCAGTGATGTTTTGCCACGCCCCCAGATGAGACGAAATTAGTCCTCCCACCGGAGTCGCGTGCGAGCGCCAAAAAAAATTTTGCAGACTTTTTGGCCGAGAGACTACCTGCCCCTGAAGTGGAGGCTGAAGACAGAGAAAAACCGACCTCGTTGCTGTCTCCGACGGGAGTTACCTCTCGGCAGATCAGTCGTACGAGACATGTGGTCCTGGAACCCTCTGAAGCCTGGGGAGGACCGAGACTGATATCCAGATCTCTGAGCGTTGACTGGGGTCTTCACTAGCACCGACAGACTTTGCAGTTTGCGTGCTCGCCTTAGTCTTTGTAAGCTTGTTATCCATTGAAGAATGAAACAGCTCTTTGCCATCAAAAGGCAGGTCCAGAACTTTATCTTGGACGTCCTTCAAAAACTTTGTTGCATGAAGCCAAGCTTGACGAGAGGTGTCCACTCCCAGCATGAGGCCTCGAGCTGAGGTGTCGATATGGTGCACAGCAGCCTCCAGCATATCCTGCCCCAACACCCTGGCATCCAATAAACCGCCTTTAAAGTCTTCCAGCCTGTTAGGGAGAATTCTCATTTATGGCTAATTTCCCTCACCTAGTGAGTCCCCCAGCAGCTTTGCTGGACTTCTGGAGTTTATTTTTTGCCACTTGGTAAGAGTGTGAGCTTTTCCCCACTCTTACCTGTGTTTTGCCATGTGTACTTCTATGTTTTTGTGATTGTGGACTCTGAAGTACACCACTTCAGTAGCCCCCTTCTTTTTGTGTGTCACACAGCACCTTCAGTGCCGTGGCACAGGGTTGTCTTTGAAACTTCCCCGACTCCATTTCTGAGGATGACTACAGTCCCCCAGAAAAGGGTAAAGTTGCCATTAACTTTACTTAGTCAATCTACCACAGATCCAGTACACCCCATCTTCCATGGAGAACTGGAAAGTGCTAATTTGTATCCCTTTTTATCTGTACCTCCTAGAGCATTGTTTTGCTCTTTTAACATTTAGACTTGGCTGGAGGCAGTGGTATCTACCCTATCTTTTCTACCGCAATTATATTAGATAAATGTGGTACTGTTCTTGGCTATTATATTAGCCTCGAACATAAACCCGCTTGGCCAAATTGTCTTTCTTTTGGCTCCGGATGGGTTTATTCGCCATTTCTTTTTGTTGAAGTCCTTCTTGTGTTTTACTTTGCGCGGCAAACTAGGTTCGCCTTCTTTGTTCACCGTCTTTTGGCAGGCTTCTGCTCAGAAGCCCTCCGCCAGGCGCCTGCGTGTCTAGGTGGGCTGAGTGTTAGGGAGGGGTGTAGTCACCCCCTGCACAGGGTATCCTTGGAAACCCAAGTCGCACTTTGCCATGATTGGCTGAGGTGGTTGTCCAGGCTGGACAACCTCCCTGCTGGGTGATTGACAGCCAGGCTGTGTGAATGGGGGTATTGCGCATAAAAGGCAGGTCTCTTGGGCTAGAAGTCAGAGAGTCGCCACTGGAACTACAAGGAATCGAAGAGAAACGGAGAGAACGACGGCTGCTGCAACAAGGGCATAGCCGCATGGAGAGACTGACGCCCACTGACGAGTCGTCCCCCTGACAATCAGTTGTCCAGGTACGGATCAACATGGTGTCCCTCCCTGCGGATGTAAGCTGCCATCGGAAACAAGCACTTGGTGAACGTCCTGTGAGCCGACTTGAGGCGAAAGGGGAGAACCCGAAACTGGTAATGCTCGTTGCCAACCACAAATCGTAGAAACTTGCGATGCTTAAGATGCATTGAGATGTGGAAATAAGCATCTTCTAGATCCAATGACGCCAGAAACTCCCATGGCTGCACCGTCCGAATAACGTCTTGCAACGTTAGCATCCTGTACTTTTGGCACATTTTTCTTTAGCGGTCTTGCGTCCAGAATAGGGCGCCATTTTATGTTTGGCTTTTTGATGACGAAAAACTAGGAATTGGTTCCTTGTCCTCTTTCCGATTTCGGGACCTTTTCTATAGCCCCTTTCTTCAGCATCAGGCGCACCTCCTGCCGCAAGACCTGCAGGTAGATGCGGCTGCGATACCTTCACCGGTGGAATAGGGAGTGGCAGACGCCGGAACTCCAACAAGTGGCTGTATTGGACTGCAACCAGCACCCATCGGTCCGTCGTAATCAAACGCCACTCATCTAAATGTTGTCCCACTCTCCCTCTAAGTTGACTGCCCTTGTGGCTGTCATTGTTGAGGCTTGGACTGGCGGCCCCTAGTAGAGGAGGAGGCGGAACCCCTCTTTCGGTGACTTTGATAGTCCTTGTTCCGGTGGGCTGACTGGTAAGATAGACAAAACCCTTGAGAGGAATAGCTGGAGTGACTGGAGCCTTTGTCGCGGCATTCCACAAAACTGGCGTTCCCGAGGCTGCCCGAAATTAGTTAAACGCCTACCCCGTAGCGTCGCCAGGGACCTCCCAGTGTCTGAATCCTCCTTCATATTCTTCAGAGCCTCATCAATTTTCTCCCCAAACAGCTGCTCCCCCTCACAAGGTATGTCGACCACTTTGTGCTGTACCTCAGATCGGAAATCGGTACAGCGCAACCATGCCTGCCGGAGGAGTACGACCCCATTATTTATCTGTTTAAATCCAGATTCTGCCAGGTCCACCGCAATGTTAATTCTATGATTGGAGGCTTCCTCCCCCTCATGAACCAGGAGCACCGCCTCCCTCCGTTGCTGCTCAGGTAGATGGTCCAGCAGCAGTGCCAATCTGTGCCACATTTCCCTGTTTTAGCACGCCATGATGGCCAATGAGTTGGCCGTCTTCACTGTCGTCACCCCCACCGTCAGCACCATCTTGCCAAAAGCATCCAGCTTGCGGGCCTCATTGTCCGGGGGAGTCGCACAGTTATGCTGGCTACGCGCCTTCCTACTGGCAGCCGCTCACACCACCGACTCCGGAGAGGGTAACGAAGTGGGTAACGACGTGAGGCACTTTAGCGTGGACTCAGGTGCCTTAAACTTTTTTTTTGCAAGCAGCCCTTGACCGCAGGCTCCGTGAACGGATGGTGCATTGTGCGAAGACCCTCCTGCCACACGTGGTCCAAGATGGGGATAGAGAATACCGCCTTCCGCCTTTTCCCCATATCATCGAACAAAAAGCAGTCCTTTCTCTCCTCCTCCTGAGTAAGGCCAAATTCCTGGCAAGCCTTGGCCATCATGGCATGACAAGCGCCTACATCGTTTGGGGGCGAGGGCTGCGCTAGACTGCGCTGGACTGCTTGGGGGATCCACCTATGGGGCCGTAACCCAGGTATTCGCCTCCTTGGGCGAGGAGGCAACAGTCGAGAGCGTGTCTTGCGGAACGCTATCTGGGTAAGACTCCACCAGCTCCCCTTCTTCCTAATCCCTACGAGGAGGGGTGCATCCCCAGAGGCGATGGAAAAGATGGCCGAACCGAGTGAGATGTCTGTGGTTGACCATGGCGAGGGGCACCCCCACCTCCTGTCGTGGAACAGCCGGTAACTCCTACTCCAAGGGGTCCACTGGGTTTTGGGGTACTGAGAGCCGGGCATTCAACTGTCCGAGAAGCGACTGCAGCATAGTCAGAAACTGCATGGCGAGCAGGGGGTGCGGGTTGACCAATGGATACTGCGGCAGAACAGCCCTCAGGCTGCCGGACATGGATGGAACCGCCAGCCGTAGGACCAACGTCGAAGGGTCAAGGAACTGATGCTGCGACTCCTCCAGATTCGAGGCAAAATCGTAGGTCGAAGGATCTTGCTGTAGAATCTCCATCGGGAGCAAAGGTGCAAAGCCTGTCCCAGACTGCCACGGCCTCCACGGAAGCCAACAAACCGCCATCGGTCCCCAGCAGGTCTCCCTCAATCGGGCTCGGACCCTTTCCTTTTGAACAAAAGTTCAATAAAAAAAAGGTCTCTGGACTTCAGGTCCCACAGTGCAGCTTTCTTATTTTGCTCCCACTTCGTCAGCTCCCCAAAATGGCCTTCTGCAGGTTCTGGGAGTTTATTGGTTTTCCAATGGGGCTTTTCTAGGGTCAGGGTCGTCCCACCTGCCCCACAGAAGAATGGGTTTTAATGTTACACCCAGGGAATGAGCCTTGGCATGGGTCCTGTCAAACAACTCCAGCTGCCCCTGGTCTGGCTGCCTGGAAGCACAGCTCTCTTGCCACACTACAGCCTCTCCTGCACTCACAGGCCCAGTGACTTGGCAGCCTGTGCTCCTTCTCAGGGTTCCTTCCCAGAGTCTCTACAGCTTCTCCTTGGCTCCTCTGGAAAACACAATCCTCTCAGCCTCCACAGCTCGCTCAAAGTGTGCCTGTTGGCTCTGCTTTTTATACCAACTGGGAGGCTTAACAGGTTTCAGGTGGGAATGATTGTGAAATGAGGCCTGACCTTGCCTGGCCTCATTATCGGGACACAATTGCAACTGCCCATAGGAATCCCTGGTGCATTGGCTCCTATGGTTAACCTTCATAGCTCCCTTTTTCCTCTTCTTTTTCTTAGTATTGTAAAAATAATTGGGTGGGGAGGCAGGGTGAAATGGGGTTTGGGAGTGCAGGGGGGATATGGAATGGCACGGGCCATATTTCCTAAAGGCAGAGTGGGTGTGATGGTGACTGAGCACCTGACCCTGCTTGGTCTTATTAGTGGGACAGGGACATATCATTATAGGCAATCTTCCTAGTCTCGGTCCTTGGGTTTTTATAGCAGATGAAGGGATTGTGGGAGTTGAGGTTTTTCTTAGGGATAATGGATAACCCATGTGGGTTTTTGTCAGGGTGAAGGGGGCAGATGTATTGTTGTGGGTAAATGTGTTTTGGACGATAATATCCCATGATGACAGGGGATTTATGGTAGGGATGAATTGGAATGGAGGGGGGGGGGGGGTACCATGTCTCTCCCGAGGGCGTTCCTCCCACAGTCTCCACGGGTCACTTTCCCAGGTGATCCTCCCTCGCTTGTTCGCCCCCAGGATTGGGATCCAAGAGAGATGGCCCTCCCCTGGTCACCCGAGTCAGGGATCCCTGAGAATAGCATGGGAGAAACACCTCAGGTTTCTCACACCTTCCACCCAGCAAAGTAAGATCATGGTTCCATCCGTGAGGCAGTAAAAATCCCCCTGACGCACCCACATCCACCCCACCCCACATCCTGGGTACACGCCTGGCTTTTTTGTTTCCTGCCCAAACATAGAAAAAGCGAGGCCTTAAGCACCGTCCAAAATCCTACTTCCCCGCCAACTAAAGCAGTTGGAATCTGATTCTCTACTTACATCACTGAAAAAAAGGGATGCTGTGTCCATTCAAGGTAGGACATGCCTGCACCTCTCCCGCCTTCAGAGACTGTTTTGGCCTCAATGCTCCAAGGAAGAAGTAACATGGCATTCACCCCGGTCTCCAGGCAGGGAGATGCTTACATTCATGCACCAAGGTGGCATGAAAAGCTTGGTCTCTGTACCACCACTCCCTCCAAAGCATGATACGCATACCACCCTCACAAGCAGGAGCAATGAGGCCATCATGACTCTATCCAAAGTAGGGAAAAGCTAGGACTTCACACCCATCCCCAAAAGGTAGATGGAGCCTGGCCCCCATTCCCTTACCACCAAGCAGGGGGAGTTTTGCCTCCAACACTCCATCCAAATGAAAGGGGAGGAGGACTGGCCTCCAAACCCACTCCCAAATGTTTGGGGGAGTCTGACCTCTACCACTTTGACATTTGTATTTGTGGACATTTGGTGTCACAAGGCAAGATAGAGGGGGGGACATAGGAATCAAAAAAGAACCACAAAAACTGTTATATTAACCTTGTGACAAACTTACTGCGCAAGTGCATGACAAGGTGGTAGGTGGGACGGATGAGTCCGTTGGACAGGGAGGACCAAGATGGGTTAGTCCGGGAAAGGGGGCACGAGGGCAAGTGCTGGGAAAGGATGCTGGGAGGACTGGTAGTTGGTAGTCTGGCCCCTGTATGTCTTTGAAGGGACCAGGCCCTAGTCGCAGTGGCAGATGGAGTTAGCATGGGAGGGGGAGAGAGAAGGAAGAGATGAAAAGGAAAGTCTTGAGAAGTTTCCGGGAACTTAAGATCTGGCTAAGTCTGAGGCGAGGAGGAAGGCCGTTCGAGGGAGGAGCCAGCTGAGAAAAGGGATCTACCTCCCACTCTCTAATTGGAGAAACGTTTGATCTGCAGAGAGTTAGAGCCAGTAGACCGAAGGACTCTGTCCGGGAGGTATTTAGTGAGGGAAAGCTACATGTCAAGAGGTCCCAGGCCCCAGATAGTCTTGTGGATAATGCAAAGGGTCTTGAATTTGATCCTTGCGGTCACCAGGAGCAAGTGGAGAGATTTTAGGGCTGGAGAGATGCAGTCAGTGGGGCTTGAGGCCAAGGATAAGAATTGCAGCCCTATTCTGGATTAGATGAAGGGGGCAAAGGGAGGAAAAAGGAAGGTTGAGGAAGAGGCTGTTGCAGTAGTCTAGCCTAAAGAGAACCAGGGATCTGGAGATGTTCAGCTTCTGTGGGAATGTGAGGAAAGGAAGAATGCCCCTGAGGAGGTGCAGCTGAAAACTAGACTTCTTGGCAAGGTACATGAAGTGTGGAGAGAAAGAGAGAGGAGTCAAAGATGATCCCATGGGTATTTGCCTCACAAGTGGGAGAGGACCCATGGAGTCTGGCCAGAGAGTGGGGGGGACCGAGGAGCAGGTGTCCCAACGAAAAGGATCTCTCTTTACTGGCATTAAGGCAGAGATCATTGGCAAAGCAACATCATGAATATCAGTCAGGCAGTCATGTATGAGGGAGAAGGAGGTAGGGGAAGGCAGCTTGAAAGAGCTCTGGCTCATCTGCCTAACCCTGGAAATGAGGGGAGAAAGTGGAGATCAGGTGGGCCAGAGAGGCCAGGTAGATTTTGAAGAGACATGGCGATAGGATAGAGCCCTGAAGGATGCCACAGGTAGAGAGTGAGGTGGAGGAGAGAAAAGGACCAATTTGCACTTGGGAATGTCCGTTTGAAAGGAAGGTGGTCAGCCACTTCAGTGCCCAGTCCGTGATGCCTAGGGTATCATGGAGACAGTTTATGAGGACGGAGTGGTTGACTGTGTCAAAAGCAGAAGAAAGATCGAGGAGGATCAGGACAGAGGAAGTGTTTGAGTCCAGGTAAGAGAGTAGGTCTTCACAGGTGTTCAGGAACACAGGTTCCGCGTCTAGCTGCCCTGAAACCGGACTGCTGGTCATGGAGACAGCCAGCCATTTCGGCGCGGAGGATTCAGTTGGGGGATGACCAGCTTCTCTATGAGTTTGCCCAAAAAAGGGGCGATAGAGATAGGGCAATAGTTAGCTGGGCAAAAGGGTCAGCAGATGGCTTTTTATTAGAAGAGGGCGCACAAGAGTGCTTAAGGGGTTGAGGGAAGGAGCCAGTGGCAAATTAGTGGTTGCAAACGTCAGCCAAGGCTGAAGCGACAGAGGCGATGTTGTCATTGATGGTTCTGGAGGAGCAGGGGAGCACATTTTTAGGGGAGACTTTCAAAGAAAAGACAATTCTTGACATCTCATCTGGTGCAATGAGAGAAAGAGGAGAATATGGGGGGGAGAACAGGGGAATCCAAGGGTGGCAAGAGAAGGGGGGAGGGGCAGGGGCACAGATGACAAGACAGGATGTCCAGAGATTTTAAGGAAAAGTGTGTGGCCAGTGAAGAACAGAGGGCCTTACAGGGAGGAGAGGAGGAGAGGAGAACCTTTTTCACCATTTAAATTTATAAGCGCGCGGGAGCACGACCCTCAAAGACTGCGCTCCCTTAACCCTGCCCACCAGTGGCACAAATCAGTCCCCTTTGACACGTCGGCTTTATTAAACTGCTCAACCTCTCTGCTCTTTATTAGTGGGAAGGGTGGTGGGCATTATGGAGCAATGGGGACTAGGGACTAGGAGTACGTTAGTCACTCTGGTGAGTAACACTCAATTACTCCTACGTCCCCATCCCCTTTCCTCCACCCTGTACGGGCGATTGCCACTGATACAACGGCCCTGGCTTGACACTCTAGGCAAACAGGTTATGAAGGACTGCCGGGCCAAATGCGGCGTCAGCCCTGGCACTGGTATTCAGACAGTAATGCTTGTAGAAGGCCGCCGATGGGATGGCCCATGTCGCTGCCCTGCTAGACACCTAACGGTACATGGTACTGGAAGGCAACAGCCGCTGCCTTGGCCCTGAGCGCGTGAGCGTGCATGCCCCTTGGTGAATCCTTGTGCTGACATTTGTACGCCTCTTGGATGGCTGCAATCATCCATCTAGCTATTGAAGCTGTGGACGCTTGCTGTCCAGGTCTTGACCTGCCAAAAGTGACAAACAAGGCATCTGTCTTGCGAAAGGCCTTGGCTCTCAAGATACAATTTCAGTGTTCTTCTGACATCCAAGCAGTGGAGAAAATTCACAGCGTCTTCCTTTGGGTTTGGGAAGAAGGTGGAGAGCACAATTTCTTCATTAATGTGGAAGGAGGAGACAACCGTTGGGAGGAACCTGGGGTGAGTCCGAAGCACGACTTTGTCCCGATGAAACATGGTGTAGGGCTCAGAAGCCACCAGGGCCTTTCCTTGGGACAGAAGCAGAATCTGGTCCATTTGCTTTTGTACTGTTTATGAGTAGGCCGACTCCAGGCTCCCTGGATGATTTCCAGGTTGTTCCGCGACAGCTGGAGATGTTGAAGAGTTATGTGCTCCGGTACCAGGCTGCTAGGGCTAGCCTCTCTGGAGAAGGGTGGAGGACCGCCTCCACGCCCCTGCTGCAATAGAAGCAGGCCCCTCCCCAACGGGAGAGGAACTTCTGGCTGGGCTAACAGCTGCCGAAGGTCTGTTAACCAGGGCCTAGCTGGCCATTGGGGAGCTATGAGAATGAGAAGCAGCTGCTGGGTCTGCCGGATCTCTCAAACAACCTTGTGAATGAGGGGAGGGAGGTCAGAGGAAATGCATATGCCCATATACCATCCCAGGGGATCTGAAGCGTGCCCCAGAGGGAACCGTGCATGCCCCCCTGCCCCAGGACACGAACTGCAGATAAGTGCAGTTCTCTGTTGCAAACAGATCTGTGACCGGGTGACCACACCTTCTGAGAATGTCCTGAAGGACTCTCTGGTTCAGTTGCCACTCAAAGTTGTCGGAGCGTAAGCGACAGTCTGTCCGCCTCCAGGTTGGACTCTCCCGGATGGTGCACTGCAATCACCCACTCCCAGATGCTGAGCGCCAGCCTGCATAGGGGCAGGGATCTGGTGCCCCCTGCTTTTTGAGGTAATACATGCAGGTAGAGTTGTCCGTCCGAATGCAAACTGCACTGCTCCTGATTAGTGGGAGGAAAGCCTTGAGTGTGAGCCAATTGCCCATTATTTCCAGCCAGTTGATGCGATTTTGTTGGTCAGCCCTGTCCCACAGACCATATACTGAATGTGTCGCCAGGGTAGCCCCCCCACCCATGGAGCAACGAATCCATAGTTCTGGTATGTTCCGCCAATGGTGGCCTGAATGGCTTGCCCACCATGAGGTTTGTATCCTGCACCCACCACGTGAGGTCTTGCTGTAAGTGAGCGGGAATAGTGACTGGGGCTCCTTAATGACCCGATTCCTGATCGCCAGGATGCTGAGAAATGCAGGGGCAGCCTCCTCATTCCCAACCTGGTTTAAGCGATAGCAAGCAGGCATGACGCCAGAACACCCACAAGGTGCCGGAACCACCAGACCGGAGTTCCCGATGTGCTGAGGAAGTGAGCGACAGCAGCTTTGATCGCCACCACCTTCTCCCAAGTGGGGAACACCTTCCGCCTCTGCGTATCCCACAGCAGCACCAAAAACACCAGTGTTTGTGCAGGGTAGAGCTGAGACTTCTGGAAGTTGATTGAGAACCCCAGTTCATAGAATGTACTCATGAGACTGCCTGTTGAGTACCCGACCTGCTTCAGGAACCCCTGCTCGGACTAACTAGTCGTCAAGGTAAAGCTATACATGGTGGCCATCCGACCTGAACAGAGCTGCCACTGTGTTTATTAGTCTTGTGAATACCCTTAGCGCTGAATTCAGGCCGAACGGCACCACCTTGTATTGAAAGTGCAACCCCATGACCCGGAACCTGAGGAAAGCTTGATTAGACTGCACTACAGGCACGTGAAGATATGAGTCTTTCAGATTCAGGGAGCACGTCCAGTCACCCCCACGCCCCCACAGCGTATCCGCTTTAATAGCTGGCGTCACCATTTTGAACTTCTGCAGAGGTAGGTACAGATTCAGGGAGGATAGATCGAGGACCCCACACAGGCCATCCTGGTTCTTATTTTGAATAGCAAAGATGCCGCAGTAAAAGCCCTGCCTCTGCTGAGGGGGAGGAACATCCTCCACCGCCTCACCGTCTACAAGGAAATGTATCTCTGCTAAGAGTGAAGGAGTCCCGATCCGTGGGTGGGGGAGGGGCAGGTGGGCGGGGACAGTAGGGGAAGCCGTAAAACAGAGGAAACTACCGAAATCACCCATGAGCCCGTAAAGCGTGCACGCCAAGCTGGACTGCGAAGGGCCAAACTGCCGCAGACTGGGGTGCTGTGGATTTCAAGCGAGCCATCATTGCTTTTTTGGGTCAGAGGCTGATGATTGGGAGGGGGACCGAAAGAAGCCTTTGTGCGAAGATTTCTGGAGCTTTTGCCTATGTTGGCTTGGTGACCTGCCCAGTAGTGCGGAAGTTGAGGTGCTTGTTGAAGAGATCTGAGGCTTTGCGTTCATAGGTGCTGCCGCAATGACTGACGACAGTGGCTGGGAGTGAACTGAAAAGAGCAGTATGTCGCCCCTCTACCTGCCTGAATTTCGCATATAGCCCTTTATTTATTGGCTAAGTGGAGTGGGGCTTGAGCCCACCCTTCTTAGTCAAAGCCTCGACGTCCTTCTGCAACAGGGTGCCAGCTCTGGATTCTGCCTTGATGGTGAGTACTTCGGCCACACCGGCAGCTCCTTCTGGGGCAGAGGGATGTCTAGGTATTCTGCTAAGCCAGCAATTCCATCATGAAATGCCCTCGCCGAAGAAGGCGTGTCCTGTTCCTCCTCAGTCTTGCTGGTCACCTGCGTTAGTAAGGGCAACTTTGTCCGTAGGCATTAGTTCTGCCAGTGGAGCTGGCCCAGGTGCTGGAGCTGGAGGCGCTGTGACTCGAGCCAACAAAGGCATGGGCAGCAGTGAGTGTGCAGGCTGCGCAGGAACTGGCTGAGGCAGTGTTATGGGTGGAAGCTTGTCCTGAATTATGGCCTTAAGAATGTTCCGCATCTGCAGAGACTGCATAAGGGACAGTACCAACGCTAGTAGGCTCCTCGGTGGCGGAACCAGTAGGGCCCTTAGACCCCAGAACAGTTAAGCCAGTAGCTACAAGAGCCTCAGTGTCCTTCCTGCCGGTGCGAGGGTCCGGCTGACCTCTCCTGTCAACAGACTTTCCCGGAAAGGAGTCGCCCTTGTGGGGTACTTGGGAGAAGAGTACACATACCTTCTTGGTCTTTCTGCGTACTTATTCCTTAATGCTCTCAGGAGGATACCTGGAGAATAACTCCTTCCACTGCGCAAGCTGGTTTCTGAGGGACCAGGGCGTGAGAACGTTGCACACCGAGCAGTCTTCCCATCCGTGGTCGGCACCAGAGGCAGAGAGTGTGTGTATCTGAGATGAGAAAGGAACCGTCGCATGACGCAACTGCTGAAGCCAGCCGCGGCCGACATGCGCCGGGGACACGTTAGGGCACCAGTGGACGGTGTTCCTAAAACCTGAATAGTAGAAAAAATAAAAAAGATTACGGAAAATGCATGGAATAACGAGGCTTGAGGCTTCACACCCAGGAGCACTGGTGAAAGCAGTCCCCTATTGTTGATGCAGAAAAGAGGACTGGGGTGTGGCGCCAGTGGGCAGTTAAGGGAGCACATGCTCCCAGGGCCGCACCCCGCTTGTGTATCCATTTACAGGGAAAGTGTTATTTTTCTAGTGAAAAAGGTTCCATTCCTCTCCCTAGCAAGTGAGGCCCATACAGGATGGAGGAAAGGTGATGGGACATAGGAGTAGGAAGATGCCTGTCAAGAAGGAGAAGGTTGAGCTGAGAGCCCTGTGCCATGATAGTGCCATTATGATAGACATTAATGGGGAATTTGGAAGATGCGATATGAGCCAAGATCACTTCCTATCTGGTGCCACCAGTAATGGGTGAGGAGGAGAAAGGGGAGAGGACAGACCATATGAGGTGGGGGTAGGTCCATAGGTTAGAAGGAACAGCAAAGAGAATGTCAGTGATGGTCTGTTTGGAGGACGCATTGATGTAGGTGTCTGCAATGGGCAAACCAGGGTTGGAACTCAGGAGGGCCTGTTTTAGTTTCTTCCTTCCAGACGTTGCGAGAGAGTGAGGGATAGGAGATGGAGAAGCAGTTAGAAAAGATAGGAGAGACGGAGAGCACCATGGGGGGAAGAGACAAAAGGTGGGCAGGGAGTCAGGATAGCAGGGGAGAGAATCAGAAACACTATGCATGGATAGAATCGCACCAGATTGCCAAAAAGACAGAAATCAGTGAGCATGCTGGAAATGATTTACAGCTCATGAATAAACTAGTAAGTACACCTACATTCGATTTAGGACAGAAAGCAGTACAAAATTGTGGATGCACAGTTGGAAGTACAGCAGAGAGTAGAACAGGGTTTTACATTATTGGTTTTCTTTTTCTTATGAAGCAGGGCATTAAGAAAGCAGTAGAGAAGCAATCAGTATGAGGCACATAACGATGCTTAGTACTGTTGGTGCAGAGATTAGAGATTAAGCAGGTAGGAAAGGAACAGTCAGCAATTTGAGCAGTCGCAGCCTAGAAATACTTGTGTATGAATGCCATATCATATCACAGTGTCCAAGGGAGGTGGGTGGCCCAATTCGATCGGAAATTGCTTACCGGGGCAATTGCAGTCAGGATTTTGAATCATGGTCAGAGAGTGCAGGGGACCAAGTCCACATAAAACCTTTGGGAAGTGATGCCGAGTAGCTGCAGGGAGAAGAGCTCCCTCCGGC
This sequence comes from Ambystoma mexicanum, assembly GCF_040938575.1. NCBI lineage: Eukaryota > Metazoa > Chordata > Amphibia > Caudata > Ambystomatidae > Ambystoma > Ambystoma mexicanum. The sequence goes on along the minus strand of NC_090922.1, from coordinate 619,010,500 downwards.
TCCAGACAGGGGCCTTGGAGCTGGGGGCCAGCGTTTGCCTGCCGGGTCCCTGGATGGCCAAGTAAAGTAGAAATCGGCCAATCATGAGGCAGTCAGGAAGCCGCACAAGTGCCTACATTGGAGTCATCGATTTTCAAGTGGTCTCGCTGCCTGGAATGCCCCATAGAGGCCAAAGGGCTTACCTGAGTAGTGAGGGGGGAAAAACAACCCTTGGTAGAAGTAATGGCAGCCTGATGCGGACGGAATTCAGATGGGGAAGCATCCAGGTTGGCATTGCTTGATGTGGTGAATGAAAGCAGAGCAGGCTCAGACAGGGGCCTTAAGCAAGGGTATCTGTCTTCAAAATCCCTGACAAAAGAGGGGGTAACTTGGCCACCATTTCCCCTCCTAAAACAGGAAAGCTCTGGCCTCTATCCCTCTCCAATGAAGAGGAGCCGGACCACCACCAAAGTCACTTTGAGCCTGCCATCCAAACACTATGCAAGGGAGATGCCTGGACTCCACTGACCACCAAAGAAAGGTGACCTAATAATCTACCATTCTGCCAAGGCAGTAAGAGCATTGTCTCTACCACACACTGTCCCACCCACGACATGAGGTAGCATGAGGTGTAGCGTGAGTACAGTTGTATCCAAGCAGATATGTATCAGACAAGCTCATAAGCATCCATGCGCCTGTTACGCTCACTTGGTCTCGGTGGAGGCGTTGGGGCACAGTTGCAGCCCGTCTGGGAATTAGGCTCCCCCTCATTTGACTTCTCCCTCTGCACTTATTCTGTGAACTGCAGCAATAGGCAGCGCTGCTTAGGACTGTTGCTGATTATTATTGTTGAGTAGCTCTCTGTCCTGCTACTTCTGGCAGGGGCGCTTGTCTGACTGGGACCGAGTTCCTTCACTGGTTCCTGCATGTGGTAGTCCAGTCCAACTGCGACTAATCCACTTCTTTCCAGATGAGTGCTTCTGCTTGTCTTGGTCTTTCCCCACCTGTTGCTTTCTGTCTGCTTTCAGCCTGCTTTCGCTGTATTTGTATAGTTTGTTTGCTGTTTTGTTGTTTGCCCCGTCTTTAATATTGTTCTTTTGCTCTCTCTCTCCGTGTAGGTGGTATTGCGGACCCTGCAGCAGTTGCAGAGCTTGAGATGCAGTCAGAGTGAACGAGGAATGGACCCACAGTGGTCCGATAACAAGTAAGAGATCTTCTAGCGCTATTCGCGTGGTTCACATGCGGTGCGACTTTAGACTGATGGGTGATGACTTGCCTAACCTTGCCTTTCGTCTTCTTTCACAGGAATCAACTTTGTGGATGAGGAGCGCGGCGTCGGGATGAAGGTCGCTGGGTTCCAGAGGGCGAGTATGCAGCTGCGATGAGTGCCGGATTCCAGCAGGTGAGTGTGCAGGATAATGATAGAAGGTAAGTAAGCTGGTCCAAGCGGCGTTGAGCGTCACGTTGCATGTGAATGCAAAGTAACGCGAATCGGTGGCATTAGGACTAGAGCAGCTTATATAGCTGAGCTCCTGAGGCCACACCCACCAGTCCTGGCCTGCTTGCCACACCATGCCACTCCTAGAGTCTGCACTGGGCCTGGAGAGCCGCCCCCAATAGTATGCTTGTGGAAATGCTCCCGAAATAAAAACACATGGAAAAGTTCTTATGAATGAAGCACCAATTGACCAAAATAAAGCGTTCCTCTTTATATTTTTACATGAGCCTGGCGCTTTTAGTACAGCCTGGCCCCCTATGTACATGCGTCCTGTGACCCATTACCCCATCACTTGATGGTGTGGTGTCTGTGTTCTTGGGCCAGTGATCAAGACAGCGCCTTCTCTACGAGGGGAGGAAGGGTGGGTGCATGTGAATCTAAGCAGATACAAGCATCAGAAATACAATTACGGTGAGTAACGTATCCCTTCTGAGGCTTGTGGAATCTGCTTAGATCACATGCTGTGCATAGATTAGCAAGCAGTGTTAGAAGAAGGGGGTGGGATGTGAGAAGGTTCATGGGCGAACAGATGTCTTAGAACCACTTGTCTTGGAATCAGTGTCAATGCAGTAGTGCTGAGTGAAAGGGTGTACTGAGCTCCATATAGCTGCTTTGCAAATGCTGTCTCGAGGGACATTTACAATAAAAGCCAGAGTGGCTCCTGTGCTCCTTGTGGAGTGAGCTCTGGGCGTAAAAGGCAGTGTCTTGTCCGATAGGTTATGGCACAATTGTATACATTTGACTATCCACCTAGAGATGGCATTCTTTGAAATGAGGGCACCTTCTCTGCCCGGCGCTATGGAGGCAAACAGTTGATCTGTTTTTCTTAGCGGTCTGGCCTTGTCTACATAGTAGAGGACCGCTCTCTTCACATCTAGTGTGTGGAGTTTTAACTCAGCAGAGCTGGTGGGTTACTGGAAGAAAGCCGATAGCTCAATAGACTGGTTTACGTGAAATTTAGATATGAACTTAGGGGAGAACCTAGGGTGAGTACATAAAACCAGCTTGTCTTTGTGTACAATGTGGGATATATTTACCCACTCAGCTGCGCTCCCTTCCATAACCAAGCTGCACTTCAGCAGAAATAGCAAAATGGCTGCGCTGGCTCCTGTGAGCACCACTGCCTCACACTAAAACTGTTTTGCAACAACAAAAAGATGGCTGCACCATCTTGCCAAGCACATATTGGGCAGGATGGAACAAGGGGGCACACTGAGAAAGCCTGCCGTGTGTTCTTAGATGTGCAGAAGACGGGCAGTGAAAAAGCAGCGCTGCTTTCCTGCAAGCCCAAAGTTCCCATTGAAAAAGGGAAATATTTACATTTAAAAATGATGCCGCTCTGATGCTCTTTTTCCTCCGTTACTCATCACAATACTTCTATGAATGAGACCTTGCCATGCCCCTCCACATTCACATTGTGCTCTAACCAGACAAGAGCAGTATTCCAGAATGACAGGCTGTTCAGATCTGAAGAAATCAAAAGAAGCTTTACTTCAGCTACACGGGAAACGCTTTACTTTTTGGCTACAAAATGTCAAGGATCAATGCGTCAAAAAGGCCCTGGCTCTCTGGGCCTATGTCAATTTCAGTGCATCTGTGTTTAAACAAATTGCTGTCTACAAGAAACTAACGCTGGCTACAAAATGAGGGAATTCAGAGGGAAGAGAAAAAAAAAGAATTTGCAAGGAAATGGTAGCAGTCACCACACGTTTAAAATGTACTTTTGCAAACTAAGAAACATACTTGTTTAAAAGGTGTATTTTGGATAAGGCCCTGCCCTTACCTAACAATGTGAAGGAGTTTTGTGCTGTGAAACAGATATGGGGGAGCTTATTCAACAGGCTTTATTCTGATTTATAACAAAAATAAATAAAATAAGGAATTAAATTCCATTTGCTACATGGGGAAATCAGTCCCAAACAGGTTTCTGCATGGGGTTTGCCAGCAACAGAAGGCCCCTCACAGTAGATGCTAGATCACACAAGTGACAATTGCTACCTTACCAGACTTTCGTCTGGGCTAAGGCCTCTTACAATGGAACTTCTGGGACACCAACTTGTGAAGTCAAACATTCAATCAAACTGGGAAACCCCTCCCCACACTGGGCTGTATTGACAGTTGGAGGTAGCTGAAGAGAAAATAATTTTGTCCCAGGGAAGGACAATGGATGCCCATTTGTTTCCAAAAGACTATTTTATTAAGAAACTTTGAAGATGGTTATTTTTGCAATAGAAATTCACAGGAATGTAAAAAGTTGATAGTTTTAATGCAATTGTGTGGGTTTTAATTTAAGACGTAGCCTTCACTGCCACCTTGGGAACAGAAATAGCAGATAATTGGTTTTTCCAAGGAAAGTGTACATGAAGCCAAGGTAAAATTCAATACTGACATGCCTGATGATAATCCATACACACGTGTAAAGTTATAGAATTTTGGCCAAATATTTCACACTAAAAATGACAAAAAATGATTACGACGGCTGAATAATGTCTTACAAATTGTAGAGTTGGACTGGTATGTTCTGCATAAAATATGTAACCTGCTTATGTAATTTGTTAAAAAGGCCCCAACTGTACAAACGTGCCATTTATGGCAAAACTGGATTTTAGCTAAAGTAACTGTGGGAGGTTCTGGGCTTTGTGAAACTTGCATCATAAATCTGACATCATGCCCTTGAAACGCAACCAGCTGAGAGGAAGACGGTAACTATCACCCCTGGCCAATCCAGTTAAGAGGCGTGCTTAGCTAAGCCTGCCCTACCGTATAATTCTATGTCGTCACCATGCTCTATAAAAAGGGTGGCTGACAGAACTCTAGACACTCTTTCCTGAATTTCCTGCACCTGCATTCCTGATCTTCTACATTCATCTTGCCAGATTCCAGATCCCACTGCAAAGTCAAAGCATAGCTGATTCTATACCAGCAAGGTCAAAGCAGTGCTGACCATCCCAGCAAGGCCTCAATCCAGAGATCCCACTAAAAAATCCCAATAACCAAAGGGAAAGCTGTGGGAAGCATCCTGAGACCTGACCGGCTTTCTGCACACTAAATGCATGCCCGCTGCAACCCTGCCATCCAGCTGTCCTGATTATCCGGTGATCAGACAGGCCCAGCTGTTCTGCTAGGAGAGTCCAGCGCTACCTGGTGACCCGAGCCCTGGAGACCAGAACCTGGGTGACTATGCCTAATCCAAAATTTAAGAGCAGACTGCGAGTATCACCCACCCCATAACACAGTCTACCCCATCCTGGCTTTTGTCTTTGTTCCACTCTCTAAGCAACACTATCCATACCCTGATAACTTGTATAGACTGTTCCAATTTTCTGTCAACCCTGTTCTTGTTTCATAGCGTTGGCGCAATTCTTTTATTAACCTCATCTTGTAACTAATTAGTAATATTTGGAGTAATATAAATTCATTGCCACATAGATCAGAACCCAGAGGGAAAAGGTTGACGTCGCAAATCAATCTTTGAACGTACCATGGCTTTCTTTAAATATAGTCTAAATAATTTAGTTTAAGTAAAATTTGCCTTTCAGTTTTAAAACTGATTTTCTCTTTTGAACTGCTCTATTGACCTTAAAACGAACCTCATTCTACCTTCCAAATCCATCTCAATTCACCAGCTATAACCCTCCTTTCACTTTTGTATTGTCCCTGTGCAGTACACCTATCACCCTGCTCAAAAAACGCATTCCGATTCAGTGTTTTTCACCTGTTTTTTTTAAACAAATGTTTTGGCATTTAAAAACTGCAACTAAAAAAAATGTAACTTTTCCATCTGTAAATTCGGCTGCACTGGGTTTTCAATTTCAATCTGTTTTGTGAACTGTATGCTTTTGTGATACCTTACCTTATGGTTGATAGTGATATAACATCACTAGTACTGTGATAAAACATATGTATATCATTACTTAAACACACAGAATTTGATTATTTGTGAGTTGAGGGAACATTGCAGGGGGAAACCTTAAGTTGGGTGCTATGCATCCTAATTCAAAAATTGCTCCTATTCCTTTGTGCTTTGGATATGTTTTACTAGAAGTTTTACCAAGTGCGTCGCTTCAATTTCCATTGTCATTATCACCCCATTGGTGATTGCTGCCCAATATTAAAATTTGGGTGATTTTTGGGAATTTTTAAAAATAAATATTGTATTGTCACCAACTGGCCTGGTTCATGGTCCATTGTGACCCGGGGTCTTTGTAAAAAGGGGGTGTGAGACGGGTCGGGTATCGGCTCAATTTGAATTAGTTGAAATTAAAGAAAAAGCATTCCTATTGAGCACCACATCCCAGGCTAAAACCAAGTGTCCTGGTCCAGTGTGTGACGCCCAAATGGAATCCTTAACAACAAAGAAAGGATCCTGCACTGACAATGCTTGTTTTTCACTAACACTTCTTATCGAAGTGATGGTCACTAAGAAGGCAGTTTTATAAGTCAGGTGTTTGAGACTAGACTTGTGCATCGGCTTGAAAGGGGGTCCCATGAGCTTAGCAAGTACAACATTGAGATCCCATCCTGGCGACGGGTTCGAAATTGGAGGGTGGAGTCTCTTTACTCCCTCCATGAATGCTTTGATGACAGGTACCTTGCACCATGAGACTTTATTGTGGGAAGTGGTATAGGCTGACAAACCCGCCATGTGGACCTTTGAGGAGTTGAATACCAACCCTGCATCTAGCAAGAGGAGCATATAAGTTAGAATGTGGGAATTCTGTGGGGTTAATTTGTTTAGACTGGCACCAAATTACAAATTTCCTCCACTTGTCAAAATAACAGTGCCTAGTGTTAGGCTTTCTTGATTCTTTTAAGATATCCATACATCTCTGTGGCAGATTAAGATCTGCAAACTCTATGACCTCAGGAGCCAAGCTGCCAAGTTCATTGAGTGAGGGTGAGTGTGCACTGTTAGTCCCCCGTGTTGAGTGAGCAGATTGTACGGGCACAGGCATTTGATGGGATCACATATCACCAGTTTGTGCAGTTGTGGATACCAGGGTTGTCTTGCCCATATAGGAGCAACTAGGATGGATCTTGTTCACCATCTTCCTCATTCAAGGCGTTGCGGGGGAAAGCGTAAGAAAGTTCCCCTGACCAGTTCATCCATAGGGTATTCCCCTTGGAGCCTGGCTGGGGGAAGCTGGACGCCAAGTCTGGGCATGGTCTGTTTTCATTTGTAGCAAACAAGTCTATTGTGGGGAAAACCTATTGAGAGAAGAGGTGTTCTACTACCCCTGTGTGTAGTTGCCACTCATGTTCTTCTGGTAGGGGATCTCTGCTCAAGGAGTCTGCGAGAGAGTAGAGTTCCCCTGGAATGTGCGCTGACAGGAATATTTTCCGTTTGAGTGCCCATTTCCAAATTTGTTGCGCACGCTTGGACAGATTTGGAGAATGTGTGCCCCCCCAGTTTGTTGATGTAAAACATTGCCGTAGTGCTGTCTGTCAGGATTTGCACAGATTGGTTCGTTGGGTGAGATTCAAACACCTGAAGGGCTTCGAAAACTGCCAGTAGTTCTAGCAGATTGCTGGGGTAATGGGCTGCCGCGCGAGACCACAGATCATGTGCTGTGTGGTGAAGGTAGTGAGCCCCCCACCCAGCGAGCGAGGCGTCCGTCGTGACAATCGCTTGTACTTCCGGATTGTAGAAGGGTTTCCCCTTCAGCAGATTTTCTCTTGTCAACTAGCGAAGATTTTGTACTAGTGGTGGTGAAACGACCACTAGATCATCCCACTGACCACTAGCCTGAGACCACTGTTTCGCCAACCACTCCTGCATCGGTCGCAGTCACGCGTGAGGAACCAGGTAAATGCAAGATGCCATCATGCCTAACAAACAAATCGCTTTGCGCACCCTTATCTGGCGGCCAGCCTGATGAGGTATTTGCAGTAACATATTTTGGACTCTTTCCTCTGACGGAAAGACCAACCCCTCTTGTGTGTCTATGACAGCTCCTAGGAACTGTTTGGTTGTGCTTGGCACTAGACTTGATTTTTTTCTAGTTGATGGAAAAGCCCAATTGGAAGAGTAGGTTGGGTTGACGGTTCTCTGAATGTTTGCCTGCAAATCAGGGGGACTCCCCTGTAATCAGCCAGTCGTCCAGGTAAGGGTACCCTGGGATTGCCTCCCTGCGCAGGTGTACTGCCACCACCACCACCACCACCACCAGTTCCTTTGTGAATACCCTTGGAGCAGATGCTATTCCAAAGGATAGCACTTTGAATTGGTAGTGCTGGTTCGCTATCTTGAAACGCAAGAATCTTCTGTGCGCTGGGAACATTGAAATATGAAAATAGGCATCTTTCATATCGTGTTGCCATGAAATCCCCCTTAGTTAGTACAGCGATTACCTCTTGTAGCGTAGTCATGAGGAACCTTTGTGGCTTGACATATTTGTTTGCAGGGTGCAAATCTAATACTGGGCGCATAGTTAGAAGTTTCTTTGGCACAAGGAAGTAAGTTGAATAAATACCCTTGTTTACCTGGTTGGACGGGACAACTTCTATGGCATCCTTTAGAAGAAGCGTGGCGACTTCCTCAAGGAGGATACGCTGGAGTTCCATGGAACGGGTCTTTTTTGTGGGGGGGGTGGTTCCAAATTGTTCGAGGAGCTCTAAAAAATATCCACCTGTTACAGTAGACCGCACCAATCTGTCTGTGGTGATTGCCTCCCATGCATGGGTGAAGGTGAATATGCGCCCTCCTACTGGAGAGGCATGGGAGGGCACCTAGAGGAGATAGTCACTGCTTTTGAGGCGGAGTGCCGCATCGGGAGCAGTTGCCTCTATCGCGTCCACAGGATTTGCGCACTCCTCTGGGGTAATTCTGGGAGGACTAACCCCAATTGTTTCCCCAGGTAGTACCTTAGCTTTGGGTATAAGTGCAACCCCTCTGTGAATTTTGCCTGTGTGATCGAAGAAAATTCCTTTTTCCCCCCTCTGGCCAGTAGGTTTATGGGTCAGTTGGCTCAATGATTTGAGAGTATCGTATTCTTCTTTGGGCATCTTTAAGGCATCTGACAGCCTTGCCAAAGAGCACATAGGGCCCAACAGACAGGTTTATAAGGGTTGCTTGCGTCTCTGGTTTAAAACCAGATTGGCGCAACCAAGCACGACGATTGACAATAGTCCCTTCTGCTATTATCCTTCCTGCGTTGTCCATGGCTTCAAGATTGGTTTTTAATAAGCAGCTTGACACTGCTCTGCCTTCTGCTGCTACCTGGGCAAGCTGAGACTTAAGTAGCTCGGGGGCCGAAGACAATGAAGCCGAGACCTCATCCCATTTGTGGCAGTTGTAACTGGCCAACAGGGTAGAATTGTTTGCAATCCTAGTCTGGAATGCCACGGAGGAAGACACATTTCTGCCCATCGTGTAAAGTCTCTTGCTTTCCTTGTCAGGCAGGGCCGCAGAGGAAGCTACGGGAGTACCAGCCCTCATCCTTGTTGTATTGACAACTAATGAATCGGGCTTCAGTTGCCCTCTGCTATACAGCAGGTCTGAAGGGGCAGGTCTAAACAGTTTCTCTATGCGGGGGATCACTGACCACATAAGATTAGGTGTCTCCAGCGATGGCTGTATTTTTCGCTGAATGGACTTGAGGAGAGGTATAAACTGCGTAACAGCCTTCTTTTCTCCTAGGATTCCTTCTACAAAATCCTTATCTTGGTGTACTTCCTGAGTTTCTATCTGAAAATGCTCTGCCGCCTTGACAAGCACTTCATTTAGAAGGGGTTGATTATCAATGGGTGAATCCATGACCGGGGGATTCTGATCCACAGGCAAGTTCATGGGATACATATTTGCCTCAGGGTCAACCTCAGGGTCTTCATTGTCCCCCATAATAAGGGTCTGATACATTGTCCCAGTATAAAGGGTCAGCTGCATCGTCCCCGTAATAAGGGTCAGCTGCCTCTTGAACAGAGAGGTCTTCAATGTCTGAGTCCGGGTCATAGAGATCAATGACTGTACCTTGCACTGGATTCTCGGGGCGAGACCTCTTAGCAGGGGGTTGAGCAGGTTGAGCAGGGATCTGTGACCCAGAGGGTGCTGTAGTGGGGGGGGGAATGGTAGCTTTTAAAAAAGGCAGTGTCCTTTTCATAGAAGTTGGCCATGAAGGACATCCTCCTCATGACCCTGTCTATATCCTCAGCCGACCATTGTGCAGAACTAGGGATGACCAATGGTTGGGAAGGGAGCCCTAAATCTTCATCTGTAGGAGGTAGTAAAACAAGTTCTTTGGGGCTAGCTTCGAGACGTCTCCCTATGAGGGGTCTTAGAGGACTTTTTCTTGGACTCTTTCTCTCTCTACCCTGGCCCCCTGAAACGTGTTTCCCCGACTGTTTTGGGCTTAGTACCTGACTTGACGCAGAACATCGAATTTCGGGTGCGGGCTGAACCAGAGCCTCGTCCATGGACGATTGGCCCTCGTGGGAGTTCTTCACACGATGACCGTACCGTCCTTCGACAGCTGGGACCTGTCATGCGGCGATCTCAAACGAGAGTGCCCAGAGGACAGATTCCACTGACCTTTCCCTGGATGTAGTGCGTTGCTGTCCGCTCGACACGTGTGCCGAGTCTCGGCCTTGGGTTGTGTGCTTAGTGGTGGATGAAGTGATAGTGCTTCCGCCGCCAGGTGTTGTCCCCATAACAAGGACGTCGGCCTGTCTTTCAGGGTTGGTGGCCTGCGCTTGGATAACTGAAGCCACCCAGTCGCCTTCAGAGACAGCAGCGTTGCTGCCTTTGTTGAGAGCACCTTCTACTTCCATGGCCACGAGCTGTCTGGCGTAGTGGGCCCATCGTTTGGTAGATCGGTCCTTCAAAGTCTTGGACTTGAAGAGCCTACACGCTCGACAAGAACCCTCGACGGGGCTTCTCGGGAGACACAGGTTACAGACTGGGTGTTTGTCGACCCACAGAAATTTCCTATTGCATTTGGGGCAAAATTTAAAGGGGGTCTTGTCCATAACGGAAAGTACATGTAGTGTAAGAAAAGGGGCATATACATTCTAAAATGACCCCCCCTCACTCTCCCTACTGTGTGGGCCGAAGCCCAGGGCGGCCTTGCAAGGCCGAAACAGATACGTCGCAGGAGTCTTCCGACGGTCGTCTTTATTGTCTTCACTGGTGTGATGTTTCGATAGTCGGTGATATAAAGAATAAACTATCAGTAATTGAACATTAGTAAATGGCTATAAGCCGAAAGAGTAACTCCGCTATATGCGTCCGTCTAGAATGGCAGTAAAAACTATATGAGGGACCTCGACGCATGAGGGATAATGGGTACAGTGGAAGTCACATTAGGGCTAGTATTACTGGCACGCCCTGTCATCCCTTTTCGAGTTTCGTAAACAACTGCAATACTCTGCAGCTTCCACTAGATGGCCTATGCACAGCATGTGATCTAAGCAGACTCAACAAGCCTCAGATAGATGTATATAGATATATATATATATATATATATATATGTGAGTTTTCGGGAATGGAAAGAAATTAAAGGGGATGGGGGGTTCAGGGGGGCTGGGGGGGGATGGTTGGGAGGTGGGGTTAATTCCCCCAAAAATAAATGTAAAAAATGTTATGAGGTTTTTTTTTTCAAACTGCAATGGTTGATCTCGCAATGAAATGACATGGAACCTCCTTTACTGCCCAGCGGGTTATCAGCCCTCCTCTTAACAGCTTGTTACTTTTCTTCACCTCCACGGGGCGTTCTGCCTTCTCCCACTGTGTGCAGCATTTGCTGTGAAGCGCCCCGGCGTCCCACTTTCCCCAGCTGTGCTCCCCGGTTATGTGCAGCTACTTCGGCTTCCCTCGCAAGCTTCCGTGGTTGCTGCAATTTGCCGGCAGGTGAGGTAAGCGCCCTGTCCTTCCTCAGGCTGGCTTCCGCCATCTATGGGTAGCGTTCCGCTATCACTGCCCATGGAACGCGAGAGCTCAGACACTCCAGCTTTTCTTCTTGGTGGTATTGGCAGTCCTTCAGCGTTGGGCAGCACTCAGTCTGCTCCTCCCTGATCCGCGGTTCTGGCATGCAGCGAGGCTCTCTGAGAGCGGGAGCCGACTGCTCCTGCCAGTTTCTCTTCCTCCTGGAACAGCTGTTGGTGTTTAAGATTCCACCACGGTGCCACTCCTTTCAACATCTAGAGAGCATGCTGCTGGTTTCTGGGCTCTGCAGATCTTCATTCCACTATTCCTCTTCCTCGTCCCAGTTGTGTAGTTTGGGTTATGAATATGTAGGGAATTATCATTCTGGTTTGCTGTTTCTACAGAACAATATGTCATAAGGGCATAAGGAATGGAGGGGATATCCCTAAAAGGGAAAGGGAGACACCATGTCTCATCCCCCAGTCACCTTCGGGTCGCCACTCCCCATGTGATCCTCCCTCGTATAGCCACCCCCAGGGTCTGGATCAGATAACGTCTGCCGTCCCTTGGCAACATGAGGAGAGGCTACCTCTGGGAAAGGAGTGATGACATCATCAGATTCATCACATACCCTTTCACCTAATGGTGCTGGTTCATTCAGCATCTATTGGGAAACGGGAAAGTCTACATTCGCCTGATCCCTTCCTTTTCTTTGTTCTACTGTGAAGCAATAGGGCTGCATATCTAGGAACCAGCGCATAACTCGTGCATTGGTGTCTTTACGAAGTATTATCCATGTTAATGGAGAATGATCTGTGATCAGTGTAAACTTTATGCCAGTGAGATACTATTTTAAGTATGAAACTGCCAACTTTATGGATAGGGTCTCCAGCACAATTGTGGCATAGTTCTTTTCCCTTGGGTATCATTTCCAACTGATCTTGGGAAAGAACAGCCCCATAATCCAACATGTAAGGAATCTGCAAGATAATTTCTGTGTTAAAATTGAAAACCTTTAACACCGGCTGACTGCACAAAATGTGTTTCAACTTGTCAAAACAGCTTTGGTCTTTGGGACTCAATTTTATCTTGTGTGGCTCTGCATTTATCAGTGAGGCAAGAGGTGATAGTCGAATAGCTGGGAAATGAATTGCCTATAATACCCAACCAATCCTAAAAAGGCTCTCAGATCTTTGTTTTGGGTACCGAGCTCTCCTGCACAGCCATCACCTTTTCATGTTGAGGTTCAACAAGTACATTTCACACAAGGAAGCACGGTACTTGACCTCTGACTGTGCCAAGTGACATTTATGGGGGTTTGTGCAGAGTTGTACTGGGACAAGTAATAGGCCCAGACACCCAAGAAAAAGTGGCCCACCCCTCGCCTCATGACCCTTTATCTCTGATGGCATCACCGGAAGTGATGTCATTTGACCCCACCTGAAAGTGACATCCCGGGAAGCAATAAAACACGATCTTTCACCCCTTGACAAACAGGAAGTTGGATCAAACAGCATTGTTCCTAAGTACACTATGAAAAATATGGTTATGATTTCACTATTGTGATATACATTTCATACAGGAATGAATCTCGATATGTATCATTTATATCTGTGAGTATAGATCCATATTGTCAAATTACTGTGAATGCAAGCAGACGTCCAAGACCAAATGATATGCTATTGTATAGCACTTACGCTTAAGCTCTTTTTTATAGAGCAAATATGCACACAATATCACCGAACCTGTGTTGGTACTCATTTATCGACCTCAGAACGATGAAAGGCTGAGATTTGAACCTGCAAAAAAAAAAAAAACACACACACACACACACACACACACACACGTTGGCTAACCGACCGCTGCTTTGCTATCCGAGAGCCCCCTCTACCAGAGCGATCGCTGCAACAACAGCATTCCTGTGTGGTGTGCCCTTGCTCGACATCTGCTGGGCTGCTACGTGGAGTTCCACGCACACCTTCACGAAATTCTACTGTGTTGACATGGATTCCTGGAAGGAGTCCAGAGTCTGCCAAGCATTGCTACGCAACCTGTTTGCTTGAGGTGAGTCTGTTCCAGAGCTAAGAGAAATTGCTTCTGTTGAGCCTTGCCACCTCCTGTGATTGTGTAATGTTGTACTACTATGTATTCTTTATTCATGAGCATATGAATCCATGCCAGACCCCATGCTGGAGAAGGTTTAAGTTACTTAACTGTAACTATTGTTCTCCAGCATGGGACTAGCATGGATTCAAATGTGAACCCTCCCTCCGACCCCTCTTCAGCTCTTCTTGGTCATACTGCCACTTTACATGCTTACCAAATCTGAAGATGGCTGCCAGGGAAGGGGCTTAGGGAAAGGACTGTCATTGGATGGGGGCACTATGACCCAGATGACAGTGATTGGTTTAGAGGAGGAATACAGTTTTTAAGTGAAAATGAAACTGTTTTTTTCTTTTACCGAGGATTCCCAGCCTGACGGGGAATATTCATGAGCATGTGAATACACAGTAATTTCCCCCAATGTCGTGCTGCACAAGTGTTCCGGCCCAGAGACAGCCCATGAGGGGTGCCAGCCCCCCTGTCCCCCACCTTGTTTGCAGCTATTGTGCAGGGACCAAGATGGTAAGGCATCAGAGCAAGTTTTAAAAGGTCACTGCCGCAGCCTGGACCGCTGTCTCCTCACCTACCCTTACCGATAGAATAGCAGCTCTCTAGAACGATACTACCGGGGGTGTACTTCACTCAAGCCAACAGTGTGTGATCCAGCAGGAGAGCAATCTTGAAATGGAAGCCTTGCACACAGCCTTTCCATGGTTGACAGGATCAAAGTTCACAAACAGCTGAGAAGTCTTCCGAAAACTCTTTGTGCGTGTCATGTAGAACTTCAGGGCACAAGCAACATTCAGCGAGTGCAAGGCCCTTTCCGCCGGCGACGAAGGTTTCGGGAAGAAAAAAAACGGGTAACACCAAAGGCTCTGTAAGATGGAATTCCCACGGAACCTTCGGCATTAAGGAGGGGTGCGTACTGTAAGGAACTCATGGTGGCAACAGTAAAGACAGACAAGTGATCACAGTTCAAGGGTGTTTATTAAACTATATAGGTAGGTTTGAAATTAACCTAATCTAAACCAAAATCTAAGATGGGAGCATGCTTTGAACATCAAACGATAAGGCAATCGGAATGACGTCTTGTCAAAATAAAAAGGGCCTATACTAAAAACCTATTGGAAATTCTTACTCTAAATACAAAAAGAAGTGTGGGATAATGTTCTTAAGAAAGAAGGAAGTGCTCACAAATAAGTCAGGATGCGGTCGTCAGGGTCTTCCTTCCCCATGTTTTCAACACACAAGTAGGATTCGAGAGCACAGCACACGCTCGAGCTTTCCAAGCACGAGCCAACAGTTCCGCTCTCAGCAATCAGGGCCTTCGGTGGTTAAGTCTCTTTTCTACAAAAAGTCTTTCCTCAGGGTACCTCATGGGTTTTAATATATACAAAAGTTCCTTTCTGCTTATGCTTTGGGTGATATCTTTTCACCCCTTTGCCCCCCTCTTCCGGACCCAGATCCACAAAAAGTTCTTCATTATATCAGGACCTTCGGTAGTTAAGTTTTCTTTCTTCCGAGGGCCTGACCGGTTCAAAGTACAAAACAAAAGTTCAACAAAAAAGTTCTGGAGTTCTTCTCCGAGTGTATTTGGACGCTAGCTCTTCAACCCTGTTATACTTTTCTTTGATGCATTGACGGGTCGGGGGGTGTTGGCTCCTCACCGTTTCATTTCCCTCCCTCTGTCGGATTCACTATGGCTTTCAATGCAATGTTCTTCTGTGAGATTCACAAATCTTAATGTCCTTTAAACAATTCACTGTGGACATCCCTCCTTCGGGTTCACTCTTGCCAACTTTGTCAATCAGTTTTCATGATGCGAGATTCGGTTCCCTTGGTTTCACAATCCTCTGTCGGTCAAAGACTTTCAAATGTACAGAGGATTTTACTGTACCCCTGTATGACCACTTTGACCCCCTTTGCGCCTTTCCCAAGGCCTTCCGTAACGGTAGTTTCAACAATTCGGTAATTGCCCACAGTTTCCTCGAGAGAGCTCCCACGTGCTGCCGGACTCCTCTGTTGCTGCTTTTCCCCCTTCTAGTATCAACAGTTCTTTGTATTCTTTCACAGTTCAATTAGTCGCTTGCTACTTTCGTTCAGCACAGTTTGGTTTCTTATCGGCACTCCCCTCGACTCACCGGCTGTGATGCTTTTCGTCTCTGGAGTCAAGGTTGGTACCACTGAGACAAGCGTCTCTCCCCGGCTTGGTTGTAAGCGTAGAAGGGAGCCGTGTACCGTTGAAATCTGCTGCAATACACTCCAGCTATTGTTTGCAGTCTTACGATTCCTTCTGCAGACGTTTCACTTACCTTGGTCGGAAAGGGCAAGGTCGTTTCTCCTTGTCAACCTCTCTGTTCTCGTCTTTCTCACCCTCTTGAAATGCTGTGCTGAGTTAGCTCTCTCGACGTGCGGGCTGCCTTGCTAGTCTTGTGTTCCACCTTTTATCCCTGTGGGGAAGGGAAAGGGCCATCAGGTGTGTGCGGTTTTGGTCAATTGCCTGACTTTGCATGACCCTTGTGTTAGGACATGTCATGTAAGTAGCTTGGGTGGTAGTCTGTCGTACTTCGTGATATGCTAAAGTGTTTGTGTCGGAAAAGGTTAGGGGTAGAGTGTTTGAGTATCCTACGTGGTAGGTTGGGGAAAAGGTATTTTAGGAAGGGGGATACCGCATCTCTCCCCTGTCTGTGTCCCACTTCCACTTCCACTTCCCGAGGACCCCTCATCCAGGTCAACCTCCCTCACTGGTTCACTCCCAGGAACTGGATCCCATAGGGATGGCTGTGTCCTGGCCACCTGGATGAAAGATCCCCTGAAACTAGTCAGGGAGACTCCTTCAGGTTTCTCACAGTACGTAGCACCACCCTCGAATCGTGGAAAGGCAGGTACAGTTGCATGCAGGATAGGGCCTAGATCTCACCTACCCTTCTGGCAGAGGTGATGGCCACAAGGAAAGCAGTTTTCCACGAGAGAAACTTGAGCGGAGCTTGATGCAGAGGCTTGAAGGGGACCCCAATGAGCCTCGTCAGAACCAAGTTGAGCTCACACACCAGGTCAGGAGCCTTCACCGGCAGGAAAGGTCAGAAAAGTCTTTCGAGAAACTCCTTGACGAGTCAGTGGGAACAAAGTGAAGATCTACCTTGTGACCTGGTGTAGCGGGAGATGGCTGCCAGATGTACCTTGATGGAGGCGTGTGCCAGTCGGGCCTTGGCCAAGGATAGCAAGTACGGCGGGATCTGTGGGGCCGTGACCCTCAAAAGGTGTAATCTTCTGTGACTGGCACCATGTAGTGAAAGGCTTCGACTTGTGACGGTAGCACTTCAAGGTCGACAATGCCCTGGATTTGGCGAGGACCTCCCTGCAGTCCACTGGCAACTCATATCCTCCAAACTCCACTGCTGCAGGAGCCAAGCCCTCAGGTTCTGCGATCCTGGGTCGTGATGCAGGAATGCGCCTCCTCTTGTGAGAAGATCCAGAACCACTGGCAGCTTGACCGGAGGCAACGATGACAGTGAGAAGGTCCAGGTACTAAATTTGCCTCGGCTATGCTGGGGCGATGAGTATCATCCTGCATTGACACTGTTGATGACTCTTCGCAGGAAAGGGAACGGAGGAAACGCATACAGAAACAGGCCTTCCCATGGGAAGAACACGTCCTCCAGGCTACTCAGTTGGTGGAATCTGCTGGCAAACTTCTGGCATTTGGAGACCATTGCAAACAGATCGATCTGGGGCCTGCCCCACTTGACAAAGAGGCGGCCCACTTGATGCTGCCGAAGTTCCCCTCGTGGCAGGAGCGCAGTTCCCTGCTGAGTCTGCAATGGTGTTCTTGACTCGCGCTAGGTGAAGTGGGACGAGGAACATCCTTGTCCGACGGCCCAGCGCCACAAGTCCTACACTTCCCTGGATATCGCCAGGGATTGAGTGCCCCCTTGTTTCTGGATGTAGAACATGGTGGTGGTGTGGTCTGTGAAGATCCTCACCACCTTGCCCATCAGAGACGGAAGGAACAACTTGAGGACCCAGAACACTGCCCGTAGCTTCAAAATGTTGATATGGAGATCCTTATCCTCAGGCAGCCACAGGCCTCTGGCGTGTAGACGTCCAGTGGGGGCTCCCCAGCCTTTCCTGGGAAGCATCTGTGGTGAGTCTCCTGGTATGGGGTGTTTTAAAATCCTGTGCCCTGGGCGATGTTGGAGTGGACACCCCATCATCCCATCGCTGAACGGAACTCGACGGCGAGAGAGATCTTCTCCGTGAAGCTTCATGACACCTTTATCCAGCGAGCATCCAGGAATTCCTGTAGGGGTTGCATCTCCAACCTACAGAGCCGGACGAGGTATATGCAGGATCACATCATGCCCAGTAATGACTTCATGGCCCACCCCGTGGCCGTCTTAGTCGATGACAGCCGTTGCACCTTCCGTTAAATGGCTGTTATCCTCACCTCCGAGAGGGACGCCAGGCAAGACGCTATTGAGTCTGGCGCCTAGGAACAGAGCGTTCTGCGATGGCGTTAAGAAGGACTTTGGAAAGTTGACAGAGAATACCAGATCCGTCAGTAACTGGATGGACGTCTGTGAGTCCGTCAGCCAGCTCCCTCGACCGGGCGCAAATCAACCAGTCGTCCAGGTACGGGTATACGTGTACGGTCTGTAGACGCAGATGTGCCGCCACAAGTGCCAGGCATTTTGTGAACACCCTGGGGGCCGACTTCAAGCCAAAAGGTAGAGCCTTGAACTGGTAGTGATGTCCCTGCACTACTAAACATAGAAACTCTCAATGTTTCTTGCGAATGGGGTTGTGGAAATAGGCGTCCTCCAGGTCCAACAACGTCAAGAGGTTGAATTTTTCCAGTTGTCGAGCACGTGTTGCAAAATGACCATCCTAAACCTTTGGGAATTAAGATATTTGTTGAGGCATCGTAGGTTTAGGATGGGCCTCAAGCCCCCGGTCTTCTTTCTGACCAGAAAGTATCTGGAATAGAATCCGGAGCCCCAGAGTCGCTGGGGAACTAGCTCCATCGCCCCTTTTTGCAGCATGGCCCGTACCTCTTCCGGGAGCCGAGTGATGTGCTGCTCCTGGCAGGCAACAAGAGGGATCTGTGGACACATGCGTTGAAATTACAGGGTGTGTCCTTGGGCGAGACCATCCAGCACCCATCTGTCGATCTTTCTCCACTCGCAGACAAACCTCGTCAGCCGGCCTCCCACCGGGGTGTAAAGTTGGGGGCCAGACGTCCCGGCTGGGTCAGGCCTGCTTCGGTGTCGGCGTCCTGCCCTGTGAGCGATGGCGACGTTGTCCTCTGCTAAAGTAAGCCTGGAAATGGCCTCTGTAGGCTTCCCAAGTTGTGGATCTGGAAGGCTGATGGTACGAAGAGGAGAAACCCTTTGGAGGACCTGCTCGACTTTCCCCTAGTGGAGCAAAAAGAACAACGATACTGTTGGAGGGTGCACAGTGAACGCTCGTCTCTGTATGTGCTTTGATGGGCTGGAGGGACTCGTCGACTACCTTCCCAAATAGGTTTTCTCCAAAGGGAATGTCCAGCACCTTCGATGGACCTCCTGGCGGAAATTCGTGGCCTTCATTCAGCCTTGGCGACGAAGGCAGACACTGTTCCCCATTTGCCGGAACCCTGTGTCAGCAACGTCCAATGTCACTGTGATCAGACACTACAGCCAGGGTACACCGACTATATAACTCTCGCCCTTTCCCTAGGCGGGTATAAATGCAATAGCCTTATTCAGCTGACTCCCGAAGGGTCTACCTACCAGACCTAGCTCGGTAGTCTGGTTGTTCTGGAACTCCTCTCCGAACGGGCATCTCTCAACAGTCATTTTCTCCACATTGTTTCCCTGTGGTCTTAACACACTCTCTCTCTCTTCAAACTCCAACTGATCTCCCCCCTGTTCCTAGACTAAGTTTCCTTGCTGCTCACTCTCTCCCCCTCCTCTAAAACTCCTAGTACCCAACACAACCCCTGGCTCTACTCACCACTACCCTAAGTCCCCTCCAACCTCCTGTGTACACACACACACACACGTGTACACACACACACACACACACGTGTACACACACACACACGTGTACACACACACACACGTGTACACACACACACACGTGTACACACACGCACACGTGTGCACACACACACACACGCACACGTGTGCACACACACACGCACACGTGTGCACACACACACACACACACACACGTGTACACACACACACACACACGTGTACACACACACACACACACACACACACACGTGTGCACACACACACACACACACACGTGTACACACACACACACACACACACACACACACACACACCTCAATACTCCCTTCAGTCTGTAGCTCACTCACATACAATCATATTAGTACCACCATCTCAGTCCGAGCACCATATCTTCACACTCACAAAGCACTCAGTGTCCTCTAACTCTTCCTCCACCGGCTAAACCCTCTTCACTGGTCTCTTGATCCACCACATCCTCTTCAGACTTCGCCCGTACACCCAAGAAGGGGAGCGCCATAAAAAGCAAGCAGGTGTAGTTGAGAAGAATAAGTTACTTTCTTACCTGGTATCGTTCTTTCGATGGGATGGTCCGACGACGTATTCCATATCTATGACAGGTAATCACCACAGCTGTGCTGCTTCGGAAACTTTTTTCGGCGTGTGCGTCGATGCGCCGTCGTTGAGGACCTCGTCCGACGTCATCCGATGTGATAAGTAGGACGCACGACGCCCGTAGCCTCAGTTGTAGTTGTAGTTTTTTCCCCCAGAACGTGTGACATTAGTCCACCCACAGTCAGACACAAAGCCTTGCGGAACGTAAGCTGCAATCGCAAAAGAAATTCTGCAGCGGGGAAGGTAGGGAGGGAGCAATATGGAATATGTCGTCGGACCATCCCATCGAAAGAACGTTACCAGGTAAGAAAGTAACTTGTTCATTCGAGGGGATTGGGTCCTCCGACGTATTCCATATCTATGACAGACTCCCAAAGCAGTACCAGAGCAAGGAGGAGGGAAAGAATTTAGAATCAAAATTTAGAATTGCCAATCAAA
This sequence comes from Ambystoma mexicanum, assembly GCF_040938575.1. Taxonomy (NCBI): domain Eukaryota; kingdom Metazoa; phylum Chordata; class Amphibia; order Caudata; family Ambystomatidae; genus Ambystoma; species Ambystoma mexicanum. Next base: position 618,989,991 of record NC_090922.1, on the reverse strand, counting down.
TAGAGCAAAGGACCGCCTTGCCAAAGGCCAGATCCAGTCCTCGGATGGAATCGAGGGAATAGTGACGTACAAATGTATGTACTGAAGCCCAGGTGGCTGCATCACAGATGTTGCGAATAGGAACGCCCCTCTGCAGGGCAGTAGATGCAGCCATACCCCTGGTAGAATGGGCCCGCAAGCCAGCCGGTGGGTCTTTACCCGCCAAGCGGTAACACTCCGAGATGGCCAAAATAATCCAGCGAGACAAAGTCTGTTTCGTCACAGCTTGTCCCAAACGCTTTCCAGCGTAACCAATAAAAGTTGATCGTCCACTCTGACCCGGGACATGCGGGAAACAAAGCTTAAAGCTCTCCTGGGATCAAGCCTATGGAGCCTCTCCTCTTCCTTACAGGATGCGGAGGAGGATAGAATGCCGGAACAACAACCTTCTGGGCCAAATGAAATTCCGAAACCACCTTCGGAAGAAAAGAAGGACGAACTCTAAGGACAACCCTGTCCTTGTGAAATACAGTGAAGGGTGGCTTAACTGAAAGTGCCTGTAAGTCACTCACTCTGCGAGCGGAAGTAACCGCACCTAAAAACACAGTTTTCAGAGTTAACAGCCTCGAAGGGCAAGAATGTAAAGGCTCAAACGGAGCACCCATAAGAAACTTAAGACCAAGGTTTAAATCCCAACCGGGCACCAGGAAAGGTGACAGAGGGAACACATTAGTGAGCCCTTTCAGAAACTGTGAAATCAAAGGGATTTTTAAGTAGGAACACTCTTCAGACGAGCGCTTAAAGATGGACAGCGCCGCCAGGTAACCTTTAATGGTACCCACTTGCAAGCCCCTGTGGGCCAAAGAAAGTAAAAAGGACAGAACCATGGGGATGTCACATGCAAAAGGATCCACATTCTGAACTCTGCACCAGTCGCAGAACTTACGCCAACGGCAACGGTACAGAGACTTTGTTGCTGGCCGTCGGGTCGAGAGCAACACCTCCATCACGTCTTCAGGGAGGTCCCAATCCTTATACCTCAACCTTTCAGAAGCCAAGCGTGAAGGTTGAGGGATCTGACCTCTGGATGGAGAACCTGACCCCCCCCTCCCGTGAGAGCAGATCGTCTTGGTAGGGAAGACGACGTGGAGGACAGATGGACAAGTCGAGAAGGTCCGGGTACCACGTCCTCCGAGCCCACGCCGGAGCAATGAGGATCATCCGGGAAACGAACTTCCATAACCTCCGCAGCATTTGCGGGATGACGGGGACTGGAGGAAACGCGTACAGCAGTGGGAATGACCACTCCACCAGGAACGCGTCTCCTAAGGCTCCATTTGGAGGAAATTCCCGCGAGCAGAACCTCTCGCACTTCCGGTTGACACTGGAGGCGAAGAGATCCACTTGAGGGGTCCCCCAAAGGGCGAAGATCTCCAGGAGAATCTCCTGAGCCAACTCCCACTCGTAAGAGATCATGCTCTGCCTGCTCAGAGCATCCGCCGTCACGTTTTTGTCTCCGAACAGATTAACTGCCGAGATCGAAACTTCCTGCTGGATGGCCCAGAACTCGAGCTGCATCGCCTCCCTGCACAGAGGAAGTGACCTTGCGCCCCCCCCCTTTTTGTTGAGGTAGTGCATGGCCACTGTGTTGTCCGTCAGGATCAGGACATTCTTTCCTCGCACAGTCGGCAGAAAAGCCTTCAGGGCTAGCCTGGCGGCCCTCAGCTCCAACAGATTGATATGGAGTCTGGACTCCGACGGAGACCAACGACCGCTGACTGTCAGCTCGTTGGCATGAGCTCCCCATCCCGTGAGGGATGCATCCGTCACGATCGTCACCTCCGGCCAGGGAAGCCAAACGGAGCCCCCTTCATCACGTTGCCTTCGACGGCCCACCACAGAAGGTCCCGGGCGACCGAGGGCGGCACCTGAATCGGGTCGGACATCCTGCCGGAGGACTGCGACCATTGCATCTTGAGTGCCCAGTGCAAAGATCTCATCCGCAGGCGAGCCTCTGGCACCAGAAGAATGCAGAATGCCATGAGGTCGAGCAACCTCAAGAATTCGAACGCTGGGAGCGTCTGGGCATGCTGAAACTTGTGTACCATCTGCTGAATGTGAAGAGCCCTCACCTGGGGAGGAAAACACTGCCCCAGGGAAGTGTCGAGCACTGCTCCGATGTACTGGAGCCGCTGTGTTGGCGTCAAATGGGACTTCTTTAAATTGAGGGAGAAGCCCAGTCTGTGAAGGGAGTGGCAGGTGACGGACAGATGATCCAGGACTTGCTCGGGAGAGCTCCCCCTGATCAACCAATCGTCCAGGTAGGGGTAGATGTGAATCCCCCCCTTGCCTGAGATGCGCTGCCACCACCACCATGAGCTTGGTGAAAACCCTCGGGATGGAGGTCAATCCGAACGGCAGGACCCGAAACTGAAAGTGCGAGTCGCCAACCGCGAACCTCAGGTACTTCTTGTGCTTGGGATGGATCGGCACATGGAAGTAAGCATCCTTGAGGTCGAGAGACACCAACCAGTCCTGAAGCTGAAGGGCCTGGAGGACTTGAGAGAGAGCAACCATCTTGAACTTGTCCTTCCTGAGGAGTTTGTTCAAACCGCGCAAGTCCATGATGGGTTTCAATCCCCCGTCTTTCTTCGAAATCAAAAAATAAGGGGAATACCATCCCTTGTTCCTCTTGGCTAAAGGCACCAGTTCTATAGCGCCTTTCTCCAGCAGGGCTTGAATTTCCTGCGCAAGGAGCAGATCGGACTCTTCAAAGAGAGGTTCCCTGGTGGATTGTCGTGAGGCCTCTGCCGAAAGGGAAGACAGTAGCCGTGGGTTATGATCTCCAGAACCCACACATCTGAAGTAATGGCACGCCACTCTACAAGATGCTGCGCCAGCCTTCCCCCAACCGGCGAACCATGGGACACGGCCTCATGACTGAGTGGTAGCGGCTGCGGCATTACCTGAGGGCAAAGAGGCAACAGCCCGAGCAGCCTTGGCACCACGGGTACCCTGTCGTCCACCTCTGGTACCCCCTGCGTTGGCCTCTTTGACTGCCAGCTCCTCTCGCTTTACTGAAGGACGAGCAATAGAGAAAGGAACCACCCCTCCCATTGCTGTCCCCTAGGACGAAAAGGCGGAGGTTGGCGAACTGCAGCGCCCAACGACTTCGCTGCAGCTTTGGAGGTCTGCAACCTCTCAAGGCTCTCATCAGCCTTGCTACCAAAAAGGTGTTCACCGTCAAAGGGCATGTTGAGGAGCCGGGACTGCACATCAGGGGCAAACCCCGACTTCCGCAACCACGCACACCTGCGTATCACGGTGCTCGCCGCCATGGACCTGCTGACGCATTCAGCCATGTCCAAACCCGACTGAACGGACTCACACATGGCATCCTTACCATCCTGGACCATAGCAAGGAAACCATCCCGTTCATCCCCTTTGGGAATATGTTCAGCCGCTAACGCAACACAGTTCCACAGACTGTGTGTGAAACGAGACAAGGCACAAATGGAGTTGGCCGCCTGAAGCGCCATACCACCTGAAGAAAACACTTTCTTCGCCCAGCCATCAAAACGTTTGTCGTCCCTATCAGGAGGGATGGTAGGGTAGGACGCCTGCTTTGCCGGGGCCGTGGCCGCCTGCACCTCCAAACTCTCCGGAGTGGCTGGATGGTATTTTCGCGACAAGGACCTGCCCACCGCCAGGAGACTCTCCGGAGCAGTCCAAGCCACCGCCACCCTTCTCTGTAGAGCCATATGAAACGGCAATACCGGGTCAGTTGGGGGACCAACATCAAGGATGTCCGTGAGATCATCCTGCACAAACTCCCCTGGGGGAGCAGACCATCCCAAGTACTCGGAGACCCTAGCCATAAGGCGCCGGTACGAGGAATCGGCATGAGAGCCAGGCTCAGGCCTACAAAACTCGGGAGAGTTTTCCAGAGAGAGGTGTCCAGTCCACTGGCATCATGCAGTGACTGCCTCAAATCGTCAAATTGGCTATAGCCCGAGACCATCTCATCTGGAACCTGACTAGGAACCAGGCCATCAGAATCCTCATCCACCTCCGAAATATATTCCAGGTGGCGAAAAGAAGGCACCCGAGAGTGCTTGCTCTTAACCAGAGCCTTCCTAGGGGCTTCCCCGTGCCACGGGGTACCTCCGACGCCCCGGCCTCGAAAGGTGTCAAGTGAATCGGCGTCGAGTAAATCGGTGTCGACGTCAGATGCAGCGCCGTCAGCATCGACGGCGTCGACACAGTCCTTGAAGCCGGAGCTCCGAGCGTGTCCTTCGACGACCTGAGCGTCGACAGCTTCGACGACTTCCTCGGAGCCGGAGCCTCGAGAAAGCCGGTCGACACCCTTGACGCCTCAGGCGTCTATGTCTTCCTTGAAGATATCACAGGTGTACACGGTCTCGAACGCGTCGAGGACCGGGACCTGGAACGGGTACGTCGAGAACGAGTCCCCTTGTCCGAATGGGACCTCTCCCGTGACTCGTGCCGACCACTCTTGCGAGCGGTGTCTCTCGACCTCTCACGGCCGACCCCACTCGGGGGCGCGGACGGTTTAGTACCCTGCGACTCGAGCAGCGCCAGCGTTTTCTTCCCAAAGGAAGCCCATTCCTCCGGCGTCGCACGGCTGGTGGGGTAAGCGACGTGCCGGGCAGAGTCCTCAGAAGAGGACCTGGAAGACGACCGCTGTCGGCGCTTCCGAGAATGCCTGGAAGAGGCCGAGGAGTGGCGAGACCGACTCCTAGAAGGAGACCCACGAGACTTCTGACGACGACGCGGAGAGTCACCCCTCGAATCATCCGTCGAAAGCCCCGCAGACTTCGACTTCCGGGGCTTGGACACCCGACCTACCAACAACAACTTCTTACGTTCCCGTAAGGCTTTGGACGATACAGTCATCCGTGTCGTGGGCCTCCCCGAGGCACCAGAGGCAGGCATCGTGCGAGTCCGTCACCGACATCTTGGACCCACACTCCCCGCACTTCTTGAAGCCCGGACGCGGGGTCGAAGACGAATTAGAAGACATCTTCACACGAAGGATTTTTTCACAAAAACAAACAGGTTCGAAGAACCGAGAAGAACAGAACTCCAAAGAGTCGAGGCGTAACCGAGATTCACGAAGCAACACGTTCGTGGAAAAAACGGAACTGAGGCTACAGCCGTCGTGCGTCCTACGGATGACGTCGGACGAGGTCCTCGACGACGGCGCATCAACGTCATCGACACAGGACACAGACGCTGAAAAAAAGTTTCCGAAGCAGCACAGCTGTGGTGATTACCTGTCATAGATATGGAATACGTCGGAGGACCCAATCCCCTCGAAACTGCATCTGCTGGCTTTTCTATAGCCCTCCCCTTCTCGTTTATGAGTCCCGTAGGCTCCCATTGGTTCCCTGAATCAGCTGCTCCCCAGGGCAAATCTGCATATGAGCCTTGTGGTCAGAGGGGTAATTTGCTCTCCGATTTGTTTTCCTGTTCTGGGTGAGTCTCTGTTCAAATATAGTATTCCTGGGACTCTTGTTCCCATGTTGTCCCTTGCCAGTACCAGTTTTCTGCTGCCGCCCACTGCTCCCCCAGTAGACAGTCTGGGCCCCGGAGATGGGAAGGGGGTATTTGGTGTTCCATTCAGCTTCTGAAGGAGAAAGCCAATTCTATTCCTATTTTGGTAAAAAGTATTTTTCTATTGATCCGGGCCAGGTCTTGTCCTTTGGGCCAGGTGCATTGTTCCATGCTAAATGCCACTTTTGAGGAGTCTGGTGAAGGCAGGTCATAAACCTCTCTGAAAGAATAGAAAAAGAGACCTTGCCAGGACAAAGGCTGATGGGCACTGGGTGAGAGAAAAGGGCACCACTTGGCATAAACATGGCATACCGGGGGTCCCCCTCAACCCCACCCACTCTTGACAGTGTCATATCCATGACCCTGCCAAATCAATCAACTGACAGACCAGGAAACAACCTTAACAGAGCCACATGTATCCAGGGAGCAACAATCATTCACTTATCAACCTCCTCTGTTTTCTGCCATCGGTTGGCAGCAACTTCGAGACAGAAAACTTTACGATACCATTTTCAACGCGAGATCTTAGGTTTCAAGACCGAGTGATGCCAAATGAGAGAGAATGCCGCAGTGTCTAGGCATAAAGTAGGCAGAGCGGAGGGAGATGTTTCTCTCTAATCAGAGTGTTATATCTTGTCTTGTTTGCAAATTCGAAAAGGGCGTCGACGGGAACCTTCCTTTAACACCATCCCTTAGCTATGTGTACAGTGCTCTTTCATGTGTTGAGGTCCTATTTGTGGAGTTAGTAAATTAATTGAGATTAGTAATACTATTGCTTAGCATCGAGCATTAAATTATTAGTATCCACCATTGTATTTTTCAGTGACGCTTACATCACGCGACAAGTATAATCTTGATCCCTGCAGAAAAAGATCGCCATCGACAACAGGCCCAAAGGCAAAACAGTAGGACAAGTGAAGGGAGGACTATACTTCAGCACATGTTAGCCATAGTAGGCATGGCTTTAACTCCCAACATGTAACATTCTGGCACCCTCACTTCAGGCCTAATGGATACCACTCCTTTTAAATCTTGCCCTTCCTTCAATTCTAATTTCCCATGGGTAGATGTGCACCGCATGTGCAAAAGACGTCTACTGTGAGATCGTAGAGGAGATAAGTGCAACGCTTGTAAACTATTTAACGCCAAAACATAACTCTGAGCTTGTTCATGCGTGGTGCAATCACCATTAGAGCCACAGTCAACATCCGAGTCCTTTGAAGCTGATGTGGTGAGATTCTGCTTCAAAAGTGGTGCCGAAGTTACAGAAATTGAGAAAACTGAGCCATACCTGGCAACAAGGTAGTCAGCACATATAAAACACCAGCAGCTGCGACCAAAGTTGAGCGCACTTGTTTCAACTAGTAAAATGAGATCTATCCACAAAACACTATTCCTATTCAATGGCAAAAAGCAAACCCAAGGCAATCCTTGTAAAGATTGCCATGAGCAACAATCTAAACACTTGGCTAAACATCTTGCTCAAAATCTGTAACGGATACACAAAAAGAGAGACCCACAACATCACTTAAGAATGAGGACACTTTATACAGGACAATGCGAAAAAAGGTGATCGAAAAAAGGGTGAGGTTAACTCTACTGATCAGAATGAGGCCAGAGGGCAAGATTACTGCGTGTGATCAGGATATCGACACAGATGAATACAACTTATTACCAGATGTAGATATCACCTCTTCACCCAGAGGGTTTCTCTGGCAGTTTAATTGCCTCTTATGCAGAGCTGCCAAAAGGTTTGGAATAGAACCACTGGATTAAAGGGAGACACTGATTTCATGGAGGACATCCGCATGAAAAGAAGGAAATGGCCCTGTATATTCCTTTGTTAAAGGCAGTCAAGAAAAGAATGACCCAATCGCGTGTTAACCTGGTGTGCATCAAACCAGTCAACCCTAGAGTGGAAAGGTGTAAACCTGCGCCCACAGACATTGTATATTAAGGGCCATTTGGGTCATGTTGATTTATACTGTGCACCGATATCACCAAACGGCAGTCTCCAGGCGGCCATGTTGCTCTGCAAGAAAGAGAACAGGTTGGTTAGTGAGGGAAGAGTGATAGGATATATCCAGAACCTGGAGAAACTGGCATCTGTATTAGCTTGCGGATGGTGGCATACACTGGCTTATTATATCTGCATGGGTAAGGTCGCCTGAATTGTTTCTATGTAGGAGTGAGTGTGTGTTTTATGTGTAGATTGGATGGCATTTCAGGTTGTGCGCGCTGGCTTGTTGCATCTGCATGGGTAAAGTCCAGTGTCCAGGTTTGCTGTTGTAAGCTTGCATTGGGTTTGTGTTCGTGTATAGGCTAGCTAGCCCGGTGGGCGTGTATAGTGTTTGGTGATCTGTTGCAGGCAGTAGATGCAAGGCGGTTAGTACATTGGCTACTCTCCAAGTTCTTCTATGTGGCTAATTACACAATTCTATATAGTGATACACAGTTAATTTCAGAGTCTACATGCGACGCGTGGCTAATCTTCACAAATGTATCTAAAGGTGCTGCAAGGCTAATCTTCACAGATCTATCTAAATGTGCTGCATGGCTATACCACAATCTAAGCGTGACATGTGGGTAATCTTCACAATTCTATTTAAATGCGTCCTTTGACTCCTGGCTTAAAGACTCACTCCTTCCTCTCATCCCCTCCAACGCTGCTCCCTCACGCAAAGGACCAACCCCCAAGTGTTTCACCACCACCTGAAGGTGTTCAAAACCCAAAACTGCTCACTCGATTGCAAATAGTGAGCCTCCAGAACCCCTCTAAGCATGTCAGTGTTCGCCCACCATCACCAAAACTAAAAAAATTAAAAAGGCCAAAAAAGCCTATTACAATAAAAGAATCCTAAACTGCCGCAACAGTAGCACAGAACTCCACAGAATCATCACAGAATTTGTGAACCCTCACAGTACCTCTGCCCCAACCACCGCCTCGCAAAGGCTATGCAATTCCATCTCTGAACACTTCCACAACACAGCCTTAGACAGCACGGCTACCCTTAATGCCAAACCTTACAACCTCTTCACTCACCCACAACTCGATTTGAAAAAAATCCACCATCCTGCCCCCCCCCCGACCCCACCCCCGGAAAGCCCTTCTTTCTGCTCTTTCAACCCCTTCTCGGCCGAGGAATTCACCAAACTACTATACAGCAGCCGATCCTCTGGCTCCCCCCTGACCCGTACCCAATCTCCCTCCTGAAAAACATCTTCACCTCCACTTGCGCAAGAGAACTGACAAGATCCATAATTAATCACTCGCTCACCTCTGGCATCTTCCCAGAACCATTCAAAATCGTGCCCTGTCAAACCCCTTCTTAAGAAAGCATCCTTTGACCCTATGCAACCGATCAACTATAGGTCCATCTCCAACACCCAATTCTTGGCAAAGTTCATAGGCCGCGCTGTATACTCTCAGCTCAACTGTTTTGTTGAATCCAACAACCTCCTAGACCCTGCACAATCAGGCTTCAGTCTGCGCCATGGAACAGAAACCACAGTGATCTTGATGTGGGATGACCTCAAAGTCTCTGCATACTCTGAAGGATGCGGAGCACTTTTTATTCTTGACCTCTCAGCAGCTTTTGACACCATCAACCACTCTATCCTCCTTGACAGACTCCACACTCTAGGAATCCAAGACTCTGTAGTCAACTCGATTGCTTCCTTCCTCAATAACAAACAGCAAATCACTCTATCCACCGCCCCCTTTCGTCTCCTCTGCACACCGAATGAACAGTGAAGTATCCCAAGACGCCTGCCTCTCACCTTTTCTCTTCAACCTCTACATGATTTCCCCTACCCCTCTCCCCCCGGACAGGGATCATAAGCTCTCACAATCTCACATGCTATAACTATGCCGACGAGACACAAATCATCTTGGAAAATTACAGCCCTATTCCCGCAACGTTTACCATGGCCACCCTCCCTCGACACCACTCCACCACCCCTACTCCCACCTCGGTCAAAAACCTCAGGTACACAATGGTTGCAGACCTACCCCTGTCTAAACACATCAACAAAGTATCCAAATCCTGCCACTACCAGCTTAGGCTTCTGAAGCGCATCTTCCATTAACTTTCCTACCCCAACATACTAGCTACCATTATGTCCATTGTTACGAGTATGCAACAGCCACTTACCTAGGTGCACCAGCCTACCAACTAAACAAACTCCAAAGATTCCAAAATGCAGCTGCCAGACTGCTTCTTGCACTGGGACGAAGGGATAACATCTCACCTGCTCTCCACACTCTACACTGGCTGCCAGTTGGACGAAGGGCCACCTTCAAAATCCTGTGTTTTACTCAGCAGTGCACAAACATTTTCCCTTATACCTACAAAAAAGATGCCTCATCTCCCAACCCCCACCCTAAAGTTAAGCACAGCCCTCCTCCTGGTGGTCTCCAGCTCTAACTCAGCCAGGATTGAAGGGTTCGCCTACTCAACCCTGGAGCCAACACTGTGGTACTCCCCCTACCCACAATCGACACAGCTAAGACTACCTGGCCCTTCGGAAAGCACTCAAAACCTGGCTTTTCCCCTGAATCATATAAGGGACCACTCTACCCACCACCAATGGCCTGAACTGGCTGTAACCGCTCAAAGACAGGGAGACAAGAACATTCAGGACTTGGAAAACAGCTCCAATGACCGTCCATTTATAACACTAAAATAATGCGGACCATGACACCCTAACCTTGCTGAAATCACAATGTCCACAACTCCAAACGCTAGACAAACACTGGTGCTATTAGGCGATGATGGGAATTGCCAGGGTTCTCCACCAGACATGCTCCATGCTCTAAGACCAGGAGATGCTTAGTTCTATTCGATCTATCTGAAAACAATACCACCATCTTCAAAACCTGAATCCTAAAAGCACTTATGTTCTTCACCTGGAATGAGATTGGTCATCATCTTCCTCAAAGTTTTGCACTGCGAAGCAGTCCATGAAATAACTTCTGTCAATCATACTATATGCAAACCAATGCACAGAGTTACAAATTCAGAGTGCAACTGCAATTTTGCTCTAAACACCACCACCAGGCCTGCTCTTGTTAAACCTGTGTCAATCCTACTCATCTGGGAATTAATGCTCAGAACAATTATTTCCAGAACGTATGTTAAAACATTACAACTAGGCCAGTTCATATCATGACCAAGCCAGTTTACCCTGATCTGCCCAGGTACTGCTCTCGAAGACTCGCAGCTCCCTGAAGGGACAACAATGTGATACAATTCGACAATTCAGGCCATAAACTATGACAGGAATACCCACCCACCTGCCACAAACCATTACCCCGAGACCCGGAAAATGGGCCCACCAGCACTTGTAACCAAGCCTCAAACAATCCGACCCTGTCCCACCTCATGGGAACACACTCTGAAGCAGGAGATGAATCTGACAGAGACTTTCCCTCAGAGAACCAATGCTCCACTAGAATAGACACCAATAGCTCAGCAAACAACGGAAGGAAATCAGAAACCGGGCTCTCCAAACAATCAGCACTATATACTACCCTACTCTCTCCATTGACTTGGACTACAGCCCTCGTGGGTGTTCAACCCAGTGCTTTGAAATCATACCACTATACAAATGCACAACACCACAATAACTTGTCACCCCCCACTGCTAAATCAACTTCATCTCCAAAAGGACAACCATTAACTTTCTTGATAGTGGGAGGAGCCCGCTGGGTTTATGGAAGGATGCTCCACGATTGCTCAATTTCCACTGTGGAAGCATCCTGCATTTTTCTTGAGGTAGGAGATTGGCTCAAAAGACCTAGTAATGCAGGAAGAACCTGTGATGTGTCAGAGAACCCCCTGAACTTACACCATTGTGTGTCCTCAGGGCTGCAAAGTGTGAGATCCCATAGCTTCTCTTGTATGACATCGGCAAGAAGAACAAGTTACTTCTTACCTTGTAACGTTCTTTCGACGGGATGTTCCTCCGACGTATTCCTCATCTTAGATATCTCCTTCCAGCTCTGCTGGCCTCGGAAAATGTTTTCTCTCTAGAGGGCGCTGCGCGTCGACGTCCTCCGAGTTGATGTCCCTCGACAGCCGCCGTATCGACGTCGACGTCAGCCTGCCTATAAAGGCCGCGCGCAGCGTCCGTTGCTCAGTTCCGTTTTGTAGCCCACAATAATACTTTCTGGACTAAACTAATCACCCCGAAGGAGCGTAAGCTGCAACAACAAGGGAAGTAGAACTGCGGGGATGGATGGGGGGGTCGATGAGGAATACGTCGGAGGAACATCCCGTTGAAAGAACGTTACAAGGTAAGAAGTAACTTGTTCTTCGAAGGGATTGTGTCCTCCGACGTATTCCTCATCTTAGATAGGCTCCCATAGCAGTATTCTATTATCGGAGGAGGGAGTACTGACTTCACGCTGTCTTCTATTGATGAATAGAATGCAGTACAGCCCTTCCAAATCTAGTCTCTTGACTGGAGGAGGAATCCAAATTGTAAAAACGTGTAAAGGTATGGACAGACGACCATGTAGCGGCCGCACATATGTCTTTAACCGGCACGCCTCTTTTGAGGGCCGATGAAGCTGCAATACCTCTGGTCGAATGAGCCCTAAGGTTTTGAGGGGGCTCTTTCCCTGCCAGTTTATAACATTCCAGAATGGCTAGAATGATCCATCTGGAAATGGTCTGCTTAGTTATTGGTAACCCCAGCTTGTGACCTGCGTAACCTACAAACAGCTGGTCTGCCTGTCTTATCCTGGCTAGTCTACTGATGTAAAAACTTAAAGCCCTCCTAGGGTCTAGCCTGTGTAACCTCTCTTCCTCTTTCCCCGGGTGAGGAGGAGGATAGAAAGATGGTAGTGTAATCTTCTGAGTGATATGGAATTCAGAAACCACCCTTGGGAGGAAATTAGGCTTCACTTGCAGGACAACTTTGTCTTTGTGAAATATTGTGTGAGGGGGTTTACAAGAAAGAGCTAGTAATTCGCTCACCCTTCTAGCAGATGTAAGTGCTATTAATAAAACAGATTTAAGGGTAAGGAATCTTAACAAACAAGAATGGAGAGGTTCGAAAGGTGTACCCATCAGGAAAGTTAGTACTAAGTTTAAATCCCATAGGGGAACTTGGAATGGTCTTGGGGGATAAACATTGGTTAACCCCTTTAGAAACTGTATTACCAAGGGTAATTTGAAATAGGATGGTTCTTCCGCAGTACGCTTAAAGATGGATAGCGCTGCGAGATAGCCCTTAATGGTGCCAACTTGAAGGCCTGAATTTGCCAAATATAGTAGGAAGGACAAAACCAATGGTGTACCACATGAAAAAGGGTCGATATTCTGTTCTCTACACCAGCTGCAAAATCTGTTCCAACGGCAGCGGTATAAAGACTTTGTTGCTGGCCTCCTTGCCGAAAGCAACACCTCCATAACATCATCAGGGAGGTCCCAATCCTTGTACCTCAGCCTTTCAGAAGCCAAGCGTGAAGGTTGAGGGTTTTGATGTCTGGATGGAGAACCTGACCTCCCTTCTGTGAGAGTAGGTTCTCTCTGAGTGGAAGTCGAATTAGAGGGCAGATGGACAAGTACCACGTTCTCCTGGCCCAATCCGGGGCAATTAGGATCATGGTTCGCCGGAATCTTCTCAACCTCCTGATCATTTGAGGAATGACAGGGACCGGTGGGAATGCGTACAGAAGCGGAAACTCCCAGTCCACTATGAAAGCGTCTCCCAGAGCTCCTCTCGGGGGAAATTCCCTTGAGCAGAACAGGTTGCATTTCCTGTTTAGGCTGGTGGCGAACAGATCTACCTGAGGGGTTCCCCAAAAGGCGAAGATCTCTTGAAGGACTTCCTGAGCTAGCTCCCACTCGTGGGAGACTGTGTTCTGCCTGCTCAGAGCGTCCGCTGTCAAGTTCTTCTCTCCGGCTAGGTGAACTGCCGATAGAGAGATTCCTTCTTGGATTGCCCAAAACCAGAGCTGCATCGCCTCTCTGCACAGGGGTAGTGATCCTACGCCTCCTCTTTTGTTGAGGTAATGCATGGCCACTGTGTTGTCCGTCATTATCAGGACGTTCTTCCCTTGTACAGCTGGCAGGAACGCCTTCAGCGCAAGTCTGATGGCTCTCAGCTCTAACAGGTTGATGTGTAGTCTGGACTCCGATGGAGACCAACGACCGCTGATGGTCAAGTCGTTGGTGTGGGCTCCCCACCCCGTGAGTGAGGCATCCGTGACTACTGTTATCTCCGGCCAGGGTTGCCAAAACTGTTCTCCTTTCAGAATGTTCTCCTGACAGGCCCACCACTGAAGGTCTCGAGCCACCCTGCCGGGAACCTGAAGAAGATCTGTCATTCTCCCTGAGAATTGTGACCACTGAGTCCTCAGTGCCCACTGGAGGGATCTCATTCTCAGGTGAGCCTCTGGCACTAGGAAAATGCAGGATGCCATGAGGCCTAGCAACCTCAAAAAGTCGAAGGCTGGGAGACGTTGGGCATGTTGGAACTTGGTAACCATCTGTAGAATATCTTGAGCCCTCACCTCTGGTGGCGAGGCTTTTCCCAGGGAAGTGTCCAGGATCGCTCCTATGAACTGGAGTCTCTGCGATGGTATCATTTGTGACTTCTTTAAATTGAGGGAGAAGCCCAGTCTGTGAAGGAAGTGGCACACGTGATTTAGCTGGATCTGAGCTTGTTCCGGAGAAACAACCCTGATCAACCAATCGTCCAGGTAGGGGTAGACGTGAATCCCTTCCCTCCTTAGACTTTCAGTCACTACCGACATTAACTTGGTGAAGACCCTCGGGGCGGGGGTCAGCCCAAATGGCAGCACTCGAAATTGATAGTGAGAGTTGCCAATTGCGAACCTCAGGTATTTCCTGTGTTTGAGATGGATAGGCACATGGAAATAAGCGTCCTGAAGGTCCAGAGATACCAACCAGTCCTGGAACTGAAGGGCCTGGAGGATCTGAGAAAGAGTGACTGTTAGGGAGAATTCTCTGTTTAGGCTGAATTTCCCTACCTAGTGAGTCCCCCAGCAGCTTTGCTGGATTGCTGGGGTTTATTTTTTTCTCCTGCCAAGAGTGAGACTCTTTTACCCTCACACTTGGGCATGTTGAAGTGTGTTTTCTTGGTTAAACCTTGTGTTGAATGGGCTATGGGGTCTTTTACTCCATAGGGCCTCATATATTTTTGTGATGTGGGATACACAGCACCCTCTGTGCCGTAACCCAGGGGTGTCCTAGGGACTCCCCAACATAGACTCCATACCCTGGGACTGACTACTGTCTCCCAGGGCATGTAAAGTCACCAAAGACTTTACTAGTCTTAAATCCTGAACAGAACCAGTACAAACCATCATATTGTGGACGTACTGGCTGGGGCAATTCGATTGCCCCAGGGTCTGTTAGTCGAGGGGGCACGTCTCCGTCCCCCCTGATCGAGTTTTGGCTGGTGGCAGTGGAAACTACGTTTTATATTCGACCGCGAATATTTTCCTATGGGATTTCCCATTGTTTTAGGCTAACACATTTAATTATTTATTTACGGTAGCCTTAAACATACCGCCGGTTTATATATTTATTATTATAACTCCGGTTGGGATTTTTTGCCAAAACTTGATGCTAAAATGGCGTTGGCATTCGCCTCTGTAACTCTGACCCAAAGTGGAGCCCTTTGTCCCACTTTTGGCGGGCTTCTCCACAGAAGCCCTCCAAAGTGGTGCCACTCTGTCTGGGGTACTTAGGAGGGATGGAGGGGGATTTAGGCACCCTGGACTGAGTTACCTAGGTAACTCAAGTCGCACTCCGTCCTGATTGGCCCAAGTGGTGAGCCGGCCGGCTCACCACTTAGCATGTTTGAGTGACAGCTAGGCTGGGTGAATGGGGGTTTGCTGCATAAAAGCAGGGCTTTGGGGACTGGAACTTCAGAAGTCGCCACAGGACCTAAGAATCCAACGAGGGACGAGCTGAGCTGATCTGCTACGACGACACCGCCGGTGGAGCCCTGCTGAACCATCTCACCACTTTTCCCGACGACCGAGGAGAACTCTTAACGGAGTGGCTCCTTCCCTTGACTGGTGGGGACAACCAGTTTTCACCTTCTTTCCGCTCTTCGAGGTATCTCGTGGCCGCCTTGCCAGTGCCAAGCACCCCGGCAACCGGAATACCCACCACTTTTACCCCAACCGCGAAAGTCAGTACAACCCTTTAACCGGAGGACTCCGCGGCTGGTTTCTTCCCGGGCAGTGCAACGACCTTCTTCTTCTGCTCTTCAGCGAGATCTTCTTCTCCCCTGACCGACGTCGAGCCTTGCTGCCACTGCCTGGAACAACTGCCCCCGCTGGAGGATCCTTTCCGTTAAGGTACCGTGTTCCGCCTGGCTTCCCTTGCCACCGACTGTACGGGGTAGTTTTAGCCCCCGGCTTTCGATCCTGGGATTGCCTGGGACACTTTGGCTAAACTTTCTAAGCCTCTCTAACTCTTTTCCGAACTCTTTTGCAAGACTCTGAATCCCTACCAACTGTGTGATCTTGGGCACGTTTTCGCTCTGTCTGCTCTAAGAGTGGGCCCTGCTTAGTGACTTTTGCTCACCTGTGACTTTGTGCTTCTTTGAGCTTACAAAAAGTGTTCTTAACCTTAGAGTGGTGTGTTTATCCTAATTCTGCTCCTTCTCCCTCCCTTCTTTTTACCTACTAGAGTGTCATCTAACGTTAAGCGCTCACCTCTGTTTGAATTATGTGGTGTTAACCTAGAGTTGTCTAGATAGGAATAAGGATTGGGACTGCTTTCCATGTAACTGTGTTTGGAGTATTTTACTATATTTTGCTAGAGTGTTTTCAACTTATGTGTTCTTGAAAATAAATAACTATATACTTTTGAAACCAAGCTCTGGTCAGTGTTTGCTTGTGCTATTGTGTCTGAGTACATATTGTGTATACTTTGCATACTGCCTAACTCTTCTTGAGGGAAGTCTGACTGCTCAGCCACAGCTACCAGGTAAATCTGGGTGGTGCAGACTGCTACCAAGTGGGTTTACTGCTATACCTGTAGTCTTAAATCTTTTGCAGTGTTCCCCAAGGGAACTGCACAGGTTTCTGCCTAACAGTGACCATCTTGAATTTGTCTTTTCTGAGCAATTTGTTCAATTCTCGCAAGTCCAAGATGGGTCTCAGTCCTCTGTCTTTCTTTGGAATGAGAAAGTAAGGGGAGTACCAGCCCTTGTTCCTCTCCGCTACAGGTACCGGTTCTATGGCACCTTTCTCTAGCAGGTCCAAAATTTCCTGCAAGAGGAGCGGATCTGGAGCTTTCTGAGAGCTGATCCCCGGTGGATGACTCTGAGGTATACGTAGGAAAGGCAGGCAGTAACCTTGGGCAACTGTTTCCAATGCCCAAGCATCTGACGTGATAGCCTGCCATACCGCCAGATGTTGAGTCAACCTGCCTCCTACAGGTGTCCTGTGAGGGAAGTCCTCAGAGTGGTTTTGGGGCGGCTGATGCAGATGCCGATGGTAAAGAGGCACCTGCTGTTGCTGCGGCTTTTGAATATCTACCCCGTCCACCTCGGGTAGTTCTTCTTTGTCCCCTTTGAGCCAGTCGTCCTCTACCTCTTCCGAATGCGGAGTAGAAGCGAAAGGACTTGCCTCTCGCAGAGGTTCCTGTGGGACGAAAAGGAGTCTGACGGATTGCAGCTCCTAGGGATTTTGCTGCTGCTTTTGAAGTTTCCAGTTTCTCTAAACTGTCATCCGCCTTTTTCCCGAACAAAGAAGAGCCATCGAATGGCATGTTCAAGAGCCTGGCTTGCACATCTGGGGCAAAACCAGACTTTCTCAGCCAAGCGAATCTCCTGGTTGATGTACTTGCCGCCATTGCTCTGCTGATACGGTCAGCCGAATCAATGCCCGTCTGGAGGGATTCGCACATAGCGTCTTTACCGTCCTGTATAATATTCAGGAACGCATCCCTTTCTTCTCCCTCCGGGATGCAGTCAGCCGCTGTAGAAGCACACTCCCAAAGTGTATGGCTGAACCTAGCAAGGGTGCAAGTAGCATTAACAGATTTTAACGCCATGCTACATGCTGAAAAGACTTTCTTTGCCATAGCATCATATTTTTTATCGTCCCTGTCCTGTGGGACGGTAGGATAAGCCGTCTTGACATCGGTAGAGGATGCTGCCTGTACCACCAGACTTTCTGGGGATGGGTGTTTAGACAAAAACTCCGGGTCTGTAGAAGATACCCTGTACTTTGTAGACAGTTTTTTATTTACTGCTGGTACTACATCTGGGGTTTCCCAGTTTGTCATGATCTTCCTCTGAAGAGCTTTATGAAAAGGCACCACAGGATCCTCCTGTGGGCCTTTGTCAAGAATATCCGTGAGGTCATCTTGTTGGAAAGATTGTGAAGGTGCAGACCACCCCATGAACTCTGTGATTCTGGCCATTAAGGCTCTATAGGGGGTTTCAGCATGCTCCCCCGGGTCTGGCCTAGCAAACTCCACCTCAGGGGAAGTGTCTAACCCACTTGCCTCATGTAAGGAATCATGAAGATCCCTTAACCTGCGTTCTTCAGAGGAAAATTCCTCTCTAATTGGGGTTACAGATCCCTGCAACTCAAATGTGTCTTCCTGTTCAGACAATTCACCCTCTTCCAAAATTGAGGACATAGTTCTCAATTGTTCTGAACTCACAAAAGGAGTAAATCCCATTTCCAAGGCAGAGGGCGTCTAACTTGTCATTATCGGTCTCGAAAACGTTGATGTCGTCGACGCCGACGTCGAAGGCTTCGAGCGTGGCGTCGAAAACAAAGGCGGAGGCCTCGATGACCTCGACAGAATTGGAATTCTGCTCGACAATCTCGACGCCATCGACGTCGAGGACCTGGGGATAGTCACTGGGTGTGTCGTAACCGTGACTTTTCTTGGCGTCGACGCCGGTGTCGAAGCTGCCGTCGAGTCGACAGACCCGTGTGTCGAAGGTCCCTTCGACAACGGCGTCGAAGACATCGACCTCGGCGTCGACGGAACCCTCGTCGACTGCGTCGACGGAACCTTCGAGGAAGGTTTGGAGGTCATAGTCCTACTCGAGGGTTCGAGACGCGCTCGAGAGGTTACCTTCGCCGGGTACTGCGACTCGCGGCGTTTTTGACCTTTGGGTCTTTCGACCAGAGCATCGCTCTCGGCAGTCTTCGAGGGGGTCGAGGCCACTTTCTCGAAGACGCTCATCATATTTTTGCGGAATTCCTCCCATTCAGCCCGGGAACTATGTTTCGTGGGGCAAGGGATTCTTTTTGGCGAAACAGAGGAAGAGGAAGACGGAGAAGGGGATCTTCGACGTCTCCTCTTCGAGTGCTTCGATCTCGAGGAGTGATGAGACCCACTCCGAGACCTGGAGCGCGAATGGTGACGAGGAGACGAGTGTCTCGACTTCGTCGACGAAGAAGAAGCTTTAAAAGTCTTACCTTTCTCCAGCTTCCCCCTACACTCCATCAGGGCCTTAGCTGTCATGGACATACAGTCCTCGCATTCCGAACAATGGTGTTCAGCTCCCAAACACCACAGACAAACTCTGTGAGGGTCAGTCAACGACATCTTTTTCCCACAATCTCGGCATTTTTTGAAGCCGGATCGAGGAGTTGTCAGTTCCGACGAGGAAGCCATCGAGTACGGATCGAATGACTCGAGGTAAATAGGATTAATCTGACTAAGAACTGAGCAACGGTATTCCGAGGCACTGAGTAAGCGCGGAAAAACGGAACTGAGCGCGGCCTTTATAGGCAGGATGACGTCGACACGGCGGCTGTCGAGGGACATCGACTCGGAGGACGTCGACGCGCAGCGCCCTCTAGAGAAAAAAATTTTTCCGAGGCCAGCAGAGCTGGATGGAGATATCTAAGATGAGGAATACGTCGGAGGACAAAATCCCTTTGAAATATTGCTTTGGTGGTATCTGCATACCCCTGTTGATGTGAAGCAGGTAGACCTGGAGCTGCTCTCACGAGAGTCACATGGAGGCTATCCAGGAGATGGAACAGATACAGGACTGTAGATTGCAGACGGACTCCCATGGAAACATGGGAGGCATAGTAACCAAGGCTGAAGAGGAAAAGTGAACGCTCAGACAGTGGACCGGAATAATCCCTTTGGATACAAAAGGAACTCTAAGTGCTGGGTCAGATGGTGGTTAGAGCATTTGTATAATGTTCTGGTGTCCAAGGATCATGGTGCAGTAGCTGGTAGTCAAAGGCCTTTGTTGGACAGCGGCAGCCATCTTTGCTCTTAATTAGCAATAAAGGTAAAAGCTTCAAGGTCTGGGAACAAGGACACCCTTGTACTTTGAGTTAGGGACTCACCTTCGCGCCTCTTACAGAACTACAGGGAACGATGGACAGACTGTCGTAACTGGGTGGCTTTGGACGCAGATGAACAGGGATCAGGTCCCAAAAACTGAGGAAATAATGCAAAAGAGGTGATGAGAAGAAAGCTGGAAATGGACTAGGAGAAGGTGTTGCCCAAAGATGAGGTGTAGAGCTATATGAAGAGCTGTAACTGAAGTGGATGCATGTTTGTGTGCACCTCTCTGGGCTTACTCAGCTGGATGCCAATGAAGTTGGACATTCCGGTAAGGGCAAGGACTCTGGAGGGTGCCTGATGGGTGAAGGTGAAGCCGCAGAAGGCGCTGACTTTGCAGATGAGAACCACAGGGAGGCAGTTCTCTGAGATTCATCTGGAGAAAACAATAGAATTATGGGACTCAGGAGTTGAACAATTTAGTAGGGTGTTGTACAGAATTCTACTCAATGGTTACTGTTGATGGATGCTTTGGGGGTTGGTTATCAAGAGTGTTCCTATTGGGTGATTACATTGCTCCTACCAGTCTAATCAACCACCTCTTCCCCTTCCATTTGCATATTTATTTTGGGCATGGGTGCTTGGTGCTATATTGATGGAAATTAGGATAGGTGATAGAAAAAGCATACATGAATATGTTTTCTCATTTATGAACTGGGCAGGGGGTACATTAAATATTTGACCATCTTTACTTTTTTCTGTAAAAATATGCTCTAGTCTTCCAGAGAAAAGCGTTGAAGAAAAGGGGCATTTTTAAAGACTATGATGCAGATGTGCCATGACCCTATCTGAGCATACCAATTAGTATTCCTTGCCCTCACCTGCAAAAAAACATGTCATGGCCCTGCCTTTCTCAAAGATATTCCCACTCTAGCCTATCACTTCAAATCACAGCCAAGAGAGTCCGGTTTGTATGCAATTTCAGTCAGCATGCAGAGGATAGAAGTACGCAAGCACCTGCATGCTTGTTTGCAGTGCAGGTGCCAGCTAGGATTTGAGCAGTTTATATACTCTACAAAAGCTGGCCAGCACTGTACATCCATCTAGTCATACCCTACAATCTGGTGACAAATAACTTGAAAAATTAATAGCTCTTGTTGGGAAGTATGCAGATTACGGCCCACTTGGTTTGTGCAACATCCCAACCAACCAACGTGAAATAATGACATTGCCACTGGAAAGGTCCAACCTTAACTTCAAGTACTAACCCGCAGGACAAGTAGGCCAAACACAGCTTCAGTTCATTATAGTTTTGCACAAGCCTGCTAGAGAAACTGATACATATACAAACACAAATGTAAAGATTAAGGATTTCAATTAATCAAAACTGAAAAGGTTCGGGGGCATGGCCAATGAGCGTATGATGAGGACGTGATTCCTCAGTGCTCCCAGGGCCGCCAGCCAAATCCTGCAAATATCCTGCAAAATTGAGTTGCCGCACCGACACCCATAAGCAACAGATCCCTACTGGAACGGTTTGCTGAAATGCGGTCTCAACCTGCGTGTGGATCGAGAGATATGCATCGCGGAGAGAAGAAGCAGCCGACAGCAAGGACTGACTAAGATTGCCGACGGGACTGAGGCAGAGAGGAGTGATGTACTAAGACCGGAACTGCACCGTGGCAGACATACTGTAAACCTGTCTGTCGGATCTGCGCTGCCGTGGGGTTGAAAGGAGAAATCGCTGCTGCGGGCTACCAAGAGCTCTGTGTATAGGTGTTACGAGAACCCACAGAGGGGGGGTAGGAGTCAACACCCTGCGATCCAAAGCAAAGCAGTGCAGCTTTGGTCGGGGATGCCGACGGGGGCTGATCCCCAACATTGAGGTTCGCGGGCCGGGAGGCAAGGAGCGGCTTGCCTGCGCTTCCCTCAACATGCCGCCCGAGCCACGGCTGTAAGCGGAACTCTCCTGCTACGAATCTTGACATGTGCGGCAGCAGTACAAAGGCCGCAACGACTGGCGAAGCAAACCCCCTGGGACCATACAGAAAATGAGATACGCAGACAGATCTGCATTATGTGAAACTGTGCTTTGGCACGATGGTCGGACCAGCAACAGTACGTGCAAACCACGAAACGGAGACTCGCCGGTGGGATTGAAGCAAAAAATCAAATCGCCACCCCTCTCCCCGCTGAAACCAAAAGTGGTGAACAAAGCATTATAACAACGGCGAGACACGGCCACAGCACCACCGACCCTGGAAAGACAGAAATCTGTCACAAACACCTGATACGTGACTCCAGAGGTAAATCTACAGAACACGCTGCAACACACCATGTGATAGTAAACTGAGACCTAAAGGTAAGCTGCCTGCTGGGAGGAGGCGCTTGGCATTAGACAGCTGTATTCAAAAGACTGGAACTGCTCTGTGATGCACTGCATGGGAGGCAATGATGCGATGGGGAGCTAGGTCTATATAATGCAGAAGGCACAGCAGTCCTCCTGTGAACTTGACCCGGAGGCAAAGCAACACCCAGCACTGCGTGCTGACCGCCTACTTGGGGAGACTTGTACGCCCTGAATAATAATACGCATACTTGTCTGTCCACAAAATGACTGCAGGGATACCACAGACGTTTCTCTGGCCAACTGTATGCAAATCAGGAAATATATGCCTGCATGAAACATTCGGAACTAAGCACCTCAGGGCACCAACCACTGTAGCAGGCAATACTTCCACAGGGGTCTACAACCCTGACATCCCGTGAACACAACCACCGCACCTGATAGCCCGGTAAAAGACTCCCAATAGGAGGTGTGTGAGAATACACATGACAGCTCAGGGCATTTACAAACCTGTTTGCAAACAGCAACAGCAAGGAAGGATAGAGCGAAAAGCATTAATAGGAGCTGAAAGAGGCACTTCCCCTACGAGGACTACCGGTGACGACTGAGCCCGCATACATGTCACCATGATACCGCCACATTCACACTCAGAATAATGACGCATCATAAAAGTCGCTAACACACAATCTTAGCCTGCTGTTGGCAATCTCAATCCTGAGCTGCGGGGCGTACTGCTGTCCACAGGAAATAAAACTGATTAAAGTTCTTACAACCACTGAAGATCCTGGCATGGGTAAAGACAAGACCAAGAAAGCCACCACACAAAGCAAGATGGAACAGTATAAGACGCCCACTCCAACCACGCCGCTAGAACAAGCCCATTCTCGTGATGCACAGGACATTGAAGACAATATTTCTCTCAAGGATGTGATGAACGTCATAGCCGGCTCACGGACCTCCATGGAGAAGAAAATGGACAGCATTAGCATGGAGGTGTCCCTCCTATGCCATGATTTGCAGAAACTTGCCTCCCGCACAGGAGAGGCTCAAAACCATACAGTCCTGAGACAGAGGCCTGTTTACGAAATATGGGTCAACAGATGACTGGTGTAATGGAACGCATTAACACACTGTAGGAGCGAGTGGAGGAAGGAGAGGGACGATCGAGGCACAATAATATTCGGATCCTTGGGCTGCCCAAAAAAACTGAAGGACCAAGCATTGAATTATTCCTCAAACAATGGCTACCTGACCGGTTTGCCCCGAAGACTTTCAAAATTCTTCCATTGAACGAGCCCATTGTGTACCGACTGGCAGACCAATTCCCGGAGCACCACAGAGATTGCCAAAATCCTGAGCTACAGGGATCAGGACACTGTACTCCAGATGATCAGGACCAAAGGTTCCATAACTTACAATGGCTTCAAAATCGCGTTCTTCCCGGACTTTGCTAGGGAAGTACAAAAAGCACGGCAATTCTTTGACCCGATTAAAAAAACGTCCACAGACGCTAAATGTTAAATATGGGCTGTTATTCCCAGCACAACTGAAAATATACCACAATGGTACGACCATACATTCTACGGATCCCAGGGAGGCATGGAACTGGGCGGAACGTCACCTGGAAGGCAACTGGAGACCGAAGGGAAGACAAATCGCCACGTGCACAACCGCAGCAACTACCAGGAGAGATGCCTCAAATAGACGATGAATAATGTAGACGGCTAATCTACAAGTATACAGCTATCTCAAGAAAGGATTCGCTAAGCTACCAGAACTACGTCTGCAATGAGTTATTGCACCCTCCTGCATCTATGATGACTGGCGGCCCACAGTAAGCCTCCCCCTAGTGCTTCTTTAATAGAAAAGTAAGCTACGATTGTTTGCCTGCTCCCTTACAGTGGCTTAGATGTTGTGTTGACAGGAGCCAGCAGGAGTTTGTTTAAAGGTTCAGTTTTTGATTGGGCGGCAGATGCTTCAGTTTGGGATGGAGTATAGGGAGGGGGGATTTGGATAGGTGTTCCTTGTTCTTTTACACACAGGTTCAATAGATACACCACATACATGCAAGATGATGGCAGTTCACAATGCAGCATATCAAATGTGCACCTTTCATAAGGCATACGACTGCAAACTGACTCCCACGCAAGCAATGACATCCCCAGCCAGAGCTAACACTAAACATCGGAGATTCCTGGCATGGAAGGTCAATGGCCTGGGGTCTGGTATCAAAAGGCGCTTGGTGACAATTCATACACAGACATACACCTGACATAGTACTTCTTATCGAAACTCACCTAGCGGGAACAACATGTAACTTCAAGATAACTTACTACCGCACCGCGGTGCATGCAGGATTTTCCATGGGCTCTTGAGGGGTGCTAATCCTGCTACACAAAAGACTTGCATATACAATTTCCAGTGTGACCCAGGATACAGGGGGGACGTATGTACATATAAATGGCACAATATGGAATCAATCCCTCGCAATAATGGCGATATACTCTCCGCCAGCACTTATGTCTGCTTTAATGGAAGATATCACGCCTATTCTAACTACTAATACAGCGGACACCTGGATAATAGGGGGAGACTTCAATGAGGTCATGAATGCTGAAATAGATTGCACGCATATAAGAGGGAGAAACCCTGCAGCCCATACTAAACTGGTACCGACTGGCAGACCAATTCCCGGAGCACCACAGTGATTGCCAAAATCCTGAACTACAGGGATCAGGACACTGTACTCCAGATGATCAGGACCAAAGGTTCCATAACTTACAATGGCTTCAAAATCGCATTCTTCCCGAACTTTGCTAGGGAAGTACAAAAAGCATGGCAATTCTTTGACCCGATTAAAAAAACGTCCACAGACGCTAAATGTTATATATGGGCTGTTATTCCCAGCACAACTGAAAATATACCACAATGGTACGATCATACATTCTACGGATCCCAGGGAGGCATGGAACTGGGCGGAACGTCACCTGGAAGGCAACTGGAGACCAAAGGGAAGACAAATCGCCACGTGCACAACCGCAGCAACTACCAGGAGAGATGCCTCAACTAGGTATTTGAAATAGAATGCTGAAATAGATTGCACGCATATAAGAGGGAGAAACCCTGCAGCCCATACTAAACTAGCTACCTTTGCTTCTGCACTGGGACTGAGCGATGTGTGCGATGTGTGGCGGTATTTGCATCCAGATGCGCGTGAATACTCGTACCACTCGGGTGCGCATGCTTCACTCAAGACTAGACTATTTCTTTCTGCCGATACAGAATATTAACAAGGCGAGTAGCGCAACATTGCTCCCTCGTGGCATTTCGATTCACTCCCGCTCCTATTTGATATCGAAACAGAAAGGCCCCAACCACCTAGCGCCTCAACAATTACTAATTGGGTTTCCCTGCTCTAATAGAAAAAATATGCACTGCCACTTCCACATATTTTGGAGTTAAACGCAGCCCTGTTCTGCCTTTCCTTTGGTGCTGTGGACCGCGGACGTCCCTGTCCTGGCTTCTCCTCCACGTCTCCAGCCTCCGTTTCGGGTACTGTGGATTTGGGTTTCGGGGCTGCAGCTCTCAGGCTTCTGCTGCTTCTTCCGTCTGTGCTGGGGGCCGCAGACACTCCTGCCCTAGTCTCTCCTCTGCTGCCTGGCTCACCGCCTCTCCTATGCTGCTGGTACTACGGTGAGTCGGCGTCCGTGCCTGCAGCCTCCGTCTCTTCTGCAGCAGCGACCCTGTTGGACGTGCCTGGCTCGCTGCCTCTCCTCTGCTACTGGTTGCCGCCGGCGCCTGGCGGACCCTCTTCGGCATTGTTGTCCTGGGCCGGTGTCCTGGGTCTCTGCCGGCTGTTGCTCCGGCCATCTGTGCCGGCGCCTCCCAGCTCCGGCCCCTCCTCTGCATTTGTCCCGGGCCGGTGTCCTGGGTCTCTGCCGGCTTGCTCTGCCCTTCTTTGCCGACTCCTCCGAGCCCCATCTCTTCGCGGGCCTTTCCTGTTCTCATCCTGGGCGAAGAGCTGAACCCCTGCTGGCCACGGTCTACACTTCTCCATTATTACATCTCCTCTGCTCCGGCCCCTCCGAGGCTGTGGGGGCTTCACTGCCTCTCCTGCCTCATTGCCTGGAGGAACCTGCTGTTGCCCCTGCTTCCTTAGCTGAAGTGGGCCCCGTCACTGCCTCTCCTACTCTCGCCTCATAGCCCGGAGGAACCTACTGCTGTCCGTGCCCCTCCTTGACTAAAGCGGGCACTGTCACTGCCTCTGTCAGGTGGGTGTACTGCGCCACCACCTGCCACTCCTGGCTGCCCTGCCTAACTTCTCACTTATCAGTGCGCAACCCTCTCACCTGGGTTCACCCGGGCACCACCACTGGGCAACTATTTAGTGCTCTGCCTGCAGTTGCCGTTGCCTCCTGCACTGGCTGCCTAATCCTGCGGACACAATCCTGCGGATTACCTGCCACCTTCAGTGCTGCTGCCTCCTGCACTGGTTGCCATATTCTGCGACCTACCTGTTTACTGCCCTCTACCGCCTCTATGTCCCTTCATATTTACTGACCATCCCCCCTTCTCTTGTCCCTGGACTACCTGCTCCCACCATAACCACTGGATTTGCCACCATCTGGATTCTCTTTTCCCTTTGTCTGCCGGCTACCACCGTAACCCCTGGATCTGCAAACTGCTTGCTATCCCCTGGACCTTTCCTGCCTACCTGCCCCCACCATATCTTGATCTCTCTCTGGACTGCCTGCCACCACCTTAACCCTTGGACCTGCACCACTTCACTCTTACTTCCCTTGGGCTGCCTGCTTCCATCATAACCACTGGATTTACCACCATCTGGATTCTTTCTTCCATTGGCTGCCGGCTACCACCTTAACCCCTGGATCTGCAAACTGCCTACTACCCTCTGGGCCTTTTTTGCCTATTGGCCCTCACCATAACTTGATCTCTCTCCTCTGAGGGCTATCTGCTACCTCTGGAGCCATCTGTTCCTTCAGACCAACTGCTACCGCCATAGTCCTACCTGATTACTAACCATCTGCCGCCCCATGATCCCCTCCGGTCTGTCGTCCCATTGTCCTCACCGAGTTTCTATCTCTCGAAGGACTGCCTGCCTCAGCCTGGACCCTGGACCTTCCTCGTGGGCCTTCCTCTCGGCTGGACACCCCCCACCATCTGGCCCCCCTTTTGTCTTACATTTCTGGATACCTTCTGAGCCCTTTCTTCCTATGACACGCCTTTTCTCCTGGTCCCTCCTAACCCACTCACTCCAGCTTCTCTGTCATGCACATCGCCAGTCCTCACTCTCCTCGTGCCCCTCACTCCTTTCCCTCTTCCCCCTCCTACCCTCCGTCTCCTCCCTGTTCTCCTTTCCCTTCCCCTCATCATCATGTCCATTCTCTTCGACATGTTCTTCCGATTTAACCTTCACTTCCTCTGTTTAAAAAACTTGGATCCCACTTCACAACTGTACTGTTCCTGCCTCTCTCACTACATCCTCGTCGTCCTTCTCTCACGTCCCTCGTTCCTTTGGTTGTGGTGGAGGCATTGGACTCCTCTTCCACCCTAAATACCTTTCTTCTACCTCCTCTGTACCTCTCCCAACCTTCCCTTCCTTTGAATACCTCTAAATCCTTCTCTTTCCCTCACCCGCTCTCTTTTCTAATTATATATAGACGCCTGGCCTCCTTTTACGAAGACCTTGACCACCTCCTCTCTCTTACCCCCCCCTTTTCCTCCTCCTCTCACCGTCCTTGACGATTTCAATCTTCACTTCTTTTCTCCATCCTTGACTCATATCTCCTCTCCCTTCTCCTCCTACTCATTCTTCTGGCTCCACTCTTGATCTTATCTTCAACTCTACCTACTCCTCCTTCTCTGTTCCTCTGCCTCTACTCTACCCAACTATATCTCTGACCATGCCTTACTCTCCTTCTCCCTTCCTCCTCTCCCTCAACCCTCTCCTTCGCCCTCCTCCTCATCCTTCTTTCTAAACTTTAGATCTCTGTAACTTTAGCCCTTCTCTCTTTCACGATACTTGCTCCTCCTCTCTTCCCCCTCTCTCCAACTTCTCTTCTCTCTCGGCTAATGAAGCCCTATCCTCTCTGTCTTCATCAATCTCTTCCAGTCTCGATCAACTCTATTCTCTCTCATCCTATCGCCCTACCCGTAAGCCTTCTCAACCTTGGCTTTCCTCCCACCTCTTGTCCATGCGTCGTCTCCTACGCCGCCTCGAGCGTCGCTGGCTCAAATTACCCTCGCTATCTAACCAGACATCCTACTTCTCTTACCACTCTCTATATGACTTCAGCCTCAGCTCTGCTAAACACTCCTACTATTCTAACCTTCTACACTCCCAAGCCTTTCATCCTCGTATCTTTCAAACCCTTTCTCGCCTCCTCTCCCCACCTATTCATGACGCCCCTCAACCTCATCTCCCTTATCCCCTTCTGCCTTCTCTGACTTCTCCTCCAAGATTCTCTCTCTTCACCAAAACATCACTTCCTCCTCTTTCTGCTAGGATCCCCCCCTTTTCACCCAGTATCCCCCTACCTGTATGACTGACTTCTCTCCTGTCACTCCCTCTAAAGTTTCCCTTTTCCTGTCCAAATATCATCCCACTGCTGCCCCTTCTGATCCACTCCCTACCCTCCTTATTCCTTACCTAACCTTCTTGAATATCTGTCTATCTTCTGCTACTTTCCCCTCCGCCTTCAAGCATGCTATCATCCCTATTCTGAAGAAACCTTCTGCTAATCCTCATCTTGTATCCAACTTCCGTCCAATCTCTCTTCTTCCATTGCTCTCTAAATGACTTGAACGCATAGTCTACTCTCAGCTCTCTGCGTTTGTTGCTAACTTTTCTCTCCTTCCCCCCCCTTTCAATCTGGCTTTCGCCCTATACACTTCCCTGAGACTGCCCTCACTCAGGTTCTCAACTCCCTCTCAATCCTCTGTCCTCATCCTCCTTGATTTACCTGCAGCCTTTGACACCATTGATCACCCCTTACTGCTCAACACGCTTTCCTCTTTAGGTTTCAAAGGCTCAACCCTCAACTGGATCCCTTCTTACCTCTCCCACTACTCGTTTACCGTCTCCTGGGGTGGTCGTACCTCTTCTACTCTTCCCTTGGACTATGGTGTACCCCAATACCCCAAGGCTCTGTCCTTGGCCCTTTTCTTTTCTCTCTTTACACCTCCCTTCTCGCCCCCATCATCTCTTCCTTTGGTATTTCTCACCACTTCTACGCCGATGACACCCATCTTTTCCTCTCATTTTCTTCTTCCTTCACTCTTGACCTCATATTAAACTCTTCTTGTCTTACTGCCATTAAAAGGTGGATGTCATCCCACTTTCTCTCTCTCAATACAGACAAGACTCAAGTCTTATTCTTTCCCTCCAACACTATTCCTCCTCCTTCATCCCCTTCTATTGACTTTCCTCCCTTTTCCTCTCTCGTCTTTTCTACTGTTTTTCTATCCTCTTCGGACTCCCTGCTTCTCCTCTTGCCCCACTCAAATCCCTCTACTGGGGTGGGGGGTGCTGTTGCGCTCGAAGAAGATGGCCGCCTGATGCTCCGCTCCGTGGGTCACCTTCCTCTCACAATCCTGCCTTGCTGCCTGCACAACATTAATACCCGACCACCCGCTCGGGCTGCTGGAGGTATCGGGTGTGTGCTGCCTGAACACCGCCCTTCAACTCACCCCCGCTGCGAAGCTACAGCCCACTGGAGGAGGACCGGGAGCTGGCGCTTCTCCGGCCCCGCTCTTGGTTCCAGGGGATCGCGCCTGTGACCCCGCGGCTCTGAGGCTTGCTGGAAGGGGCGATGTGCTGCGCTGTACCGCCATCCCCCGCCTGTCGCGGGACCGCGGCGACTCGCGCTGCACCCTCAGGCTCCCCACTGTGACCCGGTGGACTTCAATGAAGTCCGGAGTGGCTCGCTCCGCCGCCCCCCCCGCCCCGGGCGGCGTGCTGCCTTCCACAACCCCCGGAGATCTTGTTGCAGACCAGCCCTCCAGACGTCTCCGCCTCGGGCTGCCACAGTGAGTCGCTCTGGGCCTCAGCCACTCCCCCACCTGCCTCGCAGTGCTAGTTGACCCGGGCTTCCATCTCCTCACTCCCGGTGGACTCGAGTGGCGCTGCGGTGGCCTTCTGATTCCATTGCCTGCCTCCTCTGCCGATTAAACTGGGCCCCTGCCCCCAAGGCAAACGACGGACACTGCTTGGGGGACGGGATGGCCGCAGAGACTGGGCTCCCTCCTTCCTAGCACCCTCCTGGTGCTGGCGCGCCTGCCCAGGGTCGGCCCCTGGCGTGGCCTCCCCCAGCCACAAAACTTGCTTCCTTTTCCGCAACACTAACGGGAGGTCTTCGCTGCGAGCTGTGTCCGCTGCCCCCAGTCCCCCCTACCCACCAACCAGTCCTCGAGACCCATTGACTCAATAAATCAGATCGGGGGTACCCTGGGTTGCCCTCCCCTCATCGAGCCACCCGTTTGCTGGACCTTCTGTCCCACCTGAATGCACTGCAATTTGTGGCCTCCCACACCGCCTTCACTACCAAGACAGTACTCTTGGTGCCCCTGCTGCCCCTCGGCACCCCACGCCTACTGGACTGGGTGTT
This sequence comes from Ambystoma mexicanum, assembly GCF_040938575.1. Lineage (NCBI taxonomy): Eukaryota > Metazoa > Chordata > Amphibia > Caudata > Ambystomatidae > Ambystoma > Ambystoma mexicanum. The sequence goes on along the minus strand of NC_090922.1, from coordinate 618,959,194 downwards.
TGGCCACCCCATTGCTCGACACAGGCACTGTGCCAGCAATTCGCTCTACTACACCAGCACCCAAGGGCTCAGCTTCTTTCATCTTGGCTGTGGAATACTGATCCCCGTGCCCCGGCTGGCTCATTCACTGACTACTTGGTTCCACATGTGCCTACTGGCCCTCATCGGTGATCAGCCCCCCTTTTCAATCTGCGACACTACATTCTACCTTGGCATTGAGGCCCTCTGAGCGTCCACGACACCTGGGACAGCCTGATTGTCCCTTCTCCGATGCCCTGTCCGCTCCCTCGCCCGGCCCCGCAGCCCCTGCCACCTTCTGGGCTTAAGCCCACCCTTCACTGACAAAGGGAGCTGGAAAGAAACAATCCTCCATTAACATGTTTACAAAGACCCCGGTGGGACCGGTGGCGGAGACGTCGGGTCAGGAACCATCCACTTCACCAATGCCGGAACAGCCGGACTCCCAGAAAATGATGGAATATATCCGGGAAGGGTTCACTACACTCCATAGCAAACTGGACACGATACGATATCCCTCCATCAAGGCACATATGGAGAGGACCGACGGTCGGGTGGCCGAAATCGAGACACGAGTGAGCACCACCGAGGACGGCTTGAGTTCCCTCCGGGCAGAATTCTCCACGCTCTCAGCCCGAATCACTGAGGTGGAAAAGAAAAACGAGGACCTTGAGTCTCGCTCGTGACGCAACAACCTCCACATTATCGGTGTACCGGAGGATGGTATACAGGACCCCATGGAGGACTAGGTTGAGGGCATGCTATTACGACTGCTGGACTTCCCAAAACTCTCCCCGCAGTTCGCAGCTGAGAGAGCCCACCGCGCACTCACGGCAAAACCAAGACCAGGCGCACCACCACGGCCTATTATAGCTAGAGTCCTAAATTTTCGCGATCGCGACGCTCTCCTCAGGGCGGCGAGGGCCAAGGGAGAACTTATTTTGGGCGTGGCCAGGATCCACCTATACCCAGACTTCTCGGTGGCGGTCCAGCGTGAGCACAAAATCTTCCCGGCGGTGAAGAGGAGGCTGCGAGACCTGCAGGCCAAATATGCCATGCTATATCCCGCCAAATTGAGAATTGAACATGCAAACCAGGTGTACTTCTTCACGACTCCAGAGGAGGCCTCCAGGTTCATCGATTAGCACTTCCCTGGCTTCACCCCATTTGCAACATATATTGTTAATGTTTTGTTCCTTATCGCTTATGCTCACACACTGAGACATTGATTCACTACAACATAGAGGAACTGTTGAGCAGAGGATGTTGGGAACCGTTCCAGGATTCATCTAGAACCATGACATGCCCTTATTATGTATTGTTGTACCCATACATCGTCATGACCTGATAGAGAAACCATTCATCCCGGATTTGTGCAAGCTGTCTCCCTATGGTGCTACCGTGCCTTGCTAATCCGGAGAGACCCTTGCCCGGATGACACTTTATACCACCACTAGGCACCACGTTATCCTCATATTGCCTCCCGGTTCAGAGCATCGCTGCCAGGCTAGCTCACAGGCCCCCCAGGCGTTGATGCCATTGGTTTGGATTTGGTTGTTTGGTTATGGGGTCGTCATTCCTCTGTTTGGGGGAGGGAAGTGGGTTATATGTTAAAAAAGACTTGGCACACGCAGTTAGGGTAGAGTACGGGGCATTATGGAACCAATGGTATTGCAGACCTAACCAGGCTGTGCACAGTCCACGGGGGGCACCGCTCCATTTACTTGCAACTCCCAATGGCTGCCCCGGACCCGTTGAGTGAAGACACCTTGACTTTTATGAGCTGGAATGTGCGGGGGCTTGGAAACCACAAGAAAATGAGACTACTACAGCTCAAAGCCGAGCGCCATGGGGTTAAAGTTCTGTTCCTACAAGAGACACATGCCCGCACTGAGTTCTGTGAGAAGTTTGCTAAAATATGGGGCCCCCAAAGGTATTATACTAACTACTCCACCCAAAGCGAGCCTTAGGTTTAACCCCATAGCCACATTGATCGACCCCCAAGGCAGATACGTACTACTCCATGATATCTTGCAAAGCAAAGAGGTGGTCCTGCTAAATATTTATGGTCCCAACATTGATGATCCAGAATTTTATCTACACCTCACGTTTCTCCTTGATAGTTTCCTGTTACCAATCCTTTGGGGAGGTGATTTCAACACAATATTCGACGTAGGCCTTGACAGATCGGGCTCTAGACCCCGTCGGCTTTCTAAGGCTGCCTACTCAACACTTTCGTCTCTCCCCCGCCTGGCCTTGTGGATGCGTGCAGGCACCTTTATCCCGACTCTCGCTCTTACTCCTACTACTCCTCGGTGCACGACTCCTATTCCCGAATTGACAGGTGGCTGTTGTCTGATATACTCATAAGGAGTGTATCTTCCCTTGCGATCCTACTCAGAACCCTTTCTGACCACTCACCGGTCACCATCACCATGTGCTGGGGCCCAGACCGTGGTCGGACCAGGCACTGGAGAATGAAACCACACACTCTTCTTGACTCTGTTGTCAGCTCGGAGTTGGAGTCGGCGATCGAGGAGTTCTTCGAGATCAACACCAACTCGGTGTCCTCGCAGGCCACCCTTTGGGAGTCCTTTAAAGCCTATATCAGAGGTATTGCCCTCTCCAAAGAAAACGGTATCCTTAAAACTATTTGAAGGGAAATTGCCGAATGCGAGGCCACTTTGACCGCACAGGAAGCCCAATGCGCACTACACCAAACTCCCGAAATCCTTGCGTCAATCGGTGTAGAACTGGATACCTTCCGTTCCCTTGAGGACCGCGAACTGAGATTCCTGGACAGCCCGGGCCTTGCGAGGAAATATGGCGAGGGTGAACGCCCAAGCCGCTTCCTGGCTAGACTCCTTTGCCGAGAATTTGGCGCCCCTCCCATCCCCAGGATAGAAAGACCTGACGGAACCCTGGCTACTTCACCCCAAGATATTAACTCCAAATTTCTCTCCTTCTATGAATCACTATATGCCCAAGCGGACAGTGTCACGACGTCGGAAATCGACACCTACTTAGATAATCTCCCCTCTAGATCCTTCCACCCCCGCCCCACCCCTCCTCCCCCCGAGACCATTGGCTCCCTTGAGAAACCATTCACCCCTGAGGAGTTCTCGGAAGCTATAGATTTGCTCTCCTCAGGTAAATCCCCAGGTTCGTACGGAATCCCTGTCGAATTTAACAAACATTTCACATCACTCCTACTTCCACACTTGGTGGCCCTCTGGGAGGAGTCCTTGGAAGTGGGTCAGTTTCCTCCCCTCGCTCCGCGAAGCCATAATAACTGTCTTGCCAAAACCTGGTAAACCTGCCCCCCCCACTCCATGTGGTTCCTACCGCCCACTTTCACTCATCAACTGCGATGTTAAGATCTATGCCAAACTACTTGCCTTGTGTCTCGCGCCCTACATGCCACACATCATTCACCCTGATCAAGCGGGATTCATTCCTAGACACTCCACCTCCCTGAACCTGAGGCGTCTCTTCAATATTATAAGTAGGGTGAGCCCAGATGTCCACGCAGTAGCTGCGACACTCGATATGCAAAAAGGTTCCGACTCTGTCTCGTGGAAGTACCTTTGGCGGGTGCTTAATAAATGTAAATTCGGCCCCACCTTCCGTTCCTGGGTCAGGTTGCTCTACTCCAACCCTGTGGCCAGAGTTCGTACCGAAGACCGATGTTCTCCCCTCTTTCACATAGCTAGAGGTACGAGACAGGGCTGTCCCTTTTCTCCCTTAATCTTCGCTGTGGCGATGGAGCCATTTGCGGACATGCTTCGCCAATGTCATGCACACAGGGGCCTGCGTACCGCCGGTTCTTCGGACATAGTTTCCCTATACGCCGACGACGCCCTCCTCTTCATCCGCTCCCCGGATACTAACCTAGCCCCGATCTTGGAGGACATTGTCCTTTTTGGTCGAATTTCAGGCCTCAAAGTGAATTGTTCTAAATCCACCCTGTTTCCACTCACTGCCAGCACACGCCCTCCCGCTGATACCTTGGGATTCACATGGGCCCAATCCGTCATTACCTACCTAGGCATTGTGGTGTCACGTCAGAGAACTACCAGAAATATCTCACAAATCTCACAGTAAAGTCACAGGGTTGGAGCAAACTCCCGCTCGCACTGGCAGGCAGGATAGGGATTCTGAAGATGGTGGTACTGCCCCAGCTCCTATACAAATTTGCCAACATTACGCAGTGGCTGGGTAACAGGTTCTTCCAGGCGCTGACTCGTACCCTTAACACCTTCCTCTGGCACTCGGGCGCGGTCCGGCTTAAACTCAAGACCCTAGCTGCCCCAATGGAGGCTGGTGGCTTCGGGGCTCCTGATTTCCTTAAATACTGGCTGGTGGCGCAACTCCAATATACCGCATACTGGTTCAACTCATCAGACCCCCCACCCCATGTCAGACTCGAAAAACTATCAGTAAACAACCGTGACATTCGCTCCCTGGTGATTATGCCCATCCCTATGGTGTCTGACTCACTTGATCCGGCGACCTGCACGTCATTGGCCCTATCTAAAATGTGGCAAATGTTGGGCATCACCCACCCATTTCACAGTAATTTGCCACTTTGGAACTTCCTCCCAGAGGTCCCACAGGGGCCTCCCTCCATTGTTCGCCAGTGGGATGAGGTGGATATGAATTGCTCTGGGATGTATTTTATCAGGGCAATTTTATAGAGTGGCCTGACCTCCCGCTATCCTTGAGGCAAAGACCTTTCCGTTTGGCTCCAATACTCATCCCTCTAGAAAATCCTTACCTGAGCTTCCCGGCATTACCACCTGATGAGCCTGCCATTACGGAACTCTCCTCACCCTCCCCTATGAGGGGCAAAGTCTCCAGGCTTTACGCCTTGATACAGACCAGATCACCCCCCACGCTTTCAAAATTAAAACGCACTTGGGAGGCAGACCTTGCTCTTGAGATGACCGACGAACGGTGGGCCCACATGTGCTCATGCATTCATGGGGTTTCCTTCAACTCCCGCTTCAAATTGATCCAAATCAAGATACTCCATAGGTACCACTACACCCCAACCAGAATGCATCTCATTTCGAATGGCCTTTCCCCGAGATGACCCAGGTGCGGTTACGAAGACGCTGACCATATTCACATGCTCTGGTCCTGTCTCCGCCTTACCCAATTCTGGGGAGCAGTATGCTCCACTATGTCAGCGGTCCTTGAACACCCCATAGCCCGTCCCCAATGAAGTGCCTTTTTCATGACTTCCCAGAGCTCCACCGGGACTCCAGAAAACTGGCTGGCCTCTGATTGTTACTTGCAGTACGCTCTATCCTACTCTGTTGGCTCCGACCCACCAGATCCACACATGCACAGTGGCTCAGGGCGGTCACATGGGCTTCAGACACTGAGAAATCCTGGGCGGTACAGCAACCCGCCCACTCCAGGCCTAGGGATATCTGGTTAAAGTTTTGTTCATTTATGTCCCCTCCTGACACGGACTCAGACCCTGCATCTCCAGCCCCCTCTTCTCGCCCCTCCCCTTCTGACTCCTGAATAGCTTCCTCCTTACCCCTGCACTTACCTTGGATGTAAACCCTGTGTGTATAAACTGATCTTTGTATTTTCTCTGTGTAACTGTGTTGCCTGCCTTGTTTTGATTATACATGCCCTGTGTGTTGCTCACCTGTACCTGTGTTGCCAAGCTCAATAAAAAAGAAATAAAAAAAAAAAAATCCCTCTACCACATTGCCTATTCGTACCTGTCTTCTCTCTCCTCACGACTCCATCTCCTCCTTACTCACATCTTGGCTGGCTTTCCTTTCATTCCCAACTCAAATTCCCCTTTCTCTGTCTTGTCTTTAAATCTCTTCATGATCTTGCTCCCCCATATCTCTCCTCTCTCATCTCATTCTACACTCCCTCCCGTTCCCTCGATCTGCAGATCTCTTCCTTCTCTTTGTTCCCCCGTCCCCATGTGCCTCCTCTAGGTTTCACTCCTTTCAGCACCTTGCCCCCCCCCCTCCACTGGAACTCCCTTCCTGTCTCTATCCGTTCCATCCCCACCTATTCCTCCTTTCGGGTCTCCTTAAAATCTCTTCTCCACTCCCCGATTCTCTGAGCTTCCTGAACCGTCCCCTCTCCCCCCTTTTTTATCCTCCTCTTCTTACCTCTCTCCCCTGCTTCATTTCCTCTTAAGTCCCCTCTCCTCCTCTCTTGCCTTCAGCTTATTCCACTTCCTGTTCCCCACTTCCTCCCCCTCTCCATCCACTCTTCCCTCATTTATCTTCACTGGCAAATTGTTCTAGTTGCTGTATTACTGGTTTGACTCATATTTTGTAATTGCTTCTACTGTTACTGTATTCTTGTTATAATGTAAAGCGCTTTGGCGTAAAGCGCTATATAAACATAACCATGCGGAAAATGGGATTTGGAGAACAATTTATTGGCTGGAACCAGCTTTTATATAACTCCCGTGAGGCGGAGGTGAAGGGATGGCCTTAACGTAGCATCAATCTGGGTAAAGTGACAAGACAAGGCTGCCCCTTATCAGCCATGTTATTTGCGTTGATAATCGAGCCCCTGGCAATAATGTTAAGATGTACATAAACATGGTCAGACTTCCGCTTGGCCCACGACTGGGAAGACAAGGTCTCCCTATATGCTCATGAGCGACTGATCTATCTGGGTAACCCAACTGTCTCCTGTCCCATAGTTGCACAGATACTGGTGAAGTATGGAGGGTTCAGCGGTTTGAGGGTAAACTGGGGTAAGTCTATGCTGTTCCCAATCAAAGGAATAGACTGTAAACACTCGGTGGGCTCCCCTTATCGAGTTTAACTAGAACGATTCCGGTATTAAGGTATCCAAATTACAGCTAAACTCGAAGACTATGTGACAAGGTACCTATACCTGACAATGAACAGATTCACAGAGGATGTGTGCCACTGTGTTGCGCTGCCGCTGACCTTATTAGGAAGAGCAGCGCTTTTTAAGATGTTAGCGCTCCCTCATTTTTTATACATCTTACAAAATGCACCGTTACACATTCCCACAGCTGAATTCCGTAAAATTGATAGAACACTGCAGAAGTTACTGTGTGGAGGTGGACACCCAAGAATAGCTCCACTCCCACTCAAACGTTCAGTGTGGGAAGAAGGGGTCGGGCTTCCTCATCTACAAGCAGACTACTGGGTGAGTCAGATGGCGGTTATAGATTATATGCTACATGTAAATATAGAACTACCGCATATCCAAGCGAAAAAGGCAGCGAGACACGGCACATCCCCTCTCGAAAGTCTCTACCACGTCATAAGCCATCCACCTCCTCGCACAATAGTAACCCACATAACACAGATCTGGGAGGAAACACACAAACACATAGGATGGGGCAACAAAATTACTCCGATACAACTGCTATGGAACAAGTTACTTACCTGTAACTGTTGTTCTCCAGCATGGGTTTGGCATGGATTCACATGCTCATTAATATTTCCCGTCAGGCTGGGAATCCTTGGTAAAGAAAAAAATCAGTTTCTGTTTCGCTTCTGAACTGTCTTCCTACTAATAACCAATCACTGGTCTCTGGGTCAAACTGCCCGAGCAAATGACTGCCCTCTACCTAAGCCCCTCCTCTGGCAGCCATCTTCAGATTTGGTAGCACGCAAAGTGGCAGTAGGACCAACATAGAGCGGCAGCCGTTGTGATGCAGGATTGCGCCTCCTTCCCTGGCGTGAAGATCACCCGCGTCCGTCAACAGCTTGACTGGAGGGGACACTGACATGTCCAGAAGGTCCGGGAACCATATCTGTCTCAGCCACGCCGGTGCAACGAAGATCATCCTGCACCGGGACCGTCTGAGTTGACTGATGAGTCGCAGAAGCAACGGCAACGTTAGGAATTGTTAGGGAGAATTCTCTGTAAAGGCTAATTTCCCAAACCTAGTGAGTCCCCCAGCAGCTTTGCTGGATTTTTGGGGTTTATTTTTTTCTCCTGCTAAGTGTGAGACTCTTTTTCTCCCACTCTTAGGCATGATTTGAGAATGTCCTTTGACTTTGTAATGTGTTTTATGGGCTATGGGGTCTTTTACTCCATAGGGTTTCATGTGTTTTTGTTAAGTGTGTTACACAGCACCCTCAGTACAGTAACAGAGGGGTGTCATAGTGACCCCCAAACATAGACTCCATACCCTGGGACTGACTACTGTCTCCCAGGGCATGTAAAGTCACCATTGACTTTACTAGTCTTAAATTGTGAACAGAACCAGTACAAACCATCATAATGTGGAAGTACTGGCGGGGGTAATTAGATTGCCCCTGGGTCTGTTTTTACAGGGGGCACTATGCAGTCCCTCCTCGTTGAGTTTCTGCCTGGTGACAGTGGTTACCACGCGAAATATTCCACCAGAATATTTCCTATGGGATTTTCCCATTCATTTTAAACGCACCACTTTTTTTGGTGCAATGTTAAAGATACCACCGGGTTATTTATTTAATATTTATTCCCCGGTTGGGTCTTTTTGCCAGGACTCGGTTTTAAAATGGCCGACAACACCACCACAATGTTCTACATCCGGAAGCAGGGGGGCACCAGATCCCCGGCCCTCTCCAAGGAAGTGCAAGGGATGTTCCTGGTACCCTTTTACCTGGCAGGAGTTAAGGACACAGTCACCGACTCACTCAGCAGGGAGCTGCGCTCTTGCCAAAAGTGGGAACTTCGGCAAGATCAGGTGGATCTCCTATTCCGACGATGGGTGGATCCCCAGATCGATCTGTTTGCGACGGCAGCCAACACCAAGTGCCGGAGGTTCGCCAGCTGGGGAGCTTGGGGGGCGCATTCTTTTCCCTGGGAGGGCCTGTTCCTCTATGCATTCCTGTTAGGCAGAAACCTGTGCAGTTCCCTTAGGGACCACTGCAAAAAGTTTAAGCCCACAGGAGTAAGCAGTAAACCCAATTGGTAGCAGTCTGCACCACCCTGATTTACCTGGTAGCTGTGACTGAGGAGTCAGACTTCTCTCTAGAAGAGTTAGGCACTATAAAGAGCATACACAATAGGGCCAAAAATACAGTAGAACAAGCAAACAGTGAGCAGAGCTTTGGTATTAAAAATATAATAAATTTAAAACACTTATGAAAATACACTGGCACTAATATGTCAAGCAAGTTAAAACACAGTCACTATACATATATACACCTCCCTAGTTAATAATTCGACAAGTCTAGGTTAAGACACCACTTATTAACAAAACAGAGGTGAGCGCGTAACCTTAGAAGGCACTCCAATAATTCGTTAAAAAGGGAGAGACAAGGCAGAGCATGGAAATAATACAGTACCAACACTTTAAGAACCCCCAGCAAGGCAGGAAAGGCAGGGTCTACTGTAGAGCCAAAGTTCATACCCCAGGCCCACTCTTAGAGAGAGCAAGGCTGAATGTGCCCAAGATCACACAGTGGAAATGCACTCCAAGTCTTTGTAGAAAATGTCACGAGAGGTTGGATCAGTTCAGAAAGATAAAGTTAGAAGGTTTGGAGGCCAACCCAGTTGGAAAGTCAAGGATTTACGGGACACCTTGGACAGTCCGTTGCAAGGGAGGCCAGGCAGGACACAGTACCTTAAATGGTGAGAACGTTCCAGCGTGGGCAGTTGTTCCTGGCAGCGGGTGCAAGTCGTGGCTTCGACCAGAGGAAGAAAGCTGGAAGTCGTTGCACTGCCAGGGATGAAACCAGCCGCAGAGTTCCCGATTAAAAGGTATGACCCTTTTATTCGCGGTCAGTGGTGAAGTATGGCTCTCCGGCCGCCGGGGTGCTTGGCACGGGCGATTCAACCACGAGACTTCCTGGAAGGCGAAAAAGGCGAACTGTTTGGTCCCACCAGCTCAAAGGGAAGAAGACTCTCCTGGAAGAAGATCCTCTGTCGTTGGGGAAGTGGTGAGTTCTTTACAGCAGGGCTCCACCGGTGGTGTCGTCGTTATAGATGACTCAGCTTCTCCCCTCGTCGGATTCTTTAGGTCCTGTGGCGACTTCTGAAGTTCCAGTCCCCAAAGCCCTGCTTTTATGCAAAAAAACCCCATTCATCAGTCCTAGCTGTCACTCAAACATGCTAAGTGGTGATCCAGGCGGCTCACCACTGGGCCAATCACACAAGAGTGCGACTTGAGTTGCCGAGGCAACTCAGTCCAGGGTGCCTAATCCCCCTCCCACACATCCTGTTGAACCCAGATAGAATGGCACCATTTGGAGGGCTTCTGTGCAGAAGCCAGCCAAAAAATGGAACAAAGGGCTCGACTTGGGCTAGAGTTTCAGAGGCGAACACAAACACCATTTTAAAACAGAGTCCTGGCAAAAAGACGCGACCGGGGAATTAATATTAAATAAATAACCCAGTGGTATCTTTAGCATTGCACCAAAAAGTGGTGCGTTTAAAATGAATGGGAAAATCCCATAAGAAATATTCCAGTGGAATATGTCGCGTGGTATCCACTGCCACCAGCCAGAAACTCGACAAGGGGGGACTGGACAGTGCCCCCTTGAAAAACAGACCCAGGGGCAATCGAATTACCCCTACCAGTACTTCCACAATATGATGGTTTGTGCTGGTTCTGTTCACAATTTGAGACTAGTAAAGCCAATGGTGACTTTACATGCCCTGGGAGACAGTCAGTCCCAGTGTATGGAGTCTATGTTTGGGGGTCACTACGACACCCCTGTGTTACTGCACTGAGGGTGCTGTGCAACACACCTACCAAAAGCACATGAAACCCTATGGAGTAAAAGACCCCATAGCCCATAAAACACATTACAAAGTCAAAGGACATTCTCAAATCATGCCTAAGAGTGGGAGAAGAGTCGTCTCACTCTTAGCAGGAGAAAAAAATAAACCCCAAAAATCCAGCAAAGCTGCTGGGGGGCTCACTAGGTTTGGGAAATTAGCCTTAACAGAGAATTCTCCCTAACACCGGAGAACAACAGTTACAGGTAACTAACTTCTTCCTTCTCCAGCATGTGGTCTGGCATGGATTCACATGCTCATGAATATAAGAATACATAGCAGTACACATGCACAACCACGGGAGGTGGCAAAAGGCTCAACATTAAGCATTACATAAACTCAACATTAAGCAACTCTTACCTCCCCACCAGGCCCACCTTCAGGCGAACAGGTTGCGCAGCACTGCTTGGCCAACTCTGGACCTCCCTGGAATCCCAGTCGACGCAATAGAATCTCGTGAAGGTGTGCGTCGACCTCCACGTAGCAGCCCTGCAGATGTCCGGCAGGAGCACACCCGACAAGAACGCCGTGGTAGCAGCCATTGCTCTGGTCGAATGGGCACTCGGACGGCTGGGCAACGGTCAGTTTGCCAACTGGTGACAGTGCATGATGCAGCCGGAGAGCCATCTGGAAATGGAAGCCTTCGAGAGAGCCCTCCCTAGGTTCACAGGTCCAAAGTTCACAAACAGCTGTGACGTCTTCCGAAAACTCTTCATGCGGTCCACGTAGAACTTCAGCGCTCTAGCCACATCCAGCGAGTGCAAAGTCCTCTCGGCCGGCGACAGAAGAAAACTGGTAAGACCAAGGGGTCGTTGAGGTGGAAGTCCGACGGCACCTTGGGCATAAAGGAGGGGGGCGTCCTCAGCACCACCCTCGTGTCGTGAAAAGTCAAGTATGGGGGCTTGCAGGATAGGGCCTGGATCTCTCCCACTCGTCGTGAGGAGGTGATGGCCACAAGGAACGCTGTCTTCCATGACAGGAACTTCAATGGCGCCGAATGCAGAGGATCGAATGGCGCCCCCATGAGCCTAGACAGCACCACATTGAGTTCCCACGCCGGGGCAGGAGCCTTCACCGGCGGGAAGGATTGGAACAGTCCCTTCATAAATTCCTTCACCAGGAGATGAGACCACAAGGACGCCCGTCCCGTAGTTCTGGTGTATCGGGAGATCGCAGCCAGATGTAGCTTGATGGAAGCGTGAGCTAGTCCAGCCTTGGCCAGCGACAGTAGGTACGGCAGTACTTGAGGGGCCGTAATCCGCAGAGGGTTAATCTTCTGTGCATGGCACCAGACAGAGAACCTATGTCCGTCGCTCTTGAGAGTTGAGGACGCCCTGGCCTTTGCAAGAACCTCTCTGCTGTCAGCCGGGGTATCGTACCCTCCAAAGTTTAGTGCTGCAGGAGCCAGGGCTGCAAGTTCAGCGACTCCGGGTCGTGATGAAGGATGGCGCCTCCTTCACTGGAAAGAAGATCTGCGTCCGTCGGCAGCTTGGCCGGTAGGGACGCCGACAAGTCCAGAAGGTCCGGGAACCAGATCTGCCTCGGCCACGCCGGTGCGACGAGGATCATCCTGCACCGGGACCGCTTGAGCTGGTTGATGAGTCGGAGCAGCAGCGGCAACGGAGGGAACGCAAATAGGAACAGGCCGTCCCAGGGAAACGAGAAAGCATCGCCCATGCTCCTCGGTTGGGGAAACCTGCTGGCGAACCTCTGGCACTTGGAGTGCGTCGCCGTCGCGAACAGGTCGATCTGGGGTTTGCCCCATCGCTGAAAGAGTCAGTCCACTTGATCCTGGCATAGTTCCCACTCGGGGCACGAGCGCAGAATTCTGCTGAGTGAGTCGGCGATGGTTTTTTTTATCCCTGCCAGATGAAACAGCACCAGAAACATCCCAATGCCACAGATCCTGGGCTTCCTTGGATAAGGTTGGGGAATCTGGTTCCGCCCTGCTTCCGTATGTAGAACATCGTGGTGGTGTTGTCGGTGAAGATCCTCATCACCTTGTCCTTGAGGGACGGGAGAAAGGACCTGAGGGCCCAGAACACTGCTGGGAGCTCCAGGATGTTGATGTGGAGCGGCTTCTCCTCCGGGAGCCAAAGGCCTCTCGCGTGGAGATCTCCGGTGTGCGCTCCCCCACCCCTCCAGGGAGGCATCCGTCGTCACTGTCGCCTGGTGGGCCGGGGTCTGAAAGTCTGTCCCTGCTGCTAGATGAGCGCGGGAGCCCACCCACCGGATCGCTCGTCATAAGATCTCGTTGAGAGGGATCCTGTCCTCGAAGCTGCCCGTCGCTTGAATCCAGCGGGCGTCAAGGAACTCCTGTAGAGGGCGCATTCGCAGCCTACACAGGCGCACAAGATAAATGCAAGAGGACATCAACCCGAGGAGGGACTTGATGGACACTTCACTGGCCACGTCCGTGGCCAGCAAACGCTGCACCTTGCCTGTGATGGCCTTTGTCCTTTCCTCCGACGGCGAGGTCAGACGCGCCACTGTGTCGAGCTTGGCTCCCAGAAACAGTGCGACCTGAGAGGGGACCAGGTGGGACTTGGGGAAGTTGGAGAACCTCAGGTCCGTGAGCAGCTGGACGGTCTTCGCTGTGTGTTCTACAGCGAGCTCCCTTGTCCTTGCGCAGATGAGCTAATCGTCCAGGTAGGGGTAGACGTGGATCCCCTGCAGGTGCAGCCGCGCTGCCACTGGAGCGAGGCACTTGGTGAAAACCCTGGGTGCCGACTTCAATCCGAACGGGAGGGCCTTGAACTGGTAGTGCCGCCCTTGGACCACGAACCTGAGGAACTTTCGATGTCCTTTTAGAATGGGAATGTAAAAGTATGCATCCTCCAAATCCAACAACAGGAAATCGCCCTCCTCCAGCTGTCCCAGCACGTGCTGGAGGGTGACCATGCCTTGATGTACTTGTTCAGTCATCGCAGGTCCAGGATGGGTCGCCACCCTCCTGTCTTCTTTTTCACAATGAAGTACATTGAGTATACTCCAGAGCTCCGGAGCCTCTTTGGGACGAGCTCGATGGCACCTTTCTTGAGCATCGCCCTTACCTCCAACAGTAGTTGAGGGACATGGTTTTCCTTTCTGGCCCTGTCATAGCGGGCCACGATCGCGAGGGTGTTGGCCGCCTTAATCTTTTTGCCGCCGACGAGCTAACTCGTCGTCGCATTGCATGCAGCTTCTTTCCTTCGCCGTCCGGCGGGGAAGTTGATGTTGAGGCCGATGCCCCCCCGCTTTCTTCTTGGCCGCCGCTGAGACGACCAAGTCATGGGTCGGTTGCGCCCTAAGGCACAAAGCTGCCGCGTCGGGGACCCGGTACTACTTCTCGTACCGATCCCTCTTGGCAGGCGTCGTAGACGGGTTCTTGAGAAGGGTGAGACCTTTGTCCTAGATGTCATCCAACAGAGGCACGGCGAGGACTGTCTTCCTCTTGGCCTCGCGCCCTTGGTACAGGAAACCTTCCTTCTCTTCGGGGCGGAGCTGAAAAGGCTCAATGCCCTGGCGATCGTAGCGTGGAAAGAAGACCCAATCTCGTGCGGGGAGGCCCGGGCTGGAGGCGATGGGAGCTCCGTCCCCTCATCACCGCCGCTGTCATCCGTACCCGTCGTGGCTGTGTCCGTCCCCGTGTCATCCCTAGGTACGGGGGACGTGGGCAAACGTTGAGCAGGCCGCTAGGGCTGAAAAGACGGGGCTGGATGGGTCTGTCTTCTCTTGTTTGGGGGACTTCCTGACGGGCCTGGCTCTGGCTCCTCAGTCGGACCTGGTTCCGGCTCCTCAGTCGGTGGTAGGGGCAATCTCGTCCTTATCTCCGAACATAAGGATTGTATTGCCAACAAAATGGCCGCCGAGTTGTCCTGTGGCTCCGGAAGCGACAGGCGCGACGGTTGACTAGGAACCTCGACGGCGTCGCTGTCCCTTTCGTCGGGATCCCTCCCGTGGGACCGGGCCTCTTCGACACCCTCATTGAGGCCCTCCAAGACTTCAACCAGTTCCTGCTCGGAGGCTATGTCCGTGTCCACAATGGCCACTGGCTCCCCCCCTCTTTTTCCGCCGGGGTCCTCACGATGGGCCTGAAAGAGGCTTCCCTCCGCAGTGGCAGAGAAACTCTGGGCCCGAGGTCGCCTCCACTGGCGTAGCCTCCCCAGGCTGCGCCAGGGCCGCAGCGATTACCTCGATAGAGGCCTTAGACAGGTGAATCAAGGCCTTCACCACCTTCTGTGGGCCTGTGGCCTTCACCTTGGGGGGGGGGGGTGAGGGTCACCGTCTCGGTCCCCCTCGGCTGGATCCTTTGAGACCAACCGGGGCCTCTCCAGAAGCTTCGCCGGGTTCTCAGCTTTCCTCTTCCCTAAGCCAGAGCGTTGGCTCGTGGTTGATGGTGCTGGGGAGGATGCGCCCTGCCTGGCAGCCGAGGAGCCTGACCGTTCGGCGCTCCCGGTGCCCACGGACTCACGGTGCTTTGCCTTCTGTTGGGCCCCCGTCACTGGGGCGCCCTCACAGGACTTAGAAGACCGCTCAGACTTCTTCTTCTCACCTGACGGGCTCTTTCCTTCCAGCCAGTTGGAGAGACGAAGACGTCGATCCTTGATGGTCCATTCCGACATGTTACCACAAAACGCACAGTCCTTCTCCACATGCGTTTTGTCCTCATGAAGGCAGTAGAGGCACTTCGAATGCTCGTCCTCTTTGAACACATTTTGCAGCTGACATCCAGGGCAAACCCTGAACAGCTTTCCGGGCGTCGAGCTTCGTTTCTCCTGGGCCATGTCCGGGGTAGGCCACAGAAACTTCTGGATTCCTCCAAGAAGCGTGTAACTCGACGAAAACTTCACCCTTGAGGGGCGTAGAAAAAATCCAAAACGGGTCCCCGCTGATCGAATGTAGAAACGGTGGAGCTTGAGGCTCTATTTGACCGAAAAATGAGAAATCTCTTTGAAAAAGCGCGAAAACGCAGCAAAAGCTTGAGAGCTAAACACGAGGACTCGCAACACTTGAGCGTGCGGTATAAATCTGAAGATGGCTGCCAGAGGCGGGACTTAGGGAGAGGGCAGTCATTGACTGGGGGCAGTATGACCCAGAGACCAGTGATTGGTTACTACTAAGAAAGACAGATCAGAAAGGAAACTGATACTGATTTTTTCTTTACCAAGGATTCCCAGCCCGACGACGGGGAATATTCATGAGCATGTGAATCCATGCCAGTCCCCATGCTGGAGAAGATGGATTTCCACATGCCGATGAAATTTGGCAGCCGGCCTCCCCCTCCCACCATGGTGCTCGGGTGGGGGCCCGACATCACAGCCGGTTCAGTCCTGCTTCGCTTTGGCCTTGCCACCTTGCGCCCCCTGCCGACGATGTCCACCGGCCTTGCTGCAGCCCCTGTAGGTTTCCTACGACGAGGAACGGGCCGCCTGACAGTACGACGAAGAGCTGCCGCCAAATCCTTTGGAGGCACCTTGAGACTTGCCTCCGGAGGTCCGAAAGGACGGCCTTCGCTGATGGAGCGTGCCCAAGGCACGGGCTGTCTCGGTGTCTGCCTTGAAGGCCTGTAGTGACTCGTCCACTGCTTTGCCGAACAGGTTGTTCCAGTCGAAGGGCATGTCCAGTACCCTGGTCTGTACGTCGTGATGGAAATCGGTGTCCCTGAGCCAACCGTGCCGGCAAAGGCAAACGCTGTTGCCCATCTGGCGAAATCCGGTGTCAGCGATGTCCGTGGCTACCATGATGGCGTGGGCAGAAGCCACCTCGCCCTTCTGCAGGATTTCGAGGGCCTCCGCTCTCTTGTCGTCCGGGAGGGGTCATCTCGCTGCCGACGAGATGACCCGACGTCCCATGGCGTCCAGCTTCTTCCCCTCGCCGTCCGGCGTGGAAGTCGATGCCGTCGCCCCAGCCGATTTCTTCTTGGCCGCCAAGGAGACCGAGTCTGGAGACGGCTGGGCACTGAGGCACATAGGAGCGGAATCTGAGACCCGGAACTACTTCTCGTACCGGTCTCTCTTTGCAAGGGCCATGGACGGGTTCTTCAGAAGGGACAGTCCCTCGTCCCAGATGTTGTCCAACAACAGGACTGAGAGTACGGTCTTCCTCTTGGCCTCTCGTCTTTGATAAAGGAATCCCTCCTTCTGCTCTTCGGGGCATACCTGGAAGAGCTCTGAGGCCCTGGCAATCATGGCGTGAAACGAGCCAATTTCGCCGGCAGGGGACGCCCGAACGGGGGGGGGTGACGGGAGACCTGTGCCGTCGTCGCCACCCTCGGCGGCCGTCCCCGCCGTCTCTATCCCAGTCTCGTCCCTCGGTGGAGGGGATGGAGGTGAAGGAAGGAAGGGCGGGGGAGGATGGATCTGCCTTCGCTTGGATGGGGGGCTCTCCGATGGTCCAGGTGCCGCTGGGTCGTCCACCGGAGGCAAGCGCAACCTTGTCCTTATTTCTGTGTGCAGTGTGCGCAAGGCTAACAAGATGTCCTCCGACCTGTCCACCGGCGGAGGCAGCGGTTGCGATGGTAGCGTCAGCAGAGATCCAGAGTCCTCCGGCTCCTCGTCGATCTGCCGTTCCTCACCATCTCCCCCGTCGCTTTCCACGTCCGCCTCGTCTGGGTCCTTCCAATAAGGCCAGACCTCAGCGAATCACTTGTCAAGAACCGTCTTGAGTCCTGAAAGCTTGTCCTCGGAGGAGATATCTGAGTCCGGTAGGACTACCGTGCCCCCCTCCCTTTTTCTCATCCAGGAGCTTCACGGGAGTCTTATCGATGGGCGTGAAAGACTATTCCCTCTGGCTGGGCAGGGAAACTCTAGGCTTGAAGGTCATTTCCACTGGGGCCACCTCTGTGGTTTTCGCCAGGGACGCCACCACTCCCTCAATCGAAGCCTTAGCCTGGTTAATCTGGGCCTTCGTAACCTTAGGCGTGCACGAGGCCTTCACGGTGTGGGGGGGGGGTGCAGGGGGGCGGGCACTGCCTCGCTCCCCCTTGGCTTTCTCCGTCGGAACTGACCGGGCGTTCTCCTTCAGAACTGACTGGGCCTTCTCCAGAAGCTTACCCGGGTTGTCCGATTCCTTTTCATCGAGCCGGAGCGTTGGCTCGTGGTTGACTGCGTCGGTGATGGCATGCCCGGCCTGGCAGCCGAGGAGCATGCACCAACGGCGCTCCCCGTGCCCGTGGACTCGCTGTGCTTTGCCTTATGTTGGGCCCTCATCTCCGGAACGCCCTCAAAAGTCTTCGAAGACCTCTCGAATTTTCACTTCGGAGAAGTACTTTGCCGGGGCTCACCTGCTGCCGGGCTCTTCAACTCCAACCGGTCAGCGTAGTCATAGTACGGGAGGACATGCCCTTGCAGAACGCACAGGCCTCCTCGATGTGCAATTTATCTGCATACAGGCAGTAGAGGCACCATGAGTGTTCATCCTCTGAAGACATTCTGTAGTCCACATCCTGGGCAGATTCTAAACCGAGGAGTCGAGTCTCCCTCGTCTTCGGCCATGACCACAATGGGTAGGCCTCCAAGATCTTCTGGAATCCTCCAAGAAGTGAAATGCGATGAAAATTCACCCTTAAGGGGTGTAGAGATTTCCGAAACGGGTCCCCTTTGATCGGAAGATGAATCGGTGGAGCTTGAGGCTTGATTTGACTGAAAAAATAAGAGTAAACTCTTTGAGAAAACGCAATACGCAGTAAAGCTCTAGAGCTAAGCACAAGAACTCTCAACACTTGAACGTGTGGTAAAAATCTGAAGATGGCTGCCAGAGGAGAGGCTTCGGGAGAGGGCCGTCATTGGCTGGGGGCAGTATGCCCAGAGACCAGTGATTGGTCATTAAGAGAAAGACATTTCAGAAACGAAACAAACTGATTTTTTTTTCTTTACCGAGGATTCCCAGCCTGACGACAGGGAATATTCATCAGCATGTGAATCCATGCCAGACCCCATGCTAGAGAAGGAAGAATACATTTCTTCCTGAGCTCCATAAACTCCCGAAAAGGCCAAACTTGGAATCAGCTGGTATATCGAAAAATCAGTGATGTGATAAAAGAAGGCAGACTTGCCAACCCGTTTTGACCTCGCAGCGACTGAGCAATATCATTACACGTAGTTGTCCCACGCAATCCCAACACATATGCCAGACCTCTCCAATTTACCTGAATGTACACCTATAGAGAGAAGAACAAGTTACTTACCAACTGTAACTTTCTTTTGACTGGATGTTGCTCCCAAGTATTCCTGATCCTTGATAAATCCACTTCCAGCTTCTGGCCTCGGAACTTTTTTCACAGTAGAGGGTGCTGCGTGTCGACGTCCCTAAAGTCGGTGTTCCTCGAAGCCCTCCATATCGGCGCTGACATCACCAAAGGTATAAATAATCTTGCGCAGCGTCTGTTGCTCAGTTCCGTTTTGAGGTGTTGTTTATGTCTATGAGATAGTTAGTACCCTTGAAGGAGCGCAGGCTGCAACTACAAGGGACGTTTTACTGCGGGAAGGCTGGGAGGGGCAATAAGGAATGTGTGGGACGAACATCCAGTCCAAAGAACGTTACAGTTGGTAAGAAACTTGTTCTTTGAATGGATTGTGTCCTCCCACGTATTCCTTATCTTTGATAGACTCCCAAAGCAGTAATGTGTAGGTGGGAGTAAAACAATGATTTCTTTAAAGATGCAGAGTGCAACACAGCTTTTCCAAATTTAGTCTCCTGGCTAGTGGAGGAATCTAGACTGGAAAATTCGGTGAAAGTATGTGCAGACGACCATTTGACAGCCGCACATATTTCTATCATTGGCTCTTTGGAGAGCTTAAGAGGCTGCGATACCCCTGGTTGAATGAGACCCGAGTTGTTGAGGAGGCTCTTTTCCTGCCAATTTATAGCACTCTATAATAGTTAGTATTATCCATCTTGAGATGGCTGTTTTGTGATAGGTAAACCTAGATTATGTCCTGCATACCCGACAAACTGGTCTGCTTGTCTAATCCTTGCAAGCCTGTTAATATAAAAACTCCAAGCACGCCTCTGATCCAGCCTGTGCAATCTCTCTTCCTCTTTCCCTGGATGGGGAGGAGAGTGAAATGAAGGTAAGGTTATTTTTTGTGTGATGTGAAATTCTGGAATTCTGAGACCACCTTTGGGAGGAAATTTGGCTTCAAATGAAGAACTACCTATCTTTGTGAAAGATTGTATGAGGAGGTTTGCAAGATAAATATTGTAATTCGCTCACTCTTCTGGCCTAAGTTAAAGCCACTAGGAAGACTGTTTTAAGAGTGAGAAACCTTAATGGACAGGAATGAAGGAGTTCAAATGGAGTAGAAATATTAAGACTAGCTTTAAATCCCACAGTTCTGGACTGCCCATGTGGGCGGGACAGGGGGTCATTACGAGTCGGGCGGTAAGGGATACCGGGCACCGGTAAGGAGACCGGTGCCGGTAATCCCTTAGCGCCCGATTAAGAGGTCCCTTGGAGGGAACCGTAAGGAACGTGTGGTCTGACCACACGTCCCTTACGGGTCCCGTTGAGTTCTTCTCTCCGGCTAGGAGAACTGTCAATGCAGAGATTCCTTCTTGAATTGCCCAGAACCGGAGCAACATTGCCTCTCTGCACAGTGGCAGTGACCCTACGCCTCCTCTTTTGTTGAGGTAGTGCATGGCCACCGTGTTGTCCGTCATTATCAGGACATTTTATTCCTGTACTGATGGCAGGAAAGACTTCCTGGAGAGATCTCATTCTCAGGCGAGCCACTGGCACTAGAAAAATGCAGGATGCCATGAGGCTGAGCAACCTCAAAAAGTCTAAGGCTGGTATACGCTGGGCATTTTGGAACCTGGTGACCACTGGTAGAATATCTTGAGCCCTCACCTCTGGTGGCAAGGCTTTTCCCAGGGATGTGTCCAGAACTGCTCCAATGAACTGGAGTCTCTGTGATGGTATCATCTGTGACTTCTTTAAGTTGAGGGAGAAAGCCAGTTTGTGGAGGAAGTGGCAAACAATCTAGATGATCTGAGTTTGTTCCGGGGACACTCATCTGATCAACCAGTCGTTCAGGTAGGGGTAGACATGAATCCCTTCCCTCCTTAGACTTGCTGCCACAAACAGCCATTAGTTTGGTAAAGACCCTTGGGGCGGAGGTCAGCCCAAATGGCAGAACCCGAAATTGATAGTGAGAGCTGCCAATGGCGAACCTCAAGTACTTCCTGTGCTTGTGATGGATTGGCACATGAAAGTAAGCATGCTGAAGGTTCAGAGATACCAACCAATCCTGAAGCTGGAGGGCCTGAAGGATCTGAGAAAGGGTTACCATCTTGAACTTGTCTTTCCTGAGGAATTTGTTCAATTCTCGCAAGTGCAAGATGGGTCTCAGTCCTCTGTCCTTCTTTGGCATTAGAAAGTAGGGGGAATAGCAAAATAGCAACCCTTGTTCCTCTGCGCTACAGGTACCGGTTCTATGGCATCTTTCTCTACAGGTCTGAAATCTCCTGCATAAGGAGCAGGTCTGGAAGCTTCAAAGAGTTGTTCCCCGGTGGATGACTGAGGAGTGTGTAGGAAAGGCAGGCAGTAACCTTGGGCAACGGTTTCCAATGTTCAAGCATCTGACATAATAGCCTGCCATTCTGTCAGATGTTGAGTTAACCTGCCTCCTACTGGTGTTGTGTGGTGTGAGATCTCAGAGGGGTTTAGAATCGGCTGACGCAGATGCGGAAGGTAAAGCAGCACTTGCTGATGCAGGCTTGGTACCTTTGACCCATCCACCACGGGTGAATCGTTTCTGGCCCCTTTGAGCTGGCTGCCCCCTGTTTTTTTCCGAATGCAGAGTAAAAACGAAAGGGCTTCCCCTTCCAGGACGTACTAGGGCGATTGAGTTTGACAGATTGCAGCGCGAAGTGATTTTTCTGCCGCCTTTGAGGTTTGCAATTTCTCCAGACTGTCATCAGCTTTCTTGCCAAATAGAGAGGTACTGTCAAAGGGCATGTTCAGAAGCCTGGCTTGTGACTCAGAAGCAAAACCAGACTTTCAGAACCACGCAAATCTGCGGATTGTGGTACTCGCCGCCATGGCTCTGCTGATGCGGTCAGCAGAGTTGAGACCTGTTTGGAGGGTTTCGCACATCGCATCCTTCCCATCCTTGATGTTCAAGAATGCGTCTCGTTCCTCCCCTTCTGGGAGACGGTCAGCCGCCGATGAAGCACACTGCCAAAGGGTGCGGCTGAATCTCGCTAGCGTGCAAGTGGCGTTAATAGACTTAAGTGCCATACTGCATGCTGAAAATCTCTTTTTAGATATGGCATTGAATCTTTTGTCATCCCTGTCTTGTGGTATAGTGGAGTATGCAGATTTACTACTTGATGATGTTGCTGCCTGCACTACTAAACTCTCAGGAGTTGGGTGCTTACTTAAGTATTCAGGGGCCGAGGAAGATGACCTGTATTTTGCAGAGAGATTTTATTTAGTGCCTGGATAATCTCTGGTGTTTCCCAATTTGCAGCTATTTTTCTGTGCGATGCTGCATGAAAGGGAACTATAGGGTCTTCTTGAGGCCCTTTATCTAAGATGTCTGTAAGATCATCTTGTTGGAAAGAGGGTGTAGGTGTTGTCCACCCCATAATTCCATAATTCTTGCCATAAGGGCTCTGTAAGTCATTTCTGCATGCTCTCCAGGTTCTGGTTTGGCAAATTCTGCCTCTGGAGAGGTATCTATGCCACTGGTATCTTGTAAAGATTCTTGAAGATCTCTCAATCTATTCTCCTCCTCGATTAATTCCTCTGGAATAGGCGCTCTTGTTGTTTGTAAACCAAAAGGGCTCATTGTCAGAGTCCTCTCATTCCTCATAAATGGAGGATCAAGCTCTGAAATAGTCAGATCGTGGAAATGGGTTAAATGACATTTCCAGAGAAGGGTGTGCCAAATTGGTGGATACTGCAAAAGTTGTAGTCAAT
This sequence comes from Ambystoma mexicanum, assembly GCF_040938575.1. Classification (NCBI taxonomy): domain Eukaryota; kingdom Metazoa; phylum Chordata; class Amphibia; order Caudata; family Ambystomatidae; genus Ambystoma; species Ambystoma mexicanum. The sequence continues at coordinate 618,936,522 of NC_090922.1, read as the reverse complement.
GATGCAGACGTCCTAGGTCTCGCCAATCCTGTAAATGGCGTCGAACTCGAAAAAGGCCTCTGTCGTCGAGAGGATCGGAATCCTACTTGGTGTCGTCGATGCCTTGGACAGGACATTCGACACCTGTAGTGCTGATGGCGCCGTTGGGGCCTGCTGCTTCGAGGGCTTCTCCTTCATCGGAGTCAGTGACTTGTGCGTCGAAGGTACCTTCAACGATGGCGTGCATGACGCAGTCTTATTCAATGAAGTCTTGTCTTTACTCGAGGATTTGTGACGCTCTCAAGGGCTTTTGTTTGCCGGGTTCCGGGGTATCACCTCTAGGCATCTCTGAGGGGCTTCAAGGCCGCGTTCTCGAAGACCCTAAGCATTTTCTTTCGAAATGCCTCCCACTTAGCTGGAGAGCTGTGTTTAGTGGGGCAGGTGAACCTTTCTGGGGAATTAGAGGATGAAGAAGAGGGCGATCCATGATGCCTCTTCTTAGAATGTCTCGATCTCGAAGAGTGGTGGGAACCGCTTCAAGACCTCGATCGGGAATGTTTCTTTCGATGGTGAGGAGACGAACGTCTCGACTCAGCCGAGGACAATTTCGAAGGAGTAGAAGATTTAACAGGCTTACCGCTTTCTAACATCCCCCTACGCTCCTTCAAGGCTTTCGCTGTCATGGACATACAGTCCTCACATTCCAAACACTGGTGCTCTGATCCGAGGCAACACAAACGGATCCTGTGAGGATCCGTCAATGACATCTTTTTACCACAATCTGGAATTTTTTTGAAGCCGGATCGTGGCGTCGATGTTTCGGGTGAAGATGCCATCGTAGGATATTAAGTTTTTCAAAGATTTTCGAAGATTTTCAATGCGTAGAACAAGCGAGCGTTGTGTCTCTGAGGCTTGCAAAGTATGGAAAAACGGAACAGAGCAACGGACGCTGCGCGAGACATACCTATGGTGATGTCGGCGCTGATATGCAGGCCTTCTGGGGACACCGACTCGAGGGACGTCGACGCGCAGCGCCCTCTACTGTGAAAATATTTCCGAGGCCAGCAAGCTGGAATTGGATTTATCAAAGATAAGGAATACGTAGGAGGACAATCCATTCGAAACATTGTTTTGGACAGTGTGAATATTAAAACCACATCAGTTATGTATAATGCAATCTCCTCTTTTGCTACGACAGAACTCTGTAGCTTGAAATGCAAGTGGGAAAGGGATGTAGGCCCGTTGCTGCCTGAAGACTGGACCACAACTTTAATGTACCCTCAGGAAACTGCAATATCAGCCAGGATCAGGCTTCTACGACTGAAGAAGCCTGATCCTGGGCAGAATTACAGATTGGGCTTGGGCAGAATTACAGATTTCAAATGCCTATGGTGTAAACAAGAGGAAGGCACCTTCTTCTACATTTTATGGGAATGACCGCAAATTCAACCGTTCTGGCAGAGATGCTGCAATAGACTTTCAGTGGTTATGAGCCGATCAGTCCCTAGGGAGCCCAAATTGATAATACTGAGGATTGAAGAGGAAGGGGAAATGACCCACTTTGAAAAACTCTTGCTTTTGACAACTACCGGCTTGGCCAACAGAAACATGCACAACTATGGGGCTCAGATGTTATCCCGCAATATGACCAATAGGTGGCAGACATGGACGCATGCATAGCAATGGCGCACTGAGTATACATAGCTAGAGGCTGCCCTGGCAAGGCCAACAAAATCTGGCAAAAATGGGAACACACTTATGGGAAGCAAACTGTGTCCTGCTAGACAACGTTGTGTGCGAATGGGCTGTGAACTGCACAATAGATTTAACGACTTACAGAGCGTGGAGTAGTCTAAACCAAAGTTGTGTAGCAAATGGTAATGACCGGAGGTGCATGTATGAGTATTTTCGTACTGTGTAATGTTGTTTTGACTAATAAGAAAATATGATAAAATGTGTTACTAAAATAAAAATAACTGAAAAGGTTCTGACAGTGAAGAGAATACTGGTTTTAAAAGTGTGTTACAGCAAAGGAAGGAGAGGAAGGAAACCAGGAATGAAAATGGAAGAGGATACAAAAGGAAGGCAGAAGCGAAGGAGATTGGACAAATGCACACAATGATATACGATAAGGAGAAAGAAAACCAGGAAATAATACCAGAAAAGGGAAGGAGGAAGGAAAATGATGAGTTAAGAGGCAATAAACAGGAGATGAAAAAAAGAAAGGTCATTGAAATGGAAGGGAAAGGAAAGATTAGCAGGAGGAATATTGGTCTACTTTCCCAGACCAATGTATTTGAACATTGACGCATTGAATGCAACGCTCCCTGCCCCTGCCCTCCCATAACCTTCCTCCCCCAGCACTAGGAAGTGGTTTTCTCTGCATGCTGCTACTGTACCCCCCCAATGTGATGAAGGTCCCCTGCCTGGTTGTAGGAGACACCAAGGGATGCAAGGCTCCTCTCAAAGCTAGCAGATGGCCCTGGATGCGGTATGATACATCACCTGGTCACTTCCTTCATCGTGGAAGGGGGCAGTCACATTGCCAGCAATGATACTCTTGCCTCTTTTGTAGAGTCAAGGAACGGCGGCCCCACAAAACTGGCTTCACCTGCCTGGTCGTCTCCCCTTATGCACGTGCAGAAAGCATATATAAATATACAGAGCGAACACACTGGACAGTCAGCCAGCCATCACACAGGCCTCCTCTTTCACTCAGTTAGGAACAGATAGGCTAAGACTGCTTAGTGGACTGCAAAATGGATGCAGCCTGTGCCCCAGGGATTGTGCCCACTGGCCACCGCCACATGCCATGGAGAGTAGCCCAAGTTCCCATTATAGGGGTATAGTTAACACTAGGAAAGGTCAAAGGCCAGGCCAAGTAGAGATTGTGGATGGTTTGGAGGGGCATGGGGCATGAATGACCCTCATTGCACCAGGTAATCCAGACATAACTTGCATGTGCTGCTCAAACTGACACACCAATATGAGATGCAAAAAATATGTTTGTTAAAGAAGTGCTATAGTTTTCATATAGGTGGGGGCACCAGTGAGTCACATGAAGAGACAACACGACGGTACGTTGCACGCACAGAAAGGATTCCAGTCTACCCGTATGGTACGATCTGCATACGCTCTTCACAACTAGATGTCAGTCATGACTCTCTAGTATGTATAGCACCTCATCTCAATGGAACATAGCCAGGGCACAGCCACTCACCTGCATACATCTGCAATAATTCACCACGCTATCTCATTACGCACACCACATCCGCCACTAGAATCCAGTGGAGTCCAACGAAAACAATTCGGTGCAGTTGGGCACATAATCAGTCTCCTTGACTTGCATACTCTCCCTGACAGCCTATCACAGCACTCAACCACTAGCCAGATCTCCATGGGTTGCAAGCAGGAACTTGGCCGCAACTCCCTACCGTCGTACTGGCTAAAATGCACACACACACATTCTAAAAATCATCTTCTCAATTCTCATACTTCAGACCTCCACGGGTGTTCACCCACAGCTCTTTAAGGCCATACCAATTTCATTAGGCACTATACAAATGCAATATAACGTAACATATTTTAAAGGATTTATTAAGAGGTTACATGCAGTGTTGGAAAAATATGAAACCTACCAGTCAAAAGAACTGTTGAAATTCAGTGAACACACTTTGTTAAAGGGGTTTTATGGTGAATTTCCCCTACTAAAACCCAGCGAAATTCAGTGAAAAAAGTTAAAGGGGCGTTATAGTTGCAGCACAAAATGTAATAACCACAAATAATTTGACAATCATGGTAAGCTATACAACCATAACTTGTGCCCCCGCAATGCATTGCTCATAGTAACACACGTGGCATCACATATTAGATGACAAATGGCATCATCAATGACATAACTGATGAAATCACATATCCTGGGGCTTTTGTTTGTTTGTGCATTTATATAGCGCTACAAACCCTCAGATATCTGACCGCTGCTTATTTCCCAGTGTGTGGTGCTCATTTATCGACCTCGGAAGGATGAAAGGCTGAGTTTGCCCCTGCCTGGGATTCGAACCTGCACGTATGTCAAAGTGAGCGCTCTACTCGCTGTGCTATCTGTCCGTTATCGAAGTTAATTTGTTTAATGAGAGTAAGCAATTAGAGGATTTCACCTGGAGATGCTGCCTAGAAAGTACAACAAACATACTCTGAAGGTGCTAGATGTGTAGACATAACCTTGCGGATTGTGCTTGAATTAGTTTGAGCTTTTGCACGAGTTCCAAATTGTATCAAGTCCTAGCAAAGGTTTCTTGTTAAGGGAATCAGTTGTTACTCGTCCCCCCAAATTGGTTTGTTTTTAGCGACTTGGCTGTCTGCTCCATTGATTTTTTGGATCACCAAGAACTCACAATCATGATAATTATCGATACAATGTTCGAAAGAGCAACTGTAAACGTTTATAAAAATATGCTTTAAAATAAGTTGAAGAACATGAATATTTATATAACAGGTTGATCGTAAGTAAGGGAATACAAGAGGGTCACTTCGGTGGAAAATTAAAGCAGCAACACAAGGCGAACATTATTGTAGGAATGCCGTGGGAAAAAGAGGAGGCAGAGTCCAACACTAGGAAGAGTAACATACTGGGGGGAAACAGTGCATTACTTACATGCCGAGGTTATCCATGGCGATGACAACTGCTGTATCGTTTGCATGGCGCAAACGGACTGAGTTTGAGTAATATGCATAAGATCTAGTTTCCAACATATAGTCTTACATGAGCAAAAGATTTGTAATTGTAGTGGAAATAATGTTTGCATTAAGACAAGTACTGGGAGTAAGCCAAAAAAAACGTAATTTAGGAGGTTGGTCTCGAGAGGGATATGGGGCCAGAGAGGGGGCATGGAGCGCAGAGAGAAGAGATCCTATTCTTGACAGTATAACCGTAGGATTTGTGCGCTTTTTGGGAGTCCGATTTTGGAACTGTGCGTCAAAATGGTGTTGATTACATACATAGTTTGAGAAAAACTTACAAGGAGTGAAACTGAAGGAACATGTGAAATTGTGGCGCACACAAAGCGTAATTTCTCAATTCAAATTTTTTTAGGTTTCATTTTTCAAAGGGAAAGTTCGTACTAAATTAATTCCACGCAATGTTCAAATGAAACGAAACTAACAGCACTTAATGCAAATGCCGTAGTCTAGATCGACATAGAGAGATGATGCTTCAAAAAGAAAAGCTACCTTGCATTTATTGATGGCTCATTTCGGGTCTCTCAAATATTGCGCATCCCAAGAAATCAGAATCTTAACCTTTGTTCCGCTTTAAACGGCCTTTTCGACTTCTACTCAGGTGAAAAAATGCAATCTTCACCACTATGATTGCCCTGGGTAAAAACCCAATTATTGTCACGCAGCTGCTTCTCTACCACAAAACACATCTGACCACACTCTGCTTCAACCAGTCCTGACCAAAGACTCGAACGCTGCACCAGTCTGCTGACACATTCTGGGTCTACGTTTTCAAATCACATTCTAGCACTCCTTGAATTCTCACTGCACAAAATACTGCTTTGAGGCAGTCGGCGTCTCATCGATGAGGTCGAATCCTCTAGCTTACAGTTTATTTTCACGCATGCTACCTAAACATGTGGCGCATGTCAATGATGCAATACACAGTTGCGCCCTGTGGTGCTCATTTATGGACCTCGGAAGGATGAAAGGCTGAGTTTGGCCCTGCCGGGATTCGAACCTGTGTGAGGGGCACGATGTCAAAGCGAGCTCTCTACTCGCTGTGCTATCTGACCAGCTCGCTGTGCTATGTGGCAGTATATACCCAAGAGTATGACGGCTTCTTACTATGGGCAAAAACAGAAGAACCCACAAAAATCTCGCTTCAGCAGAAATACGAAACAAAACGAAAGCTAGGCATCTTTTGTCCAAGATATGTAAACAAAACAGCTTCTACTTGTTCCAGCTCTCACCCACCTTGCCCTCCACCAAGGCCTCAGCAGTGAGGATGTAGAAAAAAAAGACACGGTTTCCTTGTGCCCACCGTGTTAGGGCCCAGCTTTGCAGCTGCAATTTCACAGGGTGTTTGTTTTTTATCAGCGCTATGCATGCAACCCTGCCACTGGACACACAATCTAAGACTGTCCTTGTGTGCAGACCGGACTCATAAAACCCCAGGTTAACCGGAAAAAAACATGCAATCGCTGCACCTCACCACCTAGGATATAATCAGGCACTGTACTTCTGCCAACCAATCTCAAACTCCCTGCTTTTCAACAAGCAACCTTGCTTATTTATCTTATGTGGCTCATTGCTGTTAGGACAACTCACGTAAAGGCTCTAGTTCACCTAGAGGAGAGAGGATACACACAATATATCAAAACAAAATTTAAAATGAGAACGGTATTTAAAAAATTTATATTAATAAGGAATGCAAGTTCACAAAATACGTCTGCATGCTCATATCCGGTAGGATTAAGTAACAAGAAACACACACGTGAGAGAATCGATTTAATACAAGGAATAAAGACCCAACGCTCCAGGCAGGTCTGAATCTTTTCTGCAGAACACAAGACAATTTGACAACAAACTCCCGAACCTTACACGACCACATCATCACATCTGTTATCCTAAATATTTCTTGTGGCGACCTCCAGGGACTAGGCCTCATATTGCTCAATTACTCTATACTGAAAACCAGTTGGTAAACCCTAAACAGACAAAACAATCAGCTAAAAGTGAGGCAGGCCTACAATAACTCCTGTGCTCATGGTTTCTAGAAGGAACAAGTTACCTGCCTGCAACTCCTGTTCTCCAATAATGGTATCTTTCATTGATTCACATGCTCATGAATATTGCCAGTCGTCAGGCTGGGAATCGCCTGTAATAATAAAGCAGTTTTGCTTTTAAGTCAAAAACTGCTTGACACTTGTATAGCCTATTGCTGTCAATGTGGGTCATATTGCCCCAGACACTGACAGTGGTCCGCCTTAGCTTCATTCCTGGTAGCCATTTTCAGATATAAAAGCGCACATAATATGGCAGTAAGAACCAATGAAGAGCCACAGAGGGGTAGGAGAGTGGGTTGCATGTGAATCCATGAAAGATACCAATGCTGGAGAACAGGAGTTACAACTAAGTAACTTGTTCCTTCTGCAGCATTTGATCTTTCATGGATTCACATGCTCATGAATAAGATATCACAGTACATTCACCATAACCAATTGGAGGCGTTACAGCTTTCAACAGAAGCAGTGGAAACTCTCCACTGGAGTACTCAGAGCAAAAAAAGTTGACCGACACAGGACTCCTCCCTGGAGTCCCCATCAATGTAGTACAATTTTGTGAAAGGGCCCCCCAGACTCCTCCGTTACAGCTACCTGCTGGCAAACTGGTTGCACTTGGGGTTGGCCGCTGTGGCAAACAAGTCGATCTGTGGGTGACACCACCTTGAGAAAAGACAACAAACTTGATCCTGATGGAGTTCCCATTTGCGACACGATCAAAGTTCCCTGTTGAGGGAATGGGCAATGAACATGCCCTGGGGTCTAGCGTCCAATGCCCCAGTGTCTGTGCCTACTTGGACAGAACGGGAGAGCAGGTCCCGCCCTGCTTTCTTATGCAGAACAGTGTGGCAGTGTGTGAAAATGCAGACCACCTTGCCCTGTAACTGGGGTTGGAAGGACCCTGAGAGCCCAAAAAACAGAGCAGAAATCCAACACATTGATGTGTAGTAGTTTCTCTTCCGGCTGCCAGAGTCCTCGGACGTGGAACCTTCCAGTGTGCGCCCCACCTACCCATCCAGAGAGGCGTCTGTTGTCACTGTGACCTGATGCAACAGTGGTCGAAAGGGAGCGGCTTGCGCGAGGTGCGGTCGATGGGCCCACCAATGCGCAGTGTGGCAAAACACTGGGTAGAGGGACATCTTGCCATTCTAGGAGCCAGACACCTGTTTCCACATGGTATTTAGGAACGCTGGGACATTGTGCAGAACAGACCCTGCGTGATCACGTCTCAGATGCCTGTCATTCTTTACATTGGTTGCGGATCGAAGCACCAGTTTAATACATACTATCAACGATAGTCCTTAAATGTAGAATTGGCACAATGCCCAAATACCTGCAAGATCAAATGCAGGATAAAGTTAATCCTAGGGCTGTTAGGTCAAGTAACCAGAACCAGCTATCCCTCCCACGATGTAAACTTAAGAAGGTTGAGAACAGGGCCTTCTATATTGCGGCACCCAAACTCTGGAACTCTCTTCCAAATACTCTCAGACAGCAATCTTCTAGCACCTCGTTCAAGAAGGCCCTCAAGACCTATCTTTTCTATTGATCACTTACTCTCACGTCCTCCATTCTGGCCTTGGCCCTCTTACTTCTGATGACTTGATCTTCTATGTTCGCCTTTCATGTCAGTTTGTCATGTCTCGTGCCCTCATGCCTCAGGGTTCTCGGCTGTGCATTAGAAATTGGAAAAAGAAAAAAAGAAAAAAAAAAAAAAAGGAGCCAGACACCTATTTCCACCTGGTATTTAGGAAGTCCTCGAGGTGTATCATACAAGTCTGCAGTGAGATACTAGAGGGATGCCAGAGGACTTCATCCCAAGCAATGACTTCATTGAGCAGACTTGCCAGTTGGAGGGAGGTGTCAAGTACCTGGTCGTGTTGTATCTGGGTTTGAAGGCGAGGTGCTTTGCTCTTGGATCTTCCCCTGTTCTCCAGCTTTTCGGCGAGTGGTTATGGCTAAGGGCAGACCTCTAGGGCCCCCTCTGCAGCAACAAATCAGACTAAGTCCCCAGGCCACAAGACGGCTGTTCCCGGATTTACGTGTTAGAGGTATAGCGCGGGGCACTGACCAGGACAGCTGGATAGCAGATGTAATCCCCACAGGAGAAGCAGCAAAGATTCCGGAGGCAACTCAGCAAGGAGTACGGGTAAGGATAATGGAAGGAGCAGGTTTAGAAAAGAAAGAGCACCAGGACAGGACAGGGAAAAGGCAAGGCAAAAGGGAGGCAGCAGGGAACAAATTGCAAGACAGAGTTCAAGACAAGGAAACCAGTGAGCAAGCAAAGCCAAAAAGATGCTCAGCAGCACACCAGTAATACGAACGTACGGAGCGCATTAAGACGCATGGTTCCTTACCGTTTAGGGTTTACATAGCCCGCTGCCCCTGCCATTCATTCACCACAGCAGGCGTTGTTGCCATGGCAGCAGCTGATGCCATGTACAGGGTTCCAGCGTATGGAAGCAGTGTCTTGGTCCGGCACATCGGTGTTGCCCTGGCACACGGCAGTGCCAGCAACAAGATTGCTGCAAGGGAGTCTGTCCACACGCTGGGAACCAGGCCGGAGCCCTCTGCCATGCAGGCGGCTATCGGTCGGTCCCTCCTGTCCGTAACAGCCATCGTGGGTAATGCCACCCGTTGAAAAAGGCAGTGGCGGTGACAGACCTGAGGCATGACAGGAGGACAGCTGCTGAATCTCACGAAGTATGACTTTGATCCTCGTTTCCGGGGGTGGGGGGAGGTGGCTAGGCACTGCAGCGTGTTGAGCTGTGAGGCCAAGAACAGGTTGTTCTGAGATGGCGACTAGCATGACTTCAGGAAGTTTATGGAGAATCCCAGCAAAGTCAAGCATTAGATGGTTTGCTCAGTGTGTTGCAGGGCTAGTGGGAGAGACTGCGTGCAGATTAGCCAGTCCAGGTAAGGGTAAACGTAGACACCTGTGTGGCACAGATGAGAAGCCACTGGTGCAAGGCACTTGGTGAATACCCTTGGTGCCGACTTTAGTCCGAATGGCAGGGCCTTGAATTGGTAGTGCTTCCCTTGCACCACGAAGCAAAGGAATCGCCTGTGCTTCCGATCAAGGGTATGTGGAAGTATGCATCCTCCAAGTCCAGGGATGAGAGGAACTCCCCCTGTTCGAGTTCTAGCACATGCCGACGTGTAACCATGCAAACCTTTAGCGATATTAGAAACTTGTTCAGTTCCGAGGACTAGGATGACTTGTTCTCACCAAAAAGTACCTGGAGTACACTGGATGGAACGGCTTCTATGGCCCCCTTTTTTTTTTTTTTAAATTTTCCTTTATTGGTTTTACAAAAACAGAAGACAAAGAAGGGCAAACAGTAATCAAAGAAAATTGTACATCTTCCAGAGGTACATGTCAGAGAGACAATGCAAAGTAACAGACGCTGTTAGAATGTCTTAATTTCGTGACAGTTCCATTTGCCTGGATAAGTCTCTTACACTGTTCACCCCAACCCCCTCCCCCACTTGGAGTAATGTACATCGTGAGTATAGTCATTTAACAAACATTGGGAGCATATATTGGGCATAGTGCAACATCTGCCATCACCGTGGCCACTGGGAATGAGTCTCCGATCCTTTGCAGTGTTCTTTGGAGTTTGACATCGTCAAGTTAGGCTTCTGAATGTTCCTCTGACTGGGAGTCTGTGATAGGTGTGATGCGTTTATTCTTAAAGTCCGTCCATAGGGTTTCACATTTAGCTGATTTATTGTTCAGGGAGGCTGTGATCGTTTCCATCACGTAAATGCTCGTGGCCAGTTTAATCCATTCTTTTTTTCCTGGGGTTAGAGGAGACTTCCATTTGATCGATATCAGGGCTCTTGCCGCCAACAGCAGCTGGGGGGCCAGACCTCTCACCTGGAGCCAGTCTTCATCGTCTCTCTCAAGGCCGAACAACACGAGGAATGGGTCGAGCTCCCTTTGGATTCCATCAATCTCCTTAATCCATCCCAGGACCTCGGTCGAATACACTGTGATATGCGGGCAGCTCCACCACATGTGCCAGTAATCAGCAGTTGATCCACAATTCCTCCAGCATCTCGGGCTCAACGACTGGAACATTTTAGAGAGTTTGAGTGGATCATAGTGCCACCTATGTAGGAGCTTTATGGCATGGAGCTTTTATTGATTGGACAAGGAGGCTTTGGGTGCAGCTCTGCACATTAAGTCCCATTGGTCGGGGAGTATCTCTTCACCAAAGTCTTTTCCCCACCTGGCTCTGAGGGAGTCTGTGGATCCACCCCCCGCTGCTATTAGCATCTGATACATCACAGATATAAGACCTTTCATTCCCGTTCTGGAGTCTAGTAGTTTCTCGAAGGCGGTAAGGTCTCTTTTCAGTTTCTCTCTCTACTCAGGTTTCGTTAGTACCCCCTTCAAATGGAGAAAGTGGAATATCGATAAGTTACCTATCCCCAATGCCGTGGTTAGGTCTGGTAGCGTTATGAACGAGTCCTTTCTTTGGAGTTGCCCTACCCTCTCCAGGCCCGCCTCATACCATGACTGAAACTGTTCTAGATTCGGAATGTGGTCGTTTATGCCAGGAGACTACAAGTGACTGAGCGGAGATGGCCAGGTTGTGACTACTCGCATCTCTTTCCCAGTGCGCCATATGCTCCATATGGTAGCCAGTATGGGATGGTGTTTGATTCTCCTCTGGACCCTCTGGTAAGGTGACCATAACCATTCCGCTACAGTGGCGGAGGACATGTAATGATTGTCCATCTGTACCCATTGCAGGTGTTTGTGGTCTCTAAGGTGTGGGATCAAGACACGTAGCTGGACGGCTTTGTAGTAAGTAGTTAGGTCGGGAAGGCCTACTCCTCCTTTGTCTTTGGGGAGTATGAGTGTGTCATATGAGATCCTTGGTCTTTTCCCCTGCCAAATGAATCGCATCATGAACTTACGGGCCTCTGCGAAGAATTTTTTGGGCATCTCAATTGGGAGCATCTGGAAAGGGTAAAGGAAGCGGGGGAGGCACACCATCTTGACGGCGTTGACACGCCCCAGCCAGGAAATCGTCAATCTACTCCACTTCTCAAGATCTGTCTCGAATCGTCGCAGGAGGAGGGGGAAGTTGGCCTCATATAGGTCTCTTAAGGATCTAGTAATCTGAATGCCCAGGTATATAAAACATTGCAGTTTTGTATGCTCCAGATTAAACCCGAGTGATAGGAACTTGGCATTGTTCTCTTCAGGGGTGCCTTGGAGGGGGAAGAGTGTGGACTTTGATTTCTTTACTTTAAAGCCGGAGTATTGGCCATATTCTTCTATTAGTTTTAGGGCGTGGGGAATAGAGTTATTGGGTTTGGTCACGTGTAGAAGGATATCATCTGCGTACAACGCTGCCTTATATTCTGTTTCTCCCAACCGTATACCCTCTCTTAGGGGATCTTCTCTGAGTTTTTGGGCCAGGGGTTCAAGGGATAATGCGAACAAGATTGCGGATAGGGGGCATCCCTGTCTAGTCCCTCGCTGTAGCGCAAACCACCTGGAATACTCCCCGTTCACGGATATCGATGCTTTGGGGGAGGCATATATTGCACGTATCCCATCGCAGAATTTGGGGCCTATCCCTACTTTCTGGAGGACTGCTCCCAGGAAATCCCACTCCACCCTATCAAAGGCCTTTTCTGCATCAATGGATAAGAGGACAGGGTCCTCTGGTAGATTGTGTGCTGCGTGAATGAGGTGTACAGTTTTACGCATGGTGTCGGCACCTTGCCTCCCAAGAATAAACCCGACCTGGTCGGGGTGGATCAGTTTAGGCATTAAGGTTTCCAGTCTTGCGGCCAATACTGGAGCATAGATCTTGGCGTCGAGATTGAGGAGGGAGATGGGGCGGTATGATCCGCATAATTTGGGGTCCCTGCCTTCCTTAGGGATGACTGTTATGAGGGCTTTCTTGAAAGATTCCGGGGCAGCCCCAGTGTCCACTATCTCATTAAAGAGTTCCGTGAGGAAGGGAGAGAGTTGGTCGCTAAAGGTTTTGTAAAAGCCTGCCGTGAAACCGTCCTCCCCCGGGGATTTCCCTAATGTTAATCGTTTGATTGCATCTCGTACCTCATGCTCGTGTATTGGAGTATCAAGGAGCTCGGCCTCCGCAAGTGTTACTGTGGGCATGTTGATTGAGGACAAATAGGATGATATGTCAGATTGGGCAGAGATCAGCTCAGAGGTATATAGGTTTTGGTAGAAGTTGGCGAAGCACTCGGGTATTGAGTGGGGGGAGGAGGGGGTCGGCCGGGGGAGTAGTGGGCTCTGTTATCTCTCTCACCTTACGTTCCTCTCTCCGTTCTCTTAGCCTGGCAGCTAGTAGTGCGCCGGCTTTGTCCCCTTTCTCGTAGTATGTTTGCTTGAGGAATTGTAGTTTTCTCACCACCTGGCCATGTTCTAACAGTCGTAGTTCTTCTCTTTTACGGTGGGCTGTGTCTAGTTTGGCGGGGTCTACCCCTGCGTTCTCTTACTTCCACCTCCAGCTGGTGTATTTCATTACGCAGTTTATTTTCTATGATCTTACGTTCCCTCTTTTTAGAGGAGCCCTCGCGTATCAGTACCCCCCTCCAGGTGGCCTTCCCAGCTTCCCAAATCACTTGTTTGGAGACCTCCCCATTGTTGTTTACCTGAAAATATTCTTCGATCTCGGTCTCCATTTCGTTTTTAAACACTGCATCAGTCCAAAGGGACTCATTGCAGCGCCAAGATCCCCCAGCGACTGGTAGGTTGGTCCAATTGACATCCGCTAAGACCATATCATGATCAGACCATGTTATTGGGACGATTCCAGAGTAGCCTGTGGATTCTGAAAGGTCAGGAGAAAGGAATATGTAATCTATCCGTGTGAATGTGCCATGGGGATGCGAATAAAAGGTGAAGCCACTTTCGTCCGGGTGTAGAGTCCTCCACACGTCACGTAGGTCGTATAGATCCATCATGGCGGCGAATTCCGTACGGTTCCCTTTGTGTTGGGTCCTCGGGCCCGGCGTGCCTGGTCTCCAGTCCACGGCGGGGTCTACCCATTGGTTAAAGTCACCGCCTAGGATGAGGTGACCCGCGGTTTCTAGTACAATTTTGGGGATCGTCTTTCTAAGGAATGCGGCCTGTCCGCTGTTGGGTGAGTATATTGTAGCAATTGTGACCTGGACTCGTGCAATTCTCCCCACTATTAGAAGGGTTCGACCACTCACATCCGACCAAGTCTTTTCCAATTCAAACCCAACTCCCTTCTTGATGAGGATTCCGACCCCTGCCTTCCTGAGTGGGCCGGAGCCCCAGTATTCCATACCCCCGCGCCTTCCCAGGATTCTTCGCTCCTCCCCCCTTGCAAATTTCGTCTCTTGGATGAGAAGAATGTCTATGTTAGATCTGCGGAATTCTCTGTGGACCAGTGATCTCTTAGTAGGAGAGTTCAGTCCCTTCACATTGACAGTCCCAACCCTCAGGAGACCCTTGCCCTTAGACTTCTCAAGTGATGCCATCGATTATTTGGGTTCGAGGATCGCTCATCTGTTGCGGCCAGATAGGTTTGCCGATTCTCAGTGTCATCTGAACGGTGACATTCCGGAGTGCGCCCAATGATGTGTGTACATTTCCCAAGTGTCTATGACCCCTCACCTCTCTCCCCCAGTTCCGCCATTTCTGGTGGAGCTCCATTGAGCCTGGGAACTGGAGGTGCTGCCTGGGCAGCTGTTGACGGCGTCCGGTACGGGCCGGATGACATTGTGCGGCCCGTTGGCGGACCATCAGTGGGGACCGTTGCTTCACGGTCCCGGTCGAATATACCATCACAATTTAAGGGTGAGCCCCTTTCTCAATCCCCCCCCAAAACATTGTAAAATTTCAACATTTCAACAGTAATGGCAACTAACATGTAAAAGTTTAACGTTACGTGCGTTCCCGGGGCCTCCCGCAAGAGTTCACATCGTTGCTTAGTCCAGAGGGGTGCCCCGCCCGCGGTGGCACCCCAACGACATATTACCTTTTCGGAGCTCTGCGGGGGCCGATATCTCGTTCTTCACCGGTGGTTGCATTTTGGCCGGGTCGTACACATTTCTACTCCCTTACTCCTTGTCAGGCGTGTTGTTGGGGCGTCTATATTTCATCGACCCTCTTGCGCCTGGGGCCCTGGAGCTCCCACTGTGGTCCCGGCTGCTCATTGTCACCTCCTTCGTTGCCCTTCGAGCCCGTGCCAAGAAAGTCAGCGATGCAGTCTTTGATTTCGTCTTCAGAGCGTAGCACTATTTTTCTGCTCCCATGCTCAAAAGTGAGCGAGAAAGGGTAACCCCGCCTGTACCGTGTGCCTTGGTCCTTGAGCCATTTCGTCAGGGGGCTGCAAAGGCGTCTGAGTGCCAAAGTTAGTGATGATAAATCTTGAAAGATCGTGATTTGGGCGCCCCCATTGTGAGTGGGCCTCCGGATCTGGCCTTCTCCAGAATCCTGGTTTTGTCTTGATAGCGGTGGAATTTTGCTAGGACGGAACGCAGGCCGCCGGGCGGTCCACCAGCTCTATGTATGCGTTCGGTCTTGGGCTCATCAATTTCCTCATCAGCGGTGAGTATTTTTATGATGTCATATATGATATCTCTGAGGTCCTTTTCAGTTTCACCTTCGCGCTCTGGGATACCGAAAAAGCGGAGGTTGTTCCTCCTCTCCCTATTTTCTAAATCGTCCATCTTGAGCCGCGCCTCAACCTCTTTTTTCAATGTTACGAATCCGTACATCCATCTGAGTTTCAAGGGTGTCAATCGAAGCTTGATTATTCTCCACACATTCCAACCGTTCCTCAAACCTGTCCATCCTCTGGGTAATTTTATCGATTTTACCGCCTAGATTGGCCCCCATGTCTTTTATCTCATTTAGTAATGTGGTAATGTCTCCTTTGGTGGCGGCAGCACTCTCCTCCGATGTGTCCGTGGACATATTTACTGCAGGCCTGCGCGGCGGGGGGAGAGGGTCGTAGGCAAATCTGGCTAGTTTGTGAAGTGGGTCCATACAGTGCGACCCGGTTAAGAGGAGGCACACACCCCTGAGTAGGGGGCCCTACCCTCTATGAAGACGTGCAGGACTGCAGGTTCAAGGCTGTCTTCTAATTTTGGTATCTCGTGTAAGCTGACGTGAAGCCATCGAAAGTTGAGGTGCACATTCCATGGGGGGGTGCTGCAAGTGCTCTAAGTGGTACTTTCAGAGTTCAGTTCTGTGGGGGGGGAGGCAATGATTATCGAGTCTGCAGTCCTGTACTTCGGACCTCTTCCCCAGTGTCTTGCTCCCGGGGTCCGTGCGCAAGATTGAAGGTACCTCTCGCGGGGGCACTGTTTCTGTGGAGCTTCAGCTTGTTAGAGAGTGGAGGGCTCGAGGGTGGTTCCCACAATCCCACCGTTTGCCATGCCCTCAGTTTGTGAGTCTCAGCATCAGAGTTTTCCTCTCGTGGAGAGGGGGAAGCAAGCCCCCACCCTCTCGCTCTGACCAGTCTATAGGGCGGAGGACAATGGCAGCTATTTGCTATCTAGGGGGTCGGGCGCATCACCTTGGGTCCCGCGCCACCCCTGTGTCCCCACGTGGCCGCAGTCAGGATCAGGGCCACATAGGGTGATGCACGTCTATGCCAGGCGCTCATAGGTGGGAGGGTCCGGTTCAGTCCGCCGAGTGACGGATTTCGGCACTACAAGGCACCTTGGTCTCAGCTGGTTGTGTAGGCCGCGCTCGGCTCGGGGTGCGGCCTACCTCCCTGGCGTATCCTTCTGTTGATCCACGGGGTGGGGGTCCGCGCTGGGGAGTCAGCGGGGGCACTCCAATACTTAGGGCTGCAGTCTGGGGAAGACACGCCGACGGGCACTCCAGAAGTCGAGTGTTCTCTTCTAGGCAAGCCCGCTTTCCAGCGCGGCCGCGTCGGGTCGGCTTAGTTTTGTTTTCCAGCTTCCGACGAGGTGAAAACTTCAGATGGGGTTTTCCTGGGCTTCCCAGCCCCGATTTCGGTCGGGTTTTTTCCTGCTCCGTGGGGAAGTGTTCCGACGCCTTATTCACGGGTTTGTCGCCGTGAGGGGGTCGTGACTTGGGGGCTCAAGTTACTTCGCGGACCATCGGCGACGGAGCTCACACGGGGTAGGCGATCATCCGTGCGCCCCCTGGTGGCCAGTCCTATGGCCCCTTTTTGTAGCTGGAATTGAACCTCTAGCAGGAGGAGTGGCAGATGTTGTTCTCGTCTTCGTAGTGGAGGAATTGAGGGGCATTTGTCTAGAAATTCCAGTGTGAGACCATGCTGGATGATGTTGAGCACCCATTTGTCAGTGGCGATGTTCCACCATTGCTCGACAAACTGCGACAGCCGGCCTCCCATTGGGGTGCTCAAGTGGGGCTCAAGACCAAACGCTGGTCATGCCTGTTTCGGGGTCTGCAGTCGGGTGGAAGCACTGAGTCGCCTCTGCGTACACCTATATGGAAGCGATCTTACTCTATATGCCCCTTGTGAGCTGGAGCGGGGTGGCTGATGATAGGTAGGCCGATAGTCTATGGTGGGGCCGGGAGAATCTGCCCTTCCCGGACCAAAAGGACTGTTCTCTGCTACAGGGTACCCAGGGATGACATGCATTACTCACCTTAATAGCATTTCTGATGATTGTATCTGCTTAGATTCACATGCTATGCATAGGATCTGACATCCAGTGGTAACTGCGGAGTATTGCATCTTGTCTTTCGGGGACCAAAAGGGGACGTCGCCATAGGCGTGTCTGTAACACTATCCCTATCGTGACGTATAGTGTACCCAAAATCCGTCACGCGCCGAGGTCCCTCCGATTGTATTTTTTCTGCCATGAGGGAGCCCAAGCCTATAGTGAGTGAGTACATGAAGAAGAGAGAAGTAGTAAGATGTCTATGTTCCTTCCACCCCGAGCGGGGAGTTAGGGAGGGCGCATGTGAATCTAAGCAGATACAATCATCAGAAATGCTATTACAGCAAGTAATGCATGTCTTCTGATGCTTGAGATCCCCTTCTCTACAAGCTGCCACTGAAATGAAAAATGGGTTTGTTTTCCTCAGTGGTTTTGTCCTTTCCAGGTAGAACATGACTGCCCTGCAGACATCTAGTGTGTGTAGGCTTCTCCCGGCCATGCTAGTAGGATTCTGGAAAAAGCTGGGTAGTTCAATGGATTGGTTCACGTGGAACTTCGAGATGAATTTAGGCGCAAATCTGGGGTGAGTGTGCAGAACTACCTTGTAAAACCAGATATTATATGAAGAGGCCTGGTATATTATCAGAAATTCATTACTCATTTAGTGATTCATTTAGTAATTCATTAATCCTGAGTAGTGACGTTAGCTATCCATATATTATACAGCCATTTGGTTTGCTAGAGAAAGGGGCTCTGTTATATTAAGTGCCTTGTAGAGACATGTTTAGACATATGTTCTTATGTATGCATGTAGAGACACGCATGAGTGTGCACTTATAATGTGCATTGAGTCTACATTATGTATAGTGCTTTGTTTGAGTGAATGCGTTAGGCACTATAGAGCATGTAGCTG
Organism: Ambystoma mexicanum; assembly: GCF_040938575.1. Taxonomy (NCBI): domain Eukaryota; kingdom Metazoa; phylum Chordata; class Amphibia; order Caudata; family Ambystomatidae; genus Ambystoma; species Ambystoma mexicanum. Next base: position 618,918,219 of record NC_090922.1, on the reverse strand, counting down.
GCTCCTAAGCCATTAGAAGAGAGAGACACAGAAGAGCAGCGCCACGGTCTGCAAAGATTGTTTTCAAGTTACACTGTGAGCGCTGGAATGTGCTAAAGACTGGTAGGCAGACAGAGATTAAGTCGCCTTTGCCCGAGAAGAGAACGGAGAGGGAGGCTTTATCAGGCCCTGGCTTGCTCGCAGACAGGAAGGTGGGGGCATGCAGGAAGCGAGGTGCTTTGCATAGAGTCATGCATGGAAAGAAAAAGAGATTCTAGCTTGTTCAGAGCTGACAGTGAATGAGAGAAATGGGAGGATGGTTTCGTAACACAGACAGGAGAAGGCCATAGAACACAGACAAGATAGTATGTACAATGTCACGGTGCCAGAACACACAGTGACTGGAATAGAACAGAACAATAAATGCGTACACAGACTTTCAAGCACTTGGCTAGAGAAATGCTAGTTTGACAGAAAGAGAATCTTAGCTAAGAGAGACATGTAACCATGGAGAAAGAGTACTTCATTTGACACTATAACTGGAAGCCTGAAATGAGAGAAAGAGAAAGAGAAAGAGAGAAAGACAAAGAGAGAGAAAGACAAAGAGAGAGACACAGAGAGAGAGAGAGAGACACAGAGAGAGAGAGACACACAGAGAGAGACACAGAGACAGAGAGAGAGAGAGAGAGAGAGAGAGAGAGAGAGAGAGAGAGAGAGAGAGAGAGAGAGAGAGAGAGAGAGAGAGAGGGACGTTTGGGAATGAAAGGAAGCGGTGCCATTGACGGAGATGTTTGATGTGGCATTGGCGGTGGCATTGAGAGGCGTTTTGGCAGAACAAGGCTTTTGGAGATTTGGTCGACATGCAGCTTGGGGAAGCATTCTAGCAGGGAGCTTTGGCTGGAAGACAGACAAGTGAGAGGCCAAGGAGAGAGGCACTGGCTGGCTGCAAGGGAGCTGGAGAGGAGAGAGATGGGACACATTTGAGATTGGAAAGCTTGCACATGCAGAGGGAAGTATTGCTGATTGAGTATGAGGCCTAATTGATCTGAATAAGACACGTGCAATGGGAAATTATGACAGACACTCACACAGAGCGTTTGGTTTGACAGAAGGGGAAATCAGACCGGGATTGTCTTAGAGAGAGTGTGTGAAATGTGGTGTCGATTGGAGAGGAATGCTGAATGCTGACACTTGCCATATGTATTTTGCTATTAGAATTATAGCACCAGCAGGACTGGATAATTGATATTAGATTGCTTGCATAGAAGCCAGTGTGTTTTGCTACAAGTGCTTATCATGCCTTGCTGTGTATGAATAAATGTATTCCACTGTTATAATTGAGACTGACTTGAGTGTTTTCATTTGTGTCCATTGTTATCTTATTTCTCTTGTAATTTCTTAGGGTTTGGTTTGTCGTGCATCTTGTATCTATTCTTAGCATTAGAGGGTATGTTTGTGTGTCCATAGCAAAGCAATTTGGCAGTAACAGTGCACAATCACCATGAGATATATTTGCAGGGGGTGCCAAAGTGGCACACCCCCTGAGGTCGTTTTGGAAAATAACCACCTTATCCCTGCCGACTGTAACAAAAGGGTCTAGAACAGAAAGTGCCTGTAGTTCGCTAACCCTTCTAATAGAAGTGATAGCCACTAGGAAGGCCGTTTTTATAAGTCTCTTCTTTTAGACTTGCTTTATGCATTAGCTCAAAGGGAGCTCCCATGAGCCTGGTTAAAACCACATTTAGGTCCCACCCAGGAGCTGGATGAGAAATGAGAGGATACATTCTCTTAAGCCCTTCCATAAAGGCCTTAATCACCAGCATCTTCCACCACAACACCTTTTGTTGTGATGTGGTGTAGGCTGAGAGAGCAGCCAGGTGAACCTTTAGGGAATTGAAGACCAACCCAGTGTCTGACAGATGGGTAAGGTACAGCACAATGTGTGTGGGTGAGCAATTGATGTGATTGATGCCCTTGGAATTACACCAAATGACAAAATGTTTCCATTTGCTGGCATAGCAATAAAGTGTATTAGCTTTTCTAGCTTCCCTGAGTATGTCCATGCACCTCTGAGGGAGCTGTAGGTGTCCAAACTCTATGACCTCAGGAGCCAGGCTGATAAGTTCAGAGTTTGTGGGCATGGGTGTAGGGTCTCCCCCCTGTCCTGAGACAACATGTTGTATGGTTAGGATAGTTTTACTGGTGGGGAGAGGGACAATTCCATCAGATGAGTGAGCCAGGGTTGGCAGGCCCACATGGGGGCCCCAGTATCAAGGTCACTGGTTCCTGGTGCATCTTGTGCACTATCTTGTTAAGAAGGGGAGTCGGGGGGGGGGGGGGGGGCGTAGACAAATTTCCCTGACCATGTTATCCAGATACTGTTCCCCTTGCCTTGGAGCGGTTCTGGGGTACCTGGATGCGTAGTCTTGGCATTGGGCATTCTCCTGAGTTACAAACAGGTCGATCTCTGGGAAACCCCATTCTGCGAAGACGTTTGACACAATGTCTTCGTGCAGACGCCATTCGTATTCTTCGGGCAGAGCAAAATCTCTGCTGAGAAAGTCTGCTAGAAGATTGAGTTCCCCTGGAACATGTTGGGACAACAGAAACATCTTGTGTTTGAAAGCCCATATCCAAATGTTTTGGGACAGCTTGGATAGCCCTGGAGAGTGAGTGCCCCCCTGTTTGTTCAGGTAATACATGGCTGTAGTGCTGTCTGTTAGAATCAGCACTGTCTTCCCTTGTAGTTGCATCTGAAATGCCTTGAACAACACCAATAGCTCCAGTAAATGTATATGGTTGGACGCTACCTGAGGGGACCACACTCCATGTGCTGTCTGCTGAAGCAGGTGCGCCCCCTCTCCCCGTGAGAGATGCGTCTGTCGTGAGAGTGGCTTCCACTGCAGGGGTGGTGAAGGTTGTCCCCTTCAGAGATTTTCTCTTGACCACCACTGCAGAGAGAGAACGAGGGCGGGCGAGACACCTACCAGTGCTTCCCATTGTCCGCTGGCCTGACACCACTGGCTGTTGAATCACTCTTGCATGGGACGCATGCGCAGCCGCGCGTGGGGAACCAAGTATATGCACAACGCCATCATTCCTAGCAAACGCATGGCTATGCGCACCGTCACCTCCCGACTGGCTACATATTGAGGGATCTGAAAAAGCATGTTCTGAACCCTCTCGTTGGAGGGGAAGACGAGGCCGTCTTTCGTCTGGATTAGTGCTCCCAGAATTTTTTTTATTTGGCTGGGGACTAGACTAGATTTCTGCTCGTTGATAGAGAACCCCACACTGAACAGAAGTTCTACAGTCTTTTGTGTGATCAAAAAACATGCGTCGTACGAGTCCCCTGTTAGGAGCCAGTCGTGGAGGTAAGAGTAAACCGAGATGGATAACCTGCGCAGGTGTGCTGCCGCGACTGCCAGGACCTTCGTTAACACCCTTGACACTGAGCCAATGCCGAAGGGGAGTATCTTGACTTGGTAATGCCTGTCCTCTATCATGAACCTTACATATGTTCTGTGCGCTGGCAACACTCAAATATGAAAGTATGCATCTTTCATGTCCAATGTCGCCATGTAGTCCCTCTGTTCCAACAGTAGGATCACCTCCTGTAGCGTTACCGTAGAAGTACATGTCCCATCCACCGCTGCGCCGTGTCACTCTCCTTGAAATATGGCTAGCAGGGCAGAGCAGCGTCTCCCTGGTAACCAACGTCATCTGGGAGGAGACACTTTGCAGAGCTCCAGCACAGAACGAAGGCTTTCGTTTACACAAACGAGTGAGTGCTTTCACAATGCCCCGTGATACACTGGGAATACATGCCCTTTGGGATACACTTACTGACCTCTTGTCCCTCTCTCCAGCCCACAACCGTGACCGCAACAACTTGGATCACGCCCGCGGACTGTGTACACACGTCAACGCGTTTCAACTGCAGATAATGCCTGCAGCTCGATTCTCCAGCACTCCCCTCTCTACCGTGCCCGTTAGGAACAAGCAACGCGGTACAGGTAAATGAGGGGAGATATTTATCTGGTTTTACTTCTCGGTTTGTATGTTTGTAGACACTTGGACTGCTCCATTCAGAGGTCCTAGTTTTTAGTCTCTATATTGACTTGTCTCCTAACAGGATACAGAGACCCCTAGTTCTCCTCCCCATCAAGGAACTACGGTTCAATTTCCTTCTCTCAGTGATCTGAGAGTTCCGGCCCACGCATTTGTGACGAAGACCTGCTGTGTTTCCCTCTTGGGCCCGGCAGGATTAGGAGCCGTGAGTTAACCGTCACTTTATATTCATTTTTATGTTTTATTTTTGGTTATTTTCATTTCTCATTTCTATTTTGGTGATCACATAACCTGCATGAGTCACCACTCTGTAAACTTTTCCAAGCTCATTTTGTGAATTCGGGTCACCTAACTCTTGATGATGTAGCCACACTCCACGGTTGCATGCAGTCCACTTTTTATCTCTTCGATTCATTTTTATCATTCATTCTTTGGACTGCCTTTGTCCTAGTGCTTACTGGTTTCTAGTGTTTATCCTATCTACTTACACGCTACAGCACCCTCTCGCATTGAAGTTGATTAGATTTTACACCATCATTATCACCCGGGGAGCACTGGCTTTAGTATAGACTGTGTAATCCGCTTGAGGTTCTATACAGTAGCTAGTTGTCCCTGTTCTAATCTATCTTCCTCACACATACTCAGTATCTTAATTTTCATTTATTCCTCAGGGGTCACCTTTTTTTTACATCTGACTCTGGTCCTGAGGAAGGCGTTACACACATCAATCAATGCCAAAATGTATGATACACCTGCTTTTGTAATACTCAACCAAGCGGGTGGCAGTTGGCTGTGTTCTAATTCATGCAGCCACTCCACGTAGACCCCCCCCCCCCCCCCCCCGAGTAGATTTATTGATTATCAAGCATAATCTTGAACATTTCTTTTCTTGAGTCATACCACCTGGCAATAAATGTAACCACTGGGTTGTATTGCTTGTATTTTCAGATACAGACCTGTTATGAATGACCAAATAGCAGCTCAACTGTATTAAATGAATGTATGCATGTCAAATTATTTCATGCTAATAACTTAAAATGCTTCTGTCTTGGTTTTTGTTTTAGCACGTTGAGTCTATGTTGAAGTAACAGCTTGGGAATATTATTCCTTCACAAAAAACTTTGTGTATTTGTTGAATAGTTTATAGTAAATTGTGATACAGATTTTTTCTAGATCAAGCTGTACGTGTTTCTTCATATAGTACTTCGTACAAAGCAATGTACCATTCATTTTGAAAGAGTGTGTGATTGGTCAAGACATGAGACGGGCCCTCGTCGGCATATATGGTTGACAAGGGTTCATGTTATAGCAATTAAGATTAGAATCCATACCACACACCTACTTAGGAGAGTGTTTGGAGGGGTTTGCTTACATAAAGAGACAGGATGCAGTTAATTGGTTTGACTGGTATACCTTAAATCCTTTTCCTGTTGAGGGACACACCTTTATTTACACATGCTCCTTCTTGGCTGTTTCTAGGGCCTCATCGACCGCCTTTCCGAAGAGGTTCGCTTCTTCAATTGGTTTATTGATGAGCGAGGCTTATGTTTCAGGTTTAATTCCTGAGGTACGCGGCCAAGCGTGCCTTTTGAGTAAGGTTCCTTGGGCCAGAGACCTGCCTGCTGTTTCAGCCATGTCCAGAGCGTTCTTTATCACATTCTGGTTCACTTGCCTGCCTTCGGCCACAATATTGAGAAGCGTGGACCTGGTGGGCTCGGGGACGTCTTGGAGACCTTCTTGTACTAGGTTCCATGGAGCGTCAGCATAACTCGCCAGTAGCGTAGTGTTATTCGCAATGTGCATAATATATGCGGCAGCCAAGGTAACCCATTTACCTAGGGCATAAAGTCTTTTGGATTCTCTATCTGGAGGTGCCTCCCCTGTAGCAAGGAGCACTCCTGCCCGTTTCCGCGTGGTAGTCACTACCAGAGAATCTGGGGTGGTGTGGCCTTAAATGTATTGAGGGTTTGAAGGAGCTGGCGGAAACAACTTTTCAACTCTCAGATTCACTGCCCGGGTTTGAGCTGGTGACACTAGGGAAGGAGCCAATCTTCTCTTAATAGAATTAAGGAGGGGAATGGCTGGGCTAGAGCGAGGTTTCTCCTTAAGGATATCCTCTACAAAGTCCTGCTCAGGCACTGCCTCTTGCATAGAGATTTGAAAATGCTCAGCTGCCTTTTTTAACAGGGTATTGAAGGCCATTTGGTCATCTACAGGCGAGGCCTGGCGGAGTGGACGGGGAGGAATCCATGCACAATGCATCAGTGTCTCTTGATGTGGAAGCGTCCATGGGTCCATCACCACTTGCTGGGTTTCTTCCCAATTGTCTGTGGCATCTGCCTGATCCTCATTGTAATTCTGTAGGAAGGAAGGTTCTTCATCCTCACTGTAGATGTCCCCATAGGTATCCATCTCGAAGATGTCTTCATGATGGACGGGGACAGAAGGCTGATGAAATGTGAAGCAGATTGAAGGGTAGGCTCAGCCAAAATCTTTTGCTCTTTTCGGGGGAAGGATGGTCAGAAAAGATGATAATTCTTTCAAGACGGTCCATACACCCCTCAAATTTCTCTCTAGTCCAGTTAGAGGACCCAGAAGGACCTACGGGTGGAAAAAAGTGTCGTCTTCCGCCCTTTGGCATCGAAAATTGTGTCTCAGGGTTTTGGAAAGAGGTTCTTGTTAGGCAGAAACCTGTGCAGTTCCCTTAGGGACCACTGCAAAAAGTTTAGGACTACAGGAGTTAGCAGTAAACCCATTTGGTAGCAGTCTGCACCACCCAGATTTACCTGGTAGCTGTGGCTGAGCAGTCAGACTTCTCTCAAGAAGAGTTAGGCAGTATACAGAGCATACACAATAGGGCAGGTACACACAGTAGAACAAGCAAACACTGACCAGAGCTTTGGTGTAAAAGAAATATAATTATTTATTTAAAAACACATCTAAGAAAACACACTGGCACTAATCTCAAGCAAGTTCAAAAACACAGTTACTAAAGTATATACACTCCCTTAAAAGAATATTAGACAAGTCTTAAGTAAAGCCCCACTTATTTTCAGACAGCGGTGAGCGCTTAATGCAGATGGCACTCTAATAATTCGGTTTAAAAGGGAGAGAAAGGCAGAGCATAAATTGAAACAGATCCCAACACTTTCAAAAGAACACAGCAAGAGAGGAAGGCAGAATCAAACCGTGAAGTTAGAGTTCAGAAAGCCGGATCCACTTTAAGAGGATCAGAACGAAATGTGTCCAAGGTCACATGGTTGAAAAGTACACAAAAGTCTCGAAAAGGTTCAGAAAGGAGTTGGACCAAAAGAAAGGGACCATTTAGATGGTCAAGAGGCCAGCTCCGTTTAGAAGGTTAAGGATTTACTGTCACCTTGTAGCAATCATAGAAAGGGAGGCCAGGCGGACACAGTACCTTGAAATGGTGAGAACACTCCAGCTGGGGCGAGTTGGTGCTTCGTCCGGCAGAAAAGAAGATCTCGTTGGGGAGGAAAGCAGGGGGTCGTTGTACTGCCAGGGAAGAAACCAGCCACAGAGTTTCTCGATTCAAAGGAGTGGTCCTTTTATTCGCGGTTCAGTGGTAAGTGGCTATCCGGTTGCCGGGGTGCTTGGAACGGGCAATTCGACCACTAGACGTCCTGGTAGGCGAAAAGGAGAGCGAACTGGTTGTCCCCACCAGCTCAAGGGGAAGAGACTCTCCGGCAAGAAGATCTCCTCTGTCGTCGGGAAGTGGTGAGACGGTTCAGCAGGGCTCCACTGGTGGTGTCGTCGTTGCAGATCGGCTCAGCTTCTCCCTCTTCGGATTCTCAGGTCCTGTGGCGACTTCTGAAGTTCCAGTCCCAAAAGCCCTGCTTTTATGCAAGAAACCCCCATTCATTCAGGCTAGCTGTCAATCAAACATGCTAAGTGGTGAGCCGGCCGGCTCCCCACTTGGGCCAATCACACAAGAGTGCGACTTGAGTTGCCAAGGCAACTCAGTCCAGGGTGCCTAAAACCCCTCCCACACCCCCTGTGGTACCCAGACAGAGTGGCACCACTTTTGGAGGCTTCTGTGGAGAAGCCTGCCAAAAAGTGGAACAAAGGGCTCGACTTGGGTTGGAGTCACAGAAGAGAACACAAATGCCATTTTAGAATCGAGTTCTGGCAAAAAAATACCAACCGGTGTTCATAATATTAAAAAAATAACCCGGCGGTATGTTCGAGGCTATAGGAATTAAATAATTAAAGTTGGTAGCCTCGAACAATGGGAAAATCCCATAGAGATATATTCGCGGTCGAATATAAAAAGTAGTATCCACTGCCACCAGCCAAAACTCGATCAGGGGGGACGGAGACGTGCCCCCTCGAATAACAGACCTCGGGGCAATTTGTCCACAATATGATGGTTTGTACTGGTTTCTGTTCATAATTTGGGACTAGCAAAACCAATGGTGACTTTACATGCCATGGGAGACAGTAGTCAGTCCCAGGGTATGGAGTCGATGGTGGGGTATCACTATGACACCCCTGTGTCACTACACTGAGGGTGCTGTGTAACACACATAGTAAAAACACATGAGACCCTATGGAGTAAAAGACCCCATAACCCATAAAACACATTAACAGACAAAGGAACCCCTCAAATCATGTCCAAGAGTGTGAGGAAGAGAGACTCACTCTTGAGAGGAGAAAAAAACAAACTCCAGAAATCCAGCAAAGCTGCTGGGGGACTCACTAGGTTAGGAAATTCAGCCTAAACAGAGAATTCTCCCTAACAATTCTTGACTGTCTTCATAGGTATTGTGAGAATTTGGGGCACCCTGACTTATCTAAAGATTTGTCCGTGGCCTGCACCATGTTTTTAGGCGGAACAGGAATAAGTCCAACTGCCAAAGTAATTCTCCATATTCTCTGTTCGATTACCACCGAATCGGCGTGAGTTAGTGGGCCCGAAGGTTTATCGGCAGACTTACCACTTTCCGCGGTATTAGAGGGCATTGCGGTTGGGTTTTCACCTTGAGGCATAGTCGTGATTTTTGGGCCTACCGCTGCCTTCGAAATCGTTGTAGCGTCGGATTTCCACGCTTCGACGTGTGAACCCGATTTGGGGAAAGCGCCCTTGTTTGTCTTTGAATGCCCAGTCGCAAGACGCTGATGCGGATGCAGGGAAGGCTTTGGATCTGAACGATCCAAGGAATCCGTCGAAATTTTCAACGGTCCTGCTGGTGCTTTTACCCTTTTTGACGTATCCGTCGAAATAGATGTAGGGGTTGTGTGTTTAATGTAATGTGCTTGTATGCCCCTGTCGCCGGGTGTTGTCCCTGAAGCGAGACCAGAGTCAGGCCTTAAAGGATCGGGGATGGGCGTGGTGGACCTAGAAGTGCCCGCCTCGAGGTCTATCACATCCGCAACGGATGTTTGGTCATCGGCGGTGCCCCCGTCACTTTTGTCGGATGTGGCGGTGGGGTAAGGGGATTTCACCTGCGACATACTGTACGCAGCCCACCGCTTTATACGGCGCTTCTTAAGAATCTGAGGCCGGATGAGTTTGCAAGCCGCACAACACTTTTCGTCGTGATCTAAGGGGAGACAGGAGTTGCAGGTCCTGCGTTCGTCCTTCCAAGGTATCTAATCCTACACTTAGGACAGAACCTAAAAAGGAGTCCTTTCCATAGCCAAAGGGGAAGATGACCAGACCTATAGGGTAAAGAGGGGGAATGAGGAAAGACATACCAGAAATATGGCCACCCCGACCCCACACTCTCTACTGCACAGGCCGGCCAGAAGGCCCGGCTACGTGGATGCTTCAGCCACCGGATCGTAGGCGCCGAACACCACTGCTGTAGACAAGTCCCCCGTAGTCTCCATTGAAGTTGTTTTTGGCGTCGAAATGACTTAAAGGGCAAACAACCGACAATCGGTTAGGATATTAAACAATGTCTCTTAAGTAAGAGCTCTGCTATAGGGCGAGCAGTTATCTGGGCGGAAAAAAAACAATCTGAGGGACCTCGGCGCGTGAGGGATTTTGGGTACACTACATGTCACGATAGGGATAGTGTTACAGACACGCCTATGCCGACGTCCCCTTTCGGTCCCTGAAAGACCAGATGCAATACTCTGTGGTTACCACTGGATGTCAGACCATATGCACAGCATGTGATTCTAAGCAGATTAACAAGCATCAGAACAAGCTGTATCTGTGTCTGTCTTGATAGCTAACTGTGTCTCACACATTTTCCCAAAAACGTCTACCCCATCAAAAAGAATGTCCATAACCTTCGGCTGTACATCAGGGTGAACGTTTGTTGCTTAGGACTGCTCTGTTGCCCATTTGGCAGAAACCTACGTTCGCAATATCTAGCACCAGATTGATGCATGATCTGAGGCCACTTCCCACTCATGCAGCAAGGAAAAAGCCTCATCACGTTTGTTATCAGGCAGGAAGTCCAAGATGGGTCGCATCTTGTACCTTAACTCCCTGTCGTAGCTGGAGAAAATGGCCAAGGAATTATCTGCCTTAATGGGGGTTGCGGGCATGGTAATCACCCGCTTTACAGAAGCATCTAGCTGGTTGCCTTCCTTGTCTGGGGGCACCATGCAAGGCGAGGATGGATTGGCTGACAGTTTCCTTGCTGCAGCGGATACCATGGAGTCAGCATGGCTGAGCGTGAAGAACCCCACTCGGTTGTATGCACAAAGGGGTGTCTGCGACTTGTGATGGCAGAATATTTTTAGCTTGATCACATGCAGTGTCACCATTTGTCAGCATCAATAGACCCCACCTTCACAGAGACCCATGCTGGAGAACAACAGTTACAGGTAAGTAACTTATTCCTTCTCCAGCATGGGGTCTGGCATGGATTCACATGCTCATGAATATAAGAATACATAGAAGTGCACACATGCACAACCACGGGAGGTGGCAAGGCTCAACATTAAGCATTACATCAAACTCAACATTAAGCATCTCTTACATCCTCACCAGGCTAACTTTAAGCGAACAGGTTGTGCAGCACTGCCTGGCCGACTCCTTCCTGGAATCCCGGTCGAAGCAGTAGAATCTTGTGAAGGTGTGAGTCGACCTCCACGTAGAAGCCCTGCAGATGTCCAGCAGGGGCACACCAGACAAGAACGCCGTGGTAGCAGGGATCGCTGTGGTCGAATGGGCTCTCGGACTGCCGGGCAACGGACGGTTTGCCAACCGATGAGTGCATGATGCAGCCGGAGAGCTATCTGGAAATTGAAGCCTTCGAAAGAGCCTTCCCTTGGTTCACAGGTCCAAAGTTCAAAAACAGCTGTGATGTCTTCCGAAAACTCTTCGTTTGGTCCACGTAGAACTTCAGCGCTCTAGCAACATCCATCGAGTGCCAAATCCTCTCGGCCGGCGACGAAGGCGACCGGAAAAAGACTGGTAACACCAAGGGCTCGTTGAGATGGAAGTCCAACGTCACCTTGAGCATGAAGGAGAGGTGCGTCCTCAGCACCACTCTCATCTCGTGGAAAGTCAAGTATGGAGGATTGCAGGAAAGGGCCTGAATCTCTCCCATGCGTCGTGCAGTGGTGATGGCCACAAGGAACGCTGTCTTCCGCGACAGAAACTTCAACGGAGCTGAAAGCAAGGGCTCGAATGGCGGGCCCATGAGCCTTGTCGGCACCACGTTGAGTTCCCACGCCGGGGCTGGAGCCTTCACCAGCAGGAATGATTGGAACAGTCCTTTCATAAACTCCTTCACCAGGCGATGAGACCACAAGGAAGACTATCCTGCAGTTCTGGTGTATCGGGAAATCGCTGCCAGATATATTTTGATGGAAGCGTGAGCTAGTCCAGCTTTGGCCAGCGACAGTAAGTACGCTAGCACTTGAGGGGCTGTAATCCGTAGAGGGTTAATCTTCTGTGCACGGCACCAGACAGAGAACCTCTTCCACTTGTGTCCGTAGCACTTGAGAGTTGAGGACGCCCTGGCCTTTGCAAGAACCTCTCTGCAGTCAGTCGGGATATCGTACCCTCCAAACTCTAGTGCTGCAGGAGCCAAGCCTGCAAGTTCAGCGACTCCGGGTCGTGATGAAGAATGGCGCCTCCTTCTCTGGAGAGCAGATCTGCGTCCATCGACAGTTGGACTGGTGGGGACGCTGACAAGTCCAGAAGGTCCGGGAACCATATCTGTCTCAGCCACCTCGGTGCGACGAGGCTCATCCTGCACCGGGACCTCTCGAGTTGGTTGATGAGCCTGAGCGGCAACGCATACAGGAACAGGCCGTCCCAGGGGAACGAGAAAGCATCGCCCATGCTCCTCGGCTGGGAGAACCTGCTGGCGAACCTCTGGCACTTGGAGTTCGTCGCTGTCGCAAACAGGTTGATTTGGGGTTTGTCCCATCTCCGGAAGAGTTGATCCACTTGATCCTGGCGTAGTTCCCACTCGTGGCAAGAGCGCAGCTCCCTGCTGAGCAAGTCGGCAATGGTGTTTTTTATCTCTGCTAGATGAAAAGGCACCAGAAACATCCACTGGGCAACGGCCCAGTGCCACAGATCCTGGGCCTCCTTGGATAGGGCTGGAGATCTGGTTCCTCCCTGCTTCCGGATGTAGAACATCGCGGTGGTGTTGTCGGTGAAGATCCTCACCACCTTGCCCTTGAGGGATGGGAGGAATGACTTGAGAGCCCAGAACACTGCTCGGAGCTCCAGTGTGTTGATGTGGAGCGGCCTCTCCTCCGGGAGCCACAGGCCTCTCGCGTGAAGATCTCCGGTGTACGCTCTCCACCCCTCCAGTCGTCCCCATCCGTCGTCACCGTCACCTCGTATGCTGGGGTCTGAAAGTCCGTGCCGAGAGGCGTGCGGGTGCCCCACCATCGAATTGCCTGGCGGAATACTTTTTTGAGCGAGATCTTGTCCTCGAAGCTGTCCGTCGCTTGTGTCCAAAAGGCGTCGAGGAACACCTGCAGAGGATGCATCCGAAGCCTGCACAGGCGCACCAGATAGATGCAAGAGGACATCGTCCCGAGAAGGGACTTGATGTCCCGCACTCTAGCCACGTCCGTGGCCAGCAGACGCTGTACCTTGCCCAGGATGGCCTGCGTTCTTTCCTCCGACAGCAAGGCCAACTGCGCTACTGTATCAAGCTTGGCTCCCAGAAACTGCACGACCTGCGACGGAACCAGGTGGGATTTGGGGAAGTTGGAGAATCCCAGGTCCGTGAGGAGCCGGACGTTCTATGCTGTGTGTTCGACGGCGAGTTCCCTTGTCCCTGCTCGGATGAGCCAGTCGGCCAGGTAGGAGTAGACGTGGATCCCCTGCAGGCACAGCCGCGCCGCCAGTGGTGCTACGCACTTGGTGAACACCCTGGGCGCCGACTTCAATCCGAAAGGGAGGGCCTTGAACTGGAAGTGCCGCCCTTGGACTACAAACCTGAGAAACTTTCGGTGTCCTTTTAAGATGGGGATGTGAAAGTATGCATCCTCCAGATCCAACGACGCTAGGAACTCGCCTTCCTCCAGCTGTCCCAGCACGTGCTGGAGGGTGACCATCCAGAACTTTTGTGCCTTGATGTATTTGTTTAGCCGACGCAAGTCCAGGATGGGACGCCAACCTCCTGTCTTCTTTCTGACGGCGGAGTATCTTGAGTATACTCCGGAGCAACGGAGCCTCTTTGGGACTAGCTCGATGGCTCCTTTCTTGAGCATCGCCCTTACCTCTAACAGCAGTTGAGGGATGTAGTTTTCCTTGCTGGACACGGGCGGAATTCGGGGGCACTTCTTTAGAAATTCCAGTGTGTGCCCGTGGGCCAGGGCATCCAGCACCCAACAGTCGGTGGAGATGGACTCCCACATGCTGACGAAATTTGTCAGCCGGGCTCTCACCGGGGTGCTTCGTTGGGGCCCGACGCGGGGGCCGGTTCAGTCTTGCTTGGAAGCAGCCTTGCCGCCATGGCCTCCCTGGCGACGACGGCAAGATCCACCTGACTTGCCTCGTCCCCTGTAGGCTTCTTGCGACGAGGAGCGGGCCGCCTGACTGTAGGTCGAGGAGCAGCCGCCGAATCCTTTGGAGGCCCCTTGCTTGCCTCTAGAGTTCCAGAAAGGCGGCCGCCGCTGCTGCAGAACTCCTAAGGTCCGAGCCGTCTCCGTGTCGGTCTTGATGGTCTGTAGCGCCTCATCCACAGTCTTTCCAAACAGATTGTTCCCATCGAAGGGCAGGTCCAAAACCTTGGCTTGCACGTCCTGGTGGAAATCCATCGCCTTGAGCCACCCCCCGCCATCGAAGGCAAACGCAGTTGCTCAACTGGTAGAAACCGGTGTCTGCAATTCCCATGGCCACAGTTATGGCATGGTCCGACGCCACCTCACCCTCCTGTAGGATCGCCAGGGCCTCTGCCCTCTTGTCGTCCGGGAGGGAGTCCAACAGGGGGGAGATCTTGTACCACAATTCCTTGTTTTTGCGGGCCACAATCGCTAGGGCGTTGGCCGCCTTAATCATCGTCGCTGCCGAGATGACTTGTCCCACGGCATCCAGCTTCTTTCCCTCACCGTCCGGTGGGGAAGTTGAGGATGAAGCCGATGGGGCCCCCCCCCACGCTTTCTTCTTGGCCGCTGCTGAGACGACCAAGTCCGGGTTCGGCTGCGCCCTAAGGCACAACAGGGCGGCGTCGGGGACCCGGTACTTCTTCTCGTACCGGTCCCTCTTGGCAGGTGTCGTGGATGGGTTCTTGAGGAGGGCAAGTCCCTCGTCCCAGATGTCATTCAGCAACAGCACCGCGAGGACCGTCTTCCTCTTGGCCTCAAGCCGTAGGTAGAGGAAGCCTTCCTTCCTTCTCCTCAGGGCAGAGCTGAAAAAGCTCGGATACCCTGGCAATCATGGCGTGGAAGGAGCCAATCTCGTGGGGCGGGGACGCCCGAGGAATCGGAGACAGGAGGCCAGTCCCGTTGTCACTGCCGTCGTCATCCGTCCCCGTCGTGGCTGTGTCCGTTGCCGTGTCGTCCCTCGGTATCGGGGAAGGCGACAAAGGCTGAGAAGGCCGTGAGGGCTGAAGGGGCACTGGATGAATTCTCCTCCTCTTGTTCGGAGGGCTTCCCGATGGACCCGGCACAGCTGGATCGTCCGCCGGGGGTTGGGGCAGTCTCGTCCTTATCTCCGTGAATTGGATTGCCGTCAAAATGGCCGCCGAGTTGTCCTGAGGCTCTGGTTGCGACGGGCGTGCCAGGAGCGACGGCTGTTCCTCCACGGGAACCTCGTCGTCATTGCCACCCTCGCTCTCGTCGTCCCCTCCTCGGGATTCCTCCCGTGGGGCTGGGCCTCTTCCAGATTCTCGGCCAGCTCCTCCTCGGAGGTTGTGTCCGTGTCCGTGTCAGACACCGCCCCCCCTCTTCTTCCACCGTGTCCTTCCACAGGAGTATTCTCAATGGGCTTAAAAGAGGATTCCCTCCGCGGAGGCAGTGAAACCTCCACTGGGATAGCATCCACAGGCTTTGCCAGGGCCACAGCGACTCCCTCGATAGAGGCCTTAGCCGGGTGGATCAGGGCCTTCGCCGCCTTGGGCGCGCTTGAGGCCTTCACCTTAGGGGGAGGGTCACCGCCTCGCTCCCCCTCGGCCGGTTCCTTCGGAATCAACCGAATCAGTCCTTCTCCACGTGCATTTTGTCCTCATGGAGGCAATAAAGGCATTTTGAATGCTCGTCTCCTTGAACACATTTTATAAGTTGCATCCAGGGCAGATCCTGAGCAGTTTGCTGGGAGTCTAGCTTCCCTTCTCCTGGGCCATGTTCTCGTCCGCAAGTTAGGCCTCAGAAACCTCTGGAATCCTCCAAGAAGCGTAACTCGACAAAAACTTCACCTTTGAGGGGCGCAGATAAATCAGAAATGGGTCCCCGTTGATCGGAAGTAGAAACGGTGGAGCTTGAGGCTCGATTAAACCGAAAAATTAGATAAATCTCTTTGAAAAAGCGCAAAACGCAGTAAAAGCTCGAGAGCTATAGCACGAGGACTCCCAACACTTGAGCGTGCGGAAAAAATCTGAGGATGGCTGCCGAGGGCGGGGCTTAGGGAGAGGGCAGTCATTAGCTGGGGGCAGTATGACCCAGAGACCAGTGATTGGTTACTACTAAGAAAGACAGATCAGAAACAAAACTGATACTGATTTTTTCTTTACCGACGATTCCCAGCCTGACGATGGGGAATATTCATGAGCATGTGAATCCATGCCAGACCCCATGCTGGAGAGGTTTGTCAATCTTAGCGCCCAAGCGAACTGTAAAGGGGCCCTAATACAAGGAAGAATATAGGGTCATACATTTTGAACCTAGGGGTTATGCTCAGGTCCATTTTGCACACCATATTTTCCCACATGGTCCTGTGAAATGGGTGCAATTTCAGGAGCTGCAGGGAGCGCAGATGGCAATGCAAGATTGCAAATAAGGGATGGGGTGGAAATTGATCAAAGACTAGAATCACCAACTCCTGAATTCGGAGGAACGTTAGCAGCAGTAGGAGACACTGTGGCAGACACATTGAGGGACTGGCCAGAAAGGTTAAAAAAAGAGCTTCTGGATCACGCCAGGACATATTCACTTTCCCATTTCATTTCCACTGGTCCCCTTAACCATCCCCATGGAACCGTGAAGATGAGTGCTGTTGGACCAAGGACTCTATACCGGCTGCATTGGAATGGGGCTTCCCTATAAGTGCAAGCTAAGGTTCCTGGAGTGGGAGTGCAGAAGGACTCACCTTAGCCTGGAGCCCTTCTTTTGGAACACCCAGCAACCACAGAACCAAGGAAGTGACCGATTGCTCTCCCTGCATCACCGAACTGCATTGAATGCCGGTTTAGCCACCTTCAACACCAATAAAGCTGCTTCACTGGAGCCGCCAGATTCCTCTCCGACCTTGACACCCGACCACCTTGGCATCTCTACGTTTTGCTAAAAAATGACACTCCACCATCCCTGCATCCAAGATCCACCAAATGTTTTGGTGCCCCCAACATGACACCACCCCTCCCCCCCCTAGTCACCAGCTTCTTTGAGCTCCAAGCCAGCGCTGCTGAAGTACCTACTGTGGTGAATCGCTGTGCCGTCATCCACAAAAGAGCCTTACCCAGAACTGCCTGGCAGAGGTAGTGATGCTATCCACTGGAGTGGGATGGGAGCAACAGTGTCGAGGCTCGCAACACGTGGAGGAATAGATGGGTATTCTCTCCTTAGCATGCCAGTACTGGAACACCAGGAGTCGGGGTGGCAAGGTGCTCCTCTCAGAGGGATGGAAGCTGTTTACATAAGACGGCGGAGAGACGCTGCAGGACCTCGGAGGAAAAGCCCTAGTCTTATTTCGACAGCGGCAGGAAAAGTCATGGATGTTTGGAACTCAATACACCCGATGGGGGGGGGCACCCAGGTTTGAATCCCCAAAGAGAAATCTGGGGAAATGTAAGATGTACTTAAATTAATAAAATAAAAAAACTGAGCCCCAAGGATCAGGCAAATAAAATTTTAAATGTCCTCAGGATTTATTTAGACATTTGTAGCAAATAAAGTGAACTTACAATTGAAGTAATAGAAGCCCAACTGGCCAATAGAAAGAGCCTAAACACAGGAGGACCACAGTGGAAACACCCTGTCAGCCAATCCTGTAAGCAGGGCTGTCCACCAGGCAGCAGCCAACAGGAGGAGTCTGGCTATAAAAGCAGAGCCAGCTTATTCTGAACTTGTCTCAGTCAAGGACAGGTTTCCCTGTACTTCTCTCCAGATGCTGCAGCGTCAAGAGGAGCTGTATCCTAAAGGAGGAGTTGATGCCTGGGTGAAGCAGCCTGGACTACCCTGAAGCACTGCCTGGCCCAAGTGAAAGAAGGAGAGTACCCCTGCATCCCCACATAAGGCAGAAAGGGTGGAAGAGCTGACCTGCCAGAGAAGCCTAAGAACAGACTGGAGAAGCTGACTGACCTAGGGGGAAGGAGAGTACCACTGCATCCTACCCAAGCCAAAAGGGTAGATGAGCTGACCTGCCTGTAAAGTCTGAAGAGGCTGAGGAAACAGATTAATCCAGGGGGAAGAAAGAGTATTCCTAGAGTCAGAAAGGAGAAGGAGTTGACCTGCCAGAGAAGTCTGGAGCCAAGCGAAGGCAAAACCTTGCTAAGGTCCTGGAAATGAGACCAGGACAGAAGCAGGACCTCTCAAGAGGAAGAGGAGCAAAACCAAAGATCGCCTGAAGAGGAGAGGGGCGACAACCCTAGTCTGTGAGGAGCAAAGAAGGAATGAGAGAGAGAGATATCCATCCAAACCAAATCACAGGACCCAGCAGATCACTCACCTAAGAGATCCTACACCTAGAAGACAACTACAGGTCCCAGTTTGATTGCTTTGCGTAACCGCCCCTTTTGTTTCTCTGAGGAAACCGTAACAGAAAACTCCCTTTGAATTGTTGGACTTTTGTCATTTAGGGAAGGACAGCGTTAGATATTCTACCCTCAATACTCTTCACCCAAGGAAGGACTAAGTTTATCTTCTTCATTGCACCATTTGATTTAGCAATTTTGACAAATTACTTTCAAGGAACCTTTGATTCAGGAAACCTTTATTTTAAGTTAAAGGATTAGTTGTGACAGGCAAGTTTACTTTAAGGGTTTTAGTACTTTGGGGCACCCTTTTACTTCATAGTTGAAGTACACCGTCAGTTTGCATTATTCACTTAGGGATGGACTGCTAAAGTATTTACTTTTGAACATTTTGCTTTATTTTTTTTTAATCCTGCTATGGTTACATCTGCTTAATGAAGTATTGTCTTTAACAAAAGTCTGAGACCCTTCTGTTCGCCATGTCAGACTAGTCACACGACACACAGTCTGAGCAGGCTCACTGCTGAAGTCCACAGACTGCTTCTCTGCAATTGAGGATGCTGGGTCTTGCAGCACCACCGACGCATCTTTGCCTACTGCCCCCAGTAACTTAGACCCTCAAGAACGGCATGGCATCTTTGGACCTGGAACCACTGCCACCAGCCTGTGCTGAAAGCACCCAGATTCCAGGTTTGAGGTCGAAAAGCCTGACTCAAACCTGTTGAGCCCCAAAGTCAAGAACATAAAGTACTATGAAGAGGCCCTGTACTGTACGTCACCAGTCCATTTTTGGGACTATAGTAACATTTAAGCCCCCTGCTCGGCTTTGTTCTTAATGACAAGAACAGCGAGTGTGTGCCAATCGTGTACCTGAGCACTCCTGCTTATTGACTCAGAGTGCCCTTTCACAAAAGACTGCATTCCCCGTTTCTTCTGTTGGAGGAGTGGGTTTTTCTAGCTTTTTTTATTCCGATTAGTTACTTGAATTTTAGTGTTCAATTAAAATCCTATATTTGTATAGAACCTTGATAGAGCATTATATTGTTTTGGACTATTGTACTTCAGTTGTTTGGGTTACTACTGTGATCACAGCCCTCCCAAAGAGACAAGCCTGCCCTACCCCTCAGCAGATGTTACCTTAAAAGGCAAAGGAGGTATACCTGTCAGATTGTGTCTTTTTAACCTTTATGATTGGAATCACTTATGGTTTGATGACAGTGTAGGGCTGAATAGGCGGTTTTGTCCACTACTCATCCCTGTAGTCATCTCAACACCACTGCATGTTGGTAATTTTTGGTATGCGTGAGAATGGCGTTAATATCTTTAATGTGACCAGTTAAGGAGAAGGCATTATGTGCTACTTGAAAAAAATAGTATAAACACGAAAACACGAAAATGTGTACAAAATCGAATTTACAGGCTGCACAATATGTGAAGAAACTGCCACTCTTGAGTATAACTATTCGTTAAATTGTCCTAATTGGCTTCCTCTGCTTAAAAGCCGGTCACTCTTACCTACAGCACTTTGGGATGGCTTGTATTAATAGCACCTTCCACAGGTTTTCCACACCTAGAGCTTGCCCCCTCCCGCCATCCACCCACAGAACCCCCGCCAAATTGTGAAATTGTAGTGTCTCTTATGGTGCTAATGCATACAACTGTCCACATTTACTTTAAGGACCTCTTCCTCAAATAAGGAACAGGATTAAAAAAGTGAACATCTTTAGGCCATCAGGTGATAAAAACCTTTACAGCAGTGTCACAGTAAATACATAATCACTGAAAGTCTGGTGCACAAAATTAAGTTCAGCTGTGCAATAAAGAACTATTAATCCAAATTAAATAAAGTTTATCTAGCGTACGCAAGCCAACAACATTCAGTTCTCTTTTAGACCTTTACTTCATAAAAGGAATATGTAATGTTAAGAGCAAAGGCAAACTTCAGGAAACACATTGCATTTCATCAGTACTTGATTAACAGCTTTTTGCTTTCTCGGAATCTCACGACTACTGCTTTCCTTGGCTCCTGCACTCACACTACCCATCTCTCTATTGGCTGCACACTAAGCTGCCAGCACCTGTCCCTGCTTGTTTTTTATATAACGTTTCAGTTTCTGGAAGACGACCAGTAAGTGCACTGATGTAACTTGCAAGAACCCCAGAAACCATGACAAAGTACATCTAACTCATTAACCATTATATTTGAATAGGAAATTTCACATTATTTTGTGATTCCATAAATTCTATCAAAGATGTTGAATATAGACAACCACATTGAATTGCGTTATAGATAATACTAACCTTTTTCTATTAAAAGTCACCCAAGAATATATTACGTTCTTTTTAGTTCTAGCTCATTCAATCGTAGTGTGTTTGCGGCCCTTAAGACATGCGTGTGGACACAAGAGGAAATCATGTAAATCGGGATCCACATACACCAATGCTTTGGCCATGTCCACCAACCTCTGCACACAAATCTGTTGGTCGGGTACTGGCGGGCTCACATCACTGTGGACAAAACCTGATGGTAGAAACTGGCGTTGATCAAAATTTCACAAGTGATTGTTTGTCAACAATACTATGCTCATGTAATGAACAATAACCTGAATGTACATGTAAAATATTCTTCATGTAGAAGCAATACAAACTGCTTATATAAGAACATAGTATCGTTGCCAAACAATTACTTGTGAAACTGATCAACGCAGTTTGCTACCATCTGAACATACGGTACCAATCATAACTAAGGATTAAGGGAACTAATAAAATGCAAAACAGATATGCACAATGATACTAACCAATGACGGCTTGTGACTCCTAACAGGGGTTTCTGAATGTATCACTACTTGTTCCAAAGTTGACTATGCATATTTATTTTTTATTAATTTTATTTCTAGAGCGCTAGAACAGAGGACCGGAGGCATAAGAGCGCTGACACAGACAAAATAAAACAAGTAAAGCAGAAAACCTAGGGAGAAAACCTGAGAGAAGGAAATTGCGGGAGGGTAGGGACGTCATTTGGGGGTTACCAGGGGTAGCAGTTGCTACCCCTGGCTCCTCATCTGCTACCCCTAGACCCGTCCTTGCTACCCCTGGCCCACTGTACCAGAGGCAATGCCAAGAGCAGATATCTGTGCTGCACCTGAAAAGGGCAGTTGTAAATGCAGCTAAATAAGCCACAGTTATTTTCACCTGGCTCTCATTAGTGATGGCAGCGTAATGGTTTTTCCAGCATCCCTGTTATTTCTCCAGCTAACAGGTTGCGAGTCCATTAGTGAAGAATGCCTGAATGGTTGGGTTTAAGAGGCGGGGCTGTCTGTGCCGCTCATACCCAGTACCATAGCAACAGGAAGGGCATGGGAGCTAGGTCTAGCTAGCTGGGAATGGGTGGGAGCAGCTTGCAGTACTCAGTGACAGCACAGCATGAACACACATTTCATCAGTGTTCTCCATTGTCTGCTTTACACATCCAGTGAGCCACTGGGCCTGTGATGAGTGTTTAGAAGCTGGAGGAGGCTGACAAAGCAAGATATAAAGGACCAAAGAAAATAATGAAATGGTCCTTTTCTATGGGGTGATGTCATGGAGCTGCTGCTTACATTTTAAAATAAAATAAACATCTACAATTTCTGTACCCTGAAACAATCCTTCTCCAATCTAACAAAACTGTGGGTTACTTACCAAATAAGCAAAACAGAAAGGTGAAGGCTGGAAGGTTTCAAATCATTCATAACCGCTGGCACAGCTCTGGGCAAACCTGCAGACCATTGTTGTTCATCATTCCAAGCCACAACAGAAGGGAAAAGACCATATGCAAACCAGGCTTGGTCCCACCTCAAAAGGGGCAGTCCAGCTCGAACTGCTAGGTCACCTCCCTTCTGCACGAGACCACGAGCATCCCCAGACATGTTCCAGCCTCATTGGGCATCATGAGTGAGGAGTAGCAGCATAGGTCTCTAGGCCCAACAAGCTGTTCTGGGGGTGATGTCATGGAGCTGCTGCTTACATTTTAAAATTTAAAAACCTGCAATTACTCTGACCTGCAACACATCCTCCAACACTTTCCTCCTGTCCCCCTTCTAACAAAAAGAAATGTGGGTCACTTACCAAATAAGCAAAACCGAAAGATGATAGCTGGAACATTTCAAATCATTCATAACCACTGGCACAGATCTGGGCAATCCTCCAGGCCATCGTTTTTCAGCCTGCTGCTAGGTAACTTTCCTTCTACACGAGACCACAAGCATCCCCAGACATGTTTCGGCATCATTTTCACATCATAATTGAGGAGTGGCCTAGGTCTGTAAGCCCAGCAGGCTTTTCTAGGGGTGATGTGGAGCTGCTTGGTGCGGTTTACATTTTAAAAACCTTGCGATTACTGTGACCTTTAACACATCCTTACCCTCAATCTCCCATCGAACAACAACAAAAAATAAAGTTACTTACCAAATACGCAAAACAGAAAGGCAACGGCTGGAAGGTTTCAAATAATTTATTACCACTGGCACAGCTCTGGACAACCCTTCAGACCATAGTTTTTCTAGTTGGACTTGTGTTGGTCAGTTTATGCTTCCAGTCTGTGGCCAGACACTTGGCAGGTACTGGATGTCTGCACTTTGTGAATTAGGCCTCTTAGAGATTTTCTGTCCGTTTACAGTTTAGCCAGGCTGATGTACAATAGTCCAGATTGTTGTGTTGGACGTCTGCTAACATTCACAGTCATTTGGTAATATGGGCCTAAATGCACCTATATTAACACTACATATGGTGATCCATTATTGTATAAAATATATTTCATATTAAAGTGATACAGCCATATTTGTCTTACTGTACTGAGGAACAATGCTATGTGATGCCACTTCCTGTTTTGTCAAGGGTTGTGGGGTTGGTTGTGTGCCATCTCTTCCCATAATGTCATTTGGGGGTGGGGTCAAATTACATCACTTCCTGTGATGTCACCAGAGGTCAAAGGTCATAGGATGTCACCTCTGCTAGCCCTGGCATTTTGGTGAATTGATGTCCCTGAGGCAGGGGAGACTTTATTCAAAAAGAAAAGTTTTCAGGTTACATTTACAACTAAAAGACTAGGGCACAGCCTCCGGTCAAGTGGGAGGGTATTCCACAGATGAGGGGTTGAGACTGGAAAGCATCAATTTTGTACCTTCACCAGTTTGGCCTTGGGTGTAAAAAGTAAACCAGTGTTGTTGGCTCTCAGGCTACATCTTTCAGGTAGCTATTTCAGCTGTGCTGTCAGGTATGACAGACTCTTCCCATAAATGCAAGAGTGTGCAATGCAGAGAGTACACAACTGTCATGGCCATAGGCCCCAGAACACAAAAACCACACCATCTAGTGATGGGGGCAATGGGTCACTTGACTCACTTATGTTCCTTTGGGACCCATAAACACAGGGCACCTGGCTCATATAGAGATGTGAGCAAGAACACTATTTCAATGCAGGAGTGCTTTTATTTTACAAGAACTTTCCAGGAGCTGAAAGCCTTTATTCCAGAGAACATCCTCATGTGCCGACTCATTAGGTGTGGCAGGCAGGCTGAACCTCGTGGGCATGGCTTCAGAAGCTCAGCTATATAAGTTGCTCCATCCTTAAGGCCGGTGCTTCGCGTTACTGTGCACTCGCATGCAACGTGGCGCTCACCGCCGCTTGAACCAGTTTACTTACCTTTGAAACCAGGCGTTCTCCTGCATACTCACCTCCAGCAAACCGGTGCTTCATCGCTTCATCAGCAGATTCATCTCCTGACATCCAGTGATCTTGATGCCGCAGCACCGCGCTCCGCATCCAAGAACTCGGACACTGTGAAGAAGAAACACATGGTTAGAACATCCGTCCTAGGGCCGCGCCGCATTTGAACCCTGCGCGCCCTCTAGTTAACAACTTACCAGCTACTGTACCCCTGCAGCTTCGTTCCTCGTTCCCTCCGGCTGCCACCTCGAGTTCCACAGCTTCTGCTGGTCCGGCAACATCACCTGCAAGGGAAGAAAGCAAAAGAGCAAACATCAAAAGTGGAACGGACAGCAATACAAGACAACGAACTTTACAATAAAACAAAAACAGACAAGGAAAGACAAAGGCAAACAGGAACACTTACCTGAAGTATAGTGGCTAGTCGCAGCAGGACTGGACTACCATGTGCATGGGACCAGTGAAGGAACTCTGTCTAGATCATACAAGCGCCCATGCCAGAAGCAGCAGGACGGAGTGCTCGCTGAAACGAATCAACAGGAGCAGTTCCGAGCAGCATCTCCCATTACCACCAGTCACCACATAAGCGCAGAGGGCGAAATCGTCCCGAGCGACACCACCCCCGGGAGGGCTGCAACCGTGCCCAAACACCTCCGCAGAGACTAGGTGAGCATAACAGAAACATGAATCTTTGCTATGAGCAGCCAAGGAAATGCTCTCCGAGCTGTTGAGACATGATCCCTTTTACGCATACCTACTAGGACCCTCACTGCATTGTTCTGAACAACTTCCAGACGATTTAGTTCTCCTTTTCCAACACCTAGTAAACTGCTGGCACAATAGTCCAAGCGGCTCCCGATGATAGCCCTGGTGGCACAGCTGGATAAATCAAGGTATGGTCTGATTTGTGGCAGAGGTTTGATGTAATAGGTTAAGTTTGACACAAAACTGATATGGGACCTCAATGAGAGCTCTTGATCAATGGTGGCTCCAAAGGTATTTCCTTTTTGAGGGTGGGGAGAAGGCAGACTGCAATTTGGAAGGATGAGTAGGCCTGATCTAGAAGGTGCAGCGTGGGGCCAGTGCCCAAGATTATAATCTCAGTTTTAGAGTTGTTCAGGACTAGGCCATAATACCACATCCAAAAATGGATTTGGTTGTAAGCGGTATTGATAACCTCAGTGTCTTTAATGTAGTCACCTGAGAGTGGAAAAAGACGGTATCGTCAGCATAATTGGCATAGCAGGTGCCATCAAGTAAATCAAACAGTGCAAGCATGAATACATTGAAAAGGGTAGGAGATTAACATGAGCCCTGCGGTACTCCACACTGTAGGGCAAGACCCTCTGACATAGCATCTCCCTGGAAGACCTTGGCCGATCGGTCTGACAGAAACAAGAGCACCCAGCTGACTGCTTCTTTAGAGAAGGAAGCCCTCTCTAGCAGTCTACTGCCTAAGATGGAATGATCTACCAAGTCAAACGCGACTGTCAGGTCTAGGAGCATCAACAATGTTTTGTCCATGAATTTTAAGATGTTAGTCTTAAGGTGCAGCAGGGTGGACTCAGTGCTATGCACACTTCAAAATCCTGATTGTTTATGGCCTAGTGGGCTATGTGCACTCACATGCCTGAATCTGTTTGTGCACTATTTTGTTCCGACTCCTTCAGAAGGAAGGGAGAATTAGTAATCGGGCGATAACTGCCCGCCAAACATGGATCCAATGAAGGCTTCTTGGCTACGCCTTGACAAAGCCCATCAATAGGGCGAAACATTAGCACATGCCACCACCAGGTTAATGTTGGCTCAGAAACAAACTTGCACAAAGTAGTATCATATCGCAAATCAATAAACAATGTGTTTTAGATAAATAAGGACAAATGGTATCTTTTCTGTTGCACGGAACCTGACTAATACAGATGTATCTCTCTAGCCTGACTGAATAGGGGAATATCAGTCACAGTTGGGGTCTAGCAGCTGACAAATTTTGGTTACACATACACAGTGAACACCTATCCCATAAAACGCAAAAGAAGTGCAGACCTACGATTGTCCCCATTACCTGTACAGATGAGAAGACTGCTACTAAGAAAGCACCAGTGGAACAGACCTTCCAGAATTGGTTGGCTGCTTTCCATACTTTGGCAACCATTATACTGGAAAAATATCCAGATGAAGGTTCAGCATTGATAGCGTACCAAAATAGAATGCTCGAAATTTACAGGACATTTGGGGGAGATGCCCGACTCAACTATGACAAAGAATATCGGATGATGGACAGATAATTGGATTTAGGATGAGAAGAGGAAGCAAACGCATATAGTTAATGTACTGAAGTCCAAGGCAACACAGGCACCCGCATACACAACAGGGCAGCAGCCAGGGCAACCCCTTTACCACAACACTCACAGATCCGATGATAACTTATCGGCAGTGCAGGGCACTTGAGCCCTTTCGTAAAAAACAACCTTGGTTGCCCGGAATTTACATCTGCAAAACACCACATTTTTCTCCTCCATTACAAGGAGGAATTCAGAATGAAAATGCAACAATAGGCTGGACGTTCGACAAAATATTTTGCAATTGGGGGAAGGAGTCTAGATACCGACACCAATGTAGCAAGTGTGGGGCAGAGCACAGCAGTTCAAATTGTACAAAATATAGAACCCCAATATGCTGAGTTTAAGGACCTTTGAGGAAAGGGTCACATTAGGGAAGTCGGCAAGGCTGCATGCAATTCTAAAGTGGCTTCAAGCATTTCCAGACAGGGATAACCGCATTTCACAAGGCTTCAGAAAAGTTTTCATGATTCCATTTCAAGGACAGAGTTCAGACATCCCCAATAACATCAAGTCAGAGAAAATCCAGAAAAAGCGAGAAGGAAGATCCAACAACTGGTAGAACTGGGGAGAGCGAGTGGCCTATGGGGAAACCTACCTTTTGATTAATATATTTGCTCCCCATAGGGTTTAGTACCTAAAAAAGCAAAAGGGGAATTCAGGCTCATACAACACCTGTCCTAAGCCCCATGCAGGTCAGTAAATGATGGCATTGACAACATTGAGGCTTTGAGTAGGTATTGGGAGTTGTTAAAGCAGGACAAGGTGCTATGCTAGAAAAGAGAACATACAGTATGCATTTAGGCTACTATATTATGGTAATCGATTTTATAAAGCGCAAGTTCGCAGAGAACATCATGGCGCTAGAGGGCATCAGGGCAAAAGAACTTAGAACAATAAAGTTTTGAGCAAGCAACTGAAGCTAAAATGATCAGGAGGTAGCCCGTAGCGAAAAGGGCAAGGCATTCCACAGTTAAGTCGCTGCAACTGAGAAAGAGCCACCACCCATTCGGGTCCGCTGAAACCAGTGAATTACCAGCAGTCGCTCTGTTTCAGATTGCAAAGAGCGGACCGTAAGATCGTGTTGAAATTTCCCTGGAGAAATTCCGGTCCAACTCCATAAAAAGCATGCTGAACGATACAGAGGCACTTAAAAACAATCTGCTTCTGGATCGGTAGCCAGTGTAGGGAGCACAGAACTGGGGAGATATGTGTCCCGTATGCCGTATTGGTAGCTACCCGAGCAGCTGAATTTTGCAACAGCTGGAGCCGGTGGATGATATATGCTGGCTGGGCTAAAAACAACGTGTTGCAGTAATCAAAGCCTGCTTAGTATGAGCGCGGACACCACCAATGGGAGAAGATTCGCCGGAAGAAAGAGCAGAACTTTCTTTAATGCTTTAAGATGGAAGTAACCAGACTTGCATATCGAATGGCTATGGCTTGGCTTGGCTATGCTTTCAATTTGAGGACACTTTCTATTTTGACAAATTCCCACCAATGAGTTGTGCTATCTTTGAAAAAGTGTGTTCTTTTCTGAAATGGGTGCTCCAGAGAATAATGACAGGGCCTTGCTGGTTAACTATTTGGATTTTTTTTTTTGCGGGTCCAAATGGGTCTGTGATGTGAAAACAGTCAGAGATATTTAAGGAGCTGACAGCAGAATGGGGCATTCCACTAGCACATGAAAAAACTGCGGGTCCCCACCCACAAATCCTTTTTCTGGGTATAGAAATTAATTCAGTAAAATGGAAATGCTGCATCCCGAGGGAGAAAATATAGGATTTAATTACTATTGATGCGCTTTTGGTAAGGGAGAAAGTGACAGTTAAGGAACTGCAGGCACTCGCAGATAAACTTAAGTTTACGGCAAGGATAGTGTCACAAGGGTGTTTCTTTTCAAGAGGAATTAAGATAAAGACAAAAGGTGCGCCCAAGAAAAATTACCACATAAGATTGGGAAGGAATGCCAAAAAGGATTTGGGAATGTGGAAAGACTTTCTGAAGGATTTTAATGCTTTGGTTATATGGTGCACACCATTTAACCACAATGAGAACATTATTCTCTATACAGATGCAGCAGGCAGCATAGTGCAATTGTAGAAAAGAAATGGTGTGTTGGGGACTGGTCTACAGAATGGCATTAAAAGGGGTGGACGAGGAACATAACGTTGCTGGAAATCTTTCCCATATGGATTACCTTACAACTATGGTGCAAGTTGCTAAAATAAAGAATTGACAGTGTGGTAAGATGACATGGCATTGCATCAGGAAATTAACAGGGGGTTCACATAATGAAAACTGGTGTTAGAAGCACTCGGGCACGCTGGCAAGGTGAAGGTAATTATTGATGCTCCATCTTGTTAGCAGTGGAAACATTCAGGCGTCTCAAACCGGACGCAGATCAAAATATGACAGCAGGGGCAATATTGTACCAGCACAAAGATTAATCGAAGTTAACATGCCAGACAGTGTGTGAGAAGGAAGCACACACAAAGAGATCACCAATAATGGGTGCCACGGGCAGTGTTTCTGATAACACTGGACGAATCCAAAGGCGTTTTATAGGAACTGCCAAATAACGCTCTTGCCCCAAAAGACCGTTAAGCAATACAGTAAGTGCCTCCCAAAATATAAAGTAGTTTTGAGAACGGAAAACGCCAAACATAAATAAAAATGTCAATATATTTCTGTAATGGGCATTTTTGGAGAACAAAACAAAAACATGGGCAGTATCACATCCATCAGCGGTAGCCTGCTTTGTTAAATTGGACGCAAGGGAGGACCCAACACACAGTCAGTTGACTGCACCAACTAAAATAGGCAACAGTACATACGAAGTAGCATTG
Source organism: Ambystoma mexicanum (assembly GCF_040938575.1). NCBI lineage: Eukaryota > Metazoa > Chordata > Amphibia > Caudata > Ambystomatidae > Ambystoma > Ambystoma mexicanum. Next base: position 618,888,977 of record NC_090922.1, on the reverse strand, counting down.
TTTAGGGCAGCATTTGCGTTGGCCTACTTTGGGACGTTCAGAAGCACCACAGCCAAGGATGAATTAGCCATGGAAGCAAGCATTCTGATAACGTTAAGAAAGTCAAAAACAGATCAACACAGGAAAGGCAGGTGGATTAACTTATACTGCATAGATGACACCAATAACTGCCCCATTTGCATCACAAGAACATTTGAGACCCGCTCCCTGTTGGGCAGGCAATTGATGATTCAAAAAGATGGCAGGGCTTTCAGCCACTCAATTTCAATCAGTGTTGAAAGGGGTTATTAAAAGGGGCAGGGTGGGATCCGTCAGAATACTGGCACACACTCCTTCCGCATAGGGGCTCCACCATCAGTGTTGATGGGTGGCCTGGGTACTAAAAGTGAAGCTCATTGGGGGGTGGAAATCTGAGAGCTATAAGAAATGCATACAGAAAGTCCTGATCTAACATAGCATGTTCCCATTAACAGGTATTGGCCCCTTTAGGTCTCCTTGGATCGTGGGGCGCGCCATCGTGAAGCAAATAGAAAGGTGGCTTGGGGACACACAGTAAGGTCTGCATTTTCAAAAGACTACCACCTCCTAGTGGGGCACCCCGGTTATGCGGTGGGAAGACGCCCACAATAGACTGACCTGGTAGGTTTCAGGGACCCCCCTGGAATATTTGGTAATAGACCTAGGGGGCAATGACTTGGCAAAACTGACGGAGCAATTGGTAAATGGCATCTGCGTCACTGAAAGGATTGCACATGCTGGGGTGTGGGGGGATGTCAGAAATAATGTCTGAAATACTCGCTAGAAGGCACTGTTGCAGAAGCGTCTAACAAAGAGGTAGACATACCAAGAAGGAAGCTGACCAAGGCAATAGCGAGGTATTGAAAAAGCATAGGTTTACATTTTTTATTAAACACAGGGGTTTAACAGTGAGCAACCCAGATCTATTTCACCATGAGGGGGTTCACTTATCAGAAAAAGGGATGGACTCATTTCCAAACAATATTTTGAATCCCTTTCTGGAAGAGGATGTAGTTAGAATGACTTCTGGTGGAACCTGAACGACCGTAGACCCACCCATGGCTTTGAAAGCTACAGCGCCAGCCCGAAAAAGTATGTAATACGAAGAACAGTTACTGCTTGCAAAACGCAAAAGTGGTACTAGTATTGGTAAGGAGAGCTCAGTCAACTCACACGTGGGGAGGGAGGGGGGAAATATTGCTGGAACTTTTGAGGAGCTCAGGTTAAATGTAGAGAAAGCTGGCAACAACGGGCATCCCTCCTCTTGATCAGGATGTGCCCAAAAGCACATATCCTGGGCTATCAACGGAATGGCCACCAGCCAAGGAGTTTGGGGACACAGGTATTCAGATGAGTGTGGCATGTAGGCTGACACCATTGGGGTGGGCGCCTCGCTCACCACCCACCATTGTTTTCAGCATGACCAGTTTTTTTTTTTGTTGTTTTTTTTAGGAGGGGATGGGGGGAATGAAATAAGCTTAGGTGCCTGGTGGACTCAAAAGTAAAACAATGCTAATGTCTCCACACGCACAAAGAGGGGGAGGGGCAGGGAAAGGTAAGACAGCAAAGGGGGACATGACGCAAAGGATGTACTAGGATTGGTAAGCAGAGCCCACTCACGGGGGGGGGGGATATCGCAATGCGTGTAGCAGTAGTAACTTCTTTTTCCGGGATGCGAGTTCCTCCTGTTCTACAGCTTGAATATAATTCAACCAGAACTCTTTCCATTCTGACCACAGGACCACTGGTTGACCAGGAGTTGGAAGAAAACTTGCCGGCGGTTGTATGCTGATGCCTTGCAGCATCCTGCAGTATTAAACTCTTGTATCCTCTTGTTATGTAAATCTTTCCTGTGTACAATCTTGGAATTGCTAAAATCGGTTTGTCAATTGTATACAATATTTCCCTCCAAGTACTGTGAGGAGGAGGAGTGGATCACCGTCTACTCCTCATTCTGCCGAGATGTCAGGCAGATCATGTGACTTGGATTATTACGGGTCCTTTCCTCTACTGTGCCAAACACGCTGTAATGACACGCAACCTGTCACACGGGGGCGGGGCACAGCTTAACACAACTGTGGACCAGACTCTCTGCACAAACCAACGCACTGCCAACGCGTTAGTTCGGAGCGTCTGCTCTCCTTTACAGCACAAGCCTGCACGGCGTGGTGCAGCGGCTCGGAGCATCCGCTCTACGTTATTTCCCAAAGTGAGCCTGCTCTCCCTTACAGCACAAGCCTGCACGGCGTGGTGCAGCGGCTCGGAGCATCCGCTCTCCTTTATTTCCCGAAGTGTGCCGGCAACGTCACAACTCCAATAAAATCAGCTGCTGTTGCTGCTTTCACCCAAGTCGGCCCGTGGGTTCTCAAGGCGCCGGCATCCTCGTCGCCATTTGAAGTATGCGACTTCACGATAGAAAGTTATGACTTGCTCTTTATTTACTCGCATACAATTATCTTCATCAATGTAACCGGCGCCCCGGACTGCAGCCTCCACCCTCACTCGACATCCCTTCTCAACTGTCCTCTCGTCTCACGTCATACCTCTCCGCATTCTCTCTCACACACTGGCTGGAAGCCGCGAGCTAAAGGAGCCACGAGCTTTCACGAGATAGAGCTTCATTAGAATACTACACTCAGGATAAATGTAGAGGAAGTTGGCAACAACGGGCATCACTCCTCCTGACCTTGATGTGCCCAAAAGCACATATCCTGATCCTGAGCTATCATCTAATATGCTGAGTGTACACTTACCGGTTTCAGTGCATTGATTTGTCTAACTGCACTATGCTGCTATTCATTTTAGTGATTATAAACAATGGCACTCAAATATTTGACCTCCGACATGAAGGGCCGTTTGATCCCCAATGCAATTCAAACATCGTGACAGAGTGCAAACCATCATCTCGCCACTGCTGTGGTCATGTGATGAGGGAAACGTGCACCAGGTACAGGCCCTTCACAGCAGGGTGACAACATTGGCTAGAATCCTGTTCTTACGACACTCGGCAGACACTGCACTGACTCGTGGAACTGCAGCAAGTGTGTCGTAAGGGAGTAGTTTCTTACCTGTAACTCCATTTCTCCAGCATTGGTATCTTTCATGGATTCACATGCTTAGAATGGATTCACATGCTTAGAATATTCCCCGTCGTCAGACTGGGAACCCTCGGTACACATATATATAGTCATTTCCAATAGGAAAAAAACTTCTGCCCTATCCCCGTCTGCGTCCTCTACGGGGCCGCCCACGTACGCCCCGTTGGACGTGATGGTATATAAGCCCCGCCCCCGCGGGTCCCTTCAGATTTCGACCCCTCCAAGATAACGGGGGAAAACTTGCTTACGTACCAATCTTGCACATTGCAGTCCGGGGAGGCCGGAGGGCGCATGTGAATCCATGAAAGATACCAATGCTGGAGAAATGGAGTTACAGGTAAGAAACTACTCCCTTCTCCAGCATTGGATCTTTCATGGATTCACATGCTTAGAATAGATTGTAAAGCAGTAACATCAAGAAGGAGGTGAGAGTGCAATGTAACTTACATTCGTAGAGACACTACCGTTTATACCATGTATGTAAGCAACAACTTATTATACTGATACGAAACGGATTTCCGCCATACAATGCTATGTCATATGACTCAGTATGCACCCCTTGCGCATATATCTACCCGACCATTATGTTTAGGTCAATAAACTATGTACATTCATGTATACACTCTGAAAAAACAGCTGAGGCCAAATAATAGGCAGCATTATTCTTGAAACTTTGGATTACCTCATTGAAAAAGGTGGCGAAGCACTGCCCTTCCCATTTGTACCTCATCCGCGTGCTGCTTTTCCAGGCAGTAGTGGCGCGTAAACGTGTGCGGAACAGACCATGCCGCCGCCTGGCAGATGTCCGTCAGCGGAATTCCTGCCCATAGAGCCACGGAGGAAGATGTCGATCTCGTGGAATGGGCTCTGGGACGATGTAGTAGAGGTCTCCCGGCCCTGGAATGACACAGGGTAATCGCCGAGGAGACCCAGCGAGCCAGACCTTGTTTGGAGATAGCCTTACCCCTAGCCGAGGGGCCGTAGGCGACGAATAGCTGTCTGGTGGCTCTGATATCTTGCGTTTTTTGCAGGTAAAATTTTAGCGCCCTTTTGACGTCCAGAGTGTGAAGAGCCTTCTCCGCCGTCGACGAAGGAGATGCAAAGAAAGTAGGGAGTACCAGGGTCGAGTGCTTATGATAGACCGACGGTACTTTTGGGATGAATGAAGGGTTAGTTGATAAAATAACTTTGTCCTTAAAGAACCTCAGATATGGAAGGTCTATGACCAGTGCCTGTAGTTCCGATATTCTTCTAGCCGAAGTGATGGCAACTAGGAACGCGAGTTTCCAAGATAGAAATTGTAGAGATGAAGAGGACATTGGCTCAAAGGGAGGCTTCATTAAGGCAGCTAGAACCGTGTTCAGACTCCACGACGGTGGGAACCGTTTTTCCGGAGGGAAGGTTCTAAACAGACCCTTCATGAAATGCTTCACTAGCCTGTCACTGAATAGTGGAGGGGACTGTCTTCTTCTTGTAAATCTCGAAACAGCCGCCAGGTGTACTTTGATTGACGATGATGACAGTCCGCTCTCCGCAAGATGAAGAAGATACGGGAGGATTTGCTCCGGAGTTACTTCCAAAGGTTGTATATTTTGTTGTGTTTGACACCATATACAGAACCTTTTCCATTTGCTTACATATGATTTGTTAGTGGACGGGGCCCTGGCCGCCTGCAGAATCTTTCGGCAATCAGTCGAGACTTTTAGGTTCCCGAACTCCGAGAAGTCAGGAGCCATGCAGTTAAGTTCAGGCTGTCCGGATTGTGGTGCCACACGGTCCCCTCGTCCCTGGACAGGAGGTTCGGCACTTTCCTGAATGGTATCGGCTGATCCAGCGACAGATGAAGGAGGTCTGAGAACCATGGTTGCCCCGGCCAGCGCGGGGCCACTAGGATGACCCGGCAATTGTACCTGTGGATCCCCTGGATCGTCCTCCGTATGAGGGGAAATGGAGGGAAGGCGTAGAGGAGCTTGCCTGTCCACGGAAACGAGAACGCTTCCCCCAGGGAGCCTGTTTGGGGCCATCTGCTCGCGAACTGAACACATTTTCGGTTTCTTTCCGTGGCGAAGAGATCGATCGATGGGGTCCCCCATCTTTCGAAGATTTCCCCGAGTTGAGTGGAGTCCAGCTCCCACTCGTGTATTTGTGACATAGTCCTGCTCAGGGAATCCGCCTGTACGTTCTTCGCTCCCGGTAGGTGGTATGCCACTAGGGAGATGTGGTGTTTTAAAGCCCAATGCCAGATCTTTTGAGCTTCCTTCGAGAGGGTCCTGGATCTGGTGCCACCCTGTTTTATCAGGTAGAACATAGCTGTCGTATTGTCCGTGAGCACTCTTACATTTGACCCCTTGATGTGTGGGAGGAAAGATTTCAGGGCCCATCTCACCGCCCTTAGCTCCAGGACGTTGATATGTAGGCGAGATTCGGTCGACGACCACCTGCCTTGGGTTTGGTGACGTGACATGTGTGCTCCCCAGCCCGACAGAGAGGCATCTGTAATGATGGTGTTCTGAAATTCCGGCTCCTGCAGGGGGACCCCTCTGTCCAGGTTGCGCGCCACTTTCCACCATCGGAGGGCTTTGATAACTCGTTCGTCGTCGACTATTATCTTGTCCGACCAGCGGCCTGTGGCCTGCTTCCATCTGTCTGATAGGAACTCCTGTAGAGGTCTCATGAAAAACCGGCAGTTCGCGACTAGGTGGATGCACGATGCCATGGAGCCGAGGAGAGCCGCATATTTTCTTACTGACAACCTGCTCTGTAAACGAAGTTGGCTTGTCAGGTGTTTGATCTTCAACAACCTTTCCAGGGATGGTTTCACTAGTCCCGTCTCGGTTTCGAATTGAGCACCTAGGAACTTCAAGCTCTTCGAGGGCTTTAGTGAAGACTTTTCGTAGTTCACTGCAAATCCCAGACGCTGTAGCAGTCGCAAGGTGGTCAATAGGCTGTCGTTGGTCGACGCTGGGGAGGATCCCCTCACGAGCCAGTCGTCGAGGTACGGGTAAACGTGATGCCCTTCCTTCCGCAGCCAGGCTGCTACGGGTGCTAGGCACTTTGTAAAGGTTCTTGGGGAGGACTTCAGGCCGAAAGGGAGCACAGTAAATTGGTAGTGTGTTTGGCCGACTAGGAACCTCAGGAACCTCCTGTGGTGAGTGCGCACCGGAATGTGAAAATACGCATCTTGGAGGTCCAGAGACGCCAGGAAATCGTTCTTTTGGACCGATCTGATTACTTCCTGTAGAGTAAGCATCTTGAACTTTTGACTCAGCAGGGTTTTGTTGAGGTCCCGTAGGTCGAGGATGGGGCGCCACTTCCCGTTTGGTTTCTTTACTACGAAGCAGCGTGAGTAAACCCCTAAGCCTCTCTGCGAAGCAGGGACTAACTCGATGGCGCCTTTTTTTAGCATGAGCGCAACCTCTCGACGCAAGACGCTTAGGTGTGGTTGAGACAGGCGTATCGGTGGACGTCTTGGAGGTCTGGATTTGAATCTTAGGGAATGTCCCAGTCTCACCGTGTCCAGAACCCACCGATCTGTCGTAATTGACTCCCATTCCTCGACGCAACTTGACACTCTCCCTCCTAGAACGTCATTGTTGATCTTTTTGTTTTCCCGTCGACGACGAGTAAGTGGGACGTCTCTTGGAGGCCTGGAAATTTCTGCGTCGGGTCGAGGACTGTGAGGCGCGCCTATAGCCTTGGGACGGATATGAAGACCTCCCGAATGCTCTATCCCTTGATCCCGCAAATCGTGCGTTTCCCGTAGCTCCTCTAAAGGGGCGAAAGGAACGAAAGGGCTTACCGCTTTGGAGAGAGCCCAGTGAGCGCGCCGTCTCAGAGTCCTCCTTCATTCCTTTCAAGGCCTCATCCACCTTTTCGCCAAACAGGTGGTCACCTTCGAAAGGCATGTCGACGACCTTATATTGCACCTCGGGTCTAAAGTTGGTGCACTTGAGCCAGGCCTGGCGTCGTAGAACCACTCCGTTGTTAATTTGTTTGAACCCCGAATCTGCCAGGTCCACCGCTATATTGATAGCATGGTTCGAGGCTTCTTCTCCTTCACGAACCAGGGACATAGCTGATTTTCTGTGTTCTTCTGGGAGGTGGTCCATAATGGGTGCCAGTCTGTGCCACATCTCCCTGTCATACCTGGCCATGATTGCCAGGGAGTTCGCTGCTTTCACTGTTGACGCTCCCACTGACAGGATCTTCTTACCGAAAGCGTCTTGGCGTCTAGCTTCGGAATCCGGAGGGGTAGAGCATTTATGCTGGGCTTTTGCCTTTCTCGTCGCCGCCGCCGATACCACCGAGTCAGGCGTGGGTTGCGCAGAGAGGCATTTTGGCGTCGAATCTGGCACTTTAAATTTTTTCTCTACGCGGCCCTTGACCGCAGGTTCCGAGAATGGATGCCGCATGGTTTGGACGCCCTCTTTCCATACGTGGTCCAGTATCGGTATCGAAAAAACGGAACGCCTATTCTTGCCCATGTGGTCAAAGAGGAAGCAGTCCTTCTTTTCTTCTTGTTGGGTCAAACCGAACTCCTTGCAGGCCTTTTCCATCATGGAATGGAAGGCCCCTATGTCATCCGGTGGAGACGGGTGAATGGGACTTTTCGGAGGATCCACCTCCACATCCGAAACCCATGACGGGTCTCTCGACGGCGAGAGGGAGATACCAGAAGCTGACCCCTGTTCAGAGAGGGAGTCCGAGAGCTCACCTTCTTCCTGGACTGTTGGAGCAGTTGGGCCCACGACCGATCTAGTCGGGCGGTGTGAAGGTCCGGGCTCGTCGACGAGGGGAGTCGTCGGAACAGGTGGGAGCCTTTCGTCCAGGGACTTCAAGAGCGAGTGTAAGGAGGAAAGTACCTCCATGGAGAGAGTAGCCTGGGCGTTTGGAGGCTGGGTGAAAACTTGAGAGCAGGTTGCACCAGAAGGAAATCTGGGCCGTAGCCCCAGGTCTTCCGGGCTCACTATTCTGAAGCCGTCGTCCTCTTTGGAGGCGATCGAAACTGCCTGTTCTTGCAGCAGTGTGTCGGGTAGCCCCATGTCGAACACTTCTGGCCTCCAGGCCTGGAACTCCGTCGACGAGGGAATCGTCGTCGACGATGAGCCCGTTTGAAAGGCGGGGGACTGTGACGGAGTGGGCACTTGGATCGTCGCCGTCGTCGACGGAGGGCCTGCAGGTGGCTTAGGCGGTCCCGCCTTCGCGGAGCTCTCCCTGCGTTTATCCGCCTCTCTACTCGTAGCTGATCTTTTCTGATCGCTCGAGGAGGATTTTGGCCTGTCCTTATCTTTCTTCGACGAAGAAGAAGAGGAAGATGATTTCTTCGTCGATTCTTTCGATGAGGCCTTAGAGGAATGCTCCGTAGGTCGTGATTTTTTGGCCGGAGGTTCCGACGGATGTGAGCGTCGGGGGGCTTCTGATGTTTTCGCTGAGGCGATACTTCGCACCGATCCTACCTCCGACTGAGGGTACGCTCCAGCGCCGTCGTTCAGCCACGAGACCAGTCGCCGATTCCGGTCCTTCAGGGTTTTTTGGGAAAACCCCTTGCAAATATCACATTGGTCCGCCGAGTGGTGGGGGTGAAGGCAGTAGATGCAGTCAAGATGGCCATCCCCTTCATAAACCTTCTTTAGACCGCACGTGGCACACGGGCGGAAAAGAGGCTTACCCGACATTATTGCCAGCCCAACAAACAAAACTCGTAGGAGTTAGAAGTGGACCAAACAGACAAACTCGCAGGAGTTAGAAACAATTCGATAAGTATTTGAAGAAAATACACGAGGAGATCCCACTATCTTTGGAGACGGTTGAAATCTGAAGGGACCCGCGGGGGCGGGGCTTATATACCATCACGTCCAACGGGGCGTACGTGGGCGGCCCCGTAGAGGACGCAGACGGGGATAGGGCAGAAGTTTTTTTCCTATTGGAAATGACTATATATATGTGTACCGAGGGTTCCCAGTCTGACGACGGGGAATATTCTAAGCATGTGAATCCATTCTAAGCATGTGAATCCATGAAAGATCCAATGCTGGAGAATGTATATTACGTTTTGGGAATGAGGTGCACGTGAAGATGTTGCTGAGCATGGCTTAGAACGTGCAGTGTACGAGTTCAGCGCTACGTTATGTATTTGGCAGTTGGGGCTAACTTTTGCGGCCGGGTGGGATGTTGCCGGTGTCGCTCGCTTACCATCTAACGTGATTAAGGATGGCGCTGTAACAAGGAATAAACTTACCGTACATTACTTACCTGCGTGTCGGACATGTGTAATCCTAAATTACATCAAAGTGCCCCATCCGACTGCTGACTGAACAGAACCCAGAAGGAAGCGTGCACTTTGGCAGCGACCATCTCACCATGGGCCGCCCAAGGAGGAAAGTAGATGGCAGGGCCCCTTCATGTCTCTGGTGCAGTCTTGCTGCGCTTGTAAAGAATATGTGGGGCGGCTGAGCCGGTGTGTACGAGGCAGATTTGAAGTGGCCCAGGCACTGAGTGGGCAGTGTAGTGGGGAATGACCCTGGACTGTGAGCGACAACGTGGCCACTGTGTCTTGTTGGTGGCGGAGCTGGGAGAGACTGTGGCAGAGTTCAACTGGATGTAGCCCTCCTTTTCATACTCGCGCCCACCCCCATGTTCCCGCAATACGGCGTCCCGGCATTGGATCCTACACCACAAACATGCCTGGGTAGGTAGCGCACCGTGGAACCCATTGACAAGGCACCAATTGAAGTAGTAGCTGTGTTGTGACATAGGACTGAGTGGCTTGGCGACGGTGATGCCCAGAAAACCAAGAACCGCACACAAGTAAACACAAGAGACCAATTTGGGCGTTACGCTTACAACAGTGAGAGCAGGAAGCGATTACTGCAGGGTCATAAAAATACAGTGGACAAAACAGAGGATGTTGACACTAACGGCCATATAGACAGAATTAAAGAGCAGTCACAGCAAACTCTCTCCCCAAACAGTGAACAAGGCGGGAAGAGAGGACAGTCTGCAGTATAAACTCTCAGTTATCACTAGGCAGACGACAACTGTTGAGGAAATGTTACTTAAGGCAGAGAATGAATGTGATAGCACCGAGAAAAAAGTGAAGAAACTCGAAGTGGAATTCAAGGCGTTGCGCGAAAAAAGTTCTTGAAGGTCGCTCACATAGATGCAAGGTCAGGTCCCTTGACCCGAGGAAGCGTGCTGAAAAAGGGAACATCGATGACTTACTGTAAGAGTAGCTTCCCAGGGGGTCCAGAGACTAGATTCTCATAACACCTCGTCATTGAAGGGGCACATGGAGCACTGAGCCTGTACACCTGCCTGGTACACAGCGCAGTCATGACCCGTTATATTCAAACTTTTGCACTTCAGAGACAGAAATCTACATGAGATGGGCATGGTTAGATATGAAAATACGAGCGTGCAGTTCTATCCAGATTTTAGCACCAGTGTTCAGAGGGCGAGAAAGCCGTTTGATGCTGCTAAAAAAAAGCTGCCCGCCAAATCAGTCAGCTATGCCATATTATACACTGCCAAGTTCATACTTGCCAACCCTACTGATTTAGGCAGTAGGCTACTGCTTTGTAAGCACTCCTACCGCCTACAGATTTGGGTGACAAATCCTACTGCTTTTTACAGTGGCAGCTAATTTATGTGACTCTAAGGCAATTAATCTGTTTGTGCGGTGGGCGGGTAAGCGATACATTTGAGTGATGGCCTCAGGTCAATCCACTGACCTGACAGATACTTGACTCTGCCCTGCACTTTGGCCAGGACAGGCCTTAGGTGAACCACCAGTGAAGGTCAGTGGCAGAGCGTACCACCATCACTCATCATTTGCCTATCAGACTGAGGAGGGCATCCGTCTCCATGTTGTTCAGTGTTCAACCTGCACTGCAGGAATAAATATGTACTTTCTGGGTTGCTGCTACAGAGCAGTGGCAAACGTTGCCTACCAGCTGTGTGATTATTTTCTGTGGTAATTGAATTTGGTGTTACAATTATGAAAATTAAACATTTGAGCATCTTTCCATTTTGTGCATTTTAGAATGCTCCAGTGGTGCCAACAATGCATGTTTTGTAATTGCCTGTGTTATTGTTATGCTAAGTATTCTTTTTGAAGCTTGAAAAATCGAACATCTTTTTGGTCACAGGCTGTTGGCAAATATGCAAGTTGGGTGTGATCTCGGGTGGCAAAACTATTTTCTACAACGATCCGGAACAGGCCAAGACATTTGCAAAATTAATTTGAGGCATTCAGTACCACCGTAAAAGGAATCAACACCCGAAGGCATTAACATCGGTAGGAAAATGGCTGACGAGACAAGTTGGGACGGCTACAAGGGCCAGGGCCATGCCATAGGCATGGGCAGTCACCCGCCGAGCATATTAACATAATTTAGATGAGCTGCCATAGTCTCTGCCACGCCAGCATGGAGGAGCCTTTAAAAAGATCCTTTGTGCTGGCACAGCAGGTGTTGATGCGCTACATGTGAAATAAAAGTCAAGTGGCGGTCAAGTGGCACAGCGAGTAGAGCGCTTGCTTTGACACCCGTGCAGAGCTTGCTAACGCAGGTTCGAATCCCGGCAAGGCCAAACTCAGCCTTTCATCCTTCCGAGGTCACCACCGTGGGTAATAATAAGCAGCGCTCAGATACCTGAGGGTTCGCAGCACTATATAAATGCCAAATTATTAAAAGGCTGCACCATGTTGGACAGCAGTGGCGTCCAACTTAAGTGAAAAGGTCCTCCCACCTGGGATGAGCTTGTCACTTAAGTTGAGCGCTGCTGCCAACCAGCATGGCACAGCAGCTTTCAAAGGGTGCTGCTGCCACGCCAGCTCATGGGGGTCTTTCAACAATGAGCTCGTGTAGCAGCAGAGCCCTATTTAAATGGAAAGCGCCTCGCTCCCGTGGTACAGCAGGGCGAATATTACTTATGGCCCGTGCTGGTGTGGCAGTTGTGACAAGTCAGTACACAGGCTCACATTTTCCATCTCACTTCTGACATTTATTAACTTCTATGTGAACCTTCCTGACTTTCCATACACTAAGGTGTTCCCCTACCAAACAACTAAGGTGCTTGTCAGACAAAGTCCAAAACAATCTCTGTCCACTGTCCAAACTACCATGGCCCAACGCTACCACTATTAGAACAAAATAAACACAAGAAAATGACTCCCTTCTCTTGTGGATAGGTTCTTGCACCAAGTTAATTAAATAACGTATCTTTAAATAGTTCTTAGCAATTCCTTTGATTAAAACATTCATTTTTTTTTGTTAAACTTTATTTAGTGCAGTGACAGACACACATCCTCCGGAACACATTTGTATACAGGTATGTTACCATCAAATCATAGTGATAAACGAATAAACAAGCAGTATAAAGCAGCCATAGAATACTTTAAGTGCCATCCCATAACATCTACTGGGCTGACCTCAACTTCCGTAGGTATTCCCGGAATGGCTCCCAAATGTCCTCGGGCTTGCAACTGGGTGCCACCAGGGAAATATATCCCTACTCTTTCTCATTTGCATACATCAATTCTTTAAGCCACGGATAATGTCTGGGGCAAATTTCGATTACCAGTGGTTCAATATATGTTTTTTGGCAAGCAGACATCCCAAGTTAAAGAGGCGTTGTATCTTAACAGACACCTTACCAATGTCGCAAAACAAGTATTTAGGAGGCGAAAGTGTGGGGGGGATGTCAGTGATCTCATGTAGACTGATAGCGACTGATTGCCAGAACTAAGCAATCCGTTGGCAGCTCCAGTACATGTGCATAGTCAGCCACGTCAAAGTCACACTTGGCGCATTTGCCAATAGCCGCGCGTGTGAACTAAGCAACTTGTGTGTGGGTGTATTGTAGCCGGTTTAGTATCTTAAATTGTATCAATCTGTACCTGCCGTTTAGGGCTACCTTCTAAGCAAGTCGGCACCAGCAGAGCCACATCACGTCATCGATCAAACTGTTTAAATCTGTTTCCCACTTTCCCTTGGCACCTTGGGTGAGTGAGCGCCCTGGCATGACCTGTATAGCCTGGAAACAAGCCCTCTGGGGTCCCCGTTGGATACCACAGTCCCCAAGAGTTTGCATTTGCTGGTCTCAGCGGGGAACGATGGCCATTGCCTCCTGGACGCTGCACTCATCCTATAGTACTGTAATGACTTGCTTGGATTGTTACCCAGCTTTTCAGAAAAGTCTGCCGGAGTGACAAAGGAACCATCTGGAAAAAGGTTATTAGCGTCAGTGTTTCCTCGAGGTCCCACCCTTTCTGAATGTCCTTGTCATATGTCAGGGGGAGGCCCGGGCAGTTCCACAGTGGAACCGCCCTGCGATAGGGGGCAGAGACTCAGTCTTTTGAACAATCTAGCCCATGCATTCACAGTTGTGTGGACTGGGTCAAATGTGCACGTATCCGTTGGTTAGCGAGAACGACAGTACTCAAGCTCGAGGGAGAGGTGCTGCATCTCTCAAGGGTTGTATGTATTGGGTGCTTCTGTGGGGAGTACCAGCAGCCAGCAAATTGTGCTTGCAACACCTCATAGTATAGTTCAAGTCAGGGGCTTGCAGGCCGCCTAGCTCAAATGGTCTGGTCAATCCCTCCCACCTCATCCGTGGGGTATCCGGTGCCCCACACAAAGGCAATTACCAGGGATCGTAACCTATCAAAGAATGTGTGACTGGGCCAAACAGGGATATTAGTGAAATAGTACAGTCATTTGGGGACCACGATCATCTTTAGTATGGAGATTCCGCCATATAACGAGATAGGGAGTCTAGTCCAGAGCCCCAGCTTGCCTGCCAGTGTAAATACCTCATGATGTTCAGCCAGTAAGGAGCGATGCGAGTGAGAAACCACTATGCCTAGCTATAAAAATGTATCCGGGACCCATCAAAACCCAGGCAGGTCTGCCAGGGCATGAGCAATATCGGTAAACGTGAATAGCTAAGATTTGTATTCGTTGATACGATACCCTGATTGGGTAGAGAACGTGCTCATCTCCTCCAGTAGTGGGGTCACATTTAGAGCTGGATTTCGTATGTACAGCAACATGTCAGCATAAAGAGAAATTATTTGTGGCCAGCCCGCTATATGCAAGCCGCCATGGTTTGTGTGAGCGGCGCATTATGCATGCCAGGGGCTCAATCGTGAGTGCAAAAAGTAAAGAGGACAGTGGGCAGCCTTGCCTTGTGCCACGTCATAGTAAGAATATAGGCAAAAGTGTGCCTCCAGTGTGAACCCTGGCAGCCGGGAAAGCATGTAGCAATCAGACACACTGAATAAAGAGATGTCCCAATACCATCCGCTGCAGCACCACGAATGGAAACTGACAAAAGACCGAATCAAAAGCCTTCTCGGCATCCAGAGAGCCAACAACCACTTGTGGGTTGATTTGGGCAATAAGGCCGAATAGTATACGCAAATTGAACGCCGTTGAGCGTCCAGGGATGAACACAGATTGGTTTGGACAGACCAAATGCGACATGTATGGAAGGAGACGGGTGGACAGTAATTTAGCAAACATTTTTGTATCCAAGTTGATTAGGGATAGGGGCCTGTAGGGGGCCCTCTCCGTGGCAGGTCTGTTGGGTTTCAGCAGCACTGTAATTAACACTTCCGAAAGTGAGGGGAGAAGCCGAAACAATTGGAGCGATTCCTCCCATAGTCGCAGAAACCTGGGGACAAGAATGACACAAAACTCCTTGTAGAATTTAATACCCAAGCCGTCAGGGCTGGTGGCCTTATCGGACATAAGTGACATGATAGAATCTGTAATTTCCTCAGGAGTTAATAGTTGGTTTATTGCCAGCTGCGCCTCTAGTGTACCACTGGGAGTGGTATCTCGTCCAAATAACTCGCCAGCTCTGCATTGGAACAGCTATCCGATTTTGAATATAGATAATACCTATGGAATTCGCCATTTATTGCCCCTGGGGTAGTAAGAATAAGTCCAGAGGGTCCCCTAATCCCTGTGATATGCTGTACAACCTTCTCGGATCTAACAGCGTTAGCAAGGAGCCGGCTCGGTCTAGCTGTCTCCCCGTATTAGCGCGCCTGAATGTGATAATACAACAATCGAACCTCCCTATCCACCAATTCCCTGAACTTCAGAAGGTTACCCTTGATGAGTCCTAGCAATGCTCAATCTTGGGTGTTACTGTATTCATTCTCAAGCTTCCTTAGATCTGATTCTACTCTGTCCAGATCCCACCTAGTTTCCTTCAGAGCACCCAAGGAAATAGATATCACCTCCACTCTAACCCACACCTTGAAAGTCTCCCCATACAGTGCAGTGATGATGCATGGACCCTTCAATTCTATGAAAAAAATCCACAACTCCACTATGAAGTGTCTCCAGAAAGACCGGGTCTGACAGGCATGCGGACGGAATGCGCCATCGGGTTCGGGGGGTGGCCAGTTCATCCCATAGTACCGTGATATTGATGGGAGAGTAGTCAGAGATTGTTCAAGGGAGAATCTTACAGTGCTGTACCTGTGCCATCAACGTGGCAGGAACCAGCCAATAGTAAATTCTGGAATGGGCGTCATGAACCGACAAGTAGTACGTGTACTCCCGTATACCAGGGTTGCGATCTCTCCAGGAGTCTACCAGATCAAAGTGTTGCATAATATTCAAAACTGTGTGGCTCCGCATTCATTAAGTCACATTGAGTGGGTTCCATGTGTTAATATCGCCATACAAAAATATCCCCATATTATTGCAGCAATATTAAGGCATGCAACCTGTGGGGGACACCTCCGCAACCCTGCATTATTTTTAAAGGAGCGGGGGACACCCCAGCAACCCCAGCTCCCAAAAACACCCAAAACTATCCCCCCAAAAATATTGCCTATAGCCATTCCAGACGACCATATATACATTAATATTTTTGGTGGGGATAATATGTAGTGATACCGTTGAGTGGCCCTGGATCAGTTGAGCACACAATCCAGGATTGAACTAAAGTCGCCTCCCCAAATACATGTGCAGGCCCCCCTAATAGCATACCCATCACTTGACCCATCTAAATTTGGGCCCTATGTGTTTACCAGTGTTGTGTCAATGCAAGCCAATTCACCCCATAAAATAACATACCTCTCTTGTGGGTCTATGTAGCGTTTGGTTTCCTGAAAAGGAACTGAGCGGTGTAACAGTGTCATTAAACCGCTAGATTGCGATGAGTAGTTAGTGTAACCTCCTTGAGGTCCCGAGGTAGCAGCAAACCTTTCATTAAGCACCCCTTGAGCATGCGTCTACTGGAGCATCACAACTTTTTGGGGCCCGACTGTTAATGTATGCCACCACCTTGCATGATTTGATAGGGTGATTGAGATGTTCCATGACATGAATGAGATCTTATTATCTATTGTGTCATAGTTGTATCAAATGAGGGCCAAAATTTGCACGGGGGGAACAAAGGATAAGACTAACGTCTGCACCAATTTTCAACTTGTGAAACCTATGTACCAATGAATTACTTGTGCGTCATTAACCCCAAACTTGACACCATTCCTTCCCCCATCACCACCCCCAACTCGACGATGGAACCAAAAAAAACAGAACACACCTGGACATCCCCTGGGGTGCACCATGAGCAGGGAACAATACTTTTCAGATGGGTGCACAGCTGCAGCTGTTCACGAAATGTGTTCATCCATGTTTAGCGAAGGGGGAGGCCACAGCATAGTGTATATTGATCAATCATTGTCCATGATATTGCGCTCGTAGCGCTGGCGGGGGCTGCCTCTACCCTGCCAGTACCGGAGTGGTATAGAATTTGAGGATTCTATGTAACCCGTTGCTTCCGTCGGGTTTTCAAAAAAGTGAGCATGTCCACCATGTCGAATGCACGATTTTGCCAGGTATAGTAGTGCATATGGGATTTGTCTCATGTGTAGTAGTTTTTTACTTCGTGGAACGACTTAAGCTTAGCCTGAACGTTGGCAAAGAAGTCGGGGTTTATATTGATAGAGGATTTGTAATGCAGCGCCCCCTTTTCTCTGGCCATGCGCAAGATGAGGTCCCCATCTCAATAGTTGAGAAGCTTAGGCAGGGTGGTGCGGGGAGGAGCTCCTGGTTTGGGGACGGGTCCAGAACACAATGCGCCCTCTCCAGAAGGAAGTGCTGGGAGAATATTGATGGGTCGAACATTGATTTCAATAGGTTTTCGACAAAGTACTCCATCGGGCCTTTAAAGGCCACCTCTGGGATCCCGATGATACAGATCGTGGGTCTGCCATTAAGGGTAGCTTGGGTTTATGCTGAACAACTATGCTAAAACATGCAAGGTCCCGTCTTATACCTGCAGACATTCCATCAAAGGTTTGTTTATACAAGAAACACATAATGGACTCCCAAGCTCCACCAGGTTATACAATCCAGGGGCACCAACAGGTATAGCACAGCATACTGAGGCTGGTCATAAGGAGGGGACAGACTATGAGAGGACATGATATACTCTAGTTTGTTAAAGTAAAAGGCCTACCTTTCCCCTATGTCTATTGGTGGTTCCTGCCTATATTAATAACTAAGGTGCTTGTTTTTCAGTCATGAATGTCCAAAGAACTGTCCAAAACTACCCTAACTGACCCTACCACTAAGAGAACGCTAACATAGGTCAGGAGAATGACTTGTATTAGTCTATTTAATTGCCCAAAGTCCTTTCTTCACCCTGAATACCTTTTGTCTCTATTAGTTGCTTTATACTTTTGGTCATAGACCTGCTTTGGCCCTTTGGAGGGAATATAGTTTTCCTGGGTAACTCTGGTTTGTAGCTGGTGTAGGTCTGTGGGCTGTGACCTCTCTCTCTTGAATACTATATTGTTCTTGTGCAGGATAGTGCTTTGTTTTCCCCCTTTCCCAGGGTATTTTATCCCATTGCTTCTCTCTCTTATGATCCAGTTTTTCGTCAATGTTCTCTCTTGTTTCACAATATTGGTATCCATTTGTTTGCAAAGTTAAGTCTGTTTCATATCTTCCACTGTGATAAGATTTCTATTAATTTTTAATTTAATCCAAACAACTTGCAGACTTTTTTTCATCATTACAAACATTTCACATTACATTGTCTGACTGCTTTCTGCCTCCTCAACTCCCAGTGGCCAGATACGCTATGGTCTCAAAGCCTCCACCCTCCTTTCCCCTTGTTCCGTGTTCCTACCCATCTCTTTTTGCCACTCCACCGTCTCCGCTTTAGCCCATTTTAACAAGTCTCTCCACCATGTCTGCACTGCTGGCCTCATTTGTGCTTTCCAACCCATCCCTATTCTGCATTTCGCCAGTATATATGCTAAGTCCCTGAGCTTACTCATGTCTAGCTCGTTTGCTCGTCTATTAGGGCACTTTCCAAGGCCCAATCAGGGGTTCCGACATATAAAGTGATCTCTGCTTTAACTAATACTTGGGCTACCTCTACCCAAAATCTGCCAATCTCTACGCATGCCCAGAACATATTCACCAGATCAGCATTTATCTCCCTACATTTCGGGCATGACTATTTCTGTTTGGCTGAATTTGGCTATTTTGTCCGGGGTCATATATGCTCTATGGGTCACGTATAATTGGATCTATTGTAGAGTTGTATTCCTTGACACCTTTTTGTGATACACCATAGCTCTGCTCCATATCTCGTCTCACATTGGTTCCTGCAAGTCTGCTTCCCAGTTCTGCCTCGTTTGTTCCAATTCCTTTCCAACCTTGGACATCAATAGCTCGTATATCCGTGAAACTTTGTGTCCTAATTCCGTCACATCATAAAATGTCTATAATCTCGTCCGGTTGTATGGACATCTCCTTCTCTGGCCATCTGCTTCTGAGGCTCCTCAAGAGTCTGGAATACATTATGTTTTGCCCTCGGTGTACACCTGTGTCTCCCATCAGTTCCTCAAACTCTCTGAGTAACTCCTCCTTCAGCATACCTCCCACAGTCCCCTACCCTCATGGGTTCCCAATACTTCCTCACAATGAGCCTCATTTGTTCATCTACCACTTCCAGCGCAACTAGTGGGATCTGCAGAGAATACAGCGTGGGGATCTGCAGAGAATGCAGAGTTGTGTTCTCCATCAGAAGACAGGCCCTACGCCCATTATGCACCCCAGGCGCAACAGTAGGTGCGAGTGGGTAGTGCACAAATTTGTTAGCCATATAACTTCGTTCCAAAAGAACTGAGTACTTTCTGCTCGTAGTAACCTTGATTCAGTTGTTTGTCCATCTGACAGCCATTTAGTTACAAATTGCAGCTGGCTAGCCATAAAATATACCTCAAAATTAGGCAATTTTATTCCCCCTTGTTCTTATGGGTTTTGGAGCTTCCACAACTCCACTCTGCACCTAGAATTGTGCCATTTGAAGCTCCTGCATATGCTATGCAGTTTCCTAAAAAACATTTTTGGTATCGCAAACGGGATATTTACAAAGTAATGAAGGCGTCTCGGTAGCACCACGATCTTCAACAAAGCGGCTCGTCCCATCATGGACAATGGTAACCAAGTTCAGAATGATATGCAGTTTTCAATTTTGCTCACCGCCTTCTCTGTGTTTTGTACATGTTCTGTCTTTGGGTCACGGTATATGTCCACCCCAAGTACCGGAACGTATCTATTTCCCACTAAATTGGTAGCACCAGCAGTTTGTGTATGGGCTTCCTAACATACCCTCCCATAGGGTACAAACTTGATTTCTGTGGGTTTACAGTTATACCCAACAGTGCAGCATAACGTCATCCGCATATAACGAGATCAGGCCTCACTCCTCCCCCAGAGGTACTAATACCCACCTCCACCATATTCTTCCCTTAAGTAAACCGCTAATGGCTCCAACGCTAAAATGAAGAGCATCAGGGACCATGGACATCCTTGCCTCATGCCCTTACTCAACTGCCATTGCTGCAAGATACTGGTGCCCGTTTTGACCCTTGCTGTCGGTTAATTGTATAGCAACCGCACCCATTTAATGTATGTGGGCCCGATAGCAAACTCTCAAAACCGCTAGCATCCAAGGCCATCTGACTGAGTCAAACGCTTTTACTGCATCAAGTGACACTACTGCTACTTCTTGTGTTTCTCCCTGGGTATAATCACTATATGATGCAATCTCCTTAGGCTGTTAGTAATATTTCTGTGTGCAACATATCCTGTCTAATCTGGATGTATGAGCTTATCTATGACTGGTGAACTGGATGATCTCCAAACAGCCCTTTAAGATGAGTAGCAGTACCCCCCAAGATAGATGGGGATGCAGATTCATACTCATGCATCAAATAATTAAGACAACTCAATAGTTTGGCAAAGTGAGTCCTAACATGCAATGTGATTGGTTATAGGAAGGTAACTTAACATATGTACTATATCTGTATATAGTAACGGGGAGAGGGGATTGGATAATCAATGTCAGGTGGGGCAACTAAGCCCTCCCTTCAAAATGGCCACTATGAACGTCACTAAAAGTACAATGTCCCATTGGCTCTACTCACTATAGGACCCTAGATTACCCAGTCCACTATGATTGGGTTGGCATCAACCCCACTCATACTTTTCTACCTACGTCTAGCAGTACGCAGAAAGAACATCCAGGTGCAGAGAAGCTCGTCTGCACCCCAGCTTCCCATCAATTATGCTACAATCAGTCATCACCTCTGTAGTCATGTTTCAATTACTTCTTCGTAGTTTGGCCTTGAGTCTGCTCTGTGCTCTGAGAACTTTTAAGGAGTATGGGCATGGTGGATGATCCATGCGTAGGTGTGAACGTTTCACTCTTCCATCCTGCCTTTGTCACGTGACTGGATACCGTGAAATCGGCTTTTCTCTGTGTCTTTTCGTATATTTGATTTAATTCTACCAGTTCTACGACGTCTGTGGCTTATCTTGACCTTTCTGAACAGGATACTCTGTTTTCTTCTCCTTAATTGTATCCAATGTCGGCCTATTCCAGCCAGATAAGACCTTGGTTTCTTGGCATGGTCATCCTTTAACTGAGTTTTGCTCTGTCTTGATTCACGATTTTCTTATGTGACACACTCTATCCGAGGACTTTTGTAACCTTTGTTCAATTCTGCTCATATACGTAGTGGATTTTCATTAATACATAAAGTGCTTCTTGAGGGATACACCTGTAAAAGTTGGCGCTTGCCGCAATCTATCAACTATTTGGCATAAGCAAGCTTCACGATTTCTTTGCCTCTTGCAGTTACTTGCATCTGTACACCTTTAAACTAATTAAATATCTTCATGTATGTGGCATAAGTGTCTTCATCTTGACATCAACTTCTTCACCTTGGGCTCAAGATGTCACTTATCCATGGTGTCTTCTCTATATTTCGTCTCTTGTCCGTATTCTTAGGTCATTATCTCTTCTATATGTGAGTCAGTCAGATTTCTTATCATGTCACCATTCATCTTCCTTCCTTATCTTCTTTGCTTCTTCGGGTATTTTAATCAAACAACCGTCATATTGTTTAGAATGTAGGTATGGCTTTTTTAATGGATACCTTACTGTCAAGGCTTTCTTAGGTGTTGGGGATATTTATAGGTGCCGTCATCCTGATAGCTACTTGGCAGAGCCCATGTGCTGCTCTCTGCCGATTTAACTGTTTTTGATACGTCAAATACTTTGGTGTGAACTCAATAGGCAATGGGTGGGGGGCAACTGCAGTGGGGACGATACTAGACACTTCCTCTTCACACCCCCATCTGGGCGATTCACTGACCACTCTCACTTCTTTCTTTGCATCCACTTTTTCTTCATCCTTCACTTTTTTTTCGTCCTCTGGATTCAGACATTTTGGTCTGAAGAGATGCTTCCTTGCGGTCCATATCTTTATTACTTCTTTCAAGCATACTGCTGTTCTCACGTGCTCATCCTTGTTCCATGTCATCAGTTGGCATTCTCCACTTGGACTGCATTAGATCCACCTTCTTACATATTTTCTATGATCTCTTGGCTACAGGAACTTGGTTCCTTCGGTGCATAAATACTGGCCTTTACAAAGTCTCTTATTTCTTCATCAGTTAGGTCTTTGGGCTTCCATCCTGACTCAACATCAATCATGATCTTCATCCCTATGGCTTTCTTTGCAGTCTTCAGGCATTGGGACATTATTAATTTGATCACACAGATCCAAGTAATATCACCAACAGGGCCCCTAGGAACTTGAATGCATCTCCCATCCATTGTGGAATCAATGAAAACAGTGCTCCAAACCAATCGTCATCAACTTCATCTATAATCTGATTCTGTCGTTTTTCAGCATGTCTATGGCCTCTGTTAAGGTTCCATTCTCATCATTGTGTGAGGGTATAAATGTGCAACATGATTCTGCGATATTTGCACAAACACCTCCATCCATAGCTGTGATCATGTCTAAGACATATCTGTTCTGGAGTGTCATCAGCCTGATTGCTCTCAACTCTTCTCTGATTGCATCAAATCCTTTTATGGTCGTGTTGATGGTCTGCAGTAACTCCCATCTGGTTATCTGCAACCATTTAGTATTTGCTCCAACCTGAATTCTTGGCATCAGGATCGTCGTAAACACTGATGAAGTCAGGCTGAACAACCTATGGGATAGCATCGAAAGCTTCTATGGATTTTGCAGAGAAATAGTTTTCCCTCTTGGTTCTCTTCTTAAGTTCCACAGATCTCTTTTTCCTCAGGTGAGCATCTGCTTTCGGGAAACTGTCAATGGTCGCATCATTTTTTGGAATCACCAAGGCTGGAACATGGACATTCACCAATGTATATATACCTCCCCAATTTTCTGGCAATCTTATGTACACCTGGGATCCACACACCCAATAGTGATCCATGATCACTGCAGTACCATGCACCATTCCTGGAACGTCAAAGACTCTACCACAATTGTGATTCTCTCCCATTTTTCTTGTGCCATTATTTCTGAAACAGAATTTAGGGCTCTCTAATGGTATTATCTGCAAGGGTCCTCCTCCTCTGTCCTCGACCCATGTCAGTAGTTTAGCAAGCTTTGGCCATAAAGGCTTGCTTCCATTTTACACTATGTCAATGGTAGCCTGGTAACAACAGATCACTACCCACACTCTGCAGATCACTACTCCCCAGATTCGCATTTGACCACTGTTTTTCCATCTGCAAACTTCTTCTGAAGTCTTTCCTGCAGTCTCCAATTTCTTGTCAACGTCTCTGCTCCTTTTACTCCAGGTTTTTCCTATCTGATCACAATATTCTGTGCTTTGGCACCGTTTCTTGTCTTTATGTCTTGAAAATAATCGTCATCTGGATCTGTTTTTTCAGTTGCCCATTTGAGAGAAGCATCACTTCCCATGAACTGACCTCTGGTCTTGAACATTGCTATATGTGAAAGTCTGCTGTCTGAACATCTATCTTGATAGCTACAAAGATTTTTGACTTTCCCATGTTGTAGGGCAGAAGTGCACATACAAAGCATTCTTCATCCGAAGTTTGCCTTCCAACTTCCTTCATGTGTTGGTACCATATGTTGTTTCCCAAATGTGCTGTGCAGTCCGGCTAATCATTCAATTCATTATTGTCTTCTCGTGTGCTTCTTCTGGCTCTTATTCTTTGGATATGAGCTTCCACAAGCATGTCACACAGTACTTCTGCATAGCTCCTTCTTGCTGGAGGATTCTCAGGCATCTCCATCAATGATCCATGCTTTTCCATCTGTACTATTCGAGTAGGAGAAAGTGCAATAAGCTTCATCCTTTCAACATACCAACTAGGCATGAAAATGTCTTATAATTTCTGTCCGTGTCTTAACTCCAGGCACTGCCCTGATATCATGTCTCGCAGGATCAGGTGTGCTTGCAGGTGTTGTCTCTATTTGCTTATTCTTTAAAGCCTCTTGTCTCTTTATAAGTTCAGCTTTCTTCATTTGTATCTCAACTTCTCTTGGTGTAAAACTTCTCATCGTTGTTTGTCCAAACTTCCCCCATTCTCTGGAATGTGATTCTGAAATCCTTGACACTAGACCAGGTGTATTTGTACTCATTATCTGTGTAGGTGTAACCTTCATCAACCCCTTGTCTGGTTTACTTTGCTGACCCTGTCTCTGGCGTTTCAACTCATTTGCTAAAAGAAGTGTTTGTGTGTGTGTAATTGCTTACCACATCCATTTCAAGCTCAGTCACTATCATTCTTTCTTGGAACAGGAATGACTATCTAAGGTCTGGGCGCTCTTGTGGGTATCATACATACATCCTCAGGTGGGTGCACGGGAACAACACTTTGTACACCTATAAAAAATGCAGTTCTGATTGTTAATGACAGTAATATGATTATGAATATAATGCATGCATAGATAATGCATTTATATGTCATTTTACAGCATTTGTTTCTTGGCCAATATGAATGTCTCTCCTGAGGGAGAACAATGCTACTGCTTTGGCTTCCTATCTCGACCATCTAAGGAAGCAAAAACTGGTTCTTTAATGCATTTTCATTATTATCACTGCTCTCTGGATTCTGCTGTCTCTGCTTCACGGATCAATAGTTCTGGACCAGTTGTCCTCTTAATCGGATAATGGACTGTCTCTATTCTCTGGAAACAGTTCTGTTTTGCAATGCAATGTTCCAACAATGACCTTGGCAAGTCTATAATACGTGTTCCATACAGACTAGTTCCCAGTCTATACCTCACATCTACTTCACTCCAGATGACATGATGCTTCCCTGTCAGCAAAAGTGTATTTCTTGTCAACACTTCCATGATCTGTCCCTCGAATGAAAGTCTCTACACTCTTCTGTGATTTTGATTAGAAGAAAGTGCAACCTGTATTATTATGCTATGTAGAAGCATACTCAAGTTTGTAGTGTTATCTGGATCACAGATCAATGTGAGCACATCAACATTAGCATGTCTCCCAACAAGGTCTGGAAAGTCTCAAATTAAACGAAAAACACTGCATTTGCCAGTCTACGATTCTCTGGTGATTGGGACATTTGTCTTGGCCTCACTGTAATCTGGAAGTAAAAGAAACTGTTCTGCGATCACTGTGAGCAGTCTTCTTACTATGTTTTTGTTACCAGGATCTTGCAAAAACTCTTGTTATGCTTGTAAGTCTCCCCACCAACTACGGGTAGGACCTCAATACCAATTCAAAATAGGTCAGTATGTTTCTGGTGAGGTCACTATTGTGTGACACCATAAGTAAGACCAAACAAAGACTCTGTATTGAATGACTCAGCATACTGTATTCTCTTCCAATTTATATATGCTTGATCAAAATTCAACATAACTTTCTTAGCAAGGCTTCAATATGCCTCAGTCCAAAATCAACAAGCTACTTGTGGCTCAATAAATGCTATTCTCTTCTTTTACCCTGCAACTAGGATGCACAGAGTGTTCGTATTTGTGTCCTTTTTCCTTTATTTTGCTCAAAAGGAAATGTCTTATTACTGGGCCACAACCTTATCACAAAGGTTCCTTGCTTCCTTCTTCCTAGTCATAGATCTCGTCTGCAGGTGCTGTGGTTCTTCCCAGTTGTCTGTAGTCTCTCTGGGTTGGGGTGCAGGCAGAGGGGTCTCTCTGATATATGGCTTGATGTCACCAAGGAAGATCCAAGCTCTTCTTTCCCTGCAACTTGACTGCAGATGGCGTCACATCCTCTACAAAAAAAGGGCCATGGAACCTTGGCTCGTCCCACATTTTCCTTGTGCGATTCCGAACTAGGACGGTATCCCCAGGGTATAGTTGAGGTACATGCAACTCTGGAACCTTGTCTGTTGTAGTATCTCCTGTGTTGTGTACTGCCCTACACCCCCCGAATCCCTGAAGCGGTCCGGAAATTACAGAAAAACTGGAAGTAATACAGTTCATGTAGTTTTGCATTTCCAATCCTAGCACTTCTGTTGGCTGAGCATCACATCTAGCTCTAGTTTGAGTCATTAACGGCGTCCGCATTCTTCTGCCCCTCACAATTTCATGTGGCGTAAGATGGTGGTCAGAACCAGGCTGGTTTTTGAGTGTATACAATGCCAGTGGAAGGCAGTGCAACCATCCTTTCTTCAGAGTAAGCTTCAACTTGGCTATCCTTTCCTTTAACAAGCCGTTGAGCTTATCGCATATGCCATTCCCTTGCGGATGATACACCGATGAAAACGTCTGCTTTATACCAAGCAACAAGCTGATCTGTTCAAATACTGCGTTAACAAAACGAGGACTGTTATCTGACCTCATCACTTCACAAACTCCCCATCTGGGAAACACTTCCCTTACCAAGAATTTGGCTGCACAGGTAGAGTCTGGGTGTCTACATGGACCTGCTTCTATCCATCTAGAGAATGGACACGCCACAACAATTAGATACCTATACCAGTTACATACTTGAATCATATCGACATAGTCGATATGCAAGTGCTGAAAAGGACCATTAGGCCTTGGGATCACGCCTCTGATCACACGTAGTGTGTGCCCAGCCGTAAATTTCGGACAAGCTATGCAATTTATCATGAAAAATGCAACATGCTCTGTTAGGATCGGTACAGACCTGTCTTCGGAATTGGTTGCTGCTAGATTCTCTCTTGTTAAATGTGCTGGATAGTGTAACTGTCCAGTAATAGGCATTACTGGTTTACCAGTGCTGTCCTGTCGCCACAGAGACTCAGAGGGGTTTAAAGAACACCCTCTTCACTTCCAAAGGTCCTCTTCTTCCTGTGGTGCCTCATTAACTGTATTTGACATGTTACTATAGCCTTCCGGCTCAAGTCTCACAACAATCGTTTTCTCATGCACATCAGGCATTCCCACATCCATCATCATTTCATCTTCAGTTGCCACACGCTTGGCTTCAGCATCTGCTGCTTGATTTCCGTGTGAAATAAAATCTGTCCCTTTCGCATGGGCTGCGCATTTTACGACTACTATGCCCACTGGGAGTTGTAGTAGCTTAATAAGCATGTCCAATAAGGCGGCGTGCTGTACTGGTGTGCCGTCCGCTCAGAGGTAGCCCCTCCTTTTCCAGCACGCTAAGCCTGTGTGCACTGTCTATGTAACATAGACAGAGTCACTGTACACTGTTACTTCCTGTCCTGGTCTGCGTGATTCTAAAGCGCGAGTATCAACGCCAATAATTCTGCAGCCTGTGCTGAATGAGGGTAAACATGCATTAATAAGTACTCGAAATTCCCCATTTGCCGTGTTCTTCACCACAGCTGCACCTGTATATCTTTGTCATTTTGATTGATCCTAGAAGAACCGTCAATGAAGATGATTTCTCCTTCTGCCAATGCATTTTCTTTTACTCTGGGGATCTCATCATAGAATTCTTCATAGTTCACGCAATCATGTATTGGCTCTCCTTCTGTAACTGGCTCTGCTATAAACATAGCTGGGTTCACTATTCTGCAGCAAACTATTTTAATTGCTGGATTTCATATGGCCACTTCATAAGCAGAAGCTCTTTGTGATGTCAATGTACCTTTTGGTTTCTATAAAATGGCAAATAATGCATGCTCAACGAATAACTTCATTGGGCACCCCATTACAATGGTTGTAGCTTTCTCCTTGGCGAACGCGGTAGTAGCCAAACTTTGTTCGCACAGGAAATAACCGCATCACTGGGTCTAAAATCCCACTGTAGTATATGCCAGGGGCTTGTACCCCAATGTGGTTTTCTGTGTAAGGACTGCTGCATTAACAGTACCATCTGTGTGTGAAAACAGGTAGAATTCCTCTGCAAAATTGGGAATCCCTAAAACTGGTGCCGTGCAAATGGCTTCCTCCATGGCCTTAGTCCACACAATTCTTTCTTTCTTTGCCTGTTCTTTCTTTAAGGCTTGTAATAAGGACCTGGTATAAGAGCCTGGTATAAGAGCTGTAGTCGAAGTCCCATGCCCTGACATAATCCTAGAAAACTTTGCATTTGTTTTATCGTGTGTGGTTTAGCAGTTTTCAAAATAGCTTCAGCTCTTTCAGGAGTAACCTTCTTTCCCTCATGTGAAATCAATTGGCCTATGTACAACACCTCTTGTTGACAATACTGTAACTTCTCCTTGTCAACTTTATATCCTTTTTCAGAAAGTGTAGTCAATAACTCAATGTCTGCACTCTTCCTCTGTTATGCTGCAAACTAGAATGTCATCCACGTATTGCAAAACAACACTCTCTAATGGAATGTTGCTCAAGTCCATCTGTAGGACTCTATTGAAAATCAAAGGCGACTCACAATAAACTTGAGGCAGCCTTGTGCTTTTCAGACGAACCTGTCTGAATGTGAAAGATGTCAAATCTCGTGAGTCTTTGTGCAATAGGATTGAGATAAATTCATTTTTCAAATCAATCACCGTGAAATAACATGCCTCAACAGGTATGTAACAAAGAATTCTAGACGTGTTAGGGACTAGAGGGAACTCAGCCTCTAATATCTGGTTTATCATCCTTAAATCTTGTATTGAACGCCAAGACCCTCCCTTTGATTTTTTGATCGGATAAACCGAAGTATTGCATGAAGACTCGGACGTCACTAAGAACCCTTGATCCATCATGGCAGAAATTGTCTTGAAATCCCTTCATCTGCCTCGCTAGACATGGGATATTGTCTTGCTCTTGGTAAAATTGCTCCTGGTTTCAATTTAATCTTCACTTCTCTAACTCGTTTCAATAAGCCTACGTCATAACGGCCTGAAGTCCATACTGAGACAGGCACCTTTGCCATGTCGTCATCAAAATATTCAGGAGTTTTTGTGCCAGCATCATACTCTGGGGCACTTCTCTTAATGTTCACCCAATAAATGAGGTTTACCTCAAATGCCATCTCATCCTCACCTAGTTGTTCTTCAAACAGATAGTCATCCGTGACGTCAGTCAATCTGTAACCTTCCCCAATGGCGTTTATTGTGCACCATTGTCTGCCTTCAACATCACAGCCATCAAGCAAAGCCATCACTCCTCGCACTTTGGCTGCTTACATTGTTAAGGGAAACACTTGTCCCTTTTCCTCATGCATAGGCATTCTAGATCTGAATATAAACTCATCTGGGGTTCTCATTGTTCTGTCTGAAAGGCCTGGTAGCCATGACATTAATATGCGCACAACATATGCGAATATCTCAGGTTCTAATGGAATCTCTCTCATAGCCATTTGTCCTGCGTATGCTCTGATCATTTCGCACACATTTAAATAATGAATTCCTGGAGTTGAACACACTATATCCTCTTCCGTGAACGAGATTGTCATATTTAACGTTGTCATTAAATCTCATCCAAATATATTGACAGGTGTTTGTCTCGAATACAATAGTGGCACTTTCATGTCACATTCTCCTACAGAAACTTGAAGTTCTTTTGTGAAAGGAACACAGCTTGTGGCTCCTGTAAAACCTTGGGTATTCATGGCGTTGTCGGATAAGGAAAACATGCCTTCACGTGTACACGAGCGTGTTGCACCTGTGTCCACTAGGAACGGATATTCTTTATGCCCTATAGTGACATCTACCCTTGGTTCCTCGTGAGGGTTTGGTGTCACCGATAGGATGGAACACATCAGGTCTCCCAGTGAGCTGTCCTAGTCCATGTACAATTTCGTCCCACAGTTAGTGAATGGATTTCCTCCATCACCAGTGGCATTTCCTGCTCTAGAGTTCAATACATGTCCTGTACCTGTAGTCTGTAGAAGTTGCATCGGGGACTGTTGAGACTGCCCTTGCGGGAAATTGGTCACAGTCTGCTGTGGTTGCAGGTTTTGCTGCACTATCAGCGCTTGCTGCTGTACAGTTTGGTTCTGCGCAAATCCATCTCCATCCTGCTGCGAAAAACGCAGGTAAATTCATCATCCCCCCTCTTGTAAATTGGTCATTTTGCACCATTCCTTGACTCCTACACATACGCGCTAGATGCCCGATCATCCCACACGTCAAACACGGTGGCGGTGGTCTGATCATTTGCTTATTTTGCATATTCTGATTCCTGCCTTGCATATTCTGAAAGCCTCCTTGATTATTTTGCCATCGCCTTCCTCAGTAGCCTCTTCCCCTTGGGCTGAACCCATTATTACTTTGATCGAACTGCCTTTGATTATTGATCTGCTGCGTATTGGATTCATCTGTGCTAGTTAATATTGCCCCTTCAATGGAATATTTTGACAATTTTGTCTGCACTCATTTGGCCTCTTCGCCTTTCCGTCCATCATTCTTCCTGCGATTTTTCTCTTGCAGCAGTCTGCAATAATGCGCAATGGTCAGTTTAATTTCTGACCATGGCTTAGCTTCGATTCCTGCCAACTTCTTGAGCTGCAACTGTTCTGGCAGACCTTGACATAATATATGGTAAAACACAGGTATAGATTTCCCCCAAGATTCATGAGTTTTCAATACCCATGCGCCTTGAAACGTCTGAATGTAAAGAAACAGATCATCTCCCTCTTTCATTTTACGCGCCATTATAGCTCCCTTGTCAGAAGTATCCGGGTATAGCACTCGAAGCGCTTTCAATACCGTGGTTCTGCAATTGTTAAACGGCAATCCGTCATGCGCTATATTAACTGCAATCACACCAGGGTAACCTGCATGTGTCCAAACATCACCAGCTCTGTCACCAAGTATGGCGATCAAAAGACCCTTGATATCCCCTATAGCCAAAATATTACCTCCGTCATTTTGTTAACTCGTGTATCCATTTCCCAGCTCCAGATGTCAATATTGGGAACTTGTTTTTTAGATTCTCTCTATCCATTTGTGGCCATGGCATATACTGTAGCCTTGTCCCTCCCTTCCCTAATAAGGGAAACTGACACACTAAACTCCTTTTCTTCTCTCATCATTTGTCCGTCTACCGCAGGGGTAATAGTCCCACATCGCCGTCTGCCTGGCAATGTCCTTAGGCTGCTTACATATGGCGGAGGAGACACCTCCCTCTGACCGTGTGGCAGTCCTTCATGCCGATCTAACTGTCACCGACCCTGGCACTTTGGATGTGGACGCGGTTGAATCCAACCATCTTATTCCTTTACCCCTAGAGAAACAACTCTCGCGACCTCGCTCTGTGTCTTTCTTCTCCTTCACAGGCTTCCCTTTCTTCGTCTGATATTGCCTATGCCCAACTTGTGCAGCTTCTCTCACCTTCCTCATTTCTATTTAGAGTGAGCCTATCTAACAACAGCTCTCTATGCCTGCTGCTGCGTGAAGTGTCCTCAGTATCGTACAACAACTGAGTGCTTTCAAGGCGCTCATCCTTTTCCTTTCCTTGGGGTACTTTTTCTAGTCCCATCTCATCATATATTCTATAGATTGTCTCTCCGATACTTCTGGTGTCGAAGTCATCTTCTAGATTTACTCTAGACTTGCTTGGTACTGACTCGTACTCAGAAAAGAATTCTTATATAGCTTCCCATTGTAGCACTGGATCGGGTTTTCCAACCTCCCTTTCCAGATACTCGAGAGCACGCATTCTCCGTCTTTGCTTGCGTTCTATGTCGTCATCAAATTCTCTACGCTTCCTCGCTTTCTCTAACCCGGCCTTCCTCTTTTATCCTAATATCTCTTTGTTCATTTGCCCTTCATATTTCCTCATCTGTCAGTCTTTTTATTCTCTTCTCTCGTATCTTTTGTTGTTCTTCTATTCTGCTTTGTTCTATTCTTTCCTGATCATCAGCTGTTCTCTGCTTATTATCGCGTTTTGTTCTTCCGCCTTTTCAGGTTTTCTGGCCTGTTCATCATGGTATAACTGCGCTCGTTTCTGCCTATCCTTTTTTCCCGCCCCTTCATCTCTCAATCGTCCTTTCTCCTTATCCTTACTCTCTTGTTCGCGTCATTCTCCCCTTTGTCTGATGTCCTCAATGCCTTTACCATCCAGTTTCAATAAAATCTGACCCCCCATCCATTTGTTCTGTATGAGTGCCATCTCATCAGTTCTATCCTCATCTCCTTTCCATCTTTTTACCTCTCTTCCTGTACCTAGAGATGTACTTGCTTGGGCTTCATCACATTTTTTCCTTTTCGCGTCTCTCCTTGTCCCTCAGGACTTTGGAAGGGATATTGCTTTCCCTCTCCTTCTCTGGGCTTTCGTCACTACTTTGCGTAGGTGACTCATATGACGGGTTGCTATATCCCTTTGCTGCTTTAAGTTCTCTTAGTGGGTACAATCCTTCGTCTTTACTAGTTTTGTTTTTTATTTCAGACGGGGCGGGTGGCACAGAAGGCTCTTCACACTCCCTGTTTTCTATATATTCAATATCCAATCTAACGGCGGCGCCTCCTCCCTTTCTTCCTGGTACATCTTCCAAAGTTCTAAACATGCGAGGTGGTTGTCTAACTTTTTGCCAGCGTACGTAGCATGTAAATATGTTGTCATGTGCTGCAGGACCGTTTTAGATAGCGATCTCCTTGGGGCCACGGCATAAACATTTTGTCTGCGGCCCCTTTAACCCATTCCGCACTGTCCTGTTTAAGTTTAGGTGCGTATTTTGGCAACTGTTTGCACATGTGTATTAACAGAGTGATGTCTTCCATGCTTGACTTGTTTATCCCTTATTCATATAACACTTGCTTATTTTTTCACTTCACAATTGCGTTTCAAAAAACAATATGAACGAGCACCAATCGTCACAAGCTCCAATCCTGTTTTTTCAACAATATTTTTGTTTACTTTAATCTTGCTAAAAAACAACCATCAATTCATGTCATGCAACAATTTCCTTATACAAATCATTCAATTGGCATACCTTTTTTCCACAAAAAATGGTTTTCAACTATGTCACATGGGCGAAATACTGCCAATTCACCAAATCTGTCTCTATATGCACCAACTTTAGACTGATCCAATTCTAGATACTGAATTATCTACATATCACGCCCAATAAAATCACCAAATTCGAACCCACGACTAAACCAGAATGCCCTAAATGCCAGACCCAAGGGGCAAACTCATTTCACATGTATTGGGACTGTCCCCAGATCAAAAAGTTCTGGTGCAAAGTGGCCGAGACAGTGAGTGATATTATCGGTCTCCAAATTCCAGCAACCCCATTAAAATACCTACTCCGCGACATCGGGAAGGTCTCATTTAAAACATGTTGACTTGTTGCAATTGCAGGGGTGGTCGCTAAAAGGTGCATCCTTAGGGCCTTGTTAGGCAAGAACCCCTCCCACTCGGCAAGCTTGGTTCAGAGACTAAATACATGTGCAGGAAACTGAAGAAATATATGTTAAAAATGTGGTGCCTACCAGTAGACCAAAAGATATTTGGGCCACACTGAGGAGATCTCTGTACATATCCCCCAACACGTCAGAAAACGAGTCAACCTGTTCCGACAACGATCCGACCAATAGGACTACATGAATATCTCTGAGATCATACCGAGAGCACAAATAGTCACCTACACGAACAATACAAAGTGGACCTTAACTCGATATTGCATATTCTGTTGTATGTTAAATTTGAATACTTTCAATACATGTCAGATATCTGTGATGCACTTGACAAATCTCAAAATAAAGGTTTTAAAAAAAAAAAAATGATGACATCACGATTTTATTCAAACACATAAAACAAACAGACAAACTCTGGCCGGCCACATAAATCTTATGCCGTCTGCTCTCTCGCATTTTACCCCTATGTTTATTCCGACATGGAATTTAAGCCCACCTCTTCGGATTGCCTTTAATCAATCCGGTCTTCTACATCATCCTATCAATCAGAGCTTTTGTTAGGCAGAATCCTGTGCAGTTCCCTTGGGGTCCACTGCAAGAAGATTAAGACTACAGGAGTAAGCAGTAAACCCAATTGGTAGCAGTCTGTACCACCCAGATTTACCTGGTAGCTGTGGCAGAGCAGTCACACTTCTCTCAAGAAGAGTTACGCAGTATACAGAGGATACACAGTAGGGCTAAAACACAGTAGAGCAAGCAAACACTGACCAGAGCTTGGTATCAAAAGTATATAATTATTTATTTAACACACACTTAAGGAAATACACTGGCACTATAAATCAAAGCAAGTTCAAACACAATCAGAAATGTATACACACCTCCCTTAAGAATTATTAGACAAGTCTAAGTCAAAACCCCACTATTTGTAAAAACAGGTGCGAGAGCCTAACTTAGATGGCACTCCAATAACTAAGTAAAAGGGAGAGAAAAAGGCAGGTCATGAGAATAAAACAGTTCCCAACACTTGTATAAGACCAAAACAAGTTAGTGAAGGCAGAGTCTACTGTAGAGCCAAAGTTCATAGGCCAGGCCCACTTTAAATGGAGCAAGGTGAAATGTGCCCAAAACCACACATTTTAGAAATGCATTCAAGTCTTTGTAAAAAATGTTCAAAAGAGGTTGGGTTGATTCAGAAGGTAAAGTTAGAAGGTCTGGGGGCCAACCCAGTTGGAAAGCCAAGGATTTAAGGGTCACCTTTAGCAAACCGTAAAAAGGGAGACCAGGTGGAACACAGTACCTTTAAAGTTGAAGAAGCTCCAGCGGTGGCAGTTGTTCCTGGCAGCGGGTGCAGTTCGTGATTTCGACCAGGGGAAGAGAAGGTCTCGTTGAGGAGGAAACCTGGAGTCGTTGCACTGCCCAGGGAAGAGACTAGCTGCAGAGTTCGTCGGTTAAAAGGTGCGTTCCTGTTATTCGCGGTCACAGTGGTGAAGCTTGGCTATCCGGCCGCCGGGGTGCTTGGCACGAGCGATTCGATCAAGAGACGTCCTGGAAGGCGAAATGGCGAACTGGTTGATCCCACCAGCTCAGAGGAAGAAGACTCTTTCAGCAGAAGATCTTTTTGTCGTCGGGAAAGTGGTGAGGTCGTTGCAGCAGGGCTCCACCGGTGGTGTCGTCATTGCAGATGGCTCAGCTTCTCCCCTCTTTGGATTTCTTCAGTCCTGTGGCCACCTCTGAAGTTCCAGTCCCAAAAGCCCTGCTTTTCTGCAGAAAAATCCCCCATTCAACAGCCTAGCTGTCACTCATACATGCTACGTGGTGAGCCAGGCGGCTCACCACTGGGCCAATCAGAACAGAGTGCGACTTGGGTTGCTAAGGCAACGCAGTCTAGGGTGCCAATACTCCCACCCACACATCCTGTGGAACCCAGACAGAGTGGCACCAGTTGGAGGGCTTCTGTGGAGAAGCCCGCCAAAAAGTGGAACAAAGGGCCTGACCACCTTGGTTGGAGTTACAGAGACGGACACGAACGCCATTTTAGAAAAGAGTTCTGGCGAAAAGACCCAACCGGTGATTTTATATTAAATAAACCGGCAGTATCTTTATCATTGCACCAAAAAGTGGTTTGTTTAAAATCAATGGGAAAATCCCATAGGAAATATTGCAGTGGAATATTTTGCGTAGTAACCACTGCCACCAGCCAGAAACTCGACAAGGGGGGACTGGACAGTGCCCCCTTGGAAACAGACTCAGGGGCAATCTAATTAACCCCTTCCAGTACTTCCACAATATGATGGTTTGTACTGGTTCTGTTCACAATTTTGGACTAGTAAAGCCAATGGTGACTTTACATGCCCTGGGAGACAGTAGTCAGTCCCAGGGTATGGAGTCTATGTTTGGGGGTCACTATGACACCCCTGTGTTACTGCACTGAGGGTGCTGTGTAACACATACACTAAAAACAGATGATACCCTATGGAGTAAAAAGACCCCATAGCCCGTAAGCACACAAAAAGTCAAAGACATACCTCAAATCATGCCTAAGATTGGGAGGAAGAGAGTCTCACTCTTAGCAGGAGAAAAAAAAAAATACAGCAAAGCTGCTGGGGGTCTCACTACGTTTGGGAAATTAGCCTTATAAGAGAATTCTCCCTAACAACTTTATATAAGGGCTTCTTCTAGCATTCTTCAAAATCTAGGAACTGGGCGTATACTCTTATCGCGGCCACACTCGCGATAACTCTTTATATTAATCGGCCACACTCGAGTCAATATCTTTATATATATATATATTCTGACGTTATATTTTATCCCGCCTCCTTCCGTTATCTTCCCTTACTTGTTTTCCAAGTATGCATGCTTTCCCAAAATCTTCAGTCTTTTTTCCTCACCGTTCACATGTCTCATCTACGGACGCTCAGGATCACCGCCTTCGTTACTGCCTCTCTGTGCCGCTCGTCCGATCCGCTACTTGTAGAAGTTGGAAGGGGTTTTGGGGGAAAGCAAGGAACCAGTCACACGTAACCTGCAGGGTTTTTTAATGAATCTATCCACTATCTACAGGGAGCTTCTGGTTCTATCAGCCGGATGGCAAAGGACATGCGATATAGCAGCGGGCCCGAAGTTACTTATGTCGACGGTCGATGGGTATCTTTATCTAATTGAACCATCTAACTCTGCTACCAAGTGAACTGGATGATCTCCAAACAGCCCTTTAAGATGAGTAGTCGTACCCTCGAGATAGATGGGGTTGCATATTCATACTCCTGCATCAAATAATTAAGACAACTCAATAGTTTGGCAAAGTGAGTCCGTTTAATGACATGTTCATAAAACGGGGAGTACAACGAACATCAGCAATCGCTCGATCTTCTAGCTCTCTTAACTTTTAGAAAAAACAATATTTATAGCAAAAACTTGTCATTGCTGACATACAACCTGCGCACGTACGAACGTCAACTTATGCGGCAATCTTAAAAACCTAACATGCAATGTGATTGGTTATAGGAAGGTAACTTAACATAGGTACTATATCTGTATATGGTAACGGGGAGAGGAGATTGGATAATCAATGTCAGGTGGCGCAACTAAGCGCTCCCTTCAAAATGGCCACTATGAAAGTCACTAAAAGTACGACGTCCCATTGGCTCTACTCACTCTAGGACCCTAGATTACACAGTCCCCTATGATTGGGTTGGCATCAACCCCACTCATACTTTTCCACCTACGTCTAGCAGCACGTAGAAAGAACATCCGGGTGCAGAGAAGCTTGTCTGCACCCCAGCTTCCCACCAATTATGCTACAATCAATTATCACCTCAGTAGTCCCTTGTCAATTACTTCTTTGTAGTTTGGCCTTGAGTCTGCTCTGTGCTCTGAAAACTTTTAAGGAGTATGGACATGTCGAGGATCCATGCGCAAGTTTGAAAGTTTCACTCTTCCAGCTTGCCTTTGTCACGTGACTGGACACCGTGAAATCGGCTTTTCACTGTGTCTTTTTGTATATTTGATTTCATTCTACCAGTTCTCTGACATCTGTGGCTTATCCTGACCTTTCTGAACAGGATCCTTTGTTTTCTTCTCCTTAATTGTATCCAATGTCGGCCTATTCCAGCCAGATGAGACCTTGGCTTCTTGGCATGGTCATCCTTTAGCCCAGTTTTGCTGTGTCTTGATTCTCGATTGTCTTGCTGCGACACACTCCATCTGAGGCCTTTTGTAACCTTTGTTCAATTCTGCTCATATACTTAGTGGATTTTCATTCATACATAAAGTGCTTCTTGAGGTATATACTTGTAAACGTTGGTGCTTGCCGCAATCTATCAACTATGTAGCATAAGCAAGCTTCACCATTTCTTTGCCTCTTGCAGTTACTTCCATGGGTACACGTTTGAACTAACTAAAAGTCTTCATCATGTATGTGGCATAAGTTTCTTCATCTTGACATCAACTTCTTCACCTTGGGCTCAAGATGTCACTTATCCATGGTATCTTCTCTATATTTCGCATCTTGTCAGTATTCTTAGGTCATTATGTCTTCTATATGTGCGTCAGTCCGATTTCTTATGACGTCACCATTCATCTTCCTTCATTATCTTCTTTGCATCGTCTGGTATTTTATTCAAACAACTGTCATATTGTTTATAATGCAGGGATGGCTTTTTTAATGAATACCATACTGTCCAGGTTTTCTCAGGTGTTGGTATATTAATAGGTGCTGTCATCCTGATAGGTACTGGGCACAGTCCATGTGCTGCTCTCTGCTGATTTAACTGTTCTTCATACGTCACATACTTTGGTGTGAACTCAATAGGCAACTGGAGCGGGGACGAACCTCGACACTTCCTATTCACTGGTCTGAGCCTTTTTGCCATGATTCCTGTAAGAATCTTTCCATCTTGGCTCAGTAACGAAAGGGGTCTGTACGAGCCGAATTCGGTATCCGGCTTATCTGGATTTAAGAGGGAGATAATTATCGACTCTCAGGGACCGGGCAATCTGCCCTTGTCCAGCGCTTCATTCAGCATTGCTCGTAATGGTGGAAGGATTTCAGCCCTATATTCTTTATAAAATTCACCTGGGAGCCCATCTGTTCCTGGGCCTTTCCAGGTCGGTAGTTCCCTTATTACATTCTCCAGTTCTTATAGCGTGACGGGTACCTCCAGGCTGTCTCTTTCCTCCTTACTGAGTTTGGGCAGACAGATCTCGGTCAGTGCATGCTGTATATTCAGATCATCCCCCTCTGTGGTCTCTTTATACAGGTGTGTATAGTAGTCATAAAAAAGTGTGTTCACCTCCTCTTGGGTCTCCCACAACTTTCCGTCTTTCCCTTTCACTGCTATAATGGTCTGCTGTGTGGTCTAATTTTTATACAGCTAGGCTAGCAATCGTCCTGGCTGTTCACCCTCTGCATGCTGTCTCTCAATGTATTTCCTGTAGCTTAATTTGCCCAACCTTTCCCAGTGTTCCCTACATTCCTGTTGTAGGCGGGACACCTCCTGGCCTCTTCTAGGGACCTTTTTCCTGCTAGCATTATGGTTTCTAGTCTTTTTTTGTAAATAACATCTTGCATTCCTTTCGACTTAGCAGTAGCCGCTCCTCTTACCACTACTTTAAAAGCCTCCCACAGTCTACCAGCTGAGTCTACGCTGCCAGTGAAATACTTGAAATATTCTTTCACCTCATCTCTCAAATGTTCTCAGAACCCTGTATCTTTCAGTGCTTCAACCCAGAGTCTCCATGTCAGGATTCTGGCACGGGGGGGGAAGAACTTGCCAAGTCACAAACAGAGGAGCAAGGTCTGAAAGGACCCAAGCTTTATACTCAGCCTGTGTGATCTCACTCAGTGTTTCCTCCCCTACGAACACAGTCTGATCTCATGTATAGATTCTGCAGGGCAGTGTAAGGAGTATACACGGTCTTGCGGGTGCAGTTTTCTCCATACATCTGCCAACTTAAATGTGCGCAACAATGTTTTTAAAGCTTTGGCTGAGGGGGGGTTGGATGGACAAATTTATCATCTGATCCATCTCTCGTCGGGTCCATCATACAATTAAAATCTCCCCATATCAGCGCACAATCCCTACATGAACTAATATTGGGATATAGAGATCTGAAATAAGCGGCACTATCTTGATTCAGGGCATTCATATTAATAAGGCATATTCGCTTATTTTCAACCAATCCCCGAAGTATTATCATCCTACCGTCTTCATCTAGGAAGGTGTGAAGGATCTTGAATGGGAGTGTCGGTGCCACCCACATTAGGACCCTGCTAGCATACACGGAGTATGTTGAGCCCAAGGCCACCCCTGTCCATTTCCGTGCTAATGTGTCTTGTCTATCTTTGGTCAGATGAGTTTCCTGCAGAAGGGTTATATCTATTTTCTGGGGTCTCAAATATGACATAACCCCGTGTAAAGACTGGAGGGGGGTGTCTGTACTCCTGCTCTCTATACATGGCAGAGGATGGGCACAGAGGACCCCAGCCAAGATTCTATATAGGGTAGAGCAGGTCGAGCAATCAAGGCCTAGCTTCTCAGGAGGTGATGCAGGCTGGTTCTTAAGTACAGTGCAGTCCCCAGTCACCCACAAAGGAATGTCCACACACTGTATTAGTGAAAACAGTCTTTATATAATTAAGGTTCAAGGTTAT
Source organism: Ambystoma mexicanum (assembly GCF_040938575.1). Lineage (NCBI taxonomy): Eukaryota > Metazoa > Chordata > Amphibia > Caudata > Ambystomatidae > Ambystoma > Ambystoma mexicanum. The sequence continues at coordinate 618,849,131 of NC_090922.1, read as the reverse complement.
ATACACAATCACAATAACTCACTTTGTGCTCAGTTAATCTACAATGGCAAATATATACAGTTCTAAGTGGTACCACAATTATCATCAGATTTCATTAAAGTGCATCAATGGTACTCTGGTCAAATGTCAGACAAATCAATGAATAAAGGTAACCAACAATAGACATAGGAGGAAAGCAGTTGGTTAGAACACTTGGCACAATACTGGCCCCTACCACTAGACACAGTTCTGTGTGGAGATCCCCCCCCCCCAACCTAGCCAACATGTGAAATAAATATATAGTACAAGCCCAGTCCATGTATTGTTCAATTAGTCTTATTTCCTTCTAAAGTGTTTCTACCACCCCAAAGCACCTGGAATAGCAGAGTTCTTTGAGGAGGCATCGATGGATCCTTTTTGAGTGACTCCCTTTAAAGCAGGAGCCACAGATCGTCAATGGGACTCAAAGGTGGTGAACTTGGTGTTGATGATCCTCAATGAAGTTTGGTGGCGTCTAAGCAGCAGCTTCGGTCCTGGTGGTGCTCATCGACGAGTCAAAGACGCCTGCAAGGATGAGGCGTGCGGGGCACCTCCATTTCGATAGTTCAGGACCGCAATGAGTTTGTGAAGAACTTTGGCTCAGCAAGGGCGTTGAGTCGTTCGGTGTCACTACAGTCTTTGGGTGGCGGGAAACCCACTGGCGGATGCGCCTCGGCGCATCCTGGACCATCTCTGGCGGGATAAGGCCGACGGCGGTGCGGACAGGTGCGTCCAGGAATCAAATGCCTTAATCAACGGAGCGTTGTGGCTCTGGTCGTCAATGGCACAGCGACCAAGTGTTAGGGAGAATTCTCTGTTAAGGCTAATTTCCCAAACCTAGTTAGTCCCCCAGCAGCTTTGCTGTGTTTTTGGGGTTTATTTTCTTCTCCTTCTAAGAGTGAGACTCTTTCTCCCACTCTTAGGGCATGATTTGAAAATGTCCTTTGACTATGTAATGTGTTTTATGGGCTACGGGGTCTTTTACTCCATATGGCTTCATGTGTCTTAGGTATGTGTGTTACACAGCACCCCAGGGCAGTAACACAGGGGTGTCATAGTGACCCCCAAACTTAGACTCCAAAGCCTGGGACTGACTACTGTCTCCCAGGGCATGTAAAGTCATCATTGGCTTTACTAGTCTCAAATTGTGAACAGAACCAGTACAAACCATCATATAGTGGAAGTACTGGTAGGGGTAATTCCATTGCCCCTGGGTCTATTTTCCAAGGGGGCACTGTCCAGTCCCCCCCTTGTCGAGTTTCTGGCTGGTGGCAGTGGATACCACGCGAAATATTCCACTGGAATATTTCCTATGGGATTTTCCCATTCATTTTAAACGCACCACTTTTTGGTGCAATGTTAAAGATACCGCTGGGTTATTTATTTAATATTTATTCCCCGATTGGGTCTTTTTGCCAGGACTCTGTTTTAAAATGGCATTTGTGTTTGCCTCTGAAACTCTAACCCAAGTCGAGCCCTTTGTTCCACTTTTTGGCGGGCTTCTCCACAGAAGCCCTCCAAATGGTGCCACTCTGTCTGGGGTCAACAGGATGTCTGGGAGGGGGATTAGGCACCCTGGACTGAGTTGCCTTGGCAACTCAACTCGCACTCTTGTGTTATTGGCCCAGTGGTGAGCCGCCCGGCTCACCACTTATGTTTGAGTGACAGCTAGGCTGATGAATGGGGGTTTTGCTGCATAAAAGCAGGGCTTTGGGGACTGGAAATTCATAAGTCGCCACAGGACCTAAAGAATCTGAAGAGGGGAGAAGCTGAGCCATCTTTAACGACGACACCACCGGTGGAGCCCTGCTGTACGAAACTCACCACTTTCCCGACGACAGGGGAGATCTTCTTCCAGGAGAGTCTTCTTCCCTTTGAGCTATTGGGACCAACCAGTTCACCTTTTTCACCTTCCTGGATCGTCTCGTGGTCGAATCGCCCGTACCAAGCACCCCGGCGGCCGGATAGCCACGCTTCGCCACTACCACGAATAAAAGGGTAGTACCTTTTAACCGGGAAACTCCGCGGCTGGTTTCTTCCCTGGCAGTGCAACAACCTCCAGCTTTCCTCCACGTCGAGATCATCTCTTCCTCTGGACGAAGCCCCGACTTGCACCTGCTGCCAGGAACAACTGCCCCTGCTGGAGCTTTCTCACCATTTCAGGTACTGTGTCCCGCCTGGTCTCCCTTGCAACAGACTGTCCAAGGTGTCCCGTAAATCCTTGACTCTCTATCCTGGGGTGACCTCGGACCTGCTAACATTACCTTTCTGACTTGATCCAACCTTTTTTGACTTTTCTGCAAAGACTGAGTGCATTTCCACTGTGTGATCTTGGGCACATTCCGCCTTGCTCCCTCCAAGAGTGGGCCTGGCCTATGAACTTTTTGCTCTACAGTAGACCCTGCCTTTCTTGACTTGCTGTGGGTTCTTAAAAGTGTTGGTACTGTGTTTTCCTATTCTGCCTTTTCTCTCCCTTTTTAAACAAATTATTGGAGTGCCATCTACGGTTATGCGCTCACCTCTGTTATGCTAACTAAGTGGTGTCTTAACCTAGACTTGTCGAATAATTAACTACGGAGGTGTATATACCTATAGTGACTGTTTGAACTTGCTTGACATATTAGTGCCAGTGTAGTTTTACAAGTGTGTTTTTAAATAAATAATTATATACTTTTATACCAAAGCTCTGGTCAGTGTTTGCTTGTGCTACTGTATTTTTAGCCCTATTGTGTATACTCTATATACTGCCTAACTCTTCTTGAGAGAAGTCTGACTGCTCAGCCACAGCTACCAAGTAAATCTGGGTGGTGCACACTGCTACCAATTGGGTTTACTGCTTACTCCTGTAGTCTTAAACATTTTGCAGTTGTCCCTAAGGGAACTGCACAGGTTTCTGCTTAACACCAAGCAGTCCCGGCTTCTGGGCAGCTAACTTCAACGGGCCTCCAGCGGTTATAGAAAACCTGCGAACCAGACGACGGTGGATGACTGTCCGGTGCTTCTCTTCATTTCTCGTCGGCGGTCCCCGTCTCACAGTCTTTAGTAGGCTGACTTCCAGGGTGCTTCGGCGAAGGTTAGCAGTGCACGATGATCCCTCGTAGCTCGGGAAGAGGGTGCCTAACCAGGTCCTCTCTGGATAAGTTCCTGAAGACACAGCAGCTTTCAGATCGACGAAGTAGAGCAACAGCAACACTTCTCTTCCAGCAGCGTTTTAAGGTTAAGCTTCAGTTTCAATTCCAGTTTCAACTCCAGCTTCTGAACAATTTCTAGCAGTGAGAGGCCCCCAGATATACTGTTGATCTCCCATTAATTCTGCTGGGTCACACTCGGGCAACCAATTACTCAGAAGGGCATTCAGACAGTCAGCCAATCAGGCGCACGGTGCACTTAGGCCATTCTTCTCCATCCAGACACTCAACACAGAATGTGGATTAGGACAAGTACCATGCCATTCAACACTACACACTGCATTCATACCAGTTTCGGGCAAGGCTGTCTCAGTCATTGTGTCAAACACCAGATACTAGACATCCACAACACAGAATACGTATTCGTCACACACTCCATTCACCCAGGTCCCACCCACAGGCGTACCCACAACATACGGTCGTTGGGAAGTCTCCAGCCAGTCTGGTCGGCACTTCCACACACTACCATATGGACCTTCCACCCAACGGCCAGTCAGGGGGAAGGGACAGAGTTGGGGCTTCCCGTGACTTCGGGAAACCCAAGGTAGCAGGCGATGGAAGGCAAGGGGCCATGGGGGCCATCTTGTTTCCATCAGGAATCTACAGATTCCAATGACAGGTGCTGGGCATCCCAAAATGGAGTATACTCAGAGCATCTGTCAAATTCAGCATGTAGCTGCCACCAGCCCATACCCTGGTCTGTGGGCCACACACAGCTGCCCAAAAAAATACACCAGGGGCACAGGGTTGTAACCACACCCATGGGTGCCATAAGGGTATCCCATGGGTCTGTACACCAAACCAAAAGAGCTGCACCGCCAGGAATCCCGTATGAACTCCTGTGTGGAAAACACGACAGAACACACGATAAAAAACAGTAAACGACAAGGATATGGAGGCCCTGTCCCTCCGATGCATTTCAAGCATCACACCCAGTTACTTTTAGCATAGCTGTTCAGGCCTCTCATATTCCTATTTTGAGTTCACCCATATTCTCCAGCTTTTACCACTTTCATTTCACCCTTGGCACCTCCGCCCTCTTCCCCCCCCCTTCGTCTCCATAGGCCAACTTCCCTTAAACTACCCCAACTCCCTTCCCTGCCCACTCCCAACGTTTGCCTAGCTCCAAACCTGGATCTCAGGCATCCCTGCACCTCACTCCTATCCCGGTCCAATGCCGGTATTCGGAGTGCAGCAGGAGGACAATCAACTACTAATATCCTGGGTGGCTAGATGGCTGCAGAGTAGGACGTGATTCCTGGCAGCTCCTGCAGATCCGCATATGATCCTGAAGATGAGAGGCGTATATAGTTAACTAAGAAGTGCCAAAAATATGCAATGCAGCAAGAAGATATGCAGCGCACAGCAGTCTACAATCCAAGATAGTTCATAGCTTGGATAATGTACTTTGGAATACAAAAGCTCAACGTGTCCGGGCCGTAGGTGGAAACAAGATGGTGCCCACAGAACAAAGGATTGCTCCGATAAGCTGCCGTACAGCTGGGAAGTGAGGCTGTGGGAAGCTAAAACAAAGGAACTGGTCCCTGTCTGGAACAATCAGAAAAAAGAACTGTAAACACACAACGCGGCAGCGGTGTGGTAGATGGCAGCCTGATTTGCGGTAGGCTGCAGCAACGAGGGACAGTGTAAGCAGGCGACTGGGGGAGGAGTCCGAGAATTCGGTAGACCGGAGGACAGAATTGAGGGCAAAGGACACGTATGAGACGGATGCCCTAACACCAGAAAGTCAGGCTAATGGAGGCGTATGCAGTCCTGTGTCAATGCTCCATTAACATGAGATAAGGGGAAGTGTGAATGCAGCTGCCCGTAATCCGAACGCTGAACGGAGCTGCAGGATCAGCTGTTATGGAGCTGACGACGGAAAACGTCCTAAAAAATGGAGGAGGCAGCAGGGTAACCCCTGCTGGGTCATGCCGCCGGGAGCTGGGACCCTCACCCGGAAGGGCAAAGGACAAAGGGGCGGAACGGCGCCAAAAGCCGAATGGCCCAAAAGCCCACGAAGGGGAAACAAAAGGAAAGGGGCGGGGCTTGCAGGATATAAGCAGGCGGGACAAGGGACCAGGCATCTCGCTCTTGCACTGGGACCCGGTCGCCGCCACCTGACAAGTGCAAGGAATTTCGTTTGAAACCCAGTTGATCGGACCTCGGAGGGTCGGGAGAAGGAGAAACGCAAAGCGGCGGCAGGAGGAAAAGGCGAAGGACTGGCAGCTGGATCGCCCGCCCAGCAGAAGGAAGGAGGATCAGCGGCAGAGCCGGGAAACGCGGTGAGAAGCGACCACAAGGAACCAGCAGGCGGGATCGCACAGCCGGTGGAGGACAGCCGGCGGGCGTGGAGGAACAGCCCAGCCGATCGGGAGCCGCGGCGGGAGAAGGCGTGCTCAGCCCGGGACCAGGAACGAAGCGACGAAGGCGGAGCGGTGCTGCGGGTGAGCCCGCCCAGCAGCAGCCGGAGGACAGGCGTGCAGCGCCGGCGGGAGGGCAAGGGGCCAAGGGGCAAGGAAAGCCGGCTAGGACACACGGGGCTGCAACCCGGTCGAAGACCCAGCCGGAACAGGACAGGGGGAACACCAGCCGGAGGCGCATCCGCCCAGTGCCAGCCCACCCCCCCCCTCTCGCACGCGAACAGAAGCGTCCCGGGCGGAGGGGCCAGCGCAGGGGCACGCAGACGCCCACGCCCTCCCTCCAAAGGAAAGAAATTATACGGCGGGCCGCAAGGAGGCAGCCGCGGGGGAGGAGCAGAGGCACCAGAACAGCCCGAGAGCCCGAGGATCACAAGGAACACGGGCAACAGCAACGAGCGGCCCAGGAGGAGCAGGAAGCAGGTGGCTGCCCATTGAGAGGCCGCCAAACAATGGATCTGGCGTCATTCATGGAAATGGCCAGGGTGGCAGCAGCAACCCATGGCCCAGACTGGATGTCCAGGATGGTGGCCCAACCTTGCCAGGAAGGGCGCAGCCAGAGGGTGGAAAGCTCCCCTCTGATGTTTCAGGACAGTGGCAGCGAGGCCACCGTGGTCGAGGCCGAGATCCACAGCCTGGGGGAGGAAGAAGAAGACGAGGAGACCCGGGGGAGCAAAAGGAAAAGGACAATGACGGCCAGGGCTAAAGCGAGCAAGGAGCAGGCCAGCAGCACCAAGAGACCACGGCAGAAAGGGAGGGCGCAGGAGGATGCGGCCTTAACGGCTCCTACACCTGCTGAGGCTCCAGGGAATCGAGTGAGCCCACCCAACACTCCTGCGACCAGAACGGTGGATGTCGCGGGTGGAGGAACAACATCCCTGGAGACGGTAAAAGGTATGGTGATGGAATCCATGCAAGCATGGGGAAAAATGGGGCAAATGCCGAATGTTGTGTCCAGCACTGGTATTGTGGTAGGGGGAGTGTCTCAAGGAGGCATAGCCACGCATCCGGGGGCGTCGCAAGGGCTGGGAGGGCCTTGGTGCAGCGGTAGCACTCAAGGCTGGGCACAGTCGGGTGGACTAAGTCAATTGCCTCAGAAGAGGGGTATACCGCCCAGGGGTTTTTTATCTGTCGGGCTGCCTAGTGTGGGCCCACCTATGGTAGCCGGGCATCAAGTGCAGATGGCGGGGCTCCCTTGGGGTCAAGAATGGACAAACCAAGGGCCAGGGGCGTCAGTAAGCATTGGGGGGGCCCAGCAGTTGGCTTCGGGGTTACCTGCAGGGGCTCAGGGGATGCAGAATGAGGCAGGGCCTGGAGCGGTCGTGACAGGGGGGCTGAGCGCGGCTCAGCCGTCAACAGCAGGCCCGATCAGCGGGGAAACGGGGGGATTGTGGGGCCAGACAACCCAGTATGGGAGGCCAATGCCAGGGTTCGCACCTATGCGGGCTATGGTGAATTCTTTGGTGTGGCACATTCCATGGGGGGTCAAGGAGAGGTTGTGGAGGAAGGAATTCATTGACATCTTTGACTTGTTGGGGATCGTCCCCACGGGGGGAGGCCTAAAGGAACTGTTAGAAAAGGAAAAAGAGAAAAGGGACAGGGAGGCCACCAAGGTGGAGCGTTCCATTAACAACTGGCTGAAAGCTTATAGGATGTATATGTCAGTAATGTTGGAGAGGTACCCGCAGGATGCACTGGCGATGATAGCATATGAGCAATACGTGCATGATTTGTATCAGAAATATGGCGGCGAGGGATGGCTGGAGTATGACCGGGGCTTTAGATTAAAGATGCAGATATGGCCAGCAATGTCATGGGACGAGATGGATGTCGGGGGTACATGGACAAAGTGGTCCCCTGCAGGGAACCCCAGGGCGAGCCACTAGGAGAGAAGTCTCGGGGTGGGAGAGGCAGAGGCGGGTTCCCGCAACGGGGGAGAGGGTCCTTACGCGGGCCCTCCTCCTGGGTGTACCGGGCAGCAGCCCACCAGGGGGAGCAAGAAGTCTGCTGGAGGTTTGCAGAAGGGTATTGCTCATACGGGAAGACATGCAGGTACAAGCACCAGAGGGGCGGGGGTACGGGCCCCTGCAAGGCCACTCCGGGAGAGGCTAAACCCAGGGATGGTGGGAAACAAAAAAATGAAGGAAACGTTGAGTGATGCGCCGACAAAACAAGGCAATGCTGGGGAAACAATGAATGACAAATGTATGATTAAAGGGGCATTGCCCACACCAGTTAGCCTTCTTGCCATGACTCCCTATCTAAATGAGTACCACAACAAGGCCGACGCAAAATTGCTATGGCAAGGGTTCAGGTGGGGCTTTAGGATCCCGGGGGCGGGTACTCAAAGGGGAAGGGAGACGGCCAACCTGCGATCTGCTCTGGAGAAACCCGAGGCAGTAGAAAGGAAGGTCGACAAGGAGGTGGGGCTGGGGAGAGTGGCCGGCCCATTTACTAGGCCTCCTATGAGCAATCTGGTGGTATCTCCGCTAGGATTGGTGCCAAAGAAGGAAGAGGGCCAATTCCGCCTGATACACCACCTATCCTTCCCCGAGGGTCAATCAGTGAACGATGGCATCCCAGAGGAACAGTGCAGGGTGCAGTACGCCTCCCTGGAGGATGCGATACTAATGGTGAAAGCGGCAGGAGAAGGGGCATTGTTGGGGAAAGCAGACATAGAATCAGCCTTCCGTCTATTACCAATCCACGAGGATAGTCACCACTTGCTGGGTTTTAAGTTAGGGGACAAATACTACTATGACAAATGCCCCCCCATGGGGTGTGCCATTTCCTGCTCATATTTTGAGGCATTCAGCTCCTTTCTGGAGTTTACGGTAAAAAGCGCAACGGACCCCTCTGACCTCCATGCAAAAAACAGGAGAAGCATCGGGAGATGACGCTCCCAGGGGAGTAAACCATCGAGTCCTAGCGGCCATAACGAATCTAAGTGCTAAGTGGGATACGGCAATGGCAGAACTGCGAACAGCCCTGGAGAACAAAATAGATGCAGTAGGAATTGAAGTTACCCTGCTGCGACAGGACGTTGGAGCGCTGGCAGAAAGAACTAGTGGCCTGGAAAGCACAGTAAAGACTAACACTGACGTAAGTACGAACAATGCGAAGGAGGTCCATGTGCTCAAACAACAGGTCGCCAACCTTGAAAACAGAATCGAGGAAGCAGAAGGACGGGCTAGACGGAACAACATCCGGGTGGTCGGCCTGCCAGAAGAAGAGGGCCAAGACCCCACGGACTACGTTGAGAACATGATCCTGCAAGAAGTGGGAGCGGACAAACTCTCACAGGGGTTCACGGTAGAGCGGGCACACCGGGCCCTGATGAGGAAACCACGGCCGGGAGCTCCTCCGCGGCCCATAATTGCGGAAATTTTGAATTACAAAGACAGGGAAAAGATCCTGGAGTATTTCCGTAAGGGCGGAACGATAGAAAGAGCTTCCTCCAAGATTACATCATATCCTGACTACACTATGCTGGTGCAAAGACAGATATAGTTATGTGGCGGTCAAGAGACGACTGCGTGCAGCGGATATTAGGTACATGTTATTGTACCCAGCGAAGTTGAAAGTTCTACACAAAGGCAAAGTGCTGTTTTTTGACACTCCGGAGGAAACGGCGTCATGGTTGGACTTGCAAGGCTGCCGGCTCGAGATGGGGAACAGGATGGCCAAGAGCACGATAAGTGAAGATACTGTATCATGTACATTGCTAGGATAGGGAGGTGGAAAGCTACTATGGCGCCTTGATGCACTCGATAGATGGTGTAGCCCTCGAACTTTATGACTCTGGTGGACTATAATATGGTGCATAATAGAGCACATGAAACTAAGAGCATCAAGCGTAGCAACTTTAAACAAATAGGAGCAGTAGGATCGCGGTTACCTACCCCCGAGAACTAGTAACAAGGTAGCCATTAGGGCGGCCTCACCCTGCTGAGCCGAGAGTACGGGTTTCACCAGAAAGGGCTAGATGCGGGGGTGCCTGAGATCCAGGGATGGAGCTGGGCAACAGTTGGGGAGGGAGGTTGTTGGGGAAGGGAAGGGAGGTGGGAGGGAGTGGGGAAAGGGTGTTTGGAGTGTTTGTAGTTGTAGGAAGTTGAATTGGGGAATGAGCCTAGACAGATTGGGACGGAAGTGGGATCTGGACTGCACCGGTGGGGGGGGAAGGGGACTCTAAGGGGCCACGGGGGATCTTAAAATAATCACGTGGAATGTCAGGGGACTCAACAGTTATCTGAAAAGAAATAAGGTCATGTTGTACCTGCGCAGGCAAAAGATAGACACTGCACTGTTGCAGGAGACACATCTGACACGGGAAAAGATGGATATGGTTGTAAAGAAATGGAAAGGGGTTGTGGTGGGCAAAAAAATAAATAAAAAATAACTACTAATATCCTAACTACTCTAACTAATGTCAGTGATTAAAACTAAGCAGCACCTGTGCTTCCTGCATCTGGCAACAGTTAGAAAAGTATTTGCTTTTCGGCTTAAATGTCATTGTTGGATCTATATATGTTGGCCCTATGCAGCTCAAGTGTATATTATTTAAACAATGCAGATTCACTTATCGCTTCCGGTCTGGTCCAGTTTCTCCCTCTGCATATTGTTTGTTTGTTTTATTTGCTTATATAGTGAGCTGAACCCAGAGGTAGCTAGGCGCTTAACTTGTGGAGGTGGTTACATACATGAAAAACATACATGGTATAAATATATAAAGCAGGAGAGAGTATATATAATATACAGGCATGTAGGAAGATTACAGTATGGATAGTAGAAGCAGTTACAGTGAGGGTACAATAAGGAATGCAGGTATTTACAGGAATATACAGAAGTTTAATTGTTGAGGCAGCGTGAATAAGTAGTAGACAATTCTTTAAAAATATGCAGTCTGTTTAAGATTTCAACAAGTCCATCCATTTGCTCACATATTCAGGGGTTTAAATTTTTTTTTTTTTAAAAAACAGTGCAGTCTTTATACAGGGCCTTCATCTTCGTCGGATACAGCAACATGTATTTCAGATTGGCGGCGTGTAATCTCCTCTTGACTGCTACATAGTTCATACATAATCAGGGTATGCTTTGATGGTCATTGATGCTCGGCTGATCATTCCTCTTTTTCGAAAGTGTTCTAGGATTCTCTCCTTGTCCTTATAATTTAGTATCCTGGCAATGAAGGGGCGGGGCTCCGGGCGGCGGTCTCTTTGTCAGGGCCCTTTCCACTGTAAATTCTTGGATGAGTGACCCGGCTCCTATTTCCTGCAATAATATGTCTTCGATGTAATTTGTTGGGTTCGGACCTTCTTCCTCACCCTCTGGGAGCCCAATAATCTGTACGTTATTCCTCCGTGCACGACCTTCCGCCTCTTCTGCTTTGTTTTCCAGATTCCGCACATGCTGCTTCAGTATGGAGATTTCTTGGGAGTTTTCGGTGCAACTGCTGGTATTAGCTTTCACCTCTTTCTCTAGTACCCCTGTGCGTTCTGTCAATGCTTTGACATCCTATCTCCAGACGTTCACACCGATACTAATTGCATCGATTTTGAATTCCAGCGTTGACTTCAGCTCTGCTATGGCTGATAGTATCTGATGGTCATTCTGCACCGGAGCTTCCTCTTCTCGTGCCTCTTGCGCTGTTGTCTTCACGCTGTCTCATTTGTGTAGGTTTGGCAAATGTGTCAATTGACGACTGTTTCCCTTTGCTCTTGTTGGCCTTGGATGCCATTGTTGCGCCCCTTCTCTCTGTAGCACTCACTTCTGTTTAGGTTTGCGTGGTGCGGTCACTTCACTTTGTCGATTATGTCCTCTGGGGCTTGCACTTATTATTTAAGACCGCTCCTTTTCCAGTGCATTCTCGAAGATTCCCTCGTGGTAGGGTCTGTTCCATTGCTTCTTCGCTTCAGCACCCCCTACTTCTCTTTCATGTATGTAGCTGCTTCAGTGAGAACCTCCCGTGTCTGATGGGAGCGTACCGTTCTGCTTAGTCCTCCACCGTGCACTCTTACTGGCCCACTCTTGGAACCTCCTCAGTTCATATCCTAGTGCTTTTTGTGAATTTCTGTCTGCCCCACCCGTTACCACCATGTCGTTCTTGCCGTTGTATCCTTTGATCATCCTGTACCTTGGCTCCGACCAATGTGTGCTCCTTCTGGGTCTGGGGTGTCCTGTATTGGGGGGGCCAGTGTTCCGCAGCGTGTACGTAGTCTCTATGCCTTAGTCCGGGGCCAGTCAATCACTCTAGGGGTCTCTTGCTGTCAAGCATAGCCAGTGGGTGCCGTCACTCCGTGTTCCAGCTCCCCTGAACGACCAGTTGCTGTAGTTCCCTGTCAGAGACCAGGAGCGCTCTGAGTACTGGTGTCTCTCTAGCTGCTGCACTGTCAAGGACTGTGTAGCATGTGGCAGGGTCCTGTGGCTATGGTTGATCTAGTTGCAGTCTCCCAGCCACTCCAGGAGCCATGTCTCCTTTTACCACCCAAACCCTCTGAAGTCACCTGCACCCACCCGCTGTTGGCCCACTCTTTCTTTTCTTTGTCTTGACTTTTTTAGCCCAGCCCGAGTTGGCCAGCTTCAAAGCAGCACTGCACTTTTGTGTTATCGTGGCTTTATTTCTGTCCAGGCAGCTCTCCTTCTGCTAGGTCCCTGCTGCTGTCGTCCGTCTGTGTAATTTGGCCCTCTCTCGGTGTGTGGGGGGGTAGCCGTGGTCACGCAGCTGATTCTCTGAGTGGGCATGTAATGTTTAAGCGTGTGATAAATAACCCATCATATAATACACAAACTATGCAGATGAGTGTCACTGCTTATACACAATGCAGTGGATATTCAATGCATTGATGTCAAACTCATCACTGTTGCTAGGGTGGAGATTAAGCACAAAATGCAACTATTAAACATTCACCCCAAACATGAATTAAAGACTTTTTTGATGCAATGACCAGGTTATTGTCAAGGCACACAGACGCTACAGCAAAATGGGCTTCAGATTTTAATACGGTCAGAGATGTAGCCATCGTCTACACCCAAAGGGCCAGAGGCTGGAAATTTAGCCTGCCAAGGTATGAGAGGTGACAGTTTTTTGACCTGGCAGGCACAACACCCCAATGCAGGGAGTACACAAACCACTCAAGCATATAGAACTGCTCAGCCAGGTTTGACCATGTGCTGGTCTTGTACTATGCTGTGGAATGGGTTAATGACTGCTACATATAAGCGCAAACACCATTAGACCATAGCCTGGTTCGACTCCACATGGTGCAGCCAGGCGATGTCTCCTCACAGCACAGTGGAGTTGTAAATGTCAAGCACTAGTGGACTTGGCCTTCAGAAAACCTGTCATACAGGCAATAAATATTTACTTTGATACCAACAAGGGTTTGGTCTCAAAGCCAGAGGACGCTCTGAGAAGAATTTAAAGTCCTCATTAAAGGGGTTTGCATATTGAAGTGGCAACGTGTCTGTGATATACACACAGGAGACGCCACACACTAGAAACGGTTAAAAAGACATACAAGCCAAGTGTGAGCAGGCTGACAACTATGCAAAAAGCTTGATGAATTCTCTGGGGCGGCCGAGGTAGAAGCCAAATACAGTTATAAACTATTGGTGGGGGAGGGAGGGCTAGAAAAACAATTGGAAGGCAAGAAACGCAGTAGATTCCTGGCATGGATCGCAAACAGGTAGCGAAGCATACCCAAAATTAATATCACAAACACAGAGGTCGATAGAAGGGTAGTTTACCACAGAGAGAGTATTTGAGGACTTTCACAAATCACTATATGAATTAAGATCTAACTGCACTGAGGAGGAGCAAACTGATGAGTATCTCACCAAAGTAAACTTTTCCAAAATCAAAGAGGCTGATAAGGCAGCTCTAGACACTCCCACTATGGAGAGGGAACTGCAACAGGCTATAAAATCCCTTCAATGTGGGAAGGTTCCAGGGCTGGATGGCCTCACCACCAAATTTCACAAAACGTACCAAGAAATATGAATCCTCCACCTTTGCGAGGTTTACCAGTAGGCATTTGAAGCGGGACACATACCGGAACTGATGCCGGAAGCGAATGTGGGCTTATTGAAAACAGGCAAACCGCCATACAGGTGTGGAGCCTATAAACAGTCCTCATGAGTGGATCTGGACTATAATACATTATCCAAGCTGCTTGTAAATAGGTTAATTAAGGACCTCCCGACATGGGTGCAAACAGACTCATCCGGGTTTCTATCGGGCGCCTCACACCGCTAAAGATATGACCCTTCAACACTCCAGCAGCAGTTAACCCTGCAGATAGTGTTGATGCAACCTTTGATGCAGAAAATGCTTTGATTCTGTTGAATGGAAATTTCAAATTACTTGCCTAAATACGGAAACAGACAACGTGGTTGACTGCATTAAATTATTCTATACAAATCCAGCAGCTGGTGTCATAACAAATCGGGACTTATCTTCCAAATTCAAACTGATGAAAGCCACTAGGCAGGGTTGCCAGCTGTCACCTATATTATTTTCTCTAACCATGGAACCACTAGCTAAGATCGCAAGACAAACATATGCAGCGCGGGATTCTAATAGCTAGCCGGCACATGTTAATATTGCTATTCACAGAGTATAAAGTGCTCTATGTTATCAACCCACATAACCTCCCCACAATAAAGGAAGATAATTCAAGCTGCAAACATCTAGCTGGCTTATCAAACTACAGCAAATCTGGGCTCTCGCCATTATCTCTAGTGGTTTTCAAAGGTTCAGCCTTTAGCAAATTCAAATTGAGCCCTGGTCGAGTAAGCTACCTAGGTATACAAATCTACTAAACTGCTGAAGACTTCTACAAAGCCAACTGTGTACCGAAACTACAATGGCTGGTGTGTCACATTGACAGGTGAACGGCATTACCACTTAGTATAATGGGGAGAGCAGCAGTAATAAAAATGATTAATTTACCCGCACTTTACTAAGTGACCCAGCGTAACCAAAGAAAAGCAGTCATCTTTCCTAGCCTCTCTCATCCGAGAGACATAGCAGCTGAGGGCCCATAACTAGTCCAGCCGATGGAATTGTTCCTTTGTCTTGGAAGGATGAGGTGGAGGAAAACCCACAAGAAGATGTATATTTTGAGAGACATGAAACTGACAACCCCTTGGGGACAAAAGAGGGTCTCTGTCTCGGTCACCTTCTCTTTGGAGAAATACAAATAGGGCGGTTTAACAGATAACACCTGCAGCTCACTCATCCTTGTTGTGGAAGTGATGGCAACCAGGAATATCCTCTTAAGGATGAGCAACTTAATAAAACAGGAATAGAAGGGGCTCAAACAGATATCCCATCAGAAATGTAAAAACAAATTCAAATTCCATGCCAGAGCCACAAACTGGATTGGAGGAAACTGGTTACACAAACCCGGCAAGAACTGCATCACAGTGGGAGAAGGAGCCCTGTTCCAGAGAACCAACGAAAACTGAAATAGTGGTGAAGTATCCCTTAACAGTGCTGATCTGCAGGGCCACTTAGGCCACGGACAGCAATAATCCAAAACATAGGAAAAAGTACAGGATGAAGGGTCCAAATCCCTCTCCAAGCACCAAGTCTGTACACCACCTGCTGGCATTATTGGACTTTGTAGCAGGTCTTGCGGCTGGAATGGGTACATCAATGATGTTGTACGACAAGCCCCACTCCTTGTATCTCCACTTCTCAGTAGCCAAGCATGAAGGTTCAGGCTGCTGAGGTTTGGCTGGAGGATCAGGCACCTCTGATTGGGAGATCAAATAGACTATCCTGGAGAGGTGCCAAGGAGGGCAGATGGACATGCCCAGCAACTCTGGGTACCATGTCCTCCGAACCCAGTCTGGAGCAATCAATCAACATAGTACCAAAAAGGCGCAATCTTCTGAGAACGAACGGAATGACGGGGCTTGGCAGGAACACAAAGGAGGTTGAATGTCCAATTGACCATCTGTGCATCCCTGTGGTGATTTATTTATAATTTTTGTAAAGTGCTAAATCGCCCATAGGCCTCAAAGCGCACAAGGAAACAAACAAGACAATAACAAAAACTTAGGTAAGAGAGGGCAGTACAGATTTTGACCAGATGATGGCAATGTGAACTGCATGCAGACAGCCATCTTCAAATGAAAAATGTTGCAAGGGCTCTTCCCTTACCGACTGGTCCGAAAGCAACAAACAGCTATGACTTGTAGAACTCCATAGTGTGAGCCACATAAAACTTGAGGGCTAGTGTGACATCATGAGAGTGTAAGGCTTGCTCTGCTTGAGACGAAGGAGAGCCAAAGAACACGGGCGGCAGCAACAGCGGTTAATTTAGGTAGAAACTGAGGGAATAGTCGGCATGAAGGAAGGGTTTGTACGGAGCCTCACCTTGGACAAGTGAAAAGTAAAGTAAGGAGGCTTGCAGGATAACGCTTGCAGTTCACCTACTTGTCCAACTGAAGTGATGGCAACTAAAAACAGCATCTTCCAGGAAAGAAATTTCAACAGAGCTCATGGAGAGGCTCGAAAGGAGGGCCCATTAGTTTTGAGAGGATCACATTAAGTTCCCAAGCTGGAGCCGGGGCTCAAACAGGGGGTAACACACTGTGAAGGGTCAGAAAATCGAGGCGGAAAAATGTAGGTAGAGTTTTTCCATAAGCAGACATTTTTATTAAATATTAAGGGTGTGATAAACTCCACGCTTTCCCCACCTAACAAGGATTTCCCGGCCTATCAAACTAAGACTAAAGGAAAACACTTGAATATTAAAAAGGTATCTGTCCCTCACACTTATATATACAACAAAATCCTACAAGTATAATATGGCTGTTCAAACTCAACACAATAATAGTTTTAAACATAATTCCTCCTCCACCAATTCTTCCTCCTCCAATTAATTCCAATTCCTCCTCCTCCTCCTCCAATTAATTCCAATTCCTCCTCCTCCAATTAATTGCAATTCCTCCTCCTCCATTTAATTGCAATTCCTCCTCCTCCATTTAATTGCAATTCCTCCTCCTCCAATTCCCCTCCAATTACAATTCTCCCTCCAATTACTTCCAATTCCCCCGCCTCCTCCTCCAATTACCTCCAACTCCTCCCCTTCCAATTCCAATTCCTCCTCCTCCAATTCCAATTCTTCCTCCTCCAATTCCAATTCCTCCTCCTCTAATTCCAATTCCTCCAACAACTCCTCCAATTCCTCCTCTTCCTCCAACTCCTCCAATTACAATTCCTCTTCCAATTTCTCTTCCAATTCCTCCCCTTCCATTCCTCTTCCAATTCCTCCTCCTCCAATTCCTCCTCCTCCAATTCCAATTTCTCCTCCTCCAATTCCTCCTCCTCCAATTTCAATTCCTCTTCTAATTCCTCCTCCAATTCCAATTCCTCCTCCTCCAATTCCAATTCCTCCAACTCCTCCAATTCCTCCTCTTCCTCCAACTCCTCCAATTATAATTCCTCTTCCAATTTCGCCTCCAATTCCTCCCCTTCCAATTCATCTTCCAATTCCTCTTACTCCTCCAATTCCAATTCCTCCTCCTCCAATTCCAATTTCTCCTCCTCCAATTCCTCCTCCTCCAATTCCTCCAATTTCTCCAATTTCTCCTCCTCCAATTCCTCCAAATTTCTCCTCCTCCAATTCCTCCAATTCAAATTCCTCCTCCAATTCCTCCTCCTCCAATTCCTCCAATTCAAATTCCTCCTCCAATTCCTCCAATTCCTCCTCCAATTCAAATTCCTCCTCCAATTCCTCCAATTCAAATTCCTCCTCCAATTCCTCCAATTACTCCTCCAATTCAAATTCCTCCTCCAATTACTTCCAATTCCCCCTCCTCCAATTACTTCCAATTCCTCCTCCTCCAATTACTTACAATTCCCCCTCCAATTACTTACAATTCCTCCTCCTCCTCCAATTAATTCCAATTCCTCTTCCAATTCCAATTCCTCTTCCAATTCCCCTCCAATTACAATTCCCCCTCCAATTACAATTCCCCCTCCTCCCCCTCCAATTAATTCCAATTCCTCCCCCTCGAATTAATTCCAATTCCTCCCCCTCGAATTAATTCCAATTCCTCCCCCTCCAATTCCAATTCCTCCCCCTCCAATTCCAATTCCTCCCCCTCCAATTCCAATTCCAATTCCTCCCCCTCCAATTAATTCCAATTCCTCCTCCTCCAATTCCTCCTCCTCCAATTACTTCCAATTCCTCTTCCAATTCCCCCTCCAATTACTTACAATTCCTCCTCCTCCTCCTCCTCCAATTAATTCCAATTCCTCTTCCAATTCCAATTCCCCCTCCAATTCCAATTCCCCCTCCAATTAATTCCATTCCTCCCCCTCCAATTAATTCCAATTTCTCCCCCTCCAATTAATTCCAATTCCTCCCCCTCCAATTAATTCCAATTCCTCCTCCAATTCCTCCTCCTCCAATTAATTCCAATTCCTCCTCCTCAAATTAATTCCAATTCCTCCTCCAATTCTTCCTCCTCCTCCAATTCCTCCTCCTCCTCCAATTCCTCCTCCTCCAATTACTTCCAATTCCTCTTCCAATTCCCCCTCCAATTACTTACAATTCCTCCTCCTCCTCCTCCTCCAATTAATTCCAATTCCCCCTCCAATTCCAATTCCCCCTCCAATTAATTCCAATTCCTCCCCCTCCAATTAATTCCAATTCCTCCCCCTCCAATTAATTCCAATTCCTCCTCCAATTCCTCCTCCTCCAATTAATTCCAATTCCTCCTCCTCAAATTAATTCCAATTCCTCCTCCAATTCTTCCTCCTCCTCCAATTCCTCCTCCAATTCCTCCTCCTCCTCCAATTCCTCCAACAACTCCTCTTCCTCCAACAACTCCTCCAACTCCTCCAACTAATTCCAATTCCTCTTCCCCCTCCAATTACAATTCCCCCTCCAATTACTTCCAATTCCTCCTCCTCCAATTAATTCAAATTCCGTTCCTCCTCCTCCTCCAATTAATTCAAATTCCGTTCCTCCTCCTCCAATTAATTCAAATTCCGTTCCTCCTCCTCCAATTAATTCAAATTCCGTTCCTCCTCCTCCTCCTCCAATTAATTCAAATTCCGTTCCTCCTCCAATTCCCCCTCCTCCAACTCCCCCTCCTCCAATTAATTCCAATTCCTCCTGCAATTAATTCTAATTCCTCCTCCTCCTCCAATTCCTCCTCCTCTTCCTCCTCCAATTCCTCCTCCTCCAATTCCTCCTCCTCCAATTCCTCCTCCTCCAATTCCTCCTCCTCCAATTCCTCCTCCTCCAATTCCTCCTCCTCCAATTCTTCCACCTCCTCCTCCAATTCTTCCACCTCCTCCTCCAATTCCTCCTCCTCCTCCAATTCCTCCTCCTCCTCCAATTCCTCCTCCTCCAATTCCTCCCATTCCTCCTCCTCCAATTAATTCCAATTCCTCTTCCCCCTCCAATTACAATTCCCCCTCCAATTACTTCCAATTCCTCCTCCTCCTCCTCCAATTCAAATTCCGTTCCTCCTCCTCCTCCAATTCAAATTCCGTTCCTCCTCCTCCAATTCCTCCTCCTCCAACTCCCCCTCCTCCAACTCCCCCTGCTCCAATTAATTCCAATTCCTCCTGCAATTAATTCCAATTCCTCCTCCTCCAATTCCTCATCCAATTCCTCCTCCGCCTCTTCCTCCTCCAATTCCTCCTCCTCATCTTCCTCCTCCAATTCCTCCTCCTCATCTTCCTCCTCCAATTCCTCCTCCTCATCTTCCTCCTCCAATTCCTCCTTCTCCTCTTCCATCTCCAATTCCTCCAATTCCTCCTCTTCCTCCTCCAATTCCTCCAATTCCTCCTCCTCCAACTCCTCCTCCTCCTCCAATTAATTCCAATTCCTCCCCCCTCCAATTACAATTCCCCCTCCAATTACAATTCCCCCTCCTCCCCCTCCAATTACTTCCAATTCCCCCTCCTCCCCCTCCAATTACTTCAAATTCCGTTCTTCCTCGCCCCCCTCCTCCTCCAATTCCTCCTCCTCCTCCAACTCCTCCCCCTCCTCCTCCAATTCCTCCAATTCTTCCTCCAATTCCTCCCCCTCCAACTCCCCCCTCCAATTCCCCCAATTCCTCCTCCAATTACAGTTCCCCCTCCAATTACTTCCAATTCCCCCTCCTCCCCCTCCAATTACTTCCAATTCCTCCCCCTCCAAATACTTCCAATTCCCCCTCCAATTACAATTACCCCTCCTCCCCCTCCAATTATTTCCAATTCCTCCTCCTCCAATTAATTCAAATTCCGTTCCTCCTCCAATTCCCCCTCCTCCAATTAATTCCAATTCCTCCTGCAATTAATTCCAATTCCTCCTCCTCCTCCTCCAATTCCTCCTCCTCCTCTAATTCCTCCTCCTCCAATTCCTCCAATTCCTCCTCCTCCAATTCCTCCTCCAATTCTTCCACCTCCTCCTCCAATTCCGCCTCCAATTCTTCCTCCTCCTCCAATTCCTCCTCCTCCTCCAATTCCTCCTATTCCTCCTCCTCCAATTAATTCCAATTCCTCTTCCCCCTCCAATTACAATTCCCCCTCCAATTACTTCCAATTCCTCCTCCTCCAATTAATTCAAATTCCGTTCCTCCTCCTCCTCCTCCTCCAATTAATTCAAATTCTGTTCCTCCTCTTCCTCCAATTAATTCAAATTCCGTTCCTCCTCCTCCAATTCCTCCAACTCCCCCTCCTCCAACTCCCCCTCCTCCAACTCCCCCTCCTCCAACTCCCCCTCCTCCAACTCCCCCTCCTCCAACTAATTCCAATTCCTCCTGCAATTAATTCCAATTCCTCCTCCTCCTCCAATTCCTCATCCAATTCCTCCTCCGCCTCCTCCTCCTCATCTTCCTCCTCCAATTCCTCCTCCTCCTCTTCCAATTCCTCCAATTCCTCCTTCTCTTCCATCTCCAATTCCTTCTCTTCCATCTCCAATTCCTCCTCTTCCTCCTCTAATTCCTCCTCTTCCTCCTCTAATTCCTCCTCTTCCTCCTCCAATTCCTCCTCTTCCTCCTCCTATTCCTCCTTCTCCTATTCCTCCTTCTCCTATTCCTCCTCCTCCAACTCCTCCTCCTCCTCCAATTAATTGCAATTCCTCCCCCCCTCCAATTACAATTCCCCCTCCTCCCCCTCCAATAACTTCCAATTCCCCCTCCTCCCCCCTCCAATTACTTCAAATTCCGTTCTTCCTCGCCCTCCTCCTCCAACTTCCCCTCCAACTCCCCCTCCTCCTCCAATTCTTCCTACAATTCCTCCCCCTCCAACTCCCCCAATTCCTCCTCCAATTACAGTTCCCCCTCCAATTACTTCCAATTCCCCCTCCTCCCGCTCCAATTACTTCCAATTCCTCCTCCTTCAATTAATTCCAATTCCTCTTCCCCCTCCAATTACAATTCCCCCTCCTCCAATTCCTCCTCCAATTCCCCCTCCTCCAATTCCTCCTCAAATTCCCACTCCTCCAATTCCTCCTCCAATTCCCCCTCCTCCAATTCCAACTCCTCCAATTACTTCCAATTCCCCCTCCAATTACTTCCAATTCCCCCTCCAATTACTTCCAATTCCAACTCCTCCTCCAATTCCAATTCCTCCTCCTCCAATTCCTCCTCCTCCTCCAATTCCAATTCCTCTCCCTCCTCCAATTCCAATTTCTCCTCCTCCAATTCCCCCTCCAATTACAATTCCCCCTCCAATTACTTCCAATTCCCCTTCCTCCTCCTCCTCCAATTACTTCCAATTCCTCTTCCAATTCCCCCTCCAATTACTTACAATTCCTCCTCCTCCTCCAATTACTTACAATTCCTCCTCCAATTAATTCCAATTTCTCCTCCTCCAATTAATTCCAATTCCTCCTCCTCCTCCAATTCCTCCTCCAATTCCTCCAATTCCAATTCCTCCTCCTCCTCCTCCAATTCCAATTCCTCCTCCAACTCCTCCTCCAATTCCAATTCCAATACCTCCTCCAACTCCTCCTCCTCCTCCTCCTCCAATTCCTCCAATTCCTTCTCCACCTCCAATTCCTCCTCCACCTCCAATTCCTCCTCCATCTCCAACTCCTCCTCCTCCAATTCCTCCTCCTCCAATTAATTCCAATTCCTCCTCCTCCAATTAATTCCAATTCCTCCTCCTCCAATTAATTCCAATTCCTCCTCCTCCTCCAATTAATTCCAACTCCTCCAACTCCTCCTCCTCCAATTCCTCCTCCTCCAACTCCTCCTCCTCCAATTCCTCCTCCTCTTGCAATTCCTCCTCCTCCTCTTGCAATTCCTCCTCCTCTTGCAATTCCTCCTCCTCTTGCAATTCCTCCTCCTCTTGCAATTCCTCCTCCTCCTCCTCCTCCAATTCCTCCTCCTCCTTTCTCCTCCAATTCCTCCTCCTTCTCCTCCAATTCCTCCTCCTCCAACTCCTCCAATTCCTCCTCCAACTCCTCCAATTCCTCCTCCAACTCCTCCAATTCCTCCTCCTCCTCCAACTCCTCCTCCTCCAACTCCTCCTCCTCCAACTCCTCCTCCTCCAACTCCTCCTCCAATTCCAATTCCTCCTCCAATTCCAATTCCTCCTCCTCCTCCCCCTCCAATTCCTCCCCCCCTCCAATTCGCCCCCCCTCCAATTCCTCCTCCTGCAATTCCTCCTCCTCCTCTTGCAATTCCTCCTCCTGCAATTCCTCCTCCTCCTCCTCTTGCAATTCCTCCTCCTGCAATTCCTCCTCCTCCTCCTCTTGCAATTCCTCCTTCTCCTCCAATTCCTCCTCCTCCTTCTCCTCCAATTCCTCCTCCTCCTCCTCCTCCAATTCCTCCTCCTCCTTCTCCTCCAATTCCTCCTCCTCCTCCAATTCCTCCTTCTCCAACTCCTCCAATTCCTCCTCCTCCAACTCCTCCAATTCCTCCTCCTCCAATTCCTCCAACTCCTCCAATTCCTCCAATTCCTCCAACTCCTCCAATTCCTCCAATTCCTCCAACTCCTCCAATTCCTCCAACTCCTCCTCCAACTCCTCCTCCAACTCCTCCTCCAACTCCTCCTCCAATTCCAATTCCTCCTCCAATTCCAATTCCTCCTCCTCCTCCCCCTCCAATTTCTCCCCCCCTCCAATTCCTCCCCCTTCTCCAATTCCTCCTCCTCCAACTCCTCCAATTCCTCCTCCTCCAATTCCTCCTCCTCCTCCTCTTGCAATTCCTCCTCCTCCTCTTGCAATTCCTCCTCCTCCTCCTCTTGCAATTCCTCCTCCTCCTCCTCTTGCAATTCCTCCTCCTCTTGCAATTCCTCCTCCTCCTCTTGCAATTCCTCCTCCTCCTCTTGCAATTCCTCCTCCTCCAATGCCTCCTCCTGCAATTCCTCCTCCTCCTTCTCCAATTCCTCCTCCCCCAATTCCTCCTCCTCCTCCTCCAATTCCTCCTCCTCCAACTCCAACTCCTCCTCCTCCTCCTCCTCCTACAATTCCTCCTCCTCCTCCTCCAATTCCAATTCCTCCTCCTCCTCCTCCAATTCCTCCTCCTCCTCCAATTCCTCCTCCTTCTCCAATTCCTCCTCCTTCTCCAATTCCTCCTCCTTCTCCAATTCCTCCTCCTCCAACTCCTCCTCCTCCAATTCCTCCTCCTCCAATTCCTCCTCCTCCAATTCCTGCAATTCCTCCTCCTCCTGCAATTCCTCCTCCTCCTGCAATTCCTCCTCCTCCTGCAATTCCTCCTCAAATTAATTCCAATTCCTCCTCCTCCAATTCCTCCTCCTCCTCCTCCAATTAATTCCAATTCCTCCTCCAATTAATTCCAATTCCTCCTCCTCCAATTAATTCCAATTCCTCCTCCTCCAATTAATTCCAATTCCTCCTCCTCCTCCTCCAATTAATTCCAATTCCTCCTCCTCCAATTAATTCCAATTCCTCCTCCTCCTCCAATTAATTCCAATTCCTCCTCCTCCAATTAATTAATTCCAATTCCTCCTCCAATTAATTCCAATTCCAACTCCTCCTCCAACTCCTCCTCCTCCAACTCCTCCTCCTCCCACTCCTCCTCCTCACCCAACTTCTCCTCCTCCAACTCCTCCTCCTCACCCAACTTCTCCTCCTCCAACTCCTCCTCCTCACCCAACTTCTCCTCCTCCAACTCCTCCTCCAATTAATTCCAATTCCTCCTCCCCCTCCAATTACAATTCCCCCTCCAATTACAATTCCCCCTCCAATTACAATTCCCCCTCCTCCCCCTCCAATTACTTCCAATTCCCCCTCCTCCCCCTCCAATTACTTCCAATTCCCCCTCCTCCCCCTTCAATTACTTCCAATTCCTCCTCCCCCTCCAATTACTTCCAATTCCCCCTCCTCCCCCTTCAATTACTTCCAATTCCCCCTCCTCCCCCTCCAATTACTTCAAATTCCGTTATTCCTCCCCCTCCTCCAATTCCTCCTCCTCCAACTCCTCCTCCAATTACAGTTCCCCCTCCACCCCCTTCAATTACTTCCAATTCCTCCTCCTCCTCCAATTACTTCCAATTCCCCCTCCAATTACAATTCCCCCTCCTCCCCCTCCAATTACTTCCAATTCCTCCTCCTCCAAATAATTCAAATTCCGTTCCTCCTCCAATTAATTCAAATTCCGTTCCTCCTCCTCCAATTAATTCCAATTCCTCCTCCTCCTCCTCCAATTCCTCCATCCAACTCCCCCTCCTCCAACTCCCCCCTCCTCCAGCTCCTCCAATTCCAATTCCTCCTCCAATTACAGTTGCCCCTCCAATTACTTCCAATTCCCCCCTCCAATTACTTCCAATTCCCCCCCTCCAATTACTTCCAATTCCCCCTCCAATTCCTCCTCCTCCTCCAATTCCAATTACAATTCCCCCTCCAATTACAATTCCCCCTCCTCCAATTACTTACAATTCCTCCTCCTCCTCCTCCAATTACTTACAATTCCTCCTCCTCCTCCAAATCCAATTCTTACAATTCCTCCTCCTCCTCCTCCTCCAATTCCAATTCTTCCAACTCCTCCTCTTCCTCCAATTCCAATTCTTCCAATTCTTCCAATAATTCTTCCAATTCTTCCAATTCCTCCTCCAATTCCAATTCTTCCAATTCCTCCTCCTCCAATTCCTCCACCTCCTCCAATTCCAATTCCTCCTCCTCCTCCAATTACTTCCAATCCCCCCTCCTCCAATTACTTCCAATTCCCCCTCCTCCTCCAATTACTTCCAATTCCCCCTCCTCCTCCAATTACTTCCAATTCCCCCTCCTCCTCCAATTACTTCCAATTCCCCCTCCTCCCCCTCCAATTAATTCCAATTCCTCCTCCAATTAATTCCAATTCTTCCTCCTCCTCCTCCTCCAATTCCAATTCTTCCAACTCCTCCAATTCCAATTCTTCCAACTCCTCCTCCAATTCCAATTCTTCCAACTCCTCCTCCTCCTCCTCCTCCAATTCCAATTCTTCCAATTCTTCCTACTCCTCCTCCAATTCCAATTCTTCCAATTCTTCCAACTCCTCCTCCAATTCCTCCTCCTCCTCCAATTCCTCCTCCTCCTCCAATTCCTCCTCCTCCTCCAATTCCTCCTCCTCCTCTTTCAGCAACCTTGAGGTTCAAAACATCTTCCATAAGGGTACAATACACATTCACACTTTGTTCCACTGATTTATTTGCCACATGCAATGCTGGTTATATTCCTCTCCCCCTTGATTTCTACACGGAGGGTTTCTCTCCTGCAACCTTCGAGTTATTTTATCACACCAGTTAACTGCTGGTAATATCTTATATTCAAGTTTCTCTCTTTAGGAAAACTTTCCCTTTTCATCTAGAATTGCTCTTCTTTGGCTTAGGCAATGATGGTTGTCATCTTCCCTTTCAGGTAATCTCCTTTGTAGAACACCAGGGAAATATTACCCCCTCTTGATTCTGGCAATGATGGTTACAACCTTAATACTGCCCGCTCTTTACTTTGGCAATTATGGTAGTGAATTTTCTCCTCTTGCTTTCTCTCAATATAATTATAATTGCTCTTTTATAACGTGCTTGATAACAGCTAGCGGATTCCAAGCGCGGGATCAGGATTCAAACCTGTGTTGCGCTGCGTTGTCTTGCTTCCAAGACAAACACGTTGCCCCGAGCTATTCTTCCTCACCTGGGTATCACACCCAAAATCCTTTATTTCATTAGTTCATTATTAAAAAGGCTCATTAGCAGTATATTGCGGAGCACCATAGGGTCACCTAACAAAGGCTAACTCACCGGTCTCTTTCTGAACGCCCGTTCGGCTCGGCAATCAGTGTCCAGCATATCCTACAAAGAGTTGATCGTCGACTCTGACTCTGGACATCCTAGAAATGTAAAAGCTCAGAGCTCTCCTAGGATCCAACCAATGGAGTCACTCCTCTTCCTTACCAGGATGAGGAGGAGGAGGAGGATAGAAAGATGGGAGAACCACCTTCTGACTCAAATGAAATTCAGATGCTACCTTAGGTAGAAAGGAAGGACGTACTCGCAGTACAACCCTGTCCTTGTGGAACACATTAAAGGGTGGCTTAGAGGAAACTGCCTGCAATTCACTCACTCTGCGAGCAGAGGTAACCGCAACCAGGAACACAGTCTTGAAGGATAATAATCTCAAAGGACAAGAGTGAAAAGGTTCAAACGGAGCACCCATGAGAAATTTCAAAACCAAATTTAAATCCCAAACCGGCACCTGGAAAGGAGGCGGTGGGAACATTAGTCAGTCCTTTAAGAAATTGAGAAATCAAAAAGGAATCTTAAAGTAAGAACATTCTTCAGACGAGCGCTTAAAGATGGACAGCGCCGCCAGGTAACCCTTAATGGTACCCACTTGAAAGCCCTGTGGGCCAATGAAAGTAAGAAAGACAAACCCATAGGAATGGAGCACTGAAAAGGATCAACATTCTGACCTCTGCACCAGTCACAAAACTTCTGCCAACGGCAACGGTACAGGGATTTTGTTGCTGGCCGCCTGGCCGAAAGCATCATCACATCATCCGGGAGGTCCCAATCCTTATATCTCAACCTTTCAGATACCAAGCATGAAGGTTGAGAGTCCTGACCTCTGGATGGAGAACCTGAACCCCCACACCCTCCTCGCAAGAGCAGTTCCTATCGGTAGGGAAGGCGGAGTGGAGTGCAGATGGACATTTTGAGAAGGTGCAGGTACCACGCTCTCCTGGCCCAATCTGGAGCAATGAGGATCATGTGGGACCCGAACCTCCGTAACACTTGAGGAATGACGGGGACTGGAGGAAACGCATACAGCAGTGGGAATGACCAATCCACCACAAACGAGTCCCCTAAGAGTCCTCTCGGAGGAAATTCCCTTGAGCATAATTTCTCGCACTTCCGGTTGGCACTGGTGGCGAAGAGATCCACTGGCGGGGTTCCCCAAGGGTGAAGATCTCCTGAAAGACTTCCTGACCCAACTCCCACTCGTGAGAGACCGTGCTCTTCCTAAACACAGTGTCCGCTGCCACATTTTTCGTCTCTGGCCAGATGAACAGCCGAGATCAAAATTCCCTGCTTGATGGCCCAGAACCAGAGCTGCATTGCCTCTCTGCGCAACGGGAGTGACCCTACCCCCCCTTTTTTGTTGCGGTAAGGCTTGGCCATTGTGTTGTCTGTCATGATCAGGACACTCTTCCCCTGCACAGACGGCAGAAAAGCCTTCAGGGCTAGCCTGACGGCCCTCAGCTCTAACAGGTTGATGTGGAGTTTGGACTCCAACGGAGACCAACGATAGCTCGATAGCTGGCGGTCAAGGCGTTGGCATGAGCGCCTCATCCTGCGAGGGAAGCATCCGTCACTACAGTCACCTCCGGCCATGGTTGCCAAAACAGATTCCCCCTTCATCAGGTTCCCTTCGTTGGCCCAGCACAGAAGATCCTGGGAGACCGGGAGAAGAATCTGAACGGGATCCGACATCTTGCCTGAGAACTGCGACCACTGCATCTTGAGGACCCATGTGAGACCGAGGTGAGCCAATGCTTGCTCGGGAGAGTGCGCATGAATCAGCCAGTCGTCCAGGTAGGGGTAGACGTGAATCCCCCCTCGCCTGAGATACGCTGCCACCACCACCACCACCACCATTAGCTTGGTGAAGACCCTCGGGCGGAGGTCAATCCGTACAGCAGGACCCGAAACTGAAAGTGCGAGTCGCCAGCCGCAAACCTCAGGTACTTTCTGTGCTTGGGATGAATCGGCACATGAAAGTAAGCATCCTGTAGGTCCCATGATATCAACCATTTCTGAAGTTGAAAGACCTGGAGGACTTGAGAAAGAGTAACCATCTTGAACTTGTCCTTCCTGAGAAGTTTGTTCAACCAACGCAAGTCCAGGATGGGTCACAATCCCCCGTCTTTCTTTGGGATCAAAAAATAAGGGGAATACCAAACCTTGTTCCTCTCCGCTACAGGCACCAGTTCTATAGCACCTTTCTCTAGCAGGGTCAAGATTTCCTGCACAAGGAGCAGATCTGGAAGCTTCAAAGAGTTTCCCTGGTGGATTGTCTGAGACCGCTTTAGGAAGGGAAGGAAGCAGCCGTGGGCTATTGTATCCAGAGCCCACGCATCCGAAGTAATAACTCACCACGCTTAGAGATGTTGAAACAGACTGCCCCCCAACCGGCGAACCATGGGACATGGCCTCATGACCGTTTGAGCGGCTGCGGCAGTGCCCGAAGGCCAAGAGGCAGCTGCCTGAGCGGCTTTGGCACCTCTATTTCCCCAACCACCACGGGTACTTTTTCGTTGACACCTTTGACTGGTGGCCCCACTCGTTCTACTAAAGGAGTAGTAACGAAAATAACCTCCCCTCCACTGCTGTCCCCTAGGACGAAAAGACAGAGGTTGACGCACAGCTGTGCTTAAAGATTTTGCCGCAGCTTTCGAGGTCTGCAGCCTCTCGAGGCTCTCGTCAGCCTTGTTGCCAAACAAATGTGCACCATCAAAGGGCATGTTCAAAAGACAGGCTTGCACATCCGAGGCAAAACCTGACTTCCGCAACCATGCAAATCTGCGTATAACGGTGCTCGCAGCCATGGACCGGCTAACCCTGTTGGCCGTATCTAAACCCGACTGAAGGGATTCGCACATGGCACCCTTGCCATCATGTACGAGAGCAAAGAACCCATCCCTTTCTTCCCCCTCGGGAATATGCTCAGCCGCTCAAAACAGTTCCACAGAGTGTGAGAAAATCTTGCTAAGACACAAGTGGAGTTGGCTGATTTCAATGCCATACTCCTTGCAGAAAATACCTCGCGAGCCCAACCGTCGAAGCGTTTGTCGTCCCTATCAGGAGGGATGGTAGGGTACGCTGCCTGCGTCGAGGTGGCCGTAGCCGCCTGAACCACCAAACTCTCGGGAGTGGTGCGAGTGGATAAATAGCTGTGGTCGCTAACGGAAGGGCGGTACTTCTTTGTCAATGATTAACAGCCGGAAGAGATTCTGGTGACTGCCAAGCAGCTGCCACCCTTTTCTGTAAAGTGAGATGAAAAGGTAACACCAGGTCAGAGGACGGACTTTGGTCTAAGGTGTCCGTAAGATCATCTTGTACAAAATCTTCAGGAGGACTGGACCAGCCCAGATACTCTGTGACCCTAGCCATGAGCCGCCTATATGACTACTCCGCATGATCCCCAGGCTTGCCAAATTCCACTTCCCGGGAAGTGGCCAACCCACTGGCATCATGGAGGTGTTGCCTTAACTTCTCCAATTGACTTTCTCCAGAAAAGACAGGTGCCACATCCTGCTGAACAGGGTCCGCAAAGACAGACCTTTCTTCCTCCTCATATACGCCTCCAGATGGAGGTGAAAACCTGGCCTGGGGACAGAAGAGGGGCTGGAGTCCACCACTGGCCTCGCAGAATTAGGACTAGCCTTCTGAGGAGGATCAACCAGATCAGGGAACCCCAACAGTACATTTCGGGCAAAAATCCCTCAAGGCGTCGAGGGCGCCGAAGACTTCGACCCCGAGAGCATCGACAACTTCGGCGTCGAGAGCACGGAAGGCTTTGGCATCGACAACGGTGCCGAAGGCTGATAAGAAGGCAAAGCCTTCGATGTCCGAGTCAGACAGACACGGCGCTGCCCATGTGGACGCAGGCTTCGAGCCCTTAAGCAGGTCGCAGCAGTCTCGCTGGGGACGAGGACCGAGACATGGAAGCACATCTCTTGTGACTATCCGAAGCCATTCAAAGGTTCCCGATGAGTCGCGTTACGGACCCGAGTCTGAAGGCGTGCGATCTGTGGTACAAGACCGTTCCCTGCCAGCTTCATAAGGCGTGACCGGAACCATGCCCTGCGATTGAAAAATCGCCAACATTTGTTCCTTAAAAGGCAGCCCATAACTCTGGCGTCGAGGACTTCGTCGGGCATGCCACTTTCCTCACGGCTCCCTCCTCCGAAGTGGACGGGGAAGGCGACCGGTGACAGTGCTTCCGAGAATGCCGCGACGAGGAAGAAGAATGGCGGGAACCACTCTGGGACCGAGAACCCCAGGCCTCCTCCCGATGCAGAGTCGCCCCTCGAGTTGTTGGTGGACACCCCTTTGGTTTTCGATTTCCGGGACTTACTGGGCTTATAACCCCTACCTGAAGCTTCCTCTTACGCTCCTGCAAGGCCTTGGTAGTCAGCGACTGGCATTTTGAACAGTTGTCCATGTCGTGACTCTTGCCCAAGCACCACAAACAAATACGATGCGGGTCGGTGATCAACATTTTAGACTTGCAGTCCTGCCAAGTCTTGAAGCCAGACCGCAGAGTCGGAGGGGTCGAAGAAGAAGACATCACGACGATGAAACACACGAGGTGCGCCAAGTTCTCGAAGCAAACATGTTTGCGGAAAAAACAGAACTGAGGCTACGGGCGCCGTGCGTCCTATTTATAACATCCGGTGACGTTGCCCTCGACGGAGGCCTTCGTGGGACATCGACCCGACGTCATTGATGCAAGATGCCTTCTGCAGAAAAAGTTTCCGAAATGCACAGCTGTTGACATTACATGTCAAAGATGTGGAATACGTTGGAGGACACAATCCATTCGAAATAACTTTTCCAAAAAGCATAGAGGAGGGGTTGGCAGAACGCTTATGTGCAGCCGCAGACACGACGATCTGGGCAAGGTTGCATGCGCAGTCATTTGCTAAAGGAATCTGGCACCTTCTATTTTTTCTCTAGACATTTTTCTTGGGGGTTGCCGAGAAGGGGTTTACGATGACCAGGATCATCTTCCCAGATAACTTCTAGCATGGGGATGGGAACCACAGACCTTTGGGAGATTCTCCTCTATGTTAAAGACAACCTTTTGTCTGTTTCTCAGGTAGTATATCGAACAGCTTGGCTGCCCGTGTCATGAGTGAATGAAAGAAGCCAATTTCATCTGGCAGCAAGACTCTTGGCGGTAATTCGGCTGGCTCACCATCACCTAGCAATAGGTTTTTGAACTCATCTGTGGTGTGTGTGCCTGGAGACCTATTTGACAGATAATCGTCGGTATCAGTGCAAGAGGTCTAGACTGTGTGGGGGTGGGGGGGTTAAGCCCTCTCTTGCCAGGAACTCAAGGTTCCTCTGGAGCAGGCATTGATGGGGCAGGAAGATGATGCCGGAGCTCAGAAACCAGAATTTTCAAAATGGACAGCATATCCATTTCAGGTCTCTGGAGCCAGGAGTGCACATTGGGACAGGCATGCTTGGACAAGGTTGCACCACTATAGGATTAGTTTCAGTAGAGCCTTGAGGTGTAAGAAGGCCTGGTTTTGGAAGAGCTGGTGGAGGCGTGCTGAGAAGAGGCGGGACAGTTTTTTCTTGTACATCCTCAAAGTTGGAGGCAAAAGGTAAAAGCCTCCAGAGGCTCAATGTCAGATTCCTCACCCTGCTGTAGCAGTTGCTCAGGAGGGGCCATGGATGGACAGGGGGTGTTAGGCGGTAGATCGGGAACCAGAGAACTGCGTCTGAGCCTGCGAAGGCCTTGGCAGGAATGCCAAAGCAGATGGTACCGCTCCTTGTCAACGCTCACTCCTCTTGGGAACAAGGAAACCACGGGTCTCTGGGCTGGTGTCGTAAACGATGAAAACAATGGTTTAGACGGCAAAGACGTAGACTTATTATTGTCGACAAGCTGGTCGAAGGAGTAGCAATGGTCTTGCTAGTAGATATCTTGGTCATCGAGGTGGTGGTGGTGGTCTTCATCGAGGGGGGCCTTCGTCATAGATGATGATTTTGGCTGACGATGGGTGGTCGGCAGGGTAGCCGTTGACATGGGGAGTAGTCGTGGAGGAGTGCCCGTTCTCGGAAAAGTGTTTAGACAATATTTTAGGCACTAAAGCGATCAACGAGGTGGCTGTAGATGGGATCGTCCACAAGGTGGTCGACGGAGCATCCTGAGCATGTGACACATGTTCCTTCTTTAAGAAGATTTCTTTTGGGAACTCAACCTCTTTGACGAGGGAGTGCACTGTAGGGGTCTGCTGTGCCTGGCAGAGGCATAACTGCAGACAGAGGCAGTGTCAGAGGCCCCCGACACCCTCGTCCAAGCAGGCCACTAACCTGCTGCGACAGTCCTTGCGAGTCTTGGATCAGAACAATTGGCCTTATCCAAACTTGCTATTTATCAAAGAGGAAGAACTTGCAGATGGAGAATGAAGATACCCATTACTATAAGGTACTCTTCACACTCACTCACTGCAATGAGTTTGCTCCAGCGATAGATTTTTACGGATTTATTTTCAAAATGCAACACATTTTTCATGTCTAAAAGGTATTGTGGGAGACATCAATGTAATCCTCAATCATCGCTTGGATAAACAACCGTAAATAAAATCTTGTCTTGCAGCTCTAGTGCAGCATTGGATTCGACACAGAATTTAGGGATGGTTGATATTTGAAGACTATAACACCCCAAGGAACTAGACTTTACATTTTTCATGCCTCCTCACTCCATGTATTCTAGACTCGATCTATGGTTTCAAAATCCACTCTTGAGGATAGTTATATTATGTGCCAGGTTGAGTTTTAGTGATGTTTCCATTAATTACTAGATGATAAACAAAAGAAATCAGGATTTCAATAAGTCGGCCATGGGGGACACAGTCAAACAAAAACAAGAAAACTTAAATAATTCACTTAAAGGCACAAATACAGAGGAACAAAAGCAGCAGATGAAAACCTGTATTAACAATATGATTAATTGTGCAAAAGTTCAACTACAACCAGAAATACAACATGCACAGTTTTATATCAAATTGCACACATTTTTCAAGGCAAATGGAGACAGGTGAAGTAAGGGTACGACGTTCATTCATCACCCATTTCTTTTTTCTCGACTGAGTTTTTTGCTGCCAAAACTCATAGGAAAATATGGGTGGGGGGGTGGTAAAGGGATATAAGGGGTAGAGGGTGTGGGGACTAGTTTGTAAATAGCTGGCAAGGGGGGGCTTCGATGAGTTTTTGCAGCAAAGAATTGGCAGCAAACAATGACGTGGAAAAAAGAAACTGGTGATGGAATGACATAGAACCGAAATAAGAAACACTATTGGAAGATGCAATAATTTTAGTCAGAGTCTTTTAAGTGTGGAAAATTCTTTTAAATAGGACATTGACCCAATCAACTTGCGTTTCGGCTTCATGGGTTATCAAAAGAGTTGGAGGACCCAGCCTTAATCAGGATGAAATAACTAATAGTATAAAAATTTGCTGGTTGGGTACTTTCTTACTGATGATCACGTTTTGAATTTTTCTATTCCGAAAGTTCCAAAAGGACATTTCAAATTAGTTCAATTTGGTGAGATTTAGAAACCATTACAAAGGCCGGAATTATCCGATCATGCTGCATGGTGTTTGAATGAAACAAATTGTTTTCCTCACCATTTGGATTGTACAATGAATAACCTCTGCACCAAATTATCTATGTATTATGTGACTAATTGTGGGATTTGGTCACTTCTGCACAGCAAGGAGCCTTTCCTTGTGAGGCTAGGGAGGTGAGCCTGCTACGCTATAATCCCCCAAGGGGTGGCGGTAGCCGCAACTTCACAGAGAAAGTCTCCCTCCCTCCCTCCTCCCCCCTCCCAACAGGGACAGGAATTCCTGTTCCATAGAGGAACTCGCTAAAGCCCACAACAAGACCACCAATAAAATCCACTGTGTGTTATTGTCATACAGATTTCAAGTTTCCTCTTGAAAAACAACCCATCACGAGTACTATGGAAAAGAGGAGTGGTGGAAGAGTAATAAGGATTACTCCTAATACAACAACAAAGAAGAGTGAACTGAGGATGCAGAACATTCATCAGACAGAGAGGAGGGACTACGACCCTCCACTGGGGAGGATCCAGCAACCAAGGACACCTCTTAGCATCAGACAGGAGAGAAGCCCGGAAGCTGCAAACTAGTCAAATCATGGCTGGACTGTGAGACCACACAAGCCTCTTATTGCGGAAGGAAGAAGGTGCTGCTGGCCAGAAACCACGAAGAAGACAGAGGTTGACGAGAGGAGGGGAAGGAAACACCATGAGGAAGAAGCCGGAAAGAGCGGTGGAGTGACCCTGTGGACTAGATGGTCTGGCAACTGAGCTGAGACCGTTGAAGCCTGAAAGCCACGGAAAGAAGCAGAACATTTACGGAACGAGAGAGCAAGTCGTCTGAAGTCCCACTACTGAGAACAGGACCGGTGATGCCAACCCCTGTGAAACAAGGTAATGGGAACAGCCACACACCCGAGATGGACCACAGCCAACGAGAGGGCTGCAATCATACTTCTCGCAGTATTTCGCCCCAAAGTTAAGAAGAGTAATGAATATCATAGGACTCTGCCTACTCGTCCCAGTAGTTATAACGAAGTTTACAAGAGTAGCAAATACTCTGGGACTCAGTCTACGTGACCAAGTGAGTGGCTTGAGAATAAGATAGGCCAAACCGAAGACAGTGAGTGTGAAGAAGAGGTATACAATACTCGTTATCTAATACACAAAGAGTTGAAGAAACAGAGTAACATTAAGAGTAAGGAGAATATGAAGAGGGATTCATTCTCCCATTTGGAACTAGGAAAAGAAGGATTTTCAGAGACATTGAAGTGACTTTTTCCCAGCATTCCTAAAATATGCAAGGCCAAAGAGGAAAGGCCTCACAGGAATGCAAGCAGGGGGAAGAAAGGCTTGGAAAAGCTGAAGAGGCATTTGCAGGAGAATTGAGTCATTCTAATATGACGGGGTCAGAGTACATTTTTCTGGCAGGTGTTTGATTGGGAACAATTTGATGTATGTCCAGTTTCCCTCCCAGGACCCCCCTTGTTAATTTGCATATTTAAGTAACTTTGGGTCTCACCCCAAGTTGCTAGGGGAATCCAGACATGGACCCCTTGCTCACTATTCTTAGAGAGGCACAGCTCCACCCTACTGATGAGGTCCAACCAGACCGAAACACATGCCTGGGGTTGCTGTTGGTACTCTTGTTCAGAGGAGAATTGCCTAGCATTTCGACGCGGGACTGCCCCAGGGCAGGACAAAGACTGATATGTTTGGGATATTTCTTCTCTGTGAAAGATAGTGAGCCAAAGACTCTGGGTAAGTCTCTCATAACCAGGACTAATGTCTGGCAGAGGTACTCCCAGGACCCCCCCCCCCCTGTTAATTTGCAGTTTTGACAAAGCCCAGAGGCCGAAACATGTGTTACCACAAGGACAAATGTTACACAATGTATGACCCTAAAAACACAAGAACACAAGCACAAAAGTTTAAAAAAAAATCTATGATCTTAAAAACACATGGTCAAATGTTAATAAACCTGAGAATATGAAAATATAAAACTGTGCCTGGCGCAATAAGTGAAGCACCAAAAAGTGTCTGTATATGTAATCAAGAAGGAGGGGGTATAATCTGGCGACTTCAATAGCGACGTGCAGCCCAAGACATAGTAGTCCAGGCGCCAAGTGACTAATACCCCAGATTTTTTTTAGACACATTAGATAGTAGGTGTTACCAATTCGCTAGTTGGGGAACCTGTGATTTAGGGTTGCCTGGGTTAGGGTGGTCAAAAGCCCATGGGAAACGAGAGGCACACCCATTAGTGTATCCATCCCCCCGACACCTTACAAGCCAGGTGCATTCCATTCACCAGTCCACCTATCTTACTATTGAACCATATGCTTGTCTTCATACTGAATAATATACCCATAGATAACGAGAACAGTCAATCAACCTTACGCTGTTTTCTTTTCTCCAAAAAAACGCTTCAATCTTCCTTGAGACCTTGCGAGTTATTAAGGCCATCTGTAACAATAAAATGGAAGTTCTTTTATCAACCATTTTTAAACAGTGGGAACATGTTTGCACAGGAGGA
This sequence comes from Ambystoma mexicanum, assembly GCF_040938575.1. Classification (NCBI taxonomy): domain Eukaryota; kingdom Metazoa; phylum Chordata; class Amphibia; order Caudata; family Ambystomatidae; genus Ambystoma; species Ambystoma mexicanum. Next base: position 618,813,204 of record NC_090922.1, on the reverse strand, counting down.
AAGGGGAAGGAAAAGGAAAGGATAGAGGATTCCATATTTTTCACAGAATTGTGCCACCTGTAGATATCAAACATTAAAGCTCAGTCTGTTAGAGGGCTTGAGGAACACCAGCCTCAGGCACTAATATTGTGGGTAAAATGTCTTAATCCATAGAGTGGGAAGAGGATGCAGGGTGGCAAGAGATACGATCTACAGTACTCAAGATGCTTTTCATCTCACATTATACAAAATAGCACCTAGAAGAAGCACCCAAAATTGTATGGCAGCTCGCCGACAATCGCACATATGCAATTAAGGTAACAAACAACTGTTTGATTCTTGAAAAAATAACTATTGAGAAGAGATGCTTTTCCAAAAATGTACACATCCAACTATCTAATTTTTAACCTAATTCACACAAAAGCCGGAATAACCCGTGAGTGGCACACATTGTCTCATCCATGAACTCGAAGAGCCAACATCACAATATATAGACAAACATCTACAGTCATCGTCCAAAACTCCTATGTAGGCACCACAACCAACCTAGCCACTAAATTAGATGGCAACTTATGTGACAGCAGTTATCCTAGTCAAAATAGAGTTTAAGGTCAATAAACACTAACATAATACATGAAATTGGCGTATACACATGCCAATTTTACCTGAACACCATATCAATTTACCCAGGAAACCTTACATGGGACCCTTCTCATGAGGCCAGGGAAAGGCAGACGTTTTCTGTTCCTGACCCTGGGGGTGGTGTTCTGCGGGAGGATCACAGGTGGATGGGGGGCAGAACAGGTGAGGAAGAATGGGAAACCCCCTTGTATAATGTTTTCCAAGATCCCAACCTTCTAATAGCCTATTGCAAAGTAGAAACTGTTAGAAAAGTCTATCAGGAATAATGATCCACACCTGAGGAAGACTGTGAGGCATACAAATCACCCTCAGATGTAGGCCATGAGAAGGAGCAGTAGTGGAAGGTGGAGGAGTTTTCATACCTCCACGTGGCAGCAGAAGCAGAGGGTGGATGCAAGCTGAGACCATGGTAGCGTGTAAATTAGATGCCGATCCTGAGAAGGTCTTTCATGCTCAAGACCAGGATTGCAGAGCTGGTGCAGCAGGAAGCGTTGGGAGTACAGACTCTCCCTCAGAGGATCGCAGCTGCAGATGTCACGCAGCGGAAAGCAAACTCTTTAATATTTTCGCCCATTTTCTGTCGAGCCCCAGTGGCCGGGGGGCACCGGAGAGTTGTGGGAGCCCGGAGAGCCCTGCTGGTGACAGACAAGTCTTGGAAGGCCCAGAAGGAGAGATTTCCTGGCTGTGTCGGGTAAACAGAAGCAGAGGACATGGAGGGAGGAAGGCGAATGGATGCGCACGCCAGTCCCGGTGATCTCACTGTTAGATTGTGACTGCGGAGCACTCTGTAATCGCCCGCTGCCCAAGTCCAGGCACCTTAAGTATAAAACCGTGATACATGGAATAAAACAAGCAAAGATGAAATTTGTTTAATACCAAACTAACGCAAAGCAGATTAATTCTTCTGTTGTGAACCAAGCCGATTTAAAGGGGCGCAAATGGCAAATTAAGAACTTGAATCCCATAGCACAAAAGTGTGATTCTGACACTAGGGTATAATAAGAGCCAGCTACAAAAAGGGGCAATACCTATAAGAAAAGAGAAACCATCATTGCCAAAGCCAAAAGAGAAACATACCCAGGAAATTAAGAAAGAATCAGAATTGCCATTGCCAAAGCCAGAAGTAGTTAATACGTTCCGTGTAGGTAAAACTATTGCCCATATGAAAAGGAGGTTTTAAGAAAGAATGGCTTAAACCCACATTGCCAAAGCCAAAGAAGTGTGAACTTTAAACAGAAGCCTTACCAGCAGTTGGTCAGTGGAAAAGGGTAGACAATAGTCGCAGGAAGGCTGCCCCTCTGAAGGAAGACTTTCAGGGGGAGCGGAGCATAACCTGCAGAGGGTGTGGCAATCATACAGGTATAGAAAACATTATCAGTGTGGTTCTTGTTTCCCTTGAAGGGTTGCTCATGTTTGATGTTGTGGAGCAAAACAAACTGCTAATCTATTTGAGTTTAACCTTTACTACAGAAGTACTTGCAAGTAGTAGATTGTTCAGGCCTGGCAGGAGAGTACACCAGAGCAGAGAACTGTGTTTTATTGGGCCTGGCAGGGGAGGGGACAACAAAGAAGGAGAAGATTCAAGCTTTGAACCCTCCCGTCCCCTGCACACTATAAGGTGTGTTGGATCAACCAACTACTATATCCTAAAGAAAGTGATTACTGTGGGTAATTGAAAAACATTCAATCACAGACGTAAGTGCATGTATTTTGTTTTTAAATTGCAACTTTAAGTACAAAGACAATTGCAAACACAATCACAGTATTATTGCAAAAGAGCAAACAAAAGATGAAGAAATGTTGCCAGTAGTCTGCTTTTGAGTGGCGACGCGTTTCGAGGCTGGACCCTCTTCTTCATAGGCCTCGACAGACTCTGATAATGTAGAGTAGAGTGATTTTGATGCAATATCTAGCATCCCTAAAACAAGCGGCGATGAAGCATGTGGTCGATGCCGGGAATAAGTTCAAAGATAAAGATGTAGATGTATGTGATGGCTCAAGATGAATCTCAACAGAGAATCCCTATAGGGGCTTATCCGATAATCTACTTGTGTTCGGTGAAACTAGTACCAATGGACACTGGTGATTATCAGCAAGCTTCCAAAAGCACGTAGCACATAGTATCGCCCAATAGAAAAGGAATCTCAAAATGTGGTGGACTGGGTGTAAGTCCGAGTCAACAGACGTCCTAGAATAGATCCAGGGCGAACATGATTGAGAATGTACCATACACTAGCACCGTCATAAATCAACAAACAAACTCTGGTACTGTTGCTGAAGGATCAGGAGTGCTGTACAGAGTAAGCGTGAAAGCATCGGCAACAGGGGAGGTGACCGGTGAAAGCCATTGAAGTACTGTTATGTGGTTAAATATCTCGAAAAAGATGTTGAAGAGCCATTAAAGTGTTTTTGTGGATTAATGCAGAAGCATCCCGACAAATTAATATCAGTGAAGCAAATGTTGTGTGAACTGCTGCTGAACTATTTACTATCGTCAAACAAGTGGTTTTGTGAACTGTTGGAGAAATCTTTTTTTACCACTTTTAAATTGTTGATTGAATACAAGCTGGAACTTTGTATTATCAACTTGGAACCAAGAAGAGAATTGAAGTAGATCTTTAAGTCAGAGCAGGATTTCCTGGAACTTTTGGAACTGTTAACCAAAATCCTGTTTGAATCTGGGGGAAAGATAATTCACCCAGATTAGAAGGAGAAACAGTTATGATGTGATTTTAACTGTTATATGTGTTGCTGTTGAAATGCCACATATTGCCTTGATATGTTGGTGTATGTTTAAAGTGTGAGGGACAGAATACTTTTGTTAGAGTGTTTACTTTAGTTTATTTTATGCAGGGAAATCCTCATCAGGCATTGTGAGGCATTTATCTAAATGTTTGAGTTAATAAAATGGCATCTTCTGAAAAACATTCACAAAGTTGTCTGCCTCATATTTCTGACCCCTCACAAGACACATGGGGCAAACAAAGTAAAGTGTCTTAAGCTCACATTATTTCTTGGTGTAGATATTTGAATGAAATTCTTATCAACTGGAAGGGTCCCAAAGTAACATTGATTGGATAGTTTGGCACACTAAATGATACCAGCATCAACCTGCCCATTATCTTCTGCTAGTACCAAACGAAAGGGAATTTCTCAACATTCAAATGAAAGACCAAGGTGATAACCTCACCAGTAAGTTATATCGTAAATGCACCAGACCCACTTTGGGTATTCATGGCTAACATAGCCATCCCCTAATCAGCTTCCTTCAGGTGGAGTGTCCCCTTATAGGGAATTCCTTAGGGCAAAGAAGAATACAACACTAGAAAATTATTTTGAAAAGGAGTACTAGAACATTGCAAGACACTAGCATGGGAGTACCCCAACAAAAAAAACAATGATGCATGCAAAGTATTGAATGTGAACAGAAAAGATTTGCTTTGGCCACCAGGCAGGTCAGTGACCCCAAGAACTCAGATGTCCCCCATCACAATTATACCGAACTACAGTATACAAGCAAATAAAGTAAGACCTACTTGAAAACACTGGCCCATACTCAAGTTAGATGAGGATATTTCAAGACCATTGGTGAAAAGGTGCATATGACCAATTCTAAACTACCATGCTTGAAAGGCTCGTTTCCAACTGGGTGGAGTAACAAAGCATGAACAATTTTGCTCAACAAAGTGAACAGTGTGCTGCACTGAAAATCCTAAAACAACGTTCCAATGTGGAAAATCAGACATTATTTGGAACATAAATAAAAATATCAATTGTTTGACAACTCGTGTAGTATGTGCAATCAAGTGCCCATACACAATAATGTATATAGGTTTCAGAACACAATAATGTATATAGGTTTCAGACACTGCTCTTTGAAAGACCATTTTAAAAACACTTAGAATAACAATCCTAGCTATCTGCTGGCAGTTGACTTTACTGTGAAACACTCATGGACCATGTTTCTGGGGAGGTTATCATTTAGATGAGGCCTGGGGAGATTGAGGGACAAATCTCAATTAGGCTAAAGGGTCACAATACAAATGAGGAAACATTTCAATAATGCACCTAAGACATCAACATATTTCATTAAGAAATCTTGATTATCTAGTTGGAAGGTAGTCATTGTTTGACAACTATATATGTTATAATGCCGAAACCACAGCAGTACAGAAAAGGTTGCATCAGACATCATATAGCAAAATGCAAATATGCCATCTCTTATGCCTTTTGGGCCCTTGGATTGCTTTATCATCAAATTTGGCAAGCAACTGATTGCAATTGATTCAGCCAAGCATGCAAAATTTGGCAAGAACTGTTATGAATCCAGGGAATTCACCCCTTCTCCCAAAGGGAGAGCAAGCCCCCCCCCCCCCCCACCACCGCTGTGAGGCTAGGGAAGTGTGCTCTGGAGCAATCTCGGGGGTCGAGACAAGTGGGACCTCAACGGGAGAGACTCCCCTTTGGGAGCAAGGACTTCCATTCCTTTGAGGAACTCCCTAGGCATATATGGGATTATCAGAGACTAAGAAGATTTTAAAATCGAGATAGCGGGCTGATGAGAAAACAAGTCAACACGAGCCAGAAAGAGAAACTGTCTTTAAGGAGGAATCTCCATTTTACTAAGACGAATAAACTAGGAGACGAGGGCACGCCTGGAAAGGTTAAGCAGAGAAAGCGTAAGCAGGGGAAGCACCCCGACAGCGTTGCAGCTGAGAAAAGTGGGGCCAAAGAGAGCCGCAGAGCCAGCGGCTTTCAGAAGTCATCTGACTGCAACACAAACGCTGGAGGTACAGCATTTACCACACGAGAGACGCAAGGAGACGAGAAGTTGCATGGTGGGTAGTCCACCCATACAACCACGCCAAAACCACCATGCGGAAGGAGCATCAAGGCATCCAGTGTCCTACGACTTAACCTAACAGGTTTGTAGAGATTGAGAAGACAGAATGGGACGCCGGCGGACTTCTAGCGAGAGCGAGCCAAAGGCAAGAACCACCACCCGAGGGCGCACTGATCCCAGGGACGTTTCCCTATCAACCCAGAGGTAACGGGGAAGACAGGAGAACCGGGAGGCCCCCAGGGAATCATTTTAGGCAATTATCTTAACAATTGTGTTGTGTGAGATTTGACTGAGGACATGTACCTAGATTTGATTAGAATTTACAAGCCATCATTGTATTATGTTGTGCACTTTTGAAACTGATATACTTACTTGAAGTCTGAAGTGTTTGAGAACACTGTGAGCATTACTTGTATCCTGTGGCTCTGTTCGATGGTCTGCCCGCATTGTAAAATGTTGTCAGGGCGGGAAACTACACTTCCCAGCTGCCTGAGCATTTTCTTAATTGAAGACCAGGTGCACCAGAAACAAGCCAGTATTCACCGGTCCACGCTGGAACTCACCTTTCTAGGCGCTACTCTCTTTGTACACACTCATGAACCCAGTAAGCTAGTTTACACCATGTGTCTACTATATATTTACTAAGACCCTTAGCTTCTTCAACCGTGAGACTGCGACTATCTGAGGTGGATTAGAACTAGCGGGAAACCCACTGTTACATACCACGTAGTCCGTTTCCTTAAGAGACAGTATACGACCATAAAGCTATTCTTGCCTTCCCTCCGCTATCCCGCTCTGATACTGGGATTACCAGTGTCTACAAAATGGGCTACACAAACTGGAAAATATTATTAGCAGCTCAAAAAGCAAATCGCCATGCAAAAGTAAGTAAATAAATACCTACAACTAAAGTCAAGTGTCGCGCTGATCTCGCCCCTTGACTTCAGTTCTCCCCAGGTCACAACCATACATGATGTACAGCCAGTGCGCTGCCATTCGTCCAATTAAGACATTTCCGCTGTGCCGTGTACTACTACTAGAGACATCCCAAGCCGCTGCAGCGCTATCTAGCAGCTTATGTGTCAACCCACTCACGACCTTAGATTATAAGGAACCCATAGCTAATTAACCCCTTGACATTATGGGCCACAAGCCATCTACGGCAACCTCGTCTATCTCTAGCCAAGGAACACACCAACAGACTAAAAACTCCAGCAATGGATTTCCTTTCCAAGCCTGTTAAAGTTTACAATATAGCAGGTCCCCTGCAAGTCAAGGAAAATGAGACCCTTAAAATGGCCCTTTTAAACACCTGTTCCCTGAACAAAACATTCCAGGGACATTCATGACTATATTGTTGACAGGGACCTGGCTATACTATGCCTGACTGATCACATAGGCCAGGGGGCCAATGATTGACTTGGTCACCCCTGATGGCTACACCATCTCCTGTAAAATGATGGAACAGGGCACTGGGGGAGGTGTGGCAATCATTGCTAAAAGCAAATTCAGCTTCTTTACATCTCTGAGTTAATGCCAAAATAGCAAAATCCTTCATCTAAAAAGAACCACAACTCATTGCAGCTGCTTTAACCTCATCCTGATTTATCATCCGCCCTCGGAGATGCCAGGTTTCAACGAGGAAATTACACAGATCTGGGGTAAACTCAATATACCAAATTGCTCAACCTTATTTTTAGGTGATCTAAATCGCTGGCGTAATAACACCGACAAGGAGGTAATTGATATGATATGGCATTTAAAACGTGCCTATACAGAAGTGTTTCAAGGCGCGACGAGGCAAGGGAGGGGGAACAAAAGGGAAGAGACACAATGATCCTACTAGGCCAGGTGTCATTCAGATTGCGCAAGTGCATGGGAAGGGGGAAGGGACAGTCAGTACATGGGATAATAGAATAAATAAGTACATACGTACGGCCAAATGGTGGCAAGGGTAAGGGTAAGTACAGACATCAGGTCTCAAGTGCTGGTAGTGGGACTGTAGGGATATGGAAAACAGTCCCCAAGTGCAGGGGTTGCCAGGAAGGCAGTGCAGGTGTGTGACTAGCAGGGGAGGGGACCTGGGCCAGAGAAGAGATGGTGGCCAGGTATCCAGTGCAGATTCAGTTTCAGTCAGGAAGTTAGCAGGGGGGACTAGGACAAAAAGCAGAAGCAAAGAGAAAGGTTTTGAGGTGCTTCTGGAACCAGAGATGATTCTCAAGTTTCAGGGAGGGAGGGAGGCTGTTCCAGAGAGACGCCCCAGCCGAAGAAAGATCTACCACCACCCTCATTGCTTGGAGAAGCGACTGACCCCGAGGGAGTTGGAGGCGGATAAGCGAAGAGCTTGAGAAGGAAGAAATTTAGGATGAGCGAGTTGAAGGTATTGAGGCCCCAGAAGGCCTTGTGGACAATGCAGAGGGTTTTGAACTTAATCCTCGCAGCCACTGCAGAGCTGCAGAGATTTAAGACCGGGAGAGATACGTTCCCTGCGCTTGAGGCCAAGGCTCGCAGTCCTGTTCTGGATGAGTTACAGAGGGCGGAGAGTAGAGGCAGGCAGATTTAGAAAGAGGTTGTTGCAACAGCCTAGAGAGAACCAGAGCTCTGGGGACAGCGAGCTTCTGAGGGAAGGAGAGGAAAGGAACAATACCTCTGAGGAGGTGCAGCTGGTAGTGCGACTTCTTAGAGACGTCAGCGATGTGAGGAGAGAAGGAGAATGTGGAGTCGAAGATGACCCAGAGGTTTTTAGCCTCACAGGTGGGAGCAGGAAGAGGGCCAAGAGAGTGACAAGAAAGGAGGGAGTGGGTGTGCCGATGAGGAGAATCTCGGTTTTACTGGCATTAAGGCAGAGATAATTGGCAGCACACCACTCCTGGATGGCGGACAGAAAGGAAAGAAGTCAGCCACGCCAGGCCCTGACCGGTGATACCCAAGTTATCACGGAGACAGTTCAGCAGGATGGCATGGTTTACCATGTCAAAGGCATAGGAGAGATCAAGTAAGATGAGGACACAGGGGGTGTTGGAATCAAGTTTGGAGAGCAGGTCTTCACGGATGTTCACGAGAGCAGTTTGTGCTTCTGGCTGCTCTGAAGCCAGACTGATATCATGGAGATAACCAACAGATTCAGTGGGGAGATTAAACTGGGAGATAGCCAACTTTTCCAAGAGTTTCCCCAGGAAAAGAGTGATGGAGATTGGGCGATAGCTGGGCAGGACGGATCGGCAGAGGGTTTAAGAAGAGGGTGCACAAGGGAGTGCTTCAAGGGGGATGGAAAGACTCCAGTTGCAAAGGAGTGGTTGCAGACGATGGCCAGAGCAGGAGCCAGAGAGTCAATGTGGTCCTTGATGGTTTTGGAGGAACAGGGATGAACCTGTTTTGACAAGACTTTCGTAGATCGGACTTGTCTAGAAACTTCATCTGGGGAGAACAGGGGAAAGGAAGAGAAGGAGGGATGGAGGGAGGAGAGGTGGCCGAAGAAGGGCCAGAGGAAGAGCAGGGAGTAGAGGGAGGAAGGGGAGAGGAGAGGACAGGATGTCCAGAGTTTTAGAGATGAAGTGAAAGGGCAGCACCGTGCAGATGGCCTGGGAAGGGACAGGAGAGGTAGAGACTGTGGCGGGATTGGCCAGTCCCTTGCAGATTTTAACGATCTGAGATGGAATTGGTCCTCTATAATATTAACCACCTAGTACTCAACAGTGACCCCACCAAAGCAAAAAAAAACGTGTTGACTGGGTGCTGGCAAGAAATCTAGAAGTGCCATCGACAGCACCACCGCTTGTATATGGTCGGATCACTATTTCATCGAGTTTCATGTTAAATTGCAGGCCCCTCTTATGAAAACCAACAACCTTGTAAATAAAGTTACTAGCTGCAATTTAAAAAAAAATAAAGACTTCTGATCTCCAGGGCTGCCTTGACGACATTATGACCAGCACTTCAGACCTGGACTCAGTCAAGAACATTGTAACATGTTACAACTCCCTATTGGTGGACTAGTTGATTACAAAAGCCCCCCCACCCCTAAAAACCAACTCAAACCAGTAAGGGACAATGTGGGACACCAAGGCTGGTTCACACCAGAGCTTAATCTCCTTAAGAAAGATGAAAGAAGAGCAGAATCTCTGGCTAAAATAACCTACTGAAATCAATCAGTGTATATGGAAAAGAGGAAAAATCGTATTAACTCAATATCATAGAAACAAAGAAAAACTTCTACCATAAACAGATTGATGAGGCCAAAAACAGCTCAAGTAAATTATTTGAAATTCTAAAACTCATGGAGAAACCAAAAGCCCAATTGATTACGCTTTCACCAGCGATCCAGGACTGTACAGCAGTTCAGCTAGCTTTTGCAGCAAAGGTCTCTAAAGCTGGAGATGAGATTAAAAAAGACCTGACAAACACCACATCCTCTGGAAGATTAGTGAATAAGTCACTAACAGACACAGAACAACCAAAATTGAAGCCAACTTCCATCTCTATTGCAGACACAGAAAGAACGCTTACCACCATGCGTCCTACATCATGCCCTGAAAATGTTCTCCCACCCAAAATGATTTTGACACCATAAAGGGTCCTTTTTCACATTTTTCACCTGGTTTGTCAAGGCCTCCTTCCGTGATAAATGCATCACTGATGCAATTAAGGTCATCACTGTCACCCCACTGGCAAAGAAGCCTGGTCTGGATCCTAAGGGCGCCAACAATCTAAGACCTATAACGAACTCCAACCTTTTTGAAAATCTTGGATAAAGGGGCCACGGCACATTTCCAGGCTTTTGTAGGAAGTTAACAGCCTTTTACACAATATGCAATCCGGTTTCAGGCCATAACACAGAAAGGAGACAGCGCTCATTGATGGAATAAACTCTGACAAAGGAAAAGCAGGACTGTTGGCCCTTTTGGACTTGTCTGCAGCGTTGGACCTTCTCAGACACAAATGTCTTCTCCATACTTTGGAAGATGTAGGCAATTGTTCGAAAGAAACCACCAAGTGGGTCCAGTCCTTCCTGACTCATTACATGTCAAGAATTTTCTGGGAGGATGTGACATCCCCACTGGCTTACATCAACAGTGGCATGCCTCAGGGAGCCTGTACGTCACTTGTCCTTTTCAACTTATATATCCGCCCTCTTTGTGGACTCCTTGAAGAAATGGGTCTATTCTTTACTAACTATGCCGACAAAACACAGGGGGGGCGTGGCTACGAGGGCCATGTAGGAGGACGCGATCTGGAGGAGCTCCCAAGTTCCTGAAATGATCCTGGCGAAATAGTGCATAACAACGTGCCTATGACTGCTGAAAACACACATGCCGGTCTGTGAACGGTCTGACTGCGCTTGGTGAACTTTTGGAAGGCGTTGGAGGAACGATGGTGGAGTTTTGTGCGAAAAAGATAACGAGCGCCGGAGATGAAAGACGAAACAAAATGGCCGATCAACGACCGGAACAAAGGAAGGAGCAGGCCGCACGGTGGTCGGGCGACAGAAGCGAACTGTTTGCGCATTTGTAACTTGTGCAGAACACAGGTCCTCTGAGTCATGTCTAATAGAACAGTGAGACCGAATGGCGAAGCAGCCCACTTTGGACGACTTCGCCAAGACGTCCCCTGGTCTGGAAAATTCCAAGAGTAAGGATAAGTCGCCTACAGGCGGCATGCCTGCGACGGGTACTAACTAAGAGGTCCTGGCTGCGATCGCGGACTTGAAGGCGACCTGGGAAGCTAAGCTTGAACTGGCCGTAACTGAGCTGAAAACAGCATTGGACCTTAAGGTCGGGGAGGTGCAGGAGGATGTGAATTTACTCCGGCAGGACGTCAGGTCCTTGGCGGAGCGCACTGAGACCCTCGAGAAAGAGGTGAGCCCGAACACCGCGGATTGTGCCTCCCATAAGGCTGAATTGCCTGCCCTGGTGCAGAGAGTGGGCAACTTGGAGAGCAGGGCAGAGGAGGCAGAAGGACGCGCCCGACGGAACAACATTCGCATCGTAGGCCTGCCAGAAGGATCGGAGGGCCACGATCCTACGGAGTTCATCGAATCTATGCTGTTGCAGGAGATACCCGGAGGAGCCTTATCTCAAGGTTTCGCGGTGGAACCCGCCTAGGCCAGTAAGCGCCAAAATCCTTAATTACCGGGACCGGGAGAGGATACTAGAACACTTCCGCAAGGGAGGAACGATTACACGAAAAGCGGAAAACATAATGGCCTACCCGGACTATACCCTGACTGCAGCGTAGCCGCATGAACTTTGGGACGGTAAAGCGGAGATTGAGAGAGGCGGGCCATAAATACATGTTGCTGTATCCGGCGAAACTGAAAGTTTTTCATAAACACAAAACTTTGTTTTCGATACTCCGGAGGACGCCATGGGATGGCTCGACACGCAGGGATGTCCCCAGGAGCCTGATGTTCGGACGGGAAGAGGAGATGGAGGAGATAAGTAGTGCACGAGGAGGGTGCTACAAGATGACGCAGAATAGATCTCTGGGACTTGATTATAGTCATTTGCACGGCCTTAGGCAGAGAAGGTCAGACTGTTGCACAAGATATTATGAGCACTGTGACTATTGCTGTATTTAGGGGAGCCTTGCAGAGCGGATCTCGTTACCCCACTTAGTAACTTTAGTTAAGTGGCCATTAGGGCGACTTCACCCTACTGAGCTCTGGGCATTGTTTGGTGCTTCCAGGGCTAGATGTGGGGGTGCCTGAGTTCCGAGGATGGAGCTGGGCAGCAGTTGGGGTGTGTGGTGTTGGGGAAGGGATGGGTAGAGGGTGGGGAGGAAAGTGGGGAGTTTGGGGTGTGTATAGTTATGGGGAGTTGGGAGTTATGGGGAGTTTGAGTTTGTACAAGATGCTACAAGAAAAAGCCAGGGGGCTGTATCTGTATCGCGTGGGCAGGTGGGATTTGTTGCACGGAAGGGGGGAGGATACTTATGAGCTATGGGGGATCTTAAGATTGTAACGTGGAATGTCAGGGGACTCAATAGTTACCTAAAAAGGAACAAGGTCATGATGTATTTGAAAAGACAGAAGATTGATATTGCACTGTTGCAAGAGACGCATCTGACTCGGCAAAAGTTGGAACTGGTGGGGAAGAAGTGGAGAGGTGCTGTAGTGGGCCCTCCGTATTCTGCCTACGCTAGGGGAGTGTTGGTCTGGGCGGCACCGCACGTTCCGCTCCAACTTACACAAGAGGTGGTGGATATGGAGGGGAGGATGGTCATATTGAAGGCACTGGTGGAGAATAGGGAGGTGTGCATTGTAAATACGTATGCCCCCCAATCAAAATACGGCGGCATATTTTAGGACTCTGTACCAACCTGGGTGCGTGTGTGGGTGGGGCGGTTATTTGGGGAGGGGATTTTAATTGCGTGCTGAACCCCAGGGTAGACAGATCTGATGATAAGATTGATAGGCCCACCCCAGCGGCCAGGGCATTGCAGACACTGCTCGACGACTTCGGGCTGGCAGATGTTTGGAGGCTGAAACATCCTAATGAGGAACAGTACTCGCATTACTCAGCCCCGCAACAACTGCAGACGAGACTTGATTATTTTTTTGCCACGCCAGATGTGGTGATAGAGACCATCCAAATAGACTACTACTGTCGGACCACTCGCCTCTGGTCCTTGGTTGACAGTACTGCCGCCCCAGAGCGCGGATACCGACGTGGCGCCTCCGGGCTGAGGCGCTCAAGGATCCGGTCTTTAGAGAGGATATCAGGGATGAGATCACACATTATTTCGAGGAGAACGCTGGCAGTGTGGATTCGGCGGGCACGCTCTGGGAAGCCTTTAAGGTGGTATTGCGGGGTGCTGCCATTGCTAAATCAAAGGGCCTGCAGGGTGGGGTCCTAATCGAGTTAGGGGAAGCTGAGGATGAACTGGAACGGGAACTCAATAGGGAAGGGGGGGATGCGGAGCTAGTACTTAAACTACAGCAGCGGTGTGCGGAACTTTGGGAAAGGCTCTGCAATCTTAACTAGAAGAAGTATGTTGAGAGACAGCATGCAGGTGGGGATAAAACGGGCCGTCTCTTGGCGTGGTTATACAAGAGCGAAACCCCTAAGCCCCCGATTAGGACAATAACCAGAGAGGATGGAGAGGTAGCGGACACCCAAGAAGGAGTCGATGAGGCATTCTTAGACTATTACAGGGCACTATATGAGGACAAAGGGGGGGGCAACCGAGAGGAGATAAGAGAAACTTTAAGAGATATGGGATTACCTAAGATTAGTGCCGAAGAAAGGGAGGAGCTGGATGCACCGATTACTTTAGAGGAATTGGAGGAGGTGGTGAAGCAGCTGCCCACCAGTAAGACCCCGGGTGCGGACAGACTCCCTAGCAAATTTTATAAAGCATATAGAGTGGAGGTACTCCTCCCCCCCTCCACCCCCCATTGTTAGAAATGCTCAATGAATCGTTTGAGGTGGGCCGGCTGCCGGAATCGCTTAGAGAAGCGATAATAATACCGCTCCCTAAGCCCAACAAACCAGGGCATAGCTGCGGCTCCTATAGGCCCTTGTCAATGCTGAACCAGGACGGCAAGATATTGGCGGCGGTCCTTGCCAATAGGTTGCGTAGAGTTATTAGTAAATTGATACATCCGGACCAGACAGGTTATGTCCCCAACAGAAATATAATCCACAACCATAGGCGACTCCACCGGGTGATTGAAGGGGGGAGCAAGAGCGAGGGTGAAATGGCGGTTGTGTCCCTAGATGCAGTCAAAGCGTTCGACTCAGTGAGGTGGCCGTGGTTGCTGGAGGCCCTGAGGGAATATGGGATGGGGCCGGGCTATGTTAGGTGGGTGAAGTTGCTGTACGGTGAGCCGCTGGCTAGGGTACGTACAGGAGCGGTGATATCCGAGAGGTGGCAATTTAGCAGAGGCACCAGACAAGGGTGCCCCTGGTCCCCGATGTTATATATTCTGGCCCTGGAGCCCCTGGCAGTGTACCTTCGACAACAATATGACATGATAGGCATTGAGGTAGGGGGAGAGAAACACCTAATATCCCTGTATGTTGATGATTTGCTATTATATCTGAAATATCCGGAGGAAAATCTTCACTATATGCTGGAGGTAATGGAAAAGTATGCAGAACTGTCTGGCATAGCGGTGAACCCCCGAAAATTGAGCATGTTCCCATTGGGTAGCTACAGAGGAACCCCTCCGGAGCGGTTGTCAGTGTTGTCGATACCATGGGCGGTTGGCTCCTTCCGCTACCTGGGAATAGATGTGTACCACACGGTAGAGGAGGAACATTTGCATAACACTGAGGTGGCTGTGGGAAAAATCCGTATAAGTATGAAGTTTTGGGAGAAGTTGCCGTTGGCGATGATGGGACGGGGGGCGATGCTCAAAATGGTGGTCCTACCTAGGCTCTTACATTTTTTCAGCAATATTCCGTGCACGATACCTAAGAAGTTTTTTGCCAAGCTGAATAGCATGTGCAGAGACTTCCTATGGCATGGCACTCGGAATAGAGTGGCGCTATGGAAGTTGCAGAATTTCTATGAAAAAGGGGGTATTAAGCTGCCTAATTTTGAGGCCTATTATGTAGCTGGCCAGTTGCAATATGTGGTCAAATGGCTCTCTGATGAGGTAACTCCCGAATTTAGGCTGTTTGGACAGGACTGCAATCCGTTTTACCTGAAGGAAATTATTTGGTTGCCTAGGTCAGAAATGAAGGAGCGCCCGGGTATGATGTTGCTTGGGTGGAAGATGTGGCGTAGAGTATGTCGAATGATGGAGGACCCATACCCGTGTTCCCCGCAGGTGCCGCTGGTGGCCTTGGCAGGGGAAGACAAACAACTAAGTATGATAATCAGGACCTATTGGGGGTCGGTCGGGCTGGTTACAATGGGGGATGTCTGGCAAGAGGGGGCCATTAAGGGTTTTGAAGGACTAGGGGAAGAGGCGGGCTTGCATAGGGGCCAGTATGTCACGTATCTAAGGCTGGTGCAGAATATTCGTAAAATCTGGCCTGAGACTGTATTGGCGGAGGAGCCAGACGCCACTATGGGGACAATATATGACATATCAGAAGGAGGGCATGAGATCTCTAGATTGTATGAGATGGTGATGACCGGGTTGGGAAGGAATTGACGCATTTGAGGTTGGATTGGGAAACAGAGGTGGGAGCACAGATGGGATGTGGGAGCGTGCTATGGGATACCACAAGAAGGTGTCCAGAAATGCCAGATTACAACAAATATAGTTGTACATAACGTACAGAACTTACATGACCCCAATGAGAATATCGAAGTTTGTAAATGCGGGACGACAAGCGTGCCCAAAATGCGATAAGGAAGATGCTGATATGACACACATGTTTTGGTCTTGCCCAGTGATGGAGAGCTTCTGGGGAGAAGTGGCGCAAAAACTGGCGGACAAAGGGGTCACGCTCACAATAGATACGGCCTGGGCCTGCCTGTTGGGAGGGTTTCCCAGACTACGGAAACTTAAACATGTTGGGAAATTGAAGGACTTGGCATATGTGCTCGCAAAACGAAAAATTGCCATGGGCTGGAAGCAGTGCCATAAGCCACGGGTGGAGGTATGGTGGTGGGATTTGCAAAAATGGGCAGAGGCTGAAACAGTGGTATGGCAGGAGGCATGTAGCAAGTGTGGGGAAGAAGAAGCGAGTACCCTGCTAGCATGGAGAGTATTAATAGCAGGACTGTTTGGAACAATAACAGATTCTGCAGTCTCAGAAGAAGGTGATACCCTGCCACATGCAGCAGATACGGCATGAGAAGAACAAACAAGCTCTTGAGGGGGGAGGGATTGGGGGAGCAGTGGTCTTGACTAATTGATGTTCATGTGTTTTGTTGCAAATAACGCTGCTAGTTTGGTTTGTATTGTTTGTTTGTTTTAAAAATAATAACCTTTTTAAAAAAAAAAAAAAACTATGCCGACAAAACACAGTGCGTCTTGGCGATCAACTGAGACTACGACCTCGGCCAACCTCCAACGCACATACAGTTTAATTGAGTCATGGATGACCAATAACTGGATATGCCTCTGTAAAGCAACCACTGGAGGGGGTGTCTGTGCTCCTGCTCTCTATATGGTAGAGGAGAGGCACAGAGGACCCCAGCCAAGATTCTCGATTGGTAAACGTGGTGAGCATTCAAGGCCTAACTTCTCAGGAGGTGATGCAGGCTGGTTCTTAAGTACAGTGTAGTCTTCAAGCACCCACAAAGAAATGTCCACACACTGTTAGTTAAAACACAGTCTTTATATAAATAAGGTTCAAGGTTATATACACTATCACGATAATACACTGTGCTCTGACAATTTTAAAATGGTAAATATATACAGTTCTAGGTGGTACCATGATTACTCCGATTCCATTAAAATGCATCAACTGTACGCAGTTCAAATACCATACGAATCAACACAGCAAAACGATATCAACCATTGACTTCGGAGGAAGACAAGTTGGTTAGCCAATTGTCAGAATGCTCAGCCCCTACCGTCAGGCACAGTTGTATATTAGGATCTCCCCCCCCACCCCACCTGGGCAACCTGTAAATGAAGATGCACTACAAGCCCAGTCCATATATTGTCTATTAGAGTCTTATCTTCTGCTATAGCTCTGCAACCCCAATGTACCTTGCGTTGTGGAGTTTGTCGGGGAATCGACGTGCCCTTCTTGAGTGCGCTCCCTTTCAAGAAGGAGCGACGTGTCGTTGAACTTCCAAGATGAAGAAAGGGTGAACGTTGTCGTTGAGGCAGCAGCTTCGGTCCTTGCGGTGCTCGTTGACGAGTCATCAAAAATGTCCTGCAACAGGGGAGGCGTAGAGTGTACCTCGAGGACGATGGTTCGTTGCCGCAAAGAGTTCGTGAAGAACTTGGGCCCAGCAAGGGCGTCGAGTCGTCGGCGAATGGGACGGGACCATGGCTGGCTTCAGTGGCTTTGTTGTCGTCTGAGGTCTTCGGGTGGCGGGAAACCCACTGGCGGATTCTCCTCGGTCCTCGATAACCTCAACTTTCTCCGGCAGGACGAAAGCAGTCGGCAGTGATGAACAAAGGAGTCCGTGGATCAAATGTCTTAGGCAAAGGGAGCACCGCGGCTCCGGTCGGCGATGGTGGACGGCTGTCCGGTGCTTCTCTTCGTTCTCCTCAGTGGCCCCCTTCTCCGGTCGGCAGCCTTTCGTAGGTCTGTCTAGCAGGGAGCTTCGGCAAGGATCAGCTGGTGCAAGAGGGTGCCTCGTAGCTCGGTGCAAGGTCTCCTTACCAGGTTCTCTCTTGGATCAGTTCTTGAAGGCAAAGCAGCTTTCAGATAACACGGAAGGGAACAGCGGTTCACCTTCTTCCGGCTCGGCTTCGAGAGTAAGCATCAAGTATCAACTTCTGAACGATTTCTAGCAGTGAGAGGCCCCCAGATATACTGTTGATCTCCCATTCATTCTGCTGGGTCACACTCACCAAACCAAACGCTCAGAAGGGCATTCAGGCAGTCAGCTAATCAGGCACACGGTGCATTCAGACCATTTTTCTCCATCCAGACACTCAACACAGAATGTGGATTCGGACAAGCACTGCCATTCAGCACTACCCACTGCATTCATACCAGTTTCGGGCAGGGCTGTCTCAGTCATTGTGTCAACCACCAGATACTAGACACCCATAACACAGAATGCGTATTTGTCACACACTCCATTCACCCAGGTTCCACCCCACGGGCGAACCCACAGCATACAGTCATTGGGAAGGCCCCAGCCAGTCTGGCTGGGACTACCCCACACCACCATATATGGAACTTCCACTCAACAGCCAGTCAGGGGGAAGGGACAGAGTCAGGGCTTCCCGGGACTTCGGGAAAAGTAAGGTAACAGGCAATAGAAAGCAAGAGGCCACAGGGGCCATCTTGTTTCCTATCAGGAATCCACTGATTCCAATGATAGGGCCTGGGCATCCCAAAATGGAGGATGCTCAGGGCACCTGTAAATTCAGTACAGAGGTGCCACCAGCCATACCGTGCTCTGTGGGCCACACATACAGGTGCCCAAAAACATACACTACGAGTACAGGGTCGTACGCCTACCCATGGGTGCCATAAGGGTATCCCAAGGGTCTGTTCACTAAACCAAATACACGAAGAGCCGCACTGCCAGGAGTCTCACATGAACTTCAGTTTGGAAAACCAGACAGAACACATGATAAAAATCAATAAAGGACAAGGATTCAGAGGCCCTGTCCCTCTGATGCATTTCCAGCATCACAGCCTCAAAGGAGGCAAAACGGAACCATTGATTTCCGGCTCACCTCAAGCCAGGAGTCCAGACTACCTGAGCTTTGAAATTCAGAATTGCAGCATTTCAGTACTGAGCAAAGTAAAAACACTTGAACCATCCTTGAGCACAGAAGCCCATGTAAACCAGGTCTCCGGGAATTGTGCGTACTACCTTCAGCTATTAGGAAACATCCAACCTTTCCTTTCAGAGAAGAACTGCGTGACCACAGCCACAGCCGGTCCGATATCACAGCGAGTAGAGCGCTCGCTTTGACATCTGTGCAGAGCCTGCTGACGCAGGTTCGAATCCCGGCAGGGCCAAACTCAGCCTTTTATCCTACTGAGGTCCATAAATGAGCAACACACACCGTGGGTAATAAGAAGCGCTCAGATACCTGAGGGTTCGTAGCGCTATATAAATACTAAATTATTATTATTCTCTCAAGGTTGGATTATTGCAATGCCCTCCTGATTGGTGCGAATAACTCATGCCTTCAAAAATGTAAAATCATTCAGAACGATGCTGTTCGAATTATACAAGGAATGCCCAGGAGAGAACATATTTCTAAGTATAGAAAAAACCTGCATTGGCTTCCAGTGCGTGAGCACGTACGCTTCAAAGCTGCTACTTTGAGCCATCAATGCCATCACGTAAAATCTTTGGTGTCCCGCTACATAAGAACCAGAACCTTGCGCTCATCAAATCTGACACAAGTTAATTGCCTGAGCTTTAAAACGCACCAAAGGCGTCAGAAGATCCTTTCCTGTCTGCTCAGCTAGGATCTGGAACTCACACCCTCTAAATTTAAGGCAGGAAGACGACCTGAGGACCTTTCAACGGTCTCTAAAAACATCTCTTTTTGAGAAATGATCCTGTGTAGCAGTATTTTCAGGCCCCGTTTCCCATTTTCTGTCCCAGACTTTTATTTGTAAACTTGTGTAACTAAGCCTCCCGATGCCTGCAGGCTTTCGGCGTGATACAAATAAATAAAAATTATACCCAAGGAAAAACTTGTCCCATTGAAATTGACGAGACATGGGATGTTAAGGTGATAAACTGGAACTGTACACCTGCAGCGATCCACGGAACACCTCTTTCCTCATCTGCCCACCTTGTGGGTATCTGTCACACTCCCTGGGCTGCCTAACGGCCCATATTTCATCAAGTCTGGGGCAAAGCCCCGGCAAATTCTGGGAAAAGTTGGTTGCTGCTGTCTGCAGCATTGTACCATGTGGTGCGATCCCTGTGGTGGCTGGGCACCTGTAACCTGCCTCTTGCATCTTTGGGAAATTTTATTGGAATAGCCATCTATGTAGGGAAAATCCATTTTGAGACGAAAGTAGAAATGTGCTGATTTAAAGGAGTTCTTTCAAAAAATATTGCCCATAGTAAAAAAATAAACAAATCTATAAAAATAATTCCAATGTCAACTGAGCAGCAAATCTACTCTAAAGTGCTGCTTTTTAAGACATTGCAGGCGTCCATTTTGTTGCCAGAAACAGTGCAACCTGTTTCTTTAATTGAATGTCCTGGCAGCAATAATCCAGCACAAGCCCCCTCCAGGTAGCTTGCGCTTGTTACTGCTCTTAGGGCAGAGAATTCAAACACATACATGTTCACAGGACAACCAGTCCTACGAATGCTATTCTACTACAGTAAACAAGCCATTTTCAGCAGAACAAAAGTCATTCTGCTGAAAAGGGTTTGTTTGCTGTATTAGGAAAGCATTCATAGGACTGTGCTGTCCTCTGAACTGGGCAAACACGTCCTAATTAGTTCAACAGAGCATGTTTGCCTTGCTCTTTGAAAGGGGCTTGTGTGGTCCAGTGGTAAAGAGATAGCCCTTTACAGCCACACAACCTAGATTCGAGCCAAGCACGTTTCCTATTCCTGGTGTATCAAATGTTACTTTTAAAAACAATATTTGACGCACTGGAAAAAAAAGACTGGAACTCAAGCCCAGGTCACATGGCTGAAATGGCTAAGATATTTGATGCACTGGAAAAAAAAGACTGGAACTCAAGCCCAGGTCGCGTGGCTGAAGTGGCTAAGCCTTTGTCACTGGACGACAAGTACCTGGCAAGCATAGGGCTTTGCCTCATTGTTGTACAATTGGGCACAAACAGCCCTCTTAACAGTGGAGTAACTTTGCTGAAAATGTTGGGGGGGGGGACAGGGGTGAGGTGAAGTGAGGGCGGGTGCTGGCTCATAGGGATCGTGTTGGCCAAATTGTTCGCAAAAATGTTGTTCAATGATAGATTTGACTAAATTCAGTCACCACGATTAGTTCAAAGCCGAAGATACCGAACATGAAGCGCTGGGGTTGCGGGGGTGTCCCCCGCCCCTCATGTTCGGTATTTTCTACTTTAGGGGCTATGGGGATGTCCCCTGCTTTCTCAGCATTGGTGGAAGGGGACAACAAAATAAAAGAAGAAAAAGGGTCCCTGCAGCATCAGATCCGACTGCGTTAGATCAGTGGATCGGATGCTGCAGGGTACAGGAGAGTAGCAGATAGAGAAAAGCTAAGTAGGGGGGTTTATGGGTGTACATGGGTTTGTTTTTTTGTACCAAGGTAAAAACGTATTTGCAGCGAAAATGACTATGGTCAATTTTGCCATGAATTTGTACCTCGGTCAAACAACCTAAATCCCTGAGGGATAACACTAGACTACTACAGCACAAGAGTCCATTGCTGACGTTCTGTTATAACTTCCACAAGACAGGTGACCTATGTTTAAAAATCAATTGGGCCCTCACACTTCTGCCATGCACGCAGTGACACAACATAACATTCACAAACTTAATTCCAATAGAACATACAAACAATGCATTATTTATCATTCATTCAGACACACAAGTCAACAACATACGCTTGCATACACTCTCACTCACACACAAATGCACCCATCACCTCCATTGACACACACTGTGTGCACACAACCTTTAAATGTACAAATACAATAACACATGGAAACAGTGGCGCAATGTTCATTGAGCAGACCAGACTATCACCCCCTGATCCCTGAAAGTTAGGGCTAAATTGACTTGTCCTAGCTGAACTATGAAGCCATGGCTGAAAGGAACGTATTCACTGGAATGTCAGCAATTCCCTTGATTTTTCCTTTCATTCAAAGGCAGAAGCCATCAGTTAATGCAGTGCAGTGGGTGACCAAGTATACTTGGTATCAATTTTTAAATGCCATATATCTCCAAACTTGGGTTCTGCACAGCACCTTGTGTGTGTGTGCAGACAGATTTCTTTTCTACAAGATTCTGACAGATTAAAATTAAGGTATGTTTTCCTGTGTTCAAATGGCTCCAAGCAGTGGAGTACCAAGCGGGAGAGGAGGTGGGGAAGCTGCCCCCGTGGATCTTTTAGGAGCCAGACCGGGACATTTGTCATTGGGACACCTCTCCCGTTCGGCACATCAAAGAGGGTGCCCAATGGCAAAGATGTTGCTGGCAGGACAATGTGTGCTGAGCAATTCCTGCTCAGCACGCTCATTGTCCTGGCAGCAAGACCCGTTCCGAATGGTAGAGGTGTCCTGCTGCCAGGACAAAGTCCCAAGGAGCTCCGGGCAGCAGAGGGTCCTCACATTGCTCTGTATCAACAGAGCATTACAATGTGAGCGATTAGGCACTGATGGGAGGGAGGGCGATACTATTAGCAGGGACTTTTCTCCCTTTAGAAATGGGAATGGGAGGGAGTGATCAGAAGTGAGAAGGGTGCATAATGTTGCATGCTTTATGAAATAATGACTATGGCTTTAAAACCCAAGGGGGATTTGTTAGGCTCACATTAATCTACATGCAGTATGGGGAGAATAAAACTAAAGTCATACTCCCATTGCTCAACATATTTCTATGACAATGTATATAGAGTATGGTTAGTTTACTATGAAAGGCTAGTTTATGTAATGTGGTTTGTTTCCAAGGCATTGCTATAAATAATTATTTAAGCACATGAAATGTAAAGCAAAACCTTAATAAATATCTACAACTAAACCTGGCAAGATGTGTGCGGTCGCTTAAATTGCCCACATCCCAGTTTCACCATATAACCAAATGTGTGATCCTGAGCAAATCATTTAATCACATGGTGCCTTATCTGCATCTCTGAAAGTGACTCAATCACTTCAAAGCTTATGTTAATGTATCATGGTATAATGGAAAAGTCTAATGACTAGAGTTGCTCCACATGTAACAAAAGTGCAATGCAGGTAGTTTGCACCACAAAGTTATTTGTCACTTGACTTATTCATGGCCACTTATTCTAAAGTCACTTCCATGGTGCCTCCAAGTATCAAGGACTGATGATGTGCCTTGCAATGTCCTTTTCTATGAAGTTACTTCTGCTTGGTGCAATCCATATAATTAGGAAATGTGCATGCATTTTGCCTCAGAGGGCTTGGACAGAGCTCCAATAGACGAGTTTCCTTCATCTGGAATGATCTTGCGGTTTTACTTTTGTTGTTGTGTATTAAAATGCCATCTTCCACTAATGTTACCAAAAAAGTAGATTGGGACAGGGGTGGGCTGTTTGTGGGCGCCAATGAGACCATGTGGAATTCCACATACTGCATTTGGTTGCTCAACCCCCCCCCCCCCACACACACACACACTTTTACAATTCTGGATTCTCCCCTGCTTAGTTTGGTAAGTGAAGTAGTTTTTGGTGGCCTGTAACCTGAATCATGACACCCATTTACTAATTTGCACCAAACCTTCCTGAAAACGGTCCGCAAAACTCGAAATACATTTTGCCAGTTTGATGAAGATAATGTTTGGCAGCAGGGGGAAAGTTATACAGGGCTCCTAAAAGTGTGCTTTTAACACAAAATTCCATACGGTTCCTTCTGCGCACCTAGAGCAAAAACTGCTCAACAAACGTTCATCATGTTTGGAAGGCGTATAGCACCCAGCTTCATTTCACGGAATTTGCAAAGTGTGACAGTTTTGGGTCACAAGTTTTCTCAGCTTGACTCTTTCCACTCTACTTGGGGAGGGCGCACCTTCGCCAACTTCTTTTTGAAATTAGGATGGTGGTGCTTTAGTAGCATCTGAAAAGTGGCAAGACTAATTTTAGAGGCGTCGCAGAGCTGTGGCTTGCACCAGAGAATACGTTTGTTATTGTTAGTGTGTCTTCATACCTGGTGCCTTAATGTGCACTGTGAGATCTGCTCACATTGTCCAAATGGGACACGTCCCTCACTAGGGTCAGCCCGCATCCTAGCCCCCCAACCAACATACACAAACACAATTAAAAATTATTTTTTTTTAAAAAACAAAAAACCCCCAACTCTGCTCCGCTTTCAAATGCGGCCCGGGCCACGTCTCATGTTACACCGACCTAACCTCTTTGCACTCACGCACCTCCACACAGAAACCAGCAAGCTGAATGAGTTTTCTAGTTCCCGTCTGTGTGTCGCACGAATACAAAGCCAGAAAGCGATTCTCTGCGCCACAGCCCCTGGAAGTGCTGCTGTTAGCGTGGCAGCAGAGACGCCAGGTCCTGCAACACACTGTTCAGCACCCTGGCTGCTGACTGAGTCAGGCCAGCCAGGGTGAGGGACTAAGCCATGCAGGGCATCCCAGCCCTGAATGTGTTGCAGCACAGCTGTCAAGCATCTCAGCATTATGTAATGAGACAGCGCAAGCCTTGCTGGGCACCCCAGCCGGGCTCGCGCTGTCCAATTACATAATTGATTGCAGCCCCGCCTGCTCTCCCTCCAAAAGTTGGAGGGACAAAAAGGCATGCCACAGAAGTTTGGGGGGGGGGACAAAAACCCCTGTCGCCCCCTATAATTACGCCCATGCCTCTGAAACAAAGACCATACAAGTCCCTTTGAAAGGGCCTTGTGTGGTCTAGTTCCTTTAGCTGTGCAACAGTCATCACAGATGACGGCAGCACGATCATACAATATATTATGCAGGCAAATTTCATGCTTCATTTTCAGAAAGTTACTCATCCAAACTGAAACAGTTATCTAAACGGAAGGATAGAATGTTCCAGGCATAGATATAAACTTTATTTTGGGATCATGCCCAAAAAACTACATAGATAGAAAAAATATATAGCAAATATTTGATCACATCATAAAAAGCCATTGTTAATAATTAAAAAGAAAATATTAAAACTTTCTGAAAATTCTAATATAAAACTATGTATACAGGAATGGAAGTTAAATCTTATTCTACTAAGCTTTAGTTGAAAAGTTCCATACTGCAAACAACTTCATCACAAGTAGCGAGTTTGCATATAGCAAAAGCATCATAGAGTGAGATCGCCTCATATTTGCTTATAAAAGGGAGGAGCCACCTGCCTCTCGGGGTGGAGCATTGCGGGCACTCCAATAAAACATTTTCTTCAAATCTGCATCTGAAGGGGCAATGCTGGTCACCTGATGGGGACCAGTTGTGGCTAACATCAGCTGTCGGCAACAAGTCCAGTCTAAATTTAAGATATAGCACTATTATAGGCCGGGTAGATTTCATTTAAAAGCAATGTAACCAGGAAAGCGAGATTGTCATATGGTTCCCAAAGTACAAAACGCTTAGTTTGCTTTTTAAATCGGACAATTTCTGGTGTAATTTTAAAATCACTACTTAGCAAACATTTGATGTTTAGGATATCCAACAGAGTTTTTATATGGGTGTACCATTTCCATGCGTTTCCCTCCCCCGGGGAGTTAATAACATTCCAAGCCATAGCTTTGTACCATGACAGGCGGTCAGATTTGTGTATGCAGAGCCAGTAAAGAAGAGGTTTACGATGGGCTTCAAAGGCAATTGACCTCATACCCACTTCCAAGAATGTGGGAATTGTAGGAGTACTGGTTATCCGCTCCACTGACTGTTCAACAAATTAATTTTTCATTACACTTAAGGACTTCAGGTTTCCTTCCTCCATAGCTCGCTACCATACAGAGCATATGGTAGGGAAGGTAGGGTGTGGGTTTTCTAAGTGTCCAGGACCCCAAGAGGTAGGTGGTAACCCTGGTGGCGTTTAAAGGTGCCTAACGCATCTGGACGTTGTTTTAGGATCATTGTGCTATTTTCACACTGGGGACTCCATTTAGAGTCCTTGCGGAATCAGATTACGAGGTAAACAAATCTACCTCTTTGAGCAATTACACTTCCAATCTAATGTTGGCTTTTATCGTGTGAGAATGAGGACAAACTATAGTTTTCCATCCCTGCAGAAGTGATGGACAATCTCCAGTTAGTTTTGCAGTCCCATTCTCTTCCTAGAAATCCGCATCGTCAGCATGTAGCAATATGCAGATTTTGCAGTTTGCAAAACCTAGGAGCGTCTGTTCTGCAATGGAAAATCGCAGGGCCAACTCGATGTAAATTATGAAGAGCAAGGAGGAAAGAACACATCCCTGTCGAACGCCACTAGAGACAGGGAATCATTTGGCTGAAACACAAACTTGCCCAAATCTAATGGCCACTGTGTTATATTCATGGAGTCTCATTATTGGTTGGAGGATGTCAGTAGGGATTTTAAAATTAATCAATGAATCCCAGATTAAGTTTCGATACACAGAGTCGAATGCAGTTTGCAAAATCGAAAAATATTAAGGTTACATACTTGGTCAAAAGTAAATAAAGGCAGATAGCGTGATCAACAGTGCCCTTTCACGGTTTAAAACCGGATTGGAGTTTGGAGATTAGATTTGAATCAGTCACCCATTTCTCCCCGATCGGCTATGGAATATGTTGCCATAGGCGTTCGAGAGACTAGCAAGCTAATTGGCCTGTAGTTCTTGGGTGAATTCCGATCGACTTTTTTTAAAAATGGGGACAATTTCAGCAGATTTCAAGCTGGAAGGAACAGAACTGGTAGCACACAATTGGTTAAAGAACCAGCCCAGTAATGGGATCCAAATCTGCACATCAGCCTTAAAGAGGTCAATAGGGATGTAGCAGGGGCCCGGAGTGGTTCTCGTCTTGTGAGAGTTTAATGCATTTTCCACCTCTCACTCCGTTATTGATATTGGTGCAAACAGATAGCCATTGAGCGAGAATATAGGTTAAATGTTCAAACCACTTCTCCTCTGTGATTGCTGTTCCAACTTCCTGGTTTGCGATAAGAGTTGTTAGATAGCTTATTAGAAAATAACATGCCAAATGCTATGTTGGTCTTTGTCCGATGAAGTTTAATAACTCCTGTTTTTTTAATTCAGCCTCTTTTTTCAATGCTAACTTTTCATAATTTTCTCATGCCAGGGGTATGGATGTTTGATGTCTGAAGATTTAATGTCACGTAAAAGATGTTTTTGCAGCTCTGCAATTGCTATCGTACCACGAATTTCAAGAGGCAGTATTTCCCTTTATTTGCTTAACAGTTCTCGTCTATAGTGGGGCAATTGCATCAACCATAGATTGGTACATGATAAAACAAATGTGGTAAACAAAATCCCAATCAAAGCGCTAAGACTAAGCAATTGAGATGTGGGTGTCGCTGTGAATCCTATTGAGGTGGGACCTTCCCTAAGTCCAAACAGGTAAATAGAAAAAGAATGTAGGATATCTTTGTGCCTACCCTTGTGTTCTATAGGAACTTGCATAGAAAATGTGGACACACAAAGATTAAGCAAACTTTAAGTTTACAGGTATTGTGATGTATTCAAAAGTAATTAAATAAGAAACAGTTTGCTTGAAATAGACAGGTTTCACGGAACAAAAACCTAGTTATCGAGTAATCGAGCCAACACCTGTTTCAAGCCTAAAGGCTCTTTGTCAGGGCTCCCAAGTTTACATTCATTTGAAACAAATCCAAGACAAAATCAGTTTCTATAATAAATTCTATTTCTTTTTAGGTGTATAGGTCCTTTGCTTTTGCAATTAAAGAAATTAGATTTTTGATTGTGTGAGGATTTAATTTCACATAAAAGAAATTTTGTTGCAGCTCTGCAATTGCTATCATACCAAGAATTTCGGGAGGTGGTATTACCCTTTATTTGCTTAACGGGTTTCTTTAATAGTGGGCAATAGCATCAACAATAGATTGGAACATGGTTTCCATAAGGTATATGTCAATACTCTCATGTGTATAATATGCCTCAAATATTGGAGCGATTGCTAAAAAGATAAGTAGGTCAGAATTATAATAATCGAGGTTGACCAAATTAATTCACCTTCTATTGTTAGGTAAATTGACCTCGGGACGTCACTATGTGTTTGACAGGTGCATTTACCAAGGCATGGACTGTCAATTTAAGGGAGATTGGGTCATGGTCATTCTCAATCTGAGACATTACCTCCAGGGATAGACAATTTGACCACTTTGATGCCTTTAGAAAAATGTAATCTATATGATAGGATAGATATCAGTGGCACCTCAAAGTCTACATGGTTCAACAATCCCTCTCCTGCTTGGACTTCAACAAAGTCTTTAGAATTGTGCAAAACCCAGTTTTAACAACCACTACCCTTAGGCACAAGAACATAGCCTCCAATCCCAAACTTAAACTGAGTTCAGCAATCTGGGGCCTTGTGGATTATTGTAAATCAGTCACATGTCACAAGCCACAACACACAAAGACATCATGCCCATTAAAGGGGTTACCTGATTGAATCTTCTTGTGAAGGCAACTGCATTCGGTGCTGAGCTGTACTTCTCCTTTTTGTTCCAACCACAACTAGAAAGTTCCTGAAACAATAAGACCATCTTTTTAGAATTTAAAACGACTACCTTAAATTACACAACAATTTGAAATTAATTTTCTTTCATAACACCAAATAGTAGAAGTAATTATGCCCTCTCCCCAAATTCCTTCCATGATAAATTAGGATCCTGCTTCGAATCACAATATGGCCCTTTACAATCAGGAAGATCATGCTTAACCTACTACAAATGTCTGCTAATTTGTGCTTATTAAAACTTTCAGAAGATGCATGGTCAGGCAATTATGTTAAGTTCATTCTCGGGACATTGTATTTTGTAAGTAGAACACAATTTAAGCTGCTCTAAAAATGTATTACAAAATAGTTTATTTTTCCTCACAGTGAGTGCATTTACCTTTCAAGGAAAGGTTCTCTTGCACGCCCATTGCGAAAGATACAATGTATGATCTACCGAAACTTTTTTTTTGGTCACCAGATCAGCAATGTAGTTTGAATTTTAGCTTAAGCCACAAGCCTTTCATTTGTCCCATTAGCAAAATACCACAAACTGTGAAAAATCATCTCAATAGACAAGACACCACATGTATGTCAAAGCTAGTGAAGGTTCTTAAGCATACTTTATACTAATGAGGGTTCATAAGTATACCCCAGGCCCTGCTTGGCAATCAGCCAGGCGTGGAAAGCCTAACCTAAAGTCATTATAATTAATTTGCAGAAAGCCTATTATGTTTGATTATCGGATACATATTTGGCTGTGCAGTGAGAGTTGAACAAGGAAATGCAGCCAAAATCAAGGCAACACAATCACTAACAGCGTTTCACATTAGGGATGACAAAGATAT
The DNA here is from genome assembly GCF_040938575.1 of Ambystoma mexicanum. Taxonomy (NCBI): domain Eukaryota; kingdom Metazoa; phylum Chordata; class Amphibia; order Caudata; family Ambystomatidae; genus Ambystoma; species Ambystoma mexicanum. The sequence goes on along the minus strand of NC_090922.1, from coordinate 618,784,023 downwards.
GTAGACACTTTGGAAGGACTTTAATCAATGCAGAATGAACACAGTAATTAAGTAGTTCATATTTAATGGTACACTTCTTTTATTCAAATGGAAAGTTATGGCACCAAGTAACAGTGATACTCTGGAATTGTTTTTCTACACTGAAGGGTGAAGATGATCATACAGGTGCTCTGCAAGTGACAGAAGTAGCACAATGGGTACTCAAAGTGTATGGATGTGTAGTTTTGGGGAGCACATGAAAAATGAGTGACAAATTCAACTGCTGGACAGAGTGCCGAATGTATGATATATTTTATTTATATTTCGTTCATACACAAGTGTTTCAGCGCAGCAGAAGAGAATGCAGTTTGAAAATGTTAGGTGCAGTTGGAAAATTAGTGGCTTGAACGCTCTAATGAGCAGAGCAAATTGAAGCTCAGACTCTCGGTTAGAATACTCTATTGGAAGTTTGATCCTGTTCGGTCTTTTCCCCCTGCTACTGCTGAGAGCAAATAACCCTAGACATGTGATCCTCAAACCAGGATCACATTACACCATGGAGTAATCTGAAAGAATTGAAAGGATGACTCACATATGGTGTTTTGTGAGCTTCAGGAGACTAAAATAGGTGCTTATGAATACGAGATACTTTGAGCATGTGTTAAATTTATTTCTAAAATATCTTCTTTCTTCGTGAGAAGTAAAAGAAAATGGGCAATCAAATTAAAATCCACAAATTCCAAGTCCTAATCCAGTAGAATTGTTTGAGAAAATGAGCAAAACTAAATGGAGTGTGATCTTTGCTGACGGTTAAAGATCATCAGAGGCTCACTGTAGTTATTTAAAACTGAAATAGCTTTACAATAACATGGATAAGAAGAGTGGTTTCACTATATGGTGTGGAATTTTGAAGTGTTACTCCTAGCACCTTTGAACTAGAGTCCCATGATTTTGGATTAACCAATTACTAAACTCTTGGTATTCTTTCTGATGGATGTTCCTCCCACGGATTGCTCTTCAAGGATATTCTATCCACAGTGAAGCTGTTCTTTGGTAACTTTTCCACCACCAAGAGGCACAGCGCAGCTCAGCCTGACGCCTCTACGCGCCCTTCACCGGACAGGACATCAGGGCCAGTATATGAGGCGCAGAGCCCAGTGACGTAAATTCCACCCACTTTCCCTAAAACTCTGGCAATGAGGGACCACGGAACCAATGGTGCACTGGCTATCCGCCAAGTGGGGCAGGTAAGGAGGGCGATTAGGAATGTGTGGGGGGGACCAGTCATCAGAAAGAACATTACCATAAGGTAAGGAATTTGCTCTTCTAATGGATTCCTTCCTGTCACGGATTCCTCATCTATGATACTCGCAAAGAAGTAGGTACATCCGGAGGAGGGAGGAAAGCCAGGACAACACCTAAACCAGATAACTCTGGGGAACCACCCTACCAAAAAGGGTGTCCGAACCTGAAAGAGAATCCAAGCAGTAATGCTTAAGCAAACTTGTGTAGAGATGCCGACGGTACCACCTGGACAGGGACTGCGCTCTGCAGGGCAGTGGTGGTCACACTTGAGCCCCGAGATCTTCAGACACCTGCTTACTAGCCAGATCATAGCATTCCCAGATGCAGATAATGATCCACCTAGACTTTGGTCACAGCTCTGCCAGCATGGGCACCAGCGTAACCAACGAAAAGCTGGTCATATTTCCTGGGCTTTCTCGTCCGAGAGACATAGTAGCGGAGGGTCAGCACAATGGAATCGTTCCTCTGCCTTGCAAGGGTAAGGCGGAATTAAAAACACAAGAAAATTGATTTTGCGAGAGATGAAAATCCAAGAAACCTTATGAAGAAAGGAACTCTGGTATCCACAACGCTGAGGACAAAGCCAGAGCCGAGACCTCAAAGCTCAAGGAAGGACCAGATCCCGTAGGCACGCAGATGTGATCCCCAGCAGGTGCCCTGTCAGTCCCAGAAGATGCACTGAGCACCGCCGGCGACAAAGCCATGCACGCAGTCGGTGGAGTCATCTGCACTAAGGCAAAAGCTGCGGGCGCCTTGGCAAAGATGTTAAGCATCTTGAGAAGAATATTCTCCCATTCCTTCATGGTGGAGTATTGGGTCAAAAAGGGTACCTGAACAGCATTCTCCGGGGATTCCCCTGATCTGTGGCTCTTCTTCCTAGATGAGGAAGAGGAATGCCAGTGTGGATCTGATCACAGAGCGAGACCTCTTACAATGCTGCTTCATCACCTCTATCTTTTTTAACTTGAGAGGGGTGATCTCTCTTTGGATCAACATTCAGCACAACTTCACCCTTCTTATTGTGGACATAAGTGAAGATCTTAACTGCCCTCAGGAGCATGGACTGGCAAGACCCTCAGTCCTGGGGGTTGTGGTCTACACCCAAGCAGTAAAGGCATTTTGTGCGGATCCGACTTGGCTTGATTTGGTTTGCAGTCTGTTCTCTCACTTGTGGCATGAATGTTCCGTTATGTGCTGCAAGGAATTTTGGTCTGGGCACCATGTTGAACAGCAGCTAAAGGGTGATCAAAGCACCAGTAGCCTGGAACATGAAGAGGGGACAGACTGGGGATCTCCACACTCCCTCACCCAGGACTGGCTCCAGCAAACACCTTGGTAGGCCTTCTGCCCCAGATTAGGGGGGAGTTCTCACCCCCCCCAAACCTCCTCGACAGTGTCAGATCACTGACCCTGTCACACAACAGGAGGAGAAATACTTACCAGTAATATTCTATGGATTATTCTCCCACAGATTACTCAACTTGATAGCTCCCTATCCAGCGTCAGATGGCCAGAACATTTTTCGACAGCGGGTGTAGTGCCGCAAGATATCGTCGACTCCCTCCAATACAGCCGTGCCATTCTGAGACAATGATCGGGATGTTAGGCGCTGTATAAAAGGATGCACTACAAACCCCTACCTTAATTGCCCACTTTTTTCCTCCGGCTCATCCTGTGAGAGGGAACATGGAGTCATGGGGAAAGGCATAGAAGCAGACAACTTTATGACAAGTCACAGTGTAGGTAATCCCCAATGGAATCTTCACAAGGGAAATAGTGTGTAATGCAACTGAACAAAAGGGGGGAGTGTGTGAAGCTTTGGATACATTTGTTAATGAAACCAGACCATATCAGACTTCAATTTAGAAACAATCATGAGTCCTAGTTCTCACTCTGAATGACACTGGTGTCGTCCCAATGTTTAATACAAAATGTACAGTTTATTAATGCTATTAACCATGATGACAAAAACCACATGGACAAACATAAATGTGTATACAAGATTTTGTAAATATTAAAATACAATTCATAATGTACTGACAAGTCACATTGAAATAAATTGCTGCTAGTAAATACTGTCATAATTAACTAGTGGGATAAACCTGCCATCCACAACTTTCAAAAAATGAAGTGGGTAGTATCAAGAACAAAAAGAAAAGTCTTTCTGAACTCCAATAGGCCAGGTCTACTAGATGAGAACAATAATGGACTGGTTGTCTTCTGGTTGGACCTCATTGAGGAAGTGCCTATGTTATAACCTCCCCTCTAGTTTCAACGTTCAGGCTGTAAGTCCCTTGGATTTCATCAAGACATTCAACCCATTATTACCAATTTAATTTGTTAGTTAGGTATATCTGTAGTGAAGAGTCTGTGTAATGAATAACAGCTCATGTATTCCCCTGGGCCTTATAGGATAAGCTCAATCACAGAAATGGATACATCCATCCTATCCGGATTCACACTGTACAAAATGCAGCAGGCACGCCCTTTGCCTTTCTGTGCCTATTCTAGGGCTCAAAATACATCTCACTGCCACTCTTCTGTGAATGGGGAACCCCTTGGAGAACATACTATGGGCCTCATTCCGAGGTTTGCGGTAAGTATGGGTTTTTACCGGCATGGCGGAAAGACCGAGTCCGGTCTGGTACAACGCCGCAATTTGCAGGCCATTCCGACTTCGCGGGCACGAGCTTTCCGCCATGCCGGTAAATCCCCTAGCGGCATACCGCTAAAGGGCCCGTAAAACCCCTTAGCGGCATGAAGCGAGACGGTCGTTACAACACCGCCACCGAAGCTCTGCTATCCGTTATTAGCGGTGACCGTAATTTACGGACACCGTAAATTACGGTCACCGCTAATTAACGGATACGGAAATTACATCATTGCACAGAAACGGGAAGGAGCGCGGCGGCCAGCTTTAAAAACACAATCCATTGCCATCCCCTTGATACAGAACCCAGAGGAAGATTCTGAACCTGAGACTTCCCAGCATTCACCTATATCATGCCGAAAGCACTCAAAAAAGGAGCCGCACGCCTCCGCAAGGAGCGCTTCACACAGGATGAGCTACAGGTCCTGGTAGACACCCTGCATGCCACTGCACTGATATGCGCAAGGCCACCATAGCAAGAAAAAAACAAATATGGGACCTGGTTGCCCAGAGGGTGAGCGCTGTCGGCAACACCCCCCGCACAACAAGGGACTGCCGCAAAAGGTGGGACGACCTCCGTCTTAGGGTGCGGGCCATCCTATCGGCCAACAGGACCCAGGCCCTGGAGACAGGAGGAGGCCCAGCATCTCCAATCAAGATGATGCCCTGGGAGCAGACTTGTGCTGACATGATGGGCCCTGAATCCATCCAGGGGGTCGGCGAGATGGAGTGCGGTGCCCCGTCATCCGCAGATGGAGGTGAGTGTCATGAGTGAAGACAGTAAATGCATTCCCAATTCAAGCCACCGCCAAGGGATGGGCAAGCAGTCATGTCACATATGGCCCCCCCCCCCCATCATGCCGTAACAAGTGAGACCCAGGCTGATGCCACTTGCAAGGCTACAACCCATACTGCCCATAGCACACAAAGAGGCAGTCACTGTGAGTCAGCACAGTACTCTGCCAGCTTGATTGACCCAGACACCTGCATGCATTTACCATCCTAGCCCAGATCAATGTCCCACTGACCACCCAAATGTCACCCAAACGCTGCAACACCATTCTCATACCATAGCCCTGAAGCGATGCTGACCCCCAAATCATAGCTAATGCCATCTCTCTCTTCCACCCCACAGGCAGCGGACATGAAACTGAGGGCCATGAAGCCACCCAGCCCTCCACCTCCAGGGGCACAGGCAGGGGACAGCGGAAGCCTGTAGGAAGGAGGAGGCCACAGGCAACACCATCTGCACCAGCAACCCCCATGGAGGCTGCACAACCACCACCCACACCCCTACCCATGCCTGCACTGGGAACGGACACATACCCCACAGTCCACTCGGAGGAATCCAGTGTGGCAGGGGCGCACGCTGCCATGTGCCTCATCGACGAGCCGGAGAGCCCTACATCTGTTCACCTATCTGACGTGGGGGAGACATGTAACACAGCGTACAGGCCGGAAACACCATCTCACACACAAGTCGCACTCAGCGACTCTGGGGAGAGTGACACCCCAATCCTTACAGGCCAAGGAGCACCACCTGCCTGTCCTGTATCCTCCTCCCCTGCCGAAAGCCCACAGAGCCCTGCACGGGCAACACCACGGCTGGCTACCACATCTGCCACACCATCCACGGATGGAGTGCACGGGCAGCGCATCACAGCCCTGCTGGAGGACTTCCTACGGGACAACCGTCAATCACATTCACAATGCCACAATGACCTGCAGGCCCTGGGTGAGGTAATCACTTCAAACACCAACCGCCTCTGTGAGGTGCTGGGCCGGATTGCTGATGCCCTGGAGGCAGCACACCCAAGACCACAGCCCCAGTGGGAGTACCCACCTTCACAAAGTTCATCCACACAGACCAGCCCTGTCCGCCGGTCAATGCGGACACTCCGCCGCCAGAACATGAATCCCCCCTGGCTCCGGAAGTGGCCAATAAACATCCTGGCACACACATTTGGGAGGGGGAGGGGGGTGAGGGTGTGTCATTGGGAGTTGGGGGGAGAGGGAGGGGGGTGAAGGTGGTGGTTTTGTTGTACACGTTCAAACTTAAACTTTTTAATACACTGGTTGTTCATTCACTAAAACAGAGTGGACATTGATCATTTTGCTTGTGTATTTTAATGTCGCACAGTACATGGTGTACATGTATCCCCACACCCCGTGCCCAATGTCCTCTCATCCTGAAACCCTCAGCTGACTTGTGAGTCAGAAATATTGTCCAATCAATGCTTGACGCACAGAACGTCCCTCCTGTGCATCGGGACCCGGCTGCTGTCCTGCCATTCCTACCTCCTCCCCCTCATCGTCATCTGGTGGTGGCATTTCCACGTCAGGGGGCAGTGGCACGTTCCGACGGATGCACATGTTGTGTAGCATTACCCATGCCATGGTGATCTTGGACACCTTCTCGTGGCTGTAGATGAGTGCCCCACCTGAAAGGCTGAGGCTACGAAATCGTGCCTTCAAGAGCCCGAAGGTCTGCTCTATCACCACGCGTGTACGGGTATGGGATCTGTTGTAGTCCTCCTCGTGCCTGTTCTGTGGGTTGCGGACGGGGGTCATGAGCCACGGCTTCAGAGGGTAGCCAGCATCACCTGCATGGAAGTGGAAATGAGGTAATCGTGTGTGCCCTCATGGTGGAAAATTGTACTGGTCATGCATGGCCACAGATGATTACTGGGATGAGCATGCATCCCCCCCTTCCCGGCCAGGTAGAGTATGAACCCCCCCCCTTCCCAGGCAGGTGGAGTATGAACCCCCACCCCCCAGAACTACTCACAGCCCCAAAGCAACGCCATGGCCCATTCAGATGACTCACCAAGCAGCCAGGCACGACGTCCGGCATGTCGCTCCATGTAGCGTGGTAGTGTTGAGTTCCGCAGAACCAAGGAGTCATGAGTTGATCCGGGGTATCGGGCATTGCAATGTGTGATGGATTTACTGGCATTACACACCATCTGGACATTGATGGAGTGGTATTGCTTGCGGTTGCGATACGGCACCTCCATGGCATGCGGGACCACCAATTCAACGTGGGTGCAGTCGAGGGCACCTATGCAATTTGGCATGCCTGCCAGTGCATGGAAGGCAGCTTTGGTGTCGTAGATCTCCTGGGGAGTCTGGGGTAGGGATATGTATTCCCTTGTGTGGGTGAGGAGGGCATCCAACACTTCTTTGAGTATCCGTGAAAATATGGGCTGAGAAATGCCATGCATTTGCCCCACTGTATGCTGGTAGGTGCCTGTGGCAAGGAAGTGGAGAACAGGCACTACCTTCAGTAGAGGGGGGATGGCAGTGCGTATTTCTATGCGGCTCACGATATCATCATGTATCATGTCCACTATGCTGGCAATGGTGTCCCAGTCAAGCCGGTACAGGGTGTGGATCTGCTCTGGTGTGAGGTTGAAGGGGGTGGCTCTGATGCGGGGGATTGGGGGCTGCCGGCGTGGTAATGGTGGCTGCACCGGTAGGGCATGCTGGCCCTGTCTCACCCTCCTTCTCCTCCTGTGTATCCTCTGTGGTGGTGGCTGTGGTTGTTGTTGTTGCTGCTGTTGTAGTTCTTGCCTTGCAAGCAGGGCCGCCAGCTCCAGGAATGCTGCTACAATCGGCATCATTTTGGTGTGGGAGGGGGTGTGGTGTGTGGGTGTGCTCCTTTTGTGCTGTGCCAGACTCCATTGCCTCCACCTGTGCTGATTGAGTGCACCTGTTCCTCTTGGAAACACTGCTCAGGGTCCTTTACACCTTCTCAGCGATGCCGGTATTTACTCCATGGCGGTAAGGTACTTTGCGGTCTTGTGGAGGCTGTTTTTTCCATGTCCGCTTTACTTGGGATCAGCTCCGGTTTACGCCATGCCGCTAATTACGGCATGGCGTGTCGTGCGCGTGCCACTAAACCGCTATTTACGGCATCGTACTTTACGACGCCGTAAATAACGGTGTGGTGGGTCAGAATGGGCCGTAAAGGGAAACGATGCCGGTATTCCTTTACCGGCATCATTTTTCCCTTACCACCCAACTCGGAATGAGGCCCTATGTGTTCCTAAACACAGCCATTGTACAAACAACAGTAGCAAACAACCATTGCCTGCTTACCTTTTTCTTCCATATTTCAAACTTTAATACGAAACCACAGAAGTAGGGAAGTCTTGCCACTCAATTGCTGCTACCCAAAATGTTGCACTCTGCTCCTCATGTCATCGCACACAGAATGACTGCAGAATGCAAGGACGACAATGGACTTCCAGGCAGGGCAGGCTGGGAGGGCGATGAGGAATCTGTGGGAGAAGAATTCATACAAAGCAAATTACTGCTAAGTAACTTATTTTTCAATGGATTGTATTCTCCCAGATTCCTCATCTTGATAGACTCGCAAAGCAGGAACCATGCTGGAAGAGGGTTGGAAGTTACAACAAAAAGCTCTGGCGGACCGCCCTACCCAAGCGTGTATTGGCACCACGGCCAAGTCCAAGCTGTAATGCTTGACAAACGTGTGCAGACAAGATCACGTTGCTGTCTGACAAATGTTGCTAGCTGGCACTCCCCTCTGAAAAGCCAAGGAGGGCACAAACCCTCTGGGCAGAGTGGGCCGTGAGCCCTGCTGCTACCTCCTTAGACGTGGACTGGTAGTATTCAACAATGCATAGCATCTTACAGCGAGAGATAGTGGGCTAAGTAACTGCTGGCCCCAGTCTGGATTGTGAAAATGCCACAAACTGGTCATTGTTTTTTTAAAGATACCGTTCTAGCGAGAAAAAAATTCAGCGCTCTATTGGGATCCAATATATGGAGATTTTCCTCATCCTATTAAGGATGGGATGGGATGGGATGGGATGGGAGGTAATACTCTGGGAGATCAATGCTCTGACCTAGATGAAATTTGGACACAACCTTTAGTAAAAACATTGGGATCAATTTCTCTTAAAACAATTTCATGAAAGGGGCTTGACTAGAGAGTCTGAAATTCACTGATCCTTCTAGTGAACATAATTGCCACCAAAAAAAGCAGTCTTCAATGTGGTGAGTTTGATGGAAGCTGAAAGCAAAGGCTCAGCATTGGGAATGCAGCCAGTTCCAGGAGATCCGGGTACCACATCCTTGCCCAGTTCAGGGCGATTAGGATAAGGTGAGCCCTGAATCTGCGCAACCTGCTAAGAACGCAAGGGATGACTGGTATCGGCAGGAACGCATAATGGAGGTCGAAGACCCATTCTGCTAAAAATGCATGCCCCCCCATGCCACACTGGGGGGAAATATCTCTCTAACAGAACTGCTTGCACTTTGTGCTGTCCACCTTCGCAAAAAAATACACCATCTGGGTGTCCAACCAGGTAATGATCTCTGTAATGACCTCCGGGCATAACTCTTGGTAGGATGAGCTCTGCCTGCTCTCAGCATCCGCCAACCCATTCTCCACCCGCGACAGATGAGCCGTTTTCTACCATCCAGAACCATAGCTGCATGGCCTGTCTGCACATGGGCAGTTATCTCACGCCTCCCTGCTTGTTGAGGTAGTGCATGGTCACTGTGTTTTTCCGTTAACACCAGGACATAATTCCCATGCAGAGAAGGTGCAGAAGCCGATGTGGTAACCTTTCTCCTTCCGAGACCAATGACCACTGATCTAGAGAGAGCCACAATGAGCTACCCAGGCCTTCAGTGAGGTGTCTGACAACCTGCTCCTCTGGCAATGGTGCCCAGAATGGTTCTCCCGCCAACATGTTCATTCTATCGTGCCAATTATGGTTCAACCAGGTCGGATTGTTCGCCACAAACCTTGCCACCTGGAGGACATCTGAAATTACACTGAAGTACTGTGACCACTTACTCCTGAGAAGCCAGCGAAGGGATCTCATATGGAGTCTCGCCTGCAGCACCAAGATAACACAGGATGCCATAAGGCCCAGCAAGGGCAGGAAAGCCGATGCTGGTAGACTGCTGGAGTTCTGGAAGGGAGTGACCATGTGTACCACATTGGTGACTCTTGTCAAGAGGAAAAACCTTCCCTTCCTGGGTGTCAAAGCCTGCTCTGATGCACTGGCAAAGTATGGGAAGTTGGGGAAGGGGGGACCTCAAAGAGGTTTCTGATACAAAGTTGACAGCAGTAGTCGACTGCCTCGACCCTCATCTAACTGGCCGTGGGACCCTGCATTGGTCCCGCTTGGCCTGGGGTGTTTTCCCCTTCTGGGAAAGGTGAAGTACCTCCTGTAACCCCCAGCCTCTGGGCCCCAAGGCAAAACTCTGCCGTGGAGGCAGTTGCTGCACTGCTAACCCTGATGATTTAGCTGTCAGCTTTGAGTCCTATAACCTTTCAAGTGACTCATCTGCTTTGGGGTCAAAAGAATGTTCAAAATCAAGAACATTCGGGGGGAAAACCAAAGCCCCACAAATAAGAGCCCATAGCTGCCTCCAAACCTGCTTGTAGCGCCTGCCATCAGTCACTATGTCTAAGAAGCCAATCTTGACCTTGTCCTCTGGGAGGTGATCAGATGCTTCTGAACTGGTGCTCCAGAGGATATGGGAGAATTTAGCAAAAAGTCATTTACAGCTTTAAGAGCCATGCTCCCAGAAGAGAAAACTTTCTTCACCAAGCCATTGACATTTTTCGAGACTGTATTGGTGAGGCGGTTCGATATTCAGGGCCTGGACACAACTGTTACCGACTGCACCACTAAGCCTTTGGGGTTCAGGTGAATTGCCAAAAATGGAAGATCACCTCTTGTCAGCTTATATTTTTTTGTAAGCTCTGTGTCGACTGCCGGTGTCTAGCACGGGTGTTGCCACAAGGCCATGATCGGATCTGCTAGGCCAAGCATTGGATGGCAAAGTCCTTCAGTCTGCGGCCCACCATCGAGGATGTCAGTGAGTTGTACTGCGATACAGCTTTCGACGGAGCACTGAGCCCCAAGACCACGACGGCCTTCTCGACCGCCTTGAGGTATTGGGCGTTCGGGTGTGCGCATGATGTGAAGTTGCTGGAATTCCACATCCGGAGATGTGTCCAAGCCACGGCCATCGTGGCGGCCCTCTGCCAGTTGTTGTATCCCAGCCTGGTCTGTCAAACTCTGGTAATCGATCCAAAGCCAGACCCACCACTGTCCCTCCAATCGGCTCGAAACTCAATGATATCGGGTCTCCCCATCCCCCTCTACCCCCTGTCCCCGCAGAAATCCACTGCGACAAGTCAAAGAACACGGATCAAGTGTGCGGTACAAAGCTGTGATCTTGCCTGAGCGGGCTGCCGGTGGTCTCGGCGGAGGAGGTTTCTCCTTAGGGGTCTCGCTCAGGGGCGTTCGTCCTGCCTTGGCTGCCTTTGTGCCGGACGGACCGGCACGATTTAGCTGTATTCACCTGCAGTGTCTATGCCGAAGCTGTGCCAGTCGAGGCCTTTTCAAAAACCCAACATTGGGTTTTTGAAGTCCTCCCACTCTTCCCTAGACGCACCCTTCACTGTTTCTTTTTGTGCGATGGTGACGATGAGTGGTGAGATTCGCTACGGGAGTGCAAACGTTTTTTGGACGACTTCTGGCAACTTCCCTCTTGATGTTTCTCGGGAATAGGCCCTTCGGTATCTTGCTCCAATGATCTTGCAAGCGATTTCGTCAGGGTTTTGGATGATGGCCTGCCAAGCGTTCTTTCACCACTCTCGGGAGAATCGCCAGACAAGAACCACATTGGTCCATATCATGCCCGACACCAAACACAGATAGTGTGTGGGTCCGTGAGGGACATTTTAGAGTTGGACGTCTTTGCAGCATTTAAACCCTGAGGGTTTAGGCCCCAACTTACTGACGTAGGATAAAATTCTTTCAAATAAAATATGAACGTGTCACAAATAGGGTGCTGAGCGCAAGGAAAAAAGGAACTGAGGTAAGGGGGTGTAGTGCATCCTTTCAGGCGGCATTAGACTTCACATCCGTTGCCGAGGAATGGCATGGCTACATACAAGGGAGTCGGCAACGATATCAAGCAGCATTACACCCACTGTAGATAAATGTGGAGAGCAGCAGACGGTGGATAGCGATCTATCTAGATGTGGAATATGTGGGAGAAGAATTCACAGAAGGAACATGGATGGTAATTAAATTATCCTTCTGTTGTGCGACAGGGTCAGCGATCTGATCCTGTTAGGGAAGGGGGGAGGAGGGGCCTTCTCAACCTGAGTCAGGAGGAATCTCAGGGTATTGGCAGAGCCAGTCATGCCTCAGAAGCTGGGTGAGGAGGTTGGGAGGTCCCCAGTCTGTCCCCTCTTCAGGTTCCAGGCGACAGTTGCTTTGATCACCCCATAGTTGCTGGTCAACATGCTGCCCAGACCACAATTCCTTCCAGCAGCTAACGAAACATGCAGGTCACCAGCGAGAGAAGTGCCGACATACAAAATCAAGCTAAGTCGGATCCACACAAGTTTTCGCTCTACTGCTTGGGTGTGAATCACAACACCCAGGACCGAGGGTCGTTCCTGCCCATGCACCCAAAGGCCCTCTCGGAAAGGGCGGCTGAGCTAGTCACCTACATCCACAATACTAAGGGTGAAGTCGCGCAGAGCCTTGATCCAAGGAGAGAACGCCCTGTGCGTAGAGAAGGAAAAGGGAGATTTGGAAGCATTGCAAGAGGTTTCACTCCCAGAGCAAATCCTTGCAACAGCATTCCTCTTCATCTAGGAAGAAGAGCCACAGATGGAACAAGTTACTTACCTGCAACTATTCTCCATCATGGGTCTGGCATGCATTCACATGCTCATGATTATTGACCGTCATCAGGCCAGGAATCCTCGGTAAATGAAAAAACAGTTGCACTTACAAACTGTATTTCTCCACTAAACCAAATACTGTCCTCTGGGTCATACTGCCCCCAGCCAATGACAGTACTCTCCCTAAGCCCCTCCTCTGGCAGCCATCTTCAGATTTGTTAAGCACGTAAAGTGGCAGTATGACCAAGAAGAGCCGCAGGAGTAATAGGGAGGGTTTGCATGTGAATCCATACCAGACCCATGCTGGAGAACAATAGTTACAGGTAAGTAACTTGTTCCTTCACCAGCATGGGGTCTGGCATGGATTCACATGCTCATGAATAAAGAATGCATAGCAGTACAACATTACACAACCACAAGAGGTAGCAAGGCTCAACAGAAACAATACGCTGGAACAGGCTTGCCTCAAGCAAAAAGGTTGCATAGCACTGCTTGGCCGACTCTGGCTGCCTCTCTGGAATCCCAGTCAACACACTAGTACTACGTGAAGGTGTGCATGGACCTCGCATAGCAGCCCTGCAGATGTCCAGCAGGGGCACACCAGACAGGAATGCGTGTGTGATGCAGCCAGAGAGCCACCTGGAGTTGCAAGCCTTAGAAAAGGTCTTCCTATTGTTCATAGGACCAACGTTCACGTACAGTCGAGACGTCTTCCGAAAACTGTGTGCCACGTAGAACTTCAGGACACGAGCAGCGTCCAGAGAGTGCAGGGCCCTTTCAGCCGGTGACTAAGGCTTCGGAAAAAACACAGGCACACCAAAAGGCTTGTTGAGGTGGAATTACAATGGAACCTTCGGCATAAAAGAGGGGTGCGTCTGCAGCACCACCCTCGACTTGTGGAAAGTCGGAAATGGCTGTTTACAGGGTAGGGCTTGGATCTCACCCACCCTCCTGGAAGAGGGGATGGCCACAAGGAAAGCCGTATTCCATGAGAGGAACGAGAGGGAGGCCTGATGCATAGGCTCCAAGCCCCCCCCCACCCCCATTAAAGCCTTGTCAGCACCCACGATGAGTTCCCATGCCAGAGAAGGCGCCTACACCGGCAGGAAAGATCGAAACAGTCATGTGAGGAACTACTTGGGGAGACCTTGAGACCAAAGAGAAGATTGTCCTGGAGACCTGGTGCAGCGGGAGATAGACGCCAAATACACCTTGACAGAGGTGTGCGCCAGTCTGGCCTTGGCCAAGGATAACAAGTATCGAAGACTCTGCAGGGTTGTGACCCTCAGAGGGGTGATCTTCTGCGACCGGCACCCACGCAGTGAAACGCTTCCACTTGTGATCGTAGCACTTCAAAGTCTGCGATGCTCTGGCCTTGGCAAGGACCTAACTAAAGTCTGCTGGCAATTCGTATCCTCCAAACTCTAGGGCTGCAGGAGCCAAGCCCTCCGGTTCAGTGATGCTGGGTCGTGATTCAGGATTCCACCTCCTTCTCTGGTGAGAAGACCCGGGACCACTGGCAGTTTGACCGGGGGCGATGCTGAGAAAGTCTGGGTACCAAAACTGCCGCTGCCATGCCGGGGCGATGAGTATCATCCTGCATCGGCACCATTTTATTTGATCGTTGACTCAGAGCAGGAGAGGCAACAGCAGGAACGTGTACAGAAACAGGTCTTCCCATGGGAAGGAGAACACGTCCCCCATCCTCCTTGGTTGGTGGAACCTGCTGGCAAACCTTTGGCATTTGGAGTTTGTCGCAGTTCCAAACAGATCGATCTGGGGCCTGCCCCACTTGATGACGATGTGGTCCACCTGGTCCTGCCGAAGTTCCCACTCATGGCAGGAGCACAACTCCTTGCTGAGGGAGTCAGCAATGGTGTTCTCGACTCCCGCCATGTGAAAGGGGACGAGGAACAACTCTTGTCCGACAGCCCAGTGCCACAAGTCCTGCACCTCTGGAGAATGCTGGGGATCGAGTGCTCCCCTGCTTTCTGATGTAGAACATTGTGATGGTGTTGTCTGTGAAGATCCTCACCACCTTGCCCTTCAGAAATGGCAGGAATGACTTGAGTGCCCATAACACAGCCCGTAGCTCAAGGATATTGATGTGAAGATCCTTCTCCTCTGCCTGCCACAGGCCTCTGGTGGGCAGACATCTGGTGTGGGCTCCCCAGCCTTCCAGGAAAGTGTCTGTGGTGACTGTCTCCAGGTACGGGGGGGTGGGGGGGGCTTTGAAACCTTGTGCCTTGGGTGAAGCTGGAGTGAACGCCCAACGGAACTCCTCATCAAGTGGGATCTTGTCCGCGAAGCTTCCGGACACCTGAATCCAGCGAGTGTCCTGGAACTCCATAAGAGGTTGAATTCGTAACCTGCAGAGCCAGATAAGGTAGATGCAAGACATGCCGAGAAGAGACTTGATGATCCGCACCGTGGCGGTCTTCAGTGACTACAGTCGTTGCACTTTCATCAGGATGACTGCTACCCTCTCCTACAAGGGCGACGCTAGGCAGGAGACGGAGTATGGCTCCTAGGAACAGCGCATTCTGCGATGGTGTGAAGCAGGACTTTGGATAATTGATGGAGAATCCCAGATCAGTCAGCAACCGGATGGTCGTCTCCGTGTGGCCAACGGCCAACTCTGGCGAACTGGCACGAATGAGCCAGTCGTCCAGGTACAGGTACACGTGTATCCCCCATAGACGCAGATGGGCAGGTGCCAGGCACTTCGTAAACACCCTGGGAGCTGACTTTATACCAAAGGGAAGGGCCTTGAACTGGTACTGCAGTCCCTGCACTACCAAGTAGGAACTCAGTGCTTTTTATGAATGGGGACATGGAAGTAGGCGTCCTCCAGGTCCAGCGACGTCAAGAAGTCTCCTTCCAGTTGGCCGAGCACGTGCTGCAACGTGACCATCCTCAACCTTTGGGATATGAGGTACTTGTTGAGATGCCACAAGTCTAGAATGGGCCACCAGCCCTCGGTTTCTCTTTGACTAAAAAGTATCTGGAGTAGACTCTGGAGCCCGCGAGTCATTGTGGAACCAGCTCTATTGTCCCCTTTCGCAGCATGGCCCGTACCTCCTTCAAGGGTTGAGGGATGTGCTGCTCCTGCCGGGCCCATGCAGGGTTTTGCGGACATCTGTGCTGAAACTCCAGGCTATGTCCGTGGCCGAAAGCATCCAGCACCTATCTGACGGTGGAGCTCTTCTTCCACTCGCTGAGGAATACCATCAGCCGGCCTCCCACCGGGTGCATGGGTGGGAGCCTGACGTCCTGGCCAGTTCAGTCCTGCTTCAGTGCCCTACCTTGAGGGCGATGGCGGCACTGACCAGCTCCACTGTAGGCCTTGGAACGGCCTCTAAAGGCCTCCTGGGGTGTGGACCTGGCGGGCTGGCGGTACGAGGCAAAATCTTTTGTCAATCTGCCCCACTTTCTTCTGGCGGAGCGAAAAGAGCAGTGTTGCTGGAGCGTGCCCAGGGCATGGGCCATCTCTGTATATGGCTTAATGGCCTGCAGGAATTCATCGACAACCTTTCCAAAAAGTTTATCTCCATTGAATGGCATGTCCAGTACCCTCGACTGGACCTCCTGGCAGAAATTCGAGGCCTTCAGCCAGCCTCGACGACGGAGGCAGACACCGTTCCCATCTGCCAGAAACCTGTGTCAGCGATGTCCAGTGCTAGCTTGATGGCATGGTCTGAAGGCACTTCTCCATCCTAGACGAGGGCGATCACCAACATCTTGTCGTCGGGGAGGAACTACAGAATTGGGCTCACCTTGTACCACAGCTCCCTTTCGTACTTGGTCAGGATTGCCAGTGCATTGGCCGTCTTGATGGTTGACGCCGCGGTGTAAATAATCTCCCTCCCATGGCATCCAATTTATTCCCATCACTATCCGGAGGGACCGAGTACGACGAGAAATGGTTCGAAGTCCGGCGATGGTTGCGACCATAGGCACTTGGGTGTGAACTCCGGCAACCAGTACTTTTTCTCCCGCTTGGCTTCAAGAGGGCAAGACCCTCCTCCCACACGTTAACCAGAAGGGGCACCGCCATAATGGTCTTCCTTTTGGACTTGTTGTTAGGGAGAATGATGTGTTTAGGCTGAATTTCCTAACCTAGTGAGTCCCCCAGCAGCTTTGCTGGATTTTTGGGGTTTATTTTTTTCTCCTGCCAAGAGTGAGACTCTTTTACCCTCACTCTTGGGCATGATTTGAGTGTGTTTCTTTGAATTTAGATGTGTTTAATGAGCTATGGGGTCTTTTACTCCATAGGGCTTCATGTGTTTTTGTGATGTGTGTTACACAGCACTCTCAGTGCAGTGACACAGAGGTGTCAGTGACCCCCCCCCCCAGTATAGACTCCATACCCTGAGACCGACTACTGTCTCCCAGGGCATGTAAAGTCACCATTGACTTTACTAGTCTTAAATTCTGAACAGAACCAGTACAAACCATCATATTGTGGACGTACTGGCTGGGGCAATTCAATTGCCCCGGGGTCCCTTAGTCGAGGGGGGCACGTCTCCGTCCTCCCCTGCTCGAGTTTTGGCTGGTGGCAGTGGATACTACTTTTTATATTCAACCGCGAATATTTTCCTATGGGATTTCCCATTGTTTTAGGCTACTATCTTTATTTAATTATTTACGGTAGCCTCGAACATACCGCCGGTTTATTTAATTAATATTAATTCTCTGGTTGGTATTTTTTGCCAGAACTCGATTCTAAAGTCGAGCCCTTTGTTCCACTTTTTGGCGGGCTTCTCCACAGAAGCCCTCCAAAGTGGTGCCACTCTGTCTGGGGTACTTAGGAGGGGTGGAGGGAAATTTAGGCATCCTGGACTGAGTTGCCTAGGCAACTCAAGTCGCACTCCGTCCTGATTGGCCCAAGTGGTGAGCCGGCCGGCTCACCACTTAGCATGTTTGAGTGACAGCTAGGCTGAGTGAATGGGGGTTTGCTGCATAAAAGCAGGGCTTTGGGGACTGGAACTTCAGAAGTCGCTACAGGACCTAAGAATCCGACGAGGGAGAAGCTGAGCAGACCTGCCACGACACCACCACCGGTGGAGCCCTGCTGGACTGCCTCACCACTTTTCCCAACGACAGAGGAGATCTCCTGGTGGAGAGTCTTCTTCCTTTGACTGATGGGGATAACCAGTTTCACTGTCTTTTCGCTTTCCCGACGTACCTCGTGGCCGCCTTGCCCGTGCCAAGCACCCCGGCAACCGGGATACCACGTTTTACCACGACCGCGAAACCAAGGTACCACCTTTAACCGTAAAACTCTGCGGCTGGTTTCTTCCCTGGTAGTGCAATGACCTTCATCTTTCCTCCAAGTCGAGATCTTCTATTCTCCTGGATGACGACGCAACTTGCAACCACTACCAGGAACAACTGCCACCGCTGGAGGATCCTTCCCACTTAAGGTACCGTGTCCTGCCTGGCTTCCCTTGCAACCGACTGTACGGGGTAGATTTAGCCCCCGGCTTTCGAACCTGGGTTAGTCTGGGACACCCTGGCTAAACTTTCTTAAAGCCTCTCTAAACTCTTTTTGACCCCTCTGCAAGACTTTCTAAGCATAGTGTAACTGTGATCTTGGGCGCATTTGTGCTCTGCTCTCTCTAAGAGTGGGCCCAGCCTTTGGACTTTGGCTCACCAGTGACTTTTTGCTCTCTGCCTTGCTAACAGTGTTCCTGAATCTTAGAGTGGTGTACCTTTTCATATTCTGTCTTTTTCCCTCCCTTTCTCACAAACTTATTAGAGTGCAATCTAGTTAAGCGCTCACCTCTGTATGAAAATAAGTGGTGTTTTACTGTGATTTATC
Organism: Ambystoma mexicanum; assembly: GCF_040938575.1. Lineage (NCBI taxonomy): Eukaryota > Metazoa > Chordata > Amphibia > Caudata > Ambystomatidae > Ambystoma > Ambystoma mexicanum. The sequence continues at coordinate 618,765,570 of NC_090922.1, read as the reverse complement.
TGATCAGGAAAAAGGGATGTATATATTACAATAGTAACTGTGTTTAGAATAGTTTACAATAAGAGTGCTGGAGTGTTTCAACTGTGTGTTTTTAAATAAATAATTATATACTTTGATACCAAAGCTCTGGTCAGTGTTTGCTTGTATTATTGTATCTGAGTGCCTATTGTGTATACTTTGCATATTGCCTAACTCTTCTTGAGGGAAGTCTGACTTCTCAGCCACAGCTACCAGGTAAATCTGGGTGGTACAGACTGCTACCAAGTGGGTTTACTGCCAACACCTGTAGTCTTAAATCTTTTGCAGTGGTCCCTAAGGGAACTGCACAGGTTTCTGCCTAACACTCGTCCATCGCCACCATGTCCGTCCCCATATCCACGGGCGGGAGTGCACCCGATGACGCTTCCTCTTCTTAGCCGGAAGGCTGATCGGGGGCTGCAGAAACCAGGCCTTACGGCTTCCTTTTATGGATTTCAGACACCAAAGTGTGCAGGGTCGATCGCCTGTCCAGGGATGCATCCTACGGTGGAGCCGGCGTCATCGGAACACTATGCCCCCGCGCCGCCGTCCTCCTCGTCCTCCAAGACTGTGTAGGGAATCCAGGTCCTCCTCGTCCGTGGATGAAATTTCCATGGCCTGGGGCACGGGCTGGGACTCCATCGCCCACACCCTCTTTTTGGACCCTGAGAAGTCCTAGACAGCATTCTCTTCACCGGTGTGCTAGCCGGCTTTGCCACCATTACAGTGGAGCCTTCCCACCTCTGAGGCAGGGACACCTAGGGCGCAGTAGGTATTACCTTCACAGGGTCAGCCCCTTTCGCATTCGTGAGGGCAGCCGCCACCAGCTCAATCATCAACGAAGACTTCTCCTGCACCGCCTGGGCCTTCTTGGGCCAGTCGGATGCCTTTTCCTCAGCTTAGCTGGGTTTGGCAATTTCCTTTTTCAGGAGTAGCTCGATAGCTGGCTGTCAATGGAGGTGGATGGTGATGTTGATCGCGCCCTGCCATCGCGGGACCCCGCTTGCGCGGGTACCCCGATGGAGCTGGACCTGCGGTGCTTGGCCTGGACTTGGGCCCCCAAGGATGGGCACTCTCAAAGTATTTAGAAGCGCAAAGTTGGACTTCAATCACTGAAACTTCCAATAAAAATCTGAAGGTTCTACTTTATTTCACCGAATGATTTTACATCGTGGGACTTTTCATCGCCACCCTTTCATCGCCAAAAACTCCTTTTTTAAAAAATTTATTTATGGGAGGCAACCCCCCCCCCCCCGCTTACTTAAATAATCATACCCCAAACCGCACAAAACACCCCCCCCCCCCCATAAAAAAGTAATTAAAAAAAAAGTTTTGGGCGATGAAAGGGTTGGCGATGAAAAGTCCCACGATGTAAAATCATTCGACAAAATGCATGTATACCAATCTGAAGATGGCTGCCAAAGGAGGGGCTTAGGGAGAGGACTGTCATTGGCAGTATGACCTAGAGGACAGTGATTGGTTTAGAGGAGATATACAGTTTGTAAGTGGAAGTCAAACTTTTTTTTTATTTACCAAGGATACCCGGCCTGACGACGGGGAATATTCATAAGCATGATAATCCATGCCAGCCCCCATGCTGGAGAACTAGGGAATCCCTGCAGAAAGCTATTACAGTACTTTTTCCAACCTAATACTCCACCCCGTAGGAATGGGAGATTTTCCTCAAAAGATCTTTGCCAAGGCACTGGCGGCTTTGGCCTTGGCGCTGATTACTGCTGATTGCGCCAATGGCCTTGTCGCCGGCAGGGACCCATCGCGTCTTCTGGGACTGGCAGGGCACCCACAGGGGATAACTTCTGCATGCCTATGGGATCGGGACAACCTCCACCTGCACCGTCAGGGTCAGTCATTGGGCTTCGAAGTCTAGGCTCAGACTTCTTCCTCAGCGTTGTGGACACCAGAGTTCCTTTGTAATATGCTCTTCTCCTCTGAAAAGCCCTCATGTCAAAGATATATGAAATCTATGATGAAGAGGAAGAACAAGTGACCTTTGGTTTGGAACCTTCAGTCTCCAGAGAAGAGAGACTCCCAGAGTTGTAGGGGAAAGTCAAAGACGTCCAGGGGCTGGCCCCTGAACTCCACGCAGCCTGGGGTCTGGACACCTACCAGCCCCCACCCTTGGTAAGCCTCAGGCATTCTTCCAGAAACTGATGGCTAAGGTGGCTGATACCCTACGGCTATCTGCGCCATCCAGATCGAACATTCAGTTTGAGTTGACAGTGCCCAACTTCACGTTCGTTGTTGAGGAATGGCACAGCCGTATACGAGGGAGTCGTGTCGACAGAGGAGCAGTACGAACACTATCGAAAACATTTCCAAGCAGCTGCCGCTATCGAGACGAGGAATCTGTGGGAGAATGCCACCCATTGAATAGATTTACCTTAAATATACTAATTGCTACTGCCCACCCTGGGGTACCATGGGTAAATCGTGGTCCTGTACTCCAATTATGTGGTTTTTCTCTTCATTTTGACCCTAGAGTGACACTATTATCGTTATGTGAATTTAAAAGTTAGTCATGCTAGCAAGTTATTTTATTTGACCTTGTTTTGGGTGAACCTTTGCTGAAAATAAATTTTGTACACAGAATATTTGATAAATAACACGTTAGGGAAGTCGAACCAGTGAATAACTTTTCTCTTGTAATTCCATGTCTGAATCTGCTTCCTCACTTCAAACATTTTACAAAAAAACCCACATGGTTTCTAAAATGCATTTGTGTTCATCTGACACCCTGTTACTACTCGCTGCAAGGAGAATGGCTAGCAAGAGTCCACAATGTCATGCACTTATATTTTCATATGCAGTAACAACTTACAATGTAAAGCTAAATACAGTGGGTTCATTTGTATTGGTCTAATCCTGTAGGAGACTGGACATCTAGGTCGGTAATGCAAGCATCCGGCAGCCTGACACAAACCATTTTAAGGCACCCTTTCATCTTTCGCTGAATTTCATTTGTCTTAGTTGATGTGTAGATGCTCGATTTCACAGCCACATTTCCTGCAATGTTTATGTACATTTGTGCCTAGATGAAAACATGTCTAGTATCTAAAGCAGATACAGTGACGTTTACTGAGGTCTTGGAGCGGGGGAGGCAGATACACAAGCAACAACAAAAAAACAAAATAGTGCTGCTTTTATATTGTCGTTTTTCCCAACCTCCTGCACCACCATCATACCCAAATCACATAGAATTAAAGTTAGTTGCTAGCCAGGCATAAACAATCAGTCCCCCACCCCCTTCAATTCTCCACATGCGCACATCACACGATTTCTTACTCATCAAGAGTCAATTATCAATAGCCAATGGCTACTTGCGAGTGCAAATTTGGAGGCCTGGTTTAAACTTTAATCACATTTAAAGCTCCTCCAAATTGAGTCAAATATCTGGGGTATCCATAAGGACAGGCAGTTTTTTCGAAAGCTATAATACTCCACATTTTACTTAGCTGCATGCACTTTGTTTTGGAATGGGGAGTCCACATCCTCCAGAGGACCATAATGCACCAATTACTGGGTACTAGGAGACTGGTTCCCAGCTTGCCGTAATTCATGCTCTGTGGCAGGTCGCATCATGGACAGTGCCTAGCAATATGTACATCAGCGTATCAGGGATCCACAGCACAACTGTTTTGCGGACAAAGTATCTGTCTCAATCCAGAAGCCAAGTGAATGGGGAGGGGTAGGCGGGATGGGGTAACTTCACCACATGTTCAGATACGTTCCTGCCACCTCCAGCATCTATCCAATTGGTGTAGGCAAAATGCATACAGCTTATTGCACCATTTGTACATCAGCGTGAGTTGCATATTGATTATCTGACCGATTCCCACAACACTAGCACTGCGTTGTCTAAATCCCCATCCGATTTTGAGAATGCCAAACCTTTATCCCAGGAATTCCTGTTGGAAAGAACTATGGGAATTACTGGGGAAAAGACTTGGCAATTACAATACCCGGAGTGTTCTCCTACTTCTGCCCACACCCAGGAGTAGCCTGTATATGGCAGAGATTAGTCACCGGACGTACAAATAACTAACCTCTCAGTAATGTTCTTTCTGAAGGATGTTCCTACCAGTGATGCTGGTCTCTGGAAACCATTCCGCCGTGAAGGGGTGCAGCGCGGCTCTACGCCCAATGCCTCCGTGCGCCCAGCGCCAGCCATGACATCAAGGCCAGTATATAAAGCTGCGCCTCAGTTCCAGCCTTTTTCCCCTAGCACTCTGAAGCTGAGGCACTGTAGAACTGATGGTGTACTAGCTTTCCACGCAGAGAGGCAGGTAGGAAGGGTGATGAGTAATCCGTGGGAGGAACATCCATTAGAAAGAGCATTACTGAGAGGCAAGTAATTTCTTCTTTGAATGGATTCTTTACTCCCATGAATCCCTCATCTATGATAGACACCCAAAGCAGCACGTAAACCTGGAGCCCAGAGGAAACAAAGCCACCACCTAAACCAGAAAACTCTGGAGGACTGCCCTACCAAAACAGGCACCCTGGCCTGCAAGGAAATCCAAACAGTAATGTTTAGCAAGCGTGTGCAAGGACGCCCACGCTGTCACCTGGCAAATATACATGACTGGGACTCCCCTCTGTCCAAAGCAGAGGTGGCAGCCACTTCCTGGTGGCAATGTAAGTGAAGAGGTCCAATTGAGTAGTCCCCTGAAGGGAGACAATGTTCTTCCGAAATTCCTGACAGAGCTCCCATTGTGGGAGGCTGAAGTCTGCCTGCTCAAGGCATCTGCTGTGACAATCTCTGTTCCGACTAGATCAGCTGCGGTCAGGGGGACACACTCTCCAGAGCCCAGAACCACAGCTGCACTGCTTCTCTGCACATAGGCAAGGACTCCACCCCACATAGTTTGTTGAAGTAGTGCATGGCCACCTTGTTGTTTAGTCAGTACCAGCACAGTCCTGCGTTTCACAGAGGGGAGGAAAGCAACCAGGGCCAGCCTGATCGCCCTCAACTCCAGAAAGTTGATGTGTTCCTGAGACTGCGCAGGATACCACAGCACGCTCACCGCTAGGTGTGACAAGTGAGCACCCTGAACAGTCAGAGACACATTCCGTGACTACCATCACCTGGGGCCAAGGTTGCCTCTCAGCAAGTTATCTTGCACGACTGACCATGCAAGATCCCGAGCCACCTGGTTTGGGACCTGTAGAAGGTCAGACATGTGGCCCTGGAACTGTGCCCATTGGCAACAGAGAAGCCACTGAAGTGATCTCTTGTGCAGCCTTGCTTCCTGCACCACTAAGATGCAGGAGGCAATAAGGTCCAGAAGGTGCAGGAACGCTGAGGCAGGGACTTGTTCCTGTGCTTGGAGGACATTGCCCATCCAAAAGATGTTTGCCACTTGATCCTCGGGCAGGAAAGCATTGTCCAGGTGCATTTCCAAGACTGCACTGATGAATCGGAGAGACTGGGACGGGAAAATACGAGACTTTTTGAAGTTCAGAGAAAAGTCTAAACTGTGCAAAAGAGTGCATGTACGGAGGAGGTGCTCTGATGAAAGATCTGGTGAATGAGCTTGGACGTGCGAATCGTCCAGGTAGGGAAAGACCTGACTGCCCTCCCTCCTGAGGTGAGCCACTGTCACCGCCAGCATCTTGGTGAAAACCCTGGGAGCCGAGGAACGATCAAGCAGCAGGACCTCAAAGTGGTCATGGTGTTCACCCACCACGAACCTCAGGAACTTCCAGGGCCTTCGATGAATTGGCACATGGAAGTAGGCATCTTGATGGTCAAGGGAAACCAACCTGTCCTGCTAATTGAAGACTTGCAGGATCTGGACTAGAGAAACCATCTTCACCTTGTCCTTGCATAAGAACATGTTCAGCAGACACAGATCCAGAATGGGGCGCAAGGCTCCATCATTCTTCGGCATTAGAAAATAGGTGGGGTAGAACCCCCTTCTTCATTCTGCACGTGGAACTAGCTCCATCCCATTTCTTGCCAGATGCTGACGGAGGACGGTGTCTGAGGCAAAGGGGTAATCAGAAGGCTGTAGTCAGGAGCACTGCAGAAACAGGAGGCAAAAACCCTGCAGATGGTAAGGCACAATCGTCAGACATGGTCCTCAACAACAATACTGTGCTGAACAAAGAAAGCCTCCCACCCCTCACCCATCAGATATGCATGGTAAAACAAGTCACTAAGATTTGGCACTCTGCAGTGCGGTGGGGACAGAGGCTGCAGCAAAACCACCGCTCTGAGCATCTCTTCCCCTAACTTCTCAGGAAGCGTCTGCCTCTTCCCGGGATAGAATGACCACAGCATTGCGGGGCAAAGGCTGTGAAGTGATGAAAACCCCTGCCCTGAGAAGTCGGTTGTGTGGAGGGCTGTTGCATAGCAAGCCCGAAGGACTTAGCTGTCACTTTAGACAATTGGACCTTCTGGAGGGCGTCGTTAGCCTTGGCTCCAAAAGGTTGTTGCCGTCGAATGGCATGTCCAACAGTCTGGCTTGGACGTTGGCCGCAAACTAGTCTTCGGCATGGAGTGGCGCCAAACCCCTGTGCTGGTGGCTATGAGCCTACCCACATATTCTGGTGTGTCCTGCCCCAATAGCAGCATCTGGCATGCTCCCTCCTTGCCATCAGCGACCAGGGACTGAAAACCATTTCTCATTTCCCCCTTTGGACATGCTTGGCTGCATTGGCCACCGCCGTCCAAAGGTAGAAGGAAAATGTTGCCATGGCGCAAGAGGCATTCACGAACCACAGTGCCAGACTGCCCAAAGCACAAACCTCTTACTCTCCCTGTCAGAGGTGCCGGGAAGGTAGATGTCTTCAAGCTAGCCGTAGTGGACCGGACCACCAAGCTCTCTGGTGAAACTTGGGAAGAGAGAAAAAATGAAACTTAATCACTGTATTGACTAGAGTACTCAGTCCATAGTTCCCTATGAACGCGGGGACGGTACCAGAACATTTGGCAGAGAACAATTCAGCTTACCCTTGACATTTAGTACAGCGCACGGAGGCGTGGTGTTGGGCGTGGGAACGCCCCGCCGAAGCACCGCCCTCCGGCGCCTCACTTCCGTACCCTTTGAGCACATCGGACGCTTAGATACCTGGCTATACAGTACATATTAGCCCTTGACATAGGAGCATGGGAAGGTGGGTGGGATATATGAAGGAAAAGGCACTAGGAGTACTCTAGTCACTACGGTGAGTAACTTTAATTACTCATACGTCCTGTCCCCTTTTCCTCCATCCTTGTGGGCTATTCCACCAAAGACCATAGGGTGGAGCTGTGACAACCTATCTAGGACGAAGCAAAAAGGTTCTTCAGAACTGCCTAACCAAACTCTGCATCACGCCTGGAGCTGGTATCCAGGGAATAGTGCTTACAGAGGCTGACAGTGGCCCAGGAGATCTGGAAGGCGTCCCCAAGAGACCCCTGCCCCTGTCCTGCCCATGAAGCAAACTGAGGGCACTTGGAATTCAGGGGAGAAGCAAACAAGTCCAGATCTGCGAACCCTCAATGCTGGGACAGGGGCAAAGATGTGGTGTGCAACTCACACTCGCAGGTGTTGAACTCCAAGCGGCTCAGCTGGTCCGCTTCTGCATTCTTGTCCCCCGGGAGGTGGACTGCTGAAATCATAATCCCCTCCATCAGGACCCATCCCAGATCGATACCTTCTCCATGCAGGAGTGGGGGGGGGAGGAGGAGGAGTGGGGGCAGGGGTACCACCCTTTTTCAGGTATAACATTGCAGTACAGTTGTCCGTCCTGACTAAAACAGACCTGTCCCCGATGAGGGGCAAAAATGCCTCGAGGGCCAGCCCCACTGCCCTGAGCTTTAGCAGATTGATATGCAGGAGGGCTTCTGCCCTGGACCATGCACCATGAATCAGGTTGCCCTCCAAAGTAGCCCCCAGCTTGAAGAAAAAAAAAAAGGAGTGTCGTCACCACCAGGGTAGGCTCCAGTCGGGTGAAGAGGACTCCCACCGAAACATTGCCGTCCATCAGCCACCAGCAAAGATCAGGCAGAAGGAGCAGGGGTATTGGGATCCTGTCCGACTGAGACTCAGTCTCCTGATCCCAATTGGCTGCCAGGTGGAGCTGGAGGTGCCTCAGCGAGAGTGCTGTACAGCGAGCAGGCAGGAGGCCATCAGCCCCAGAAGGTGCTGGAACCACCACGCTGAGGTGGTCGATTGGCCAGACATTGCCCTTTCGCCTTTCGAAAGTAGAGGAGCCTCTCTGGTGGGGGGAACACCCACTGAACAGCAGTGTTCCAATGCACCCTTAGAAGCACCAGATCCTGGGATGGGCACATCTGACTTCCTCTGGTTGAGGGAGAAACCCAGCTGAGAAAGAATACCTGCCAATCTCTGGCAGACCCTGCCCTCACCAGCCAGTCATCCAGATAGGGGTATAGGTGATGTCTCTCCACGTGGAGAAGAACCGCTGCTGTGTTCATCAACTTGGTGAAGACACAAGGGGCCGAGTTCGGGCCGAAAGACAGCACCTTGTACTGGAAGTGGTGCAACACTCACACACACGGGGACTGGAGGTGGCTAACTGACCTGTAGGTGTACCCTAATGTTTTTCACACCCACGACACATAGGTCTATGTTTCGTTTATTTGCATTTTAATGTTGCCATGATGTGCAACCAATCTTGCCCTCCAACCATGCTATCTATGCCCTCCTGAGGTGTTTAAACCCTAGATTGCGCTGGTGTGCCACTTGTCTAGGATTAGGGGACGTACGGAAGAGGCTTGCCCCATCTAGTCCAGGCAATGGGTGAATTACTAAATAACAATTTTGAAAAAACGGACTCCTGTGGGTTCTCAAAATTGAACCCCAAGGTGTGATGGAGGCCATACAGGGTGGTTATCCCTTTAATTTCCCTGTTTAGCGACCCCACAATGAGTCTAAAAACAAAAAGTAAACCATTTAAAAAATGTAAAAAAATAAAAGCATATAGCTCCAGTAACTCTGAGCTATCTCCTTGTATAGTGTCAATTCTTCACTAATGTTCCTCCAGGTGGTATTGGATAACTCTAGGAACCAAAGAACAGACCGACCAGTTTTAGTGGTTTTTCAAACTGTGCCACTTTCTTTTCAGGGCCTCCATACCAATTACGGCACTGACAAAAGATGGCTTGGCTAACGATGTTTACTGCATCTGCAAATGGAAGAGCGGGGAAAAGGGAAGAGGGAGATGAGAAACATGTTCATTGTTTTTCATCACAATATTGTATTAATTTTGTAACCCTCATTTGATCATTATCTTGTGTCCTTACCCGAGTCGGCAGTGTCATGCCAGGCCACAGCTACTTGGGGCTTAATTATGCCTCTTGTGCATGTTGGGAATCAATATTAAACCCAAGCGCCTACAAGACAAACGTTTTAATTGTAGGTATGCATATTGGGAGGGGTAGTATCACAATGACTTGTTATTGTGGGGATGCAATGCACAACATAAATAAATGTACAGGTTTTAACATGGCGCAACAGGATAGAAGGAAAAGAATCTTTCATAGTATTCGGCCAGACGATACTAAATCTCATCTTTGGGGTCATAATTGAGACCTCTCAGAGCACACAGTGAACTTTATCTGGCTCTGTGCTGCAATTTCTTTTGGCCTGTAACTGTAAGATTGAACTGGAGTGAGGAGAGACTGCTCCCACCGTATGGTATATTTAGATTTTTTTTATCTTGTCATTATAATTGGGGATTGATTGTTCTCAATTGGCAATGCTTCAGTTGGACTGATACAGTAACCAATGATCTGTATCAATTTTTTCCCAGCTGGGTTGAATGCATACTAATTTGCTTGCTTGAATGGATACTAATTTGCTTGCTTGAATGATCCTACACTCCACACCTCTTCGGGGCTTCAGTCTTCTTTGCAGGCGGCTTACTGCCTTATGTGTTTGTGTATCTCGCACAAGTCTTATGTCTTTTCCATGATTTGCTGTTATTTCAAAATCCATTTCTATTCTCTAAATCAGCAGATTCTATGTCGACATCTAAAGGTACGCTCCAGCTGGTCCGACTCAGGCCAACGTCCGAGGAAGTCGCACCTCTCGGAGGATTGCTAGCATCTGCCAACTTGTGTGTTTGTTAAGGCTGACCTTATCGGTCCCGAGTTGGAAAATCCACAGCTGCTCTCTTTTAAAGAGTAGCGCATGCTGGTTGCCCCCTCTCCGTTGTACCAGGATTTGTTCTATTATGGTCCAGGAGAAATCTGGAGGACCATGATTTTTGTGTAGGAAGTGTTCCACCAGGGGTGCTGTCATTTTTTTCATCCTAATACAGGAACAACGTCCGCCCAGACAGATCTTGACTGGGCGGATAGTCATGCCTATGTATTTCAAGCTGAATGGGCATGTGATTAAATAGATCACATTGCTACTATTGCAATTTGTGAAATATTTTGTGCCCAAGGTTACTTCCAACCTATATCTATGGAGGTTGACCTCTTAGTGAGCACACATTGCACTGTCCACATGGGGTATGGCCAACTGGGTTCCGCAAAGTATTAAGAGCTGGTTCTGTAAGTATTAATCAGGGAATCTCGCAAATTCAGTCTTCCTTTTATAGCAAATCTCAGAGCCTCAATCTGTGAGTGGCCTACATTCAGCAATGGCCAAAGTTTCATCACCTCTTTTTTTATCTTGTTTATCGGGGGAGAAACTGAAGACTGCTCTAATGGTATCCGGAGCACCTGCTCTCCGTTCATGACGTTCCAGGGTCACATCCCTCTGGAGTTTTCTTGCTCTTTTCTTTATTTTTCACAGTGAATTCTGGGTCCCCCTGGTTTATAGGTTTTGCCGCTAGATTGGTTAATTGTTGGTCGTAGTCCGAGTGGAGCCATTTCTGCAGTACCTGAGGAACTGTCTAAAGGGAAGGTTCCTCCTCAAACTTATCGGATAGTAGCTATTAAACAGCCGCAAGGAATTGCGGTCTGTAGATTTGTTAAAGACCTTGCTCTTAATCATCTTGTCTGCAGCACTAAGGATCAAGTCCAAAAAAATCACTTGGGATCTTCTGCTTGTATCAGTGAACGTTGGGAACATGTGAGTTTATCCGTGCCATGATTTCTGTAAGTTCATGTTAGTCTCCTTCAAAAATCATCATCAAGATGTCATCAATGTATCTCGACCAGAGTTTGATCTTGTCAGTAAATGGATTTTTGGCATTGTAAATGATCTTATACTCAACATCTGCCACGTATAAGTTTGCTAAACCAGGTGCAAACATGGCCCCATTGCTGTACCTGAGATCTGTTTGAAAAAAATCTTTTTCATCGATGAAGTTATGTTTTGTCAGGGCAATTTCTGCTAATTGCATAATGTCTGTCACTGGGATCGCCACCGGAGGTTCCCTGAGTATTTTGCCAATGACCTTCAGGATTGCTGTTTTCCGAATCCTAGTGTAGAGGAATTCAATGTCTAGTGCAACAAAATTTGCTGCGCCGGATCAAAGGGGTTGTCTTTGATGAGGCAAATAACTGCTGTTGTGTCTTTTAGATGAGATTTCATTTTAATGACCTCCGGTTTGAGGAAGTAATCAACAAACTGTGATAGCGGCTCAAGAATGGAGGCTATACCGGAGACAATGGGTCTGCCAGGTGGTGAATTCGTCCCCTTGTGAATTTTTGGTAGTGCATAAAACGCCGGACATTTTGGTGTTTATGTCAGTAGGAATTCATGTACCTTAGTACTAATGTAGCCTTCTACTAGTGCCTCTTCTACAATTGGAATGTTAAGTTGTTACATTTTTTCTTTCTGGTCACTGCCCAGTTTCCTGTAGCTCCTGAGGTCTTCCAATAAGTCGTTCACCATATTTTGATATTTTATGGTGTCCTTTATTACCGTTGCTCCACCTTTGTCTGCTGGTTTTATGACAATCTTGGTATTTTCAAATAATGATTGAAGTGCCATTTTGTCTTTTTTGGAGAAGTTAGTGAATCCAGGGCTGCAATCTCTTTCCAGTTCATCTCATTTTTTGTGAAGTGCGTTCTCAAATGTTATGGACTCTGTAGTGCTACCGTTCGACGGCGGGTAAAAGGTGGATGTGTTCTTAAGATCTGTTGCGCCCTGCTGGGCAGCACCTGTCTTGTCCTCAAAGAATTGTTTAAACCTGACCTTCCACACAAGTTATGCTATTTCTATCCTTGTTTGGAAGGGATCATGTGTTGCTGCTGGTATAAATGACAGGCCTTTTTCTAAAAGTGCACAATGGTCTTGGTCCAGGGTAAATTCCGACAGATTCACAATGAGTGAGAAGGGACTGGCCTCTCCCAGTTGGTTTGTGCGTCTTGTGTCCACTGGTGTTCCATCTGTCCCCTAATCATAGATATAAGCAACACACTAGCGCAATCTAGGGTTTAAACACCCCAGGAGGGCATAGATTGCATGGTTGGAGGGCAAGATAGGTTGCACATAATGGCAACATTAGAATACAAAAAAACAGAACCATAGACCTATGAAACTGGAAGTGGTGCAACATAATCGTGAACCACAGAAAAGTCTGATGCGGCTGGAAGATTGGCACATGAAGGTACGCATACTTGAGGTCTAAGGAATCCATCTAGTCCCCTGCACACAGAGAACCCGCTATGTGCGCTGGGGTAATCATCTTGAAGGGCTCTAGCAGTAAAGACAGACTGAGAAATGACAGGTCCAGGACAACCTTCAGGCCAGCCTGGTTGTTCGTGGGTAGCGCAATAATCCTGGAGTAGAAACCGGAGCCCCTTTCTAATTGAGGAACCAGTTCTACGCCTGCATCGTCAAGAGAGAAAGGGCCTCCCTCGAAATGCTGGGGCATGACCGGACGAAGAGGAAGAAAGGTTGGCAGAGGAAAAGGAAGCTAAAGGCTGAAGCCTGTGGAGACTATGGACAGTTATAATTGGTTATTTATAGCACGCTTAATACCCAGAGGTTTCTAAGCGTGGACCAAGGGATCAAACCTGTGCTGCTCCACATGGTGAGCATGTTTCCCCTGAGCTATCCTCCTGAGACTGGAAGATCTAAGGGTTCTTGAAGAGACGCTTCCAGCTATTTATTTTTTACATTTATAAGGCGCACAAGCCAGCCCTTGGGCATCGTGGCGCTGTTAGACAGTGTTACTTAGTTGCAGAAGGACACAGACAGAAAAGAGTGAGCATAAGGCAGTCCGAGGTTGGTAGGGTTACAGGCGAACCTGGTACTGATAGTTAACTGTGCATGAATTCTTGGTGCAACTGAATAAAGGGCAGTGTAGTTGGAGGTTGAGGGTCATAGTGAACAGGCAACTACCGCTTAATATCGTGATGCAACCCCTGGCAGAGTGGTGCTGGGGTGTGCGTGTGTCTTAGATGAATATCCTTGTTTTCAAGGCTTTGCGGAAGGCCTAGTGAGAGGGTTCATCCCTGAGGGAAGGTGACAAGGCGTTCCATTGATTAGAGGCAATGAAGGGGAAGCTTGCACCACGCACCTTGGCACGCTTAACCATGGGGATGTAGAGGTGGTTAGTATAGTGTGCCCATGTGGGCCTGGTTGAGACTGCTCTTACTATTTTATCCGACAGGTATGCTGGGGCTGTATGCATGAGGCTTTTGTGCGTGATGGCTAGTGTCTTGAAGGATGCGTTCTTTAACAGGGAGCCAGTGTGCTGAGCGTCTAGCAGCTAAAATGTGTTCTTTTTGATATGTTGAAGGACGCCCGTAGAGTGTTATTTTGAATGATTTGCAGTCTGTTGAGGTTTTCTACTGAGGTGCCGTCTAAGAGGACATTGCAGTGGTGGCTCTCACAATGGCAAGACAGTTTTGAGTAGAGAGGAAGGGTTTGACCGCGTTAATAAGCTTGGTGGAGTAAGCAGGCTATCCTGGAAAAGAGGCAAACGGCTCCCCACTGGAAAGCTGTGCTCTCAGACTTTGACGTCACCGTTTCTTGGCGTTGGAGGCGAGCGCATAGGAGGGGAAGCAGAAAAACCTGAGCAAAGTCCTCTGCTGCTTCCTCCTGTTATCGCTGGGAGACCTGTCAAGCCTCCGCGTACCACAGACCTGGAAACCCTTTTAGCCGGTGGAAGCGCAGTGTTTGAATTTTGTCCTGCCCTGAGACTGAGGGAAGGATTTCTGGCCAGTCTTTGTCAGGATGGACAAAGACTTGGCGGTTTAAGTGGAGATTTTCTTGGTCAATTCGTTATTGGTTGACGAATGAAAAGTCTATGCAGAGGGCAGATCTAGTATCCGCTCTTGCACGTCCGATGAAAACTGAGTGGGATGCATCCACTTAGTCCTCATCTCGACACCCAGGCACAGTCCTCTGCTGGCAATGTCGATATGGGAGACTGAAGACTCCATGAGGTCCTGCGCAATGGCCCGGGCATCAGCCAGACCGGCTTTGAAGGAGACTTGCCTCTCCACAGAAGGTAAGGCAGAAACTCCCGGAATAGCTTCTAGTTCGCCACGGCAAAAAGGGCTTCGGCTTGCCACAGATGCAGTCCTGAAATGACAGAACAGCGTTTGCTTAAGGACCATGTTCTCTTTGTAAAGACAATTGGAGGTGGCTTCTGTGGAGGAAGACGAAGACCATGGTTTAGAATATATTGAGGGCGCAACCACCACTGAAGAATGGGGCTGTGGGTGGGAGGCAGGAGGACTGGCTCCCCGTCCGTCATACTGAACCTGCTGTCCAACATGGTGTTCATGTGGGCGTTGGCCACCTGAAGAGGGATGCCAGACCGGATTGTGGTGTGCTTGCCAAAAACCTCTGCTAGCCCTCCTGACTCCTGGAGGGGGCTTCCTCAGGCAGAGGGACTCACAAAAACTCTGCCAGGAACAGAAGGCAGTCATGAAAGGCCTTAGCAGAAGCTGAAGGCTGGTCGTCTTGGGCGTCAACATCCCTCAGTCTCGGGAGGATAGCTCAACGGCAACGTGCTTGCCTTGGAAACAAGATGACACGGAGCAACATGGGTTCGATCCCCGGGTCCGCGCTTAGAAACCTCTGGGTAGTAAGCGCGTTATAAATAACCTATCATATCATATCACCCCACCCGCTCCCAACCTCGTTTTTTTACAGAATTTTGGGGGAGAGGTGGCATAGTCCCACCGCCTTTATCTTTCCCACAATGAGTAGACCACGTGTAAGAAAAGGGGAGGAGCCACCTACACCCCCCCCTTTGTACCTATTCATACAATATTAACATCGAACAGTATGCAAATAACCCAATGCGTGCATGTGTTTAGAGACTCCATCTTGTGTTCTGCCATCCGCCAACTTTTACTAGGCCCAAATTCATTCCACTGAGATGTCAGCTTTCCCTTCCCCAGCACTGCGTACAGATAGCCCACGATGACTCCTCCCCCTGCCAGCTCCACATGAATCCGGTTCTCACAGAAGTGCAGCCATTTATTTTTGCAATTAGCAAAATTCAAATGCCGACAGAATGTGCTCACAGCAGAGTGATAGACCGCGGCAGATCCAACCCCTGTGCCCATTCATCTTTGCTGACCTACTTGTGCCCTCTCTAACATCCCCCCTGTCCAGGCCATGGTCCACTGGCCCCCTGCCCTCCACACTCTTTGTAGTTAACTGCTCGCAGGACCCCTCTCAATGATCACCCCAGAGTACTCACCATATACTTAATCCCGTACAGCGGTATATTCTCTCCTAAACTAACATCTGTCTGTATATTAGTTTGAATCGTGAGGCATGAGGGAGCATAAATTACAGATCAAGCCCTACAGATAAGGCACCTGGGAGAGGGGCTCAGTGCCACCAGACCCCCATAATTGCAAGGGTTAGAATGCTCATATCGGTCTATGCTGCTTTACAACGGCCCCCAACCACATAACAGTTTGTCTCCGCCATTATTCTTTGTATGCCAATGATTGTTGTCTAGCCTAGATTAGTCAGAAATGTAACTCTTCGTGAACTAAGTTTGACCTTAACACCGCGGAAATGAGCCCACCTGACACAGGTGCCAGCCGATCAACCCAGGCACAGCAGCCATTTGCAGCCCGATAGCACCTACAGAGAATGCTGCACGCTGACGGCCAACCAATTGAAATTGTTATTTTATACCCAATGTCGTTACATCATCATGACGTTATTTTGGTTCCTAATGTGCTGCCCGTGTATTGTTTGGCAGAGCTCTCTCTGGCAGCAGAATTCTCTGCTTGCATTTCCATATCTTACATAAATGTATTTTACTTGCAATTACTCTCCTGGTCTCATTCCCTATTGGGGTGTGTCCTTTATTTTGGTCTAGTGGAAATACGTGCATATTGAGCAGGAACCTTCATTTGGTGACCCCTCATACGTGATATTCCTCAAGACACCCCCGTACTTGTGGCGAGATCCAGGGCTTCCCTGGAAGGGCCGCCGCTGCCTCCCACCTCCCCACCTACGGCTGACCAGTCCCCAAAAAAACATGTATGCAGCAGAGAAAGTTTTGTGGGTCCTGGCGTTGCGAATACCCAACTGTTTGTCGGAGCCGGGTGGGGCCACGACGGGGAGGCCCCCACTTGTGGATAGACCGCGAAAGGAGGCTCTTGGAACACTGGCACGTGAGTATTAATTGAAAGGGAGAAACAAATAAGGGAAAAGGCTGAACATTTTTATATGAGATCTTTTTAATAAGGGAAGGGAACACTCATGGGTAAGGTATGAATGGGTGAACTGAGTATGAAAATAAGTTGTTTTTATGGCCAGTGTTTTTTATATGGAAGAATAAGTTGTAGAATAGAGGAGAAACGGGAACCTAGCTCTGCAAAGGGGTAGAAGGCGGTGCTGCATTGCACTGTCCCGACCAGTGCGGATATTAAATGGAAGAGAAGATAAAAGTAGGAGCCTTGTATAATTAGTAGGCTCAGGAAAAAGTAGTGGCTATTTCTTTTTGTAGTGTTCTTAAAAGCGTTGTGGAGGGAGGCCCAGAGGGGGCAGAGGTGATGTGAAGGTTGGATGTGTGAGAAGGGGGGTATGCTTTAACAGAGGGGGTCTAGGGTAAAGGTAAAAACTTAAGGTTTATGTTTTTCGTTTGGTATTGTCAACCTATTTGTTGGTTGCGGCCTGTCAAAGTGTTCAAAGGTTCATGTTTCATGTGTCTGTCCCGAATATGTGCAAGTAAGATTTTAACGTGAAAAGTATATATAGTTTAGTTATTGTGATATCAAGTGTCAAGACTTGGAGGTGACAGTGGGAGAGGAAGCGAGAGAAGCAGGCCCCTAGAACATGGGGATGGACACCCCACTAAAACATATTTGTAAATACCTCCTCTATACCAAGACAGGATTAAAAAGTACCCTAGTGAATGGGTTACAGAAATGAAGGGGGGAGGGATCACCCTACACCTGGCTAGAAGGTTCTTTTGATAAGGGGACGTTAGACCATGTAGCAACTATTTAATGGTGAAATACAAAGGGAAACTGCTCCAAAACAGACGTGAAGTGCTAGACTTCTGGAAAATGTTTGCGGAAACACCTGTAACGCAGAACAAAGGAAAGGAAATGGGGGGAAGGTGAGGTGAAAAAGGAAACTACGAGCCCAAGAAAATATATCCCTTTCTCACGAGACCTGCGGAGGGATACTCAGATCCGGCCTATTTACCGGGGGGAAGCACACCTACCACACCTGGCATAGCACCCCCACCTCCTTATGTCCCTCAGTTAAGTGCACCTGTCACTCAGTGACCATCCACTCGAGATTTAGAAGTGGCACTACCGGCAATCCGAACAGAATAAGCACGATTGAGAGCAATATGCGAACCAACTCAACCCTCGGGCGGAGGGATCCCACTACCCTTAAAGAGCTCCTCTCTCATACCCGAAGATGAATGGAAATGGGGGGACTTCCTTTTCAGAATCGATAGTGCTCCAATTAGAACGGTTAGAGTGGAGAGAGAGGGAGAAGTAGAAAGCATGGGATATGAAAGTAGCTTCAGAGAGGGAGGAGGAATGTTGGAGCAATTTTGAGGAATCAGATGAGGCGGCTGTGGGAGGAATACAACAAGTACAATGGATCACACCACAAGTGACAGGGGAAAAAGAGGGATGGGAGCATAGGCCACGAAACAGAATAAGGAGAATAGCCCTAGCAAAAAAGAAAGGAGTGAGGTAAGTAAAGGGAAGGCGAGATAAAAATTACAAATGCCCCTTATTCACAAGGGAGCAGATCAACCCCATTATGTGCCTTGGGCATTGATGGACAAAAACAACCTCCTCAAATCCCTCCCCCCGCTCATGGCGGGCACGGGTAAATGGATTTATGCATTCGAAAAGAACACTGCAAGGATAGCTCTAGCTATAGGAGATATTAAAAGATTTCTAGTATCCGCAGTGGGCACAGGCAGGATTCCCGGGTGTCACCACAGGGAATGATGCACATTATGGGGCGTCCTTTAACAATGTCCATGCACAAGTGTGGGACACACTGCGGAGGACCATTTCCTGATCGGGGATCTACACTCTATAATGCAATGCACCATGGGGGATAAGGAAGATGCTACACAGCTTATTCTTCAAGTGCAGGAGATGTGGAAGGTGGAGATGGGCACGGCCTGGGACCAGTCCACCTCCCTATTTTATTTCATCATTAAAAGAGGTCTCCCGAAGGAGGTGCAGAAGGACCTTGATAAAATAGCTGGGATAGAAGCCAAGGGGGGGTGGCCAGAAATACAAAGCATCACAGTACACCTTTCCAGGACAATCGTAGAAAGAGAAAAAGTAACAGCTCAGAGGAGATTACTAGAAGAAGCAAAGCTGGTACAGAGTAAGTTAGTGAAGGTTGCGGCAGAAACCACAGTGCCGCCCCCAGATCAGCAAGGGGGAGACTGGGAGGTGTCAGTAGCGGTACAGGCTAGGATGGCTGCAGCATTAGCAGACAATGGCCAGGAACAGTGGGGTGGAGAGGATGGTTATATGGGACCCCAATGGCAAGGAAGACCCGCCTGAGAGAAAGGTGGGTACAGAGGACCACAGGGAAGAGGAGAAGGATATGAAGGACAAGGCCCAAGGAGGGTGTGGACCCGGACCATGCTGGTCGCGTGGGAGGTGGGGTCACTTTGCAAGGGAATGCCGAATTAGACCAGTGGCCAATTAACAGAATAAATCAAAAGGTATAGCAGTGAACAGCAGTACGGACACCCACACCCAGGTAGCCTGTTCCGGCTGCCCATGGGAAATTATGAACCAGACAAGACAGCCCAATAGCATACCTATACCAGGGTACAATATGCTCAGACACCCCCGCACTGTATGTAGTCTCGCCCTACCTGCTAAAACCAAATGACACATACACATGCACTACTGCTAATGGCGCACCTGCACCGCATCGGGGAACCTGTGTGCTCAATGAAAATATTTTCTCTTACCCCGCAACAGAAACTGACCCAGACTATGACAGCCCTCAGAGAGCCCTCGCGTTTCCAGTCCCATCTACTACCTTGCGCCCAGACGAGGAACCACTAGTGGGGGCAGAGATAGGGAATAAACAGTTCATCTTTATGGTGGATTCAGGGGCGGAAAAATCCTGTTTATTTGAAGGTAATTTTCTGTTATCTGGCAAAAATATCAAGACACAGGGATTCTCTGGGGCTATGGTCACGGTTCCATACACAGAAGATTTGGATGTTAGAATAGGGGGAAAGACAATCCGAGCACCTCTACTGTAACATGAGGAGTTCCCCATAAATGTATTAGGTCGGGACTTACTCCGTAAACTCAACATGACAATAGCATTCACAGATATGGGTATAGTATGTTCCACCCTAGGAATGTGTGCACTCTGAGCAATGTTATTGATACAGACTTTAGCAAATGAGACAACTGTGCAAGGAATACCCACCAATGCAGACATGTTTGTGTATGGGATACAAGTATTAGCAGGAGCAGTACCCGAGCTATCACGAAAGAAAATTGAGAGTACCCTCTGATTTTGTTTTCCTTTCCGCCCTTTGGCCACAACCGAAATAGTGCCTGGTACAGTGATTTCTCTCAACCTACAGGGAGTACAGGTGTCAGCAAAGCGTATTGTATCCATTGGCATGGACCCACATGGGTGTGAATGGCGGACAGTGTTGTGTATCGATCCTAATATTCCACTACGAGAATTGACAAAGAGCTGTTCACTGACGACACTGACGGGGAGATTATACTAGAGATTTGCATGCCCTGTGATATGATGATTCAGAAAAGACTGGTGGTGAACCCCCTCATGGCCGCTGTCAGTGCACCGCCATCTTTCTGTGACACAGACTTACAAGTACCGCCATATTTGTGGATCACAAACCCCCATGATGTAGGGTTTCTGAGGGAAGTGACCCCAGTAAAAATAAAACTGAAACAAGGTGTTGTCTTGCCCAGGGTGAGACAATACCCTTTGTCCAGAGAAGCGGAGAAAGGTATAAAAAACACAATACACGCATTATTACAGCAAGGCATCATTGTCCCCTCGAACTCTCCATGTAATACAGCCATTTATCAGAGTAAGAAAGCGACAGGGAGGGTGTGGCATATGATCCTCTGAATGATATTGTTCAGAAAGAGTTCCCTCTAGTCCCAAACCCGGAATTCATTTTGTGCAGCATCCCTAAACAGGCCCCACACTTTACGTTAGTGGACCTGAAAAATGCTTTTTTCTCAGTACCACTTGATCGAGAATCTCAATACCTCACCGCCTTCACAACAGGAAGTTGAAGGTACAAATACTGCAGGCTACCACAAGGGTACTGCGAGAGCCCAAGTATCTTAAACAGAACATTGCACAAAGACCTCAGCAATATTGATGTCCAAAGCCCAGTCATTCAATACGTAGTTGACATCCTGGTGCGTAGTGAAGGAGAAGAAGCTTGCAGAAAAGATTCTGTCACACTCCTAACATTGCTGGGCCAAAAGAGGTACAAAGTAGACCAAAGCAAATTACAATATTGCCTGGCTCAAGACTTGTACTTAGGCCAATTGATCTCGAAGGATGGTAAAAGAATAATACCCGACAGAGTGGCAGCAGTGCGTTCCTCAGCCATACCACATACGTTCAAGGATATGCAGGAGTTTCTCTGCATCTGTAATTATTGCCGTGCATGGATATTAGATTATGCCGCCTACATCCGACCCCTATTGCAAGGGCTAAAAGAAGCACATAAGCACAAGGTGCCACTAAAATGGACACCTGAAATGCAACTGCAATCACAACACTGAAAGAGATAATAGGTACAGCACCAGTCTGTCCTAGCAACACCTGACTATGAACGGGAATTTTTCTTATTTTCACACTTCAATGGAACACTGATTGAAGCGTTGACACAAAAGACATCCCTGGGCCACAAGTCACTGACCTATTACAGAAGCACATTTGATTCAGTAATGCAGGGACACTTTGCGTGCGAACAAGCTCTCAAAGTCGCCGTCTTTGCATTAGAAAAGAGCTCCACAATTGTGATGGGATGTTACATCACATTGTACGTCGAACACTCATTGTTTGCCATCCTTAAACGATCGAAATCGTCCCTCACCACACAGAGTTTCAGCGTACGAAATCATAATTTCAAGCCCAAATGTCTATGTGGTACTCTGCAAGTCAGTAAACCCAGACACATTTCTCACAGAACCATGCACAGTGAAAGACATGCAGGATCACGATTGTGCCACCTATGAGGGAGAAGAGGATGATATCCCAAAAGCTAGTGAAAACGCCCTAGAGGAGGGAGAAGGGAATAGTTTCTTACCTGTAACTCCATTTCTCCAGCATTGGTATCTTTCATGGATTCACATGCTTAGAATATTCCCCGTCGTCAGGCTGGGAATCCCCGGTACATTATATATAGACCCTTTCCCGTAGGAAAACTTTTTCGACGCTTATGCGTCCTATCCACCTTGTTTTGTATCATGCGTGCCCGCACCGTCAGGACGTCATGATATAAATACAGGACCCGCCCCCGCGCTCCCTCAGATTTCGGCCCCCAAAGTAGTGCGGGAACCGGTTTGCATGTTCAGGGGGAGGCAGAAGGGCGCATGTGAATCCATGAAAGATACCAATGCTGGAGAAATGGAGTTACAGGTAAGAAACTATTCCCTTCTCCAGCATTGGATCTTTCATGGATTCACATGCTTAGAATAGATTACATAGCAGTACACCCCCAAGAGAGGAGGCGTGCATGCAAACCCATATACTTTCTTCGCAAAGCCCGTTCCCTATGATCATGTATACATTAGTAATCGTTAACATAGGAAAACGAACCACATACAGTCACAAATTCCACAGGATGCAACCCCTCAGTCGGGGCTTACCTTATTGGAATAGGTGTCGGAGCACCGCCTGTCCCATCCTGGTATCTTCGGCATGTTGCTGCGACAGGCAGTAATGGCGGGTAAAGGTGTGTGTAGCCGCCCAGGTAGCCGCCATGCAGATGTCCCCCAGAGGGACTCCGGCCCACAGTGCCGTCGACGATGCCGCTGCTCTAGTTGAATGAGCTCTTGGCCGTCGTAGAAGAGGCTTCCCTGCCCTGGAATGGCAGTACGAGATGGTAGATGACACCCATCTTGACAGTCCTTGCTTAGAAATGGCTTTTCCTCTAGAACCCAAACCATAGGCCACGAACAGTTGTCTTGTTTCTCTGAATGGTTGCGTACGATGAAGATAAAACTTGAGAGCCCTTTTTACATCCAATGTGTGTAACGTGCGCTCCGCTACCGAGCATGGCTCCGGAAAGAACGTAGGCAACACGATAGAGGAGTGTTTATGGAACACCGAAGGAGCTTTCGGTATGAACTGTGGGTTAGTGGCAAGGGCTACCTTGTTCTTGAAAAATCGTAAGTATGGTGGGTCTACCATTAGAGCCTGAACTTCTGAAATACGTCGGGCTGAAGTGATGGCCGCCAGGAAGGCCAATTTCCACGACAAAAACTTTAGAGACGATGATGACATTGGCTCAAAAGGAGGCTTCATAAGAGACGTTAAGACCAGATTGAGGCTCCACTCCGGTGGAAATTTCTTCTCTGGAGGGAAACTCCGAAAGAGGCCTTTAAGGAAGTGCTTAATCAGGCGGTCGCTGAACAATGGTGTCGAATGCCATCGACGAGTAAACCTGGAAATGGCGGCCAGGTGTACTTTTATTGACAATACCGATAGGCCCTTTTGAGCTAAGAACAGCAAGTATGGCAGAAGCTGTTCCGGCTTAATCGATTGGGGGGCCAACCCTGGTTGATCCTCACACCACTGACAGAAACTTCTCCATTTGTACGTGTATGAGGCGTTTGTAGAAGGCGCTCTTGCCGCTTGTAGGATACGCCGACAGTCCTCCGGAATCGTTAGCCGACCGAATTCGGCGAAGTCAGGAGCCAGGCCGTCAACTTGAGGCTGTCCGGGTCGTGATACCAAACTACACCCTCCTGTCGAGACAGAAGGTCGGGGGTCTTCTGGAATCTCATCGGTTCCGCCACAGCTAAGTGTAGCAGGTCTGAAAACCACACTTGTCTGGCCCAGTACGGGGCCACCAGAATTACTCGACATGGGTACCTGTGGATCCATTGCAACGTCCTCCGGACAAGGGGAAATGCGTACAGGAATTTGTTCGACCATGGGAAGGAGAACGCATCCCCCAGTGAGCCCTGCTGAGGCCAACTGCTTGCGTACTGATGGCATTTCCTGTTGTTCTTCGTCGCGAACAAATCTATGGAAGGATGTCCCCATTTCTTGAATACTTGCTGTAGTTGTTGGTCGTTCAGCACCCATTCGTGAACTTCGTTCATTTCTCTGCTGAGGGCATCGGCTTCCACATTCCTCACGCCTGGTAGGTGGAACGCCAAGATTTGCATGTTGTGTTGTAGGGCCCAATGCCAGATTTTCTGTGCCTCCGTCGATAGGGACCTGGAACGTGTCCCTCCTTGTTTCCTCAAGTAGAACATCGTAGTGGTGTTGTCCGTCATGACACGCACCACCGAGTCCCTCAGCTGAGGAAGAAAAGATTTCAGAGCCCATCTCACTGCTCTCAGTTCTAGCAGGTTGATATGCAGGGAGGACTCCTGCAACGACCACTGGCCTTGTACCTGTAACGTATCCAGATGAGCTCCCCATCCGCTCGGAGATGCATCCGTCACCACCGTCTTCTGGAACTCCGGTTCCACCAGAGGCATTCCTTTCGTTAGATGAGTAGAAACTCTCCACCAACAGAGTGCTTGTACCAGTTGTTCGTCGATGATCAGTCTGTCGGACCAGCGACCTTGGCTCTGCGCCCAACGGTCCGCTAGAAATTCCTGGCAAGGCCTCATAAACAGACGGCAGTTGTTTATCAACGGAATGCAGGATGACATGGTCCCTAGCAGAGACATGTATTTGCGCACCGACACCCTGGTACCACATCTCCATTCCGACGCCTTGCTTTGTAGTTTCTGTATTCTTTCGCTGGATGGTCTTACCAGACTTGTGTGCGTATGAAACTCCGCTCCTAGAAAGACCAAGGTCCTCGAAGGCTCTACGGAGGACTTGCTGAAGTTTATCGCGAAGCCCAGTTCCTGTAAGAGGGACATCGTGGCCCCCAGACTTTTTAGTGTTTGTTCCATGGACGAGCCTCTGACCAGCCAGTCGTCTAGATAGGGATAGACATGGTGACCGTCCTTCTTTAAATGGGCCGCTATGGGGGCCAAGCACTTGGTGAACGTCCTGGGGGAGGACTTGAGACCGAACGGGAGGACCTTGAACTGAAAATGCTTTCGCCCGACGACGAACCTTAAATATCTCCTGTGTCGTGGGCGTATTGGGATGTGAAAATAGGCGTCTTGAAGGTCTAGTGACGACAGATAATCCATGGGTTGCACCGACCTGATAAACTCCTGGAGCTTTAGCATTTTGAACTTTAGGCTCTTTAGCCATTTGTGGAGTACCCTCAGGTCGAGAATGGGCCTCCATTTTCCATTTGGCTTCTTGACAACAAAGAACCGGGAATAAACTCTGTGTCCTTCCTGTGCCACAGGAACTCTCTCTACCGCTCCTTTTCGCAACATAAGCTCCGCCTCTTGTCGTAGGATTCAGAGGTGGGGCTGGGTCGAAAATACAGGCGGACGACGTGGAGGCTTGTCTTTGAATTGTAGCGCATGACCCATGCGAATCGTGTCTAGAACCCATCGATCTGTGGTGATGCATTTCCATTGGTCGAAGTGATGAGAGACTCGTCCCCCCAGGACGTTCCGAAGGCCGTCATTGGTTGCTGGTTTGCTTGTTCTTCGTCGACGAGGGACCCGAGCCTCGCCGCCTGGAAGCTTGATAGTCTCTGCTTCTACGTGCCGATTGGGGACGCTCGTCTGAACCCTTGTGAAGAGTACGAGGGCCTGTTAAATCCACGGTCCCTCGAGGCTCCAAAGCGGGAGTTTCCAGAAGCACCCCTAAAGGGGCGAAAAGAGCGAAAGTTTCTACCCGTTTGGAGGGCGCCGAGGGACCTAGCAGTATCCGTGTCTTCCTTCATCCCCTTCAACGCTTCGTCGACCTTTTCGCCAAACAGGTGTTCCCCTTCACATGGCATGTCAAGGGCTTTGTACTGGACTTCAGGACGGAAAGTAGTACATTTGAGCCACGCTTGTCGACGAAGTACTACACCATGGTTGATTTGTTTGAATCCAGACTCTGCTAGGTCAACTGCAATATTAATTGCGTGGTTCGAGGCCTCTTCGCCCTCCCGCAACAGTAACATGGCTGCTTTCCGGTGTTCGTCTGGCAGGTGTTCTAGGATAGGGGCTAGTTTGTGCCACATTTCTCTATCGTATCGTGACACGATCGCTAAGGAATTGGCTGCTCTTACCGTCGTCGCACCGACCGAGAGCACCTTTTTTCCAAAGGCGTCTTGCCTCCTAGCCTCGCTTTCTGGTGGAGTTGAACATTTTTGCTGTACCCTGGCCTTCCTAGCCGCTGCCGCCGACACCACCTAGTCAGACAGAGGTTGTGATGTTAGACATTTTGGAGTGGACTCCGGAGCTTTAAACTTTTTCTCAATCCGCCCCTTTATAGCTGGCTCCGAGAACGGATGGCGCATCGTCTTGAGACCTTCCTGCCACACGTGGTCCAGAATTGGGATGGCAAATACCGATTTCCTCCTTTGACCCATATGGTCAAAAAGGAAACAGTCTTTCTTCTGCTCCTCAGGAATCAAGCCGAACTCAGAACAAGCTTTTCCCATCATTGCATGGAAGGCTCCCACATCATCCGGAGGAGATGGCTGTGACTGGCTCCTCGAAGACTCTACCTCTACATCCGAATTCCATGTTGGGTCCCTCGAAGGTGACAGGGAGATGTCTGACCCTGAGTCACCCAGTATAGAATCGGACTCCGACAACTCACCCTCCTCCTGCGCTCGAGGACGATCTTTTACTGCCTGAGGAGTCGATGGGTTTTTAGTCGTCGAGCGAGCCGCACAAGTTTGCTCGTCGACAGGAGGTACAGAAAAAGGTGACGACGAAGTCCCAGGTTGAGGGATCTGCGTATCCAGCCGCTGCAGGAGCTTCTGAAGAGTATTAAGCACATCCAGAGACAAAACTGCCTGGGGGTTCAATAACGTTGATATAGGTACCATACCCCCACTCGCACTCGTCGTCGTCGCCGACGTGGAAGGCCGTAAGCCTAAATCCGATGGCTGCAGAACCGTGCCACCTTCTCCTTCCACCAAGCAGGCCGTGTCTGGCTGCAGTAAGACCTCAGGGGGGATCGGGTCATAGACCTCTGGCAGCCAAGCCATAGACTGAGTCTCCGTCGACGAAGGAATCCCAACCGCTGCTGCCTGAACGGTAATAGGCATCGTCAATGACACCGAGGTCGACGAGCAAGTTGTCGTCGTCGAGCCCTTAGACTTCGTCGCCGATTTCGATGCCGACTTCCCGGCTGAAACATCTCGACTCATGGAAGACCTGGGACGGTCCCCTGAGGAGGATTTTGACAGCGCTCGCCTCTCCGTCTTAGATGAGGAGGAGGAGGAGGGATTTTTATGTGATGAGGAGGACCCAGCATGCTTCCCCTTATGCTTGTCCTCATCACGGTTTTCTGCTGGCCGTACCTTTTTCGATGGAGGTTCCGACTTGCTCCTGGAGGCCGTGGAGCCAACTTCCGAAGCCGGGTAGGCACCCGCCCCGTCATTAAGCCAGTCGACCAGCCTTCTTTTACGGTCCTTAAGGGTTTTTTGGGAGAAACCCTGGCATATCTCACATGTATCCGCCGTGTGGTGCGGGTGGAGACAGTAGATACAATCCATGTGGGCATCTCCTTCATAAACTTTTTTGAGGCCACATGTCGCACAAGGGCGAAAAAACGCTTTTCCAGACATATTCTCCAGAATTTGAACGTCGCCGAAGCGAAACAGAAAAAACAACCTAGTTTCCACTAGCAGTAATCACGAGGATCCCACTACTTTGAAAGACGGTTGAAATCTGAGGGGGCGGGTCCTGTATTTATATCATGACGTCCTGACGGTGCGGGCACGCATGATACAAAACAAGGTGGATAGGACGCATAAGCGTCGAAAAAGTTTTCCTACGGGAAAGGGTCTGTATATAATGTACCGGGGATTCCCAGCCTGACGACGGGGAATATTCTAAGCATGTGAATCCATGAAAGATCCAATGCTGGAGAAGTATTTTTTGTAGACATGTCAGCATCCATTTGCCTGGAAACAGGACAAAAACATGTTGGGGCTGCAGTAGTAAGGTTGGAAGAGGGGAGTATGAAATACTGGTACAAAAACACTTGCCAATGCACTACTCTGCACAAGCAGCAGAATGAGTAGCCTTGATTGAAGCACTACATGCAGCAAAACGATGTGCAGTAACCATATATTCTGACTCGGTTTATGTCACCACTACAGTACATGCTGGGTTATCCCAATGGAGAAGGAGGGGGTTCAGGAGAGCAGATGGGTCCCCAGTACAACATGCAGAATTATTGAAAAAATTGATTGAAGCACTTGCAGAGCCATCTGTAGTGGCCTTGGTAAAATGCCAAGCCCATACAAACAACGACTAAATATTGCTTGGAAACGCAGCGGCGGACGCTGCTGCCAAACAAGCAGCTTACTTCCAAAAACCAACAACAGAATGTGTGCTAAAAGGGAAACAAGAACCCGTGGGGGAGGGATATAATGCACTACCCATAGCCCAAATTATCAAAATTAAAAAAGGAGCACCCTCGGAGGAACAAGAATTATGGACAAAAAGAGGGTGCACTCAGTCCCCCACTGATCTCCTATGGAGACAGGATACCACAGGGAAAGTAGCAATACCTGTAGAACTATTACTAGTAGCATTTCAACAATTACATTTTCCAGCCAACACATCAAAACAGCACATTGCAGCGGATATCTTGGAGGATTTGTTTGTACCCAACCACCAGGAACATCTTCACAAAATGACAATTGAATGTACTACATGTCAAGCATTCAATTCAGGAATGACCCTCCGAACGATACGAGGAACATTGCCACGTCCAGTGGGACCCTTCCGTGAGCTGCACATCGACTATGCAGACATGGGAGAAAGGTGCATTGCAGCAAGATAACCAATTGTGGAATTCTTTCTCTTTTCACGCTGGGTGGAAGCAGGCCCCTGTGCCTACCCAGACGCGAAGTGTGCAGCAAAATCTTGTTCTTGATGTTGAGAAGTGTTCCCGCACTGGGGCATATGCAATGTCATACTGTCCGACAACAGAACACATTTTTGTAAACTATCTCTTCAAGGAGGTAACAACGTTACTGGGATAAAACACAAAATATGCTCAATTTACCACCCACAAGCGAACGGTATGGTTGAGAAAAACAACAGTCTCCTTAAAAGCAGATTGTCTAAACTATGCCATAATCTGAAAAGTAATTGGATTTATTGCCTCTTTGGCCCTATTCCAGTTGTACACAAATCACAGCAAAGACCACCGCTTTTCCCCTCATGAAATAGTAACTGGAAGATGCATGCAAACGCCACTGTTACCAGTGAGGAGAATATCAGACACTCACAGAACTGCCACAGTATTGGGCGAGGAATTCAAAGAGTATTTTACTCAAATAACAAGAGCAGTAAGATGCATTGCCAAACAAATTGCCCCACCCTTTACACGAGAGCATGAAACTGACATGACCACGGCAGCACCTGACAGCCCAGCGAAACTTCTAATGCCTGGGGAACTAGTATATTTTCGGAGTTTTGTAAGAAGGTGGAACTCCGCAAGGTTTCACGGTCCCTGTGAGGTAATCTAATGTACCACCCTTTGCAGTAAAAGTAAAGGGGTTGAAATATTGGGTGCACCTCTCGGATGTTAAGAAGGCCCATGACAGTGTGGTAGCAGCAGCATCACAGGAAAATGAAAGAAGCAGCTGTGCAATAGACAGGTCATCAATGAATATTAAAAAAAAAATCTGCACAAGCACAGGTGTGAAATATAAGGGTGTAATATAAATGATACCTACTCAAAATAATCATACTGTTATGTGAAAATGTCTTCTCTTCTATTTTTCCATGTTTTCCCTCCCTCCCTATCTCATCTTATTCAACATCTACCTTTTATGAACTCCAGTTACCATATATTATTTTCTGTAGGTGCCACGATGGTGAAGACAGCACCACTTACAACTCAACTACCTCAGATAGATCGCAGTAGGAATGGAATACGTGCCACAAGGGCATAGAGCTATGATTGTGGCTTGTATTTTGCAGCAATTGTATTTAGCATGGTCATGTTAGGTTAAGGATTTATTGGGCAGCTTCTTTTATTATGGGAGATATAATAGAAGTGGGTGTGGGGGACAACTAATACGGGAAGAAGGAAGCTTAATATGGGATGGGGTAAAGCTGATTTGGGATAACACCATGCTGCCTAACGTTACTGCTTTGCACAAGAACATAACCAAAGCAAATGCAGATACTAAAAGGTTTGTAAATAATGAGAATATGAGTGTTCCTAATGAAGAAATAGTCATGGGGCTGACGCCCACTTTGTTTACAATACAAACTATCTCACAACCTGAAAATGTCACTACCTCATCACTTATCGAATTGTATATGTTCCTACCGCCCCAAATGTCTTATCAGATACACCATATTGGCAATGAAACACGGATCCAAATGTAGACATGAACACTGGTATTTTCCCAATCTACCGCCTGAAAACTATGAATCTACATAAACTCACAGGTGCCACAAATAAGCAATCCAAAAGATCACTTGCAGGTGATAAAAATCGAACCACCAACACAAGGAGAAGGCAAGTGCAACAGCACAGATATGATGCGCATCACAGGTTGGGGTTGGATAGGTTAGAGGACCTATGTCATCCGGACCAGTCTAACAAATGGATCTCTGACATCGAGCGCCACTGTGCGATAGGCTACGAATGGTAGCTGCAATGTGTGTTCACTGATACCTCAGGCATCGGGAACGACTATGGTTTTAGTGCTTCAAGAGACCCAAATAGTAGGAGCCCAATGTCTCGTTCATCTCGCACTATCAAGTATCAGAAGCATCATGAGGGCACACAATAAAATAACAACTGCTTCCTCCAGATGAGAAGACCTGCAAGAACAAACCTAAAGGCAACGTGTTTCAAGGAGCCTGCTTTTGCAATAAAAGGGACAATGTTCACAGAAAATAAATGGCAAGATGCAACAGTCATGTGCAAAGCTGAAGCACTGCGTGGCTTATCGGGTGAGAGACTGAAGTGGATGGATGACATGTGCCCAAACCTGCACACGGCATCACAAAACTGACATGGGTCAGAAAAACCGATCATGATCCAGAACAAGGAAAAATATGAACTATGTTTTCACGGGGACGGAAAGGTACCCATTGGTTCAAACAACTGCTGCAACAGAGCCCTTGTCATCCCGGATATGAGCAAAGGAACTGCTGCCCTGATGGACCACTACTGGGTATGTGGCAAAAGGCATACTTGCACCTCCCTTCATCATGGAGGGGCTGCTCTGCTCTGGCAATGCTGCACTCTGCACTGATGGCGATACGGGAGAAGCATATCAAGGCGGAGGAGGTGCCCAACAGACAGCAACTGGCACCCCAACCAATGCATGAAGTACCCCTCCCACCCCATCTAAGACATACTGTCAGAAGACAAATTACAGGATCAAGTGTCACGCAAAAAGAGAGCATCCAACTATCTCTCTAAGGACTCTTCCGATCTTTTGGGAAAGATCCGCAACAAATATAAACTTTTGAACTCCACAGAGACATTCTTTGCATCACTGCTCCTCAGTACCCAGACCCGAGCAAATGCTAAGTGGCTCCAGATCATGCCCTGGGAGCTGATCCAGCTGGCAAACGACACAGAGGAGGGGTTCAACGTCATCAAGGCGGACCTAAGAGCACTGAGCGTAATGGCAATGCAGAATAGGTACTTGCTTGACCTCCTTGCAGCTATGAAGGGTGGTGTTTGCCGAAAAATCGGGAGTGCATGTTGCACTTTCATACCTTCTTCAGATGCTGAGAACGGGACACTTTCACACATAACAGCTGTGCATGAACTCAGTAAGAATGAAGAAGGTGGTGTACAGCAGATCGATTGGTTCAGTGCAGCATTCGACTGGGTGCCATCATGGCTTGGGGCACTGATGAAAATGCTGCTCCCCATCATAGTCTTCCTCCTGCTGATCATTTGTGTGTGCCAGTTAGGGGTTTGATGCTGTGCAAAAGTTATTCCTAGTAGTGTGATGATGATATGATAGGTTATTTATAATGCACTTAATACCCAGAGGTTTCTAAGCACGGACCCAGGATTTGAACCTGTGTTGCTCCGTGTCGTCTTGCTTTCAAGGCGAACACGCTGCCCCCAAGCTATCCTTCCGAGAAAAGGCGACTATTGGCAGCAGAAATAGTAATGATAAGGTGCCTCATGCAACTAGAGAAGCCCAAGTACAGACAGGAGAAAGTGACAAGGCCAAATACTGTATGGTGGGCATATACCAGACAGGGGATATAGTGGACAACCTTTATCACACTACAATCAAACAGCCCCAAGATCTTGAAAATCACAGGGAAGTCTGGGTGGACCTAGACAGGGATGGGGATTGTGTACACATGTCATGTACTCCTGAAGAATATGCCCGCTGTGGGGAAAGCCTAAAACTGTGTGCAGAGCTTGGATGCCAATAAAAGGTACCCCACCCTGGGACGAGGCAGTAAGAGTTGCAGAGGAACATAGACTTAATGGGACAAAGTATTTGTTACATTAGTAGTAACTAAAGGGGGAATGTTGAGGGAGAGGTGGCACAGTCCCACCCCCTTTATCATTCCTGCAATGAGTAGACCACGTGTAAGCAAAGGGGGGGAGGCACCTCCACCCCCTTTGTACCTATTCACACAATATAACATTGCCAGTATGCGAATAACCCAATGTATGCATGTGTTTAGAGACTCCATTGTGTGTCCTGCCGTCCGCCATCTTTTACTAGGCCCAAATTCACTCCACTGAGAGGTCAGCTCTCCCTTCCCCAGCACCGCGTACAGATAGCCCACGACTCCTCCACCCCCTGCCAGCTCCGCCTGATCCCAGTTCTCACGGAAGTCCAGCTATTAATTGTTACAATTAGCTAGTATCAAATGCCGACACAATGTGCTCACTGCATAGAGAGAGACCAGGGCAAGATCCTACCCCTGTACCTGTTTATCTCCGTTGACTTACTTGTGCCCTCTGTACCCGTTCCCATCCAGGCCATGGTACACTGGCCCCCTGCCCTCCACTGCCTTGCAGGTAACTGCTTGCAGAACCCATCCCAATGATCACCCCAGAGTACCCACCATATACTTAATCCTGTGCAGCTGTATAGTCTCTCCTAAATTAACATCCGTCTATATATTTGTTTGAATCATGAGGCACCAGGGAGCATAAATTACAGACCAAACCCCACAGATAAGGCACCTGGGAGAGGTGCCCAGTGCCACCAGACCCCCATAAATGCAAGGGTTAGAATGCCCATATATCTGTCTATGCTGCTTTACAACAGCACCCCATCCATATAACAGTTTGTCTCTGCCATTATTCTGTGTATGCCAATCATTGTTTAGCTTAAATTATTCCAAAATGTTCGTGAACTAAGTTCGACCTTCACACCGCGGAGATGAGCCCAGCTGGCACACATGCCAGCGATCAACCCAGGCACAGCAGCCAATTGCAACTTTGATTTCATACCCTATGTTGTTACATCATCATGACATTATTTTGGATCATAATGTGCTGCCCGTGTATTGTTTGGCAGAGCGCGCCCGGGCAGCAGAATTCTCTGCGTGCATTTCCATATCTTATATACATTTTATTTACTTGCAATTACTATCCTGGTCTCATTCCCTATTGGGGTGTGTGCTTTATTTTGGTCTAGTGGATATAGGTGCATGTTGGGCAGGAACCTTCAAGACTGAGGTGAGTCCGGGCCCTGAGACACAGGTGCCAGCGGGTCCCCCCCCCCCAGGTCCGGAACCGAATACGGGTCCAACGGCTGCAGCTTAGCCTAGTTTTTTTTACTAGTTCTAGCCACAATAAGCTGCAAATGAAGGGAGATGGATGTAAAACTACAGCATTTCAGAGGAGTTCAGATACAGTGAGAACAGACTGCTTTTCCATTAAGGCACAATAACGACTGGAACCGAAGTGCAGGAGAGGAGGATTTATGTGCGTCCATGCCGCAAAGCCAGGGACATATAATGTTGTCAAAACCTAATGCTCCTAAAATGTGAAAATGGCAAACAGTCTTTTCATAAAAAGTAATTAAACTTGTTTGTCATTTACCATAGCAACCGGCAAACTACTGGAAAAAAACAAATCAGCCACACAGCTTCATCAATCAAATTAATGGTACTTTTGAAAAATAAATGTGGTAAAGATTACTCTGACAGACAAATGGAACCAACCGACCTAACAGTTCTAGTCTAATTTGGGCCAATTCACATGTGACTAATTGCTTTGAAACTTTCCTTATTCGGAAAGTAAAGTAAAGCAGTGAGATTGGACAATTATGTTCTTACGAATGCAGTTTCTTTTGTCAAAGTACTCCTTGTGTGTTCAGAGTTTTGCACCAAGCCTAGCTGTAATAGCTTTTATCAATGATTCTCTTTAAGGATTTATCAAACAAGCACAGTGATCAACTTCACGATAAAATGCTCATGTTGGGAAGTGCCCGCAATCTGGGATCCTAACAAGGTCAACAAAAGTAGAAATGGCTCAGGCAAGTACTGAATGTTACTCTCAGGCCAAAAGGCCTTATGCGTTTGCCAACAGTTGGCAACGTAGTGACCGTATAACAGTACTGGAAACTGTCCCCAGAAACGTATTCAAGAACTAAAGCCATGACAAGACATAATACCCATGTGCCATTCATATTATTCCCCAACATAAGCTGCATGGCAAAAACCATGGCATGAACACATTTGTGCAACGCAAGCAGGACCCTCGGAACAAGCTGGCAAGGAAACTATCAGTTGAATTAAAAATTCTGGGGGACACGATCCTTTATTAGGGGGACTTCAGGTACTGCCATGTGCGCAACAGAAAATGTCCAAAATGACTAGAACTCATTTTCTCTCCTCAATATGAAACAGCTTTACCAAAGTGCCACCACACGAAAGGAGAGCAGAGTAACTTCTCACCGGTGGGCACTGCAAGCCAACAATTTGCAAAGTAAAGGGGCAATTTAACTAACTGCGGTACACAAGGAAAAGCTTTTATTCAAGATTGGTTAACATCATAAGAAATGCCACCGACGTTTCGCTGTGTACCACAGCTTAATCATGGTGAGATAAACAAAACAGGAATGGCTTTATAACTCCATTTTGAAAAAACTACATTACGTGGTACACAATTGTAGATTCTATAAAAAATAAAAGTCAGACTTAAGTAACAAAAATGCAACTTGTGAATACTGGGCAATAAAGTGACAAGTGCAATTAAAGTGCATTCACTAATTTAGCAGCACCCCCATTTAAAACATGTTTTGCGTATAAAGAAATGCCTCCACATTCAAGTGGAGAAAAGGAAGTAAAACCAAAATGGTTTCATCGAACACTAAAGTGACCAACGCAATTAACGTGCAACAACCAATTATAAGCCGCAGATTTTAAAGCACGTAAACACATTATTGCCTTCATAATTCATTAGAAGGCAAAAAATCCTACCATAGAGTTCTAGGTATTTCAAAAGTACTAGCAAAATGACATAAGCATAATTGTATAAAAAGATGTCCAGTGAAAACTCGAATATCTAATATTGCACAAAATAAGATTTTAAAAAAGACGAAAATTGAAGAAAATGAACAGCTTAATACATTAAAAAGCTGTTCAATTAATGCACTGGTAACTAATATTGCACAGTACCCCTATTCTTTCCAAAAGTGGTTTCTGTAATGCCTTAGATATAGGCTCAGAAGGAGGCTTGCTTGATTAGGCTTCATAGTGTATTTAACCCCCGACATAGTACAAGTCATTGCAAAATAAGCTAAGTTGCTGAAAAGACAGAAAATGCCTGATCGGAGTATAAAGGCATCTGATCTACTCATTTACTATACAAGGTACTGCGGGAAAGTGAACTCTCAAGACCAGATTCGGACAGGTAGGGAAGGAGTTGGTTTGGTAAAAAGGCCACAAGGTGAATACCTTTACCTCGTCATAATTATAGGGGTCCATAGAAAAGATGCCACCCTTGGCCCTGCAAGAAATGTGGGCAGTTGTATTGAAAATGTAAATGGCCTAATAGCTCCCTCCCTCACCAGCCATGTGGCAATTAAAATCACCCACAACAACCACTGATGTGTTTCCAGAACTAATTGACCAAGAGGCTAGTAGCTCACGAAGAGCTTCTTGCAGTGCATCACTTAATGTTTGGGGAGGATTATATAAATTTACCAGCAATAATGTTTCCCCTTTTCCCTTGGGACCATATAAAACCTCTACTGCCATCAAATTACTCTGTAGATTGCAGGAAATCCGTCTCGAAGTCAAAAAGCTAGCCACCCCTATCAGCAACCCTCCAAAGGGTCTCCCTTTGTCACCCAGTTTAGCAAAAGAATGATAGTTCACATAGCCATCTAGCATCAGGGTGTCCATTGCCCTCTCTTGGAGACAAACGAGTCTGCTTTATAACGAAATTTACCGAACCCTCCGTGGACAAAAGGTGTGCAAACCCTCTGCAGTTCCAGGATAGTAAGTATACATTTCAATGCTTAGTTAGCAGTGTGTTAAAATGGCTGGCGGTAAGGATTCCGCCAGCCATTTTAACACAAGTTGGACATCTGCCACTTCCACCTTCTTTCCCTTGGGTACAATGGGACAGTCCACCACTTTTGCCAGACCCTTTACATCCTCATATTCATAACTGGGGTCAATTTCCTCCATGTCTGTGTCGATTTCAACATCCACTGCCCACAATTCATCCCGAAATTTCCTGATCATCTGGGCAGTCGTTATGAATTTACAATGGAGAGCAGAGACACCGGGATTCGGGCCTTTCAGTGGCTCCACAAACTGGAAAGTCATCAGACTTCGAAACACAAAGTTTAGGTACAGAGTGCAATCGGATCAGGAACTCAGAGCGGGGCAGCCATCTACGTTTACCGTCCTTATAAAGGTTCTTAATCAGACAGATCCTATTGTCTGAGATATCAGTCCCAGCCTTTCCCGATTTCATTGGTGGATTACTGACTCCGTTAGTGGTATGTAGGGATAGGGAAGATTTCTCAGGGCTCAGGACTTTACTTTCTTCCTTAATTTGGACTTCCTTCTCAAATTGCTCCCACTCTGCAACCTGTTCTTCTATTTCTTCTGTGGTGGGTATCCGTCCTTCCTCTCCCCTCTGTTCATTCCTCCCTAGTCAATCCGCC
The DNA here is from genome assembly GCF_040938575.1 of Ambystoma mexicanum. Taxonomy (NCBI): domain Eukaryota; kingdom Metazoa; phylum Chordata; class Amphibia; order Caudata; family Ambystomatidae; genus Ambystoma; species Ambystoma mexicanum. Next base: position 618,728,760 of record NC_090922.1, on the reverse strand, counting down.
TCTACGGGCCGCTTTTTGTTCTTATCTTGATCGGTTATCAGTCAGCTGATCAGACAACCATCTTCAGAGCTATTCTTTTTCTTGGCTCTGGCCGCCCTTTTTTTGGCTTTCTTTGAGCGATTACCAACTAATGCTGATTCTCCCTCTACCAACACCTGCGCAATGGTTTTCCTGGTCTTTTGAGCCTTCCTCGCCCTTTTGCGCTGCTTTTGGGAGTAGACCACCACTTTACTTTGGTCCATAATTACAGAGGCTTCATTATCATGAGTGTTGTTGATCTCCTCTGCTGTGTCTTGGATATTATTAATCTCCTCTGCAATAACAATGGCTTCGGAGAGATCAACTTTAGCTTCCACTTCCTCAGCATTTGCATGTATTCGAACCGTAGTCGTTGAATTAGTGTTGGCTAAAATGCGCCCTGTCATTTGGAGCAGTATCTTTAGGGCAAATTGTAGGGAAGCCACTGAAGATTGGATCTCTGCTATTTCATTTGCCCCCCGGAACAAAGAGGTAAAATCTTCTTCCTCTGTCTCTGGCACATCTTCCATGGAAACCATTACCATATTTGGGGAGGCAGTCACTCTACTTGTAGGAACTAAATGAACCTTAGCGCTAACAGGTGAGGACAATGGATTATGTCCCTGGGTCAAACTGATTTCTCCGGACAGCCTGGGGATCCGTGGAGTCATCCCTCTCTATGCTCAGGCATAGTTCTAACAATGAATCGTTATCAATGTCGTCATATTTTGAGGAACTCATAGGGTCTGCTCCACCAACATCCGGCAGTACCGATTCCTCAATAATCGTGGAATTAATTTCCGGTATGGAATTCAGGGGGGAGGGAAGAAGCCAGTAATTGTTCTTTGTCTAGAAAGGACAGTCTTCTTGGCATTCTTTTTGTTGTTATCCTTTGAAATGCCCGTCCCCTTACTGTGCAAGCCATCTGCATCTAGTAACTTCCTTGTCTTACACAGATTGTATTTACTTTGTGCAGGTTTTTTCCCCCCAACGGCATTCTGGATCAATTTATTGCATTAAAGTGTGCTCACAGCCACACCCCGGTGCACTCCTAAGTATAAGGGTAATGACACACCCCCAACTGGGCCTTGCTGGCTCCCGTTCACACCGTACTATCACAGGAACACCAGCCTTAGTCCAAGTACGGTCCCCCTGTTATGGCTGGTGGCCCCTCTTATTACAGATCTTATGCTTTCTCACACTGGAGCGAGGCACCTTATGGTGAATGACTTCCCTCACAACTGAGGTCCGAGATGTCAGAGGAGGCTCACCCTATAACAGATGAAAGACTAGGTTGCTCCAAGGTTAACAGTCCCACAGTCACAACCAGGATACAGGTGAACCAGTAATCAGGAAGCCTATAGGGAAAAATACCGGAGTATGCCACACCCTGGTAGCTCGAAGGATAAAATGCCTGCAATCATAACCAGGGGTCGTGGTAACTAGGTGATACACCAGATAGCCAATGCACCAGTATTTATATTGGGAGAAAAATACAGGTAAAGCAGGGAAGGGAGGAAACGCCAAGCCACTTCCGACAACGAAAAGCCAACTAGTTTTTACAATAGCAAGTGGTGAGTCGCGGGATCAAAGGACACTAGCCCCAACAGTCTCCCACTTTCACTCGCCTCAACCCACTGCTTTGTCACTACCCTACTAGTGCTGGTGAATTTAATGCTAAAATCGTTGTGTTAGTTGGCGGCGCCAGATTACTAGGCACACTGGGCTTTAGACTTACTGCGAACGCTCGTCGCTTACCAGGACCGCAGTCAAGCTACAGCCAAGCAGGTTGGGTCGGATTGAAATTGCTTCACTGCAAGCCTCATCGCAAGCATTTCCAATAAGAGGCTGGAGGCAGACAATGAGCTACAGGGTAACAGGAGGCCACTTAAGCCCTTATGTTTTCCTGCCCGTGGTCCGGTCTCGTCCACGACTCACCGCCTGGCCTCCGGCCCGACCTCCAGCCTCCGGTGGTTGCGGTCACCTTTCCTCTGTATTGCCAGTTCCGCCCACTCAATCCTTCCTGGTACTCTCCTAGCACCGCCGAAAGCTCCGCGGGGTATGTGGATTCAAGGAAAGCACCTCCCGTCACGCCCCGGGTGCGTACACGGTTTCCTGAACGCAGGGCCGTCAAGCCACACTGCTGTACTGGAGCACGAAACAGAGCGTCCACACAGATTAGCAGCCACCTCCGACAAACCAACCTACATTGTTTTAGGGATTAAAAAGCAGTTACCAAATACACAGTTGTTTCCACTGAATCAGTTTTCTTGTAAAATTGACATTGAGGATTTTCTACCCCTGGCATATTACTCCACCACTGCACTTCTCTTGTATCGAGGATGCTTAAGCGGCACCTGAGCAAAAGAACTTTATACTTAGGAGAGGGACATTTTTGCAGATATCAGGGGAGAACATATAGGCCTTTACCATCGACAATCTGTAGACGCCTTCAGTTATCATTCTCACATCGATCAATGGTATCCATCCAGTCCCATGCCTGCAGCTTCATTTTGACCTTTAACGGGTTGCCCATCAAATCTCCCACCTCAATATCCCTTACATTCAGTATCTGCTCTACTTTTAGTCTCCAGAGATCAAAATGTTTATCATGACCACCTTTGCTTGAGTCCAGGATGGCAAATTGTACTATTACAGAGTTTTTGGCGCATTTCCTGTAGAGAACCATAGTTTTCCATATCACCATAGATTCCAGCAATTGCAATTTAAGCTCGTGCCTAATCGCACAAGTTGGTAGACCATTATGGAGTCTCAACACTTTCCTCCAAAAAAGTCCATCTAATTTTTCCCTCACCTGACATGGTGGATGGAGGGTGGCCTCTGATCCATATGTTAGAATTTGCGCCACCTTTTGTTTGTAGAAGGAAATTATTAGAATTAGTGTGCATCTCCCAAATTTACGATGAAAGGACCTTCCCCGATTTATTTGTCAACCTAGATCGTAAATGTTGAGAATGGTGCATTTCATTCCTACTCCTGTTTATGGTCACCCCCAAATATGCCATTGATTTGACAATGTCTAATGGTGACTCTTCTACCCTCCATGTGAATCCCTCACTCTTCTTTTTGCCAGCTGACTTTAGTCACAATTTTCAATTTTGCAACATTTTCATGCCGTTTTGACTCAAAAAGACCTCAAATGCCCCTAGCCTCCTCTGTAGGCCAATCAGGGTCTTATCTAAGAAGAAGAGATTGTCAGCAAAAAGAATCCATGGCACCTCCAAACCGTTTATCTTAGGGGAAAAGGCCCTTACCTCTCTTTGAGAGTCCGGCAAGTCAGCTACATAAAGGCAGAATAATACGGGTGCTAAGGCACAGCCTTGTTTTAATCCACAGAAGGTGTAGATCTTTTGAGAGAGGAGCCCCTTACCCGACAATCGAATCGGGACATATGTATCTGTATGACATGCATTTCTTACCGTAAAAGCATTTCTGATGGTTGTATCTGCTTAGATTCACATGCAGTGCATAGTCCGACATCCATTGGTCACTGCAGAGTATTGCATCTTGTTTTTCGAAAGTTGAAAAGGGGACGTCGACATAGGCGTATCTAACACTATCCCTATAGTGACGTGTAGTGTACCCAAAATCCCTCACACGTCGAGGTGCCTCGGTTTGTATTATTTCTGCCATGAAGGAGCCTTATGACTAACGTGAGTACAGAAAAGAGAGAAAGTAATAAAACGTCTATGTTCCTTCCATCCGAGAGGGGAGGAAGGGTGGGCGCATGTGAATCTAAGCAGAAACAGCCATCAGAAATGCATTTATGGTAAGTAATGCATGTCTTCTAATGTGTGTTAATCTGCTTAGAATCGCATGCTGTGCATACACTAGCGAGCAGTACCCTGGAGTTGAAGGTGGGTTTTGAGAAGGAACAGTAGAGAAAAGATGTCTTAGTACTGCTTGTCCCACCTGGGAATCAGATTTAGAATGGGCATCTAGACAATAGTGTTTTGTAAAGGTGTGTACAGAACTCCAGGTTGCCGCTTTGCAAATAGACTCAAGGGGAACATTTGCAATGAATGCTATGGATGCCCCGGTGCCTCGAGTAGAATGTGCTCTAGGCTTGAAGGGCAGTTCTCGATTAGCAAGAGTGTAGCAGAGAGTGATGCACTGGACAATCCATATAGAGATAGTGGATATGGAAACTGCATCTCCTCTTCCTGCCGCCACTGAGACAAAGAACTAATTAGTATTTCTTAGTGGACAAGTTCTTTCCATATAAAACATGACCGCCCTGCGCACATCGAGTGTGTGTAGGCTCTTCTACCCCAAGTTTGAAGGGTTTTGAAAGAACGTTGGTAGTTCTATAGACTGGTTGCCATGAAACTTCAAAATTAATTTCGGTGCAAACCTAGGGTGTGTGCGTAGAACCACCTTATCTTTGTGAACTGTTACGAAGGGATCTAGAATGGAGAGCGCTTGTAGTTCACTCACTCCCGCCAATGGAGGTGATAGCTATCAAGAAAGCATTCTTATGAGTGAGATCATTAAGGCTTGCTTTATGCATGGGCTCGTAGGGGGAGCCCGTTAGCCTGGTTAACACAACGTTCAGATCCCATCCGGGAGCTGGGTTAGATAAAGGAGGGTGAATTCTTTTCACTCCCTCCATGAAGGCTATAATAACTGGAACCTTCCACCATGACACCTTATGTTTTGAGTGCAGCTAGGTGAACTTTAATAGAATTAAAGACTAAACCGGAGTCCAGCAAGTGAGTCAGGTATAACATAATATGTGTGGGAAAGCAGTCAACAGGGTTGATGCTCCTTGAGTTACACCAGATGACGAGCCGTTTCCACTTACTAGAGTAGCAGTAACAAGTTTTCGGTTTCCTAGCCTCCCTGAGAATGTCCATGCATCTCTGAGGGAGCTACAAATGTCCAAATTCTATGACCTGAGGAGCCAGGCTACCAAGTTCAGGGTCTGCGGGCATGGATGCAGAGTTAGGCCCCTGTCCTGTGACAACATGTTGTACGGGCAGGGTAGTTTCACTGGAGGAGACAGTGACATCTCCATCAGATGAGCGAACCAGGGTTGGCGGGCCCACATGGGGGCCACCAGTATCATGGTAACTGGTTCCTGGTGCATCTTGTGCACTACCTTGTTGAGAAGGGGAGTCGGGGGGGGGAGGGAGCGTAGACAAATTTCCCTGACCATGTTATCCAGAGGCCGTTCCCCTTGGAGCGGTTCTGGGGGTACCTGGAGGCGTAATCTTGGCATTGGGTGTTCTCCAAAGTTGCCAACAGGTTGATCTCTGGGAAGCCCCATTCGGCGAAAACGTTGGAGACGATGTCTTTGTGTAATCACCATTCGTACTCTGCGGGTAGAGGGAAGTCTCTGCTGAGTCAGACTGTCAGAAGATCGAGTTCCCCTGGTACATGTTGTGAAAACAGGAACATGTGTTTGAGAGCCCACTTACAGATGTTCTGGGACAGATTGGACAGTCCTGGAGAGTGAGTGTCCCCCCCTGCTTGTTCAGGTAGTACATGGCCGTGGTGCTGTCCGTGAGGATCAGCACTGTGTTTCCTTTTAAGGGTGTCTGGAAGGCCTTCAGTGCTTTGAAGACCAGCAACAATTCCAGTAAGTTTATGTGTTTGGACGCCACACTTGGAGTCCAAACTCCGTGCGCAGTCTGATGGGACAGGTGAGGCCGGATGAGTCTGTGGTTAGAGTGGCTTCCACTGCGGGGGTGGTGAAGGATTTCCTCATCACGAGGTTCTCCCTTGACCACCACCGCAGCGAGAGAATCAGGGCTTGCAAAACAACCACTAGATCGTCCCATTGTCCGCTGGCCTGATACCACTGGCTGTGGAGCCACTCTTGCATTGGGTGCATGCGCAGGCGCCCGTGAGGAACCAAATAAATACATGACACCATAATTCCTAGCAATCGCATGGCTTTGCATACCATCACCTCTCGACCGGCTACATATTGAGGGATCTGAAAGAAGCATGTTTTGGACCTTCTCGTTGGAGGGGAAGACTGGGACGTCCCTTGTTCGAATTAGAGCCCCTAGGAATTGCTTGACTTGGCTGGGGTCTAGACTGGACTTCTTCTCTTTGGAGAAGCCCAGGTGGAACAAGAGGTCTATAGTCTTTTGGGTATTTGAGAAGCATGTTTGGTAAGAATCCCCTGTTATGAGCCAGTCGTCGGGGTAAGGATAAACCGGAATGGACAACCTGCACAGATGTGCCACTGCCAGTACCTTCGTGAATACCCTTGGCGCTGAGGCTATGCCGAAGGGTAGCACTTTGAACTGATAGTGTTTGCCTTCTATCATGAACCTGAGGTATTTCGTGTGCGCTGGCAACATTGAAATATGAAAGTATGCATCTTTCATGTCTAGTGTTGCCATGTAATCCTCCTGTGTGAGCAGGGGGGATTATTTTCTGCAGAGTCACCATAAGAAATGTTTGAGGTTTTACAAATTTGTTCGCTGGGTGTAGATCTAATACAGGGCACATGGATAGAACCTGTTTGGGTACAAGGAAGTACACTGAATAAATACCCTCCTTTACCTGTGAAAGAGGCACAACCTCTATGGCTCCTTTTTGCAGCAGCGATTCCACTTCCTAAAGAAGGATGAGAAGGTGTTCTGGTGTGAGTCGTCATCCCTTTGGAGGTCTGAATGTCGGGGACCGGCTGAACTCGATGAATTAACCGTGGGCTATAGTTGACAGCACCCAACGGTCTGTGGTAATCCCCTCCCATGCCTGGAGAAAACATGTTAACCGGCCCCCGACCGGGGATGCATGGGACGGGACCCGAATTATCAGGTCATTTAGTGGCGGTGGCCGGGGGGCCTCCAAGAGTGGGGCCCCAACCCCTTCCTTTGCCACCACGTTGGCCTCTCTGAGCGTACGCCGTGTTGGATCCTTGAGGCGAGGACCAGTTGCTGGCTGAGGTATACTGTTGCTGAGCTTGTCGTTGACCATGAAAAAAGCGTCTTATTTCCATATCCGCGCTTATTGGGGGGTTTCGTGATGTGGTCCAGGGTTTTTAAAAGTCTCATGCTCCTTTTCTGCTGTTTCCAGTGCGTCGTCAACCGCCTTTCCAAACAAGTTGGAGTCCTCCAGGGGTTTGTTAATGAGGGACGCATGTGTCTCTGGCTTGAACCCCGAGTTCCTAAGCCATGCATGACTTAAGGAGTACACCCTGGACTAAGGAACGGCCAGCCGTTTCTGCAGCATCCAAGGTATTTTTAATGATGCTCTGGTTCACTTGAGTGCCTTCTGTAACAGTGGCCAAAAGACGGGTGCGAAGAGGTTCAGGTACTTCCTGTAGGCCTTCGTGCAACATGCCCGACTGGACATCAGCGTAACTAGCCAACAGGGTGGTATTGTTGGCAATGCGCGTAGCAAATGCCGCTGAGGATGTAATCCTCTTCCCGAGAGCATAGAGCTTTTTCCCCTCTTTATCAGGGGGCGCTTCACTGGTGGACAGAGGAACCCCCGCCCTCTTCCTTGTGGTGGTCACCACCAGGGAATCTGGGATGGAATTACCCCTAATGTATAAAGGGTCTGCGGGTGAGGGGCTAAAGAGCTTCTCAATCTGTGGGTTAACAACCCCTGACTAAGGCTGGTGTAGACAAAGAGGGAATGAGGCGCCTCTTGATGGAGGCAAGGAGAGCAATGGCCTGGCTAGCGGGTGGATTTCTTCAACAAAATCAACCTTTGGGGTAGTTGCTCCCGTATCGATTTGAGAATGTGCAGCCGCCTTGTGTAGCATGGCATTAAACGTGGGCTGAGAAGGCTCTCTGACAGAAGCAGTCTGAGGAGAGGCCAGGTCTAATGCGTCAGTGTCGGTTGACGCCCCAGGGGACTGCCATGGCTGTGGGTCTCACATGTCAGGGTCTTCCTCAAAGTCCCCTACAGGATCTTGTAGGACCTCAGTATCCATGAATTTATCATCATCCCGAGTGTCGACATGAGAGTCCTCCTCAGTGAGGTAATATGTATACAGTTCCTCTTCCTGCGGGTCAAAAAGTCTAGGGAATTTGACTCGAGGGTCTTGAGGGATTACCTCCCTTGGTCTTTTAGGTGGAATGTGCTCAGAAATGGCCACAAACCTATCCAACCTGTTCATACAGGTCTCAAACCTTTCCCTGGTCCAGTGGGAGGACCCAGAACGGTCTAGGAGCGGAAAGGCTTGCTCCTCTGCCTCCAGGTGTCGAGATCTCTCCCACAAAGTGGAGGAAATCCCCCAGTCGCCCTCTGAGAAGCTGACCCGTGGGCCAGACGGTGGAGTAGTGTCTTTGGGTCTCTCCTTCGACCTAGGGGAGGGTTCCGGCGCTCCCTTCGCGCCTTCGGTAGGTCTCGGCGTCTCCTTGATCTTCTCAGTAGGCTTCAGTGAATCCTTCACCCGCAGTTTCTGGGAGTCTTCGGAGACGATCCTCGCGATGCTTTCAGCGACCATCCTCCCCTCCGGGAGCTGATCGTGAGGAGTTGTTTTTGGTGGAGCCGGAACCTTGCCATCGACTGACGCTTTCTTGCGATGCGTCTCGACGGATGATATTTTAGGGTAGCGCCATTTGTATTCGACTGCCCGGTCGTTAGGCGCGATTCCGGCTGTGGGGAGGGCTGCCCACCCTTACGTTCAGTGGGGATAGCCGGCTGTGTCGGCGTCCCCGTTGGCGCAGAGGCCTTCTTCGATTTACTTGAAGAATGGCCGGGGGTTGTGTGTTTTGTGACGTGTAATTGTCAGTCAGCGTCGCCCGGGGTGTACATCCCCCAAAGCAGGGCCAGAGCTGTGCCTGTCAGGGCAGGGGAAAGACGCCACGGAGCGAAAGCGCTCGATTTGGGGGTCAACAACCTCCGTTACGGAAGTTGAGTCATCACTATCCCCCTCGTCGCACTCAGCGGCAGCGGGCGAGGAATCAACCTTCGACATCCCGTCGGCTGCCCACCTTTTAACTCTACGCTCCTTCAGAGTTTTCGGGCGAATGAGCTTGCAGGCCGCACAACTAGCTTTGTCGTTCTCGAGGGGCAAGCATTGGTTATACCGCTTATGCTTGTCCTTCCATGGAAATTTGCCTTTACAATTTGGGCAAAATCTAAAAGGAGTCCTCTCCATAGCTGAGGACGTAACCAGTGATAACGACCCGGAAGGAAAGTGGGAAGAAAGGAAAAGGCATTCTAGTATGAGACAGAAATGTCCACCCCAACCCCACTCTCCCCTACTGCGTAGGCCGGCGAGGTTGGGCCACGTGGTCGGCAGCGACAATAGGATCACCATCCGTCGAAAACCACCGTCCGTTGAAGATCTGGTCTGGGAGGGGATGTGGAATGGCCGTCGAAAGAGGGCTGGAGGTGATATGATTTTAACAATAATTAACAAAATCGATCAAGGGTTGAGTCAATGGCAATGTCTCTTACGAGCTCTGCTTAAGGCGACCAGTATTCTGGGTGGAAAAAATGAATCTGAGGGACCTCGACGCGTGAGGGATTTTGGGTACACTACACGTCACTATAGGGATAGTGTTACAGATACGCCTATGTCGACGTCCCCTTTTTGGCTTTCGAAAAACAAGATGCAATACTCTGCAGTGACCACTGGATGTCGGACTATGCACAGCATGTGATTCTAAGCAGATTAGCAAACATCAGAAACAAAGTTTCCATGGCTTCAAACAAGACAACCGGGCATCCCCACGCCCGCAATTTAGCCCAGAGTTTCCCCCTGATGACTCAATCGAAAGCCTGCTCAAGGTCCATAAAGGTGAGGTAGAGCGTTCTTTCAGTTTCAAAAGCCCTCTCAAGAGATTTATGATGAAAAGATTGAGGGCTGTGCCTACCCCCTTTACGAACCCCGTTTTCCTTTGGTCCAAAATCCCATTTTCTCCGCCCATCTTCTCCGGTGTCTCAGCAGGACAGTCGCAAAAAGCTTCCTAATCGAATCAAGCAATGCAATGGGGCGATAATTTCTAGGCTCAGCCTGGTTTCCTTTTTTAAAGATAGGAACTATATTGGACTCCCTCCAAGATGCTGGAATCTCTTTATTTACCATGATTTGGGCAAACATGGTCACTAAAAGTTTCCCCCACTGTTTATTTTTTTTAGCTCCTTATTAGATAGGCCATCTGGCCCTGCTGCATGTGAAGAGCTCAGATTATCTATCATCATCATTGCATCATGTTTATCAAATGCAAAATCCCATGCGGGAGGGGAGACTCCTCTCCTCACAAGTCACCCATTCTGCATCAGCAAATAAGGAGGGGTAGTGTTTCATCAAATCACTCTCGGACACCATACTAAGAGCTTTTGCCTCTCGGATACACCTCTGTTTAATTCCCAGATGTTTTTAGAATTTTTGGCACACACAGCTTTGAGGATGCACATCATTTTGTGCTCTGGTTGCTTTTAAGCTCTTGCACCAATTTCTATATGTTTCCCGAGCCATCCTAATTCTTTCAGACTTAAGAATTTGGTCATCTCTCCTAATGTTTTCATCTCCCCTCTCATCCTCCTCCTCCTATTTGCTAAATAGGGCTCATGAACATGCTTTTGGACCAGATTGACTTTTACTATGGGATCACCTTTCCGACAGAATTCCTTAAGGATTCCCAGATATTCGATTTTGTTGGGATCTTTTAGGATTTGGCCCACCTATCGACTAGTAACTTTGGTCACCTCTTGATGTTTCAATCTCAGGTGGTTTCTACCCCATCCTAAATCGACCTCTCCCATTTTTCTTTTGGATCGTTACCCAACTCCCACCCGGACATATGGATAGCCAACAGGTCATGGTCGCTAAATTTCGGAGGCATAATCGAAAACCTGCTCTTTGAGGTTTTCAGACACAAAGCAATAGTCTATACATGACTCCAACTCACCACATTTCCATGTGGAACAAACCGGTATATCCCCACTTGTTTGGGCATTTAGCATGTGCATCTCCCTCATTCTCATATTGGACATCCACTCACGCTCTCTTTTCTTCCATTTACTCGAATACAATACTGTCCGCGGTGTTATCAAGCAACTTGATGTTTAAATCGCCACAGAATCTTCACATCATCCCATTCACACATTTCTTCATCAATTGTTCTCATTACGGAGTCAATCAATTTAGTTTCTTTCGACATGTTCACATGCCAGTAGATATTAATTAGCACCAATTATGTTTCTGATGCGTCCTCCTTCTGTTTCAAGAAAAGAATCTGAACGTATGGATTTGGGCATTTGATTGTTCTAGCATTCCAGCCTGATCTTGATTAGGGTTAGAAGGCCAGCAAATGGACATCCTGTTATACCCTTCGGGGACGAGTTCAAGAAGGCTAAATAGCCTTAACACAGAGGCTGCTCCCTGAACCAAGTCCCTTGGAAAACTAAAATTTCAAATCACTCCAAATCCGGGACTTTTTCATTGATGAGACCGAAAACCTCTGGTATTCAAGCAGCCAATCTTCAGAGGGCACCGTCTCCTTGCATTTTGAATCTAATCTACTCTTGGAGTGTTTGGTGCTCCAGCCAACCAGGTCCACGAGCACCCCTTGCTCTAACTCCCATCTTGTTTCACTGCTTCCCTTTCCTTTTTTTTCCTGATTTGAAATTGCGAATTTCAGTGTGGTAAGATCTTTCCTTACATAGGGAGGGGCTAGTTCTTCCCTTTCATTTCTCTGTACCGTCCTTTCCCTTGCACTATTCTTTTGAGGTAGATTATTTGAGAAGTTCTTCTTTGTTTCCCTAGGAATAGTTGCCTTCCTCCAGTTTGCTTTGATTTTAGCATGGCAATCCCTCATTTCATATCCAAGCCTCAAGAATCTCTCCTTTAAAGACAACACTAAGTCTTTCTTGGATTGTGAGTTAAAGTGTAGAATGACCCAGTCCGTTCTTTTCTCACCCACAAATTCCACAATTGTAATGTCCCTTGAGGCAAATGTTTGTGCAGGTATAATACAGTTTATCAGTCTCAAAACATTCCGTCTATTTAGCATCAGCATGTGCGGCCCCGCCACTATCCTCTCAAGATAGATTCTTGAGCTTTTCTGCTCATTTGTCTTGGGACGATCTTTTTGCTCATCATCCTTTTTCCCATGGCATTTTTGCCATGGATCCTTTCCTCTGGGATTGCCTTCTTCTGTGTTTTTTGTGCACTTGCTAGAGGGATGCTGTAGACAGCCTTTTCTTTTTTCTTCAAGAGTTTTGAATATGGCAGATGTTTTGAGTGGCACTTCCAACATCGACTTTCCACACAATTTATGACCAATCTGAGCAGCTGGCTTTGGGACATGATCTATTTGACTCAATATTTTCCCATTCTGAGATGCTCACCTCCTCCACTCTTTCAATTTCTTCAATTAGATCACTAAGATCCATATCAGGTTTTGGCCCCCTCACAGTCTTTCTCCCCTTCTGGAACCTTTACAGGTTCTGTATTAGCCTTTGTTTCCAACAGGGTCAATTCTTTCGTGGCCTTCTTAGGGGCAGGTAGGTTTTCCATAACAGGAGGGGATCGTAGGTGACTTAAGAAAGCCCTGGACCCATTTGATTTCCTTTTTGCTGTTTCCCGGCATATTTTTTTATTTTTTCCTCAGGTGGATAGTTTCCTTCTTGACCCCCTCCAGATTTTATAAGCTGCCCCCACCTTTTGTGGTTTAAACAACGAGAAGACATTACTTTTTTTTGGAATAGTCTCCACTTTTTGGGCATCCAGGGCCACCCCCACCACTTCATCCACATCATATCACCCTGGGATCCTTCTGATCAACCACCATTACTGGGGCTTCTTGGGCCAGACTTTTTGATCTTTGGGGGGCCTTGAAGTGCACCCTCATCCATTTACAATCCTGAAGTAGTGCCTCCACCATCAAGGTATTTTCTGTCATTTCTCGCCGAGCCAGGTCACAAAGCCTGTTTTGCCAGATTGCGGAGGTTTCAGCTTCTTTGTCTAACCACATCGCCACTCTATTGACTAACGTCTCCAATCCTATCAGTTTGCTGCTCATAGCCATGGTCATAGCAACATGGTCCATGAGGCTATTATTAATAGCCTCATACAGCTTTGTGAATGGAGCTAGTGACGTTGTTAGTGATGCCATTACTAACTGTTGAAGATGTGCTTGTTCTTCAACTCCCAGAAGGCAACCCTCCTTCCTATCCTTCCTACTCGCTGAACCAGATTGTTCAAATGAAGAGGACACTAAAGAGGATGAAATGCTGGAATCTGAGCTCAAATACTTGTTCGTTCTCCCTTTCTCCATCAGAGTCCCCACTTTCCAGCCTTGGCCTAGGTTCAACATTTCCCTTTGTCATATTTACTGCTGACAGTTTTTTTGGATCTTGGACTTCCTCAGTTCTTCCACTTCACTATTCGTTTTCTCGGGAGTCCACTCAATTTGCAGTGTGGGAAGGATCATCTCCCCGACTTTCACTCCACATGGGAGGCAGCAGGGTTTGCTCTCCCTTCTTTCTCAAGCCTTTCCTAAGTAGCATCAGCCTGCAGCAGTGATTGGCCCAAGATTCGCAGACAGTCATTGACTCTGGACAGACTCAGACGTTTTTTTACAGGCAATTTTCATTGCCAATACCTCCAATTCATCGGCCAAGAGAGCTGCCAGCCTTACATTAGCACTGCTGATCCCGCTTCCCACTGTGATCGAAGCGTCGGGCGGTAACCTGCCCAATTCATTCAGAGTCTCGACCACAATTTCTCCCTTTCATATTTCTGGGATTATCCCTTTCTGCTTTGGCTGAGATCTAGGGGGTAATCGCTCACTGGGGAGTGATCTACACCCACTTCCTTCCATACAGATGAAGTCTCACTTTTTTTTGGTCAATTCATCTCGCCTATCACATTCGTTGTTTTCCATGTGAGAAGATGAGTCCAAAGCGGTTTCTTCCAATTGGTTTCGGGATGCCAACACTTTCCTCACTTTCATCCAAGTCGGGGATCCCTTCGAGACCGCTACTCCCCCTTTTTGTTGCTCCCTCCTTAGAGGCTGGCTCCCCCATCTCCAGGACAAAAGGATCTTTTAAGGCATCATAGTCATCCTCTCTTTGAGGCATGCAGCCTCCATTGCCAACTCAGACCCTTGCCCGCCCCTCCCCCGGCTTACCAGTTGGCGCGTTCTCACGATCGACGGGCTCTGGACCGTTCTCATGTCGATCGCCAGACTCCTGGAGCTGCACTCCTGCTAACTCCTAACAACTCCAGTTCGCTTCGTGGAGGAAGTGGGTTTTTGTAGAGGAGGAGCAGTAAAATTCAAGGAAGGGGATGGGGGAAGCAGCAGCAGCCAAGCCTTGCAGAAGCCGGGACTGTACATCAGGCGCAAACCCCGACTTCCAAAACCACGCAACCCTGCGCATCACTGTGCTCGCCGTCATGGACCGGATGACACAGTCTGCCACGTCCAGACTCGACTGAAAGGATTCACACATGGCATCCTTGCCATCCTGAACGAGGGCAAGAAAACCATCTCGTTCCTCCCCTTCGGGAATATGTTCAGCCACCAAAGAAACACAATTCCACAGAGTGTGCGTGAATCTTGCAAGGGCACAAACGGAGTTGGCTGCTTTTAAAGCCAAACCCCAGAAGAAAATACCTTCTTCGCCCAACCGTCAAAGCGTTTGTTGTCCCTATCAGGAGGGATTTTAGGGTACGCCGCCTGCTTTGCTGAGGCCGTAGTCGCCTGTACCACCAAACTCTCCGGAGTGGGGTGCGTGGACAAGTAGAAGGGGTTGCCACTGGCTGGATGGTATTTTTTCGGTAACTACTTATTTACTGCCGGAAGAGTCTCCCGAGCAGTCCAACCCGCCGCCACCCTTCTCTGTAAGACCATATGAAATGGCAACACCGGGTCAGTTGGTGGAGCTTGGTCAAGGATATCTGTCAGGTAAGTCTGCAGAAAATCCACAGGTGGAGCAGACCACCCAAAGTACTCCGTCACCCTCGACATGAGACGCCTGTACGAAAACTCGGCGTGTGTACCAGGCTCAGGCCTGCCAAACTCCACCTCCAGGGAGGTTTCAAGACTACTGGCATCATGCAAGGATTGACGCAGGTCTTCCATCTGGCTATGACCATACAACAGTTCATCAGGAACCTCATGAGGAACAAACCCCTCAACCTCTGACCCTTCATCCACCTCTGAGATATAATCCAAAGGCTGGAATAAATCCATGGATGAGGGCACAGAAAAAGGCTCAAACAAAGGGCTCACTGATTTACTCAGGGCCTTCCTCGGAGTTTCCACCGTCCTCCAGGGTACCTCCACAAAAGGTGTTGAGGGTGTCGATGGAATCGGCGTCGACAGAGCTGCCGACGACTTCGACAACAGGTTCGAGGCCGGAGCCCCGAGCGAGTCCTTCGACGGCCTCGGCGCCGATGACTTCCTTGGAGCCGGAGCCTCGAGAGAGTCTTTCGACGGACATGGCGCCGACAGCGTCGATACCTTCTTAGAAGGCCTCACAGGCTCCAAAGGTCTCGAGGGCGTTGAGAACCGGGACCTGGAGCGGGCATGGCTAGAGCGATCTACCTTGTCCGATCGGGACCTCGACGGCTCCCAATGATCGAGCCGAAAGCGTGCGAGCGGTGGCCCTAGCGCGTTCCTTGCCAGCTTCTCTCGAAGGCGCGGACGGAACGGAGCCCTGCGATTCGAAAATTGCCATCTCCTTACAAAATGCATTCATATCCGACGGAATGGGACGCGTCTGACTGGGAAGGCCACCGAAGAGGCAAAGGAATAGCGGGAACCACTCCGGGACCGAGACCCCCTGGACTTACGCTGACTCGGAGAGTCTCCCCTCGAATGTCAGTCGAAAGCCCAGCGGATTTCGACTTATGGGGTTTGGAAACCCTACCTACAGATAACTTCTTCCACTCCCGCAAGGCCTTTGACGTCAAAGACTGACATTCGTCACAGTCATCGGTAGCGTGGTCCTCGCCGAGGCACCACAGGCAGACGTTCTGTGGGTCCGTAAGTGACATCTTGGAACCACAGCCATGGCACTTCTTGAAGCCCGACCTCGGGGTAGAAGAAAATGAAGACCTAATTCTCACAAGAACCGATTCAACAGTAGAAGAACCGAGGCGCGCTGAGATTCCGAAGCGAACACGGTCACGGAAAAAACAGAACTGAGGCTACGGGAGTTGTGCGTCCTACATATAACATCCGGTGATGTCGGCCGTCAGAGGAGGTCCTCGAGAGGGCGTATCGACGCAGCAGCCAAAAATTTTCCAAAGCAGCACAGCTGTGGACATTACCCGTCATAGAAGTGGAATACGTCGGAGGACACAATCCTTCAAAAAGCTTTTTTGGTTTCCCTAATTAATGCATGATAGTCCCTAATGCACCGTTTAAGGCTATTTTTCTGCCTCTTGATAGGCAGCCCGCCATTGTCGCTCTGCTTGCCTCTGGACAAGGTGAGCAGCCTTAAGCTCAGCAGAGAACCATGGTTCTAATAGACGCTTGCGAGTCTGACCACTCTTCAGAGGAGCAACTATATCTGCTGCTCTTTGCAGGGAGCAGGTAAGCACCGAAAAGTCGACAATGGTCATCGCACTACAGCTAGTATTAACCAGATCCTCCACTTCTGCATCGCGCTACTTCCGTCGTAAAGCCTTAGTTAAAGGGAATCTTAGGAGGTGGCTTAGGGAGTTGAAACTGAAAAGAGACCAGATAATGATCCGACCATAGGATGGGCTCAATGGACTGAATGCTCAGATCGCCAAGTTTTGCAAACAGTAGGTCTAATATGTTGCCCAATCTATGAGTAGCTTCTTCTACAATTTGATGAAGACCCATATCTAACATACCATCAAAAAACTGGCAAACAATTGGAGTTTGTGGGGAGTTCAATTTGACATTGAGATCACCCAAAATCACAAGGCGGGCAAATTTCACCTGTAGCTCTGCAACAAGTTTCACAACTGGATCAAGAAACGCGGTAGCCGACACAGGGGCTCTAACACAGACCAAAAAACGCAAAGAACAGGAGGCAGAGGCCACAAATCGTACCAACAGTGCCTCCACTAGATGGTCTATGTCAATCTGTACCACCTTACAGTTAGCTTTAAAGATTATCGCCACCCATCCGTCAGGATGCGCAGAGGGACAGTCAAGATGATGTATCGTATACTAAGGCGGAAGAGCTTGCACTAGTGTGGGTGCTGATGAATCTGTCAACCAGGTTTCCATTAGAAATAGAAAATCCGGTGAGCGATTGCTAGACAAGGTGTTAATGAGAGTGCATACACCTGCAAAGATCTTGTATTCAGGAGCATTGCACATAAGTCATCGCTGATTAGAGGCACATCCCATCCCTATGGGAATACAGTGATAGATGGTGCCAGATCCAGAATGGTTTTACGAGAATGCTGCAGTCCCTGCAGTCCTTGGCCCAAACAGGCAAAGACTGGCTCGACTTTAGCGCGACTTTGGCGTGTGAGCACAGACATCTTTATGGGAGGGCAAAAAGGTCATGTGCCCCGGGCCCTCACAGTGGAGGGGGGGCCCCACATAACTGCCTGATTGAAATCAGTCAGTGCCCTTATGTTTTAGAAAAATAAAATAAACATACCATGTTTTATAGTACGCTGCTGAGGGGCCAAACCTGCAACCAGGCTGTTGCTGTCCATTAAATTTTGCTTGGATCAATTAATCCTATAATATTTTTTGTGGTCACTGTAGTACACACACATTTTGCCCAGTAATGATGGAACAACTCCTGCAGTATTCTCACCCTTCTGTGGGTTATATATAGATCATGTCCAATACCGAAAGTTGAAATGCATATTGATACATTGAGTGCCATGATTGCTCAGAATATAGCTCAGTTTGTTAGGTACTGGTTACAGAGATTTGTGTTCATGCGCCAAATCACAGTACTAAATTCCGGCAGGCCGACTCAGCCTTTCATTTGTCTGAGGTTGATAAACTTGCATGTATACATACTTTTGTGATAGTAACACTCAACGTGTGCTACACAGCAATCTAACTGCACCAGTTAGCTTTAGTTATAGAAAGTGACAGAGCATCCATCTGGTGCAGGTCTAGAGCTTTGTTCCTCCAAACGTGGGTTGTTAAAACTGGGAGCCACTTCCCAATGAGGAGCATTAAATGTTAGTAGGGAGAAGTGATTAGGTTGTCAAATGCGAGACACTGGAACCAAAGTGTTGCAGCTCATACCCCGACTTTTCCAGCAGAAGATGCAGTAATCCTGAACAAAGCATCTTATGCCACCTTATTGTAATGTGCTACCTGCTGTACAAAGGTTTGCCTTCTGACTTCCAGGTGGCGTTGTTTAGCGCAGTGCTTGATATTTCTTTTCATGTAGGCCATTCGAGTGTAAGGGGTTTACTTAACTTAATTATATTTATACCGCGCACCACTGACCCAGAGTCTTAAGGCTGCGCAACATAAACAGAGATGGACCACAGCATAGCCAAATCTTGGGAAGACCAATGCATTTATGGGGGTTGAAAGGTCATTAGGCAATACACTTGTCATGCTCATCTAGATATAAAGGTCTTGAGCCTCTTCCTAAACTAGGCAGTCGATCTTTCTTCCCTGAGAACTAGAGGAAAAGCATTCCAGGCAGTAGGTGCTGCTGCAAAGAATGCCCCACTTTTTTCTTAACTGGAATTCTTAATTGATTTGTTCTAGACAGAAGAGAGCCAACCAAATGCCAACTCCTCTGGCAAACATATTTTCTACTGTGCTCATTTGGCAAAAAACAGTGTGCTTTATATACAATTTCTAAGGTACTTCTGCACATACTAAATAACAGCCTTCAATTTTGTCTTTCGGGTGCATCTAAATCATTAAAATACAATTGAAAATCCCAGATGAAGCCGTTAGAGCTCACAACAAATAATACTGTGGTGCTAGTATACTTGCCTTTGTGATAGTGAAAATGAAGCTAGAATCATTGTCCTCCTGCATAAAATACTTCTAAATGTTGTCATATAGGGTTATGTGAACTGTATACTTTCCAAGTCAGTTCTTAAAACAATAAGGCATTATTTTAGTTCATGAAAGTGAAACACTTACAAATAAATGCACTTTTCCCGTATATTAAGAGCTGGGGAAAAATGTGGTCAAGTGCAGAAATTGCAGATTGGGCTCAAATCTCAGCACCGCTTAACCAACATGTGTGACCCCGGGCAAATCATTTAATCCTGTTTTGCCTAAATGGTCCACATTTCCAGTCGGATAACTTTTGAAAATTCTCAGGGCTTTATTATGTTCAAGGCGCAGTGAGCGTGGTAAACACCATGCTTCATTGAACCTTTTCTTGATGCCCAAGTGCAGTCCTTATTCTCAGGGGGTTCTTGGCGTCGGCGCAGAGGGCAGCGCTACTGTGTCACAAACTGTCTGCATTTCGCATGTTTTTTTAATTAATGGGTGGATTGCACGTTTTCTGGCAACACAAACTTTGAAATGTATCAAAAGCACTGCCCAAACCATCCCTTTTTGCATTCCATTTATTTTTAAGCTTTCTGCAGCACTGTGGAACACTCCCCACCAAGCCCTCCCTCCAACAGCCCACAAGATAATAATCAGGTCATTACAGGAACGTTGCAGAGTTATTATCAATGATGTGCAATATATCTACATAAACCAACATAATCAGGATCAGGCGTATTTGTGAGAACTTTTTATTTATTATAGAAGTACTTAATCAGTCGTGTTCTCTCAGTGCAAAGGCACATATGAAGGTAGATGTGTAAAGTAGGTCGTGACTGGGAGGGAGGTGGGTGATCTTACCTCGGTTCTCTGGTCACACTCCTCCTCAATAGCGAAAGTGCAATAAGTGGACCACCACCAAAGGAGGTAGTGTATTTGTCTCACATTTTTACACCGTCACTAATGTGGAACATGGACATCAGAATCCACATGCAAACGACCTGTTTGCGGAAGGAACAAGTTACTTACCTGTAACTGTTGTTCTCCAGCATGGGTCTGGCATGGATTCACATGCTCATGAATATTCCCCGTCGTCAGGCTGGGAATCCTCGGTAAAGAAAAATCAGTATCAGTTTCGTTTCTGATCTGTCTTTCGTAGTAGTAACCAATCACTGATCTCTGCGTCATACTGACCACAGCCAATGACTGCCCTCTCCCTAAGTCCCGCCTCTGGCAGCCATCTTCAGATTTGGTAGCACGTGAAGTGGCAGTATGACCAAGTGAAGAGCCGCAGAGGGGTAGGAGGGAGGGTTCGCATGTGAATCGATGCCAGACCCATGCTGGAGAACAACAGTTACAGGTAAGTAACTTGGTTCCTTCTCCAGCATGGGGTCTGGCATGGATTCACATGCTCATGAATATAAGAATACATAGCAGTACACACATGCACAACCACGGGAGGTGGCAAAAGGCTCAACATTAAGCAATACAAAAAACTCAACATTAAGCATCTCTTACCTCCTCACCAGGCTCACCTTAAGCGAACAGGTTGCGCAGCACTGCTTGGCCGACCCTGGACTCCTCCCTGGAGTCCCGATCGACGCAGTAGAATCTCGTGAAGGTGTGCGTCGACCTCCACGTAGCAGCCCTGCAGATGTCCAGCAGGGGCACACCAGATAAGAATGCAGTAGCAGCGATCGCTCTGGTCGAATGGGCTCTTGGACGGCCTGGCAGCGGTCGGTTAGCCAACCAGTGGCAGTGCATGATGCAGCCGGAGAGCCATCTGGAAATAGAAGACTTCGAGAGAGCCTTCCCTTGATTCACAGGTCCAAAGTTCACGAATAGCTGTGGTGTCCTCCGAAAACTCTTTGTGCGGTCCACGTAGAACTTCAGCGCTCTAGCCACATCCAGCGAGTGCAAAGTCCTCTCGGCAGGCGACGAAGGAGACGGGAAGAAAACAGGTAACACCAGGGGCTCGTTAAGATGGAAGTCCGACGGCACCTTGGGCATAAAGGAGGGGTGCGTCCTAAGCACCACCCTCGAGGCATGGAAAGTCAAGTACGGTGCTTTGCAGGATAGGGCCTGGATCTCTCCCACTCGTCGTGCGGAGGCAATGGCCACCAGGAATGCAGTCTTCCACGACACAAACTTCTTCGGTGCGGAGTGCATCGGCTCGACCCTTGAGCAACGGGAGGAACGATTTGAGAGCCCAGAACACGGCTCGGAGTTCCAGGACGTTGATGTGCAGGAGCCTCTCCTCCGGGAGCCAGAGGCCTCTTGCGTGGAGATCTCCGGTGTGGGCGCCCCAGCCTTCCAGGGAGGCGTCCGTCGTCACCGTCTCCTGGTACACCGGCGTCTGAAAGTCCTTGCCTGCCATGAGGTGCGCTCGAACGCCCCACCACAGAATCGCCCGCCGGAACACCTCGTTGAGGGGGACCCTGTCTTCGAAGGTGCCCGTCGCCTGCATCCAACGGGCATCGAGGAATTCTTGAAGAGGGCGCATCCGTAGTCTGCAGATGCGCACCAGGTAGATGCAAGAGGACATCATCCCCAGGAGGGACTTGATGGACCTCACCCTGGCCACGTCCGTGGCTAGCAGACGCTGCACTTTGCCTAGAATGGTCTACGTCCGTTCTTCCGACAGTGCTGCCAGGCGCCTCACTGTATCGAGCTTCGCTCCCAGAAACAGGGCCACCTGCGACGGCACCAGGTGGGACTTTGGGTAATTTATGGCGAATCCCAGGTCTGTGAGTAGCTGGACGGTCCTCGCAGTGTGTTCGACGGCGAGTTCCCTCGTCCTTGAGCGGATGAGCCAGTCGTCCAGGTAGGGGTAGACGTGAATCCCTTGCAGGCGCAGCCGCGCCGCCACAGGTGCTAGGCACTTGGTAAAGACCGTGGGGGCCGACTTCAATCCGAACGGCAGTGCTCTGAATTGGTAGTGGCGTCCCTGGACGACGAACCTGAGGAACTTTCGGTGACTTTTGAGGATGGGAACGTGGAAGTAAACATCCTCCAGGTCCAATGACGATAGAAAGTCGCCTTCCTCCAGCTGTCCCAGCACGTGCTGGAGGGTGACCATCCTGAATTTTTGTGACCTGATGTATTTGTTCAAACGACAAAGGTCCAGGATGGGGCGCCAGCCGCCCGTCTTCTTCCTGATGAGGAAGAACCTTGAGTACACCCCGGAGCCCCGGAACCTCTTCGGGACAAGCTCGATGGCGCCTTTCCCGAGCATCGCCCGTACTTCCAACAGCAGTAGCGGGACGTGATTTTCCTTCCTGGCCACAGGTGGAACATGAATTCACTTGTTCAGGAATTCGATAGATTGTCCTCTTGCCAGGGTATCCAGCACCCAATGGTCGGTGGAGATGGACTGCCACACGCCGACGAACTTTGTCAGCCGGCCTCCCACCGGGGTGCTTCGGTGGGGGCCCGAGGCCACGGCCGGTTCAGTCCTGCTTGGAGGTGGTGGCCTTGCCGCCCTGGCCACCTTGCCGACGGCGGCGAGGCACTCCGTGCTTGTAGCGACCCCTGTAGGCCTCCTGAGACGAGGAGCGTGCCGCCTGGCGGTAGGACGAGCCACCGCTGGATCCCTTGGAGGCACCCTGTCTGCCTCCGGAGCTCCGAAAGGGCCGTCGTTGCTGAAGGGCTCCTAGGGCGCGGGCCGTCTCCGTGTTCGTCTTTATGGCTTGGAGGGACTCGTCCACCGCCTTCCCGAACAAGTTGCTGCCGTCGAACGGCATGTCCAACACCCTGGTCTGGACGCCCTGACGGAAGTCGGTCGCCCGGAGCCAACCCCGTCGTCGTAGGCTAACACTGTTGCCCAGCTGGCAGAACCCGGTATCGGCAATATCGGTTGCCACCGTTATGGCGTGGTCCGACGCCACCTCGCCTTCTTGGAAGTATCTCCAGGGCCTCGGACCTCTTGTCGTCCGGTAGGAAGTCCAATATGGGGGCCAGCTTAAACCAGAGCTCCCTGTCGTAACGGGCCACGATCGCCAGGGCGTTGGCCGCTTTGATAGTCGTCGCTGCTGACGAAATGACGCGCCACCCCATGGCGTCCAACTTCTTTCCCTCGACGTCCGGCGGGGAATTCGACGTCGAGGCTCCTGACCACGCCGCTTTCTTCTTCGCCGCCGCCGAGACGACCGAGTCTGGCGTTGCCTGGGCCCTGAGGCACAGGGGAGCGGTTTCGGGGACCCGGTACTTCTTCTCGTACCGGTCCCGTTTGGCTGGTGCCGTGGAGGGGTTCTTGAGAACCGACAGGCCCTCCTCCCAGATGTCATCGATTAGAGGCACCGCGATGACAGTCTTCCTCTTGGCCTCCCGGCGCGGATAGAGGAAACCTTCCTTTTTCTGCTCCTCCGGGCAGAGCTGGAACAATTCGGACGCCCTGGCGATCATGGCTTGGAATGAGCCAATCTCGTCAGGCGGCGAGGCCCGTGCGACGGGAGACGGGAGACCCGTTCCGTCGTCCTCACCCTCAGAACCCGTCGTCGAGCCCATCACACCGTCATCTCCCGACTCGTGGGAGGATGAGGAGGGAACTGTAGGCCTTACGGGGGCGAGTGGAGGAGAGGGTTGGGTCCTCCGTTGTTTGTTCTGAGGACTTCCCGACGGGCCAGGTTGCGGGTCCTCCGGCCTGGGCCGTGGTAATCTCGTCCTTATCTCAGAGCATAAGGACTGGTTCGCAGACAAAATGGCCGCCGAGCTATCCTGAGGCCTAGGTTCCTGCTGCGCCGGAAGGGAAGGTTGCTCTTCCTCGCCATCGTCGTCTTCATCGGTTATCTCCCGAGGATCTTCCTTACGGGATCGAACCTTCTCGAATTGGACTTCGAGATTCCTCACGGCCTCGGTCAGTTCCTCCTCCGAGGCTGACTCCGAGCTCGAGGAGACTACCGTGCCCCCCTCGCTTCTTCCATCATGGTGGCCATGACGATGGGCTGAGAAGAGGATTCCCTCCTTGGCGGCAGGGAAACTCTAGTCCCGGAGGCAGTCTCCGCTGGTGGGGTCTCTGCCGGCTTGGCCAGAGTCGCCGCGATCGCCTCGATGGAGGCCTTTGCCTGCTGGGTAGGGGCCTTTACCACCTTAGGTGCGTCCCGGGCCTTCTCCTTAGGGGGAGGGGCGATGCCTCGCTCCCCCTCTTCCGAGATCGGACGGGGCTTCTCCCGAAGCTTACCCGGGGTCTCAGACTTCCTCTTCCCCGAACCGGAGCGCTGGCTCGTGGTTGACGGTGCCGGGGAAGCCGCGCCCTGCTTGGCGACCGAAGAGCCCGACCTTTCGGCTGATTTTTCTTTACCGAGGATTCCCAGCTTGACGACGGGGAATATTCATGAGCATGTGAATCCATGCCAGACCCCATGCTGGAGAACTGATGGTTTCCAGATTGGTTTCTAGCCAATGCTGGCAACAGGCGCATAGGTTCCTGAACTGGTCCATTGTGTGCTCCCTCTGTGAAAACCGAGACCATCAGAATAGGTGTTAATTTCCGAACATGGCGGTAAACCATAATCAGACATTTCTTTCGTTCTCTAAGAGTCCTTGAGCTCGAAGGGTTTGCTCTTCAAAAAAAGATTCACTCATGGTTTTACTGGCTTTGTATATAATAATCGTGACCATTGATATATTGCACACCACAAAGTCCTTTGTTTCTTTGGTGACTAGTAGCAAAACCACTTGAAACCATAGCTTCTAATTTATATCCACAATCTAAGGAATAGGTCTGCATGGTTGAGCACTTTTACTTTTAATGAGACTTCTAAACCGAGTCTTCTCTCTATGCAGCGGTATGTGTGCCTTTTTTATACGGTTAGTTGTGTGCCCTGCATGTGAACTACACTGTTCTTGTGGCAGCTATTGCGAAAATGTTTCCTGTACCTATGCTTGAACACAACTACCCTCGCCCTGGACTAAAAATGTTGCCTATTCAAATGTTGATTGTTTATTATTCCGATTCCTGCTAGTCTGAAGAGGGTAAGGAGGACTGGTAGGAAGCGCCATGCATATTTTCATTGCTGCAGGTCAAAATATCAAGCTGCAGGTTGTGATTCTGATGTGGGGGCGGTGACCAAAGATTTCGCATCCCGTACTTTCTTTGTTTCAGAGGAGGGCCCCAAACGAGTCTGTGCCACGGGCCCCACGATTCCTAAAGCTGGCCCTGCGCATGAGGCACTCTTCCGGCAAGCCTTCCAATTAAGGGGTGCATGGTATTACCTTAGCCAATCCGCTGTCTTGCCTGATAGAGGTAGAAGGCAGACTCAGGAAGTAAGCGCATGCGAAGAATGAAAAGAAAGCAACAGCAGCATCCGAGCCTCAGAGTACCCTGAGGCGAGGCACCTTCAGCCAGCAATTGTGTCTACAAGGAAATTAAAAATAAATAAAATAAAATAAATAATTTAAAAATTATAGTACGTGTAAGTAAAGAAGCACCCAGTCATGCGCCAAGGCAGCAGGAAGAACCCATTGCCTTAAAGGAACAGAAATTGATGTTTTCAATGCAAAACATATTAAGAATAAAAAGGCAGGAGCTCAGAGCACCGGACCTGAATTATCCTGTACCTGAAGCATGCAAATGGGCAAGTAGATTTTTCATGTCCAGTTTTGGGGGCGGGGGTGGGGTGTGTGTGTAGGAAAGGGCAATAGACAGGGGGGGAGATAGGAGTAGGGGAGTGAGGGAAGAAGATAAAGCGAGAGGGAGTGGGTGTTGGCAGAGAATAAGGATAGTAGAGAGGGGAGTGGGGTGGCAGTAGAAAGGTGCAGCAGGAGAGACGTGAGGGAGCAAGAGAAAGAGCAGCAATAGTGAGTGTATTGGGCGACTGAGCAGGGCATTATATCCTTGGAAGGTTGAACACGTCCTGATTTCCCAGAGCAATGTGAGAGGAGAGGGATGTAGTGAGAGCGAGAAGAGTGCAGTAGTGCGGATGAGAAGAGGGGTATACTGAAAAGTAAGGAAAGTGATAGGAGAAAGGGAGAGCGAGTGAAAGAGAAAGAGCAAGAATGAGAGAGCGAGAGAGAACATGAGAGAGATAACGAGAGAGAAAGAGAGAACATTTGCCTTTAAGTCCTCATCTAAGCTAGCCTTAGCTAGTAGGTGTCACTGATCACTAGTGGGAAAGCCTGACTTTTAGGGTTGCCTGGGTTAAAAAGGGAAAAACACACAGGATATGATAAGTTATTTATAAAGCAGCTGTACACAAGTGTTTCTAGGCACGGCAAGACAAGGGAGGGTAGGGTAGACAGAGGGAGGACAAAACAAACAATCTTACTAGGCCGTGAGTCATTCAGATCGTGCAAGTGCGATGCGCAAATTGCAGGGTGGGGGCGGGGGGGCGAGAAGAGGGAAGTGCAATCAGTGCAGCATAACTGAGTAAGTGCAGACAGGGTAGCGCAGCTTGGGTAAGTGCAAGGCGGCAAGGGACTGTAGGGTTACAGTTACAGCCCCTAAGTGCACTGGAGGCCCGGAGAGAGTGCAGGAGAGGAAAGTTAGATATATGCCTGCTCCCCCCTCCCTTTATTCCAGTTGCTTCCTTGTTGCCCCCCTCCCACTGGTTGGCGGGCTCTTTAAATCAGCCAACAATGGCAGCCCCCTCGGCCAAGGACCAGAGACTGACGGCTCCAGTGTTGTCTGATCATTTCCGCCATGGAAGCACGTAGCCTGCAGCCGTCAACCTGCTGTGATCAGGTATCTCGAATCTGGGTGTGCTGCATTGTGCTGTGCCTCCCCCGCCCTCTTCTGGGGAAGTCGAATCTGTGCGTTTTTGCATTCCGGTAACTCATTGTTTCTGGTTCTCTCCAGGCTCCAACCTAGAGCACCCCACCACCCCTTGGCAAGACTTGCCGTTCATTGTTGGGAGTTACTTGTTCCCCTTCTGTGTCTTCCTTTGTTGTGACCCCGGCCCCCCTCCTCCTGAACATTCTGTGCCACAGGGCTGCGATTCGCTCTCCTCTCACCCACTTCTTCATTCGTACCCCCTATGGTGCTCTGTCTTTCCCATCTTCTCTAACTGCTACTCTATCTCTTATCCTATCCCTCTCACTAAGTCTGGAAGGAAGAAGTTCAAGAGGGACATCTTTGTCTCCAACCCAGGCCTCCCTATCTCTGATACCTATAAAAGTGCTTCCTCCATACAGACTCATTGTCATCCTCGGTCGTCCCATCTCCAGACCTATGGAACCTTCATATTCTCTCTGTTCTCGGTCCTTTCACCTACTCTCATATTAACGGTTGCACCCTTGCACTCCTCCAAGAACATCATTAATGTCTACCTGATCGGCACAATCTTGATTGAGGGCCCTCTGCACAATCTGCTCCATTTTGATAGGCGTTTCCCACGTCTTTTCAACTTCCTCCCTTCACCTGCTACTCCTTCCGCCACCTCTCTGGCACCCTCATCTTCCTCCTCTGCCCACCCTTGGGGCCCCTCTACCACCTCCAGAGGGTCTACCTCAAGCCTGAACCCCTTCAAGGAAGACTGTAAAATGTGGCAACCTGCTCCACGTCACTACTCAACTCTCGTTCTGCTGTCAAACACTGTCAAAAATGAAACCTGGTTTACAGCCAGTTCTGTGACAAGTTTTGACACACTCCTCCCTGTGGGCTACAAGATCCTCTCCAAACCCAGAAACAACCGTCCTGGATGTGGAGTAGCCCTGATCTTTCCTGGATGAGTCCCGGCCTCTATCATCCCTACGCAGGCCTACTCCTCCTTTAAATGGCCTCTCTATAACTGTGGCCACCAGCTACAGGCCACCTGGCCAGGTCACCCTCTTCCTCTCTAAAATGGGCCAACGTCTACTTTTCTTTGCTTGCCTCTACTTCTCAACTTCTCCGACTCGGAGAGCTCTACATCCACCTGGATGCTTCTAATCCCTCATCTGGGCTTTTCCGCAACCTCTGTGACTCTCTTTCTATTCTGCCGTCTGGCGCGACACACTCTGCTGAACGTACTTTGGATGTTCTCATTACTTCCAACATCCCCCTCTCTAACCCCCTCACCAGTCCTCTCTTTTGGACTGACCACTTTCTAAACTCCTCTAATCTGAAACGCCCCTCCTCCCCACACCAGCATTGCTACCTACCTTCTCGGCCAAGAAGCTTGTGTCAGTGGTTGCCTTTGCCTCTACTTTCTCTGTTCCTCCTACCCCTGCGGCAGACTCACACCCTGACACAGCCCTTTCTAATCTGCACCTTTCTATTTCCAACACACTGAACATCCTTGCCCCCGTCATGAAAATCCAACTGAAGCCTCGTCCAAGTGCAACTCTTCGTATGATTCCGACCTCACCATTGTGAAACACAAGTGCAAGGTGGGTGAGAGGAAGTTGAGGGCTTTGGGCGCATCCTATGGCAAACTGGCCTGCTGCCTGCTCCAAAGGCAATACTGACTGTCCTGTCCAAGAAGAGAGCACACATTCAAGCCTGCGTCTCTACGGTCAATAACACGGCCAAACTCTTTAAAATCTGCAAGAACTGGCCAATCCTGTTGCAGTCTCTACCTCTCCTGTTCCCTCCTAGGCCCTCTGTACGGCTCTTGCCTCGCTTCTCCGCTAAAACTCAGGACATCCTGTCTTCTATCTCCCCTTCCTCCCTCGGCCTCCCTTTCGCCATCTCTCCCTCTCCTCCTCTTTCTCGCTACCAACACCGAAATAGGTTTCTAGACAAGTCCGATCTATGAAAGTGTTGTACAAACAGGTGCTCGCCTTCTCACCAAAACAATCAAGGACCATATTGACACCCTCGCTCCAGCCTTGGCCGTTTTCTGTAATCACTCTTTCGCCACTGGAACTTTCCCCTCTCCTCTTAAGCACTCCATTGTGCACCCCCTCCTCAAGAAGCAGTCAGCCGATCGTACCTGCCCGGCAAACTATCGCCCAAACTCCATCAGCCGTTTCCAGGGCAAACTCTTGGAAAAGATGGCCATCTCCCAGCTTACTCTCCACACAATCTGTTGATGGTCTCCATGACCATCAGTCTGGCTTTAGAGCAGCCAGAGGCACGGAAACTACTCTTCTGAACACTCGTGAAGATGTGCCCTCTATCCTTGATTCCAGCATTCCTTATATCCTCATCCTCCTTGATCTTTCCTCTGTTTTCGACATGGTCAACCACACCATCCTGATCAATCTAAATGAGAACCTGGACATTACAGATCAGGCCCTGAAGTGGCTAACGTCCCTCCTCTTGGACCGCCCCTCGCAAGTCCAACTTGGTCCCTTTCTCTCTGCCACCTCTCTCTACCTGTGTCATTCCCCAGGGCTCCATCCTCTCACCCTGGTTTTTCAAGCACTACTTGGCCCTTTTGTCCCACCTAATCTCTACATTCTCCTCTAACTTTCAGTGTTATTATTATTATTATTATTATTATTATTATTATAATTAGGCTTTTATATAGCGCTACAAACCCTCAGGTATCTGAGCGCTGCTTATTATTACCCACGGTGTGTGGTGCTCATTTATCGACCTCGGAAGGATGAAAGGCTGAGTTTGGCCCCGCCGGGATTCGAACCTGCGTTAACAGGCTCTGCACGGGTGTCAAAGCGGGCGCTCTACTCGCTGTGCCACTTGAAGCGGATGACACTCCGCTTTCCTTCAGGCTCCCCTCAGCCTCGTCTCCTCTCCTCTCTCACTCATTCCCGACTGCACCTGAAATTCAGGATTGGTGTGCCTCCAATGATCTCTGCCTTAATGCCAGTAAGACAGATCCTTCTCATTGGGACCCCTGTCCCTGCTTTCCCTCTCTCACTCCAGCTGCCCACCTTGGGCCTCTTCCTTCTCCTTCATACGAGGCAAAAGACCTTGTCGTCATCTTCGACTCCACTCTCTTTCTCTGCTCACATCTCGGACGTCGGCAAGAAGTATCACTACCAGCTGCACTTCCTCAAAAGGACTTTCCTTTCTCACTCCCCCCCCCCCCCCCAGAGGTTTCCTGTGTCCAAAGCTGTGGTTCTCTCTAGGCTGGACTACTGAAACAGCCTCTTTCTCAATCTGCCTTCCTCTACTCTCCAGCCTCTGCAACTAATCCTGAACAGGACTGCAAGACTTATCCTTGGCCTCAAGCCTAGGGACCGCATCTCTTCAGCCCTAAAATCTCTCCACTGGCTACTGGCGGCTGCAAAGATCAAGTTGAAGGCCCTTTGCATTGTCCACAAGGCTTTCTGGGGCCGGAGCCCGCACTATATCCAACGCTCTCTTCGAAAACACCTTCCTTCTAGAGCCCTTCGCTCAGCTACCTCCAACACTCTAAGGGTTAGACGCTTCTCCAGGCAGAGAGTGGGGGGTGTGGGGAGGGTAGATCGCTCTCCTCTTCAGGTGCCTCCCTCTGGAACGGCCTCTCTGCCCCTCTCAAACTGGAGCAGTACCACCTGAAGTTCTGGAAGCAGCTCAAAACCTTCCTCTGCTCTGCTTTCCCTCTCCTTCCCATGCTGGCCTACCTGTCTGCTGTGCCCATTGGTTGCTTGGCTATCCTCAGAGTCTCACTGGGTACCAGGATCTTTCTTGATCAGTCACCCTTGCACTGCCTCAAGCCTACCACGCAATTAGGGGCTGTAACTGTAACCCTACAGTTCATTGTTCTCCTTGCACTACCCAGAGAGGCGCAGCCCTGGCTGCACTTACACATAGCATTGCTGCCCAGTTTTCCCCTCCCCTCTCTACCTTGCACTCCGCCCCCTCCCTTTTGCCTTGCACTTCTCGTTCTTGCACGATCTGAATGACAGAAGGCCTAGTAAAATAGTTTGTCTTGTCCTCCTGTCTTCCCTCCCTTGTCTTGTCCCACCTAGAAACACTCATTTACAGGCGCGTTATAATTGACATATCATATTTATCAATATGTTGCTAATGTAGAGTAAATGTACACATTTGCACTGGTCCAATAAACATCTTTTAACTGTCCCACAGTTTCTGTAAATTATTAAGGCCATTTGTGACACGTGGCATCACCATAGGATCAGTTAGGTCCAGGTGCAAAGGCCACCTACTTGGAGAAGGAGATGAGAAGAGGGGGGCACAAGCACAGAAGTCAGTGGTAGATGCAAACTCCATTAGGGTACTATCAGAGAAGAACAGTCCAAAATCCAATTTTCCATGCACTGAACGATCAAAGATTCCCACCAATTCAAAGATCTCCAAGGGAGAATGCTTAAAAAGGTTCACAATGCCTATGTGGGCCCTTTGAATAACAAAGTTCAGACAGATATCCGGGTAGGCCTGCCAGCGAACAGTTTTTAGTATTTCACTCAGCCCACAGCTACAGGAAGATTCCATCTCACCAATTATTTACTGTGGTCCCCCTTGATGATCAGCCCCTAACTCGCCTTTATAAAACAAAAGAGGGGTGATAACTGGACAGTTTTGGTGGACACCCTCTCGTTCCACCAAGCACGACCCACAGAGGGAAAGCACCTTCGAAGACAGTTGAAGACCACTGTGTGACTCCAACTTTATCATTGAGGGAGCAACATCTTCCCGGCAAGAGGACCTAGAGCATCACATGGAGGTCTTGGTACAGTGCAGGCCATCAGAAGGTGTTGAGAAAGTGGCAAAGACTGCGGGCTGCGGCAGGTACATGGGTGAGCCAGAGGATCAATGTCAGACCCAGTGAGACCTACATCCATGGGGAGAACTCGAGAATGAGCCAGATGATGAACAGTAAGGCTTGCCCCTCATCCCCCCTGATCCATCCGTAGAGCACAGTGGAACAGATAACCAGGCCTTCATAAAAGAGGAAGCACCCGGGCCAGGATCCAGAAGAACGAAAATATCTGAGGTTGCACCCACTGAATCCAGGGACTGAGGTACTTCTGGTCGACTTGACGGGTTCCTATATTATGCGGGAGGACCCAACCCAGAGCGAACTGTGAGAAGGACCCAGCAGGTCAAAAGCACGATTCAGACCAGAAAGAAATTAATACCCCCAGGGAAAGTCCACTCCAGGTGCAACCCAGAGATAGAAAATGGACCATTCTCCCTGCCGCAAAAGTATCTCTCAAGGGGCCCTACCCGGAGGAGACAGAACGATGAAGGGCAGTCGTCCTACAGCAGCAGCCCAAAGAAGACAACTTGGACTCCCGCCGGGAAAAGTGAAAGCAAGGCAGAGGAAATTCTGTCCCTGGTCTGTGGGAAGAGGATACAAGTCATTTCGAACGAGCCTGTACACAAGTGTTTTTAGGAGCAACAAGGAAGGGGAAGACAAAGGGGAATAAAACAAACTATGTTACTAGGCCTTGTGTCATTCAGATCGTGCAAGGGGAAGGGAGAGGAGAAGTGCCAGGGGGAGGAAAGGGGAGCGTAATAAACAAAGCTCAAATAAATGCTGCCAGGGTGGCCGGCTCCAAGTGAGTGCAAGGAGGCAGGGGACTGTAGGGTTGCAGATGCAGTCTGTAGTGCGCGGTAGCCCCTGAGGCAGAGCATGGGCATGGGGCTACTGGTCGTGAAGGCGCCTGGTGCCCATAAGGTTCAGAGGGAGGCCAGGTAACCAGTTAGTGCAGAAGACAAGAACATCAGCAGGGGAGAAAGAGCGAGAAAGCAGAAGGGAAAATGAAGGACTTGAGTTGCTTCCAGAACCTCAGGTGGTCCTGCACAAGTTTGCGAGAGGCAAAAGGTGCCCCTGTAGTGAAATGAATACCACATGGGAGGGCCAAAAGGAGAACTGCTAAATGACGCTCCCACAATAGACAACTAAATGCCTGGGGTGAAATGCTGGACGAGACCTGAGGGGCCAGTCCAGATTCAGGGGGCGACATTATGGGCCCTGCTAGACTGACAGCAGCTACACCACCATATAACCGTGACTTATCTACGCACGGTCCCCTGCCTGGGAACCACGGGGCAACCTGTGCAATCCATGGGAATAGAGTCACATTACATGACGTTTCCAATCCAATTTGGGGACTAGGATATGAAACCCCAAAGTCCTGTTAATCCAATACAGAATCTTCTAGAGCATCTGGTAATGGGAAGTAGGGTCCCCATTCTCAGGTAATGGATGGAATACTTGTTCCACCAGGATAGTGGCCATAAGGCACCCATCATAACTGTGGGTGAACCAAGCAATCCGGTGCTGTGCCTGTGGGAAGAGGGTGCATATCATAAGTCAGTGATATTCAAAAGTCATGCCGTGCATCCCCTCGACACGCAACACCACCGACTTAAAATAATGATTCTGAGCCCCACCTAGGGGATTCAGAAGGGCCACAGGCCTTTTCAAATATAAGCATCTTAATTCTTTTTTTTTTTTTTTAAAGTGTCTGACCCGCCCAGACATTCTTCAGCCCGCCTCCCCCCACACCCCTCAGTTTGAAGATCACTGCTGTAGGTCAAGTTCCACAGGGAGGGTAGTCGGGAGCAGAAAAGTTGGGGAGCAGAGAACAGCCCAAACAACACCTGGTGAAAGATAGCTAGCATGAAGTGAGGGGGGGCTTTGGAGACAGGGTGGAAGTATGTGACAGGGTCAAGACCATGGCGGGGGGGATGGCCGTTATGGGGAGAGGAGATGGCAGATCCAGAGACCCTTTATTTCTAAATTCATCTTTTATTCTGAAATCATTAAGCAACGACTTAATATTGACCATGAATTATGTTTTTCTATGAAGCTTTGTGATAAATTTCACATTACAGTTCAATACAATGACAATATCACATCAGTCACTGACCAATACAACCCCACTATAACAAAAAGGGACCAGTTCTATTGCTATATTCATCCATTACAAATTGATTTTTATTTTAAACTCTGTTTACTGGTAAGTATGTATTATCATCATACAAGAATCAAAGCTGTAATCTTGTCTTAAAGAGACATGAAATAACCAGAATAAAAAGGAGAGAAAAGGGGAAAAAAAAGGAAACCAGGAACAAAATATCTCGGGGAAGGGTACGTGTGGTTTGGGGACGGTTGGAGTCCAACTGTTGGTCTCAGCTTAATTACAACAGGCCTATATGTCCCAGTGTCAAGCCAGATCCCAGGTGTATCCCACATTAGTTCACATGGCCATGTGAAGGAGCACCGAGGCAATCACAGGGGCCTATCATCAGATGGGCTAAACATTGCACGGATTGAGTTTCAAGCGGTTATGTTCTCAGTGGGATCTCCGGAGGCCCTGTATCAAGTTGTGGTTTGGGCTGCGGCCCATATCTTGAGGTCACTGTGCCAGAGGTAATATTGCGGGCCCACTTTCTGCTTCCATGCCATGGCTATTCTCCTCTTGGCTAAAACAAGCCAGGTCCATGAATTTGACCAGGTGCCATTTTTATCTGGCCTGGGATAAGCGCACAGTCAACATTCCATCAGGGACTACTGATATCCATCGACTACTGCCTTTATACGTGCCAACTCGATCTGGTGTTAAAAGGCCTGCACCTTCATGCAATACCAAAACATTTGTATAATGTCTGCACCATCAGTACTACACCATGGGCAGATAGGCAGCATCACATTTTGCTTCTCTGCTGGGATTCAAGTTCGATCTGTGTAGCAGGTTAAGCCGATTAAGGTGAAATATGGCATTGCGGGAGAAGTTTTTAACAAAGCACACTGCGTTGTCTCATTGAGTATCACTCATTGCCCGGCCAAAATCAGTTTCCCATTGCATTCTCAGTTACGTACCTCTCATATGCTGCATTCAAAAAGGTCCCATACAACCTGGCTACAGGCCACCAGTCATCCTCCAATTCGCACAACAGTGTCAGCAGCCCAGCAGGTTCTGGTACCCCATTCGAATCACACCACTTGTGCTACGCAATCTTCGCTCCCGGTACCTCAGAAATTGACCTTTGGTGGAACCTCTCAGTCTGCGCAAAGTCGTCAAAGTCCCTAAACACCCTGTCCTTATATATATCTCCCCATGAAGTGAGCCCCACCTCATCCCACCTCCTGGACACTGCCAGGTCGTCAACCCCCATACATGAGTCTGCCATCATGTGCACGTCAGGGGAATATGGGTTTTGCAGCTTAGGCACTCATTGTTCTTTCCCACACCTGCTGTACAAGTCTAATCATGAGTGAGGCTTACCCCAGACAGCGTTCCTGGGACCCACATAGCCTCCCTTGAGCACTGCAAGGTGTACCATATATCTCACCAAGTTAGATTTAATTGTCGGTTCAACTGATAGCCAGCCAGCCACACATTGGAGCTGTGCAGCAAGGTAGTAGAGCTCAAGCCATGGAAGCTGCACACCCTGATCCTTGTATGCCATGCATAGGATGGTCAGGGCTATTTTAGGTCTACAATATCCCCTTAGGAAATACCCAACCATGGAATACCCAACCATGGAGTTCAAAAACTGGAAGAAACAAGCCGCAAAAAAACAGTGCACATTGGTGAAATAATATAGCAGACGTGGCAGCATAACCATTTTTACCAGTGCAACGCGGCAATCCACTCCAGAACGTAATGGATCACTTCACTCCATCCACCGCTTTGACTGTGTCACTGGCATGCATACTCTCCGGTGTGTGTATAATGTGTATACCCAAGTACTTAAATGTGTGCACATCCTAGAGCAGTCTAAGGTCCGATAAGACTTGGGTGTCACATTGACGCAGTCCCACCAGGGGAATGGGCATGATTTCTGTCTGCTAAAGGAGATCCCGGGCAATCTAGCAAAATTGTCCAGAACGTCCAGGACTAAAGGCAGATTGTGTTTATTTATTTGTTTATTTATTTGTTTATTTAGTATGGCGCACAAAACCCAGAAGTAACAGGGCGCAACAGAGGGCAGGAAGATAGGATTACATAAAAACTTAGTTGCAGGATAAGGCACACATGAGCAAAGAACAAAAAAAAAAAAGAGGCATAGCATTACATTGCGTGGAGTGTACATATATAAATATAGTTTAACGAATGCTTACATATTTACATATTTAGTGCTGTGCATAGGGGCAGTTTGGTTGCACTTACATATTTACATATTTAAAGCTGTGCATGGCAGTCAGGTTAGAACAACGGCATGGGCAGATGAGATGGTATGGTTAGTCATGAGGATCATTGGCCCGCAATCAGGTGAGGGTGTTTCGCCTGAAGCTATAGTAGGATTGGCCTGTCCTAATGTTGAGTGGGAGGGTGTTCCAGTATTGGGCTGCCAAGACAGGGAAGCTACTGCCGCAGGTTTTCTTTAGTCTGAAATTGGGTACCTGCAGGCAGTAAGAGTTAATCAATCTGGTGGGGCAGGTGGAGGTTTTTTTCTTTACTCTGGATGCGAGATAAGGGGGGGCTGCGTTGTTTAAGCATTTGTAAGTGAGTGATGCCATTTTGAGAGCGATGCGGTCAGATTTTGAGCCATTTGTGTTCTCTCCTTTTGTTGAAGCGGTGTTCCTTAGAGGGTAGGTTGAGGGCTGTCCTGAGAGCGTTATTTTGTAGTGTCTGTAGTTTGTTGGTTATGTATTTGTTGGCTCCTAGGTCCATGGCGTTGCAATAGTCCAGTCTGGATAGTATTAGGGCGTTAGCTATGATGATGCAGGTAGCTTAGGTGAGGAAGGCTCTACTTGCCCTGATTAGCTTGCATTTGTAGGCGGTGGAGGATGCTAGTGAGTTGACTTGTTTTTTTAGTGACATGGTTGTAGCAAGGTGAAAGCCTAGCGTTTTCACTGTTTTGGCCACTGTGATGGTGTTGCCATCAATGTTGAAGGACTTATAGCTGGAACTGAGTTTTTTTAGATTGGTATGGGATCCGAGGAGCAGTATTTCGGTTTTCTCATCATTCAGGCATAAGCCGTGTGTGGCCATCCATGCCTGAATGATGAGATATATTTTGTTTACCAAGGCAGTATCTGTAACGAAGTTGCCCGAAAGGGGTATGAGGATCTGGGTGTCATCTGCATAATTGGTATATGAGACACCCAGTCTGTCCAACTTGTCAAATAGGGGCTTGGTAAAGATGTTGTAGAGCATGGGTGCACAACTGATTTTGACAGAGGGCCGAAAGTACCCTACATGATGGCTATAGTGGGCCGAAAAGTAAATGTGGGTGGGGCAGTAGGCGCAGTGGGGCGTGGCGTCGCAGGAGGCTTTTTCAACCCCTATTTTTTATTAAACACTATGCCCCATAGCCCCCACCCCTCAAGCAAACACTTTGCCCCATGGCTCCCACCCCTCATGCAAACACTATGCCCAAAGACACCCGCCCCACAAGCAAACACTATGCCCCATGCCACCAAGCATGCACCATGCATACATACTCGTACAGACCCCAACCCCCCACCCCTGCATACAAACTAACAAGCATACACCATGCACCCATAAAGACCCCACCCCCAACTCACCATACAAACTCATGCATACACCATACATCCATAAAGACCCGAACCCCCACACCCCCAACTCAGCACACAAACTCACAAGCATACGCCATGCACCCATACAGACCCCACCCCCAACTCACCATACAAACTCACATGCATACACCATGCATCCATACAGACCTGAACCCCCCCTCCCAACTCAGCACACAAACCCACAAGCATACAGCATGCACCCATACAGACCTGAACCCCCCACCCCCAACTCAGCACACAAACCCACAAGCATACACCATGCACCCATACAGACCCGAACCCCCCCCACCCCCAACTCAGCACACAAACCCACAAGCATACGCCATGCACCCATACAGACCTGAACCCCCCACCCCCAACTCGGCACACAAACCCACAAGCATACACCATGCACCCATACAGACCTGAACCCCCCACCCCCAACTCAGCACACAAACCCACAAGCATACACCATGCACCCATACAGACCCGAACCCCCCCCCACCCCCAACTCAGCACACAAACCCACAAGCATACACCATGCATCCATACAGACCCCACCCCCAACTCACCATACAAACTCACAAGCATGCACGCATACAGACCCGGATCTCCCCCACCCCCACATCTCAACATACACTGAATGTGCACACAACATCAACAAACATTCAGGCAGATCCAACCCCCCCCCCCCCCCATCCGCATCTCAACACACAATCCACTTGCACACCAACACATTCAGGCAGACCCGACACCCCCCCCATCCCTGCATCTCAACATACACTGCAGACATACAAATACAAACACATCCATACACATCCGACACCCCCCCCCCCACCCCACCTCCGCATCTCAACATACATACAAAAACAAAAAACACAGTCAGGACGGACCCAAGACAGACAGACACGCACACAAACATACAGCCCCCCCCCCCACCATGTATTTACCCAGACATGCTGTAACACTGGCGAGGCTTCTGGCACTACGGCTGGCGTGGCAAGCAAGGCTGAAATGCCTTCCGGCAGTGCTGGCACTCCATTGGTGTAGCACACACACACTACGAGGCTCGTAGGAGCTGCGTGGTTCGTGTGCACTGAACCAATGACGGCCAGTGTTTTGTCTGGCCCGGAAGACAACAAAGACTTTCCTAATGGAGGGCGGCCGATGCTGCTTGCGGGCCGCCCTCCATTAGGAAAGTCTTCGTTGCTGGCGGGCTGGACAAAACAGCATAGCGGGCCGCAACTGGCCCGCGGGCCGTATGTTGTGCACCCATGTTGTAGAGGGTGGGAGAGACGCAGGAGCCCTGGGGTACCCCACAAGTTATTTTAATGGGGTCTGCTGAGGCTAGGGTAGAGAAGACCCTCATGGTTCGGTTGTCCAAGAATGATTGGATCCAGGCTATGGCCTCTTTCGAGAAGTGGGCAGCTGAGGCCAGGTGTTCGCACAGGACTGCGTGATCCACCAGGTCGAATGCTGCCGACAGGTCGAGGAGGAGCAACATGGAGGTGTTCCCTTTGTCGTTAATCTCATTGATCTGGGTTTTAAGATCGATTAAGGCTGTCTCGGTACCGTGCTGCGGTCTGAAGCCCGATTGGCGGGTGCCTAATAGTTTGTGACTTTCAAGATATTGCTGAATTTGCAGGTATGCTACTCTGTCTATTATCTTTAACAGGAATGGCACTGTGGTGATGGGCCTGTAATTGGTGAGAATAGCAGGATCTAGGGTTTGCTTCTTGAGGAGAGGCAGGACCCAAGATTCTTTGAGGTTACTTGGTATGGTGTTGGAGGAGAAGGATGTGTTGATCAGCTTGGTTATAAAGGGGGCTAGGTCCCTAGCAGCATCCTTGATTATCTGGGGAGGGCAGTTGTCGCCTTTGCAATTAAATGGTTTAAGTGAGGCTATAACTCTTTCTGTTTCTGGGATAGATATTTTGGTGAATCTGAAGAGATTCTGGCCTGGAGGGTTGGTTATTTTGACGTGGTTGCTGTGAGATGCTTCATTGGTGGTGAGGGAGTCTTTTTTCAATGCAATTTTAGTTTGGAGAGTTTTGATTTTATTAGTTAGGGCGTTTTGGACGCTGGTGCACCATACTTTGTCCTTAGTTATATTGTCTGGTGAGGGTATGGGGGATTCTAGATCCCTTAGTATGGCAAATAGTTCTCTGGTGTTGGAGCTAGATTTTTCGATTCTTTCATTGAAGAGATTCTTTTTTGTGAGAATTTCTTTTTTATAGTTATTTGCACAAAGTTTAAGTTGTGATTTGTTCTCTTCTGTAGGAGAATTGCGCCATTGGCTTTCGAGTTTCCTTTTGTGCAATCTAAGTTCTTTCAGATGTGGGGTGAACCAGGTGTTCAGGTGGGCTTGCTTAAGAGGGGCAATGATGTATAGTCCTTTCTTTATGGCATTGTTATAGTTTTCTACTAGACACTCTGGATTTAGGTTATCGGGAAGAGCATTGAGGGTTGGTAATAGTAGTGGTAGGAGATTGTCAGGGGTTATGTTTTTTTTTGCTCTAGTAGGCAGTGGTGGTGCCATGATTTTTTATTTGTTGACTTCTTTATTGAGAGATAAGGAAGTCAATGAGGTGATGGTCTGTCCAGTGTTGGGGAACGGTTTTGGTGATGACGGTGTCGCAGTTCAGAGTGGCGACCCAGTCCAAGGTCCTACCTTTATTGTGGGTTGGGGTAAGCACTCTTTGGATTAGGCCGTGTTCATCTAGCATGTTAGCTATAGCTTGTGCTGGTTTGTCATCAGGGTCGTTTAACCCTAGATTCAAGTCGCCTAGCAATAATATTTGGGTGGTGTCTGTTGGCTAGGAGGCTGGATAGGTCTGCTTCGAATGAGCCAATGGGGCCAGGTGGCCTGTATATTAGATAAATGGTTAAGGTGCGACAGTTGGAGATGGGTAATTTGGCAACTAAGAGTTCGGAGGATTTGAGAGGTGCTTGAGGCAGTGGTTTTAGCTCGAGGTTTGTTTTCGCTATAATGGCTAGGCCACCTCCTCTGTTGTTAGGCCTGTCCATTCTGATTATTTGGTAATTTTCTGGAATGGCTATTGAAAGTGCTGGGCCTACTGCTTCATGCAGCCATGATTCAATGATAGCTAGGAGGTCGAGGTTGATTGAGGATAAGGTGTCAGTTATTTCTGTGGCGTGGGCCACTAGCAATCTAGCGTTGATCAGAGCTCCAGATATAGTGGTAGTATTGGTGTGTCCTGGATTGTTGTAGGGATGAGTTTGGGTTGGGTGGAATTGTAGCAGGGTGTGGTGTGGTTCGGACGGAATTTAGTGTGTTGCAAGGTGGGTCTCTTGTTGTGGTAAATGGGCTCGTAGAGGCGGGGTAGTCTGGCTCGCAGTCTGGTGTTTCTTTCTGGGGTTGGACAGGGTGCACTTTCTGCAGGGTACATGGTTATGGCAGCAATAAAGATGGTAAGGTGTAATAAAAGGTATGAGGAGGTACGGTAGGGTGGCTGTTTGGCTCTTACTAAGGTACATTGTGCGGTTTGGCATGTGCAAATAGACAAAGCGATTCACCTAAAAT
Organism: Ambystoma mexicanum; assembly: GCF_040938575.1. NCBI lineage: Eukaryota > Metazoa > Chordata > Amphibia > Caudata > Ambystomatidae > Ambystoma > Ambystoma mexicanum. The sequence goes on along the minus strand of NC_090922.1, from coordinate 618,688,081 downwards.
CAGAATTCACGCTCAGGCTAAAAATGGCATGTGCAAATGGACAAAGGAGTTCACCTAAAATCAGAAATCACACAAAAATGGCATGTGCAAATGGACAAAGGGGTTCACCTAAATACAGAAATCACGCTAAAAATGGCATGTGCAAATGGACAAAGGGGTTCACCTAAAATCAGAAATCACGCTCAGGCTAAAAATGGCATGTGCAAATGGACAAAGGGGTTCACCTAAATTCAGAAATCACGCTACAAATGGCACGTGCAAATGGACAAAGGGGTTCACCGAAAATCAGACATCATGCTCAAGCTAAAAATGGCATGTGCAAATGGACAAAGGGGTTCACCCAAAATCAGAAATCACGCTCAGGCCAAAAATGGCATGTGCAAATGGACAAAGGGGTTCACCCAAAATCAGAAATCACGCTCAGGCCAAAAATGGCATGTGCAAATGGACAAAGGGGTTCACCTAAATTCAGAAATCACGCTCAGGCTAAAAATGGCATGTGCAAATGGACAAAGGGGTTCACCTAAATTCAGTGTGAGCTTAGAGATCAGAATGATTAGTCAAGAGTGCACATGCAGGAAAAATTACAAGTTGTCACAGTGTTTGGAAGGCAAGGGCAAGTGTACATAGTGAGGGGAGGTTCTGTGTAGATTGGGTCTTTAAGTTACAGGTGCCCAATTATTGTATTAGCATGGGACAGAAGGCACTGGTGGGTTACTCACAGTCTCAATGTGCATGGGCATGGGCATGGGCATGGGGTCTGGCCCTGGGCTCTGGTCCGCTCGGGACGGTCTCAGGACAGTGGCTAGCCTTGCCCTCAGGGCCTTTCAAGGAAGGGCCAGCTCACGCCTGCCGGCTCCCGATAGGCTCGTGAAGTAGGTGCCGGGGCCAATCAGTGGCAGGCATCACTGTGATGGAGGGGCAGAAAATGGTGGCCAGAGTCTGAAAAACGGGCGGCCATCTTTGAAATGCAAAACACCTTGTGTGTTGGAATGGTGGAGGTGTACTGCAGGCATTTAAATCTGCCAGTACATCTCATGTGCAACACGAGCACCTTTCCATTAAAATGCTCGTAATTGCAGAGTTTTCTTTGCTACCGCGCCCAGTGCACCAAGAATAGCCATGCATTTCAAATAAAGGCTGCTGGCAGCATACCTTCGTTTTGGGGTCCCAGCATCCAGAGGGGATCGCTGCCAACTGCTCCTGCAGTGGTTCACAGCTCCTGCTCCAGGATGCAAGTAACTTGGGAGACTGAAGAGGGCTGATTCACTAAGCGTTTCCCAGAAAGCCAGCTCCCGCCTACCTGCTCCCGATTGGCTCCTGCACCTACTCCACGAGCCTATCAGTGGCAGGCATCACTGTGATGGAGGGGCAGAAAATGGTGGCCAGGGTCAGAAAAACGGGCGGCCATCTTTGAAATTCAAAACACCTCGTGTGTTGGAATGGTGGAGGTGTACTGCAGGCATTTAAATCTGCCAGTACATCTCATTTGCAACACGAGCACCTTTCCATTAAAATGCTCGTAATTGCAGAGTTTTCCTGGCTACCGCGCATTGTGCGCTAAGAATAGCCATGCATTTCAAATAAAGGCTCCTCTTGCACAGGTACAAGAGGACAACATCAGCATAGAGGTAGACGACGTGCCTAGATCCTCCCACACTGATTCCAACCTCTGAAAAATCATTCTGCAAAAATACTGCCATTGGCTCGAGCGCCAGTGCGTAAAGCACGGGTGATAGTGGGCAGCCCTGCATAGTTGCTCTCTCTATGCACCAAGTGCCAGACACCTGTTTGCCTGTTCTGACACTTGCTACAGGTTCCTAGTACAGTAACATAACCTACCAGATAAAGCTCTTGACAATCCTAAATCCCTGTAGCGCAGTACACATCCAGTCCCAGTAAACTGTAAACTGAGTCAAATGCTTTGATTGCATCTAAAGATGCTACTGCATACGGAGCATTGTGAGTTAGTCTAATCAACGAGATGTTGCAAGCAATGGAGATTCATTGAGGTGCTATGGCTAGTAACAGAGCCTGTCTGATCCTCATGTATTCAAGTGCCAATAACTCCAAGGCATCCAGCTAGCAGCGCAGTCACAATTGTGACATCCTTATTTAACATCGCCAAGGGTTTATATGATTCGCATAAGTCTGCCTGTTTCCTAGGTTTCAGTATGGGAACTATCATCGTCTCTTGCATGCTTTTTGGTGGCTGGGCCAGTTTGTATGCCTCCTCATACACTTTAGGCGAGACAGGGGTAAGAGTAGTGCTAAATTCTTTATTATTATGTTTGTTTAGTTATAAAAACTTTACAAAGTTACATACATCAACATAATACACTTTTACAAGCATCTAAACATCTAAAAACATATTAAACCTAAGTCACATAATTACACAAGATACACAAATTACTTCTAATATCTCATCCTAAAATCAATCAGCACAGCATGATCACAAAATCTTTCTATTACAAGTTATCTAATGCATCTCTGTTCACCTACACAGTTCACCTGGCCTAAGCCCCGCCCACCTGGTGCCTTCCTGGTTGACGCTCTTTTCCCTACTTAAGAGGCCCTCCAGCCTCTTTTCCTTTGCAGCTGGGGAGCAGGTGAAAGTGGATTTAGGTCACCTGGCCCAAGCACCACGCACCTCCTTAGCCCTGCCTCTTCCTTCCTGCTCTTAACTCTTAGATCGAGGGCATCTCTCGCCCAGGCGTCCAAAGTGAAGGGCAGTCAAAGAAAAGGGCAATTCCTGTTTGAACTTGTTCGGACAAGGAGAATTCAGGTTCCGACCCCCTGCTAAAACAGCAGAGAAGCACGCACCAACATGTGTTTACACCCTCTGTCCCCACAGGCCATACCCACCCTCTCTGGCCGCCCTGTGTTCCCTTGTGCCCCCCTCCCTTTCCTGCACACAGGCGCCTGTCCTGATGCATTCTGGTTTCACCATCACAGTCTTGTGGCCAATGCTGGATTTTACTTTTATGGACTTCATTGATTCACGGTGCATCACCCTTTCTCAACTCTCATGCTGGAATTCCTTTGCATCTTATACTTATGGTGGCCCTGAATCATACTGTTCACATCTTCATCTTGTATCCTGGCTTGCAGTATTATGTGTTACTACTGACTTCTGCAATTGTATTCGCTCTCCCATCTTGCTTCTCCACTCTTTTTGACTGCTTACTCTGTGTTCTCTCCTCCCATCTCCCCGTTTCCAATCTACTCCCCTTACTTTCTTCTATGCACTTACTCTATCAGAATTGTCCCTGGACCTAGTATGATAGTAACCTCATCTGTCACACCCCCCCCCCCACCCCCTTACTGCCCCCCCTCCAGCACTATCTGAAATGTTGTCAGGCCTAGTACGATAGTCGCTTGTTTTGTTCCTCCCCTCCCTTTCTGCACCCCTCTCCCTCACCTTTTGTTTTCCTCCGGCTCTACCAGAAATGTTGTCAGGCCTAGTACGGTAGTCGCCTGTCTGTTTCCATTTCCTTCGCACTCCCCCCTCCCTTCCTTATCTGTTTTATCACTATCTGAAATGTCGTCTGGCCGAGTACGATAGTTAATTTCACATCCTTACTGTTCATGGCCTGTAAGAATGTTGCATTTTCCTTTGTTCCCTCCCTTGCCTTGAAGCGCTTTGAAACACTGTGTATAAGTGCTATATAAATAAACATATCCTATCATATCTTCTCCACTAAACTAAGACAATTCACCTCGTTTGATTTTAGTTACATTTCATTTTCTTGTTAAAACCATACTACATAAGTAAGTGCTCTAGGCATAAAATTCAATAAAATCTAATAAGATCTAATAAAATCTATTTTAACTCACCTAATCATGTCTCACCCTACTACCAACGCTCTTGTGCAAATTATCTACATGCGTCCTACTTTTCCAACTAAATTTTGGCTACTCTTGTTTGGGTTTACTTAATACTTTTTTAATTTGCATCCACAATTGGTACAGGGCTCTATGTACCCTCTGAGTCGGAGTTCAGACAGTATGTCCAAAATGGATCCTTTTTAATGCTGTCATAATAATTTACCAGGTGTCCCATGATTGTCATGTATTCCGTTACTAAAGCAGGACGTTTAGAGAATACAATGGCAGGGTCTCAAGGTTAAGCTTCTTACAAATTCTACAGGTTCTTTCATTCTGAGGTCATTACATTTATGCTCCGGTCAACGCTAACAATGGGAGTTGGTTGGTATGCAGTCTCAGACGAAAAAATCTGACCGCGGGACACAGGCATTTTCTCAGGTATAGTTGGGTCTGTAAGTACTTATGTGTCACTCCAGCAACATACTTGTGATTCTAAGTGCCCATAGTTATTGACCCAGTCCCAAATCTCAATACTTCTCGTTAAGATTTGCTTCAGTATCTCATATGGAAATTTTCTGGATTAATCAGGATGCCAATCTATTGTCTTGAATAATTCCTCTGTTAATTTCTCAAAGCTGTCATTGGAGCCGTTTCTGTTTTCCAATAAACGCAGTAACAAACATTGTGGAGTTGAGTGAATTTTTAAATGCAAGATCCCACGTTTCTTCAGCAGGGCACCTTTCAGCGAGGTCAGACCCAACTCAAGACATATGTATTGTATTGGCGTAGCCGGCATGAGTCTAAGCATCTTTCTCCAAAATTGGCCTACCACGTCTAGCCATGACTGATCTATTGTCAATGCTTCCAGTCCATATAGCATAGTTGGACAGAAACGTTGTTTGTAGAGTTTTAAGATTCCCTCTAATGAAAAACCTGCCGTTTCTCTGGCCAATTTTGCGATTGAGTTAGCACTATCTGAAATGTCGTCCCCACCCCCCAGCATCCAGAGGAACCCTCCATCAGGCCCCCACTCATGTCTCCCATCACCCCCACCCCCAACAGTGCAGGGGCAGCCTCCACCAGGCCCCCACTCATGTCTCCCATCACCCCCACCCCCCAGCAGTGCAGGGGCAACCTCCACCATTATTATCTACTATATGTTTATATGTATACAATTCCCATCCACCTGACATTCCAGGTCAACACCCCAATCGTTGCCATTCAAGCAGCGTGTAGTCCTTGCAACCATCCATACCACACAAACAGGGCATCAGGAACCCTTCACCCTAAAGCCGGTGGCCATCATCCATCTATAGGTTCCCTGTTCATTGAGCTTCTGTCCCTCCCTCTCCCCTGCCATACCACGTTCCTACATCGCCGACCAAATGCCACAATATCACAGATGCCTACAACTGAACATAACAGCAAATACAAACCAATCCTTAAAGTGCAATCACCCCAAACAGTGAGGCAGTAAACAAAGATTAACAGCATAATGCTGTTGAAGCCTATCCACTCCCATAAAACGAGACATCGCCATAGGGGTGTCTGGCAAAGGCTACCAGGAGCTGGAACCAACTGTAGCTGATGATCTGGGGGTGTCCGTTGTGCCACGCAGTGGGGGGTAGCGCTGTGCTCGCACTGCAATGTACATCCGTAGTCAGCAGTGGTATGTGTATACATCGTGTAGCAGGCAGCTTACAGCAGCAGGGATCCAAAGATCAATAGACTCCAGGGCTCTTCATGCCGTTGTGGTCCATCCACAAGGTTGCGTCCTCAGGAGACTAAAAATAAATTGCCTTTCCTTTATAAAGCACTTTAAGTTTGGCTGGGCAAATGAGCATATATTTGAAGCACAGTCTGCAAAGCAGCTCCTTTGTCGGGACAAATATATTTCTCTTTTTCTGGACCAGAGGCGTATAGGGTTAGGCAGAAACCTGTGCAGTTCCCTCTGGGACCACTGCAAAAGATTTAAGACTACAGGTGGTTGGCAGTAAACCCAATTGGTAGCAGTCTGTACCACCCAGATTTACCTGGTAGTTGTGGCTGAGCAGTCAGACTTCTCTCAAGAAGAGTTAGGCAGTATACAGAGTTTTCACAATAGGTCAAAAGAACACAGTAGAACAAGCAAACACTGACCAGAGCTTGGTGTAAAAGAGATATAAATTATTATTTAAAAACACATCCAGTTAAACACACTGGCACTAATATCAAGCAGTTCAAAAACACGGTCACTAAAAGATATACACTCCCTTCAACGATTAGTTAGACAAGTCTTAAGTAAAGCAACACTTATTTTCAGACAGCGGTGAGCGCTTAACGAAGATGGCACTCTAATCACTCTAATCTAATCGACCCATCCCACTGGAGCACCTGCCGGGACTTATTCAGACTCCACACTGGGCTGTATATTACATGGTCCTTGCACCCAGCAACCTTTCGGTTCACCCGTGGAACCTCACTGCAAGTACTCAGTACCTGCTTAACATCACTCACCCTAGACATAATCCAATGTACTGTAACTGTGCCTCATAGTAATGCCACGCTCAGCTAAATACCCTCTCCTGGCGGCATATATGTAGTATTGGGACTATCAATCTTAGGTGCCCCCTGGCACATATGCACCTGTGGCACAGCAGTAATCGACATATAGAGTGCAAAAAACTCTGCTCACTGTTGGACTGTCTATTTAAAAGCTGCCATTAGACTGCCTACCGAGCACACTGTATTCAGATTGCTTGAAACTGTCTTGATTAATGGTCACATTAGTGTTTTGCATTCACAGTCCCCTGGCTTTTGCCTGACTGCTTCCACTATTGCATTTAGAGTGCCCTCCAATTAACTGCATTTAGATTGCCACCACCTGCTCGACTTTTGGCCACTCCAGCAATCACAATAGCAACCTGTACGTAGAGTATCCCAGACTTTGCTTGCCAAATCTAGGTCCTCTCTTCTGTATCCTCTCTAGTCACTGCTAAATTTGACAATTTGATAGAAAATGCTATTTAGTGTGGAAATGTCTCAACTGTCCACCTGATTTTGAATTTAGGTGCATCTCTGCCCCACTTGGCCAATGCAATTTAGTGTGTTTCAGCTGACTACCTGATTTTGAATTTAGGTCATTCTCTGCCCCACTTAGTCAATCCAATTTAGTGTGTTTCAACTGTATACTTAATTTATGATTTTAGGTGAATCTCTGCCCCACTCAGTCAACACAATCCAGTGTGACATTAGATACCTTATGACTCTCATACTTATTTGAAGCCCCTCCACACCCAATATATGCAATCCAAGGTGATTCCTGACGCCCTTGTGATTCGGAAGTCTACTGCCCAGCCCTACCGTCCAGGAACCTAACCACTCAGGAACCAACTGATACTAGACATGCCCACTGTTCTCATCTCCTTCCACCAAAATGTACCTAACGGGTATATATTCAGTACTGCTGAGAGTCATCCTCCACCTTATCCACGCATCTAGCCATCTCAGCACCCCCCCCCGGGCCAAACGAGCACGATTACCACCTCACCCCCCACCATGTACCTCTCTACACCGTGCAACCACTCTGCTAGAAATTCCAAACTACGCGCCAGACTCCCCAAAATATATGAACCTAGAGCTAGGGATACTACCCATACCAAACCATCAAATTTGCCCCAGACTTACAGCATGGCTATCCCCACCAACAACTGCACAGACCTACCTAAGCCCACCCAAACCAACACTAAGACCAAACACAAGACTCGATCTTCAACCCCCACTCCTACTACTAGAAAACCTGCCACTACACCTTTAAAAGGTGCTCTAATCAATGCGAGATCTGTCGTAGCCCACGCGACAGACATAGCAGACCTCATCCTAACGGAAGAACTAGACTTCTTAGCCATCTCTGAGACCTGGCTTCATGCAGCAGCTGGCCCAGCCCTTACGCTTGCCATCCCTGAGAACTTCTCCAGCCTCCGAGCAGACAGAACAGATTCCAGAGGCGGTGGCCTAGCTATAATTGCCAAAACCCACCTCAATCTCAAACCTGACACCACTGATCACTACTCATGTGAACTTCTCACAACCAAACTCCCCACCACTAACTCCCAAACCATCACCATCCACCTACTATACAGACCCCCGGGGCCCCTAGGCTCCTTTGAGGAAAACCTCAATTCCATCCTCTCTAACCTAAAAAATACCTCCCAATGCCTCCTCTTAGGAGACTTTAACCTTGGCTACAATGACTCTAAAGACACCCAAGCATCCGGCATTAATAACTCAGTCAGAACTAGGCTTCACCCAAAGAGTGTCTACCCCTACTCATAACAAAGGGAAAACCCTTGATTGGATAGCAAACCACAACTGCGTGATTTCCATCACTGCCATCACCCCGCAACCTTGGTCAGACCACCACCTCCTCTCCTTCACACTTGAAGCGTCCAGCCCAATCGCTAACAATTCCCTAGCCACATCCATCCCGACTAGAAGCAAGAAAAATATAACTGCGGAAAAACTTATCCCGCTCATTCTACCTACATTGAACCAACACCCAGCCAACTCAAACCCCCACCATCTTGTTGAAAGCTACAACAATAGCATGCGCCTAGCCTTAGATGCTATCGCACCACTAAAACTGAGAAAACCCAAGCCGATAAATTACTTGAATACCTGGTTCACGGCCCATCTAAAAGCCCTTAGATTAGAGAAACGCAAAAAGGAACACATTTGGAGACAAGCTCCCACAGACAACAAGCTGATCCTCAACAAAATAACTTCTACCTACAAAAAAGAAATCCTCCTCGCCAAACAAGAATCTTACAACCTGAGAATACTACATGCAAAATCCAGCACTAAAGAATTGTTTACCATATTAAAAGAGCTAGAGACACCCATCCCAGCCCCAGACACCTGTAAGAAAGACAAACAATGGTGCACCAGCATCCAAAATGCCCTTTCCAACAAAGTTGCAGGCCTCCAAATCAAAATTAACAACAAGAAAGAGACCGTATCCAACTCCAAACCTAACAACACCCCCACACGTACCAGCCTTGAACACCCTCCCCCCAACCCCCTCACTCGCTTCAGCTTCTCCAAAGTTTCCACGCTAGAAGTGGAAAAAATCATACTCGGCCTCAATCCTTCTAATTGCCAAGGCGACCTATGCCCACCTCAAATCATCAAAGACGCAGCCAGAGACCATTCATTACCAAACTCATCAACGCCTCCAGGTACTATCCCCAATAACCTCAAAGAATCCTGGGTCCTCCCCCTACTAAAAAAAACCCACACTCGACTTAGCCGTGCCCACTAACTACAGACCCATCACCACCGTCCCCTTCCTACTAAAAATCCTCGACAAGACAGCCTATCTGCAAATTCAAAAATTCCTTGAACAAAACCATCTCCTAGGAGTCCGGCAATCAGGATTTAGACCCCAACACGGCACAGAAACTGCACTCATTGACCTCAAGGCCCAAAACGACACCCTGAGAGATAATGAAAAAACTGCCCTATTGCTCCTCTTAGACCTCTCGGCAGCTTTCGATCTTGTTGATCATAAAATCCTATGTAGCCACCTAGACTCTGCTGCCCACTTCTCCCACTTCTGGATCAAATCATTCCTGAGCAATAGATCCATGCGCGTGTTTTCCACCACGGCCTCCGCTGACCCCATCCCCATTACATGTGGGGTCCCTCAGGGGTCATGTGTCTGCCCCACACTGTACAATGTGTTCACTAAGCCCCTATTTGATGATTGACGGTCTGGGTATCACCTACATTAACAATGCTGATGATACCCAGATCCTCATCCCGCTGACGGGAGATTACAACAAGGATTTGGCCTTGGTGAACCAGGTGTACCTCATCATTCAGGCATGGATGGCCTCCCATAGCCTATGCCTGAATGACGACAAGACCTAACTCATCATCCTGGGATCAGCCACAAAGCTAAACAAACTGGACCTCAACTACTCCAGCTTCACCATAGACGGCAACTCTATAAAAGGTAGCTAAGGAAGTGAAAACCCTTGCCATGTACCTCGATTCCACCCACTCCTTCCATAAACAGGTCAGCTCCATGGCCTCCACCACAGCCTACACTTGCAAGCTTATACGCTCTGCCAAACCCTTCCTCTCTACCCAAAGCTGCATTACTCTAGCCAGAGCCCTCATACTTTCAAAACTGGACTATTTTAACTCCCTCTATGTAGGTGCTAACAAACAGGTTACCAATAAAATCCAAATCCTACAGAACAATGCTCTCAGAGCAGCGCTTAGCGTCCCTAAAAGAGAACACATCTCGAATATTAGGAGAACTCATAACTGGCTCACCACCTCGGACAAAATCCTGCTTAAGGTAGCCTCCCTAACCCACAAATGCCTTAACAATGCAGCCCCCCACTATCTAGCTGACAGAATAACCAGATACACGCCCAACAGACACACCAGAAATAGCAATGCTAACCTACTCGCTGTTCCCAGATTCAAGCTAACGAAAATGGGCAGTAATAGCTTCCAGGTGAAAGCAGCCCAACACTGGAACACACTACCACCCTCCGTTAGAGCACTACAAACCTACCACCAATTTAGGCGTAACTAAATCCAGTGGCTAAAGAACAAAGACCAATAACCGACACCTTTGTAACTACTGAAAATGTTCTTTTTCAATGTGTAACTCTTTCGTAATTGCACTTCACTGTCTCCTTGTAACTGCATCTCCCCACTGCATCCTTTGTATAAAAATGTAAATAATGTACAGCACTAACTAAACTGAGAATATACTTGTAATGCTTGCGCCCTCATACCTTCTGGTCCGGTGCGCCATATAAATAAACAAATCGGTTTAAAAGAGAGAGAAAGGCAGAGCAAGGATAGAAACAGATCCCAACCCTTTCGGCAGAACACAGTATGAGAAGAAGGCAGGTTAAAACCGTAAAGTCAACAAGGCCGGACCCACTTTAAGAGGCTCCGGTCAAAATGTGTCCAAGGTCACACGGTTCAAAGTGCCCAAAAGTCTTGCAATAAGTTCAGAAAGAGTTGGACCAAAAAGAAAGGGACCAGTTAGATGGTCAAGGCGGCCAGCCCAGTCCAGAAGGTTAAGGGATTATTGTTACCTTGTAGCAATCTTTAGAAAGGGAGGCCTGGCGGACACAGTACCTTAAAATGGTGATAACGCTCCAGCGGGGGCAGTTGTTCCTGGCAGCGGGTGCAAGTCGGTGCTTTGTCCGGAGGAAGAGAGGATCTCGTCGGGGAGGAAAGCAGGGGTCCGCTGCACTGCCAGGGACGAAACCAGCCTCAGAGTTCTCAATTAAAAGGAGCAGTCCTTTTATTCGCGGTCCAGTGGTAAGTGGCTATCTGGTTGCCGGGATGCTTGGCACAGGCAATTCGACCACAAGACGTCCTGGGATGCGAGAAAGGAAGGTAAACTGGTTGTGCCCACCAGTCAGGGGAAGAAGACTCTCCAGCCGGGAGATCTCCTCTGTTGTTGGGAAGTGGCGAGTCGGTTCAGCAGGGATCCACCGGTGGCTCAGCTTCTCATTCGTCGGATTTTCAGGTCCTGTGGCGACTTCTGAAGTTCCAGTCCCAAAAGCCCTGCTTTTATGCAGCACACCCCCATTCACTCAGCCTAGCATCAATCAAACATGCTAAGTGGTGAGCCGGCCGGCTCACCACTTGGGCCAATCACACAAGAGTGTGACTTGAGTTACCAAGGTAACTCAGTCCAGGGTGCCTAAACCCCCTCCCACACCCCCTGTGGTACCCAGACAGAGTGGCACCACTTTTGGAGGCTTCTGTGGAGAAGCCCGCCAAAAAGTGGAACAAAGGGCTCGACCTTTGGTTTGGAGTTACAGAGGCGAACACAAACGCCATTTAAAAACCGAGTTCTGGCAGAAAATACCAACCGGTAAATTAATATTAAATAAATAAACCAGCGGTATGTTAGAGGCTATGTTAAAAAATATTAGCCTTGAACAATGGGAAAATCCCATAGAGATATATTTGCGGTTGAATATAAAAAGTAGTATCCACTGCCACCATCCAAAACTCGACGAGGGGGGACGGGACAGTGCCCCCTCGAATAACAGACCCAGGGGCAATCGAATTGCCCCGACCAGTACATCCACAATATGATGGTTTGTACTGGTTCTGTTAGTAATTTGGGACTAGTAAAGCCAATGGTGACTTTACATGCCCTGGGAGACAGTAGTCAGTCCCAGGGTATGGAGTCTATGGTGGGGGGTCACTATGACACCCCGGTGTTACTGCACGGAGGATGCGGTGTAACACACATAGAAAAAACATATGAGACCCTATGGAGTAAAAGAACCCATAGCCCATGAAACACATTAACATTCAAAGGAACACCACAAATCATGTTCAAGAGTGGGAGAAAAAGAGTCTCACTTTTGGCAGGAGAGAAAAAACAAACTCCAGTAATTCAGCAAAGCTGCTGGGGGACTCACTAGGTTAGGAAATTCAGCCTAAACAGAGAATTCTCCCTAACATATAGTCGGGGAAGATTGCAATTGTCGAATCACCTAGTCATATGGAGGCTCCTTCTCTGGAGAATTGCAGGATCACCTCCCTATCTCTAAAATAAAAGACCCTTACAAAGATGGGTCTCGGATTGGCACCTGCTGTGGCCTTCTCTGCAGCGAACAATTGTAAATTCCTGGGACAATCTCCCGGGCCAACTTACTGTAGGATCAGGTTCTATATATAGGGGGTCGGATGTGAAGGCATCATTAAGCAAGATACAGACAACAGATTCACAGTTCAAAACTGATTTATTAAATTTATTAAAGTTAATGTCAGGATGGTGAAAGGCCTAACTTGCCCTATGCTAAGGTGGGATTTTCCTACCTGAACGAAACTAAGGAAAGTCAGAGCCCAAGAGTTCAACTTAAAAGTCTGTGTCCAAGACCAAAGCTTGCCCTCACAACTAAATCTAAACAACGTGTAGGGATGTCAATAATCAAAGAAATAGTAAACAACAAAGTTCTGAGTTTCTTCCAGCTCTTAGCTTCCTTATCAGCTCCACTTCCCCAAGATCAAGAAAGTTCACACAAGTTTCAGAATTACCTCTCTACAACTCAAGGTAATACAGTTCCACACAATCCTTGGGGTCCCTTCCCCAAGCTCCGAGCTGCACAGTTCAAAGAAAAATGGCCATGGGTCTTCATTCCAAGACAACAGATGTAATGCCTCACGTCTCAGGACTCCCTTCCCCAAGCCTTAAGCTCTGCAAGTTATATTTAGGTCAGTCTTTCAAACAAAAAATTAAACACACCTCAAGGTCAGCTTGACCCTCTTCCTGAATTGCCTCATCCATTCACTGGCAATGCCCTTTCTTGATTTATTCCACAATGTCTTTTCGTTCTCACAGCTCAGGGCTCATTGGTCTAGGCGCAGTGGTCCGACCACACGGTCCACCCATCACAGGTGGTACAACCAGGGCCCCCTCTCTTTGTTGACCTCTTGGCTTTATGGATAATAGTTACACTTCTCTAGCTGCTCCTCAGTAGCCTCCTGTCTCTGCCAGAGTATGTCACACACCTCTTGCTAGCTCTTGCTAGTCTTTGGCCATACCACACTGCATTAGTTTGTAAAGTTCACTTTGTGGGGGGATTCCAAGATGGCCGTCGGACCGCGAGGACGCACCCCTCAGGTCCTCCGTACGGGCAGATGGAGCCAAAAGCAGCTTGCAATTGAGGAGAACTACATAAAACCACACCTTTCCATGGCAAACCCACCGAGGAGACAGAAGTAACACAAAGCCCGTGACAACAGTGATCTCTGGAGCCCAGTTGGAAGCCTGAACACACGCGCGCCTCCCAGGGCGTGTAGCATTGGTGGAGGGGAGGGGGAGGTGACAGATCGTCCGACCGTCTGAACTCTCCAAGAAAGTGGAGAAGCAGAGGTGGGGGGCTCCGATCCGATACCTCCACCCCCCCGCACTGGCATAAGAGAAGGAAGGGGAAACCCTGCAGGAGCTAATCAGAGCCGTGAACCAGCTGGTGGGACACTACGCGAACACTGCGCCAGAGCTGGCCATCACAAGCCGAACTGCCCCGGCGGTGGGCAGGACGTCCTGCCCTTCTCCTTTGCGGGTCACTGGAGGTCCCCCGGGGGATGCGACTGACTTAAGCAGTGCCTGACTGCACGGGAGGAGGGGACTGTGAAGCCTTCCCCGAGAGGAACATGCAGAGAGCAGGAGCTGGCCGCCTGCTGGGGTAAGGAGACTCTGCCGCCCCCCTCCAACCCCCACGGTCCAGCAGAGCCCAAAGCTACCTACAACCACTGCATACCGACCCTGGGTTGGGCACAAACCACCCTGAATGAAGCAGGGGGGGGGGGGGCACGGGCTATCACCAGAACAGAGCCCGACAGACCATACAATTCCGTGGGCCTGCTCAGCCCCGCACACAGGGAAAGGGAGCAACAGCAATACACGCCTACAATAAAGCAACGCGTAGAGGAGGCCCCAGCTCGGACTGAGGCCCAAACACCAGCCTGCATCAAGGTGAAGAAAGCGAGAAATACATTCGCCATCGATGGGAAGTTGAACACACGTCTGAACGGTAAGGAGTCTTTAGACATAGCCCCCACAAGCCTAAGGGACCCAGATCGGTGACTCTAAAAGAGCACTCTAAAGGCAAAATAATTGCAAGGGTGCAACAGGCACCAATCCGACACACACACTATCACACAGCGTTCCACAGAAGGAACGGTGGTACTGGTTCTGCCCAGAAGCCAACGAGCCCAGAACAACACCGCAGCCCCAAAAAGCACCTCCCCCACGGGCACAGAGCCCCGCAGAATGCAGCCTAACCTGTAAAGGACGAACACAGTGGCAGAGTGCAACAAAGCCTAACGCGCAGGCCCGGACCCACCGCGCTGTGCCCCGGCGGAGGAGTAGAAGGAAAGAACTGCCAGGAAGAGCTGACCGTGCACAACCCATTGACTGAAGCACTTAGAAAGCACAGAGTCCTGGAAAGAGCCGAGTCCCAGAGATGAGTGGTCACTGGACTGGCACCCCAAGAGGTGCATACACTTAAAATAGTGATACAGGAGCAGGATCCCTAGAACGCACCGGCATAGCTAGCGAAACTGTATCAATCCGGCCCACACTCGGGCAGGGGACATCGCTGGACAAGCGCCAACAGCAGCATCACCCACACGCAGGCCACATCCTAAGCACTCTCTCAGGGAAACCCTGGAATTCAGGGTAAAAGGATCAAGGCGCAAGGGGGTGGCCTAGTTCCTGGAGCTACAACATCAAACCGAGCCCAGAGGATAAAAGAGGCGGAACAAAGCCGGGCACACCTAAGCACAAAGAACCCCGTACTTCTAGGCTATAGAAGGGTGCGCTCAGTGCCCCTACCTCACAGACTGGAGTAATCCCAGTGCGGACAAGGGCTTGAACAGAGACCGATTGACACAAAGAAGACAACAGACAATACAGAGGGGTAAGGAGCTCTCGGTAAAGGAAAAGAAGAACTGCCATCAGTTCACACCTAAGAGAATACCCAGCAAATGACTGGACCCACGTGAGACACCGTAGAGGCCGCCCAGACGAATAGGCCAGAGGGAACCCTGATGCCAGGGGCCAGACCGAGAAACGCCCCAGCGAAAGCCAAGACCCCTGCCAAGCGTCAAGTAGGGCAGCTAGAGAAGTGTTGGAGGCAAACGCAAGACGATACCCCGATACCCATAGTACCACAAGAGCCGATTGCCCTTGAAACTACAATACCACGCCCACAATTGCCACAATGAAAGAATGGTTGTTGAACTGCCTAAAAGGGATGGAGGCTAGGATGACGAGCACATTCCAAAACCAAATGGCCCAAATGAAAGAACGGAAATCCACCTTACAGGAAATGAGGAAAGAAATAGACAACCTGGGGCAGAGAGTGGACGTAGTAGAGAAGGATCTATCAAGTATGGCAGAAGAAACAAAGCAAAGCAGTGTCTTACTAGACCAGGTGACCAGAGCAACGAACAACCTAGAACTCCAGGCCGAAGACATCGAAAACCACTCACGTAGGTCCAACATCAGGGTCAAGGGGTTGCCCGAATCGGTAACACACAGTGATCTGAGGGACACTATGCAGCAGTGTTTCAGTAGCCTCTTGAAAGACTCAAGCCGAAAAGATTGGATTTGATAGAAACTTAGGGCAAGACCGAGATATGTACTAATCACTCTCACATCCTACTGCCTGAAAGAAGACATGCTGCGAGCAGTGAGGACACACAAACGGACCCAACAATCAACGGATGTCGGATACAGCTCTATCAGGATCTGGCCCTTGTGACACTCCACAAAAGAAGGTTAATGCAGCCAATCACAAAAGCGCTGCAAGCAAAACAAGTATCGTATAGATGGGTCTACCCATTTGGGCTGTCCTTCACTTGGGAAGGAAAGCCGAGAAGAATAGGCACTTGTGAGCAGGGGCTTTCAATACTACAGATAAGGTAGACCAAAACCAGATCGAAAGCAGACCACAATCTAACTGCTTCTAGCCCAGACAACCTATGGGAAGGGTCTACGCAGCGGAGGAGGAGGAGACCAGGAAGGGGAAACTAGGTTAACAGGCCCTATCAAACATCTGGAAGGTCAGATGGAAAGGCGGAACATGAAGGGCATCCTCCGGGATAACAACTGTTCTAATGAAAGTGATCTGCTGAGCCGAGCCTGCAAGTGAATCATAAATGTGCCTGTATGGAGGAAAGAGGGCACCACATCTGGGAATCCAAATCAGGATATCAGCAGATCCTGGAAAAATGGAAACACTAACGAGTACGTGGTCCAACACCCAGGTAACACACCAGGGGGGGATTCGTATGAACTCCGGCCACGAGCCAGCTCAGGGGGTAAGAGGACAGGAGGGAGGGATCAGGGAGGGGGGAGGGGAATGCAAAACAACAATGGAAGTAGGAACTGGCCCAGAGTCCAGGAGAGGAAGGAGAGACTCAGAGCAAGGAAGGCAGGAGTTTTAAGGATTAAACTAAACATAAAGCAGGCCTCCAAGACAATGGCAGAAGCAACAATAATTTCCCTTAATGTGCAACTCACCTGTGAAATGCTGTGCGATCCTGGGTAGATTAGTGGCAATGCTGTTGGAATTGAAATGATATTATGCCTCCTATCGCAGTATTTGAATGTGTATTGGCCTACGCCAAGTTGTCTAAAATATCATGTAAATAGACTCCGCGGCAAGGTTTTGACCTTAACGAAAAGCTATGTAAGTCGCCATCTTGGATTTAGCCGCCATTTTAGGTTCTCTTGTAAAGTGGAAGTCACCCTGAACATCAAAATGGAGGCCGAATGACATTCTGAGTGAGATTCTGGCCGTTGTGACCTCCACACACACGAAATAATTAATATGCCTGCAGGCCACTTGTCGGGGTTGTGAACTGAGACCTTGTCCTATCCCTGACCTATGTGTAAATGAACTGTATCAGCGGAACTGATCAAAATGCATACATTATGGGATTGACCTGGCAAGGAACCCTAGGCCTGGTCCCAAGAATGGTTAACCCGCGAAGGGGTTGGCCAAGGGCTGAATAAAGGATATAAAAGCTCAAGTATTCCAATGTACGGTCTCTCTACTAATGCATCGAACCCTCGTTGAAGTTTGTTACGTTACTCTGAGAGACGAATAGCTATCCGTTTGTCAATTCACTTTGGTAACTGTTGTAGCTTTTAAATAAAGCACTTTGTATGTCCTTTGTAACCTGTGTTGGTGTGTTTCCTTTGGGCTTCCCAGCCTCATATCAATTTTTATGTTTTCACAATGAAAGCAGCGATAGTGATCTTACAGGAGACCCATCTTCTTCCACAGGAGGAGAAAAGAATGACATAAAACATTCCCCCAACAATACTTTGCCTCTAGTGGCAAAAAGTCAAAGGGGGCACCCATACTGATCAATCACGACCTGGGGTTCAAGAAATCACATCTGATCAAAGATAGGGAAGGGAGGTACCTGGGGATCAAGGGCACAATAAATAAAGGGTCAAATCTATACAATACTAGCACTATACGTCCCCAATGAAAAACAAGACATATTACAGTGATACTGAAGAAGTTGGGGGGCTGGTGCGAAGGCCAACTAATAATAGGCAGAGATTTTAATTGTGTTATGGACCCGAGCCTTGACAAAACACTACCACCCAGGAAAGCCGACCAGAGAAATAGACAAGCGCTGGGCAAACTCTTCAGGGAGTTGGGGGTGATAAAACGTGGCGATTCTTCCAAGAAGAAAACAGAAAACAGAGAATACATGCATTATTCGGCAGTACATAAAAGATACTCCAAAATAGATATGGTGCTGGTATCTGCATCCTTAATCCCCCAAGTAACGAAGGTGGAAATAGGAACTACATATCTCTCAGACCACGCACCTTTGTTGATCAATATAGAGGTAGGGGGGCGGGGAGTAGAGGTCGACCCAATTGGAGATTAACCTAGATTATACTAAGAGACATAGCACGCTGGACACACATGGGGGATATCATTTTCTCTCAAATATTTATGGTAACAGGGAGACCGACGGGAGGGTGCTCTGGGACGTGGGAAAAGCGGTGGCACGGGGGAATTTATCTCGCAGGCATCAGCATATCTGTAACGCTTACCCCTGGTCCGGTCTGTCGGCGAACTCTGGTCCGGTCTGTGAATGCCTTCTGTTGATGCCCAAAACGCTCCCTCCGCTGCTCTGCTTGCTGCAGGTGAACTCACCCAGCAGTCAGAGGGGCAGGAGTGATCTGGAGGTACAGGAATCAGGATCGACGATCACCTTTATGTTGCGCCTCCGAGGCGTATTGCACCAAGTGTCTTAGTTTCTTTACAGCCCGGTTTCCTCACAGGGCTGCTAACAGCCAAGCTCAGTTCCTATCACTGAGCTCTGTAGTTCCCCGGTACTCTCCCCTCCAGTTCCTTCACTGGGGCGTGGTGGTTCCAGTTGCTCCACTGGTGAAATGGGCGCCCAGACCTGCTGCGACCCCTTATTTGCCGCCTGTAATATTATTGTTCTTAGTACTAAGTAAGGTTCTTGTTTTTTGCTTCAGCGCTGCTTAGTTCTGCACCCCGATGGCAAAGAGGCGTAGATGAAGACGGTGCTGCTGCTGGTTCAGGTAAGTGTCACGAGGGTGGCGGGTGGGTTAATGACACGACCGCCACTTACTGTAGGTCTTCTTTTCAGGTGAGAGGGATGCAGAACTCTGTTGCACGGGTGGAATCCAGCAAGCGCTGCGGAGCGGGATGTAGAACTCTGTCGTGTAGGTAGAACCAGCAGGCGAGTTGCAGAAGAAGTCAGAAGAGTCCCACGATCCAGATTCAGGTAAGGACTCGACTCGCGTAGTGAAGACTCAGCTGTTCTGAGAGATGCCTTGACACGTAGTGCTGATAGAAATCCAGAATCTTGATCCGTCGTGCAGAATAAAGCAGGACTGTGACAGGCAAGCGTCACACTGGCAGCCAAAGAAAACGCTAAGCACTGGGTGTGGCCCGGGGCGGGGTTTATATAGCCCTGGGCCCTCCCAGAACCACTAGACCACCATGGAAACCAACACGGTGGCCCTCTAGGGGCCATGTTGAATACCACTGTTGGGTTCAGCCTGGGGGCCATCTTGGAAGGGGCCAAAGGCCTACAAAAGGATATGCCTGCGCCACATAGCCAGTTTCTCAGCCCAGGTGCTTCTCTGAGTCCGAGGGGGCCCTGGAATCATGACAGCACTCGCCCCTCAAGGCCCCCCCCCAAGGAGAGCCACTCCCGGGCCAGGTCGTTCTGGATGTTCTTTATGGTAACGAGCCACCAGGCGAGGTGCATGCAGATGTTCCACTGGTTGCCAGGTCCGGTCCAGTACTCCATAGCTCTTCCAGTCCACCAGGTAGTCAAGTTTCCCGCGGATGATTTTAGAATCCAGAATTCTTCTGACCTCGTATTCAGCTTCTCCCTGCACTATTATAGCCGGAGGCCTTTCAAGAGTGTCTCAGGTTCCTGGATGGACTGGTTTCAACAATGATACATGAAATACTGGATGTATACGAAGCATAGGTGGTAAATCCAGTTCCATGGCCACAGGGTTAACAATGATCTTTATCGTGTATGGACCAATGTACTTCGGGTGAAATTTCCTGGGTCCCTTTAGCATGTGCTTTGTAGACAGCAATACCTTGTCTCCAATCTGGTACTGGGGTTCAGGTGTTATTTTCCCATCTGCAAAGCGTTTCTGTTTTGTTTTAGCTTCCTGAAGAGCTTGCTTACCCCTTTTTAGGGTTTCTTTAATGTTGGAATGCAGGGTATTTACGGCTGGCGGGTCCAAAGCCTCTGGTGGATCCAAGGTTGAAGTTTGTGGGTCCCGCCCATATAGGAAAAGAAAAGGTGACATGTTGGTGGAACTGTGGATTGTGTTGTTATAAGCATATTCTGCTGCCCATAGTAACTCCTTCCAGTTCTGATCTCTTTGGGCAAGCATGCACCATAGGTACTGTTCGAGTGATTGATTTGTCCTTTCAGTCTGTCCATCGGTCTGTGGATGGTGGCTAGTGGATAGACAGACTTCAATCTGAGCCTTAGCACAGCAAGCTCTCCAAAACTTGGATACGAACTGGCTCCCTCGGTCCGAAATTACTACAGAAGGAAATCCGTGTGCTCTAACAATGTTGGATAGGAAGACTTGAGCTAACTGTCCTGCATTAGGTATTCCTTTCAGGGCAATGAAGTGTGCCATTTTCGTCACAAGATCTACTACGACTAATATGGTATTGTAACCTCCACAAGAAGGCAGGTCTGTGATGAAATCTAAAGATAGCGTGTGCCATGGAGTCGGTGGAATCGTTAACGGGCGAAGCAATCCTTGAGGCTTGGTTCTGGATGCCTTGTTCCTGGCACAAATGTCGCAAGACTTTACATGTTGCACAATGGGCCTCATTACGACCCAGGCGTTGGACCATGGTGCTAATAGCACCATGGTCCATGCTGGTAACTTACCGACTCCGCCATGGTGGAATGGGGAATTACCACCCCATTCCGAGGTTGGCGGGGCGGTAATTTCCCATGCCGCCATTGCCCTTCCCCATTCCCATTTTTGGCCCATAGGGCTCAATGGGAATGGGGAAGGCGCCAATTACTGTACCGTAAATTACGGTGCCGTAATTAGCTCCTAGGTCCCTTTGCGGGTTGGTTTTTTACCGCCTGCTAAAAGCAGGCGTTAAAGTGCAATCCGCAAAGGGACCTCGTAATCAGGCATTAAGGGTTTAACGGCGACGACACCTTTTACGGCGCCGTTAACCATTTAACGCCTGGGTTGTAATGAGGCCCAATGTCTTTCCGCCAGGTTGGCCACCAGAAATGTCGTTGAATCCTCGCCATGGTTTTGGCTATGCCGGGATGCCCCGCAGTAAGTGCGTTGTGATAAGTTTCCATGATTAGTTCTCGCATTGATGTGGCAAGTAAAGAAGCCCTAGGTAATATGGCAGGTCGTCAAGAACAGTGCGTTGTGGTTCTAGTGCGGCCAATGCTCGTACTTGCATTGGGGTCAGAGCTTCTTTGATTTCTTCATGCAGCGTTTCCATTGTGGTCTGGTGGTCACTCATTAATCCGATGAGTTTCTCTTCTGGTATGATGGGCTGAGGAAGTGGAGCTGTGTAAGTGTCTTCTTTTTCGGTATTCCAACCGATCCGTGACAGCGCATCTGCTTTTCCATTTTTTACTCCGGGACGATAACTCACTGTAAAATCGTACTCTGAGAAGAACTGGGCCCATCGCAAATGTCGTGGTGTTTGTGCCCTGGCTGTCTTCAGAAACTGCAGGTTGCGATGGTCAGTAAACACAGCAACTGGATGTCGTGCTCCTAAAAGATGGTGTTGCCACTCTTTGAAAGCTGCTTTTATGGCAAGGAGTTCCTTATCGGTTACTGCATAGTTTAGTTCTGTAGGATTGAACTTCCTTGACCAAAAGGCTACTGGATGTAATCGGTTGGTATCTGGGTCCCTCTGGGACAATATTGCCCCCATTGCCACATTGGAGGCATCTGTTTCAACCAGAAACGGAAGGTCTGGATTTGGATGACGGAGTATTGGCGCTGTGGTGAATCGAGTTTTTAGTTCCTAGAAATCCTTCTCGGCCTCTTCAGTCCATTGAAAGATACGATTTTTCCTGAGCAATGATGTAATTGGATGGACAACTTCTGAAAAGTGCGCAATGAACCTCCTATAGAAGTTTGCGAAGCCCAAAAAGCTCTGGACTGTCTTAATTGAAGTGGGCGATGGCCATTGCAGAATTGCTTCCACTTTGCGTTTGTCCATCTGGATACCCTGGAGGCCGAGTATATATCCAAGGAACTCCACCGTGGTGACGTGAAAAGTGCATTTCTCAAGTTTTGCAAACAGGTGGTATTGATGTAACTTAGCCAGGACTGCTCTTGCATGTTGTAAATGCTCTTCGTAGGTTCCGGAGTATATCAGAATGTCGTCTAAATAGACCATAGCGCAAATGTCCAGGAGTTCTCTTAGTACATCTGTCATAAAATACTGAAAGGCTGCTGGAGCGTTGCATAGCCCAAAGGGCATGACAGTGTACTCGAATAGCTAGAACTTGGTTCGGAAGGCCGTCGTCCATTCGTCTCCAGCCTTAACGCGGACCAAGTGATAGGCTCCCCCGCAGGTCCAGTTTTGTGTAGATCTTGGCTCCTTTAACTTGGTCCAGGAGTACTGGAATCAGGGGTAGAGGGTACCGGTTTTATACAGTGATTGTATTAAGCCCTCTGTAGTCTATGCACGTTCTCAGGTCTCCCTCCTTCTTGGGGATGAAGAAGAGAGCAGAGGAAACCAGAGATTTGGAAGGGCATATGAACCCTTTGGCTAGATATTGGTCCAGATATTCGCGCAAGTGCTGATTTTCCTTCTCCGTAAGGGCATAGATACAACTACATGGTAATGGAGCTCCAGGGATCAGATCGATTTGACAGTCGTAGGGCCTATGAGGTGGCAATGTATTGGCCTGTTCTTTGTGGAAAACGTCTTGAAAAATCGCTGTACTCAGGAGGCAAGTGCCCTACGATCCCCAGGGTAGTTCCCGACGTCGGTACCGTCGGCGGAAGTTCCTTGTGAGGTATAACTAGAGTTGAATAACAGGTTTGAGCACATTCGGGTGAGAATCTCACTGTATGCTTTCGCCAATCTATGGCTGGGACGTGGTATACGAGCCAAAGCATTCCCAGAATTAACTGGAACTGAGGAGCGTTAATAAGGTCGAAGACTATGTTCTCCCGATGACCGTCGTGGCATAGCATAACAGTACCAGTACAGAGGGTCACCGGCCCCGAAGTCAACTGAGTTCCATCCACGGACAATACAGTATCTGCCTTTTCCCTTTTTTTGGTAGGCACCCCTATCCGTTGAGCCAAGGTGATGTCCATGTAGTTACCTACTGCTCCACAGTCGATATACGCTTCAAAGGCGTGCATCCGATGTGACTGTTCAGGGCATAGTAGGATGACTGGTGTTGTTAAATGCGAGACCGCTGACGCCTCTTTCTGTCCCGACAAGCCGGTCTCTACTCTTGCCGAGCTTGGTAGTTTTCCGACAGCTACTGCGACTCTGCTGTGGCTGCTGCTGTAGTTTCCATAGCTCCCAAAGGCCTTCGTGCTACCTTATTCGGACAGTCTTAAGAAATGTCCTGCTTTGCCACAATACAGACATAGTTGTTGCTTCCTGCGTCGTTCCCTTTCCTCCTTGGTCAGTGGCGCCCGAATACTCCCCAACTGCATTGGTTCTGGTGCGTTATCAGAGGCCTGAGGTGGCTCCCGGGGACGGACGTATAAAGGCCGATTGTCAAAACGGGCTCGGTCGGATCTCCTCTCCTGCAGGCGGTGGTCAAGCTGGACTACCAGGTCTATATACTCAGCACAACGATCGTGTGGATTCACGACCTGTGCAAGAACGTCCTTCAACTCATTTCGTAGACCTCGATAGAACAGAGTGGTCCTCTTGTCTTCTGGCCATTTGGTCTCAGCCACCAGGCGATCAAACGTGGTAATATACGCCAGAAGATCCTGAAAACCCTGTTGAAGACCTAACAATTCATCATCCAACGCATGTCCCCAGGTACGATGGGAGAAGAGCTTTTCCATCTTTTGCTGGAACTGTACAAAGTTATGCAGAACAGGGTCATCTCGATCAACCATCGGAACCGACCAACTAGCAGCATGCCCCCCAAAGTAGGATAGGCTAAAGGCGACTTTGGTTTGGTCCGTCGGGAACGCACCTGATCGGCATAAGAAATGGAGCCGACACTGACGCATGAAGACTCCGTACTTCTGTGGGTCACCCATTAATCTTTCCGGCGGGACCAAAGGGACAGTAACAGGAGTGGTTACCTGTATCTGAGGGGTTGTTGCAACTGCTCCATCCGCTACACCTGGCAATGGGGTTTGTCCTGCTTTAGTACTGGTGAGGCGTCTTGCCAGTTCTTCGGTTCTGTCACAGTTCACTACCAACTCCATCCGGACAGTTTTTGTCTGAGCATGCAGCATGCACCTCGGCTCTCCGTTCACCCAGTAGGAGGGCCAACTGGTCAATCTCTGAAGCCATGGCACTCGGGCAGAGCAGGAACGTGGGCTTAGCGTTCTGTAACGCTTACCACTGGGGCCCTGCAGGAGTGCCTGGTCCGGCCTGTCTGCGAACTCTGGTCCGGTCTGTGAATGCCTTCTGTTGATGCCCAAAACGCTCCCTCCGCTCTGCTCGCTGCAGGTGAACTCACCCAGCGGTCAGAGGGGCAGGAGTGATCTGGAGGTACAGGAATCAGGATCGACGATCACCTTTATGTCGCGCCTCCAAGGCGTATTTGCACCAAGTGTCTTAGATCCTTTACAGCCCGGTTTGACTGGTAACAGTCCAGCTCAGTTCCTATCACTGAGCTCTGTAGTTCCCCGGTACTCTCCCCTCCAGTTCCTTCACTGTTCTATTATTGTTCTTAGTACTAAGTAAGGTTCTTGTTTTTTGCTTCAGCGCTGCTTAGTTCTGCACCCCGATGGCAAAGAGGCGTAGATGAAGACGGTGCTGCTGCTGGTTCAGGTAAGTGTCACGAGGGTGGCGAGTGGGTTAATGACACGACTGCCTCTTACCGTACATCTTCTTTTCAGGTGAGAGGGATGCAGAACTCAGTCGCACGGGTGGAATCCAGCAAGCGCTGCGGAGCGGGATGCAGAACTCCGTCGTGTAGGTAGAATGAGCAGGCGAGTTGCATAAGAAGTCAGAAGAGTCCCGCGATCCGGATTCAGGTAAGGACTTAACTCGCGTAGTGAAGACTCAGCTGTTCTGAGAGATGCCTTGACACGTTGTGCTGATAAAAATCTGGAATCTTGATCCGTCGTGCAGAATAAAGCAGGACTGTGACAGGCAAGCGTCACACTGGCAGCCGAAGAAAACGCTAAGCACTGGGTGTGGCCCAGGGCGGGGTTTATATAGCCCTGGGCCCTCCCAGAACCACTAGACCACCATGGAAACCAACACGGTGGCCCTCTAGGGGCCATGTTGAATACCACTGTTGGGTTCAGCCTGGGGGCCAACTTGGAAGGGGCCAAAGGCCTACAGAAGCCTATGCCTGTGCCACATAGCCAGTTTCTCTGCCCAGGTGCTTCTGAGTCCGAGGGGGCGTTGGAATCATGACAATATCACATGGAGAGGGCCCTAATGACGCAAAAGCGGTAAGGGAGCTTACATGAGGCTGAGATACAACACAAGAACCAACAAACACAGAAAACGCTACGGGAAGTGAGAAAGATCAGAGCCCAACTAGAAATCCACACTGCCGACCGGGTGGCACAAACACTACTGAGCGTTAAACAATCGTACTATATACACAGAGGGAAGGCGAACACCTTTCTTGCGGCAAAACTGAAGAAGCAAAAAACATGCAACTACATTGCACGCCTCAGAAATACACAGGGGGAATTATGTACTGCAGAACAGGAGAAACTAGACATAAATGGCACAGTTCCATGAGGAACTACTAAAGGGGGAAAACCTTGATCCCAAAAAACAGAAATCCTATATGCTGGCAACACCCCTACCCCAAAATCACAGAACACGATAGGAACATACTAGGGGGACCGATAACCGCTCAAGAAAGTAGTGACGCAATAACCACACTACCGGCAAATAAAACCCCGGGTCCAGACAGTCTGGGAAATGGCTACTATAAAAGCTTCTGCACCCAGATGCTGGCCCCTCTCACACGCCTCTTTGCCCTTATCAGAGAGAAAGGGACGGTCACACCTGACATGGGCAAATCCGTGACTATACTATCTTTAAAGCCAGATAAAGACCCCTCAGAATGCGCTAATTGCCGTCCTATCGCACTACTTAACACGGACGCAAAGATCTACGCCAAAATACTGGCCGTCCGATTGATGAAGGTACTCCCAGACATCACACACACGGATCAATTGGGATTCATTAAGGGAAGCACACACGGGATAATATCAGACGAGCCATGGACATCATCGACATGGGGACTAGGACGAAACAACGATTCTCAATAGCCGCTCTAGACGCTAGGCGGGCTTTTGATAGCCTGGACTGGGAATAGCTAAGGAAATTTCTGGAAGGGTTTGGCTGTTGAGCAGAGTTTGTACAGATGGTATTGGCAAACTTTCTACTCCCTTCCACGCACTTCATAGTCAATGGGCCAAGAACGGAACAAATCAACATCAGGAGGGGCACACATCAGGGATGTCCCCTCTCACCCTGATCTTTGCGTTGGCAATGGAGCCCTTTGCAGTACGGGTCAGGAATGACCCAGAGATCAGAGGGGTGACAAGCAGGGGAACAACGCATAAAATTGCGTTATACGCGGATGACGTAATGCTCTTTATGAAAGATACCAAGAACTCACTGCCCAGGGTCATAAAGACATTGCAGGAGTTTGCTAACATATCAGGCATTGCGATAAATTATTCCAAATCCAAAGCAATAAATATAATGGAAGAAGGGGAGGCGATTTCGGTCCTGGAGAACACATACCCTCTAATATGGGAGGAAAACACATTAGAATATTTGGGAATAAAACTGACAAAGGACACAACAAATCTGTTTAGAAACTTACTATACGTAGTGAGCTCAGTGCCCACAGATATACCTCCCTGCTTAATTAAGGAGCTACACAAAGCTATTTTTAAATATATCTGGCAAAACAAGATACCCAGGATTCAAAGACGAATCATGAAACGTCCGCCACTCCTGGGGGGTCTAGGGGTCCCGGACTTTGAGAGATATGTTCTGGCGGTCCAACTGGCTCAGATGCTTAAATTGGCGAGTCGGTAAAATCCAAAAGTTGGTGTGGGGACAGAACAGGCAGCAACCACTATCCCACTGCAGATATTACGGTCCCTTAACACCGGAGCCTAAGGGAGGGGCGGTAACCTACTGGAGGCCACCAAAGTGTCACTACGGACCTAGGACAAAGCCCTGGGCATGAAAAACATTTGTAGGGGGTTGGGTCAGTTTTCTCCACTAGCAGATAACAGAATTCACTCCGGACATACAACAGAAATTATGGGAGGGGTGGACAGGGGCGCGCGCACACACTGATCCAAAAAGATATGTACCAAGAGGGAGCCCCGTTGTCTTTTATAGACTGTAAAAAGACATTTGGAATCTGGGAAAAAGACAGATATAAGTACACACAACTCAGGCACTGGATCTCTTATCCATCAGTGAAAAGGGCAGGCAACAGGAGCCCATCCGGGCTCGAACTGTCTACGCAGAAGGGTTCAACTGTGAGCGGGGAGCGGGATAACCAGGTTATATAAGCTGTTGAATAACGCGCAAATGGACGACAAATTCTCATATAAAGAGAACTGGGAAAAGGACATAGGGGATACAATCTTGGAAGAAGAATGGGGCCAGATATGGTAGAGAGCACATTAATCATCCAAATGTACGGCGATCAAGGAGTCAGCATACAAAATAGGTTATAGATGTACATGACCCCCCCCCCAATCGTCTACACAACATCAACACCAGTTACACCCCCCCACCCGACCCCTCCGGAGTGCTGGAGACAATGTGGGGAGACAGGAGATCGGTACTATATGTGGTGGACATGCCAGAAGGCGGTAACATATTGGAAGGAAGTCCTGGGGCACATAAAGGAGATAATAGGAACAGATCTACCAATGTTTCCCACAATAGTCTTACTGGGGGCAGTAGCAGAGGGAAAATATGCAGCATCAGGGCACAGGGCTTCCTTAATCACACACCCATTGATGGCGGCGAGAATGACACTGGCAAAAAGATGGAAAGACAAAGTGGGCCCAACTACAGCCTGGTGGTGGGTCAAGGTCTGGGGGGTGATGGCAATGATGAAAATATGTGCCATGAAGGCGGGTAAATACCTAAAGTTCTTGGCGATCTGGGACCCCTTCCAGGACTTTGTTAAAGACAGGGAAGCCTTTCTTCGCAAACCACGTATTCTCAAAAACATTCAAGTCTGCTGACAGGTTGAAAGCAATAAGGGGCCTCCTCGCTCATACTGGAAGGAAGCAGAGTAAAGAAGGGAAGACTCTGGAGCCAAATAATTGGGGGAACTGGGAGGGAAAGGGAGGGCAATTAGAAATTTAGGGTAAAACATCAGGGGCTGCCAAACCACTGAGGAAAGTGGCAAAAGGACATAACGCAGATTAGATACATTTGTAAAGCTGCATTGATCTTTGTATTACTGTTGGTGTTAAAGCCCTCGATTAATAAAAATATTTAATTTACTTTGTGGAGGCCTTACTCCTGTCCCACCTTTCTATGGCACTCTTTCACAACAGTGCATTTTCTCATAAGTTGTCATATGAGCACTTTCCCATTGGCTGGAAAGTTTCACTGAATTTTATATTCAACAAGCTTAATTTGCGAGATTTAATACTGCTCCACATTCCCCAGATATTCAATGTGCTTAATTGTAACGTTTCACTCAATTCAGTGTTTAACAAATGTTCAATATGCTTAATTTCAAGTTCCAATTTGGTTACGGTATTCAATATTCACCTAGCACGTTTAATTTCAAGTTTTTCCTTCAGTTCAGTAAAGCATTACCTCTTCGCCACCCGCTAAGAACAGCCCCGGCTGCAGAGTGCCTCTCACGACACTCACCGGACTTCAGCGTTGTTCCCTCATGGCTCTCGTTGCTTTGTTCAAGTCTCACAGGTCAGCGGGCCAGCTGCTACAAGCCCTGCTCGCACTTTGGGGCTCGTCTTGGCCTTGCTGGTTGCTCTGCTTACTCTGTCTAGACATGGACAGCGTCGCGTTATCTACCGCAGCTCCAGCTGCCGGTTTTTTGCCACGGAGGCTCCTGCTCCGGCAAAAGCCTAACAGCCCAACTCGCTTTGGGCTTGATAGGCTTTCTGGGCTTCTCTCCGGCCTCCTGGCTCCTCAACATGTCTGACCATTGCTGCCTCCTGCTGGCCTCCTTCCCACAGGCCTCAGTGTTTCTTCTGCTACCATACTTTTTTTTGTCTTTTATACACCTGCAACCTTTTGACAGGTTGCAGGTGTGGACTTCCAATGGTGTTTGCCTGACCATGATTAAGAGGACATGCCTGACCTTCACTACACACTTTTCAGGCATCTTCTTTGTGCTAGTACTAAAGTGGTCACATGTCAGTGTGCATTACTCTCTTCCTCGTCTGAGCACTGTCAAGTGCCACGTGGGGAAATGGGGGGAGATGGCTTATAATACACCAACAATGTCAGGGGAGGCTTAGGTTGGTCAGAAACAGGAAAAAGGGGATACCAGGTCTTGCACAAGGGTACCCCACTGCCAATCCTCAAGGACCCTCCACTCAGGTGATCCTCCATCGCTTCTCCACCCTCAGGGTCAGGATCCAAAAGCGATGGCCTTCCCTGGCCACCTGCACAGAGGATCCAAGCAGAGTCGGAGTGAGTACCCTCAGGCTTCTCACACAGGCCCTCCTACCCCTCCAGCAGGCCCAGTACACAAATGCTATTTCTATGATCTCTCTTCTGAGTCATCAGCCCGCATCTCCAAGGCAGCATTTTCTAGCTTAGAGGGCACATACTCTAGACTCAAAGTCAGAGGTAGCTGTCACATTCTCTGCTAATAGCGACTCTGTTGCTGTAACTCTCAGCCAGATTGCATGTCCTGTCTAAAGAGGTGCAAATCGATCTTGACCTCTTCCATCTTGCCCTCCAGCGAGGTTCACATAGCCGCAATTGCAGCAAGGATCTTGTATTTATGGGACACCCTCCGGGCCATCAATGCACCCAACTGCTGTTCCAACCACAACAGACCAGGGTCCCATTGCTTACCCTTAGCTGCAAAGGATTCCATTATAGTGCTCCTGTTACCGCCTTTCTGCCCATTAGCCGGCATACAAAGGGTGTGCAGTGAGTGCACACAGCCCTATACAGCGTAGGGCAAGGCAGTAGGACGTCCACACCCCCAGTGTGTCTGTGCAGTTAGTGTCCACACCTGTCCACTGCTGGTCGGATTCAGGTGGCAAGTGTACTTACCACACAGTGCATGGCATGGTCTCTCAATAGGGTATTAATTAGGTGTCAGCAGGGCAGTGTGTCTGTGCCGTGTCATAAGGTGGCTGCAGTGCCGGGCCCTCTCATCAGAGACCTACCATACCCCAAGAGTGCAGCAAGGGCAACAGTAGCGCCAAGCAGACCACCACTTCACCGGTGCCAAAATCCTGCTGTAAAATGAGGAGGTCGCGCACACCCCTGCCACCAGCCAGTCTGGGGAGCAACATCCGCTCAGGGCAAGCTGCACAGAGCACCCGCAGGTTTATCCAGCACCCCAGACTCCAGCTCTGCAATCTACATCAGTAGCCTGAAGACTGTTGGCTTCACATGGAGGCAGACTATATCACATCTACCGCTCGCTCGCTCTCTCTCTCCGCCAAAGCTCGCCACAGTCGATCAGGATCTGTGTTCCGCCCGGGTTGACAGGTGCAAATGCTGATCACACTGTCGCACATAAAGCCTACAGTTGCAAATTGTCCGCAGGTTTAATATGGTCCTGCGTTGCGTGTACCAGCCTCCCAGTGACACAAGGGAGCCCACTCAGTGACCCCCCCCCCAGCTGCACAGGCACTCATCCCCTCACCCACAGCAGTCAGCGATCCACCTCGCCCCCCCATCTTTGCCGCCAGAGGGCATGAGCGGGCCGTCCCCGTTGCAAGGCTGAGCGGCATGCCCGCTACCGAATCTTGCCCAAAGCAGGCGGGTCACTCCAGCAAAGTTTCGGAGTACAGATCGGCCCAAAAACGGGAACCAACATGCCACACAAAAGATCAGAGCAGGAGCTCATGCCAAACACGTCCTCACAGCATGGACCCTGGCCACGCCCCCACCCCATTATGAGACCCTCATGCTCCATGAATGTTGTTTATCATGTCTCTTTCGCAAAATGTCTCCCAGTAATTTTTCAGGCCAGTGTTTTGTTTCACGGACCAGAACCAAAGGAAGGGGAGAACAAACACTAATTTATATGAATTTTCAGCCTTCATCACAACCCAACAGCATTCAGCACCTCAGAAAAGCATAGAACGCACCACAACACCAGAATCTGACATTCCAGACTGGCAGCATGCCAGAGAAACAGGGAATCCAGAGACTGCTGACAAAACAGTGTTGGAAAAGGGTGTAGTCTTAGTGTGGTTTTAAAAAGTTGGTCAGCTGTGTAACCCAGCCCCTGGGGAAAAGACGGGCACAGGTTGGCCACTAGAGTCAGGAGGAACCAATGGGGGGCAGGTTAAAAGCCGGAGAGGCACAGTATACAAGTGGAAATAATGAAAGTGAGTGTGTGAGTTACATGGGTGATGTCAGGAGGTGTGGTTAGACCGAGAGACCAGGCAAAGTAATTATGTGCTGACGAGTATGTGGCAGAATTGATGCAGAGTGCAGGTGAGGTATTTATGAGGGAGAGCAGCACCAGTTTGTGACAGTAAAGCATTGAATGAAATTGTTTGTGAAGGTGAGGGTAGTAGTGAGGGGAGTGTGGAAGATGGGAGTAAGGGTAGTAGGTAGAGTGAAAGGGAGTGGGAGCGAGTAAAAATAGTCAAGCGGGGTCTAGGAGAGTGAGAAGGGTGCAGGAGAGAAGTGGGGGGTAGCAAGAGTGAGAGTGGGTGTATAGAAAGAGGGAGCACGGCACTATATACCTTTAAGGGCTTGATAAAGAGGATAGTGAGAGGTCAGAAGAAGGGCATAGTGAGAGGAGAGGGTGAGAAGAGGGGCATAGTGAGTGGTAAGGACAGGGTGTAGTGAGATGGTGTGCAGTGAAAAATAAGGAGCGGGGATAAGAAATTGTGTAACACTGGATGGGCATGAGAGAGGGACCAATGGTGGGAAGGTGAGAAGGAGAAGCGACAGGAGCACAGAAGGGGGAAGGAAGATTAGTAAGATCAAGGGAATTGTGAGTGTGAGAAAGGACCATGGTGTCTGCAGTTGGCAAAAATAAACCACTGCCTCTGTTGAAAACACTGGGGATGGGTACACTTATAAAAGCCTTAAAGGGAGATAGAATGATAAGGCATTTGCCTTTAGGACCTCCTCTAAGCAAGCCTTAGATAGTAGGTGTTACCAATCACTAGTGGGGAAATGTGCGATTAGGGATAACTGGCCTAGGGAGGGAAATCCCACGGGAGACAAGAAAGTGTTGCACATTAGTGTAACCCTTCCGCTTATCCAGCCTGATGCGATATATTTCACAATTCATACTTTAAACAATCTGATCATATTCATACTGAACAATTTGCATATCTCAACTGGTTTCAGAAAAATAAAAACCCCTGAACTGTTATCCACTTTCTGTGAATTAAGACCATGTGTGAAATTATCCTGAATCTAAAACTGCCTCAGAGAAGGGCTTTAACCATTCCTACCTGTTGAATCATATGGAAGATAATGTCAAAGGGAATGTTAAACTTATTACTTTCAAAAATATTTGTATTAATCTTTATAATTTTCTATTTTAATGTACTGCCAAAGAGACATATGTACAACTGATAATTAGTGTGTGTTTCAATCTATACATTTTAATCTTAATTACTTTATGTTAGGGAGAATTCTCTGTTAAGTCTAATTTCCCAAACCTAGTGAGTCCCCCAGCAGCTTTGCTGGATTTTTGGGGTTTCTTTTTTTTCTCCTGCTAAGAGTGGGACTCTTTCTCCCACTCTTAGACATGATTTCAGTTATCCTTTGACTTTGTAATGTGTTTTATAGGCTATGGGGTCTTTTACTCCATAGGGCTTCATGTGTTTTTGGTATGTGTGTTACACAGGGGTGTCATAGTAACCCCCAAACATAGACTCCGTACCCTGGGACTGACTACTGTCTCCCAGGGCATGTAAAGTCACCATTGGCTTTACTAGTCCTAAATTGTGAACAGAACCAGTACAAAACATCATATTGTGGGCGTACTGGTTGGGGCAATTCGATTGCCCCCGGGTCTGTTGTTCGAGGGGGCACTGTCCAGTCCCCCCTGAGCGAGTTTTGGCTGGTGGCAGTGGATACTACTTTTTATATTCAACCGGGAATATATTCCTATGGGATTTTCCCATTGTTCGAGGCTACCAACTTTAATTATTTAATTCTTATAGCCTCAAACATACCGCCGGTTTATTTATTTAATATTAATTCACCGGTTGGTATTTTTTGCCAGAACTCGGTTCCAAAATGGTGTTTGTGTTTGCTTCTGTGACTCCAAAACAAGTTGAGCCCCTTGTTCCACTTTTTGGCGGGCTTCTCCACAGAAGCCTCCAAAAGTGGTGTCACTCTGTCTGGGTACCACAGGGGTTGTAGGAGGGGGTTTAGGCACCCTGGACTGAGTTGCTTCGGCAACTCAAGTCGCACTTTTGAGTGAAAGGCCCAGTGGTGAGCCGCCCACCACTTAGCATGTTTGAGTGACAGCTAGGACTGATGAATGGGGGTTTTCTGCATAAAAGCAGGGCTTTGGGCACAATGACTTCGGACGTCGCCACAGGACCAAAGAATCCGAAGAGGGAGAAGCTGGGCCGACCTGCAACGACGACACCACCGGTGGAGCCCTGCTGAACCGACTCACCACTTCTTCCAACGACAGAGGAGATCTTCAGCCCGAAGACTCTTCTTCCTTTGACTGGTGGGGATAACCAGTTTGCCTGCCTTTTCGCCTTCCCGGATCATCTCGTGGCCGCCTTGCCTGTGCCAAGCACCCCGGATACCACATTTTTCCACTACTGCGAATAAAAGGGTAGTACCTTTTTAACAGGAGAACTCCGCGGCTGGTTTCTTCCCTGGCAGTGGAGCTTTCCTCCACGTCGAGATCTTCTCTTCCTCTGGACGACGCCGCGACTTGCATCCACTGCCAAGAAGAACTGCCCCCGCTGGAGGATCCTCTCCACTTTAAAAAGGTACTGTGTCCGCCTGACCTCCCTCGCAACGGTCTGTGTGGGGTGACTCTTAAAGCCTCAACTTGCCACTTGGGTTGGCCCTAGGCTGGATAACTGAACTTTTCTAAACTGAACTAATTCCTTTCTGAATTCTCTGCAAGACTTTCCCAGCCTTTTAAACTGTGTGATCTTGGGTGCATTGGTGTTCTACTCTCTCCAAGAGGGAGCCTGGCCTCTGAACTTTTTGCTCACAAGTAGACTTTGACTTTCCTGCCTTGCTGAGTGCTTCTAAAGTATTGTGTTGTGTGCTGTTCCCAATTTCTGCCTTTTCCCTCCCGTTTTCTTAAACTTATTGGAGTGCAATCTTTAGTTAAGCGCTCACCTCCTGGAAATAAGTGGTGATAACTAAGACTTGTCTAATAAGGACTAAGGGATGTATATATATTAATAGTGACAGTGTTTTTTTTAACTTGCTTACAATAATAGTAGAGTGTTTCTAAGTGTGTCTTTAAATAAATAATTATATATTTGATACCAAAGCTCTGGTCAGTGTTTGCTTGTGCTACTGTATTTTGGTACCTATCTTGTATACTCTATATACTGTCTAACTCTTCTCGAGAGAAGTCTGGCTACTCAGTCACAGCTACCAGGTAAATCTGGGTGGTACAGACTGCTACCAATTGGGTTTACTGCCAACACCTGTAGTCTTAAGCCTTTTGCAGCGGTCCCTAAGGGAACTGCACAGGTTTCTGCCTAACACTTTAGAATGATTGTTTACAATTTCCTAAATCCATTTTCATTTTCCATCTTAAAAGTCAGCATTTTTTTTTACTTTAACACTGTTCATTATATTCATTATTTTCATTCTACTCCTACCTACAGCTAATGAAGATAAGATTTGTCATAAAAACATGCAACATCTTCCATAATTTTCTCTAAGTATCTCTTCATATTCCACTTTCCCATTCAAACCTGTTCCAGCCACATCAATTTCTTCCTTGCCTTGTACTTGTTGTAGAACTGCCCATCTGAAAACTTTGGATTTACAATTGTACTCTAAAAAATGTTTAACCATCAAGGCTATCAATTATTTTTTATACAGCTTTTGTGCTCAATCGTTCTAGTCTTAACTGATCTTTGTTTTTTCAATGTATTTGAATCACAAGGACATGCGTCAAATAAATTAACATTCTTGAATTGCAACTGGTAAATTTCTGAAATGTCAAATTCCTCTGTAGACCTTTTTCACCCTTCATGGTCTCGCGTCTTTGTGGGCACATCACAATTCCCACATGGGGAATGATCCTTTACACTAGGTAGGCCCCAAGTTTCAGGTAAGGTAATCTTTCCTTGTTCTTTAAATTATTTCTAAATTATACATGTTAGTACTTTTATACACAAACATCAGTTCATCAAAGTGAATATTTTCATTGTTAACCATCTTCCAATTTCTATTAATACAGTTCCAAGTTTGATATGAAAAATGTAGGTGGGGGGGAAAAAGATAATCTTATTTTCATCTGTGGTTAGTTTCGGATCAAGTAAGGCTTGCCTATTATTCCATTCTCTCCGATCATTTCTGCAACAGGCCCTTGTGGCAGGCCCAATCCTGTAATTTTTCAATTAATTTTTTACTGATTCTACATAAGTTTCTTTGTGGTTGATTTTTCTGTTTATCCTTACACATTGTCCAAAATGTAAATTATCACATGAATGTCTCAGTTCATTATTAGTTCTATGTGATAAAAGATTTTGATCTGTTGGTTTATGATAAGGTCCATTTGAAAGAACAGGTTACTCTCTTACCTGGTAACGTTCTTTCGATGGGATGGTCCGACGACGTATTCCATATCTATGACAGTAATCACCACAGCTGTACTGCTTCGGAAAATCTTTTGGCGCCTGCGTCGATGACGTTGATACGCTGTCCTCAAGGGCCTCCGTCGAGCCGACGTCAGCAGATGTTATAAGTAGGATGCACGACGCCCATAGCCTCAGTTGTAGTTTTTTCCCCAGAATGTGTGGCACCAATCTTCTGCCAGTAGGACCACAGAAAGCCTTGCGGAAAAGTAAGCTGCAATCGCATAAGAAATTCTGTAGCGGGGAAGGCAGGGAGGGAGCAATATAGAATACGTCGTCGGACCATCCCATCGAAAGAACGTTACCAGGTAAGAGTAACTTGTTCTTCGAGGGGATTGGTCCTCCAACGTATTCCATATCTATGACAGACTCCCAAAGCAGTACCAACGTAAGGAGGTGGGAAAAGAATTTAAAATATACAAATTTAGAATTCCCAATCAAATTGCAGAGTAAAGGACCGCCTTGCCAAAGGCCAGATCCTGCCCATGGATAGAATCTGGGGAGTAGTGACTTACAAAAGTATGGACCGAATCCCAAGTGGCTGCATCACAGATGTTACGAATAGGAACAACCCTCTGCAGGGCAGTAGAGGCAGCCATACCCCTAGTCGAATGGCCCCTTAAGTCTACAGGAGGGTCCTTACCCGCCAGGCGGTAACATTCAGAAATTGCCAAGATAATACATCTATACAGTCTGCTTAGTCCCGGCTTGTCCCAAACGCCTTCCGGCGTAACCAATAAAGAGCTGATTGTCCAGTCTGAACTGGGGCATGCGTGAAATGTAGAAACTTAAAGCTCTCCTATGGAGCCTCTCCTCGTCCTTTCCAGGCTGCGGAGGAGGATAAAATGCCGGAAGAACAACTTTCTAGCTTCAAATCCCAACCGGGCACCTGGAAAGGTGACAGAGGGAACACATTAGTGAGCCCTTTCAGAAACTGAGAAATCAAGGGAATTTTAAAATAAGAAAACTCCTCAGACGAGCGCTTAAATCTGGACAGCACCGCCATGTAACCTTTAATGGTACCCACTTGCAAGCTCCTGTGGGCTAAAGAAAGTAAAAAAGACAGAACTACAGGAATGTCACATGAAAAAGGATCCACATTCTGAACCCTACACCAGTCGCAGAACTTTCTCCAACGGCAACGGTACAGGGACTTATCTCCTGAGCCAACTCCCATTCGTGAGAGATCGCGCTCTGCCTGCTCGGAGCGTCCGCCGTCTCGTTTTCGTCTCCGGCCAGATGAACTGCCGAGATCGAAATTCCATGCTGGATGGCCCAGAACCAGAGCTGCATCGCCTCCCTGCACAGAGGAAGTGACCCTGCCCCCCCCTTTTTGTTGAGGTAGTGCATGGCCACTGCGTTGTCCATCAGAATCAGGATATTCTGTCCTCGCACAGTCGGCAGAAAAGCCTTCAGGGCAAGCCTGACCGCCCTCAGCTCCAACAGATTGATATGGAGTCTGGACTCCGACAGAGACCAACAACCGCTGACTGTCAGCTCGTTGGGATGAGCTCCCCATCCCGTGAGGGACGCGTCCATCACGATCGTCATCTCTGGCCAGGGCAGCCAAAACGGAGCCCCCCTCATCTGATTGCCTTCGACAGCCCACCACAGAAGGTCCTGGGCGAGAGAGGACGGCACCTGAACGAGGTCCGACATCCTGCCGGAGGACTGACCACTGGAGCTTAAGAGCCCATTGCAAAGATCTCATCCGCAACCTGCCCTGTGGCACCAGAAGAATGCAGGATGCCATGAGGCCGAGCAACCTCAAGAACTCGAACGCTGGGAGACTCGGAGCAAGTTGAAACTTGTGCACCATCTGCTGAATGTGGTGAGCCCTCACCTGGGGAGGAAAACACCACCAGAAAGTGTCGAGCACTGCTCCGATGTACCGGGGCCGCTGAGTTGGCGTCAAGTGAGACTTCTTTAAGTTGAGGAAGAAGCCCAGCTTGCGAAGGGAGTGGCAGGTGACTGACGGATGATCCAGAACTTGCCCGGGAGAGCGCGCTCTGATCAACCAATCGTCCAGGTAGGGGTAGACGTGAATCCCCCCTTTCCTGAGATACGCTGCCACCACCACCACCACCATGAGCCTGGTGAAAACCCTCAGGGAAGAGGTCAATCCGAACGGCAGGACCCAAAACTGAAAGTGCGAGTCGGCAACCGCGAACCTCAGGTACCTCTTGTGCTTGGGATGGATCGGCACATGAAAATAAGCGTCCTTGAGGTCGAGAGACACCAACCAGTCGTGAAGTTGAAGGGCTTGGAGGGCTTGAGAGAGAGTAACCCTCTTGAACTTGTCCTTCCCTGAGGAGCTTGTTCAAACCGCGCAAGTCCATGATGGGTCTCAATCCTCCATCTTTCTTTGAAATCAAAAAATAAGGGGAAAACCATCCCTTGTTACTCTCCGCTACAGGCACCAGTTCTATAGCACCTTTCTCCAGCAGGGATTGAATTTCCTGCGCAAGGAGCGGATCCGGACTCTTCAAAGAGAGGTTCCCTGGTGGATTGTCGTGAGGCCTCTGCCGGAAAGGAAGACAGTAGCCGTGGGCTATGATCTCCAGAACCCACACATCTGAAGAAATGGCACGCCATTCTACAAGATGCTGCGCCAGCCTTCCCCCAACCGGAGAAGCATGGGCCTCATGACTGAGCTGAAGCGGCTGCAGCAGTGCCTGAGGGCAAAGAGGCAACTGCTTGCACGGCCTTGGCACCTCGAGTACCTTGTTTTCCACCTCTGGAACTCCTACGGTTGCCCCTTTGACTAGCAGCTCCTCTCGATTTACTAAAGGACAAGTAATATCGAAAGGAACCTCCCCTCCATTGCTGTCCCCTAGGACGAAAAGGCGGAGGTTGGCGGACTGCAGGGCCCAATGACTTCGCTGAAGCTTTGGAGGTCTGCAACCTCTCAAGACTCTTCAGCCTTGCTGCCAAAAAGATGTTCACCATCAAAGGGCATGTTGAGGAGGCGGGCCTGCACATCAGGAGCAAAACCTGACTTCCGCAACCACGCAAACCTGCGTATTACGGTGCTCGCTGTCATGGACCGGCTGATGCAATCAACCATGTCCAGACCAGACTGAACAGATTCAGACATGGCATCCTTGCCATCCTGCACGATAACAAGAAAACCATCCCGTTCCTCCCCTTCGGGAATATTATCAGCCGCTAGGGAAATACATTTCCACAGAGTGTGCGTGAAACGAGACAAGGCACAAACGGAGTTGGCAGCCTGAAGCGCCATACCCCCAGAAGAAAATACCTTCTTCGCCCAGCCATCAAAACGTTTGTCATCCCTATCAGGAGGGATGGTAGGGTACAACGTCTGCTTTGCGGGGACGTAGCCGCCTGCGCCACCAAACTTTCCGGAGTGGGGTGCCTGGTCAAATAGCAGGAGTCGCCACTGGCTGGGCGATATTTCTTCTGCAAGGACTTTCTCACTGCCGGGAGACTCTCCAGAGAAGTCCAAGCCGCAGCCACCCTTCACTGCAAGGCCATATGGAATGGCAGCACCGGGTCAGTTGGTGGACCATGGTCCAGGATATCAGTCAGGTCATCCTGCTGAAAATCCCAAGGGGGGGGGGGGGGGGCAGACCACCCCAGGTAATCCATGACCCTCGACATCAGGCGCCGATAAGAGGAGTTGGCATGCGTGCCAGGCTCAGGCCTACCAAATTCCACCTCCGGAGAGGTGTCGAGCCAACTTGCGAACATGCAATGACTGGCGCAGGTCCTCAAGCTGGCTATGACCAGAAACAATGTCATCAGGGACCTCTGCAGGAACCAAACCCTCCTCAGAGCCCTCATCCACCTCAGAAATATAATCCAGAGGCTGGAAAGAGGGAACCGAAAAAGGAACAAAGACATGTTTTGCCTTATGCAGAGCCTTTCTAGGGGGTTCCCCCGCACCATGAGGCCTCCCCGACAAAGCCGCCTCGAAAGGCATCGAGGGTGTCGATGGAATTGGCGTCTATGAAGCGCAGCGCAGACAGCTTCGACAGCGTCAACACAGGCCTCGAGGGCAGAGCCCCGAGCATGTCTCTCGACAGCCTGGGCGCCGACGACTCCCTCTGAGGCGGGGCCTCGAGAGAGTCCGTCGACGACCTCGGCGCCACCGGCGTCGATGTCTTCCTCGAAGACTTCACAGGTTCACACGGTCTCGATGGCGTGGAGCCCCGGGACCTGGAACGGGCATGTCTAGAGCGACCATCCTTGTCCGACCGGGACCTCGAAGGCGCCCGGTGGTCGTGAAGACTGCTCGAGCCCGAAGGCGGGCGAGTGGTGTCTCTAGCACGGCCACGAACGACGTCATCAGATGGCGCGGACGGACTGGAGCCCTGCGTTTGAAAAATCGCCACCATCTCCTTTCGGAAGGAATCCCATTCCTCAGGAGTGGAATGCTTGTTGGGACAAGCAACCCGCTGACGGACGGAGTCCTCGGAAGAGGACGGGGAAGGCGACCGGTGACAGCGCTTCCTGGAGTGCCTTGAAGAGGCAGAGTAATGGCGGGACCGACGCCCAGACCGAGAACCCCCAGACTCCTGACGACGATGCGGAGAGTCGCCCCTCTAATCGCCCGTCGAAATACCAGTGGAACGCGCCTTCCGGTGCTTGGCCACCTTACTGACCGACAGCTTCTTCTTACGCTCCCGCAAGGCCTTCGATGTGAGCGATTGGTAGTCGACACAGTCGTCCATATCATGGTCCTCCCCAAGGCACCGGAGGCAGGCGTTGTGCGTATCCGTCAGCGACACCTTGAACCCGCACACCCGATACTTCTTAAACCCGGACCGCGGGGTGGAAGAAGCTGAAGACATCATACCGATAGCAATGAAGAAACAGGTTCGAAGAACCGAAAGAACAGGATTCAGTAGAATCGAGGCACGCCGAGATCTCCGAAGCGAATACGTTCGTGGAAAAAACAGAACTGAGGCTACGGGCGTCGTGCATCCTACTTATAACATCCGGTGACATCAGCTCGACTGAGTCCCTCGAGGACAGCGTATCGACGTCAACGACGCAGAAAGATTTTCCGAAGCAGCACAGCTGTGGTGATTACTGTCATAGATATGGAATACGTTGGAGGACCCAATCCCCTCGAAGGCTCCCTTTGCAAACAAAACAATTTAGGACAAACGAAATGATTTTGTATTTGCCGATAGTTGATTTGAATTCCAAATGTCTACTTTGAACACTTCAGTCTGCGCAAATGTACTTTTCCAAAAGAAAAAGTCTATACATCGCTTCCATAGAAGAATGTGGGACTTGTAAGGATTTACTTTATATTTATTTATTAATATGTACATAGCCAACAAAGGCTTTAAATATGAAAAAACAGTAATAAAATATTCCAATTAAAAACAAACAAATTTAAGAACCATTCATAAGAATCAATTACTATTAAAACAATGTGCCAGTTGACAATTCCTTTAAGATAGATAAAATAAGCTCATAAAATGTCATCATGTGAAAGATCAAATTCATATCATTTCCATCCATATTTATATTGGTACTTGAATTATCATATGTCAACAAATATTTTCTTAGCAAAAAGTCAAGACTTTCACAATGACATAATATGCTTTGCAGATTCCATGACTACTGTCCCACAAAGTCAACATAGTCTTTTGCTGCTTATCAATGCTAAGTTTAGCTCCCAATATTTCCAAAGTATCACACATATTGTACTTGAAAAGCCAGTATCGTCTGATGGTCTTACAATCGGGGTAGGCAATTTGGTTACTTAGATGTAATCGAATAATTCGCCCAAAATTCTAAAAATAGCCCACTATTGGTTTTGGTAGCAAGATTAACCAGATTACGTTCTTTGCTATGCTCATGTATCAATGTTTTCAATGTGTGTTTAATCTTGATCAAAGAATTTAAGCCATTGATTGGAATTTTCTTTCGCCCATTTAAGGTAGACGCTACACATTGAATCAAATACTCTTAGATCCTTTTGTTTCTCCATTTTGATAAAAGCTTTCATTAGATCAACAATAAACGTATCATTATCTACCATGATTAGTTTCACGTATAGCATAGCCATTTTGTACTCTAAATGTCAGACACCCATTAAATTATACTCTAATAAAATAAATTTATAGGTTAAAAATGTTGCCATTCTAAATAATATCCTTAACATTTTTGCTTCAAACTTATCTAATTCATTTTGAAAATGTTTGCCCCAGATTTCTGCACTATATAATAGACATGGTACACTCTTGGCTGAATATAGCATTAGTACAGTACTCCCGCAAAACCCACCTTGTAGACCAATAAAAGTACTCAAAGCCATGGTAGCTTTCACACATTCCATTTTAGTTTCCTGCCATTGTTGTTTCCAACACAGTTTATGATCTATTATCACACCAAGGTACTTCTAGTATTCAACAGTTTCCATCAGCTGGTTATTAATAAACCACTTACCATTGCTAGTGTTAGACGATTTTGTTTTACCACAAAAGATGATCGTTTTGCTTATGCCTATATACATTTTTTGCGGATTATCAGCTGCAAACCTTTTGAGAGCATCTAATTTAATCTGTAGTCCTTTGATGGTATAATCTAACAAGAGGTCATCAGTATAACCCAACCAGCCTAACTTCACGGTTCCCATCTTAATGTCATTAGAAGATAAATCTTCATGGTCAATCGTGAAATCGGCAAGGTAAAGGTTAAAAAGAGTGGCAACTAATGTGCAGCCTTGCTCGACTCCTCGCAGTGTTGCGATAGAATCAGATAATTTGCCTTCATTATCTAACCATACTCTCACTAATGTGTCACTGTACAATAGTTGGATCATATATAGCAATCCAGCAGGTATTCCCCACGCTTTAAGTTTTACCCATAGTCGTTCTCGCACTATGGTGTCAAAAGCTGCGGAAAAATCTATAAAGGCAGCATAGACTGGCAACTTACGATTAAATCAGGAATATTCAATAGCCACAACTAAATTAGCAATATTATGTGTGGTTTATGAACATGCACTAAAGCACGATTGATTCACCGGAAGGATACTATGCGTAGTTAACCATTGATTCAATTCATCAAGTAGAAATTTGGCAAAAATGTTTGCAGGGATGTCCAGCATCGCAAGCATTGTATAGTTAGCTGGATCTTTCCATTCGCTTTTTTATACATTGTTAAGATTATACTTTCTCGCCAAGATTTGGGAATTTGGCCATGCGTCCCTGTCCATTGAAACAGAATAAAGAGCACTTGGGCCCACTTTATAGGAGACTGCCGGATCAAGGCATTACAAGTGCCATCGGGACCTACTGCTCGGAAACTGTGTAAATTCTTTACTAGTGTTAATAAGGCTGTCCTGAGTAAAACTGCCCTGCCAGACGGTCATGTCAAGAGGAGCCTTTTCTTCCTCCGACACTTGGGCACCTAGTGTCTTCTTTACAGGAGCAGTCCAGTCCTGTTCCGGGTACACTATTTATTGGCAGTGTTTTTTTCTTCGTCCCATTTAGGACTGCCCAAATACCTTCATTATTGCGCTTTGCAAGTATGGCTTCAGCACGGCAGGTCTCATAGGCCTTAAATGTTTGATGGTGGCACAACCATTTGTTGTATTTCCTTTTAGCTAATCTTATTTTTGCAGTTCCATCTATACATTTGGCATTCTTAATATTTCTAATGGTGGATCCAAGTTATTTTTTTGGCTTCATCTTTATCATCATCATCAAAGTCGTTCTTTTTACTATGGCACTGATTCCATCTCTCACTGTTAGTTACGTAATTGCGTTTTTCTGTTGTGACTGCTTCGATAGCGTTCACCATCCGTTTGAACATCTGAATCATTTGATTTGTACTATCAGCAGATCTAGAGTGTGTTTTCCATAAATTTAGTGAGTTCCGAGTCTGCAACTATTTTCCCTTTTTTCAACTTGGAAGGTTTCCAGCTAATTCGGTTCCCTGCATTATTTACTCCTATATTCCCATTCAATTGATATGCATAGTTTTTCTTTTCTGTGATGGTAGATAGTAATGGGTATAAGGGGAGATTGTCGTGCCTCTCGATATCCCACTGCCATATCTATCATCAAGGAATTAGCATGGTTATAAATAATCAATAGTGCTCAAACTGGATCCACTTACTAGAGTTGCACTATAGCTGCAGTCTCCAGCAGTCTTTCCGTTTAATACTGTAAGTTGATATCTAGAAAAAATATTAACCCAGGGTTGCCCCATGTTGGAGAAACCATGCT
This sequence comes from Ambystoma mexicanum, assembly GCF_040938575.1. Classification (NCBI taxonomy): domain Eukaryota; kingdom Metazoa; phylum Chordata; class Amphibia; order Caudata; family Ambystomatidae; genus Ambystoma; species Ambystoma mexicanum. The sequence continues at coordinate 618,643,795 of NC_090922.1, read as the reverse complement.
CCACAGGTTCAGGTGTCGGTTTGTTTATATAAACTATTTTGGCATTCCGATCTCCCAAGATAATTATGGGAATATTAGGGTAATTTTCTTCTAAAATTTTTGTGACTGTCACAATGTTTATTTTGTTAAATCTACCATTCAGAGGATTGTAGATATTGACTATCAACAGGGTAGGAGTTAATGGCATTTTACAGCTTACCAAAACAGCTAGTACCATGGATGTTGACCAACTTGTGTTGGCACCTATACACGGATGTTTAATAAAGGTCATAAGGCGACCTTTAGGTCAGCCTCTGGGTCCATTTGTAGCTAAGGTTTGTATAGTACCCCGGCAATCAATCTCACATGGTTCATATAGCCACGTTTCCTGTGGTGCAACTATACAAAACAAATGAATATTTGACAGCAATCCATTATCACTTATATAGGGTGAATTTCCCTGCATATTCCATGACATCACCACGTCGGTGTCAGAGAGTGGTTTTCAAAGTGAGCTTTAAATGCCATGGGTAGGGGGCGCTGTTGTGCGCCAGCGAAGATGGCTGCTTGATGTGAGTGCTCCGTAACTCCCAACATCCTGACATTAATATCCTGTGGAAAGGAACTCATGCTGGGGTGAGGAAACATATGGGAATGAACGTTATACATTAAAGAACCTGCGGTCAAAGTTTGAGAGCGAATCAAGCCCGCTGGCACCCGTGGTGAGCTGAGTCGTGGCGCGCCAAAATCACCCGTCCCTGGAAATACAATGGACCGTTTGGCCTGGGGCAGATCATGAAGCCGAGTTGACCAGATGCCAGACGCACAAGCGAATTTTAAATATCTGCCCAGCAACAACCCGTGGCACAAGTTCGATGTGAGCGCGGCAGCCACCGATACCCTGCTGAGGAATGAAAACACGACTGAGCAGGCCGGTGTGGGAGGCTCAGATGCACTGGAGCGAACTTGGCCAGGCATGGATTGCATAGCCCCAGCCAGGCTGCCTATAGTGTAGGGCGACAGCAGTACTTAACTTGTGACGCCGGCGACTGAACCGAGTTGCAGCGGGCGGCAGTAAACCCTGTGGGCGTCCCATATGCTAATGATTGCCTGCTCCCCAGAGCTCGCCTCGGCCCCTCCTGACGACTGGCGGCTCCGGGTATAGAGGGAGGCCGGCTACGTGGATACCCGTGAGCCGTCCCGGTGGGCCCGCCAATCCAGCAACCTGCGGTGTGGTTTACAGAGAAGAAGTACTTTGACCGCACTTCAAATGGCGAAGGCACGTGAACTGGCCAGGGGGAGGTGTGACCACCGGGCACTGTGTGCTGCAGTGACCCCTGCTGGGCTGATCCCGGGGGGGCACATCGTACCCTCGGGGGACGGCCGGGGGCTGCGGCCTTCTTAGGCATCAATTTCTCCATCCTGTGGGGATCATCATTGCCCTCCGGCTGCATGGATCACACGACCACCTGCCCCCCCCCCCCACTAACCCTCCACAGCACTGGAACACTCAGAAGGGTGGGAGAAGGGAGCAAACATCCACCCCAAAATCTTAAGGATAGCAAGGCCCACTAGGCCACAAAACTGGGGGACCGGGCTGCCGTGGGGTTACCCCCTGGGAATCTGTATACAACGCTGGCACCGCGGCCACACAGTCAGGGTCTGATAACCCTTAAACCCCCGGCCGCCGTATGGAGAGCCTGAGCAGCATAGTCAAATGCCCGGAGCAAAACCCTCCAGAGCCACGGGGACCAGCTAAGCAAACCTACTGGGTAATCCGAAGAGCAGGCACCTGGGTCCTCAGCAGTGGACAGCAGCACCACCAACAAGCCAATACTGGGCCTAGATATTCTACACCAAGACCTACAGGGAGGCAGCCCTAGACCACTTCAGGTGGAATTGGGGGCGAGGGGCTTGCATGCCCAGACGGACATGGGCGGCGCAGGGGCACCTGGGGGCTCCTCACCGAAGCTTATACATAACAAGGCCAGCTGTGAGAACTTGCCACCAGAGGAGGAGCCGGGCAGCCGCCGCGGGCCCCCATCGCTACATCTAAGAATCCAACCCACAACAAGTAATACGCGACTGTGAACACACCCCGGGCCCACATGGAAAACGTAGAGCACTACCCAGAGGTCGTTGGCATGCCAAGGGGCGCCAGGGGCAACAAGATGGGGGTAATGGGTAACTTTACCAATACGGCAGATGTGGTGGAATCCCAGGAAACCAATCTCACCCCCCCCCAGGCACCACCCAACCACACAGAAGCAAACATGGACCCGTACATGTCTGCGCTGTAGGCTGGGTTTACAGCCGTCAACAACAAACTGGATGAAATAACAAGCACCATAACCTCCATCAGATCGACATACAGAAAGTGAATGCCAGAGTATCTGTGACAGAAGAAAAAGTAAGCAACCTGGAGGACACGACCACGTAGGGCAAAGCAATTGAAGAGATCCAAAGACAGCTTAAGTCAATCCGGGATAAGTGCAAGGATCTTGAATCAAGGACCCTTCCCAATAACATAAGGGTGGTAGGAATAGCGGAGACCCATAAATTTACCAATGGAGCAGTTCCTTGAAGAAGTCCTAGGCTCACTGTTTCCAGAAGCCTAGTTCTCGCAACACTTTTTAGTGGAGAGGGTGCATAGGTCTCTTGCCCCACCTCCCAAACCAGGGGCACCCCCATGCACGAGAATTGCACGCCTGCTCAATTATCGGGATCGAGACTTGGCCTTCCGTCTGGCACGTGAGAAAGGCTCCCTTATCCTATGACTCCAATCAGATACACATACCTGGACTTCTCTAGCAGGGTCCAGGCAGCCAGACAAACATTCAACCAAGTAAAGAAAACGCTGCGGGACAGGAAAATACCATATGCAATGGTGTTCCCCATGAAACTGCATCTGCAACACGCGGGCAGGGCCCACTCTTTGGAAACACCAGGCGATGCCATGTTCTATTTCGAACACCACATCCCTAAACCCTAGGTGCTGGCACTATCACTCAATCACTAGCTAAAGCCCCACAACACAGCGAAGGGAAGAGGCACCCATTCCGGTACAACCCAAAGTTATGTTTCACATGAGCAGCAAGCTCTATGGTTTTCCAGCAGTGGCCGCACACAGCCACCCACTGAGTCAGACTGTTAAATTAAGTTGGGATGATAAACCATCCAGTTGGAAGGTTGCTGAGGGAGGGAGGCATGCGAGTTGGGTTAAAATGGTAAAATACGACAACTGCATCAGGATGGACATACATAGGTGGAACAATGGGCACATTAACACTGAACTCTGTTAATCTCCTAACATGGAATGTCAGAGGGCTGGCAAAGCCCATCAAGGCCAGGAAGATACTGGCCTATGCCAAATGAAATAGAACAGACATCCTATACAAGAGATGCAACGCTGGTGGGTACACATGAGTTCTTATGAATTTTTGGCAGTAGGTAGAATGCTGGCAAGATGGAATGTTTCTGATTTGGTCAGAAGGACGAGCACTAAAAAAATCACGACTTCATAAAACCAGCAGACAAAGGAGGTGGCATTATCCTCTGGAGTCGAAAGTTGTATGAAAACGAAATCAATAGACCACTTCAAGATTTATAATCTTGAAGAAAATTGATTCCAATCCCACCCTATACCTGGCTTCAGAAATAGAAAGCCCGATGTCCCACGCTTGGCAAGAAGGATGGATCGATGGCTATGAAAGATTCTTCCTAGTCAAAAAACATTCCATCTTGCCAGCCTTCTACTTAGGGCCAAAAATTCACAAGAACGGATTTGTATCACCAGGCAGACCCATAGTTGCCGGTACAGGTTCAATACTAGAACCGCTTTCAGTATACGTCAACACTTTTTTACGTCCTTTCATCACCAAGATGAAATCCTACATATAGGACACATCAATCAAAATCCGAAGCCACTCGACGATCGATCAAGAAGCCTTCCTTGTCACAGTTGATGTAGAATCCATCTACACAAGCATCCCCCAGGCCGAGTGTACTGATGTACTGCAAACATACCTAGACCGTAGAACTCGCACTCAACCCCCAACTGCATTTCTACTTGAATGCATCAGGACTGCATTGATGGCAAACTTTCATTTACAAAGATACCTTCTACCAGCAATGCCACGCAACCAGCATGGGGGCCACCATCGCCCCCAATGTGGCAAATTTTTTCATGGACAATTCAAACAACTATCCATTTACCATGACAGCAACACCTTTTCTAACCAGCTAGTTTGCTGATACAGATACATCGACAATATTTTCGCAATATGGAAAGGCACAGGGAACAACCTTCAAGACTTCTTAGTCTGGCTCAACACAGAATCCAGCTATAAAATTCACAGTGCAATATGTCAAGCACAGCATACCTTTTCTCGATCTGGAAATTCACAAGACCAGCACCAATACCCTTGGCCCCACACTGTACAGAAAGGCCACAGCCAAAAATACCCTTTTAGCTTTCCCTAGCTTCCACCCTTCTGGTCTCAAAGAAAGCTTGCCCTACGGCCAATTCCTTCGTCTACATCGGACCTGTACAACACTATCTAATTACGATATCACCAGCAAACATTTGTCCAGTCGATTAAAAACACGTGGTTACCCAACATACATCATTCGTAGAGCACGGAAGAGAGCTTGGCACACGAATAGAGAACTTTGTCTGTCCCCGCCTCCCAGAGAGAAACAAATTGACAAGATCACTTGTGTAAGCACCTTCACTCCTCTCAGCAACATACTACGCCATTGGGACACTCTCCAAACTGACACCTTTAAACCAGCTAAACCATGCTTCGCATTCAAACGCAGCAGCATTCTTAAAGACTGTCCGGTACACACCTATGAGGAACCCAAAGTACTTACCAACACTTGGGCTACTTTGTGGCAGTTACAAATGCAGCACTTGCTCGGTCTGTTGCCCGACTAAGAACATGAGAGATGATCCTTAATGGGAATACATGGAAGTTTAATATGTTCACCAACTGCAAAACTAAAAGGTCGGACTATGCAATTAAATGCCCCTGTGGATTGCTCTACGTGGGCAAATGTAAACGTGAGATTCGCCAGCGCATTAGCGAGCATAAATCATGCATCAAAAATGAAGTAGAGGATAAACCTATGGTGGCCAATTTCAAAGCAAAGAAGCACCAACACAGACATCTTCTGGTTTATACTCCAAAAACCTTTTCGGGAGGCAACCGAGATCTTCAGCTACGCAAGCTAGAGCAAAAGTGGATTTTTCGTATGGACTCTGAAAAAAGGTTTAAATGTATGTATAGAATGGAACCTCTTCTTTAACTGAGCCCCGTTTCCAACTGAGCCCACTGCAAATGTGCTTCTTCCATTTTCCAATGATGCAATTTTGTTCCACAATACATTAATTGCATTCACCAAACTGTATCTTATGCGACATGTATGACCAGACGTTGGTCCTTCTCAAAACATCTGAAAAGTGCAACGTTCCGTCTCCGTGTTTTAAATCAGTCTATTTGTTTTACAAACTCTAAAAATTTTAGACCTTTTACAACGTAATACTGTTTTCTCACAAATAATTGCCTGCTTTTGCCTAATTGAATCATATGCCTATTCTATCTACTAGACTTCTGGCTATGTTACACAAGAGTTAAAAACAATTTGGTTGATTGTAATCTAGATTTGTTATCCTTTTTAACAGTTGACGGTCTTTCAGTAATCAACAATAAGCCTTTCCTGATCAGGGTTATCAACATGTCACCAACGTCTCAGCCCCTCTGACAATTTTGTCTCCCCTATCTTTGACATTCTTTAGTCAGTTACAACATGTCCACAGCCCATTGAGTGTCCACGTTGTTCAGTCAATAAAACTTGGTTTCTTTCATTGACATCCTCTTTTCGATCTGAACATGCATGCTCCTCTGAGCCACTTATCGAGTATACAGCAACCCATCCGACCGCACGGTAAGCGTTCCCTTCATGATTTCTGATCATTTTGAACCAGTGCCTTCTGATCTCCTTTGCACACACATTTTTGTCTCACATCTACTGCGATACGCCCTGCAACTTACATTGACATTTTGAATCAGATCGGTGGCTGCTAGGCAACGCTTGGCGTCGCCAGTATTGTGCGCGAGCTATTATCACCGCTCACCACTATGAAATACCTGGACCTAATATTTTATGACGACGCGAGGTTAGTTGCTTAGCAACACGATTTTCTTGTTCAACGACAACCATGCGCGAGATATTATCCCCACACACTACAATAAAATGCTGATTTACAGAATTACACTGTTTGTAGTAGCAGCATTTTTCCGTTAAACTACACCGCTGGCGATGGCTGCTAGGCAACACTAGGCGTCCCAGGTATTGTGTGCACCCTAGAATCACCACACACTTTTACAAAATGCCTCTCTACGGCATCATTTTGCTTTTAGAAGCAGCATGCTTCGTAAATATTTCATGCTGACAACTACATGTGTCCTAATTTTTCTATTAGCTTAATGTGCGAGCCATCACCACAACGTCTTACGAAATGCCCTAAGTCTGCTTCAGACTGTTACTCTTCACGACGCCAGTAGTGTTGCTTGGCAAGATTATGCGTCTAAACTGATTCAATGCTCTTGTTATAGCTTCAATTATTTCCAATTATAACCTTGCGGAAGCAAGCACCCCGCCTTCTGCGATATAGTCCGCCCTATGCCTGCAACGACCTCCATCAGGCACCGCTAGCATTTACATTTTGTTTTGCTTCCACAGCAGTGTGCACTGAGAACAAACCCTCTCTTCCAGTCCTCTGGTTCCCATTCTTCACATCCTTCGACGCCACCACTCCACCTTCCAGTCGTGGCACCCGTGTCCGGCATAACAGGTACCCTTTCCTTTTCTCCAAATAACTAGATATCTTTTCACGACATACGCAAGTAGGAGGCCTAATTTTAGCCTCCCCTGCATTCTAGAATACCTGCTCAAATCCTGAAGAAATCGTGGCCTGTATCTGACAGTCCTGTAGCACACATCTCAAGACACCACTAGCTAGAACAAGGTAGGTTCACAGATACAGTTTCCTATGATATTATTTATTAGCCTGTTTTGATCACATACCCTTTTTAAAACATATACCCTTCGGTTTTTTAGATACCCAGACACACTTGGCTTTTTGCTATCACTACCTTCCAACGTCCTGAAGACAGTTCGGTGCATCACATCCCCTTGTCGCTATGAGAACATGATGCAAGAATCATTATCTGAATCAGAAACACCAATTTCTCATGTCGACAGTAGATACGTACTGCTAATGTATTGTCAGTGCATTATCACCTATGCTACTAACCACACCATCTACAGAATTGTCTGCTATTTTGTGTGCAATGTAGGTCTACTAATTTTTCTGTCTACATTTTTTAAGATGTACTGCTTGTTTTATCAGTATCTATTGTTCTTTGTAATCATATGGCTATCTTATAATTCTATCTAGCTCCCTGTAGGGTTTCTGCACCTCCTTTGTATCAAAGAGGGGTAGCCACTGACTCTTTGCTTTAGATTAAAAACAAACACTACACGAATTGTGGGGTGCAGATTTTGTAAACAAGCGGGAAAGCAAGAAACATTGAAACATCTCGTGATTGAATGTGCGTTTTTTGAAGGCTTGCGCACAACACACTTGGGGACATTCTTTAATGTTGATCTTGCTCTCTCTCGAGAACGGTTATGCACACAGTATGTGGGCTACTAGACAGTCCTTTGTACCAGCTCTAACCCTGTACCTCTCCATAATGCAGATGCACTTAAGCGAAATGGAACAGAAGGAAAGTGTAGAATACTCAAAAACTGAGTAACAGGAAACCAAAATGAATAAAATTGCATTCTTTTTCTTTCATTTGGTATTATGATGCATGTATGAGAATTTATGATGAATTTTGTAGTAATAATGATCATTTACCATGTAAGATCAGAAGTATTACATTTATGGTTTTAAGTATGTAAATATTTTGGTTTTAGAGGTTATGTTTTAAAACAAATTACTTGATTTTGTTTTGTAGATGCGATATTATGAATTAATATTTGTAAAGGTACTTGTACTAAATACAAAGAAAATAAAAAAATGTACTCTTTGTTATTCTTTTCTAATAATCCCTCACGCTCCAGAGTCAGGCACTCCGATAACAAAAAAAGAGGGTCTCTGCCCCATTGTTTCTACTAGGTACTGATACAGAACATGTTGTAAACCACATATGTTACTCATGCTACATAATTTGATTATTGTTCTGTGTAAAATTTGCTCAGAGTACTAGCTTTTCTGTACTGGATTTTCAAATTTTCCTTTTCTTTTCGTTTCCTAATTCCTGATTTTGCTTTCAGGTGGTCTCTTTGTTGTATTGTACATAATTGTTTATTGAGAAACTCGTTTGTCAGTAAAATATTGGTTAATAAAGAAATATTTGTGTAATTCACATAAATGCTAAGTATTTGGTGATATGTCCTAGCTCCTTTATATCTGAGAGCTACCGTGAGGACATACTATTACGTGCATTGAGAGAGTCAACACAAGGATACCATACTAGTGTAAGTCAAGTACACTCTGTACAGTGTGATCCAGTAGCTATTTAAGAGACAATTTACAGTGATCTTTGCCGCACTGTTATAACACACAGTTTTCTTCCTGTCGGGGCACATTTTTCCTTGTTAGTCTGTTAGAGGAGTGTTTGATAGCATAGCGAGAATTTACAGTGGTAATATGGAGAAAGTTACCATTCTTGAAAGACTTCCGGGGAGGGGTACAGATCAGAGGTACGCCCTGTGCAGGTGTAGAAGAAGCCTGAGAGGGGGCAGAAGAGGAGCGAGGAGAGGGCAGGGTAGCCAAGGAGGAGACAGCAGGGGGAGGCGAGGAAGCCGTGGAGGGGAGAGCGGGGACACCAGGAGAAGAAAGGAAATTGAGGCGGCGCGGGAAGCGTCTGTCAAAGAGGAGACGGTTGGCTTGAGGGCCTTGGACCAAGACGGTACCATTCAAGTAAACAATGATGACCATAGAGGAGTAGGAGGACACAAGGGCCTCCCACCAGGTGCCACCATTAATGGGAGATGAAGAGAGCAGAGAGCAGAGAGGCCATATGTAGAGTCCATAGGTCTGGCGAGGGAACGACAAAGAGGATGTCGGTGAGAGTTTGCCTGGAGAAAGCACTGGTATAGGTATCAGCGATATGGAGGCCTGGGTTGGAGACCACGGTGTGCTTTTTAAACTTCTTCCTACCAGATTTAGTGAGGAGAGCAGGATAGTCAATAGAGAAGCAGTTAGAAAAGATAGGAGAGACAGAGCACCACAGAGTAGGTTGGGAGAAGAGAAGGGTGTGGGAGGAAAAAGGGAGAACACTAGTGAGGGGCGCAAGCAGAAGCGACAGAGAGACGAGACAATAGTAGACAATTGGACAAGACAACAGGAGCTTAGACAATGATCGAAAAAGTTTGCTAGATCAATGCTTTGCTAGGAGGCAAAGCCACAGGACGGTACTACTTCACGATTCAATTTAAGTAACGGAGGAAAAACACAGCCAAGTCTGAGAGTCCTGTACGTGGGGAAAAGGCCTAGGTTTCACAATGCAATTTTAAAAACTTTCACAGTGCAATTTAAAAATGGAGGAAAAACACACCCAAGTCTGAGAATCCTGTACGTGGCCAGGTTTTCAGGGTAGAATGAGGCTCTATCCCTAGCCCAGGCCACTCCTACCTTACTTAGTCGCTGCTGATTGACAGCTGGCCACTGGCTTCCCCTGCTGACACCTGCAGACACTAGCTGGAGCCGCCTCAGTGGGAGCCGCCCTTTGCCTAGGGGCCCTTAGCCACAGGGGCTGCCCTGGGAGGTCAGTTAAGACCAATGATCGGGCCAGTGACGGGAGGAGGGTGGGCTGGGAGATAGAAGCGGAAGAAACACCATGGCTGCACACGGGACCTTGGCGGGCTCAAATGATAAAATAAGGCACAAGTTCAGGAAGACCCAGGAGGGTCTAACAAGCCAAACAACTACTCACCCCGGCAGGCCAGGAAAAAGCCACACACAAGCAACACCAGAGACTAGGCCAGGCAGGGGAGATGGCACACCAATCATGTGAGGAGGGTGGGCTGGGAGGCAGGAGGGAGGGAGGCGAGTGGAGGGGGCAATACAGAAGTTGAAGAAACACCCAGGCTGAACAGAGGGTCTGGGGGTATCAAATTCTAAAATAAGACACTAGATCAGGAAGACCCATGAGGGTCTAACAAGCCAAACAATTGTGAAGATCCAGCAACACCAACCAGTCCTGAAGCTGCAGAGCCTGGAGAATTTCTTTCAACGTCACCATTTTGAACTTGTCCTTCCTCAGAAACTTTTTCAAGGCCCTGAGGTTAAAAATGGAACAGAGTCCTCCTTTCGTGGACACCAGGAAATATGAAAAATTAGCTTCTATGTGATTCCGGCTCCCTTAGTCCAGGCTCTCCCTACTTCAAAACTGGTTGGGAATGCCTGCATCTGCAGGCAACCCAAAAAAGCTGGCTGAAAAAGATAGCTGTCACTTTGAGTTTTGGAAGGAGAAGGGCCTCCGTCATGTGTGTGTCCCTCCGTGCACCTGGCCCACCCCTTACCCTGATGTGACCAACGGTCCACACCCAGCTCCCGTGGTTCTGACGAAGCGGTAGAATTTAAGTACATGAGTACAGCAGGGGAAGGCTGGGTGGGTGTTGTGAAGGAGGGAGAGCATGAACTAAGAGAACCTGAATCACCATTAAAGTAATTTTTCATTTCTCTGTCGTCCTGGCTCTCCCTCCTTCCCAACTGGTGGGGACCAGACTAAAAAGCTTTTGAATAAGCAAGGGTGGAGGAGACAGCATGTACAGGATTCAGGCAAACAAGTTACGGAGAACCTCTTGGCTGATATTTGCATCATTTCTGGTCGATGTGTCCATAGCATAGTGCTTACAAAAGGTAAGCGGGGTATTCCAGGTAGCTGCTTTACAGATGTCTACAATGGGAACGTGCCTGGAAAAGGCTACAGATGCTGCCTTGGCTCTAGTAGAATGAGCTTGAAGTATCTGCAGAGTCGCAAGCCCTTCCAAGTCGTAAGCCTTGGAGTTACAGGAGACAACCCATCTGGCAACAGATGCCTTTGCTGATTTATTGCCAGGAGAAGTACCACTGTAGGTAACAAAGAGCTAATCTGCTTTTTTTAAACGTGTTTATTTTAAACCAAGGCAGGGTGAAAATAGTACAACATATTTCAAGATAAAGTGAACATCATAACAAACCCATTCACTCTCCTCTCCACCTCCCTCCAACAACCGCCAGCTAGGGCTGACATTTTATTGGTCTGTTTTCTGCTACCAGACCGGCCGGTGCTCCTTCTGGCGGGATGCCCTCGTCACCCAGTGTTAGGAAGAATTCTCTGTTTAGGCTGAATTTCCTAACCTAGTGAGTCCCCCAGCAGCTTTGCTGGATTTGTGGGGTTTACTTTTTTCTCCTGCCAAGAGTGAGACTCTTTTACCCTCACTCTTGGACATGACTTGAGAGTGTTTCTGTGACTTGCTATGTGCTTATGGGCTAGGGGGTAATTTTCCCCATAGGCCATCATTGGTTTTTGAATGTGTGTTACACAGCACCCTCAGTGCAGTAGCACAGGGGTGTCTTAGAGACCCCCAAACATAGACTCCACACCCTGGGACTGACTACTGTCTCCCTGGGTCAGTAAAGTTACCATTGACTTTACTAGTCTTAACTTAGGAACTTAACCAGTACAAACCATCTTACTGTGGAAGTACTGGTAGGGGCAATTAGATTGCCCCTGGGTCTGTTGTCGAGGGGGTACTGTCCCGCCCCCCCTCGCCGAGTTCTGGCTGGTGGCAGTGGATACCACGGAAATATTCCACCGGAATATTTCCCAATGGGATTTCCCATTGGTTTTTGATGCACCACTTTTTGGTGCAATGTTAAAGATACCGCCGGTTTATTTAATTAATATAAATTCACCGGTTGGGATTTTTTGCCGGAACTCGCCGCCAAAATGGCGTCTAGGTTCACTTCAGTAACCCTGAACCCGAGTCGAGCCTTTGTTCCACTTTTGGCGGGCTTCTGCACAGAAGCCCTCCAAAGTGGTGCCATTCTGTCTGGGTACCACAGGGGGTGTGGGAGGGGGTTTAGGCACCCTGGACCGAGTTGCCTTGCCAACTCAGGTCGCACTCTAGTGTGATTGGCCCAAGTGGTGAGCCACCCCGCTCACCACTTAGCATGTTTGAGTGACAGCTAGGCTGTATGAATGGGGGTTTGCTGCATAAAAGCAGGGTTTTTGGGACTGGTTCTTCAGAAGTCGCCACAGGACCTAAGAAGCCGAAGAGGGAGAAGCCGAGCCGACCTGCCAAGACGACACCACCGGTGAAGCCCTGCAGAATCGTCTCACCACTTTTCCCGACGACAGAGGAGATCTCCCGCCGGAGAGTCTTCTTCCCTTAACTGGTGGGGACAACCAGTTGCTGCCTTCTTTTCGCCGTCCCGAAGCATCTCGTGGCCGCCTTGCCTGTGCCAAGCACCCCGGCAACCGGGATACCACTTTTTACCTCAACCGCGAAAGAGGGGTAAAAATCCTTTGTGACCGGAGAACTCCACGGCTGGCCTCATCCCTGGTAGTGCAACGACCTGCAGCCTTCCTCCCCGTCGAGATCGCCTCTTCCTCGGGACGACGCCGCAACTTGCACCCACTACCAGGAACGACTACCACCGCTGGAGGATCCTTTCCACTTTTAAAAAGGTACTGTGTTCCGCCCGGCCTCCCTTGCCACCGATTGTACGGGGTAGATTTAGCCCTCGGCTCTCGAACCTGGGTAGGTCTGGGACACCCTAACTAAACTTTTCAGAACCATAGTAAAACCGTTTTCTACTCACCTGCAAAGACTTGTGACATTGTGTGATCTTGGGCACATTTTCGCCTGGCTCCCTCTAACGCGGGCCCCGAACTAATTCCCCTTGTTCCACTATTGACTGTCTTTGCTAACCTTATGTGAAAAGTGTTTTACCTTACTGCTCTCTTTATTTTTGCCTTTTTCCCTCCCTTTTGGTAATACTTGTTGGAGTACCATCTAACGTTAAGCGCTCACCTCTGGTTGGAAATAAGCGGTGTTAACTTAGAATTGTCCAACAAATGATTAGGGATGTACATATGAGTAATAGTAACTGTGTTTGACTTTCTTATCTTTTCTAATGTGCTAGTGTAATTTATGAGTGTACCTTTAATAAATAAGTTTATACTTTTACACCTAGCTCTGGTCAGTGTTTGCTTGTACTACTGTGCCTCTGTACCTAATATGTATCCTCTGTATACTGCCTAACTCTTCTTGAGGGAAGTCTGACTGCTCAGCCACAGCTACCACAGTGAATCTGTGTGGTACAGACTGCTACCAAGTGGGTTTACTGCCAACACCTGTAGACTTAAATCTTTTGCAGTGGTCCCAGAGGGAACTGCACAGGTTTCTGCCTAACACCCAGGTTCCATCTGGCATTACGAGGCTTATAGGTTAGGGCCGGAAATTTTCGGTCATAGTCCAGAAACGGGGCCCAGATGTTCTAGAAGCGGTGAAGAAACCCTGCTGTAACCGCTGTTATTTTTTCCGCAATCAATATGCCCCATATTTTCTCCCACCAATGGAACATGAGGGGGGCCGTCCGGAGATTTCCAAGAGCGGGCAATCGCAATTTTTTCCTGCTAGAAGGCATTGGGTTAGCAGTTTGGCTTTGTTTCCGGAGCGTGGGTAGATTCATGGGATTGGGGTCCCCAAGAGGATGTGCTCAGGCTCTACTGGGAGCGCTATCTGGGTGATCTGTTCAATGGTGGCTAGACAGTCTCCTGAACGGTTGGATTCTAGGGCATGCCCACCACATGTGGAAAAAGGAGCATGGCAGACCACATTGTCTCCAGCAAGTTGGGTCCAGTGCCTGGTTCATGTGGTGGAGCCTGAGGGGAGGATAGTACCAACGTAGCAGGATTCTGTAAGTGCATTCTCTATTGGTAACACAGAGAGATGATTTATGCATTTGGGTCCATTTATCTACCCAGGCCTGGTCCTCTATATGATGTCCCAGATCTGCCTCCCAGCGACCCATGGATAGAGTTTTTGAGGCCAGGAAGTCTCCTACAAAGTGTTTGTATAAGGTGGAGGTTCTGCCTGGGGCCGGAAGATCACTGAGGGTCAAATCGAGGGGTGCGAGATTGCGAGTGGCAGCTTGGAGAGTTTGAGGGTGCGAACACCAGTGACGTAGTTGGATGCAGGAGAATCTCTCTCTTTTCTGCAGCTGAAAGGATTCCTTACATTGTTAAAAGGTGCGAGGTAGGCCTCCCACGAATAGTTGACTTAGGATTTCAAGGCCTCCTACAATCCAGTTCTTAAAGTTCTGGGGGTTTGCACCAGGTGAAAAAGCTGGGTTGAGGAAGAACGGGGATAGGGGGTCTAGCCCCCTTGGGGTTCTTTTGCATCCAAGGGCCCAATCCCAAGAGTTTATAGTGCGTTTAGTAGCAAGCAGGAGTCCTTCCCATCGCTTTCGCCAGGTGGGTGGAATGTGTGGGAGAAACCGCTAGGGAAGAGGGAGGCGTGATTTTTCCAGTTTGACCCATCTGGGACGGCTGGTGTTTACCTGCCATGCTTGAAGGTGTGCCAGTTGTGCTACCATCTGATAGGCCTGGAGGTCTGGGACTCCCAGTCCACCCAATCTTGCGTTACCTAGCATTGCTCTTTGGGGGATCACAGCTTTCTTCCCTTTACAGATAAACTGGAGCATTTTCCTCTGCAGATTACAGAGAGCGCCAGCCGAGATTGGTGCTGGGAGAGATGAACAGGCGTACACAAATCTGGGGAGAAGGTTCATTTTACAGGCAGTAATACGACCCATCAGTGAGATTTCCTGTGATGTCCAGCGTTTCAGGTCACCTTCTAGTTCCTTGAAGAGTGGGGGGGAAGTTCACAGAATATGTGTCCCTTGGGTTTGCAGCCACTCGGACCCCTAGGTAAGGGATCGCCTTCGTTTTCCATTGAATGGGGCATATTGGGGCTAAGGCTTCTCGTTCAGCCGAGGGCAGGCCTATCCCCAGGGCTACTGATTTGTCAAAGTTAATGGAGAAGCCAGTGATCTTCCTGTAGCGATTTATTTCAGTGAGGGCCTGCTGTAGTGAAGAGCAGGCCTCCGAGATGGTGAGTAGGACGTCGTCTGCATATAGGGAGATTTTATGTTGGGAAGGCCCCACCTGGGGGCCCTTGATATGGTTTTTCAGTCTGATTTTCTGGGGGAAGGGTTCCATAATTAGTGCAAATAGAAGCGGGGATAGCGGGCAACCCTGTCTGGTTCCGCAGGTTAGGGTAATTGGGGCGGAGAGGGAACCATTGATCCTAAGGAGGGTCTTTGGTGACTTATAGTTGGCTAGGACCATCGCTCGGACCGCCGCCCCAGAGGCTTCCAGGGCAAGACTCAAAGGACCAATCGACTCGATCAAACGCCTTGGTGGCATCCAGGGCCTTCAACACTAGTCCCTGAGAGCTTTGGGAGGCGAGGTCCACCAGATTTAGGGCTCTGCGTATGTTGTCACCTGCAGACCTATTTTTAATAAAGCCAGCTTGATCGGGATGAATTATGTCAGGCAATGTGTGTGCTAGGCGATTTGCAAGAATCTTAAAATAAATGTTGGCGTCTATATTCAGGAGGGCTATTGGTCTGTAGGAAGCAGGGTCCCTTGGGTCTTTTCCTGGTTTGGGTAAAAGGACGGTGATTGACTCCTGCCTGGAGGGGGTCATGGTTCCAGTTTCCTGAAAGGAGTTGAATAATGCCACTAAGGGGGCCACCAGCTGGGGTCTAAAGACTTTATAAAATCTGGAGGAATATCCATCTGGGCCTGGGGCTCTGGATTTGAGGGACTTAATGGCATCCTCGACCTCCTCGCCTGAGATTGGAGCGTCCAGGTTGTCCCGGGCCAGGTCCTGTAGTTGGGGGAGTGCCGCTTCCTGCAGGTATTCTTTTTGTTCCTTCTGGTCTTGTGGTGGTGCGGTCATCACTTGAGCCAGCTTGTCTGACGCCAGCCATTGCTGATCTGGTTCTGTGTATTATGCGTTGTGGGTCTCGCAGCCCAATGATGGTATTGCTCCTTTTGGCTTTTGCCAGTTTGGCCACTAGCAGCTTGTTCCCTTCGTTATTCTTCACGTAGTAGAATTGCTCGGCTTTATTCAAAAGCTGAGCCGTGTGCTCAGCGTAGAGGGCCTCGAGTTTCTTCCGTGCACTGCGGATAGCTCGCTGCGTTTTAGGGGACCAACCCCCCTTTTTTTTTTAGTTTCCTGTTTCCCTAAGTTCCTCCTTGAGGGTCAGGGGAGTATGTTGTGTCCCCCTGTGGCATGCCACCCCTTGTGTGATTAGTTCTCCTCGAATCACCACTTTCAGGGCGTCCCAGGTGTTTGCAGGGGAGGCATCTTCACTGGGATTTTTTCTGCAAAAGGTTTTAAATGCTGTTGCGATCCTGTCTCGTAGCGGCATTACGTTAAGGATCGGGTCATATAAGGTCCATCTACGTTGGGTGTTAGGTGTTGATTCATATGCTTGGATTTCTAGAGTTACTGCGGCATGGTCAGACAAGATCCTTGATCCAATAAATACGTCATTAGCATAGGCAAGCACCTGAGGAGATGTCAGGAGGACGTCAATCCTCAAGAAAGTTCTATTAACTTAAGAGTAGCAGGAGAAGTCCCTCTGAGAAGGATGAAGCACCCGTCACGAATCCACCACCTTTAGGGATCTGAATAGATGCTGAAGACTAAGCGCGAGGGGTGGGATCTGTCTTTTGTGGGGTCTGGAACTCCATTAAAGTCTCCTCCAATTACAGTCTGGCCTTCGGCGACGGAAGGGAGGGAAGAACTTAGCGATTCATAGAAAGCAGCTTGACCGGAGTTGGGGGCACATATTGAGATAAAGGCTGATCTGCTTTTCTAAACGGTTTGGTCCTTTCAAGGTAGAATTTTAAAGTTCTTACTACATTTAAATTATGCAATTTCTCTTCTGCCACAGACGCATGCAGTCTAGGAAGAAAAACAGGAAGATATTTCCTGGTTTACGTGAAACTCAGAAACCACCTTAGGTAGACGACAACTTTGTCTTTATGGAACACAATATATGGTTACTTAGAAGAACGTGCTTGGAGCTCCCCAATTCTTCTAGTCTAAGTATTGGCCACTAAGAAAGCTGATTTTCCAAGTTAGGAATTCTAAATCGCATGAAGAGATAGGCTCAAATGGTTTCTGCATTAGGGCTGCTAAGAACACATTGAGATCCCACTGAGGTGGAGGTTCACGAATAGGGGAATGTAAACATAAAAGGTCATTGAAGTGCCTTTTAATGGCCTCATTTGAAAGCGAAAAAGACTTGTGTTCTCTATTCAGGTATGCACCACTAGCTGATAAGCAATGTATGCAAGTGTCTACCTTGACACCGGTGGAAACAAGATAAGACATGAAGGACATGACAATATCATTGTAACCATTTGCTACAATATTGTTTCTTAGTGGAAGATTTCCTGGAGGCCGACATAATAGCAATGTTTTGTTCAGACAAATGCAAGTGGGAGAAGGCTAGCTTTTCAGGAACCAGGCCTTCAAGTTGAGCAATTGAGGGGAGGGGTTAAGAACCTGCCCCTTCCGTGGAGTCAAAAGATACCTCGAAAGAGGAAGATCTAAGGGGGGTGATACCTGTTAACTCAAGAAGATCTGGAAATCAAATCTGGCGAGGCCAGAACGGGGCTAATAGAATCATTGTCAGGTTGTGTCACATTTTGAATTTCAGCAACGTTTTGTGAATCAATGCAAGGGGTGGGAAGGCATGGTGGTAGATTTGACCAATCCAAATGTAGAGCATCTCCCAGGGACCGAAGACCCTGACCTTTCCTTGACGCAAATTGCGGACAAACTGTGTTGTGCTGATTGGCAAAGAGGTCTACTGATGGATGGCCCAACTTCTGAAATATCATGTGTGCTACTGATGGTTTCAGCTCCCATTTGTGCGGAGCGGACTGGAACCTGCTTAGTTTGTCCGCCAGGACTTCTTCTTGCCCTCAAGGTGGGACTCAAAGAAGAAAATGTGATTTTGAATGGCCCAATATCAAATCTGTTCTGCTAGGAGACCCAGGGGGCGGGAGCGATTCCCCCCCTGCTTGTTGATATCAAACATTGCAGTGGTATTGTCCATTTCAATTTTCACCACCTTTCCTTGAAGTGAGGGAAGAAAAGATTTTAGAGCGATAAATATGGCTCTTAGTTCCAGTACATTTATGTACATTTATGTTTATGAGGTCCAACGAACTTGAGCTATTAAGCTTTGCCAATGAGCTCCCCAACCGTACTCTGAAGAGTCCGTTATGCCTATTTGGTGAGGGGGAGGTTGAAAGGAAGATCCCGTTAGCAGGTTCTCTGGGAGTTCCACCAGAGCAGTGTCTTGGACTTGGCCTGGAATTTGGATCTTTGTTCCTGGGGATCCGAGAGCCGAATCCAGTTGAGGGCAAGATGCCACTGGTTCCTTCTCATATGGAGACTTGCAAAGGAAACTAGTTTTATGCAAGAGGCCATGAAGCGAAAGAGCCTTTGAGACCACCAAGCTGTTAGCGACTGGTGAGTGGAGAACCGAACACTGGGTTGCTGAATGGCTTCCACTCTAAGGGTGGAAAGACTTCGTGCAGAGTAGTGTCTATAACTGCTCCTAAGAATTGGATCCTTTGCGAGAGACTGAGTTGGGATTGTCACATTCATGGAGAACCCCAGGTTGAACAGAGTATGGCAAGTAATTAGCAACTTCTGAAGCAATACCACCAGATACTGGGCTTTGAGAAGCCAATCTGGGTAGGTATATAGATGGACTGCCTGCAACCGAAGGAAGGCTGGCACAGACCCCAGAACCTTTATGAAAACCCTGGGGGCAGAATTTAGTCCGAAGGGTAGACATGTGAACTGGTAATGAGACTTTCCTATTGTGAATCTCAGAAACTGACAGTTTATAGATGCAGATGTGAAAATACACATCCTGTAGGTCTACCGATGCCATCCAATCATTTGGATGTAGGGAAGCCAGAATCTGAGGGATGGTTGTCATATTGAAAGTATCCAGAATTCGATGGATCCTGTCTGATTTTTTTGGGATCAGGAGGTAACATGATTAAAATTCCTGACCTATTTCCTCTTGCGGAAACAATTCTATCACTCCTAGAAGGAGTTTTTGAACCTCTTACTAGAGCTCTGGGGATGATTTTTGGAGCCTCGGAGGAGAAGATGGAGCAGCCAGAAGGGCAAGGTGGTCCCCATGTTGAATAATATTTAAAACCCCCTCCTCTTGAGTAACAGTTTTCCAAAAAGGGAGGAAGTTGAAAGGCCTTCCTGCTACCAGGGATGTATGCTTCTGGATGATGGTTGGAGCGGAAGGTAAGTACATGCCAGGGCGAAGGTCAAATAGACGACTTCTGCTCCTGAACAGAATAAGAGGCTGGGGGGAACGATTTATTCTTGGGTCTATACCTTCTCGTTTTGGAAGAGTACTATGATTTAGCAGAAGTGGAGGAACCACTGTTGCCTTGTGTACGTGGTTTAAATGCCTTGAAGTTTTGATGATATGGTTGTTTCACCGAGATGGAGCTGAGAGTTTTAGCTGCTGTGACACTGCCCTTACATTTCTGTAGGACCTAATCTGTAGATGGGTCAAACTAAATTTTGCCATCAAATGAAAGTTCAAGCACCTTCTCCTGGATATCCTGATGAAGGGAAGAGGCAGACAGATATGCATGTCTCCGCATGCATACTGCACTAGTAACTGCAATAGAGGTTGTAGCAGATCTTTAATGACTTGAAGTTTTTGCATAGCAGCTTCACTGCCTTCAGAGATCCAGAAAGAGAACTCATCTGTGGCTTCCTGAGGTAGCATGTCTGGGAAGAGCTTTAGAATCTCCCAGTTAAGGATATTAAACCCCACCAGAACTGTAGCAGTGTTAAACCGCCTACGTTGTAAGGTAGAGGTGGTGTAAAACTTCTTACCTTGGGTCTCCCATGCTTTAGCATTGTTGTCCAGCACTGAAGCTGGAGAAGGAGGAGGGCCTTTACCTTTTGTGCCCAGGGCAGCAGAGACTACTGTTGATTGAGCTGGAAGATTTCCCATGAGAATGAAGGGTTCGGCCATGGGCACCTTGTATTTATTATCTAGGGCCTTGGAGATGTGGGGATCAGAATGAAGTTTTCCCCAACGAGCTAGAGCTTGCTCCATGACGGACAATTCCATGGGCAAAGGAACCTTAGACTGCTTTGATGGCAGTTTCCCAAAATCACCAGCCATTTCAGGCTTATCCTTTGGGAGGATTGCAAGAGCCTGCAGGGCTTTAGTGACAATGTCATGGAGCACTTTAGGAGGGTGAATTCCTCCTATGAATCTGAGTCAGTGCCCTTTGAAATATCAGTTTTTTGGGTGCAGGAGCAGGGTCCACATTGTCCACTGGTACCGGTAAAGTGTCGGGAGTAGAGTCAACTGGAACCGATCCCTGCGGTATTACTGGTGACATTTTGTCCTTGATGCGCTGAGCCAAGACTTTGAGGAAGCATAGTTTCCAGCACAGTGTTAGTCATGTTTGCCATTTGGGAAGGGCTAGGTAAAGGTTTCTCTAATGTGATAGGAGAAGTAGAAGAATCAAACCTATCGAGCGCTTGGCTAGGATTGAAAATGTTCAACACCAATGTTCTAAGCACCTGAATGTTGTTCAGACCCAGTTGGGTGCAGGTTGTCCCAAATTGTCCTCAGACTGGGGAGAAAATTTAGGCAAAATGTCAGGAGTCTGAGCTCTCACAACGATTGTTCTGGTGGAACAGGATGGGTTGAGAGTCAGAAATTAAAGTTGAATTGTTTTTCTGGCTCTCCGGAACTGAGCCGGAGACAGATGCCACAGGAGATTTTCCTCAGTTTGTGTTTTCGCAGAGAATTTGGTCCCAGACTAGCTCGTGAATGAGAATGCTTATGCCTCTTATGTTATGTTACTTGGCATTTATATAGCGCCTTATATATCATTGGTATGATTTCAAAGTGCTGGTAGGTTGAACGCCCTCGGGAAATGCAGTTCAAGTCAGTAGAGAGAGAGCGAGTGTCGTATGGTGCGTGGGCGCACCAGATGTGTACAGCTGGTGTGGTTGCTGCATGATAGCTGCTTCTTATCGGTAGGTGTGGTGCTGAGGAAATCAGTTGGATGTGTTCAGTCAGGAGGGTGGACTGAATTCTGGCTGCGTTAGGCCTGAGGAGACGCCTAAGCTAGCCTGAACGTGCTCAGCTAGCTGTGTTTTATTAGGATGATGAGGAGTTTGTGTGGTGATGTTAGTATGAGAACAGCTAGCCTGAATTTATCCTGGTAAAGCTGTGTTCTAGTTGAATGATTGTGTATAGGAGAGAGTAAGCGTAGTAGTGTAATATGGTGGTCATCAGTAAAGCGTCTGCGACCAGGCACGAGAGCTGGGCAGGGGGGCGTACAAAGCGGCATACATATATAAAGCAACAGGATGGATAGGGGTAATGTAACGCTCCCCTGATTCCCACGGAGGCGCGGGTCTTGGCAGGAAGGTGTCTGTAACACGAAACGTGATGTGCAGGATTCGGTTGGCTTCTGGGGTCGACCCTCTCCGCACTGTGTGTCGAACTCGAAGGGTGAGGTTTCTGCAGGTGAAATAATATGGGGATTAAAGGTCTGGGTTGCTGAATGTCCCTATCTCTCTCCTCCCAGCTTGTCTGTTGAACCCCCCTCCCAGGTCAACGTGCTCACCTTAGATAGGTGAATGCTGGGCTCTCCATCTGCGTCTAGTGCAGGGTGCCGTTGCCAGTTCCTTCACTGGTGAAACGTGGGCCTCTTGACTTCAGAGGATGGGTACCGTCGTTGACTGCACGACCGGTAAGTTTCTGGACACCTTTAGTCTTTATAGTCTTTTATGCGTGGCACTGAAGCGCCTGGAGTTGCGTAAATATGGTAGCGCTCTTACTGTCTCTTTCTTTGTCTTTGCAGGAGACGATGCAGAATGAAGAAATCCGGAATTCGCCACGTGCCGGTAAGTGTGACACTGCTATTGTCTTTGCAGGTGAAGATGTGGCGTGAAGAATCCGGAATGCACTGCGTGCCAGTAAGTAGAACAATGCTGTTTATCTTTGCAGGTGCAGATGCGGCGTGAAGAATCCGGAATGCACGGCGTGCCGGTAAGTAAAATAATGCTGTTTGTCTTTGCACAGATGTAGCGTGAAGAATCCGGAATGCACGGCGTGCCGGTAAGTAAAATAATGCTGATTGTCTTTGCAGGCGAAGGAGCAGCATGAGACACGGCCGCTGCCGATGGATCAGGTAAGCAAACACTGCGTGTGAAAGTTAATTCTGCTAACCTGTGGTTTCTTATCTTTTGCAGGTGCTGATGTTGCTCGGATACCGGAATGGTGAGTATAATTCTTGCAGGTTCAGGATCCAAAGAAGAAAAGCTGGAGCAGACTCGGTGAGCGTTCTGCTGCAGATGCAGAATAACGCGAAGCACGTTTCTTCAATCGGGTGTGGTTTAAATAGCCTTGGAGTGATGAGGCGTCTCCTTCCACGGCCCCGCCTAGGTCAGAAAAGAGTTCCGGCTTCCAGAAGAGTTCCAGTGGAGTTGTGCTGCCCCACCCAGGTAAGAAAAGTAGTCCCAGTTCACAGAGGACTTTTAAGAGTCTGGCAAGTCAGCAGCATGGTCTGCCGCAGGTAAGTTCACCCAAGCATCTTCACACCCATGATGAGCCCGGCGCTTCCAGTGCCGGGACCGAGGCTTCTGATGAGCCTGGTGCCACCGGCGCCAGGACAAGGTCCAAAAGGTCCCTGTGGGGACCGGCTGGTGCCTAGGATCAGGGTTAGGGGCCTGCTTCCAAGGACGTTGGGCTGATCCTGGCTCCTTGGAAGCAGTGATCATGACAGGTAAACATGTGATACAGTTAACATGAGAATACAGGTACATATACAGGCATATATAGGGGCTATACATCCTCTCTTTTCCATCCTCTTCATGGAGCAACCATTCACACTGTCAGTTCCATCCACTTCATCCGTTCCGACATCTTCATTCACTCCATCCGTTCCATCCACGCCATCCGTTCCATCAACTCCATCCAGGCCATCCAGTCTATTGACTCATCCATTCAGTTTGTTCCATCTGCTCTACGAGTCCATCCGTTCCACCCATTTCACTAACTATCCGTTTTGTTCGCTCGGTTTTTGTTACACTCTTGGTTTTAGTCTTTCTATCCGTTCCATCAATTCCCTTTGCTCTTTTATTTTCTTTTTTAAAACAACTGTTTGTGATTTCTGTTTGTGACTATTCATTCCATTTGCTCTAATCGTTGCTTCTTTATGGGAAGAGCCACGTTTTCAGTAATTTGCAGAAAGACAGGTCGTCTTCGGTTTGTCGAATGTGGGGTGGAAGCAAGTTCCATAGAGTGGGGGCCACGGCTGATAATGAGGACCCTCCTAACCTGACTCAGTTGGTGTTTGGTATCACTAAAAGGAGGGCAGAGCTTGATCTTAGAGTGCGCAGTGGGTGGTAGGGTTTTTGCTCGTCATGTAGGTATAAAGGGCCGGTTTTATGCACTGCTCGGTGGGAGATGCTAAAGGTTTTGAAAGTCACCCGTCGTCCAATTGGGAGCCAGTGGAGAGTTCTGAGCGCTAGAGCGGTGTGGTCTCTTGGGCTAAGTGCTAGAAGCATTTTGGCAGCAGCGTTTTGTGCTCTTTGTAATTTAATGAGGTGGTATGCTTGGACCCTGAGGTAGAGGGAGTTGGCATAGTCCATTCTCGACATTACAATAGATTGGACAGCGGCGAGCCTGTTGGAAAATGAGAGGTACGGAAAAATGCATCCAAGGATTTTGAGGTGGTAATGGCAGGACTTAGAGACGTTGATTTGGCGAGGGAGGGTAAGGTCAGAGTCGAGGGTGCATCCAAGTTCTTTTACTATGGTCGAGGTGGTGGGTGGATTGCCCATGGATGTGGGCCATGGTAGACGGCGGGGGAGAAGGTCGGTGTTGCCGCACACCATGATTTCGGTTTTAGTGGGGTTTATGAGGAGGTGGTTTGTAGTCATCCAATGATCAATATCAAGGAGGCAGGCTGAGAGTTGGAGTTGAGGAGTTTTAGGATTATCTGGGCGTCATCAGCATATTGATAGCACAGGTGATTGTGCAGGCGGATTATTGCTGGGAGGGTGGGCATATAGAGGTTGAACAGGAGGGCCGATAGGCATGCTCCATGTGGAACTCCGGTTTTGACAGGTCGGGCGGCAGGAGCAAAGGTGGAGAGGGTTATTTGTTTCTTATTGTTGAGGAAGGATGCTATCCATTTGAGAGCGTTTCCATGGATTCCTAGGGAGTGGAGGCGGTCGAAAAGGATTGAGAGGTTGATTGTGTCGAAGGCGGCAGAGAGGTCTAGAAGGATTAGTGCAGTGCATCCTGCAGAGTCTGCTGCGATCTTAAGGTCGTCCCAGATTGAGATCAAGATGGTTTCGGTTCTGTGTCGAGGTCTGAAGCCTGATTGTGCAGGGTCTAGGAGATTGTTGGATTCAACAAAGGCATTTAGTTGGGAGTATGCGGTTCGATCGATGAGTTTAGCAAGGAATGTAGTTTTTGGGGTCGAGGGGACTTTTTTTTTTAGAAGAGGCTTGACATGTGCAGTTTTGAAATATCAGGGAAAATTCCTGAGGAGAGGGAGTCATTTATGATGGTTCTTGCGTACTCACCTGCGCAGGTGGATGAGAATATTTCTTTGAGGATTGAGGCGGGGCAGGGGTCAAGGGGGGAGCCAGATGGTTTCCGGGCAGAGAGAAGCTTGTGAAATATGTCTCTTGATATTGGTGTGAATGAGTCGAAGGTGGGCGGGGTTGTAGTTGCCGTGTCAGGCGGGGAGTTGGCTGGCATGGCGGGTGGATTACGTAGCGGGGACATTTGTCGGTACAAAGGAGCTTGCAAGCTCAACTGGGGTAGTTGAAGGTAAAACCTTTTCTTTCGGTACCGAAGTACCAGAGGTTTTATGTGCAGAAGCCAACTTGGCTTTGTTCGGTACAGGGGAATTGGACTGGACCGAATCAACCCCGGAGGCGCGAGCCTCTTTGCACGTACCAGTGCCTGTTCGGTGTACCGAGGCAATAGAAGGTTTTGCTGGTACCATTGTTATTTTATCTCGAGTAAATAACTCTTCCGGTACCGGGTGGGTCTTCTGTGACCCTTTCCCACATGGAGGTGCTAACACTTTCCCACCGGGAGGTACTAGTGCTTTCCCACCCAGAGATACTTTCAGGTGAATGGGCCGGGCGTTTCAAGCAGAACGGTCCGGGGGTTTCAGGCAGAACAGTCCTGTGAAGACTCCGGAACTGAGGAGGCAGTCTTCCCTTGGATACCGACAGCAGGTGCCGAAACTAGTACATCACCTGAAGTTATAGTGCTCCCCTCAACGATATCGGCCTCCCTCTGGTTTCAAACGAAGTCCTCAGGCGCCTTTGGTACCAGTCCGAGCTTGAACATGGAGAGAAGGCAAGTCCACAGAGACCTGGGGTGAATTCCACAGCAAAATATGCAGGTACCCACCGGGTGATGTATACCCAGACAGTGGACGCAGGCATGGTGGGTGTCGGCTGCTGAAAAATCCTTCCGACAACGGATACACTGCTTGAAGCCTGTCGCATATGGCATGTGTAGAGGGAGGCACCGCAAATAGAAAAAAGAAAGAACCAATCACTAGGAAAAAGGGAATTGACAGCCAAAGGAATGCCCAGAAAAGGGAGTCGCAGCGCAGCAAAAAATTCCAACTTGCCCAGTAGGTGGAAAAACAGGAACTGGGTGTGGACTGTTGGTGATGTGAGGGTAAGGGTAAGGTTAGTGACCATCATCTTTTTCAGCAAGCCTTTCCGGACCGCCTGCAGATGCAGGCGTTCCCACCAGTTGGGAAGGAAGGAGAGCCAGGACGACAGAGAAACTGGGAATAGCAGCCTGATCCTCTCTGCTCGGGTGGCACCTCTTCAATGGCACCCTTCAATAACAAACCATGGGTATATTTGGCAAATAGTATGCACCTCAATTACTGGATTAAGCTTGAGGTGTCAATTACATTGTATATTATGGCAGGTTATAGAATGACTTTAGGGGATTAAAATGCAGCTCTGGCACAATACGCTGCCACTGTGTACTGAGAAGAAAGGTATGTCCTAACATGGAGGACACTCCCGTCCCCTGCACACTGTATATACTCAGAAGACTCTGCCAATACCTGAAGTTTGATGTAAACGACAAAGTAAAAGTACTAAATGCACTCATCATCGCTATGACATCATCGCGCCTACCGCAACACATCTGGATGCATATTTGTAGCACCCATCTTCAATCGCAGGCGCGTTCTTCTTGGCAATATAAGCTTCAAGCCCCTATTCTTATGGGGACATACCATCCCGAAAACTGTCCTAGTGCACCTGGTATAGTAGCTGCACAAAGGCACCTCAACTCTAGCTACACAAGTAGGTGAGTACATTCACCCCTACTGTATGGACTTAAATAATGGAGAGTGTGAACAATTGAATCAAACTTTTTTTGTATATTACATTTTCAGTTGCACAGACAGATTTGTCCATCACATTTTCAAAATTCGTACCTGATATATTGTCCTTGCTGGACCCCAGTGCCTACCTACACCAAGGTAGGCTCCACTGCCACTAGTAGAATGTTTTAGTTACTTACCTGAAACAGTAGTACTCCAGCATTGCTAAATTTCATAGCTTCTCATGCTTGAATACTCCGTTGTCAGACTGGGAATCCACAGTAATTTAAATAAATTATAAACTATATTAAAACATTCCCTGAGGGAAAAGCTATACACCCAGCCCCATAGGGCCTGTGTAGCCTCTCACTTGTGTATTCCCTCCACCTCCTTTGGTCCTTTTAGACACTAATCAACGAGGTGACAAGGATTAAGCTCCACCCCACTCGACCATCAGATTTTGAACCGTGAAGGCAACAGTTCACCGTAATCGTATTTCTGATGCTTTTATCAGTTTAGATTCACATGCTATGCATAGGCTGACATCTAGTGGAAGCTGCAGAGTATTACAGCTATTTTCGAAACTCGAAAAGGGACGTCCACAGGGCGGACTGTGAAGCTACCCATAACCGTAGAAGAACTCAACTAGAGAAAGTGAGCCTAGGACAGTAAACGCAACAGTTCCACCTTCCCATTGCTGGTGTGATAAGGAGAGAACATTTAAAGAACATTAGGCTGCTCCTACCTTAAGCAAATAGGTGCTGTAGCACTGCATATCCTACTGCTGTATCCCTTCTGTCGTCTTCTTCCAAGCAGTAATGCCAGGCGAACACGTGGAGTTTTCTCCATGTGGCAGAACGACTTACGTCTTTCAGTGATGCCCTTGCTTGAACCGTTGCTGAAGCTGCTCTCGCCCTGGTGGAGTGCTGTCAGTCTGAATGGTAGCAGTTCGTTTCTTATTTGGTGACAGTGGGTAATGCAGCTGGAAATCCAATGTGCCAGACTCGAGATGCATCGACCTTTGGTGCAACCTGCAAACGCAATGGCCCTGATGTCTTTTATCCTTTCATTGTAGAACTTCAGAGTTCTAACCATGTCCAGTGAATGCAGTGTTTGCTCTAATGTAGTTGTATGGTTGTCGAAGAAAGTTTTCACTTCCCTGTAGCTGTTCTCCAGACAGGGTCTGGCATGGAATCACATGCTCATGAATATTCCCTGTCGTCAGGCTGGGAATCCAGAGTAAAGGAAAAACAGTTTCACTTCAGCTTTAAAACTGTATTTCTCCCCTAGACCAATCACTGTCCTCGGAGTCATACTGCCCCCATCCAATAACGGTCCTCTCCCTAAGCTCCACCCCAGGGGGCCATCTTCAGATTTGGTAAGCATGTAAAGTGGCAGTATGAACCAAGAAGAGCCACAGAGGGGAAGAGGGGAGGGTTTGGTTGTGAATCCAGCCAGAACCCATGCTGAGAACAATAGTTACAAGTAAGTAACTTAAACCTTCCCCAGCATGGGGTTTGGCATGGATTCACATGCTCATGAATAACGATTATACAGCAGTACATATATACAACCACAGGAGGTGGCAACGCTCAACAGAAGCAATAAATCCTCACCTCTGGAACAGACTCACCTCAAACAGATTGCATAGCACCGCTTGGCCAACTCTGGACTCCTCCCTGGAATCCCTGTCAACGCAGTTGAACCCTGTTATGGTGTGTGTGGACCTCCATGTAGCAGCCTTGCAGATGTCAAGCAGGGGCACACCAGAGAGAAACGCTGTTGTTGCTGTGATGGCTCTGGTGGAGTGGGCTCTCAGCCGGCCTGGTAGCAGCCTGCTAGCCAGTTGGTGACATTGCATGATGCAGCCAGAGAGCAAGCTAGAGATGGAAGCCTTCAACAAGGCCTTTCCGTGTTTTACAGGTCCAGAATTGATTCAACAGCCGAGAGGTCTTCCGAAAGCTCTTTGTGCATGCCACGTAAAACTTTAAGGCATGAGCAATGTCCAGCGAATGCAAGGCCCTCTCTGCTGGCGACGACAGATTCGGGAAGAAGAATGGCATCACCAAAGGCTCGTTGAGGTGGAACTCCGAAAGGAACTTCCTCATAAAGGTGGGGTGTGTACACAGTACCACCTTTGAAGCGTGGAAGGACAAGTACGGCTGCTAGCATGACAGGGCCTGGATCTCCCCGACACCTGGCAGAGGTGATCTCCACGAGGAAAGCCGTCTTCCACGATAGAAACTTGAGCAGGCCTGATGCATCGGCTCAAAGGGTGCCCCATGAGCTTAGTCAAAACCACATTGAGCTCCCAAGTCGGGGCAGGAGCCTTCACTGGCAGAAAAGGCCTGAAGAGTCCTTTGAGGAAATCCTTCACGAGTCTGTGCTACCACAGAGAAGGCCTACCCGGTGCCCTGGTGTAACGCGATAGGGCGAACAGGTGCACCTTGATAGAAGCATGAGCTAGACCAGGTTTGGACAAGGAAAGACGGTATGGCAAGAGCTGCAGGGCTGTGACACGCAGAGGGGTAATCTTCTGGGCCCGGCACCACACAGAGAAATGCTTCCACTTATGGCCGTAGCACATCAACACTGCAGAGGCCCTGACCTTGACTGGGATGTCTTTACACTCTGCAAGTAAAGAAGAATATCCAAACTCTAGGACTGCAAGGAGGCAGGCCCTAAGGTTCAGTGACGCTGGGTCGTGGTGCAGAATCGCTCCCCCCTCTCTGGAGAGAAGGTCTGGGAGAAGTGGCAGCATGATAGACGGAACCGCCGACAGACATAGAAAGTCTGTATACCAGATTTGCTGCGGCCACGCCATAGCGACAAGTATCATGTTGCAGTGACACTGAGTGTTGATCACTCATAGCAGGAGTGGCAATGGAGGAACAGCGTATAGGAAAGGTCCCTCATACGGGAATGAAAATGCCTCATTTCTGACACTTGAAAAGGTCAATCTGGGGTCAACCCCGTTCATGGAATAGAAGATCCACCTGGTTCTGGTGAAGCTGCCCCTCATGGCAAGATACAGCTCCCTGCTGAGCGAGTCTGCAATGGTGTTCTTGGTACCCGCCAGGTGAAAAGGGATGAGAAACATGTCCTGAAGACAATGATGTGTTATTTATATAGCGCCTTAATCCAAAGCGCTTTACAGAGCACATATTTACATACAATATCACCCAACCGAAATTGGTACTCATTTATCGAACTTGGAAGGATGAAAGGCTGAGTTGGCCTTGCCAGGATTCGAACCTGCGACCTGCAGATCACGCTCAGATCGCAGCAGCGAGCGCACAACCCGCTGATCCTGGGCCCCCCCTGGAGAGCACCGGAGAGTGTCTCCCACCCTGCTTCCGGATGTAGTACATGGTGGTGATGTTGTCCATGAAGATCCTCACCATCTTGCCCCTCAGCGATGGCAGGAATGACTGGAGGGCCCAGAAGAGGGCTCAGAGCTCCAGGAGGTTGAGTTAAAGTGTCTTCTCTTCTGCTAGCCAGCGGATTCTTGCATGCAAATGTCTGGGGTGAGCTCCCCAACCTTCCAGAGAAGCGTCCATGTTGACTGTTTCCTGGTAAGGGGGAACTTGGAATGGGGCCACTTGCATGAGAGAGTGCACGCCCCACCACTTTATTGCTCGTCGGAACTCCTCTTTGAGGTTGTTCATGTCCGTCCAGGATCCCGAGACTTGCAGTCACCTCGCATCCAGAAACTCTTGGAGAGGCCTCATCCGTAGTGTGCAAAGGAGGACGAGGTTGATGCAGGAGGAGATCATGCCCAACAGCGACTTGCCGGCTCGCACAGTAGCCTACTGCGATGACGACAGGCGCTGCACCTTCCCATGGATGGCTACCAACCTCTCTTCCGAGGGAGATCCCAGGCAAGTCACTGTGTTGAGTCGTGCTGCCAGAAACATAAGGGGCTTCAAGCAGGACTTTGGATAGTTTATGGCACCTGTCTGAGTGTCCAGCACCCATCCGTCAGTGGTGACGGTCTTTCACTCGCTGACGAACCTTGCAGCCGGCTTCCCACTGGGTTGCAGAAGTGGGGGACAGAGTTCACGGCCAGTTCAGGTCTGTTTCGGTGTCGGGGCCCTGCAGGCAGCGCTGGTGCACGCCACTGCCACTGTAGGCCTGCAAACAGCCTCTGTACGCCTCTTGCATCGTGGAGCGGGAAGGCTGCCGATAAGGAGTGGTGTAGCCCTTGGAGGACCTGCCGAGTTTCGCCGTTGAGGAACGAAAATATGACGACTGACGTTGCTGCAGGGTCCCAGCGAACGTGCAGTCTGTCAGTTTTGAAGAGACGCATCGACCGTCTTGCCCAACAGGTTTTCTCCACCGAATGACATGTCCAACACCTGAGACTGAACGCATGGCCTGAAGTTGGAGGCTTTCACCCATCCCCGTTGATGAAGAGACACTTTGTTTCACATCTGACGGAATCCAGTGTCTACGATGTCCACCGCCACTGTGATGGCATGTTCGGAGGCCACTTCCCCTCCTGGAACAGCTCAAGAGCTTCTACCTTCTTGTCAGGCAGGAAGTCCAGAATAGGGCCCAGCTTATGCCAGAGAGCCCAGTGGTAGCGTGACAAAATGGCTATGGCATTAGCTGTGCTAAAGGGTCTGGCAGCCATATAGATAATCCTCTTCCCCATAGTGTCCAGCTTTTTCCCCTCCATGGACGAGGATGATGGGTTTGCAGAGCATTTCCTGGCCATGGCTGAGACCAGAGAGTCAAGTAAAAGCTGGGACCTCAGGCACTTGGGGGCTGAGTGCGGGACTCTAATTCTTCTCCAGAATGTCCCGTTTGGGCAGGGCAATGTTTGGATTCTTCTAGAGCGCTAGGCCTTCATCCCAGATATCGTCCAACAAAGGATGGACATGATGGTTCTCTGCCTAAACGCACGGCGTTGATAAAGGAACCCCTTCCTTTTTCGTCTCCTCACGCACCAGTTGAAAAAGATTAGAGGCCCTGGACATTATTGAGTGGAAGGAGCAGACCTCATCCGGCGGGGAGGCCCTGTGTGGGTCATCCACAACTGCTGGTTCTCCATCTGTCGGAATTGTCAGTGTCTGTAAACATAGCCACCATATCCGTGCCCATGTCTGTGTGCATGGCAGGATCCCGTTGGGGTCAAATCCTGAGGCAGTGGTATCAGTTGGCGCTCTGGACCAAAAGGGTCCTTTGACTTGTGTTTGCACCTAGGACTTCTGGAAAGCGGTCTTGGAGGACTTTCTAGACGGAGCAGGGCATGGTGTGGGCGGCAGTCTCTGCTGAATTTTAGATACCAGCGTGAGCGACGTGGTCAGAATTTCCAACAAAACGTCCCTGGGTTGATGTGTAGGAGGAACTAGAGGGAGTCTCCGGGCTGGTACGCCTCTTCTGAAGAGGTAAATGATCGGTTTCTCCCTGCTGGTGACCCACCTTCCAACATGGGCCCCTGCCCCCCCCTCCCTTCGTGGTCCAAATAGTAGCCCTCGGGCAGATCGTCACCCTCATCGGAGCTAGTATAAACATGTGCAGGCACACTTGGTTCAGCCCCATTCTCTGCACTCTTCGTAGAGGTCATCAGAGCCTTACTCATTCCCCTCTTCTGAGACTTCTGGGGGGAAGCAGTTGCTATCCTCTTTCCAGGGATCTTCGCCAAAGCCGCAGCAGTTAACTTACGCTCTGTCATTAGGGACACCCACGGAGCAGCCATTGCACGGACTGTGGGCACCACCCTCATGGTCTGCCCTCCTGTTGAAGAATTAGTGGTGGTCATCAAGGCCGTCGATGGGGTTGACGGGGTGGCAACAGCAGTCAATGTGGTTGTGGTGGTTGATGATGCTGATGGAGGCAGCAAAGGGCCCACCTTGGGTTTCTCCGTTGCTTTGTCTGCCGATGGCAGAGTTTCCGAAGGTGTCAAGGACTTTCTCTTGGAGGGGGCGCCCCTCACCGGAACGCTCAACGTGGATGTGATCGGCAATGGCAACCTTGTCCTTTCCAAGCCGTGATCTGCAGCTGTGTGTACCCAGTGAGATCAGTGGTGTAGAGAAGGAGCCAAGTACCCCAATCTGAAGCGTCTCGCCCATATTGTCTATATGTGGGGAACCAGAGTGTGAAGTACATGCAGTACCAGTGAAAATACCAATACCAAGGAGAATACTGGAAGCAAGGTTCCCATTGAGAAAGCCATACCTTGCATATAAGATAGTATGATGGCCATTTGAATGAAATCCCAGCAGAAGAGTCAGAAATGGCCAAAAGAGCAGATTGGTGATGTCACACGAAGTGAGACTGACACACCCAGAAGAGATGCAGAGACAAGAAAATGAAGATAGTCTATAAACATCTAAGAGAAGTAACAGTTCAGGATCGAAATGAAGAGGCTTATGCTACAGAAACAATAATATCAAGTTATTTTACACATGTACACATGCAAAGAAACGCAAGCAGACTAAGTATTCTTGAGGCTAGCTTTGTAGTGAATATATATATATATATATATATATATATATATATATATATATATATATATATATATGAGCTATGGATGATTCCACTACACACTATAGCAGAGCTGGACCAGAGAAGGAAGGCGACTCTCAGATGGGTGAGACTGGACCAGCCCCAAGAAGCCAAGGCCGTGTCAGGCTAGGATGAGCAGACATTAGTTACTATTGTGTGAAAGAATAAAACTCCTATTCAGAAGACGTGAACGAAAATAAGGAAGACGTCAGAGGTTCACTAAATAATAGTATTTGAAATGCACCAGAGCTCAAATTTGTGGTCTTCAGTCAGATGGAGGGGTGAAAATGGACAATCATGATGGACCACACCTACGCAAGGAGACAGAGCGTGCCTCCACTCCCTCGTATTCTCCAGAGCAAAGAACATTTCAAAGGCCAAGTTCAAAGCCTTAATTGACGTGCAGACCACGGAGGTGATGATAGATGGTATGCTAATTGGTGGGAAGCTTTGGTCAAGACCAACCACCAGCACCTGGAGACCAGCCTGCGTGCTGCTAGCGTAGGTGGAAAAGTATTGACGGATGTAAGAGTGACAACCAATTATGGGGGGCCACATAGTCAAGAGCCCTACAGATTGTGTAACTAATGGGACGTTGTGTATTTAGTGACGTTCATAGTGACCTGTTTGAAGGGAGGGCTTAGTTGCCCCACCTGACGTTAAAGAGCTTAATTTCTTA
Organism: Ambystoma mexicanum; assembly: GCF_040938575.1. Classification (NCBI taxonomy): domain Eukaryota; kingdom Metazoa; phylum Chordata; class Amphibia; order Caudata; family Ambystomatidae; genus Ambystoma; species Ambystoma mexicanum. Next base: position 618,610,063 of record NC_090922.1, on the reverse strand, counting down.
GTTTAGTATAGAACGTATACTTTGATGTTCTTTTAGACCCAACCACATTTGCCACTAGGTTTTTGTAGTTTGATGTTAACAAATAAGTAGGTTGACATCAGAAATTACGAGTTTTTGCTTGAGATCCTGCTGTGAGAGACGTCCGTTGTACTCCCCATTTTAGATAATTGACATTAAAACAGTCAAATTTTGCCTACTTTCTGAGTAAGTCAGATTATTGATGTTTCAGTATCTTCTGCATCCCCATTCATCTCAAAGTATTGCTACCTCGTCTTAAGCCTGCAGCAATCCTTCTTGGTCTTTAAAAAAATTTCAAAAAACCGCAGACCTCGCATCCCTCCTCATCATGGTTCCGAATGTAGGCAGTAAAGATATGTGTGGTGTCCATCGTCCACAAAAACGTTACATAGTCCACATTTCGTGCGTTTGAGGAGCCATCTCTTTTCCTCGGTCATAGTAAAAAGGCACGTAGTAGGCTGCACCTGGGCCTTTGCTGTTCTGTCGAAAGATCCTCGATATAGTTTTGATACTTGCTGACAGCAGATCCCTGCTGACAGCAGTCGACCTTCAGTCGAATGATAAATTCAAAAATCTGTTAAAACCTTTGCATTTTACCCAAAAACTCAATATATTGCGAAAAAAGCTTGGAGAGCAGTAAGAGCACTCACAAAGCTGAAGCGTGTGGTACAAATCTGAAATCTGAAACAAGGGGTGGATCTTATGCAGTTTGACCCAGAGGAGAGTGATTGGTTTAGAGGAGAAATACAGTTTTTAAGCTAAAGTGAAACTGTTTTTTTCTTTTACCAAGGATTCCCAGCCTGACAGGGAATATTCACAAGCATGTGAATCCATGCCAGACCCCATGCTGGAGAATGTAGGTAATATAATCCGCTCTGACAGAATAGACTCAGACATGACCATGGGAATTAATTTAGAGTGAGGTCAGAGAATGACTATCATTCTGCAAGATGCTAAATGTTGGTTTGATGGAAAGCGCCTGTAGTTCCCCAATGCATCTGGCTGACGTGATGGCCTCTAGGAAGGCTGTCTTTCAAAAAAGGAACTTTACGTCACATCTGTGGATAGGTTCATAGGGCGCTCTCATCAGTGCTGCCAGGACCATGTCAAGGCTCCAGGTAGAGATGGCTCTTCTCGCTCTAGGAAAGGTGCGCATTAAACCCTTCAGGATGGCTTTGACTTCCAGATTCGAGACCAGAGAGACTTGATGGGGTTTAGTGGTATAAGCGGAGAGTGAATCTTAACGGATGCGAGCGCTAAAGCACTTTATGGGATATGTTTGCATTGTGGCCAGAGCTCTGGCTGCTCGGAGTATACCCCTAGTAATCTGAGTCTAGCGCAAGGTTGTGGGATTTCCGCTGCTCAGGACACAGCCCCTGAGAGCAGGCTGTCTGGGTTGTGGTGGAGCAACTTGCCCCTCTGCTGCGACAGTAGGTGAGGATGTGGTTGGAGAAGCATAGGGTTTTCCTGTGCTAGATGAAGGAGTGCAGTGTACCATATCGGACGTGCCCATGTCAGGGCTATTATGATCATGGTACAAGATTGCTTGTTCATTCTGCAGAGCACGCGTGGCATTAAAGGTATTGGAAGGAAGCCATAAAGGAACTTCCCCTCCATTCCATTGAGAATGCGTCTCCCAGGGAGTCTCTGGGTACCTGGAAGCAAACTGATTGCATTTTCTGTTTTGGAATGTTGCAAATGGGTCTATCTTTGGATTCCCCAACCTGTGGAATAGCTTGTCTAGTTCCTGGTGGTTTAGTTCCAGTTTGTGGAATTGTAAGAATTGCCTGCTGAGCTTGTCCACCAGTACGTTGTCCTTCCCGGGAGGATGTTCTGCCCTCATGGGGATCCTGTGAGCAATGCCCAATTCCAGAGTCTTTAAGCTTCTAGTGACTAGATGCTAGATTTCGTGCCCCGTTGTTTGTTTGTGTAGTGCATTGACGTGGTGTTGTCCGTCTGCACTGTCACCACCTGTCCGGTGAGTACTGGCAAGAAGGACCTTGGCGCCCATAGGATGGTCCCGAGTTCCACGTTTATGTACAAGCAGTATTCTGTTTGTGGCCACACACCACTGGCTAGTGGATCGGCTCAGTGGACTCCCGCCTCCTGACAGCGGAGCGACCATCCTTAGGAGTAGAGTGGATGTGGATATTTGGAAAGGCATGACTGTAGCAGATTGGTGTCATTGGCCCACCATTTCAGGTGCTTGTGGACATTTGTTGAGGTGCACAATGTCCTCCCATGATCCGCTGTATTGGACCCAATGCTTGTCCAGCTCCTCCTACAGCGGTTTCATTTTCAGCCCGCAATTGGGCACCAGGAAGATTCAGGAAGACATTACGCACAGGAGGGATTTGTATCGTCTTACAGTGGAACCATGCAATGAGATTTTGTATTGCTGTCACCCTCTCTGGAGAGGGACAAATGCTTGGGACTCCTAGGAAGATGGCTGTTTTAACTGGTACGGGAGAGGATTTGTCTTCGTGGATCGAGAAGCCTAGGTTTTGGAGTAGGATTGTCACCCTTTCCACTGACTCTGATGCTGCTATGGGGGAACCCCGTTTACGAGCCAGTCATCCATGGAATGAGAAAACTTGTACACCCGATCGTCAGAGATGGGTAGCAACTGGAGCTAGACATTTTGTGAAGACCCTTGTGCTGATTTGAGCCCAAAGGGGAGCACCTTGAATTGGAAGTGCTGTTTGCCGAAAGAGAACCAAAGGAACTGCCTGTGGGAAGGATGGAAACATGGAAGTAGGAGTCATCTAGATCCAATGTGGCCGGGAAGTCACCCTTTCTGAGCCATGGGAGGACCAGCTGGAGAGAAGTAATTTTGAATTTAAGGGGCAACAAACATTTGTTGAGGGCCCTTAGATACATTATTGGGCACCACTGCCCATTTTTTTTCCTTATTAGGAAGAAATGCGAGTAAAAACCCTTCCCCTTTTGCTGGAACGGAACCTGCTCTATCGCAGCCTTTTGCATCAACTTGTTGATCCCTGCCCGCAGTTGTTGCTGCAGGTGTGTTCCATGTTCGAGGAGGTCGGTGTATGAAGTTTATGGTGTGGCCCCCTTTTACCACGCTAATACCTATTTGTCTGAAGTAATGGGATCTCATTGTCCCAGGTGTTGTGATGGAGCGGATGGAACGACTGCTATGTACCTGTATCCCCATGTTACCCTATCCATCCGGTCGCTTTATATACGTATGCTGCTATGTATGCCCCCTGTCCTGCTCTCGTGCCTGGCTGCAAGCGCTTCACTGATAAACCACCATATCACACTACTACACTTACTCTCTCCTATACACCATCATTTAACTAGAACGCAGCTATGCTATGACACATTCGGCCTAGCTGTTCTCATACTAACATGACCCCACGAACACCTCATCATCCTAATGAAACACAGCTAGCTGAGCACATTCCGGCTAGCTTAGGCGTCACCTCAGGCCTAACGCAGCCAGAACTCAGTCCGAGTGTCCACCCTCCAGACTGAACACATCCAACTGATTCCTCAGCACCACACCTACCGCTAAGAAGCAGCTATCATTACCACACCAGCTGCACACATCTGGTGCGCCCACGCACCATACGACTCCCTCTCTCTACTGACCTGAACTGCGGTTCCCAAGCCTGTTCAACCTACCAGCGCTTTGAGGTCATACCAATTATACATAAGGCGCTAAATAAATGCCAAGTAACATAACATAACATACGCATCCACCCACCAGGGTGCGATGCGGGAGGTGCGTTGTCCAGGAGTCCATTTTTCTTGGCCTGGGTTCTGCCAGGGCCAGACTCGCTCTTGCCTCGCTGGTTCTGATACCTGGTGGAACTTTGTCATTATCTGCTTCCTGTTTGGTAGGAGCCTGGTGATGGTGCCTGCCCTTCGACGGACCTGCTGTCCGATCTGTATTTGGAACTGGAGCCTGGAAATGAGCTAAAGGGGCAGTAGTCTTTCTCCTAGTATTTTAGGGAACGGATGGCCCTAGCAGTGTCTGTATCCGACTTCATGCCTTTCAAGTGGTCGTCCATTTTCTTTCCAAATAGTACTTGGCCGTCAAAAAGCATGTCAAACTCTTGCACTACGGTCTAGTGGCCTTCATCCAGGCCTGACTCGCAAGACTGTGCCATGTGCCATTTGTCTAAAGCCGCAATGGGCTGCATCCACGGAAGTGTCTATCATGTGGTCTAAGTCTGCCTCGCCATTTGCGATTATGGCTTTAGCCTCCTCCCGGAACTCGTCTGGCAGATGTTTTACTAGATGCGACATGCAGTGTCACAGTTCTCTGTCCAACCTGTCCATCATTGTCATGGCATTACTAGCCCGTACAGCCAATAAAGCTACTGCTGAGACCTTTCTCCCCATTGCCTCTAGTTTGCGTCCTTCCTTATCGGGCGGAGCTGTGAGAGGAAAGGCCAGGTTTTGAAGTCCTTCTCACTGCAACTGTGACTATGGAGTCAGGCTTAGGGTGACCACTTAGGTATAATTGTGATGAATCGGGAGCCTTCCATTTATTTTCTGGTCTTGCGACCAGCGCTGGCATGGAGAGAGGGGTGCGCAAAACAAAAGAGGTGATGGCTGGAAGGTTTGGAACTAATCCAAACTCTGGCCTTGCTGTGGGCTACCCTCCAGACCATCGTTCTTCGCCTGGCAAGCCATTACAAAAGGGAAAAGCCATTTGCAAGTAAGGCTGGGTCCCACCCCAAAAGGGGCAGTCCAGTCCAAACTGCTAGGTCACAGTTAGGACTGGTCTGCCCCTTTTGGGGTGGGACAAATCCTGATATGAATATGGTCTTTTCCCCCCTTTTTAATGGCTTGGCAGGCGAAGAACACTGGTCTGGAAGGTTGACCAGAGCAATGGCAGAGGTTGAGATTAATTCTAAACCTTCCAGCCAACACCGCTTTTTTTGCTGTGGAGAGAATGGTGGCCAGAATCTTTTCCCCTGCTTCCCAAACTGTATCCAATATAGGGATTGTGGTTACTGTCTGGCACCTCTTGTCCACATTTTCATAGAGGACTGATGCTTTTTCTTATTAAGTTATCTGGAAGGCTCTGCCGATTTAGCGTAGAGTGAAAGGAGACAATATCGTCCGGATGGGAGGCTCCCGCTGGAAAGTTGTGCTTTTCTGCTCCGCGATGCAATCGATTCCCAATCGTCTGTGTCGGGCACATTGTGTGTTCTTTCCCCCTCAGGTTCACCATGCGTGTCCATATCTGAAAACTCCCAGAAAGAATCATCTGGTTCCCTCAGGTCTTCCGTGTGGTCGTCCGGCCATTCTGAGGTTGTGATGACAGACGGCGATCTGGGCTGTCTGGTCCTTTGGGGTGAGGACCTCAGTCGGGAGGGAGAATGTCTCCTCTGAGGTCTGGGTGACACTACCTTGCCATCGCTGACTGGGGTGACTACCGACAGACTATGACTGCTGTCTAGGTAGTGAATGGTGTGGAAAGCAGGCCCTAGTAGACCTGCCTCTAGCGCAGCATGCCATAGACCTGCTTCGCAAGGGTCTGCCCTCCTGGCTTGGTTGGGTAGCAAACTGCTTTGTTCTCAGTCTCTTTTTGAACGTGTCCATTATTCTGTGCATAGATTACACTAGAGATGGGGCGAAAGGATCTGCTGTGTACTCCATGGCTGGTTGCCAGTGTGGGCTGTGCTCCTTAGGCTGCACTGGCTGCGGCTCCTCCCCCTCTGAGAACTCCTCCTGTAGGATGATGTTGGGCAATTCCGCCATCTCGGTTATAGGAGACAGCTGTGCTGTGTCTTCCAAGCACCCTAGTCGCTGAGTTTATGATTCTAGTTTCACTAGTGCATCTTCCGACCGTAGTAGTTGCACAGGAAGCTCCTCGATGAGGTCAGCTGTCGAGGACGATCAGGTGCCGGTTTATAGGGGCCTTTTCTGTTTTTGAGGGCTCTGTGGACGGGGTTTCTGTCGTGGATGGTGAGGGCCCCGTGGACAAGGTCTCAATGGACAAGGTAACAGACCTCTTGACCAATGATGATTTTTCCATCGATGGTGAAAGTGTCTTGGATTGTGGAGGGTCGCTTGTGGCCAGCGAGAAGTGTTTAGTCTTGGACAATGTCCCCATGGACGACTGCTCCATTAACGAAGAGGAAAATTTGAACTTTTTACCTTTTTTCAGCGGATCTTCCTTCTGCAGGCCTTTGGAAACCTTTGGCCACTGAATGGATTTTTCACTTCTCTTCTTTGCCTTGGGTGGTGGGGACTCCGCCGTGTCCACTGATAAAGCTCTCCTCTTTGTAGCTGTCTTCTCAGAGTGCCTGGTGGAAGTTGAAGGTGCAGTTTGAGGATTCTTCGCCAGAAGAGATTTGCCTGTTTTCAAGATGTAGCAGGAGTCTTCTTGGAGAAGGTTTGACACATTTTGCAGGACTGAAGTTTGTGGGGGTATAGCCAATAAATACCCAATTTGTGAGGGTCTCTAATGAAGATGACCCTTTTGCCACATTTGCTGCAGTCCCTAAAGTGGGTGTTCTTCTCCTTGGCAGCCTATATTTCAGCCTCTGCCATGAGGTGACAGCCAGGCAGACTAATGCTCAACGTTTTAGGATAGAAAAAAAAGTGACCTGAATTCAGGAACACTACGCCAGAGAAGGCACAGTCCCAATGAAGGGAAAAATGTACTTAAAGTAGAGAAAAATAGGATTTTAAGTGGCAAGAATGAACAAAGCTTGGAGAGCTGAAGAGGATTCCCCTGTTCAGTAAGACCAGTGAAAAATCTGAAGGTGGCTGACTAGGGTGGAGCTTAAGCCCTGCAACCTCATTGGTTAGGTTCTAAAAGAACCAAAGTAGGTGGAGGGACAACACAAGTGAGGCTACACAGGCCCTATGGGGCTGAGTGTGTAGCTTTTCTTAAGGGAAAGTTTTAATATAATTTATAGTTAAATTACTGAGGATTCCCAGTCTGATGACGGGGAATATTCAAGCATGTAAATCTATGAAAGATCCAATGCTGGAGAAATGAGACACGCCTATGTTAATCTGCGAGTATGTCATAAGACCATTACTAACCATGAGATATCACATTATGTCATCCATCAAAGCATTATCAAAAGAAGACACTCCTAGCCAAGTGTCTTCAGGCATCTATTAAGGTGAATTCCTAACTCTACATGTGCTTTTAAATTGAGCTTCTTTGAAATTATGCAATGTATTCATCTACACCAACCTCCTTACTCATTTAGGTTTTTTCCTCTTACCTTAAAGACACATGAAGTTTGAAGATTTATTTTAGACTATTGTAAAAGATTTTCCACTCCAGATGAAGTGAACTTATTCCCAAAACAAGTAAAGCTCATCATTGTTTATGTTCACTGGTGAATTTTGTCACTTTTGCATCAGACTTCTTTGAATCCCTGTCTATTGACAAATGTGAAGTAGATGTGGCTGGTCTGGAGCTCACCATAGTGGCTTGCACAACCATACCCTCAGGAGTAGGGTGAGTAGATAGAAATGGTGGGTCCCTCTGCCCCATCCCCTCGCCAGTTTGAAGGTTTTGGTCAGCTCCAAATTCACAGCTGGAGTAGAGCAAGGCTTCAACAAGGTGGCAATGCGAACGACTATAGCAACGTTTAAGGGCAACAGCCTTTCTGTTGGGGGACCTCTGTCCAGAATATCTGTCAGGTCAAAAAGGTAGACTGTGGCTTTGCCAGGGCACCTAGATCCAAAGCTTACACCAAACTCTCAACCATCAGGCTGTAGTAGGCATTAGCATGCTAGTCTAAGTCACAGGATGTGTCCAGACCACTACCATCATGGAGCCCTTGTGCAAGAGTGACCAAATCAGTCTGGGCGGAAAAGTAATCACCACCACTGGCCCGCCCCCAAGAGCCTAAACCTGAAAGGCACCTGGTCCCCCTTGTCGTTGAATATCGACTGCATAGTGTCAAAGAACATCGATTGGCACTTGGGAACAAAGGAGCTGTCTCGACGGCGTTGCCCACACCTGGCCTAATGGTATAGATATTGGCATTTCGGCTCTATGGCTGACTTTTCGGCAGTCAAGGCCGAGCACAAGGGCATTGGACCAGACTTGGCTTCCACAGTGACAGGAGCATCGGGCACAACTGGAGTCATGGGAGCCTGGTGTGTCGAGACCAGCGTCGTAAAAGCAGCAGCAGTTTTACACCTTTGGAGCATCTGCTCCTTGAAGGCCTCCCACTCTGCCTTCGACGCACTAGGACACAAGTAGGCTTTACCGCGTTACTCCGACAAGTCTGATTCCTGCCTGTGTCGAAGGCACTGCTTCTTTATGTGAGTAGTCGAGGATGACAAATGGCTCTGCGAATGAGACCTTTTCTCGGCTTTCTTTCTGTGCATATCCTCTTTCTCGGGTGTAGGACCCTCTGTGTCTTGGCCAGACCACCTTGTGGTCGAACGAGCTGGGGATTTTGAAGGGGGTTGCCAGAGAGCTAGCTTCGCCGACATTTCCCTCAACGACTTGGGGTTCATTTACTGACAACGGGCAATCCTCTGACGTGATTCTTACCCAGACACCACACACAGATGCCATGTGGGTCAGTGATCAACATCTTGGCGTTGCTGTCTTGACACCACTTGAACCCAGATGACTGAGGGGCAGACAGGACGGTGAACGTGATCGAAATTGACCCCTTCAAATTGAATGAATCAAATTTGAGATTCTCTCGTAAAACTAATTTCGAAATAGCAGCGTGCCGATTATGCAGAAAAAAGAAATATGTATGGGGGCATAGTGAAGTAGTACATATGGCGGCCGACATCATCCGCAGCAGATTAGTGGCACGGTCGAATCTTGAGGGAACCGACGGTCGAGTCAAGTCGTACTATGCTGATACTGGAATGGATATTTATCAATCTGATGAGGAATAAGGGGAATGCAAGCCATTTAAGTGTATATAAGTCTTAGTTACTTACCTGTAACTGTATTTCTCCAGCATTGGTATCTTTCATAGATTCACATGCTTGAATATTCCCCGTCAGACTGTGAATCCTCGGTGATGAAAATAATTATTACATTTTTTTTAATATACATCCATTATTCCGTACAGAATGCATATAAATACCCCATTGTGGCCTATCAGCCATTCTATTGTGTAGTCCCTCCACCTCACTTTGGTCCTTTATGCCCCCAACCAATGAGGTGGCAGTGCTTAAGCTCCGCCCCTGTCAGCCATCTTCAGATTTTGAACCGTAGGAACTACAGTATGATGGGTGCTGAATGTATGTGCAGCCTCTCAGGGGAGGCGGGTGGGCGCATGTGAATCTATGAAAGATACCAATGCTGAACATCCAGTTGAAAGAACGTTACAGTTGGTAAATAACTTGTTCTTCGAATAGTTTGTGTCCTCCCATGTATTCCTCATCTTTTGATAGACTCCCATAGCGGTGGTAATTTTGGAGGTGGGAGTACTAATTATTTTTCTCATGGACGGAATGGAGTACCGCCTTGGCAAATAAACCTTCATTGGAAGAAGCAGCATCTAAGCAGTAATGCTTGATGAAGGTATGCAATGATGCCCATGTTGCAGCTGAACAAATATCCGCTATAGGGACTCCCCTCTTCAGAGCCGCCGAAGTAGCCATACCCCTAGTGGAAAGGGCTTGAAGCCCATCCGCCAGGTCCTTTTCCCGCCAATCTGTAGCACTCAACTACAGCCAAAATGATCCAGCGGGATATGTTTTGTCACCGCTAATCCGAATTTATGGCCAGTATAACCCACAAAAAGTTGGTCATCCTGATGCAATTTTGACATTCTTGATATATAAAAACAGAGCCCTTTTTGGGTCCAGTCTATGAAACCTCTCCTCTTCGTTGCCCAATTGAGGAGGGTAGAACATTGGTAGTATGATTTTTTGTGACAAGTGAAAGTCAGAAACTACTTTTGGTAAGAAAGAAGGTTTAACCTTAAGTACCACCTTGTCTTTGTGAAAAGTAGTGTACGGAGATTTGCATTAGAGCCTGCAACTCACTAACCCTGCGGGCTGATGTTAAAGCCACAATAAGGACAGTTTTTAATGTTAGAAGCCTCAAGGGACAGGAATGCAGAGGCTCAAAAGGTATACAAGTTAGATACTTAAGTACAAGGTTTAAATCCCAAGTTGGGACTGGAGAGTACACATTAGTGAGCCCTTTCAGGAATTGAATGATTAATGGAATTTTGAAGTCGGAAACCTCTTCCGAGCAGCCCTTGAAAATTGACAGTTCAGCCAGATAGCCTTTAATTGTTCCGATCTGGAGCCCCAGATTGGCTAAATGCAATAGGAAAGAAAGCACCATTGGGGTGCCAAATTGAAAAGGGTCCACGTCCTTATCCCTGCACCAAATACTTAATTTATTCCAACAACACCGGTAAAGGGATTTAGTTGCTGGCCTTCTGGCTGAAAGCAAAATTTCCATTACGTCATCGGGAAGTTCCGAATCCTTGCATCTCAACCTCTCAGAAACCATGCGTGAAGGTTGAGAGTCTTGATCTCTGGATGGAGAACCCGACCTTCCGCTTGCGAGAGAAGATCCTCACTTTGCATAAGATGTATTGGAGGGCAGATGGACATGTCCAGAAGGTCCGGGTACCACGTACTCCTGGCCCTATCCGGGGCAATTAGGATCATGGTTCTCCTGAACTTTCTCAACCTCCTGATTACGTGATTCCGGGACTGGTGGAAACACGTACAGAGGTGAAAACTCCCAGTACACCACGAACGCGTCTCCTAGAGCTTCTCTCAGAGGAAATTCCCTTGAGCATTACTGTTCGCACTTCTGATTTACCCTGGTCGCGAACAGATCCACTTGAGGGGTTCCCCAAAGGGTGAATATCTCTCGAAAGACTTCCTGAGCTAGTTCCCACTCGTGGACCCGGCTAGGTGAACTGCCGATAGAGAGATTCCTTCTTGTATTGCCCAGAACCAGAGCTGCATTGCCTCTCTGCACAGTGGTAGTGACCCTACTCCTCTCTTGTTGAGGTAGTACATGGCCACTGTGTTGTCTGTCATTATCAAGACATTATCTCCCTGTACAGATGGCAGGAAGGCCTTCAGAACCAGTCTGATTGCCCTCAGCTCCAACAGGTTGATGTGTAGCTGGGACTCCGATGGAGACCAATGACCGCTTATAGTCAGATCGTTGGTGTGGGCTCCCAACCCCATGAGTGAGGCGTCCGTCACTAAAGTTATCTCCGGCCATGGTTGGCAAAAAGATTCTCCCTTGAGAATGTTGTCGTTGCAAGCCCCGCAATGAAGGTCTTTAGCAACTGTGCTTGGAACTTGCAGAATATCTGACATATTCCCAGAGAATTGGGACCACTGAGTCCTGAGGGCCCATTGAAGGGATCTCATCCTCAATTGGGCCGCTGGCACGAGAAAGATGCAGGATGCCATGAGACTGAGCAACCTCAGAAAATCGAAGGCCGGAAGATATTGGGCATTTTGGAACTTTACCACCATCTGCAGAATGTGGAGAGCTCTCACCTCGGGAGGCGAGGCTTTGCCCGAGGAAGTATCCAGGACTGCTCCGATAAACTGGAGCTTTTGGGATGGTATGTGTGACTTTCTGAAATTGAGGGAGAAGCCAAGTTTGTGAAGGGAGTGACAGGTGATTGACAGATGTTCCTGAGCTTGTTTGGGAGAACACAATCTGATCAACCAATCGTCTAGGTAGGGGTAGACATGAATCCCCTCTCCTGAGACTCGCTGCCACAACCGACATCAGTTTGGTGAAAACCCTTGGGGCGAAGGTCAGCCCGAATGGCAGAACTTGAAACTGATAGTGAGAACCACGAACCTCAGGTACTTTCTCTGCTTGAGATGGATTGGCACATGAAAGTAAGTATCTTGAAGTTCCAATGATACCAACCAGTCTTGGAGTTGGAGAGCCTGAAGGATCCGAGAAAGGGTCATCATCTTGAACTTGTCCTTCCTGAGGAACTTGTTCAAGTTTCTTAAATCCAAGATGGGTCTCAATCCTCTGTTCTTCTTTGGGATGAGAAAGTATGGGGAATACCAACCCTTGTTCCTCTCCGCTACAGGTACATGTTCTATTACACCTTTCTCTAGCAGGGTTAAAATTTCCTGCACAAGGAGCGGATCTGGAATTTTGACAGAGTTGGCTCCCGGTGGATGGTCCTGAGGAATTTTTAGGAAGGTAAGGCAGTAACCTTGAGCTACTGTCTCCAGTGCCGAAGCATCTGAAGTAAAGCCCGCCATTCTTTCAGATGCTGTGAGATTCTGCCTCCCACCGGGGCCTTGTGTGATAAGGCCTCAGAGTGACTTGGAGGAGGCTGCAGGAGTGGCAGAGGGCAAAGATGTCGTTCCTGAGGCTGGTTTCGCATCGTTTCCTCGTCCACCACAAGGGACATTTCTTTTACCTCTTTGTATGGCCTGTCCTCTTCAGCTACCAAAAGAGGAGTAGTATCAAAAAGAACGACCTCTCCACGAAGATGAGCTCGAATAAGGTTTCTGAGACTGTCACATAGAGGCGCTAAGAGATTTAGCCGCCGCTTTGGAGCTTGGAGGTTTTTCTAAACTTTCATCAGCTTTACTGCCAAGCAGCCTCAAGCCATCAAAAAGCATGTTGAGCAGCCTGGCCTGCACATCCGGTGCACACCCTGACTTCCTCAACCACGCAAATCTGCGTAGCACTGTGCTTGCAGCCATGGATCTGCTGATGCTATCAGCAGTATCCAGTCCAGATTGGAGACATTGCCCCATTGCCTCCTTGTCATCTTTTATAATATTCAGGAAGCCTTCCCTTTCCTCGCCTTCCACAGGGTATGGGTGAACCTGGCCAGGGTACAGGTGACATTTGCTGACTTGAGAGCCATGCTACCTGAGGTAAAGAGCTTACGGGCCCAAGCATCCACCTTCCTATCCTCTCTATCCGGGGGGATAGATGGATAGGCTGTTTGTCTTGACGAAGTTGCTGCCTGAATAACCAGACTTTGAGGCATGGGATGCCTCTAAGTAAAAAGGGTCACTACTAGAAGCTCTGTATTTCTTAGGAAAATTACTATTAACTGCAGAAGCAGTCTCAGGGGCCTCCCAGTTTTTCTTCCACTGACCTCTGAAGTGCCCTATGGAAAGGGAGAACTGGGTCTTTCTAACCTCTGAAGTGCCCTATGGAAAGGGAGAACTGGGTCTTTCTGAGGACCCTGGTCCAGGATATCAGTCACATCATCCTGATTAAATGTGGGAGAGGATCTACCCCAGCCCATGTATTCAACAACCCTATTCATCAAACTCCTGTACCCTGAATCTGCATGTTCAGCAGGGTCAGGTTTTGAAAATTCTAGCTCTGGTGACGTATCAATGTGACTAGCAGAGGAGTGAAGGGTGTCACACAGGTCTCATTTTTTTCGATTCTGGATAGATTAACTCCTCCGACACCCCTCTGGTACCAAACTGTACCCCAGAAGGAGAAACAGCTTCTTCTGAGGCACTCTCCTCTTCAAAGATGGAAGACAGACTTAAAAAAGTCTGATTTAGGTAAAGGAGTAAATCTCCTTTCCTGTGTCTGAATTTGACTCAAAGGAATCGAAGGAGTCTTCGAAGAAGGTGTTAAAAACTCCTTCGGCTTCGATGTCGAAGCAGGTGGCGCCGATGGCGTCGACTAAGTCGTCGAGGGCTTCAACAACTTATGTTTCTTCGTCGGTGTCCGGCAATCACTCAATTCCCGAAGAAACTTCTATGATTTGACGTTGGGTCGAGATTTTTTACGAGGTTCACCCTTCTTACTGTATCTTTCCACAGTAGTTTGACTCTCCTGCATCGTCCAACGGAGCGACCGGGGTCTGGCTCTTTCGAGGTTTCTTTAAGGGGGTCGAGGCCGAATTCTCATAGGCCATCATCTGCTTTCTAAATTCATCCCATTTCCTTGGGGAATCTGACTTAGTCAGACATCTTACCAATTCGGTAGACGTATCAGAGGAAGAGGGAGATCTATGTCTCCTCCATCTTCTTTGAAGAAGATGAAGAACGTCTCGATCTACTACATGATCGAGACCTCTTCGAACGTTTACGCCAATCTGAATCCTTCGATTCATCCGACTTTCTATGTTTTGTTTGACAAGGCCATCGAAGAGGCCTTGGAAGCTTCCCGCCCCACTGCCAGTTTATGTTTCTCTCACGAATAGCCTTCTCCGCCATTGACTGACAGGAGGTGGTCTTTGGTGCCTGGGTTCGATGGTCCGAACCCAGGCACCAAAGACAAACGCGGTGAGGGTCTGTAATCAACATTTTCGATCCACAGTCGATGCATTTTTTGAACCCCCGTCTTGGGAGTAGAAGTGGTAGAAGACGAAATTTTCTCAAAGAAAATTTCAAAGCGCGCCTTTAATTCGAGAGCGAAGCAATCAGAAAAACAGAACTGAAGCCAACGGGAGCAGCACAAGCTACTTATACTGATGGTGACGTTGACATGGTACGGTGCCTGTCGAGGGCCACAGACACCACAACCTCGTGCACAGCGCCCTCTGCCAAGACATTTTTTTTCCGAAGCAGCGAAGCTGGCAAGATACAAATATCATAAGATGAGGAATACGTGGGAGGACACAATCCATTCGAAATACAGTTACAGGTAAGTAACTAAGACTTCTCCAGCATTGGATCTTTCATAGATTCAGATGCTTGAATAGAATACCAAGCAGTTAAAAACATTCCACCATCATATATATATATAAATATATATGCATAAATGCAGAAAAACATTTCTGCCAAACCTTTACCAAACAGCAACCCAACGGTTACATACTCAGGGAAAGGTGGGAAAAGAGGCTGGTCTTACCTTATGCAAAAAGGTGGCGGAGCGCTGCCTGTCCAACTGCAGATTCTTTGTTGGTATCCTCTGCCAGGCAGTGGAGCTTAGCGAACGTGTGCAGGGTGCTCCAGGTAGCGGCTCTGCATATGTCCCTCAAAGCTACCCTTGCGTGAAACGCTATTGAAGCCGCTCTCCCTCTGGTGGAGTGTCGAAGGAGGCCTGATATGATATGGCATTTATAACGCGCCTATACACAAGTGTTTCAAGGCGCGACAAGGTAAGGGAGGGTGAACAAAGGGAGGACAGAATCATACTAGGCCAGGTGTCATTCAGATCACGCAAGTGCATGGGGAAGGGGGAAAGTGCAGTACATGGGAATAAAACAATGAGTAAGGTAACGGCCAGCAGGTGGCAAGTGCAAAGGTGAGTGCAGACAGGTGTTGAGTGCTGGTGGTGGGACTGAAGGGATATAGAACCGTCCTAAAGTGTGGGAATTGCCAGGCAAGCAGTGCAGGAGTGTGACTGGCGGGGGAGGGACCTGGGCCTGGGATCAGAGGGTGGCCAGGAAACCAGTGCAGAATCTGAGTCCGCCAGGTGGTCAGCAGGGCAGAGGAGTGAAAAAAAGGCAGAAGCAAAGAGAAAGGTTTTGAGGTGCTTCCGGAACCGTAGATGGTTCTCCTCAAGTTTCAGGGAGGCTGTTCCAGAGGGAAGCCCCAGCCGAAGATAGATCTACCACCAACTTGTTGCTTGGAGAAGCAACTGACCCTGAAGGAGTTGGAGGCGGATGAGCGAAGAGCTCGAGATGGAAGATATTTAGGCATAGAGAGTTGAAGGAATTGAGGCCCCAGGCCCCAGAAAGCCTTATGGACAATGCAGAGGGTTTTGAACTTGATCCTCGCAGCCACTGGGAGCCAGTGCAAA
Organism: Ambystoma mexicanum; assembly: GCF_040938575.1. Taxonomy (NCBI): domain Eukaryota; kingdom Metazoa; phylum Chordata; class Amphibia; order Caudata; family Ambystomatidae; genus Ambystoma; species Ambystoma mexicanum. Next base: position 618,594,372 of record NC_090922.1, on the reverse strand, counting down.
GATCTCAGTCCTGGAGAGATACGATCCCTGGGCTTGAGGCCAAGGACAAGTCTCGCAGTACTGTTTTGGATGCGTTGCAGAGGGCAGAGAGTAGAGAACGGCAGATTTAGAAAGAGGCTGTTGCAGTAGTCTAGTCTAGAGAGAACAAGACCTCTGGAGACAGTGAGCTTCTGGGGGAAGGAAAGTAAAGGTAGAATACCTCTGAGGAGGTGCAGTTGGTAGTGTGACTTCTTAGAGATGTCAGATGTGAGGAGAGAAGGAGAGTGTGGAGTCAAAGATGGCCTTGAGGTTTTTAGCCTCACACGTTGGAAGAGGCCGGCCAGAGTGACAGGAAAGGAGGAAACGGGAGTGCCGATGAAGAGAATCTCAGTCTTCCTGGCATTAAGGCAGAGGTCATTGGCGGCACACCACTCCTGGATAGCGGACAGACAGTCCGAGATGAGAGACGGCGAAGAGGTGGCCGAGGGTAGCCTGAAAATGAGCTGAGTGTCATCCGCATAGCACTGAAAGTTTGGGCAGAGAGCAGCAATGCGGTGGGCAAGAAGTGCCAGGTAAATGTTGAAAAGCCAGGGGGAGAGGTTAGACCCCCTGGGGGACACCACAGGTACAACAAGATATTGGAGAGGAAGGGCCCAAGTTGGACCTGGGAGGGTCGATCAGAGGAAAGAGGTCAGCCACATCAGGGCCTGACCGGTGATACCAAGGTTATCACAGAGACGTTTGAGCAGGAAGGCAAGGTTGACAGTGTCAAAGGCAGAAGAGAGATCAAGCGAGATGAGGAAACATGTCGTATTAGAATCAAGGTTGGAGAGCAGGTCTTCACGGATGTTCAGGAGAGCAGTTTCCATGCTTTTGGCACCTCTGAAGCCAGACTGATGGTCATGTAGACAACCAACAGATTCAGTGTGGAGATTAAATTGGGAAATGGCCAGTTTTTCAAGGAGTTTGCCCAGGAAGGGAGTGATGGAGATTGCGCGAGTTAGCCGGGCAGGAAGGGGTCTGGTGAGGGGGTCACCCTTCGCTTGATGACAGTGGGCGATACATAGAGAGACCCAACGTGCCAGACCTTGTTTGGAGATATGCTGACCTTTTGTTCGACCAGAAAAGGCTATGAACATTCTATTTGAGGAGCGGAACTCCTTAGTCCTCTGTAAGTAGAATTTCAAAACTCTAACCACATCTAGAGAATGCAATGCTCTTTCTGCCTCCGAGGTATGATTTTCGAAACTGCCAAGCGAGCGTGACTGGAGGAGCTCGGCCTTATCAACCAGTCGTCCAAATATGGAAAGACTTCCGTTCCCATATTTGAGTTTTGCTGCTACGTGCGCCAGACATTTGGTGAACACTCGTGGTGCTGATTTTAGCCCAAGCGGGAGCACCCGGAATTGGAAATGCAGGTCTACTACAGCAAACCTGAAGAACTGTCTATGGGCAGAATGAATTGGAATGTGGAAATATGCGTCCTCCAAGTCCAGAGTGGCTAGGAAGTCGTTTCTGTTTAGCCACGGTAGGACGCCTTGCAGGGATATTTTGAATTTGATGCGTCTGATGTATTTGTTGAGTGCTCTCAAGTCTAATATGGGTCTCCACTGGCCGTTTTTCTTCTTGATCAGAAAGAAGCAGGAGTAGAAACCTTTTCCCTTCTGAGGGTAAGGAACTGGTTCTATTGCTGCTTTGTGCAGTAATTTTTTTTTAACTTCGGACAGGACGTGCCGTAGCATGTGCACTTTGCGAGGGGTGGGAGCAAGGGCTGGAGGTTGGCCTAGGAATTCTATGGTGTGACCCTCGTGGATCACCTGTAACACCCACTTGTCCGATGTTATCGAATGCCAGCATTGAACAAATTGGCTTACTCCCTACCCACGTTGAGCGGGAAGATCCGACATGTCCATTTTGTTGGTTCTGGGTTTTACCTTGGGTAGAGCCGTGCCTTCCTCTATGGGAGTACTTGTTGGAGGATTGGCATCTGTTGCCCTGGTATGTGTTTCCTTGCATCTTTTGACCACAGGAAGAACGATTATATCGACTGTCTTTTGACGATGAGCCTCGAAAAGGGCGAAAAGACGTATGGTCTATATTTATCATTTAAGGAACTGATGGCTCAAGCTGTGTCTGTCTATTCCTTTTAGGTGGTCATCGACCTTCTTACCAAATAAGTCTTGCCCATCGAAGGGCATGTCCAATATTTGTGCCTGCACCTCCGGTCTGAAATGTGTGGCTTTTATCCAGGCCAGTCTCCTTAGTACAGTGCTGTGAGCCATCTGCCTGAATCCTGACTCAACCACATCGATTGCAGCGTCGACCATGTGATCTGAAGTAGCTTCTCCGTCTGCAATGATTGACCTTGCTTCTTCCTGGAGATCCGCAGGTAGATGTTTGGTCAGCTTGGACATGCAAAGCCAAAGCTTGCGATCATACCTAGCTGTCATGGCTAGCGCATTGCCCGCTCTAATAGTGAGAGATGCTGAGGAAGACACTTTTCTATCCATGGCTTCCAACTTACGACCGTCGTTGTCTGGCAGTGCGGATAGTGGTGATGAAGGGTTGGCTAACTTCTTTCTGGTCGCTACTGCGATAACAGCCTGGTTTAGTATGACTGTTAGGAAATTCAGCCTAAAGAGAGAATTCTCCCTAACCTAGTGAGTCCCCCAGCAGCTTTGCTGGATTTCTGGAGTTTGTTGTTTTCCGTCCTGCCAAAAGTGAGACTCATTTCCTCCCACTCTTGGACATGATTTATAGTATTCCTTTGACTGGTAATGTGTTTTATGGGCTATGGGGTCCTTTACTCCATAGGGTCTCATGCGTTTTTCCTATGTGTGTTACACAGCACCCTCCGTGCAGTAACACAGGGGTGTCATAACGACACCCCACCATAGACTCCATACCCTGGGACTGACTACTGTCTCCCAGGGCATGTAAAGTCACCATTGGCTTTACTAGTCCCAAATTATTAACAGAAACCAGTACAAACTATCATATTGTGGATGTACTGGTCGGGGCAATTCGTTTGCCCCGGGGTCTGTTAGTCGAGGGGGTACGTCTCCGTCCCCTCTGATTGAGTTTTGGCTGGTGGCAGTGGAAACTACTTTTTATATTCGACCGGAAATATTTTCCTATGGGATTTTCCCATTGTTCGAGGCTACCAACTTTAATTATTTAATTCTCATAGCCTCGAACATGCCGCCGGTTTATTTAATTAATATTAATTCTCCGGTTGGTATTTTTTGCCAAGACTCGATAATAAAATGGCGTTTGTGTTCCCACAGAGGGTGTGGGAGGGGGTTTAGGCACCCTGGACTGAGTTACCATGGTAACTCAAGTCTCACTCTTGTGTGATTGGCCCAAGTGGTGAGCCGGCCGGCTCACCACTTAGCATGTTTGCGTGACACCTAGGCTGAGTGAATGGGGGTTTTCTGCATAAAAGCAGGGCTTTGGGGACAGTAACTTCAGAAGTCGCCACAGGACCTGAGAATCCGACGAGGGAGAAGCTGAGCCGACCTACCACGACGACACCACCGGTGGAGCCCTGCGGAACCGACTCACCACTTCCTGACGACAGAAGATCTCCCGGCTGGAGAGGCTTCTTGCCCTGACTGGGGGGCACAACCAGTTTACCTTTCTTTCTTCGCACCCCAGCCCGGTTTGTGGTCGAACTGCCCATGCCAAGCACCCCGGCGGCCAGATAGCCACTCACCACTGACCCGCAAACCAACAGACTGCTCCTTGTACCCGAGAAACTCTGCGGCTGGTTTCTTCCCTGGCAGTGCAACTGGCCCCGGTCTTCCTCCACGACGAGATCCTCTCTTCCCCCGGACGAAGCACCGACTTGCACCCGCTGCCAGGAACAACTGCCCCCGCTGGAGCGTTCTCACCACTTTAAGGTACCGTGTCCGCCAGGCCTCCCTTTCTAAAGATTGCAACAAGGTAATAACTCCTTAACCTTCTGGACTGGGCTGGCCGCCTTGACCCTCTAACTGGTCCCTTTTCTTTGATCCAACTTCTTTTTGAACCCTTACAAGACTTTTGTGCACTGCAACCGTGTGACCTTGGACACATTTCGTTTGGATCCTCTTAAAGTGGATCCAGCCTACTAACTCTGAATTCACGGTGTTACTTTGCCTTCCTCTCTTGCTATGTTCTTGTAAAAACGAACTATTAGAGTGCCATCTACGTTAAGCGTTCACCGCTGTCTGAAAATAAGTGGGGCTTTACTTAAGACTTGTCCAATATTCTTTTAAGGGAGTGTATATCTTTTAGTGACCGTGTTTTTGAATTGCTTACTATTAGTGCCTGTGTGTTTTTCTAGATGTGGTTTTAAATAAATATTTATATCTCTTTTACACCAAGCCCTGGTCAGTGTTTACTTGTTCTATTGTGTGCTCTTGACCTATTGTGAATACTCTGTATACTGCCTAACTCTTCTTGAGGGAAGTCTAACTGCTTAGCCACAGCTACCAAGTGAATCTGTGGTACAGACTGCTACCAAGTGGGTTAACTGCCAAACACCTGTAGTCCTAAATCTTTTGCAGTGGTCCCAGAGGGAACTGCACCGGTTTCTGCCTAACAATGACCCCCTTAGACAAAGTGGTGCTGAGTCTAGTGCCTTGCATTTCTTTTCAGGTCTTGAAACAAGCGCAGGTGTGGATAATGGCATGGCCAGTATTTTCGACCCAGACTACCATATGGTGTTGAGAAGAGGAGTGGTGGTAACCATTCTTCTGCGCTTGTCCCTGTGCTCATAAAGCACTGACTTCTCTTCTGATGCAATTTGTAATTTGAACAAGTCCGCAGCTTTTCCGATAATAGTATGAAACTATATTAAATCGTCCAGTGGTGAACAATCACCTGGATAGTCTCTATTTCTGGGCTTCTCAACAATCTAATCGTCCCATTCGCTGGGAGCATCAGGCTCCTGTGTGATCTCCCCTTCCTCAGGGTCTGAGAAATACCTAAACGGGTCCTCTTGCCAATCCGAGACCGACACAGATGATGGCACCATAGTTGGATCTCGAACCAGAGATTGAGGTCTATGTGACGATGCTGGAGACGGGACCCTTGTTGTTGAAGCACTGAGTGCTCTGCTCCTGGATCTACGTGGAGGCTCAGGCGATCATGCTCCTTTCTGTGGTCTACTCCAGGAGGGGGGGTGTCTTGGTGTACTATGTCGAGGTGAGATGTCCCTCTGGGGGGGTTCTCGACTCCTTCGGCACAGATGACCTATTCTTTTCTTCTTGATGTCTGATGAATTCATCGATGATCCTTTGCATCGATTCCATGAGCGCAGGGTCATAAGCATCGGCAAAACGACCGAAGTAGACGGTTCACAGGGAGGACTGTTTTCCTTGGGGGTGAAAAAAGGTTGCTCACCAAAAAATTGTGTCTGAGAACTCCACTTGAAGAATGATGTCAGGGAGTTCTGTCATCTCTTTTAAAGGAGATAATTGTGCTCCAACTGGCTCAGGAGCTTCTGAAACCTGAGGCGTTGCTCCCATAGGCTTGGGGAGATTGCTCACTTTGGATGGTTTATCCGTGACATCCGCGAGGGGCGTTTGGGCCCTATTTCTGAAGTAGACTAAGAAGTTTGCAGTGTCGCCGACGGTGGTTTCGTGGACAAAGACTTTGAAGATGGTTGATGATCCTTATCGATCGATGAGGTTCATGGACGAGAGCTTCGTCGACGACTGTTTCGTAGAAGTTGACGACGAGGATTTGGTCATGGACGATGAGACTTGAAGTGTCGTGGAGGAGGGTTTTGTCGACGGCTTGGTCATCTGTGGGATTCTATCTTTACTGCCGCTTGTAGACGGCTTCTCTGTGGACGACTGATCCCCCTCCTCTCCCAGTTTTTTGAAAACACCTCCTTACCTTTAGATGTGGTTTTTTTCTTCAGGATGTCATATCTTGTGGCCTCCAGAGCCCAAGGGAGGCATGGAAGAAGTGGTTTCCAGCTCTCTTACTCTTGAGTGGGAGAGGAACTCCTTTCCACTGAAGAGGTCCTTCTCTTAGAAGTTTGTCACTTAGATGGTTTAGTAGACAGTACAAGAGCTGTTTTAGCAGACTCCTCGTTAGAGGACAGACCTTTGGCTTCTAGATGTAACTGAAGTCTCCTGTGTCTGTCTTGCAGGGTTTTGGTGGAGAAAGACCTGCAAATGTCACATTTATTGATGTTATGAGGTTGTCGGCAGTAGAAGCAGTGGTCATGTGGATCCTTCATGTAGACCCGTTTTTTCTTGCACCTGGTCCAGTCCCTGAACAGGCAAGGTTTATTGGCAGCCTGAAGTTCATCCATGCTGAGGAGAAATTCACTCGACGAATTTGGGGCAAGAAAAAAGATTCTCAGTGCCCAAAAGTTCAGAATAGATAGCACCTAAGCATGGGAAATAGTAGAATATACAGTAGAATATATTTAAGAATATATACTACACAAAAAAAGGAAAAAAAAATGTTAAAGCTCAGAGCTGGAGGATTCCCTCCGTCTGTTAGACTGCGGTGAAAAATCTGAAGACGGCTGACTGGGGCAGAGTTTAAGCCCTGCCACCTCATTGGTTGGGGCCATAAAATGACAAAAGTGAGGTGGAGGGACTACACAATAGATGTGACGCTCACCTGGTATCCACGGGGACGTCACTTAGCCTGTTCTGACCTCTTACGACCTCAAACCCTTCCCTGAAGTCTACTCGACTGGAGACTGGGCCTTGTTTTCTCCGAAAGTGTGCTCTCCGTCCTGCTTTCAGCGCAGGGGCGTGTTGATTGATGCGGGCTCGTTGCTGTCTAGTTACTTCACTGGCAAGAGTCTGACAGGAAAATATTATTCTTTTGAACAGTTCTCCAACTTAGTTCCTTTCCTTCCTTAGATGATGGCCGGCATCCGGGGATGGCGACGGGCTGCTGAGATGAGTAGCGCTGAAGGGGAGTGAGCGCGATGCGCGAGTAGGCGCTGTATGCGGCGCCTCTAGATGTTTCAATGCTAACCTGGAATGTCTTTTCCCTCTTGCAGATGGATGAGAAGTTCCAGAAACAGAGTTCCCACAGAGTGCTGGGATTCAGGTAAGCGTTTGAAGCTCGTACAGTCTTTAAAAATAAGCGAAGGTTTGCTGAATGCTTACTAATGCCTTTTTTCTGTTCTTTTCCCTTTTCCTTAGGAAGCGGCGTGCCGGGATGGGAATGACACCGCCGAAGATGCCCGCAGAACAGAAGAATCGATAAATGATGGGCAGAAGCGCCGCAAGGTAAGGCTGTTCCTAACAGTGTTCTTGCAGGAGCTGAGCGCAGAAGAAAGATGCAGGCCTACTGGAGACCGATCCGAACACGGCGAGTGTCACGCTGCAGGTGCAGAAAACACAAAGCATGTTTCTCAGCCTGGGCATGGCTTAAATAGTCTCTGGGTATCCCAGGTGTCTCTGGGTTGAACCACACCCAAAAGACTAGACTGCACATGCAGTTCTGGGAACCGAAATATGTGGGGGCATCCATCTTGTCCCCATCAAAGCACTACAAGTCCAATCCCCAATGTTATCCTATGGGAGTGAGTGAGTCTGGTGCCACAAGCGCCAAGTCTGACTCCAAGTGGGTCTTTGGAGGGATGGAGAGGCCCTTGAGGGCATGTAGGTGATCGTGGTCTGGCTCCAGCCTGACATCTTGGAGGGCTGGGGACATGAGGGGCAGGAATCATGACAATAGAATGGCTCATAGGCCACAATGGGGTATTTACATGCATTCTCTATGGAATAATGGATGTATATTAAAATATTTTAATAATTATTTTTATCACCGAGGATCCCCAGTCTGACTATGGGGACTATTCAAGCATCTGAATCTATGAAAGATCCAATGCAGGAGAATTTATAATTATAAAAGTGAACATGTGAGTGTTTTTGGCTGGGCTTGTGGCTTGGCGAAGCATTTTTCTTAATACAATTCCACACCGTTTCAGCGATCTTAGTAAATTTGGCATAGTTACCAGTTAGGACCTTATGGACATTACTTGCAAAATGACATTTGGACACCCTGTTAGGCAGACACCTGTGCAGTTCCCTTAGGGACCACTGCAAAAGATTTAAGACTACAGGTGTTTGGCAGTAAACCCACTTGGTAGCAGTCTGTACCACACAGATTCTCTTGGTAGCTGTGGCTGAGCAGTCAGACTTCCCTCAAGAAGAGTTAGGCAGTATATAGAGTATACCCAATAGGTACAGAGACACAGTAGCACAAGCAAACACTGACCAGAGCTTTGGTGTAAAAGTATAGAATTATTTAACAACACACTTGTAAATTACACGAGCATAAAGAGAGAAGTAAATTCAGCACACAGTCACTATTATATATATACAACCCTAATTACTTATCAGACAAGTCTTAGCGAGAAACACCACTTATTTCCAGACAGAGGTGAGCGCTTAACGTAAGATGGCACTCTAATAAGTTATTAAGAAGGGAGGGAAAAAGGCAGAGTTATGGAAGCACACAAATTTCAATACTTTTAAAAGAACCACAGTAAGGCAGGATATGCAGGGTTCTACGGGAGAGCAAGGAAGTCAATTGCAAGGCCCAACTCTTGGAGAGAGCTAGCAGAAGGGGTTCAGGTTCACACAGTGGGGTTATGCCCAAAGAGTCTTGTAGATAGTTCGCACAAAAAGGATGAAATTAAAGTCAGGAAAAGTTAGCTAGGTTGTCCCAGGCCGGCCCAGGTTAGAAAGTCGAGGCTTTACTGTCACCCCGAATGATCTGTCGCAAGGGAAGCCAGGCGGGACACAGTACCTTAAGTGTGAAGGAAGCTCCACCGGAGGCAGTTGTTCCTGGCAGCGGGTGCAAGTCGGTGTTCCGTCCAGAGGAAGAGGAGGTCTCGCCGTGGAGGAAAGATGAAGGTCGTTGCAATGCCAGGGAAGAAACCAGCCGCAGAGTTCTTTCGGTTAAAAGGTACTACCCTTCTCTTCGAGGTAGTGGTCAGCCGTGGTATTCCGGTTGCCGGGGTGCTTGATATGGGCAAGGCGGCCACGAGATGCTCCAGGAAGGTGAAAAGAAGGCAAAACTGGTTATCCCCACCAGTCAAAGGAAGAAGATTCTCCGGACTGGAGATCTCCTCTGTCGTCGGGAAAAGTGGTGAGATGGTTCAGCAGGGCTCCATCGGTGGTGTCATCGTTGCAGGTCGGCTCAGCTTCTCCCTCCTCGGATTCTTAGGTCCTGTGGCCACTTCTGAAGTTCCAGTCCCCAAAGCACTGCTTTTATGCAGCAAACCCCCATTCATTCAGTCTAGCTGTCAATCAAACATGCTAAGTGGTGAGCCGGCCGGCTCACCACTTGGGCCAATCACACAAGAGTGCGACTTGAGTTACCAAGGTAACTCAGTCCAGGGTGCCTAAGCCCCCTCCCACACCTCCTGTGGTACCCAGACAGAGTGGCACCAATTTTGGAGGCTTCTGTGGAGAAGCCTGCCAAAAAGTGGAACAAAGGGCTCGACTTGGGTTGGAGTCACAGAAGAGAACACAAACGCCATTTTAGAATCGAGTTCTGGCAAAAAATACCAACCGGTGAATTAATATTAAATAAACCGGCGGTATGTTCGAGGCTATAAGAATAAAATAATTAAAGTTGGTAGCCTCGAACAATGGTAAAATCCCATAGAGATATATTCGCGGCCAAATATAAAAAGTAGTATCCACTGCCACCAGCCAAAACTCGATTAGGGGGGACGGAGACGTGCCCCCTCAAACAACAGACCCCGGGGCAATCGAATTGCCCCGACCAGTAAGTCCACAATATGATGGGTTGTACTGGTTTCTGTTCATAATTTGGGACTAGTAAAGCCAATGGTGACTTTACATGCCCTGGGAGACAGTAGTCAGTCCCAGGGTATGGAGTCTATGTTTGGGGGTCACTACGACACCCCTGGGTTACGGCACAGAGGGTGCTGTGTAACCCACATCAAAAACACATGAGACCCTATGGAGTAAAAGACCCCATAGCCCATTAAACACATGGAAAGATAAAGGAACATCTCAAATCATGTCTAAGAGTGGGAGTAAAAAGAGTCTCACTCTTAGCAGAAGAAAAAAATAAACCCCAAAAAATCCAGCAAAGCTGCTGGGGGACTCACTAGGTTTGGGAAATTAGTCTTTTCAGAGAATTCTCCCTAACACACCCCAACCCTTTACCGTGATTTCAGCACCTTCACACACAAGATGGTTGCATGAAATTGGCGAAACATCAATATGGTTGTAGAAGGACCGGTCCTCAACCCTAGAATGCATGGTTTCTGGGACATTTGCACCGCAACAAATTGCACCACGCCAAGGTGAGACAACAAGCATAATAGATCCCAGTTTGCAGCAGCACAACAATTCAACGCCTCCTCCCCCTCGCCCCCCCCCCCCCCCCAACGTCTGCTCCAGGGAATGTCAGCCAGCTACACGCCCATTCTCAGAGCAGTTTACTTCAGAGTGCAAAGCACATCAAGCGATAAGTGAATCGGAAAAGAGACCTACAGGATAATGGATTTTCAACAATTGATGAGTGTTGTCATGTCTGTCTACAGAACCCATTCAAAGAACGTGTGCTTTTGCTAGTCCAATATAAATCTTCAAGATACATGGTTCAGTGCTATTTATTGTCACTAGACAGTTGAAGAATGCCAATTCAAGTACAATGTGGACACATGTTTTGACCATAAGGGTCGTTCTCAAGGCATTGATTCAAAATAGAAATTCTTTTTCTTTTAGTTTGCAAGTACCAATTGATAACAGTCCTTTATAGATCTGATCTTATCATGGAACATTTTTAATGATTCAGTTTTCAATCAGCCTTTAAGAAGCTTTTTTCTGATTATACAGTATTCCTATGTTCTTCTCATGCAATATGTGCAATTATCTAAATAGGCGGATGTAATGCATCCAAGCTGTTGTATAGAAAACAAGAATCTGGTGTACCAGGGCAGTAAGATCAGATATATACAGCTACATACTGGACCATTATCAATCAGTACTTGATCACTAAAGAAAATAGGTTTTTTGTTTTTGAATGAATGCCTTGAGAAGAACAAGTTACTTATCTTACCTGGTAACGCTCTTAGGAAAACTTTTTCGGCGTAGGAGTCCTGCGTCGATGACGTTGATACGCTCCCTCGAGGGCCTCCGTCAACAGTCGACGTCCCCGGATGTTATATCTAGGAAGCACGACACCCGTAGCCTCAGTTGTAGTTTTTTCCCAGAACGTGTGGCACCAATCACCTGCCAGTATGACTGCAGAAAGCCTTGCGGAAACATAAGCTGCAATCGCATAAGAAATTCTGTAGAGGGGCAGGCTGGGAGGGTACGATGTGGAATACATTGGAGGAACATCCCGTCAAAAGAACGTCAACAGCTAAGATAATTAACTTGTTCTTCAAGGGGATTGTGTCCTCCGACGTATTCCACATCTTTGACAGACTCCCAAAGCAGTACCAACGTTGGGAAAAGAATTTACAAATTCATCAATTTAGAATGCCCAATCAAATTGCAGAATATAGGACTGCCTTACAAAAGGCCAAATCTTGCCCATGGATAGAATCCAGGGAATAGTGTCTCACAAAGGTATGGACAGAAGCCCACGTGGCTGCTTCGCAAATACTGCGAATCGAACGCCTGTCTGTAGAGCCGTGGAGGCAGCCACACCCCTAGTAGAGTGAGCCTGTAAGCCTACTGGAGGGTCCTTACCCGCCAACCGGTAACATTCAGAGATTGTCAAAATGATCCATCTGGACAAGGTCTGTTTGGAAACAGCCTGACCTAAACACCTTCCAGCGTAACCAACAAAGAGCTGATCGTCCACTGTGACCTGACAAAACCTTCGGAAGAAAAGGACAAACACTAAGGACAACCCTGTCCTAATGGAACACCGTGAAAGGTGGCTTGGAGGAGAGTACCTGCAACTTACTTACTCTGCATGTGGAAGTAACGGCAACCAAGAAAACAGTCTTAAAGGACAACAGTCTCAGCGAGCAAGAATGTAAGGGCTCAAACGGAGCTCCAATTAGGAACTTTAGAACCAAATTCAAATCCCATTCCAGCACCTGGAAAGGTGACAGAGGAAAGAGTTTCTAAATTTCTCAGTTTCTAAAAGGGCTAACATTAGTTAGCCCTTTTAGAAACTGAGAAATCAAAGGGATCTTAAAATAAGAACATTCCTCAGACGAGCGCTTAAAAATGGATAGCGCCGCCTGGTACCCCTTAATGGTACCTACTTGCAGATCCTTGTGGGCTAAAGAAAGCAAAAAAGACAAAACCAAAGGAATGGCACATTGAAAAGGATCCACATTCTGTACCCTGCACCAGTCGCAGAACTTCCTCCAACGGCAACGGTACAGGGATTTCGTTGTGGGCCTTCTGGCCAAAAGCAACACCTCCATCAAGTCTTCAGGGAGGTCCCAATCCTTATACCTCAGCCTTTCAGATACCAAGCATGAAGGCTGAGAATTGACCTCTGGATGGAGCACTCAACCCCCCCCCCTCCCATGAGAGCAGATCGTCTCAGTAGGGAAGACGACGTGGAGGGCAGATGGACATGCCTAGAAGGTCCGGGTACCACTCTCTCCTGGTCCACGCCGGAGCAATGAGGATCATCCGGGAACCGAACCTCCGCAGCACTTGCGGAATGACAGGGACTGGAGGGAACGCGTACAGCAGTGGGAGGACCACTCTACTACGAATGCGCCCCCTAAGGCTCCTTTTGGAGGAAATTCCCGCAAGCAGAATCTTTCGCACTTCCATTTGACACTGGTGGTGAAGAGATCCACTTGCGGGTTCCCCAAAGGGCGAAGATCTCCAACATAACTTCCTGAGCCAGCTCCCACATGTGAGACACCGTGCTCTTCCTGCTCAGAGCGTCCGTCACCACGTTTTCGTCTCCAGCCAGATGAACTGCCGAGATCGAAATTTGCTGCTGGATGGCCCAGAACCAGAGCTGCATCGCCTCCCTGCACAATGGGAGTGACCCTGCCACCCCCCCTTTTTGTTGAGGTAGTGCATGGCCACTATTGTCCGTCATAATCAGGACATTCTTCCCCCGCACAGATGGCAGAAAAGCCTTCAGGGCTAGCCTGACAGCCCGCAGCTCTAACAGATTGATGTGGAGTCTGGACTCCGACAGAGACCAACGGCCGCTGAACGTCAACTCGTTGGCATGAGCTCCCCACCCCGTGAGGGATGCGTCCGTCACAATAGTCACCTCCGGCCACGGTTGCCAAAACAGAGCCCCCTTCAACAGATTTCCTTCGACGGCCCTCCACAGAAGGTCCTGGGCGACTGAGGGTGGAATCTGAACGGGATCCGACATCCTGCCAGAGAATTGCGACCACTACATCTTCAGAGCCCACTGCGGAGATCTCATCCACAGCCTGGCCTCTGGTACCAGGAAAATGCAGGATGCCATGAGGCCGAGCAACCTCAAGAAGTCGAACGCCGGGAGACTCTGGGCACGGTGAAACTTGTTCACCATCTGCAGAATGTGATGAGCCCTCATCTGGGGAGGCGAACACAGCCCCAGGGACGTGTCGAGCACTGCTCCGATGTACTGGAGCCGCTGGATAGGTGACACGTGAGACTTCTTTAAGTTGAGGGAGAAGCTCAGCTTGTGAAGGGAGTGGCAGGTGACGTAAAGATGATCCAGGACTTGCTTGGGAGAGTGAGCCCTGATCAACCAATCGTCCAGGTAGGGGTAGATGTGAATCCCCCCCCCCTTTCCTGAGATGCGCTGTCACCACCATCAGCTTGGCGAAGACCCTCTGGGCGGAGGTCAATCCGAACAGCAGGACCCGAAACTGAAAATGCGAGTCGCCAACCGCGAACCTCAGGTACTTCCTGTGCTTGGGATGAATCGGCACATGAAAGTAAGCATCATTGAGATTGAGAGACACCAACCAATCCTGAAGTTGAAGGGCCTGAAGGACTTGAGAATAAGTAACCATCTTGAACTTGTCCTTCCTGAGGAGCTTGTTTAAACTGCGCAATCCATGATGGGTCTCAATCCTCTGTCTTTTTTCGGGATCAAAAAATATCGGGAATACCATCCCTTGTTCCTCTCCGCTACAGGCACCAGTTCTGTGGCACCTTTCTCCAGCAGAGATAGGATTTCCTGCGCAAGGAGCGGTTCCGGACGCTTCAAAGAGCTTCCGCGGTGGATTGTCGTGAGGCCTCTGCCAGAAAGGTAGACAGTAGCAGTGGTCTATGATCTCCAGAACCCACACATCTGAAGTAATGGCACGCCATTCTACAAGATACTGCGCCAGTCTTCCCCCAACCGGCGAACCATGGGACATGGCCTCATGACTGAGCAGGAGCGGCTGCGGCAGTGCCTGAAGGCAAAGAGGCAACTGCCTGAGCGGCTTTGGCACCTCGAGTACCTTGTTTTCCACCTATGGTATTCCTACGTTGGCCCCTTTGACTGGCAGCTCCTCTTGATCTACCAAAGGAAGAGTAGTATCGAAAGGAACCTCCCCTCCATTGCTGTCCCCTAGGACGAAAAGGCGCAGGTTGACGTACTGCAGCGCTCAAGGACTTCGCTGCAGCTTTGGAGGTCTGCAACCTCTCAATGCTCTCGTCAGCCTTGCTGCCAAAAAGACGGACACCATCAAAGTGCATGTTGAGAAGCCGGGACTGTACTTCAGGAGCAAACCCCGACTTCCGCAACCACGCAAACCTGCGCATCACGGTGCTCGCCCCCATGGACTGGCTGACACAGTCTGCCACGTCCAGACCTGACTGAATGGATTCACACATGGCATCCTTGCCATCTTGAACGAGGGCTAGAAAACCATCCCTTTCCTCCCCTTCGAGAATATGTTCAGCCGTCACAGATGCACAATTCTACAGAGCGTGAATGAATCTTGCCAAGGCACAAACAGTTGGCTGCCTTTAAAGCCATAACCCCAGATGAAAATACTTTCTTCGCCCAACCATCAAAGCGCTTGTCGTCCCTATCAGGAGGGATGATGGGGTATGCAGCCTGCTTCGCTGTGGCCATAGCCGCCTGCACAACCAAACTCTCCGGAGTGGGGTGCATAGACAAGTAGCAGGGGTCACCACTGGCTGGACGGTATTTTTTCAGAAGCGACTTATTCAATGCCAGGAGACTCTCCGGAGCAGTCCAAGCCAACGCCACCCTTCTTTGTAAGGCCATATGAAACAGCAACACCGGGTCAGTGGGTGGACCTTGGTCCAGGATGTCTGTCAGATCATCCTGCAGAAAATCCACAGGTGGAGCAGACCATCCCAAGTACTCAATCACCCTCGACATGAGACGCCTGTATGAGGACTCGGCATGTGTACCAGGCTCAGGCCTGCCAAACTCAACCTCCGGAGAGGTGTCCAGACCACTGGCGTCATGTAAGGACTGACGCCGGTCTTCCATTTGGCTGTGACCAGACAACAGGTCATCAGGAACCTCAGGAGGCACCACCCCCTACTCATCGACCCTTCTTCCACTTCTGAAATGTAGTCCAAAGGCTGGAATAAATTAAGCCTGGGGGGATGACCAGAGAAGGGCTCAAAGACAGGCCTCACTGACTTGCTGAGGGCCTTCCTCGGAGATCCCAGAGCCCTGCGGGGCACCTCCGGTAAATTTTCCTCAAAAGGCGTCGAGGGCGCAGATGGAATTGGCATCGACGTCAACCGAGGCGCCAACGACTTCGACAACGGCTTCGAGGCCGGAGCCCTGAGCGTGTCCTTAGACGGTCTCGGTGCCGATGGTGTCGACTTTCTCGGAGCCGGAGCCTCGAGAGTGAACCTCGACGGACATGGCGCCGACGGCATCAATGCCTTCTTAGAAGGCCTCACAGGCTCTGGGACCTGGCGATCAACCTTGTCCGATCGGGACCTCGACGGCTCCAGATGATCGCGCCGACCGCCCGAGCCCGAAGGCGTGCGAGCGGTGGCTCTAGCTCGTTCCTTGCCGGATTCTCTCGAAGGCGCGGACGGAACGCTGCCCTGCGATTGAAAATCGCCATCATCTCCTTGCGGAATGCGTCCCATTCCACCAGCAATGAATGCTTGGTGGGGCAAACAACCCGCCTTCTGGCGGAGTCCTCTCACCAGGACGGGGAAGGTGACCGGTGACAGCACTTCTGAGAATCCCTAGAAGAGGCAGAGGAATGGCGGGAACCATTCTGAGCCCGAGACCCCCTGGACTTACGCTGACGCAGAGAGTCGCCCCCTCGAGTCGTCGGTCGAAAGTCCAGCCGATTTCGGTTTACGGGTTTTAGATACCCTACCTACCGTTAACATCTTCTTCTGCTCCCGCAAGGCCTTCGAAGTCAGGGTCTGGCAGTCATCGCAGTCGTCAGTGGCCTGGCGTTCGCCGAGGCACCAGAGGCAGACGTCGTGTGGGTCTGTGATGGACATTTTGGAACCGCAGTCCCGACACTTTTTGAAGCCTGACTTCGGGGGTAGAAGAAGACCAAGACATGATCTCAAACTTTCACAACGAAGTAGAAGAATGGAGCGTGCAGAGATTCCCGAGCAAACACGTTCGTGTACAAAAACGGAACTAAGGCCAAGGGCATCATGTGTCCTAGATATAACATCAGCTGACGTCGACCGACATCGATGCAGGACGCCTATGAATTCTATAAAATGCTACAGAAAATGATTAGAACAATGAAGATTTTAGACTTGCGCATATGCACATCAACTTTGATTCTCATACTTGTATCCTGCTTTGCAGTCTCAAATTATTTATCAACAGCATAGGGAGCTGTGCGGCATCGTCTTCTATGTCCCTTGACGGTTACCATTCTTGCATTCGGACGGGACGTTGATGACAGTATAAATAGCACGCACTACGCCCGTTACCTTAGTTCCTAGCTTTCCCCCCTCTTTTTGCTCAGCCGTCTTGAGGAATAAAAAACCTGCATGGGCGTTCAAAGAGAGAAGTCGTAAAATATTCACCCACAATCAGAGGGGTAGGCTGGGAGGAACACCCATCAGAAAGAGCATTACCAGGTGCAAGTAATTTGTTCTTTTAATGGATTGTGTTCTCCCACAGATTCCTCATCTTAGACGCCTGCAGCAGTTTTGCAGATTGATGTGGGAGAAGTGGATTTTTGTATACTTTTTTTTTAACAACTTTATTTATTTCAGTTACAGCATAACAAGCAGGTTATCCACAATGGAATAACTCCCATCATTAGCGACATACATGAAATTTGTTCACTCACTCCCTTCGGCGGTCCCCATCGTGATCTCCCCTATGTCTATGTCACTCTGATGGTCTGGGGTCCTTCAGGGCTCCGGGCCCCAAAAAGTTAGTCTCCAGGTGCGGTTGAAAAGTCAACTGTGGGAATTTGTTATGGTAGTCCAACACTGGAGCCCAGTAATCGGTGAAGCGATGGAGGGCCCCCTCTTTTGCTGCCGTGACTTTCTAAGCCACTAGTATTTCCAAGACTTTTATCCACCAGAGGGGCAGTATGGGGCCCTTTTGCATTTTCCACTTGCGAGCCACTGTGATCTTGGCAGCTAGTAGTAGTTGTGCCAGCAGTTTAACGGACAGTCCTGTTATAGGGTAGCAGTCTGGGCTCGCCACACCCAGGATAATCATTTCTGGGTCCATCGGCAGTCTGCGTTGGGCAATGTCCTCAATAATTTGTATGATCCCATTCCAGAAGGGCTGCACCTTTGGGCAACCCCACCACATATGGGAGACAGATACCCCCACCCCCCGTTCGCCAGAGCATCTCCAGCAGCTCGGGTCTATAGACGCGTCGCAATAATGTAGGCGGACTGGTGAGAGGTACCAGTGGTGGAGGAGTTTGAGGGCACATTCTTTGTTCGTAACACATCTGGAGGTTGAGTTGATACTCGTCCATATCTCCACCCACGTCTGGTCCTCCATGGGGTGTCCCGGGTCGGCTTCCCATCCGGCCATGTACGGGGGCCTGACCTCCAATATATCGTCCTGAAGGAGTCAATACAGCTTAGTGATCCGTCCCTGGTGTGCGTCTTCCTCCAATGCATATTCAAGTGGGTGCAGGTCCCGGGTCGCCCCCTGACGAACCGCTGGTTGCAAGATCCAGTGGTGTAGTTGAGCATATGTGAACCTCACCCTCTCTGTCACCTGGAGGCGGCCTTTGTATTGTTTGAAGCGTAGCGGAGTGTTGCCTTCGTAGAGTTGCAAGAGGGAGCGGAGACCCCCCTACGGTCCATCGGCTGAAGATTGATGCCTCCATCCCTGGAGAGAAGTCCGGGTTCAGGATGACCAGTGAGAGCGGGCCAAAGCCCGTGGGCAGCTTCTTTCTTCGCCAGGCCCATGCCTCTAGAGTTGCTTTGGTAGTTGCTAGCATCTGTGGTCCGCGGCTCCGGAGGGCCCCTGGGATGTGCGGGGGGGTGGTGGGGGAATTCTTGTTCCACCCAGGCGGAAGAGCTCGCCAGTTGGGCTGCCAAGAAGTAATTTGGGAGCTTGGGTAGACCCAGGCCACCCCATTTAGCTGCTCCTGTCATGACTTTCATTGGTATTCTAGCCCTGCAACCGTTCCAAACATATTTCGCAAGCTTCTTTGAAGTTGCTCCAGAGCTTGTTTCGGAGGGGAAACCAGGAGAGCGGCGCACAGGTACAGCAATATGGGGAGGAAGTTCATCTTGCATGCAGTGACCCACCCCAGCAGAGAGATTTCTTGGCTGTCCCAGCGTTGCAGATATGTTCTCCATTTCCTTGAATAGGGGGGGAAAGTTGGCTGCGTATAGCCTTTTCGGGTCCGCTGTGAGGCGTATCCCTAAATATGATAAGTCGGAGCTCCATGTCAATGGGCAGAGTGCTTGAAGGGTGGCTATGAGGGGGGGCACCCAAATTGACGCTCAGTGCCTCCGATTTGGAGTAGTTCAGCTGAAATCCTGCTACTTGTTCAAACGCTTTCAGTTCATTTAGAATGGCGAGTAGTGAGGCCTGACATTTGGTGATGGAGATCATCACATCCTCGGCATACAAGGAGATCTTTAACTGCTCTACGTTTATATCCAGCCCAGTGATTTCATCGTTAGATCATGTCCTTTGGGCAAATGGTTCCATGACCAGGGCAAAGATCAGCAGAGAGAGGGGGTAGCCCTGCCTTGTCCCACATGAGAGCGAGATCAGGGTTGAAGTCTTTTGGTTAGGTCGCAGTGATGTTATCGGGGCTTTGTAGTTAGCCAACGACATCCTTTGAAATGTGGGGCCAAACCGGAATGTGAGCCGCATAAAGTTCCAGTCCACCTTATCGAAGGCTTTTGTGGCAGTCAAGGTCAGGACTGCCAGGCCCCGTGGGTCTTGGGTCATCACTTCGATGAGATTAAGTGCTCGGCGGACGTGCTTGTCCACGGTGCTTCTGCCTCCGATGAATCCGCCTGGTCTTGGTCTATTATAGATGGTAGGACTCGGGCCAGCCTGTTCGTTAATACTTTTGAGTATGCGTTTGCGTCCACATTAAGAAGCGATATCGGTCTATACGATGAACATTCTTTTGGGTCTTTGCCTGGCTTCAGGAGCATGATTATAGTGGACTCCTGCGTAGATGGTGCTATAGAGCCCGTGTCCCGGAAGGAGTTGAAGAGCTCTGTCTGCTATAAATTGTTCCTGGAGAGCCTGTGGGCGGGGGGGGCTAAGGTCAGGGTGTTGGCTAGGTGGGCTGCCGCTATTTGTAGTATAGCCTCTTTCCCATACTGGGTTCTGCCCTCCTGGTCCTTCAGGGCGATGTGGTTTCGTCGGCGGGTTCTGGCTAATTTTCTCATCAGGTATCTGTTAGCTTTATTGCAATTTACATAATAGCTCTGCTTTGTCCTAATCAGGGACTGTGTTGTGTCCTCAGCATAGCGAGCCTCCAGTTTTGTGAAGGCTAACCTCACCAGTTTGCCCGCTTTGGGCCACCATTTCTTCTTCAGGATCAAGTCTGCCTCAGCCATTTCCCCTGCAAAGTTTCGCCCAAAGGTACTCAGTACCTTAGTACCAGGTTCAAGACCCGGGATAGAAGTAGAAATAGGAACAGTTAGAATGTATTTGTCAGTCATTTCATGAATTGCATGATAACTGGCATCTTAAAGTACGAGCCTTATTCTGGCATGCGTTTAAAAACAGATCGCGCCACCAAGTATCCCTTAACGGTAGCCACCTGCAGCCGGTGGTGGGGTAGGAGCAGTAAAAAAGAAAGCACTGCACATGTATTGCAAGAGAAAGGAGTTATACATCGTCAGCTCTACACCAGCTGCAAACCTTGTTCCAAGGCAACGGGATAGTCCTTTTGTTGTTGGTCTTCTAGCCGAAAGAAACACAGCAATAATGTTGTCCGGGAGGTGTATCATAGCCTCTCAGAAACCAGGCGTGAAGATTCTGTGTTCCGATTCCTGAATGAAGATGACTGCCTTCCTCTTGAGAGTAGATCCACTGTCTGGGGAAGACCGAATGGAAGGCAGATGGACATTTCTAGAATGTCCGGGTATCATGTCCGCCTGGCCCAATCCAGGGCAATCGGGATCATGGAATTCCTGAATTTCCTCAACCTCATGATTAGATGAGGAATGACAGGGACTGGTGGGAACACGTCCAAAAGTGAAGATTCCCACCCCACTATGAAAGTATACCCCAGAGCTCCTCCCTGAGGAAATTCCCAGGAGTGCAACAGGTCGCCCTTCCTGTTGATACGGGACACAAACAGATCCACTCGAGTTCCTCAAAGGGCAAAGATCTCTAGAATGACTTCCTCAGCCAACATCCACTTGTGATAGATCGTGCCCTGCCTGCTCAGAGCATCTGCCGTCGTATTCTCTTCCCCAGCTAGGTCAAAAGCAGACAGATCAGATTTTGTAGAGCCCAAAACCAGAGCTGCATTGCCTCCCTGCACAGTGATAGTGACCCTACACCACCTCTATGTTGAGGTAATGCATGGCCATTGTATTGCCAGTCATTATCAGGAAGTTCTTCCCCTGTATGGACAGCAAAAAGGCCATCAGTGCCAGTCAGATCGCCCTCAGCTACAACAGGTTTATGTGTCGTCTTGATTCTGATGGGGACCAAAGTCCCCTCATCATCAGATCGTTTATGTGAGGGCCCAATTATGTTAGGGCAGCATCCAGGACTGGTTATTTCCAGCCGCCCGGGTTGCCAAAAGGGTTCCCCTATCATGACATTCTCCTTGCAGGCCCGCCAGAGGAGGTCCTGTGCTACCTTGCTCGGGACCTGTCGGTCTGTCATCCTACCTGACAACTGTGACCATTGGGATCCGAGGGCCCACTGCAGAGACCTCATTCTTGGGCAGGCTTCTGGCACCAGGAAAATGAAGGATGCCATGAATTTCTGAGACTACCGCTATCAACTTGGTGAAGTCTCTGGGGCGGAGGTGAGCCTGAAAGACAGTACTCGAAATTGATAGTCAGCACTGCCAATGGCGAACATCAGGTACTTTGTGCTTGGGATGTAGAGGCACGTGAATGTAAGCATCCTAAGGATCGAGTAACACTATCCAGTCCTGGAGCAGAAGAGCCTGGAGGATCTGTAAAAGTTACCATCTTGAATTTGTCTTTCCTGAGGAACTTGTTCAAAATCCTCAGGTCCAGGAAGGGTCACAGTCCTCAGTCTTTCTTGGGAATCAGAAGATAGGTAGAGTACCAATCCGGGTATTGTTCCACTTCAGGTGCCTTCTCCACAGCACCTTTCTCCAACAGGGAAAGAACCTCCTGTGGAAGGAGTGCCCATGAATCCGAAGTAATAAAATGCCATTCTTGCAGATGTGGGGTCAACCTGCCTCCCAAAGTGCTCAGAGATTTAGTGGCTGTGACAGAGGGCAATGAGGGGGTTGTTGCCCGAGCAGTTTCTCCTCCAAGGCCTCTGGAGGCACGTGTGAACCTCCTTTGTCCTCGTTTCTGGGTAGATTGACCCCTTCCGCTTTGGTCAAAAGAGGCGTAATATCGAAAGGAACACCCTCTCCAAGCTTGCAGAGGCAGGTGTTGCGGCCTACGAATGGCTACTTCCAAAGATTTAGCAGCAGCCTTTGAAGATTGTAGCTTTTCTAGACTGTCGTCCGCTTTTGGCCCAAATAGGTTGGACCCCATCAAAGGGCGTGTCCAGGAGCCTTGACTGGACATCGGGGTCAAACCCAAACTTACGCAGCATAGCAAATCTCTCGATTACCGCGCTAGAGCTCATACATCGGTAGGCGCAGTCTGTCACATCTAGGCATAAACTGAAGGGATTGACAAGCGGTCACTTTACAATCCTTAATAAGGTTATTGAATCCATCATCTCACCTTCAGGAATGTTTTCTGCAGTTTGGGAAATTACATTCAACAATGTATAGGAGTATTTTGCTATAGCACAAGATGCATTCATGCATTTTAATGCCATGCTTCCAGCAGAGAATATCCTTTTTGCTAGTCTGTCATATTTGTTATCGTCACTATCTGGGGGGATGGTTGGATAAGCTGCAGCCTTGGAAGTGGGGGTAGCCGCCTGCAGCAAACTCCTCTCTGGTGGTGGGTGCCTGGACAGAAAGTCAGGATCCACAGAAGATCTGTGTTTTTCACCAACTCCTTGCTGGTATCAGGTCATATTATACCCAAAAATAATGTTGCCACAGGCAACATTATTTATGGGGATAATTTCTGAAGTAAATGGGAGCGAGGGATGCAGGGGGGTCCCCCGTTCAAAAATATTGGGTTGCAGTTGTGTCCCCCGCAGGTTCCATGGGTTAATATTGCCGCAAAAAAAGGCATCATTCTTACATGGCGATATTTTTGCCGGGATATTAACGCATGGAACCCTCCTTGCTCACAGTCAGAGTGGTGTCTGGTTTTTGCCAGGTTTCCAAAATGTTTTTTTCTTGCTGTCTGAGTAATGTTCTTTGCAGGACACCCCCAACCCAAATATTCAATCACCCTATTCATGACGGTTCAATAGGCTGCATTTGGGTGAGAATGGACATCTAGCGTGTCAAAGTGAACCTCAGGGGAGATATGCAGATCACTGGCTTCCTTCACACAAGTAGCTAAGTCTTCTAGACGTATTGATCAGAGATCAATTCTTCTGGAACATTAGAAGTTCCAAAACATTTATACCAAAGAGTATTAAAGTCTTCCTCCTCATCTTCCTCAAAGATGGACCGAAAAGATTTAAAGAAATCAGACTTTGACTGGAGTTTAAAGATTGAATTTGGCTCAGAGGTCAACCAAGGGCCCTTCGACTCCTGAGGAGTAAGTCACAGAAGCTTTTGGCTTGGATGTTTCATGCTGCCAACGCTCCTCAAGATGACATCCCTGAGGTCTGCATACTCAGGCTTTTGGGCATGCGGGACAAAGCCTTATTCATTTCCCTGCAGGTCTCGGATGACATGGTGGCTCAATAGACGTTCGGCTCTTTTGAAGGGACCAGGAGGTCTCGGCTTCGAGAAAACTTCCATCATTTGTTTACTGAACTTTTCCCATTCGGCCGCTGAGGCGGTCTTTTGGGGAAAACGTACCCAACACTTGTCAGGTGTGGCGTCTGAAGATGAACAATCTTTCTTAGACTTCTTCCATGACGAAGAAGAGTGACAGGAATCTCTCATGGATATCGCTTGTTTGGTATGCCTAGGACAATTTTTTGGGCCTTTCTGGAGACTTGCCTCCAGTGGAACTTGTACCTTCGGAAGATTTTCTCTTAGGTGTAGAAGACAGACCTGGAAACCGACGACCTAGGGTGAGCTTCGACATTCTCTCCTTCAAGGACTTGCTGGTAATCGATTGACAGGAGCCGCATTCAACAACCATGTTCTTTACTGAGGTACCAGAGACAAATCCTGTGTAGATAGGTGATGAACATCTTTGTATCACAGTCCTCACATCTCTAAAAGCCTGTTTGGCATAGACCTTGTAAAAAACAAAACAAAAAAAAAAAAAAAAAATCACAAAAAGAATTACGACATTAATTGAAGAGAATCGCTGAGGCGAAGCGACCATTCCGAGGGCTTGCTGTGCATGTGTAAAAGCTGAACTGAGCCAACCGAATCGGTGCATGCTATTTATACTATCATCACTGTCACGTCCGTGTGCGGGAGTGGTAACCATCGAGGGACATTGATGACTATACTGCACGGCGCCATCTGCTGACAAAAAATATTCAGAGACTGAAAAGCAGGATACAAATATATCTAAGATGAGGAAACCATGGGAGGACACAATCCATTAAAAGGGCTTGTTTGGAGAAGGCATTCCCAGTCCTATTTTCAGACACCAACACAGTAAGTGTGCAGGCAGAGGAACTCCAGGTGCTCCGAAGTCAGGAAACTTGGACAACAGCAGCCAAAAAAATAAAAAAAAAATAAACCACACACCACTGCAGCAAGTGGCTTCTTGGTGGCTGTTGAAGAGCAGAATAACCTGTGGAAACCCTTTTGCAGAAGTAGCATTATCTATGTAATGTCAACACATGGAATAGCTGGCTTCCTTAGGAATTTGTTTGTCAGAGTTTCAGAATTCGCATCAAACACCCTTCCTCCCCCTCGAACCTATTTTCAAACCAGGAAATTCTTAAAGACAAAAAACCTCCCAGATGTATCTATTTTTTGTATGCAAATCAAGGCCTCTTACAAGAGTAGTTGAAAAACTTTTTGCTACTTATCACAGATGTTTGGCTTTTCGCCAAGCACTTTGTCTTCTCCATAATATTTAGGATGGCTTTCATTATTAATAAAGGCTTACTCAGCCAAAAATATCTAAGTCTTTTATAGTTAGAGTTACTACTGGACTGCGGAAGTTAGGAGTGAGGCTAGTGTGGAGTTTATGTAAGTTGTCCTCACAAACACGTTTGCGCCACAAAGAATTGCTGGAAACTAATAGGTTATTTGAGGCGATATACGGACTTAACCCACGACAAGTATATGTGGAATACTCAGACTGAGAAGAAAACCAAGGAAATAAGGCTAATGCCCCGATTTGCAAAAGGCAGAAGAATATGCCGAAACACGTGTCATCCTAAAGCGCCTGCACAAATATTGATCAGTAAAATAAATTTTGAGTGGAGCTCAAATAACCTATTAGTTTCCAGCAATTCTTTGTGGGGCAAACGTGTTTGTGAGGACAACCTGAATTGCATCTATACATACAGAGTTGATGAACTCCATGTCTGTTGATTTCCTCCTGAAATATGCGACACCATGTCAAATACGACAATATAATTTAGGGAACTGGGGTATTTAGGTTGGTATCCCTGAAAAAGTTCCTCTTAAACCTCACAAATAGTGTGGAGCTTAGGCTTGCATGGATAAATGAGACTTCTGTTGCCTCAATGCTCTTTGGCTTGGAGTGTGGCTGGTCTGCCTGATCCATTTGGGATAAGAGTGCTGGAGTGCTTTTGCCAGGTATTGATAGAGTGCTGCTGTCGCTAGGGATTTTATTAAGTGTTGCAGGAACACAATCCAAAACAGATTTCTGATTTGCTCTACCTTTACCCTCAAACATGATAGACCCCAATTTGAGCACTAACACCTTTGCCTTGGTAATGCCAGTATTGGTCTTCACTGGATGAAGTTTCTTATTTGTCAAGCAGAAGAATTTGCTCCACTCATATGGTAACTGTAGAATATGTGCTTGCACTACCAGACGGAAATGAGTACATTTAATAAAGGTTGGTCTGCATAAAATGTCCTCCACATAGATGCCGAAAGCCATTGTCCTCAAATAAGAGCATAACTTGATACCATTTATGGATCCTTCGATATGCTTTTTGCTAAAGCATTGGCAGCCAGGAGTTACTCAGAGGAATTGATGCCAGTTCTCGCAGTCACACTTGGCCATAACAGCGAGCACTCGCATAGCTCTGATCATTAATGAAGCAATATGGTATTTTTCTTTCCAAAGGCCAGCATATACATTCTTTGTCGGAAGGAACCAAAAGGGGTGCTGCCAGGTTTATCCACACTATCCTCATTACTTTAATGATGGACCGAATCAGGCTTTGGTGCGCTCTTTAGGGATGTAGCCACCTTCTCTGAATGCTGTCATTTTTCATCTGGATTGGATGTTAAAGCTGGTAATAAGAAAGTACCAATTTGCTTGATCAGCAAAGCGGGTTTACTATAAATAGTCAGACATCTGTATTCTCAACTATTTTCTGAGGCTATTCCACGTCGATAAAGAAACCATGGTGGTTCTTTTGCATGCAAGTTAAGGCTATCAGGTGGAGATTATATATATATATATATATATATATATATATATATATATATATATATATATATATATATATATATATATTTATTTCGTATTATACAGTCAACAATACAATCGCAATCAATCCCATCAACATATATGCATACAAGTATAGCCATTTGCAATTATATAATATGGGCGTAGCCACACTTTTCTTTAAACAAGATCAAATAAAAACACTAATTAAGAATGTTTAAAATACATTTCACCTGTGCCCAAATGTCTTCAAGCAACAGATACAGGCATCATTATTGCCGTTCATAAATAACTTCCATTTTTAATATATGTGCTCACAAAGTCATCTAATCTCAAACCGTCAGTTGGTAAAAAACTTACTTTTAGACGAATCAGGGAGGGACATTCCAACAAAAGGTGCTTTACACTTCCTGTCAGCTGTTCACTACACAATCTAAAAAACCTAACGTCCTTTGCAAAGATTATATTGGTTCCAAACAGTCAGTGGTCTGTTTGGGAACTTTTCATAATGTTCTTGTTTTTCTTATACATGTATGAACCCGCAAAAAAGTCGTCTCTTTGTGCATGCCCGAGGTGACAAATTGATGGTAGGCAATAACCTACATATAACTGACATTAAGGAAGTTATTATACAGTCCAAAATCACATTAGTTGTTTTACAGCATTGAGTCTTCTCCAGCTGCTGGTGTAATGTGCTCCCACCAGGGCTATCCAAACCAGGATCTGTTTAGGAAAAGGAAAAAGCAAGGAAAGGCGGAAAAGGTATAGGTTTATAACAAACCATTTTGGGGGGATATGTAAATGGATGAAGTCAAGGGTAATGTTTTTGAGCTGCTTTTGATACATGTTGTTCCAAACTAGTAGATTAAAGAGAGCAGAATTCGAAGTGAAGGATAGATTTTGTTTGTAAGTGGTTGAGTTGATCATAAAGGCAGTTCAAGAGTGATCTATTTTTAGAAGAGGTGGTGTATGGTTGCATCATGGGCATCATGGGCTTGAGTGGTGCTCAGAGTTTGATAAAAGAAGAAGATTACTCAGAGGTAATAGTGGGATTTCAGAGTGTTTGAAGTTCTTGCATATGGACATTACTGTGTTGCTGCTATTGGCAGCAAATAAACTACATATGGCAATATGTGGCTCTAATAAAGTCATGAGTGCCTTCCGGGTAGGCTAAGGAAAATCTGCATTATTTGATGAGAAGACTGCGCCAAAAATGTAAAGGCCCCCATATTCAATGCAGGAACTAAATGGGCAAGAGGAATACAAAGCATTTTTTTTTTAAGTCTGCGAATCCCTTGTTACCACCCATTTGCATTCTGAATTGCCGGGCTCCAAATCTAGAGTAGAATTTTATTACATTTTCAGTGGCTCAGATTTCAATTGCACGTGTTTTTTTCCACAGACATAACATGAAAATCACACCATGTGTAGCATGGCTTAGGGAATGAGAATCAAGATGCAGCATATGCTTCTCAAATCACCATTAATTAGGGCATTGCAAAAGAGGAGTAGTGACTGCACATGACAAGGTAGAGACAAATAGAAAGCCTCATGAACTACTCACCTCAGGCTGGATGGCTTTAAACACTGGCATATCCATTAGCGTAATCTGACCCTGAAAGAGAGGCAAATGAGATGTTTAAGACCAGTTTGAGATTCTTAATGACAGTTAAGCAGACCAGACACCATCTACCAATCAGGCAGTGCCATTCCCTGCATGTAACCTCACTGCAGCAAAGTGGCGTGTATGGTTTCTTCCCTATGGCCTGTGGTGCTTATTCTCTGCTTTCCAGTGCTCACCCCAAATGTCTGACCCCAAAAGGCAGTCTCTACTGCAACAGGCAGTCGTTCCCCCAAGAAGAAAACTCTATCCCCACCACAACAGCCTATGTATTCCTGTTCTACCCCACTTGACAGTCTCCTTATTTATATATTACTCAAAAAGAAAGCCGCTCTTATTTATCTCAATTCAATCTTTCATTCTACGTTTGTCCCAACTAGTCTTCCTCGCCTCCAACCCCCAAAAGAAGGCCGGCTCTTCTACTTCTGCACATAAAGGCAGTTTGCCTCTTCAGTTTCAACAGAGTCCGACTCCTCAAGCCATTTAATCCGGCAGACCTAGTGCTTAAAGCAGAGTTGTTAAACCTCCTTAACGCCAAAAACCTCAGTACCGAAAGAAGAAAATTAAATCTCTGCGAAAACATGATTTCATACAAAGACCTTTTGTACATAGTAACGTTCTTTTATTGGGTCTTGCTGTAGTGCATCGTTTCCTATTTGCATGACCCGTAGGTTCTTCGGGTCCTGAAATTAAAAAGGTAGAATTTGGTGGGTGGAGGTGGCTTAGGGGGTAATTGGGCGCAGAGAGATGAACGAGGTTGCTATTATATCAGTTGTGAAAGGCAGGCTTGATGCTACAATTGCCTGGATATGCATGTGCTTTGAATGTGGTATGCGTTAGGGTTATACTGGTTGTTTGTGTTTAGCTAGTGTGAGCCCTTCACATGCATCTCGGTTTAAGTGGGGGATGACGAGGTGGAAAAAGTTTATAATTGATTTGGGAGTTTTAGTGAGCGCTTATTTTTTTTCAGGACAGGAAGGCACCAGAGGTTACCTGATGTCAATTACGAAAGTTTAGAGTTAAATGTTAGTCACATATGCAAGTTATTTCCCTTACGTAACAGTATGTGAATTGCACTCATCACCAGATTTGAGTCCACACTCGAGTCCACGCCACGCCACACAGCAGTTAATTACAGCATATTGTTATATAGCCATAACCATGCATCGTGACGCAGCAGTTTAATCAAGTTATGACATGAACCAGTGTATGGGTTAGCATTATTAAGCATATTGCTAAATTGTACATCACAGGGGATCCATGCAGGAAAACAGTACAGTATAGGAGACCTAAACTTGAACATCTTACATCAAACAGTTCTGTGTAAAATGTTACATTTTCCCAGCAAGACACAGATATTCTCAGAAAGCAAGTGGCAACAGCGAATTTCAATTAATTGCCATAGTTCATTTGTAAATTCCAAATGTTGAGCCAGCGGTAGTGGTCTATGCGTCAATGCATATTTCTAAGTGCAGTTTATGTGCAGTGAGCACAATTTGTAGGAGCGATTTGGCAACTCTTGGCTTTACGCAAGTTAAAACCAAGGCCTCTAAATGAAACTAGCGAGTGATAACTGATACCAGGCTCCATGGCCATTCAACAGGTGGCATCTGCGGAAAAATCCCCTTTGAGAACGACCGAGCAAAATAAGCATCCACAACTTTCAAAACGGTAAAGCATGTAGGTGCGGTCTCGACTGTTACTTCTCTACAGAGGGATCCCGACCCATGAGGATACAGGATGGCGCAGAGTCGAATAGCCGGGCGATGTTTATACATGCGAGTGCTTGCACACCAAGAATTAAACTTCTGCAGATGATGTAAACCGATGGGGATGAAAAAGGCACAGAGGAGCAGCATATGATGGATGGAACGTCCCTACGGAAGACATTCTCAGGATCTAGGCAGTGCAGCTGGTGAAGGCATGAACAGACAGAAAGCACCTGGTTTTAGTCAACTTTCCACTACCTCAATTCTATACACTTAGAAAGCAGGATTTCCTCCCAGGGGGTGCTGTATTAAAGCAATAGAGCTGATCAGTTCCACTCATGTTAGCCCAAACTGAAAGCAGGAACAATGTTCCAATTCAGAGTAGCTGTAGCTGTGAAGGATGAAACACTCCCACAAGCATATAGTTTTACAGGTTTGGCACAGTTCAACTTCTCATGCAGTCTTCCACTCATCATGTCAGCCCCTTGTAGTTTTTAATGCAAGGCACATTTTGAGTTGTCCGTATAGAATTATTCCTGGTCTTCCCTCCTCTGTTAACACCCACCTAGGGATTGCTTTTCCACAACACGATGGAAGTGCGATACTTTGATTTTTTTTTTATATAGCCACCTGGCTGAACAATTTCCTTCCTAAATTTCTGATGGTGGAAGTCAAACAAACCCCACAAAAATGGTCAGCCTGTGATCGACTTCTGCTGGGGGGTATTTGGGGAGGAGAGAGACAGAGCTGGCAAGTCCAAGTTTGACTGAGTACCTCATCTATCGATACAAGCAGAGATTATCAGAACAAGTTTTACTTGCAGAACAGCTTTTTCATATTAACGAGTGTATGTCTCACTGTGAGAGTACAAGTAACCGTTTGGGCAAACATCAAATTGGCAATAATGAACTGACAATGAGAACAAAGAGGCAAGTAACATTTTATGGGAAAATGACATTGAAAAAACCACAAGAGGGCTGTGTGGTGTGACTATTTGCAAAAAAGGTATGTCGTTTCTGCTGTCAATTATGGTATATGTTGCAATCATGTACTGTGATGGGTCACAGAAAGCACAGAAAATACTCAATCTCAGAAAAAGTTAAAAGGTCTTTAGTATACTCTCCTAGGGCCATCCCTCTCTCTGGTCTCCCTTGGAATTTCCTCCCTAAGCCAGACATCCGAATGGTAACCCTTACTGTCTATGCACTTGTCTTATGCTGCAGATATCTCCATAAATGCCAGCTGTCTAACCTCCGTCAGGGACTTACTGGCTGTCCCTACTCTATCCAGTTGTTAGTATTGGAGTTAGATAGTGCCTTGCACATATTCAGGCCGTTTACTCATGCACACGCTCACCTCTGCCCTTCTACACTTACTACCATCCCCCTCAGACTAACCTATCCCACCATACTTCAATACCTCTGATCGTTCACTCCCCCTACTTCACCCATTGATTATGCTTTTCCTCCCCTTTACTTCATCTTTCTACTATGATCCTCCTCCCACTACCACCTTCCTCCTGCTACTACCACTTTTATCCCACTGCTACTGCTCCCACTCCTCCCACTTCCTACAACACACTCTTTCACTCACAGCCACTTCTCAAACATTCCTTACACTATCTTCACTCACTTAACTGTGCCGCTCATTCACACAGCAGTATCTTTGCATAACGAAACTAAAGTTGCACCTTCTCCACAAAACTAGCAGAATCCGCGATTCTCTCCTTCCTCCTGCTAGTCTATTGGTTCTCCAACTCAACTGACCTTACCCCAATAACCGACACATTACCCTCCTGTTCCTGCTTTTTATGCTTGCTCTCCTTCTGCTATTGGTCTTTTTTCATAGCCAATCTGGCCCTGCTTTCCTGACCTGGATGTGAAACTGCCAGCAAATGTTATAAATGGGGAGCAAAGCCGCGGCCACTTTCACTGCGCGAGACAGCTGCAGAACAATGGCAGCCCAGAGTTCTAATCTGTGGTTCGGTGCTCCAAACGTAGGTTTTGTTATTGATGGGGGTTCTTTTGCCCCTTGAATTTTTGTCCCTGGTGGTCTAGGGTTTTTGATGACAAATCTGGGTGCGTGCAGCAGCAGCCCTGCATGGCATCCTTGTGGAGTAAGAACTGGGTGTCCCTCAACTGCCACCCTACCCCTCAGGGGTAGGAGTGTGTAATGAATCCCTAGAGGTCTTTGCTTCTCCCCGAGGGGGAGGGGGGTGTCCCTTTCAATGAGGCCAGGGAGGTGTGACCGCTACCAGTTAGTCCCCGTAGGAGTGTATTCAGCTGGTGGATCTCATGGGGAGGGACTTGTGACAACCTGGGGAGAACATGGTATCCCCTAAAACCCACCTTACCTGACACACCTTCCTACTATCATGACACCTACATCATCCGTAATATTCATCTATGTTTTTGTAGATCTATCAGTATAGGAAGTACTGGGACGAGGACGAGCACAGGCTTCACAAATGAAGAGTATCCCAGAAGTATTGAGACAAAAGAGAAACCAATTGACCCACTGGAAGATCTTCAAGTTTGTACTAAGATGAAAAGGAGGCGCGGAGCAATGCAGATGGCTCTGCAAAACCAAAGCGGGCGTTCCAGCTGTATCAGAAGAGGTATGAAACAACCCGTTAATAAAAAAGAGGGACAACCAATGTTGTCAAACCTGCCCTGGAGGAACCAGGACATTCGAAGCCGGACAGACCAGAGAAGCCAGGAAAGCACAGACCGGGACACTTATCCTCAGGCACAAGTATCCCTGAAAGGTCTGCCATGTACTGCCCAGCAAAGGAGGAGACTCAAGGGGTAACCAGCCAATCCAGGAAGCTGGTACGTGCGGTCAGCAGGGGACGGGCAGCCCAGGAACAGGGGAGCGCTGTGGAGACGCCGCAGCGCTGTGGAGACACAGAGAGAGACACTAAAGGAATGGCACAAAAGCCCACAAACAGAGGATGCCGGTAAGCAACCTGTAGAGCTCTGGGTGGCCGTGACAGTTGGCGGAGTCCCCGAAAACGGGTCTGGTGCCTGCAACCCATAACGAGCAGCGTTCTAAGCCATCTTCCTCATGGCGGTACCCAGCAGGGTAGTGAACCAGGTCTGCCAAAACCCCAAGAACAGGAAAGACGGGTCTGGTACCCACAACCCATAACAAGCAGCCTACACCAAGTCATCTTCCTCATGGCGGTACCTGGCAGGGTAGTGAACTAGGTCTGCTAAAACCTAGAGCAGAGAAAAGAAGTCTGGAACTCGCACCCAAAGAAGAAGAATCTTTTAAACTATCTTTGTCCTCGCAGTGTCTGGCAGGATAGTGAACCAGGTCCGCCCACGGCAGAGAGAAAGAAATTTAGGTCTGGGATTCGCACCCATATGATTGAGAAACCAGTGGGGGGGAGGGTTTGCCACCCAAAGCAAAGGGCCAGGGGAAGGGAGACATTCCCCCTGGCATTGTGGACTACCCTCCAAAATATAAGAAAGACCAGGGGAAGGGAGTAATTCCCCCAGCCTTCGCGAACTGTGGTAAAGGGTTAGGGTCCAGGGAAGAGGGTCACTACCCCTACCACAGTGAAACTGCAAGCCAGGTGAGATCAGGGGAAGGAAGTCATACTCCCTGGTCTGGTGTTGTGTTGCGCAAAGCAAAGAGCAATCAGGGTGTTGTATACTGTGAAACCAAACAGGAATAAGCCCGGGGAAGGGAGTCCTTCCCCTGGCACTATGTAAGTGTTAAGAACATGCTACCTAGAGAAGTGAAACATTCTCCAGGAACCCAATAGGGAGAAAAACTATGGGCAAGAAGGAATGATGTTAAAGTAGGAACTTATGAGTTTGAACAGAGAACTTTAAAGCATCTCAAGCTGGAACTTTGTGTCGTATCTTAGAAAGGAACTGAGCCGCTCAGAAGGGAGTCTTTCTCACAGGCACAGTTCCCACCTGCCAACTGGAACTATAACCCAGTGTCCAGAAGAAGGGAGTCATTCTTCTGGACCAAGAGGATCCAGTATCTCTAGTGTTGTTGCTAGTGTAAGGGACAGAGTTAGGCATTTGGTCACGACTGTGGACTCTTTTTCATTAACTTGGACATTCAGACATAGTTCTTAGTTCCTTAGTATAGTCAGGGAAACCTCTTTTAGAGTTAGGGAGAGCTGGGTTTCCACTTTATTTTGAACCAAAAGTCTATGCCAACAATCATGCTACCTGTGTGTCGGCCCTCTCATTCAACACCCTTACAGCTGGTTCTGGGTTTCCTCCCGGTAGGCCTCTCACCCTCAGCCGAGAGGGGTTCCTGCCCCCCTCTGGATAAGGCCAGAGTCCTGGGGTTGTCACATAGGGTTGATTTTGTTTGGTATTAGACACCCCATTCGAACCTAACGGCTTGCAAAACATACCAACTCTAGCACAATGAGCATGAACTGAGGAGAACCATGCCTTTTATTGCTGAACATCACTGAGAGCGGTCTGACTGTCGAAAAGTTGAAAGTTTTAAAGGAACATACTGATTATATTTTGAGCTTTTGCTTGGAATCCCTAATGGTGCCTTTAAACTTTAGTGAAATGCCTACATAAAGGCTGCAGTTGGTAATGCCTTTTTAAAGGATCGCAGTTGTTTTGCAGAGTGTACAATATCAGCAGGGTTGCATCACAAAATAAAACACTAATTTGGTTGCAAAGGGCCAGTCATGTGCAGGTGCAAAGACATCTAGTAGTCTGTGAAATGAACAGCATACACAGTATCCAGATATCAGCACAGCCAAGAAGTGTTTAGAAATAAGCTCATTGCGTACACAGATGAAATTCTACTTGCCAATAAAGATTGCCCACGCTTACAGCTCAGGAAGTCTTCATTCTATTAAAGATTACAAGACCACAACGGCGGAGTAGATGGATACCCTCCATCTTGAAGTGATTGTACACGACCTATTAGTTCAGACTTTTCAGATTTATAATGGGTCGTATTTTTTCCCCTCTGTGTACCAGGAACATATTGCTGAGGAACCCTGGTCCTCCCTGTACATCTCTTTCTATAGTGTTTTTGTCTACTAATTTGAACATCTCGTTGTGTAACAACGCTGCTTCCTCGCATGAAACTAAAATGGGATAGGGTTTTGAGCCCATATATGGGGTTTATTTGTTTGTTTATTTATTTGGTATAGCGCAGAACCAAACCCGAAAGGGTAGCTGGGCGCA
This sequence comes from Ambystoma mexicanum, assembly GCF_040938575.1. Classification (NCBI taxonomy): domain Eukaryota; kingdom Metazoa; phylum Chordata; class Amphibia; order Caudata; family Ambystomatidae; genus Ambystoma; species Ambystoma mexicanum. Next base: position 618,559,715 of record NC_090922.1, on the reverse strand, counting down.
AACAGTACAAGTAAGCTTAAGGACTTAGTTACAGGAGAAATGCAGTTGATACAGTTCACATTAGAGCGGGGGGTGGGTATACAAGAAAATGCAGACTACAGTTCAGAGAGTACAGGGCAGTACAGGAAAAAATACGGTTGATACAGTTCATATTAGAACACAAGGTAGGTAAGCAAGAAAAATGCAAGACTGCGGTTCAGTCAGGTTGAACAGAAATCATTCATCTAGTTACAGTCATCTAGTATCGTTAGGGGAGGTCAAGCTAAGTGTCATTGGCACGTATCCAGGTGAGAACTTTTCGCCTGAAACTGGAGTAAGGTTGGTCCGTTCTGAGATCTAGCGGGAGTTTATTCCAACTTTGCGCCGCTATGACCGGGAAGCTAGAGCCGCCAGCTGTACTCTTTTTGTATCTAGGCACCACTAGGGTAAAGGCGTTAATCAATCTGGTGGGACGGTTTGAGGTTCTCTTGTGGATTCTGTTGGCCAGGTAAGGGGGGCTAAGTTATTAAGACATTTGGAGGTGAGGGAAAGTGTTTTGAGGGCGATCCTGTCTTTGATTTTTAGCCAATGGATATTTTTCCTAGAGGTGGAGATATGAGCTCTATTAGGAATCTTTAAAGCTACTCTAACAGCGTTATTTTGGAGAGTTTGGAGTTTGTCAAGGATATACTTGTTAGATCCTGCATAAAGGGCATTGCAGTAATCCAGCTTGGATATGATGAGAGCATTAGCTAGTGTAGTGTAGTGTAATGCAACTAGTCTCCGTTAGAAATGGTCTACATGCTCGGATCAATTTGCAAGTATATGCAGTGGAGGATGCTAGTGAGTTTGTTTGTTTCTTGAAGGTGAGCGCTGAGTCAAGATATACCCCGAGGGTTTTGACTGCAGGCATCACTTTGATGACGTTATTGTCAATGTTAAATGAGGCATAGTTAGGGTCAAGTTTTTTAATGGCCAGCTCTGAGCCGAGGATCAGTAACTCAGTCTTATCGTCATTCAGGCAGAGGCCGTGCGATGCCATCCATGCCTGAATGAGGAGATATATCCTATTTACTAAGGCTGTGTCTTCCAAGAAGTTGCCCGAAAGGGGGATTAGGATCTGTGTGTCACCTGCGTAATTAGTGTAGATGACACCCAATCTGTCCAGCTTGTCAAACAAGGGCTTAGTAAAGATGTTATACATAGTCGGAGATACACATGATCCTTGAGGAACACCGCATGAAACTTGTGTGGGATCAGCAGCTGCTAGGGGGGAGAAGACTCATTGTCCGGTTTGCCAGGAAGGATTGTACCCAGGTTATGGCATCACGGGTCCCCTACAAACTCTAGTCGTAGCCCCACTACTGCTTGCAGCACCCATGCATAGTGCGACAACGCCTGCCATGCGCTCAGAAATTGGAGGGTTCTCCCTCCTACTCTCAAGCTCACTTTATTCACCTCCTGAGGCATTGGGATGTCGATAGGAGCCTCTTCCCCTACGACCTCTGGGGAACCTGGATCTTGTCGGGAAGAAGGGGTCTTGTTGCTTCCCCTCCCAGTACTGTGCGCGCGACTCTTGGGGTCTGCGATGGTAATTGAATCGACCGGACGTACGACCCCTGTGACGTCCGGTCCCGGAAAAAACTCGACCGGGAAAGATCTTTTTGATCGAACTTTGGGCTCTCTCCAGAGCTGTACATGTGCCCACAAACTGACATTTCTTTTGCAAATGCCTCGCCGAATAGTAGACCTCTGGTGTCCTTCTCCAGCCTCATAAGAGGCCAAGTCGCTTAATTTATTGTCAATTTTTAGTAGCACTCCTCTTCTTTCAGACGAAAGTGCACAGTTTGCATTGCCCATAAGGCAGACTGCTCGTTGTGCCCAGTTGGCTAAGGCGGAAGCGTCTACTGGCATTCCAGTGTCTTTTGCCTTTTCTGCCAGGTCCATTATTTTTGCTAATGGACCTGCAATGTCTAGGAGCTTATCTTGGCATCCTCGCCAGGCGCGGTCGACTCCTTTCCGGATATCTCGCGCTGTCTTTGTCACAAAGGTGACCATCTTGGGGTCTAGCTCAGGTGTCTCCGCTAGCTTCCCTGGCACTGTGGTCTTGGGCACTCTGAGCGCATATGTGACTACTTTTCTATCCAGAGGTTTCCTTATGTGTTGTGCCATATAAGCAGCTACTCTGGGCGACGGAACCCACTCCGAAGACTTTGGGTGTCTGATAGCCTCTGGGTCAAACATATCTGTAGTGTAGTCTACCTCTTGATGGTAGACGACCTCCTTGGCGCGCCGACGGGAGTCAATTTTCTCACCTCCTCCATTATCGGGCCAATAACCCTCATCATTGTCCCCTGAATTGTTCACCCCTGGGGTAGGGGTTCTGTCCTGGCATTGTTCTTTTCCAGGAAGGCTCTTTTTAGCCTTGCGACAGGGTCGCTTATTGTTTGGGAGCAGTATCCTCCCTTAGGTTCAACCCCTTCTGCGGGATGTCTGGCAGACAGCTCTTCCTCAGGGCTTTCTGCCCTTCTTTTCCTGGCAAGTTGTGCTTGCGGTTCTTGTAGAATAGCCTCTAAAACGTCCAGCCTCTGGGCAATAGGCTGTACTCCTTGTGACTTGTAGTGGATAGATACTTGGTCCCGTGCGCTATTCACCCGGCCTATTCAATTATTATAATTAACAAATGTAAAGCATCCAGCTGCGGGAGTCTCAACCTGAGAATCCTCCACAAAAGATTAATCCTATAATGACAATAGTTTTTTGTATGTTGCAAGGCTATCACTGCGCTTGGAACTAATAGTCCAACTATTACTATCAATTCCAAGCACGGTGATAGCCTTGCAACATACAAAAAAACTATTGTACTCCTTGTGAGACTGCTTTTGTCAATGAATCTCCCAGTACCATTTTAAAACTCTGAGAGGTCTGTGTCCTGTTGATAAGGACCCTCTTCCCATTCTTCCTCTGACCATTCTGGTGAGGTGGAAGGAGTCACACCGGGGGGCTCTTGAATTGTGGCATTCTCTGGTGTTGGCAGGGCCAACCTCTAGGCTGTCAGCAAAGGGGTAGGGCAGCTTAGACACCCGTCTCTCTGCTGTAGCACTGACGGGGCTCGTATTTGCTGCTTCTAAGGCAGGATTCTCCTTTATAAATAAATGTTTTTTATAAATAAATTATCCCCTTTTTCAAGCGCTTTTTTTTATATGCTGGTACTGTGAGCTGCTTTCTCTCCGCGGTCGCAATAAATATTGCGCGAGAGCTCCCAGGGGATGGTAGGGGATTTAGCTCCTCCCGCTCCCCTGGGTCCTGCCGCTCACCGTGTTCGCCGGCACGGCTTCTTCGTACTATGAGGAGCGGGGCTGGGTGCCTGAGGTGGACGCGTTCGCTCGTGGCTCCGGCCCCGCCTCCTCTTCCACATCTAATAAATTCATTTACTCACCGGTCACGGAGGAATCACCAGGGCGTAGTATTACGCAGAAGTACACGGCCTAGTCTTGCGCTGAAAATCTCACACGAGCGAGTAACTTGGTAATTAACAACTTCTAATAACATAATGCATACTCGCGCTTCCTAAGCGCCCCTTTAATGCTTCCTAGAATCTATAAACTCTCATCCAACACACACTTATTTAAGATTGTAGAATGTGAGGTACTTCTCTTTCTGGCAGCAAAAAAGAAAGAGGAAAGGACCTGATGCTGGGGGTTCTTATAGACTGACATGAGAGCGGATAGGGGCAGGAGAAAAGGTCAGGACTACTAGACCCCATAGTTTTTACAGGAGTGGTAGTTGTAAGTTGGACTATGAGAAGGAAGATTTTCTTGGAACTTTTAAACCTCAAATTGACGATTTTTCATGTTTGGAAGAAAAAAAAAGGAGCAAATGTTAAAGTTCAAAAGTTATAAATTGAAAAGCTACTGTGGCAGTAATAACCAAAGTATAGCATAATGCAAGCCTCCTGTCTTGTCATATAATGAAGGAAACTACCACAGAGTCCTAATACATCTTGCCTTTCCCTTTCATCAATTATTTATTCAGCACACACCACAAATTTAAATGTCGTTAAGCCAAATGATAAAAAGGCAGTGCCGAAGGAGGCAGAAAGGCTGGATACTCAAGGCTCGAATAAAAAGCTATGTCAGAACAATCAGGAAGTCCAAACACTTTACAATTTCGGTCACTTTCAAATTGAAACTGTTTTCACAGAGCTTTTGGAAGAACAAAAAGCAATGAAGGCACTGTCAAAAGAGACTTAATTTTTGCACAATCCTTGCCATTGTGTCCCACTGTCAGTCTCTAGCCTGCCAAGCAGCACACCCCAGCAAGGCAAATGTTGGCAGGTTTCGTTTTCTTACCTTCAAAAATATTGCAGGTTAGTTTTCTTTTCAAATGTCATTATTGCCATTGCAATACGCTTGAGCTTATAGGGGTTAAGCTCCAATGTGATGTTAACGTTTATAAACTAATTTGTGTTTAAATTGAATCAAGCCCCGCGCCCCAAATAAATTGCGTGTGTGCCGTTTGTGGGCCATGCCGCCACGTTCACTCATCCTGTGTCTCACCATGTCCCCTTCAAGCGGGTGTGTTGCTAAATGCCTCCCCCAATGTAGTATTGTAAAATGCCATATAGTAGTCGTTTGCAAGAAATGGCATTATCGCATGAATGTTCCATAATGGAAAAGTAGACTTTGCATTTGCAAAGAATTAAAAAAAGATACATTTCCACACGGAACGACTGTAGGTATTCCTTAAGTCTTTTATAGGGATGTAGTTGGGCCAGAGCCAGGTGCCATCAGAGTGCTGGCACAGTTAAATGCAGCCCTATGAAAGATAGTTGAAAAATCTTCCCGAACATGTGATTTATTTCCCTGAACAGGCACTGCAAGTCTGCTCCATGCTGGGAAAGAAAAGTTTTTCACACTTCGTCTTTGCTCGTCTCGGGCTAGACCAGTCCCACCCTGGCTCCAATGGCATTACTACAGGGAGTAGTAATGCCCCTCAAGCCTGTCCTGCATGCAGCTCAGTCTGTGCTTGAATGAAGACCTTTGGCAGGAGAAGATGTCTCTGATGATGCCATGCGCGTGTTTGCTTATGCTTGATGGTATTTGCATTTGGGAGAGAGAATGTGAGTATGGTCAAGTGATAATCTACGTGGGCAGAGAGGGGAGAGGGGGGCTTGATGTGATTAACTGGGGGCGGGGATAATTGTAAACAGAGGAGCCCTCCCACTTCAACATTACCTGACTCCATTATGGGCTACGCTCGATCACCTGTGCACATTTATAGGAAATATTAATCGCCTGTCAAAAAATACAAAAAATTAAAATCAACAGCTGCCACTGGGTGAGGGCAATGAGCAACAGCATTGAAATCAAGAAAGTAGACTGAATTGCAAGCATCGGCTCCCACCTCCCGGCTTTTAGAAATCGCCTGGGAAACCAGCCTAAAACAAGGTGTGTAGTATCATGGAGGTGTTACCTGGTGTTTCTCATTCTTGTTCCTGGTGCCAGACTAATCCCCATGATCCTTCATGACTGAAGATGCACAACAATATCGACTCTACCACTCTTAACAAAATAAATGTGACCTTGGATGAAAGCACTCCCAGCCCCAGACTACATCCGGAAATCCAGCATGGACTATAGCGGGGACATAGCTGAAGACTGTGTGGGTTCTCAGGTCCTTGGCCCTATGGTAAAATGATTCTACACGTAGCTGAAAACATGCCCCATGTGGAGGATTATCACTTGACTACCTTTTGTTTTGCTACAGCAGACCACTCCTCTAAATGTCATTATGTATGTCCTAAGCAGGTCCACATCCACTACTCAAGGTTCCTGCACGGATCAAATTCAAATCCCTCTGCATCAACCACAAGGATGTCTGGGACCGGGGACCACACTATCTGCAACTCTCTTACCAAATACTCTCCTCCTAGACTTTTACGCTCCTCTGGCACCAACTCAGTGTTTAAGCGTTTCGCTAAACAGAGCAGGAGGCCACTCGTTTTCCTCTGCTGGATGTCTCCTCTGGAACAGCCTCCCCTTCCCTCTGTATCTTGAGCAGGACCTCCTGAAGTCCCGAAAGCACCTGAAGAGACTCCTTTTCCTCCTCACCTTCTTGCTTCCTCTACCAATCCCACAGTTTCTGTGATTGGTGTCTTGGATCCTTATGCATCCTCTGGGCCTCTGACCATTCACACCCAATCTCCCCAGCATCTGTCTTACTCAGCACTTGCCTCTGCACACCCTCCGCACTGGCGATTTGCACTTTCCACCCAACGCGGCACCTGGCCGCATAGCACTTCCCATACCTTGCACTTCATCTGTGGCTCACCTCGAGCATGGACACCACAGCACCTACCCCACTGCCCTCTTCCTTCCTGCACTTGCACATTTTGAATACTCACAAGACATAGTAGGTTTGGATGTCCTTTCCGCTCTGTATTTCTTGTATTTAACTGTATTACTATCCCATGTTCCCCCACACCCCTACTGCCCTGTGGGCGCTTTGAAACAGAATGTATTTCCTGTATAAGCGCCTAACAAGCAAACAAGAAATAAAGAGCAATACTGGGCCATTGTATGCAGGGACGACCAAGTGGCGACACGACAGATGCCTTAAATAGGGATTCCCCTCTGGAGAGCTGTAGAGGCTGAAGCCCACCCAGACCCTTTGCTGTTAGAATAAACCCTGATGCTGGGCGGAAGCTCCCTGTCTGCAGTAGGGAAGGCATGGAATCACAAGTATGACACTGACACAATGCGTACAATTTAAAAATCCTTCATTGAAGTTTCTGGGGTTGGAAAACTCCTACTCTGCCCTATACCCAAGATGGGAGTAGTCTTGACCATCAAACGATGAACAAAACAGTCCTAGTAGAGTGTCAAATCAAAATGGCCTATGCTAACAAAACCTAATGCCTGTCCTATCTCTTGTACAAAAAGTGTGTAACGGAAATATATGTGAAGGAAAAAATCAGTGTTCAAATTAAAGTCTAACATCTACCACTGTGTTAACTTCACCTGTCGTCTCTTCTAGAGTCTGCCACCACATACCTCATTATTTCAATCTAGTTGCTCATTACAGCATTTAATATTTCTGTGCTATTATCCCCTCCCTACCAGACTAGCTTGCTTGACTGCATCTCTCATCATTTGTCTGTGTGCCTCTGGTTACCTTCATACATTACATAGGCCTTCTCCACTTCCGAATGGCCTATTCTTACATTATTGCACTCCTCCATTTAACTCTCCATACTATGACCTCTGTGCACTTGCCCGCTACCATCCCCACCATGGGTATCACACCTTTGGACACAGACACTTCGCTCACCCCTGAAGAATAGATCTGCCGTTTAGCCTTCCCACCCTCCCCTCTCGTCCCATGCTCGCTCATCATTAGAAACACCAGATTAGGATTCCGCTTTAGGTGACCCTTTACAAACAAACACCGGGACCAACACCACCGGCCCGTAGTTCCCATCACTATTCCGGCACTAGATGTGGAGAACAGACAACCGAAAACTAGCAAACATATCGCCGCTGCTCCACCTGACATCAAAGGAGCCCTGATCAATGCCCACTCCCTAGCAGCCCATGCCACTGACATTGCTGATTTCATTATCAAGAATAAAATGGACTTTCTGGCCATTTCTGAAACCTGGCTTAACCAAGCTTTAGGACCAGCCTTAGCATTAGCACTCCCTGACAAATACACTATCATTAGAGCGGATAGATCCTCAGGGAAAGGAGGTGGCGTAGCTTTCATTGCCAAAACTCACCTTGGCCTCAGAATTCTCCAGCACACAAATCCCTTCTGCAGAATTGCTTTCAGTCAAACTTCCCCCGTCACCGACAAGTACCATTCTCTTGCACCTCATATACCGCCCAACCGGACCTATCTCCTCATTTGAGGAAGACATCTCTACTCTCCTCACCCAAAACACGAAGCCAAGATCTCAGATCATTCTATTGGGAGACCTGAACCTGGGCCTACATGACACCAAAGAATCAAACGCCACTGCTGTAGAGAAAACCAACTCTCTGATTGGCTTCAAATCTCACATCCTCAAACCCACACATGATAAAGGTAGAACCCTGGACTGGTTAACCGACTTGAATTGCCGCACTACCGTCCTCAACAACGAACCGTGTGCATGGTCCGACCACCATTGCATCACTTTTTCCATTCAAGGAAAAGCACCCCTCGATTCAAATACTACCATAGCCCCGCCACCCTAGCAAGGAATAAGCGAAACCTTACATTTCATACTACCTCTGCTACATCCCATTGCCAACATTCCACTGAATATCGACATAACTATTGACTAGTTTGGTAGGGTCCAACGCCACAATGAAGCATGCAATCAACCTTATTGCGCCATCTAAAATTTAAAAAAGCTAAACCTACCTCCCACCTAAACAAATGGTTTACTCCTGACCTAAAAATACTAATGAAAAAAGGGCAGCAGAAACTACTTGGAGAAAAAACCCTTCTCTAGCAAATCAGGAATATTATCGGACCACTGCCTCTGCTTACAAAACTGCCATCACTACCACAAAAAAGTAAATCTACAATGAAAGAATCCAAAACGCTGAATCAAGCATCAAGGAACTCTTCACAATCCTGCGGGAACTTGAGTCGCCTGCACCTATCATAGACGCATGCTCCAAAAACGAGACCTGGTGTGCCAACATCCAGAAGGCTCTTTCAGACAAAATAGCTCTTACAATTAAAAATCAGCTCCAAAACAACCTTCCACTAAACTCGCTTCCATCCAAAGGAACCAGTGGCAAAATCCCATCATGTATCCCCTTCCACTTCTCCCAAGTTTCCGTCAAGGATGTGGAAAACATTCTAGGAATCAAACCCTCTAACTGCCAGGGTGACATTTGCCCAGCAGCGACCATCAAGGACAATGCTAGAGAATTAGCCCCATTTATCACGACCCTGATAAACGCATCTTTCAATAATTGTTCAGTACCTGACAACCTCAAGGATGCTTGGGTCATGCCACTACTAAAAAAGCCTACTCTTGACCCTAATATACCCACAAATTATAGGCCCATCACCACAGTCCTGTTTCTCCTAAAGATCCTGGACCGTGCAGCTTATATACAAATTTAAAGACACCTCAGAGAAAACAACCTGCTAGGCCTCTGGCAATCTGGATTTAGACCTAGACACGGCACCGAGGCAGCAGGGTTAGATCTCAAGATCCAGATGGATGAGCTCAAAGACGGAGGCAAGCTTGCCATCCTTTTGCTCTTGGATCTTTCTGCTGCCTTCTACTTGGTAGACCATGAAATATTGACCCAACACCTAACCTCAGCATCCACCTTCTCATCTAATGCAGCCAGTTGGATCAAATCCTTCCTTTCAAATAGAACCACAAGGGTCTTTTCACCTACGGCCTCAGCGCCACCTGTACCCATCACCTGTGGAGTCCCACAGGGATCATGTGTATCGCCCAAGCTTTACAATATATTCACAAAACTCCTATTCGACCGCCTTGACCATCTGGGTGTCATGTATACCAACTATGCTGACGACACCCAGATCCTGGTCACACTCACTGGCTGTTACACTCAAGACACCAAACTGATCAACGACATTTATCTAGAGATCCAAGCTTGGATGGCCACTCATAGCCTTTCTTTAAACGATGATAAAACTGAACTACTTCGCATTGGATCCCAAACACGTTTACCTATATTAGACGCATGCTATGACAACATGGATATCAACATTGATGGTAATGTCAAAAAAGTCTCGAGGGAAGTCAAAACATTGGGCATATACCTTGACTCCACTCTGACATTAAACAAACAAGTCAACTCCTTAGCCTCCTCCACAGCATACACTAATAAACTGATCAATGCGTGCAAGCCCTTCTTATCTACCACCAGCTGCACTACACTAGCAAGAGCACTCATTCTATCTAAGCTTGACTATTTAACACTATTCATCAGGACCTCCGTGCGGAACTTAAACTCCAAGTTCTGCAAAATAAAAAAAAGATTGGCCCTAAACATCCCACGTTCCAGTCACATCTCCTCCCGTAGAAGAGAGGCTCAATGGCTTCCCATTCGGGGCAGAATTACATTCCGATCAGTTGTCATCACACAAATTCCTATCCAACACGGCTCCCTCGTACTTATTAGCTAAATTCTCGTGACACCAGACTAACAGACCCACCAGAACCAACTACCTCAACAAACGTACTATCCCCAAATTCAACCTAAAAACAGCAGGTGGATCCAGCTTCCCACTGCTAGCAGATAAATGCTGGAACTCCTTCCCCTCTGACATTAGAGCAGAGTCTGCATTCTGGACCTTCAGAGCCAAAACTAAAGCATGGCTCCTCAGCCCAAACAACTCTCGAGCTTAATTACAACCTGGAGAACGTACACTCCTAGATTGTACGATTGACTGACACGTATCTGTTCCTTGTAAATATATGTATAAAATGACACCCTTGGCTTGTTCACTCCCTGGATTCAGCCACCTGCTTATAAGCTTTTGCTATGGTGATCTTTGGCTTACTGTCTCCTCCTTCATCTATAGCTATAAGGTGATTTATAACACACCTCGAGTACCTATTTCTGTAGGGAAGGTGAACTGTAACACACCTTCTCCCTACATTGTGCAAACTGTATGTTCTGCTCTAACCTTGTATCCATGTACCTAAATCAAAAGCGCCCAGATACCCTTGGGTGGGGTGCGCTATACAAGTAAATAAACTAAAAAGGTATCTAAATCAGCTCTCTTCCCCATGTTAGACCTCACAGAGTAAGGTGGTTTTTGTAGGGTAGGATAACACGCACTGGCTCAGGTTCTCGGTACAATGAACAGTTGGAAAACGTGGATCGAGGCCCACCTGGCCTTCCATGTTAAAGTCTGTCGTTCAGACCTTCAAATACTGTTTCAACACAAAAGTTCATGTAGGCCCCCCTCTGTCAGGCTCAGACCTCTACAAACAAAGTTCAACAAAACTTGCAAAGGGCTCCCTTCCAGAAGCTTTTCATACCACCTTTGAGTGTCGAAGACTTTCGAATGTGCATGGCTTTCTTTACAGACCTCTGCAGGACCACTTCGGTTTATAGTTCCAATATTCAAATTCCATTCTCCCCCTCTCTAGGAGGTAATTGTACCTACTTTGCACTTAATTTTCTTTATCGTTATGAACAATGCACATTTCACTGAGACTTTTGAGTGGGCTACTTCCGTTCGCCAGAACACTCAGTTACTGAGTACCGCAGATTCCACAGCTGTCTTTTTACTTCAAAGTTCATTCATAGGTCTGCCTTTCTTCGCGTGTCATTCGCATACGTGCAGCCTTCACTTGCAATGGTATGTTGCTACTTCAAACTTTAAGGCACACCGGTCTCGGGTCGCTTGCTAACTCACCGGCTGCGTGCATTCCTTTCTTGGTTTTACGATTTTCACTCCACGAGTCAAGGTTAGTACCACAGGCTTGGCCTCGTCTCCCCAACTCTGCCGTTCACCCGGTAGGGTTGCTGGCATACTTGAAACACAATGCAGTCTTCACTTGTGGGTTCTGGCCTTCTCAACGTGCCTTTCACAGCCTGTCGGAGGCAACAACCTCCAGTGGGGAATTCTTGGGGTTTTCGACCCGCTGCTCTTCTCCCTTGGTCCGTCGTTCTGCTCCAGTAGGTTTGCCTTCACATCAGAAGTCCTGCTCATACTCTTATTCCACCTTGCTCAGTATCTTTTAGGTGTTGCCTTCTATCCATGTGAGGAGAGCTAATTGGTATCAGGTGTATGCAGTTGAAGTAAATTGCCCGACTATGCCTGACCACATTAACATGACATGTCCAGTATGATGTATGAGAGAGTCTTTATTCTCAGTAGCCCTCTTCCTCGGCCCAGTGTTTGTGTAAAAAGGGGGCGGGGAGAGTTGGGACGTCTGAGAATCCTACAAAATAGGATGGGGTAGATGAACAAAAAAAAGGAGGAATACCACATCTCACCATCGGCTGTCTCACCCGCACTCCCCGAACACCCCTCACCCAGGTGATCCTCATGCATTGGTCCTCCCCAGGGTCTGAATCAAAAGGCGATGGCCGTGCCCTTGCCACCTGAAAGAGATCCTCGGGGACTAGTGGATGAGACACCCTTTGGTTTCTCACACTGCCGACTCATAACATTCAGATATACATAGAATAATCCAAAGCGACAGGGTTTGTTTGGTTATGGTGAGATGTAAAAATTGAGGTTTGCAGCACAACACCTGCAACTCACTTACCCTCCTGGCTGGTGTGATTATAACCAAGAAAATTGTTTTAAGGGACAACAGCCTTATGGAACAAGCGTGCATGGGCTATCAAATAAGTCAAAACCAGATGAAGATCCCAATCGGAGACAATAAAAGGGATTGGTGGAAACTTATTGAGAAGGCCCTTCAGGAATTGGGCCATGAACATTATAGCGAAGAAAGAACCCTGATCCAGGGACCTTTTAAACACAGACATGGCCAACAAATATCCTTTGACTGTGGTGACCTGAAGGCCTGCTGAGGCCAGTGACAGAATGAACTCCATCACTGTAGTGGTGTAGCAAGAGATGGGGGTCGATATCACATTTCCTGCACCATGCCTCAAATCTTCTCCACCTGCACACACCCAGAGATCTTGTAGACGGTATGCATGCAGGCAGCAACACCTCAAGTACTTCTTCTTAGAGGTCCCACTCATCATACCTTATCCTCTCAAGAGCCACGCATTTAGGTTGAGGGAATCCAGGGTCGGGTGAAGCACTCTACCATCCGACTGTCAGGAAATCCGGGCACCGAGGCAACCAGTGAGGTTAACAGAAGGACAGATCCAGGAGATCGGGGTACAACATTCTCCTCGCCCAGTCCGGGGCGATCAAGATCATGGTCGCTTGAAATCTCCTCAGCCTCCTGAGAATCCAAAGAATGATGGGAATCAGGGGGTCAAGGGAGGGGGGGGGCGAGGAAGCATAGTGGAGAGGGAAAGTCCAGTCCACCAGGAACAAGTCCCCCCAGTGCACCTTTTGCTGGGAATTCCCTCGAGCAAAACTGTTTGCACTTCCTGTTGGATTCTGTGGCGAACATATCCACTGCTGGGCTACCCCTGAGAAAGTAGACCTTTTCCAGAACTTCCTGGCACACTTCCCACTTTTGCAAGACCGTGCTCTGCCTGCTCAGAGCATCTGTCAAACTGTTCTGTCCCTGCCAGATGAACTGCTGAGACCGAGATCGGATTCTCTAGTAACCAGAACCACAACTGCAATGCTTCTTTGCAGAGGGGAAGGACGTGCACACCACCTTGTTTTTTGAGGTAGTGCATGGCCACCGTTTTGTCCGTCAGAATCAGGACATGCTTTTCCTTGCGAGATGGGGGACGGCCCTCAGGACTAGCCTGATGGCTCAACTCCAGCCTGTTGATGCGTCACCTGGCTTCTGTAGCTGACCAAAGGCCGTTCAACTGCAAGTCCTCGCAGCGAGTGCCCCAGCCCTTCAGAGACGTATCCATGACCACTCCGGTCTGAGGCCGAGGAGGCCAGAAGGGTTCCCTGCCGTAAGATTTCAGTGGTTGTCCCACCAGTCGAGGTCCACTCAGTTGGACACCCGGAGAGGATCCATGAGTGCTCCCAGGTACTGAGAACACTGGTCCCTTAGGAGTCACTGAAGTAATCTCATATGCAGCCTGGCCTCTGGCACTAGAAAAATATAGGAGGCCATGAAACCTAAGAGGCAGAGGAAGGAAGCCGCTGCTAAAGTTGTGTGGTCCCAGAACAAATGTACCATCTGTGCTATGTTGTCGGCTCTCTTCGGGAGGGAAAGCCTTCCCTGTCCAAATATCTGGGACTGTTCCGATGAACTGGGATTTGGACTGGTGTCAGATGGGACTTCAAGTTTAGGGAGAAGCCCAGCCTGTGCAGTAGTAGGGAAGTGCACTCCAGACGAGATAAGACTTGCCCCGCTGAATACCCCCTGATCAGCCAGTCCAGGTACGGAAATACATGGACCCCGGATCTCCTGAGGCAAGCTGCGACTACCGCCATGAACTTGGTGAAGACCCTTGGAGCAGTCGTCAACCCAAAGAGCAGGACTCTGAACGGATAGTGCTTGTCCCCTATGAGGAACCTTAAGAACTCCTGTGCTTTTAGTGTATCGGCAAACAAAAATAGGTTGTGTAGGTCTATTGACAGTCCTGAAGTTATAGAGCGTGGCAAATTTCTCTCTGCGTCACCATCATGAATTTGTTCTTCCTCAGAAACTTATTTAAGACCCCAAGGCCCAGAATGGTACGGAAACCTCCTCCTTTCTTGGGCACCAGAAAATACCAGGAATATCATCCCTTCCCTCTGATCGGGGACATTCCTCTTCCACTGCATCTTTCGACAAACAGCTCTTCCTGGAGCACCTGTCCTGGTTGGACTGGAAGCAGTGGGGGTCTGTCCGGTGGCTTTCTTAAAAAGGGCAGACAATAGCCCCACCAAATTGTCTGCAGGGCACAGGCATCATCTCCTGCTGCTGGGGCCAATGTCCTGCCAACTGTCCACCAATCAGCAAGTCGTGGGAGGGGAACTCAAAGTAGCTTGGAGGGCAGAACCGCCACTAGAAGCTCCTGTGCCCCTACCGGGTTGCGAAAAACGCCTCTGCCCCTGTCTGGATCGCAGGAGCTGCTTCTTTCTGCCATAGGGTACAATGACGTCGATAGCCTCCGTCTCTTGAGGCACAGTTAATGCCCGGCTTGGCTGGCTGCGCAGATAGGCTGAGCGACTTTGCAGTGATTTTTGACTGAATTTTCTAAAGAGTCGTCAGCTTTTTGTCCAAAATGCATATCTCCCTCAAAGGGCATATGTAGCAGCCTGTTTTGGACATTTGAGGGGGGATTTCAGAGGTTTTTAAGTAGGCCTGTCTTCTCATTAACCCATTGACCGGCCAACAGAGTTTGCCATGTCCAGGCCCGTTTGTAACGACTGCTTGGCCACCTCCTTCCCATCCACCACCAGCCGTATAAAACCATCCTGCATCCCTTCCGGGATATATCGAGTGGCTTGTTCCGCAGACCAAATGAAAATTTGGCAAAGCCGCATGCCACATTATTGGTTTTGGGACATACTGCCCATGGTAAAAACCTTTTTGGCCATGGCGTCAAGGTTTTTACCCTCTCTGTCTAGATGAAAATTAGACAAAGGGGCTGCAGGTCTGGTGGCGATAACGGCAGCTTGCATAACCAACCCTTGGGTGTGAGGAGAAGAAAGAATGCCCGCCTCTAGCCAGCCTATATTTTCCTGTGCAATTGGTGCTTACGGGAGGCATTGTGCATGGGTGCTGCCATAAGGAAGCTAGGCGGTCAGCTATAGCCAGATTGAAAGGCATATTATGCTCGACTGCTGGAACTCTGTCTAGAATATCAGTCAGGGGTGCAGCAGAAGTTTTCAAGCCAAGGTTGTCTACCACTATCAATAATAGAACCCACTAAATAATGAATTTTTCCAATTACTGGTCCTACCAGTACAAGCGTGTGCAGGGGACGGGAGTGTCCGTCAATTGTGGAAACTTTACTATTTTTTGCAATTAGCTTAATGACTTCTAGTGTCAAAGTCATCCTTTTCTCCCCTGCGCCCTTAAATACCTTAAACAATTGTTCAGTACAATTTCGTAACACATTACTATACTCTAACTAAGGAGTGCGTTTACTCCTCTGTATTCATGTCTAGTACTGTTCCCACTAAGGCTCTGCATTTAACATAAGTATGTTTGTAGGGTTGGCCTTGATGGAATTCAAGATCTGGGGACATGTCCAGCCCACTTGCATCTTGTAAACCTTGGGCTATGGCTAATAAATAGTCTTTATCATCGAAATAATCTACTCCACCAGTGCCAGAATAGATCAGGTCAATACCCCCAGGTAGTCGAGCTGGTCGACGTCGAAGATAGATTGCATCAACTCAAAGAAGCCTGTCCTCGATAACGGGACAAAAGAACAGTCGCCGATAGTCTGTGTTGAAGGTTTTGCCATGGATGTCGACAGGTTGGTTATCGGCGCAGAGGGAATCGCTGTCAGCGCAGAGGAAGGCTTGGACGACGAATGCATGTTGTGGGTAGGAGCCTTTTGATGGACAACCGTGGATGTTTTTGCACCTTTGTCAGCGTCGAGCCCGAAGTCTGTCGATTTCTCTGACCAATCGGCTAGGCTGGGGTCGGGGGTAACAAGCACTGCTTTCGCTGCCAAGGCTTGCTGGTCGGTGGGCAGGGGTGAAACCGCACTAAGAGCATTTCCAGCATTTCATTTTTAAACTTGTCCCACTCTTCTCAAGTGGTTGGTCCCTTACCTCATTCGGACGACGAGCTGGAATCGCGCCAATGGTGGAGACACTTAGAATGAGCAAGTGCTATAGACGAAAGCGGGAAGAGGAAGAAAAAGAAAAGGCAAGACTCAGAAAAAGAAGAAACTCTTACTAGGTCAGATGGCAATTCAGAAAGTGCAAGTGCTGTGACATCAAATAACAGGGGAGAGTGCGGAGGAGGGATGAGAGTGGAAGCAACCGGATGACTAGACAAAACAGGGCACTGAATGTGGAACGTACTAGGCCATACGAGATCTAATTTAAACAGGTAGGCACACAGGCTGTGAAGTAAGGACAATGGTAGGAGGTGGGCAGTTAAAACAAAATATGGTAGCAATTACAGCAGTGGAAAAAGATTGGCGGCAGAGATATGGAAAGGCAAATGGGAGAAAATAAAAGCAGTGGGAAAAAAAATAGGAAGATGCAGGAAAGTGGGAAAGATTGAACAGCTGGAAAGGAAAGTCGTCAAAAAATGGACATTGATCAACAGAGAAATGCCAAGGAATTCAAGGCAGGGTGCATCTGATAGAAAAGCTTCAAGTAAACTCAGTCGTGTTCCCGATGCAGCGTGTAAAAGAAAGGAACTGAAGCATGGGCACGTGGTATTTACACGACACCGGACGTCACGTCCGGAGCAGACAATAGAGCACCCAGCAAGACGAGGCGACAGTCTAGCTGAAGTCCACTATGCCGCCTGTCAAAAAGGTTTCCGAAAAGCAGAGCTGGATGAGGATGTCTATCAAGATGAGAAATCTGTGCGAGAAAAGCAACCCATTGAACTCCTGATACTGTCCAATCAAGACAACTGCGGCCAGGACCGACACCAATCGATTTCGAAGATGTAACAAAATGTTATCCACATACAATCCCAATGTGTATTCTACATCGACCACTAATACCTTCCACTCATGGACCCACCCTTAACCTTTGGTTCAATGGTTCCAAGAGTGCAAAAAGAAGCGGTAAAAGGGGACAACCTTATTTCGTCTCCCGGGCCAAGTCAAATCAGCAGGCAAACCGCCACGCACGCACGCTTTCGGACTCGAATACAAAGCCATAATCCCATTCAGCACCCTTTTCTGCCCAATCCAAACACACCCAACACTGCCTCGAGAAAGGCCCAGTCAACTCTGTCGAAGGCCTTCTCTGCAAAGATGGACAGCAAAGTAGGACTGCCCGCTCCCTTGCCCCCCCCCAGCCCAATCAATCAATCAATCAAATGCAGGGTTTTCTGCATCATATCCGCCCCCTTATAACCCCCACCTGATCCGAGTGGGCCAGCCAAAGCATTTGTCTCTCCAATCTTGAGGCAAGGACTTGGGTAAATATTTTTGCATTCACGTCAAGAAGCGAGATGGGCCTATAAGTGCCACACCTTCCTTGGATATCGCAGAGATGAGGGCCCTCACAAAAGAACCAGGATCTCGTCGCGGCATCAAGATATTGTTAAATAACCTTGTCAAATGAGGTACCAGGACACCAGAAAATGATTTATAGAATCCCGAAGTAGAACCACCCTCACCCGGTGGCCTTTCCAAACTGCAAATGGCAAACAGCGGTCAAAATCTCCTCCGTTATCCGGTGTCAAGTCCCGGGAGAGATGCCCCATTCAGGTAAGCATCCAGAGTCAACCCACTCTGCTCCCGTATACAATCCCTTGAATGAAGGAAGCATATCTATTGACAATCCCCTCCGGAGTAATCACAACCCGGTCATCAGCTTCCTGTACTGCCTTAATCGTTCTTTCAGCTCGCTGTCCACGAAGGCAGGCAACCACTAGTGCGTCTGTTCGATCCCCCTTTTCATAATACTTTTGTCGCAAGAACTGAAGCTTTTGAACAATCTTGCCCTCTTTCAACAATCTCAGCTCCTCCATTTTAACCCTAACCCTCCTCTATCCGTTCCCCCACTCGTACATCCGATTCCTGTACTTCCCTTTCAAGGACAGGAATCACTGTGCGCAACCTATATTCCAATAGCGCGGTCTCTTTTCTTCCAGGCGCCTTCTCTAATCAACCGTCCCCTCCATGTTGCTTTCGCTGTATCCGAGACAGTGCACAAATCCACCTCACCCGTATCATTAGGAAGAAAATATTCTGTAATGGCTCCCTCAAGTTCTTCCCTAAACACGGTCGCTTACAGAGCGATTCAGTACATCCCCCACAGTGAGTGGCGAGTGCTCAACCCTACCCAAGATAAATCCAATAACACCATGTTATGGTCTCACCAGATAATCAGGAGAACCTCACATCCCAGCGCACTGTCCCACAACTCTTTTGAAATACAAACCTAACCAATGAGAGTATAGGTCCCATGAGGCGGAGAGTAAAATGTGAAACCTCGGTCCTGTTGATGAAATAGCCGGCAAACATTGTGCAGATCATGAGAATCCAGACATGCCTGTAAGCTTTCATGGCCCAACCAGTGATATCCCACTACCAACCTCTCCCGGAACCCTTGCATTCAGAGTATGGCCAGACCACATGTTAAGGTCTGCCTCCACTATCAGATGCCCCTTGCATTCTTTCACCGCCAACAATGCCTTCAAAAATCTCAGTTGCCCTTGGTTAGGGGCATATATCGTTGCACACATGAGCTGTAATCCCTTAACTAGTCCAGAGACCAGCAGTGCCCTGCTGTCATCACTTTTCCATATTATCATCTCTTCCAGCCTCATTCTCTTATGGAAAAGGATATCCACCCGCACCCTTGATGAGTTGGCAGATGCCCAATATAGACGACATGGGTCATTCCTTTTCTCCCCCTCTGAGAACCTAGTCTAATGCAGGAAAAGAACATCCATTCCCACCTTCTGAAATTCTCTAGAGACGAATAATCGTCTAGTCTGTGGATTTAACCCCTTCACATTCAATGTACATACCCTCACGTGGTCCGCCTTCCCCACCCTCCCCACCCTCAATCACATCTGCTTTGCCATAAAACCAATAAGTCCACAGAGTAACGCACCTTCAAAAAACTTACCAGGTCATCGAACTCTCCTGAAACCACTTCCCTATGCCAGAGCTCCACAACCCCTCTTTCCCTCCAAACACCCAATCACCCCCGCTTACCCTGGCATTCAGTGACACTCGGTTAATATCATGGGTCTGGGACCAGCCCCCAGATATTCCCGGACCACTGGGAAATTTCAAATATCCCTCTCATATAAGAGCCCTCTTTCCCTGCCACAACCAAACCGCCCATAACACTCATCGTAATCCTTTTGCCACCACACCACACTGCTGTCCAACATCAGCACGACTGTTCGCGCTCCCCTCCAACTTACTTAAGACCCCAACTCTGCCCCGCCAACCCCCAATTGAAAAACAGTTGAAACAAAACCAATGCATGAGTCCTCTGCAGCAAATCAGATGGGACATGAAAAAGTGGGTTGTGTCCTCCACCCAACTAGCAAGCAACCCCCTTAAGTGGGGTGTTTAGTTTCTTGAACCTCTGCAAACCTGGCACTTGACGTCGCCTGCCCCCTTTCGGAACCCATCACTATGAGCATCCTCTCCTTCCATGGCTACCTCTTCCGGGGTCTCCATGAGGTCACTCTTGGATCCTCTGTGATCAATTTATATTAGTGGCCCTCATACTTGAATGAAATGGAGAAGCGGAACCCCCAACGATAAACTGTTTTGTTCCTGTGCTCCGAAGAGTACAGCCATGCTGCACATGATGGGCCCGTGCTGGGCTTTACTACAACATTGAAGATCAGCATGGGCTCTTAAAGATGGCCATCACCTTTACATCGAGGTGTGCATGGATCTGCACCCCTCTGTAGTCTGCTTCTGCTCGCTGTAGATTGGCCAGGGCTGTGTACTTCCTCCTCGGGGTCAGGAGCCAGCAGGCAAAGCTGGCCCCCTGCAAGGGCCACCTATAAGGGCCTGGGCTGACCCCCGCCTGGGTCGGTCTGAGCATGGAAGGGCCCTGCCCTTCTAACAGCAACCGGCGGCTCAGATCGAACTCCTGCCTCAACCTTCTCTAGTGCTAACACTTAACAGCTATGGCTTTTCCCACTGTCGACTTTCCCTCCCTTCCTCCTGCTTCCTTGCCACATCTTTGTTTGGTGTGCACGACCATCTTTGTACCACTTTATCTACCTGTGCACTACCACTGTGCTTTTAACATTGGTGCTCTTACTCGCTTGGTCCCTCCTCTAACCTCCCTCCTCCTGTTGCGGTTTGCCTTCCTGCCGCCGAACACTCAGTTTTCAGTCAGGGCCTGCAGACCTTTTCGGGTCCTGCATGGCCTGTGCCCCTGCTGTTCTTGTCTGAATTCCGCTCCATCTGCTCCAGTCTTATTACTTTTTAATTTCTTTTATTTACTTGTGTATAATCAAAAGGAAATAGATTTTTACAAGGTGACAAAAGCCGAGTTAAAATCATTCTTCCGATGAACAGATGCATCACATAATTACACGTTTTAGTTGAGTACTTATTGGGCGCAGAGAATCGCTGTAGACTTGCCGAGCCTAGAGAGTTTTCTGCTTAGATTATAAGCGAGCGTCTATCCAGACAAAACTGCAGATTAGATGTAGCTAAGGGATGGGTTGTGAGCTATTGTTTGATTGTCTCGGCTGAGTTTATTTTCGCAAAAGCTGCTTCTATTAGTTTCGCTGTTGCCACCGACCATCTGGCTTTTTCACCCGAGATCAGGCGTGACCAGCATGTGTCGTCATCTACAAGCACTGAATTAACCCACAGAGGTGCCAAGAAGGCTGTGCGCTCTTCATTTAGGGTAGGACAGTTTAACAGCAGATGGCGAACTGTCTCTTTATTGTCCGGAATTTTACACAGTCTGCAGGTTGTCTTCGTTTGGCTTCTTATCACTAGGATCTCTCTTGTGTGTAGTAGATTGAGCCGCACTCTTAAGAACGTTTTGCTGAACTTTTTGTCGGGAAATTTTATGCAGTACGCCAAGGGGCTTTTTAGTTTATTGTATGTCGGCGGTAAATGTTTCAAGAATTTGATCGCCACTGCTTTTTCAACTGTAGTTATCCAGTCTTCAGTTTTGAGCTTTTGAATCACTCTTTGTGGATTGACTATCAAGTCCTCTCCGGTACAGGCTAGGCTTTCCAATTTGTTTTTTTGTTGGTCAATCCAATTACGAACAGCTTTGCATTTAGAAGATTTTAGCTCGTTGTCAATAATGTTAAAGATTGGGAGACCATCTTGTATCAGTGTCTTCCTGTAGAGTGACATTGAAGACACACTAACAGTTGCTTCCAAAGACCGCAGTCCCAGCTCTCTTCTCACCGCCGATATTGGTATAGAGTTAGGCAGACCCAAAACCGTTTTCCAGATGTATCCTTCCAATTTCTTCCAAACAGAGTTCTTCCCCATGTTAGACCTCACAGAGTAAGGTGGTGTTTGTAGGCAGGATGACACGCACTGGCTCAGGTTCTCAGTACAGTGAACAGTTGTGATAGTTGCATCTATACCATATGTGAGTGATGGTACTATTTTGCCTTTGTAAAAGTTGATAGCTGGCAACATCGAGAATTTACCGAACTTTCGGTCAATCACCCTCATTTGAGAGGTCAGGTTTTTCGCTTTGTCCCAAAGTTATTATTGTATTTTGACCTCCTGTGATGACCCGTCAATGATGACTCCCAGGTACTTGAAATGCTGGACAACTTCAATTTGAGTACTATTTACTGACCAAGTTTTGGGCGTTTTACAGATCTGTTGGTTTTTGGAAAAAATCATGATTTTGGTCTTGGTGTTAATAGAAAGATTGTTGGCTGCCATGTAATTGGCCAGGTTGTCCAGCTGTCATTGGAGGCCTACCGGAGTCTGGTCAAGAAGTATGTCATCTGCATATAAAATACGTGATACCTTGGTGTTGCCTATTTTTGGGGGAATGCAGCGAACAGCTACTTCTGAATCTTTAAAGTCCCCTAGGAAAGCTACAAATAAGGCCGGCGCCAAGGGGCAGCCTTGCTTCACTCCTTTCTGCTCGGATTTCTTTAGACAGTACCTTGTCTGTTCAAACGAACGCGCAGAGAGGTCTCTGTGAGTAGCGCTATTATTGGTTGTAGAATTGCTTCAGGACAGCTCCAGAGTTTTAGCTTTTTCCATAGGAGCATTCCTGCAACTTTGTCAAACGCCTGTGATAGGTCTATAAAGGCGGCGTAGACAGTTGGAGATCCCGGTTTTATTTTGGCCTTTAGAATGTTTAGAAGGAGGATATTCACCGAGGTGCTACCATTCTTCTTAAAACCCGTCTGAAAGTGGTTGTCGCAGGGGGCTGTTTTCGCTCAGCTTCGAAAGTGCTGTAGCAGGAGGGTTGCAAACAGTTTTCCCATGATGTCCAGGAGGGTTATGGGGCGGTAGTTAGCCGGCTCTTCCCTGGATTCTTTCTTAAAGATTGGAACTACTGTTGCTTTGGTCCATGACGCCGGGATCAGTCTACTGATTCAGCAATGCTTGACCAGACGGCTGATAAAGTCGGTGCATTAGTTTATACAGCTTTTTAGGTCAATGTTGGTGAGGCCATCGGGGCCCGGAGCTCTCGATGTTTTCAGCTTTTGGATGGCAAGACTTATATCTGATTTTGATGAAAGGTCAATCCAGGGGTGCCAAATGGTCTCCGGGTGTAGAGTGTCGGTGATCGACGGCATAGCAAAAAGGTCTGTAAAATATTTGACCCTTGCAGATTTAGTAACTGAGTTTACCAGGTTGGCTCCCGGGTTACCTTGTGTGGTGTTGATTAGGGCCAAGAAGTCTCCTGATCTTTTAGTCGACAGAGTTCTCTGCATTGCTTCAGCGTCATTTTGATATAGGTCGGCTCTGTGTGATCTCAGCCATGATTTGTAGATTTTTTGTTCTTTTGACCACATTTCCCAAGTCCATTCGTTGTTTTCGGCTTTCGCCTTGCGTTTTAATTTTCTCAGTGCAGTTTTTTTTTCTGCTATTAGTTTATCGTATGCATGATTATATTTGACTGATGATTCTTTGCCCTTTTTCTGTTTAGTCTTGAACTTGATCAAGATTGGAATGTAGTTTGGTCTATGTGTGAACCCCGAGCTTGTTGGAGCATCACCTGCTGCGGCATATTGTTGTGTTATGGCGCTCACACTTGCTGCTGTTTGGCACAGCCGAGTTTGTTTACTATTCGACTCGACTGGGGCTGGATACCATTTGGTTTGATGAGTGGATAGCATATTGTGATCGCTTGCATTTGTTTTTACCACCTGAAAGAGGTCGATTTCTGAGAGCATGGCGTTTGAGATAAAGATGTAGTCTAAAGTGGCCGTAGATGTTCCGCTTTCCCAGGTGGGGATCTGTGTGTTCCATTCTTTGATCCACACGGCATTGTGAAAGTTTCTGGACGTCATCAAGTTCATCCATGCTCGACCTCTATCGTCAGTTTGTGACGGGGGAACAGTTGGAGCAAATTGATCTTTAGGGTGAACACAGTGTGCGTTCATATCCCCACTAATTATTATGAAAGTGGTGTTCCATTCAATTACAATTGCGTCAATAGTATCGGCCATGGTTTGGCAGAAATCTATAGTTGACGTTTTTCGGGTATTCCAGTAGATGGTAATTATTGCGAGATGTGTCGATGTCCAGCACCCTACAGTATTCGAGAAATGATTCCATTGTATAATGACAGCCAAAACCCTGTAGCATCTTGTGATTGTCTTGACGATCTTCAGGTCCAGGCCTATTCGAACTGCAATAAGTAGGCCTGAAGACGGACGACCCATCAGGCCTTTCACTGCTGGTGAGGTCTCAATTTCAAAGCCGTCCATTGCTAGTTTCTCCAGAAGCCACGTCTCTTGAAGACAGAGAATGTCGAATTGTCCTAGGTCCTCGCTGTTATGGTCGGTTAAATGGGCATGACCTCTGGTGTTCCATGATGCTAGAGTCAACGCCTGTTGGAAGTAGGGTTTGCTAACCTCCTTCGGTGATTGCCATCTGCTACGGTTTGGAATCAAGGCCCCTTTTAGCCATTTCCAAGGTCCTCCTGACGTCGGATCTTTCTTTGCGCCAGCAGGTGTGTCGCAGAGTCTCTTTATCAGTGATTCCTGTTTGAGGTTTCTATAGCTGTTGGTTCAGATTCGGCATGGAGAGCGTTCTCTTAGACCGTCTTCTTTGATATTGCCTGTCGATATTTAAATGGGCTGGTATTGTCCCATTTCTTTCTTTGGCGTCACGAGGGTGGAATGCCTCCATTGTATCCGTCAAATATTTACGCTGGTTCTTGTCTGTAGACTCCTCAAAATGAGCCTTCAGCTCTACTCTTCGAGAGCATGATGGTCTGTTAAACTAGGCTTGTGTGTCCTTGCGTTTGGGATGTGTTCATCCAGTGGGCCTTTTTTTGTATATTGCTTGTGCTTTTTATTTCAGATAGAAGAAAACCAGCTAGTTTTAGGTCTTTACCAGCCTCACGAGTCAGGTCTTGGATTGCAGCTGCCCTTATGTGCAGATACGCTTTGGCCTTGCCTTCTCTGTGATACGGCTCGATCAGCTTAAAGTCTTCTGCCTTAAAGTTAAAAACGGTAGTACTTGCTGCTATTTTCAGCACTGATCTCCGATTCAGAACCATATATTTATCTTTACTTGAGGCCTGTTCTAACTTGAAGAGTCGGGTTATTTTATCCGTCGCAGCCGACGCCTCTATTTTTTCTGAGGCTCTATTTATGGTTCGATGATGCCTGGTCGGGCTGGGGTATCGCGATTCTGTTGCTGGTACTTCTGGCCGTGGTTCTGAAGCTGTTGGTAGTGCTATTGAAGATGCAGGCTTTTTATGTTGACTAGAATCGTTGTCCGTTAGGTTCTGGCACGTTCCAGTTGTTAACTGGCATGAGGCCATGGGCAGGGTCGTTGTCTTATAAGTGCCCTTGTGTGCCTTCTGATCTTCCTTTGTCATGACGCAATCTCCTTCAAGTGGGTGTGGGATACTGTCAACTGACTCCCGTTGCAAATGCTGAGACAAGTTTGTTATGAGGCTTGAATCCATAAATTCAGTCATCGTTTTGGGTGACTTGGTCAGATCAATTGACAGGGCTACAGTGCTCATTTTTGGAATAAGATCAGTGGTCGTTTTAGTTGATTGTGCGTCAAGAATCTTAGGATCGCGTATGGATCTTGTTAGAACTTGAACCACGCTCTGTTTGATCTTTCTCTGCTAGTTCTAGAGCTTTCTTTCCTGTTCCCTGCCCGCGTGGGGGTTCAATAGCCTTCATGAATGGTGCGTTTATCTTCAATTGTGTAGGGTTCATTTTTGGAGCTGATTTTGGCTTATTGTTAAACATTGGCGCAGTTTCCTAGTTGGATTTCTTTCACATCATCGTCTGTGTGGACCATTCTCAGGCTCCAACTCATTCATGTCCCACTTCCTTTGTGATGGATCATCTTTCAGGTCTATTGCTGTTATGAAACCTTTCAAGAATGTTAGTTTGGACTGAATGAGTGCTAGTGTTGTTGTGTTATCTCTAGAGGCATCGCTTATGGTCTCAAAGTTTGCAGAATGGTGCCATTGCGATTGCTATTGCTGACATGACTGTTGTCATGTCTCTTCTGTTGTTTGGCGAATCCTTTTGCAAGTCTCGTGGAAGTTCGCTCAGCCTCCTGTTTTTCAATGGTGTGGCTGTGCGATCTGTAGACTAAGTTCAAGACTGAATGTCGGATCCTGTCTGAGCTGAGGGCAGCCTCCGCTGGTTTGCATGGCCTGGGTGAGGAACTCCAAGGTCCCGTATTGACGCGTCCTTGAGGAAGCGCTTCTGTTGTGATTTCTGGGGGAGGTGGATGGGGATTTAGGCTTGGGAGGTGGATTCTTGCCCAAGGTTGGGGACTCATTACTCTTTGTGATGGGTAGAGTTTTGGCTGAAGTCAGTCAAGTATCTCCGGCATCCCACGAGGCTGTTTCTGGGGGTCTGGCGCTGGTATTTTGTTTGTATTGTCTGATGTTAACACTTCAGGTTGAATTGCAGTCCCTGGATCATTATCATTTGCCTGTCTATCTGTCTGCCGGTTTACTTCTCTCACCTCCAAGTCAGATTGCTTCTCTGACGTAACTAGTGTTTTTCTGAGTATGGGTCGTGGAGGGGTTTCTTCTAATGCTTCCAAAATTTTGGTGTCTGAAGGTTCGATATCCGTAGATAGTTTGTTTGCCTTGTGTTTTAAAAAAGTTCCACAGGGCGTTTGAAATCAGAGGGGTCGGAAGGGTATTTTTCCCCCGTGCCCCACTTTTTGCTAGTTGTTTGAAGATCAAGGTTTTGCTTCACTCCCTTCTCCTTTGTGGTAGTTACGTAGTTTTTTTGTGCGATTACATTTGCATTGTTCCCTTGTTGATGTCAATTTGGGCTTAGCCCTTCCTATTTTCTTGTATGGAATTTTTCTTTCAGTTTGCGGAAAGTTTGGAGTTTGGTTTTATCCCAACATCCAAGGTCGGTTGTTGAACAGGATCCAAATCTGGGTCGGGTGCGTGTTGTCCATTCTGATTAGGTGGCCCCATATTTGGTTCTTGGGCCAGTAAATTGTTTTTCGGCCAGTGGCTCTTGTATCTGCCTCGGGGCCTCTACTGAATTCTGGAGAGGCGGACTGGCAGCTGCGTTGTCGGCCGTCCTTTTGGGAGCTGGCGGCTCTGATGATTTCTCTGGCGACAGGACCTTTGCTGAAACATTGATTGTTGATGGGGCCTCCTCTGCAAGTGCATGTACAATGGCCATATACTGTGCCTAGGAGGTGTACCCCTATGCCACTGGTGTGCCTTCGGGTTACTCGCCCCACTGTTGAATTGCCCCGGGAAGTTACTTCCAGTAGTAGCCGGCATCACCGTGGGCGATTGCGTACCACAAATGACATTGCTACGGTCACACGGTGCATCCTGTGGGAGAGCCGGGAGACCCCCCCCCCCCCTCTGCCTGAGCTGCGCCCCCAAGACCTCTTGTAAGGGGTCCTCTGACCCACTCACAGATAAGGCACTCGCCAATGCGGAGGTAGGGCAGCCGGCACAAGCAAACGTGTCGGGGAGCATCTGCTCTGATAACGCTTGAACTCCTCCCACCGAGCCCGGCGCGGGGAGCCGTGTTGGAGGCATCACGATGAGGGCGCTGGCGGCGGTGGAGGCGAGCCGCTGCCTGTAGATGGTAAGTTCTTTGAGTTCTTATCTAGAGTAGATTGAGGCGTTAGCGTCGTTTCTCCTGTGTCACAGGGTTTCAAGCATGGGTCGAGCTGGGGCCGAGGGTGCAAGGGAGACAAATGTTTTGTCTACTCCAAGTGTAGTAGTAGGTGTACAACACAAGTTGATAAGTTGTTTGGGCGTCACAGGTTTTATTTTTTACATGGCTCCTGAGACAGCGCTGCTCAGGGTCTTCTTCCATTTTCCCCGGGCAAAGGGGATTGGCCAGGGACAGGTTAGGGGGCTGAATTGGAGCGCTTGGATATTGGATGTTTACTTTTAGCCCCAACCCTGGTTCTGTCCTTGCCCGTGTACAGGTGTGTGTGAAGACCAAGGTCAAATGTTCACTGTTCTCAAAGTTCATCAAAACACACACAAACACTGTCTGCAAGTCTGCACGTCTGCAAATCCTTCGCCTAACTCAGCATCTGGATGTTGTCTGGATGCTCTTGGTACAAAGCGGAGGTCCCCTCACCCCTGCTGCGGACTGATGCAGACTGATACTCTGCTCGATACTCCGTGCGCGCTCCGCGCTCACTGGGTCTTTTTAAGGGAGTTGGTCTTGTTTTTCCCTTAAAGGTGCAATCCACAATTCCACACGATTGGAAACCCAAAACGAAGTGAAGAAAGCCGCGTCTGGCTGCAGGACCTCTCGCTGTGATGACTGATGCAGACTGATACTCTGCTCGATACTCCGCCAGTCTTTTGTTACTTGTATTCTTAGCTGCCACGTCAAATAATACACCCTGGTATAAATTCCTAGACATTTCTCTGATCATTGTGCATTTTTTGACTTCTTTCCTTTCCTGCTGTTCAATCTTTCCCACTTTGCTGCCTCTTCCCATTTCTTCCCCCCGCTCACTGCTTTCATTTCCTCCCGCTTGCCTTTCTATATCTCTGCCTCCTAGCTTTTTCCACTGTTGTAATTGCTAGCCTTTGTTTTAACTTCCTACCTCCTACCATTTTTCTTACTTCGCAGCATGTGCGACTACCTGTTTAAATTAGATCTCGCATGGCCTAGTACATTTCCCCTTTCGCTTCCCTGTTTTGTCTATTCATCCTGTCGCTTCCCCTCTCATCCCTCCTCCCCATTCTCACCTGCATTTCATGTCACAGTACTTGCACGCTCTGAATTGCTATCTGGCCTAGTAAGAGTTTCTTCGTGTTCTGAGTCTTGCTTTTTACTTCCTCTTCCCTCTCTCCTCTTTCATGTATAGCACTTGCTCATTCTGAATGTCTCAAGGCCTAGTACAAATGTTTGTTTATTTGGTAATGCGCACCAAACCCTTAGATAGCCGGGAGCAGCAGTACAAGTAGTCTTATAGCTTAGTTACAGAACATAACACAAGTATATGCAACAATTACATATATACATATAATACAGACCGTGTCCTTAGAGAGTCAAGGAAACATTGACATATACAGTTGTATATACATACTCGCCTACGATACAGTATAGCTCACTGCAAAGTTTGTGGGCATGTATGCATACAAGGAGTGTATACGAGTAATGAGTATAGAGTGGTGGGGGTGGTCGGGTGAGGGGAGTGTGGAGGTCATGTCAGATGTAGGCCGGGGGTAGTTAGGTGTGAGGTGAATCTGGTTATGGGTCGTTAGTGCGCAACCATTTCAGTACCTCATGTCTAAATATAGGGTAAGGTTGTTCTAGTCTGAGGTCCTGTGGGAGCTTATTCTAGAATTGCACAGCTTTAATAGGGAAGCTGGTTCCTCCAGCTGTCGATCGTTTAAACCTGGGAACCTCAAGCATAAAAGTGTGATCGCAGATCTCGTAGGGCGGATGGCTGTTCGCCTAGTAATTTTTTCCGATGGTTAAGGGGGTGCTAGGTTGTTCAGGCATTTTGAAGTGAGAGAAACTGTTCTAAGGAAGATTCTATCTTTTATTTTTAGCCAGTTAACTCCTTTCTGAATTTGGTAATGTGCTCTCTGTTGGGGATGTTCAATGTCTGTTGCATTTGACTCATGCTGCCTTACCCTTGCCTTGATGCGCCTTGAAACACTTGTGTATAGGCGCATTACAAATAACCAATAAATAAACCCCATTATCCGTAAGCCATTGAATGAGGTGGACACACATTCTTCTCCCCAGCGTGAACGCGGAAAGGTCCTGGAAGATTGCAATTTTGCAAGCACCAAGCAGGACCGGGCCCCATTTCCTCACCTTCTCCAAGATTTGTCTCTTCGCTTCAAAATAATGCAAGCGGGCCAGCACAGATCTGGCCCCCCCGCCCCCTCCACCGGCTCGATGAGCCCCATCTTTTGTGGGTTCCGTAAGGAACAAGTTACTTACCTGTAACTGTTGTTCTCCAGCATGGGTCTGGCATGGATTCACATGCTCATGAATATTCCCCGTCGTCAGGCTGGGAATCCTCGGTAAAGAAAAAACCAGTATCAGTTTCGTTTCTGATCTGTCTTTCGTAGTAGTAACCAATCACTGGTCTCTGCGTCATACTGACCACAGCCAATGACTGCCCTCTACCTAAGCCCCGCCTCTGGCAGCCATCTTCAGATTTGGAAGCACGTGAAGTGGCAGTATGACCAAGTGAAGAGCCGCAGAGGGGTAGGCGGGAGGGTTCGCATGTGAATCCATGCCAGACCCATGCTGGAGAACAACAGTTACAGGTAAGTAACTTGTTCCTTCTCCAGCATGGGGTCTGGCATGGATTCACATGCTCATGAATAAAGAATACATAGCAGTACACACATGCACAACCACGGGAGGTGGCAAAGGCTCAACATTAAGCATTACATCAAACTCAACATCAAGCAATCTTACCTCCTCACCAGGCTCACCTCAGGCGAACAGGTTGCACAGCACTGCTTGGCCGACCCTGGACTCCTCCCTGGAATCCCGATCGACGCAGTAGAATTTCGTGAAGGTGTGCGTCGACCTCCACGTAGCAGCCCTGCATATGTCCAGCAGGGGCACACCAGAAAGGAACGCCGTGGTAGCTGCGATCGCTCTGGTGGAATGGGCTCTCGGACGGCCAGGCAGCGGTCGGTTTGCCAACCGATGACAGTACATGATACAGCCGGAGAGCCATCTGGAAATGGAAGCCTTCGAGAGAGCCTTCCCCTGATTGACAGGTCCAAAGTTCACAAAGAGTTGTGACGTCTTCCGAAAACACTTCGTGCGGTCCACGTAGAACTTCAGCGCTCTAGCCACATCAAGCGAGTGCAAAGTCCTCTCAGCCGGCGACGAAGGCGACGGGAAAAACACAGGCAACATCAAGGGTTCGTTGAGGTGGAAGTCCGACGGCACCTTGGCATGAAGGAGGGGTGCGTCCTGAGCACCACCGTCGTGTCGTGAAAAGTCAAGTATGGTGGCTTGCAAGATAGGGCCTAGATCTCTCCCACTCGTCGTGCAGAGGTGATGGCCACAAGAAACGCTGTTTTCCACGACAGGAACTTCAACGGGGCCGAGTGCAGAGGCTCGAACGGAGGTCCCATGAGCTTGGTCAGCACCAGGTTGAGCTCCCACGCCGGGGCCGGTGCCTTCACCGGCGGGAACGATCTGAACAGTCCCTTCATGAACTCTTTCACCAGACAATGAGACCACAAGGACGTCCGCCCCGTGGTTCTGGTGTATCGGGAGATCGCAGCAAGATGAATCTTGATGGACGCGTGTGCCAGTCCAGCCTTGGCCAGCGTCAACAGGTACGGCAGCACTTGGGGAGCCATAATCCTTAGAGGGTTAATCTTCTGTGCGTGGCACCAGACAGAGAGCCTCTTCCATTTGTGTCCGTAGCATTTAAGAGTCGAGGACGCCCTGGCCTTTGCAAGAACCTCTCTGCAGTCGGCCGGTATGTCGTATCCTCCAAACTCTAGCGCTGCAGGAGCCAGGCCTGCAAGTTCAGCGACTTCGGGTCTTGGTGGAGGATGGCGCCTCCTTCCCTGGAGAGCAGATCGGCGTCCACTGGCAGCTTGATCGACGGGGACAAGTCCAGAAGGTCCGGGAACCATATCTGCCTCGGCCACGCAGGTGCGACGAGGATCATCCTGCACCGTGACCTCTTGAGCTGGTTGATGAGCCGGATCAGCAGTGGCAGAGGAGGGAACGCGTATAGGAACAGGCCTTCCCAGGGGAACGAGAAAGCATCGCCCATGCTCCTCGGCTGGGGAAACCTGCTGGCGAACCTCCGGCACTTTGAGTTTGTCGCCGTCGCGAACAGGTCGATCTGGGGTGTGCCCCACCGTCGGAAGAGGCGATCCACTAGATCCTGCCGTAGTTCCCACTCGTGGCACGAGCGCAGCTCCCTGCTGAGTGAGTCGGCGATGGTGTTTTTTATCCCTGCCAGATGAAACGGCACCAGAAACATCCTTTGGGCGACGGCCCAATGCCACAGGTCCTGCACCTCCTTGGACAGTGCTGGGGACCTGGTTCCGCCCGGTTTCCTGATGTAAAACATGGTGGTGGTGTTGTCGGTGAAGATCCTCACCACCTTGCCCTTGAGGGACGGAAGGAAGGACCTGAGGGCCCAAAACACTGCACGGAGCTCCAGGACGTTGATATGGAGGGACTTCTCCGTCGGGAGCCAAAGGCCTCTCGCGTGCAGATTTACGGTGTGCGCTCCCCACCCTTCCAGGGAGGCATCCGTGGTCACTGTCTCCTGGTGGCCTGGGGTCTGGAAGTCCATGCCCGCCGTCAGATGCGCGCAGGTGCCCCACCACCGGATCGCTCGTCGGAAACTCTCGTCGAGTGTGATCCTCTCCTCGAAGTTGCCCGTCGTTTGGATCCAGCGCGCGTCCAGGAACTTCTGCAACGGGCGCATCCGGAGCCTGCACATGGGAATGAGGTAGATGCAAGAAGACATCATTCCGAGGAGGGACTTGATGGACCTCACCTTGGCCGCGTCGGCAACCAACATCCGCTGTACCTTGCCCAGGATGGCCCTGGTCCTTTCCTCCGACGGGGAGGCCAGAAGGGACACTGTGTCGAGCTTCGCTCCCAGAAACAGTGCGACTTGCGCGGGTACCAGGTGGGACTTGGCGTAGTTCACGGAGAATCCCAGGTCCGTGAGAAGTTGGACGGTCCTTGCCGTGTGCTCCACGGCGAGCTCCCTCGTCTTGGCTCGGATGAGCCAGTCGTCCAGGTTGGGGTAGACGTGGATCCCCTCTCGGCGCAGCTGCACCGCCACTGGTGCAAGGCACTTGGTGAATACCCTGGGTGCCGACCGTAGACCGAAGGGAAGGGCTCTGAACTGATAGTGACGCCCTTGGACCACGAACCTGAGGAATTTTCGGTGCCCCTTTAGGATGGGAATATGGAAGTAGGCATCCTCCAAATCCAACGACGACAGGAAGTCGCCCTCCTCCAGCTGACCCAGGACGTGCTGGAAGGTGACCATCCGGAACTTCTGCGCCTTGATGAACTTGTTCAGCCGTCGTAGGTCTAGGATGGGGCGCCATCCTCCCGTCTTCTTCTTCACGAGGAAGTATCTTGAGTAAACTCCGGAACCCCGAAACCTCTTTGGGACGAGTTCGATGGCGCCCTTCCTGAGCATCTCCTTTACCTCCCGGAGAAGCTGAGGGACGTGAAGCTCTTTCCTGGCCACAGGGGGGGACGCGCGGGCACCTTCTTTGAAACTCGAGCGCGTGACCCTGGGCTAGGGCGTCCAGCACCCAACGGTCGGTGGAGATGGACTCCCACACGCTGACGAAGCTCGCCAGCCGGCCTCCCACCGGGGTGCTTCGGTGGGGGCCCGACCCCACGGCCGTTTCAATCCTCCTTAGACGAGGCTTTGCCGCCTTGACCTCCTTGGCGACGACGGCGGGGTCCGCCTAACTTGCCTCGTCCCCTGTAAGCTTCCTGAGACGACGAATGGGCCGCTTGACGGTAGGTGGAAAATCCGCCGCCGGAACCTTTGGAGGCGCCCTTGCCTCCGCCGCTCCGAAAGGGCGGCCGCCGTTGCTGGAGAACCCTGAGAGCCCGGGCCGTCTCCGCTTTAATGGCTTGAAGGGAATCGTTCACTGTTTTCCCAAACAGGTTGTTCCCATCGAACGGCATGTCCAGGACTCTGGTCTGTACGTCTTGACGGAAGTCAGTAGCCTTGAGCCATCCACGCCGCCTAAGGCACACGCCGTTGCCCAACTGGCGAAATCCAGTGTCGGCAATGTCCGTCGCAATCGTGATGGCGTGGTCCGACGCCACCTCACCTTCCTGCAAGATCTCCAGGGCATCCGCCCTCTTGTCGTCCGGTAGGAAGTCCAGCAGGGGAGCCAGTTTGTACCACAGATCCCTGTCGTAGCGGGCTACGATAGCTAAGGCGTTGGCCGCCTTAATCGTCGTCGCTGCAGACGAGATGACCCTGCGCCCCATTGTGTCCAATTTCTTTCCCTCGCCATCCGGCGGGGAAGTCGACGTGGAGGCCGTCCCCCCCGCTTTCTTCCTGGCCGCCGCGGAGACGATGGAGTCCGGGGTAGGCTGTGCCCGGAGGTACAAGGGGGCCGCGTCCGGGACCCGGTACTTCTTCTCGTACCGGTCTCTTCTAGCTGGCGTCGTGGATGGGTTCTTGAGGAGGGCAAGGCCCTCATCCCAAATATCGTCCAGCAGAGGTACCGCGAGGACCGTCTTCCTCTTGGCCTCGCGCCGCTGATAAAGGAAACCTTCCTTCTTCTCCTCAGGGCAGAGCTGGAAGAGCTCGGATGCCCTGGCGATCATGGAGTGAATAGATCCAATCTCGTCGGGCGGGGAAGCCCGGGTGGGAGGTGACGACGGCAGATCCTCGTCGTACACCTCGTCGTCCGTACCCGTTGCGGCCGTGTCAGTCCCCGTGTCATCCCCTCGAGTCGTGGACGGGGGGGGGGGCTGAACGGGGCGCGACGGCTGAAAAGGAGGTGGAGGGTGAATCCTTCTCTTCTTAGGAGGGGGACTGCCCGAAGGGCCTGGTTCCGGGTCCCCCGACGGGAGTGGCTCATCCACTGGTAACGGCAGTCTCGTCCTTATCTCTGAGCATAAGGACTGTATAGCCAACAAAATGGCCGCCGAGTTGTCTTGCGGCGCTGGTAGAGGGGAGTCCGACGGGCGGTCAGGGGCCCCGTCGGTACCCTTGACAATGTCGTCGTCTC
This sequence comes from Ambystoma mexicanum, assembly GCF_040938575.1. NCBI lineage: Eukaryota > Metazoa > Chordata > Amphibia > Caudata > Ambystomatidae > Ambystoma > Ambystoma mexicanum. The sequence continues at coordinate 618,525,164 of NC_090922.1, read as the reverse complement.
CTGCGTCGGGATCCCTCCCGACGGGCTGGTCTTCTTCCACGCCAACGCCGTGGCTTAAGACCTCGATCAGTTCTTCCTCAGAGGTTGAGGCCGAATCCACGACAACCTCCTGCCCCCTCGAAGTTTTGAGAAAAAACGTGAAAAAATAGCACTAACGCTCGAGAGCAATAGCACGAGGATCCCAACACATGAACGTGCGGTAAAAATCTGAAGATGGCTGCCAGAGGCGGGGCTTAGGTAGAGGGCAGTCATTGGCTGTGGTCAGTATGACGCAGAGACCAGTGATTGGTTACTACTACGAAAGACAGATCAGAAACGAAACTGATTTTTTCTTTACCGAGGATTCCCAGCCTGACGACGGGGAATATTCATGAGCATGTGAATCCATGCCAGACCCCATGCTGGAGAATCACAGTTACCAAACAGGAGTTTAATCACATCGTAAATGGATCTCTCAATGTCCCTTTCAGTCTATTCTTCCTTCTCCGATAATCAAAAAAAAGTAGATTTCTCCTCTTCTCTCGATTTTCAACGCCATCCATCTCGAGTCATTTTAGCTTCTCTCCTTTCCAATTCCAACAACCTCATGTCAATGTGAAGCTCTGTTGTAGCCAGTGAGGACAGATTAGTTTCCAGATTCATAAGTCTATCCATTTTATCCACACATTTGTCCAACTTGTCTAGCCTGCCTCCTATATCGGTGAGAATCCTCCTCATTTCTTCCAGCAAAGGCGTAATATACCTCTTACTAGGGGAGGGGGGCGGGGAGGGTGTCTCAAAGTCTTTGTGATTAATGTATATTTAAGACAATCCGCAATTTGTTATCTAGATGAGACTCTGAATAGGGTCTCTGAATTTACAATCAGATCTTTTTTGAAGACACTAGTTTGATATCAGCAGATATGACCTTCGAGGATGAACAATGGGGGATCCCGGCCCTCTCTTCGCATCCACCCCAGCACTTATATCTTTCTGCTTGGGATATACGTTTTATGTATACCTTGGGCCTATTGGCCTGTAATTGACATTTTGCAGTTCACTCCCCAGCCTACCATACCTTTTTGCTCTTGAATAGATCCAGTACTATTGACTATGTTTTGGTAGCTTTGAACTTCTGGGCCCAAATTGATCACGATCCATTGTCTGTAGGTTTTAAACAATGATGTCGATTGGTATAACTCCCTCGATTCCATGCAAACCTATCCACAAACAACCTTAGTTCCGAATTCAATATGATGGGCAGTGAATTTTGGTGAGGAAATTATTCCAAAAATGTACCAAGTTATAACACCCCTCCTGAAAGACTATGCAAGCTCCAGTCTTGCATATATTTACTTTTAAAATACGTTGGTGGTATTATTGGCTACATTATTAACAATGACCACTAGGCCCAGAAGCTCAAAACTAAATGGTAAAAGCAGTAAGACCGAGAATGTAGCAGAGCAAAATCTGCCCCTGTGAAGGCAACCAAAAAACAAAACGACCGAAATAAAGAAGTGTGCATCTTGAGAAATTAATACAGGGCACTGTTGGAAACAAAAAAGTTCAAACATACGGAGGACTAGTGGACAGCATTGCTTTATGCAATACAGACACGAAACGCAAAGGAAGTTTGATGTATGGTGAGATCTGACCCAACTATAAATAAGACACCGAATATGGGCCACATTGCACACGAGCCATGGGTAAAGAACTTTGAATTATTATATTCCTTGAGGCAGATTGAATCTAGGTTGGAAATAGAGGTTCAGAGTTCTGGTGAGAGCGAGGCAAACAAGGCCCATGAATCTACTGCCCAGGCTGTGCCAATTTCTACCACAAGTGAAGTTTAAAAGAGCTATTCTCTCACAGTACAATGGCAAGTCTCCAAGACCTGATTTTATCCTGCCAATCTTTTTAAGCTCAATATAAATATATGGGTCCCCTTTCTAACACAATTCTTCAATAAAGTAAATAGTTAGTTTGTCCTCCCTTGCAGCTAGAAGGGAGCAACAATAACTCCAATTCATAAAAAGGGAAACCTGCACTTGGCAGCAAACTAGACCTATAATGACTCATTGATTCTCTTGCCAATATTTATGCAAAGGTGTTATCCCAGTCCCTGGAAACCTGGCCCGAAGAACATAATATTTTGTCTAGTGCCCAGGCAGAGTTCAGAAAATGAGTATTTTTGAAGCTGGATCTTATTCTCCAAACGTTTGTCATGCTTCGATCCCAACCTATATACCTGGCATTTGGCAAACTCCAAACAGCCTTTGATAACGTTCCCAGAAAGAAGCTGGGGAAGGTGATTGATGATCTAAAGGTTCCAGTGCCACTTGTAAAATCTATTATGGCCCTTTATTCAAGTAACTAAGAATGTGTAAGATGAAATGAAGGGGCAGAACTAACAAATCCATTTCCAGTCGAGAGAAGGGAAAGACGGGGCTTAGTTTATCCTCATCCAGCACCCCGCCCAAAGCTACATGGGACCCAATTACACTTGACTGGACAGACCATGCTGGCAACCCATTCTCCTTCTCACGCTCCCAGACTGCCCACAAGTTTAAGGATAAACCACCCATTGTGGGACATTAGTCCTTCAAACTCTTTCCAGTAGAGGCGCTGGATAGTATCTCCTTCGACTTACCCACCTCTGCAAACCTCCCCTTGCTCTTAGAAACAGTTAGCCAAACCCTAAAGGAGTTGAAGGATTGTTACACTCCAGAAACATTGGGTCATGCCAGAACTAAACCGTCCACCTGCCGGTATACTCAAGAGGTCTCCATCAGAAAACTATATATTAGAGCTCTTGAGAGATGCTGATGCAAAGCCCACAAATCTGAGGACTTTCTATCCCTCAAGGCCTTGCGTTCCAAATGGTGGACCCAGTTATTCGTAACCAAGTTTAACCTATTACCCCACCACCATTGCAGCAGCCTCTAACAGGAGCAAGCCCTTCAGGCAGCAGTCAAACACTACTCGAAACCCACACCAGACCTAGAGGTACCAAAATCCAGGTAAAACTGTGATCCTATCATAAATTCTTTATCAAGTAGATCGATAAAGCTAGAAGAAACCTCAAGGACCATCTTTGAATAAATGGATGGAATATTTTTGCAGGTGCGGGGTAGCTGAGTTGGAGATCTTACAAAAACATGAGACACCGATGCGAGAGTAGGAGTGGAAGTTGATTGGGGGTCAGATGTTAAACTAGACTAATTGTTCCAAAGATTTTAAAACTCAGAACTGAGAAAAGTATTAAATTGATCTTCTACAAGGGGTCTTTGAACAGTGGCGATTGATGTATTTCTCGGTTTTAAGTGAATATTGATGCCTGTAACTGATGCCATCAAGACATGATTTGTTTATGCATTGAAAACTTGAAGTAGATCGATCCAGTCTCTACGTAGAGAGCTCCAAATCCAAACACCCTGCCTGCATGACCCCTCGCACCCTTGGGTCATTCACCCCCTAACCGAATTCTAGCCTCTTTCGCCCCAAGGATCTCACATCTTAGAATGACAACATCCTTCCTGCCACCATTCTTAAACTTGCAAGTCCTGCCCTTACTGTTCTTTTTGGGGTAGTTAACACCGCCCTCAGCAAGGTTAATTTCACAGATGTTCTAAAACCAGGGCTTATAAGCCGTTCCTGAAAAAGACCACCCTCAACTTGCAAGACCCAGCAAGCTACTGGCTGATGAGGCGTCTCCCTTTTATCAGCAAAGTCATCAAGAAGGTATTTGCTAACAAACTACTTACAAAAATCAAGCTCCTCTGTCTGCTTCGGTATTACCAATCCAGGTTCTTCCCCAAATGCAGCATTGAAACAGCCACCATCCAGTAGGCCGACGATGCCATTCAGATTGACGAAAGGGGCTGCTACCAGATAGACCTTCTGGTCCTCTTGGCTGTGTACGACATGGTCCGTTCCTCACAGGATGGGCTTCTCTGGCACCACCCTGAAATGGTCAAATCTTCCCTATATAGCAGACACCAGGCTGTCCAGATGGGCACTGTGGAGGTCTAGGAATGAAAGTTTGGCCAAAGTTAAGCATGTTTCTGGCAAAAGACATTAGTTTAACAGAAAATCAAACCCATCTATCCAAAACTAGAGGTGGTTTCCCTACCTCAAACAATGAAAAGCTCAGGCCGTGAGGCTACCAGGGGGCGCACAGGCGATGACTGCCTGATTCAACACTACTCCCGGAGCTGGAGAGATAAAGGGTGCCCAAGCCCCCCCCCCCAAACCCCTAAGCACGGTAGCGACCCAGACCACTTGGTCCAACTTTGGGCCAGAAAGGTGACGTTTCGGCAGAGTTTGCGGATGGTGAAATCGCCCAAGAGCGCCCTAGTTGCCGAACTCGGTGCGCTTCTGTGTGACATTACGGCTTGAGGGACGAATGGCTGAGGGGGGTGCACCACTCCCCCCCCCCCTTGGTGATCAGTAGGGGAGCTGTGCGAAGCAGCCCTCGGCTCTTCATGGGGCCCTGGAGTATGTGGAGCTGAGGCCTGAAAAAGGGGCAGGAAAGTCCCAAAATTCTGCAGCAGTGGAGGGGGGGGGTGTCAAGTACCCCTTTTGGAGAGATCCGGTGCAGTGGGAGTGGCGGTCTGCAGTTGGGGATGGCGGGGGTCGTGACAGGGCCCCATCGTGAGGTGCTTGGATTAGGATTGGCAGCACATGCGTTGGAATCTTGGAAATATCCTGCCTTATGGATTCTTGAGGTGGTCTCTTTTGAAGATGAGTTCATTGCACTAGTACAGAGACTCTTGGCAGGGGGCTTGGAGGGCCTTTCTTGCTTCCCTGGCGCAGGATTATTGGACGAGGCAGCTGGTGCCCATCTGAATGGGGGGGGAGGGGGTGCAGGTTGTATGGCTGCCCTGGATTCGCAGGTCTTCCTAGGGCTCTGGGAGAGTGGCTGGCAAGGTGCAGAGTGGAGCTTCTTGGATTGTGGGCAATTGCTATTTCTGCATCCAGTGTGGTGTATCCAGCGACGATCGAGGGGCTTTATGCCCCTGACCTTCCCTGGCCTTGAGCATCCATTTCCCATGTGGGTGTACCGTCCACAAGCACAGCGCCAGCTCCAGGGAGCCCCAGCAGGGTCCCCTTCTCTCCGCCGAGGGAAATTCTGTAAACACAGCCCAGTCAGCACTTCAGGATGGTCAGGGGTGATGTCCCTGGCCTTGGGCGGCTATCTCCCATGTGGTTTGACCATGCCCAAGCCAAGCAGCGGGTCCAGAGAGCCCCGGCAGAGTCCCCAACCTTTCCCAGAGGGGAGAAGCTGGAACGCAACACAGCCAGAGCTCCAGCTTGGTAGGGGGTCATATCTCTGGCCTTGGGCGGCTGACTCATGTAGTTTCAACATCCCCAAGCCAAGTGGTGGTTCCCGGGAGGCCTGGGATATTCCCCGTCCTTTCCCAGGGGGAGAAGTTGTAACACAGGCCAGCCAGAATACCAGGATGGTTGGGGATCACGTACCTGGCCTTGGGCACCCGTCTCCCATGTGGGTTGACCATCTCCAAGTGTAGCGGCAGTCCCAGGGAGCCCCGGCAGGGTCCGCCTCCCTTCCCAGAGGTAAATTCTGTAATGCATCCCAGCTAGACCTCCAGGATGGTCAGGGGTGAGGTTCCTGGCCTTGGGCACCTGTCTTCCATGTGGGTCGACCATCCCCAAGCCCAGCCTGGACACTGCTGGGCTTGGGGACGGTCAAACCACATGGGAGACAGCCGACCAGCAGCGGTTCCAGCAAGCCTCGGCAGTATCCCCGTCCTTTCCCAGAGGGAGAAGCTGTAACGCAACCCAGCCAGAGCTCTAGGGTGGTATGGGGTCATGTCCCTGGCCTTGGGCCGGCTGACTCCCATGTGGGTTGAATGTCCCCAAGCCCAGCACGTGGTCCAGGGATCGTACAAAACCAAGTGCCAAAAAGGATGAGCTATCTCGTCCTTGGCAACAGGAACGTAATACCAAGGACGAGATAGCTCATCCTTGGCACTTAAGGGGTTAATGGACTGGAAGACCTCAGAGGTTTCTCTTCGCTGACTCCGATCAGGCCAGAAAAAAAGTGCAGGAGTTGAACCACATGATCAAGGCAGGACACGGCGTCTACTATTTAATTCACCTTTATTTCAGTTGTACATCAAAGGGAGATGAAACACATAATATTGAAATACTAAGAACAGGATTAATAATATCTTGCAATAATCTTTATAAAAAAAAGATTAGGGGGCGCTGTTTAGCAGCCAGCAAGATGACCGCTTAGCTTTAACCCTCCGTGGCCCGTTGGCTTCAAATCCGCCTCAATCAGCGGTTCTACAAACTTATTGCTGCTGAGACCCGGTGCACTCTGCTGCCCGCCGCCTCTACATCATCCTGTCCTTTTTTGGGGCGAAATCGGCGAATTGGGGCTGTTCTACTGCCGGCTGAGGCCTCCGGGCCGCGCTAAGCTTCTGCTGCCCATCCCCCCCGTCGCCCTCCGAGGGATCACTCTGCGGCGGTGGCCGGCTGTCTGGCTTCCCTATCTGCCGGCGTGGCGTGCGCCCGCCTGAGACACGGAGGTCCCCCCTCCCACCCTGGACTACACCGCTACATGCAGCTGAGAGGCGCTGCTCTCCGCGCCCCCGCTCTCCCCGTGGGGGTGCGCCTTGGATCGCGGCCTGTCAGCACGCCTTCTCCCGCCGGCCCGCTCCTGATCGTGGGCGGCGGTGACCCTGGACGGGCGAAACCGCTCTGAATATAGCGGGGGCCGCTGGAGTGGCCTCCCGCACAGATAACATTTCTTCATCTCTGCCGAGTCTGGTGGCCGTGCCGGAACCTCTTCGCCGTTTTGCTCCTGCAATCGACTGGGCCCCTGCTGCTGGATCTGCAGCTACAGGTGGGAGGCCTGCCGCCACCTGGATGTTCATCTGCGCTTCGCCCCTGCACTTCGCTCTGAGGTGTCCCGAGGTGAGGGGGTTGAGGGGGCAGGTCGGAGCGCACTTAGCCCATCTGCGTCTCCCTGATCCTCGGGCAGCGCTTGTCCCGTTCCACCGGGGATAGTGGCCCCCACGCATACCGGCCCCCCCGCGACCGCTCACCTGATATTGGCGCTACCCTGGGTGCTCCACTACTCTCCCCTGTCTAAGCACATACCTGCTAAGCCCTGGGTGCACCAGGCGCCCCCGACTATGCTGCTCTCCATTATTGGCTCCCTCTGCCTGGGCCTCCTGACTCGGAGCCGGGCGCCACAGGATACGGACCCTCCCAGGCCGTACTGCCGCTGGAACGCCTTGCTTCCCTCACAGAGAGGCCCCGCCGCCCTAAAGCACGCCTGATGAGTGCTCCTAGCTCCGGCCTCCTAAACAGTTGCCGACTCATCGCCGATTAAGGGCCTAGTCCCTCTACAAACCCCTTGGGCCCCATTGCTATCTTTCTACAACACATTCTCTGCTTACTCAAAGCACCCTCAAAAGATGTCTGGCAAAGCACGTGGGGCCAACAAGGCTGGGGCAATGGACAAGTTCGCCAAATCGCTTGCCAAGCAGGACCAGGCTGGGGCTGCCCTCCTTCAAGACGACCCGGATGCATCCTCATGTTCCCCTCAGCCGGACCTCACGACACTCATGGAGTCTATGGCCAAAAACTTTGCGTCATTTCATGAAAATTTAGATGACATTAACGCCAATGTAGCCTCACTACGTACCAAATTGGATCAGCATGGCACTAGGCTGGTGGAGGCCGAGACCAGAATCGGGGCCACTGAGGATGAGGTACACGCGCTCCAGGACACGGTCTCTGACTTGGTACGAGATATGAAGCAGGTCAAGGGGAAGTGCGATCATTTAGAGTCTAGATCCCGCAGGAATAATATCCGTATTGTGGGGGTTCCTGAGACAGCCCTCAAAGGCAAAATGGAACTTGCAGTCGTGACCCTTCTGAGAGACCTCCTGGGTGATCCCCAACTCTCCCCTTTCTTTACTATTGAGCGCGCCCATCGCTCACTGGCCCCAAGCCGGGCGACTTCCCCAGACCAATTATAGCCAAGGTTCTCAGCTTCAAAGATAGAGACCACATTCTACGGCTTGCCCGAGAAAAAGGGGAACTGAGACTTGAATCCCAGATTATCCGCATCTTTCCTGACTTCTCGGTCAGCGTTCAAATGGAGCGCAGACAATTTAATGGTGTGAAAAAAATGCTTAGAGAGGAAAGTTGAATATGCCGTGTTGTTCACTGCAAGGCTGAAGCTCACCCACCGTAATAAACTGTACTTTTTCACGGTCCCTGAGAAGGCTGTGAAATTTATTGAGGCCCATATGCCTGTCCCTGGCCCTGGAGGTGATCCTGTGGATGAGGGTTGAGCCGGGCTGCCATGCACCCGTTACTCGAATCATTGTGGTACTATTACCACGCCTGACATTTGCATTTTCTTGTAATTTCATGTGTTCTCTCCTTTGCGTATTCACCTATTGTCGTAACTTATTGTGAAGTTTTATGAAACACAACATGGGTCACAGCTGTACGGATTACGGTATATTGCACCTCTAATGTGATCCTCTACTCCTATAACCCCTACTTGCCGTACCCCGCCATGCTGTCTCCTCTAAAACTTAACTTAGTCACTGCTGTACTTAATTTGGTGTACTACACCGTTCAATTACTTTAATCGGGCTCACGGCAACAGCTTCCCCCGCTGCAGTTGCAATGCCGAGTTTGGCTTGTTTTGTTCAATGGTTGCTCCCCTGTTTGGTGTGGGGGCTGGTCCAGCCCCGTTGGGTTTGGCACAAAAGCCATCAGACCTTGGGTGGGTTTTCGGGCACTGCTGTGTTGGGGGAGGCAGTGAGGGAGGGGGGAGGTGTTGTTGGGGGATGTTTTAATTACAAAAATGGTGAGACAATGGTAGCTTTTGGTGTGACACTTCTGGTCACTGCACTGGTTCAACAAGATATGACACTACTCGGATCCCCCCTAAACTGTTACTGCATGGCCATTAGGCTAATGCCTTGGAACATCTTAGGGCTCAGCAACTACACAAAGGCACTCAGGGTCACGGCATACGCCCAGAGGCACGGGGTCAAAATACTTCTCTTACAAGAAACTCATGCTCTCGCACAATTGTCGTCCTCTCTAGCTCCGGCACGGGGCCCCAATAAATACTACACTGTGTTCTCCTCGCAATCCAGAGGGGTCCTCACCCTGATTCACAAATCCATGGAGTTCTCCCTTCGCACCAGCCATACAGATGCCCAGGGCAGATATGTGATCCTCCACTGTTTCCTTGCTAACACAGAATGCCTTCTGGTCAACACATATGCCACATGCATTGATGTACCCGATTTTTTCGACCACATCCTGGACATCCTCCTTGGTTATGTTGGGGTTCCCATCATCTGGGGGGGGGACATGAATCTCATTCTGGACTCCGACCTGGACAGATCCGGTGTTGCACCCAAAATATTGTCCGCTCGCCGTCTCCATGAACACATGCTCACTGCCGGTCTGGTGGACGCCTGGAGAGTACTCCACCCACTGTCAAAATAGTTTACATTTTATTTCTCCGTACATGACAGTCATTCCAGGATTGATCTTTTCCTTCTCTCCGCCGGGCTCATGGGCAAAACACTTACCACACAGATTCTGCCTCGCACACTCTCCGATCACGTTGGATATTACACTTTGCACCCGGCCCTCCACCAGCACTCTCACTGGCGGTTTAAGTCAGACGCACTGTACGATATAGTCTTTAAGGCTGACATCCTTGCAGACATCACCTCGTTTTCTGATAGTAACAAACGCCACGACACAACGGATGGGGTGAGATGGGAGGCCTTTAAGGTTTTCATCAGGGGCATGTGTATCTCCAGGGAGGCTGGGGTCCTGAAGGACATTAGAAACTCTCTGCGCCGCTCTGAGTCCAGACTTGGGGAGCTAGACCACCCCCTCTCCGCCCAAACTAGCACAGATCAGAGCTGAGCTGGATCAGTTCGAATCCTTCGCCCACAAAGAGATAAAATACCTTGCCCACCCCATTGCGGCCCGTAAATATGGCAATGGGGAGATGCCGGGCCATACCCTTGCCTGCCTCGCCTGTGCCAAGGGAGGTAGCGCTCGGATCGATAGTATCATCGACAATGACGGAGTGCGACGTTGGTCGGACCGGCCCATTCTTGAGACCTTTGCAGATTACTATGCAACCCTCTATGCCCAGCAACCAGAGCACAACCCGCAGGATCTGGACGACCTCCTAGACCGCATTCCAATGTCCCTTATATCTCTGGCCACCAAAGAACAATTAGATGCCCCCTTCACCCTTGACGAGATCACCGCTGCCATCTCTGCCCTCCCTAAGGGTAAAGCCCCTGGACCTGATGGCCTGACCGCTGAGTTCTACCAGGAGCACGTCGCCCTTCTTGCTCCACGCCTTCACGAGGTTTGGGAGGAGTCGATGCGTTTCACTGCCCTCCCCCGGTCCCTGCGTGAGGCCGTCATTACTGTACTCCCCAAGCCGGGTAAGCCTCTGGATGAATGTGGCTCTTATAGACCTCTATGCCTCATCAACACCGATACCAAGATCTTCGCTAAAATCATAGCAAATAGGTTCCTCCTCATCATGAAATATCTGATTCACCCAGACCAGAGCGGCTTCGTCCCTGCCCGTTCCACTGCCTTAAACATTCGGCGATTATTTAACGTCATCTCTAGAATTGACCCCCAAGCCGACGCTGTGGCCGTTACGCTGGACGCCCAAAAAGCGTTTGACATGGTCTCGTGGCAATACCTATGGGCGGTGCTGGAGAAGATGGGGATAGGTCCATACATGATGTCCTGCATTAGACTACTATACACCAACCCTGTAGCCAGAGTCCTGGTTAACTCTCACCTGTCAGCTCCCTTCTCCCTGCACAGGGGGACACGACAGGGGTACCCGTTTTCTCCCTTGTTATTTGCGTTGGCCATCGAGCCCATGGCTGACAGTGTACGAAACAACCACGTGCGCAAAGGGATTCGCCTGCGTGATACTCCCGAGATATCACTGTACGCCGACGATGTGTTTCTATATATTAGGGACCCCTCAGTCCACCCCGACCCGATCATGCGTGAAATTATCAAAATTGGCACATTCTCGGGCTTCACCATAAATTACTCTAAATCAGAAATCTTTCCCCTTACTCCTACAACCTCCCAACCTACATGCGAATTCCCTCTCAAATGGGCACCTGAGGGCATCAAATACTTAGGGGTCCAGGTATCCCTCTCTAACTCCTCCTTATTGTCCGATAACTATGGGGCGGCCGCACAATATACTAACACCAAGATGGAGAGATGGCGAAACCTCCCCCTCTCACCATCAGGGAGACTGTCCCTAATAAAAATGATAATCGTTCCAAAACTCCTGTACATATTTGCTAACGTTCCACTCTGGCCCAGAAAACAGTACTTTGCGGACTTGCACGCGGGGTGCGACCGTTTTCTTTGGCATTCGGGGGCTGTGCACAGAAAGTGGCAGCATATGACCCTGCCTTACGAGAGAGGTGGCTTCTGTGCACCTGATCTCACCCAGTACTGGATAGCCGCTAGGCCCAGCATTCTACATACTGGTACCATCATCAGGAACCCCCCCCACATGTTAAACTTGAAATCCTGGCGACCGAGGAGGTAAATGTCATGTCCTTGATCCTTTTTCACTCGTATCGATCGCAGGCCCCTGCTGATCCAGTGGCCTCCACCATAAGGGCATGGCGGCAGATTCTGTCGCCTGGTTCTGGCTCCCCTCTGTATTACAAATGGCTTCCCCTCTGGGCTTTCCCTGGCCTCACCCCCACACAGGATAAACTCCTCATGCGTCACTGGTCTGACCTGCGATATAGATCATTCTCCGACCTGTTCCCCGATGGGAAAGTCATCACCCCAGACGCGTGGAGGCCAGGGCACTCCAGCTCCTCACTGGAGCTGCTGCAATACTTCCGACTTAGGGCGGCAGTCCAGGACATGTGGCCGTCATATCCGGATGAACCCCCTGAGTCCCCCTGAGTCCCCACGAGGTCTGCTACATTGCCAATTCCGCTGGTGGTAGAGGTCTTGTATCTTCTTTGTATAAAATGTTGATGGCGCGTGCTGTTGAACCCCCCCCCACACGGCTCGGGATGCCTGGAGCCGTGACCTGGGATTAGACATCACGGATGATATGTGGACCAAAACGTGCATGCATACTCGCAAGGTTTCTCTTAACTCCAGAGTTAGGTGTATTCAATATAAGCTACTCAATCGCCTGTACTACACCCCCTATGCGATTGGGAAATTTGCCCGAGATCAGTCCCACCCCTGTCAGAGATGTAAATCTAACAAAGCGGATCTCGCACACATGTTTTGGTCCTGCAGGGCGCTGGCCCCGTTCTGGAATACGGTGCTGGATACCCTCTCCGAAATAGTAGGGTTCTGTGTGGATCCTGAACCTTTGGCTCTTCTGTTTGGGCTCTGGGAGAGGGCTGAGGCGAAACGGGTGGCTAAATTTTAGAATGTGGCAGCGATTGTGGCTAGGAAATGCATTCTGCAATGTTGGAAGCGCAGATCCCCCCCCCCTTCCCTAGAAATGTGGCTAAACGCCCTCACCTGGACGCAATCCTGTGAAGATTACATTAACATGTTGCCTAGTAATGCTCGCCCCAAAAACATATGGACAGAGTTTTGCAGTTACTTGAACTGCAAGGTGGACCTGGAGCTACTGTCATCCTCTCCTCCTGAGCGGCGGATCACTCTACACGATAAATGCTTCTATTGTAATCAACCGCTGTCAAGATTGCATGTGACCTTCTGTGAAACCTGTGCTGTATCATTCACGCTTCAACATGAAATGTATGTCATTGTTGTAACCTGTACTCTACCAACTGCTACTTCTCGCCAATAAAGAAAAGTTAAAAAAAAAAAAAAAAAAGATTACAAATGGATGCCAATTCATAAGCAAGTCATCAATTTTCCCCCGGTCCTTTTCAATTCATTGCTATAGACATAAAGAGACTTTATAACCTTTGCATCATGAAAACGTGGCAGACAGTTCTTTTAACAGTTTTTAACAAAGCTCTCCCTTTTTTAAAAAGCCATAAATATAAACTTCGAAACTGCATTAAATGCAATGGACTGGCATAATTTCCTTAAAATAAGACCCTCTCTTCTGGTATTCATCACCTGTAAGATTGTGGCCTCAGCCATTTAGAACTCTTTATAGAGTGGGCACAGCAACATAAAATGCAAATCATCTTCAACTGTGGTGGGACATGCTGGGAAATATGCAGCCAGCTCCTTCCCCCAGTGTCTCAAACTTCATTAATGGGAGAGTACCAAGTGGAATTTAAGGGACAGAGCTTTCTTTTTCCTTCCCACTGGGTAGTGGAGATAGGGTTCTATAGCCATGTCACATTTATACACCATATAACTAGCAGATAATTTACCCGCATAACACATGTCCAGTCTTGTCCCTGCAACCCAGTCATAAAATCTAGTCCTTTAGCAGGATCTTTGATTGACCATTTATGCTCTGTGGGTCAAGCCATAATGAGTTGAGATCAAGGACCAAGAGAAGATGTTTGACATGCTTCAGCCACGGTATGAGTTTAACACCTTCCGTTTTTAAAACTTCCACAAGTCCTTCTCTGTAGGAACCCAGCTCTGCTGTGGACCATATCTTTATCAAATACAAGAGAGGTTTCTATATCACCGCCTACTTTATTTCTACATGCCCCAATTCTAGGGCCACTGGGGCCGATGGAGCACAGACCGGGAGGCGTAAAAGACGTTTCAAAAATTTCTTTTCCATTTTCTGTAACGACTGTCGAGATGCCCCCATATTTCTTCACCACAAACTATGGCTGGGACTTACTCGGTCCTGTATACAACCCTTGCTGAGGACACTGATCTGCCTCTGAGGCGTGGTGAACTGGTGGTTACTGCATCAGTCGGTCTAGCCGCTGTTAAATTGCTCTTTTCCAGCTATTTGGTCCATTTCAGATAACTCACAAATGATATCCCCAAATACTTGAAACTCTCTACAGAAGATAGCAGCGAGTTATTCAAGTAGAACTTTAGCTCTGGTTTAATCGGGCCGACCAAGAGACAGCACACCATAGTTTGTTTTAGTTGGATCTATAATCCATTTATTCATGCAAAGCTGCCCAAGGATGTGAGTACTTGTTGTAGGCCCTTGGGGCTTTTAGCCAAGCACACAGCATCATCAGCAAAGGGCAAGAGGCTCCATTTGGCAGAACCCAACCTTGGTGTATCCAATGATAGTGTTTGAATGTCAGCTGCAAAGCTGTTGATGTACTATCCCCCACATAACATGTGTGGGGGATTGCACGCATTTGGTTATGTCCAGTCACTCTGCCAGGGACAGGAATTAGTTCCTGTTTTTTTTGGTTGCTTGAGTCACAGTGAGGTAGAAATCTCTACGGAAGATGGTTGGTTACATGAGAGACTGAAGCAGTAGAAGAACAAATTACTTACCCCTGGTAATGTTCTTTCTATTTGATGTTCCTCCCACCGATTCCTCATCTTTGATATACCTAAATCCTGCTTTCAGTCTCAGAAGTTCTTCGACAGCAGACAACACAGCGTGGCACTGAGTCAATGTCCCTCGACTGCTTCCATCCTGTGCTTGGACGTGACGTTGATGTCATAAATGGCACACTCTGTGCCAGTTGCCTAAATTCTAGATGTTCTCCCTTTACGCACAGCCAAATTGAGGATTACAAAACCTCACAGGCATTGAAAAAGCGTGTTAAAAAAATGCACCCACAGTCAGAGGGTTAGGTTGGGTGGGCGATGAGGAATCTGTGGGAGCAACATCCAGTAGAAATTAAAGTTACTCAGATGACCACTGAGGCCATTGGCACGAAGGTCCTTTCTACAGGAAATAACCTGGACAACCGCTAGGGGTGGCCTTTAACCACTGGGTTGGCTGCTGAAAAAACATGCACCCTCTCCTAAAAAAGCCATCCGCTGACCCCTTCTGCCCCGCCAACTATCACTCTATCTCCACCACCCCCTTCCTGGGAAAACTCTTGAAGAAAATTGTAATCTCCCAATGGACCCACCACACAACTTGTTGGCTGTCTCCATGACCACCAATCTGGCTTTAAAACATTCAGAGGCACGGAAACTGCTCTCCTGAACACCCATGAAGATAGGATCTCTAACCTTGATTCCAACTCTCCTGCCGTTCGTATTCTCCTTGATCTTCCCACTGCGTTTGACGCAGTCAATCACTCCATCCTCATAAGAAGGCTCTGTGACACCCTTGGCATCACGGACCGGGCATTGGACTGGCTGACCACCTTTTCCAATTGTCCTTCCCAGGTGTAGCTGGGTCCTTTGCCTCCTCTCCACCTCTCTATCTGCGGTGTTCCTCAGGGCTTTACCCATCACCATGTCTCTTCAACATCTACCTTGCCCCTCTTGGCCACTTGATCTCCGCCTTCACTCTTCATTTCCAGTGTTCTGCTAATGACACAGCTCTCCTTCAAGCTTCCCTTCACCTCCTTCCCCTCTCTCTCTCTCTCTCTCTCTCTCTCTCTCTCTCTCTCTCTCTGTCCCTCATTCTCAACTATCTGATTGCTATTCAGGCTAGTACACTGCTAACAATCTCTGTCTTAATGCCAGTAAAACACAGATCCTTCTCATAGGGACCCCTGCCCTCTCCTCCTCCCCCACTCTCTGGCCACCCCTCCTTGGGGCCATCTAGAATCGGTCCTTCCTGAGTAACTTGTTGAAGTGTCTCTGGTCCAAGATTGGCCGCAGTTCATCTTTCTTGGAAACCAGAAAACAGGTGGAGTACCAACCTTGGTATTGTTCGGTTACAGGTACCCTTTTCCACAGTACCTTTCTCCAACAGGGAATGAATCTCCTGTAGAAGGAGCAGATCTGGTTCCCGAAGAGATTGCTTGCTCGGGAGAGACTCTGGAGGTCTTTAAAGAAATGGAAGACAGTACCCTTCAGCCACTGTCTCAGGTGCCCATGCATCTGAAGCAATGCAATGCCATTGAATCCATGCGATTTTCCCACGACGGAAATCACTGCATACAAAATGTCTGCATGGGAAACTTAAGCACTACAAAATTGTTCGTACATTTCCCATGCGGACATCCATTAAAAAACAAACACATACATACAAACACACACCCGGGTGTCCCCTGTAGCCCCCACTCACCATACTGTGAACTTTTGGAGTTCAACTTTTGGAGTTCAAACCTTTGGTGGTATGCATTTTCTGACTTTTTGAAGGGTCGTAATGAAGTTGTCGCCTGCCCCACCAAAATATCTAGAGTTGGGTGCCTGGAGAGGAAGTTAGGGTCAGTCGATGAAGGTCTGTACTTCCTCAACAATTCCTTATTAACAGCAGGACAGGTGTCAGGCTTTTGCCAATTTTCCAAGATAGGGGTTTTTCAGAGCTGAGTGAAAAGGCAGCAGAGGCTCTGTGACGAATCCCGGGAAATCGTCCCTTCTTCCCCCCCCCCTCCTCCGCTTAGGGGGAGCCCACCTCCGAGACTAGGGAGGTGAGCAAACTCCACAACACCCACTCTAGGGGTCCAGCCAAGTGGGACCTCACCGGGAGCGACCCCCCAACCCTCCCCCCTTTAGGGACAAGTGAAAGAGAATTGGGATTTAAATGCTCATACTCGTCCCAGTGGCGATAAAACATTGATATTGAATTAAGTGAAAGAGAATCGTTATTGGAACGTTCTTACTCATCTTAGTCCACATAAAGCATTGGTTTTGAATGAAGTGATTGAGAATCATTACTGGAGTACTCAAACTCGCCTCAGTCTAGAAGAAAATCTTGATACCATACAAAATAAAAGGAGGAATTAAACCAAAGGCCAGAATGTTCATTGATTAAACCAGACCAAAAAGGGAAATAAGAGATTTCATAAGAGGAAAAACTTGGAACAGAAGCTGGATATAGAGGAAATGAGCCAACGTCAGAGAAACTAAGGATCAGAAACCCAAAGGGGAGAGCCTTAATTATTTGATTAAGTTACCTTGGGAAAACAGAAGGCTAAATATGAGAGACAAAGGAAAGAGCAAGAGAGAAACAGAGAATAGTTACATCAGAGAGAAGAACCTGAAGTTGAACAACCCTGCAACAGAATTATATAAACTGATAAACAATTACCACAAACTACTTAAGGATCATCTATTAAACTGAACTGTGGGGAAATTCCAGTATTCAGGAGAAGGGAGGCATTCTCCTGGTTTTGGTTGTTATGATGGTGGCAGGGGTAGGCGGGGTTAGTTTAAACGTTGTATTGTGGACCCTCTCTAATGACTGATAAGCACATTAGTTTTGTTAGGTAGAGATACCCCATAGCATAGGTAACAATGGGCATTTATTCTTAAATATAAATATCAATAAGATGGAAAATCAGAGTCTGCGTCCTTCTGACTCGCCACAGCTCCTTTGGGGGATCTCTAGCAAGGATGTCTGTAAGGTCGTCCTGGATTATATCCTTTACAGGATGTCCCCAACCCAAAAATAGTGTGACCTTATTCATAAGGGATCTGTATGCTGCATTTGGATGAGCAGTTATATCAGGTGTGTCAAATTCCACCTCAGAAGAGTTATTCAGGCCCCTGGCTTCTTTAAGCAAGTAGCTAAGTCCTCTAGACTGGATTGGTCAGTGATAAATACATTAGGAACATTAGGTGTGCCACAACGTTCATACCCGAAGGGCAAAAACGTCATCCTCCTCTGCCTCGAAGATAAATCCAAAGGATTTGAAAAACTCCTTTGAATGCGACTTAAAACTTGAATCTGAGGTAGATGTCTAAGAAGTTTGACGTCCAACCCTTCGACAAAGAAGTGACTGATGCCATTGGCTTCGATGAGGTCGCTATGGTCAACACGGTTAACGCTACTCGAGACACCATCCTTGAGGCCTTCCAACTCTGCTTTGGAGATTGTGGGTCAAAGCCTTTAATGATTCCTTGACGGTCATGGCAGACGTGGTGGGACCAGTAGCTTTCACCAGCTCTTTTGAGGGACCAGGAGGGGCTGCCTTTGAAAATACATACTTTCTTTGACAGTACTTTTCCCATTACACTGCCGAAGCAGTCATATCTGGAAAAAGTACTTCTCTTTTGTCGGGTGAGGAGTCGGAAGACGAAGAATGAAGGCGTAGTTTCATCGTTTTTTTTTCAGTGAAGACAAAGTATTACGAGAATGGCTCCTAGATCTCAACCGCTTGGAATGTTTGGAGCATTTTCAGGCCTTTCTGAAGATTTGTCGCCTGTAGAACTCCTGACTTCAGAGGATTTTGTCTTGGAAAAAATGGAGGATGGACACTTAGAATCCGACCGACTTAGGGTGAGTTTCGACATTCTCTCTTTGAAGGCCTTACTAGTCATCGACTGGCAGGAGCTTCACTCAATGACTTCATGGTTCTTGCTGAGGTACCACATTCTGGGAGGATCTGTGATCAGCATCATCAATTCATAGACTGCACATCATTTTCAAAGAATTACGTAGCTATTCGGCAAGTTAGAGGTGAGTCAAACCGTTCCAAGAGCGTGCTGTGCATGTGGAAAAGAACGAGGCAATGAACGCAGTGCCTGCTATTTATACCATCAACGTCACGTCAGAGCACAGGGATTGACGCAGACTAGATGCACGCTGCGCCCTCTGCTGTAAAAAAAAGTATTCTGATATTGCAAGCAGGATCTCAGTACATCAAAGATGAGGAATCCATGGGAGGACACAATCCATTAGAAAGTAAATCTAATCTCATCTGGGATGGTGCCAGACCAGTGACTTGCTATGTAGAAAAGGTGAAAAGCGGCAGAATCTTTGTGCGATAGAGGAAATTGACAAGTTAGTTTCCATTGACTCTAATAGTGATAGACTGTGCAGTACAAGGCCAGTCAATTTTGTGGATAGCTGTCACTCCCCAGACCACTCAGCTTGTTTGATGAAATAGATAGGTCGGACAAGAACACGGGAGGATGGTGTGAGCCAGGTTTTGGCAATTAAGAGAGCAGAGAGCTTTTGGTGGTGATCAGGTCTGAAATGTCTGTTGCATGTACGACCGAGTAGGCATTAATCTGCATTTAAGATATGTATAGCGCGAGTGGAAAGGCCAAGCATTAACAAAAGGGATTTGGAGACGGTTGGCGGAGTAATATGTGCGGTCCGGGTGAGTAGGTTTGCCAGGCTGTCCTTGAAGGGTGTGGGAAAGAGAAGGGTTTTGGAAAGTAGAATTGAGATTCAGTCTTTATTTTTGACTGCACAGATCTGGCAGGGCCGGTTGGTATCCAGGTCTATGTATGTCCTTCGCTGAGGACATCCTGCAATAAGAACGCATAGGGGAGACTGCTTAAAAGAAACCAAACCTGAGCATTGAAAGGCAGGCAGGCAGAGCAAGGTCACATGACCTGATCTCCCCATCTCGGCTGCTGGAGGCTGGATTAGTTTGCGGTGCAGGTGACCAATAAGTTAAGCCTGGGGTGGACATGGCCATCAGTATGCTATATACCCAAAAAGTCAGACATAAGAACAGATGGATTTGCACTCCAGCTGCAAACCCTAAGTCTCAGACAAACTCTAAAAACATATATGTCAGTACTTCCCTTTTTGAGATGAGGGAAGCTAAGTGTTTAAACAAATAGGAAACAGGCCAAGAGGGCCAACGGCCAGCAATAAAATAAAGACATACAACACTGTGCATAGTGAGAGATGCCCGAATTTACCCAACAAAACCAGAAAGAAACAACTTCAATTTGCCACAGTAGAGACATTTCATTATTATCTTTCATACGAACTGTATAAAGGGGCGTCTAAGTTTCACTATTTGTACATTATGCAATTTACATGTCCTGAAAACTCAAACAAATCATACTGTGGTCATTTTTCTTGACCTGTAAATTGCATACAAGTAAGAAATGTAAAAGTCTTACGACTACTGTATATATTGAAAACTCACATCAAAGTCAGGGCTAATTTTGGTGTTCATTTTCAGGAGATGTAATTAATGTTTACCTTTCATATAAACTGTGCAAATAGGCATAGGAGTTCAAGTCAAATCTGCCTCTCATTCATGTAAATCTGTCACTGGCAGTGACTGACTACCCACCAGGGAACAGGGGCTGCCATTCCGGTAAGGAACTCCCTACAACTGAGAAATTGTCAGCCTATATGGAAATACCAGAACTGGATATGACTGCCAGCAGAGGAACTCTAAAAAATGTAGAAAAAGGCCTTTGAACAGTTGGCTCAAGGCAAGGCTGGCCTCTCAATGGGACCGGCAGTTAAACACACCCCTTTTGTATATTAATGAAAACACACCAATTCACTGCACTGATCAGATTCTTGCGATTTCATAAGGTTTTAATAAAGTGATTGAGTTAGTGTCAAATTCATATAGCCTTTTTAACAAAAGAATTACATCTGACAAAAGTACCCTAGCGGAACGGACATGTGTTTCTACCAGTCTTGGTCTTTTTCAAGGCTGAATTGGCAAATGGGTGATAAGAGTATTGGTGTTAAGTAACTAAATTCAAGTCTGAACCAAATTAGGCTATTTAACATACAAGGTATCATATCCTGTTTAGACTAGCAAAAAGTACCTGTTCTCCGAACGGGTTCTGTGGACAGACCGAAACACTCATCAATTGTTGAAAATCAATTATCCTGTAGGTTGCTGTTCTGATTCGCTTATCGCTTGATGTGCTTTGCAATCTAAGAATGCGGGTGTGTGGCCCAGAGCAGACTTTGGGGGAGGTGAGTTGGTCTGCTGCTGCATACAGGGACCTACAGTGCGCTCTCCTCACCAGTTGCCTAACCCTAGCATGGTGCAGTTTGTTGCAGTGCAAATTTCCCAGAAACCGTACATTCTACGGTTGAGGACTGCTCCTTTTAGGACGACATTGTTTCGCCGATTTTAGGCAACAGTCTCATGTGTGAAGGTGGTGAAATCTGGGGAAAGGGGTAGAGTGTCCAAAAGTCATGTAGCCAGTAATGTCCAGAGGGTCCCAACAGGTAACTTTGCAGAATTTGGTGCAGATTGGTGAAATGGTGTGGAATTGTACAAGGAACAACGGTTCAGCAAGCCACAAACCCTGAAACAAATTTGAACTTTTGCTGAAATCTGGGTAACTGGATGGGGTGTCCAAAGGTCATTTAGCCAGTATTGTCCAGAGGGTCCTGTGTTAACCTGCATGTTGTATGCTGGGTGCTGTTTATGGAATGCCTGTTGGAATGTGGAGTGTGGGTGTGTGACAGTTCAGAGAGTGGCAGTTATGGGACTTCAGCATGGGACTAGGGCTGGTAAGATGTATACCCCCTTTGTCCCTGCCTATGTCTTAACCTGCAACTGAAGATTAAAGTGCAGACATTCCTTTTGTACTTACCACCTCCGCCTGGTCTCTGGAGTCTGTGTCCCTATCCTGAATACTTAATTGTGGTGGTGAAGAAGTTGAAATGAAGACCCTGACTGAAATGCGAAGCCATGTTAAGAGGAGGGTCATTGTGGTGAGGGAGAGGAGCATCCAGGGAGCTGGATAGAGTAATTGAGACACCCTGAGGGAGTTTGCCTGTCCTGGAGTGAGCCTGGTCCTGCTTCCAAGCATGGGAATGCAGTTCTTTTGTTTTGGCTACGATGTGAAGGGGAGGAGTACAGCACCGTGAAGTATGCTCTGAAGTGCTCAGGAAAGGGGGCCAGGAGCCAGGCGAAGGCTCCAGGTCAGTGAGATGCTGTTCTCTGTGTTGGATGCTATGTGGAGCGCAGTGCCGTTAAACGAGGCGCCCACGAGGCAGATGGCTACACCATGAAGCCAGCAGCCCAGAGAGCAGAGGGCTACTTGAGCAGAGGAGGAGGCAACCACCCATGGCACCTCACCAGAAGGCCTGCGGTTCAATGAGGGAACAAAGGAGCACAGGCCAGGCACAGGTGCCCAACGGCAGAGAGTTGGAGAGTAGGGATCTCTCTGGTGCTGCTGGGGAATGTTGGTGAACATGAACAGAGCAGCAGCGGTTGGGAGCAGAGAGCTCCCCACGGTCTGGCAGTCAAGTCGGTAATGGTGATGTCAGCCAGCTGCTTGGGGGAGCTGGCGAACTCTTCTGTGCCATGGCTACGTGTTCTGCGGAGGATGGCTTGTGGAAGATGGAAGAAAGGACCCTACAACGCTTCCTACGTCATGACATACAGCTTTGTTATTGGGTTTGAAGTCCAGAGTTTAGGCTGCGCAGGATGTGGTCTGTCAGTTGAACTCCAAGCGCTGCCGTGGAAGCTACGCAGCTTTATACAATCGTGTGCAAGCATGCACCTAGACGTTTCATTGCTCTTTTGGACAAAGGTATTTTTGAGGAAGTGAATGGGGAACGCCGTAGGATCTGGAAAAGCAGCACTTGCATGTCTTGGGTGCAATGGTGCCTAGAGGTGTTTTTCATTTTATGTTCCTACTACTACTGCGTTGGCTCGTGGGAGTGGTGTCTTTCTTTATGCCATTCACTGCTAGCATTGTGACATAAGGGTTGAACGATCAAGCAGCACAGCCCCTCCTTTGCAGAGTTAAATGTCAGGGGCTGCTGGTTGCTTGAGTTTGCAGCGGGGAAGAGAAACACTTTCAGCCCATTTATTGAAGAAGGGGTTTTAAGTTTACTTATGCCGTGCCGGAGGGTTAATTGCAACTATGTGTGTTGGGAGATTTTCAAAGATGTCATTACAGATAAACACGGCATGTCGTTTTAAGGCGCATGAATAATGAAGATAGGGTGTTATAGTTTAAGCATATTTAAGTTGTTTGAATAGTAGGTGTCGGGCATGGACATTTGCTGATTATGTATTTTACAGTGTTCACTTATGCAAGGTGAAGATTTATTTTAGAATTATGCATTTCAGGTTGTGCATTTTGCTTTTACCATATATAGGGGATTTTGAAATGCAGAAATAAGAAACTTGCAGTTATGGGAAGAGCATGTAAATGCTGTATGTGTGTTCGAGCTCAGTGTGTAGTTTTAAGACCTCACGAGAGTTATGTGGTAGAAGGTTGTACACAATGTGGGATGGAGGTGTGTGCAGGTGCATATGGCACTTGTTGGGAAGAAGAAAACTTACAGCATGACAATGTGTATTCATTTCTCAGTGATATTATGCTGTACATATTTTAACATGCATTTTAACACCTTTTCACATTGTTTAGGAAAAGTTATATGAAGGAATTTTAGAGTAGTCCCTGATCACCACTACTTTAAAGGAAGTTTCATTGTCACATATTTTTATGGTATGGACTGGTTGTATAGAAGAACAGAGTTTCAGGTGTTGGTAGTGTATGTAGGGATCCCTTGACGTGGTTGCAGTGTAGAGATGTATGTTGTGGAGCTTCTGGATGTGTGGAGTGAAGTGTAATTGTGTAAAAGTAGTTGGTTTACTATATGGTTTGGGAGTTATGGACAGCAGTTAAGAGTAGGTGCTTGTAGGTTGCTGCCGTAGTTAACAAGACTTGGTCAGTGGCCTAGCAAACCACTGATCAGGTTGAGGTGGTATTGCAGTAGTTGTTGTTACTGACACCAGGTAGAGTAGGAGTTTATTATTTTGTTGGGAGTAACTGGCACCAGGTAATGAGTTGGTGCGAGTTTTGTGGATGTTTACACATTTTTGGGCAGGAGTTTTGACTCAGGAGCCCTTAAGTGTCGGTGTAGGCGTTAGATGTTCAAGTACGGTGGTGCAGGTGTAGTGTTTAGTAGTAGCGACCAAGGAGCAGTGTCCATGAGGTTTCTACCATGCGAGTTGTCTTGTGAGATGGAGATTGTGGCAGACATGGGTAGAGTAGGTTAGCCAGCTAGCTGTTGCATTGAAGTTTATTCTTTACCTGTTGCATTTCCTGAACATAAGATTGACTACCTTGTGTTCAGGTGATTATGTGGATTATGAGCACAAGATTGGTCACCTGTGTTTGCGTCGTCTCCAACGTTGCTGCTCCCTTTTTGCAGCATTTGTGTGTGTGTGTACTTTGAGTTGTGAGTTGCTTTGCTATCTTTTTCTCTCTTTTATCTGTCCTTGGGGGGTGTGTATGTGGTGCTGGACGTGTTCTTGTGGTGATGAGTAAGGTTGATGAGTGGTTCCCAGGATGTTTAATAGTGTTTTCTCGGGATGTTTAGTAGTTCAGTGGTATTATAGGATCTTGGTTTGTTGTGTTGTTGCTCGCTGTGCAGCTGGGTTGTGCTCAGGGGTGGCGGACCTGGCGTGGCAGGACCGGTCAAAAGGAGGTATAATGTGTATGGATGGTTGCAAGTGTAGGCTGGTGTGTTGCCTTGTGCAGCTGTTTTACCCTTGTGTGGGTAGTTGTGCTTGCCATTGGCAGGCCCAGGGTCCTAGCGTGGTAGGCAGGAGCATATGCGAGTGTAGTTATTTTGAGTGTATGTCATCCTGTTGTGCTTTGTCTTTGTTTGATCCCGAGTGGTTGGTTTGAAGGTGTGTTGGGTCGGTTCTGGTTTCTCTTTGGGAAGGTGGTGTGTGGCATCCTGCATGTTGCCTGCTGGGTGCTGCTTATGGAATGCCTGATGGAGTTTGGGTGTGTGAGGGTTCCGAGAGTGACCGTTAGGGGACTTCAGCATGGGTCTAGAGCTGTTCAGATGCATAGCCCCTGTGTTCCTGCCTATGTCTTAACCTGTAACTGAAGATTAAAGTGCAGACTTTCCTTTTGTACTTACCGCCTCTGCCTGGTCTCTGGAGTCTGTGTCCCTATGCTGAATACTTCAGGTCCAAACAGGTAACTATGCAAAATGTGGTACAGATTGGTGGAACGGTGTGGAATTGTATAAGGAACAACGCTTCGCCAAGCCACAAACATTTCCACTTTTATAAGTATCGATAAATAGGGGTAAGGGTAGAAATCATGTTCACCATTACATGGAGGATACATTAAAACCAGTAAGAAATCATATCACATACCGGCAACTCCATGATATAGAAATCCCAAGGGAGAAAAGCAAAGAATATTTTCAAAATTAATATAATAATTGACTAACAGTAATGTTTTCACATTTCTCAGATATCAAATGTTTGTATTAATAAGTGGTCCACACATGCATTCCAAGTGTGTGTTGTATCAAGATTAATTCCACAAAATTGGGTGTGTTACATCTGATGTTAGTCTATATAATTATATCATATTCGCCTTCTTATCCTTATAAGGCAAAGTTACCATTGTTATCGATGTTGCTACCCAAGTTAGCAGCCAGTATCCAATAGGGAACTTATTTTGCTGTGAGTGGTATTTTCCAATAGTTGGTTTAGCATTGTTAGTATAAACTCAACCTGTAGGGAAAATTCAGAGAATTGTTTTAATACATTCACTAATTCCAAAAATTAACTACGTAAGTGTTGCGAGACTATTAAGACAGGTTCTTACACCTTTGGGTTTCAAGATAGTGAGCAACAGTAGGTGAGATTCCATTAACACCAGTTTGCTAGCTGGCTTCTTAATGGTTTGGGTCAATTGAAGTAAATATCAGTGACCAGTCTTGAGTTCATAGTCATTTTGAAAGATTACGAGTATAGTCCCAACTAATCTTACCTGTGCAGTCGGAATGCAGCCGCCATTTTGTTTTATTATTATATTTTCAGGGTCAGTGATGTCACACGTTTTACAGCACGTGACGTCACATACGCTTGTCAACGTATCCAAATATGCGCGTTTTAAGTGTTTCCATGCTTAGATTTTTGTGATTGCATTTGGAATAGCAATCTAATTGGAACCGACACATTAGGGATGCCTATATGTACCTCCCCAAGTCAACATTTGGCACACTATTCCAATGTGCGTTAGTCTCATCCTAGTCAATGTGCGCCTAATAAAGTTTCACTTTCCTTACTGTACATCATGTGCATTAAATGTTTAAACCTGCTAATGAGTATACAACACTATCCAAATTCTGTGTGCCCATATTACATATTAACCCAGTGGGGTAGAATTATCCTGCATTATGTGCTTACAGAACCCTCAAGTCCATTAATTTTGTATATAGCGGAACACAAATATCCTTCAATAGTATCAACACATCTCTGAATTAGAGCTTGACATAACCAATGGTTGGTAACAGTTTTTATCTTCTCATTTGTTGTTTAGCATTAGAGGCGGAATATATTATGGGACCTACTTGAATCACACGATTTCCACATTTCAGTCAAGTTGTGCCTTCATCTACAACGCTTTACTTGATTTTCTTGGTCTGTCTCCACAGTTGAGAGGATAAATGTATGAGTCAACACTACTCATGAGACATTAACTAAGGAAAATAACCAGTGTATGAGTGCTATACAAGAATAATAGAATAGTGTCTTATCGTTTTTTCATCTGTGTACTGTCCACATTATATATTAGAGATGTTTATCCTGAAGATTACAGAAACACATGCATATTGTGCTCTTTGAGTCCACTATATAAGCTTCGTAATCTTCAAATCAACCGTTACCCCATTTGGCGTAGCATTAAGCCTGCGGTCTCCTCCGCTCTTGCCGCAGGTTGCCTGTTGTAATCCAATAGATCTGATATCTGTCATCCAACTGGTGACTTTCCTGCCAATGGTGTGCAAGTGGTAGTCTCTGGTCCTGACTCAAGTAACAAGGAGGACATTGATTTAGTACAAAAATGGGAAGAAAATATGAACGAGAGCTCACGAACTATGATGGAGCTATTAGTAGAACATGCAGAACATGAGCACAGAAGAACCCTAAAGCAAATAGAACTAATCAAATAGTAAATAGCAAACATGAACTCACTAGAGACAGTTAAGACTAAGAATTTCAATACAATGTATGGTATTCTGAAAGATTACCAGGACGAGGTGAAACTAAGACAATCGCGTATGTTTTTCAGGGACGACTGAGATTTCAAGGAGGATAAGATTTATACATTTAAGCCGAAATATGACAAGAACCGGAAAACACAATCTAGAGATAGTACACCAGCTTCTTCTCCAGTATGCTCAGAAACAGATTTGGAATCGGATACTCTGCAACACACGCAAGAACCAGCAACCACTAGTGAGACTAGGCTACAGGAAGCCACCACTTTAAAGACCAAAAATTGTTTAGACCATATCATGCGATTTAAAAGTACTTGCACTTTCAAGAGCCCTTAGAGCAAGATTCACCAATACGGGTCATGAGATTAGAGGGAAGGGAACAGGAGACTCAGAAGAAGAAAGACGCAATCCTAACACTAAGCCAGGGAAGAATTTAGTTATTAATGTACCCAACAAAATCTTTCCATATACAGAAATCTCAGTCCTTAGATCTATTCAAGTTTACGAGAAAACTCAAACTTAGAAAATTCTTTTGACAAAGTGAATACTTCTAATCCTCCAGATGACCTAATGCCTAAAAGTCAACAATAGTAGATATGGAAAATACATATCTATTGTTATCTTTGGAACAGGATACCGATATCAGTTAAAAGACAACTGTATCAAGAACTACATGTTTACCTGAGAAATGTACACATACAATAACTTGCACTCAAATCTAAATTCACTCTGCAACTTACAACAAACAATGTTATTGATACCTTTCAAAAGGCAGTGACAACAGATATATATATATATATATATATATATATATATCTCTGGATCCGGGTAAACCCACAGTGAGGAACACAAGACCGAATTTACCAAGAAATGAAAAACTAGCATTAGCTATCCTAACTAAAGATACAAGTGTGGTAATTAAAGAGGCTTACAAAGGCAGAAACAGTAATAATCAACAGACAAGAATATATTGATATGGGGAACACACACTTGCAAACACTGAGGTGTTACCTCAAACTGTGTTCACCATCTTTAGAAAAGACAGAGAAACTTCCAAATGAGGTGGCATAGCTTTTATCTGCAGAGCCGACCTCACCATCAAAGAAATAGATAGCATCACTATGCCGTCAGCTGAACTACTCTCCCTAAAACTAGAAATCTCTGCTTCACGTACTATCACGGTGCACCTTAGCTACAGACCCCCTGGCCCATTAGGCACCTTCGAAGAAGACTTAACCACCCTCTTAAACACTAACGCCAAGTCAGGAACACAAATCATTTTATTAGGCGATTTCAACTTAGGCTTCAATGACCTCAAAGACTCTAATGCCTCCACCATAACCAACACCATTTTGGAAGCAGGACTCACCATACGTAACAACGTCCCCACGCATTCTAAAGGCCGCACATTGGACTGGGTCGCAGACATTAACTGCGTTTCCCTCATAACGGTAATTGAACCTTGCATATGGACTGATCACTATTTGATCTCATTGACCATTTCAGACCTTCCCCAACATAAGTCTACTAAACTACATGCTCCTCCTGCATTCACCCATTGCAAAAAAAAAAATAGAACATTATCTAACCTCCTCCTTCTGATCCAACCAATCACTAATCATTCTAGCACGACCTCCAACCCTAATGATCTAGATGACTTGTACAACACCACCATCAATTCAGCGATAGATGCCATTGCGCCGCTGAAGCTCACCAAATCTAAGCCTCCTGCCCACGTCAACACCTGGTTCACCCCTATGCAAAGAGAAACGACATGCAGAAGCATGCTGGAGAAAAAAACCCATCTCCCCACAACAAAAACCTCCTTACTCACCTCACCACAAGTTACAAAAAAACAAATCATTCAGGCAAAAAAAGAAACTTTCAACGACAGAATCAAAAAAGCAAATTCTAATACCACGGAAATATTCTCTATCATGAGAGAATTAGAATCCCCAATTGCCCCCATAGATTCCTGCACCAAAGACAAAGCCTGGTGCACAAACATTCAAAATGCCTTATGTAACAAAATCACAATGTTACAAGACAAACTAGCAGCCAAAGAAACCTCCCTCCATAACATTGCCCTTGCTACGCAAGAAACCATCCTTCAGGAACTTGCCGCCAACCAAACCTCTTAACCAATTCAGTTTCAGAGCCATCTCTATTATCGAAACTAAGAACATCATTACGTCTCTTAAACCGTCGTGATGCCTTGGTGAAACATGTCCAGCCCCTATTATCAAAGAGGCTGAACATGAACTAGCCCCTTTCATCACATTTATCAACGCATCATTCAAATCATGTTCTGTGCCAACAAACCTTAAAAATGCCTGGATATTACCCCTCCTAAAAAAGCAAACCTGGACCCCAATGTCCCAACGAACTATAGGCCCATAACAACTGTCCCGTTCCTCCTCAAAATCCTACATAAAGCGGCATATCTCCATATCCAACCTTACTTGGAGATCAACAACCTACTAGGGACAAGACAATCAGGTTTTAGACCAAAACATGGAACCGAAACAGCTCTCCTTGATCTGAAAAACCAACTAGATGAGCGTAAAAACCGAGGAGACATTTCTATTCTCCTACTCTTAGACTTCTCAGCCGCATTCGACCTGATAAACCACAAGGTTCTCTGTAACCACCTCAAATCGGCTGCCAACTTCTCCATAAAAGCCATGGTGTGGATAAACTCATTCTTAGATAAGAGAACCATAAGAGTCTTCTCACCCACAGCAGTAGCCGATCCAGTCCCCTAATCACCTGTGGAGTCCCCCAAGGATCATGTGTTTCCCCCACTTTTGTACAATATTTTTACAAAGCCCTTGTTTGATATCTTGGACAAACTAGGGGTCTCATATACAAACTACGCTGACAACACCCAAATTCTTATCCCAATCCAAGGAGACAAACAATGACACCAGCCTCATAAATAAAGTCTACCAAATCATCCAAACTTGGATGGCCACACATGGCCTTTGTCTTAATGACAAGACCGAGCTCGTAATCATCGGGTCCACTAGTAAACTTAAATTATCCCATCTCTACAAATCCATCACTATCGATGGCATCAAAATCAAGGTAGCCAAGGAAGTTAAAACCTTAATATTTTACCTAGATTCAGCTCTTACCCTCGACAAGCAAGTTAATGCTACAGCCTCAGCAACCAGCTACACCTGCAAACTTATTCCTGCCTGCAAACCATACCTATCCACAGACAGCTGTACCACTATAGCGTGTGCCCTCATCCTCTCCAAATTAGACTACTGCAATGCACTGTACCTAGGCACCAGTAAACACAACACAAACTCCAAACCTTGTAAAACAATGCTCTCAGGACAGCATTAGGCATTCCTAAAGGGCAACACATATCTGACCAAAGAAGAGCCGTCAACTGGCTAGCCATCAATGTCCGCATCAAACTTCAAACTCTGAATATTACACACAACAGTTTGAATAATAAAGCACCTGCATACCTCACAGAGAAATTCACAAAGTACACCTCTGAACGACCCATCAGAAAGGCTCAAATACTATTAAGATCCCCAACTTTAAATTGAAAAGAACTGGAGGGTCTAGCTTCCCAGTACTAGCAGCTCATCTTTGGAACTCCACCCCAGACTCACTCAGAGCTACTCCTTCTTCCCATGTGTTCAAAACTAATGTCAAACTCTGGCTTCACACCAATGACTGCTAAAGCCTCAACGGTACCGTATATTCTGTATAGTTAATGTAAATTATTTGAAACTAACATATCCTATTTGTAAGCTATATGACACTAACATAAGAAATGCTGTATATGTGACCCTGTAACACAAGCAATGTGTAATATCTATGTACCTGTAAACTAGGATTCTACTTCTTGCAAGCACCGAGTTGCTTAACGGCCCGGTGCGCTCTATAAATAAACAATACAATACAATCTATTCCAATGAAAGACACTTACGGAATTTAAGACACTAATTCTTAAAAATGTTATCCGTAACACTTAGTTGCAGTGCTGGTGTGCTGGAGTCTGCCTTTCAGTGCTTCTGTTTTTGAGAGGAGGAGCCCAACCTACTTATGCCCCACTCTGGACACAGAGCGTTGCATAGTCTTGTCAGAGTGTTTGCGGAGTGGAGGCGGTGAACACAAACACAGAGCCGAGGGGAGAGAGACCGACAGACCATCAAGGACACACAGCCGAGTAAGGACTACGAACAACAGGTGGTGGGAGGGAGGGGAGTGGCGTTGCATTATGTGCCCAGAGAATTGCTAAAACTGTTAAACCAGTCAAAGCGGTGGGTCGGCGCCATTGCTGAACCAACTCCCCGTTGGCAACATCCAAGGGCGTCCTTTACGGCTCCCTCCCCGAGGGCTGACACAGAAAACCTTTCGCCCGGCCCCAACTGGTCTGTAACCACCCCACGTTTACCCCCTTGAAGAGCTGAGCCCGATCAAGCCCTGCGGCTCACTCCAACCTCGAACACCAGTTCAAACGACACCTGAGGGAACGAGTGACGCTTGGGATCAAACTCAACTTGAAACCAAGCGCAACGGACCCCGGAGAATCTGACTCACACGGTCCCTCCAAACAAAGACCAGATGGGCTCTCCGGGTGACGCAGCAACCAAAACAACACCTGTGGACAGTAAATTGCAGGCGGCAGCTGAAAGAGAGGAGAGCAGACAACTCCTGAATAAGAGGCGTGGCCCTTGTTATTGCCAGAGCCTTGAAGGCATCGGGTCTACAGCCAGAACAAAAAAAAACTCAACTATAGAAGGCTACATGAACACACCCTCTTCGGAGTCCACCATTAAGGAAATAAGGAAAAAAAAAGGAGTGTGTTTAGAGACGAAGTCAAGAAGCAAATCACTGTCAAATTAAAAGAACATCAAATGGAAATTCAAGCCGAGAGAAACCATCCCAACGACCCAACCTGAGAAGTGCAAAATGGAAAGGAGGGCCGTAAACACCTGTAAAGTATATTCTGCACCGACACAGGAGAATGAATGGCACGCCTTTGCGGACACAGACGACTTAACTTCAGTTTTACCGGACACTCAAATGCAGGAACCACAGAGCCAACACAGAGGGAATGGCTGATAGGACTCATCACGAAAAGACAGATCCAGCGGGGGGGAACTGGGTGGTCCCCCAGCACCTGAAAACCAAAATCATCAACATTTTGAAGAGTTGCGGTTTGGCAACAGCGAGGCAACAGTAGAGCATAATGTGGCAATTTTTGGGCTCAAGGCAAACCTGGAAATGGGCAAAAATCAAGACTCAGCCGGGAAACCGCATTCAATCAAAGATGAGGGTCCACTTGCAGCGCGCCTCGTGAAAGTCATCGCCAGCTTGACTCTGGAACTAAGCGAGACCAACCCACAAAGAGCAAGAAAGATCCATATCGGAAGTTTAACCTGCTGTGCCCTTCCAACACAAAAGGCAAAAATCGATTAGAGAAGCCAGGGCCGTCTGATGTCTGCGTGAAAAATCGTTTGAGACAGTGGATAGTCTGAGAAGAGAGGTTGAAAGAGTGACCAATGCAAGAACTACAGAGGCAATGAGCCCAATCCCTAAGCTTAAGTGACGATTCAATTAAAGACGCAGACCTGGAAGAAGAAGGAACATCTTGTAGAAGTCCAAATGGAAGACGCACAAAAGAACACGGAAAGGGACAGGGAGACCAGCAGGTTGGAAGAACAATGTGCGTCACTACAAGCAGCAATTGGTTCAATGGTTACCATCTCCCCGTCTCCTTTCCTGAAATTATACGAAGGTATGAGTGATAACCTCAAGGACCAATCCACCCTGCTCACCTTGATGCATTCCAAAGTTATCTTTATAGAATCGCATATCGAAGCATCTCCAGAAAAAAAGAGCAAAGGAAAAAGAGACAGAGGGGGAGGGGATGGGGTCGTCTTTAAAACATTGATCGACTTAATTGAAGAGGCCAGAGTTGACAAAAGGGCATTTTCTGGAGTGCTTCAGGGATACCTTAAAACTGATGAAACATGAAGACATGCCCGTGAGAACACCAATGAGACTACACAACATTGGAACTAAGGACTGCAGAATTACAGTAACAGTCTTGCCCGACCAGTATAGGCGCAGATGATTCCTCGTCAGAAGTCAGTAGTAACCATCCTCAACAAAACTTGCGAAAGTCCAAGATACAACTGAACGGCACTAATGAGCTGAAAACCCCAAAACAAGGGGGCAACCAAAATGCTACTATTCCTCTACCATCTACTAGTGGTGGCAGTCATGAGTTGTCCATAACTGAGCACGGTAGAGGTGGGATCAACCCCAGGAACACAAAAATCAACACTGATCACTTCCCTATCTTTGGGAAGGATTGCCAAATACAGACAGATCCCAATGAAAGCATTATGGAAGACTAAACATGCACTACTGACCAAGCCTAAAACACCTATTGCCAAACATAATGCGGAGAAGCAAGAAATGTTATGAAGAATTTAAGAACTGTATTAGACACTCAACCCACCCTTCAATAAAGAACAGAAAAGGAAAGCATAATGCACCACAAATCGCCCCAGAGGAGAAGGATCGGAAAGCAAAGGACTCTGGATTTCTTCTTTATCAAAGCAAATTAGCCAAAGGGATATTAAAAGTGAGCACCTCCAGTGAGCCATGCTTAAGGAGGCCCCTGAAGCCTGGGTGGAGTTTTACCTAATCCTCTTTAAAAGGATTGCTCGTTGGGGAAGAGCCCCGACATCCTGGAAGCGAGCAGTGGTCGTCCCTATTTATAAGAAGGGTGATAAAGAAGACCCTAACAATTACTGACCCATAGCCCTTCTGTATGTACTGGGCAAAATATTTGATGGAGCCCTGCTAATAAGATGAAAAGACTGGATGACAAACTCAAAGTCATATGACCCAAGGCATAGGGTTATTGTACGCCGACAACCTTGTCCTTTTGGATAAAACTCCTAGCGGGCTCCAGAAAAAACTGGACACCTTGCAGATTTACATGGAACAGAACAGATTGAAGATCAACACCGGGAAGACCGAAATCTTGGAGATGGCCAACTCAAGAAAAAATAACCTAAACTGGTTTCAGGACAAAAACAAAATAAAAAAAGCTAGTTCAATCAATTATTTAAAAATTTTGATCAGTGCAAATGGATACGAGAAACCCTGGACCTCATATCTGAATCTAAAAGTAAAACAGCTTGCTGCTCAAGGTACGATGATTGGGAAAAAATATACGGAAAATTCAGTCCCAGTCATCAGTTTTTATAACCAAAAGGTTGTACTGTCACTGACCAACGCGGCTGAGGCTGGATTGGCAATACCATGGCAAAGCTGGGAAAGACTAGAAAGTACATTTTGGAAGAAGGTCTTCAGGCTACCCAATGCAATACCACTGGCCATCATAAGACATGAACTAGGACTACTGTCCCTACACGTAAGAATCATATTGAAATCCCTATCAATCTGTCGCAAACTCTCTTTGCAGTCGTTCCCGCCACAATTTGAGATCATAAGGATGAGAAAAAGGCATTTTTGACTGGCCTCTAAAGGGTGGAAACATTCTTTTCTTGAAACATAACCCGAATTGGGTCAGTCATTTGAAACCTTATGCGGCAACCCTTTGCTGGTCAAGAGGGATTTGTGGTATGAAACTGAAGAAAAGAGCGCTAAATCAAAGATCCACACTCTCTCACACTTAGTGGACAACCAAACATCACCCCCACATTACCTGAGAAAAATGCTAAAAGCCAAGTACAGGGACATGTTCCTGAGATTCCGGCTAAATGTTCTACACACTAAAGTGACTTTGCATAGACACAGGATTTCAAAGGACGATAGATGCCTCCTATGCAAGGCTCAACCTGAATCTTTAAAACGTCTGATCCTCTTCTGTCTGGAATTAAGAAGGCAGAGAACAAACCTTGTATAGAAGCACATGGGAAAGATCTACGGAAAAAACGCAGATGCTTGGTGGGAATGCTTCTATGGAAGGACTGATGTGACCCTGATGAGAATGTTGCAAACATTTCTGGAACCGATACTCTGAAATATTTCTGGGACGTGATAAAGTAAAAAGGAGACCTGGATTCTGCTTCCGGAACTAATCTCGATTAAATTAAACCTGATGAGTAACAAAACTGTTGCATCTGAATAACATGTAATTGACACATAATTAAGTGCTTTAACCCTTGTATGTATTCTGCACTCTTTGCCTTTTCTTTCTCCTCTTCATTTTTCCATTTTTCTTCTGATGTGTTGTGTTTGTTTTATCTTGGAGTATTTAATGGAAGGATTTGTTGAGCAAAAATGTATAATAAACTACATGCTGATAAAATAAAATGTTCTAGGAAAGGACTTCTCACTGATGGAGAGAAACAATTACTAACTGACCGACCCAACATGCCCAGCATGTACTTCCGTCCCAAGATTCACAAACAATATGAACATTTACCAGAAGTGCAACCAATCTTGAGTGGCACAGGTTGGGCGACGGAAAAATGATCTGAATACATTGAGAATGCGATCAAAGAGCAAGTTACCACTCTGCAATCATACACCAGGAATACAACCCATGTAATGCAGACCTTTCAGGATATTAAATGGCAACCTGACTAGTTACTGGCAACCCGACACAATAAGGCCCTATATATTCTTCAATCAAACCCGAACTGGCAAAGAAAGCTATTGACTACACATTACATAAACGCAGCCTCCCATTTCGAGCATATTGAAATGGTGAAGTATTTTTGAAGTTTACACTATAACAAATAGCTTTTTGTTTAATCAAGAATATTATTTACAAACAAAAGGAGTAGCTGTGGGAGCAAAATATGCTCCCTCATTTGCTAACTTATTTATGGGCCCATTCGAGGACCCCTTTGTCCTTACCAATAACGACTAACACAAAAGTCATCATTTGGCAGAGATTTATAGACCTTATAATGGTGTGGAAGGGCAAGGAACAACATTTTATTTTACAGTTTGTGAACTTTCTTAATACAAACTATTTTGGTTTGGAACCGACAGGGCCAAGTGATGCTACAGCAATCAACTTTCTAGATCTTTTCATCTATGGGATAAATGGGAAGCTACAAACACGCACATTCACATAGCCCACAGAGATGAACTCAACCTTGTTTGCCATAAAAAAAATCGACGATTGACAACATTCCAGTGGGAGAGTTCCAGAATGTGATATGATAGGTGACAGGTTTAGGGTTAGAGTCTATCCCATACAATCAATCACTAAGGCAAAGAATAATATGAGTTACATGGATAGAGCATCCACACTAACAACCAAAAATAAAGCAGTCATGAAACCCAACATCAGAAAAATCACACGGTACACTAAAGATGGCAATGTACTATATCAGATGGTGCATAAGCATCGTTTTCCCTTATTAATGGACCGAGATCTTAGTGAAAGAATGATCAAAAACCAGGATTCATCTTCACAAGAGCTCTGACAATTAGAAATAAAATGAGCCCCTCATTTTTTAAGGATGTTGAGGAACCTAGGACTGGAAAAGACTGATTAAAACCATTATTGAAGGGCTTTTATAAATGTGGGATTTGTAGCATGTGTAAATTTGCTCATTGTAACACAAAAGTGTATGTGACCATTTGCGAGATCAAGTGCACATTGACATATATACATATACATACATACATATATATATATATATATATATATCCATCCATCCATTCGGGAGATAAGGACCTGCATCAGAGAACATCTCTATACCATCAAAAGCAAGGTCCAAAGACTACCGCTTGCACAACATTGGCAGGAAAGTCACCAGTTGGATGACAAGAAAGAAATCAGATTTATTGGATTACAAGAGGCAACCTGCGGCAAGAGGGAAGGAGACTGCAGGCTAATGCTATGCCAAATGGAATCACAGTTTATTTGTAGACTGCAAAGCATATGTAGTGGACTCAGAGCACAAGATTAATGTGTTTCTGGAATATTCAGGATAAACATCTCCAATATATAATGTGGACAATAGACTAAGGAATAACTATAACAATACACTATTCCATTACGATACTTGTACAACACTCATACACTCTGGTTATTTTCGTTAGTTAGTGTTGACTCATACATTTTCCTCCAAGGTTGGAGGCAATATTAAACATTCCAGGAATCATATGACAGGGTACACAAATGATTTAACTTGATCTATCTAGTTCACTCTCAACTGCGGAAACCGACCAAAAATAAATAAATCAAGTAAATCGTTCTAGCTAAAGGCACAACTTGACTGAAATGCAGAAATCGTGTGATTCAAGTAGGTCCCATAATGTATTCTATCTCTAATGCTAAATAAATGAGAAGATAAAAACTGTTACAACCATTGGTTATGACATTATCTAACGCAGATGCATTGACGGCACTATTGCAGGATATTTGTGTTTCGCTATATATGACAATGCATTACTTACCGTAAAAGCATTTCTGATGGTTTTATCTGCTTAGATTCACATGCTGTGCATAGTCCGACATCCAGTGGTCACTGCGGAGTATTGCATTTTGTTTTTCGTAGTCGAAAAAGGGACGTCGACAAGGCGTGTCTGTAACACTATCCCTATAGTGACGTGCAGTGTACCCACAATCCCTCACGCGTCGAGGTCCCTCTGTTTGTATTTTTTTCTGCCCTGAGGGAGCCTTCTAGACGTGAGCGAGTACAGAAAAAAGAGAGATGTAGAAAGATGTCTATGTTCCTTCCATCCGAGCGGGGAGGAAGGGTGGGCGTATGTGAATCTAAGCAGATACAACCATCAGAAATGCTTTTACGGTAAGTAATGCATTGTCTTCTGATGTTTGTTAATCTGCTTAGGATCACATGCTGTGCATAGACTAGCGAGCAGTACCCAGAGTTGGAGGTGGGTTGTGAGAAGGAACAGTAAATAAAAGATGTCTTAATACCGCTTGTCCCACCTAGGAATCAGATCTAGAGTGAGCATCTAGACAGTAGTGTTTTGTAAAGGTGTGTACAGAACTCCAGGTTGCCGCTTTGCAAATGGACTCAAGGGGAACGTTTGCAATGAATGCCCTGTGCCTCGAGTAGAGTGTGCTCTTGGCTTGAAGGGTAGTTCTCTCTTAGCAAGAGTGTAACAGAGTGATGCATTGAACAATCCATCTAGATATAGTGGACTTTGAGACTGCATCTCCTTCTCTTCCTGCTGCCACCGAGACAAAGAACTGATTAGACTTTCTCAGTGGCCTAGTTCTTTCCATATAAAACATGACATCG
Source organism: Ambystoma mexicanum (assembly GCF_040938575.1). NCBI lineage: Eukaryota > Metazoa > Chordata > Amphibia > Caudata > Ambystomatidae > Ambystoma > Ambystoma mexicanum. The sequence goes on along the minus strand of NC_090922.1, from coordinate 618,487,175 downwards.
AGTGTATGCAGGCTTTTTTCTCCCAAATTGGAAGGGTTTTGAAAGTACGTTGGTAGTTCTATTGACTGGTTGACGTGGAATTTCGATATGAATTTCGGTGCAAACCTTGGGTGTGTGCGTAGAACCACCTTATCTTTGTGAACTGTTACGAAGGGGTCTAGAATAGGAAGAGCCTGTAGTTCACTTACTCTCCTAATGGAGGTGATAGCTATTAGGAAAGCAGTCTTAAGGGTGAGGTCCTTAAGAGTTGCCTTGTGGATGTGTTCAAAGGGTGAGCCCATGAGCCTGGTAAGTACCACATTAAGGTCCCAGCCGGGAGCTGGGTTTGCTATCTGAGGGTGTATTCTTTTCACCCCCTCCATGAAGGCTTTGATAACTGGGACTTTCCACCATGACACCTTAAGTTGAGAGGTGGTGTATGCAGAAAGTGCCGCTAGACGGACTTTAATAGAATTGAACACTAGACCTGAGTCCAGTAAATGGGTCAGGTACAGGACAATTTGTGTGGGAGAGCAGTGGACTGGGTTGATGCTCTTACCTCTACACCAGATGACAAATCTCTTCCACTTGCTAGAATAGCAGTGGCGAGTGTTGGGTTTTCTAGCTTCTTTGAGAATGTCCATGCATCTCTGAGGGAGTTGTAAATGGCCAAATTCTATGACCTCAGGAGCAAGGCTGCTAAATTCATGTTCTGTTGGCATGGGTGTAGTGTCTTGCCCTTGTCCTGTGACAGCAAGTTGTACGGGCAGGGCAGTTTTACTGGTGGGGACAGGGACATCTCCATCAGGTGCGCAAACATGGTTGACGGGCCCACATCAGGGCTATCAGTATCATGGCGACTGGTTCCTGGTGCATCTTGTGCACTATCTTGTTCAGCAGAGGAGTCGGGGGGGTGGGGCGTAAACAAATTTCCCTGACCGTGGTATCCAGAGCCCGTTCCCCTTGGAGCGATTCTGTGGGTATCTGGAGGCGTAATCTAGGCATTGTGAGTTCTCCAGAGTTGCAAACAGGTCTATTTCTGGGAAGCCCCATTGTGTCAAGACGTCGAAGACTATGTCTTCGTGTAACCGCCATTCGTACTCTGAGGGCAGAGGAAAGTCTCTGCTGAGTTCGTCTGCTAGCAGACTGAGTTCCCCTGGTACATGTTGTGACAATAGGAACATGTGTCTGAGAGCCCACTTCCAGATGTTCTGGGACAGCTTGGACAGTCCTGGAGAGTGTGTGCCCCCTTGCTTGTTGAGGTAGTACATGGCTGTGGTGCTGTCCGCGAGGACCATCACTGTCTTCCCTTGTAGGTGTGTCTGGAAGGCTTTTAGTGCCTTGAACACCGCAAGTAGCTCTAATAAGTTTATGTGTTTGGATGCTACGCTCGGAGTCCAGACTCCCTGAGCAGTCTGATGGGATAGGTGAGCCCCCCATCCTGTGAGGGATGAGTCTGTGGTTAGAGTGGCTTCCACTGCGGGGGTGGCGAATGGTTTCCCTATTACCAGGTTTTCCTTCGACCAGCACCGTAGCGAGAGAACCAAGGCCTGCAAGACCACCACTAGATCGTCCCGTTGTCTGCTGGCCTGACACCACTGGCTGTTGAGCCACTCTTGCATTGGGCACAGGTGCGCGTGAGGTACCAAATAAATACATGACGCCATCATTCCTAGCAAGCGCATTGCTTTGCGTACCGTCACCTCTCGACCGGCCACATATTGAGGGATCTGAAACAGCATCTACAACACCATCCAAGCCTGGATGGCAGACAATGGACTATGCCTCAACTCAGACAAGACTGAACTCCTCCTGGGAGGCTCACCCGGCACGCTGAAAAATCTAGACTCCCAGTTCAGTCATTTCACCATAAACTCCATCAAAAGATTCTTTGTCTGAGAATCAGTCAAAACCCTTGGAGTCTACTTAGATTCCAACCTATCCATGGATAAACAAGTCAACGCTATAGCCTCTGCAGCTGCATATCATGCCAAACTAATCGACGCAGTCAGGCCCTTTCTCTCCAAAGAGAACTGCACTAACATAGCCAGAGCCATCACTAGGTCTAGGCTTGACTATTGTAATGTACTCTTCCTAGGTACATCCAACAAAAACCTAGAGAGGTTACAAATCATGCAGAATAGTGCTCTCCGGGCAGCCCAAGGCATTGCCAAAAGAGAACACATCTCTGAAGCCAGAAAACGAGCACACTGGCTCCCAATAAAAGAAAGGATCATCTTCAAAACGCTGACACTGACTCACAAGTGCTTTCACCTTACTGCCCCCGACTACCTCTCCAAAGGATCCACCCCGTCTCTTCTACGAGGCCAACCAGATCACCATATACTAACATGCTTTCTGTGCCATTAGTAAAAAAAGCCAGAGCTGGCGGTTCCAGCTTCCCATGTATCGCACCCACTCACTGGAACGCCCTACCTCCTATAATCTGAGGTGAGGCCTCCCTTTGCACCTTCCGCAAATCCATAAAAACCATCTTATTCACATAAGATTTCTCGCACCAGTTGAATACATCTCTTATGTTCCAGTGCATAAACTGATTTTAATGACCAACTGTACCAACCAAAATAGCAGCTCTTTGCCTGTTGAATATATAATGTACTGCTGAATGCCTCTTTGCCTGTAACTAAGCTCTTGCAAGTAACAGCGCCTCAATGCCCATGGGTTACTTGCGCGCTATATAAATTTAAATAAATAAATAAATATTTTGGACCCTCTCGTTGGAGGGGAAGACGAGGCCGTCCTTTGTTCGAATTAGAGCCCCTAGGAATTGTTTGATTTGGCTGGGGTCTAAGCTGGACTTCTTCTCGTTGATGGAGAAGCCCAGTTGGAACAAAAGGTCTACTGTCTTCTAGGTGTTTGAGAAGCATGTCTCGTAGGGCTCCCCTGTTATGAGCCAATCATCGAGGTAAGGGTATACCGGTATGGACAACCTGCGCAGGTGGGCCGCTGCCACTGCCAGTACCTTCGTGAATACCCTTGGTGCAGACGCTATGCCGAAGGGTAGCACTCTGAACTGGTAGTGTTTGCCCTCTATCATGAACCTGAGGTATTTTCTGTGCGCTGGCAACATCAACATATGAAAGAATGCATCTTTCATGTCTAGTGTTGTCATTTAGTCCCCCTGAGATAGCAGGGGAATTACCTCCTGTAATGTAACCATACGAAATTTTTGTGGTTTTACAAATTTGTTCGCTGGGTGCAGATCTAGTACAGGGCGCATGGTTAGGTCCTTTTTGGGTACAAGGAAGTACACTGAATAAATACCTTCCATTACCTGAGATAGGGACACGACCTCTATTGCTCCTTTCTGTAGCAGCTGTTCTACTTCTTGCAGGAGGATGACGAGGTGTTCTGGTGACAGGCGTCGCCCCTTGGAGGTCTGTAGGTGGGGGATCGATTGAACTCTATACAGTACCCGTGGGCTACGGTTGACAATATCCACCGGTCTGATGTTATTCCCTTCCATGCTGAAAGGAACGATGTTATCTGGCCCCCAACCGGAGATGCATGGGAGGGGACCCGAACCTTCGGGTCATTTGGTGTTACTTGCCGGGGTGCCTCTGGGGCTGGAGCCTCGGCCTCTGCCCTTGCCACAGCGTTGTCCTCTTTGGTTATACTGGTTACTGGTACCCTGATTAGAGGGCCAGTTGCCTGCAGTGTAATGCTGTTGCTGCTGTTGGCGTTGGCCACGAAAAAAGCGTTTGTTCCCAAATCCCCGCCTGTTTGGAGGCTTTGAGATTTGGTCTAAGGTCTTTATGGTGTCGAATTCTTTCTTCGCATTTTCCAGTGCATCGTCCACTGCCCTTCCAAAGAGATTTGACTCTTCTATTGGCTTATTAATGAGTGACACCTGCGTTTCTGCCTTGAAACCGGAATTGCGAAGCCAGACGTGACGTTTCAGCAGAATTCCCTGCACCAAAGAACGGCCAGCAGTTTCTGCCGCATCAATAGTGTTCTTAATGATGCTCTGGTTGACCAGAGCTCCTTCTGTAACTGTAGCCAATAAGCGAGTTCTTAGAGGTTCAGGTGCTTCTTCGATGTCCTGCTCAAGCTTTCCCCATTGAGCATCAGCATAGCTTGCCAACAATGTATTATTATTGGCAATTCTAATTGAAAACGCTACCGAGGCGGAAATTCTTTTGCCCAAAGCATAAAGCTTTTTCCCTTCTTTATCTGGGATGCCTCGCTGGTTGACAGTGGAACCCCAGCCCTCTTCCTTGTGTTAGTCACCAGTAAGGAGTCCGGGACTGAGTGACCCCTGATATATAATGGGTCTGACTGAGAGGGTGAGAACAATTTCTCGATTCTTGGATTGACCCCTCTTACCAGCGCGGGGGTGGACAGCGATGGGGTGAGTCGTCTCTTAACCGAGGCGAGGATAGGAAAAGTTTGACTAGTGGGAGATTTTTCTTTCATAATCCTCTCGACGAAATCAGTATCTGGGGTGACCTCCTCAGTTTCAACTTCAAAATGCGCTGCTGCCTTCCTCAGTAGCGCATTGAAGGTGGGCTGATCGTCTACTGGAGAAGGGTTCCTGACCGGTGTGGTCTGAGGAGAAGAAATGTCTATAATGTCGGGGTCTGTAGACCCAGATGGCGACTGCCAGGGCTGTAAGCCACCTTCACCTTGGTCCTCCTCGTAGCCCTCCTCACCTATGTTAGTGTCATCATGAAAACCTTCCTCTTGTTGGTCTTCATTATTCACTAACTCATCCTCTTCCTGGAAGTGAGAGTCCTCTTCAGTGACATCGTAAGATGTAGGGGGTTAAAGAGCTTTGGGTATTTAGCCCATGGCCCCTCCTGGGGTACCTCCCTTGGCCTCTTGGGTGTCCTATTTTCTGGGATGGCCATGAACCTGTCTAGCTTGTCCATACATGACTGGAACCTCTCTACAGTCCAGTAGGGTAGGCCAGAGCGGTCTGGGAGTGAAACGGGAGTTTCCTCTCCCTGTAGTTGCTTAGTTCTGTCCCATAGCGTCAAAGATAGAGTCCCTTCGCCTTCTGAGAAACCCTCTCGCTGGCTAGGGTCTTCTGTCGACGGTGGGAGCTGTCCCAGCCTACCCTCCGGCGTCCTCAGCGTTTCTTTGGCCTTGTGAGCGATTTTCGACGTGTCACCCGCCGTCCGTCTCTGGCCGTCTTTAGAAGCTATACGCGCGAGGCCTTCGGCAATCAATGTCTCTCGAGGAGCTCCGCATAAAGGCGACCAATAACTGGGCGGAAAAAAACAATCTGAGGGACCTCGACGCGTGAGGGATTGTGGGTACACTGCACGTCACTATAGGGATAGTGTTACAGACATGCCTTGTCGACGTCCCCTTTTCGACTACGAAAAACAAAATGCAATACTCCGCAGTGACCACTGGATGTCAGAATATGCACAGCATGTGATCCTAAGCAGATTAGCAAACATCAGAAATATATATACACAATGAATAGAGTTGAGGACAGGGTTATTCACATTTACATTATAATGGAATGTATGGATGTGTCCCTCTCCTCCCCCATTCATTCACTTTCCTCCCTCTAATCGCCATATCTCTCTCCAAGCTCATAATTTAGGCATTCTCTGACTCCTCTCTCTCCTTCTCCCAACATATTTCCCTCACTTCTCGCACCTGTCGCTACCACCTCTTCAATCTTTGCAAAATCCGTCCCTCTCTCACTTTCCACGCTACCAAACTCTTAATCTCCTCCCTCATCTTCTCCCGCCTCTTCTACTGCTCTTCCCTACTCTTTGGACTACCTACATCTCGTCTTGCACCTCTTAAATCCATCTACCACTTTGCTGTTCGTACCCTCTGTCTCCTTACCTCCCGTGACTCCATCTCTACTTCTCTCTTACCTTGGCTGGCTTCCATTTCACTCCCAACTTAAATTTCACCTTCTCTGCCTTGTCTTTAAATCTCTCCATGGTCTTGCTCCCCCTCATCTCTCCTCCTTTCTCTCTTTTTACTTCCCCTCCCGTTCCCTTTGGTCCGCTGACCATTTCCTTCTCATTGTACCTCCGTCCCCCTGTGCCTCCTCCCGTTTCCGCTCCTTCCAACTCCTAGCGCCTCTGCAATGGAACTCCCTTCCTCTTGCTATCCGCTCCACCCCCACCTTCACCTCATTCCGCACGTCTCTTAAATCTCTCCTCCTCCATTCTCCTCCTTGAAACTCCTTGCCCTCTTCTGCATCCCCTTCCTCCTTATTCCTTATTCCTTCCCCTTGACCATCTCCCTCCCCTCTCCTGCCTCCCCTCTCCTGCCTCCCCTCTCTCATCCTTCCCCTTCCCTCCTCCTACTCATCATCATCATCATCACCATCATCATCACCATCATCACCCCCCCACCCAGTCCCACTCCCTTATTCTCCCTATCCCCTTCAGTTAATTGCTCTTCTCACTGTTTTGTTGATTGATTTTGTAATTTTGCTTCCACCGTTATATTGTTTGTTTTTATTTATTAAGTTGTTCCACTGTACAGCGCTTTGGTTTAAGGCGCTTTATAAATCAATAAATACAAATACATCCGGAGAAAAAGTTATAGCAATTACTGGTTCCAGCAAGATTCAACTGTGTAATACATAGATGTTCTCATTAAGCACAACTATGCAGGATAATTCGACCCCACTGTGTTAATATGTAATCTGTGCATATACAATTTGGATAGTGTTGTATACTCGTTAGCAGGTTTAAACATTGAATGCACATAAAGTACACTAAGGAAAGTGAAACTTTATTATCAGGAGCGCAGTGACTAGGAAGAGATTGACGCATATTGGAGTGTTGTGCTAAATGTTGAATTATGGTGGTACAAATAGGCATCCCTAATGTGTGTTGATTGCAAGATTCTAATGCCAATCACAAAAATTTAAACATGAAAACACTAATGAGGCATCTATCGTGACGTGCTGACAAGCGCGTATGACGTCACTAATCCCGAAAATATAAAACAAAATTGCACCCTCGATCTCCACACGCAAGACGCTGAATCCGGCAAGATGTACCTGACCGGCCATCTAATATAGAAGGAACACAAGTAAGATTAGTTAGGATTATACTCATTTATAAATATACAAGTGAAAATGTGTGGGTTTGGGGCTTGGGAAAGTGTTCTTCCTCATACAATTCCACACTGTTTCACCAATCTGCACCAAATTGTTCTTAGTAACCCCTTAGGACCCTTCAGACATTGCTAGCTAGATGACGTTTGGACACCCCACCTCTTGCTCCAGATTTCAGCACCTTCACACATGAGATGGTTGTCTGAAATCGGCAAAACAACATTGTGGACGCTAAAGGACCGGTTCCTCAAACCTAGAATGCACTGTTTCTGGGACATTTGCACTGCAATTAACTGCACCATGTCAGGGTTAGGCAAAAGGTGGGGCAAGAGCACAGTAGGTCCCAGTACGCAGCAGCACACTAACTCTTGCCTCCCCCAAACATCTTCTCTCGGGTAGCCACATGCGCCCATTCTCAGTGCAGTTTACTTCAGAGTGCAAAACACATCAAGCAATAAGAATTGAAACAGCGACCTACAGGATAATTGATTTTCACCAATTGATGAGTGCTGTCATGTTTGTCTAAAGAACCCGTTCGGAGAACGGGTGCTTTTTGCTAGCAATCTTTCAAAATGAATATGAACATAAGACTAGGCACTGATATTTACTTCAATTGACCCAGATCACTAAGAAGCCAGCCAGAAAATCCATCTTAATCTCACCTACACTTGCTCACTTTCTTGAGACTCAAAAGGGTAAGAACGTGTCTTAATACTCTCACAACACTTAATTTTCAGAATCAGTGAATGTATTCAAACATTCTCTGAATTGTCAGAACAGGTTGAGTTTATATGTACATTTATCAGGGAAGTGGTGAACCCTAACAGCTTTGGGTAAACTGTAATAAATATGCATTGCTCACTATGTCACACATGTCAAACAAGCATGAAATATTTGCCATTCTGATCTCCATCAATTCTGGCAATTGGCTAACCTAACCAATTACCTACTAACAATACTAAACCAACTATTAGAAAATACCACTCACGGCAAAATAAGTTCCTATTGTATACTGGCTCCTAACCTGGGTAGCAACATTAATAACAATGGTAATTATACCTAATAAGAATAAGGAGGCGAATACGATATAATGTTATGAACTAACATCAGATATAACACACCGAAGTTTTGCAGAATTAATCAGAATATAACACACACTGGGAATGCATGGGAGAATCAATTAGTAATACAAACACTTGATATCTGAGGAATGTTAAAGCATTACTGTAAGTCAATTTTATTCAGTTTAAAAACACTCTTTTATTCCATCGAAATCATGGAATTAACGTTATGTCATAACTGCACACTGGTTTTAACGTATCCTCCACGTAATGGTGTATATGTTTCCTACCCTTCCCCCCGATCTCTTCTACGCTGGATATGATACCTTGCATGTTAAATAGCCTAAATAGTTTGACTTTAATTTAGTGACTTAGCACTAATACTGTATCATCCATTTGCCAATTCATCCTTGAAAGACCAAGACTGGTCGAAACACATGTCGGCTTGGCTTGGGTACTTTTGTCACATATTTTTGGTTTAAAAGGCTATATGCACTGGACACCAACTCAGTCACTTTATTAATACTTTATGAAATCGCAAGCATCAGATCAGCACAGTGAGTTGGTGTTTTCATTAACTGATTTACATTTTTTATTATTATTTACTTACCTGTTTTAGTTGACCATGCAACTTTACAACTATATACAAATCTTAATAAAATCAATCGATCCAAGACAATTTATATAATATAATGCGTTATGTAGTACCTGTTAAAAATATACCTATCCATTTCTTTCTTTTCTCTTCACATTCATTTACAGGATAGCATCACAAATAAAACAGCTCTTACTAGATCTCTAGTTTCATTAAAAATGTAATTGTGTTTATATTTAGAGATGTATGTTTTGCATTAAAAATCCATTTCTGTGAATCCAAAATGGTCACCAAACAGTGAAGGCACGTTAATGTTCCGCGCCCCATCGGAAGCTTTCAAAAAAATAAAAAAAATAAAGTGAATCTTCCTTATCTGCGACCATTAGGAGCTGGAAGTGGCCGCTGAGACTTCGCAGCGTGACACAGGAGCTCTGTGATGTGATCATTGCCGGCAGCATTTTGCGCATGCATAAGGAAAACGTATGTACACTCACTCAGCTCTTCCCCTCATTACGGACTTTGTTGAACTGAGAGGAGTGAGCTGCTGGTAAAGGGCAAAAGGCATTGGTAAAAAGATTTCGGTTTTAGTATACTTTGCCTTTCCCAGAGTCATCTGTGGGTGGGGAGAGTACCTCTCTCCGGAGCGGATGATGGGAACAACATTGCTTGAAGTTTTACCTTCAAGCTTCTTTCATTTTCAAGTGGCTGAGTATACTGCTTCTAAACGCCGCACATACTTCCATGCATACTTACCATCGTGGAAAGCGCAAGAAATATTCTGATATTTTTGGTAGTGCCGCTGACTCAGCAGATCTCTATTAAAGTTGCCTCTTGAGGATAGGAGGCATACGGAAGAGCATGGAAATACAGAGGGAGTGGTAAGGCAAGTCAAGTGGAATATTTCTGCAATAATTTTTGCTAAAAAACAACGGCGGGAACTTTATCGGATGTGGGCCAAGGTGGACAGTTCTGTTCTATTAGTCAGGGCACAGGCTGCGATGGAGAACAAGTTACTTACCACCTGTAATGTTCTTTCGATTGGATGTTCCTCCCACGTATCCCTCATCTTAGATATATCGTTACCTTCAGCTTTGCTGCTTCGGAAATGTTTTCTCTCTCTCCACCAGAGGGTGCTCCACTCGAGGCGGCGGCGATGTCCCTCGGCAGCATCCGTCGAGCAATGACGTCATCTGTTGTATAATGACTCGAGCGCGCCCGTTGGCTTCAGTTATGTTTTTTCGTGTATCAGAGCCCATGAATTGTAGTTAAAGGTGTGCCTCTTTTGACTCAAGCCTTAAAAGAATTTAGAGTGCAAAGCGCGTAAACTGTACTGCGGGGTAGGGTGGGAGGGTCGATGAGGAATACGTGGGAGGAACATCCAATCGAAAGAATGTTACAGTTGGTAAGTAACTTGTTCTTGGAATGGATTGTGTCCTCCCACGTATTCCTCATCTTAGATAGACTCCCAAAGCAGTTTTGTATTGGAGGTTGGAGTACAAACATTCATTTAGTAATGTACCTAATGAAGTACTGATTTAGCAAATAGAGTTAGTTGAGTCCAGAGCATAATGTTTTATGAAAGTATGCATGGATGACCATGTGGCTGCTGCACAAATATCTTGTACAGGGACACCCCTTTGAAGTGCTGTTGAAGTTGCCATGCCTCTAGTTGAATGAGCTCTCAATCCATCAGGGGGATCTTTCCCAGCCAGCCTATAACACTCAGTTATGGCGAACATTATCCATCTTGATAATGTTTGTTTGGTTACAACTAGTCCTAATTTGGCCAGTGTATCCTACAAAGAGTTGGCCACACGACGTATTTTTGTCAGTCTTGAAATATAAAAGCTAAGAGAACTTCTAGCATCTAATCTATGTAGTCGTTCCTCTTCCTTACTTGTGTGAGGAGGAGGGTAGAAAGTAGGTGGTAGCATATTTTGTGACAGGTGAAAGTTTTGAGACGATCTTTGGCAAGAAAGAAGGTTTGACCCTATGGATCAACTTTATCTTTATAAAAGGTTGTATGAGCAGGACCTCTAGAAAGTGCCTGCAACTCACCCTGTGGGCTGATATCAATTCAATTAGAAGTATTGTTTTCAGAGTAAGAAGCCTTAATGGACAAGAATGTAAAGGCTCAAAGGGAGCACATGTAAGGAACTTTAATACCAAGTTTAAATCCCACACAGGAACTTGAAAAGGTGTTGGTGGAAATACATTTAAACCTTTTAAAAATTGGGTTATTAAAAGGTATCTTAAAGTAAGATTCTTCCTCTGACTAGCGCTTAAAGATAGATAGCGCTGCTAGGTATCCTTTTATCGTACTAACCTGGAGCCCCAGATTAGCCAAATGTAACAGAAAAGATAATATTGTAGGAATAAGGGTCCACATTCTCATCTCTGCACCAGTTACTGAAGTTGTTCCAACAACACCGGTACAGAGATTTAGTTGCTGGCCTTCTGGCCGAAAGCAAAATCTCCATCACGTCATCAGTAAGATCCCAATCCTTGTATCTCAACCTCTCAGAAGCCATGCGTGAAGGTTGAGTATGCTGACCTCTGGATGGAGAACGTGACCTCCCTCTTGCAAGAGAAGATCCTCTCTTTTTGGAAGACGTATTGGAGGGCAAATGGACATGTCAAGAAGGTCCGGGTACCACGTTCTCCTGGCCCAATCCGGGGTAATTAGGATCATGGTTTTCCTGAACTTTCTCAACCTCCCGATTACCTGACAGATCACAGGGACTGGAGGGAACGCATACAGAAGAGGAAACTCCCAATCCACTACGAATGCGTCTCCTAGAGCTCCTCTCGGGGGAAATTCCCTTGAGCAGTACAGTTCGCACTTCCTGTTGACAATGGTTGCAAACAGATCCACTTGCGGGGTTCCCCAAAGGGCGAACATCTCTTGGACTTCCTGAGCTAGTTCCCACTCGTGGGAGACTGTGCTCTGCCTTCTCAGAGCGTCTGCCGCTGTGTTCCGCTCTCCTGCTTGGTGAATGGCAGACAGAGAGATCCCTTCTTGCATTGCCCAGAACCAGAGCTGCATTGCTTCTCTCCACAGTGGTAGTGACCCTACTCCTCCTCTCTTGTTGAGGTAATACATGGCCACTGTGTTGTCTGTCATTATCAGGGCATTCTTTCCCCGTACAGAGGGCAGGAAGGCCTTCAGTGCTAGTCTGATTGCCCTCAGCTCTAATAGGTTGATGTGTAGTTTGGACTCTGATGGAGACCAACGACCGCTGATTGTCAATTCGTTGGTGTGAGCTCCCCACCGCGTGAGTGAGGTGCCCGTTACTACGGTTATCTCCAGCCATGGTTGCCAAAAAAGACTCTCTAAAGATATGTTCCTTGCAAGCCCACCATTGTAGATCCTGTACTACCCTGGTTGGAACTTGTAAAATATCTGTCATTTCCCCTGAAAATTGGGACCATTGAGTACTGAGGGCCCACTGAAGGGATCTCATCCTCAACCTGGCTTCTGGCACCAAAAAAATGCAAGATGCCATGAGGTTGTGCAACCTGAGAAAATCGAAGGCCAGTAGACACTGGGCATTCTGGAATGTTATTACCATCTGCAGAATGTGGTAAGCTCTCTCTTCGGGACGCAAGGCTTTGCCCGAACAAGTATCCAAGGCTGCTCTGATAAACTGGAGCTTCTGTGATGGTATCATGTTTGACTTTTTTAAATTCAGAGAAATCCCTAGTTTGTGAAGGAAGTGGCAAGTCTTGGATAGATGATCCTGGGCTTGTTCTGGAGAACGTGCCCTGATCATCCAATCGTCCAAATAGGGGTAGACGTGAATCCCCCCCTCTTCTGAGACTCGCTGTCACTACCGCCATCAGCTTGGTGAAAACTCTTGGGGCGGAGGTCAACCCGAATGGCAGAACTCGAAACTGATAGTGAGAATTGCCAATTGCAAACCTCAGGTAGTTTCTGTGCTTGAGATGGATTGGCACATGAAAGTAAGCATCCTGAAGGTCCAATGATACCAACCAGTCTTGAAGTTGGAGAGCCTGAAGGATCTGAGAAGGAGTAACCATCTTGAACTTGTCCTTCCTGAGGAACTTGTTCAAGTTTCTTAAATCCAAGATGGCTCTCAATCCTCTGTCCTTCTTTGGGATGAGGAAGTACGGGGAATACGAACCCTTGTTCCTCTCCGCTACAGGTACATGTTCTATTGCACCTTTCTGTAGCAGGGTTAAAACTTCCTGCAACAGGAGCGGGTCTGGATTTTTGGCAGAGTTGTATCCCAGTGGGTGATTCTGAGCTTTCTTTTGAAAAGGAAGGCAGTAACCTTGGGATACCGTTTCCAGAGCCCAAGCATCAGAGGTAATGCCCCGCCATTCCTGCAGATGCTGTGAGATTCTGCCTCCCACTGGGGTCTTGTGGATCAACACCTCAGAGTGGTTTTGCGGCAGCTGCAGCAGCGACTGAAGGGACAGATGCCACTGCTGGGGCAGATCTAGCACCTCTTCCTCACACCCGTGGAAATCTCTTGTCCTCTTTGACTGGCCTGTCCCCTTCCTCTCCCAAATGAGGAGTAAAAACGAAAGGGACAACCCCTCCAGGAAGATGAGCCCATGTAGGGGCGTTGTTGAGGTTGTCTGATAGCGGCACAAAGTGATTTTGCCGCTGCCTTGGAGGTCTGCAGCTTTTCTAAACTTTCATCCACTTTGTTGCCAAAAAACCTCGAGCCGTCAAATAGCATATTAAGAAGTCTAGATTGCACATCCGGTGTAAAACCTGACTTTCTTAGCCATGCAAATCTGCATAGCACTGCGCTAGATGCCATGGACCTACTGATACTGTCAGCTGTCCAAACCTGCTTGAAGGCATTCCCCCGAAGCCTCCTTCCATCCTTTACTATGGATAGGAACCCATCACGTTCCTCACCTTCGAGGATGTGTTGAGCTGCCGCCGACATGCAGTCAGTCCCACAGGGTATATGTACACCTCACCAGAGTGCAAGATACATTTGTGGATTTTAGAGCCATGCTCCCTGATGTAAAAATCTTTTTAGACCATGCATCAATCTTTTTATCATCCCTATCGGGGGAATTGCAGGGAATGCAGCATTTCTAGTTGATGTAGCTGCTTGAACTACCAGACTTTCTGGAGATGGGTGTTTACTTAAGTATTCTGGGTCAGAATTACAGGGTCTATACTTTGCAACATATTTCTTATTTACTGCTGGAATAGTTTCAGGTCTTTCCCAAGCAGTATTACCCCTCCTTTGTAAGGCAATATGAAAAGGAAGCATAGGGTCTGGCTGAGGTCCTACTGACAGGATATCAGTCATTTCATCATCCTGATATACAGGTGAGTTTCTACCCCATCCCATAAATTCTGTAACTCTGTTCATTAATTTTCTACAACCTAAATCAGCATGTTCTGCTGGGTCAGGTTTCTCAAATTCGTATTCTGGAGAAGTATCCAGTCCACTTGCTGATTGCAAACATTCATAGAGATCTTGCATCTTAGATTGAGGATTAATTCGTTCCCCAGGGACTTGTCTTGTACCAAATTTTACCTCTGCAGATGAAACCTCTTCATCATCTTCCTCCTCTTCCCCATCTCCTGAAGACATTCCTTCATATATGGATGACATGGTTTGAAAAAAATCATGTCTATTTTCTGGGTGAAACACTTTTTCAGGTATGGGTTCTAATTGGTGTTGATTTTACCATTGTAATGGGTGTCGACATCGACAAAAGCGTTGATGGCGTCGATGTTGTAGCTATTACCCTCGATGTTGTCGAGGTAGTCTTCGATGACTTGGAAGGAATCATGAATGTCGAAGTAGTTGTTGAGACCATCGACACCGTCGAAGGAGTCTTCGATATCGTCGATTGTGTACTTGACGTAACTTTCTTCGGTTGGGTTTATGCACTGGAAGGTTTTTAGGTGTTTGGGAAGATTCCCTGGAAGATACCCTCAACAAATATTTTGTCAGATTTCCTCGTCTTAGACCTTCCCCTGTCACTTTTTGTGCATAGGGGCATGGTCTTCATCAGACATTTTTGAGGGGGTCTGGGCCTCATTCTCATAAATGTTCATCATAGATGCTCTAAAAGCTTCCCACTTTTTAGGGGAGTCATGCTTTGTTGGACAGGTTATAACTTCCTCAGATGTAGTTGAGGAAGAAGAGGGAGACCGGTGTCGTCTTTTCTTTGCTTTTTTAGACGAAGAAGAAGAGGACTTTCTGGATCTACTCCTCGACCTAGACTTTATGACTTTTTATGTCGAAGACTCAGCATAGTCTTTTTTTCCCTCTCGAAGAAAACTTCGAGGATTCCTCCCCCACCGCCAGTTTACCTCTTCTTTCTTTTAAGGCCTTATGGGTCATTGACTGACAGGAACCGCAGTCATCAATTCGATGGTCGGAAACAAGGCACCAGAGGCAATTTCGATGAGGGTCGGTCAGCGACAAATTTTCTCCCACACTTCTGGCATTTCTTAAGCCCAGTTTTCCGCGTGGAAGGGTTCGATGAAGACGACATAATTGTTATAACTGAAGCGCCGTTTTATCTCGATCTGAAGCGAAGCTAATGGAAAAACGGAACTGAAGCCAACAGGCGCGCTCGAGGCATTTATACAACGGATGATGTTGGTGCTCGACGGATGCCGCAGAGCGACATCGACGCCGCCGCCTCGAGTGGAGCGTCCTCTGGTGGAGAGAGAGAGAAAAAATTTCCCAAGCAGCACAGCTGAAGGTAAGGATATATCTAATATGAGGAATACATGGGAGGACACAATCCATTCAAAGTGACTTTTGCATTGCCACTGTGAGGGTCTGGCTGGAAGTAGACTTTTGCTGGGCGCTAGTATCTGGGGTCACGAAGTGGAAATTTTGAAATTCCCCATGTGGGAGTGATTACATACTAATTTCAGGAAAGCGTGAATTCCAGTGTGCATTTCAAAAGAAGCTACACTAATAGATCGCTAGTGATTTCCATAATTGGGCGCAGGGCTGGTGGAGCATACAGTGAAATGCAAGGTCCTAAAGAGAAAAGGAAGGACTGCCTTTCCAAGCTTTCACATACCCAGAAGGAGAACGCCATTAGAACTTGCTGGGGTCGGGGTGCACAGGAACAAACAAATCACTAAGCGATCCCGTCGAGGAACCGTCAGACGATGCACAAAGCAAGATGGCAGCCTCGAAAGAGGATATGGAATGCTGCTTCCAGGTGTTTCAGGAGAAACTCTCCTGCTCCTTACAGCAGCAATTCGACAACTTTACAACAGAATTTAAATCTGCCTTGTATTGTATTTTATTTATATAGCGCCTATTCACATGAGTGTTTCAAAGCACTCAAGGAGGGTGGGAACAAGGGGAAAACAGTCACTCAGAGCCTTTGAAATTCTGGGACGATAATTGTCTGTACAGTCAGAGTAAGTGCGTAAAATACATTTAACAGTTGAGACACAGCAAATGGGCCTGACAGCGACTCTGCAGTTTTACAGGTGCAATTAAGAGGAGACGACGAGGGAGAACAGACAGACTAATATCAGGCACATTGTATTTGGGTCGTGCAAATGCATAGGTCACAGGGAGGGAGAGGTCCAAGTGCACCCATTCAACAGAGATTTGGGTAAGTACTGAGAGAGCAACTCTCTTGTATTATTCTAAGTCAGTGGAGGTGGGGGAGAAGGCAAGTGCGAGAGAGGACTGGCGGGTGTGCCCGGGACCGGTGAGACTCTGAGGAACAAAAGGTGGCCAGTCAGCAAGCTTTAAAGAAGAGGGAGAGATGGAGAGTGCAGAAGGCTAGGTTGGCAAGGTAGAGGAAGAGCAAAGTAAGAGGAACAGAAGAAGGTCTTGAGTAGTTTCTGGAACTTAAGAAGGTCAGGCTCAAGATGGAGGGCGGCAGGGAGGCTATTCCAGAGGGAGGCCCCTGCTGAGGATAAGGATCTCCCTCCAAATCTCAGTTTGGAGAACCGGCTCACTGGCAGAAGGTGGGAGGTAGATGAGCAGAGGGCTCGTGAGGGACAGTATTTAGGTAGGCCTTTTTGCAGGTAGGTAGGTCCCAGGCCCCAGAAAGCCTTGTAGACAATGCAGAGAGTCTTGAACTTGATCCTTGCTGCCACGGGGATCCAGTGAAGAGATTTCAGCGCCAGAGAAATGCGGTCCCTGGGCTTGAGGCCAAGGATAAGTCTTGCGGTTCTGTTCTGGATGGGATGCAGAGGGCGCAGGCCAGAAGAAGGGTTAAATGGTAGATATTTTTAACGATATTGCAGCTCTTGAAAAAAGAACAGGCAGTAATGAGAAGGCGATACAGGACCTGGTTCACGACTCTGCACAATCAAGAGATCTCCTTGACCATTTGGCACCAGTTACACATAATATAGAGTTACAGTGCAAGGATCGCGAGAATCATGAAGATCTAACATTTGCATAAAAAAATCCCAGAGTCTGTGAGCGACTCACTCTTAAAAGAGGACGTTACAGTTTAAGGACCTATTGACTGACGAAGCGGAGGTAACGATTCCCACTGATAAAATCCACAGGGTAGGACCGAAGCGCCAGGAATCGATAACTCGCCCTAGAGACACCATGGTGGCATTGGCAAATTCCCCCAGAAGGAACAGATTTTACGAGAAGCTAGAAAGGCGACAAATTACGCTTAATGGGAACGATATTCGACATCATATGACAAATACATTACAGTGCCTTCACCCTACGATTATAAGGTAAACTTTTTCGCCTTTGTTTCAGCCACAATGAATAACTTAGTCTTATTTGGCAACACACTAACCTCCAAACACTTATCAGTGGATCACTTTAACAGGGAGGATTGAATTGCATAATGGTTACAATGGTTTTTTGTGTTTTTTTTGTGGCTCTTTACTGACACTTCGATCTGAAAATAAGTCTCCTTGAAAGATCTGAAACCTCTTTTTGAATGTTTCCACATAAGGACCGGCCTTAATTATTAAAACTAAACCATTCCACCAATGTTTGCGATTAATGCCTGGCCTTGAATTCGTTGTTCTTGAACACGAAACTGATGTCTAAACTATTTTGCAATAGCTTGACATATTCTTTATTTCTGCTATTTTACAGTTCATACCTATTTGGCTCAAGAAGAAGGGACATTGATTCCGAAACGCGTCAGCCTTTCCATTTCTGAACTGTCTACACACATGGTTGTTACTAATTTGGATAACATTTGACATTGTATTTTGATTTGTTTTCTGCATCACCTTTACCCTATAATACAATTTGTTTGTATGGATTAAACCATTATGCTTTATTGCCTATATCATTGTTTGTCTTTATATTTACTTTACCAAAAGAGTGCCAATTAGTAAACTCTAGAAAGAAGAAAACTTTATTTATCCATCATTGGATGGAATATTGATAGTGTGCAGGGACGGGAGGGCTCCTACCTATGGATCCTCTTTCTTTTCTCTACGTGAATGTAACAGTGATCCTGTGCCAGGGTCACGTTTCCTCCCCCGCACCTTAAAACAATATACAATACTTTTACATACCACACGAAGATCACATAAGATTAGGTGAGTGCTTCTACAATCCCCCTTGCAGAATGATATTCAATTGTACCAGGATAATGCTCCATTAATGCTGCAAAAAAGAGAGGGATATGTGAAAAGTACTGCAACACTTAGACACAGAATTCCCCACAGATGGACCTTCCCATTTGGATTGCTTTTTAGTTGAGGGGAAGAAACACTGCATCACTAACAAGGAGGAGGGGGGGGGGCTTATTCTACCTCGATCAGGGGGATCAATCTGTGGTGGCCAGACTACATGCACTTCGTGGGCCAAGACATTGGGAGTGGTCAAATGTACAATGTCAATCTAAAGCCCAAAAGGGCCCTATTTCCACAGAGAAATAACCCTCACAAACGTGACGAGAGAATAAGTTGCATGGGTGTCTACGCTATGGTGAAATGAGGTACACTGTCTTAAAACTCCAGAGCCATGTATGAAGATGGGGCACAGCAGATGCTCATCTTGAAACTCATAAAAGACCCATTCATAGGGATTTAGTAAACTCTTCACATATGCCTGGGTTAAAGGGTGGGCCATCTCTCAGGACAAAGTCCACGGACAGACTAGCAAGGATGATCTACACCAGGGGAAGATTAAGAGGGATTTGTTGGGGGTGGGGGGGGGGGGGCTTGTTGGGTAAGGGTACAAGTTTAGCGTGGGGGCAAGGTTTATGGAGGGAAGCTTGGTACATGGAATGTCAATTTGAGGCTCATTTTGTCTGTTGGTAAGAAATACATCTTTGCCAGATTGCTAATACCATAATGTTAAACTAAGGTGCTTAACGCCTAATATAAGGGGGCTTAATTCCCCCCATTAAGAGAAGGAAGTTGGAACGGGTATTAGACATTGACCCAACCTTATTGCTTTACAAGATATACGCATATTAAGCTTCACGAGCGCTATAAACTGAGGATAAAACATTTCCCGATACTTAGGCAGGCTAATGCAGAGAGTAAATCAGTGGGTGTGCCGATTGCCTTTAGGGCAGATACGAAAGTCATTATCCGGATAGACAAGCCGATAAAGAGGGAGGTTTCATCTTCCTTCTAATACAGCTTGGTTCACAGATCCTTTCTCGGGTTTCCATATATGCTCCCAATATGGGGCAGGAGGAATTTTAAGTCTGTTTTAACCAAATTAGAACAGTTCGCCCAGGGTGATCTGAACATCGCATGGGATCCAGTACGAGATGGAAACTCAAGTAGTAAAACTTCACGTCCCATCCCCTCGTTAGCATTGAAAAGGAAATTTGATTATTTGACGCTTAAGGACGTATGGTCAACTCTGAAAGGAGAGGAAAGGGCTTACACTTTCTATTCTCATGTCCATAAATCATTTTCAAGAATTGATTATTTTTGGGTTTCAGTCAGTTTGATTGGTATTTCAGATCATGCCCCATTGACGTTGGACTTCAATTTTCCTAAATTGTCCCCCATATTGTGGTGCTGGAAATTTTCAAGAGATTCTTTCGGACCGCGTCTTAGGCGTTGAGCTACAAGGCAAAATATGGCAAAATAACGGACTATTTTAGTTATATCCTTGGTGGCGATCTAGGTTTAGATGTGTTAAGTGATGTGTTTAAGGCGACCCTCAGATGGGAGATTACTGCAATACAAGCACACTGGGTGAAGTCAAAACATAAATCAGAAATGGATTTGGAGGCTGAGATAAATAATACTTCAAGCCAAATGAAGGTAGATACATCTAGGACACTCCAAAGACAGTACCAGTGTGCTAGGGGAAGACTAGATTTAATACGCACCAAGCAAGCAGAAGAACAAGTTACTTCTTACCTGGTAATGTTCTTTCGATGGGATGTTCCTCCGAAGTATTCCTCATCTTTGCTAATCTCCCAGCTTGCTGGCCTCGGAAAAAAATTTCAGTAGAGGGCGCTGCGCGTCGACGTCCTTCGAGCCGATGCCCGACAGCCTCTGTATCGGCGCTGACGTCATCACGTGTATAGACTCGCGCAGCGTCCATTGCTCAGTTCCGTTTTGACGTTAACAGTTGTTTTACATTAATTGGTTATTGACCTTGAAGGAGCATAAGCTGCAACCACAAGGGAAGTATTACTGCGGGGATGGATCGGAGGGGCGATAAGGAATATGTCGGAGGAACATCCCATCGAAAGAACGTTACCAGGTAAGAAGTAACTTGTTCTTCTAAGGGATTGTGTCCTCCGACGTATTCCTTATCTTTGATAGACTCCCATAGCAGTGGTGTGTAATTGGAGGTGGGAGTAAAACGCCATGTTTCCTTTTAGGAATGAACAGAATGTAATACGGCTTTGCCAAACCTAGTCTCTTGACTAGAGGAGGAATCCAGGTTGTAAAATCTTGTGAAGGTATGTGCGGACGACCATGTGGCAGCCGCACATATGTCTCAAACCGGAACCCCTCTTTGGAGGGTTGAGGAGGCTGCGATACCCCTGGTTGAATGAGCCCTAAGATTTTGAGGAGGCTCTTTCCCTGCTAGTTTATAACATTCCAGAATGGCCAAAATAATCCATCTGGAAATGGTTTGTTTTGTTATCGGTAGTCCCAATTTGTGCCCCGAGTAATCTACAAACAGTTGGTCTGCTTGCCTAATCCTAGCAAGTCTGCTGATGTAAAAGCTTAAAGCCCGCCTTGGATCCAGCCTATGTAGCCTTTCTTCCTCTTTCCCCGAATGGGCAGGCGGATAGAATGAAGGTAAGGTAATATTCTGAGTGATGTGGAATTCAGAAACCACCTTTGGGAAAAATGAAAAATTGTATGAGGGGGGTTTACAAGATAGAGCTTGTAATTCGCTCACCCTTCTAGCAGATGTTAAAGCCACTAATAAGGCAGTTTTAAGGGTGAGAAATCGTAGGGAACAAGAGTGGAGTGATTCGAAAGGAGTACCCATCAAGAAATTTAAGACTAAATTTAAGTCCCATAAGGGAACTTGGAATGGTCTTGGAGGATAGACATTAGTTAATCCCTTTAGAAATTGTATTACTAAGGGTAATTTGAAATACGATGGCTCCTCTGCCGTGCACTTGAAGATTGATAGCGCTGCGAGATAGCCCTTGATAGTGCCAATTTAAAGGACTGAATTTGCTAAATAGAGTAAAAAGGATAACACTGTTGGTGTACCACATGAAAAGGGGTCGATATTCTCTTCCCTACACCAGCTGCAAAATCTGTTCCAACGGCAGCGGTATAAAGACTTTGTTGCTGGCCTTCTGGCCGAAAGCAACACCTCATAACGTCATCAGGGAGGTCCCAATCCTTGTATCTCAACCTTTCAGAAGCCAAGCGTGAAGGTTGAGGGTTCTGATGTCTGGATGGAGAACCTGACCCCCCTTCTGTGAGCGAAGATTCGCCTCGAGTGGAAGGCAAATTGGAGGGCAGATGGACATGTCCAGAAGGTCCAGGTACCACGTTCTCCTGGCCCAGTCTGGGGCAATTAGGATCATGGTCCTCTGAAATCTTCTCAACCTCCTGATCATTTGAGGAATGACAGGGACTGGTGGAAACGCATACAGGAGTGGAAACTCCCAGTTTACTATGAATGCGTCCCCTAGAGCTCCTCTCGGGGGAAATTCCCTTGAAGAAAACAGATCGCACTTCCTGTTGGTACTGGTGGTGAACAGATCCACTTGAGGGGTTCCCCAAAGGGCAAAGATCTCCTGAAGGACTTCCTGAGCTAGTTCCCACTCGTGGGAGACTGTGCCCTGCCTGCTCAGAGCGTCCGCCGTCAAGTTCATCTCTCTGGCTAGGTGAACTGCCGATAGAGATTCCTTCTTGGATTGCCCAAACCCAGAGCTGCACCACCTCTCTGCACAGGGGCAGTGATCCTTCGTCTACTCT
This sequence comes from Ambystoma mexicanum, assembly GCF_040938575.1. NCBI lineage: Eukaryota > Metazoa > Chordata > Amphibia > Caudata > Ambystomatidae > Ambystoma > Ambystoma mexicanum. Next base: position 618,465,129 of record NC_090922.1, on the reverse strand, counting down.
TTTGTTGAGGTAGTGCATGGCCACGGTGTTGTCCGTCATTAGCAGGACATTTTTCCCCTGTGCAGAATAGCCTTCAGCGCTAGTTTGATTGTGCTCAGCTCTAACAGGTTGATATGTAGTCTGGACTCCGATGGAGACCAACAACAGCTGATGGTCAAGTCATTGGTATGGGCTCCCCACCCGGTGAGTGAGGCATCTGTGACAACTGTCATCACCGGCCATGGTTGCCAAAACAGTTCTCCCTTCAAGATGTTCTCCTGGCAGGCCCACCACTGAAGGTCTCGAGCCACCTTGTCCGGAACCTGAAGGAGGTCTGTCATTCTCCCTGAGAATTGCGACCACTGAGTTCTCAGTGCCCACTGAAGAGATATTCTCAGGCGAGCCTGTGGCACAAGGAAGATGCAGGATGCCATGAGGCCTAGCAACCTCAAAAAGTCAAAGGCTGGGAGACGTTGGGCATTTTGAAACTTGGTGACCATCTGCAGAATATCTTGAGCCCTCACCTCTGGTGGCGAGGCTTTTCCCAGGGAAGTGTCCAGGACCACTCCAATGAACTGGAGTCTCTGTGATGGTACCATCTGTGACTTCTTTAAATTGAGGGAGAAGCCCAGTCTGTGAAGGAAGTGGCAGACATAATACAGCTGAATCTGAGCTTGTTTCGGTATACAGCTCTGATCAGCCAATCGTCCAGATAGGGGTAGACGTGAATCCCTTCCCTCCTTAGACTTGCAGCCACTACCAACATTAGCTTGGTGAAGACTCTTGGGGCGGAGGTCAGCCCAAATGGCAGAACTCGAAATTGATAATGAGAGCCGCCAATTGCGAACCTCCGGTATTTCCTGTGTTTGAGATGGATTGGCACATGGAAATAAGCATCCTGGAGGTCCAGAGATACCAGCCAGTCCTGGAGCTGGAGGGCTTGAAGGATCTGAGAGAGAGTTACCATCTTGAACTTGTCCTTCCTGAGGAACTTGTTCAATTCTCATAAGTCCAAGATAGGTCTCAGTCCTCCGTCTTTCTTCGGTATGAGAAAGTAGGAAGGGGGGGTGAGTACCAGCCCTTGTTCCTCTCCGCTACAGGTACCGGTTCTATGGCACCTTTCTCTAGCAGGTCTACAATTTCCTGCAAGAGGAGCGGATCTGGAACTTTCAGAGAGCTGTTACCCGGTGGATGACTGAGGAATGCATAGAAAAGGCAGGCAGTAACCTTGGGCAACTGTCTCCAATGCCCAAGCATCTAACGTAATAGCCTGCCATTCCGTCAGATGTTGATTTAACCTGCCCCCTACTGGTGTTTTGTGAGGAGAGTCCTCAGAGCGGTTTGGAGGCGGCTGATGCAGATGCCGAGGGTAAAGAGGCACCTGCTGCTGCTGCGGCTTTTGTATTTTTACCCCATCCACCTTGGATGAATTTTTTCTGACCCCTTTGAACCGGCTGTCCTCTGCCTCTTCCGAATGCGGAATAGAAGCAAAAGGACTTACCTCTCCAAGAGGTTCCTGAGGGGCGATATGGTGTTTGACGGATTGCAGCTCCCAGGGATTTTGCTGCTGCCTTTGATGTTTGAATCTTTTCTAATCTGTCATCCGCCTTCTTACCAAACAAAGAAGAGCCGTCAAAGGGCATATTCAAGAGTCTGCTTTGCACATCTGGAGCAAAACCAGACTTTCGCAACCAAGCAAATATCCGGGTTGTTGGACTTGCCATCATGGCCCTGCTGATGCTGTCAGCAGAATCGATGGCAGTTTGAAGGGATTCGCACATAGCCTCTTTACCATCCTTGATGATGTTTAGGAACGCTTCCCTTTCTTCTCCCGCCGGGAGGCAGTCAGCCGCTGATGAAGCACACTCCCAAAGTGTGTGGCTGAACCTTGCGAGCGTACAAGTAGCATTGATGGATTTCAACGCCATGCTACATGCAGAAAAGACTTTTTTGGCCATAGAGTCGTATCTCTTATCATCCCTGTCCTGTGGAACAGTAAGGTAAGCCGATTTACTACCTGATGAAGTAGCTGTCTGAACAACCAGACTCTCCGGAGTTGGTTGTTTGGATAAATATTCAGGGTCAGCAGAAGACAACCTATATTTAGCTGATAATTTTTTGTTAACCGCCAGTTTGCCAATATTCTCCTTCATAATGTCACATGAAATGGCACCACAGGAACGTCCTGTGGACCTTTGACCAAGATGTCTGCGAGGTCGCCTTGCTGAAAAGCAGGTGAGGGTGTGGACCACCCCATACAATCCATTATCCTTGCCATCAAGGTTCTATAAGGGGTTTCAGCATGTTCCCCTGGGTCTGGTCTGGCAAATTCCACTTCTGGGGAAGTGTCCAATCCATTCTTGGAGGTCTTTCAACCTACCTTCCTCAGAGGTAAATTCCTCTGGTGCAGGAGTTGCAGATACCTGCAATTGAAAAGGTCTTTCCTGATCCGAATCCTCCCATTCTTCATAAATAGATAAGACTCTGGAGTGATCAGGTCTTGAAAATGGTATAAATCCCATTTCCAGAGCAGAAGGGGCCAAATTCGTCATGATTGGCTGAGAAAACGTCGACGATGCGGACATTAAAGGCTTCGAAGCCATCGAAAAAGGTGTTGAGAAAGGTGGTAGAGGCCTCGATGAACTCCAGAGAATCGGAATTCTACTCAAGGTTGTCGACAACATTCTCGTGATCGAGGCTCTGGGTAGGGCCACTGGCTGTGAGGTGGCAGTGGGTTTGTCTGTTCTCGGCGTCAAAGACGGCGTCGACTCGACTGACCTGTGCGTCGAAGAACCCTTTGATAACGGTGTTGAAGACGCCGAACTATGCGTCGAAGGGATCTTCGACAACAAAGACGCGACTTTGCCTTTACTCGAGGGTTTGTGACGCTCTCGAGTGGCTTCTTTCGCCGGGTGCTGCGACTCGCAGCGTTTTGATTTTTCGGGTCTTTCACCTAGGGTATCACCCTCAGCAGTCTTCGAGGGGGTCAAAGCCACTTTCTCGAAGACGCTAAGCATCTTTTTCCCTGAATTCCTCCCACTCAGCCTGAGAGCTATGTTTTGTGGGGCAGGAGACCCTTTTCGGGGAAACGGAAGACGAGGAAGGGGATCTTCAACGTCTCTTTTTTGAATGCTTAGATCTCAAAGAGTGGTGGGAACTGCTTCGAGACCTAGAACGAGAATGTCTTTTGTGATGGCAAGGAGACGAATGTCTAGACTCCGCCGAGGAAACTTTCGAAGAAGGTTTAACTGCCTTACCTCTCTCGAGCTTCCCCTTACGCTCCTCCCAGGCTTTCGCCCTCATGGACATGCAGTCCTCACACTCCGAACAATGGTGCTCCATTCCCAGGCACCACAAACAGATCCTGTGAGGATCCGTCAACGACATTTTCTTTCCACAGTCTCAAAGTTTTTTGAAGCCAGACCGTGGAGTTGTCAGTTTGGGTGAGGAAGCCATCGAGTACGAGTCGGTATTCATGAGGAATAATGAAATATATTTGACTGAAGGACTGAGTAACGATATTCTGAGGCCCCACGAAGCGTGGAAAAACGGAACTGAGCAACGGACGCTGCGCAAGTCTATTTATACGCGTGATGACGTCGGCGCCGATACGGAGGCTGTCGAGGAACATCGGCTCGAGGGACGTCGACGGGCAGCGCCCTCTACTGAAAATTTCTTCCAAGGCCAGCTAGCTGGGAGATGATCTATGGAAGATAGGGAATACGTCGGAGGACACAATCCCTTCGAAAAAAGCTTACTAAATCTAATAAAGCTGACCCATTTTTAGGTAGACAACTTAAACAGAAAAGGGCAGCTCAGACAATTCAAGGGGTGGAAGATTCAACAGGAAAGAAAGTAAAATCGATGGAAGAAATTATGGAAATTTTCAGGCATTTTATCCGACCATATATAAATCGGACATACCAGATAACGCCCTAGAAGAAAAATATTTGTCCGATACCTCTTTGGAAAAAGTCTGTGAGGCAGACAACACTTTTAGATACCGACGTTACGGGGAGGAGGTCAGGCAGGCGATAACTAACTTTCCAATAAATAAATCGCCAGGACCAGATGGGTATGTTGCCTCATTTTATAAAAAATTTCAATCATACTATTGTCCCACTATTAACAGATCTTCATAAATCCTTTGATAAGATGGGTAGGATAACTAATTTGATGGAGAAAGCGTTGCTTTCATCAATGTAGATGCCAAAATATATACAAACATTCTCACTAAGAGATTAGAAACACACATGCCCAATCTTATAAACCCAGATCAGACAAGGTTTATAAAGGGTAGGCAAATCCATGATAACATCTGGCGAATTTGTCATCTACTGGAAAAAGTAGCTAAAAAACAGGACAAAGCAATATTGGTTTTGTTAGATGCTTAATAAGCATTCAATCATGTTGAATGGTCTTTTTTGTTTAACACCCTAACTGCTATGGAATTTGGCCATATGTTATTAGCGATGGTTCAAGCTAATTATGTGAACCCGACAGCCAGATTGGTTAAATGGTCAGTTGTCTCTGCCAAGTTTTTCTCCGTAGAGGGACGAAACAGGGCTGTCCCCAATCACCTCTGCTGTATGCAATATATTTAGAACCACAAATGTCGCGAATTTGGTGTTCAGATACTATACAAGGCATCACTTTTGGGCGAGATACGCGTAAGTTGATGGCATATGCAGACGATATGCTGCTGGTGCTTTCTAATCCAACAGACTCTTTGCCGGTGGCACTGACTCAGTTAATAAATGTTGGCAATACAGTTGGCCTAAAAATCAATATCACTAAGTCTGAAATATTGAATCTTAGACTTACACAAATGGAATTGCCCAAAGCAATTGAAGCATCACAGCTCTGTTGGAACCCAGATTTTATACGGGTACTGGGCATAAATATTACAAGGTTACTGGGGGAACTATATTCTGCCAATTTCCATCCGTTGATGGTGGAAATTCAGAAGCTTTTTCCGTCCTGGTCCTCTTTAATAGTTTCAAGGTTAGGTCAGATAAACGCGGTTAAAACGGTAACGTTGCCCAAAGTATTATATCTCTTTCAGACTCTCCCGATCCGAGTTCCGTCCGCCTTTTTTCAGACATTTCATAAAACAATCTCCAAGTTTATATGGAATAACAAGCCATCCCTGGTGGCATTAAAAACGTTAATGCTCCCCCCCATCCCCAATACAGGGATGGAATAGGACTTCTGAATTTTAGGGAATACTATCATGCAGCTGTCATGATGCCTACCCCCGGGGACCCAGACCAAGTCCAGCAACCCCGGAAGCAGGCATCAAGTTATCCCAAGCAAGCCCAACAGCCCCTGCTAGGGGCTATTTGGGTGCACTCCTGGTGCCATAGGCGGAAGAAAGAAGCTATTTTATGCGTGTCGCCTCGCCTGCTGCAGCGCCGCGCTGAACTCACCGGCCTTCGCAGCATCTTCACATTCTACCGCATCCTCCTGCATGTTCCCACCGCACTCCGGCACCTAAGGAGAAGACAAGAACAGCAAGGTGAGCCAGGGGAATACACAGAGGAATATTAGTTACCCCCCCCATAGACTTACCTGATTTTACCACCAGGGGTACTATTCCTCTTCAAGGGTCGGCACAGCTACCACTGCATCTTCGCCGAACCCCGGCCCCTAAGGGGAAACAAAAGGACAGCAAGGTGAAACAAAGGGACTAACAAGGTGAACCCTCCTCACCACAATAGACTTACCTGATTTTACCGCAGGAGGCATTATTCCCCGAGACTTCATACTTTCTCTCAGCGCCTGAATAAGGGAGAAAGCAACAGGTTACATATTGACATTATTTTATTGAACTGTGTTGGATAATACAAATCCTTACCAGAATATTACCGGTTGCCACGTGGAACTCTTCACTAGGGTCAAATTGCAACCTGCAAGGAATCGGACAAGAGTGAAAGTCAGGCATTTGAACTCTTACGAACTACATTCTTACGGCGTCTTGCCGGGAATCTCGGAGTCAATATTGTTCTGGAACTCACCAATTCCTTCGAGCCAGTGAAGCAACTGGTTATCTACGTGCCCCTGCGCTCAATGCAGGATGGAGAGCTCATCTTTTCAAACCATCAGGTGAGACTATAAGAGGGGAAATCAAAGGTGATCAGTGGGGAGAACAACGGGGGTGGGGGGATTTACGCTCAACTCCACGGGTGGTTAATTCCCTTTCTCCCTTTGCAGAAGAATATTCCTACGGGCCAAGCAAACGAACTTAAGTGGGCCAGTCCAGTCCGTCATCTCAGCCCTACGTGTCACATTGGTGGAGACCGCAGCTGTCCAGTTCAGATCGACGCCTCTGTGGGAGCCAGGTGAGCGTAACAGCAGCACATCTGCGAGCAATAAGGGAATGATTTGGGGGTGACTCTACTAAGTGATGGCACCAGATGAACAAAGCTATAGAAGGGTCTAGAATGGGAGAGAAATGATGGCTGTACAAGATAGATTGACACCGGAACATACACCAAAGCAAGATTACCAGATTGGTGCAAGAAATTTGGGATCAGTCGATTAAGCATCACCATACCACTTTGTTTCCCTCCCCTTTAACCGCCCCCCCCCTCTTTGCGAACCCGCAATTTACCCCCAGGAAAACCTGCAAACTCCTTTGCCGAATGGAGAGCAGCTGGTTGTACAAAATGTAGAGATGTTTTGGGACAAGATATTAAATCCTTTGCTCTCTGCACAGAGGAACTTGCCTTCAGGAGAGTCAACACTTTAAATTTTTCCAGGTTCGCCACTGGTTAAACTCTACCCAATAAGTCTGCGACCATAAGAAAACGTACCTTGTTTGAGCAATTTGTGACCTCAAACACGGCAGATGCGCATTTGATTTCTAAACTTTATAGACAGATGAACCCACGACAAAGATATGAACAGGCTTGGGCTAAGACTCTGGAGTATACCTCAGCAGATGACGCTGGGAATCAGTTGTGGTCCGATATCCCAAAATTGACTAGAGCCATTCAGATTAGGGAATTTCGGTTTAAACTTGTGTTCCAATGGCATTACACCCCTGAACAGCTGCATAAGATCGCCCTGTCAGTCTCAGCTTGTTGTTGGAGGAGATGCAGGGGGAGGGGAGACTAGTTACATGTTTGGTGTCCTGCCCCAAGTTGACTCAATATTGGAGGGAGGTGCAGGGGGACATAGGGAAAATGTTTGATTTCAAGACAGAAAATCCTTGAAGAAACTTTGTTGGGCATGGCTCAACCAGATAAAATAGCATGGCAAAACAACATAAGAGGAAAGCGTTTTACATTCTCCAGCTAGCAGCCTTCTTAGTGCTGGCTCGGAACTGGAAAAAAAATAATAATCGTTGGACGCACCACATACCAGAGACTGGTATAATAAGCTGTGGAATTTTGTATCCTTGGAATGGGTGACCTATTCGATTCAAGCGGACCAGGCTAGTTTTCATCGGACTTGGCAGAGATTCTGAACTTTTTACATGGAACAATATTGCCCACAGAATTTGCGGATTTTGGACATTGTGTGAACTGTATATTGTTTGGACGTCCTGTGCACCTGGGGAGAGGAGTGGGTTTGGGGAATTTAAGAGGGCTAGAGAGGGGGGGGTAGTTTGAGGGGAAAGTTGATTTTATTTTTGTCTTCTGTTTTGTAAACTTGGAAAGCCAATAGATAAAACATTATCCACATTTGGTGAGTTGTTAAAAGATGGGAATCTAAACCAAATTTATAAAAATAATTGCGTCTTAACATATTCAAGTTTTTATATTCTACTAAAAGATGTTCAAGTGTCTCCGACTGGTCTGTTGATTTACAAAATCAACTGATGTCTTTAATTTTGTCCTGGGTCCTTATTGCACGTAGTGCATTAGTGGGCCATCAATTAAACCGTAAACGCATTAATTTCGCACAATATCTTTCGTGAGGGAACTTTACTAAATATCTTGGGATCTGGTTCGATCTTTTTAGTATCAAGTGACCTTTGTGAAAGAACTTGTATTTGTGACATTCATCCCAATTTGCATTCCAATCAGGAGCAAACTTTCTTTCACTCGTGTGGGATTTTTTTCAATCAGACTCCGATCAATATCTGCTTTAGTCATGTTTGATATGCAGTATTGCTTCCATGAGTGTAGGGGTGCCTGCTTGGTACTTTCAAATAGATTCGCTAAATGAGGTATAAGGTGTGACTAAATGTATCTTTATTCAAACATTTGTTGTGTAGCATCGTACCATTCCATGATACTATAGCTTTCAAGGATATAAGTCCTAATTCATTTCAGACTATTTGAATTGGAAATCCTTTTCGTATAGGTAGAATATTTTTTGAAAAGACTCCCTCTAAATAATCCCATTGTTGGTGAATTTCTGGGAGCTTGGTATGGGCACCATAGGTCATAGTCGGAGCTACCTTTTCTTTGTAGAATTTTATTATCGGCAAGTATGAAAATGTTCCATGTTTCTTGTTTACAAGTTTTGCTTGTGAGCACAAAGTTTGAATCCTTAATTTCAAAATGTTTTTATATGGGAGATCTACATTGTCATTCATACTTAAGCCTAGATATTTATACTCATGGATTCTTTCAAATTTTTGTGAATCTAAGCACCATTTATATGAACCGAGTTCATTTTTTTAATGTTAGGGCACAGTTAAACATTTTTGATTTGTTTTTATTTATTCAGAGCAAATTTTCCAGTGTAAATTTATTTAACCCCTACCGGAACACTGGGCAGCAATGGGGATGAGTGGTTTCGACAAAGAACATCAGCGCCTGTGAGTATACTGGCTTTAGGTTTAAGACTCCAGCATCATTTCTAGTTTGGAGGTTTACTAATAGTTGGTGTAATTTTGGCACTGTCTATTTAATTCTATTGTGACCTTGTGTCAGTTGACATTGTGGTGTGTAATAATCTCTCATAGCTGTGGGGATATCTCGCCAAGTGATAGCTATGATCTAGTGATCACTGGAGGTGGTTGGCACAATTTGGAAATGATCAATCAAGGTTATCGCTTGTGAAGATATAAAGGCATGGTCTAAAATGGCTGTTGTCTGGTCTCTTTTCCAGGTTGGCTGAGGTGGCAAGTCTCCCTGGATTGTCCCATTCAGAATAGTAACATTTCTTTCTTGCATTAAATTTAACCATATCTTTTCTTTTGGTTTTAACGACAAACCTTTCTTTGGGAAGCAGGATCTATTCACGTCACGTTAAGGTTTTATACGGGATGGTTTCATTTGCAATTAAGTCAAGCATTTGATTTATGTGATCAAAAACATCATTACATAGCACAGCGTTCCAATAGAGGTTTAGAATAGCTATATGGTAAGTTTGAGCTTTCAATGAATCCAACTGTATCAACCTTGCTAACTGTATACATGGGATTTGAGATGCCCATGTAGTGAGACTGGCATCCATATTTAACTTGATACCGATTAGTAAGCCTGCCATCGGTCTGCCTTTTGCTGTTTTATCGCAGGGACCCACGCAAGATTATAATTTGGCCATACAGGTGTAGTTGTTATCCAAGTCTCCTGTAGTATGACTATATCACACAGTGTCACGGGGTGATTATTTGTGATGTTCACCTTAAATCCTCTGGTGTTCCATATGGCTATCTATGCACTTTGTGGCTTCTGATTCAGTTGGCATTAATGATTTGTATTATGGTTCGTATCTTTTATCGCTTTCTTGAGCCAGTTTCAGGACGTTTTCCTCACACAGTGAATGGGTTTATCAAAGTAGATTGCCCATGTTAGTTTGCCTTTAGACCCTTCACAGTTTATAATCAAGGGCTCAGGAGATTCTGTAGGGGGGTTTACTTTTCTACGAGCTGTTGATCTCGTAACTTCCCTTGAATCTTTCTCAATAGACATTTGTGCTTCTCTCCCAACTTCACAATTTCTACTAATTGAAAGTGAATCCCAATTTTGCTAAAGCATTTCTTTCACTCCAGATTGCCTCTAACAATTTGTGAAGAAATGGTTGGTCTTCATGTGTCCATTTTGCGCGATATTGCAAGGTAGATTGATTGAATGTCTTTTGAGTCAATTAATTTTAAACTAGGAATGTTTGAGAAGACAGTTGGGAGCGTCACCTGATTTGGTTAGGGTTCTCCTCTTTGTCTGTTGGTCATTACTATGTTTAATGTATCGTAACCTTGCAGAGTTTGTTCACTGTTCTTACTCCACCCTCTGGAAGGTATGACAGTCGTACCAATGATTGGCACAACTAGTCCATCTCTACCTCTACTTATTTTTGGGCTACAAAGTGATCTTACTGTCAGTGGGATGTCCCAGCTTCTCAAATGAGAAGTCTGTTTTTCCATGGATTTGAAACTTTCTGGTCTCTCTTGCGTATGACTTTGTAAAATAAGTTGGGCTCTTTTTTTGTTCTAAAGTAGTGAATATTCTGTTTTCTTGGGAGCTTGTTGGACTATGAATGGAAAAGATTGCTGGCTCAGCAGGTGAGTGAGTATTCCGTTTCTAGTCCACCAGCTGGGAGACATGAAATCAAGTAAGTTGAATAATTCATGAGAGCTTCAGATTCTGCTGTTGATAGCTCATTTTCTTCTATTAACACCCGATCAGGATTTTGTGATACACTGTTCTCAACATGTGTTGGGATATTTACTCTGTTTCGCCTTCAGAGATCTTGGATTTATAGTTGGTTGGATATTTGCTGGCGATTTGTTTGATGGAGTTGTAAGCGCTTCTATACATTTTTTTCGACTTACTCTTTAGTGTTTTATTTCCTAATCGTCGGTTCTTAGCTTTTTTCATTACGGTTTGAGTTGTAATCTTCCTCGGTATTCTCCCCTTTCGCTTTGTTATTTGGAAAACTTCATATATAGGTTTTCTATGTCTGAAATTTCTATTACAGAAGGCAGCTGATCGATATCTGTTTGTAATGTAACATTCACTGAAACATCAGGAGCAGCCTTCTCTTTGAATGCTAGATCCACTCTATTTTGTTTCCTTGGGTTCATAGAATTTTGCTGATTAGTAATAGTTTCTATAAAGGGGGTTAATACATTTCCCTTCATATTAATTTTGCTTTCCTGAATTATCAGCAATCCAGTCCAATTTTGCATTCAATAGATTAAGGATTGTCGTATGCTCATCTGTTTTTTATCTAGTGCTTTGTATAGTTTTTTATTATATAAGCAATTTTTCATGGATGTTAAAGTAGTCTCATGTAATGTAATCAGTATTTGTTTAAACCCAAAGGATGGCCTCGGAGTGGGGTTAGCAAAGGACATTGCTGTAGAAGCAGAAGCGATGGAGGTATTCAGGGATTCTGGCTACAATATCAGTGAATTGGATACATTTGATAAATGTAATTTAGGTCGCAAATCTTGGTGCGTTTCCGGTATTCCCTCCTTGTTTTGTAATGCAATTGCGTCAGCTTTTCCAAAACAATGCTGAAAGTCGCTCGATGGTCGTGTTAGACCAGGTACGTTAATTTTTTTCAGGTGATGGTTCCGTTGTATTCCATTCTTGAGCACTCGTGAACACAGCACAGGGAAATTCATGCTAGCAAATTCATTTATTTCTACATGGCATATTTCAGGTTCATCTTGGCAGTTTACCACATAGGATTTGTTCCATTGCTTTGCTAGCTCAATCACAGATAATGAACCACCTTGCGTAGCCTGCGCAAGAAGCTCTGCATCTGTAATGTGGTTTAGGGTAGCGGCAGATTCACATGTTGCCAAATAGCTTCACTACAAGGTGCAGCCTTTTTCACAGGTATATCATTAGGAAGTGTTCATTTAATTCTACGAGTTTCACAAAGCAAACTTTTCTAATGTCCAAGTTTAGAGATTTTGAGTGTTTCCCTTTCTGAATAATTATTTTCGCTTGTTTCGTAAAAGTCGCGTGTGAATCCTCCATACTTTGCATAGATGTAGATACAAGTTGGTTTCCCGTGAGGGAGGCGGCATGACTAGGCATAGAGAGTATACACGGCCATAATGCTAGTTGCTATGCCAATTTATTTTCACACGCGCGTTTAGGTAGGTAAGCTGTTATCGGAGAAGGAGGGAGCAGGAAAGAAAAAAGAAACAGTTGGAGGCTCACAGAGTCAGTCCGCTGATCAGCTGAGACAGCTGAACAGCCCTCTCGAGCACTCCCACAATGCGATAACTGTTTAAATTTAAGAGGTTTGGGCCTTTCCTCGTCACCAATACATACAGCGATCCATTTGAACAATATATTGATACACAAGAATATTACTGCGGCACACTGGACATTTGGATTGCTCATAAGAGTTTGAACCCTTTTGTAGATAGTAACGAGAATAAAAGGACTTTCCCCCTCGAAAGGAGGAGGAGAATCAATACGCAGAGGCAAGCCTCTGACATGCTGATGTCATTTGGAGCTAGCTGTGGAGTGGAGAAGGACGAAGGAGGTCCAGCGAGAACCCAGAGAGAAAGAAACATGGATGGAAAATGATAAGTTACTCACCGTAGTGACTAACTTACTCCTAGTCCATAGTCCCCTTTCCTCCCTACTGTATGAGCGTCCCTCACTAGAGACGGAACCTTTTTCACCTGAAAAATCATCTTCCCCTTTAAATTTAGATGCTTGCGGGGAGGGAGGGGGGCACAACCCTGGGAGCATGAGCTCCCCCGACTCCCCCCATCGGCGCCACTCCTCAGTCCTCTTTGACACGTCGACAATATTAACATTGCCTTATGACACCAGTTTTATTAGGGAGGAGGATGGAGGAAAGGGGACTATGGACTACGAGTATGTTAATCACTACAGTGAGTAACTTAATTACACCTACGTCCCCGTTTCTCCATACTTTATGGGCTATTGCAACTGAATGTAGCCCCAGGGTGGAGAGTTGCCCCTCTTAAGAAAACAAGTTCCTTAACACTGCCTGACCATATGCTGCGTCCTATCTGGCACTGGCATCCAGGCAGTAGCGCTTGCAGAAGGCAGAGGGAGTAGCCCACATACCCGTCTTGCTGATAACCTGCCATGGATCTCATCTTTGGAAAGCTACCGCTGTGGCCTTCGCTCTGAGGGCGTGGGCATGTAGGTTTGCTGATAACGGCTTGTGCTGCCCGTCATACGCTTCCTTGATGGCCATAACCATCCACCTTGCTATAGAAGCCTTGGAGGCCCGACAGCCTGGTTTTGATCCTCCAAAAGAAAAGTGACGAAGAGGGTGGAAGCTCTTGGTTCTGTCCAGGTAGTATTTTAGAGCACGTCTGACATCTAGACCGTGTAGTACCCCCCAGGCGCCATCCTTAGGTTCAGCGAAGAAAATTGGTAACACTATCTCCTCATTTAAGTGAAAGGAGGAGACCACCTTATGTAAGAATGCGGGGTGTGTTCTAAGCACCACCTTGTCCTTCTGAAATGTAGTATATGGCTCTGAACCCACTAGTGCCTGGATCTCACTGATTCGGCGTGCCGAAGTAAGGCCCACTAGGCCGTCTTAATGGTTACTAGCCTGATGTCCGCAGATGCCATCGGCTCGAATGGTTTATGCGCCAGGACACCCAGGACCACATTGAGTTCCCACACCGGGTGCGGTTCCTTGATAGGTGGGTATAGTCTAGTCAGGCCCGCTAAGTGCCACTTAACCACCGGATTCAAGGAGGAGAATATCTCCTCCTGAAACTTCTTGTAAGCTCCAGATAAGCGTGCTGAGAAGGAGAGCACGTCGTCCAACGTGCAAGTCTAAGGATCAATTTCCTTCGATTCTGCCCAGTGACAGAACTTGGTCCACTTGCTTTTGTACAGGCTCGGGTGACGTCACTCCTAGCCCCATGTATAATGGCCAGGTTAGCCTGTGACAGGTGGAGCTGCTTCAGGGAGACCTGCTTAGAATTCACCCTGCGAGGGCTAACTTTTGTGGGGAGAGGTGGATGACTGTGCCCCCCTAAGAGAGGTGTGCTGGGCCCAGCGTGAGGTGTACGGGGGCCTGGTTGCTCCCCGTCCCTCTAGGGATGAGTCTGTGTTATTGGCGACCTGAGGTGTTGGTTGCCAAAAGGGCCTGCCTATCTGCAGGTTGTTGTCTGTACCCAACCAGATCAGATCCTGGTGGAGCTGTTGTGGTATTCTGACCTGCTCTTCCTGCAAACCCTTCTCCTGATTCCAGGAGGCTGAGAAATGTAGCTGCAGCCGCCTCATTTTGAGCCTATTATGTGGCACAGCAAGTAGACATGCGGCCATAACTCCCAACAGGTGTTGGTACCACCACACAGAGGTCACTGCTCTGCTGAGAAAATACCTTGTGGCCCTCTTGATGGCTGTGATCTTGTCCTCCGAGGGGAAGATCTTCTCGGAGCTCGTATCCCAGATAAGTCCCAGAAAGGTCAGGCTCTGTGTGAGCACCAACTGTGACTTTTTGAGATGAATAGAAAAATCCCAGGTCATATAGTGTATCCATGAGGGCGGATGACGTATGTTGGACCACTTCCAGAGATCTTGCCCTGACTAGCCAGTCGTCTAGATATGGGTAAATATGATGGCCTTGCGCCCTGAGTAGGGCTGCCACTGCGTTCATTAGCCTTGTAAAGACCCTTTGAGCAGAACTGAGTCCAAAGGGTGGAACCTTGTATTGAAAGTGAAAACCCATGATCCTGAACCTCTGTAAGGACAGATGAGGTTCCCAAAATCGGGACGTGTAGGCAGGCATTTTTCAAATCCAGGGAGCACATCCAATCTCTTGCCCACAATGTCTCCGCTATGAAGGCTGGAGTAACCATCTTGAACTTTTTGAGGGGAAGGGACAAGTTCAAGGTGGAAAGGTCTAATACAACTCTCAGGCCAGTTTGTTTCTTTTTGTGTATGGCGAAAACTTGTGAATAGAAGCCCATGCTCTGCTGTGAGGCTGGGCCATCCTCTGCGGCCTGGCACGCTACTAGCAAGCATATTTCCGCCAACAGAGTTGCAGCACCAATCTCCGGGAGCAGAGGGGAGGAAGGAGCAGAAGGAATGGGGAGCCGGAAGCCCATGGATACCACTGAGAGGATCCATGGTCCGTGAATCTTGTTCGCCAGCAGGGTGTGTGAAGTGCAAGCCTGCCCCCCATAAGAGAGTTGTGGATCAGATGGGCCTGTCACAATTTCTTCCCCTCTAAGGCTGGGGTTGAGGAGGGGGACTGGAAAAAACCCTTGTTAGCCGCCTGTGCTATATGCGCCTGTGCTGGCTAGTGAAGCTGTCCGGTTGCCTGGACCGTCTCTCCTGAAAGCCTCTGAAAGACTGACCTTTGTCTGAGCGCTGGTGCGTTTGGCTGTAGGTTTTAGATTAGCACTTGGCGAGGATCATTGATGATTTTGTTGTCTGCAAGTTATTTTTTTCTTATCGAGTTCCTCATCCATTGTTAAATGGAACAGGGCCCCCCACCACCCTTGAATGGCAGGTCTAGTATGCGTTCCTGCACATCTGGGTTACATTTTGTGGCCCTTAGCCAAGCCATCCTTCTCATGTTGGTGGCGATGCAAATTGCTCGACCTGAAATTTTGATGTAGGCCACCGTGGACTCCATTAGGTCTTGTGCCACGATTTCGGCCACAGTCAGCCCAGCCTTTAAACAAACCTGGCTGTGGCAAGGGAGCTCAGGGAGGGATTCGGCGCTTTCCCGCCATAGCTTCTGGTTCACAGCCGCCAACATGGCATCTGCTTTGGACTGGCGCAGGTGGAGATGGAGTAGATTTTCTTGCGGAACGCCTCCAAGATCTTTTCCTCCTTGCCCAAGAGTGCCGATGCTGAAGATTATTGTGGCTTGGAGTACAGTGATGCTGTCGCCATCACCGGGGAATGTGGTTGGGGTGCACCGACAATAAGAGGGGGGGTTTCCCCTTCCGTTCACCTGTATTTAGCAGCGAAACGCCTTGTATAGGAGGAGCCAAGTACCCGCCCCCCATCCAACTGCCCTGCCCTCATTACCTATAGAGTGGGAACCAAGTATGTGATGTATGGGGGCGTGGCTTGGCAGCCATGGAATAGGCTGGGAACCCTGTGAGCTCCGTGATGCGACTACTTGATCCGACCAAGAAACGCATATTCTTTTGATCAGCAGCAGCCCAAAAAGTATGTACAGGCGTGGGAAGGCACATAGCAGAGCATGAGCAGGCTGGCTGCATGTTTATAGTGGAGGAATAGTCGGATTGATACTTTCTACTGAGAGGCCGGCCGCGAAAGGGACATCAAAATGGCCGCGGCCGAGAACAAAGATTTCGAGGGGCCCACCCCTGTGATGGAGGAGCTGTCTCCGTTCGACAACAGTAGAGGCGGATCGCTAGCGGTACAAAATAATTATTACATTGCCCAATCTGGGCAGCTGTAGTGAAAGAGGGTCCCAGACCTGCACAGCCGAGGACCTTGACGAACGGAGGAGGCATACCGATCGAGAGGGCCTGTGGGCACTATTAAGGCGGTGAGTGGCTCCCCAACGGCTGGGTACAGCAGTGACAATACTCCCAGTGAAAAAAAAAAAGGAGATGCTGGTGGAGTGCCCTGGGAGCGGAGCGCAGATGATCAAGGGATCCAGCAGATATCATCGGCCCTTTGGGGATAGCAAGAACCCACCCTTGCTGGGACTGAAGACCACGGGTGAAGGGGCTGACCCACGACTCACAGACACAGCGCTACGTCTAATAAACCCCCAAGACTGAAGGGTAAGCAACCCACATTAGATGAATACACTAAGATGCCACCTGGCCCGGAGGGAGCCAGGAGCAAAGACAGAGGCCAAGTTGGGAGCAGTGCCACCATGGGCACGAACCAGGAGGTCCTTGATGCGATCGCCGATCTGAAGGTGGCTTGGGAGACCAAGCTTGAACTGGCGGTGACAGAACTAAAAACAGCAATGGAGCACCAGGTTGGGGCAGTGCAAGAGGTCGTGAATCTACTACGGCAAGACGTTAGGTCTCTGGCGGAGCGCACGGAGAACCTCGAGAAGGAGATGGGTCCGAACACGGCGGACTGTGCTTCCCACTGGTCGGAGCTTCACACCCTGGTACAGCGAGTGGGTAATTTGGAGAGCAGAGTGGAGAAGGCGGAAGGACGAGCACGGAGGAATAATATCCATATTGTTGGACTGCCGGAAGGAACAGAAGGCCATAACCCCACGGAGTTCATTGAAACAATGTTGTTACAGGGAATCACTGGAGGAGTGCTGTCTCAAGGGTTTGCGGTGGAAAGGGCGCATAGGGCCCTAATGAGAAAACCACCGCCAGGGAGCCCACTTAGGCCGGTGATCGGCAAGATACTTAACTACAGGGATTTAGAAAGGATCCTGGAACACTTTCGCAAAGGTGGGACAATACAAAGAGGGTCGGCAAACATAACGGCGTACCCGGATTATACCCTGATGGTGCAGCAGAGCAGAATGAACTTTGGGGCAGTCAAGAGAAGATTGCGAGAAGCAGGACATAAGTACATGTTGCTGTACCCGGCTAAGCTAAAAGTTTTTCACAAGCACAGAACTTTGTTTTTTGAAACTCCGGAAGAAGCTATGGGATGGCTCGACACGCAGGGTTGCCCCCAGGAGTCGGACGTTCGGACGGGAGAAGGAGGTGATGCGGATAAGTAATGAGCGAGAGGGGCACTGGGGGGTGTCAGAACTTAAGACTATGGGACTTGATTATAGTCACTGAAGCAGCTAGCTAAATGGTGTGATCAGGCTGGGGGAAACACATGATCCGCGAATATTGCGATCATGACTTTGTCAAGGAGCTTTGCAGGACCAAGCTTTACATCCCCCATTTAGAGTTTAGTGCAGTGACACCCTGCTGGGGTCTTGCCTGGGGTACCAGGGTAGGCCCAAAAGCGGGGGAGCCTGAGATCCAGGGATGGAGCTGGGCAACTGTTGGGGTTGGAGTAGAGTGGGGAGGGGGGAGGGAAGGGATTGTGTGTTGTGGTTTGTTATAGTTGGGGAAGAGTTATGGGGTTAGCCTACACCTCAGGAAACACGAGACGAACCATGGGAGACCTTAAGATAGTTACTTGGAACGTCAGGGGGCTCAATAGTTATCTGAAGCGGAACAAGGTAATGATGTACCTGCGCAGACAGAAAGTCGATATAGCCCTGTTACAAGAAACACATTTAACGCAAGATAAACTGGAAGTGATACGGAAAAAGTGGAGAGGGACAATGGTGGGGGCAACATACTCTGCATATGCAAGAGGGGTAATAATATGGGTGGCCCCACATGTTCCGTTCCAGTTGTTGCGCTCGCCGGTAGAGGCGGATGGTAGGATGGTGATCATGAAAGGGATGGTGGAAAAAAGAGAGATCTGCATCGTAAATACTTATGCCCCCAACCAAGATACAGTTGCATATTTTAGGACCCTGTATAGTAAACTCAGTGGCAGCGTGGGGGGAGCTATACTGTGGGGGGGAGATTTCAATAGATCAGACACTAAAATAGTTAGACCCACCCTGGCTGCAAAGGCAGTGTATGCACTACTGGCGGATTTTGGGCTGACAGATGTATGGAGAACAAGTCATCCGCAGGATAGACAATATTCACACTATGCAGCCCCACAGGGCCTATATACAAGACTGGACTATGTATTTGTCACGTAGGAGTTACTGACCGAAATACTGCAGGCGGAATATAAAGCTAGAGTCCTCAGACCACTCGCCACTGCTGCTAGTGTGGCAATACCGACCCCCAAGGGGGAGGATACCCACATGGCGATTGCGTGCAGAAGCGCTTAAAGATAGTGTATTCAGGGAGGATATGCGAGAGGAAATAAGTCATTTCGAGATAAATACTGGCAGTGTTAAGACAGCGGTTATCATACCACTCCCCAAGCCCACTAGGCCTGGTAGTGACTGCGGATCCTATAGGCCCCTATCAATGTTGAAATAAGATAGTAAGATTTTAACAGCGGTTCTAGCAAACAGAGTAAAGAAGGTCATCAATAAATTAATACACCCTGATCAAACAGGATAAGTCCCAAATAGGAATATCTCGAATAATTTGAGGCGACTCCATCGAGTGGTCGAACATACTGGAGGATACTAGCGAAATGGCGATAGTATCACTGGATGCGATCAAGGCATTTGACTCGGTCAAGTGGCCCTGGCTGAAGGCAGCCCTAGCTAATTACGGTATGGGGCCAGGATATCTTCACTGGGTGGAACTTCTATATAGTGCGCCATTAGCGAGAGTGAAGACAGGAACTGTGATCTCTGAAAGGTGGCAACTTGGTAGAGGAACCAGACAGGGATGCCCCTGGTCCCCCATGTTGTGTTGTATATTCTGGCTTTGGAGCCACTGGCGATTTATTTAAGAGAGCAATATGACGCAATAGGCATTGTCGTTGGGGAAACATCACATTTAATTTCACTATACGCAAACGATATGTTATTGTATTTGCGCTACCCAGAGGAGAATCTGCAGTATGTGTTAGAAGTGGTGGAAAGGTTTGCAGTGCTTTCAGGTATAGCTGTGAACCCCAGTAAATCCTGTGTGTTCCCGCTGGGCTCTTGGTGGAGAATTTGCCAGTACTACAGATACCGTGGGTGGCCACAACCTTTAGATATCTTGGGATAGACCTATACCATAGTGTAGAAGCCGAACATAGGCATAATACAGAAAGAACGGTTCAGAAACTGGAAAACAGCATGAAGTTCTGGGCGAAACTCCCCTTGGCAATGATGGGACGAGGGGCGATGCTCAAGATGGTGGCATTGCCCAGACTGTTGCATTGCTTCGCGAACATCCCATACTCCATACCCCGGCAATTCTTTATTAGGTTAGACAGCATATGCAGGGAATTCCTATGGCACGGGATGAGGAACAGGGTAGCCCTGTGGAAACTCCAAAATCCGCATGAGAAAGGGGGCATTAAATTACCAAACTGGGAAGTATACCATGTAGCGAGCCAATTGCACCATGTAGCCAAATGGCTCTCTGCGGAGCCTACCTTAGAGCATAGGCTGCATCAAGGAGATTGCATGCCATATTTACTGAGAGAAATGATATGGGTACCCAAGCGGGAGCTGAGAGGTCGTCCGGGGATGTTGGGTGGGGAATGTGGCAGAGGGCATGCCGGTTGATGGACAAGCCGGCCCTGTGCTCTGCGCAAATCCCATTGGTTACAATGATGGGAACAGAGAAGCAACTAAGGTTAATGATTAGGAAGTATTGGGAACTGATAGTAATAGCAACGCTGGGGGATGTGTGGCAAGAAGGGAAAATATTGGAATTTGAGGAGCTGGTGGAACAAACGGGGTTGAGTGCTGGGCAATATATTATGTATCATGGGATGGTGCAACGAATCAAAGATACCTGGTCTGAGGTGGAACTAGCAGAGGAACCGGACACCACACTAGATACGATATATGATATAGCAGAAGGGGGGCATGAAACGTCTAGAGTATATGAGTTGATGATGACTCAAGTGGGCAAGGAAGTGGTGCAATTTAGACTGGACTGGGAGGAAGAAGTAGGGGACCTGATGAGTGACGGGATGTGGGAAAGGGCTCAGGGGTATCCTAAAAAAGTATTGAGAAATGCTAGGCTGCAACAGGTACAGTTGTATATAACTCACAGAGCATATCTGACGCCACTAAAGATGGCCAAATTTAAGAACGCCGGAAGCCAAGTGTGTCCCAAACGTAATGAGGAAAATGCAGGAATGATCCATATGTTCTGGGCATGCCCACTGATAGTGAAATATTGGAGGGACATAGCGCAGAAAATGGAAGACAAGGGAATCTGCATGAAGGTGGATACTGTGGGCTTGTTTGTTGGGAGGGTTCCCCAGACCGAGGAAGCTTAAACATGTGAGTAAATTGAAAGATCTGGTGTATGTTCTGGCGAAGAGGATTGCGATGGGATGGAAAGCGTGTCACAAGCCCAAAGTGGAGACATGGTGGAGGGACTTGCAGAAGTGGGCGGAGGCAGAAACAGTGGCATGGCAGGAAGCGTGTAGAGGGGACATAGAGGGCGAAGCTGGAGCCCTAGCGGGTTGGAGACAACAAATAGCAGAACTATTTGGGCCTTCGTATGATGCACCAAGCGATTATGACTCAATAAGCGTGGCGGAAGAGGACTCCTCACCACAAAAGGTGGAGACTAACAATGGGCGAAAGTAGGCTTGGGATGGGGGAGGGACGGGTGTGTGGCACAGTGTGTGGCACAGTGTGTGGCACAGTGTGTCAGGTGGAGTCTGGAGGCGGATCGCTCTGTTTCTTCTCTGCGGATTTTGAACTTTGAACTTTCTCTACATAAACCACGCGCAGGCGCGGAGCGCGGCGCGGTGTGTGGCACAGTGTGTCAGGTGTCTGGTGCCGGGAGTCGGAGTCGTGAGAGGAACCCAGAACCCGATCGGCGAAGTGACCTGTAGGAGAAGGTGTATGGTGGGAAAGAGCGAAGGAGTGTCTGAGGTACTCCAGCCCCTTCTCCTCTTTTCCTTCCCCTCCCTTCCCTTTTCTTCCCCTTCTTTCTTTCTCCCCATCAATTCTTCTCTTTTTCGCTCTTTCGTTTCCTTCTCCTTTCCCCTTTCCCTGCCTCCTGCCCCCTTCCCCTTCCCCTTCCCCACGTTCCTCTTCCCGATCTTACCTGTGAATCGGTGAATCTGCGAACATGTGAACTCTCTTCCTGCTTGCTGGCGCCGACCTTCCTTGTTGTTCTCAGCTACCCAGAGCTGCAGCGACCGACAGTAAGTGTCCAGCGGGGGTTTCCAGAGCGCCCTATCCACCATGGCTTCACCGACCTCCACCAACGAAGCAGAGCCGGGTCGATGGATGCGCAGCAATAAACTGCAACCTGAACCCGCAACTGATCCTAGTATCACGCCTGAGCGAGTCTCGACTATCCCCACAACGCAGGCACCACCCAGCAGGCTTACCGCTCCGGCGAGTGATCATGAGCCTGAGACCATCGGGGGAAGACATAGGCGGTGGTCTGCTGGGCAGGGGGTGCTCATAGTTGAAGAGGCCTGCCCACCTCTGCTGGTGCTCCCAGGAGAGTTGGGGGTTGAGGGGGAAAAATCCGAAAATAATGGCACGCCGCGAATCGAGAGGTCGGAAATGCCGCAATTTACTCTGAGTATTTGCCAGGATGCGACACTAACACCAACAGCAGCAGAGTCCCATAACAGGGCGGCCAGTACGGGGACATCAAAAGATGAGGCGGCCTCGCGCGACGAAGAAAATAACGATGACTCGGTGTTTGAAACACAAGAATGTCTAAACTCTTCAGGCCAGGCCTCTTCGACTGGAACTAGAACAGCCAGCAAAATGAGTAGAAGACCTAGAAGATCTAAGAGCCAGGAAAATAATGGAAATATAAGTATAAAAACCACTGAAGTGTCAGCAAAGAATTACGAAACCATATCATCATTGGACTTCGACTCTGAATCAGAGAGGGAAGACGACAAAAATCAAAAAAAAAATCAAGAAGTCTCAACGAGACCAAGACTCTACAAAAAAACAATGAAAGACAGACCAAAAGACAAAGTCCCGGATGGGAAGGTCTGTGTAAAAAAAGGGCGGAAAGCGGGCCTTAAAGCAACAGTAGGAGGCAAGGAGCCGATAAGACTACCAATACTCCCCTCGCTGAAGGATTACTTCTTAAAACATAGCAAGAGGAAACTGCACTCTGATCAAGAGCTGTCTGATGCGGAATTACTGGAGGCAGCACAAGAACCCCCGCCAGTGAATAAAAGCCGTAAAACAGACTTAACTGAAAGTAATCTAGCACCTAAGATCAAATGGCACGCACGCAAACCTAGCAGTGAAGGTGGGGCCCTAGTTGGAATAAGGGCGGAGGCCGGCCCGCCAAATAATCCGCCTAAATCCTCGCCACTGTTGGCAAACCCTCGACTGGAGCACTCAAGGAATTCAGATGAAGAAGCGATCTTGGACGAACTGAACACACTGTCTAATCTGGTGGGCGAACCAGTTCAAACAACAAGACCCGAAGAGCCTAACCCCGTGCAGACGAATAATGTGAATGATCTCCGACCAACAGACCCCGTGAAAGAACCACCAGCAGCACAACAGAACCAAATTCCACCACAGAGTGCGTACATGGAGTTGAGTGACAGACCAGCAATTGTAACAAGACACACTCAGGCAGAAGATCCCAACGCTTGGACTCGTCCTCACACACAGTTCAATAATAATAGAACTGGGGCGGACAAATCCGCCGACAACCGAGAGTCTGCATCAGTATTGGAAAAAAACTATATAGAAAGGAAACAGCAGCTACAAGCTGAAAGAGGCTTACATACGCCGATCAGATTAAGAGGGCAAAGCGACATGTCGGGATTGTCTGACAAAGAAATACCATCAGCCAAAAAAAAGACGGACCTTCTGACAATCATGTCGGCACTCACAATAGCCCTCAATCCATTTAGCAAACTCTATGAGTCCATTCACGAACCGTTAAAGGATAATACAACAATGATTACTTCTCTAAAGGAGAAACTGACATTTATAGAAGGCTATGTAACGGCCGCAGAGCAAAACTCAAAAAACACGCAATTGAGCCTTGAAGAAAAAATAAAGAGTTTGGGGAAGGAGTTGTCTAACATTACTCCCAGAGTTCCATACACTGCTGCATTAATTACTAGCAGTACTCAAACTGAAGAAGCATTAACAAAAAAGAAAGACATAGCCCCAATCTTCGCAAAAGGCCCAGCGAAACTACGAGAAGCGCTCCCAGTGACAAGATTAGTAACAACAAAACCAATTGATGCGAAAAACCAGACAGAAGGACCGCTCCTGAGCATCTCCAGAAAGAGGTCTCCAGCATACGCACCTAGCCTATTGGCCAGTCCTCAAACTAGGAGTGCAAATCCACAACACCTGAGCCCAATTATAATAAGAAAAAAAAAGGGAAATAACAACCCAGACATTGGGAGTACCCAGAAGAACCACGACCAGACAGTACTGTTAAATGGGCCCGGTGACACAAGCCCCGACCCTGATTCTCCAAATGACTGCCAGTTGGTGGAGTATGCCAATGCTACTTCACCTCCATCAGAATCACCCCGATCTGAGGATGCAAAGAGCCCACTCAGAGACGAGCGAAAACCAGCAAGGCGACTTAGTTCGCCGAAAGAAGGGACTTTGGGATTTAGGAGGGCAAGTCGTCGGGAAAGGCAGCGGTTGAGCTCACCCAGTCTGGGATTAGAAGCGATAGAAGGTCTAAAAATTAAAGAATTGAAGCACCCCGAGAGCAGAGAAACCGGAAAATCTGTTTGGAAGTCTCGAATACAAGAACAACGATACCATCGAAGACCCTCGCCCAAAGATCGCAGCAGACGGACAGAAACTACTGCAAAAAAAGAGCTAGATCTCTCTGATGTTTCCCTATTTAAACTAGAGCAAATCTCGGCAAGAGATAGCTACATAGTCCTAAACAGAAGAGCGGTCCTAAGAGTAATATCAAAAATAGACAAACTTCGGCACCTGTCAACAAGTGACTTGGTTCTGATAGAGCCATATCACAGAGACCATAAAGCTAAAGCCTATCTCCATGTAAGAGCTAATGCTCTAAACGAAGGGCCCCTAGAAATATCAAAAGACCTTCAGCGTATGGGCCTAAAATTGGAAAAACTACAGACAAGGAGAAAGGAGATGGGAAAGGACGCAAGGACAGAAGAAAGTCCGGCGCCAAGAGGGAAAACTGAGTTAAAAGTTGCTTTAGCCTCAGAAGAAAATAGAAGAAGAGTCCGCTTGGCAGACCGCCAAAAAGAAGAGCGGAGAAATCAAGACGTTTATCCTACCAAAAGGTTTGGATCCAGCAATAGAGCGCAAAATGGCCACGGACGACGAGAGGGCAGTCACAGGTCTGACCAGTTAGGCAGTGACCAGATAGCGCGGTCCAAGCCAACCATTCCAGTAACAACGGCATCAAAGCCGTGGAAATGGATTGTTGATACCTTCGGCAGGACGAAAAAGGCCCAACACTGGGAAGAAACGGTGCTGCAGATGGCATCATGGAATACGAGAGGGTACCACCACTTAACCCAACCAAGTGGCACAAATTGGAATAATTTTGATCTAATCTGCTTCCAAGAAACTTGGCTAACAGACAAACCATCGCTGGAAGGATTCATAATTGAGGTATCTCCAGCCCAGAAACCTACGGTGGGCAGGCCATCAGGCGGACTGCTAACCGCTGTACGTCTGGGTTCAGGAATCACTATGAAAAAGAAAATCAGAGAGGAGTACGGCATGTTAGCCACAATGGCCAGTTGGCACCATCAAGGCGAGGGCGGGAAGGGGAGGCTCTGCTCTGACCTTGCCATACTCAATCTTTACTGGAACCCCGAGAAAACTGCTATAAAAGATTTCTGCAATCAAGTGGCTGACACCATCGACGACATCAGAATCAGTTACGATATCCCCAACTTTATCATCTGTGGGGACCTGAATGCCAAATGTGGTTCAAGTTCAACTGACGAGATGGTGTGTCCAGCCCTGAGAAAATCTGATGAGAGAGGCATTGCATGGCTAGCCCTGATGAGGTCCAAACAGTTGTGCAATGTGGCCACACTCCAAGAAGGAGGAACGTTATTCCCTACCTGGGAAAGAGAATCGTCTATTGCTGTTCTAGATTACATCTTTATCTCAGAGGGCTTAATTCCATATTTCCAAGAATTCCGAGTCAAAAGAACAACTGAAAGTGACCACAATCTGCTGCACCTATCTTGGAGTGGTGAAGTGAAAGACCGTCTAATCTATCCCTTTGAAATCGATACGAACAAGCAGCAAAATCGAATCCGTTTGACCTTGGATAACATAACTGAAGTAAAAGAGAGATTGCGCAAAAAACAACCATTCACCAACAAGGGTGCAGAAGTTCAACGTCCGGAATATGTATCATTATTGATACCACATAAAGTGAACTTTGGTGGGAAAGTTTGACATCAACCTCCACACGCTCACATTTATAATGCTGCGATTGTAAGGAAACGCAAGGAAATCAGAAGATTAAAAAGAGTAGCGTCAAAAAATCAAAATGATGAATGTTGGAAAGCCTACCAAAGGGAAAAAAGAATATATAAAGCATGGCTTACACAAGAACGTCAAAATTTATATCAGAAAGATGCAGAGGCAATGCTGAAAATTGGGATCTCTAAAAACAGTCGTGACTTCTGGTCTATACTAAAAACGGTCAATGGACAAAATCCACCCCAGATTGCAAGC
Source organism: Ambystoma mexicanum (assembly GCF_040938575.1). Taxonomy (NCBI): domain Eukaryota; kingdom Metazoa; phylum Chordata; class Amphibia; order Caudata; family Ambystomatidae; genus Ambystoma; species Ambystoma mexicanum. Next base: position 618,439,008 of record NC_090922.1, on the reverse strand, counting down.
AACGTCAGTGAACAGCAATGGATCGTTTATTTCACTGAGCTGTATGCCCTGCCTTCAACTGGCACTCTGAAGAGTCCAGCTCCACGTCAACAAGAAGATCGGAGTGAGACCTGGGTGAACATGGCTGTCTTGGAAGACATCGCGAGCACAATCTCACGTTTGAAGAACTCGAGGGCCCCGGGCCCGGATGGCCTTACCAACCTAGATTTGAAGCAGCATTCCCAAGCTTGGGCGGGCCTGAATTGTGAGCTGTTCGAGCAATGTCGTAAACAAAAACAAATTCCGAAGACCTGGACAGAGGCGGTCCTAGTGCCGATCTATAAAAAGGGGATCAGATCGGACCCAAACAACTACAGACCGATTGCCCTACTTGATATTATTGGGAAGATATTTGCCACATTGACACTAAACTACTTTAAAGATTGGGCCAAACAAGCGCCATTGCTTGATATTTTCCAGACCGGATTCCAAAAAGGAGCGGGAACAGCGATAAATATCCTAATCTTGAACACCATCAAAACGAGAGTCAAAGGAGGTGCCCCGGGAGTACATATGGCCATGATTGACCTATCCCAGGCGTTTGATACCGTGGATCGAGCCAAATTATGGGCAAAGCTAGAAAACTGGAAGTGCCCTAAACCAATCTTGGACCCTATCAAGGCCCTCCACTCAAAAACATCGCTGAGAGTGAGGTTGTGTCAGCAGGGAAGTCTATCGGATCCAATCCTTACAGAAAGAGGGGTCAAACAAGGCTGCCCCCTAGCCCCAGCGCTCTTCATCGCCTTTATTGGCGATTTTCAAGAGACTGAAGATTCGGTTCGTGCGTTTCCTCCGAAGCTGGGTGATGTGAAAATGTCTAGATTGTGGTACGCGGATGATCTGATCTTGCTGGATCAAACGGCCATCGGACTTCAAAGACAGATTGACAATTTATCGATGCATATGGAGGCCAACAACTTAAAGATCAACTCGCAGAAAACAAAAATCATCTCTTTTCACAAAACCTCGAAAGATCCCAAGAAAACATACACATGGCACCTGAACAAAAGTAAAATTGAGTCCGTGAACGAATTTAAATATCTAGGCGTAATGATCGATAACTCTTTGAAAGACAACTCACTTTTGAATTCATTATGGGAAAAAACCCGCAGCCTTACATCACAAACCCGAGCTGTGGACAATAAATTCGGCAAATTTTCATGGACTCCAGCTATTCAGTTTTATAAATCTAAGGTCATACCAGCTCTAATTTACGGAATGGCGGCAAACCTGTCCCTACCAGCGGAAATTTGGCCTAAGCTGGAAGGATATCTTTGGAAGTCTGTCCTAGCACTCCCAAAATCTGCTCCCATGCCAGCCATTCGTCGTGATCTTGGTCTGTCATCATTATCCGCAGTGTTAACCCAGAGTGCGGTCCAATTGTACAGAAAAATTCTCTCGCCAGACTCGTTACCAATTTTCCAGCTTATGAAAAGTGAAATTACAAAGGGCTCCTGCAAACCGCTTCTGATCTGGGTAAACAAAATACATGAAAAACTGGAAGAGGTGGCCTGCTCAGCCGAAACTCTTCTCAATAACCCTGGGAGGGTAAAGAGGAAACTGGACGATCAAGACTGGATTAACACGGCCGAAAGAGTCCGACAATACAAGTCACTAAAGCATCTACCTCCCTCATACAATCGGCTGAGGGAGCCGTTAAAATACTGTGAAAAATTTCCGGAGAAGAAGCTAAGGAAGACATTTATGAGAGCACGTCTGAACCTATTAAATACAAGGGAAATTCTAGCAGCTCGAAAGGACGCCTTAGACAACCGATGTCTATGTGGAGACCCCACCCAAAAGGAAACGATCCACCACCTCCTAATGTCATGTACAGCCTTAACAACAGAAAGATTAACATATCTGGCACCACTTGCATCAAATGAAATCAGTCTTGATGAAGAAACCCGCTGGAATAGGCTAATCGCTGGTGACTCGCCCAGATGGTCTAGGATGACCGCTAAATTTCTGGACGTCGCCCTTAAAAGGGCGAACACCCCGGCCGAAGGCGAGCAATTAGTCAGCGCGGGGCATTAGTCTGGGCGAGGTTGATCAAATCTCGACACGACGAAATCAAGTGGTGTCCTAAGGTGTCTTAAGGAGAAATGACTGTTTTTGTAAAAACCTAATGGTTAACACAATAAAAAAAAAAAAAAAAAAAATACAGTGGGCGAAAATGTAACAATGTATGTGTATTTATGAGCAAGTTATGTACCCACTGTAAATTGAGTTTGGTTTGTTATTTCAAGAAGCAGAGCAGATGAAAGGCAAGGATAAATGGTGACGTCACACAGAAAGATATGGCGCACACAGAAGAGATGCAGAGACCAGAGAATGCAGGTATTCTATAAAGGCATCAAGTACGTACTAAGGATAAGTGACATCTTGGGATCAAGGTGAAGAAACTCATACCACAGACACAGATGAAGAAATTAAGCTAGTTTATAAGTGTACAGATGCCACAGAAACGCAAGCAGCAAAGCAATCTTGAAAGCTAGCTTGCTTCAAGCTTTATAGTAAATAGATTGCGGCAAATATTATATATATATATATATATATATATGATACATTACTCACCGTAATCTTATTTCTGATGCTTGTATCTGCTTAGATTCACATGCTGTGCATAGGCTGACATCTAGTGGAAGCTGCGGAGTATTACAGTTTGTTTTTTGAAACTCGAAAATGGGCGTCGACACAGGGCGTGCCAGTAATACTATCCCTAGTGTGACGTCCACTGTACCCATGATCATTCACGCGTCTAGGACCCTCAGATTGTATTTTTTCTGACATGAGGCAGCATGAGGAGTAGCGCGAGTACAGATGATCCAAGCAGATAGAAGATAGATAAGACTACAAGCATCCATGCGCCTTCTATCAGAGGGGAGGAAGGGAGGGTCGCATGTGAATCTAAGCAGATAAAAGCATCAGAAATAAGATTACGGTGAGTAATGTATCCCTTCTGAGGCTTGTGGAATCTGCTTAGATCACATACTGTGCATAGATTAGAGAGCACTGTTAGGAGGAGGTGGTATTTGAGAAGGTTCATGAGCAAATAAATGTCTTAGAACCGCTTGTCCCACTCGAGTATCTGTCTTGGAATGGGTGTCAATGCAGTAGTGCTGAGTAAAAGTGTGAATAAAGCTCCAAGTAGCTGCTTTGCAAATGGTGTCAAGGGGAACATTTGCAATGAAAGCCAGAGTGGCCCCAATGCCTCTTGTCGAGTGGGCTCTGGGCGTAAAAAGGCAAAGTTTTGTCAGAAAGAGAGTAACACAACTGGATACAGTTGACAATCCACTTGGAGATGGCACCCTTAGAGATGTCATCTCCCTCTTTGCCTGTGGCTACGGAGACAAACAGTTGATCTGTTTTCCTAAGCGGTCTGGTCTTGTTTACGTAGTAAAGGACCGCCCTACGCACATCTAGGGTGTGTAGCTTAACATCAGCCGAGCTTTGTGGGTTTTGGAAGAAAGCCGGAAGCTCGATGGACTGGTTTACATGGAATTTAGAAATAAACCTAGGTGAGAACCTAGGGTGTGTCCGTAAAACCAGCTTATCCTTATGAATAGTAAAGAAGGGATACTGCACTGACAGAGCCTGAATTTCACTGACCCTTCTTATGGATGTAATGGCTACTAAGAAGGCAGTCTTATAGGTCAGGTGTTTGAGACTTGTCATATGCATGGGCTCGAATGGGGGGCCCATGAATTTAGATAGCACCACGTTCAGGTCCCATCCTTGTGGTGGGTTAGACATAGGAGGATGAAGTCTCTTTACTCCCTCCATGAAGGCTTTAACCACGGGTACCTTCCACCACCACACCTTGCTATGTGAAGTGGTGTACGCTGACAGTGCCGCCAGGTGTACCTTTAGTGAGTTGAAAACCAACCCTGCGTCCAGCAGGTGGAGCATGTATGTCACGATTGTGGAAGGAGTGCAATCAACTGGGTTGATTTGTTTATTCTGGCACCAGATAACGAATCTCTTCTATTTGTCGAAGTATCAATGGCTCGTGTTCGGTTTTCTAGACTCTTTTAGGATGTCCATACACCTCTGTGGTAAATTGAGATGTCCAAACTATGACCTCAGGAGCCATGCTGCTAGGTTCATGGAGTTGGGTAGAGGATGCACCTTCTGACCTTGGTGCTGGGACAAAAGATTGTACCAGCCCGGGAGTTTGATGGGATCACACACCGAGAGTCTGCGTAGGTGTGGAATCCACGGTTTTCTCGCCCACATGGGAGCAACTAGGACGAGCGTCATCGACTCTCTGTTCACCACCTTCCTGATGAGGAGTTGGTGGAAAAGCATACGCAAACATCCCTGACCAGTTTATCCACAGGGCGTTCCCCAGGGAGTCTGGTTGGGGAAACCTGGATGCGAATCCTGGGCACTGTCTGTTTTCGCTTGTGGCGAATAGGTCTATAGTGGGGAAACCCCATTGAGAGAAGAGATCTTCCACGATTTCTCTGTGTAGACACCATTCGTGTTCCTCCGGAAGGGGATCTCTGCTCAAAGCGTCCGCTAGAGAATTGAGATCCCCTGGAACATGTTGAGATGACAGAAAGATGTTCCGTCTGAGTGCCCATATCCAAATTTTCTGGGCAAGTCTGGACAGATTTGGCGAACGCATCCTTCCTTGCTTGTTCAGGTAGAACATGGCTGTCGTGCTGTCCGTCCGGATCTGCACCGACAGGTTCAGTAGGAGGGGCTTGAACGCTTGAAGTGCTCTGAAAACTGCCAGAAGCTCTAGCAGGTTGATGTGATTCTTGGCCACTGTGTGAGACCAGAGACCCTGAGCTGTGTGGTGGAGATGGTGAGCTCCCCATCCTGTCAGGCATGCGTCCGTCGTGACTACTGCCTGTATCTCGGGATCGTAAAAGGGTTTCCCCTTGGATAGATTGTCTCTTCTCCACCAGTGGAGGCTTTGAACAAGTGTTGGCGAAACGACCACTAGATCGTCCCACTGACCACTTGCCTGAGACCACAGTTTTGCCAAACATTCTTGCATGGGACGCAGGCGCGCGTGGGGGACCAGGTAAATACATGACGCCATCATGCCCAGCAAACGCATTGCTTTGCGTACTGTTATCTGGCGACCGGTTGGATATTGCGGAATTTGCAGTAGTATATTCTGAATTCTTTCCTCTGAAGGAAAAGCCAACCCCTCTTGAGTATTTAGAACAGCTCCTAGGAACTGCTTGGAGGTGCTGGGCACCAGACTTGAATTTTTCTCGTTTATGGATAAGCCCAATTCGAAGAGGAGTTCGATAGTTCTTTGAATGTTTGTCCTGCAAATTACTGGGGTCTCCCCCGGGATGAGCCAGTCGTCCAGATAAGGGTACACTGGGATTGCCCTCCCTGCGTAGGTGTGCCACCGCCAGTACCTTGGTGAATACCCTTGGAGTCGAGGCTATCCCGAAGGGCAGTACCTTGAACTGGTAGTGCTGACTGTCCACCTTGAAGCGCAGATATTTTCTGTGCGCTGGGAACATGGAAATATGAAAATAGGCATCTTTCAAATCCAATGTTGCCATGTAATCCCCTTTTTTAGGAGGGGAATTACCTCTTGGAGAGTAGTCATGCGAAATTTTTGGGGCTTGACATACTTGTTTGCAGGCCGTAAATCCAATACTGGGCGCATTGTCAAATCTTTTTTTGGCACAAGGAAGTAAGTTGAATAAATACCCTTGTTTACCTGGTGTCCCGTGACGATTTCTATCGCATCCTTTGCGAGAAGATTTTCGATCTCTTCGAGTAGGATCTTCTGGTGGTCTAAGGAGTGTATTCGTTGTCGTGGAGGGTGGTTTCGGGGACGCTCTAGGAGTTCTATGCAGTATCCTGCGGACACTGTGGACAGCACCCATCTGTCTGATGTGATCCCTTCCCAAGCTTGGGTGAAGATGGAAATGCGTCCACCCTACTGGGGATGCGTGAGAAGGGACCCTGAACTGAGCGTCACTGTTTTGGTGGAGGCGTGCCCCCTCCTTTATTGGCACTGCCTCTACCCCTACCACGACCTCTTTTGTTACCCCTGCCATAACTCTGGGTAGACTGCTGGTTAGTGTTCCATGGAGTACCCTGGACTTGGGAATAGTTTGAGCCTCTTTGGGAGTTTTGTCCGCGAGGCCGACGAAAATTGCCATTCCCTCTCTGGTTAGGGGGTTTGTTGGTTAGTTGCCCTAGCGACTTGAGTGTCTCATACTTGTCCTTGCCATTCTTCAGCGCGTCCTCGACCGCCTTTCCAAACAATAGATCGGGCTCCACCAGCTTATCTATCAATGATGCTTGGGTCTCGGCCGTGAACCCAGACTGCCGTAGCCAAGCATGCCTCTTGATGACCGTGCTTTCAGCAATTAATCTGCCGGCGTTATCAGCGGCATCAAAGGTGGATTTTAAAATGCAACCTGACATGGCCCTCCCCTCTGCCGAAACTCGTGCCAATTGGCTTTTTAAGGGTTCTGGGGCAGAGTCTATGAGAGCCGCGACTTCTTCCCACTGGTGGCAGTTGTAACTAGCCAGCAGGGTGGTGGAGTTGGCAATCCTTGCCTGGTAGGCGGAAGTGGAGGCTACTTTCCTGCCCAAGCCATAAATCTTCTTGCTCAACCTTGTCGGGGGGAGCTTCGGACGATGACAAGGGTGTTCCCGCCCTCTTACGGGTGTTTATAACAACCAGGGAGTCCAGTTTGAGATGTCCCCTTATTGTCATGATCTCTGCTTCCAAAAGGTCAGGGTTTTCCCAACTCCCTTGGAAGCAGATCCATAACCCAGGTTCCGAGTGCCAACCAGTCCCAATTGGGACCTTTTGGACCCAGTCCTGGCGCCAGTGGCACCAGGCTCATAAATATGCCCAGTCCCAGCGCTGGAAGCGCCGGGCTCATAATGCTTGGGTGGACTTACCTGCAGCAGACCATGCTGCTTACTTGCCTGCCAGTTGAGCCTCTGATCCTCTTCTGTTTGGAACTACATTTCCTGTTGGGTGGGGCAGGAGCCACTCCCTAGATTCAGAACACTGGAACTCTTCTGGAAAGCAGGAACTCTTTTCTTACCTAGGCGTGGCTGTGGAAGGAGACACCTAAGCACTACAGGAGGCTATTTAAACCACACCCGATGGATGAATCTTGCTTTGCGTTATTCTGCATCCTCTGCAGCAGAACGCTCATCGTGTCTTCTGCATCTGATCCTGGGCCTAAGGAAAAAGGCTTACCATCCTGAATCCAGTCTTCAGCAACACCTATAAAGACAAGAAAGAACAGGTTAGCATTACGGTCTTCAGTGACAGCTCTTCACTTACCTGGTCCATCGGCTGTCACCAACGCCTCGCGCTGCATTCCGGCATCTGAAAGACAAAGGCTTACCTACTCTTCGTGCGCTCCGGAGGTCTTCACACTGCATTCCGGCATCTGAAAGACAAAAGCTTACCAACTCTTCGCACGCTCCGGAGGCCTTCGGCGCTGCATCCCGCATCTGAAAGACAAAACAAGGTGCGTTTAAAGACATTGGGGAACTTTAATACTCACGTGCCATTACTCCTTTCCACATCTAACCCAGTGGGTATTCCGGCACCCTGCAGCCGCTCCGAACTTGTACCTGCAAAATAAAAAGACAGTTAGAGCGCATCGTGAAGCAGGCAACAAGCGCTTACTTACGTGCTTCCAGGCGCTTCTATTCATCACACGGGCTCCATCTTCAACTCACTTCAGCCCGCCATCCGCCATCGCCGGAACCCTGCAAAACAAGAAACATCATTACTAAAGACTTTAAAGACATTAGAATTACTCGAAACTTACCGTTCGTGCAGTAAACGACGGACAGCAGTACTCTGAAGTCAAGAGGCCTGCTTCCCTTATCCAGAAACTGGTTACAGCACCCTGCCCCGAGGCTGATGGAGAGCACGGCGTTCACTTACCTAAGGTGAGAGCGTTAACCTTTGGGGTTCTACAGGAGAACAGAAAGGGAAGAAGAGAGAGACATTCAATAACCCAGTTCCTTAATCCCATATTTTCTATCTGCAGACATCTTACCCTTCAAGTCAGACATACAGTGCACAGAGGTCCAGCCCAAAGAGCCAGCCGTGTGTTACACATCACCTTTGAAGATACGGTATACGCCGAGTCAAGACCGGCGCCTCTACGGGAATCAGGTGAGCGTTACACTTATGTACAGTGGGTCAGATTGGGCTGCCCTGAAAAGCTTTTCAATTCTGGGGTTTACTGCCCTAGTGAGATTGGGGTTAACAAGGGAAGGGTCTATCTTCCTTTTTATCGACTTAAGGATAGGGATGGCCTGAGCAACAGGTCTCCTTTCTCCCACCAATTCCTCTGCAAAGTCCCTCTCTTCCTGAGCACCTTGGGTGTCAATGTGGACGTGCTGTGCCGCTCTGGACAGGACCTCATTTAGGAGAGGCTGGTTGTCGACAGGGGAGTCGGTAACCGCGGGCTCTTTCTCTACAGGGGAATCTACCCTGTATGTATCTGGGTCGTACTCCTCCTCCTCCTACTCCTCCTCCTCCTCCTCCTCCTCCTCTTAGTCCTCATCATCCCCATAATAGCCTGTCCCAGTTTGTTCTTCGAACATGCCCATGTCTGGATCCTCACCAAAGGATGGATCTCCCTGATATTGAGAATAGGGCTGTATATAAAAAGGGGTCTGAAGACTGAGTAGGTGCTTCATCCCGGGACTTCTTACTTGGGGGTAATGGATCCTTGGAGCCTGAGGGAGTTGCCCCTTCTGGGGTATAAGATAGAAAGTGTTCCGGGTTTTTGGCGTAGAAATCTGCCAATTATGACATCCTTGACATTATGGGAATAACTATTCTGGAGTGCTTTCCCCGTTTTAACCTGACTAGACCTACTGGCCTGAACAGGGGCCTTGGGGACAAGAGACTGAGACTTGTCCGTCTATTTAGGTGGAGTAGAATGTAGTTTAGGAGTGGAAGTAGGCTTCGTTGTTTTCCCCCCTCCCCGCGGGTGGAAGAGTGTTTCCCCGAATTTTGGGCCCTATCAGAGCTTTTTGACGCCTGGCGCCGAGATTCGGGGGTAGAGTCCCTGTCTCTGGAGAGTGTAAGGGATTCGGTAGCAGCCTTCGCGCTGCCTGCAGACGCCGACTCCTGGAGTGCGGCCTGGGGGTAGAGGTCGGCGTCGCCCTCCGACGACCGAACCTCAGTCACTAAGGGGAGTGAGGCACTCTTAGCAACAGTGGAAGGTTGCCTGGTGTCATGAGGCGATCTCGAACGCGAACGCCCGGAGGACACGGACTCGGTAGACCGTTCTCTATGTGCCTCTTTCCGAGAACTCGACGTCTCGGTTGGACCTTTGTTTGCTGGAAGTGGTGTGGGCAGCGCTCGTGTCGCCGTGTGTCTTCCCCATAGCTGCCATAGCTGCCCTGCCGGACAACCTTCCGAGGTCGGGGACTTGCGCTTGGCTGTCCATCGACACCACATTGCCCTCGTCGTCCGAAAGTACGGTGTCGCTGCCATCGCTGAAGGCACCCTCCGCGGCCATGGCCTCTTGTCGCCTGGCGTGGTGGGCCCAACGCTTTGTCGAACGGTCCTTAAGGGTCTTCGGTTTGAACCGACTGCACGCTCTGCAATTCGCCTCAGGGTGGTCCATCGGCAAGCAGAGGTTACACGTGGCGTGTCCGTCAACCCAAGGATACATGCGGTTGCACTTGGGGCAAAATTGAAAAGGGGTACCCTCCATACACACCCTGTGGCAGCGGGCTGGGAGTGTAGGAATATAAGTAATGTACCTATATTAATCAGAGTGTAGGATATGTGCCACCCCCTGCTCTCCCTACTTGCAGGGACGAGTCCAGAGGACGCCCGAGGCCCAAATCCGGTGCTGTAGTTCGACGGTTGACTTTTCTATGCGCAGCATGTGATCTAAGCACATTCCACAAGCCTCAGAAATATATATATGCATATGGACGAATAAAAGATGGATGTTTCCACTGCGCATTATAAAGCAGTGCTGAATATTAACAAGAAGGCCTCACTTCAGTGTGTCGCAGTTAAAAGCAATTTCAATTACAAATTAATCTCAGCAGAAGGAGTTGGATGAGCTAAGAAGCCAAAGTCTTATCAAACAGGAATTGGCTGAAATTGGATTCAAATTGTGTGAAGGAACAAGAGGCTCCTGTTCAGAAGGCTTGAGCAAAACAAAAGACATCAGAGAACTATTAAAAAATACTATTAAATACACGAAAAGGCTCGATTTCATGGTGTCCAGTCACGTGGAAGGAAGAAAATTGACAATCGAGGTGGCCACACCGGCACACGAGGACAGGCTGTGCCTTGACTCCTTAAAAATTCTCAGAGCACAGTACAAACTCAAGGCCAAACTTCAAAGCACTAATTGACACTGCACCATTGAGGTGATGGATTGATATATTAATTGGTGGGAAGCTAGTGTTATAAGGAGCCCACCAGCACCTGGACGTTCAGCCTGCATGCTGCTGGACGTAGGTGGAAAAGGGGGGTTAGAAGCCAACCAATTGTAGAGGACCGTGTCATCTAGCGTCCTATAGTTTGTGCAGCCAATGGAATGTCGTGTATTTAGTGACGTTAGTAGTGGCCATTTTGAGGGGAGGACTTAGTTGCCCCACCTGAAGTTAAGTACCCCATCACTCTCCTTCACGGTTCTATACTAATATGGAAATTATACTTAGATATTCACTGAGAGCCAATCACTTTCCTCAATAGGTTTTGTAGTTTGCCACGTAGGCAGTGATGCAGGTCAATACGTCAGCAATGACCATTTTATGCAATACAACCTCAGTTTCTATTAAAAAGAGTTCAGTAAGAGGACCGAACGAATACCAATATTCGTTGTACTCCCTGTTTTATATACTTGTTAATAAAAAGGACTCCTCTTTTGCCAAACTACCACGTCGTTTTGATTATTGATGTATGAATAAAACATGCATCCCCATCCATCTCCAGGTTATTGCTACTCATCTTAAAGGGCTAGGAAACCCAGTTCAGCATATTGGTAGGTTGTGGAGAGTATGGCTTGAGCCATCCTTTTTTTGGCAAGCGCTACTACGTCTTTCTGAAGTGGAATTCCTGTTCTAGCACTAGGGTGTAGCGTGAGCGTTTCAGCCAGTACCCCAGCTCAGGTTGTTCCACCTGTGGCTGCGAGATTCCTAGGTACCCCACCAGCCATTGGTGCAAAGCTTTGGCTGACGATGGAGTGCCTGGGTCGTCGTACTCGTCTGTGTCCACTGTTGTGTCCTGCGGGTCCGGGGGAGCCAGAGGAGTGCTGGGCGCAGGCAGCTGTGGCATACTGAGTATCAGAGTCGGAGGCTGGGGCTGCTGTGATTGGTACAGTCATGGGGGGTGGGGGCTGAGCTGGACCCAAGGGTGGTGTTAGCCATGGGTGCTTGCGGCCGAGTAGGAGGGAGCATGTCCCTGATCACATCCCTGAGGATGGTACCCATCTGTGGCGATCTCATGATCTGCATAGGGCAAAGTATACCTGCCCTGAGAAGTGGATGGATAGGATGTGGACCAAGTGACAGTATTTGACCAATCCCACCTGGAAGTTCTTTCCCCTGCCTGGTTTCTAAAGGGAGGAGGCAGCGGGCGAGCAGCCATTTTGTCTGGCCCTGTGGCCATTTTGTTTTGCTCAGTGCCACATGCCTGCGTCGTGGGACTTGCTGAGCTGGGACCGGCTTCTACCAGTACGTTGATCGGTGGTGGTTGAGGCCTACCCTGCACCTTAGGACGGGGCCTGGTAGGCGGCGTGCCCTTGGCTGTGGTGACGGTAGTGGTGCATGAAGGCTCACCTTCAGACATGGATCCAGTGTTAGGGCATAGCCCCTCAGGTTGGGACCCCGTAATAGAGACTTGCGTCCCCTCAGCGGTAGCCCTGGAAGGATCTTGCAACCCCTCGACCTGGTGGCCGGTAGCTGGGGCAACCTTGGTGTAGTTGCTGGTCTTAAGACCCGATGGGTACCTCCCCTTGGGTGCTTCCTTGGGAAGGAGTCACCCTTGCGCGGTGCGGAGAACAGGGCACCTACCTTGGGCCTGCTCTTCTGCTTCACAAACGCTTTGAGGTCCTCTGGAGGGGATGTTCCGAAGAGCTCACGCCATCTGGCTAGTCAGTTCTTGAGAGCACGCAGAGTCGAGGCGTGGCACGCGGTACAGCCGTGGTCTGGGCCAAGGCACTGGAGGCAGAGGGCATGGGGGTCAGATGTTGGTAAGGGACCCTTGCAGGCTGGACACCTGCTGAAGCCCGCTGACGACATGCATCGGGGAGGAGCGTGGCACCAGAGGACAAAACAGTACCTGATAATTGGAAAAAAAAAAAAAGGACTACAAAAATACTTCTCCGGGCAAGAGCGTGTGGAATGCCATGACAGAGGCCTATCCCAGGAGTGCTGGTGAAAACGGTCTGTTTCCATCAACGCGGAAAAGAGTAAGGAGGAGTGGCGCAGGTAGGAGGAGTCAGGGGAGCGCACGCTCCCAGGGCTGCGCCCCTGTGTGCATCTAAATTTAAAGGGGAAGATTATTTTTCTGGTGAAAAAGGTTCAGATTCCTATCCCTAGCGAGGGACGCCCATACAGTAATGAGGAAAGGGGACATGAGTAAGCACAGGGCTGTGCGGCGTCGGCGAGGCCGAGCACAGCCTGCCCAGAGGGAAGGCCTGACCATGCGGAGGACATGGTGGTCTGGAGCCTAGAAAACTATGCCAAACTCATCGAGCGACGTACGAGTCCCCCCGCTCGCACTAAGTGAATCGAGAGAGAGCAACATAGCAGTGAGTGCAGAAACACTACCGCTTGCATTAAGGAATCTTGTGGGGAAAGACCCTCGTAGCTGGTGGAGTAGTAAAGAAATATCCCCTCATCTATGATCATTGAGAGAATTAACTTTTTTGGTACTTGAGAGATTAGGATATATCAGAGGAAAACAAATCTTTATTTGGAACTCTGACAAGATGGACATGGACTCAAAGTCAGGAGACCAGTAAATAACTGTGGAACTTAAAACTAGGAGAGATTTCTAGATATACTAGGAGATGACAGAGTAGAGAACATTGAGGGAAAACCATATTGCCTGCTTGCTTTCCCTTTTAAGTTGTTTTCTCCAAGTTGAAGGGCTAGTTTAGAAGAAGAAGTTACTTACCCCTGGTAACGTTCTTTCGAATGGTTGTTCCTCCCACATATTCCTCATCTTATGATAAATATCGCTCCAGCTTTGCTGCTTCAGAAAATGTTCGACAGAGGGCGCTGTATGCAGTGTCGTCGAGTCGATGCCCTTCAAGGGCCTCCGTTCAACATCCTCAGTATAAATAGCGCATGCAGCGCCCTTTGGCTTCAGTTCTGTTTTTTCCCCTCTGAAGTGGAATTACCAGGCGTACCCAAGACTGTAGGCTCACAGAAAGCATAAAGTGTAATACCACGTAAATTGTACGGCGGGGTAGGCTGCGAGGGCCGATGAGTAATATGTGGTACATCCAATCGAAAGAACATTACCAAGAGTAAGTAACTTGTTCTTTAAATGCATTGTTTCTTCCCACAAATTCCTCAGCTTATAATAGACTCCCAAAGCAGTCATAATTTGGCGGTGGGAGAACCAATAAAATTTAGATCTAATCATGGACCGAATGGAGGACAGCTTTTGCAAAAAGTCCTCCCTGACTGGAGGAAGAATCCAGAGAGTAATGTTTTACGAATGTATGGATAGACGACCAAGTGGCCGCTGAACAAATCGCATTGATTTTAACACCCCTTTGAAGAGCCCCAGAGGTTGGCATGCCCCTTGTGGAATGAGCCCTTAGGCCTTCCGGCGGGTCCTTGCCCGCTAGTCTGTAGCACTCACCAATAGCCAGGATAATCCATCTGGATATTGTTTGTTAACCGCAAGGCCCAATTTGGGAAAAAGTTGATCAACCTGATCGAAATGTAGCCATCCTGGATATTTAAAAACAGAGCCCTTTTTGGGTCCTGTCTATTTAGCCTCTCCTCCTCCTCTCCCGGATAAGGAGGTGGATAGAAAGTTGGTAAAGTAATTTTTTGAGACAAGTGGAAGTCAGAGACTACCTTCAGTAAAATGAAAGGTTTCACCCTCGGAGTGACCTTGTCTTTATAGAATACCGTATGAGGAGTTTTGCAAAAAAGAACCTGCAACTCACATACCCTGCAGGCTGATGTTATTGCAATAAGCAAAACGGTTTTTAATGTCAAAAGTCGTAAAGCACAAGAGTGTAGGGGCTCAAAGGGAATACATGTTTAAAACTTTAATACAAGATTGAGGTCCCATACAGGTGCATTGAATGGAACTGGTGTGAATACATTAGTAAGGGCGTTCAAGAATTGGATAATCAAAGGATTCTTAAAGTATGAATCCCCCTCCGCGGAGCATTTGAAAATGGAAAGCGCTGCTAGGTAACCTTGAATGGTTCCAATATGGAGACCCTGAATGGCTAAATGTAACAAAAGAGCACCATAGGTGTGCCACATAGAAATGGGTCCACATTCTTATCCTTGCACCAGTTGCTGAACTTATTCCTGCGACAACGGTACAAATATTTAGTTACTGGCCTTCCAGCTGGTAGGAAAATTTCCATTACGTCACATGGGAGGTTCCAATCTTTGTATCTCAGCCTTTCAGAAACCATGCGTGAAGGCTGAGTGCCCTGACCTCTGGATGGAGAACCCGACCTTCCTCGTGAGAGAAGATCCTCTCTTTGTGGAAGATGTATTGGAGGGCAGATGGACCTATCCAGAAGGTTTGTGCACCACGTCCTCCTGGCCCAATCTGGGGCAATCGGGATCATAGATTTCCCAAACTTCATCAACCTCTTGATCACATGAGGGATGACAGGGACTGGAGGAAACACGTACAGGAGTGGAAACTCCCAATCCACCAGGAACACGTCACCTGTAGCTCCTCTTGGGAGAAATTCCCATGAGCAGTACCGTTCGCACTTCCGGTTGACACTGGTCATGAACAGATCAATTTGATGGGTTCCCCAAAGGGTGAAGATCCCTTGAAGGACTTCCTGAACTAGATCCCACTCATGGGAGACTGTGCTTTGCTTGCTCAGAGCGCCTGCCACCGTGTCCTGCTCCAAGGCTAGGTGAACTGCTGACAGAAAGATTCCTTCTTGTATTGCCCAGAAACAGAGCTGTATTTTTTCTCTGCACAGTGGTAGTGACCCTACACCTCCTCTCGTGTTGAGGTAGTACATGGACACTGTGTTGTCCATCATTATCAGGACATTATTTCCGTATACAGAGGACAGGAAGGCCTTCAGCGCTAGTCTGATCGCCCTCAGTTCCAAAGGGTTGATCTATAGTTTGGACTCTGATGGAGACCAACAACCACTGATTGTCAGATCGTTGGTGTGGGCTCCCCACAAAGTAAGTGAGACGTCTGTCACTACCGTTCTCTCCGGCCATGGTTGCTAAAAAGATTCTCCCTTGAGAATGTTGTCTTTGCAAGCCCACCACAGAAGGTCCTGAGCAACTCTGCTTGGAACTTGCAGTTCGTCCGACATCTTGCCTGAGAACTGGGACCACTGAGTCCTGAGACCCCATTGAAGGAATCTCATTCTCAAGCGGGCCTCTGGCACCAGGAAAATGCAGACTGACATGAGACCAAGCAACCTCAGAAAATCGAAGGCCGGAAGATGCTGAGTATTCTGGAATTTGGTTACCATCTGCAGAATGTGTTGCGCCCTCACCCCGGGTGGTGAGGCTTTCCCAGATTACGTATCCAGGACTTCTCCAATAACTTGGAGTCTTTGGGATGGTATCATGTGGGACTTCTTGTAATTGAGGGAGAATCCCAGTCTGTGCAGCGAGTGTTGCGCTCACCTGGTATCCACGGGGACGCCACCCAGCTGTGGGGACTCTGGTGCCCTTCTCAGCTGCTCCCAGGTATAATCAGCAGAGAAGTTCTGCCTGGAAAACAGATGGGCAATGTTCAAGACTGGGCAACTGGGGTAAGAGATTCCCAACACCCCGTATGCCCGCAGCCCCTCCCCGGACCTTTCCTCTCCTTGTTATAGGTTTTGGCGCGCTCTCCGTCTTGCCTTCTTGGCAGGGGCGCGTTGTCCTTTGTGGGCGAGTGCGATCTAGTTACTTCACTGATGCATGCCCTTTAGAGTCTTTCAGGTATGTCTTATTACCGTTATACTGTATGCCTTTCTTGGATTTAAATAATGTTCTTCTCTCTCCTTCGATGCACGGAAGTTCGCTTTGGAACGTTGGCTGAATTGGGACTCGCCGACAGGTGATGGTGTCTTGAGAGCGCCTTGATGCAGTAAGTAGGCGCTATGCGCAGCGCTATGATGTCTTGCCTTTGCTAACCTGTTGTCTTTTGTTCATAGGTTGCGGTGCTCACCTGGAGCAAGAAGTCCCAAGGCGATGCTAGTCGATGGACGACTCGTGAGGTAAGCTGCCGGCACAATTGCAAAATGTCTAATGACCTTTTCTCTCCTTTTGCAGATTCGACGATCCGGGCGGCTCGGTGTACCTTGGATGATGGTTGCAGGAGCGGAGGGCAGCTTGCGGTGGAATCACAGGTAAGCTGCTGCATTTCACGATGTCCTTTTGTTTTTTCAGATGCTGTTCTTCCGAGGTTCGCAGATGCAGCTGAACATGATGAGTGTCACGTTGCAGGATTGCAAAGTAACGTGAAGCATGTACCGGAGTCTGGGCGTGGCACTGCTTAAGCACATGAGCCTGGTGCCAAAGGCGCCAGGACTGACTCCAAGAGAGTCTGGGGGCAAATGTCAAGGCCCTTGAGGGCCTGATGGGGGGTACTAGAAGTAGCCCACCTGGCCTGGCAATCCAGGCCTAGGGCAGGGGTTGTGACAGCGAGTGGCAGGTGATACTGAGATGTTCCTGGGCTTGCTCGGGTGAATGAGCCCTGATCAGTCAATCGTCCAGGTGGGGGTCGCCATGAATCCCCCTCTCCTGAGACACGCTGCTACCGCCTCCATCCACTTGGAAAACCCTCAGGGCGGAAGTCAGCTCGAAAGGCAGAACCGAAATTGATAAGGAGAACCGCTAACTGCAGACCTCTGGTACTTTCTGTGCTTTAGAGGGATTGGCACATGAAAGTAAGCATCCTGAAGGTCCAATGATATGTCACGGTACCTGCCCCGAGACACCAGGAACAGACCAACCAGCCCAGGGTATTGACACCCATGGGGACCTTCAAGGTCCCAAAGGATTGCCTAATGGATGGCGCCAGGCTCATGCTGCCATCTCAAGTAAGGCAGGTTTCAAAGGGAGAGAACCACGTGCAGACCAGTCTGAGGCAGGCTGAAGGGACTTTACCAAGGGACTACGTGCTAGGGTGTGGTTGGAGAGACTACTTTACCTGGGAACTACTTCTTGAAGGCTATTTAAACCACGCCTTCAGTACAGAACACGCTTCGCGTTATTCTGCACTCCTGCAGCTTAACGCTCACCGTGTCTGCAAACTCCAGGCCTGTCTTCAGCCACGCCCGTCCCGTCCTCTCGATTTACCTGCAAGGAAGAGAGAGAGAAGAGAACAGAACAAGACTCTTACCTGATGCTCCATCTCGGTCGCTCTGGAGTCACCGCTTCTGCAGTGCTGCAAAGGAAAAGACACCAGGTTAACAGCGCAACGCTAATACTTACCAGAAGGCTGCTCATTCCAGCGATCCATAGAAGCACCATCACTCCATCACCGTTCCATCATCCGATCGCTGCTCCAGAGCTGCCGCATCTGTAGAAAACAAAAGACGACATCAGGTTAGCCGCTCAGTGGGGGAAAGGCCTCATTCAGACTATAAAATCTTGCGCAGCGCCGATACTCACCTGAAGGCAGCCCTTCCTCGCGGTCCCGCAAGACATCACCACGCACTCTCCGCCTTGGATATACCGCACCTGCAGAATACAAGAACAGGTTAGGTGCGCAGAGAACCAATACCGTGTGGAAAGGTTATTGCATAACGCTACCGCTAGACCTACCTTGGAAGCCAGCAACGATTTCCGGAAGGGACCCCGCTCCATATTAAGCACCGAGGGGAACCCTGTAAGGAAGAGGCACAGGAGTGAACTTTTGGCAACTTGAAATCTTAAGCAATCCATACTTTGGAATAAAGACTTACCCATTGAGTCACAGTTGTCTGGAACTCTGTAGGATCAGTGAAGTAACTAGATCCTTGAACTACTACGCACCCCTGCACACAGTCGCAGGATGGAGAGTCCGCCATTCATATCATAAAGGTGAGACATAGCAGAGGGGTGCAAGAAGAGGTCACGGGAGGTCGGAGTTGCCCTCATCTCTATGGTTGCGTAACATTTGGTTTAACCTTTTTGGCAACCTGCTTTTGTGACGAAAAGGGGAATCAGAGGGGAAACAGGGAACCACTCCCCGGACCTTCCAGCTCCGTTCGGCGCCCCTGTGGAGACCAGGTGAGCGTAACATGATACCAACCAGTCTTGGAGTTGGAGAAACTGAATGATCTGAGAAAGGGTAACCATCTTGAACTTGTCCTTCTTGATGAACTTGTTCAAGTTTCTCAAGTCCAAGATGGGTCTCAATCCTCCGTCAGTTTTGGGAATAAGAAAGTAAGGGGAATACCAACCCTTGTTCCTTTCCGCTACACGTACATGTTCTATTGCACCTTTCTCTTGCAGGGTCAAGGTTTCCTGCCTAAGGAGCAGATCCGGAATCTTGACAGTTGCATCCCGGTGGATGATCCTGAGGCCTTTTTTCAAAAGGAAGGCAGTAACCTTGGGCCACCGTTTGCACTGCCCACACATCTGAAAGTCTGCCTCCCACCAGGGTCTTGTGGGTCAAGGCCTTGGAGTGGCTTAGAGACAGCTGCGGCAGCGGCTGAAGATAAAGTTACCACTGCTGGGGTGGATTTAGCACTTCTTCCTTGTCCACCACGAGGGAATCTTCTCTCGCCCCTCTCAATGGCTTGTGCTCTTCCTCTTCCAATTGAGTAGAATCGAAAGGACTTACCCCCAATAAGAAGATGAGCCTGAATATGGTTGTTGAGGTGGTCTAGTAGCGGTGCTAAGGGATTTAGCCGCCGCCTTTGAGGTCTGCAGCTTCTCAAAACTCTCATCCGCCTTGCCGCCAAACAACCTCGAGCCGTCAAATGGCATGTTGAGTAGTCTTGCCTGCAAATCCGGTGCAAAACCAGGATTCCTTAATCACGCAAATATGAGTAACACTGTGCTAGCAGCCATCGATCTACTGATGCTGTCTGCAGTATACAAACCTAACTGGACACATTCACTCATTGCCTCCTTACCATCCTTAATGATCGCCAGTAAGCCGTCTCTTTCTTCGCCTTCCGGGGTGTGTTCAGCCGCCATAGCAACACAGCCCCATAGGGTAAATGTAAAGCTAGACAATGTGCAAGTCACAATAGTGGATTTCAAAGCCATACTACCTGCAGCAAACTCTACGTGCCCATGCATCCACCCTCTTGTCATCCCTGTCAGAGGGTATGGAAGGATAAGCGGACAGCCTGGTTGACGTAGCCGGCTGAACCACCAAGCTTTTAGGAGTGGGATGCTTGGTAAGATATTCTGGGTCACTGCTGGAAGATCTGTACATCGTTGCAAAGTTTTTATTAACTGCAGCTGCAGTTTACAGGGGTCTCCCAATTAGCAGAGACTTTATTCTGTAGAGCCATGTGGAATGGTAAAATTTGGTTTTTGTGAGGACCCTGGTCCAAGATGTCAGTCACAACATCTTGTTCGAATGACAGAGTAGGCCTACTCCATCCCATAAATTCAATAACCTTCCCCCATCAGCTTTCTGTACGATGAGTCAGCATGCTGAGGGGGGGGTCAGGCCTGCCAAACTAACTATGGCGAGGTCTCCAAGTCATTAGCTGACTGGAGATTATCATACAAATCTTTTAGTCTGGA
Organism: Ambystoma mexicanum; assembly: GCF_040938575.1. Taxonomy (NCBI): domain Eukaryota; kingdom Metazoa; phylum Chordata; class Amphibia; order Caudata; family Ambystomatidae; genus Ambystoma; species Ambystoma mexicanum. The sequence continues at coordinate 618,419,091 of NC_090922.1, read as the reverse complement.
CTCGTCAGAAAGAAGTTCTTCTGGCACATAGGGGGTGCCAAACTGTAGACCAAAAGGTGATGAACTATCGTCCAAGAGTTGGTCTTCCTCATATATCGCCGACAGACTTAAAATAGTCTTTTTTAGGCAAAGGCTTATAAACCTTGTCTTGTACCGTAAATGGCTTCTACGATGTAGAAGTAGTCGTTGAAGACTGCTTCGAAAATGGCACTGGTTTAGTCGGCGTCTACTTTCGGTGTCAACAGCTCTGTCTCCGGCAAAGAGATCGAAAACTTGGACACCTTGTGCTTCTTCACCAGTACATTAGTTGGACATCGGATCGAGAACTTTCAATGCGACAACGGCTTGGAGCTCGGCTTCGAAGATTTAGCCTTTGACTTCCCTTTGTCGTCCTTACCTCTGAGCGACTGGCTCTTTTGCTTTTCTTTCGAGTGGGGGTTGAGGCAGCATTCTCGAAAATTTGCATCAACTCACTATGAAATGCGTCCCACTTTGCAGGGGAATCGGATTTCGTAGGGCATGCGATTACCTCCGTGGAGGAATCACTCGAGGTTGAAGGAGACCTAGAGCATCTCGCCTTTGCCTTCTTAGAGGAAGGCAAAGTGCCGCGATCGACTCCTTGATCGGGACCTTTTTGACTTTTTGTGCCGGGAAGAGTCTCGACTCACTGGTCTTTTTCTCCCTCTTCGAAGGGGACTTCGATGCTAGCCTCCCCACCGCCAGTTTACCTCTATGCTCCCCAAGAGCCTTCTTGGTCATGGCCTGACAGGATCCACAGTCAGCAGTATGGTGCCTGGAGCCCAGACGCCACATGCAGACGTGGTGAAGATCAGTAATCGACATTTTCGACCTGCAGTCCCAGCATTTTTTTAAACCCAACTTGGGCATCGATGGAGTTGAAGACATTTTTTCACGAAAATCTGTCACTGAAATGCGCCGTAATTCACTCGAAGCATTAGCTCGGAAAAACAGAATTGAAGCCAATGGGTGCAGCATGCGCTATTTATACTGAGGATGACGTCTAACGGAGGACCCTCAAGAGACATCGACAACACTGCATACAGCGCCCTCTGTCGATAAAAAAAATTCTGAAGCTGCAAAGCTGGAGAGATATTTATCAAAAGATGAGGAATACGTGGAAGGACACAATCCATTTGAAGTTAGGATTTGGACAGAGGACAAGATTTGTTATTTTGATAAGCACCCATAATTTGTTTTTTAGGTAGGGAACTTCCCCATTAGTAATGGGGTCAGTAAGGCATTTTCATGCATTTAAATAAACTTCCTGTAGTAAAGTATCCCTTTTGGTCAGTGTTTCTTCTGGCACGCCCCAGTTTTCAGATGTAAATTTGCGTAATGTACAAACTGAAACTCACACTCTTTTGTACAGTTCCTTTGAAAAAACATTAATTACATCTTGTGAAATGCAATATAAAAATCTGCCCTGACTTCGATGCCAGTTTTCAATGCGTACAAGACAACTTTTACGGTGTCTTCCGGCATGGAATATACAAATAATGTCCATTCACAAAGTACATCATTGAAAATATATAATTTAGTAAACATAACCTAACAATAAAACTTGCACTAGACAAAAAATCTTTTAAAATATCAAATTGCAGTAAAAAACAGTAAAAACATTTACAAACTTGGCAACATTTACGGTAACTATCAGGATACTATGCAACCTGTGCGAAATTAAATTTAGTAAATAAGGCAAAAGGTAAATGCAAAAAAAGCAGCGCAAATGTAATAAACATTAAAAACAAATAAAACCAGTTTAACATGTTTATATAACAAACAAATATTCACACAACACATTACTTTCACAATAAAATGTTTTATAGCAAAACCAAAATATTAAAAAACAGGGCGAGTGAAGGTTGCCATGATACTTTATTTTGATATATTTTAAATTTATTAATAAAGTTAATAATTTGGTTCCCTCAATGTTATTATTTCTAATGTTTTAAGTTTGTGCCGGTTTAACCTTAACTCTTGTAAAATGTGTTTTTGTGCTGGAACTCTTATAGCACCATCGCTGCAAAGATCCCGGCCGCATGGCCACAGTAGAGCCAAAAACATCAAGCGTCCACTGCACTAATGCCACATACAAGAGGCTAGTTAAATGTCCCAGGAGGAGATGCAGGGAAGGGCCTCTCCGCTCCCCACGGATTGCAGTATGGGTGCATGCTATCTTGCCCTCTCTGTAGTCTGCCCCACTTACGTGCCTTGACTCCAGCATCTGTGGAATGGCAGACAAAAATCCCAAGCCCTGAAAAAACTAGACAGCCCTTCCAGTTCAGAGCTTTTCAGGGCTGCCCAAGATCTTCGATCATTCACACAGCGTTCCGAGGTGCCCTAGGAGTGGCCATCTTCTGAGCTGCTAGCTACACCCACACTAACACAAACTTAAATGTAAGCTTTTATTAGTTGGGTAATTTTGCAGGCCTTAACCAATAAATTATAAGTTACTCACTGTAGTGACTAACTTACTCGTAGTCCTAGTCCCCTTTCCTCCATACTGAATGGGCATCCCTTCCAAGGAACGGGAGATGGAACCTTTTTCACCAGAGAAAAAACCTTCTTCCCCTTTAGATTTAGAGGCGTGTCGGGTGCAGCACTGGGAGCATGCGCTGGCCTGACTCCGCCCTCCGGTGCCACACCTCAGTCCCCATTGACGCGTCGACAACAGATTTAACATTTCCCAATCACACCAGTACTATTAGGGGGGAGGATGGTGGGACGTATGGAGAAAAGGGGACTAAGAGTATGTTAGTCACTACAGTAACTTATAATAATCTTATGTCCCATCCCATTTCCTCCATACTGCATTGGAGATTACAACTGAATGTAACCTCAGGGTGGATAGGAGACCCTCCTTAAGCAAGTAGGTTCCTGAGAACCGCCTGTCCGAAAGCAGCATCCGATTTAGAGCCGGCATTCAAACAGTAATGGCCGCCCTGCTTCCAACTTGCCAAGGGACATGGCGCAGGAACGCGGTGGCCGTTGCCTTGGTCCTGGCTGCATGGGCATGCATGTCCACCGGAAGCGGGTTGTGCTGGCCCTCGTATGCTTCTTTGATGGCCGAGACCATCCAACGGGATATGGAGGCCTGATAGTTTGGTCTTGCACCTCTGAAAGTGACAAACAGGGCGTCTGATTTGCGGAAGCCCTTGGTCCTTTCAAGGTAGAATTTCAGGGCACTCCTGACATCCATGTAGTGCAGAACTCTCCATGCCTCGTCCTTCGGATTGGCAAAAAACATACAAAGGACTATTTCCTTGTTCAAATGGAAACCAGACAGCAATTGAGGCAGAAATGCTGGGTGTATCCGCAGGACTACTTTGTCCTTGTGAAAGGTAGTATATGGTTCTGTGGTGATCAGCGCCTGGATTTTGCTGACTCTGTGAGCCGAGGTGAGGCCGACTAGTAAGGCCGTCTTAATGGTGACCAGCCTGATGTCCTTCAACGCCATTGGCTCAAACGGTTTGTGTGCCAGGGCGCCCAAAACTATATTCTGATCCCACAAGGGGTGTGGTCTCTTGATGGGCAGCGAGAGCCTTGCAAGCCCTGTCAAATGTTTGACAATCGGATTGGAGGAGGAGAAGACGACCCCCTACTCCAAATTCCTGTAAGCCCCGATGGCTGCAAGGTATGTGCGGCAGGTGTCCACCTGCACGCCCGAGTGGGCGAGGTGCGCTGAGAAGGAGAGCATGTCATCCAGAGTACATGCCAGAGGGTAGATTTCCTTTGAGCCTGCCCAGTGGCAAAATCTGGTCCATTTACTTTTGTACTGAGCCCTGGTAGAAATGCTCCTAGCGGCCTGTATGATTTCCAGATTAGCCTGTGAGAGACGGAGGTGCCTTATCGTTACCTGCTCAGGAACCACACTGCGAGGGCTAGATGTTGTAGCGCGGAGTGGATGACCCCGACCGCCGGAAGGTGAATCAGAGGCATCTCCGAGAACCATGGTCTAGACGGCCACCAGGGAGACATTAGAATGATATTGAGCTGGCGAGACACCTTGATCTTGCAAATCACTCTGTGAATCAGCAGAGTGGGCGGGAAGGCGTATGCGGTCATGCCTTTCCACTGAATCCGAAATGCGTTGCACAGGGAGCCGGGGCCCTGTCCCTGCCAGGAGGCGAACTGAGGGCACTTCTTGTTGTGCCAGGTGGCAAAAAGATCCACCTGGGGACAACCCCATCTGTTGAAGATCTCCTGAATAACAAGGTTGTTTAGTTGCCACTCATAATTGTCCGCTCCCAACCTGCTGAGCCTGTCGCCTCCAGGTTGGATTCCCCGTTAGGTGGACTGCCCTGAGGTAGATGTCATTTTCCAGGGCCCACTCCCACATGCTCATTGCCAGTCTGCACAGTGGAGGGGGATCTGGTGCCTCCCTGTCTGTTGACATAGTACATGCTGGTCGAGTTGTCCATCTGGATGAGGGCAACCTTGCCCCGGAGAAGTGGAAGCAATGCTCTGAGCGCTAGCCAGATGGCGTTCAGCTCCAACCAATTGATGTGGTAGTCCTGCTCCTGTCGAGTCCAGATGCCGTGTGTTAGGGAGAATTCTCTGTATAGGCTAATTTTCCAAACCTAGCGAGTCCCCCAGCAGCTTTGCTGGATTTTTGGGGTTTATTTTTTTCTCCTGCTAAGAGTGAGACTCTTTTTCTCCCACTTCTAGGCATGATTTGAGAATGTCCTTTGACTTTGTAATGTGTTTTATGGGGTCTTTTACTCCATAGGGTTTCATGTGTTTTTGGTAAGTGTGTTGCACAGCACCCTCAGTGCAGTAACACAGGGGTGTCTTAGTGACCCCCAAACATAGACTCCATACCCTGGGACTGACTAATGTTTCCGAGGGCATGTAAAGTCACCATTGACTTTACTAGTCTTATATTGTGAACAGAACCAGTACAAACCATCATATTGTGGAAGTACTGGTAGGGGTAATTCGATTGCCCCCGGGTCTTTTTTTCGAGGGGGCACTGTGCAGTCCCCCCTCGTCAAGTTTCTGGCTGGTGGCAGTGGTTACCACGCGGAATATTCCACCGGAATATTTCCTATGGGATTTTCCCCATTCATTTTAAACGCACCACTTTTTGGTGCAATGTTAAAGATACCGCCGGGTTATTTCTTTAATACTTATTCCCCGGTTGGGTCTTTTTGCCAGGACTCTGTTTCAAAAATGCGCTTGTGTTCGCCTCTGTAACTCCAACCCAAGTCAAGCTCTTTGTTCCACTTTTGGCGGTCTTATGCACTGAAGCCTCCAAAAGTGGTGCCACTCTGTCTGGGTCTACAGGATGTGTGGGAGGGGGGAAATAGGCACCCTGGACTGAGTTGCCTCGGCAACTCAAGTCGCACTCTTGTGTGATTGGCCCAGTGGTGAGCCGCCTGGCTAACCACTTAGCATGTTTGAGTGACAGCTAGGACTGATGAATGGGGGTTTTCTGCATAAAAGCAGGGCTTTGGGGACTGGAATTTCAGAAGTCGCCACAGGACCTAAAGAATCCGAAGAGGGAGAAGCTGAGCCGACCTGCAAAGACGACGCCACCGGTGGAGCCCTGCTGAACCGACTCACCACTTCCCAACGACAGAGAAGATCTTCTTCCTGGAGAGTCTTCTTCCTTTGAACTGGTGGGGTTAACCAGTTCGCCCTCTTTTCGCCTTCATGGATCCTCTCGTGGTCGAATCGCCCATGCCGAGCACCCCAGCGGCCGGATAGCCACGCTTCACCACTACCGCGAATAAAAGGGTAGTACCTTTTAACCTAGGAACTTTTTGCTCTACAGTAGACCCTGCCTTTCTTGACTTGCTGTGGTTCTTTTAAAAGAACAAGTTACTTTCTTAAATGGTAACGTTCTTTCGATGGGATGGTCCGACGACATATTCCCTATCTATGACAGGTAATGTCCACAGCTGTGCTGCTTCGGAAAATCTTTGGCGCCGGCGTCCTGCGTCGATGACGTCGATGCGCCGTCCCAGAGGACCTCCTCCGACAGCCGATGTCACCTGATGTGATAAGTAGGACGCATGACTACCATAGCCTCAGTTATAGTTTTTTCGCCCAGAACGTGTGCCACCAGTTTCCTGTTAGTCAGACACACAAGGCCTTGCGGAACGCAAGCTGCAATCACAAAAGAAATTCTGCAGCGGGGAAGGTAGGGAGGGAGCGATATGGAATACGTCGGACCATCCCATCGAAAGAACGTTACCAGGTAAGAAAGTAACTTGTTCTTCCAGGGGATTGGGTCCTCCGACTTATTCCATATCTATGACAGACTCCCAAAGCAGTACCAAGCAAGGAGGTGGGAAAGAATTTAGAATAGCATGCCCAATCAAATTGCGGAATAGAGGACTGCCTTGCCAAAGGCCAGATCCTGCCCTCTGATGGAATCGAGGGAGTAGTGACATACAAAAGTATGTACTGAAGCCCAGGTGGCTGCATCACAGATGTGACGAACAGGAACGCCCCTCTTCAGGGCAGTAGACGCAGCCACTCCCCTGGTAGAATGGGCCCGCAAGCCAGCCGGAGGGTCCTTACCCGCCAAGCGGTAACACTCGGAGATAGCTAAAATAATCCAACGAAACAAAGTCTGTTTCGTCACAGCTTGTCCCAAGCGCTTTCCAGCGTAACCAATGAAAAGTTGATTGTCCACTCTGACCCGGGACATGCGCGAAACATAAAAGCTCAACGCTCTCCTAGGATCAAGCCTATGGAGCCTCTCCTCTTCCTTACCAGGATGTGGAGGATAGAACGCCGGAAGAACCACCTTCTGGCTCAAATGAAAATCCGAAACCACCTTCGGAAGAAAAGGAGGACGAACTCTAAGGACAACCCTGTCCTTATGAAACGCAGTGAAGGGTGGCTTAACTGAAAGTGCCTGTAACTCACTCACCGTGCGAGCGGAAGTAACCGCAACTATAAACACAGTTTTAACAGTTAGCAGTCTCAAAGGGCAAGAATGTAAAGGCTCAAACGGAGCACCCATAAGAAACTTAAGAACAAGGTTCAAATCCCAACCGGGCACCAGAAAAGGTGACGGAGGGAACACATTAGTAAGCCCTTTCAAAAACTGAGAAATTAAAGGAATCTTAAAATAGGAACATTCTTCAGACGAGCGCATAAAGATGGATAGCGCCGCCAGGTAACCTTTAATGGTCCCCACTTGCAAGCCCATGTGGGCCAAAGAAAGCATTCAAAAGGATCCACATTCTTAACTCTGCACCAGTCGCAGAACTTTCTCCAACAGCAACGGTACAGAGATTTTGTTGCCGGCCGCCTGGCCGAGAGCAACACCTCCATCACGTCTTCAGGGAGGTCCCAATCCTTATACCTCAACCTTTCAGAAGCCAAGTGTGAAGTTTGAGGGATCTGACCTCTGGATGGAGAACGTGACCCCCCTCCTGTGAGAGCAGATTGTCTCGGTAGGGAATACGATGTGGAGGGCAGATGGACAAGTCGACAAGGTCCGGGTACCACGTCCTCCGGGCCCACGCCGGAGCAATGAGGATCATCCGGGAACCGAACCTCCGTAACCTCGCAGTACTTGCAGGATGATGGGGACAGGAGGAAACGCGTACAGCAGTGGGAATGACCACTCCACCACAAACGCGTCTCCTAAGGCTCATTTTGGAGGAAATTCCCGGTTGACGCTGGAGGCGAACAGATCCACTTGATGGGTCCCCCAAAGGGCAAAGATCTCCAGGAGAATCTCCTTAGACAGCTCTCACTCGTGAGAGATCATGCTCTGCCTGCTCAGAGCGTCCGCCGTCTCTTTGTCGTCTCCGGCCAGATGAACAGCCGAGATCGAAACTTCCTGCTGGATGGCCCAGAACTCTAGCTGCATCGCCTCCCTGCACAGAGGAAGTGACCCTGCCTCACCCCCCCCTTTTTGTTGAGGTAGTGCATGGCCACCGTGTTGTCCGTTAGAATCAGGACACTCTTGCCTCGCACGACGGAGACCAACGACTGCGGACTGTCAACTTGTTGGCATGAGCTCCCCATCCCGTGAGGGATGCGGCCGTCACGATAGTCACCTCCGGCCAGGGCAGCCAAAATGGGGCCCCCTTCATCAGATTGCCTTCGACGGCCCACCACAGAAGGTCCTGGGCAACCGAGGGCGGCACCTGAACAGGGTCCGACAGCCTGCCAGAGGACTGAGACCACTGGAGCTTGAGTGCCCACTGCAAAGATCTCATCCGCAGACGAGCCTCTGGCACCAGAAGAATGCAGGATGTCATGAGGCCGAGCAGTCTCAAGAACTCGGACGCTGGGAGATTCTGGGCAAATTGAAACTTGTGCACCATCTGCTGAATGTGAAGAGCCCTCACCTGGGGAGGAAAACACTGCCCCAAGGATGTGTCGAGCACTGCTCCGATGTACTGGAGCTGCTGCGTTGGTGTCAAATGGGACTTCTTTAAATTGAGGGAGAAGCCCAGCCTGTGAAGGGAGTGGCAGGTGACGGACAGATGATCTAGTACTTGCTCGGGAGAGCTCCCCCTGATCAACCAATCGTCTAGGTAGGGGTAGACGTGAATCCCCCCTTTCCTGAGATGCGCTGCCACCACCACCATGAGCTTGGTGAAAACCCTCGGGGCGGAGGTCAATCCGAACGGCAGGACCCGAAACTGAAAGTGCGAGTCGCCAACCGCGAACCTCAGGTACTTCTTGTGCTTGGGATGGATCGGCACATGGAAGTAAGCATCCTTGAGGTCGAGAGACACCAACCAGTCCTGAAGTTGAAGGGCCTGGAGGGCTTGAGAGAGAGTAACCATCTTGAACTTGTCCTTCCTGAGGAGTTTGTTCAAACCGTGCAAGTCCATGATGGGTCTCAATCCCCCGTCTTTCTTCGAAATCAAAAAATAAGGGGAATACCATCCCTTGTTCCTCTCGGCTAAAGGCACCAGTTCTATGGCGCCTTTCTCCAGCAGGACTTGAATTTCTTGCGCAAGTAGCGGATCCGGACTCTTCAAAGAGAGGTTCCCAGGTGGATTGTCGTGAGGCCTCTGCCGAAAAGGAAGACAGTAGCCGTGGGTTATGATCTCCAGAACCCACACATCTGAAGTAATGGCTTGCCACTCTACAAGATGCTGCGCCAGCCTTCCCCCAATCGGCGAACCATGGGACCTGGCCTAATGACTGAGTGGCGGCGGCTGCGGCATTGCCTGAGGGCAAAGAGGCAACTGCCCGAGCAGCCTTGGCACCTCGAGTACCCTTGTTTCCACCTCTGGCACTCCTACGGTGGCCTCTGACTGCTAGCTCCTCTCGCTTTACTGAAGGACGAGTAATAGCGAAAGGAACCTCCCCTCCATTGCTGTCCCCTAGTACGAAAAGGTGGAGGTTGGCGAACTGCAGCGCCCAACGACTTCGCTGCAGCTTTGGAGGTCTGCAACCTCTCAAGGCTCTCATCAGCCTTGCTGCCAAAAAGGTGTTCACCATCAAAGGGCATGTTGAGGAGCCGAGACTGCACATCAGGAGCGAACCCAGACTTCTGCAACCACGCAACCTGCGTATTACGGTGCTCGCCGCCATGGACCAGCTGACACAATCTGCCATGTCCAAACCCGACTGAACCGCCTCACACATGGCATCCTTGCCATCCTGAACCATAGCAAGGAAACCATCCCGTTCGTCCCCTTCGGGAATACGTTCAGCCGCTAATGCAACACAGTTCCACAGAGTGTGTGTGAAACGAGACAAGGCACATATGTAGTTGGCCGCTTGAAGCGCCATACCCCCTGAATAAAATACTTTCTTCACCCAGCCGTCAAAACGTTTGTCGTCCCTATCCGGAGGGATGGTAGGATACAACGCCTGCTTTGCCGGGGCTGTAGCCGCCTGCACCACCAAACTCTCCGGAGTGGGGTGCCTGGACAAGTAGCAGGGGTCGCTACTGGCTGGACGGTATTTTCGCGACAAAGACTTGCCCACTGTCGGGAGACTCCCCGGAGCAGTCCAAGACGCCGCCACCCTTCTCTGCAAAGCCATATGAAATGTCAAAACTGGGTGAGTGGGGGGACCAAGATCAAGGATGTCCGTGAGATCATCCTGAACGAACTCCCCTGGGGGAGCTGACCAACCCAAGTACTCGGTGACCCGAGACATAAGGCGCCGATATGAAGAATCGGCATGAGTGCCAGGCTCCGGCCTACAAAACTCCACCTCCGGAGAGGTGTCCAGTCCACTGGCATCATCCAGTGACTGTCTCAGGTCATCAAACTGGCTATGGCCCGAGATAAGCTCATCTGGTACCGTAACCGGAACCAAGCCATCAGAGCCTTCATCACCCTCTGAAATGTACTCCAGGCGGGGAGAGGAAGACAACTGGGGACCAAAGCAGTGCCTGACCTTAGCCAGAGCCTTTCTAGGGGCCATCCCCATGCCACTGGGCCCCTCCGACACCACCGCCTTGAAAGGCGTTGAGGGCGCCGAACGAGTCGGCGCCAGCGTCGTCAGAAACAGTGTCGAGCGAATCAGCGTCGACGCCGCTGCAGCGCCGCCAGCATCGGCGGCGTCGACACAGGCCTCGAAGCCGGAGCTCCAAACGTGTCTCTCGACAACCTAGGCGCCGACAGCATGGACGACCCCCTCGGAGACGGAGCCTCAAGAGAAATCGTCAATGACCTCGGCGCCACAGGCGTCGACGACTTCTGTGAAGACGGCACAGGCTCACGCGATCTCGAGCGTGTCGAGGACCGGGACCTGGAACGGGCATGGGGAGAACGGCTACCCTTGTCCGAGCGGGACCTCTCCTGCGAGCCGTGCCGACCACCAAAGCCCGAAGACGTACGGGCAGTGTCCCTCGACCGGTGCCGACAGACCCCACTCGGAGGCGCGGACGTACCGGTGCCCTGCGATTCAAGAATCGCTAGCATCTGCTTCCTGATGGAAGCCCATTCCTCTGGTGTCGCTTGCATGGAGGGATAAGCGACCCGCCGACGGGCAGAGTCCTCGGAAGAGGATGGGGAAGGCGACCGGTGCCGGCGCTTCCGGGAATGCCTCGAAGAGGCGGAGGAGTGGCGAGACAGACTCCTGGAAAGAGACCCACTGGACTCCGACAATGACGCAGAGAGTCGCCCCTTGAGTCATCCGTCGAAAGCCCCGCCGACCTCGACTTCTGGGGCTTAGACACCCGACTTACTGACAGCTTCTTCTTGCATTCCCGCAAGGCCTTTGCCGTGAGTGACTGGCAGTCGACACAGTCATCCGTATCGTGGGCCTCCCCGAGGCACCAGAGGCAGGAGTCGTGCGAGTCCGTGACCGACATATTGGACCCACAGTCCCCGCATTTCTTGAAGCCCAGACGCGGGGTTGAAGACGAAGTAGACATCGCCATGAACAGGTCTTCATAAAAAAAACGAGAATTGAAAACAGCAAACTCCAAAGAGTCGAGGCGTACCGAGATTCACGAAGCGAACACGTTCGCAGAAAAAACGGAACTGAGGCTATGGGAGTCTTGCGTCCTACTTATCACATCGGGTGACGTCGGCCGTCGGAGGAGGTCCTCGGGGACGGCACATCGACGTCATTGACGCAGATGCCAAAGATTTTCCGAAGCAGCACAGCTGTGGACATTACCTGTCATAGATATGAAATACGTCGGAGGACCCAATCCCCTCAAAGTGTTGGTATTGTGTGCTTTACTATTTCTGCCTTTTCTCTCCCTTTTTAAATAATTATTGGAGTGCCATCTTGGTTAAGCGCTCACCTCTGTGTTGTTAATAAGTGGTGTTCTTTTCCTAAGACTTGTCGATTCATTAATCAGGGAGGTGTATATATTTCTAATGACCGTGTTTGAACTTTCTTGACATATTAGTGCCAGTGTATTTTTACAAGTGTGTTTTTAAATAAATAATTATATACTTTTATACCCAAGCTCTGGTCGGTGTTTGCTTGTGCTACTGTATTTTTGTACCTAATGTGTATACTCTATATACTGCCTAACTCTTCTTGAGAAACGTCTGACTGCTCAGCCACAGCTACCAGGTAAATCTGGGTGGTGCAGACTGCTACCAATTGGGTTTACTGCCAACACCTGTAGTCTTAAACTTTTTGAGTGGTCCCTAAGGGAACTGCACAGGTTTCTGCCTAACACCGTGAGATCGTCCAGGGTGGCTCCCCACCCCTCGAGCGAGGAGTCAGTGGTGATGTGACCTGCGGGGTGGGAGACCGGAAGGGCTTGCCCATCCGCAGGCTGCAGTCCCTGGAACACCATGTGAGGTCCGGGCGGAAAGATGGAGGAACGTTGATCATCTCGGATTGACAGCCCCGCTCCTGGTTCCATGAAGCCGCGAAGTGCAGCTGAATCCTCCTCAGTCTCGTGTGTGGGACGACTAACAGGATCGCCGCCAATAGGCCCAGGAGATGCTGGTACCACCAGGCCGAGGTCACCTCTCAGCTGAGGAAGTGAGTTGTGGCACTCCTGATAGCCGCGATCTTGTCCTCCAGACGTAAACACCCTCTTGGAGCACGTGTCCCAGATGAGGCCCAACAATGTCAGTCTGCGTGGGCTGCAGCTGCGACGTCTTGAGATTGAGCGAAAAGCCCAGATCGTGCAGTGTGTTCATAAGGACATGGGAAGAGTGGTGAACCGCTTCCGAAGATGTAGCCCTGACAAGCCAGTCGTCGAGGTATGGGTAGATGTGGAGGCCCTGGGCTCTGAGGAGGGCAGCCACAGTATTCATGAGTCTGGTAAAGACCCTGGGGGCCCAAGTTGAGGGCAAAAGGAAGGACCTTGCATTGGAAATGGTAGCCCATAATCCTGAACCGTAGGAAAGAACGGTGGGCCTGCCAAATCGGGACGTCTAGGTACACATCCTTCAGCTCCAGGGAGCACATCCAGTCTCCCTCGCACAATGTCTCCGATATAAAAGCCGGTGTAACCATCTTGAATTTTTGTAGAGGTAAGGCGAGGTTGAGGGTGGAAAGGTCCAGCACAACTCTCAGGCCCGCCTGGTTCATTTTATGAATGGCAAAAATCCTGGAGTAAAAGCCCAAGCCTCGCTGGGAGGCTGGGACTTCCTCCACGGTCTGTCTCTCTACGAGCAAGCGGATCTCTGCCAGAAGAGTTGCCATCCCAACTTGAGGGAGTGGCGAAGGGAGGAAAGGCTGGGATGGGTAGGCGGTACCCTGTGGATACTAGAGAGGATCCAGGGGTCTGCGAAATCCGGGCACCAGAAATGTGCGTGGAGAGCAAGCCTGCCCCCCACTGGAGACACGTGGACCCAAAGGGGCGTGTCATGCCTTCTTTCCCTCAGAGGCTGTTGCGGAGGAGGGGGGGGGAGACTGGAAACAGCCCTTACGCCCCCCCCCCACACACCTTTTTTGTTGATTGCGCTGATTTGGAGTCGGCGAGCGGTCTGGCTGCCTAGAACTTGTCGGAGAACTGCTGTGACTGGGTGTTCGATTTGGGCGTGGTCTTTGTCAAGATGGATAAAGACTTGGCCATTTGTGACTTGTTTTTCTTTTTGTCCTGCTCCTCGTCCGTTGTGGAGTGGAAGAGGTCACCCCCTTCGAACGGAAGATCTAAGATGCATTCCTGGACGTCCGGGTTGAATTTCGTTGCACTGAACCAGGCTGTCCTTCTCATGTCCATGGCGATACAAATTTCACGGCCGGAGGTGTCAATATGGGCCACGGTGGACTCCATGAGGTCGTGCGCCACCAGCTTGGCCTCAGCTAGTCCCACCTTGAAACATGATTGGCTCTGCGTAGTGAGTTCTGGTAGGAAGTCCGCAATTTCCCGCCATAACCAGAGGCTGTAGAGGAGGTTGGTACGGAACCACCTGAGGAATCGGCTGAGGGGCCGGAGAGAGGAGCTGCGCCGGGGGCGCTGGTGGAGGAGCCTTAGGTGCTGGAAACATTGGAGGGAGCATGTCCTTGATGGCATCTCCGAGGATAACCCCCATCAGAGGGGACTTCATGAGTCTGAGGAACCTCTCAAAGAACCCGTTTTCACAGGCCGGAGGAGTGGCAGGGGATATAAACGGGGTAGCGGGAGGCTGCTGGAGCTGCTGCATAGCCTTGCCCATACAGACTCAGCGGGAACCTGCCCTGTGCAAATGAAGGACAGGCTGTAGACCACGTGCCTGGTTGAGGCCAGTCCCACTGTGACACTCGTTCCTCGCCGAAGTCCTGGAATGGCGTTGGACGGGTGCTGATGTCTGGCATCGCAGCCATTTTGTCGAGCTGTCTGCCACGGGCCTGCATCGTGTTGCTCGGCTTGCTGGGCCCAGCCTCCTCCAAGACTCTTGAGTGTGGATCGCGAGGCCTACCCTGCTCCTCGGGCCTAGACCAGATAGGTGAGAAACCCTCGGCCCGGGGGCTGGAAGAGTTGCGTTTAGGCACCCCTCGGACGTATTGCCGGTACTAGGGTGTGGCCCCGCTGACATAATGCTGGTACAACGGCAGAGCCCCTTGGGTGAAGACCCGTTACAAGAACCTTCCAGTCCCTCACCACTGTCACCGGGAGGATCCCTCGGCCTGAGGCAGGTAGCTGAAGCAGCCTCGGTGCACGTGCTGGTACGAGGACCTGAGCGGTCCCACGCGGGAGAGTTCCTGGGAAGGAGTCTCCCTTGCGGGGTGTGATGGAAAATGGAGGCCCCACCTTGGGCCTGGATCAATGTTTCAGGAAGTCCTTGAGGTCCTCTGGCGGCGACTCCTGGAAGAGCTCCCTCCACCTGACTAGTCTGTTCTTCAGTGACCTTGATGACAGGGCGTCCCACGCTGTACAAGCTTGCCAACCGTGGTCTGAGCCAAGGCAACGTAGGCAAAGAGTCTGGGGGTCTGCAGTTGGGAAGAGCCTGTCGCAGGATGGACACCTGCTGAACCCTGTGGAAGTCAACATGCACCTGGGAGGAGTGACGCCTGAGGACCGAGTACATGTATGATAAAAAACAAAAAAAGACAGAAGTATCTGCGCGTGAAATTACATGGTCGAAGCCAAACCCAAGAGCGCTGGTGAATTTGGCCTGTTCCCGTCAACGCAGAAAAGGGGACCGAGGTGTTAGGGCGGATTCAGGGCAGCGCATGCTCCCAGGGCCGCAAGCCAGCACGCCTCTAAATTTAAAGGGGAAAATGTTTTTTCTCGGTGAAAAATGTTTGTCTCCTGTCCCTTGGAAGGGACGCCCATGCAGTATGGAGGAAAGGGGACGGGACGCAAGACTATGCAAAATGTCACGTTAAGGTGAAAAATAACCACTACAGGATAAATTAAGGAAATGCACAAAGTAAAACTGTTCTCGTAAATAGTATAAGGTTTACTTCATGTTACATTCTGAAGATCAAAGATATTTAGCAGAAGTTGTGCCAAGGAGAAATGGAGGGGCATTCAAGATAAAAAGTTAATAAAATGGGATGACAGACTCAAAAGGTTAGCACACGGTGAAAATTAAAATCAAATTGTAGTCTCAATAAAAAGCTGGATCACTGAATGTCGGGGACAAGGGCGCATACAAATTTCAAAAGTGAAGTGTACTCTGTCCTTTAAGTGGACTGGGTTCTGAATAAAACAAAGCTTAGGGGTCCCCAATTTACTATCATGTAAGCATGTAGGTGGGAGCTCTGAGCTCTCCAACTCCCCTACAGTTCCCTTACCTAGTCCTGTTGTCCATATGCAAGCATACATATTTATTAGTGTTTTCGAACAGTTGAAAGATACCCTTCTGGGCCCTTCTGTTGAGCCTTCATCAATCTCACTCAGGACCTAGACCCCCCTTCCCTCCACATCACCACCAAATTATGACAACACTGACTGGTTAAGACTTCATTGTAAACGATTAAGTCCTAAAGAGTTTTTAAAAATTATCCAGACCTAGCTCTTCAACCTCACACCAGGCTAATCACCCTTGCCTGTTGAGTTGATTTCCCCTACTGACTTGCCCCACTTCGTTTGTATCTCTTGTTTTATTATTTGTGCGCCCTGAGGCCCATGGGCATGTGGCGCATTAGAAAAATTAAAATAAATAAATGTGACCTTTTCTGCAGCCACAGAACATGAAATCAAGCTCTTTGTACAAGTTATCTCCATGGACATGTAGAAGTATGTATTTTCATGAAGCAGGTCAACTCGGAAAATAATTATTCCTTGCTTTCCCTTGATAGGTTATCATGTTATATTGTACTATGAAGAACAATTGGTGCATTTGTAATGCATATAGTTTGTTGAATTGCCTTGTAATCATGTTGCTGATATTCATTCTCTTTTTTACTCTTCCATACTTTCTGGGCGGATCACATTATCTCTCTGTGCCTCAGTACACTTCTCTCACAACCTAGCAGTGCATAGAACCGCGTAAGGGTAATAAGACTACAAAAAAAATAATGGCACCTCCTTTTAGCCTGGAAGAGTACAGGCAAGTCATTTTGTAGTGTTAAACTAAGCTTAAGTCCCTTCTTTTACAGAGAAAGATGTGGGATACGGAACGTACATGGATGAGGGTTTCAAACTCCAACGGCTGAAAGTCGGGCCATAACATGAAGTTTAACAAAAGGACTGAATGATTAGAATTGATTCGACCCTTTGGTTTTAGGTCCTTTTGATTCGACTCTTTTGGCATTCGATCCTATGCATTCAAAACTTTCACCTATAACCAAATGTTTTAATGAAGTAGCAAGCAAGGGAACAACACACTTCCACACCGCAAGTTTGCACTTATCTTTTTAACCTGTTAAGGTAAACTTTCAAAATGGGGGAACCCTTCCATATCACCATGCACTCTTGCAACTGTCAAGTGTTCTACAAAATACTGATCCTGCCACGAAAGAAGGGTTTTTCTCTTTTTATTTTGATCTATTTAAACAGGGTAATTTTTGCTTTATTCATTTTAGATTCAGTTTTTTGAGTCAAGTTGTTTTTATAGCTTTACTTTCAGCTTTCCTCATTTTTGGGGTCTTACGTTTACCACAAAGCTACAGTTAGGCCGATATACGGGAATCTTTTAAAAAGAACATTAAGTAGTCAACTCAAGTTAGCCCGATAGTCACCTTGTTCAGTTCTCAATTGTACAACCCATTTCATTTACTTTTGTTATGTTCACTGGTATAATCTTATTTGTGACACATGATTTTTAAGTTAGCTTCGAAAAGAACCAGGTGAGAACAATTTTAGGGAGAAAATCTTAAAGTGCATCAATTAAATTGAGTAGACCGCAGCCCTCATTTTTAAAAAGGTAAGATGTAGCTTCTTTGTAAACTAACAATCTGTTGTCAGACAAAATTAGAAGATCGAACAACCAGTGGTGAAGAAGCCAAGCAATATGTGAATCAGCACAGAGATGGGGATTCCCTTGTTCTGTAAAGATGTTCAAATAACTGGTATGATGTAAATTCAAACCAGTGCATCTCTGCCATTTGTTAAGAAAGAATACAGCTAGTGAACTTTGACCCTTTATCCATCCTGGATTCTTATATTACACTCTAGTGGCAAACCAACGACGGCCTGCAAAATGTTATTAGTTTGGACAATGGATATACTACAGTACCCCCCCCCCCCCCCATGTCATGTGCTTGTCTCCTTCCACATTGACCCAGCTCTAAATGGCCTATGATCAGGGAAATGTTTATCGAATCGACTCATACATTTGCAAAGATGAATGGTAAGCCAGCAAACTGGATGGAAGCACTGTGTGTTTGGGTATAAAAGTGGTTGTGTTATTCCCTGTGCAAACTGTTACACCTAATCCCTGCAAATGAGGTACACAGGATTTTATTGTAAACAAGTCTACTTAGGCTGTGAAAAGCTGGAATTGAACAACTTATGCACATGGCCCAGAACTCGTGTTACAAAACGGGCCAATGGTCTCTCCAATCATTTGGTCAGTAGTGATGGCTACTGCAGCAGATGAGTTCTTGAAGAGACACTCATTATGAAGTTTGTGCGTCAGGCCCACCACGAAAGGCACAACTAAACAGAGGAAAATTCTGGATTCCCATCGTCTGTGTATGTGTTGTATGGTGCCAGCGAGAGGAGAACAAAGATTAATCCCTATAATACCCTGGCATTTGGAAGGCATGAATAACTTGCACTATAAACAAAGAAGTCTCTTCCCCCACCGTTTTTTTTTGCAAACTATACAACATGGTGCCTATATGAAGTAACTAATGCCTATACATTTCATCAAAAGAGATTAGACCTTAATGCAACAAATATGGTGGAGGGGGTTCAGAGAGGCTTTTGTCAAAAGAAACTTTGAAGGAAGAAACGAAAAGGAAAAAAGTTACCCATTTGTAATCCAGGCCCTCTATCGTGGGTAGGGTATTGTTTCATTAAATCCATAAACATTGAAACATTTTGTCTGTGAGTGGTAACTGAATACTTTTCTTAAAAGGACATTTTAAATCTCAAAAGAAATTAACAGATTTGAGGGGCGTAGCTTGCTAGGCATCTAAAGTGCTGCTCTGCCTTGGAGCTTTGTCACGATTTTGCTCTTAGGCGTTCTGCTACCGTCTAGCTCCAGTGTATGAAATTGGAATTTGAAACCAGGGACGATGGTGTATCTGAAGGGCCCAAGCATAGCATGGGGATACAGTAAAAGCTTTTAATAAAAGCAGAAGCCGCTTCCCCTAGTCTGTGGGGGTGGTAAGGTGGTGCAGCCTGGTGCACACGACCCTAGGCACCCTGGTTGACGCAACAATCTGGCTCTTGTATGCAGGCAAGCAAGTGGCAGCACAGCGAGGCACACAGCAGCCTACGCAAAAATGAGCTAAGGGTGGAGCGTGGACTCCAGATATGTGGACCCAACAGGTGGTTCCTATGAATGACATTAGCATATGCAATAAACCACGAATTGTGCCTTTAATACGAGAGAACAATGGCCATATATTAATATGATTTTATACTGCTCCGAGTGTGGATGCTGCAGTGGAGGAATAATCTGTGATAGTATGGTTGCATGTTACAGGAAATACTGTTCAATCACTCTGGAACTGTTGGTATCACAACCATACCATTAAAATAGGATACTCTCCCATTTAAAGACACAAGGAATAAAACGGAAGTAGTTTTGTTTGAAATGTAATCGAACGTTGAGATTTCTCGGCAGAATCATGAGTTAAATTGTACTGATCCCACCAAGCAGGACTCTTGGTTTACCTCAATAGATGTGATATCTGTCAGTTTACAACAATAGTCGAAGATACCATGTCTCACGACTAATCATAGTGTTAAAGTATAGTGAACTAACAAATACATTTGTCTTCTTTTTCATTTCCACTCCTCCATCGATGCCTTTTTTTTAAACTTCAAATTCTTCCTTGATTAAGCTATTTTGGAATGTTGCAACACAATAATTCACATACTTACTCGAAGCTCGTCATACTCGAGAAGGCATGTCGGCTACAATTTCTTATGTTATGTAGAAGCTTTACATGTAGAAACTTACTCGCAAGACAATTTCACTTGGTTTCCCAAAGTTGTAAATTAACAGGAAATGTATGGTCCATTTTGTTACAAATGTGATTTATAGTTTTATAGCTCAATATTCATGGTGTAAGAATAATGCACAGATTAACATTGGTCCACTGTTAACTATATTCTATAAAAATACAACTAGCAGATCTAAACATTTCCATTCTGTATCCTTCCGGTATATGCTCTGCCACCAACACTAGAGAACAAAACCTCACAAAACCGTATCTAGCCAAAAGCACCATGGTGTGAAAACATTATTTTGCTTTGATCAGTTTGAGATGTCAATCACAAAATACAGTGGAGCAGACCTTTACCTTTAATGCCTGAAGAACAAAACAGTAGCGTGGTTCCCACCCTAAGTCTGCACTAAAGCACACTAAGTCTATCAAAGAATACCTCAAATGAGAGGAGCCAAGACCCCACCAACAAATATCGTGGTCTATAAGGCATATATTAAAAGTTACTCACCGTAGTGACTAATGTACTCCTAGTCCTTGTTAGTCCCCTTTCCTCCATACTGTATGGGCTTCCCTTGATAGGGACGGGAGATGGAATCTTTTTCTCCAGAAAAATCATCTTCCCCTTTAAATTTAGATGCATGCTGGGGCGCGGCCCTGGGAGCATGCGCTCCCCTTACCCCGCCCACCGGCCCCACTCCTCAGTCCCATTTAACGCGTCGACAATATTAACATTGCCTAATGACACCAGTTCCATTAGGTTAAGGACGGTGGGACGTATGGAGGAAAGGGACTAAGGACAAGGAGTACATTAGTCACTACGGTGAGTAACTTATAATTACTCTTACATCCCGTCCCTTTGCCTCCATACTGTATGGGCAATTACAACTGAATGTAGCACTAGGTTGGTGAGTTGCCCCTCTTCAGAAAACAAGTTCTTCAACACTGCCTGGCCAAATGCCGTGTTCAACCTGGCACTGGCATCCAAGCAGTAGTTCTTGCAGAAGGCTGAAAAGTGGAGACGACCTTAGGAAGAAATGTGGGGTGTGTTCTAAACACCACCATGTCCCTGTGAAATGTAGTATATGGCAATGATGCAACCAGGGCCTGGATTTCACCGATTCAGCGTGCCGAGGTAAAGCCCACTAGCAGGGCCGTCTTGATAACTAGCCTGATGTCTGCGTATACCATGGGATCGAATGGTTTATGCGCCAGGGAGTCCAGCACCACATTAAGGTCCCAGACGGGTGTGAGTTTTTGATACAATCTGGTCAGACCCGCCAAACGCCTCTTAACCACCGGATTCAAGGATGAAAATACCTCCTCACCCAAGTTCTTATAGGCCCCAATGGCCGCCAGATACATGCAACATGTGCCACCTGCACCCCTGAGTGGGCGAGGTGCGCTGAGAAGGATAGAACGTCGTCCAATGATCATGTCAATGGATCAATTTCCTTTGATTTTGCCCAGTGACAGAACCACATCCACTTGCTTTTGTACTGTCTCCTGGTAGCGTTGCTCCTGGCCCCTTGTACGATAGCCAGGTTAACCTGGACAGGTTGAGATGCTTCAGGGTAATCTGTTCAGGAACCAAGCTGCGAGGGCTAGCTTCTACGGAGCGGAGTGAACCACTGTGCCCCCTTGCTGGGAGAGTTAAGTGGGCTGGGCCCACCGGGAGGTGTACCAGGGGCTGATTAGACAGGCTTAGAAGTTCCACGAACCAGGGTCTGGCTGGCCACCATGGTGCCATCAGGATGAGCTGAAGGCTCTGACTCCCAGACCCTGCAGATGACCCTGTGCAGCAGGGGAGTGGGGTAAAACACGTACACGTTCATGTTGTTGCACGGCCTTTAGGCGAACTGTAGCATCTCCTGTTGGCACTGGTGGCGAAGAGGTCCACCTGCGGGTGACCCTACCTGGTGAAGATCCCCTGAAGGACCTCCTCATGTAACTGCCATTCGTAGTTGTCAGATCCCGGCCTGTTGAGCCTGTCCGCCTCTTGGTTGGACTCCCCAGGGAAGTGGATTGCCGACAAGTGCATGTTGTTCGCCAGAGCCCACTCCCACATGTCTATCGACAGTCTGCAGAAGGGAGGTGACCTTGTGCCGCCCTGCTTGTTTATGTAATACATGCAGGTGGAGCTGTCTGAATGAGAACAGATTTGCTGGTGATCATGGGGAGGAAGGCTTTGAAGACAAGACAGATAGCCATCATCTCAAGCCAGTTGATGTGCTCCGGACTCGACCATACTTTATGTACACTGTGGCTGTCCAGGTTAGCCGCCCATCCCTCTAGGGAAAAGTCTGTGGTAATGGTGACCTGAGGTGCCGGCAGCCGGAAGGACCTGCCTATCTGCAGGTTGGTGTCTGTACCCCACAAGACTAAATCCTGGTGGAGATGTTGTGGTATGCTTACTTGTTCCAGCAGAGATCCCTTCTTCTGATTCCAGGAAGCTGAGAAGTGCAGCTGCAGCCTCCTCATTTTGAGCCTTGTATGTGGCACTGCAATGAGACATGCAGCCATGACTCCCAACAGGTGTTGGTACCACAACGCCAAGGTCATTGATCTGCTGAGAAAATGCCCAGTGAATCCTCTTGATAGCTGTGATCTAGTCCACTGAGGGGAAGATCCTCTCAGTCCTCGTGTCCCATATAGGACCTAGGAAGGTCAGACTCTGCGTGGGCACTAATACTGACATTTTGAGCAGGATATAAAATCCCAGATTTTATAGTGTCCATGAGGGCGGAGGCTGTGTGCTGCACTGCCTCCAGAGATCTCGCCCTGACTGGCCAGTCGTCTAGGTATGGATAAATGTGATGGCCCTGTTCCCAGAGTAGAGCTGCCACTGCGTTCAGTCTTGTAAAGACCCTGAGGGACGAATAGAGTCCTAAGGGTAGAACCCTGTATTGAAAGTGAAAACCCATGATACTGAACCTCAGGAAGGACCGATGGGGTTTCCAGATCGGGACGTGTAGCTAAGCAGCCTTCAGATCCAGGAAGCACATCCAGTCTCCCACAAGGTTTCCGCAATTAAGGCTGGGGTAACCATCTTGAACTTTTGGAGGGGAAGG
Organism: Ambystoma mexicanum; assembly: GCF_040938575.1. NCBI lineage: Eukaryota > Metazoa > Chordata > Amphibia > Caudata > Ambystomatidae > Ambystoma > Ambystoma mexicanum. Next base: position 618,396,646 of record NC_090922.1, on the reverse strand, counting down.
GAAAGGTTCAAGGAAGAAAGGTCCAACACAACACTTAGGCATTTGTGTATGGCAAAAATGTGTGAATAGAAGCCCTCGCCCCGCTGTGAGGCTGGGACTTCCTCCACTGCCTGGCTCGCTGCAAATCATCGTCGACTATGGTTGGTTATTGGATAATAGGATCAAGGAACATATCCTCAGGGTTGCAAGTAAATAGAAGGCAATGTGGTTTGGAGAATTCTGATCCTCTCAAACTGGAATAAGGTGGAGTCACTAGATGGGCAGAGATGTAATAGCAATCAGACAGACTCTTCCTGGAGGGTTCCACCTGCCAAGATAGATTTAAGGGGCCCACCGATGGGAAACAGAAGAGCCAGAACTCAATTGCGGTTGAACAGATAAAACAGCAAAACAAAGATATTCCAGCCAGATTAGGGTGGTCAAAGAAGTGGCCATCATGGGCGCGGGGAGGGATACATAAGGGAGCCACATAGATTTGTGCTACTTACTACCACAGGACTTCGTGAAGGCTGGATCCTGGAACGAGATGCTTTAGAGGCATATGGTATGGAGGCAATGGCAGCACTGTCAGAAAAAAGATATGCAAAGCAAATCAGCAGGATCAGCACGAGTAATAAATGCTGGCAAAAGCAAAGTAGGTACCTTCATTAGGTCAAATTACTTAGCCGCACAAATGTAGACTTGGGTCCAAGCTCATTAGACTATCGGGAAAAACATTTAACTGTGCTTAGTCCAGAATTTTAGGAAAAACTGTTTGGAAATTATTCAGTTCACTGGCTTTCCTTTAGAGTGAGCAACTAAGCAGCAGCAAGTATTTGGAGCAGTGCATTAAGTCCTTTGAAAAATCATATCAGAAATGTGTTATGTTCAATGTAAACAGTGTACCAAACGCAGAATCATTTTCTTGAAAATGTGTGGAGTGTGACAAAGGTGATTGCGAGGCAACAACCGTAATCGTGTGTTGACATTTTTTGTGGGGGTTCCCACCATTGATTTCAATAGAAAACGCAGCATACTAGTTTATGTCATAGAAGCCTAGCAGAGTTGAAGTAAGAAGCCTATTTAGATTAATTTACCTCCTCAAATAATTTATTACGTGGTGTAAGGGTGTCGAAAGAAGGAAGCCGACACAAAGATGGCATATTTGTTGTTAAAAACGTTTATTTAAAGAAACCCTCACTATCCCCATATTCTAAGAGGGTTTTCCCTGCCTCAAACTAATATTAAAGGATCGGTCAGAATGTCTCTCGAAATCAAACTCCACTGTCCTGTGTCAGAACCTACTTCTATACCTTACACTACAACTTGAGAAAAATCCAACAGAAAATTAGTTCTCCAGGAGAAGGACTCCCTTTGCCTGGTATTCAGGTGGTGTTCTCAAAATGTTCTCTTGAAAAAAAAAAAAAGGATGCCCGGGGGAATGACCCCCTTCCGCTGGCTTGTGGTTCCAACAAAACCTTTATACAACTCAACCTTCGGGACCAGTATAATGACTCCCTTCTCCTGGTATTGGTCCACACACTCCAATATAGTACACAACAAAGCCAGGGGGAATGACTCCCTTCCCCTGGTGTCTCTTGAGAATATTCCAAGGGCTTCCGTTTTGTCACCGGCAGAATCCCTTTCTTCTGGTGTTTGAGAGTTCTTTTCCATATCTTTCAACTTGATGTTTTTTTGCCACTCTCATTGTATCAGCAAAGTCCTAAATCCTTCTTGGGGTTTCAGTGGACTTATCCCTGCCACTGCGGTATTGTTGCCGGACGATATCATGCTATCTCTAAAACCTCCCTTTTCCATTGAAATGCATGTGTGCTTTAATGTATAAAAGTTCAGCGTCTGTAGGGGAGGGGGTTGTTGCTGCACCAAGTCTCGTTTGGTTATTGGGTTGCTGCTGTCCTGTGTATGCTAGCTTTCCCGCCTGCTATTAAAAGGTGTTCAATCCACTGGAAGAGTCTGTGGTGTTTTTTCCACATGTAAACCCCATTTCCTGTGGGGTTTCAATATGCCATGGGATGAGTGTCCTGTTCTGTGGACAGGTTGGTTTGTTTACAGTCCTTCCTTAATGTCTTCTCCCCCCCCTAGCCCTGCCAACCCACCAACGGTGTGTGGTTTGGGCACGCAGATTCTTGGATCCAGAGATGGTAGCCTCCACCAGTAGGGGGAGCGGGGCATGCTGATAAGGTGATTTTACCTCAAGGGCTGAGCGAGCTCCCCTGCTGGTGAGTGCGATTGGTAACGCCTTAGAGGGCATAACAGCCCAGAAGGGAGTTGCCGGGAATAGCGGCCAGCAGAGACGAGAGGAGGCGGAAGCCCCAGACTTCTCCGGAGGGCACCGAGGCCCTCGGTTGAGTCGGGGCCACTGGCCCTGGTCCATATGCCAACCACCTATCGGGTGGTTGACAGCTCGCTCTCTCTCTCCCCCCCCACCCGGGGTCGAGAAAGTGAGCCTAGTGAGAGCCAGGCAGCACTTGACGCGTGCTGCATCCGGGCCCCACCACTTGGAGAGCGGGGTCAGGCATGGCGCAGCCTGTTCCAGTCAGGTAGAATAGGGGAGAAGCGTAGCAGGGATATTTCGCCCTGCGTGCGCCAATACAGTCAACACACAGGCAGTTTTGGGATGAGAAGTACTTGAAATATTCACTGCGCCGGGTCGTTTTGCAGAGGTGGGGAGTAATGCCCCAGGTGGACACTGCGCTTAGAGTCCCATTGGCGGTCTGGAGGGGCTGGTTCATTGGTGAGGGGCCAGTGTCCTGCTTTTTCCTGAAGTCCTCCTCAACCTCTTGGGTCGTGGGCAGTATCATTCAGTTTTGGTAGTTGCCACCGCTCTGGGGGAGCAAATAGATATATATAGTCGGAGATTGGCGCTTGGCCTACTCCGTGAGGTAATAGAATTTCCGCCAGGGTGGAAGAGGATACGGGCCCAGTGGCATCACTGTGTGAAAGCATTCATTCTCAAGAGGAACCTGTGACAGAAAAGGTTGTGTATTCATCAAATGTGAAAGCGATCCTTCTCAGGAGAAACCTGTGACAGACCAGGTTATTTATTTATCAAATGAGAAAGCGTTCATCCTCCGGGGATATCTGGTGACAGAAAGGGTTAGTTATCAAATGTGAAGGCGATCATTCTCAAGAGAGATCTGTGACAGAAAAGGTTGAACAAATGTGAAAGTGTTCATGCGCAGGGGAGCGTAAGGCAAGGAGTGATTAGTTACCACTTGTAAAGCACCAACACTGCAGGTGGGCCTTATGGATCCATGTCATGATTTATTTAACAAATGATTATCCAATGTTAAGTGACAGGAGCAACTCTTAAGAGCCCAATGGTGTTCTAGTAAAACTAGTGTATGTATTAGTGATTGGACATTCTTTTTCTTTTACTTTATTGCATTTATACCGCGCTCAATGGACCCGTAGGCATGATGGCGCAACATAAACAGTCTCACACAATATGAAACCTAAAAACAAACGGAAGAGCAGACTACATAATATAAAACTATGAGGAGTTCAGCTTTCTGATAAAAGTGAACAGTTTTGCGTGAACATCAAAGTACAATTTTATAGTTTGTACCTCCCATGAGAGGGGATTTACATGCTCTGAGCTAGAAGGGTAAGGTGCTAAACCCACAACCCACTAGCACACAATTTCTGGTATGTTCAGAGCACCAATCGCTCAGATCTATACTGCGTAGGATCTTAAGGTCAGACTTTCTGACCACACGGGGCCTGTCCTGACAGGCCCCGGACCACACTTAAACAAAATGAGTACGTGTGTGCCTGTTTATTTGGTCTAAGATATCCCAACTGCTACTGGCCTGCAGGGCAAACCCCCTGAGAGCTCTTACTGGAGTTTCTCCCACCTTGCAGCCGCCTCGCCACCCCCTCCCTTGGGTTACTCATTTGCATGGACATGTGTGCAGTAAGGTGTTACACTCTTATACTCAGGTCTCCTACAGGTACTCACTCTTACCGAACAAGATAAAAATATAGGGAGAAACACCTTACACACAGCACTATGGCAAGTAACTTTTTCTTACTCCTACTTCCCAGCGCCTTTCCACCATACTTCTGGGAGATTCCCAAGCACTGGAATAGGAATAATGGGTGGATAGACCTAATTTTATGTTACTTGAAGAGGTTTAGTAAAACTGCCTGCACGAACAGATCGTCAGCTCGGAAACTCATGCCGGGGAATTAGTGCTTACAGAAGACCGACAGGTTAGCTCAAGTGTTAGCGCTCGTGGAATGGACGAGGGGACATATTTTTGAAAGGCTACTGAAGCCGCTTTAGCCCTCACAAGGAGTGCATGGAGACCTTTTGGTGGTTGGAGACTGCATGGAGTAAGCCTCCGATATACAGGAAACAATTCACCTATAGATGGTGGCTTTGGATGCTTGTACACCTCTTGGTATCATCAAACATCACAAAAAGGCTCAAATAGGATATGAAGTATTTTGTTGTTTCAAGGTAGGACTTGTGCGCCCTAGGACCATTTTTCTATTAGAAGATGGTTCCGGGAATAACGATGCGCCTAAACCAACCGGAGCCTTTTAGGTCCCTGCGACCTACTGGCCGCAGTCAACTGGGCGTGCCGAGAGGGAACGTGTGGCAAAGCAGCCCACCAAAACATCAGGCACTGAGTGGCCCATGCCTAAATGCCCTGCATGCTTAGTGTGGTTCTTCACGCAATATGTAAAAATAAAATAACACTTTCAGCTCATGGCTACTACGGATGCTTTTCGTGCATCTATAGCATCAGCGAGTAGAGTACATGAATTGCAGGCCCTTCAGAACCCTTAATCGGGACAAAGTTGTCCTTGGAACTCATCCCTGTTTTTGACGAAAATAGTGTCACAATTTCATATAAGAGATTTCTCTATAGGTTTTCTTAACGCACACTTCATGGCCCAACATTGCCCTCTAGTGGAAATAGAATTCCATTTAATGCAATTAGTAAAAGAAAATAAGATTAGCAGATTTCACGTACAAACAGCTTAATTTGGGCTTGCGGTTAAGGGCTGGGCCTGAAACTCTCGAAACCTAGGTTCACATTCCCGCCGCTCCACCAACTTATTTGATGTTTTAACCAAAATCATATACATATTTAAATAATTTAAAACAACTGTATAGTGCTCTATTGTTGCGAGGGCAAGTAACACAACGGCTGCAATGGCAACTGTTAAATGCTCACATTTAGTAACTGCGCCTAAAACGCCATAGCACCAAATAAGCAGCGCAGAGTTTGCTGTCGCACCACTTTTGGCTGCACAGAAAGGGGTTCTGCAGCCACAGTGGTTTGCCAAAACGGACCGGACCAAAAGGTTCACTTCGTGTTGGAGGATTTGACAGGTGGATAAAGATGTCAAAGGCCATGGAGTTTTTTAGAACATATCTGTCAAAAGAAACAAGGATTATAAACTCAAAAATTTGTATTTTGTATTTGTTACGTTTATATAGCACTTTACACCAAAGCGCTTTACATTATAACAATAAGAATACGATAAACTAGAAGCATAATTACAAACATGAGACAAGCCATTAAACAGTATGTAGAACAATTTACCTAGGTTAATAAACGAATAAAGGAGGGAGGAGTAAGGGGGAGACATGTTGGGGGGTCAGGGCGGGGAATAAGATGGAGTTTCAAGGGGAGCAGAGGAAGTGTAAGAGGGAGGAAAGAGATAAGTGGAAGGGGAGTGATGAGGAAAGTCAGGACAGGGAAAGGAGAAGAGGAGATTTCAAGGAGGCACGGAAGGAGGAGTAGGAGGTAATGGAGCAGATAGACCGGTAGAGAGTTCCAGTCTAGGGGGGCAAGGAGTTGAAAGGAACGGAAACGAGAAGAGGCACAAGGGGAGGGAGGAACAGTAAGTAGGAAGAGATCAGCTGAACAGAGGGAGCGGGAGGGAGTGCAGAAAGAAAGGAGAGAGGAAAGATAGGGGGAGCGAGGTCATGAAGCGATTTAAAAATGAGGCAAAGTGAAATTTAAGTTGGGAGTGAAAGGGAAGCCAGCCAAGGCAAGAGAGCGAAGAGGAAATGGAGTCATGAGGAGCAAGAAGACAAAGGGTACGGATGGCAGAGTGGTAGAGAGATTTTAAGGGGAGCAAGATGAGAGGCAGGGAGTCCAAAGAGGAGAGAAGAGCCATACAAAAGACGAGAGAATATGAGGGAAGAGATTAAGAGTTTAGTAGCATGGAAAGTGAGAGGGGGGACAGATTTTACGAATATTGAAGAGGAGGTAGCGACAGGCCCAAGAGGGAAGAGGAATATGGTGGGTAAAGGAGAGGGAGGAGTCAAAGTGGAGGCCTAGATTGCGAGCGTGGGCAGTGATGGGAAGATTAGAAGGGGGAACGTGAATGAAAGGAGGGTAGACGGAGGGGGGAGCGTGTTAGAGGGAAAGAATAAGACTTTCAGTCTGATCAGTGTTGAGGAAGAGAAAGTGGGATGACACCCAGTTTTTTATATCAGTAAGACAAGAAGAGAGACTAAGGTGGAGGGTCAGGAGTGAAGGAAGAGAAGGAGGAAAAGCTGGGTGTCAGCGTAGAAATTGTGTAAAATACCGAAGGAAGAGATGGTGGCAAGAAGGGAGGTGTAAAGTGAGACAAGGAAAGGGCCGAGAACAGAGCCTTGGGGAACACCGTAGTGCAAGGGAAGAGTAGAGGCGGTGCGGCCACCCAAAGAAACAGCAAAAGAACGATTGGAGAGGTAAGAGGAGAGCCAATTGAGAACAGAGCCTTTGAAACCAAAAGAAGAAAGTGTTGAGGAGCAAGGGGTGAACAACGCCATCAAAGGCTGCAGAGAGGTCAAGGAGGACTAGGACAGAGGATTGCTTAGAGTAGCAAATGGTGAGGAAGGAGTCGAGAACATATGTGAGAGCAGTTTCAGTGGAGTGTTTAGGGCGGAATCCAGATTGAGAAGGGGGAAGAAGAGAGATTGGTTACAAAAGCTGAGAGTTGGGAATAGAATGGGCGTTCAAGAAGCTTAGAGAGGAATGGAAGAAGCGAGATTGGACAAAAGTTGGATACAAGAAGGGGGTTGGCAGAGGGTTTCTTCAAGATGGGGAGGATGGTAGCGTGCTTGAAGGCTGAAGGGAAGGTGGGTGAGGAGAGACAGATATTGAAGGACGTTAAGAAGGAAATAAGCAGAGGGTAGATTTTAGGAATAAGGGGGGTGGCAAGGGGATCAGAGGGGGCAGCTGTAGGGTGAGTTTTGGACAGGAGGAGGGAAACATCGGAAGGAGTGACAGGAGAGAAGTCAGACATGAAAACAGAGGGGGGGGTGAGAGGAAGGGGAGCCAATAATGTGTTGGCGTAGAGAGAGTATTTTGGAGGAGAAAAAGTCAGCAAAGTCGGAAGGAGAGAGGGAAGAGGTAGCTGAGAGGTCAGGAGTGGGCAGGGAGAGAAGATGAGAAAGGGTCTTGAAGATGAGACGAGGGTGAGAGGCTTGTGATTGGAGAAGGTTAGAAAAGTAGGAACATTTAGCACAGCCGAAGTAGGTTGTTTGAATAATTAGCAAGAGAGCGCAGTTTGAGTCAGCGTTGCTCAAGGCAACTGAGGAGATGACGCATGGACAGAAGGTGAGGGATAGCCAGGGTTGAGAAGGTTTGTGGGTAGGGCGGAAAGAGGATAGGGGGTAAAGTTGATCGAGGCTTGAAGAGACAGAAGGATGAACCTTCATTAGCCGAGAGAGAGAGAGAGGAGAAGTCAGGAAGGGGGGGATGGGAGGAAGAGCAGGAATCGAAAAAGAGAGAAGGGCTAAAGTTACACAGATCCCCTCGAGAGAAGGAAATGGGGGAAGATGAGGTAGTGGACGGAGGGAGAGGGGGAATGAGGGAGAAGGAGAGTAGAGCATGATCAGAGATAGTTGGGAAGGGTAGAGACAGGGGAGGAGGAGTAGGTAGAGATAAAGATGAGGTCAAGAGTGGAGCCAGATGAGTGGATAGGAGAAGTAGGAGTCAAGGATGGAAAGAAGAGGGGAAGGTTGATGGGAAGTGGGGAGGTGAAGGTTGAAGTCACTGAGTACACCCCACCACCGAGAGATGGGTCCCGCAGGAATCTATCAGAATGTCTTTTGCTGCAAGTTCTGATATTAAGTACAGAACCTGATCTAATGAGGCTGACAGGATTCATCTCCTTTTCTAGAAATTAGTGGCAAAAACAAATCCATATGATTTTGTATTGCGCTCTAGTTGAAGGATTACGTGCCGCTTGGATGAAGCGATAGTTTCCCCTCTGAAAGACCAAGATGACCTATTGATTTCAGGAAAGACATTGCCAAGCTGAGCGACTGTGGGGCCAGATGCAGTATCAACCCTTTGTTCTGGTGAAGGACACAAAATCTGGCAGGCGTATCGTTTGGTCAATTGAAAGGCTTTGCACGACTGAAAACCAGAATCTGGCTGGCCACCTGAGGGCTCTATGAACGTTCGGGTGCAGTTTGCAGAGCTCTATGTATGAGAGGACGAGAAGGGTACGCAAACTCTTACATGTTGTTCCACGAGAGCTCCAGAGCATCTCCTAGAAAATGTAAACAAATACATATGTTTGAAATTTCTTGATCTTGTCCGTCGCAAATAGATCGGTCTGGGGAGTCTCCCAGTGTCTGAGAATTTGATGCAGGAGATAGTTGTTCAATTCCCACTCATGTTTCGCCATTGCTCAGTAACTATGTGAATCTCCAGATTAATTTTCTACTTCTGGAATTTTAACCACCTGGAGCTATATATGCCTCTCTGTATTGGCCATTCCCAAATCTGTTGCACCTCATTTGTTCACAAAGCACACTGATACTGAAAAAGAAAAGGTTTGGAAAATATTGCTCAAATGCACAAACCTTACTCAAAAAATGTTTTGTTCAAAGGTAAGTCAGTTCAGTTTTGTCTTTTTATTTTGCACAATAGGTTAAAGAACATTCAAACAAAAATAGTTCCAATTTTGTGTTTACTTCACACCATTTCAATCCTTAATGCAACTTGATGTGAGGTGTTAACTCCACACTTGTAGTTTGGTGGCTCTTCAAGAAAAGATTATTTTAGTTTATTTTGTCCTTAATTTAGACTAATTGTCTATGCCTTACTATGTCTCTCTCAACACGTGTTTCCCCATTGTTGCTAACAATGGTTCATCAGGAGAGGAAGTGTGTATCTAAAAGAAAGAAAAAACAATTTCGTTTTAAATAATGCTAAATTGCACATGCTCAATATTACTGTTTTTTTCATACCCAAAAATGCATTTTTTTGATAGTTTGCCATGACTCACCCAATCTGTGATTTTAGCATTCATCCAGCTATTTTTGACAGGTTCAAGTGGATGATCAACTAAGCTTGATGGTTTTATTTTAACAAGGTTTGCCTCTTATCCCAATTAATGGGTAAAGTCCAATATTGTCACTGGAGGGAAGAAGGTAAAATAAAAAAACACAACAAGAAGGTGTTTCCTGTTAATGTGCTTGGAGAAAGGATCACAGTTTGAAAACTAGTTGCCTGACACTACTTTGTTACTTAAAGGTCTACAGAAATAATGCTCTTACCTCATTTCTTTTTCAGCAATCCTCTGCCATGATAAGCATCTGAGTCAATGGATGACTTACTTTGGCTTGTTCCTGTTATTTATGCCGCGATCGTGCCGTGATGACGTCATCACGCCACGTCCACGTGATTTAACGTGACGTGATGATGTCATTGCGCATGCCATTACGTGCCGGCGGCCATTTTAGATTGGTAAATCTACCTCTTAGCTCAAACCTTCCTAAAAAATTAATCGTGTTTGCTAGATCCAAATAGTTTTGATTCTTTTTAATATTATTCTGCTTCTTTGGTTTGATGTTAATTGAACATAAAAAAAACAGGAAAGTTACTATTCTATTAATTTGTTTTTGTGTGGTTCACTAGTATTACTCTGTTTGTAATTACGCATAGATAAGTTGTTTATGAGCTAATTTTGTTTTTTGTTGGTTAATTTTTAAATGATTATGGTATGTACATGCAGCCATAATTTGTAGGCTGACTTCGAATTCCCATTGGCCATTAGGTAATACAATTTCCAAATCATATGTACTAAACAAATCATATCAAATTTAACATTCATGTATAGAGAATAAAGTTAGTGAAAACCAGTCATAAACAATAAATAAATATTTAAAGCCAATTATACATTTCCGTGTCACAATTTAAACCTGTGACACAGGTATCCATGATACAAATCCATTTACATTCATTTTTTCGCAATTAATCCTCCCTATTTCCTCCTCTCGGAGGTAGAGTCACTTTCTCCAGGCCAAAGATTCTCAAATTGGAGATGTCAAAGTCTGGGTGATTTGTGTTGATATGCACTGAGATGGGGGATCTTAGATCTTTGTTTCCGATTGCTCTTATATGTTCAAACATTCTTGTTTTTAATTTTCTTATAGTGCTCCCTATGTATAGCTTCCTGCAGGTGCATTCAATCCCATAAACAACATAAGTAGAGTTACAGTTCATCATCTGATTGATTTGTTTAATTTTTCCATTCGGTAGCTCCTTTTTTCCTTGTTTTATGAACGGACATAGTTTGCAATTACCATATTTGAAAGTTCCTTTGTTTGACATTTGAAAAAAGATTTTTCTCTCATTGGGTAATGGACTCAGAAAGCTTGGGCTAATCAAATTCTTAATAGTCGGTGCTTTTCTAAAGCAAATATTTGGATGATTATCAAGGTGTTTTTGTAAACTTGAGTCTGTGAAAAGAATATTCCAGTGATTCTTAAGTATTTGTTTGATCCTACTGGCTTCCGTACTGTATGTGGTAATGAAAAGAGTTTTAGGACTCATTTTCACTGATTTTGGTTTGTCTTTCAAAAGAGTCCCTTGATACAAGTTCTGCCTTGTTAGTTGCCTTTTTGATGATTTTTGTTCCATAACCTCTCTGTATGAATTCTTGATGGGTTTGTCGAAGATTGTCTTGAAAAGTAGGAATAGTGCTACAATTTCTTTTTAATCTGAGAATCTCCCCATATGGAATACTGCGAACAGTGTGCTTAGCGTAATGAGATGTTGCATAAAGTAGACTGTTTCCAGCTGTAGCTTTTGTGAATAATTTGGTTTGAATTTGTCCATTTTCAACAAAAAGTTCTAGGTCCAAAAATTCTATATTTGTGGCACTGGCTGATTTTGTGAATGATAAATTGAAGAGATTGTTGTTGAGATGAGTTACGTAGTTGTCCAAATCTTGCATGTTACCTTCCCAAATTATTAATATATCGTCTATGAAAAGACCCCAAAATTTGATGTTATTGTGAAAAAGTTGATGTTTCCAGGCATGTTGCAACTCAAAAAAACCCATAGAGATTTGCGTAGAGGGGCAAATTTCGACCCCATAATAGTTCCTTGGAGTTGTTTAAAGATGGTATTATCAAAGATGAATATGTTATTGTGCAAACAGAAGTGTAACATTTCAATTATTTTATTTTGCTCGAGAAATGACACAGATCTTGTTTTTAGAAAAAACTTTGTGCTTTACAGACCTTTTTGGTGTTATATACTTGTGTATAGGTGTACTACATCCAATGTGACAAAGTGGTAATTTCGTTCCCATGGTATTACATTTAACTGCTGAATGATGTGTTTTGAATCTTTGACAAATGAAGATAAGTTTGCTGCCAATGGTTTTAAGTGAGAGTCAATATATTGTGAAGTTTTCTCTTTTATTGAGCCAATGCCATTTATGATAGGTCAAAGTGGTGGAAAATCTTCATAAGGCTTATGAACTTTAGGCAAAAAGTATATTGTTGCCATGATGCAATTTTTGCAAATCAAACTGATATTCCTTGACACTTAATAGGTCTTGTTCATGCCATATTTTAATCTTATCATTCGAGAGCTTCCAAGTCGCGAATAGGGTTATTAATTAGCTTCTCATAACAGTCCACTACGTTAAGTTGTTTAGACCTTCTCTGATATAATCAATTCTGTTAAATAGGACCATTTTTGCTCCTTTGTCTGCTGCTTTAGTTATTATTGATTTTTCTTTGGACAAATCATTGATTGCCAGTTTTTCTTCTTTCGTTAGATTGTAAGTTGTCTTCATGTGTTTTTTACTGCGATAATTCTTCCGTATGTTATTGCTGACTGCTTTATGAAATACATAATATAACATTTTCTGAAGATAGGATTGGCACAAATGTCGATTTTGGTTTTAGGTTGGTTTCTTCCATTAGATCTGTTAAGATACCTTGTTCTTCTAGGAATATTTCCTTAGTGTAATATTGTTCCTCTTCAATATTTAATAGGTCCACAGTATCTTCGACCATCTTTTCTGTAAATTGTGACGGAGTGATAGTTTGAAATATTGTTTTTTTGAAAATTGTTTCCTCAAAATGTTTTTTCAACTTTAGTTTTCTGCAAAATGTATACAAGTCCAATTGTAGCTGAAAATAATCTCCTTTATACGTTGGACTAAAGGAAAGTCCTTTGCTTAAAGCTGTAGTTAATGCCGGTGTGACTTCATATTTTGATAAATTAATGAGATTCACCTTCTCTTACCTTGTCTTTGTGCTCTTGTTTCTACTCCTTGATTTATTTCTCCTTGTTTTGCTCCCTCCTCGACTACCTCTATGGTGATTTGGTGAGAGGTATTTTGAGATCTTTGTTGTTTTGGCGGTCCACGATTTATTGGATTGCTTATTCACATTGATACTGCATTGTCAGTCTGAATTTGAACTATTCTATTCATTATGTCCTGTTTGAAGGATTTAAGGGTTGAGAAAAGTGCCATTAACTCCAGATAATATATATTATCTGGAGTTAATGGTTACTTTCTCTTTACTGGAGAATAAAGATATAAATACCTCAGGTTGGTCTACAGTCGCTCCCCATACTAGAGTGGAGGAGCCTGTTGTAATGAAAACCTGGTGTACAGACTCTAACACGGGGGCTTCCCTTACTAGGTTGGCTGGGTTTCACCAGCAAAGTAGATCATATTTCATTTCTGTTGAAATTGGCACTAGCATTGATTCAGGACCCGATGCTCAAGACCAAGCCTGTCTCAATGCAAAATGAGTTCTTCCCACCCGGAGACTCGCTAAGGGAACCGCTAGGACACAGGACGCCATTGGCCCGAACAGCTTCTGGAACCACCAGGGTGTCCTGACAAACACCCTGGCCATTCTCGTGCTCCAAGGGAATCCGATAAAGTTCAGGTGCTGGGAGACCGTCATGGAGGATTTTACCCAGTTCACAAAAAGGCTTAAGCAGTAAAGCAAGTGAAGCAAGAGTTTCTAGATGGAGTCACTAGGCACGGACAGATGGATTTCAGGAATCAATCGTCCAAGTATAGATGGACTCAGTGAAGTCTTGACATAGGCCGCCACTATATAAATCATCTTGGTAAAAACTTGTGATGCGAAGCTCAATCCAAAAGGGAGAACTTGGTACTGTGTGAGAAGGGGCCCGGAGTGGAGGGGGTGCCGGGAGGGGTAGCGGGACTCCGCGGGATCGCGGCATGGGGCCGCGATCCAGAGAACGCAGCCCCGTCCCGCCTGCTATCCCCGGGACCCTACGAGGTCGCGGCATGGGGCCGCGATCCAGAGAACGCAGCCCCGTCACGCCCGCTATCCCCGAGACTCTACGGGATCGCGGCAACGAGCCGCGACCCGAAAGGAGCGGCCCCCTCCCGTCCAGCCTTACCTGAACCCGCCAGGGTTAGCGTAGCCGCGGCCTGCAGCCCGGGAGACGGGTTGGTGACGGCGAACCCGCGGGAGATCGCGGGGAGCCGGCCCACACGGCACGTCGAGCGTCTCTCCCCACCAGGAAGGGAGAGAAGGGAGAGACGGCTTGCTCGGCGGGGCGGGCCGCTCTGGGGCGGCCACAGAGACAGACACATGGCGAGAGGGAGGGACTCGCAGGATAGAGTGGCCTGGGAACGAGACTCTTCGGGCAGGCAGCAGAAGCAGACACTCTGGGAAACCACGGCAGCCTTTAAAGGAGGCGGGACATGGCAACACCAGCCAATGAGAAGCCTGATTGACAGGGAAGCTTTCCATTGGGGGGGGAGCAAGTCACTCGCATCCTATAAAAGCCCGGGAACTAATCCAGCGTTTGTTGTTTTTCCTAGTCATACGAAGAGGACGAGGAGAGAAGGAACAACTGGTGGGCCTATCCGGACAACAAGGAGACTTAGGAGGGCTTAATCTTAGACCTGGAAAACTGCCTATGAGTGGAGTAACTCTCAAGGAGTTCATGGACTATATTTTCATTAGTTTAAAAACACCTGAATAAAGTATTATTTCAGCAACCCCACCCTGGTCCGGGTCTTGATTGCTACATTGGCGACGAAGGTGGGATTAGCGACAACGCGATGGAGACCCTAATTAAAACCCTGACGGATGGCCAACAGCAGCTGCAGCAACTAATACAGCTACAAACACAACAGGCAGAGGCTGATCGCCAGGCGTTCCAGCAAGCCATCCAGTTACAGGGCGCCCTTCAGACCACGGCCCAGGACAAACAGCATGAGAACATTATCAGGCTCACAGATGCAGTAACCAGCACAAGGAATCAACCCATGGTGCCGTCCACCCTGCTCCAGAAGTATAAGGAGGGAGAGGATCCAGCCTTTTTTTTCACAAGTTTTGAGAGGATTGCAAGAAATGCGCAATGGCCGCCTGAACGCTGGGGACAGTATGTGGCTCCCTTGCTATCTGGGGTAATGCAGGGTGCATATCAGGCTGTGAACCCCAATGGTATCACTCCGTATGGGGAAATTAAAGCTTCTGTACTGGACCGTCTAGGCCTGGATGAGGAGGCCTATCGCCTTCAGCTAAGAGACACCAAGTTGAAAAACGGGGAGAATCCCAGGCAGTTATATTACCGCATTAAAGACCTGACGGAGAAGTGGATGCAATCCCCTAACCCAGCCAACCAACCCCTCCTAGATAAAATAATCCTGGAACAGTTCGTAGAAGCCTTGCCGAGCCCAATGCAAAGATGGGTTAGGCAACACCACAGGCCTACATTGGCGGAAGCCGTGGACATTGCATCGGCTTATCAAAAGGCCGGGTACAGTCGCTTCCCCTCAACAAGTATGCCAGGAAGGATAACGTCGCCGAACTTCGAACATCAGATACAAAAGGGCCCAAAAGTGGCACCTAACAGATGGAGGCAACCGGAGGAGGTCTTCAGGAAACTAGAAGAAAGGAAGACTGGATATGAGGAGAAACAGCCACCCATAATCCCGGGAGTCCGACAACCCCAGTGCTTTGAGTGTGGTGAATGGGGTCACATTGCCCGGTTTTGCCCCAGAAGGAAGACCACAGAACCTATGGAAATCGGCTACATGAAGCCACACCCGGAAGTACGTAACCCTGGTCCATACATCGTGGATATAAGAGTGGATGGACGACCAACCCGGGCGCTGCTGGATAGCGGAAGTCGACAAACAGCCATATCTCCCACCGTGAGTAATAACCCTAATTTACCTAACCTTTCTGTACCGATAAAGTGTATACATGGGGACATTAAATCATACCCGATGAGAGAGGTACAGATAGAGGTGAACCATGAAACCACTCAATTAAAGGCTGCCGTCCTTCCTACTCTACCCACCCCAGTGGTCCTGGGAACTGACCTACCCCACTTCAGTAAAGCACTGGATGAAGAAAGAGCAAGGAGCAACAGACCCCCAAACATAGGTGACTCTAGAAACCCCCCCGGACATAAAAGACGGAACAGGCTAGAGTGGTGCCAAGCCAGTTACATGACCCGACCCATTAAATGGCAACCCGAAGATCATGAGGACTCCCTGAGGGGAGAAACCCTAACTGATCCCACCCTTAGGGTAGCCCGTGAGAGAGCGGCCAATGAGAAGGATCCAGACGTAACAAAAGGACCTGGCTTCCTGTTCCGTCATGGACTATTGTACAGAAAATATAAGGCGGACGATGGGACTGTAAAAGAACAATTGATATTACCAAAATCCCATAGAATGGTCATAATGCAACTGGCACACAACCACCCCTGCGGCGGACATATGGCCTCCCTGAAAATGCAGCAGAACATACTGAGACGGTTCTACTGGCCAGGCATATACGGCGAAGTATCCCAGTTCTGTAAGACGTGTCCCACTTGCCAGCTAACGAGTGGCGCCTTACCAGCAAAAGCCCCTTTGCAGAAAATGCCCCTTATTAACGTTCCTTTCCAGCGGATAGGCATGGACATCGTGGGACCTATAGAACCCGCATCCCGTGGTTACAAGTATCTACTAGTCATTGTTGACTATGCTACGCGGTATCCAGAGGCTTTTCCCTTGAAGGGAACATCAGCCCGACAACTATGCGACCAGCTCATTCCCTTCTTCGCAAGAGTGGGCTTACCCTCGGAAGTTATCACAGACCAAGGGACCAATTTTATGTCCACCTTGCTTCGGCAGGTATGCGAAAGACTGCAGATACACCAGTTACGTACCTCGGTATACCATCCCCAGACCGATGGCCTAGTCGAAAGGTATAACAAAACGATCAAGAAAATGATACGGAGAGTGACCGGGTCCGATGGGAAGAACTGGGACCGTATATTACCCTTGGTCTTGATGGTATTACGCGACACCCCACAGTCGTCTACAGGTTTTTCTCCATTCGAGCTCCTTTTCGGAAGACAACCCCGAACCATCCTGGACCTTGTAAAAGAAGAATGGGAGGCTTCGGATGAGGTTTCTTTAACAGAGTACACTGAAGAGTTGAAGGAACATCTGACAGCACTCCGCTCGATGGCCGAGAAGAATCTGGGACACGCACAGACAAACCAGGAGAAAAACTATAACAGAGGAAGTTGGATGAGAACTTTCCGACCAGGAGACCAAGTACTAATCCTACTACCCACAAGTACTAACAAGCTATTGGCCAGATGGAGAGGTCCTTATGAGGTTAAGGAGGTACTTAGCCCTGTGACGTATCGGATCCACCAACCCGATCGTGCCACACCAGACAAGGTATACCATGTGAACCTGCTAAAAGCATGGAACGCGCCTGTGTTGGTAGCTACAATGGATACTGGTGAGGATACCTCAGAACAAAACGTGAATCATGAACGGGGCAAGCTAGAAGACGTGCAATGGGGAACCATCTTGACTCCTTCCATGAGATCAGAACTTTTGAACAGGCTGTCTCCCTTTGGAGAAGCATTCTCGGCCTTACCAGGGAGGACCTGTTTAATCGAACACGAGATCAAAACCGATCCCGGACGGATTGTTCGACTAAGACCCTATCGTATTCCAGAAGCACGAAGGACGGTTATCCGAAACGAAGTAGAAGAGATGCTCCGTATGGACATTATTGAACCCTCAACCAGCCCGTGGTCATCCCCGATAGTGTTGGTACCAAAACCCGATGGTACTGTTAGATTTTGTATGGACTACCGACAGTTAAATACGATCTCCAATTATGAAGCCTATCCTATGCCACGAATGGACGAGCTGTTGGAAAGGCTAGGATCCGCCAACTTCCTAAGCACGCTTGACCTAACTAAGGGTTATTGGCAGATTCCCTTGAAATCCACGGATCGGGAAAAGACTGCCTTTACTACTCCCCAAGGTCTATACCAATTCAAAGTTTTGCCATTCGGGCTACACGGAGCACCAGCCACCTTCCAGAGACTGATGGATGTTATACTACGTCCCCATGAGAGTTTTGCTGCGGCTTACTTAGACGACATTGTCGTGTATAGCACGACCTGGACAGAACATGTATGCCACTTGGAACAGGTGGTGTCTGAGTTGTTTAAGGCAGGCCTACACATTAACCCGAAGAAAACAGTGATAGGGGCACACGAGACGAAATATCTGGGACACTTGGTAGGCGGAGGCACGATACGACCGCAATTCTCGAAAATCCAGGCCATCCACGGGATACCTACCCCATCCACGAAGAAACAGATCCGTGCCTTTTTGGGTTTCATAGGCTACTACCGTAGATTTATCCCAGATTTCTCCTCGGTGGCAGCTCCACTGACTGACGCTTTAAGGAACAAAGGGTCTCCCGATTTGACCAAAAACACTGCTGCCTTGGAAGCCATCGATGTCCTGAAGCAGAGGATCACCTCAAATCCAATACTTCGATGCCCCGACTTCCGTAGACAATTTTTCCTTCAGACGGACGCGTCTAATCAGGGGCTGGGAGCAGTTCTTTCACAGGAACAAGGGGGCGAACTTCAGCCCATCTGTTTCGTGAGCAGGAAACTCGTACCTCACGAGGAGGCCTATTCCACTATTGAGAAGGAGTGTTTGGCCATCAAATGGGCGGTAGAGACCCTCAGGTATTATCTTTTGGGTCGCTGCTTTACGTTGTATACTGACCATGCCCCCTTACAGTGGCTCGCAAGGCATAAAGATACCAACCAGCGGGTACTCAGATGGTTCCTGTCTCTTCAACCGTTCGATTTCGTTACCTTGCACAGACCTGCGGGTTTCCAGCTGGTGGCCGACTATCTGTCCCGGAACCCTCCCTTGCCCGATCGGCCAGGGTTTGTGATGGGGAGATGTGAGAAGGGGCCCGGAGTGGAGGGGGTGCCGGGAGGGGTAGCGGGACTCCGCAGGATCGCGGCACGGGGCCGCGATCCAGAGAACGCAGCCCCGTCCCGCCTGCTATCCCCGGGACCCTACGAGGTCGCGGCATGGGGCCGCGATCCAGAGAACGCAGCCCCGTCACGCCCGCTATCCCCGAGACTCTACGGGATCGCGGCAACGAGCCGCGACCCGAAAGGAGCGGCCCCCTCCCGTCCAGCCTTACCTGAACCCGCCAGGGTTAGCGTAGCCGCGGCCTGCAGCCCGGGAGACGGGTTGGTGACGGCGAACCCGCGGGAGATCGCGGGGAGCCGGCCCACACGGCCCGTCGAGCGTCTCTCCCCACCAGGAAGGGAGAGAAGGGAGAGACGGCTTGCTCGGCGGGGCGGGCCGCTCTGGGGCGGCCACAGAGACAGACACATGGCGAGAGGGAGGGACTCGCAGGATAGAGTGGCCTGGGAACGAGACTCTTCGGGCAGGCAGCAGAAGCAGACACTCTGGGAAACCACGGCAGCCTTTAAAGGAGGCGGGACATGGCAACACCAGCCAATGAGAAGCCTGATTGACAGGGAAGCTTTCCATTGGGGGGGAAGCAAGTCACTCGCATCCTATAAAAGCCCGGGAACTAATCCAGCGTTTGTTGTTTTTCCTAGTCATACGAAGAGGACGAGGAGAGAAGGAACAACTGGTGGGCCTATCCGGACAACAAGGAGACTTAGGAGGGCTTAATCTTAGACCTGGAAAACTGCCTAAGAGTGGAGTAACTCTCAAGGAGTTCATGGACTATATTTTCATTAGTTTAAAAACACCTGAATAAAGTATTATTTCAGCAACCCCACCCTGGTCCGGGTCTTGATTGCTACATACTGATAATGGACTTCTCTGGATAATGGGCTTCTCCGATGGAAAAACAGAAATATTCGATGCTGGGCCAAATCAAAATATGCATCTTACAGATCCCATCTCTCTCCTGAAAAGTACATCTGATCTGGACGGGGAGCTCACCCTGAATTTCTCCTGGTGAAGATGGTTTAATTCCGAAAGGTCTAATATTGTGCATAGGCCATCCTAGTTGGATTTTGGCACTGTAAAGAGACGGGTCCTCCTCTATTGCTTTCATAAAGAGAAGTTTCACTACTTCCTTCAGTAGAGCAGAGTAATGGTTCTCGGAAAGAAGTGAACAGGAGGCAGAGGAAGACTGAAGCCTGTGAGGGCAACTGAAAGGACCCATGCACCCGAGGTGATGGTCGTCAATCAAACGAGGTGGTTGGAAATACGTCCTCTTACTGGCATTCCATGAGACCATCCCATGCCATCACTTTGTGCTTCTCTCAATAGAGCTAGTGGATATTCATGCAGGAAGAAGAGGAATTTGAAAAGAAGCATCTACCATCTACTGTTGTGTTGCCATCTCTGCTGTACACTCAGGGAGCGATCTGGAACCATCGCTTTGCTATCTTGAAACCCGCAAAACCCCACAAAGGATCTGGAACGAAAATCAGACCTTGAGTAAAGAAGGGTTTATAAACAGCAGGTTTTGGGAGTACTGACAAAGACTTTGCAGTCCGAGTACTTACTTTTCTCGTTGTGAGCTCATCACATGTAGACATGTGAAAAAGGCCTTTTCCCTGAAAGGGAAGCTCTTGTCCTTAGCAATCTTCGTTGCATGCATCCATGCTCGCCGACAAGAGTGAATACGTATAGCCAGAACTCAAGCCTAGTGTCAGGATGGATTTCTAAAATCAGCCCCCGAGGGGAAGATTTTAGTAGGCCACCCAAATTATGGTAAACAGGGAAAACACAGATGTAAGCCAAAACACAAACAAGCTAGGTGGATAAGCAGTCGAGGCTTAGTCACAGGTAAAGTGTGAGAGTGGTTGTGAGAGTGGTTTAGGGCTACAATGAGTCCACAGAGCAACACCAATAATTCAAGCTAGTCAGTAAGGATATAAAAATACAATTAGTATGCATTTATGAACACATTGAGCAGATAAAATCACAGTATATAACATCTCTCCCTCGAGATATATATCTATATTTACTGAAAAAACTATGCTAAAGGAAGGGTCTGGTTACAGTGGCGTACTAAAAACCTATCAAATTCTGTGAAAAAAATGTTGGTGAAGGGACGTTATGCTTCAGTTGTCCTAATAACCTAGCAACTTCGGTGCAAAAACTCCACAAAATAAAGGGAGGCGTGCCATGCACCCAACAGTCCATGCCTTGCCCACAACCACCACAACATAACAGAGCCATGCAGGTATTTGCCACAATTCAGAAAGGCAACATAGGCACCAGCACATCGACCCAACCCCTGCACCCTAAAGCAAGGATGCAAGCACACATGTTCCACTTACCGTAATGCACAAACATACCACAGTGTTTGGCACCGCTACCCACTTCCATTCAGAAAGCATTGTAATAATGCCAACCAAACAACACAATCTTCACAACACCGGTCCTGCTCCCAACACTCTACTGCGTGCACAGAAGCAATACTGCATAGTGCACTGCAACACTAACTAATCTGCGCTATGCAGACTTCCCAAGCACATATGAGAACCAGTTCAACCGTAACTTCGTCTATATGTACACTATTCCTATAGTGCACCCAGTGGACGCACTGCACAACTGCTCACTGCAGCATCTCAACCCATACACCGACAACTGTACGATGTACTAACAATCACCACACCCATGCAACCAACAATGTCTGCAATGCAGCCAAATCTCACACACAACGGAACAATGTGGCACCTACTTGCAACCAGTGGACACATTGTTCTGTGCAAGGACTCCAGCCATGCATCGAAGGGGCTACGGATTTACTACACACAACACACCACAGTAGACGCTATGTTTAAAAGGTTCATGTCATATGGAATGCACTCCCCTTCTGCAATTCAGCCCGCCACCACTCACCACAGAAAGCTTGCCGCTGGAGCAGTCATGCCATAAAGAAGGCTGCCTGCAATCACCACTCAAGGTTGTTGCTTGCTGAGGTAACATCGAATTGGCGTAGTATGCATGGAGACCGCTGGCACACCACAACATCTTCTTCTAATGAGATATATCACATGAAGCACTTCTCACTCACCCACCCCTTCCATACCTTCTTTCCACCACAAGATGCCGTAAACTGTGTTTTCAAGGCCCTTTCGCCGCCGCATTGTCCTTGGATACAACATGCCGGCGTATCGACAACTATTGACACAAAACACGTCACCGCACACTGCAGTGCAATCAAAAAGTTGGCCGCGTGGCGACAGGGGAATGGGAAGCCGGAGCGCAGGCAGATCGGACTACTTTTAGTTGCTGCACTGTTACATACAAGAGGCCAAGCCATGAAGACAATGCCTTAGGGGCTTGGCACATACACCACAACCCCATACTCTGCTACACGATAGCAGCGTTTCCCAAAAACTTTGACGCACAGCCCGCTCCCCTCCAGCCAACCACTAGCCGCGTCCAAAGTTTGTCGACAGCACGGCATACTGCAAGCCAATGAGCCTTCTGTCCGCGGAGCGAACAGGGAACTGGGTCAGCGGAGTGGAGCCAGATAGCACACATTTCAGTTCTTTGCAACAAAAGTACTGGATGGATTTCCACAAAACACACGAAATAATGCTTTCAGACCCAAGCCCCTCGCTCCTGCTGCATATTTGGTGAAAATGCGTCCAGCCGTTCGTCCTGTAGACATGCACAGATTTTTTTCCCCATTCAGTGTATGGAAAAAAACAATTTTTTGGGACCCCCTTTAACTTTGCCCCCCCTGCACGAAACCTCAACAAACTTGCCGAAAAAAGCGGGCCATATACTTTTTTTTGCAAAGTTTGGTGAGGATTCCTCCAGGGGCTTAACCATAACTACACGGCTGCTACCACGGGCTGTGATATATCTATATATCTATCGATCTCCATCAGTATATCTATCTCTATAGCGCTATATGATACATTACTCACCGTAATCGTATTTCTGATGCTGGTATCTGCTTAGATTCACATGCTATGCATAGGCCAACATCTAGAGGAAGCTGCAGAGAATTACAGTTGTTTTCAAAACTTGAAAAGGGACCTTGACAGGGCGTGCCAGTAATACTATCCCTAGTGTGACGTCCACTGTACCCATGGTCCTTCACGCGTCGAGGTGTCTCGGATTGTTTTGTTATTGACATGAGGTGCCTGAAGTGTAATGTGAGTACACGTGTATCCAAGCAGATAAATATCAGAGAAACTCATAACATCTATGCACCTTCTCCCAGGGGAGGAACGGTGGGCGCATGTGAATCCAAGCAGATATAAGCATCAGAAATACGATTACGGTGAGTAATGTATCCCTTCTGAGGCTTGTGGAATCTGCTTAGATCACAGGTTATGCATAGATTACCGAGCAGTGTTAGGAGAAGGTGGTGGGTTGTGAGAAGGTTCAGCTGCAAATAGATATTTTTAGAACTGCTTGTCCCACCTGTGTATCTGCTTTGGAATGAATGTCAATGTAGTAGTGCTGAGTGAAAGTGTGTACTGAGCTCCATATAGCTGCTTTGCAAATGCTGTCCAAGGGGACATTTGCGATAAATGCCAGAGTAGCTCCTGTGCTGCTTGTGGAGTGAGATCTTGGTGTGAAAGGCAGTGTTTTGTTTGATAATGAATAGCACAGTTTTATGCATTTGAGAATCCATCTGGAGATGGCATTCTTGAAATGCGGTCTCCTTCTCTGCCTGGTGCTATGGAGATAAACAGTTGGTCTGTTTTTCTAACCAGCCTGGTCTTGTTTACTTCGTAAAGGACCGCCCTCCTTACATCTAGTTTGTGGAGTTTCACCTCAGCTGCACTAGATGGATTCTGGAAGAAAGCGGTTAGCTCAATGGACAGGTTTACGTGAAATTTTGAAATGAACTTAGGAGAGATGTGTACGTAAAACCAGTTTGCCTTTGTGTATGACAAAGAAAGGGTCCTGCACTGACAATGCTTGCAATTCACTAACTCTTCTTATGGCAGTAATAGCCATTAAGAAGGCAGTCTTGTAAGTCAGGTGTTTAAAACATGACTTGTGCATAGGCTCGAATGTCTGCCCCATGAGCTTTGAGAGTACTACATTGAGATCCAAGCCTGGCGGTGGGTTGGAAATTGGAGGGTGTTTTTTTTTTTATTTTTATTACCTCCATGAATGCCTTGACAACAGACACTTTCCACCATAATACTTTATTCTGGAAGGTGGTGTAAGCTGATAAAGCTGCCAGGTGGATCATTATAGAGTTAAATACTAACCCTGAGTCTAGCAAGTGGAGCATATAATTTAGAATGTGGGAAGGAGTACATTCTATGGGGTTTATTTGTTTAGACTGGCATCAAATGACAAATCTCCTCCACTTGTCGAAATAACAGTGTCTGGTGTTTGGTTTTCGTGCCTCCTTGAGGATATCCATACACCACTGTGGTAGATTAAGATGTTCAAACTAGGACTTCAGGAGCCATGCTGTCAAGTTCATTGAGTGTGGTTGAGGGTGCACTGTTAGTTCCCTGTGTTGGGTCAATAGATTGGTTTGACACAGTTTGAAGGGATGGCACATCGCCAGTTTGCGCAGATGTGGATACCATGGATGCCTTGCCCACATGGGAGCAACTAGAATGAGCGTCACCTGTTCTTTGTGAATATTGTTCACTACTTTGCTTATTAAAGGAGTGGGGGCAAAGGGGGGAAAGCGTAAGCAAATTTCTCTGACCAGTTCAACCATAGGGGGATCCCCTTGGAGTCTGGTTGGGGGAACCTGGATGCGAAGTCTGGGCATTGCTTGTTTTCTCCAGTAGCGAAAAAGTCTAGCGTGGGGTATCCCCACTGTGAGAAGATGTGGTCTACGACACTTGGGTTTAGTTGCCACTCGTGTTCCTCCGGTAGGGGATCTCTGCTCAGAGTCTGCTAGAGCGTTGCGTACCCCTGGAACGTGTTGGGAGGATAGGAACATCCCACGTTTGAGTGCCCCATCGCCATATTTTCTGTGCCAGCTTGGACAGATTTGGAGAGTGTGTGCCCCCCTGCTTGTTGACATAGAACATTGCAGTGGTTCTGTTTGTTAGGGTTTGAACCGACTGGTTCGTCAGCTGTGCTTCGAATGCTTGAAGCGCTTTGATTACTGCTAGGAGTTCCAGCAGGTTGATGTGGTTCTGTGCAGTGACGCGTGTCCACAGACCGTGTGCTGAAGATAGTGTGCCCCCCCACCCAGAGAGCGACGCGTCTGTTGCAAGAACCGCTTGCGCTTCCAGGTTCTGGAAGGGTTTTTCCTTTAACAGGTTCTCCTTTGTCCACCAGCGTAGATTTTGTACTAGCGTTGGCGAAACGGCCACTAGAACGTCCCACAGACCGCTTGTGAGACCATTGTTTTGCCAACCACTCCTGCATGGGGCACATGTGCAGACGTGCATGTGGGACCAGGTAAATTCACAACGCCATCATGCTTAGTAATCGCACTGCTTTGCGTATGCTTATCTGGCGACCGGAGTGATACAGAGGTATTTGCCGTAGCATGTTTTGAACCCTTTCCATAGATAGAAAGACTAACCCTGCTTCTGTGTCTAAGACAGCTCCTAAGAACTGTTTTGTTGCGTTTGGCACAAGGCTTGATTTTTTCTCGTTTATTGAGAAGCCCAATTGGAAGAGAAGGTTTATGGTTCTTTCTGTGTTTTGCTTGCAAAGATGGGGCGATTCCCCTGTAATTAGCCATGCGTCCAGGTAAGGGTACACTGGGATTGCCTCACTGCGCAGGTGCGCTGCCACCACCGCCAGTACCTTGGTGAATATACCCTTGGAGCCGAGGCTATTCCGAAGGGCAGCACTTTGAATTGGTAGTGCTGGTTCGCTATCTTGAAACGCAAGAATCTTCTGTGCGCTGGGAACATTGAAATATGAAAATAGGCATCTTTCATATCCAGTGTTGCCATGTAATCCCCTTTTTTAGTCGAGGGATTACCTCTTGTAGCGTAGTCAAGCGGAACCTTTGTGGCTCGACATATTTGTTTGCAGGGTGCAAATCTGATGCTGGGCGCATTGTTGGATCTTTCTTTGACACAAGTACGTACGTTGAATAAATACCCTTGTTAACCGGGTTGGCGGGACAACTTCTATGGCGTCCTTTTGGAGCAGCGTGACTATTCCCTCGAGGAGGATGCATTGGTCTTCTTTGGAGTGGGTTTTCTGGTATGTGGGGTGGTTCCGGGGTTGCCCGAGAAGCGCTATACAATATCAGCCCGCTACGGTGGACAGCACCCATCTGTCGGAGTTGATTCCCTCCCATGCTTGGGTGGAGTTCGAAATACACCCTCCTACTGGAGAGGCATGGCAGGGCACCTGAAGCGGGATGTCACTGCTTCTGAGGTGGGGTACCACCTCTGGAGGAGGAACCCCATCCCCGACCACGAGAACTGCGCGGTCCTCTATTGTAATTTTGAGAGGCTTGGCCTCGATTGTTCCCCCAGACCGTACCCTGGATTTGATTATAAGAACCCCTCTGAACAAATTGTCCTTGTGTGCGACGGAAATTGCTGTTTCCCCTTTGGCCAGGAAGTTTATTATTCAATTGGCCCAAAGATTTCAATGTATCATACTCTTCTTTGGCTGTCTTCAAGGCGTCCTCGACGGCCTTGCCAAAGAGTACATTGGGCTCGATGGGCATGCTAATGAGAGTGGGCTGCGTCTCTGCCTTAAATCCGGATTGGTGTATCCAAGAATGACGCTTAATAATGGTACCCTCAGCTATGATTCTTCCAGCGTTGTCCGCGGCGTCAAGGCCGCTCTTTAGCAGGCAGCATGACAATGTCCTCCCTTCTGCAGCCACCAGTGCTAAATGAGTCTTGAGGGGTCCGGGGCTGACAAGACCAATGCTGAGACTTGGTCCCATTTATGTCAGTTATAACTAGCTAGTAAGGCCGAGTTATGAGCAATTCTGGTCTGGAATGCAGCAGAAGAGGCCACCTTCCTGCCCGTTGTGTAAAGCCTCTTGCTTTCTTTGTCTGGGGGAGCCTCAGAAGAGGCTAGGGGAGTACCTGCTCTTTATCTTGTTGTAGTAACAACTAGCGAGTCAGGCATTAGCTGGCCCCTAATGTACAGTGGGTCTGATGGTGCAGGTCTGAGAGGTTTTTCAATGCCTGGGCTCACTGCCCTAGTCGCATTGGGTGTCTCCAGCGAGGGCTGTACCTTCCACTGGACAGACTTTAGTAGTGGAATAAACTGCTTTTTTTATCTCCCAGGAATTCATCAACAAAATTCTTGTCCTGTGGATCCTCTTGGGTAGATATTTGAAAATGTTCGGCCGCCTTGATAAGTACCTCGTTCAGGAAAGGTCGATCATCAATGGGTGAATCTACAATAGGTAGTCTTGATCAACTGGTGACTATGATGTACATGTCTGTATCAGGGTCACCCTCATTTTCCTCACTATTATCTCTATAATAAGGGTCTGAGGCTTCTTGGTCATAGAGGTCTTCATGATGAGTGTCTGGGTAATATAGTTCAATTCTAGTTGGATCTTGCACTGGTGCACCGGGGCAAGACCTTTTAGCAGGGGATTCAACAGGGTTCTGCGACCCAGAGGCCGCTGTTGTGGGAGGGGTGGAGTGAAAACTCATGAAGTAGCTAGGGTCTTTATCATAACAATGTGCCATGAAAGAGATTCTTCTCATGACCCCATCTATATCTTCAACTCACCTTTGGCCACAACTAGGAATGACCATAGATGGGGTGGGAGACCTAGATCTTCTGGAGTGGGTGGGATTGTAGCCTTTTTCTTTAAGGCTGAAGACAGGGAATGTGTCTGAGGTTCCTTACTTTTATGAGTGGACCTATCCTTCTGTGTATTATCCCTATGAGGGGTCTTATAGGAGCTCTTCTTAGACTCCCTTGACTTTACAAAGCTTTCCGGGTCCTGTCATGTGGCGATCTCTCAATCTGGAGTGCTCAGAGGACAGCGATTCAACCGACCTCTCCCTAGACGTCGCGCATTGCCATTTGCTCGATGCATGTCAAGCCTCGGCAGTGGATTGTGTGTTTGGTGGGGGGGGGGGGGTTGTTGGTGAGAGTGCTTTCGCCGGTGGGTGTTTTCCCCATAACATGGCCACTGGCTTGTCTGTTGGAGTCGGGGGCCTGCACTTGGGAAACCGGGCTAACCATCGCCTTTGCCGTCGGATACTGTGGCATTTCTGCCGTCGCTCAATGCACCCTCAACCTCCATGGCCTAGAGGTGCCTGGTGTGATGGGCCCCGCGTTTAGTAAAGCGGTCCTTCAATGTCTTGGGTTTGAAGAGCCTACACATTCAACAAGAACCCTCAATGTGGTCCCGAGGGAGACAAGTTAAACAAAAGGTGTTTGTCGACCCACAGAAACCTTTCGTTGCACTTGGGGGACAATTTAAAGGGGGTCCTTTCCATAACAAAATGTAGTGTACGAAAAGGGGTATATACATTTTAGTATCACCTCCCCCTCTCTCCCTACTCCCCTGAGTGGTGTTCCAAGGCCGGAACGAAACCGTCGACTGTAATTTCTTTTCTCCACCACTGTTGGATGGTCTCGCTAGCCGGTGGATGACAGATACAGATACAGATTAGATATATAGCGCCGATCATCTTGAACTCGCTACCCCTGCACATCCGCAATATTGACAATTACTTGGCATTCAGAAAGAAACTCAAAACCTGGCTCTTCCCTTCCAGTCTTGAAACCCTCCCAAGCTCTATACTGTCGATAGACACACAAACACGGACCCAAACACAATGCCACTCCTTTCCACCAATACCCCCACACGGATGCCGGCAGCATTTGCAGTGGCACACCAATTCTCGTCCTTCCCTACTCCCCCTCACTGACAAGACTATCAAATATCACCCACCCGTTGCTCCGGGCCCCTCTATGATGACTTTCGTTCCAGAGAGACCACGACTAGCGAGACCAGCCAATCGCATTGGACCAAGAAATACATCAAAGCCAAACTCTGCCCAAGCTTACAGTATGTATACCTTGCACCACGTTCTGTGGACACAGTTCGCAGGCACGGCCACCCATCAATGCACCGTAGAAAGCAGCTATGGTTATGCTATTCCGTTCTAGCAGCACACAACTGTCCACAATGAAACCCCAGACGTTCCTCAAGACCTCTGCCGTTATCATACCATAACAACCTATGAGAAATGTCTCGCTGGGGACACATCGAATATCCGATACTAGCATTCTATCCTAAACAACCAACAGCACCCACTCATGTGCCTGACCGCCGGGCTGCTTACTGGAGCCTAGGCAGCCCACCTAAGTCCTAAACTGGCACGCATGCATCTTTAATTTAACTCTTAGAACAATGGACTGCAGTCACCGGGGGCATTCCTACCACAATGCACATTGAGACCATACAAATGGGGAAAAGGGCGCTATATAAATGTATTTTATTTGGTTATTTATATAGCGCTCTTTCCCCATTTGTATGGCCTCAATGCGCTTTGCAGTTGAACCGCCCTCAGTGACCGTAGTCAATGTGTTGGAGGTTCTAAGAGTTCCGGCATAGACTGAGGACTACGCAACCACAGAACTGGAGCAGGAGAGAAGGACAACAGGAACAAGGAAATTATTTTTCCTGGTGATGCAAGTGCGTCCAGCCCCGACTGCGTGGAGAAAAGGCTGATGCGCGGGGCAGAGCTCAGGAGGGCGGGATTACGGCCGCGTGCAGTACCCCACGTAAAAAGGACAAAATTTCAATTTTTGATGCGTTTTAACAAAAGTGCTCTAGTCCCGTTCCGAAGAATGGAATGTCCCACAAGTATGGAGGAAAGGCAACGGGACGTAGGAGTAGGGAAGATACAACCGAGAACCTGTAGATGCAAGAAACAGGTTTTAGATACGATAATGGTATGTTGGTTGAGGGATAGGTCTGAATCTAGTGTGCATCCTAGGTTTTTTACCACGTTGGAGATTGCTGGTGATTGTCCTAGGGGTTGAGGCCACATAACCGGTTTGGGGGGGGCTGTTTTCCCACAAACTAAGATTTCAGTTTTCCCAGGGTTGAGGATGAGGTGGGGTGGTCGTCATCCAGTGGTCAATACCCGAGAGGCATGACGACAGGTCCGGACTGCCCGAGGTTTGAGATTTTGAGGATGATCTGAGTGTCGTCTGCGTAATTGTAGGAGGAAAGATTGTATGAGCAGATGATTGCGGACAGGGGTTTTAGGTAGAAATTTATAATTGGGGAGGTGGGGGGCGAATGGATGCTCCTTGTGGGACACTTTTCTTTACTGGTCATGACATGGATATGAAATTGAGGTGCATGATTTGTGATCGATTGGAGATGAAAGAGGAGATCCATGAAAGGGCTGGGTTTCTGATTCCTAGTGTTTGAAGCCTGTCTAGTAGGATGGTGTGGTCGATGGTGTTGAAGGCTGCGGAGAGATCCAGTAGGATGAGTACAGCGCAGCCTTCTGTGTCGACTGATCTTTTTAGGTCTTACCAGGTGGAGACTAGGGAAGATTCAGTTTCCCCAAGTGGCCTGAAACCCAATTGTGCAGGGTCTAGGAGGTCGTTGGCTTCTGCAAAATGGCCAAGTTGTTTGTAAGCTGTGCGGGCCATGACTTGAGCGATGAAACGTGTGTTGGCGATAGGGCGGTAGTTCTGGGGGAAGTGTGGGTCCAGTATCGGATCTTTGAGGATGGGTTTGATGTAGGATGTTTTAAGGGCTTTCGGGAAAGATCCTGATGCGAGTAAGTGGTTGAGGATTGTGCGTGCGACACTACCTGCGCAAGTGGAGGCTAGGATGTTTTTTAGGACTCATGGTGGGAATGGGTCCTCAGGGGAGCCTGAAGGGTGGCTATCTGCTACGAGCGAGAGAAATCATTTGTGTATGATGGGAGAGAAAGTCGAGAATTTGTGTCTGGGGGGGGTTGAAGGTAGGTTGTTGAGCGAGTAGGAGGCGGGGGCATTTGTTTTAGTTTAGCGGTGATGGTGAGGTGCGGCATTGTGGAAGTGCAGTGATAAGGTGTCACAAAGGGCTTGGGAAATTGGTGGGGACTGGCTCGAGCATGCAGGGGATTTGAATTCGGCAATGATTCTATGTAGTTTCTTGCTCGGGTTTTGAGCATTTAGGATTCTGTTCCCATAGAATGTTTTCTTGCTTTTTTGGATTTCCAATCTGTATGTTCTGGTTGCTCTCGTTAGGGCGGAATTTTCTTGGGCTCAAGGGTCAGCTCTCCAAGTCCATTCCAGACTGTGCTTGACAGTTTTGAGCGATTTAAAATTGGCAGTGAACCACTTGCGTCTATGTCCTGATCTCTGAGAGGTCCGTTTTGTTGGATGAGGGGTGCAAGCGTGTTTGTAAGCCAGAGGTTAAAGGATTGAATTGCTGTTGGACCTTCCTGGAGGCCAAGCGTATGCAGCGAGTTGAGGAGCGAGTGTGCTAGATCTGGGGTGATTATGACTTTGTTCCATAGTTTAGTGGTAAGGGGGTGGTTGGCTGTGGTCCTATGTGCTCTTGTACGCCAGCCGCTGTGCTCAGCGGTATGGTAAAAAGAATTGCCGAGTGATCAGTCCATGGTAGGGGCCGGGGGAGCTGGGTCGATATGGTCGTGGTGCTGAAAAATAGGATTGACTGAGTGACCTCTCGCGTGGGTGTGGAGATGTATTGTCCTCTACAAACACATTGCACAGACCGCAGTTGGAGCAGAGCTTGAAAATAGAGCTTCCCTCTTCTCTTCCGACATGGTCCGGAGTGCAGAGTAGGCCAGAGGCTTTCTGGAATCTTCGATGAAACTTTTGCCCTTGAGGGGCGCTGAAATTCACCGACAAAACAGATCCCTGCTTGTCAGACAATCGAGGGAAAGAGCACACGTGGTCTGCTTGAAAAAAATAGGAATTTCTATGGAAAAAACTCTGAAAACCTAGAATAGCTCACAGAGCAAACCACGAGGACTACCAACACTTGAATGTGCAGTAGAAATCTGAAGATGGCTGCCATAGGAGGGGCCCATGGAGAGGGCAGTCATTGGCTGGGGGCAGTATGGCCCCAGAGTACATTGACTGGTTGGAGGCGAAGGAACAAGTTACTTACCCATAACTGCTGTTCTCCAGCATGGGTCTGGCACAGGTTCACAAGCTCATGAACACTCCAGTCAGGCCAGGAATCCTTAGTAAAATAAATAACAGTTTCACCTTAACTTACAAACTGTCTTTCTCCTATAAACCAATCACTGAGCTCTGGGTCACACCACCCAAATGAAAAATACAGTTCAATATACAGGAACATTTCAGTCTGTAGCAACTGTAGCGAGCTACCTTGGTTTTCAAGTTTTGACTGTATTTCACTTGCCTCATTTGTTTGCTGCATGTGGAGCTGGAGACATTGCGACTGGCCTGGTGTGGCAGTTTATTTGCAGTTTGCTATGAGGCCTCTGCAGTTTTTGTTGCTTTTAATTAATGTGCTCATGGCTCCATTTTGCAGAGATGAATCGAAATCGAGTGTCCCTCGATGCATAGCAAACTGCAAATAAACAGCCACACCAGGCGACTTTGAATCCCATGAGAACAAGTAACACAATTCCCTATGAAGTAGAACCACAAAGTAAGTGTTTTCTGACAATTCACACTAATAATTGACATTGGGCACTAAAGGGCTTACACTCATTAAGGATATTTCTCTTGTTCCCCTTTCTTCCATAGTTAAACTGCATGAATTATAATAAAGACAGCTGCTCATCACAATTCCCTCCTGAGGAACCATACCTAATGCAAGCATGGGGAAACACGTGTAGAGGGTACTAGAGGGTGGTAGAAAGTACTAATGCAAAAACCAGCACAAAGTGTGCCAGAAAATGTGGGTGCCAACCCAAACATCTGATCTCAGATGTGTAAATGAAATTTACAAATTTTCATTTTTGAAAGCAAGGAATGTGATTGAAAGTCAATGTAACTGAATCAGCAAGAAATGCAATTGAAAATTGATGAAAATGAATTCAAAATTTTCGAATAAATAACAGCAAGTAATATGAATGAAAATGAGTTTATAATTTTCAAACAAATGGAAATCAGAAAATAAACACTATTCATCAAGAATGGAGAAATTCTGAAAACTTTACTCCTTGAATACTATTTACAATTTGGAGCGCAAAGTGGAGTGTCTGTGGTGCTTGTATGTTACAGTTCAATATACACACACACTTAGAAGTACAACTGTATATGAATTATAGAGCAGTACTTGACAGATTAGTCAGATTAGTCAGATGCAGGAAAACAAGTTAGAATAGCTAGAGTAAGCATAAACACAGTTAACGTAGTTGCCTCAATCTTACGAAGTCCAGCCCGAAGATGTCACAAGTTCCAACTATGGTTTCTCCAAGGAAGTTATTTCTGAACTAATGCAGTGGGCTGTGATGCACTGAAAGTTCTTCAAAGAAAGGTAAGTATTTACTTCACATCAGGTAAGTACCCCCTCCCTCTCTGATTCCCAATGTAAGCCCTAGGAAAGGATCCTCGGCCCAGTTTTGACAACCCAAGGCCAGGCCAGACGCAGGTTAGGAAGGAAACAAAGAGGAACCCCAAATACAGCAGGTACTAAATAGAGTAGTTATAATACAAATGAAAAAATAGTGTTCCCGTGTAAAAAAAAAAAAAAACTGGATTGTTATTACTACTTAGCTAATCTAGCTTGTAACACTGGTTAAATCACGTTATTCCTGAATACATGGTACCTGTATAATGAACTTAAGTATTTGGAAGAAGACCAAAGTTATAAAACAGGCAAAAAGGAAATATCAAGTGTATACTTTTTTATTTTATGAAAAAAAAGAGAAAAATATAGAGAATAAGTACAGAAGCAGTTTAGGGACAAGGGCTCTACACATAGTGTTACCATATGGGAGACAGGGGGCAGAAACAGGCATGGTCACTGTGGCAGATCAGGAGGACGACACTGGACATTTCAATGATGTATTCATTAAAGAATATATATAACGCCTCTGTATCTCTGTGGGGTGTTCCGTGCCTAAAAAAACTAAGGTGCTCCTAAGTAGTCTTTTGAATGCCAAAAGAAAAGAGTCCACAGTCCAAACGAAGTCCAACTGACCCTACCACTATTCTAACAAGGGATAGGCGAATGCCTCCCTTCTCCTTGAGCTTACTTCTTCCACATTTCTTCTCAATTCTCGTTAATATGGTATTTTCAAGTAGTCTCTTGTAACTCCTTTAATCAGTTCATATAGTTCCTTCAAGACGTTTCCATTCTCAGAGGTTGGCTTCTTGAACAACTACTTTGCTCATATAGGGTTGCTTTCCCTTTCCCAGGGCAGTGATACCCAGTCTCAGTAAATCTCTTTTGAGATCCTCTTCCCTTTTCCTTAGGTCCCAATATTCTTTCTCCTGAGATTCTCGGTCTTGACAGATATTCCAGTGTGCCCTTTACCTCAGGGATAGCTCTCTCGCTCTTAGTGTGCCTTAAAGTTCTCTCCTCCCTAGCCTCGCAGAGGCTAACAGGGGGTGGGTGGGCTTGGGGTGGGGGGGCTACCCAGTCCCTTGGGGAGAAGGGACAAATTCCATTGATTCTAATAACTGACCCCCTGGACTCAGATTCTTGCAGGTGATACTGCAGGTCTTCTGAAATTCACTGGGGACATAATCTTCAATCCTTGGTTTGAGTGAGGGAAGCCCAGAGGGATGTCACTTTTAGGGTCGGGAGCTGGTTGTGGTTCTCACCAGACATTTCCAGTCAGCTTTATGAAAAAGGCCCCCAAACAAAGAAAAGATGCCCACTTGGGCAGTGCAGACCCTTCAGGACACATCACGGGAGTGCACAGAGATTATTTCAGAGGAGGAAACACCACGGTCAGGCAGCGACAGGTGGTCTTCCAGCAGTCAACACAGAAGCAGCCCCAGCACAGCCTTCCTTGTCGTGAGATGACTGAAAATGCTAGGACAGGCTACTTCTGGCATAAACTGAAGGTCTTGCAAGTTCCAAGGCTCTACTCGGAACGACTGTTGCAGAGAGGTAGCCGAGAGGGGAGCTAGTAGGTCCACCGGGTGGTACAGGGATACTTAAAATGGAATCCAAGGCACAGATCCAGGAGCAGGGGTTGAGACTGGTTATTCCCACTGATCCAAGAGTCGAAGCACCAATGTGGGTCTTCTGGCATCAGGCAAAGGATCAGGGTTTCACCGGCCAATACTTGAGTCTATGCTGGTAAACTTCAAGAGTCATCCTCTGTGGATCATTGGGCTGCTCTTCTTCGTAGAAGTTTTGGTTCCAACTATGATCTGTCAAATAACTGCAGGATTTGTATTTATTTGTATTTTGTTTATTTGTATAGTGCACAAGGCCCAAGGGCAACCGGGCACATTTTTTTTAGTTACAGGCAGGTTACATACATACACAATATTTAACTTGGAAATATACAAAATATACATGGTTACAGGCACAATATTTACATTGAAAAATATACGGAAGGTACATGTTACATACAGGGGGTGTGCAAGATGCACAGACTGAGCAACAAGTAAGGTCAGGATGAGGCGCGAGGGCGGCCTACGATACTGAGATGAAGGATCCAATCAAAGTTGGGCCTGGTCAAGGGTGGACAGCCAAGCTTTGGCCTTGCTCTTGAAGGCAGGGAACGAGGGTTCAGCTCTGAGTGGGTTAGGTAACGTGTTCCACAGTTCAGCCGCGAGGACTGGGAAGCTGCGACCACCAGATATTTGGAGATTGAAGCGTGGGATGACAAGGCAATTAGCGTGTGTGCTTCTAAGAGGTCTCGCAGCGGAATGAGTTGAGAACCTATTGAAAAGGTAGCTGGCGGCCTGGTTCGCGATACTTTTATGTGCAAGTGTCAGAGCTTTAAAGGAGATTCTTTGGGTAACTGAGAGCCAACGGAGGTTGCATCTGTGTTTGGAGATGTGTGAAGTCCTGGAGATGTTGAGGGCTGCTCTAATAGCATTATTTTGGATAATTGGGAGTTTTCTTATATTGCATTGGTTGGTACCCAAGTAAAGGGCATTGCAATAGTCGATTTTAGATAGGACCAGGGTACTGGCTAGGGTAATGCAGTTGGCTGGTGGCAGGCCGTGATGAGCTTGCATGTATAGGATGCAGCTGAGCAGACTGCATTGGTTTGTCTAGTTAAGGAGAGGGTGGAATCAAGGTACATGCCTAGTGTCTTAGTATCCTTGGTCACTTTGATGGAGTTGCCATCGATGGTAAAGGATTTGAATGAGGAGTCAAGTTTGCCGAGTTTGAAGAGTGAGCTGAGCCAAGGATAAGGAGCTCAGTTTTCTCATCATGTAAGCACAATTCATGCTGAGCCATCCAGGCCTGGATGACTTGATGGATGGCGTTGATAGCTAAGGAGTCAGTTTTATGATCGCCTGTAATGGGAATAAGAATTTGGGTGTCAGCGTAATTAGTGTACGTGACGCCCATGTGGTCCAGTATGTCAAATAAAGGTTTTGTGAAGACATTTTAAAGTGTGGGAATGTTCGCGTCCAAAGTTGTTTTTTCAGCAGAGGAATGACCCAGGCATCCTTAAAGTTGTCCGGGACGATCCTGGTGCTGAAGCAGGAGTTTATGAGTGTGGTGATGTAGGGCGCCAAGTTGTGTGAGGCCTCCTCGATAATAGTGGCCGGGCAGGAGTCTCCCTGACAATTAGATGGCTTGAGGCTGTTGATGATACGTTCAACTTCAGAGGTGGAGAGGGATGAGAAACAGAATGGTTGCAAGGAATCAATATTAGGTTTGTGGTTGACCTGGGGAGCAAGCTGTGATATGAATGAGTGCAGGCTGTTTTTTTCCATAAATTTCCGTTTGGGGCATGGTCATTTTTCCCAGGAGAGCCTCTAGGATGTTAGTGCACCAAGTGCTGTCTTTAGAGCAGGTGTCTGGAGGGGTAGCGGGGGATTCCAGTTCCTTTAGGATTTTGAAAAGCTCCTTAGTATTAGATTGGGCCGTTCAATACTTTTATTATATGTCTCTTTTTTAGCAGACAGTATGGCTTCTTTATAGTTTAGCGTCGCTAATACCATGCTTGCTTTATTAGATTCAGTCGGGTGGCTTCTCCAGCGAGTTTCAAGGGTCCTTTTTTCCTTACGTAGGGTTCTCAACTGAGGCGTGAACCAAGAATTGAGGTGAACCCGGGGTTTGGGTTTATGTAATTTGGCAGGAGCTATGAGATCTAATGCTTTTAGCATAGTTTGATTCTAGGAGTCTACTAGGACTGTAGGATCCGAGCATGCTGAAGCAATATTATTGAGGGCAGGGAGGATGAGAGGGATACGTTTGGCGCAAGTTATGCTTATTCCTGGTGAGTGTGGCAGGTGCTATGTTAGGGGTGGAATGGATAGTTTTAGTGGGGATGTTGAAGGTGATAAGATGGTCTGTCCAAGCACATGGTAGGTTGGCGTTGACCATAGCGTCACAATTAAGGTCAGCAATCTAATCTAGGATTCTGCCCTTAGAGTGAGTAGGTGCGATAACATGTTGTGTGAAGCCTAGATTGAGTACTAAGCTATTAACATCATGTGCAGGTGAGTCATTGGGGTCGAGAAGGCCTACATTGACATCGCCTAACAATGATTTGAGACGTGGTCTTGGTGTTTTCAGACAGTGTAGGTGCAAGATTCTCTGTAAAGGTAGATATGGGGCCAGGAGGTCTAAATAATGTGTACAGTAATGGTTTGGTTGGGGGAGATAGCAAGCTTAGCAGTGAGAAATTCTGCGGATTTGAATTGGCCAGGAGTAGAGACGGAGGTGGTTTATAGCTGTTTTGTAAATAATGGCTACACCTCCTCCTTTAGTTTGAGCAGTGTTGGTCACTTCTGAAAATGGTGCAGCCTTCAGGGATAGCAAGGGAAAGCAAAGGTCCTGAGGCCGCATGGAGCCAGGTTTCGGTGACTGCTATGAGGTCCAAGTTATGAGTGGTGATAAGATCAGCCATGTCAAGGGCATGGGCAGTGCGAGACCTAGAATTGATCAATGCTGTTTTAATACTTGTTGAGGGTTGTGTGGTGGGCGATACGGTCTGAATCAGGAGTAAGGTCAAGCAAGGATAAGTCCAAGGAGGGGGTGGGAGCAGCTGTCAGCTTGATGTTGGAGGGTGAGGAGGACTGGGTGCTGATAGAGCGATGGTAGGAGATATGTGACAGTCTGGACCCTAGTCTAAGGTTTCTCAATGATGTATCGCACAGTAGGTTAGGTGTGGGTTTCCTGATGAAGTGTTGTAACCAGAGAATTGGATTGTTGAGGTAGGGGTTAGCCATAAGGGCATCCATGGTTAAATAAAAGTGGAAATGTTGGTAGGAGGTGTCACAAGTGCTGTGGATGTTTTGTGCGTGCTCAGGAAGGTCTATTAGGTGTTTGGTGTGATACACAGAGGGATGATCGGAAGATGTGTTTGTAGTTCTTTGACGATGGTTATAAGGGTGTTCGACCAGGATAATGCTGAGTCTAGATGTGCTGTGAAATTGAATAACAAGCACAATGCAAGTTGAAGGGAGGTGTATACTGCGCTTTGGATATGCATAGTAGCGGAGGAGTAAGAAGCGAGTTAACAGTTACTCGGTATGCACGCACATGGTAGATAAACAATCAGTCAGTGCTAGGAGGTGGCCATGCGATGCAATTGGGGTTCATAGGTAATGCAGGGCAAGTAACCATAACACTCAATACAGAGTAAAATTCACAAGGTGGTGTCACAAGCCCAAACAAAACAATGCAGTACAAGGTTCACGAATGGTGCTAAAATGCAGTGGGTAATTCCTAGGTTTGACATAACACAACTAGTTGAAGGTGCAGTGGCTAGGCATATTAGCAATGAGTGGTGGGTCACAGTAGACAGGTTCGATTTTGCTGGATGTGCCCAAAACACAGTATGCATGTACCCAGAAGCTCTAACACATATCACAGTGGGCAGAATGGACTCTAGCTAGGTATGACTGAGACATAATATGCAGAATACACAAAATCTCTAGCATAGATCACAATAGGCAGGTTTGATTTTGCTGAGTGTGCCTAAAGCAGAGTATATAGGTACCCAGTCAGCAAATGCGACTTTAGCTAGGAGAGCCTAGGTTGGAGTATGCGCAGAGCGCAGAATGCTATGAACAAGCCAAGTACTGTAGGGGCAGTATCGGCATATAATCTTAGCGCTAGGTGAGGGCAGCTCATTAGAATACTATGGTAGGCTAATTGTGAGCGACCGTGACTACGGATAATAGGCCGGGCCTGGAGGTCTATGGACCGTGACACGTGCAGTGACCACAGAATGCATTATAGACAACGTTGCTGTAATAGCGTAAGTGTAGTGGCCGAGTACTGATCACGTAATATTGGAGGTGCAAGATACCCAATCAAGTTTGATGCCAGCTAGAGGCGGGATGTAGTAAAGACCTACACGGCCAGGTATACTGAGGCAAATAGATAGTGACCATGAGCAAACAATAATGGGCTCAGTAGTGCATCCGGCAGAGTGCAACGGGATTGTTGCAAAAGTTCAGAGTCAATGTCAATAAACAAGCACACAGTTGTGGATTGCCAATGCAGTCTATAGCAAAAAGTCACAAGTAACAGCTTTAGAGGAGGCTTACCCAGGGGTTACCAGGAAGGACAAAGTCCATATCCCGGGCCTCGGACGCCTCCGGACAGGCTCCAGACAGGGTGGGATCCTTGTGAAGAGGATCCTTAGGGAGAGGGCCGGCGTTCGCCTGCCAGCACGTGATTGGCCTAATGAGGCAGAGGCTGGCCAATGAGGACATGCGCTTCGGTCAGGTGGACGCCAGAAAGGCAGGGAAGGTGCCAGTGGCCATCTTGGATCTGGCACACCTCGAGTATTCAAATGGTGGCCGGTAGTAAAAAGCGAAATTAGGGCTGTTGGGCTCGAGTCGAAGCCACACAGGATATTAACCTGAAATGCCACAAATTGTGCAGCACAGATTTGGCGGTCTCCGTGTTGGGGCAGATTGCGAAGTTGGGGTCAGGATTTAAGGCAGGGTGCCTACCTGACCAGCAAATTGCAGCGGGGATGTGGTGCTAAACAGTAACACTGCTTCAATAGAAGGAGACCCTGGCCCCAGAACATCAGGAAAAGCCATGAGGTCTAATGCTCGGTCATGGAATGCTTGCACCAAAGCAGGGGGTTCTACATTCGTCATCCTGAGTATCAGTGCAGTCCTTATCCAAGCGCAGCTCTGACAGTTTCGGGGGCTCTTGAGGTTTTGAAAGCAGATCCTTGAATAGGTCTGTGAAACAACTTTTTATGGATTCTGAATGCATCATTGACTAAAACTTTGCAAAGAAAGCTTCCTCCGAAGACTATTTACAAGGTTCATCCTGTGATTGAGGAACCGAAATTGGTCTTGTGAAAGGATTTTGTCTCCAAGAAACGACTGGTTGCCATGAAGGCCCTTGTAACCACGCGCCCAAGTACTGCAGCAGGGACGACGTGGGTGGAAAGGATTTTGTAGGTGGCAAAGAAATCCACGTGTATCTTCAAATTGGCAGTAAAAGGATCACTGCCCAAAGATCCGCTTAGCACCTATCTAGGTATGGATTCGATAAGAAAAGGTGCAAGCGTCGAAGAAATGGCCATCGCCACTGGTTCCCGAGACAGAGCCATTTTAGAAGATGTAGTTGCAAACTGTACCCTAGGAGACCAGAGACTTGGCTGTTGACTGACTTTCCTGAGGATAGGTGACTTGTGTGGAATCTTTTTGGAAAAGCTTTCAGCCCGATGAACAGGATCCTCTGCAATGCCAGTTTTTGTGATATTTGGGCGAACCTCTGACCATTTAGCCTTTACCTGATCATTGGAGAGCTGGTACATTTTTTTCCCCTTTGTGGGGATCCTCAGAGAGCACTGTTGAGTGTAGCGCTAATATGAGGTTTCTCAGCCTTGCGAGTAGATTTCTTAGCACCTGGAAGGGGATCCTTTGGTTTCACCCTAGTAGCTCTAGCCTCTCAGCAAAGACCCTCAGGGAGACTCCGATGACTTTAGCATCTGTTCAGGGAACTTTCGAATGACCTCCGGTCTCCTGGTCAGTCCATTTCCAGAGTACCTGTGGACAATTCCCGGTAGGCAGAGGGCCTGCACGGTGACTCAAGTGTACCAAAAGACCCCAGAAAGGAGTCTCCTGGTCAGGGTGCCCTGAAAGGAAAAGTACTTACTGGTCAACAATGCTTCTCTTCAGTGAACTCCTTCAGGTGGGCTTGGCGGGGTTAGGGGGGGAAATCAGGGGGAGTTTAGAAAACCTCCTCCAACCACTGTAATACTCTGAGTGCGCATACAAAAACAACTCAAACCATTCATGCTCCGGTAGAGGGAAAAGGCCAACTGCTGGAACCGGGCAGAATCGGTCTGATCGGACTAGAAGAAAACAAAAGGCTGGAATACCCTGCATGTGGTACCACATAGCGGACCCCAACTGTGCGGAGAAAAGGACGGAAGGGCGAGGCAGAGGGATGCAGGGGGCTATAGCTGCACATACCCTCACGCAAATATAAAAAAAGTACAAATGTTTTTGGGTAGTACCAAAAAGTGCTCCGGTCCTGCCCCGATGGACTGAATGCCCTATAAGTATAGAGGAAAGGGGACGGGACATAGGAGTACCCATGATACTGGTTCCTGAAAAGACAGTTCAGGAAGTCTGAAACATCTCAGTGAGTACAGCTTTTTTACAAATGCGTTTCAGGATCAAGAACAGCCAGGGACCTGATCCCCAGATCAACAACAACTCAGCGGCAAAATAGAACAAACACCATTTCTTGTATTGAAACCCATCAAACTGAAATTAAAACATTTACAGAGATAGTGCCAGGTCGTCAGAGGAACCCAGAAAAGGAGATTCTGATTTGAAGGCCAAAAATATGCAGCACACCAGCAGAAGATGGTCCCATAGAGAGAATGGCTTTGGAGGTACTGCAAGCAAGTAGAAAAGGCAAG
Source organism: Ambystoma mexicanum (assembly GCF_040938575.1). Classification (NCBI taxonomy): domain Eukaryota; kingdom Metazoa; phylum Chordata; class Amphibia; order Caudata; family Ambystomatidae; genus Ambystoma; species Ambystoma mexicanum. The sequence continues at coordinate 618,355,193 of NC_090922.1, read as the reverse complement.
GTATTGGCATCCCAATACACTTCTGGGCGACAACAACTTCCAACACACTGAGGCAAACGACCAAGGCATTAAAATGCCCATGGAGTCACAGCATGGAAATAACAGTCCAGCCAATGAGGGGAATCACGTAAAGGAGGACATTCCAGAAAGGACATCCAGCAGCAAAAAATCCGAACCAGAGCTAGGACAGACACCAGCCAAGCCAGTATGGCCAAATTTGGTCTGAAAAGAAAATAAATCAGCAGCAGTTTCTTGGTGCCAAAGTCCACAATTCCCAGAAAAATCCAGCAGAACCGATTTAAGGACCAGGGTTTCCCGTAAAGATAACTAAACAATGAAGGGCAGGCCTAAGCCTGCCCTCCAATCACACACTAGGGATCCGAACAAAGGGATTTGGTGCCCAGTCAATCCGGTTGGCACCAAATAGTCTGGTGCACTCCCACAGGCAGTGAAATGGCCAGCCCAGGGAGTGGTATACACCAGCCCAAGTCACTAGATATGGTGCAGCGCTTGGCTCAAAATTAGCCAACAACCAGAGACATTTATGGGAGGGCAAAGGGGGCCCTACATGGCCACCCTGCACAAAGAAGTGAGTGCCATTATTCACAAAACAAATTCATTAATTTTATGATATTGTATAGTGCAGTCCGATGCCTGGCTGGTGTTGACAAGTACTTTCTGATCTGATCAACCAATCCTGTAATCTGGTATTGATCACCGGAGTATATATGGTTTATGCGCTCACTTCAGCAAAGCTTGTGAAGTGATTTTACCTTTCTGTGGGGAATATAAACATCACGTGCAATAACCAAAGTTGAAATACTTATGAACACATTTGAGTGCCACAATGGATCAAAATATAGTTCCATGTGCTAAGCTCTTGGTGCAGAGATCTGTAGACATGACTGATCACAATACAAAACACCTGCCAGGCTTACTCAGCTTTTCCTCTGAGGTTTATAAACTTGAGTGTACATATACTCTGGTGATAGTAACACCTACTGTTAATGACAAGGCCTGCAATCAGGCCTTGTCAAAGGGGGATGAGACAGCTTTTTCCCCAGGAGGCTGGAAGGATATGAGGAATCCAGTGCGAGCCCTAGTCCAGAGGGTAGGCTCAGCCACGAGGGCCCACAATCTCCATCCACTCCACCTCCTTGTGCTGAAATGTTTACCAACTGACCCTTATCTCTGGACTTGCCCTAGGTATTAAATAATCGCCAGTGTATTTCTGGTACTTTTAGAGTGCCGGTCAAGAGCGCATACCAAGTAGAAGACAAATCATTATCAGGACAAAAGTTGTCAAAAAACAGGAGAGGGCTGCTGACAAGAACAGAAGTGCAGGCAACAAAGAATGGCGTAGGCAACGGCACTGCACGACAGAAGGTGCTGCCATATGCGGCAGCATGGACAGTCTTGCAGAGCTGCCGGAGAGAGCCGGCAGGCCTGCACACAAGTACAAAAGTCCGCTAGACCATCACAGAAGCAAGGAGAGTCACAGTGGGGAGGGGGGGGTAATGGTGGGGAGTACTAGTGTGGAGGTGGGGGTAAATAACAAAAGGGTGGAGGAAAGATCAGGAGGAGTGAAACATCAAAGTGACAGAAGAAAAGAGGGAGGAGTGACCGGGGAATGATCAGAATAGAAATTGGCGAGAGTGGACATTCAAGGATAGTCCGACTCAAACCAGTTCAAGTGCAAGGCACTATGCCAGTTCCCATTACAACACTAACCTTTGGATAAAGTAGCAAGAGTTCAGAACTTGTGGAGGGTGCTTGGATAGCTACAATTTAGAGAACCCTCGGTAGCATAAGATAGTGTTTAGACAGGAGTCAACATTTGGTAGCATTAACTAGGGGTTACAGAGGCCTGGGTTAGTGGAGAATAAGATGCGAGAGAAAGGGGGGAAGGAGGGAGTGAGGGAGGGCCTGTCAGAGCCCACAGAGATAATAAAAACCCATGAACTGTATGTAAGAGTCAGAGTGCCCTCTTTGCTATCTGTGCCACATGCTGTAAAACAACTGACCGGCACCAGCCAGTGCTGGTTATAGAAAATAAGCATAGCATCAGTGTGGTGCAGGTCTAGTACTTGGCTCATGCAAATGTTGAAAATAACTGGCCTCCGCCTCCAACAAACAGCATAAGTGTTTGCCTTTGGAGACAATTAGGTCATCAAATTCAAGACTGGGGAACCAAAGGGTTGAGGTTTCTATTCCAGCATTGCCACCGGATGATTAAGTGGTCCTGGACAAATCCTCTTATTTCATGAATACAGAGCTGTCTTCTGTGAAAATGTTTGCTTACTTGCATTGTTTAGCCCACTGCCTGCTCTTTCTTTCAGGAAGGTCATTAGAGTGAAAGGGGCTGTTGACATAAGAGAACTGACTAAATGCCACAGGACTCTGGCAAGCTTGCTTGGAAGTCTACTTATTTGGGACAATACACTTTTCTTAAAATTACAACATTTTAAATGTAATTCTGTAAAATCATGAACCCCCAAGTATGCATTTTGTGTGCATTTAAAACCTTAAAATTCAGTAGTAAATCCCAGAGGCTCATAATTTTATTAGTATGGTCCCTTGAAGAGGGAGAACATTAAGCTATAATTATTCTTTTTTAAATAACATGTTTCTAAAAAGTTTATTTATACAAATATTAGGTTTGGTTATAGTATGTGATTTGTGTACTTTCCAAGTCAGGTCTATAAAATTGAGGATTCAGTTAAAGTTAAACATTGACAATTAACTGTACTTTGCTGCAACACAGAACTGGGAAACTATGCGGTCAAGTTCAGAAAATTCAGACCAAGCTCAAATCCCAATTAATTATATGGTGCCCAACCTGTCAAAATTGCCAGTCCCTAAATATTTCAAAATTGTCAGCCCCTAAAAGAGATTTAGTGCTCATGGTACACTCTTCAAAAAAGCCTCACTCATTGTTAGGCATAAACCTGTGCAGTTCCCTTAGGGACCACTGCAAAAGGCTTAAGACTACAGGTGTTGGCAGTAAACCCAATTGGTAGCAGTCTGTACCACCCAGATTTACTTGGTAGCTGTGGCTGAGCAGCCAGACTTCTCTCAAGAAGAGTTAGACAGTATATAGAGTATACAAGATAGGTACCAAAATACAGTAGCACAAGCAAACACTGACCAGAGCTTTGGTATCAAGTATAGAATTATTTATTTAAACACACACTTAGAAATACTCTAGCACTATTATTATAAGTAAGTTCAAAAACACAATCACTATTATCATATGTACAACCTTTATTCCTTATTAGACAAGTCTTAGTTAACACCACTTATTTCCAGACAGAGGTGAGCGCTTAACTAAAGATGGCACTCCGGGTGGTGCTGTGGAGCAGCCCAAGATGGCTGCCTAGCTCTTGAGCTCTGTGTGGCTCCGGCTGAAATCCGTCATCAACTGCGGTTCCTTTTGCCTGCACTGCCTTATCTTTGGTGGAGCTGTTACCCCATCCCTTCTGGCAATCTTGCTGCAATCCCGACCCAAATCGGCCCCGGAAAGCCTGCGAACGGGATTTCTGGGCCTGCTGGCGGTTGGCGCGCCGGGCCTTGGCGGGCGCCTGGCTCCCGTCCCATGCCCTCCATCAGCCGCGGGTGGCGGCCACGGGGCCGGTGCGCGCGGCCTCGACTGCCTGCCTGGGGGGGCCTCTGGCCGCCGGACGCGGCAGCTCCCCCGAGGACACCATCGAGCGGGGGTCCGCTGCCGGGACCTGCGTGCTCTCGCCTCCTCCTCCACAGTCGGCGCCGGAGCGCTCGTCTCTGTGCGGCGGCTGCAGTGGAGCCTGACCGCCTTGACAACACGCGGCCTGCTGGGGGGCAACCCCACCTCTCCCCTGCTATCAGCGCCGGAGCTCTCGTCCATGCGTGGCGACCGGACTGGGACCCTGCCTGCCACTTCTCCCCTTGCATACAGCGCCGGAGCGCTCATCTCGTTTAGGCGGCTGGCTGGAGCCTGGCTACCCTGAGCCTGTGTGGCTCACATTACTGGACTAAGGAGGTGAGGAGCGGGGGGGTACACCGGGCGGACCCCCATCTACTTGTCTGGCTGCTCCTGTGAATCCTGGCCCTCTCACTTTGCCCTGCATGTCATCTGAGTGGCCTGCGCCCCCGGAAGACCTGGATCGCTGGCCGCAAGCTGCTGCGCCGCTTCCCATACTGGGGGCCCGGACCACACCATATACGGGCTACTGGGGCCGCCGTGTCTCGGGCCCGGGGGGGGTACCGAGCCTGCACATTCCCATTCCACCGGGGCCACCTGGCAAGCAGCTTCTACTCAGTATTCTCCGACATGATTGGAGGGGGAACTCTATAAAACAACTGTCCGGCTACATTATCAGGGAGCCGCTCGCTAGGGCTGGTTGCCCTTTCCTGTCGACTCCTACACGGCCTTGGCTTCCTACTCTCCTGCAGCCTCCCCGACCCCACTGCTTCTATAATCTGCCTGGGCTGCCTTTTCTACCTACCGCATCTGCACGCTCTGCCACGCGGAGCCGGGTCTTCGGGGGGCCACTGGTGCGGCACCCTTGGCTTTTCACTGTTTGGATCCCTCGACTGGTCCCTCCACTCCGTCTTCTGCCCCAGCGGCCATCTGCCATCTCTGTGTTTCTATCCACAATGCCAAATAAAATCAAGGGGGTCTCTGGGAGGGGAACCATGGATAAATTTGCCAAATCAGTCCCGAGGGAGGCGATGGGACACGCATCGTCCCTGCAGGAGGGCCCGGAAAGTGACACTCCCTCTGGGGCGAGAACCCCCGATCTGACCACACTTATGGAATCCATGGCCAAGAACTTCGTCTCGTTCCACGAAAAATTGGACGACATTAACGCCAATGTTGCTTCTCTTAGAACCCGAGTGGACCAGGCAGGCACCAGAATTACCGAGGCCGAAAGTAGGATATCCATGAACGAGGACGAGATGCATGTGCTGCAGAATACCATCGCCTCCCTGTCGCGCGACATGCAGTGTGAGAGCCAAGTGTGACAACCTAGAATCGCGCTCCCGTAGGAATAACCTACGTATAATTGGGGTCCCTGAGAACGCACTTAAGGGCCGCATGGAAGACGCCGTCGAAGCACTACTCAAGGATCTACTAGGCAACCCGAATCTCTCACCGTACTTTACTGTCGAGCATGCGCACAGGGCCCTGTTTCCGCGGCCCAAGCCGGGGGATATCCCAAGGCCCATCATTGCCAGGATCCTCAACTATCGGGACAGAGACCTTATCCTCCGGCTGGCCCGTGAGAGGGGAGACTTGCGCCATGAGTCCCACACCATCAGGATCTTCCCGGACTTTTCAATTGCGGTACAGCAGGAGCAGCGCCAATTCCTTGGGGTTAAGAAACTGCTTAGAGAACGCAATGTCCCGTATGCCATATTGTTCCCGGCACGTCTCAAAATTACTCATAATAATAAACTATACTTTTTCACTGTCCCGGATGAAGCGGCAAAATTCATCGAGGCTCACATACCACTCCGCAATCCGGTGCCTGACCACGCCGGCGCTGACTGACCAGATGTAGCTTAGTCTGTCACCGCTTCACCTGACTGGTAATCCTTCAATGTGCATGGGTCAATGGCAATTTTCTATCATCAACCATGCGGTCTGGGTACCCTTAATTTACTTACGGGCCACGGCCCGGCTTGGTGCTGGAGACTAGCGTTGGGACCCTACAAAGACTCCGTATTCCGCAGAAACCTGTTATTTGACAGTTTATGCTGTCTTACGCAATGTTTAAGTAGCCGTCCACATGGCAACAGCGCACCTCACTGCAATTGCAATGTTTATGTTTTATTGGATGCTACTGCTAGTTGGCCCCAGTTGGGCTCTGGAAAGGGCATATCCCTGTTGGATTTCGCCCACCGACCCTTACTTCCTGGTGATGGTCGGGTTACTTGTTGGCACGTGCATCCGGAGGGGGGGGGGGTGATTTCCACTGCACGTTGTGGGTGGGCAGTGAGGGAGGGGGGTGGTATGGTTGGGGTCTGGGGTAACAATATTGTAAATGACAGGGGCGGTTTGGCAAAGCGCACGACATCGGGGAACCCTCGTGGGGGCTCCCTTCATTCACTGTGTAAGTTTCTACAGCGGTTGTGGGATGTACCTTAGTCTCCTGTAATGTCCACAACAGTGATATCCTGGAATATCCAGGGTTTAAGTAACTACACCAAGGCGCGCAAAATCATAGCCCACGCCAACAGACATGGTTGCAAGATATTACTATTGCAAGAAACACACTGTGGGGGCCCGCTAGCTAGGTGCATCGCACCTGCATGGGGTCCACACAGGTACTTCACGGCTTATTCGACCCACGCCAAAGGGGTATTGACAATGATCCACAGGTCACTTAAGTTTGTACTCCATAAGAGCTACATCGATCCAGAGGGAAGGTACATTATCCTACACTGCGCAATAGCGAACAGGGACTATTTACTTGTTAATACGTATGGCCCCAATGTGGACTCTCCCGACTTTATTGACCGGATTGCTTCCATACTGCTGGGATACGTAGGGGTGCAGATCATTTGGGGGGGGGACATGAACTTTATCTTAGATACCACACTTGACAGAACTGGCACGGCCCCCAGACTCCTTTCCAATGCGGCACGCAAGCTCCTTGCACATAGCATTGCCCTTGACATTCGAGACCCCTGGCGGGTAATGCACCCGCAAATGCGGGAATATACTCATTATTCCTCGGTGCATGACAGCTCCTCCAGAATTGATATGTTCTTCCTGTCTGGTTCTTTGCTGGGGAGGGTGTTGGAAACTCAAATATTGGCGCGCACCCTGTCAGACCACTCACCGATCCGGCTATCTATAGACTTGGGTGTGCCCGCCCCTACAATTAACTCTTGGCGTTTCAAGTCCTTGGCCTTACAGGACATAGTATTTAAGGCTGATATATTGTCCGACATCCAGTCCTACTTTGAACTTAATACACCTCAATCTACCTCTACAGGGGTCCGGTGGGAAGCTTTCAAAGTCTTCATCAGGGGAATGTCCATATCTAGGGAGGCGGGAACCCTCAAGGCCATTAGGGCTGCCCTTGCCCGCTCTGAAGCCAAATTACGCGAACTTGAGAGCGCTCATCCTACATCTATCGACCCTGCGACTCTCTCCCAGATCAGCAAGGAACTCCAATTTTTCAATAAACAAGCTACCAGGGAAGTCCAATACTTCAGTCGCCCACAGGCGGCTCCTAAGTATGGAGAGGGGGACAGACCTGGCAGGACACTGGCTACGTTGGCCAGGGGTGAGTGGGGCCAAACCCAGATAACTTGCATCAAGGACAGCCTGGGGTCGGAACGGTGGTCTGACCAACATATTCTGGAGGTCTTCACAGACTTTTACTCGGAGCTGTACACCCAACCCCCCGAGCACAGCGAGTCCCAAATGTGCAACCTCCTCGAGCAGATCCCCATGACTATCGTCTCCCCCGCTACCAAGGACCAATTGGATTCCCCCATCCTGCTGGATGAAATAGTTGAGGCTATTTCTAAATTCCCTAAAGGAAAAGCACCTGGTCCCGACGGGCTGACAGCTGAGTTCTACCAGGAGCACGTGGCCATCTTGGCTCCCAAGCTGCTTGAGGTTTGGAACGAGTCACTCCGGCTGGGCACTCTTCCCCCTTCGCTGCGCAAAGCCACTATCACGGTCCTGCTAAAACCCGGTAAACCCACTAACGAGTGTGGATCATATAGGCCCCTCTCACTGATGAATTTGGACACCAAAATCTTCGCCAAAGTGATTGCCAACCGCTTCCTCCCGGTCATGTCGTACATGGTCCACGATGATCAATCAGGCTTTGTAACTGGAAGATCGACATCCCACAACATTAGGAGGCTGCTTAACATCATGGCACGTATTGACCAAGGGGCGAGTGCGGTTGCGGTCACACTGGATGCCCAGAAGGCATTTGACATGGTGTCTTGGAAATACATCTGGTTGGTCTTGGAAACTATGGGGGTAGGGCCCAATATGATAGCATACATTAGGTTACTGTACACTTCCCCGGTAGCCAGGGTGAGAGTTAACTCTCAGACGTCCGGTCTGTTCCCTCTCTTTAGAGGTACCCGACAAGGCTGCCCGTTTTCCCCGATCCTCTTCGCCTTGGCAATCGAGCCGATGGCCGATTACGTCAGGGAGCGGCATGCGCGGAGGGGGATGCGGTTGAAGGACTCCCCTGAGATCATCTCGCTGTATGCGGACGATGTGCTACTCTTTATAAGAGACCCAGCTGTTCATCTGGACCCGATCTTACGTGACGTCACCCGCATAGGCACATACTCGGGGTTCACTATAAATTATACGAAATCTGAGATCCTCCCCCTCACTAGCTCCACGATGCAGCCCACCACCGAGTACCCGCTCCGTTGGTCCCCGAATGGGATTAAGTACTTCGGAGTCCAGGTGTCCCTCGCCAAAGAATCGCTACTAGCAGACAACTACCAGGCAGTAGCTGAGCAAGCCGAGGCCAAAGTCACGCGCTGGTGTACCCTTCCACTATCACTAGCCGGCAGACTCTCGCTGGTAAAAATGATCCTGCTACCCAAGTTGTTGTACATATTTGGTAATGTTCCTGTCTGGCCGGGTAGGAAATATTTTACGAACCTGCATAAATGGTTTGCTCAATTCCTGTGGCACTCTGGCGCGGTGCGTAAAAAGTGGTTGAATATGTCACTACCCTATGACAGAGGGGGTTTCACAGCCCCAGACTTGCTGCGATATTGGACTGCTTCACAGGTGCAGTTCGCATCTTACTGGTACCCTGGGCCCCCACCCCGTCCCCACGTCAAACTTGAGGTTCTGGCAGCGGCAGGCACTGATGTCATGTCCTTGATTCTAAACCGACAGTATGTGCAGGACTCTCCCATTGATCCGGTCCGAACCACGGTACAGGCTTGGGGCCAGATATTCAAAACTTGCGACAAGCAATGTCCGTACTACAAATGGCTCCCCACCTGGAGGTTTCCCGGGCTGGAGCCCACGGATGACACCGCCCTGGCGCACCATTGGGAAGCCCTGGGATACCGCGCCCTTACAGATTTCTATTCAGAGGGACAGTTTATAACACCGCAGACGTGGAGGCCGGGGCACTCTGGTTCCGTTCTGGAGCTCCTGCAGTTCTACAGACTCTGCGCTGCCTTCCGAAATGCATGGCCTGTCTTCCCCATTGAACCCCGGGACTCTCCTGCGATTGCTTACATCGCCAACTCGGGTAGCGCCCGCGGGGTGGTTTCCTCATTATATAAGCTCCTCTTGACCTCGCCCTCTCCACTTCCGTCCAGGGCCCGTGATGACTGGGCCTCTGAGCTGGAACAGGTACTTACTGATCAACAGTGGGAGAAGATGTGTTCCCATACTAGCAGAGTGTCCCTAAACTTCCGCTACCGCACCATACAATGTAAACTGCTCAACATGCTGTATTACACTCCAGGTAAAGTGTCTAGGTTTGCTTGCTCCGATCCTCGGCTGTGCCCCCGCTGCGGTGCGGAGGGCGCTGACCACTTGCACATGTTTTGGGGCTGCCCGGAACTGGCCACATTCTGGAGTAAAGTCATAGAGACACTGTCTGAGATCACTGACACTGAGGTGGACCCTGATCCAATGGGGGTGCTGTTTGGAGTGTGGCAGGCCGGGGGAGCGAGAGACATTATTAAGTTCTTAAATGTAAGCTGTATCATAGCCAAAAAGTGTGTCCTACAAAGCTGGAAGAACCCCAGCCCCCCCACATTCCAGAAATGGTTAAATTTACTCACCTGGTCCCAAAACTGTGAGGAGGAGTTTCTGGTTATGCTCCCAGTACGTTCTGGTCCTCGAAACATATGGTCTGCATTCAACAGCTACTTGATTAGCTTAAATGACACTTCCTCGGTGGATGAATCCCCCTAACGTCCCTGTTGCTGTTCGGCATCTTGGTACTCTGTGATATGTTATTACTCAACCGCTGTTACCATAATTTTGCCTTTATGCTCTGTATTCACCTGTATATGCAACGAATTTGTGTATATTGCTCGGATGTGTGTGTATGCCTTTTGCCTCTGTCAGCAAAAATAAAAGTAAAAAAAAAAACTAAAGGTGGCACTCCAAAAAGTTTAAGAAAAAGGGGAGAGAAAAGGCAGAAATTAGGAACAGCAGACAACAATCCTTCAGAAGCACTTAGCAAGGCAGGAAAGTCAAAGTCTACTTGTGAGCAAAAAGTTCAGAGGCCAGGCTCCCTCTTGGAGAGAGTAGGACACCACTGTGCCCAAGGTCACAAAGTTTAAAAGGCTTGGAGAGTCTTGCAGAGAGTTCAGAAAGGAATCAGTTCAGTTTAGAAAAGTTCAGTTAGCCAGCCTAGGGCCAACCCAAGTGGTAAATTGAGGCTTTAAGAGTCACCCCACACAGACCGTTGCGAGGGAGGCCAGGCAGACACAGTACCTTTTAAGTGGAGAGGATCCTCCAGCGGGGGCAGTTGTTCCTGGCAGCGGCTGCAAGTCACAGCGTCGTCCAGAGGAAGAGATGATCTCGACGTGGAGGAAGGCTGAAGGTCGTTGCACTGCCAGGGAAGAAACCAGCCGCAGAGTTCTCCGGTTAAAAGGTACTACCCTTTTATTCGCGGTAGTGGAGAAAACGTGGTATCCCGGTTGCCGGGGTGCTTGGCACAGGCAAGGCAGCCACGTGATGATCCGGGAAGGCGAAAAGGCGGGCAAACTGGTTATCTCCACCAGTCAAAGGAAGAAGACTCTTCGGATTGAAGATTTCCTCTGTCGTCGGGAAAAGTGGTGAGACGATTCAGCAGCGCTCCACCGGCGGTGTCGTCGTTGCAGGTCGACTCAGCTTCTCCCTCTTCGGATTCTTTGGTCCTGTGGCGATGTCTGAAGTCCCAGTCCCCAAAGCCCTGCTTTAATGCAGAAAAGCCCCATTCATCAGTCCTAGCTGTCACTCAAACATGTGAAGTGGTGAGCCGGGCGGCTCACCACTAGGCCAATCGGACCAGAGTGTGACTTGAGTTGCCAAGGCAGCTCAGTCCAGGGTGCCTAAACCCCCTCCCACAACCCCTATGGTACCCAGACAGAGTGGCACCACTTTTGGAGGCTTCTGTGGAGAAGCCCGCCAAAAAGTGGAACAAAGGGCTCGACTTGGGTTGGAGTCACAGAAGCGAACACAAATTCCATTTTGGAACCGAGTTTCGGCAAAAAATACCAACCGGTGAATTTATATTAATTTGATAAACAGGCGGTATGTTCGAGGCTATATTAAAAAGTGGTAGCTTCGAACAATGGGAAAATCCCATAGGAATATATTCGCGGTCGAATATATTCGCAATCGAATTGCCCTGACCAGTACGCCCACAATATGATGGTTTGTACTGGTTCTGTTCACAATTTAAGACTAGTAAAGCCAATGGTGACTTTACATGCCCTGGGAGACAGTAGTCAGTCCCAGGGTATGGAGTCTATGTTTGGGGGTTGCTACAACACCCCTGGGTTACTGCACCGAGGGTGCTGTGCAACCCACATACCAAAAACACATGAAGCCCTATGGGGTAAAGGACCCCATAGCCCATAGAAAACATACAAAGTCAAAGGAACACCTCAAATCATGTCCAAGAGTGGGAGAAAAAGAGTCTCACTCTTAGCAGGAGAAAAATAATAAACCCCAAAAATCCAGCAAAGCTGCTGGGGGACTCACTAGGTTTGGGAAATTAGCCTTAACGGAGAATTCTCCCTAACACTCATGATTTAACTGGCCATAGTTTTGCTTCATACATAGCATTCGAGAACATTGTTATGCTGCACACCAACATGATTTGCTTCTTTGCTCACAAACGGAAACACCATGCTTTCTTTGAACTCAGTCTATGTTTGGATACATGCACCTTCCTGGTAGCTTCCAATTGCATCCACTATATAGGCTATCATGTGTGTACATACCTTCTTTCTTCCAGTCTCCTGTATTAAAGCTTCATCATGTTTTCTATTCTGTGAGACTCCTAGCCTGTGTTTGGTGTTTACGCTCGGGTATATTTATATTTTGTACACAGCTTTTGATCTGTATCCATCTATGCTACTGCCTGCATACCTTCCTTGTTGCTGCTTCTGAAATTCCACTTGCCTTTTATTCCAATTCCTGCACAGACGTCAAGGTGCTTCAAAGAAATTGGGGGTGGCCAGGGCGAGTGAGTCGTCCAAAGATTCTGAATACCTTTGTTAAGTTTCCGTGGGGCCACTAAAGTGTCTGTGACATGGGCACCAAAATCCATTGAAATGGCCCTGCCAACAACAAGCATATATGGATTAGGTGGACCGATGACGGGTTGATAACCCGCCTACTTCCTCAGAAGGGTCCCAATACAGTTATCAGCATCTCGATCGCCAGTCATGAAAGTTCACTGCCTACCACTGGGGTGAAAATAAAAACCCTAGAACCACACATCTGGAAGTTGAAGTATTCTTTTTCTTAAAATACTTGTTTTACAGAACAGAGAAAAAGGTAAACAACCCAGCATAATACTACAACACGATTGGGTGACACTGCCAGAATCCAACAAATAATCCCAGGGGAGTGCTTCCAAAAGCAATATCATCCATCTATAACACAAAAAAAACAGTTCCTGTGTGAAAAGCAGGCAGCTCCCTCCCAAACCCGCACCCCCATCCAATTTTCCCCAAACCTCCCATTTCCCAGGGCAGCCCCATGCATTATATATTCTCATCTCCAGAGTCATAAAGCAGTCCATTTTCGGCGACCCATTGTGCCCCCCACTGTGCTGCTACAGTTCTTTTCATTAGTCCGATTGGCTTCACAATGTTTGAAAAACTGTATCCATGCCATTTCTCCTCCAAGTCCCCCCCACACCGCCAAAAAGCAATGATCGTGGGTACCCAGGTATTACCAATCCAGAAACAGCCTTGACCTTATCCAAACACTTCTGCCAGAAGCAGCGAACCCGAGGGCAGACAAAATGAAAAAAAAGTTGCCCTCTGCCACCCCATATCGGAGACATTCAGTGTGATCCGCCTGAACCCATTTGAATAAAGCAGAGCAAGAGTAATAAATCCTATGTAATGTTTTAAGTTGCATCAGCCTTATACGACCAAAGATACCAAAATTCTTAGGGAACATCAGGGCCTCCATCAACTCCTCTGGCTACAACAGGCCTAGTGTGTTGCATCATGGGTGGAAGCGGCCGCCTCTTCCGACCACTGTAAAGAATTTGAGGGGCGGGGGCAGAGGGACTCATCCCTGTGAAGCCCATAGTTTATAATCGCCAGTTGCCTGGCCCAGTAGTACATTTGCAGGTTAGGGGGCCCTAAACCCCCTTCCCAGACAGAGAGCTGCAGTGTAGTCGGGGCAATACAGGGTTGCCCACCCCCTCAAAGAAGGATCCAGACAGCAGCGTCAGCTGTCGAATTCAGCTTGGGAAATCAGTAGACGGGCGTTCTGAAGAGCGTACATATACCTTGGTAGGGCTAGCATCTTAAATAGGGCTGCTTTCCCCAGTAGTGTCAACGGAAGAAACCTTCAGTGAGTGACATCCTGCAGGAACCTATGCACAATAGTATTGTGTCACAGTCGTTTATGCCACAGCCAACCAATACCACTAAAAATGCGAAGCCCTCAGCGGAAACCCAGTATGGACAACCCTGGGGAAGATCGTTCCCTGCCCCCAGGAGAGGGAAGACGATAGACTTACTGCAGTTCACCCTCTGCCCGCTGGCCTCCTGCAGGGCATGTGTGACCCGGTGCAAGCTTCCAGCTGTCTACCGAGATGAACACCAAAATAGTTGTTCGGGTACAGTGAGACTTTGTCCTCACCCGCAAGCATCCAACAGAAGCCTGACCAGGTCTGGTCGGTTCTTAAGCGGATGGCAAACAGCTGAATAGCCAGGGTGCATAAGAGGGGGGACGTCCCCCAGCTCCAGGAAGGTCGGAGATGTCACCCCATTAATGCAGGCCTCCACACTTGGTGATGCATAAAGTCAGTGCCCCCATGTGATATGGCCACGAACAGTCTACGAATATTCATCCTGGTGGACTTGTCGGGCATAAGTCCATACTGAACGGGACGAAGCAGGGAAGTGATTACTCTAATAAGGCGTTCCGCCAGCACCCGTGCTTGGATCTTAATCTCCCCGTTAATAAGAGAGATGGGCCTGTAAGAATCACAGAACCCCTGAGGTCTGCCTACTTTAGGAATTACAACTATAGGGGCTCTCTTGAGAACAGAGTAAGTATGCCAATAGACTTCGAATGATTAAATAAGTTGGGCATGTGGTGCAACGCCATTTTGCCCAGTCTTTTCCACTCCTCCACTGGAAACCCGTTACGGCCAGGGGCCATCCCGGACGATGGTGTGATACCGCGGCAGCCACCTCTTCCCCCGATATCTGCCTCTAAGTCATCCCTCTGAGAAGGGTTAGTCGTGGCAAAGTGACATTCGCCAGGAAGGGAAAACCCCCCCCCCCCCACTCCCCCCAGACCATCCCCTCTGTCTGCTCCCCAGTCTTGCACATAGTGTGTGGCGAACGCCTCAGCAAACTCTGCATCTTCCCTGATTGGTAACCCATCCGGATCTACCACCTCCTTCACATATCTATGTCCTTCCTACCTCTTTTCCAGCCAGGTCAGCATTTTGCCAGCCCGATCCCTAGATTCATAGATATGGCTTCTTTATAGCCAGTGTGCTTGCTTGCCACTGTCGAGGGCAGTGTGCTGGAGTCTATCCTGTGTTCTACAGAGCTCTTCCCCGCCTGCTTGGGGTGCCCTGCTACAAATATGCCTCTTCTGCCGCCCTCTCCTGTTACTCCGCCTCCCTCACCGCCTGTCAGTTCTGTGAGCGATAACCAGGGAGATCATCTCACCCCATAGAACCGCCTTAAAACCTTCCCACAAGACCTCCGGACTGTGCACCGACCCAGTGTTTATGTTAAAATACTCCTTTGTCTTGGATGCCACCCCCTCCAGAAACCCAGGGAAACCCCAGATAATAACTGTTCATACGCCACAGATGCCTCCCCCTTCTCTTTACCCATATAGAGCTCCATGACCAAAGACGAGTGGTCGGCGATACCCCTGGCCAGGAAAGTAACCAACCTAAGTCTATGCATGTCCCCCATTTAGATAAAAAATTAGTCTAATCTAGACAATGAGCCATGTACTCCCAACAGGGAGAAACCTTTATGCGAGGGATGCACCGCTGTCCAGGCGTCCACTGACCCCATTGCTAGGGCAAATGTGTGCAGTTTTGTTGGAGTGCCAAACAGTTTACCCCTAGTGTGCAAACTATCTTGTGCTGGGGTCCATTGATGTCATTGAAATCTCCCCCCTGCACCCACCGGTCCACTTGCATACGCCATAGCAGTGTCTGGATTTCCCTCAGTAGGTCCAGCGCCAAAGATGGAGGGGTGCATATATACGCACATATGCATATATACGCGCACACACACACACACACCTCCCCAAACCTCTTCCCACAGCTCCCCAGTCACCAGCACAAAACGCCCCTTCAGATCATGCATCACCTCTAGTAGCCAGTAGTGAATCCGCTTACGTAATAGTATCAGAACACCCCCTTGCCCTAGTAGAGAAGCTGGCATGTATCGCTGTACGGTAATTCAGCATCTAAAGAAGCAACATTCCAACCCTGCCAAACGTGTTTCGGTGAGAAGGACAATATCATGGACATGCCGGTTAAGAAGCTGTAACACCAGTCTTTTGGCACTTGACCGCGGGGGCTAAAGGGCACAGGGTGTACCAGCAGTTTCATTTAGTCTTAGCCCAGGAGGGCCACCATCCTCACGAGCAACAGGCTATGGGCTACACCCCCTCACCACCAGCAGCAAACGCTACAAGGACTGAATCCTGAAGGGGCTAAAGGGCGCGGGGGTGTTGTGCGACAGCGGGTTGAGCAGTGAATTATCTGGGAGGAGGCACTATGTCCCTGAGCCCAAGTATCAGATGCTGCTTTTGAGGAATTTTGCTGGACAGGAGGTGAGAGGGGGTGTGTGGGTGTAATAAACTATTCTTATGAATGATTAGCTTGAGTAAACCCCACAGCACAGCATGTACTGTTTGGTTCCTGTGTCTTCAGATTATGTGTGTTTTTAGATTCTCTTAATAATGAACTTAATCATTAGCCTCATGATAATGTAAATATGAATACTCTTCGTCAATTATTAGCTTGCTCACAGCACAGCCAGAAAATGGTTTCCTCACAAGTGTAAAGGTTGAAAGGTCTTCAACAAAAAACATTTTTCCTTCACAAACTCAAGTATTGAATGTACTTAAGACCTTCCTCTTTACTTTACTCTTTATTTTTAACATTTAAATTCCCTTTACACTCTTTTTGTCAGGGCAAGCAACCCACTTTATGTTGAAGTATGTATGAACAAAGGAACTTAACCACCTACATGTACAACTTTTTCTCTCTCTTTCCTCTTTTTTGTTTTTCTCCAATTCTGGTTGAAACATCGCTTGGGTTAGTACTATTATGCATTATTTATTCTGTAACTGAAATCGTATCACACAAGGTCAAATGGCTTGATGGTAATTTAGAATTATCTATTTATACAGTATTTTAAGATATCGGTTTATTTTTAATTGTACAAAAAAGCTTTTATGCACTAAGCACTTTATTCTATTCTCAAATGCAGAATAATAATGTCAGGCTGCTAAATGCACAAAGCACTTTATGTATTAGGAATTGTATTACACGATTGCCGCTAGCACTAAGCACTTTAATGGCATAATTTGCACAGCGAGTCTATATAGACATTTGTACCTAATAAATCAATTTAAATACACATGAATTTTATTATGAATAATTTATGCGCACTAAGCGCTATATTTTTCAAAAACACTGCATTGTTCCAATATATATAAATTTAAAAAAAAACCATACTGTTCAAATGAAAAGACACCTAATATTTGTGTGATTTCGACTCTGTAACATGTTTTTATCGATGCTCAAGAATGGCAGCTTTAAAATGTTTTTGCTTTACTCTACCATCATGAATGGTTTAGTTTTTGTACCCAACCCAAGATGGCTGATCTATGTAATAGACCAATAGGAAATGAGAGTGACTGTCTTCACTGAAATCATAGCGTTTGAGCGTGGTTAAATAATCCTTCCTTTGTGTTTTTTGCCCTAAACGTGAACAAGCGCATTGTTTTTCGTGTCGTTTTCTCTTTTGTCCTGGACATATGCCTAATTAAAGTACCATTTTTTGGCTGACTCAATGGTTTGCTGCAATTCCTGCCGAAAGAAAGAAAGAAAGAAAGAAAGAAAGAAAGAAAGAAAGAAAGAAAGAAAGAAAGAAAGAAAGAAAGAAAGAAAGAAAAACACACACACACACACGGCTGTAGTGTGGCGACTGTTTCAAATACAGTGTGTGGGCCATATTGAATACCTTGAATATTCTGTGCAAAGGCCGGACCACCTCACCTTTTTGCCTGCCTACACTTTCACCACACATAGCCCACCCCCACAGCCAAGCATACAAGCCTGCATTGAGCCCAGGCGCAAGATCCTAAGGGTGAGGGGAAAACTGAACTTAACACCCACCCCCGACATTCTGTGGAGTGTGACAGAAATCAATGCAGTCTGCGCAAATAAAGCATATAGCCTTATCAAGTTCACGGGATAGGCCACTCTCGGATAAAATAAATCCACCAGTTCCTTGTTTTTAACCAGGAGGCTTTGGGGGGGATAATAAATAACTCATGAGTTTGCCATGGGGAAGAGACAAATAGTAGATCAGGGGATTTGGTTGGCGTTTGCCATGCAGAAAAGCCAACAGGCAAACCCCAAGTTTTGTTTGTTTGTTTGAAATGTATTAGGCACACCAGACCCGAGGGTATCAAGGCGCAGGCATTAAGTAGTCATACAGCTTGGTACAGGGTTACATAGTTACAAAGGTTACAGGGGTAGTATACAGACATTTAAACTAGCAGTTATACAATATATGCACAGGCAATAACAGTGGTAGAAAATATAATCTAATATATAGTAAATGTACAGTAGATCACAGGTGCGGTCGGGTCTCGCCGAATTATTTAGGTTTGTTCGCTATGAGCCCTATAATCAGATTTTGCCTAAATTTAGCAAAGGTTTGGTCCAGCCTAAGTGAGCTAGGTAGAGAGTTCCACAGTTCAGCAGATTTAACTGGGAAGCTGGTACCCCCAATTGTGGATAGTTTAAAGCGAGGTACCTGGAGGCAGTTGGAGTTTGCTGATCTCAAAGGTCTAGTGGAAGATTTTCTAGAAAATCTTTCTATTAGGTATCGAGGTGCTTTATTATTGAGGCATTTATAGGTCAGGGATGCTGTTTTTAGTCTAATTTTCTCCCTAGTGGATAGCCATTTGTGCTTTCTTCTAGTGTCAAAGATGCGTTCTTTCCTAGAGGTGCTAAGTGCAGCTCTCAGGGCATTGTTTTGGAGAATCTATTTGATTAGTAATGTATTTAGTGCCTCCAATGTATAGTGCAGTGCAGTAATCTAGTTTGGAAATAATGAGAGCTTTCGCTAAGATCATGCAACTGTTGGATGAAAGGAATTGTTTACCGCCTCTAATTAATTTGCATGTGTATGCTGTAGAGGAGGCTAAAGAGTTTACCTGTTTAGTAAACGTTAGGGTGGACTCTATGTAAAAACCTAAAGTTTTTACTTCCTTGGCAACCTTGATAAGGTTCCCGTCTATAATAAAAGATGAGTATTCCGTGCTAAGCCTAGTAAGAAGTGGTGTATCCAAGTGACTACATAAAATATTATGATCCACTAGATCGAAAGCCGACGACAAATCCAGGAGGAGGAGTAGGGCAAGTTTGCTATTGTCTCTTAGTTTGTCTATTTGGGCTTTAAAATCAATGAGAGCTGTTTCTGTGCCATGTAATGGCCGGAAACTAGATTGACGGGAGCCTAGTAATTGGTTAAATTCTAGGAAGTTCTGGATTTGGATATAGGCGACCTTGTCTAGGATTTTCAACAAAAAAATGTTACAGTAGTGATAGGCCTGTAGTTTGTCGGGATAGAGGGATCTAAAGTTTGCTTCTTAAGGAGTGGGAGTTCCCAAAATTCCTTAAGGTTACTAGGTATTGTGCCGGTTGTAAAGGAGCTATTGATACATTTTGTAATGAAGGGTGCTAGATCCCTAGCGGCGTCCTTGATGAGTTGTGCAGGGCATTGATCATCCTTACAGTTAGAAGGTTTGAGACCCAATATAACTTTCTCGACCTCTATAATGGAGACTTTAGTAAAATGAAATTGGGTGGCATGTTTGATTTTAGGAAATATCGTTTCGTTGGAGGGTATCACAGGGGTTAGTGATGCTTTCCTTATTGCTATTTTGCTTTGTAGGTTGGAAACTGTTGGCAAGTGCATGCTGGATATCAGCGCACCATGTTTTATCTTTGACACAGTTCTCTTGGGATATGATAGGCGTTTCTAACTCTTTTAGAATAGTGAAAAGCTCTTTTGTGCTAGAATTCGCTTGTGTGATTCTATTGTTGTAAGTTTCTTGTTTGGCCAGGAGAATGTTGTTCTTGTATTGGGATGAGATATTGATCAGCTTTAGTTTATTTTCCGTGGTGGGGTGAAGTTTCCAGGCGTTTTCACATTTCCTTTTATCTAGTCTTAGGATTTTTTAGCTGAGAAGTAAACCAGTTATTCAAGTGATTTTTAGGTTTACTGTTTCTAGGTTTTTGTGGGGCAATAGTGTCCAGGGTTTTGTTCATAACTGTTATAGTCTTCAACTAGAAGGCTAAGGTCCAAGTCATCAGGTAGGGAACGGATAGGTGGGCAAGATACGAGGTAGTAGATTGTCTACTGTAATATTTTTCTTGTTTCTAGTGAGTGTAGGAGAGGCTAGAGGAGACTGAGGAGTGGATCTTTTAGTTGCTAATGTAAAGGATATCAGGTGGTGGTCCGTCCAAATTTGAGGTGAGATCGAAGCATTGCAATTATGATCGGCAACCCAGTCGAGACTTCTCCCTTTGTTGTGGGTAGGTTGGTTCACTCTCTGGGTGAAGCCAAGTTCTGTCAGGATATTAGATGTAGCAGTGGCATGTTGGTCGTTAGTATCGTTAAAGCCTATGTTAAGGTCTCCTAGCAATAGAGTTTGGGATGTAGCCTTTAGGTTTTCAGAAAGGATCATTGAGAGGTCTTCAATGAAAGTATTGATGGGGCAAGGGGTCTATATATGATGTGGATATTTAGTGTTTGCGAATTAGCTGTAAGGAGTTTTATTGATATAGCTTTGCATGATTTGATAGTAGGCATTGGTGATATTCTCAGAGATTTGCTTTGGCTATGATAGCTAATCCTCTGCCTCGAGCGTCGCATCGATCAGCTCTTAGGATGGTGTAATCATTTGGTATGGCTAGGGTTAGTGCTGGACCTGCTGTCTCACGAAGCCAAGATTCTGTAACAGCAATGAAATCATAGTCTTCTGTTAAGATTACTTCGGCTATTTCCATGGCATGAGCGTCTAAGGACCTAGCGTTTATTAGGGCTCCTTTAACGTTAGGTGAAGGCTTATCTGGAGCAGGTGTAGTAGTGAGGGCTGGAACTGCTGAGTGGTCCTATTTCTTGATATGTTGGACTTATTGTTACTACTCTTAGTAGTAGGGCTAGACTTAGGAGAGTGTTTCTGAGATATTTTCCTTTGAAGGTTGGCAGAAGTCTCGAATCTAATAAGTGGGTCAAATATTCTGGGTAATCGTGCTCACAGTCCAAGGTTTCTTAGAAAAGTGTTGCAAGGGATCGTTTGTGAGGGTGAAGTGGAATTATGTATAGGTAGTTTAAGAGGCAGGGTGGGGTTGACCACTATGTCTGCTGTGTTAGTAGGAATAGCCATAATGTATAGTACCGTCAGCATAAATAGGGCGCCCTGGTAGCCTAATTTAAGCAGTGTAGGGTGCATAGTGTAGTATTTAGATATTAGGCAGTTCACAGTAAGCAAGAGGTAACAAGCTTGTTTCAGTATTTGGACATGTTACAGGGCCCAATTGCAAAACGACATCATATGGTTCGTGGCCAGTAAACACAATTTCATATGGACTTCAAGCAGTTTATAGAGACACAAACTATGCTCTAGGATAATTCTGCATTGGAACATCCTGGTGATGGTAAAGGTAGATTGTAGGGTCTTGAACAAGGCTAGACAGGCTGCCTGGCTGTGGGCTAGTACAGTAAGTTAGGCCGTTCGCAGTATGTCAGAGTGCTGGAGGGATGTATTTGGTCAATGAACAGTTATAGAGGCTGATTCAGTTGGGGACTTCACAAGTACAAAGTAACATCAAGGTCTTGCAACGTTGGGCGCATGAGGGAAAAAAGACATCAGGGTCTTACCACGTTAGGTGCATGAGGCAGACGGAGGGTATCTTGGGCGGATTCAAACAACAAGTGTTCACATGGGGGGTATGGTTACCACCTCAAGAACACCTCCAAGAGCAAATGATTGTTCCGAGTTTGCACCCATGACTGGTCAAACACAAGCGGTTAACACCCTGTCCACCCCACAGTAAAAACTTGTCCCTGGAGCCAACGGTCCAAGCAAAAATAGGGGCAGACGTGTTCCAAGACAGACCCTCCCTCAATAGTAGTGCCTGGAGTTGGAACTTAATGGACATGTGCTCAGGGAGTCATTCTTTCTTACGCTTAACCCCATTAAGAGGCTCCAATCAAATCACCAAAGGCATCCAACCTAATGTCGATTCCTTAGCCAAGGAGGTTCATACTGTCCAAGGATGCAAATGCAAACAAGTGCTTTTAGAACTTGCAGACATCAAAAAAACAACTACTGGTTCTGCTAGAAGCTCAAGTGAGGGCACGAAGCGGAGTTATGGGGGAGCATCACACTGGCCCATTGGATGTAATGGCATCTCACAAATTACCCATGAAACTAGATACATATGGCCCACTGACAATCGAAGTGAAGGCTGATTGCCACCTAGGTGACACTAGGAAACAAACCCAGGTCACCATCCACTGACTCCAATGTGCACTCCCACGCGGTCCTGCTTCAGGAAGAGCAACCTGTTCAGCTGCGAATACCTAGGGAAGACATTAATGTCTCTAATCCCAATACCACACATGCAAAATGGGAGTATTGGGACACAAACATAGTAGGAACCCAAGTCCCCAGTGTAGTAGATAACAGCATGCAGATCTGGCCCGAGGGATTACATGACTAGCTGTCAAGACTGGTGGGCCAAGGAAGGGTGCAGGTTTTTTGCATGGTGTACCCAGCAAGAATCAAGGGATGCACTGTCAAATAAATGCTTAGCAAATGCACTGTAAGGGGCTGTTCCTTTCTGACCAGGGTAGCTGTAGCGAGCGACTAAAGAGTGCGAAAAGAGACTGACCGCTCCCACAACTTTGTCAAGCTGGAATTCTGGGACCGTGGAGTGGCCAATGGTGTCTTGAGGAGAGCTAGGAGTAATGGCTGTACTACAAACATCAGGATTGTGATTATCCCTCACCCCCAATCTACAAATGCTGACCTACTCGGGAACATAATAATCCTGTTCTATCTGGTGCACTTTTTTTTTTTTTTAAACAATTTGTATTCGTTTTTTACAACAATCAACATTGAACATCCCCAGTAGTACTTGTCCTAACATTTTAATCATCATGGAAATATCGTTAAATATCTACTGCTTACCGCCACCCCACCCCCCAACTCGAGCTTACTCCACTTTGCCCTCTGCCATTTTTCCTTCTAGGGGTGCCTCCCCATCAGTATTCTCTGAGGTATCATCGCTTGAACAGTCCCGAGTGGACCTCGTTAGTGCGGCCACTAAGTGTTTCCAAGCTGTCAGGGTTCCCGCTTCCACCTCCCCCCTACTGACCACTTCATTCCATACTGTCGTTTCTGCTTCGGTCCATTTCTGGAGATTGTACCACCAGGCCTCTACCTTAGGCCTATTACATGCTTTTCACCCCATGGCAATTCTGTGCTTGGCAAGTATATAAGCCAAGTCCTTTAGTTTGCTCATATGTTTCAGTTGACGTGGTCTAGGAAACCCCCCTACAATGCATGCCCACACTGATTCCTCGTTTAGCTTGATCCCTTTCTCATTTAATTTGAGGGCTACTTCTACCCAGAACTTCCCAATTTCCAGACATGCCCAAAACATGTGCATCATTCGTGCATTTTTTATCTGGCATTTGGGGCATATGTCATTCTGTGCTTTTGAATCGGGCTATCCTCTGGGCGGTCATGTATGCTCTGTGGGTTACATATAACTATTTGTTGTAATCTCGCAATTCTAGACACTTTGATACCCTTGGATCCGCTCCCACAACCCATCTGTCATGCGTTCCCCCGCTTCCTCCTCCCAGTCTGGTCTCAGCTGAGTCGCTTCCTTACCCACTCTGGACATCAACAATTCATAGATTCGGGAGACCTCGTGTCCTCCCTCTGCGACATCATACATTGTTTCAATGGCCATATCAGGTTGATCTTCCAGCATTATTTCAGACCATGTCTCCCTCACCCGCTGCACTAATCTGGTACAAGTGATCTCCTGCCCTGGGTATAAACCGGTTTCTTCTACCAGCACATTAAATTCTTTAATTTCTCCTTCTTGCCATATGTCTCCCATTGTTGCAATTCCCACAGGTTCCCAGTGCCTACGGATCATCTTCCTCAACGGCACTTGCGGAGAACACGGGGTCGGGCTCTCTATGGCCTGGCAAGCATTACGCCATATTTTCCATCCCAGTTCAAACATCCCCGGGCACCGCTTTCTCTCTTGTTTGGGCAGCCATATCCACTCTTTCAAGAAAAACGGGGCACAGTCAGATCTCAACAGTCTGGACTCCGATGGAGTCTTCTGCTAACCACTTAGCCACGTATTGTAGTTGACTAGCCAAATGATAGATCTCAAAATTAGGTAGTTGCATCCCCCCTTTGTCATAAGTGTTCTGTAGCTTCCATAGGGCTATCCTATTCCTAGTTCCATGCCAGATAAAGCCCCTGCAAATACTCTGAAGTTTAACAAAGAATCGCTTGGGTATCATGTATGGTATATTCCCAAAAACGTGTAGTAGCCTGGGTAATACGACCATCTTCAACAGCGCCCCCCCTCCCCATCATGGCCAAGGGAAGCCTAGTCCAGAACCTCATGCTAATCGATGTTTGCTACTGCTTTCTCAGTGTTATGTTTATATTCTACTTCCACCGTATGATAGATGTCAATCCCCAGATATTTAAAGGTGCTGGTTTCCCAAGATATTTGCAATACTGGCACTTCTCGTGGGACCCCTATATACCTCCCCAGGGGGAATATGCACGACTTTCTATGGTTGACTGGGATGCCAGAGAGCAACACGAATCGCTCCATTACTTCTAAAATGTATTGCAGATTTTCCTCAGCGTACTTTAGGTATAACATGTCATCTGCGTATAACAATATTAAGTGTGGTCCTCCTTTTGTATAGCTCCCCACTTCCTCGTATTGTTGTCTCAGGTATATCGCTAGGGGTTCTAATGCGAGGATGTATAGCATCAGGGACCAAGGGCAGCCTTGTCTTGTGCCCCTACTGAGTTGTCACCTTTCTGAGATGATTGCTTCCGTCTTGACTCTGGCTAATGGTGAGCTACATAGTAGTTTCACCCACTTCAGGTACCTGGGTCCCATCCCATATTCTTTTAGGGCTGCCATGACAGAGTCAAAGGCCTTTACTGCGTCCAGCGATACAATTTCCAACTCACGCGTGTCTCCCTCTGTTTGCTCTATGACACAGTGGAGCCGTCTAAGGTTGTCGGTTATGCTTCGTTGTCGTTATATGGTAATGTTCTATCGATGGGATGTTCCTCCGACATATTCCACATTTATGACAAGTAATGTCCACAGCTGTGCTGCTTCGGAACATTTTCAGCAGAGGGCGTCCTGCATCTATCCGTTGTCCCTCGAGGGCCTCCGTTGAGGGTAGACGTCACCGGATGTTATATATAGGACGCACAGCGCCCGTAGGCACATTTGTAGTTTCTTCCCAGAATGTGTGGCACCAATCTCCTGCCGGTATGACTGCAGAGAGCCTTACGGAAACCTAAGCTGCAATCGCATATGAAATTCAGTAGAGTGGCAGGCTGGGAGGGCGATGTGGAATATGTTGGAGGAACATCCCATCAAAAGAAAGTTACCAGATATGGTAAATAACTTGTTCTTCGAGGGGATTGTGTCCTCCGATGTATTTCACATCTATGACAGACTCCCAAAGCAGTACCAACTTATGGAGGTGAAAAAAGAATTTACAATTTGAATGCCCAATGAAAAGGCTGATTAGAGGACTGCCTTACTAAAGGCCAAATCCTGCTCATGGAGAAAGTGCAAGGAATAGTGTCTCACAAAGGTATGGAGAGAGGCCCATGTGGCTGCTTTGCAAATATTGCGAATCGAAACGCACCTCTGTAGAGCAGTGGAGGCAGCCACACCCCAGGTACAGTGAGCCCGTAAGCCTACTGGAGGGTCCTTTCCCACCAAACTAACACTCGGAGATCGTCAAAATGATCCATCTGGACAAGTCCTGCTTGGAAACAGCCTGACCCAAGCGCCTTCCAGCATAACCAACAAAGAGCTGATCATCCACTCGGACACGGGACATCCGTGAGAGAGAGAGAAGCTCAAAGCTCTTCTAGGATCCAACCTATGGAGCCTCTACTCTTCCTTACCAGGATGTGGAGGAGGATAAAACATCGGAAGAATCACCTTCTGGCTCAAATGGAATTCCGACACAACCTTCGGAAGAAAAGCAGGCCGCACCCGCAGGACAACCCTGTCCTTATGGAAAACAGTAAAGGGTGGCTTGGCGGAAAGTGCCTGCAACTCACTCACTCTGCATGCAGAAGTAACCGCAACTAAAAACACAGTTTAAAAGGACAACAGTCGCAACGGACAAGAATGTAAGGTCTCAAACGGATCTCCCAGTAGGAACTTTAAAACCAAATTCAAACACTTTAGTTAGACCTTTTAGGAACTGGGAAAGCAAAGGAATCTTAAAATAAGAACATTCCTCAGACGAGCGCTTAAATATTGACAGCGCCGCCAGGTAACCCTTAATGGTACCCACTTCCAGGCCCTTGTGGGCTAAAGAAAGCAAAAAAGACAAAACCAAAAGGAATGGAACATTGGATAGGATCCACATTCTGTATCCTGCACCAGTCACAGAACTTTCTCCAGCGGCATACGGATTTCGTTGCGGGCCTTCTGGCCGAAAGCAACACCTCCATCACGTCTTCGGGGAGGTCCAAATCCTTATACCTCAACCTTTCAGATACCAAGCATGAAGGCTGAGAGACTTGACCTCTGGATGGAGAACCCGTGAGAGCAGATTGTCTTGGTAGGGAAGACGGCGTGGAGGGCAGATGGACATTTCTAGAAGGTACCACGCTCTCCTGGCCCATGGCGGAGCAATGAGGATCATTCGGGAACCGAACCTCCGTAACCTCCAACACTTGTGGAATGACGGGGACTGGAGGAAACGTGTACAGCAGTGGGAAGGACCACTCCACTACGAATGCGTCCCCTAAGGCTCCTCTTGGGGATATTCCAGCGAGCAGAATTTCTCGCACTTCCGGTTGACACTGGTGGCGAAGAGATCCACTTGTGGGATTCCCCAAAGGGCGAAGATCTCCAAAAGAACTTCCTGAGCCAGCTCCCACTCGTGAGAAACCGTGCTCCTGCCTGCTCAGAGCGCCCACCGCCACATTTTCGTCTCCACCAGATGAACTGCCAAGATCGAAATTTCCTGCTGAATGGCCCAGAAGCAGAGCTGCATCGCCTCCCTG
Organism: Ambystoma mexicanum; assembly: GCF_040938575.1. NCBI lineage: Eukaryota > Metazoa > Chordata > Amphibia > Caudata > Ambystomatidae > Ambystoma > Ambystoma mexicanum. The sequence goes on along the minus strand of NC_090922.1, from coordinate 618,328,393 downwards.
CACAACGGGAGTGACACCGCCCCCCCTTTTTTTGTTGAAGTAGTGCATGGCCACTGTATTGTCTGTCATAATCGGGACATTCTTCCCCTGCAAAGACAGCAGAAAAGCCTTCAGGGCTAGGCTGACGGCCCTCAGCTCTAACAGACTGATGTAGAGTCTGGACTTCGACGGAGACCAACGTCCGCTGGCTGTGAACTCGTTGGCATGAGTGCCCCAACCTATGAGGGATGCGTCAGTCACGATCGTCACCTCCGGCCATGGTTGCCAAAATGGTGCTCCCATCAGATTGCCTTTGTTAGCCCACCATAGAAGATACTGGGCGACCGAGGTCGGAAACTGAACGGGATCAGACATCCTGCTGGAGAACTGCTCCCACTGCATCTTGAGAGCCCACTGCAGGGAACTCATCCGCAGCCTGGCCTCTGGCACCAGGAAAAAGCAGGATGCCATGAAGTCGAGCAACCTCAAGAATTCGAACGCCGGGACACTCTGGGCACGTGGAAACTTGTCCACCATCTGCAAAATGTGATGAGCCCTCACCTGGGGAGGCGAACACTGCCCCAGGGATGTGTTGAGCACTGCTCCGATGTATTGGAGCCGCTGGGTAGGTGTCAAATGTGACTTCTTTAAATTGAGGGAGAAGCCCAGCTTGTGAAGGGAGTGGCAGGTGATGGACAGATGATACAGGGCTTGCTCAGGAGAGTGCGCCCTGATCAACCAATCGTCCAGGTAGGGGTAGACGTGAATCCCCCCCTTTCCTGAGATACGCTGCCACAACCACCATCAGCTTGAAGACCTTCAGGGTGGAGGTCAATCCGAACGGCAGGACCCGAAACTGAAAATGCCAGTCGCCAACCGCGAACCTCAGGTACTTCGTGTGCTTGGGATGAATCGGCACATGAAAGTAAGCATCCTTGAGGTCCAGAGACACCAACCAATCCTGAAGTTGAAGGGCCTAGAGGACTTGAGAAAGGGAAGACAGTAGCCGTGGGCTATGATCTCCAGAACCCACACATCTGAAGTAATGGCCCTCCATTCTCCAAGATGCTGCGCATGTCTGCCCCCAACCGGCAAACCATGGGACACGGCCTCATGATCGAGCGGACGCGGCTGCGGCAGTGCCTGAGGGCAAAGAAGCAACTGCCCGAGCGGCTCTGGCACCGCAAGTACCTTGCTTTCCACCCGGGTACTCCTACGGTGGCCCCTTTGACTGGCAGCTCCTCTCGATCTACCAAAGGCAGAGTAGTACCGAAAGGAACCTCCCCTCCATTGCTGTCCGCTAGGACGAAAAGGTGGAGGTTGACGTACTGCAGCGCTCAAACACTTTGCTGCAGCTTTGGATGTCTGTAACCTCTCAAGGCTCTCATCAGCCTTGCTGCCAAACAGATGAACCCCATCAAAGGGCATGTTCAGAAGATGGGATTGCACATCAGGAGAAAACCCCGACTTCCGCAACTATGCAAACCTGCGTATCGCGGTGCTCGCAGCCATGGACCGGCTGACACAGTCTGCCGTGTCCAAACCCGACTGAAGGGATTCGCACATGGCATCCTTGCGTCTTGCACAAGGGCTAGAAAACCACCCCTTTCTTCCCCTTCGGGAATATGCTCAGCCGCCAAAGACGCACAGTTTCACAGTGTGTGTGTAAATCTCCCTAAGGCACAAGTGGAGTTGGCCGACTTCAACGCCATAGCCACAGTCGAAAATACCTTCTTCGCCCAACCATCAAAGCGCTTATCGTCCCTATCAGGAGGGATGGTAGGGTACGCAGCCTGCTTCGAGGAGGCCGTAGACGCCTGCAGCACCAAACTCTCCGGAGTAGGGTGTGTCGATAAGTAGCAGGGGTCACTACTTGATGGCCGGTATTTCTTCAGAAGCAACTTATTACCTGCCGGTAGACTCTTCGGAGCAGTCCAAGCCGCCGCCACCCTCCTTTGCAAAGCCATGAGAAACGGCAGCACCGGGTCCGTGGGCGGACCTTGATCCAGGATGTCCGTCAAATCATCCTGAGCAAACTCAACAGGTGGAGCAGACCACCCCCAGTATTCTGTCACCCTTGACATGAGACGCCGATAGAAAGAATCCGCACGCGCCCCAGGCTCAGGTCGGCCAAACTCCACCACGGGAGAGGTGTCAAGGCCACTAGCGTCATGCAATGACTGACCGAGTGCCTCCATCTGACTATGCCCAGACAAAAGGTCATCAGGGAAATCAGGAGGCACAGGCAAGGCCATCTCCTCATCAGACAGTTCCTCAACCTCTGAAATATCCTGTAAAGGTTGCAAAAAATCCAATCTAGGAGGAGGAACAGAATAGGGCTCAAAAACAGGCCTCAAACTTACTGGCACCCTTCCTCGGAGGTTCCACAGCCGTCAGGGGCACCTCTATCAAATCCTCCACAAACGGTATCGAGGGCGCCGAAGGAATCGGCGTCGACCGAGGCACCAACGGCATCAAAGACTTCTTCGAGGACGGAGCCCCGAGAGTGTCCCTCGACGGACACGGCACCGATGGAATCGATGCCTTCCTGGAAGGCTTCACAGGTTCCGATGGTCTTGATGGTGTCTAGGACCAGGACCTGGATCTGGCATGGCGATCTCCCTTGTCCGAGCGGGAATTCGACGGCTCCCGATGCCCGCACCGCCCATCCGAGCCCGAAGGCGTGAGAGTGGTGGACCTAGCCCGTTCCCCGCCAGCTCCTTTCGAAGGCGCGGCTGGAACTGAGCCTTGCGACTCGAAAATAGCTAACATCTGCTGGCAGAATGCATACCATTCGGCTGGCAACGAAGACTTGGTGGGACAAGTCAACCGTCTGGCGGAGACCTCCTCTGACGGGGAGGACGGGGAAGGCGACTGATGACAGCGCTTCCTAGAATGCCTCGACGAGGCAGAGGAATGGCGGGAACCACTCCTAGACCCCCTGTATTTTCACAGACGCCGAGAGTCGCCCCTCGAGTCATTGGTCGAAAGCCCAGCGAACTTTGATTTACGGGGCTTAGACACCCTACCGACCTTCAATTTCCCCCTTACGTTCCCGCAAGGCCTTAGAAGTCAGGGACTGGCAATACTCGCAGTCTGTGGCGTGGCTTTCGCCAAGGCACCAGAGGCAGATGTTGTGCGGGTAAAAACGGAACTGAGGCTTCGAGCGCCGTGCGTCCTATATATAACATCTGGTGACGTCGACCCTCGAGGGACAATGGATCAACGCCCTCTGCCGAAAATTTTCCGAAGCAGCACAGCTGTGGACATTACCTGTCATAGATGTTGAATACGTCGGAGAACACAATCCCCTCAAAGTATTAGTTTGCTTATGATCGGTCTCATTCTATTTTCCAGCATAGCCGTGAGTATCTTGCTGTTCTGTTTAGCATTGAGAGAGGTATGTACGACCCGAAATCTGTGTTTGGTTTATAATCGCCTCTCTCAGGGATTCTGGCAGTATCCCTGTCTCGAATGCTTCATTTAACATTGCCATTAGTGGGGGGAGCATTTCCTTCATGTACATCTTGTAAAACTCACTGGGGATTCCATCCGCTCCAGGGGTCTTACTGGTAGGTAGTTGCACAACCACCGCTTCTAGTTCTTCCAATGTGATCGGGGTATCCAAGTTTTCTCGCTCTTCAGCACTTCATTTTGGTAAGCCAATATCCTCTAGTATTTCCTCTATCTCGCTTCCTTCACCTCCTTCGACGTCGTCATACAATCGTTTGTAGAATTCAAGGAACTCTCCGTTCACGCCCTCTTGTGCATTTAGTATTTGTCCATTCTCCCCATTATTGCTCTAATCGTTGGTCTAGGGGGTCTCGCTTTTATACAGCTATGCCAGCAATCTCCCCAACTTGTCTACTCCAGCGTGCTGTCTTTCTATGTATTTCTTATAGTTTAGGTTGCATAATCTCGCCCAGTGCCCTGCACATTCCTTCTGCAATTGGTTTATGTTTTCAGCCTCCACCCGGGTGTTACCTCCTCTACCCAGGACTGACTCTAGTTCCGCTTTCTGCAACTTTTGTAGTATGCCTCCCTGCAGCCCTTTAGATTTGGCTATAGCTGATCCTCTCACCACCACCTTACATGCTTCCCATAGAGTGCCGGCTGAATCTACGCTCCCAGTGTTATTTCCAAAGTATTCAATGATTTCTTCTCTTAAGCACTCCCTGAACACTATCTTTCAATGCTTCGGCTCTAAGCTGCCATGTTGGGATCCTAGCTCTTGGAGGCACGTATTGCCATGTTACTACCAGTGGCGCGTGGTCCAACAGGACCCTTGCTTTGTATTCTGATCACACTATTTCTCCCAGCATTTCCTGTGAGGCCAACATATAGTCCAGCCGTGTGTACAAATTTTGTGGGGCCGAGTAATGCGAGTAATGTCTATCATGTGGGTGGTGTAGTCTCCACATTCTGGTGCAAATTTAACACCATTAGGGAGCAGGACAAATGACACTAGCTGCGGTTCTATGATTGAGGGGCATTGAACTGTTAAAAAAAAGCTCTTTTCTCCTTGATCTATTGTGCCCCATTGTGATCAACAGGACTTGGAGTCATATTTAATGCCACATCAACCTTTTTTTTATTCTCCTTGTGGAATGATTTATTGCCAACTTAAGTATGTTTTGTGGTGCTAGGATGTACTTTGATGGCTTGACAGCCGAATAAAGTTTTGATAAGGATGACACTTGACCCCAGGACACTTACAGTCCAGGTTGAAAGAGAAATTGTCCAAGGCCTAGCCTCCCCCACCATACATTTGAGAAAAGCACATTATTTTAACAGGAGGAACCACCTCCCCTCCCTGCTCTGGACAAACGGAGAAACCTCCCAAGTTCTTAGCTCCTCCAGTGCCCCAATCGTTTTACAAATCCACCCCCTCCCAACCTCTCACCCTCACTCCACCAACCCTTAGCTTCAATGAGAACACCCCAACCCCATACTTCTCCCCAACTAGCAGCACCTGTCGCCCAAACCCTTGAGAACCAGCACATGCAACAACTCTTACAAATATATTCGGGGTTGCCTACTAGAGCCTTCCGAGCCCCCCCCCTTAGCAAATGTCTCCGGCGTCTTGCCCAGGATCAGTGGGCCCATTCGGGTCAGACCCCCTGTGTATCAAACAAGGCCAGGGACGGTCCAGGGTCCCCAATCCTGGTCCGCATGGGTCCTTTGGTGACCCAGAGACTGGCCCCCAAGCTTCCTTGGGGTGAGAAACAAAATGATCTGTGCCCCAATGGTACACCTTGAGAAAAGCCGGGAAGAGCAGTCATATTTAATACTGAGCACCATCAATTTCCTCTTAACTGAGTCAGTCAAAGGACTGTAATCCGTTGCACCTCCTTTGTATAATCCAGGAAGAAGCCAATCTGATTCCCATTATACGTGATCAGACCCGTTGCTCTCACCATGAATATGAGAGGGTCCCGGTCCCGATAATTTAACAGTGGTGCTATATCAGTTCGCAGAGGTACTCCAGGTAATGGGCAGCCCGTTGGGACCTGAAGAGTCCGTTCTATTGAGAAGTTAGAGAATTTTATGGTGCCATTAGGAAAGTCAGCCAGTTCTTTAGAAATAGTTCCATACAGGGCCCCTCGTCCTTCACCGGCAGTCCCAGTATGTGCAGATAATTACTCCAAGACCTTACCTCACTGTCCTCCGCACAGTTATCTAGGATGGCAAGTTTCTGTGACACCAACGCCAACTGCTTTTCCATCTTCTTGACCGTATCTTCATTGTCAGATATACGTTCTGCCTCCCCCACCCATGAAGACAAGTTGCAGAGATCCTGCCACAGAAAGGACACCTTCGAGGCAAACCCGTTAACTGTAGCCTCCACTGAGGACCTGGAATCTCCTATTGTGCTCAATGTCTGAGCGGTATCCTCTGCTCTTCTCCGGAAACACCAATACAGGGCACCACCATATCCTGCGCCGCAACAAGCAGGAGGGAGTGAGGGTCACTTGCTGTGCAAATGTCCATCTTGTTCTGTATATTCCCTTTACGGATTTATCTTTCGCCAACCCTGCAAGGAACCCTTAGCACCCTTCGGTGCCCTCCCTGGGTCACCCGATGTCCTTGCCAAGTATCGACACCTGTGTTCAGTAACCCTTCACCAGCAAGTTCATGCGATAATATACGCACACTCAAACCTCCCATCTTTGTCGCCATACTCCTTGTCCGTACAACCTCTTCGGCCACTGCCGAATTCGCCCCCCGACCACAAGCGTCCCTCTGTCTGCCACAACTTACTGATCCAAATGGTCTCACCCCCACGGGGTCCTCACTCCGACACATGTGAGTAGTCAGTCCAGAGGGATCGTCTCTCCCACTTCTCGCAGAGGGCGTCTCACAAGCCAGCCGGAACCCCAACAGGGCCCCTAGGAGACCAGTTCCACTTTCAAGCTTCTACTTAGGGGATGACTGAGTGGTCCTTCTAAGGAGGCAGTGATAAGCGCCCCCGTCCGCCCCTGCGAGGTTGCCGCTACCCCTCATGTTCCGCATACCAGATGTCTCAGAGGCCTCCTATGCTACACAGAGGACAGTGCTGCGTTATGCTCACTGCCCCTCCAATGGTCCAGCCTAGGACTAATTCAGCAGCACAGCATGGGCACCTGGTTGCACAGAGCACACTCCCTGTAGACCGTGCTCACTGCCAGCTGCCCAATCCAGGTCTGTTCTCCGCCTACAGCAGACCCAGCCGGCCCCACCTGTCGCCTCCAACGGCCTGTCCAGGACATCCACTTACCTCCACCATTGCCCCCCTCTGGCACTGTGCAGTCTTTCTTCTGTGAGGATGAGGCCGACTACCTGCATGTTGTCTGAGCTATGCAGGGGGCGGACTCCGCCCCCTAGAGATTACCCCAGTCACCAACCGTGTCTTTGTGCAGGTTGTCCCCAGGGGCTCATGTGCTTGTGTGCATTGCCGTCACCACCGGCAGCCCGGGTCGGGTCCAATATCGCAGCACCGGTGCCCTCACTTCACTGCGGGCAGCGAGTTCCATACAATGAAGCACTGCAGGTTGTTTCACCGCCCGCAGCCTGGTCGTGCCCTCCTCCTTTCAGTGCTCCCGCAGGCCCTGGGGTCCTTCACTGAGAGCCCCTGTGCACCTCTTGCTGCACCACCAGCATCCCGGTCTAGGACCCAAGTCACAGTTGCAGCGCGGCCGCTGCAGTATATTCGCAGGCGCCAGGCTGTTTGTCGCCCCCCTGCTGTAGTCACCTGCTCCAACTGAACTCCTCCGGCAGAAGCGAGTCGGATGTCAGGACCCACACTTCAATCACCCAACAGGCTCTGATCCTGTGCTGCCAGCCATCTCACCAAAATGTTGGGGGTGCCCGGAGCCCTTTGCAAAACTCACCAGCGGAGGGCTTCCCTGCACCAATATTTTCTGGTGTTGCGGGGGAGTGAAGTGCAGCATTCCAGTGCTAATATGAGGTGAAAAAGCCACAGGATAATGCTGTTGATAAGCATCTTAACCAAAGGATTTTAGCGGTCTCGCCGGAGGAGCTAGGGCTTAAGTCTTCATGAATCGGCTGCTCAACAGCACCCACCCGAGCTGGAGTCTTCTCGAGGCCATCTTTGATACATGGGATACTAGGGAGGAGGCAATTGCAGTAGTGAAAGAAAGTAACTCTGGTGGATTATTTGGAGGATCCTATGGTGTAATCCCACTCCTTGCTGAAAAAAGTTACCTGCCTTCCACCCCACCCCAATGGAATGAGATGGAAATAACTTTGAAATGTGTTTTGTAGGGTACCGAGTGGCACTGGGGAGGATAGAATGAAAATATATATATATATATATATATATATATATATATATATATATATATATATATATATATATATAGTATTTGATTCTTCGTAGAAAAACTTTACAATTTACAGATTTACAAAAATAAGAATTATAAGATTTTAAATTTTTTCTTTTTAAAACTTGACAATTCATACACACATTTTCAGAATAGCAAAAACATTTGGTTTAAAACAGATCTAACCCAATGCTAAAATCATAAATTCAGTTCATTAAGTGCTGCAATAAGTTGAGCTAATACTTTAAGAAAGTTTGTTACACTGATGAGCAAATTCATACTGTTCCCCCAAATAAAGTGCATCCTTCTAAGGTCCTCAAAGCATATACAATACATCACCAAATGTTTCAAAGATTCAACAGTACCGGAGTTTGACAAAAATGACATTCTATACCTGGTTCCCAAACTTTTCCTTGTTCCCAGTCCAGCTACCAATACGGTCGTATGTACTAAATTGATTGAGTCGAAAACGCATGTACGAATTTCTTGCCACCAAACACGGAAATTGGACTATGTATCTGGGCAAATCACCCATTTTTCTTCTAAATATTGTATATTCTTCATAGGATTTAAAAGTACCTATGCGATCAGATTGCAAGCACCAGATCAACAATTGGAATTTGCGTTTGTTAGCTGGTAGACATAATATGAGATCTTCCTTATTAATATTTGCATCTTCCAGAATCCCATCCATTTTCTTTACAAATTTGGACAGATCAGGAAGAGATCTTAGTTCAATCATTATATTCAGATCCACATAAAGAGAGTTCTTGAGGGGGCACAGCATTTTTCTATAATTGTTTAATTGCCTCCAATTCCATTTGGCAGAAAGAGGCAGTAATCCAAGTTCATGCCGAATTATATCGTTGGGAATAAATTTTGCTAAACCCAATACATTTTTCCACAATTTACCTTGACATGTCTAATATTTCATCTATCTCTAACAAATATAAGTCAAGTATATACAATATACATGGTCCGATTTTTAACAGGTAAAATTGAATAATAGGTATTAAGGAAAAGGTACAATATTTTCTATACAAAATACACATTTGTGATGTCAAAGGTTTTATTTTTTCCCTGAGAAGTTTAGTCCACCATATTTTGGAAATCTGTTCCGCAAGTGTGTATCCAAGATAACGTAGATCCCTAACCACCTCAAGCTCTTCCATCAATATTGACCAATTAAATTTGTTAATTTTTTTCTTTCCATCAGCAAAGATCAAGATCTTCGATTTAGCCCAATTCATCTTTAGATTATGATCCTCTGCAAAAAGATGGAAGGCATTCAACTTATTTTGTAACCCAAACCGGGTTCTATCGAGTAACAATAGATCATCCGCAAATCTTATACAATTCAATTTGAGATGACCGAGGCCTACTGGATAGGTTATTAGATCCTTCCATAATATATCAGTGTGAGACCGATATAAATTAAATAAAACCGCAGCCAAAGAACAGCCCTGTTTCAGCCCGATTTCAGTCGGAATCTCTTGAGTTAGGGTTCCTATTTTATTAACACGTACCTTGTAGTTCGTATTTGAATGCAGTAGTGCTATCAAAGCCAATAAATGTACAGGAATCCCTATATAAATCATAATCTTCCAAAGTTAAGATCTTAATACCGTGTCAAATGCAGAACTGAGGTCAAGTGTGGCCATATAGACTGCTCCTGTCCCCGCTCTTTTTGTTTGACACTGAAGGAGTGATAGAATAGTGGCATTGAGAGTGCATGCCACATCTTTCCGAAAACCAATCTGAAATTTGGACAGGGTATCATTTGTAGAAAGTCATTCTTGTAATTCCTTTAAAATATGCTGAGAGGAGACTTTAGAGGAGGCATCAGTTAGTGCTATAGGTCTAAAATGATGTGGATCATGTGATGGACCCTTCTTGTATATCGACACTATTATGGCGGAACACCATGAACTAGGAATTCGTTTTCTGACAAATATTGTATAAAATTTTAGTTTGAGAATTCTAGCCCAAAATTGCGGGTCTAGTTTTAATGCACATGATGGGATACCATCCGCACCAGATGCTTTGGTTTCCTTTAGTTTCGCTATTGCATCTATTATGACTTCTACAGACTCTGAATACTCCATATGTGATTCAATGCAAAAAGGTTTCAGTAATTCAAATTTTCTATTAATATAATGAACCCACGTGGCAGATGAAATAGATGGCTCGTTGGAGGTGTCAGGGGCATTCAGAGTTCTGATTAGAGTCCATATATTTCTAGTGTCATGGGCCAGAATGTTATGCATCATACGCTGGTTATCCTTAATGGCCATAACATGCCTAAATTCCCTGATCTGATTCTTGAACGATAGAATAATACGCTTCTTTTCAGCACAATATGCATCATGACTCAAATTCAATCTCATGAATTTCCTCACATTACAATTTAAGATTTTTAGATTATGAATACTTATGTCAAATGCATGTTGTGCTCCTTAGGAGTTGGATACGGCTTATTGTCATGAGCAATTCCCAACAAATGTGCCTGAATGGTGTTGCTCAATTTCGCTTTGATGCATGTGTTCAGATCCACAGGATTGCGACTAATAAAGAGGGCATCGTCCTTTATATTATTAATCAGTCTCCTACAGATATGCCTATTCCATCTTATCGACAGAGCCTGGCCTGTCGATCTCGATCAGTTTGAGCGATGCTTCCATGTCTAGACTCCAATTACTGATATTTATATTAATGGAGATGGCCGAGTGGTCCCCATACCCAAAATTAGATATTTGTGTAGGTTCACAGATATTACACAAAAAGGAGGATATAAAGAAGTGATCAATATAAGAACTAAAATCACCCCACTTCCAGGGAAACAAGCAAGAGCTTTGTTTGGGCTCCACCAATTGCATATCCCAACCCAAGAGGTATCTCATCCACTTATTCCCATTTATTATCGTCCGGGGTAATTTATTCATTTCCATACACACTCCAGGGGACTTGCTCGTATAGCAGGAGGAGTTGAAATCTCCACCTATTATAATCACAACATGTTTCATAGATGCAAATAGATCTTCCAAAATTCCATCAAGTATATTAACAATTTGGTCCCAAGTAACTCGAGCCTTATTCCAATATAGACATAAATACCAGTACTAGATCTTGAGTTTTACATGAATTCAATTGCAGTACCATTACACTTTCATCTTTGTACAACAGCATAGCATCAAATTTACATCTATTACTTACAAGTATCGCTAGACCACCAGAGGGCCTACCGTTTAGACCTCTAGTAGCATCCATCGAGTAGGAACTAGAACCAGCAATATTGAAAGGAGACATATGCATCGTCTCTTGGAGAAGAATTATTTCGGGACATTGTCCTGGATCTTTTTTAGCAAACCACCGAAGAAAGTTTGCCAGGCCACAGCAATTCCATGATGTAACTCTAAGAGGACCCTCGCTATGCTAACTAAGCATCATTAGCCTTTGCAGGTGGACATACAGTTCAACTTGGACCTGGTGTAACCCCATTCAATGCAACCACTAGTGCTAGCAATTGCTTCAGTGTATCTGCACTAATGTTGAGCTGTGCCACAGTTTGTAGAGTCACTTCTTTTCTGTTTTCGATTACAGGAGGGGTTTCTAAGAATTCCTCTCTATCTTTGACATTCATGAAAACATATGGGACGAGACCCAGTGCCATGAAATTCTCCCTCTGTTCACAAAACATCTTCATGACTATCAGACTGGAACCCACATAACATACGGTGGTTACAGTTGGTAGCGAGCTGTATCCAGTCAAGATCTGAGCGAAGCGTTCTTAGTGGGGGAACTGCTTGGAAGGTTTTCAACATAAATGTTCTATTCAGACTAGTTCTACCATTCATTTGCACATTGCTTTTCCATCCCGTAACAGGGAAACCTGAAACCAGTTTTTCCTCATGGGCCACTTTATTAATACTTCACCCAAGTTCACTTTCTTCTTTATATACCTCTTGCTCCACTTCCTCCTCATTCACATCTATTTTGGGATTAGAACCCATCATCTCGCCAGAGAGTTGCTTCTTTGACTTGGTCATAGGTCTAATCCCTCCCTCAGGCGGTAACACCTTCTTCATCCACATCAATATTTTCATCCTCACCTTGGTTATCTCTACCAACCGTTCCAATCATCTCATGTTCAGCTGACGGCACATTCCTGCTAGCTATATTGCTACAGGGACTGGTGTTTTTCCATTTTTTTTATTTTTTTTTCAATTATTTTATTATTTCCAGGGTAAAATTATGATAAGGCAGTTTGCACACCCGAAGTACCAATACCAACAGATACAGACTGGCCCTTTATCTGAGGCTGGGGATTACAATCATTGCCAAGCCTCCCCCAACTTGACCAAGTTCTATGTTCAGATGTTTAGTCTTTTGTGTACATTTTTTCGGGGGCGGGGGAACTTCCCCACAGCCTTCTCAGATGAGGTCTAAATGGACCTTAGACTCTTCGTCCAGTTGATGGAGATCAATACCATTCTCCTCATCCAGGTTATGTGCCACAATTTTACCTGAGTTTCTAGGTACATCCTCAAAATTCTTTTTCAATTTTTTATTTTTCGCATTTTTAGACTTGTTATTCTTTGCCTCCCTTTTCTGTGCATGAGCTATGGTTCTTCTTTCTCTCCTTGTCCGTACCACAGTCTGCTTTTCACACTCACATTCAAGATCAGAAACAGGCATGCTTCCACACATCCCTTCCTTTTTGTCATCAGACAGATCAATTAAATCTAGAAGCACTGTGGGGCTGTCAGACTCTTCTCTCTAGGGCACCAAATCATGTATTGGCGAGTGCAGGCACTCTATCCCATTTTTGCTTTCTCCCAAGATGGAATTCTTAATTACCTCAATGTCCAATTTCATCTGTTGGATAACACTACCCAAAGCTCCTGTAGATTCTATAAAAGGGTTGATAGATTTCAACTCAGAGTTCGGATAACGGCCTATGGGTGCAGCCGCCATTTCAGCAAATGATTTCATTTCCGCATTTACCATTCTTTCATCTCCGGGAGTTTGTGTGGAACAGTCCTTAAGGGATACTCCCATTTTGTTGCCTACTATTAAAGTGGATACAGCATCACAAGTAAATAGAAGACCCTCTACTTTATTGATCTTACATAGCAACTCTGTCATATTCACTCTTAGATCGGTTTACTTGCAATGAGTTCGTTCATAGCCCTTATCTAACAAGGATCTATTAGAAGAACAAGTGAAGGGGATGGTAACCCTTTCTCTTCCAGCCACGCTCGGGTAAATAATATGCCTATTGTAGGAAGACAAAAGCTGTTGCAACACTTACTTAAAATGTATGGGTGTCATAATGACACTCAATACTGTGCCAATGGAGAAACATAACAAAAGCACCTCAAAAAACAACCACTAGATCGTAACAAAAATAATTTGATTTGTCTTCATAATGAAGCTAATCTAAAAATTCCACTTAGAAAAATGAAGAACATTATTCACAATACATCTAAACATGATTACAGCAAATGCTGAGTCATTTGCAAAGCTAAAGCATTTTTGTGGGGTTAGTACGTGACAAGTAGTACTATATGGGTACTAGGTGTGCAGCATAAAACATTTAAAGATTAGAGTGCTGTTTGATTTAACAAGCTCTATCGAAAGAAAATCCTATTTGATATCTTAGGTTTCCATTTGTGAAAGTCGACATATGTTTCGGCTAAAAGCATCAAAAAAATCAGGCAATGCACAAAACAGTTGTCTGTTGATGCGGATGTAGCCGTCTTCAGGACACGAGAAAACAAGGTGATAGAACAACTTGATGGTGTTGAGTACTTCTTAGTAAACATTTATTTGACAAAAAAACCCACTGTAAAGTAAACAAACAGTCCAAAACATGAATAAAAAGTGGTTGAAAGGGTACATTTAAAAAACATTAGATATGTTGCAGGAGCGGAGTCTTCCATAACAGTGCACATCATCATTATCAACACTGATAGTGGCCGAGTGATATGCATGTAGTGTTACTTTTTCATACATGAGGAGAGGGAAGGAAAATTTTCCGTTAGTAGTTTAGAGAAAAATGCCCAAAAATGGAGCAATGCAACCACAGGAAGAGACCATATGCGTCTCAAGGAAATAGTTTTTAACTGGTTATTAAGTTTTTTTAAAATTACACAATGTGGTACACTCACCTATATATTAGATGAAATGAGAGAATTGGCCAAGGAGAAGCTAACCTTTTGTCCTAGTGAGCCAAGAGGAATCTGTAAATCAATAGGTTTATGGTTAGTTTTATCTATTTTGTCACTTGTTAATTCAGTGTTTACCTAAAACACTAAATGTGGCAGCAGCTCGACATGCACTCACCTATATTAATGCTGTAATGATTTCTATTTTTAGAGAAATGACCACGATATTCATTACTAAGTAGTGCTTCGTCCGGAAAGCAGTGTGGCTCGAAATTTTCGTTGTTGAAAAAAGCTGCTAGATGGAAATTGTAGCAGGAAAGAAAAAAAAGACTAAGCATACGGGACGGAGTATATTTGTAGTTTGTATGCGAGAAAACAAAGTAGGCTTGTTACCTTTTATTGTTAATGTTAATGTTAAAGGTCATTTGTACCGCGCACTATCACCACCGGAGTGGTCCCCTGGCGCTCTGGCGGCTCTGAAAGAGGGAGGGAGGGGTGGGTTAGTGGGTGGAGGCTGGAAAAGTGCAAGATTGCAGTGATGTGCTGTTGGCAGCCTCAGCCCGGTGGTTCCGTCGGCTGGGCCTGGGGTGTATGCGGCCGGTAGTCGTCGTGTGCTGATGTGCGAGTCTATGTGTGTTTTTGTTTTGTTGTTGCAGTGTAGTGAAGTTGGTGCGGTTTGCTGTGCTGGAGGTTAGTGGTTGTGTTTGGTTTGGAGTTTGAGAGGTGTATGCAGAGAAGGAAGTTGTTAGTGGTATTGGTTAGTTGGCATCTCTATCCTGGATTGAGCCGGTTGGGCTCGTGTAATCTTACACGACGGGATGCTTGTACACCCTGTGCCTCAGGAGGTACGTGCTCGTACATTGGTTGCAAAGGTAGGTACACTTAGTAACAACTGTTACCGAGGAAACAGCTCGTTAGTGAAAGGAACTATTAGCCGAAGTTGCATACAAGCGGGCGCAACCTACGAAGGAGTAGGTAACAGCAAATGAATGCATTGTGAACTGCTGTTTTTATTTTGCCATTTAGCACCGAACAAGTCACTTGGTTCTTACCTAGTTGCTGCCTGTAGTGAGCCGTGCGAGCAATGTCGCCGACTGACGTGAAATGTAAGTCGGCGTCAGGGAGAAGGGGCGTGGTGCTCAGCGTGTTCCGGACCAGGAAGCGTATCGGGCGCATCAGCTGTTGTGGTCAGCTGAGCGCCGGGATACCCGGTCTTTTTACACGAACACTGCGTGTGACGGGGCCGAAAAAAAGGGCCGGTCCTCTCTGGTGTTCCACAATACAAAATACTGAGAGTAACGGTATGGAATACACTTGAAGATTGTGGATCACATGTTTGGCCATAGTGATCATTCTGTGATTTTGCTTTTTCTACAGATGCAACAGGGACACTTGAGATGCTCTCTTGTTCGCCAATGTGAATTGGTGGGAGGGGGTGGCCCGCAATCTTGCTTAAGAGCACCGGACATGTCCAGCTTATTCCTCATCCATTCATCAATCTCTACCTCTGTTGGATTCAGGCTAGCTGGCATAGTGAACTCATTTACTTCTTTGAATTGTATTTTATCGGTGAGGATGCAAGAGTAATGGACACTCTTCTATTTCGCTGTGCAATCTTTGAAGCATCTAAAGTTATCACACCTTCCTCATTCATACTCTGAAGCTGTTGAATCTTAGAAGCATCCAAAGTTACCACACCTTCCTTGTCCATACTCTGAAGCAGGGGTATATTGACAATACTATGTTCACTACATTCAAAATTGACCACCTCATCCTGTGGGACATTTTGATTCATTGGGTCCTCATGTAGGGATCTTTTATTTACCAATTCCATAGATGCCACAACTGGAATCAACACCTCTGTGAGCTTCCTACCGCTTCTGAGTCCATTTACCATAGTATCTGGGCTTACCACACGGACTCACTGAATTATAATCTCTCTAAAGCCTCAAGCTAACAACGTTACCAAGTTAAAAGCACAATTTAAGCAATTTCAAATCTACCTGAAAAGTAATCAAGCGAGTATAAGCAACTAGGCAGAGCCTATCCTTAACAAATTTAAAACAAATTCAAAACAGAAAATAAACAAAACAGCAGCTTACGCCCCCGCCACCACGCCAAACAGCCTAACAGCCACTTTCGATTCCACTTCCGATGCGCGCCTGGGGAAGATATCTTTCCTCATTTGCCTCCTCTACCGCTGGAAAGCAGAAAATGCTTGCGTTGCTGAGTCGGCTGCTGCCCTGGACCTGAATGCCTGTCTAAGGAAATTAATGTGGACGATGGCTACCTGTAAGAGGCAGATGTCGGGGGAGGAGAGTGTGATGGGTATTTTGGTCCTGAAGGCTTTCAACTTTTCTGAATGGTTGTGGATCGTCAGCCATACTGTCGGAGGTTGACAGTGTCAAATGTCACTGTCAAACATCTTGCCTGGACATCTTGTGCAAGCGCTGAAGTCCTCATTGAAAAGTGCCCTGTAATCATGGACCACTCCAGACAAGTCCAGTACCATCCTCAGGATTGGTTTGCCATCTACTATCCATAAACATCATTTGTGAAAAGGGCATTGCATGTCTAGTGGGAGGTGCCCTGCTGTTTTTTTGCATTCTCAATTCCCCACTTTAATCTCCATTTCCTCTTTTCCTCCTCCATTGCTCCCCCTTCCCTCCTTCAGAAAAATTGACTTAAATCAAACCATTAAGCTACACCCTTTAGCCAGCATGCATGCATAGGGCTCACAGCTACAAACAAATGGCTGGATACTGGCAAGGATATTGGCACTGGAGCCGAGGAGGATGTTACAGAAGCTGGTACCCAGACACGAGCCCTTGGGCGTGGAGTGTGGAGTGTGCAACACCCACAGTGTCTGGAGTTCAACCGCTGTTACAATTTGGGAAACAAGTGCATGTTTGAAAACCTCAAGCATGACTGATCAGACTCTCTTCCACTATGTTGAGGAGAAGGTAGAGTTATGGAAAGCTAGTCTGCCACTCCCCTCTACAAGTGTTGGGCCAGGTGCTTCCTTTCAACTAGATATGGGGCGCCAGAATCCAAGATGTAGCTCTCTAGATAAGGAGAGGAAACAGGAAGAAAAAGACTCACTCCAGGACCTTGAGTGCCTTTTTTTGTTCCCTCTACTCCGATCTAGGAGGGTTATCCAGGCTTGAAGCTTCTGTCTGAGTTCTAGCTGGAGACCAGGAAAAACCTTGACCACTCACCTCCACATAACCTTTGGGTGCATAGATCGACAGGAGCTGTACTCCCCTGCATGGTTGTCCTTTTCCAAGCAACACATACCCCAGCCTACGTCCAGGTCAGAAAGGGACAGCTGCCTCCTACAGTCCTCATAAAGCTTAAAGCCAGATATAAGATGTGAGACATTTCATAGTTTAAAAAAGATTAAGTGGCCAAAAAACTCTGCATCTGCTACTGTTTAAAAAAAACAAAAACAAAAAAAAAACTGAGGTTAGAGCCTTGATGTGCCACCATATAGGTACAGTGGATCGCACTAAGCAACTGGCATCAGACTCCCTGACAGCCTGCAGCTTTGTATACCCATCTCATGGCTGTGAGAAAAACTTCTGAACCATTATGTTGCCAAAATATTTCAAAAGTTGACTAATCTATAGGTGGATCCATGATCACCTTTCCTAAAAGAGAAGGTCCAGCAGCTGAAGCTGGAAGCATTTGTCAGGATACTCCAATGACATGCAAACTGCTTCCATGTTCGACAATGCTACAATGTTCATACCTCTCTCCAATGATGTACATGGCCCATCTGGTCATGTATTTGGTCATGGGATTTTGGGTGTAAGTTTTTTCATATGTAAGTGTAGTGCTTCTTAACCTCAAATCAGCCTTCTGGCACAAGGCAAAGGTTGTGGGCTGTTTAATTCAGACATAGGATTGGATATGGGATAACTAACACTCAATGTAGTGAAATCATCAATGGGCTGTATATTCCCTTTAGATTGGTCCAATGAATTCTGGGCTGACCATGAGCCAGTCAAGATGCTTCAGAATTGTCAGGTCTTTTTGGACTGGGTGTTACCTTTGAACCTCAGGTCAATGCTGTTTTGCAGTGTGTCAATTATCTTGACCTGGTTGATGAGCTTTGTGCTATATGCCACACTGAACATTAGGCTACTCATTCCGGGTTTTGCGCTATCCCACAGAGCAACATATCTCTCTTGGAGAAACCCCAGATGATCAAAAATAGGGTCAGTCGGTGTGGGGGCTCGAGTGTTCGGACTGTCTCCAGCTAGCGGCAGAAATTAGGTCAGTTGACTTCCACGACATACAACTGAAACAGCCACCATATTAGGGAAAGCTTGTATGCTTCTTTGACCAAAACATCTTGCAAATTTGGCTATGCCTTAACGTGTGCCGACACTCTTGTGCTTTCAATTTGACAGAACACTGAACACCCCGAACCCCCTCTCTGTGAACTAGAAGACACTGAACGCAAATGCCTTCAATCCAGGGCAGGGAATTGGGGGAGGGGGGGTGGGTTTGTCCTGCGACATGCTTGGCCTTTTCAACTAAGACACCTTCCCTTTCAGTCCACTTTTTAAGACTGATGAAAATCAGCAAGAGTATGGTTCTCTCATGTTCGTTTTCCAAATGTTCTCTTTATGTTTACTATTGTTCTTTTGTGTGTTAGTTACTATTGCTCTGACAGTTCATGCCAGTTTTTGTTGATCAATTTATTTTCTGTATAACACCATGAAACCGGACTCTGGTATTGTCCAATTTATAAATTGAATAAACTAAACTTACCATGCCCAGTCAGATACTATTATGGGGGAAGACGACTCAACCCATGTGAGATGGTGCTTCCACTTAGTCAAACCAGAAGCCTCAGTGTCATGTGAGTCACAGCGCAAAAGGCTGCCGTTGTACCAAAGACAAAAAAAAGTTTGCATTGTCCCCACAAAGTCATCATTCGACTGATTTACTAAATTAGTTCAGTTATCAACCACTTAGGAAAGACCACCTGACCCAAAAGAAACTCTTGCCTACTAACAGGGAAATCTAAGGCACAGAGTAATGACTTGGTGTGTGAGAAAAAAACATGTCCCAAATTTAACATACTGGCTTCAGTTTTTTGTTAGATAAGGAAGGAACAGAAAAAAACACTACCTACTGATGAAACGAAGAAATAAAGATTGAACTTAGCTGTAATAATACTACCCTGAGCCTGCTTAGGTAGTGAGTGATCAAGAAAGGAGGTTACACCTCAACAGCCAGAGATTACAAAAATGAAAATCTTTATAGCGGTTTCCATGCATCAAGTATGGGGAGATTTCAGCTCTTACCCAGCCCCCAGTGTCATAACTCCATGTGTTTACTATGGACTACAGTGGTGTAAAACCCTCTCCCATTCTGGTATAAAAAACAAATGATTAGAAACCAAATGTCATCATTGGGAGCAGGGATTTAGTTAAAACGTTACATTTCGGTTTTAAATGAATGCTTCAGTCGCCGCTCAGTCAGTGAGTAAAACACAATACCAGACAAACCCTCAGAAGATTTCCTGAATTGTGGAACTGTAATGCATGAAAGATCCTGGAGCTTTTAGATCACAGTCAGACACACATAATGCCAACTTCATACGTTTTGAGACCACTCGCTGCGGTAAGAATAGTTCACTCCCAAAAGAAAGTCAAACGCTGCTTACCGCATACTCTTCTGGTGTGACTTTGAGAACATTGAACACCACAGCATCAAAGCTCTTTTTCAACTCAGATGATGCCTTTTCACTCAAGGATTCGGAACTGCTACTCTTCTGTCAAAAAAGAAATGATGCTCAAGCAAAACGTCTACATATCACAAGTAAACACTAAGTGTTCCTTGTGTGCATGAGATTCACAAACAGTAGTTTCAACAGATTTTAAAGGTTGGGGAGAGGGAGAGATTCACTTGACATAAAACTGTTGACCACGAGCTGCAGAACAAAAGGTGAGCACATGTGGGAGTTCCTGTTTTTGTACATGCTCGCTCTTGTACTTATAGTTTAAGGATTCCTGAGTAGCAAGGATTGTTCCAATTTGTGCTCCTAAGCTGCAGGACATCACAGTAAAAGAAAACTAAAAAAGAGGTAGATAAACATAAGCAATATAAAAGCAAAACAGATCTGAGACGAAAACAGGCATGTGCGAAGGCGGAGTCAAGAGCAGAGCGAGAAAGAGAAGGCAAAGGGATAGACGAGAGCAACAGGTGAGAGAGTGACAAAGTGGAAGAGGAGTACGTGAAAAAGAAAGATTGAGAGGCTGAGTCGGTTGAAGTATCTTCCTTTCATGCTATCGAAAATTGATTTTTGGTCCAACCTAGCTCCTTGGTTGCAGCCTTGTACACCCAAACCCCGTCCTCAGATCCTAGAAAATGGCTTGGTTTCAAATGTATTCCGTTTGCAGTGAGGTAGCTTTCAAGGCTGCCGTCTCTCTCCCTGTAGTTGTGCAACCTCGCAATGGAACCTCTAGCTATAGCAATTCATAGACATTCTAAAATGTTTCTAAGGTACTGCTATATGTGGCTGATTTCTTAGTTCTACCCTCTGCACCAGTCACATCTGCACCAGCACTGTTCAAGCTGTTGGACCACGACTAAGGTTTTCCCAGATTTCCCTTTCTCATCATTGGGCCTTCTGGTGGCTTAAATATTAAATGGGCCTGAAGGGAGTTCAAGTATCTAGGTATCAAAGTAATGCAATCAGCAAACTAGTACTATGCAAGCAAGCAGGCTCTTATGGAAAAATGCTTACTGGAAAGCAGAAGATGGACTATGTTGCAGCTTGAGAGTTCGGAGGAAGGTGCTGTACGTTTTTAACATGCTTCCATTATTGCTAACCACTTCTTTGGATAAGTCTAGATTGGATGTATTCATGAAGTTTCTATTAAGATGGGAAAAACGAAGAGCAGCACACCAAGGAGACTTGTTCAGGAAAAATTGGGGCAGGAGGATTTGGATATCCCTCAGTGAGACGCTATCCAAGAGATGTCCCAGGAACTGGCTTGTATTACTCAGAGATGGAGTTCTGTGCGAGTCTGCATGAAACGCAGCTCGGTCACTACAACAAAATGAAGTGCAGTTTTATTGATGGATAAGTGGATTGGAGTTTCCTTATTTTCTTTGCCTTTATGCGTTAAACAAAAGTTGAAGGGGTGCAAAATGGTCAGATACAGGGAAATGGCTGTAGTGCTGGGTACAAGAACCTAAATGCAGAGTTAAAAGATGAGCTTGTACTATATACCTATGTACTCTCAGCTCGCTCCCCCCCCCCGCATCCCCCACAATCAACCTCAGGCCCTCCTCAGCTTCCACCCTTTATGGATGCTGGGTAAGATAGAGGGACTCCCTCTTTCAGAGCATGGTTAAATGTAGGGTTTTCAGAGCCCACCAGCAAGTCTCTCTAATTTATTGCATGTTCTAATATGAATCGCATTATAGTGGACTTGAATCTACGGTTATGCCAGAAAAAGATAATTTATGGACTATACTGGATTCCGGCAAGAATGTCGTTATGCAAGTTGAGTTTTCCGGATACTTGATGGGCACACAAAAAGTGTGCTGGCTCCATTGTTCGCAATAGTTAGGAGTGTGAGCAAGTGGGGGATTTCTGGAAAGATGTTCGTTAACGGAGGGAGTTGGTTACGCGCTACGCAATTCTCTGAGCACCAAAACCAATGCTACTAGGTAATTTCCCATGTACTTTATTTTAAAAAAAATTTACAAAAAAACAAAAAGACTGAGCGGTAGAAAGATGACTAAGAATGGAGAAGTCGAGAGAAGAAAAAAGTTTCAAAGAAAAAGAGCACACCTTGAGATGGATGGGAGAGTGACTTAGGGGAAAAGCTAAGGTCATGTGAAAGGCAGGAGAAAGTAGAATAGAGTGAAACAAGTGTGAACTAGTGTCACAAATTAGAAAGATAAAAGATAGACAGAAACCAAGCAACGGGGTTAGAAAGAAGAGGGATGGGAGGAGCACATGGAGGGAAATGGAAATGAGAAAAGAGAAGATAGAAGGGTTAAATACGAAGACAGAAAGAGTGAAAGGGGAAAATGGAAGGAGCACACCGAGGGGAACGGAAGAGACCAAGTGTGAGAGAAAGAAGAAGGAAGAGGAGTGGTAAAGAAACAGTGCTAAAGAAGGTGAAAAGTGAAGTCAACACCTAGGCCATCACGTCGTCTGTCGCGCCACCTGACTCGCTAGATAACACCCACCCCTCTCCTCCCCACCACCCAATGCAGCTCTACCACTCCACCCCCCACTGTCTTGTTACCTCAGAAAAGTGCTCTGTTCCGTATCTGTATTGTTGTATACCTCTGTAAAGTGCTACGCTGCTTTTCAGAGCTAGGTCTGCGCTCAAATACTGTCATAATAATAATAAAAGAATGGAGAGATTGGGAACTGCTAAAGCCAGTCAGGCACACAGGTAAAGTAGGAATAAAGCCTTTGTTTCAGAGTTAAACTCTTCAATAATTAAATATATTAGGGAGAGAAAATTACTTTGCTTAGGGTAGACTTCCTTTTAAAATGGTTGAGTGCTCCCTCATTACCTTTCCACAGGTACACAGATCGTAACAAAAAGGACAGACCTAGCAGTAGGAAATGTGAGGTGCAGCTCTTCGAGCGGAGGTTACCTCTGAAGCAGTAGCTGTGAGATTAGCATTGCTCGGCTGTCCATTCATGAGGTCCATTCTTCTTACACCATGAGTGCCCACAATCCTGAGTGCACACTGAATCCTAGTTGCACAGCAAAGCGATGGCAATCATTTTATCTCCATTGTAGCAGCACCAAAGTCATCATTCCTACAAGACAGAATCACATGGGTCAAATAACCTACCCACTTCAACCAGAGAACAGGCACTGAAAAAGCAAATAGCACTGCCATTTCTTAAGTAAACATTTTTTAATGTTGCAAGATATGGACATCATATGCTAAAGTACTACCTTCAGGATGCAAAATGTGCACGCGCCACTGGCGAGTGATAATCGATTCATGGTAAGAAATGGTGTGCGGTCTGTATGCATAGAATTGAAGTGGCAAGTGGACTTTTCTTATGGCTGGCTAGTGGATTGCAACTTGACATTTTGCACCCTTCCACCTTCATTGGCCAGGTATCGTCAAGATATGCTCAAGTGCTCCTATTAATGACGGGTGCTGTCAATTACCATGTAATTCAGTCATATGGCAAAGTACTCGTGTGAATGCAGGGAGTTTGTTATAGTGAGCCAGAGATTTGCATCATTTGAGAGTTTGTGTGGAGCAACACCCAGCTATTAACACCAATTGTCAGGTATTGCATCATCTGCTAAGAGGGTCGTATCACATTAAAGGCATTGGCGCCATTTTCCAGGCATGGCTTATAGATGCCCAAGTACGCCAAGCTCAAAGTATTGCTATCATATTCACATGTACTCAAAACCACGTACAATAATTCACCGCACGTAACAAAATGATAGATCCCAAGCAACTCACAACTTTTACCAGTTACTTCCATCATCGATCTATGTACTCATATTAAAGGACCGGTATCACCAAAGTTCACCGGATATTAGCATTAAAGATCCTGGCACTGCTCACAAGGATTGTCATACGGCCAGGTAATCTCGCCATTTGCCATATCGTGACCCAAAATGCCCACCGTCAGGATGGGAATTTTGGCAAGGTTGGGAGAGAGCAGGGAGGTTGCATTCCTCTTCAGCTGTCTAGGGATGAGATGAGTGAGAGGAGCACTGTATCCCTGAAAAACCCCCGCCCTCCAACCTGCCCTGCTCAGTTCAGTTGTGTTATTTGGAATTTATATAGCGCTCTGTATATCATTGGTATGACCTCAAATCACTGGTACGTTGAACGCCCTTAGAGACTGTAGTCCAGGTCAATCAAGAGAGTAACGCGTCATAGGGTGCTTGGGTGCACCAGTTATGTGTGCAGCAGATGCAATTACCTGAAGGTAGCTGCATCCTAGCATTAGGTGTGGTGGTATTGATATCAGTTGAATGTGTGCAGTCTGGAGGGGGACAAGACTGGGGTCTGGCTGCATTAGGCTCGTCTAGGACGCATGTGTGCAGCTAGGCCGGTTTGTTGTGGGATGTAGCTGCGTTTTATTAGAATGAGGTGTTCATGGGATAATGTTCGTATGTAGGCAGCTAGGCCGAAATTGATCGAGGGGTGTAGCTGCACTCTAATTGTTTGTTGGTGTAGAGTAGAGGGTAAGCATAGTGATATGGGAGGTGAGTGTTTGGGTGGAGTTACGATCTAAGGAGTTTGCTATTCCGGATTTCAAGCGTGCGTTTGCTTAGTAGTGACTTAATAAGCATATTCAGTGGCGTCATTGCTCAGGATCTCATTGAGCATTTGTCATCGGGTTGCAAGGACTCAGTCGCCTCAGATGGTTGTGTTTGGCATTAAGGAAAGGGCCAGGTTTTTAGAGTTTTGCGGAAGGTCATATAGTCTTGGGTGTGTCAGATATGTGGGGGTAGTGAGTTCCACAAAGTTCAGGCCAAGGTTGAGAAGGCGGATCCTCCGAATCTGACAGAGTTAGAGGTTGGAATCACTAGAAGGAGGGCAGTGCTTGATCTTAGGGTGTGAGATGGGGGTAGGGTTTTATCTTTTCTTGTAGGTACATTGGGCCGGTCTTGTGTACTGCTCAGTGAGTGATGCATAGGGTCTTCAAGGTGGCCCTTTGTCTGACTGGGAGTCAGTGGAGGGTTCAGAGAGCTGGTGAGATGTGGTCAGTTTGACCCAGGGCGAGGAGGAGTTTTGCAGCAGCGTTTTGGGCTCTTTGGAGTTTGTTAAATTGGTATGCCGGAGCTCCTAGGTATAGGGAGTTGGCATAGTCCAGTCTCAACATCACAATAGACATAATTGCGGCAAGTCTGTTCGGGTGGGAGTGGTAGGAGAAAATATGCCCGAGAAGTTTGAGTTGGTAGTGACAGCATTCTGACACGTTGATATGACGGGAGAGTGTTAGGCCTGAGTCCATGGTGCAGCCTAGGTTTTTCACTATATCGGAGGGAAGGGGTGGGTCGAAGGACGCGGGCCATGGGAGCAGATGTGGCAGAAGGGCAGTATGCTGCACACCACGATTTCAGTTTTTTCAGAGTTCAAAAGGAGGTGGTCTACTCGCAGTTCTAAAGCAGCAGGATGTACAAGTGATTGGACTTGCCTTACCTATATTCCAGAGATCTAACTGGGTTTTACCCTGTAGGACAGTAAGCCTCTACTTGGGAATAGGTGTATTCTAGGGAATAAGTTGCATATTGGCCTCAAATTACTTTTGCTCTAATCCTGGTTGCCAAGAAAACATTGTGTTACTTTGGATAAACCTCTATATCATGCCACTCCAGTTTTCTTACCGGATAACATTTGGGACACTGACATGTGCTGCACAGCACACTACAAGTGCCATAGGTATAATCAAAAATGAATAGAAAGTACAATAAACCGGAAACAGAGCTGAATCATTTAGGAACCATGGTGGTTTTAGATACTCCATCAAAAAATGCAACTGTTATATAAACATAAACCATGTCGTGCATTCATATTCTACTTTATAATATCAGCGGCAGCACAGGACAGATTCTAATTGTGAAGTATTTACTCAAAATTATAGACATCTTTTTTTAACCTTCACAATACCCTCAGAGGCTTCTACTTGATCTTCTGGCTAGCAGCTCCATAAATATAGCAAAACCTAGAGATTATAGTAGGCCTCCCTGCCTTGCTTCCATAGTGAGGTGGAGTAGGCCCGAGAGATTACAGAAAGGCATCAAGGTAAATTCTTGAAGTCAGAGTACTACACACATCTGTGCCAAATTCCATTCACTCCAAAGTGTCAGCCAATAATCCAGTTTATTCATTAAAATGCCTTTTTAGTTTCCAGCAACAAGATTAAAACCAGGTCCTTTTAAAAATCGTGTGCCAGTTACAATATGTAGACTCTTTCTGACACCATCAAACGTTTGACACGCCTAACTACAGTCAACTAGGGAAGTAACTGGTTTTCTGACCGGCTGGCTGTCTTGCATCTTTGAGTATAACTGTGTCCAGATTAAGGAAAAATACTGGTCATGTTGACTGGTACACTTCAATATAATTCCCTGCTTTTGGAAGAAGTCTAATAATGGCCTTGCAAAGAGATTGCAATGTTTAGCTTGATGCAAGAAATAAGCTGGATGAATCGTACAGTGGCTGTATTAATGAAAAAGCAAATGTTTTGAATCCTTTGCCCTCTTAAGAAACCAGATAGTGTTCTTCACTTTGGACTTCAATCCTCCATACGACTGGTTCTCTGCACTTTGATTATGTGTCGTTCACCTATACAAGAGATCACATGTACTTTATCCAATGGCCCTTGGTTATTAGCATGTCTAATGACACCAATGAATTGATATTATCTTTTTACGTAGTACAATATTGTATATTTCAAGCCATCCTGGGACTTAACAATTGCATACTTTGAAACACAATTCCTGCCATTTCTAATTTATCTTCAAACTTTTCTTCAATTTTCTCAGCTTAACCCTACTCCATCGAAAGACACCCAACAAGCCACACAAATAAGTATAGGTCTGAAGTGCCCATATCCAAACGTTGACTCTAGCCTTCATTATTGGCCAACCATCCCTCAATCTGTCCTGCAGTAGAAATGCCTTTGAATTTTGCAAACAAAAGCTGAATGTTTGAGTGGGTTTTTATATGCTTGCTTTGCAAAGAGCAGAAAATGCTGGCTCCCCGAACAGCTAGATCTCCTTGGACAGATGCTTCAGAGAACCTCTTCCGAAGAGGTAACCTTTGAAGCAACACTTTGCATCTGGGTGAGTCCTTCCCGGTTAACTAGCATCAGCCATCAAAGTAGCTTGGAACGCAATGCTCTGCATCAGGCAGCATTCAGGAAATTTCTGAAGAAAGACCCAGCCCTCTGTACACCAGATTTAACACGCTCAACAATGCTTAGCCTATGCACCGGAAGGAGGGGATACATACATAGCTTGCCCTTTTTTGTTTTGGCTATGTGCCTCTGAAAGTACTGCCCATGAGAAGAATTCTTGCTGTGGGGAATGAAGATAGTTAAGTGAGGTGGGACACATTGTCATGATGCCTACCTCTAAGGAGCCAGGCCGGGCCCAGCAACCCCAGAGGCAGACATCATTTTCCCCAGGGAAGTCTCAGCGGGCCCAAGTCGGGGTCCTTTGGACTCAGTCCTGGCGCCTTAGGCGCCAGGCTCATAGCGGACCCCAGTCCTGGCGCCTTAGGCGCCAGGCTCATAGAAGAGGATATGTGTTTAAGTGCTTGGGTGCACACTTACCTGATGCAGACCTTGCTGCTTCATCCAGGCCCTCTTGAGGCCTGAATGGGACTACTTAACCTGTAGGACTACTTCACCACCCGGGTGTGGTCGGGGAAGGATACATACCAGGAACTTCTTCCAAGGCTATTTAAACCCCACCCGAACAGCCCCACATGCTTCGCGTTGTTCTGCACCTAGCAGCTGGACACTCACCGTGTCAGCTCCTGCATCCTGACTTCAGCCATGCCTGCCAGCACCCTGGAACACCTGCAAGGGGAGAAAGGAAGAGAATAGGAGAAGAAAAGCCCTTACCTGCTAAATCTGCATCCCGGAGTCATTTCTCCAAAGGCCCTGAAAAGGAAGACATCATTTTAAAGGCATTTCGTTTCGATCGCTGCAGCGCTGCATTTTACTCACCTTGGCAAGGCGCTTCCATCTTCAGCAGCGATCTTCCGGATTCAGCTACGCCCCGGCGCCTAGAGGAAAAAAGACAAGAACAAAGGTGAGAGGGAGAAAAGGAATAAGGAAAGCTCAGTTTCCTTTTAAGTTTTACCTGTTGGATTATTCCCACTGCATTTCGGGTCCTGCCGCTTCCTGGCATCTCCGGACCCCGGCCCCTATGGGGAAAAAAGACAAAGACATTGAATGAGCGAATGCAAAGACATTACCTGAGCGCTCATCCAGAACTGTTTCAATTCGGGTCGGCGCCATATCTCCGGCACTCCGAACCCCGGCCCCTAAGGGGAAAAAGACATAAGCATTAGCGCTTGCTGCAATTAGACAACGAACATTATTATTAAGCTTGAACTTTTGAACAGAACTTTTACAGCGCCTTACCTGAACAGTCAAGCTTACCTGAACTCCCATCAATCCTCAATCCAGTGAAGTAACTGGGTTTCAACGCGCCCCTGCATCAGAAGCAGGATGGAGAGCTCATCCTTCCAAACCCTAAGGTGAGGCTTCACGGGGAATCGTGGAGGAGGTATCGTGGAGGGTTGGAAGGGAGTGGGAGGCTTGAGCATTGTTCCACAGTTGGTAATACTCCCTTTTCACGCACAGGAGGATATCCAACGAGCCAGGGAAGCCAGAATAGAGGGGCCCTTCCTGTCCATCTTCAGAGTTCTGCGCCTTCGACGCCGCGCCTCCGTGGGAACCAGGTGAGCGTTACACATCCTGTGAGTGTTGCTCTGTCGTGAACCCACCCATAGGCTGCCCCAGGGTATGCTAATTCCCAGAGTATCTTTTTTCCCCATTTCCAGCACTGCCGACACCTACTTAACGTTTATTGGCATACTTGATAATAATTAAAAAAAAATTGACCTTTTAAAAATGTGCCTGAGTTTTATCTTTTTTGGGGTAATTTTGGTCAAATATATATATATACATATAGGATACATTACTCACTGTAATCGTATTTCTGATGCTCGTATCTGCTTAGATTCACATGCTGTGCATTGGCCGACATCTAGTGGAAGCTGCGGAGTATTACAGTTTGTTTTTCGAAACTCGAAAATGGGCGTCGACACAGGGCGTGCCAGTAATACTATCCCTAGTGTGACGTCCACTGTACCCAAGATCCCTCACGCGTCTAGGATCCTCAGATTGTATTATTTCTGACATGAGGTAGCATGAGGAGTAGCGCAAGTACAGATAATCCAAGCAGATAGATAGAAAGGTAAGACTACAAGCAACCATGCACCTTCTCTCAGAGGGGAGGAAGGGTGGGTCGCATGTGAATCTAAGCAGATACAAGCATCAGAAATACGATCACGGTGAGTAATGTATCCCTTCTGAGGCTTGTGGAATCTGCTTAGATCACATGCTGTGCATAGATTAGCGAGCAGTACCTGAAGAAGGAGGTGGGATGTGAGAAGGGTCATGAGCAAATAAATGTCTTAGAACCGCTTGTCCCACTTGTGTATCTGCCTTGGAATGGGTGTCAATGCAGTAATGCTGAGTAAAAGTGTGAATAGAGCTCCAAGTAGCTGCTTTGCAAATGGTGTCAAGGGGTACATTTGCAATGAAAGCCAGAGTGGCCCCAATGCCTCTAGTAGAGTGGGCTCTTGGCGTGAAAGGCAGAGTTCTTTCAGAGAGTGAGTAACACAGCTGGATACAGTTAATAGTCCACTTCGAGATGGCACCTTTAGAGACGCGATCCCCTCTCTCCCTGTAGCTACGGAGACAAACAGTTGATCTGTTTTTCTTAGCGGTCTGGTTTTATTTACATAGTAGATGACCGCCCTACGCACATCTAGGGTGTGTAGTTTCACCTCAGCCGAGCTTTGATGGTCCTGGAAGAAAGCCGGAAGCTCGATGGACTGGTTTACATAGAATTTTGATATAAACTTAGGTGAGAACCTAGGGTGTGTGTGTAAAACCAGTTTGTCTTTATGGACAGTAAAGAAGGGATCCTGCACTGACAGAGCCTGAATTTCACTGACCCTTCTTATAGAAGTAATAGCTACTAAGAAGGCCGTTTTATAAGTCAGGTGTTTGAGACTGCTTTTATGCATGGGCTCGAAAGGGGGTCCCATGAGCTTGGCTAGCACCACATTAAGGTCCCACCCTGGTGGTGGGTTTGAAATAGGAGGGTGAAGTCTCTTTACTCCTTCCATGAAGGCTTTAACTACTGGTACTTTCCACCACAAGACCTTGCTATGGGAAGTGGTGTATGCCGACAGGGCTGCCAGGTGTACTTTCAGTGAGTTAAAAACTAATCCTGCATCTAGCAGGTGGAGCATGTATGTAGCAATAGTGGAAGGAGTGCAATCAACAGGGTTGATCTGTCTACTCTGGCACCAGATAAAGAACCTCTTCCACTTGTCAAAGTAAAAGTGCCTTGTGTTTGGTTTCCTAGATTCCTTCAGGATGTCCATACACCTCTGTGGTAAATTGAGATGTCCAAACTCTATGACCTCAGGAGCCATGCTGCCAGGTTCATCGAGTTGGGTTGCTGGTGCATTGTTTGACCTTGGTGCTGGGACAGTAGGTTGTACCAGGCTGGAAGTTTGATCGGCTCGCACACCGCCATCTTGCGTAGGTGTGGGAACCACGGTTGTCTTGCCCACATGGGAGCAACTAGGACGAGCGTCATCGATTCTCTGTTCATCTTGTTCACCACTTTCCTGATGAGAGGAGTTGGTGGAAAAGCATACGCAAACATCCCTGACCAGTTCATCCATAGGGCGTTCCCCTGGGAGTCTGGTTGGGGGAACCTGGATGCAAATCCTGGGCATTGTCTGTTTTCGCTTGTGGCGAATAAGTCTATAGTGGGGAAACCCCACTGAGAGAAGATATCTTCTACGACCTCTCTGTGTAGAACCCATTCGTGTTCCTCTGGGAGGGAGTCTCTGCTCAGAGCATCCGCTAGGGAATTGAGCTCCCCTGGAACATGGTGTGATGATAGGAAGATGTTCCGTCTGAGTGCCCGTATCCAGATTTTCTGGGCAAGCTTGGACAGATTTGGCGAATGAGTCCCTCCTTGCTTGTTCAGGTAGAACATGGCTGTTGTGCTGTCCGTCGGATTTGCACTGACGGGTTTAGTAGGCGGGGCTCGAACGCTTGAAGCGCTCTGAATACTGCCAGAAGCTCTAGCAGGTTGATGTGGTTCTTGGCCACTGAGGGAGACCAGAGACCCTGAGCTGTGTGGTGGTGATGGTGAGCTCCCCACCCCGTCAGACATGCATCGGTAGTGACTACTGCCTGTACTTCGGGATCGTAAAAGGGTTTCCCCTGTGCGAGATTCTCTCTTGTCCACCAGTGAAGGCTTTGTACTAGTGTTGGCGAAACGACCACTAGATCGTCCCACTGACCACTTGCCTGAGACCACTGTTTCGCCAACCATTCCTGCATGGGACGCATGCGCAGGCGCCCGGGTAAATATATGACGCCATCATGCCCAGTAAACGCATTGCTTTGCGTACCGTTATTTGACGACTGGACTGATAATGTGGAATTTGCAGTAGTATATTCCAAATTCTTTCCTCTGAAGGAAAGGTCAACCCCTCTTGAGTATCTAGGATTAGTGACAACTAGGGAGTCTGGCTTCAGATGTCCTCTTATATAGAGAGGGTCAGACTGGGCTGCCCTGAAAAGTTTTTCAACCCTGGGATTGACTGCTCTGGTGAGGTTCCGGTTCACCAGGGACGGGTCTATTCTTCGCTAAATGGACTTAAGGATAGGGATGGTCTGGGCAACAGGCCTCCTTTCTCCCACTAACTCCTCTGCAAAGTCCCTCTCCTCCTGGACACCGTGGGTGTCAATATGGAAATGTTCTGCTGCACGTGCGAGAACCTCGTTTAGGAGGGGTTGGTTATCGACAGGGGAGTCGGTAACCGGGGCTTCGTTTTCTACTGGGGAATCTACTCTGTAGGTTTCAGGGTCTTCCTCTTCCTCTTCTTGGTCCGCATCATCCCCATAGTATCCCGTCCCGGTTTGCTCTTCTACCATGCCAAATTCTTGATCCTCACCAAAGGAAGCCTCTCCTTGATCCAGTGAGTATGGTCTTGAGTATGGTTGTACCTCGAAGGGGTCTGTAGACCTCATCGGTGTTTCAAACCGGGGCTTCTTACTCGGGGGGTTAGGATCATTAGAGCCTGAGGGTGTCGCCCCTTGTGGATCATACGAAAGGAAATGGTCTGGATTTTTATCGTAAAAATCAGCCAAAGAAGACATCCTTGACATGACCCTATCTTTGTCTTCACTGGACCATTTTTTGGAACTGGGAATGACTCTCAGCAAGTCTCAAGGATTTATCTTGAGCAAATTTGCTGGTTTTAGACATATCAGCAGACCTGGTCTTGTCCGTCTGTTTAGGGGGAGTGGTGTGTTTCACAGGTGTGGAAGAGTGCAAAGTCTGCTCCTTCTGCTGTTTTCCGCCCTCCCCGTGAGTGGAAAAATGTTTTCCCTGTCCTTTTGTGGCTCCGGAGGTTTTCGACGCCTGGCGTCGAGGATGGGGGGTAGGGTCCCTGTCCTTCGAGCGTGGGGCCTTGCTGATTTTGTCTGCAGGCTGACTCCTGGAGCGCGGCCTGGGGGTGGAAGTCGTCTTCGTCCTCCGACGATCGAACTTCTGTTAGCCTAGGGAGCGAGGCACTCTTGGCAAGAGTGGATGATTGCCTGGAGTCATGCGGCGATCTCGATCGAGAACGCCCAGAGGACACCGAATCGGACCGTTCTGTTTGTGCCTCTTTCCGAGAACTCGACTTCGTCGAGTCTCGGTTGGACTTTGTGTGTTTAGTGTGTGTGGTGTGTGAAGCGCTTGTATCGCCGGGGGTCTTCCCCCATAGCCGCCCTGCCGGACGGCCTTCCGAGGTCAGGGACTTGCGCTCGGCTGTCTTTCGACGCCGTAATGCCCTTGCCGTCCGAAAGTACAGCGTCGCTGCCGTCGCTGAAGGCGCCCTCCGCTGCCATGGCCGCTTGCCTGGCGTGGTGGGCCCAACGCTTCGTTGAACGGTCCTTAAGTGTCTTAAGTTTAAACCTACTACACGCTCTGCAGTTCGCTTCGGGGTGGTCCCTCGGCAAGCAGAGATTGCACTTGGCGTGCCTGTCGACCCAAGGGTATTTGCGATTGCACTTGGGGCAGAATTGAAAAGGGGTACCCTCCATACGCGCCTTGAGGCAGCGGGCTGTTAAGTGTAGGAAATGTATAAGGTGTACCTATATACCAAGAGTGTAGAGTATGTACAACCCCCCACTCTCCCTACTTGCCGGGCCGAGGCCAGAGGCCTTCCGAGGCCCAAATCCGTCGTGCAGCAGCCGACGGTCGATTTCTTCTCCAGCCGGCGTCGAGTGTCGAAGTTCGACGTTGGGATGGGGAAGGATGTAAATAAATTAATATTTTAGCAAAAGTATGGCTAAGGCCAGGGGACTCCGCAAAATGCTTCCGACCAGTATGGCGGAAAAAAAACAATCTGAGGATCCTAGACGCGTGAGGGATCTTGGGTGCAGTGGACGTCACACTAGGGATAGTATTACTGGCACGCCCTGTGTCGACGCCCATTTTCGAGTTTCGAAAAACAAACTAATACTCCGCAGCTTCCACTAGATGTCGGCCTATGCACAGCATGTGATCTAAGCAGATTCCACAAGCCTCAGAAATATATATATATATATATAGAGAGAGACAGAGAGGGTAAAGGGAATAGGTTAAGGTGGGGGGGGGGGGGGTGTGAGGGGTCTCCCCTTGCATTTTAGAGCAAAACAACTGACAAAAAAATGTGTTCTAATTGGAAAATGTCAAAAAGTTTTGATCACGTAGACATAAACGTACTTATGTAAAAATACAAATTACAAAAAAAGGTTTAGAGCAGTAGTGACATATGGTGAAACACAGACACCCTAGTTTATAAGAGCATGCCAACCATGGGCGGTACCAGCCCCTGGCTTGGGAGACCTTAACGCCTCTCACTTTGAGGGGGTTGCAGACTGATTGTTCTGCCATTATGCTCTGCATTTAAAGTTTAAACAATCCTTAAGGTGGCGCCAGCAATCGTACTGAGGCATAGAACAAAGGTATGCTCAGGTGATATCCATATAGCCCCCAGGTCGAAGCCAATAGACATGGGCCCACGACGAGCACTCACTGCGGCGGACGAGAAAAGAAAAGCAAATGCAGCCTGAGCTCAGTACACAGCTGAAATGGGCTGTCCTGGAAACCCAGGCACGATCAATGGCTGCAAAGGAAGGCAAGGACTGACACTGGCCCAGCTCCTCCGGCCTCATCGCAGCTTTCGGAGCTACGAACAGAGCGAGCATGAAGGGTGACCGGTATCAGCGAGCCTCGCTGATCAACATAGCCGCGAACAGCAGTAAGGGCTGAAAGCAGCATGACACCTTTAATCACTGACACCGATGCCAACCACTCAACCCTTACCAACTGTCTAAAAGAAGTCTGACTCGATGGATGCCAACAACCTGAAAATCAACACAGGAAAGACAGAAATCATGATTGTACCCAAAGACCAAGAGAACGAAAACACCATCCCATGGCCTACGGAAATGGGAAACGCACCAACTCCATCGAAGGTAGTAAAAAATCTCGGATCCTAATGGACAACAACCTAACCCTGGAGCCACAAATAAATGCAACAGTGAAGAAATGCTTTTTCCTCCTCCGGACGGCAAGAAGAATTCTACCTTTCCTCTCCTTCGCACACAAAACACTCACTATCATCACCCTTATCATGTCTAAAATAGACTATGCAAACAGCCTCTACCTCGGAATACCTGAATAGCTCCTGAAGAAACTGCAACAGATCCAAAATGCAGCAGCAAGACTACTCCTCAAACTATCCAGAAGAGACCACATCACTGCAGCCCTTAAAAGACTAGACTGGCTCCCAGTAAAACATTGCATCACCTTCAAAACAATGTGCATAACGCACAGGGCAATCAGAGGACATGGAGCAGAATTCCTACAAAAGAAAATAAGTCTACAAACCAACAAGACCCCTCCGATCGAGCAACGAAATCCACCTGGAACTCAAACCATAACTTCAGAAAAAACTTGGAGGAACCTCCTTCTACCACTTAGCCGCAAAAACCTGGAACAACATCCCAAAGGAAATAAACACTGAAGATCACCTAAAATTCAGGAAATCACTGAAAAACCTGGCTCTACAACACCACAGACTAAACCTGGAAACTGAAACTGGAAAAAAAGATAACTAAACCGGAAAGACACGGACATCCCTGACCCGGGAGAGTAAAGCCCACGGCAACTGGACGGGTGACACCAGATAATCAGGAACACAGGCGGCACACACGGATACTGAGTCAACCAACTCAGACAATCCCACCAACATTTTCGCTCGCCCCTTAATTACCGCCAGGTTCCACATTGGTGTGGAATTATCGAGATATTGGCAATCACCCCACCACCTGAGAGGTTGTCATTGGCAGATGCACTGGCCACAGGAGTATGAATGGAGGATAAGGGGAGCTATGAGAGAGCATGTTAGAGGTGGGGACTAGAGGAGTAAGCAACCTGTATGCCAGTCAGACCCAGATCAGGACAGAGCCGCAACAGGGGAGAATACGCAAGCCAAGCGCTTCAATTCAGGATAGAGATGCAAACTAACCAACCCTACTAACAATTTCCCTTTCTGCATACACCTCTCAAACTCCAAACCAAACAACCAAAACCTACAGCACAACAAACCGCACAAACTTCACTAAATTGCAACAACAAAACAAAAACACACATAGCCTTGCACAACAGTACACGACGACTACCCGCCGCAAACACCCCAGGCCCAGCCAACAGCACATCACTGCTCTCTTGCACTTTTCCTGTTTCCTCCCACTAACTCAACCTCCCCCTCCTCTTTCAGAGCCGCCAGACCGCCAAGGGACCACTCCTGTGGTGATAGCGCGCGGTACAAATGTCCTTTAACATAACATTAACATAACTGTTTAGACCAGCTACACCCAAAACCTTTTCGAAGGGTTTAGAGGACAAAGGCACTTGGAAATACTGCAAGGTTACCCCGGCAACAGGGGCAGAGTAAGGGCGACAGAAAGACCCCGTCGCTCTGGCCACATCAGGGGAGCAACATCGGCACTGAACTACCGCAAATGGGGAAAAGTGTCCTATAAACCCACGCCCATCTGAAAAAAAGCGCATTTTCTTCAGATCACGCAGTGTTGGAAGCAGGACAACACGGAGCAGAAAACAAGCATTGGGTGCAGGTTGGTGGACAAGCTTTATGAAAAAGGGCAACGCAACAAGTTAAACATTGCGGGTGGCCACACAAATATATTCCCAAAACTTTAAAAACTCCACCGCTCGCCTCCACAGCCCTCACCCACCCACCCCTCTAAAGCTTTTTCAATGAACCAAAACATATGATCCAAAGGGGTGCACGGCAACTAATTCGGAAGCACCCGACAGCTCTCCAGAGAAACCAGGCAACCAGCAGATTTGTGGATCAGGACGGGCAGGACTAGAGGCTGACCGGCCCCCGCAGGGGGCCCTAGAGGGACAGCCTACATAGCGGGCTGTCCCCTCTGACCACCCCCTTCCGGGGGAGGGTCTAGCCTCTACTCTTCCTCCGTCTTCTAGGCGGAAGAGGCGTACCCGGGGACCTGGCTTCCGGGCGGGTTTCTCCGGGGACGCTTATAAGGGCAGGAGCTGCAGACAATCAGTCTATTTGCCCAGCAGCTCCCGCCTTGTGTTCAGATCCACCCAGCAGCTCCCGCTTCGATCAGCCATTACAAGAGGAGTTGGGGAGTATCTGGGGGGGTGGGGAAGGGTCTGCTCGCTGACCGCCGCGTCAGCTGGAGCGGACCTGGTTTATGCATTGGTTGAACGGGTACCAGCTCCTTGGGCCCCCCCCCCTGCTTTTTTTCTGTTTACGTGGCCTCGCGAAGTATTGTCCATGCTTTCGGGAATATGGCGGGTTTATTACAATTGTTTGAATGTCACGGTACAATTTAATGTCTTAACGTAGTTGTATCGGTGGCCGCCGCGCCACAAGGTTGAATAGATGCAATATGTTGCAGGTAACCCTCCAATCGAAAAAATGAGGAAGCGTGGGGAGGAAAGAGTGACTAATTTTACAATGTAATCAAATAGATTCAGACGTTTTTCTGTATTTGGTGGCCGCCGCGCCACGTGTTGTGTGATTAAATCGAGTGTGTCAGCAATTTGTTGATCAATTACGATTGCCCGCCGTGCAAACGGTAGCTTGGTTTAATTTAAATGCAGCGGGTGTTTTGCTCAATTGTGATGGCTCCCACCTCCTCCCCCAACAGCTGTGTCGTTTTTTAAAGCAATGCAGTGCTGATGGCAATTCTAACGGCGGCCGTGAAACGTGTAGGCGGTTTCAAAATTAAGGCAACAAGTGTGGATGGATGGACCAAGTTTAATGGCAGCCGCGCCACGTGGAGTTATTGGAGTGTACGCAGCATGTATGTTTCTATTGAGGCTGCATGTGTTTCTCGAGTGGGAGGGCCGCCGCGCCAAGTCGAGTTATTGAAGTGTATGCAGCGTTGTTTTTCTATTGAGGCTGCACGTATGTAGCAAGTACTGAACTATGAGTATGCGCAGCTTGTATTTTTCTATTAAGGCTGCAGGTGGTATCGAGTGGGATGGCCGCCGCGTTTTGCCAGTAGTCTCCCAAGAACCAATGCAGCCGTGCTACAGCGTTTTTATGTTTAGTATGGCAGCATGCGTCCACAGTTTGGGCGCAGCCGCGCCGCATCATTAAGGGCACGCCACACAGTGTGCATCTAATTTAATGGCTTCCAAGCGACGCTTTGTTTTCATTCGTCTATGTGCTAGTGTGCTTTACTGTTGGTTAGGGCCGCCGCGCAATGCCCGGTGCAGCTCGGCTTTTTGTAAGCAAATTTCCCCACAAAGCGGATGCAGCCGTGCCACATGCTGTGTAAGTTAGCTATTACAACATGTGTTCACGGTGTTGCGCGCAGCTACGCCTCATCAGTAATGGCGCGCGCTACGTGCTGTTTACCTAATTTAATTTCTGCAGCACCACGTTATGTTATAGTCTGATTAGGCCAGCATGCTTGGGATCTACTTGATGGCCGCTGCACCAGGTCTAGTTGTGGCTCGACTGTTTTGTCAAGAAATTTGCTCAAGCCGCCGCGCCACGCTTGCTACATTAATGGTGGCAGGTTATGCCACAAAAAACCCCTGGGTGGCGCCTTGCTATGGTCAGTTCCCACCTTGGGTCTCTGGCTAAGTGAGCGAGCCCTGGTATTGGAATCAAGATAACTACAAAAGGGCTTAAAATGACCACGGCATCATAGAACAATAAGGCATTTAATGCAGGCCAGGCGCTGTTACACTGTCAGTAAGTGTTGAAATAATAAAATTGTTAATTACATGACTTGTCTGAATACAGGTCTGGCAAGGAATCAAGCTGTTAGCAAAGATTAATCTTTTTTAGCACAGAAAAGAAGAGTGGTAAGGTACAGGCCAAAGAATGTTTATCTCTCATCAAGTTTGGTAAAACGGGCGGTAGGCAGGTGCATTTTATCCGGCCCAGCACTGTACAGTAAAATGAAGGTATTAATTTAAACCTTTCCCATCTTTAGTATAGGATGTCGTCGGTGGAGGACTCACAGGACCTGTTCCACACCATTGAGGAAGTGCCCAATACCCCAGGTTCAAGCGAGGAAGAAGATGAGGGGGCAATCTGGGCCTTATTCCAAGAAAGGATGCGCAGTGAAGGGAAGGAATGGGCTAAGAAAGTTCTCAAAGGCAACCAGCCATCGCCCCCACAGCCTGTGGTGGTTGATGTCCAGATCTGCCCCAACCCTGTGGTAGATACCCCTCCCCCAAGTGCGATTACACTGAAGCCCTTACCGGCTAAGAGGAAGCGTCAGCAAAAGGGTAAGAGCAACATAGGTGTTGCAGGTGGTGCCTCCATCACAAGTTCCCAGCGAGCTGCCTCAAGTTGGCCATGGGGGGGGGGGGGGGGGGGGGACTGCCTTACAGTCCATAAGAATGCCGGGCAAACAGGGGTTAACCAAATGCAAACAGTGCCCATAGCACCAGCTATGTTACAAGCCCCAATTGCTGGTCCAGCCATGGTGTGTCAGGGAGGGTACAATGATAGGTTTGGGATGCTCTTAGAGGAAATGTTGCTGATGGTCCGGGCAGGTGGGACTCCATCCCCAGGGATGTCACGCAGCAGGTGGCTAGGAGCGTTTGGGAAGGTCCTATGTTAAACACCCTTAGCAATAATGTTCCACACACGCCTGCACCCACCCCCCCCGCCCCACCACTGGGGCCAGGCAGCAGTTCATTGGCTCCCCTTCCCTGCCCTCAACGGCTTCAGGAACAGAACAGCCAGTAATGGTTGCCCCCTCTGTTATTTGGCAGGTCATCTTTGGCCTGGCACATCCCCCTTGACATGAGGGAACAGGTATGGGCCTGAAAAAAATTGATATATTTAGCCTGTTGGCGGTAGAAGATGCTGGCCCCAACTTGACTTTAAGTGCCGAGGAAAACAATAAAAGGCACCGTAAGTATCATCCTGAGGAGAACATAGCTAACTGGGAGAAAGCGTTCGCTATAATGTCAGTAATAGTTACGGAAAAGAATGCAGAGCACGGCCCGGGTTTGATAAAATACAGGGAAACAATTGTGGGGGAGGCAAAGCAGTATGGCTCTACAGGGTAGATCGATTATGACAGGAATTTTAGGCATATGATGGAGAATTCACCCTCTATGACATGGGACCAGAAAGAAATGTACGGGTGGGTCACTTACATGGGAGGTAAGCAAAGGGCCAGTATCGCCTGGGGAGATCTGTACAAGGGTGGTAAAAAGAGCTGGTATGGTAAAAAAAAAAAAAACAGTGGGGGGGAAGGGGTTGCCCCTTTCACAACGCCCCTCAGGGACGGGGGGCCAGGATTCAGGAACAGGTGCAAGTGCTAACGGAACCCAGGAAGACAGAAAGACAGGTAATACAGCTTGCCGGTTTTTCAACAAAGGCAACTGCACCTGGGGACCCAAATGTAGATACAATCATGAGTGTGAAAAGTGTGCGGGGGGGGAACCATCCGCTGGTCAAGTGCATTAAGTGGGAAGGTCCTCCTGGGGGTAGGGGACAGCGCAAAGGACAGTAAGTTCCCTGGCATCCTCCTACCCCCCCCTCAGTAACAGTAACAGCAAAAAAGAGCATGGATTTGAAAGAGAAAAGTCCCTCCCCAGTCAATTTACAAGTTTTAGGGGAACACCTGAATCATTACCCCATGAGGTGGGAGAGAGTTGTTATTTCAAGGTTTCACAGAAGGATTGGTTATCCCATACGAGGGACCCCTGGCCTGCCGCTTAGCAAGGAACTTACCTTCGGCGATGGATCTGCCAGGGGAGGTTGATAAGATGATTAGCAAGGAACTTGAAATGGGCAGAATTTCTGGACCTTTTGGGGTCCCTCCCCAACTTCATTGTGTCACCCCTAGGCATAGTTCCCAAAAAAGAGCCGGGGAAGTTCAAGCTCATTCACCATTAGGCAGAAACCTGTGCAGTTCCCTTAGGGACCACTGCAAAAGATTTAGGACTACAGGTGGTTGGCAGTAGACCCAATTGGTAGCAGTCTGTACCACCCAGATTTACCTGGTAGCTGTGGCTGAGCAGTCAGACTTCTCTCAAGATGAGTTAGGCAGTATATAGAGTATACCCAATAGGTACAGAGATACAATAGCACAAGCAAACACTGACCAGAACTTTGGTGTAAAAGTATATAATTATTTAAAGACACTTGTAAATTACACTAGCACAAAAAGAAGTAAATTCAACACACAGTCACTATCATATATATACAACCCTGATTACTTATTAGACAAGTCTTAGTGAGAAACACCACTTATTTTCAGACAGAGGTGAGCGCTTAACATCAGATGGCACTCTAATAAGTTATTAAAAAGAGAGAGAAAAAGAAAGAGTTATGAGAGCACACAAATTTCAATACTTTTCAAAGAACCACAGTGAGGCAGGTTAAGCAAAGTCTACTGGGGAGCAAGGAAGTTCAAATGCCAGACCCACTCTTGGAGAGAGCAAGCGAAATGTGTCCAGGATCACACAGAGGGGTTATGCCCAAAGAGTCTTTGTAGAAAGTTCACAAAAGATTGAGATCAAGTCAGGAAAAGTTAGTTAACAGGTCCCAGGGCTAGCCCAGGTTAGAAAGTCAAGGATTTACTGTCACCCCAAACGATCTGTCGCAAGGGAAGCCAGGCGGGACACAGTACCTGAAAGTGGGAAGGAACGCTCCAGCGGGGGCAGTTGTTCCTGGCAGCGGGTGCAAGTCAGTGTTTTGTCCAGAGGAGGAGGTCTCAACGTGGAGGAAAGCAGGAGGACGT
Organism: Ambystoma mexicanum; assembly: GCF_040938575.1. Classification (NCBI taxonomy): domain Eukaryota; kingdom Metazoa; phylum Chordata; class Amphibia; order Caudata; family Ambystomatidae; genus Ambystoma; species Ambystoma mexicanum. The sequence continues at coordinate 618,287,300 of NC_090922.1, read as the reverse complement.
TGCACTGCCAGGGAAGAAACCAGCCGCAGAATTTCCCGGTTACAAGGTACCACCCTTTTCTTCGCGGTAGTGGTAAACCGTGGTATTTCGGTTGCTGGGGTGCTTAACACGGGCAAGGCGGCCAAGAGATGGTCCAGGAAGGAGAAAAGACGGGCAAACTGGTTATCCCCACCAGTCAAAAGGAAGAACACTCTCCGGGCTGGAGATGATCTCTGTCGTCGAGAAAAGTGGTGAGACGGTCCAGCAGGGCTCCACCGGTGGTGTCGTCGTTGCAGGTCGGCTCGGCTTCTCCCTCCTCGGATTCTTTAGGTCCTGTGGCGACTTCTGAAGTTCCAGTCCCCAAAGCCCTGCTTTTATGCAGAAAACCCCCATTCATTCAGCCTAGCTGTCAATCACACATGCTAAGTGGTGAGCCGGGCGGCTCACCACTTGAGCCAATCACACAAGAGTGCGACTTGAGTTGCAGAGGCAACTCAGTCCAGGGTGCCTAAACCCCCTCCCACACCCCCTGTGGTACCCAGACAGTGTGGCACCACTTTTGGAGGCTTCTGTGGAGAAGCCCGCCAAAAAGTGGAACAAAGGGATCGACTTGGGTTGGAGTCACAGAAGCGAACACAAATGCCATTTTGGAACCAGGTTTCGGCAAAAATTACCAACCGGTGAATTAATATTAATTTAATAAACTGACGGTATATTCGAGGCTTTTTTAAAAAAGTGGTAGCCTCGAACAATGGGAAAATCCCATAGGAATATATTCGCGGTCGAATATAAAAAGTAGTAACCACTGCCACCAGCCAAAACTTGGTCGGGGGGGACTGGACAGTGCCCCCTCGAACAGACCCCGGGGCAATCGAATTGCCCCGACCAATACGTCCACAATAGGATGGTTTGTACTGGTTCTGTTCACAATTTGAGACTAGTAAAGCCAATGGTGACTTTACATGCCCTGGGAGACAGTAGTCAGTCCCAGGGTATGGAGTATGTTTGGGGGTGGCTACGACACCCCTGGGTTACGGCACGGAGGGTGCTGTGTAGCCCACATACCAAAAACACATGAAGCCCTATGGGGTAAAGGACCCCATAGCCATAAAACACATTCAAAGTCAAAGGAACACCTCAAATCATGTCTAGGAGTGGGTGTCATGTTCCTTCTTTGAAACATTCAGCACATTTCTGGAATGGGCTGCGCGCAGAGTGGAGCAATAAGGGGCAATGGTGCATTATTTGGATGACTCTCTATTCTCAGATAGGGATGGGTCCGGTGACTGTGCACTTGCAATGTCTGCTTTTCATCATTTGATGTATGAGATGGGGGTTACTCTAGCTCCAGGTAAGACAGAGGGACCATGTAAGGTGCTAACTTTTCTTGGTATTGAGATAGATACTGCTGAGGGGACTTGTAGGTTACCTGAGGAGAAAGTAAAGGGATTGAAAGTAGAGATAGCGAATAATCTGTTAAAATAAAGGACCACCCTGGAAAAGATGCAGCAACTTCTGGGAAAGCTTAATTTTGCTGCCAAAGTTATCCCGGCAGGCAGGGTCTTTGCACGCAGGCTGGCGAGGGCAACTGCAGGTGTGGTTCAGAGACAACACCACATTAGATAAAGCGCTGCCTTGAAAGAGGACAAGGATGTGGTACAAATTTCTAGACAGCTTTAATGGGGTTCAGATCTGGCGAACCACCTGGGAGACTAGTGCCGACCTACAGATGTTTTCTGATGCTGCAGGGAGTGAAGGTTTTGGAGTGATTTTGGGGAACGAGTGGTGTGCCCAGAGGTGGCCACAGCAGTGACACAAGAAAGGCAGGACAAGGAACATAATGGTCTTGGAGATGTTCCCCATTGTGGTTGCATTATTGTTGTGGCCCGAGGTGCTAGCCAACAAGAGGGTACGTTTTTGGACTGATAACGCGGTGGTCCAAGCCATTAACCTACAGTCGGCATCTTGCCCAGCCATGTTGAGCTTGCTCAGGAAATTGGTGGAAATATGCCTGTACAACAATATTGAATTTAGAGCTCGACATGTGCCGGGCACTGCAAATATTGCTGCTGATGCCGTTTCCCGCTTTCAGTGGTCCAAGTTTCGGAAGGCCCACCTGGTGGCCAGGCTGGAGGGAGCGCAGTTCAAGAAGGAGTGGTGGCAGCTGGTTGCATGGACAGGGCGCTCTCTGAGTTAAGTGAGCGTTCGCTTACTCCCGGAGTCCGGTTTAGATACCAGCAGAGTTATGGCAAGTTCAAAAGCGTAATCACTAGTCTGCATGGTGTCCAAACAGACAGCTGAGGAACAAGTGTGCGCGTTTGTGGTGTGGGCACATAAAGAAAGCAAGTCAAAGAGCTGGGCTGCAGCACATTTGGCGGCAGTAGCCTTCCACTTCAAGCTGGAGGGAAAGAGTGATCCCACAAAAGGGTTTTTGGTGCGCTCGGCTCTGAAAGGGTGGGCCCGTTCGGAGCATAAAGCTAAGGATGTGCGCAAGCCCATTGACTTTGGGTTACTAGTAAAGTTGTTATCCGCACTATCAAGCATATGCTTCAACGAGTATGAAATATCACTATTCAGGTTGGCATTTGCATGGGCTTTTTTCGGAGCGTTTAGGATTAGTGAGCTGGTTTCAGCATCCAAGAATGACACATCGGGTAGGGCCATTGCCTTACGAGATGTCTCTCTGTTTTGCAGGGACACAGGAGAGGGGGGTCAGAATACAGCTAAGAAGAAGCAAAATGGACCAGCAGGGAAAAGGTTTTAGCATAGTATTACATGCCCCCCCTCCCGGTGCACCTCCTCAAGCTCTTCCTACAGTCCAGATCATCAAGTGCTGGCCCCCTGCTAACCCACGCCGACACATCCCCCTTTTGTTTTTCAATTCCGCAAAGTGCTGACAATGTCCTTGGGGTTTTTGGGCATCCAAGGGGAAGGCTAGTCCACACACAGCTTTAGAATTGGTGCAGCTACCACAGCCTTCCAGCAGAGCATGTCTCCCAGGGCCATCATGAAGTTGGGTAGGTGGGAGTCAGGCCGTTATCGGCTCTATGTACGCCCGCAGCCCAGTGCATTTCCGGAAGAGTATTAAACGCCCAGCTCGCACAGGTCCAGGGCGAGGCATTGGGGCAAAAGGGTTGGGGGGTTTATATCATGACCGACTGATAATATGCAATTTTTTTCCCACAGATGATGCATTGTGGCTGATCGGCCACTCATTTGTGACACGGGTGAAAAAAAGGGCTGGGCAATGGACAATTGGCCGCAACCTAGGATTTAAGGGTACCGAGTGTGTATGGTTGGGCAAACCTGCAATGAGGTGGCACTCCTTGCTGCCCGCCATTCACTGGCAACTTCAGTGGTGGCGAGCACCAAGAATGATGCGGATTCATTTGTGGGGGCAATGATTTGGCCAAGTTGGGTAGGGGACGCTTGCTGGCCCAAATACAGGTCGCTTAGCGCATCGTGGCACACGAGTTGCCAGGCACCGAAATTCTCTGGTCTGAAATGGTGCAAAGACAGGTTTGGAGGGATGCCGTTTCTGTGGCTGGCATGGAGAAATCTAGGAAGCGCCTCAACAGAAGTGTTGAAAAATTCACTAAGGCGGAAGGCCTGGGGTATGTAGGGCATAGCTGCCCGAGCTGCTTGACTTCCCATTTTCATGGGGACGGGGTCCACCTATCCGACAGAGGCAATGACGTTTTCTTGACTGCTATACTGGGGGCACTGAGAAGGGCCAGTTGCAGATAATCTTAGGGCGAGTATGATCTTGAAGTTACGTTTGGTATGATAGGTATGGTCCTAAGGTTTGGGGGCATTGATGGCAGCGTAAGCCACCATCAAAGCATGGCGGAGTATCGGGGCGGTCCTAGCCAATGAGGGGCTTCACGCTGCAGCGGCTCGGGATTTGCCGGGCTCGAGCTGATCCCTCGACGGGCACTGACTTCCCTTCCTTAGGGCTCTAGGCCAACAACCTCATGGTCAGTGCCCCCGAGTGTCCTGCTGGTGGTAACCAGTGTTAGCTGGTAGTAACCAGAAGTTTGTCAGTTTTTGCCAGTGGCAAATAGGATGACATGGTTCACCCATACCCTGACTGTTATGATTATGTGGCTGGGACCGTCCCAAGTTTATTGGTTTGCTCCTAATAAACTGTGACCTTGTACTTTCCAAAAAAAGAACCTTACCAAGTTGTCTGTGTATTTTTACTGATGTCTATTGCACTGGCCTAAGGAGGTGGGGGTGCCCAATGGGGATCTCCCGGCTATGTACCGAGGAGGAAGACGGAGGCAGTCAAGTGATCTCGGCCAGGCACCTAGGCAGCAACAATTCTGTACGAGCTCACCGGGTTGCAGAAGGGGGAAGGTGTTCGCAAGGCAACTTTCAATTGCAGCCCACATCCAGGAGACGCTGCAGCACACAATAGCAAATCTGACATTACAGAAACAAGTTTGCAAATTCCAGCAGGAAACAGGGCTGCCGAGTGACCAACACCGTCCCAGCCCCTCCAACACAGTGGGGGCGCTCAGCTCGCGCAGAGCTCGAAAGTAGCAAAGGAGCAGAAGCCAGAAATAAGCACCTTCTATGGAAAGGACAGCTGGTTAGCTATGAACTTACCTTGGAAGCAGAACGGCACAGAGCAAAGGCAACCGTGATGCACAGCCGGGCTTTTCATAGCAAGCACGTGTGAAACAACAACTGAAGCCGCAGCAGTGCTGGTGCACAAGAAACAGAAGATGAACCTGCGCTGCACGCAGAACAGCCTTGCCACCCACACCAAAATCCGTGGTTGTGGAAACCACAAGTGTACGGTGCGCAGCTTACAGTGAGCGAGGTGTAGCAACACTGGATGGCATTGCAGCCGAGTAGGCACTGAGCCTGCCCCAGCCCCCACGGGCAATCGCAGAGCGGCATCAGCTGGAAACCTACAGTAAGAGGGAGAACGGACCTGCAGGCTCGAGCAGCAATATCATTAATGAAGTGGACAGCAGCGAGCTGGCTCTCCCCCACCGGTCGAAGCAACTAGAGGGTGGAATATTGCTGTTGGCGCACTCCAGGCGTTTTTTCTATGCCCCCCCCCCAGTTCACCACATGGCAAATGAGCATTGCCGTCCTCATGAGAGGGTGCAGTTTGAAAGCGATGGTCTATAAGGAGAAAGAAGACTAGCCGTCGAATGAATGCCACAAATGAGGGCCATGATGACAGGCAATTGTTCTTTTCGGATGGCAAGGTACGATGACGGAAACAGATTTTACCAAACCCAGCAGAGTTTTTTCTCCTAAAATGGAAAGGCACGATCCGGACCAACGAAAGCAGAGCCAAAAGAGCGACAACATGCGAGCAGCAAAGGCAACTAAGATCCAAGGTAGGATACAACAAACCTATTCTGCCTTTCATCCGGCCGAAGTCGATAAACGAGAACCACACACCGTGAGTAATAAGAACCGCTGCTCAGCTGCCTGAGGGATTGTAGGGCTATATAAATGCGAATTAGGCAGGGCCCCAGTCTATGTTAATCCTTAGCTGTATAATGGTCATTTTGTGTCCTATCTTCCACATCAGCCGGAGCATGGAATTACAAGAAGAGCAGACATACAGCAACGTCAATATTACAATATTAGAGATAAATTTAGAGGCGAAATACTGAATTTGGAAAGTAAAGAGGATAAAAAATAAAGACAATGTTAAATATTAACTCGTTAATTTTTATGAAGTCATTTAAGCGTTATTACACATGTATTTTGCTGTCATCACAGCCTTAAAATCACACCGGTGAGATAACAAGCTGGTGCAACGTTGCACCAGCTTGTTATCAGCAGCGCACAGATTTGAGTCCCAACGGGGAACAAATGCAAAAACAGATGACAGTGCGCTCCTTCCCCCCTAAAATGGGAAGGGGAAAAATGAGTCGTTTGTTATATGCGGACAACTTAATTCTCCTGGACTACACTCCCATAGGACTACAACGCCAAATGAAAAACTTCCACCAATACATTGCAGAAAACAATCTAGAGATAAACGAGGGAAAAACTAAAATGATGATCATAGAAAAATCAAATACGAAGAAAGAAAAAAACTCTACTTTGTCATGGTACCTGTATAATAGAAAAAGTAAGAGACTTTAAATACATGGGTGTGACTGGATAGCTCTAGGAATGAAAAAGCAATGAAAAAGCAATGCAAACTGTACTGCACTCTATGATAAAGCAAAAAAACTTGCCTCGCAGGGTAAAGCCATAGACATTACATTTGTCCGCTATTACACAATTCCGGTTCATGATTTCTACAAAAAGAAAGTGGTACCATCACTAACCTACGGCGCAGACACCATGCCTAACATTCCCTCAGATCTATGTCTAAGCTTGAAGCTTTATTTTGGAGATCTGTCTTGGGCCTCCCTAACTCGACCCCAGTAGCGTCCATCAGACGGGAACTCAGTCTCCTTTCTTTACAGGCCATAAACTGCAATAGCTTGATGCTTTACAGGAAATGCCGGACAGAGGACGCTCTGTATGCCTATAATCTGGTAAATCAAGAACTACTAGCCTCTACTTGTAATATGCTCACCAAATGGAGCAAAGATAATGTCGCCTTACAAGCTTCAATTGAGTGTGGCGACGAGGAACTTTTTAAAGTATTTAGTATTTATTTATTTATATTGCGCACCTAACCCGGGGGTAGCCAGGCGCAGAGGCATCAAGAGGATTGCAAAGCTTAGCAACATACAAAGGAATGAGGTCCAGCTGTGGTTACAGTGCTGGGAACGTCAAAAAGAAACATCACTCCGAATAAGTTACAGAAATATACAATATAAGCAATACTATATGCACGATGCCAGTTGTCTCATGAAAGGTATCTACGACGAACAGTAGACAACCTAAGTGTACATATTTACAATCGTTGTGGTGTGGAGCATCAGGGCAGCAAGAGGTCGTTATATATTGTGCGCTTTGAGCCAATGGATGGTCTTAGCTCTGAATTGGCGGTAGGGGAGGTCCTCCCTGCAAGGAGGTGGAAGGGAGTTTCAGAATTGTGCTGCTTTTACAGGAAAGCTGTTCCCTCCCGACATTGTACGTTTAAACCTAGGCACCAGGAGGAGATTGGAATTGTCCGTTCTAGAGGGGCGAGAAGAAGTAGGTTTGGTGAATCTAGTGATGAGGTATTGAGGCGCTGCTTGGTGGAGGCATTTATGAGTCAGAAATCGATTTGAGGAATATTTTGTCTTTAGTAGATAGCCAGTTGACAGACCTTCTGGAGTCAGAAATGTGGGCTTTCTTCAGGATACTGAGGGCCGCTCTTAGGGCATTGTTCTGAAGGATTTGAATTTTATTCGTAATATATTTGTTGGAGCCAACATAAAATGCATTGCAATAGTCCAACTTGGACAAGATCCGAGCCCTGGCTAGTGTGATGCAGTTAGAAGGAGAGAGAAAAGGTTTGGCTGCTCTGATGAGTTTGCATGTGTAGGATGTGGCGGATGCCATAGCATTAACTTGTTTTTTGAAGGTGAGAGTGGAGTCTAAGTAGAAGCCGAGGGTTTTGACCTCCTTGGCATACAGAAATCTTATTGTTGTCAATTATGAAAGAGGAGTAGTTTTGGTCTAGTTTGTTGAGGTTATGTGAGGACCCTAGAATGAGGAGTTCTGTTTTGTCATCATTCAGGCATAGACCATGTGTGGCCATCCATGCCTGGATGAGGTACACCTTATTGACGAAGGCCAAATCCTTGTCATAATCCCCTGTCAACTGGATGAGGATCTGGGTATCATCGGCGTAATTAGTGTAGGTGATACCCAGACCATCTAGATCATCGAAAAGGGGCTTTGTGAAGATGTTGTACAGTGTTGGGGAGACGCAGGATCCCTCAGGCACGCCATAGGTGATGGGCGTCGGGTCGGCTGCTGCTAGTAGGGAGAAGACTTATCGTGCGGTTATTTAGGAAGGATTGTATCCAGTCAGTTGCCTCTTGAGAGAAATGGGCTGCTTTTTGTAGGTGGTCGCATAGGATCTCGTGGTCGACCAGGTCGAAGGCAGCTGAGAGATCAAGAAGTAGCAGTAGTGCAGTCTTACCCTGATCTCTCAGCTCATCTATCTGTGCCTTAAGATCTATGAGTGCAGTTTCGGTACCATGTTGAGGCCTGAAGCCCGATTGTCAGACTCCTAAGAGATGATAGTGCTCGAGGGAATGTTGGATTTGTTGGTATGCTATTTTGTCAAGGATTTTAAGAAGGAACGGTACTGTAGTGATAGGGCGGTAATTAGTGGGAGTGGAGGGGTCTAGATTCGGTTTTTTGAGCAGGGGAGGACCCAAGATTGTTTCAAGTTGTTAGGTACGGCGCCTGATGTGAATGACGCATTTATTAGTTTGGTAATAAATGGTGCGAGATCACGAGCCGCGTCCTTTATCAATTGTGCAGGGCCTAGGTCCCCGTGGCAGTTCGATGGCTTAAGGGTGAGAAACATTTTTTACCTCTTTGGTGGATACTTTGTGGAAGTTAAAAAGGGGATTGTGCGCAGGGGGGTGCGACTGAATATGGTGAGTCTTTTGAGGATGAGGATACTTGGTTTAGTGGCAGAGAGAAGGGAGTCTTTTTTAATGCTAATCTTCGTTTTGAGAAGAGATTTTGTTTGCTAAGGTATTTTTTATACCCGTGCACCAATTTTTGTCCTTGAGGCACGAGTCAGGAGCTTGGATAGGAGATTCAACCTCTTTTAGTATTGTAAAGAGCTCTCTGGTGTTGGATTTGGCTTGTGAGAGTCGAGTGCTGTAGGACATTTGTTTGGCCAGGATAATTTCTTTTTTATATTGGGATGCTAGTCTACTCAGATTTGTCTTATTTTTTTCTGAAGGATGTGATCTCCAAGTTTTTTCACAGTGTTGCTTTTCCTGTCGGAGGGCTTTAAGGTGAGGAGAGAACCACGAGTTGATATGTTTGAGGTTTGCTCTTTTTCTACTGCAATGGGGCTATGACATCAATAGATGAGAGCATGACTATTGTATATGTCTACCATCATGAAGGGATATGTGTGATCCGGAATGGCGTTCAAGGTCGGGCGATCAGTGGGATCAGATTTTCAGGGGTAATGTTCTTTTTGTTTCTAGTCTGGACAGCTGGAGCTATACTGTCAATTTGCACTGGAGTCGCCTCAAGGGTGAATGAGATCAAGTAGTGGTCTGTCCAGGGCTGTGGAAGTATAGAAGAGACCAGGACTGGGCAATTGTGCACAGCTAGCCAGTCCAGAGTTCTACCTTTGGTATGAGTAGGCTCTGTGATCATCTGGGTAAAGCCCAGTTCCTCCAAGGTATTGTTAATTATTGTGGCGTTGGCATCTGCGGGGTCACTAAAACCAATGTTAAAGTCTGCTAATAGGATGCTTTGTGAGGAGTTCTTGAGGTTATTCGATAGGATATTTGTAAGGTCTGCTTCAAATGACCCTAAAGGGCCAGGTTGTTGGTAAATAAGGTGAATGAAGATGGATTGTGTATTAGATAAGGTTAACTTTGCAGAGAAAGATTCACAAGATCCTGCGTTTGATGGTGACTCAATTATCAGAGGGAATTTAGTTTTAGCTATAATGGCAAGACCTCCGCCTCGAGAGGTAGTACGATCAAGTCTTAGTAGAGAATAGTCGTCTGGTATGGCTAACATAATTGCGGGGCCTGCTGTTGGATGTAGCCAAGATTCAGTAACCACTAAGAAGTCTAGATCTTCATTGTAGATTAGGTCGGCAATGTCTGTTGCGTGGGCTACCATAGAGCGGGCATTTATCAGTGCTCCCTTGGTCCCAGGTTGTGCTGGTTTTAGAGGTGGTAGCAACGGTTTATGCGTGCCTTTCTGGGCGAGGATAGGCTCACGGTAGAGTCTACTGTTCAGTTGAAGAGGGTTCTGCGAGGGGTTATGGGGGCTAGTAGTAGCCTTGTGGGGAGCTTATTTCGATAGAGAGTCATAAAGCCTTGGGAGCCTGGCACGTAATTTGAGGTTCCTCTGGAGAACAGTGCAAGGTGTGGTGATCATATCAGTTGGTTTGTGAGAGTTAGGTGAGGACTCATGTGCAAGTGAATTTAGTAACTGTCGGGTATTGGATATTCATAGTATAAAGTAGTGCTCTAAGTAGCACAGTATAAAGTGTATGGAGATACATTGTGTGCCTAGGCAGGATGGGACTAGTGCAAAGTAGTTGTTGGCAGTTAACATACAGTCTTGTAGCACCTAGGTTCTGTATCAACACTGAGGTCTAAGAGGTAGCAGTTCAAATAAAAGGGCAGTGGCACACGTAGATTCAATTTTAGCACTAAGGTCTAGCAAACAGCAATTCAATACCTGGGCAGAAGCACACATAGATTCGAGTTTGGCAGTATGTCTAACAGGCAGCAATTCAATACCTGGGCAGTAGCACACAGATTCGAGTTTGGCAGTATGTCTAACATGCAGCAATTCAATACATGGGCGGTGACAGACCTAGGTTCGATTTATCACTAATTTATGCCTAGATTTAATATGCAGAGAAAGCAGACAGTGCCTAGATTCAATATGCAAAGTGAGCAGACACAGTGCCTAGATTCGGATTACAGGTGAGCTGATACAGTGTCTAAGAGCATTTCTAAGGTGCACGCCATGCGAGTGGAGTTAATTTTAGTCATGGGACAGGCATAGACTGGTGATGACTGCTAGACAGCTGGTAGTTCAAATGCAGGGTCTGGCCAGTGGGGGCAGTGGCTTATCAAGTACTCAAGTGTACATAGTGCTTCCAGATACGCTAAAGTAAACTAAGCTTCTAATGGAAACATAATGCAGGCAAGTGTGCAAGGGAGCGGGAGGATGGGCCAGTTTAAACAATTGATCAGATAACACATTTAAACATTGGCGAAGAGGTAAGGCACGGCATGTTAGGCTATAAAATACAGTGCATAACGTCTGATGAACAAACTAACATGTCCAAGATGCGAAACGTCGTTCAGTTTGGTACACGCTAGCTAGCAGAGTATGCATTTGAAGTCCAGATCATAGGTGGCGCAGTGGGTAGTTTTGTTTCATATGCCGACATGAGGTGGATGGAGGAGGTATTTTAGCGGGGTGGTGCGCTCTCCGCCATGTAAATGGCTTGCGTGCTGTTCGGCAGTGAGGGAAGTTACTTCAGCGAGTGAGGCTGTGCCGCAGGTGGGAGGGGTTGGGAGCAGGCAGCAAACAGCGCGCACAGTGTGGTGACTTGCAAAGTGGTGGAAGGGGTTATCAGGTGGGCGGCGTTTGAATTGCAGAGGTGGCGAATATCTCACCTGGGTAATGCGAGCACTGGATCGCGGCGAGCACTGGATCGCGGCGAGCACTGGATCGCGGCGAGCACAGACAATGCTCGGTCAGGCTCAGTCAGGTGGAGCCTTTTTTGGATTGTCTTGGTCGGGGGCCGGCCAAAGCCTGCCGGTGCTCCATGATTGGCTATTAAGCCAAGGCAAGCCCATCAGGAGGCAGTAGGTCTTCAGATGGCATCAGGGAAATTCAGATCAGCCAGAAATGCAGCGGCAGCCATCTTGGAGGGGCAAAAACCTTGTGTTTTTGCTATTATGAATTTAGGTGCTCTTGACTTCTCGTTTAACACAGGCAGCACAAGGGCTAGGAGTAAGTAGGCAGGCAGCACAGGGTGGCTAAATTAATTAGCAAGTAGAAATTACGATTTTCGAAATACTGCAGGGGCAGTAATAAATACCAAAGGTGTAGCCTCCAGGCTTACCTTTGCCCAGCCAGGGCTTGGGGCTGCATGGGGCTGCTCCAGCAGTTGAGAAGGAGAGGGGAGCTCCTGCTCAAACCTCTGTAGGCAAATGATCCAGTAAAAGTGTTAAGGAAGATAAGCGAACTTGATTGGCTGAAGACTCTTGAAATAGCCGACAAACAAAAATTGACAAGCCATCTACCGCCAAAGTTACATCAAACTATTCCCCAGTAGAACGGCGCAAAATTTCTTACTGAGAATAAGGCTAAATCTGCTAGAAACAAAAGAAATTCTCGCTATTAGAGGCCTTTCAATGTCAAATACTTGCCAGTTTTGGGAGTCGCCCACGAACAAAGAAACAATTTGCCACCTGCTTCTTTCATGCCCAGGGACTCGTCAGATAAGGTACAAATACTTGCATAGCACTCTGTCTAATTTTTCACTCATGAACGAAGAGACATGCTGGCGGAAACTGATTGGAGGTGACAGAACTTCATGGCTACTAGCTGCAGTAAACATTTTGTAATATGTAGTGAAAGACCAGTTTCCTTCAGTCCCAGGGAGTCCTTAGTGGGACTTGCTTAGAGACTTTTACATTAGTTCACTACCATGGCAAAACAGTGACGTCTAAGCTTGGCACTAATGAAATTAACTAAACTTTAAATTAAGTATTTTATTATAATCGAGCCATACCATGTCACCGGGTGTGTGCAACTCAGGCATGATCACCGTTAAGCTTCCAAGTCGTACATTTCTTGCACTTTTTTCAACCATTCCACTAGTGTAGGGGGATGGCTCCTCCTCCAGTTTAGGGTTTGGCCGACTCATGCGGCCAGAAGAACAAGCTAGGACCAAATTAGCCCCCAGTCCTTCTGAGGTCGACAAATGAGTGCATAACACCGTGGGTAACAAACAGCGCTCAGATGCCTGAGGGCTCGTAACGCCATATGAAAACAAAATTATGCATGTTTAGCCTCCAAATAAGGCCCAGACTGACTAAGTGACTGATATTTGGAATAAAGTCAAAAGCCAGAGGTGGAAAAGGAACTGGGCAAGGCTTAAACCGGCACGTTGGCTCAGGCACCTTTGCCAGGCCCAGGGATCTCCAGTGGGCAGTTTTTTCTATTCCATTAAGACCATTTTGTTTAATCAGGGATTGATAAAATATGCACCATAGCCGACTGGGCATACAAGAATATTGACAAAATGTTGTCAGTAAAACACCTAGTTTAAAGTGTTACATAGAAAAGAATTGATTAACCGGCTCATAGAAAACAGAGGCCATCTCTCCTCGCTTAATCTAAGGTGGCGCTGCCAGGAAACCCATGTTGCAATACATAAAAGGTTTCTTCGCAGATGATTTATCATAAGGTACCAGACTGAGTTGTGGGCTACGAACTTGCGCCAGTCAATTACCAACCAGGGGTGAGCAATGAACACCCAACAATGATTGCAATTAACGAGGATGGTAATTAATATACTCCCCCAGACAAGAACAGGAAGTGACACCACATAGCATTGTTAACAAGCACACTACAGTAAACATGGTTGAGAAACCACTATAATATGATATGCTGGGTAGGCAGGTATGGATCAACACTGGTACCGGAAGATCAGTTGGTGTAGGCCTTTATTACCAAATCCCTGTGAATGTCAGGAGTCGCCCATGGACAAAAGAACAGTGAGGTATACACATACGAGAGGCACAGGTGCCACAGTTCAAATGCGCTATTAGACTTTTGTTAGGTTTGGACTGACTTGGGGATAGTCTGGGCCCAATTGGGCCCAAAAGAGTAAGGAAAAGAGGAAACAGGTCGACAAACTATACTTTGGAAAATGGGTCCAAACTAGAGAGGGTGAAAGAGACAGAAGGCACTCCCGCAACATAGCTAAATTAAAAATCCTAAAAGACAGCTTGCAGAAGGTATGTATCAACTCTTAGGAAACAGCCCTATTTAGGGCAGCCTTTACACTTAATTACTCTGGGGCTTTTTAGAATTTGCAAAATTGCATCTAAAAATACAAGTTCAGAGGTGGACGTATCTGACATCAACCTGGTTATAAGAGACAAGGGTGATAAAACTTAACAGTTCCAAGACTGATCAGATGGGCAAGGGTAGAATTATCAAGCTCTACTGCATAGAAGAGGCAGATTATTGCCCCATCTGTGACACCATGGCGTTCCCTGGTAAACGTCCAAGTTTGGAGGGACAACTAAGGGCACATAGAAATGCACCCTTAGCATATTCCAGTTGAGGTCTGTGCTTAAAAAGGCAATGGCAGCGGTGGAACTGGACCCAGCAGAACACCTCTCCTTAGAAGGTATGGACATCTTTACAAGGGACATTTTCTGGTCAATGGCAGGAGGGGTCGTTCTTCGTAATTATTTCCTATTTTGGGGAGACCGGAGGAGCACCCCCCCCCCCAGAGAGGCGGCAGGGATCAGCCTCGAGTTGGCCCTAGGTGGGAATAGGGCCCCCGCTCACCTGATCCCCTGTTCCAAAATATTTGTTATGTTTTTTCATTATGTTTTATTATGGTTGGTTTTCTTTTGCACCATTGCTCATGTACAATAAAGCTTGTGGCTAAAGTTTTTCCACCTTACCTTTTGGTTGGCTTCCTCTTTATGGCACTGTCATTACTGTCACCCGTCACACCCTGCATGGCTCCCCCACACAAACACTTTCAGGCTTAAGCCTCAACTTTTAAATAGTCCACGCTTCAAACGAATAGCACCACTTTGTAAAAATAAATAGCTTCTGATGAGCCAAAGGAAGGCATAATTGCTATTCAGCCCTGTGACCTCATAAGAAGCAGGAGGGTGAGGGGGCAAAACTAATGGGTTAACCGCCCTATTCATGCCCAAGCTTTAAAAATAGTCCTCCAGTCGTTGTCGTCCCCCAAACATTTTGAGGCTGGAAGCAGACCCCTGATGTCAGCTTTCCTTAGGTTTCTGAAAAACATTGGTGCCCATAAGTAACATTTGTACACTGCAAGTAGCGATGCTGTGAAGTTGCCTTATGAGTGACCGGTGCCTAACAGACTATAGCACTCCCTAGTGGAACAGACTAAAGCACTCCCTAGTGGAACAGACTAAAGCACTCCCTAGTGGAACAGACTAAAGCACTCCCTAGTAGGACAGACTAAAGCACTTACACCCCCTGCTTTCAAGGGACATCTTCTATAATTGAAGGCTAAGGAATACTCAGCAACTTGAACATACCAGATGTATTTATTTATTTTCTCATTTATAAAGCGCATTAAACCCTGGGGCATCAAGGCACTGGTTACCAGAATTACAAACATAGAAATCATTACAGACAGTCGAAAAGTAATCACAGAACACCAGCAAAGAGATGCAAGCAAAAGGATGGTGAGGCAGGTTATGTACACAGTTAAGAGTTTGTTAGATGCAGTAGAGGCAGAGTGCTCCTCTAAGAATCCTTGGAGAAAAGCATCTTTTTGAGATGCTTGCGGAAGACCCAGTAGGATTACTCAGATCTCAAGGTTGGTGGGAGGGCGTTCCAGTTCTTAGCAGCGATTACTGGGAAGCTCGCACCACCTGCTCTTATATAGATATTGGAGGCTTTGATGAATTTAGACAAGAGGCATCTTGGAGCAGTGTTTGTGATACATTTATGGGTTATAGCCAGTGTTTTGAACAGAATGTGCTCTTAAATTAGCAGCCAGTGCACATTTCTTCTGGCTGGCGAAATGTGATCTTTTAATTGTAATGTTAAATGCAGCCCTTAGTGCATTATTTTGTATGAGCTGGAGATTGTAAATGTTACAGGCATTTGTGCTTGCAAATGGGGCATTGCAATAGTGCAGCATGTATCCCATCAGCGCTCTTGCAATGGTAGGAGAGCTGTTGGTGGAGAGAAATGGTCTGCAGGCGTGGATTAGTTTTGTGGTGTAGGCCGCTGAAGAGGCAATGGCACCGACTTGCCTTGCTAGAGACGGAGCAGAGTCAAAGTGTACCCCAGGGGTTTTGACATCGCTTAAGACTGGGATAGTGATGCCATCGATATTGAAGGATTTGTAGGCAGCATCCAATTTATTTAGGAGAGGTTGCGACCCAAACAAGAGCAACTCAGTTTTATCATTGTTGAGACAAAGCATATGTGTAGCCATCCACGCTTGGATGGTTTCGTCGACCAAGCTCAGCGTTTCGGAATCAGTGGGGTAGTCGACCGTGATGGGCAAGAGTAGCAGAGTATCGTCAGGTAGTTTGTATGAGATTTTCTGTGAGCATCGAGGAGGTCAAAGAGAGGGTTGGTGAAGATATTATACAATGTGGGTGACACAAAACCCTGGAGGGAAACCACAGGTGACAGGGGGAGGAAGAGCTGATGCAATTGGGGAAAACAATCTTAGTTATTTTCGACAAAAAAGGAGGAAATCCAGGTAATTGCTTCAGGGGAGAAGTGAGCTGCTGAGTGGAAGTGTTGGCATAAGATTTGGTGGTCCACAAATACGAAGGCAGCGGATGAACAAGTTACTTTCTTACCTGGTAACGTTCTTTTGATGGGATGTTCCACCGACGTATTCCACATCTATGACAGCAAATGTCCACAGCTGTGCTGCTTTGCAAAATTTTCTGCTTCGATGACGTCGATATGCCCTCTCGAGGACCTCCTCCGACATCACCGGATGTCATATGTAGGACGCACGACGCCCAGAGACTCAGTTGTAGTTTTTTCCCCAGAACGTGTGGCACCAATCTTCTGCCAGTATGACAACAGAAAGCCTTGCGGAAACGGAAGCTGCAATCGCATAAGAAATTCTGTAGAGGTGCAGGCTGGGAGGTTGCAATGTGGAATACGGCGGAGGAACATCCCATCGAAAGAACGTTACCAGGTAAGAAAATAACTAGTTCTTCGAAGGGATTGTGTCCGACGTATTCCACATCTATAACAGACTCCCAAAGTAGTACCGACGTATGGAGGTGGCAAAAGAATTTAGAATTTTAGAATGACCAATCAAATTGCACAATAGAGGACCACCTTACCAAAGGCTAAATCTTGCCCATGGATAGAATCCAGGGAGTAGTGTTTTACAAAAGTATGGACAGAGGCCCATGTGGCTGCTTCACAGATATTACGAATGGGAACAACCATCTGCAGAACAGTAGAGGCAGCCACACCCCTAGTAGAATGAGCCCTTAAGCCTACCGGAGGGTCCTTACCCGCCAGACGGTAGCATTCAGAGATTGACGAGATGATCCAATGGGACAAGGCCTGCTAAGAAACAGCTTGACCGAAACGCCTTCCAGCGTATCCAACAAAGAGCTGATCTTCCACTCTGACCCGGGACATCCGAGAGATGTAGAAACTTAAAGCTCTCCTAGGATCCAACGTATGGAGCCTCTCCTCTTCCTTACCAGGATGTGGAGGAGGATAGATTTCCAGAAGAATTACCTTCTGGCTCAGATGGAATCCGACAACCTTCAGAAGAAAGGAAGGCCGTACCCCAAGGACAACCCTGTCCTTATGGAACTCAGTAAAGGGTGGTTTGGCGGAAAGTGCCTGCAACGAACTCACTGTGCGTGTGGAAGTAACCGCAACTAAAAATACAGTTTTAAAGGACAACAGTGTCAATGGACAAGAATGTAAGGGCTCAAACGGAGCTCCCATCAGGAACTTTAAAACCAAATTCAAATCCCATCCTGGCACCTGGAAAGGCAACTGCGGAAACACATGAGTTTTTCAGGAACTGAGAAATCAAAGGAATCTTAAAATAAGAACACTCCTCAGACGAGCGCTTAAATATGGACAGCGCAGCCAAGTAACCCTTAATGGTACCTACTTGCAGGCCCTTGTGGGCTAAAGAAAGCAAAAAAGACAAAACCAAAGGAATGGAACATTGGAAAGGATCCACATTCTGTACCCTGCACCAGTCGCAGAACTTCTTCCAACGGCAACGGTACAGGGATTTCGTTGCGGGCCTTCTGGCCGAAAGCAACACCTCCATCACATCTTCAGGGAGGTCCCAATCCTTATATCTCAGCCTTTCAGATACCAAGCATGAAGGCTGAGAGACTTGACCTCTGGATGGAAAACTCAACACCCCTCCCGTGAGAGCAGATCATCTCGGTAGGGAAGACGACATGGGGGGCAGATGGACAGGTCTAGAAGGTCCGGGTCCCACGATCTCCTGGCCCATGCCGGAGCAACGAGGATCATTTGGGAACCGAACCTCCGCAACACTTGCGGTATGACGAGGACTGGAGGAAACGCGTCCAGCAGTGGGAAGGACCACTCCACTACAAACGCATCCCCTAAGGCTCCTCTTGGAGGAACTTCCCGCGAGCAGAATCTTTTGCACTTCCGGTTGATACTGGTGGCAAAGAGATCCACTTGTAGGGTCCCCCAAAGGGTGAAGATCTCCAAAAGAACTTCCTGAGCCAGATCCCACTTGTGAGAGACCGTGCTCTGCCTGCTCAGAGCCCCCACTGCCTCGTTTTTGTCTCCGTCCAGATGAACTGCCAAGATCACAATTTCCTGCTGGATGGCCCAGAACCAGAGCTGCATGAACTCTCTGCACAGTGGGGGAGACCCTGCCCCCCCTTTTTGTTGAGGTAGTGCATGGGCATAGTATTCTCCATCAGAAGCAGGACATCCCCCCCCCCTCCCCACAGATGTCAGAAAAGCCTTCAGGGCTAGCCTGACGGCCCTCAGCTCCAACAGATTGATGTGGAGTCTGGACTCCGACGGAAACCAACGACCACTGACTGTCGACTCGTTGGCATGAGCTTCCCATCCCATGAGGGATGCGTTCGTCAAGATTGTCACTTCCAGCCATGGTTGCCAAAACAGAGCCCCTCTGAACAGATTACCTTCGATGGCCCACCACAGAAGGTCCTGGGTGACCGAGGGTGGAATCCGAACAGGGTCAGACATCCTGCCGGAGAACTGCAACCACTGCATCTTGAGTGCCCACTGCAGAGATCTCATCCGCAGCCTGGCTTCTGGCACCAGTAGAATGCAGGATGCCATGTGGCCGAGCAATCTCGAGAACACGAACGCCAGGAGAGACTGGGCATGTTGAAATTTGTCCATCTTCTGCAGAATGTGGTGAGCCCTCAACTGGGGAGGCGAACAATGCCCCAGGGATGTGTCGAGCACTGCTCCGATGTACTGGAGCCGCTGGGTAAGTGTCAAGTGGGACTTCTTTAAGTTGAGGGAGAAGCCCAGCCTGTGAAGTGAGTGGCAGGTGACTAGCTCGGGAGAGCGTGCCCTTATCAACCAATCGTCCAGGTAGGGGTAGACGTGAATCCCCCCCATTTGCTGCCACCACCACCATTAGCTTGGTGAAGACCCTCGGGGCAACCGCAAACCTCAGGTACTTTCTGTGCTTGGAATGAATCGGCACATGAAAGTAAGCATCCTTAAGGTCGAGAGACACCAATCAGTCCTGAAGTTGAAGGGCCTGGAGGACTTAAGAGAGAGTAACCATCTTGAACTTGTCCTTCCATAGGAGCTTGTTCAAACCACGCAAGTCCATGATGGGTCTCAAACTCCCGTCTTTTTTCGGGATCAAAAAATATGGGGAATACCATCCCTTGTTCCACTCCGCTACAGGCACCAGTTTGACGGCGCCTTTCTCCAGCAGGGATTTGATTTCCTGCGCAAGGAGCGGATCCGGACTCTTCAAAGAGAGCTTCCCCGGTGGATTGTTGAGACCTCTGCTGGAAAGGAAGACAGTAGCCGTGGGCTATGATCTCCAGAACCCATACATCTGAAGTAATGGCACGCCATTCTACAAGGTGCTGCGCCAGCCTTCCCCCAACCAGCGAACCATGGGACATGGCCTCATGACTGAGCGGGAGCGGCTGCGGCCAATGCCTGAAGGCAAAGAGGCAACTGTCCGAGTGGCTTTGGCACCTCGAGTACCTTGTTTTCCACCTCTGGTACTCCTACGTTGGCCCCTTTGACTGGCAGCTCCCCTCAATCTACCAAAGGAAGATTAGTATCGAAAGGAACCTCCCCTCCATTGCTGTCCCCTAGGAGGAAAAGGCGGCAGTTGACGTACTGCAGCGCTGAACGACTTTGCTGCAGCTTTGGAGGTCTGCAACCTCTCGTCAGCCTTGCTGCCAAAAAGATGGACACCATCAAAGGGCATGTTGAGAAGCCGGGACTGTACATCAGAAGCAAACCCCGACTTACGGAACCACGCAAACCTGCGCATCACATTGCTCGATGCCATGGACTGGCTGACACAGTCTGCCACGTCCAGATCCGACTGAACAGATTCACACATGGCATCCTTGCCATCCTGAACGAGGGCAAGAAAACCATCCCGTTCCTCCCCTTTGGGAATATGTTCAGCAGCCAAAGATACACAATTCCACAGAGTGTGCGTGAATCTTGCAAGGGCACAAACGGAGTTGGCTGCTTTTAAAGCCATACCCCCCTGAAGAAAATACCTTCCTCGCCCAACCATCAAAGCGTTCGTCGTCCCTATCAGGAGGGATTGTACGGTACGCCGTCTGCTTTGCTGGGGCTGTAGCCGCCTGTACCAAAAAACTCTCCGGAGTGGGATGCGTGGACAAGTAGCAGGGGTCGCCACTTGCTGGACTGTATTCTTTGCGTTACAACTTATTTACTACCGGAAGACTCTCCGGAGCAGTCCAAGCCGCCGCCACCCTTCTTTGTAAGGCCATATGAAATGGCAACACCGGGTCAGTGGGTGGACCTTGGTCAAGGATATACATCAGGTCATCCTGCAGAAAATCCACAGGTGGAGCAGACCACCCCAAGTACTCAGTCACCCTCGACATGAGACGCCTGTACGAAGGCTCGGCGTGTGTACCAGACTCAGGCCTGCCAAACTCCACCTGCGGGGAGGTGTCCAGAACACTGGCGTCATGCAAGGATTGATGCAGGTCTTCCATCTGGCTATGACCAGACAACAGTTCATCAGGAGCCTCATGAGGAACAAACCCCTCAACCTCTGACCCTTCATCCACCTCAGATATAATCCAAAGGATGCAATAAATCCCCGGATGAGGGCACAGAAAAAGGCTCAAACAAAGGCCTCACTGATTTACTCAGGGCCTTCCTCGGAGTTTCCACCGTCCTCCGGGGTACCTCCATAAAAGGTGTCGACGGAATCGGTGTCGAGCGAGGCGCCCATGACTTCGACAATGCCTTCGAGGCTGGAGCCCCAAGAGGGTGCTTCGACTGCTTTGGCGCCGATGACTTCCTCGGAGCCGGAGCCTCGAGAGAGGGCGCCGGATGCCTTCTTAGAAGGCCTCACAGGCTCCAACAGTCTCGAGGGCGTCTAGGACCGGGACCTGGAGCGGGCATGGCTAGAGCAATCTACCTTGTCCGATCGGGACCTCAACGGCTCCTGATGATCGCGCCGACTGCCTGAGCCCGAAAGCGTGCGAGCGGTGGCCCCAGCGCGTTCCTTGCCAGCTTCTCTCGAAGGCGCGAACGGAACAGAGCCCTGCGATTTGAAAATCGCCATCATCTCCTTACGAAATGCGTCCCATTCCGCCAGAGATGAATGCTTGTTGGGACAAGCTACCCGCCATATGGCGGAGTCCTCAGACGAGGAAGACGACCGGTGACGGCGCTTCCGGGAGTGCATAGAAGAGGCACAGGAATGGCGGGAACCACTCCGGGACCGAGACCCCCTGGACTTGCGCTGACACGGAGAGTCGCCCCTCGAATCGTCAGTCGAAAGCCCAGCGGATTTCAACTTACGGGGTTTGGAAACCCTACCTACAAATAGCTTCTTCCGCTCCCGCAAGGCCTTCGATGTCAAAGACTGGCATTCGTCACTGTCATCGGTAGCGTGGTCCTCGCCGAGGCACCACTGGCAGACGTTGTGCAGGTCCGTAAGCAACATCTTGGAACTGCAGCTGCGGCACTTCTTGAAGCCCGACCTCGGGGTAGAAGAAGACGAAGACATAATTCTCACAAGAACTGATTCAACAGTAGAAGAAACGAGGTGCACCGAGATTCCGAAGCGAACACGTTCGCGGAAAAAACAGAACTGAGGCTACGGGCGTCGTGCGTCCTACATATAACATCCGGTGACGTCGGCTGGAGGAGGTCTTCGAGGGGGCGTATCAACGTCATTGACGCAGGACGCAGACAATTTTACGAAGCAGCATAGCTGTGGACAATACCGGTCAGATGTGGAATACGTTGGGGGGACTGCGGATTCTAGTTCCTGGTGTATGACAAAGAGCTCCCTTGCGCTACAGTTGGCTTTGTCAATTCTGGCACTGTACGTGGAGCTTTTGGCTTGGAGTATATCTTGTTTGTAGGCCTTTGTAGTGGCAGTACAATGTGCTTTGTTTTGTTGATTAGGGCTATTCCTCCATG
This sequence comes from Ambystoma mexicanum, assembly GCF_040938575.1. Lineage (NCBI taxonomy): Eukaryota > Metazoa > Chordata > Amphibia > Caudata > Ambystomatidae > Ambystoma > Ambystoma mexicanum. The sequence continues at coordinate 618,265,280 of NC_090922.1, read as the reverse complement.
TGGTTTCGGCCATACGTTTCAACATGCAGAGTGTTTTGAGGTCAGAGGAGAACCATGTTTTGAGGTGGGTGATGGGTTTGGCCTTGCGCCCAGCCATGGGGGCTACTGTGTCAATGGGCAGTGCCAAAGTTTGATTGTAAGTGTCAACGAAAGTGGCTGGGTTGCTGATTGGTATTTGACGCTCAGTAAGTGATTTCAACAAAGGCAGTATACTTGAGGGAGTTCTGTTCCTGGAGTTTCTTGTTAGTATAGCGGGGCAGCAAGGAGGGCACTGTATGTTGCATGCAGGGACTGGTTAAATGGAAGGAGATAACATTGTGATCTGACCAAGGGCAAGATAAGTTAGATGGAATTGAAATGTCGCAGTTTAGATTAGCAAGCCCTTCTAGAATCCGGCCTTTGTTGTAGGTGGGAGTTTTGATGCTTTGTGTGAAGCCAACAGCATCCAAGGCATGGATTAAAGCAAGGGCATTAGTATCCATGTTGTCTTTGAATCCCACAGTTTAAGTTGCCTAGAACGATGACTTGAGGTGGGCTTAGAGTCAGCTGAGCAGAGAAGTGAAATGTCCTCAAAGGAAAGTGGAGGGCCTGGAGCCTGTAGATCAGATGGATGGTTACTGTGGCCGTGTGCGAGACAGTTTGACAGTTAGTATTTCCCCTGATTGGACGGTGTGGATGTGAATTTCTTCAATAGTTGGGGAATCCTTTGCTATGATAGGAACCCCAACCCCTATCCCATCTACTCTGTCTTTGCAATAAATAGTATAATTTTCGGTGATCGCCAGGGATTGGGCTGGGCCTGAAGCTGCACATAGCCATGTTTCAGTGATAGCAAGCAGGTCAATATTGTTTGCAGAACTCAAGTCAGCGATGTCCAGCACATGTGCTATCACCGGCCTAGCGTTAATTAAGGCTGCCTTGATAAGGAGGAAATCCTCTGCGCCGTCTTTAGACTGTAGGCTAGCATGATTGTTTTGTGCTGGTGCTGTGATGGGCCTGGCCTTAAGTGGGGCTACTAGTGAAGTGGTAGCTATGGGTTGAATACATTGTTTGGGTTTTTAGGCAGTTGTGGCCCAGTGAGAGTAGAGGTACAGCGTCTGCAGTGTGCAGGGAGGAAGTTATCAGTGGTATTGACTTGGCGCTGGCATATAGGCTAGGAAGGTCAATAAAGTGCTATTACTTATACTACTCAAAAACATGGCTCCTACTCTTGCATAGATCACGCTTTGACAAGAAAGGAGGACATGACAGCATAGTTTCTCGATAGAATGCTATCTGATTCTGCCCGTTGTACTTTGAAGTTGCTAAAAAGTACCAGATCCCTCAGATTCCAGTTGAGGTTTAACAAAAACACACCATCTGATATAGCTTTCAAATCTACATTGAAAGAAGTGATTTGGACTCCTGCCAGTACCAAACCTACGATTCCATGCCTCCTCCACCAGACATGAGACATGTAGTTCTGTTATGATCCGTCTTAGAGGACAATCCCAATGGCCTGTTACTTTTGGTTAAGAGGGTGCATGGTGTGGAGTTTTACCCCCCTCCCCGATAGTGGAGAGGTGAGTTGGCTAAGCGGGGGGCAAGCTGCATTCCTGTGATTAGAGATTTGAACTCCATGGAGGTGCAGAGACTCGGTGCCTTTGGGACGGCAAATATGGATGGTGGGTTACCTTTTTCCCTCCTAACCAGCCAGGCTAAGAGTCTACCAGTCTCGTCAACCTCAGCGTGTTGTTTTGCCCCATATCTGGCATAGTCATATGCATTCAGTCTATCTTGTGCTTCAACCAGACTTTTCTTGGTCTCATTCACTTTATTTTGAACAGCCCATCTGCCCCCTTATCCATCCCTCCCTTTGTTCCAACTCTGTCACCTTATTCTCAAGATCAAGAATTGTATTGATCAGGGGCCTACATAGCCCAACTCATGCAGACGCCGCTGATAAACACCTCCCATTCTGAGCTTCTATGCTCTGCAGTATGCCAATTGAATTCTAGGAACTGTTGAATCTAAAGAACTCCAACAGCATTACTGATAAGACTGGTATGTTCATGACTGAACAAGATCATATCTGCAACACATTTAGTGATTTCTATGAAAGACTCTATGCTGTACATTATAGTATAAACCAGGTGAGGGCCAATATGTGGCTAACTGAGGCAGGATTGGCCAAGTCTGGTGCCCAAATTTCACTACAGAATGTGGAGTGGGTGATCAAGAATTTGGCGCTGGGCAAAACTCCTGGGATCGATGAGCTGACAGTCAGGATGTAGAAGGTGATCCACTTGACAGAACAGCGGAATTCTGGGCAATATTTCAATTTTCTGCAAAGGGGCGAGTTTCACTTTTGAAAATCATAGTTCTCCCATGACTGTTGTATGTGTTTGAGGCAATGCCAATGCTCATACCGACTGAATACTTCAGTACTCTGAACTCTGAACATGATACTGGAAAAATTAATATGGAAGGTGGCAGTCCAAGAATTACAATGGCCAACTTGCAGCTACCTGCCGGTAAAAGGGTTTTTGAACTTCCGAATTTCAAGGAGTATCATTGGGTGGCAGCGGCCGGGCTACAACATGTGGTGGACTGGTTTCGTTGTCCACATGTGGATACCATCACTAACATGACAGCAGCTGCTTGTGGTTCATGCCAGTGTGTTCCGATAGGGACTCAAGAAGGGAGCGCAGGTCGCTGCTGCTTCCAGTAGTCATGTTGATACAAGTGTAGTGGTAGGCCCTAAACTACTGGGGCAAAATTAGATGCACCTTAGCAATAGCAGAATGGGACATGTCATGCATTAATTACCGTAATAGCATTTGATTATTATATCTGCTTCGATTCACATGCTGTGCATATAGTCCGACATATAGTGGTAATCTCGTGCATCTCGTCTTTCAAGGATCGAAATGAGACGTCCACACGGGCGTGCATGTAACACTATCCCTAACGTGATGTGTAATGTACCCAAAATACCTCATGCATCGAGGTCCCTCCGATTGTATTTTTTGTGCCGTGAGTGAGTCTTTTGACTATTGTGAGTACAGAAAAGAGAGAAGAAGTAGTATGATGTCTATGTTCCTTCCACTCCGAGCGAGGAGGAAGGGTGGGCACATGTGAATCTAAACATATACAATGATAAGAAATGATATTACGGTAAGTAATGCATGACTTCTGATGCTTGTTAATCTGCTTAGAATCACATGCTGTACATAGACTAGCGAGCAGTACATTGAGTTGGAGGTAGGATGTGAGCAGGAACAGTAGTGAAAAGAGGTCTCAGAACTGCTTGTCCCACCCGAGAATCAGACCTAGAGTGAGTAGCTAGGCAATAGTGTTTTGTAAAGGCGTGTACAGAACTCCAGGTTGCCGCTTTGCAAATGGACTTGAGAGGAAGATTTGCAATGAATGCTATGGAAGCCCCAGTGCCTCAAGTAGTGTGTGCTCTAAGCTTGAAGGGCAGATCTCTCTTGGCAAGAGCGTAACAGTGTGATGCAATTGACAATCCACCTAGAGATGGCTGATTTAGAGACAGGATCCCCTTCTCTACCAGCTGCCACTGAAACGAAAAACGAGTTCATTTTCCTTAGTGGTTTATTTCTTTCCAAGTAATACACGACTGCCCTGCACGCATCCAGTGTTTGTAAGCTTATTTCCGCCACGTTAGTGGGGTTCTGGAAGAACATTGGTAGTTCTATTGACTGGTTCACATGGAATTTAGGAATACATTTGGGCGCAAAAGGGTCTAGAGTAGAAAGGGCCTGTGGTTCACTGACTCTCCTTATCAAAGTGACTGCCACTAGGAAGGTGGTCTTGCAAGTAAGAGCTTTGAGACTTGCCTTATGCATAGGTTCAAAGGGAGACCCCCATAAATCTGGTTAATACCACATTTAGGTCCATCCGGGAGCCGGATTAGAATTGGCGGGATGAATTCTCTTAACACCTTCCATGAAAGCTTTGATAACTGGGATCTTCCACCACAACACTTTACGTTGGGACGTGGTATAGGCCGAGTGTGCCGCTAAGTGAACCTTCAGGGAATCAAAAACCAGACCAGAGTCTAGTGAGTGAGTCAGGTATAACACAATATGAGTAGGAGAGCAGTCAATGGGATTGATGCTCTTGGAATTGCACCAGATGACAAAGGATTTCCATTTATTGGAGTAGCAATGTCTGGTGTTAGGCCTTCTTGCTTCCCTAAGTATATCCATGCATCTCTGAGGAAGTTGGAGATGCCCGAACTCTATGATCTCAGGAGCCATGCCGCTAAATTGAGAGTCTGCGGGCATGGATGAAGGGTTTCCCCTTTGTCTTGAGACAGCATGTTGTATGGGCAAGGTAGTTTCATCGGAGGAGAGAGACATTTCAATCAGATGGGAGAACCAGGGTTGGCGTGCCCACATCGGGGCAACCAATATCATAGTGACTGGTTCCTGGTGCATCTTGTGCACAATCTTGTTGAGTAGGGGAGTCGTTGGGGAGGTTCGGGGGGCGTAAACAAATTTCCTTGACCATGTTATCTAGAGACCGTTTCTCTTGGATCGGTTCTGAGGATACCTGGAGGCGTAATCTGGGCATTGTGAGTTCTCCAGAGTTGTGAAGAAGTTGATCTGTGGGAAGCCCTGTTCTGTGAAAACTTTGGAGACTATGTCTTCGTAATCTAAGGGCAATGCAAAATCTCTGCTGAGCACATCTGCCAGAAGATTGAGTTCCCCTGGAACGTGTTGAGACAATAGAAACATCTTGTGCTTGAGAGCCCATTTCTAAATGTTCTGTGACAGTTTGGACCGCCCTGGAGAGGGAGTGCCCCCTTGCTTGTTCAGGTAGTACATGGCCGTGGTGCTGTCTGAGGATCAGTACTGTCTTTCCCTGCAACTGTGTCTGAAAGGCCTTCAGTGCTTTGAATACCGCTAACAGCTCCAACAGGTGTATGTGGTTAGATGCTACTGCTGGGGACCAAACGCTCTGCGCCGACTGTTGAAGGAGGTGGGCTCCCCACCCCGTGAGCTATACGTCCGTCGTGAGAGTGGCTTCTACTGCGGGGGTGGTGAAGGTTTTCCCTCGTCCACCAGTGCAGAGAGAGAACGAGGGCTGCAGAGACAACCACTAGATCATCCCATTGTCCGCTGGCCTGGCATCAATGGCTGTTGAGCCACTCTTGCATGGGGCGCATGCGCAAACGTGCGTGAGGAACCATGTAAATGAAGGATGCCATCCCCAACAGTTGCATGGCCTTGCGTACCGTCACCTCCCGACTGGCTACATATGAAGGGATCTGAAACAGCACGTTTTGAACCCTCCAAGTGGAGGGGAAGACAAGGCCATCTTCTGTCCGGATTAGAGCCCCCAGAAACTGCTGGACTTGGCTCGGGTCTAGGCTGGATTTCTTCTCGTTTATGGAGAATCCCAGACTGAATAAGTAGTCTATCGTCTTTTGAGTGTTCGACAGGCATATTCCATAGGAGTCCCCGGTTATGAGCCAGTCGTCGAGGTAAGGATATACTCGGATGGATTGCCTGCACAGGTGTGCTGCTGCAACTGCCAGTACCTTTTTAAGTAACTTTGGGGCTCAGGCAATGCCGAAGGGAAGGACTTTGAACTGATAGTGAATGTCCTCTATCATGAACCTTAGGTATTTCCTGTGCGCGGCAACATTAAAATATGAAAGTATGCATCGTTCATGTCCAATCCCCCTGCTTCGGTAAAGGAATAACCTCTTGCAACGGTACCATTCAAAACTTTTGTGGTTTGACAAATTTGGTTGCTGGGGGCAAGTCTAGCACAGGGCGCATGGTGGTATTCTTTTTGGGTTCAAGGAAGTACACTGAATAAATAACATTGTTTACCTGTAGAACGGGGATGACTTTGATTGTGCCCTTTTCCTGCAGGATCTCAATCTCTTGCAGCAGGATCTTCAGGTGTTCCGGTGTTAGGCATCTGGACTTTGGAGGTCTGAATCGAGGTGGCCACTGAACTCTATGCAATAACCGTGGATGACTGTCTTGAGCACCCACTGGTCTGTGGTAATCCCCTGCCATGCGTGCAGGAATGATGTTATACATTCGCCGACCGGGGAGGCATGGCAGGGGACCCGGATTAGAGATTAATTTCCGACTGGAGGCCAGGGAGCCTCTGGGGGTGGCATTGCTACGCCTTCCTTTCCCTGGGCGATATGGGTTTGAGGAGAAAGACCCCTGTGATGAGGACCAATCGTTACCCGAGCCATATTGGTTGCATGGGGAACGAGAATAAGACTGCCCACGAAAGGAGCGGCGAGAACTTCCCCTCTGTTGAAAGGGTCTTTGAGCGATGAGCCAAAGTTTTCAAAGTCTTGTGTTCCTTTTTGGCCGTTTCCAGCGCCTCATCAACGACCTTGCTAAATAGGTTACAGTCTTCCACCGGTTTGTTGATTAACGATGCGTGTGTCTCTGGTTTGAACCCCGAGTTCTTCAACCAGGCATGGCGTTTCAAAAGGGTACCCTGGGCTACGGTCCTCCCTCCCGTCTCAGCAGCATCTAAGGTGTTCTTGAGGATGTTGTGGTTTACTTGCTTACCCTCATACAACTATAAGCAGGTGAGAACGCACTAGTTCAGGGACCTCCTGCAGGTGGTTCCATTGGACATCAGAATAGCTGGCCAACAGCAAGGTGTTGGCTATCCGGGTGGAATATGCTGCCGCATTAGTGATTTCTTTCCAAGAGCATACCATTTTTTACATTCTTTGTCCGGCGGTGCCTTACCTGTGGACAAATGGGACCCCTGCCCTTTTGCTTGTCGTCGTGACCACAAGAGAATCTAGGGTGGCATGACCCCTAATATAGAGGGGGGTCAGACTGAGGGGCGAATATGTTTTTTCACCTGAGGGTGCACAGCCATGGTTTGAGAGGGTGGTAAGGAAGGAGCGATGCGTCTCTTGATGTAATCAAGTAAAGGGATAGCCTGGCTGGTGGGAGGCTTCTTTTAAATGTCCTCCATGAAATCTGAATCGACCACTGCCTCTTGCGTGGCCATCTTGAAATGTTCTGTTGCCTTTTTCATAATGGCATTAAACGCCATTTGATCATCTACAGGTGATGCGTGACGCAGAGGTGGGGAGGAGGGGGTCCATACATATGGTATCGGGCTCCGGGGTATGGGTCGGGGACAGCCAAGGCGGGTTATCCACCTGCTGGTCACCCCCCCAATCCTGGGTCTGATCAGTGGGATCGTTAAAGGGATATCCCCCTGTAAATAAGGGTCAAGAACTCCTCATGAAGAGGGCAAGATGTTTTATGGAATTTGGACACTGCAGGATAAAGGTAGTCTTGACTAGGCTTTTTATGAGTGAATCTCTCAGAAGACCACAAATTTAGCCAACTTGTCCATACACCCTTCAAATTTTTCCCTGGTAGATGGAGATCACCCAGAGGGGTCAAGAGGGGGGAAAAAAAAAAAAAAGACTCCTCCTGGGGATTTTCTAACCTACGATGCCGAGATTTGTCAAGGAGGGTCCTAGAAAAGGGCTGGGGACTTTCAGTATAACCTTCCGGCTCTTCTGGGCATTTAGACTTGTCTTTCGACTCATCTTTAGACCTGTCCCTTTGTTTACTGTCCGCTGAAACAATCTTAGTGAGACTCTCGCTGATGTTCGACGTCACCGGGAGGGATTTAGGCTGTTTAGACGGTTGTGCTGTAGACTTCGTCGCAACCAGAGTTTTATGCGTTGGCGCGCTCTTAAGAGGCATCAACGGACTTGTGAGTTTTGGTGCTGGCGCCCTTACTCCAAGAATGCCCAGACGCATGCCGCTGACGCGGTTGCGGGGAGGGCTGCCGATCACGCAAATCGGTGGGTACCGGTGAGGAACTCGAAGTACCCGGTGTCGTCTTGGCCCACTTCGACTGATCTGCTGAGGCGGTACCAGGAGTTGTGTGTTTGTGTCTATGGGTCGTGTGCGTCCCTCTTGCCGGGATGTACATTGCCCATAGCAGGACTATCATCATGCCTGGTTAGGCTAGGGACGGACGTCGTAGAGCGCAAGTGCTCCAATGTGAGGTAAATGGCAACCAGATCGGAGCTATGGCCGTCGATTACTTCATGACTTTCGGCGGCGGTGAAGCTATCCTCGGCCTGCGACATGGCGTAGGCTGCCCACCGCTTCACTCAACGCTCCTTGATCGTCTTTGGACGGAGGAGCTGGCAGTACAAACAGGACGCCTCGTCGTGATTGAGGGGAAGACACTTATTGCACCACTGATTCTCGTCATTCCAGGGGTATTCTCCCTTGCAGGAAGGGCAACATGTAAATGATGTCCTGTCCATAGCTCAGGAATGTGAATGTGACGGCAAACCAAAAGGGCACAGAGGGGAGAAGGAAAGACATTCTTGAAAAGAATAGAAACCCTCAGACCGCACTCTCCCTCCTGTATAGGCAGGGCAGAAGGAACGGCCACGCTGCCGACCGGAGCACCAGCCGTCGAAGTCTGTTCTTTCGCGGTCTTCAGCTGTGGTTAAGAAGTAATCGTCAAAGAGGGGACGAATAGTATATAAATGACCGGAGGTCAGAAAGTATAACAATTTTGCAATATGTAGGAGCTCTGCATAAGGCGACCAGCTAGCTGGGCGGAAAAATCAATCTGAGGGACCTCGATGCACGAGGGATTTTGGGTACACTACACGTCACGGATAGTGTTACAGGCGGGCCCAGGTCTATGTCCCATTTCGATGCTCGAAGGACAAGATGCAATACTCCACGGTTACCACTAGATGTCGGACTATATGCACTGCATGTGATTCTAAGCAGACTAACAAGCATCAGAAACCATGCTTTCCAAACGTGGTAATTGTATAGTGCGAAAAGGACACTGGTTGTGTGGAGGACCTATATATGAATAAGAGCGAAAACATTTTAGGAGTTCGAAGAGGCACATCTGCAGATTCAGCTTAATTTCCTAGAATTTGCCAGGTTGATGGCAAAGGTGAGGTAGCTGTGAGCCATGTCCCTGCAAAGCCTGAGATCCACGTGACGAATGTAACATTATGACTACTAGCAGACAGAGGTAAACATATTACTGAAATATATGAAGCTGGAGTCTCGAACAGATGCAACGGTAGAGTGAAATTGAGGGATAAATGGAGTGACGACATGGGGGAACAATTTACAGATGGTGAGTGAAAAGCAACTATATAGGCATGCACGCTTTTAATGGATACAGTACACATTTTTAATGTGGGAGTACATCATGTCAGTAGTACTAGCAAGGATGTCACAAATGCGGACCCAAGCAGTTGGCGATGTAGAAAAGAGTTAGGGTCCAATCTGCATATGTGGTGGTGCAATGATCTGGTCAAGGCGATCTGGAATAGACTGATAGGGACACTATTTGAAATGACTGGGGTACGCGTGCATGCTGGGTCCACAACCCTATAAAAAGGGGTGACAGAATAAAAGGATTGGCAGGGTCCTCTCTCTAGGGCGGACACAGGGCAAACACAATATAGCAATGACTTGGAAGAAGCCTGGGGGACCTAATTACACCAACAGGCTACAAGACGTGGGTTAGAGCAAAGATAGACACATATTACGTGATGGGTACTACTGGGAGTGATTTGAGACACTACTGTGTCTTGAATGAGCGGTGGGACATATTACAAGCTCCTTTGATTCTTGGACCACGTCAAGCTGAGCAGCCAAATAGTGTTAATCCAATGTAATTGGGCGTCCGCAATATATGGTTTTGTGGATTGTACGGAGTAGAATCTGCATGGGGAGGTCAGAACCAGTGATGACTTTCTTCCTCACTTTTCTGCTTTACCCTCCTTGCGTGATGTTTTATTTAACATACTGTGAGTTATTCTTGCCAACTTAGACATATGTAAATGATTGTTGTGCATCGATTTACCTCGAATTAAACAACATTTAAAAAAGGAAGAAAACGTTTGCCACACATTCTCCGTTCAAGCCCGGCATGTTCGGTAAAGATTAAAGCCAAGTTGAGCCTTTGGCAAAGCTGTTTAGTTACAACTGGCACCAGCCATTAATCACACATCAAGATGCATGCAAGCTGTCCAGTTTAGTGGGCACTTGTCTCTAGATTTGTATATGTGAAGGGCACTTGCAGTGAACCTGGGTCCAGCCTGGGAGGAAACAGTTTTTAAAAGTAATTTGGAAAATGATCTTGCGCCCAGCAGCTTCTCAATCTTTCAGGATGAGAAGAAATGATGTCGGAGGATTTTGGGGATGATACTAGTCTTGTAGTAAGTATGCAAGTGAAATGGCGGGCAGAGCTTACAAAAAATGTATATATATGGAAAGGGTTAATGTTAGGGTGCTCCACCTGAAAAGTAAGTACTCAGACGAGAACCCTACTCACCACTTCAAATTAGTGGTCCACCTACTGTAATGAGGAAGCAGTATAATATGCTAAATCTGGGACTCTCGCCCCCATGACCTTCATAGTGTTGCTGTAGAGCATTCTTCCCCACTCTGGGTGCTCTTTTATTCCACAACAGCTACAAGTGAAGTGTATTCAGACGTTTACATGCACTCGATTGCAGGGGTATTAGAAGCTCTTGATAAGACAAACAGTACCCTGGGAAACATTTTCTGTTTCACAAGTGTGATTTTGTCTGCCAAGAATGCTTGGAAATTTAGCCATAAGCACACTGATTTCTGCTGTACACTTAAATCCAGTCAATAACGAAAGGTGATGTGGTTAGTGTAAAATAGTGTTGAATGAAGTAATGGCCTTGCCAGGCAAAGGATACATTAATGACCTGGACAAGTTTAATTTAATTTCGCCATCTGGGAAGCATAGTACTATTCATCCTAACTGTGGGCATCAGATCTTCATATAATAGTTTAGTTCAGGGCGCAAGCTCTGGTCTGCCATCAAACCACTTCAAAACCTGAAATAAGTAGCAGCAGCCCATGCAACCAATCTTTTTAGGTGCCTCTAAACTGGCTACCACCCACTATAGACAGACTCCCTAATCAAAGGCAGTGTTTCTTTGGGGTATAAACCCTGCCTGATCTTCGTACGCTACTTTAGTAATCACTGATAACCTATCTGCTAGAATCTTACTCAATATTTTGTCGTTAATCACAGCGAGCAGAGGGTATGAGTCGAGTTGGTCCTAACTTGGTTTGGGGAATATTACCATCAATCCTCCTTGCAAAGTTTTACTGCAGATGCCTTTGTCCATACATCATTATAGTGTCAACAGCCTGGTAAGGAACAGATCTTTCATGTGCAGTAAAATTCGACAGGGATACCATTCCTGCTGGGAGTCCTTTTCACAACCCCCACTGACCAGGTGACGTCAGTTAGCTGAAGCAGGGCCTGTATTGTTTCCCTATCCTCTGTATTAAGTTTAATTACAGCTGCTTAATACAGCAGACCCGGAATCTGATCTGTATCCATCCTTATTTTCTGCACTTACAGTTCTTCGAAGAAACGCATATGGTGATATTTAGCCATTACCACCATGGGTCAGCTTTCCTTAAAGTCACATTAATGTTCCCTCTGCTTTATCCCTTTTATCATGCTGTCTGGAGACCAATGTTTTGTAATTGTTTCTCCAGCTGGTCATACAGCATCAAAATGTCTTCCCTGTGAAGCACTCTGCTTCATAATTGAGTTGTCACTCACCATTATTTTATTTAACCTCTTAATTTGTTTTTATGTGACTTTTTGACCTCAGTAGTACCTTACATATTCCACACTTGGTGGCGATAAATTTGCCTCCAACTGTGACTTTAAAATCTTTACATATCATTGCTACATGATCCACAAATAACGTGCCATTATTTGTTAAGACCATGACCTGCAATGATTTGGTGAGGATTGTATAGGCGAAATCCAAAGACTGCCATGTCCCTCATGATGTGACCCTTCCCTATACACAGCAGTTGAAATCACTCACCCACCCACAATATGGCATGGTCAAAGGACCCACTAAATAAGTCTGCTATATGCCAAATAAAGTAAGGATCCAGGTACAGAACATTAAAGAAACTTTAATACACTGCACATAAATTGTACTAAACCCACATACCTACCACTATCATGTTGCACTGCCCAATCCTGTAGAGGTATGTGAAACTCAAAGAAGGTGGCTACTGTGCGAGTTAGAGGGACTCCAGGGATCAGGGATGCCAAGAAGTTTGGTGCTATGCGCCCTGGAGAGGCTAATGTAGGATCGATCAGTCTCACAAAAATATACCCCAACTCATTGATAAAGAACCAGATCACATACAGAGCATGTCTGGTAATTAAACACAAAGTCTATGGACCACTTGGTTCAAATAAGAGTGAAAAAACCTCACTCTTGAAATATGTTCAATGAAGTTCCTAATCAAACATTCTGAAATTGTAAAACAAACTTCACATCAAACATGGAGTCACATTACATCAATTAGATATCCTTTGCTGATCTGATCCAGGGACTAAGAGCCAACCTTTTACAGCAAGGTTGGATTGCTTTTAAAAGAAATATTTGTGACGGGTTGGACAGGTTTACCAGTCGTGTGGCTCAAACTATTGAGTTACAATGAATGTTTTCTCTGTTGTCCACCTATATGTGCCCTGAAGCAATTTTTACAACCACACCAAGCATGAGACCCTGCACCCAAAGAATTGCACAGACACGGTTCCCAGGGACTAAGACACTTTTTCTAAGGTAGGACCGATTCGAAGCAAGCCTGTGGAACATGTGGGGGTCTCTTAAAAGTAGTGGCTTGAACAGTAAATCTGAAGTTGTTTGCAGGAACAAAGGGCAAATGTCCTGCAAAATGGAAATTTGGTACCAAGCCAGGTCAAGCACACTACACAACTGTGCAACAGGCTGCAGGAACTAACAGTTCTGGCTTTGAAGCAGCAAGCACAAGGAGCAAAGGAGCCACAGTGTCGAGAGAGACACAGGTAAGGGACATTATCTCAGGCCCTGCAAAAGACCATATTAAAAAGTAGCGAAAGATGAAAGCCTGCACAGGGCGTTCCCATAGATACTGGCTGAGACCAGGAGGAAAGCAGAACAAAGAGCAGTTAGGTCACTTAGCGCTATCTTGAAAAATGTTGCAGGAATGAGATACTGAGAAGGAGAACCACGAGCCAGTTCGAATCTTTGGTTCACAAGGGCGGCCATGGGCTGAGGGTTTGAACACAGCTTGACAATGGAGGATGAAAAGCTTGCTATAAGGCGTCTGCCGCAGTAATGCCTTAGGCAATGGAGTAGAAAATACTTGCTGTTGGGTGATGCCTATTGGAAATACCCTAGACCAGAGGGAGTAAATATTTGCCAGTAGGAAAAATGCTACAGTAAGCACCTTAAATCAAGCGGTAGATACTTGGTGTAAGAAATCAATATGCATGCCAGGCTTTCCATTCCTGAGACAGAAGTTAAAAAGGGTGCTGGGCGCTAAGCACCGGAGACTGAGAAGCCAAGTAGCGAAATGGGCACTGTAACCTTAAGTCTGTGCTAGGGGGGCGTGGCCAACCGCCATGTAGGCAAGTTGCATCTCCTTGCAGATCCGCTTGATGCGACATCGATATAGCTGAAAAATTTAACAAAGTTAAGCCTCGGAGGACTGCTGAATAGGCGAGAGATCACCCGAGACGCTGGTACCTGGATCTGCGAGTGCTGCATGTGTCCCAGCAGGAGGGAAACACTGAGCGGAGTCCGACTGGCAGATCCCACAAAATGGCGCCTGCCCAGTGAGCTGCGCTGCGACTAGACCCAGCAGTCTAATCCCGGCGCGGCCTGGGTCCTAGAGGCCCGAAACCAGTGGAGAATCCAGTGCACGCCGTAAGCGAGCAGAAAGTGCCTGCGCCGCGGGCTGAGTACTGAAGAACCAGCTGCACCCGCAGTACGCCGACGGGCCCGGGAACTGGGCTCAAAGACGCGAGTGGGGACGGGCGCCGGAGCCGGCGTAAAGATCCGAGCGCGGGCACCGGGGCCCGCCGTGTTGATAAAGGAAGGCGCGCAGACAGCCTCGACCCCGGGCATTTGAAGGGAAGTGAGCACAGGACCGCTCCCCCCACTAGAGGCATCGGAGCCCGAAACAGCAGCCGACAAAGAGCGAGGTGAGGAGATAAGGGGGTGGGGATGCCATTCCACCCTTAATGACTGTGACCCTCCAGAAGGGAGGACCCGCGGCTCCCTGGGCCCCGGGCACGAAGCCCACACAAAAGCCATTGCGGCAGCAGGCTGCAGCGGGTCCCTTGTGACATTGGGCGGTGCCAAGCAGCATGCCCCTGAATAAAAACTGAAGCAAGCCACCCACACTGTGCCTGGTTGCGCCGGGCTGCGTCAAGCCTGTCCGGCGAATGGGTACACAGCAAAGACCCACTGCACTCGGTCCCTGAGCCCCCGCATAGGGATTCCCCGGATAATTAAGCCAATGGGCAAACGTGTTCTGAGAAGCCACCAGGGCCCCTCTGACAGCACAACAAATTGCAGTTAGACCTTAGAGCGCAGGAAAAGCCCAGACATTTAGCACCTTCAGTGCAGCTTTCATCCAGAGACATTCAAATCCTGAGGGCAACTGCAGACCAGCGGAGCAACCGCATTGCCCACAACAAGACCTAAGCCACCCTCGAAGCAACCAGTCCAGCGCTGGCAAGCGGCACACCAGCTCAGAGATGACGACTAAGGGGGCTAAGGGCAGCAAGAAGAAAACCACTATGGAATCCTTCGCTGCAAGCGGCGCACCCAAACAAGACCCCGCCACTACTACCGCTGAAATGGAGAGCAACGAGCCATCTGAGCCAGCAAACTTGCAGCTCTTAGAAGCCATTAAGACACTTCAGAGAACTATGGAGAGCAAAATCGACACGGTGGCGATCGACCTAAATTTGCTGCGCCAAGATGTACGGTCCATCATGAGCAGGACAGATGCGCTCGAAACCCAAGTGAGTGAGAACTCTAAAGCGAAAGCCCAACTGCTGAAAGACGCATGGATGCCTTCGAACAGAAGGTTAAAAACCTAGAGAACAAAGCGGATGATGCGGTAGGCCGGGCGCGCCGCAAAAACATTAGATTAATAGGCTTACCAGAGGGAATCGAGGGGAGCGACCCTACTAACTACGTCGAGGATCTCCTGCTGCAGGAAATAGGAGCCGGTAAACTGTCCCAGGGCTTCACCATTGAAATGGCGCACCGGGCTCTCACCAAGCGGCCTCCGCCGGGAGCCCCACCCAGATCAATAATAGCCAAGGTGCTAAACTACAAAGACAGAGACCATCCTCGCGTTCTTGAGATCAGGTCGTCTAATCCAGAGAGGCTCTGCAAAGGTCAGCATCTATCCGGACTATACTTTCCAGGTTCAAATGTGCAGGGCCCAATTCATCCACACCAAAGCCAGATTGAAAAATGATTAGCTACACTACATGCTTCTCTATCCAGCGAGACAAAATATACTGCACAACAACAAAGCCCACTTATTCGACGCACCAGCAGAAGCTAGTGAATGGATGGACAGCGTACAGATCCCGGACCTCGAAGTAAAACTGCGGAAACCACGCCAAACCAAACACTGAGGAATCTAACCCCACACAATCGCAGAACAGTGCGCCTACAGAACAGCAGATCACACCCACGAGCAGCAAGATTGATCTGCGAGGAGCCACCACAGAGACGAACATTCACATCGACAGCAGCTGAAGTATAGCTTCTTCCCCCACTAGTAGTTTGGGTACTTTACCCGCCCGTAGGGCACCAAGAGACCTTAGGGTCAATCGGAGCGGAAACGGGAGAGTCAGAGCAGGGGGGAACCTCGCTGGACTTGCTTGGTTACAGGGGTGTTTAGTGTTCAAGGGGATGGGAACCCCCAAGTTGGGAGTACGGTTGGGACCGCATCCGAAAGTGCGCAACGGGGGAAACCCTGCTGGCCCTGTTCAAAGTTTGGAGAGTTTACAGTTATTCGGGGGAGGGAAATGGGGTGTTGGTACTAATGTTGGAATTTTAAAACGGGAAACGCCAAGACCACGGAGAAACTCTACACACAACGAGCCATCAGCTAGACCTCAAATATCGCTGAGAACCATCACCACACTGCCTCACGCCCATGGCTGACAAGATTAAGGTGATGACGTGGAACGTCATGGGTATGAACAGCTTTGTTAAACAACCCCGCATCCGCGCATACCTGAGAAGGTGCAAGGTTGGGGTTGCTATGCTCCAAGGGACACACCTAACCCAGAACAAACTTTAAACACTAGCCAAGACATGGCGGGGAACCCTGATCGGATTCCCTTACTCCTCCTATGCCAGGGGGGTCCTGATAGGGATTGACCAGACACCCCCTTCAGGCTAATCAGCACCAAAACAGACGATGAGGGTAGGATGGTGCTCATGCACGGCACCATTGAAAACAGGGAGTTATGCCTAATCAGCACCTATGCACCAAACCACGATGCAACAGCCTTCTTCCATTCCCTGTACCCACGACTCACACCTTATGGAGATAGCATAATTTGGGAGGGAGACCACAACTGCACCCTAGACCCCCTGAAGGACATATCGGATAACAAACACACCCGCCCATCCCCCCCCCAGCCTCTCTAGACTATCGCTCCAGCTCCTGGATGCCCACTATCCCCCATGTTGTACATCATCGCTTCTGAACCCGTTGCAGCCTACCTCAGACAGGAATACTCAGACTGAGGTATTGAAATAGACGGTAGGACCCACCTAGTCTCCATGTACGCCGACGACACACTACTGTACCTACACAACCCGAACACCTCCTGTCTTATATCCTTGATACCCTGGACGGATTCCATAAATTCACGGGAATCCAGATCAGCAGAGACAAGAGAGACAAGTCTGGTCTCTACCCCCTTGCCGCACTACATAACGAGGAATACAGGTCCCTGCCCCTCTTGGACCTCCAATGGCAAGTGACATCCTTCAGATACCTAGGAATCACTATACACCGGAACCCATACACTGAACATATTCTCAACACGGTTAGGGCTAAGGACTCCCTCGAGAAGTCCATGGAGTTCTGGAGTAGACTCCCACTCTCAGTAGCCGGTAGAGCAGGCCTCCTCAAGATGGTGGCGCTCCCCAGCCTCCTACACAACTTCACTAATGTCCCCTACAACATCAGCCCCTCATTCTTTAAAAAAAAACAAAATTTGTAGGAGATTCCTCTGGCAGAGCGGCAGGCACAGAGTAGCGCTAGAAACACTCCAAAGACCCTACGAAAGAGGAGGAATGAAAGTCCCCAACTTCGAATTGTACTACCTTGCTAGTCAACTGAGGCATGTGATGCAGTGGATGGCCGACAAGAGCACAGTATACACCCGACTCCTCCAACCCACTTTACCCTGTCTATTACTCAGAGACCTACTCTGGGTAGAGGAGAGCACTACACGACACTGCCCATACTTAACCAAGCTAGGGATCCAGCTTTGGAATCGGGCCTGCAAAACAGTTGGTACAACAGACCCATACTCGCCGCAAATCCCCATAGCAGCAATCATGGCAAAACGCGCATGGGGACATATGGAGGTGCGTACCCAATGGGGTAGCCACGTTAGGAGACTTGGTTCATGAACAAGAGACCTTCACATTTTTTGAACTCATCAAGACCACAGGACTACCTACGGGACAGTTCTTGCTCCATAGAGCAGTGATGTGAGCCATGAAGAACAGATGGCCTGAGGCTACCAACCCCGCAACGGAACATGAGACTATTGAAACAATGCTAAACGCTGCTGAGGGAGGCCACGAAACTTCACGACTCTACGAGGCCTTGTTGCAAGGTACGACCAGAATTGAGCTCAAATGCAAGGCTAAATGGGAAAGTGAACTGGGCCTTGAATTTGAAGATAACGAGTGGGAAGAGATAACCTATCACAAGAAAATTTCCAGAAATGCCCGCTTACAACTCATCCAACTGTACATCACCAATAGGGCCTACCTCACACCAGAAGCCATATCGAGGTTCAGGGGTGCGGGAATCCAGGCGTGCCCCAAGTGCAACGAGCCCAAAACTGGAATGACTCATGTTCTGGAGCTGCCCGGCTATACGAGATTTCTGGACACAAATAAAAAAAGAGTTGCGGTTGCGGACATCGAACCGGAGGTCCACAAGCCTGCAGCTTGTGTATTGGGCAGCTACAGACGCTGCCGAGAAAACAAACCTCTCAGACTTAAAGACCCGATATATATCACAGCGAAAAGACGCATTGCCATGGGATAGAAAAGCCCAAAAAGCCCAAGCGAAACAATGGTGGTGAGAGCTCAGCAAGTGGATAACTGCCGAGACCGGCGCATGGGAAACTGCGATTCAAGAACAGAGACTACACTCTAGCGCAGAACTACAGCTTTGGGTAGCGCTAACGGTGTCATTGCTCCATCCCAAAGTGTCGGACAGCGCCTCAGACAGGCGCAATACCCGCGGCTCGTAGGCTGATACAAAGGTCTTTGATGAACTACCCGTGGTCTTGGGGAGGGGAGGGTTGGGTGGGAGAGTGGAGGGTGGGGGGGGGGGGTTTAAAACACCAGACCGATAACTGAGAATGTCTTATTGAATATTGTTGTGTCTTGTTTATATTGCTTAAAACAAATAAAAATTGTTTAAAAAAAAGAAAGTTTGTACTACATTAGGGAATCCCGACAAACACAGATAGCCCTTTTCACCACTAAGTTACCACAACCCTGTCCCTTACAAGTTTATTTTATTTGTTTATGTATGTATTTATTTTATTGCGCATTTGTACAGCGCTTATACAGCAAGTAAATTGTGTTTCAAAGCGCCCTCAGGGCAAAGGGGAGGGAGCATGGGAAGAATGGCAAAAATAATAACATTGAAGAATGAGAGGCGGTCCTACTAGGCCTTGTGAGCATTCAGAATGTGCAAGTGCAGGGAGAGGGAAGGGAGGGGGGGGGGAGCGCTAGAAGTGCCACGAAGGGAAGTGAAAGGGATTAGGTTGCAAGCAGCTGTTAAGTGCATGGTAGAGATCGCTTGGTAAGAGTGGTCAACTGAAGGAAATAATAAGTGCAGGCCAGTAAGACAGCACAGCCCAGTGGGAGCCCAACGGCAAGCACTGGGAGTGGACGGAGGCTGAGGCTATGGGGGGGCATTTAGGAAGGACCCAGA
Organism: Ambystoma mexicanum; assembly: GCF_040938575.1. Lineage (NCBI taxonomy): Eukaryota > Metazoa > Chordata > Amphibia > Caudata > Ambystomatidae > Ambystoma > Ambystoma mexicanum. The sequence goes on along the minus strand of NC_090922.1, from coordinate 618,246,192 downwards.
AGGACACATAAGGGCCCTGGTCACCAATATCAGTGTCTGCGGGGTTTAGCAAGGGAGGGGGTGGGAGCAGAAGGAGGATGTGAAAAGGAAAGTCTTGAGGACATCCGGTTTAAGATGGAGGCAGGGAAGGCTGTTGCCAAGGAGGGAGCCAGCCGAGGAAAGAGATCAACCACCAGCTCACTGTTTAGAGAAGCGCTTGACACAGAGCAAGTTGGCACCGGAGGAGCATAAATATCTGAGTGTTGGGGGGATTTGGTGAGAGCCAGTTGTAGCTAGCATTGTCTCTGGCCTGAGATAGCCTTATGCATGATGCAAATGGCAGAGGGATTTGAATTTGATCCTTGCAGCAAGACAGTGGAGAGATTTTAGGGCTGGAGCGATGCGGTCCCTGGACCGCAGAGACTGTTGCCGTATTTTGGATGAGGTGGAGCGAAAGAGGGCAGTTTAAGGAAGAGGCTGTTGCAGTAATCCAGCCTAGAGAGAACCAGGGCTCCCGTGACATTGAGCATCTGGGGGTGGGTGGATGAGGAAATGAAGGATTCCTTTGAGGAGGTGGAGTTGAAAGTGGGTCCTCTTGGCAAGATCCTGGATGTGAGGGAGGAAGGAAAGAGGGGTTGAAGATGACACTAAGGTTTCTGGCTTCAGATGAAGGAGAAGGGGGAGAGCCCATAGAGGGTGGCCAGAAGAAAGAGGGAGCAGGTCCCAATGGGTAGGAAAGAGGGAGCAGGTTCCAATGGGTAGGATCTCAGTCTTGCTGGCGTTGAGGCAGAGATTTTTGTGGGCACACCAGGACTGGATGGCAGATAAGCAGTCAGGAATGATGGAGGAAGTAAGGAGAGGATCAGAGGGTAGTTTGAAGAAAGGTTGTGTGTCAGCTGCAGAACACTGGAAGTAAGGGGATAAAGTGAAAATTAGGTGTGCAAGCGTAGCAAAATGGATTGTTAAAGAGCCAGGGAGAAATGTTGGAGCCCGGGGGAACACCACAGGTGGAGATAGAGGTGGTAGAGGAGAAAGTCAAGGATAACCTGGGAGGGACAGTCTGAGGTAGGTCAGCCAGTCCAGTGCCCGCTCGACGACACCAAGGGTATTGTGGAGCCGTTTTATGAGGATGGAGTGGTGGACCGTAACAAATACGTAGGTGAGATCAAGTACAATGAGAACAGCTGGAGAGTTGGAAAGGAGAGATGAAAGCAGTTCTTCATGGGTGCTCAAAAGAGCAGTTTCCGTGCCTCTGGATGCTTGGAATCCAGACTGATGGTTGTGTAATCAACCGACACGCTCTATGTGCTGGGCCAGTTAGGAGAAGACCAGCTTCTCCAAGATTTTCACAAGCAAGGGAGTAATAGAGATGAGGCGGTAGTTAGCCAGACATGAGGGGTCGGCGGAAGGTTTTTTTCAGGAGGGTGCATGCAAGAGTGCTTGAGGGAAGAGGGGAAGACCCAGTAGCATAGGAGTGATTGCAGAAATCAGCAAGTGCGGGTGCAAGGGAGCGGATATTGTCCTTGATAGTTCTGGAAGAACAGGAGAGACCTGTTCGGAGGAGACCTTGATAGAGCGGACAACTCTAGTGAACTACTCGGATGTGACAGGAGAGAAAGCCAGAATGGGGGATGGGAGGCCATAGGTGGCAGGGGAATGGGGGAGGTGGGAAAGGGAAGAGTGCTCAGGATGTCCTTAGTTTTTGCAGCGACGTGTGTGGCCAGTGCATTGCAGAGGGCCTGATAGGGACAAGGTGAGGTGGAGACTGCAGAAGGGTTGGCTAGTTCCTTGCAGATTTGTAAGAGTTCAGCCATGTTGTTGGATGCCCCAGAGACGCAAACCTGGTTGTGTGGGCCCTTTTCTTGGAACAAATGGAAAGTCTGTATTGTCTTTGGAGAAGGCAACAGGCCAGTTTGTCAGAGGGTGAGTCAGAGTAGTGCCACTTCTGTTCCGCAGCTCTGCACTTTCGTTTCAGGGCTGCAAGTTCAGAATCGTACCAGGCAGGTGTTACGGTTGGAGGCATGTTTCAGGCAGATCCTCATGACTGGGGGAAGAATGTCGAGAGTGTTATTGATGGCAAGAATGAAGGTTGCTGAGGCAGAGTCAGAGATGGAGTCTGCAGTGGGTGGAGAAGGGGAGTTGAAGGTGGATGAGAAGGCAGCAGCTGACACTCGTTTCATCGGACGATGTCTGAACAATGTTGGCAGCTGGGGAGGTGCTGTCAGACAGCAGAGAGGCCCCAGGTGAGTGGTCTGACCACATGAGTTGAGTTTTAAATGAAACCGACTCAATAGAAATTTGCCATGCCAAACCATATTGAATCGGAACCTTAAAAAGGAGGGCAGTGGCCTTGGAGAATACAAAACCAACCAAGGAGGCCGAGTTAATCCAGCCCATTGTTTAAAGGACCACAATTTATATTACTTGACCGCCCCCCAGAGCTTAGCTTGTTTAGGACCTTGGGAAAACACCTAATGTTCTTACAGGTTAGACCCTCACCATTACACGCGTTCAGTCCAACCAAGCCTGTTGCATCCTTCATTATAGCTATACAGGTGTATTGTCTGCCCCACAGCAGCTCTCCTTTGATGGACTTAAATGAGAGGCAGCCTAAATGTCCATGCCACTGCCATCCCCTGCTCTTATGCTTCACAGCAAAACGTTGCGTGTCCTGAAGTATTTGAGTTTCACATTTCCCACATATATGTGGCAATATCCCAAATATGAACTACTCTTTTAATGCCTTTTAGTTACTTTGTCGAGTATTGTAGAATGTGCATACAATGTCTAATATGCACATTGCTGCATTCACATTCAAGGTCATGGACCACTTATGGTTTCTTCTTAGATGCTGCATATACCATTTTCCAGCATATGCTAATGAACTGTGACCCCTCTGCTCATCCAGTGCAAGCCGTTGAATTATAACTAGGAGTGCAACAAAGTTGCGAGGGGTGAGGGTGTGCATAGGTAGGGTGGGGAGCACCCACTGTGTACCCTATACCCAGCATGCCCATGGGAAGTATTTATTAAACCAACAAAACAAGGTGAATAAGAACAAATGTCCCATTGTGCCGTCTGAGGTGTAAAGAAGCAACTTTATCAGAATAATTAAGGACTTCTAGCACTCCTCCGCGCTTTAGATTGGGAAGGTGGCAGGGAGTTAAAAACACTAAGTGAGCGAGATCAAGTACCAAGCACTAACAAAGACCTACTTCTGCAAAGCTCTTACTAAAACATGCAACAGACTATCACGCTTATTCGTAATGGATAAGAATGCCAATATATATTTGGTGCAATGTGTGCCATGTAATTAGTGATTTTCATACATCGTACACTGTCAAGTCTCTCGATACCTCCTCTTCTGCCATCATCAAGATAGTTTCCATATGGGGAAGCACATCCAAGTCATGCTGGGGAAATTAGTGCATATATATATTCCCCTGGACATCAACAGATCATTAAATTGGTCAGAGAACTTGCTAAGCTTTTGTATTTCTGTGCCAGGATCGACAATATTGCTTCTTCAATGAACAGTCAGAAAACTCCAGTAGCCGTGTTGTGCAGGGACTCTGGCATTTCCAGAAAACAGGTAGAAGGATCAAGATTGGAATCATAAGGGCATGAAGGGGCGGAATAGGTGTATGTAGTATGGCAAAGCTACAGGAGGCCCTTGTTAGCAATCTGCCATCTTGCCTCTTCTTGTTAAAAACATTTGGTTATAGAAGGGTTCTATGGAGCTATAACATGAAAGATCTGGCTATACCCTCCTTGCAAAGCAATGTTCAGTTAGTCCTGTAGTCTTCCATGTACACTAACAGACGATAGTCCATAGGCAGCAGAGGAGAATCTCATTGCATGCACCCATTCAAAGAAAGGGGTCCAATACTGGTGCGCAGGCTCTGCAAAACAGATGTAGACGCTCTACTAATTACACCATCTGCAGCAAGTGGTATGTATTTTATGTACTTATTTAATGTATCTTCAAAGTGTTTTAGTTCATTTTGAACTTTTCACTTTACAAATATTAAAAACCTATTACACAATTAAATGTCCATTATATTATCATATCCCAATTCATATATGAAAACATACTCCAGATGTAATAATTATTAACGTCCAGCATTATTTAGATCTTCTAGGCTATCACCATTGCGATTGTCAGCCATATACAAACCTGCGATTAAACCAATTGTCATAACCATGCAATAGAATCCTTAACATGTCACATATCCTTTCATACCAACTTAGGTTCCACTAAACGCCAGACATTAAATAATGCAATAGTTAACGAGAGCACACTCCCATGTATACAACACTACCAGAAATGTTCTTTCTTTTTCCACTCTGGATCGTGTACACATTTCTGCAAGTAACATTTATGTACAGTCTCTAGTTTCTGGCAGCAAGTCGAGACGTGTCTATTCGTCTCTAGAACGTGGGATAGTTGACATAGTCCACACGTCCTTAATGTCCACTTAATTCCCAGCATGGGCCCACTTACTGATACGGTTGGCAGTTGGTTGAATCCCATCAAAAGTATAAACCTCCTTAATGCCGGTGAGATTGTCATATCAAAATATTTCTATTACAGTCGGTCATAGTTTTTAGCTTTGCTATGTGTTTGCAATTCCTATTCCAATCCCATAGGGACATTGTTTTCTTAAACATTTTACAGACCATGGTATGGTCGTTCTCCCACTCTGCCTTCCAATAAATTTCAATAACTCGAAGAGCATTTTTTCAAACCCTATCAGAGAGGACACTTTATTTTGCGTCATATTAAGGCCCAGCATATTTAGAAGTGGACATTGTGGATTCTTTATAAAGCTTTAATATAAAGTAATCCACGTCTGAGCGTTAATGCTTCTGGCCATCGACATAAGCCCCAGATCTAACCAGATGGCTTCTATGGATACACTGTGAGCTAAACCCAACATATGTCTCCAGAACTTGGCCTCAAATACATTTAGCCATTTCAAGTCTGTTATAGAACTCATTTTCAACCCATATAGTAAGGCAGACATGAATCACTGACTGTTTATATGCCAATATGACACCCTTTAATGTATAACCGGAAGTACGTGAAATAATTTAATTGTCATAGGGACCCTAGCACAAGCCTGTTTGTCAGTAATTAAACTACATTTTTATTGCTTACATTTCCTAATATGGATCCAAAACATGTATACAAATTAACTTCAATTTGTCCCACCAACAGGTTTAATGTGCGCTGATCACCTATCAGTCCCGAAGTATATATACTTGGTCTAGTCCTAATTTGGTTCCAGGCCATTCTCCTTGGCATACCTACAGAGTTCAATGGCTGCTCTTGTATGCATGGTCCATTAAGATGACATCATCCACATACGACAGCCACCTAACATGATTCAATCAATTTTTGGGGGTACGCTATTAACTTCTTTCAGTTGCTCAGGGAGATCGGCCAAGTATAGGATGAACAGCATCGGAGCCAGCAGACACCCCTGCTTAAGACCCACAGAGGTAGATATATCCTTTGTGCAGGCTCCCCATGCTGCTCAACCTGACCTGAAAACTTGTATTTTGATGCAATTGTATAGTAATATCAAGCAGGCCTTGATCCAAATTACTGCTCTGTCATTTTTTTCCATAGCCAATTTCTGTTCATAGAGACGAACGCAGACCTAAAATCGATGTTTATTTTACATTTTTTTATAGCCAAGCGCAAAGCCCAGAGGCATTTTAGGCGCTAGTTATATACAAGTGAAAAGACAGCGAAAGGTTAATTGAAGAGCTGAGGTTTTTTTGCTTCTTTCTGAATGACAGTTATGATGGCTCAGCCCTTAGCGTAGGGGGGAGATTGTTCGAGAGGCTAGAAGCACACACTGGATCTTCCTGCTCTTTCACGGTTGTATCACGGCTGTATCTAGGTAGTGTGAGAAACTCGAAGGTGCCTCACTCGCTTGTCCCCGCTGATCCCTCAAGTGGCCAGGCCACGGCCATTGCCTTTGGATCCAGACCATTGGGGTGGACCAGTGCGGGAGGATCACCTGGCTGAGAGGGGTCCTCGGAGTGGGACACTGGGTGGTGAGACGAGGTATCCCATCTTACCCAATGGGATATTTAGAAACTCAACCGCATCCCCCCCCCCCCTTTCCTGCATGAACACTTTCTCACCAACATCCCATTCTGGAAGAAAACAGACTCACACCCGAGCCATGTACATGACCTGTCCCAATACTATGGTCAGGTGGCGAGGTCAGGCAAATATCGACAATCATTCACACCTGACTTCCATTACACTTCCCCACACAGATAAAAGGCTGAGCATGAGAGCACAGACTGAGCGAGGCAAAACACACAAAAGGTAAAGCAGTTTCAAGTTGAAAGAGGGGAGAAAGATGGCCAGGCACGAGAGGTTGTGAGAGGGAAAACATCCTTGACCTCGTTGACAGGAAGCGGTTACTTTCAAGAAACCTTCAAGACAGAAAAGACCAGGAAACAAGGTTAAAGTATCCTGCATTGTGAATCAGAGATAGAGGGTCCTCCCACGTAACGGACCAACGCGGGGAGGAGCAGGAGACACCATGGTATCCTTGGCTCCAAGAACCAAGAAGTGACAGAACACAGCCAGTGAGTTGGGGAGACCGGTCTGTGATGAAGTCAAGGTTACAAGCGGCAACGTTGTAAAGTAAACGCTGGAAGGAACATAGTTAAATGCGTGTGATGAAAGACGCAAGTGAAGCAAAATTGCTGAGGAATATTTGAACATTAGAAGAATAAATAAGATACCATTGACAGAGTGGTCCAGCACTGTGAATGCACTAAATCAAAAGGTCTCTGTATGGTATCTTGACAAAAGGAAACAAACGCAGAAGGGCAATGTAAAGTATAAATTGTGTGAAGTGAATCGAAGTGGTTCTGCGACGGTTTAAGCAAAACCCATTGCACAATCGAAAGGTGATTTGAGCCCAGACAAGACAGATATATGTTCCGAGCCCGAACGAGGGAGACCAAGTTGTGAACATTTTATAAATTGTAGAAAAGTGGTCCGAGCCTGGACGAGGGGGGACCCATGGTCGAAGCCTGAAGGAGGGAGACCAATCTTGAACTGGTGAACGTAAAACTTTGACAAGGGAAAGGAACTTTTGTGCATTGTTTGCTGCATCAGGCCCTCTGCATTAAAAGACTGTCTTTGCGAGAAAGACTTTGGCGGAAGGCCCTGATGCCAATGTGTTGAATTGTTACCTCGTGGTCAAGAAGCTATAGTGTGCAAAGCTCACATGCGTCATCTTGTCCCGTGCTGAAAACGTGGGGAAGGGAAGCCAACTGCTCAACCATCCTGACATATCATTTCTTGAACACTTTTCTTTTGCGTACATTGCCATCACACCATTTTGTATTTAGAAGTAAGGATTGGCAATAGGTTTATAGGTATAGGCCCTTTTATTATGACAGACTCCACTAGTACTGCATTATTATTTGATGATTGTAGCTTGCTCACATCATTCAATTCAGGTTTTACCAACCTATTGAGGTTCAATAAACATCCTTGAACTGTGATCAATTGTGTCTGTCTTCACAGTTTGATACCATGCCTTCCTTACAGTATGGACAAGCAATGTTTGTAAGCAGTATCCTGTGGCATCCTAGTTGCTTGTCGTTTGACCTTCAGAAAGAAGAAAGTTGGTGCAAGGCTGGATGAGCAACGATGTGCAATGGAGAGAGTCTTAGACAGGATTTCCTCTCTGATGGGGAGCCAGTGAGCGGATCTCCTAGTGCCGAAGATGCAGGCATGTTTACCCAAGTATGTTGCAGCCCAAAGGGCATTGCTCTGTGTAATTTGTTGAAGTTATTTTCTGAAGTGCCACTGAGTAGTGCATAACAGTATTCCAGTTTGGACCCGATAAATGCCCTGGCGACAGTGAGGCTGTTTTCTGCAGAGAGGAACGGTTTACTTGCGTACATGAGCTTGGTGGCGTAGGCTGAATTGGAGGTGATGTGGTTGATCTGCCGTGTAATGCTGAGGCTGGCGTCCAGTTAGACCCCCAAGGTTTATACTGTGGAAGCCACTGGAATTTTGTGGTCGTTCATGGTGAAATATCTGAAAGTGGTGTCTAGTTTGGCTAGGCAGGCTGGGGAACCAATAAGTAGTTTTTCTGTTTTTTTCATCCTTTAAGCAGAGGCTATGCTTGGCCATCCATGTTTGAATGTTCTCGTAAATAAAGTTTACCATGATGGTGTCTAGGGTGTAGTTGCTGGACAGTGGGATGAGAATGTGTGCGTCATCGGCATTTGTATATGATGTGCCAAGGGAATCGAGAAGGAAGGTCAAAAAGCGGCTTTGGACAAATGTTCTACAGGTTAGGTGAGACACAGGTGCCTTGGGGTGGACACTGCAAGAGATAGGTGAGGGGTTGGCATTGCATTACCTGCAAAGACCCTCAAAGTTCTGTCACATAGGAAGGAAGCTATCCATTTATCTGTGTCAGTAGAAAAGTGCACAGAGGTCATGAAGTGGTGGCAGTGGCTGGTGGTCTACCAGGTCAAAAGCCACAGAGAGGTCAAGGAGGAGAAGGAGGGACAGTTTTCCAGCATCAATTGATTCGTCCAGTTGGTTTTTGAGATTTATTAATTTATTAACATTTGTATAGCGCGCATCAGCCCTTAGGCATCATGGAGCTGTTACAGTAATCATGTCTGGTTAGAATTGGTATAACAGTTACAGAGAGGTACAGTGGCATACATGGATAAATCCAGTCTGGCGTGTTATACATACCTATTTACAATAGGGCTGTGGGTGCGGGGTGAGCGCGGGGGGCAGCATGGAGTAGGATGGAGTCAGTTGAAGAGTTTGGTTTTGAGGGTTTTTGCGGAAGGTGGTGAGAGTTTTCCGCTGGAAGAGCGTTGGGCAGGGCATTCCACAATTTGGGAGCTAGGTGGGGGAAGCCCCAAACTCCCTGCTTTGGTTCTCTTGATGGGCAGAACAATCAGTTTGTTTGCGTGGTGTGTTCTTTTAGGTCGTGTGGAGGTGTCCCTGCTGATGGTTTCGGATAGGTTGGGGGGGGCATTAAGGTTGAGACATTTGTGTGCTAAGGTGAGGGTCTTGAAGTTAATTCTCTCCTTAACAGGGAGCCAGTGGGCGTCTCTTGCTTGTGTGGTGTGGTCTTTTTTGGGAATGTTGAGTGCTGCTCTGAGAGCGCTGTTCTGGATAGTTTGGAGCCTGCTTATATTTTTAGCTGCTGTGACTGCAAGGAGGGCATTACAATAGTCTAGCTTGGCACCAATGGTGGCTCGGGCAACAGGGAGCCAGTTTTGGCTAGAGAGGAATGGTCTGACGGCAGTTATAAATGTAGTGGTGTGGGTGGCAGCAGAGGCGATGGCGCCAACATGTCTATTCATGGATAGAGTGGTGTCAAGATAAACTCTGGGGCTTTTAACTGATGAGAATGCTGTGATAATGGTGTTGTCAATGAGGAAGTTGCTGTATTTTGGGTCTAGTTTATTCAGTGTTTCTTTCGGCCAAGGATAAGGATTTCAGTTTTTTTTCTCCGTTAAGGCAGAGTCCGTTGGCTACCATCCAAGCTTGGATGGTGGCGTATATTTGTGATAGTGCTGCTGAGTCCTGGTCATATGCGCCGGAGAGGGTGAGGAGGACTTGTGTGTGGCATAGTTTGTGTAAGCTATGCCAAAGGAGTCAAGTCTGACTAAGAGGGGTTTGGTGAACAGGTTATAGAGGGTGGGGGCGATACAGGATCCCTGAGGAACGCCACAGTGGATGGTTGTGGGGGCGGCGTTGGCAGAGTCTGAGAAGACTTTCATAGCTCTGCCTTACAGAAATTAGGTTATCCATGAGGTGGCCTGTTTAGAGAAGTGGGCTGCATTGGTGAGGTGAGTTTTGTGATCGACGAGGTCAAACGCTGCCGAGAGGTCTAGTAGTAGTAGGAGGGCTGGTTTTCCTTTGTCCATTATTTTAGTGATTTTGTTTTTCAGGTCTAGGAGGGCAGTTTCAGTGCCGAAGCCTTTGCGGAATCCGGATTGTCTTTTGCCTAGGACGGAGTTGGTCTCAAGGAATGCTGGATTTGGTTGCTGGCGGCTTTATCAATAATTTTTAGAAGGAAGGGGACGGTGGTGATGGGTCGGTAGTTGTTAGGGGAGGAGGGATCGAGTGAGTGTTTTTTAAGGAGAGGGCGGACCCATGCTTCTTTTAGACTAAATGGGACAGTCGCTGATGTGATGAGTGGGGCCAAGGAGTCAGTGCTTTCTTTAATGATGCTAGGTGGACAGAAGTCCCCTTTGCATGTGGATGGTTTAAGGGATAGGATGAGAGTTGTGACTTCAGTAACTGAGACTTCTCTAAATGCGAAGCTAGGATGGAGAGGATTTTTGATCAGGGAGGGGTGGGAGAGACGAGGTGGTTCGTGTTAGATTTGGGTAGGGCCTTGCGCTGCGTTTGTATTTTGTCCTGAGTAGGGCGATTTTATTTAGGAGTGCTTCCTGTATACTGGTACACCATGTTTCATCTTTAGTGATTTCATCAGGGCTGGTGTGAGGTGAGGTCTTTGAAGAAGAGTTCCCTAGATTTAGAATTGGCTTTTATGGCAAGGAAGATGGCTTTTTTGTATTGTTTAGAGATTCTTTTAAATTCTTCAGTGTTGGAGTCACAGGGGTTAGTGCTGTGCGTTTGTTGGAGCCGAGTAGGACATGCATTACTCACAGTAATAGCATTTCTGATGATTGTATCTGCTTAGATTCACATGCTGTGCATATGGCCGACATCCAGTGGTAACCGTAGAGTATTGCATCTCGTCTTTCGGGGACCGAAAGGGGACGTCGGCATATGCAGGTCTGTAACACTATCCCTATCGTGACGTGTAGTGTACCCAAAATCCCTCACACGCCGAGTTCCCTCTGATTGTATTTTTTCTGCTATGAAGGAACCCCAGGCTATTGTGAGCGAGTACATGAAGAGAGAAAGTAGTAAGACGTCTATGTTCCTTCCACCCCGAGCGGGGAGGCAGGGAGGGGCATGTGAATCTAAGCAGATCAAATCATCAGAAATGCCATTACATCTATTATGTCTTCTGATGTTTGTTAATCTGCTTAGAATCACATGCTGTGCATAGACTAGCAAGCAGTACCCGGAGTTGGAGGTGGGTTAGGAGAAGGAACAGTAGAGAAAAGATGTCTTAATACTGCTTGTCCCACCCGAGAGTCAGATCTAAAATGAGTGTCTAGGCAATAGTTTTGTAAAGGTGTGCACAGAACTTCAGGTTGCCGCTTTGCAAATGGACTCGAGGGGAACATTTGCAATGACTGCTATGGAAGCCCCAGTGTCCAGAGTAGAGTGTGCTCTAGGCTTGAAGGGCAGTTCTCTCTTAGTAAGAGAGAAACAGTGTGATGCATTTGACAATCCACCTTGAGATAGCTGATTTAGAGACAAGATCCCCTTCTCTCCCAGCTGCCACTGAAATGAAAAATTGGTTTGTTTTCCTCAGTGGTTTCATTCTTTCCAGGTAGAACATGACTGCCCTGTGCACATCTAGTGTGTGCAGGCTTTTTTGGGCCATGCTCATGGGATTCTGGAAGAAAGTGGGCAGTTCGATCGATTGGTTCACGTGGAACTTCCAGATGAATTTAGGCGCAAATCTGGGATGAGTGCGCAGAACTACCTTATCCCTGTGGACTGTAACAAAAGGGTCTAGGACAGAAGAACAAGTTACTCTCTTACCTGGTAACGTTCTTTCGATGGGATGGTGCGACGACGTATTCCATATCTATGACATGCAATCACCACAGCTGTACTGCTTCGGAAAATCTTCGGCGTCTGCGTCGATCAGGTCGATACTCCGCCCTAGAGGACCTCCTCCGACGGCCGACGTCACTGGATGTTATAAGTAGGACGGACTACGCCCGTAGCCTCAGTTGTAGTTTTTTCCCCCAGAACGTGTGGCACCAGTCTTCTGCCAGTCTGACACACAAAGCCTTGCGGAAACGTAAGCTGCAATCGCATAAGAAATTCTGTAGCGGGGAAGGCAGGGAGGGAACGAATGGAATACGTCGTCAGACCATCCCATCGAAAGAACGTTACCAGGTAAGAGTAACTTGTTCTTCGAGGGGATTGGGTGCTCTGACGTATTCAATATCTATGACAGACTCCCAAAGCAGTACCAATGCAAGGAGGTGGGAAAAGAATTTAGAAAACAGAAATTTAGAATGCACAATCAAATTGCAGAGTAAAGGACTGCCTTGCCAAAGGCCAGATCCTGCCCACGGATGGAATCGAGGGAGTAGTGACGTACAAAAGTATGTACCAAAGCCCAGGTGGCTGCATCACAGATGTTACAAATAGGAACACCCCTCTGTAGGACAGTAGAGGCAGCCATACCCCTGGTAGAATGGGCCCGCAAGCGGACCGTTGGGTCCTTACCCGCCAAGCGGTAACACTCAGAAATAGCCAGAATAATCCAGCGAGACAATGTTTTTTTCGTCACAGCTTGTCCCAAACGCTTTCCAGGGTAACCAATGAAGAGTTGATCGTCCACTCTGACCCGGGACATGGGTGAAATATAAAACCTTAACGCTCTCCTAGGATCAAGCCTATGGAACCTCTCCTCTTCCTTACCAGGATGTGGAGGAGGATAAAATGCCGGAAGAACAACCTTCTGCCTAAATGAAATTCTGACACCACCTTCGGAAGAAAGGAAGGACAAACTCTAAGGACATCCCTGTCCTTATGAAACACAGTGAAGGGTGGCTTAACTGAAAGTGCCTGTAACCCGCTCGCAGAGTGAAAGTGACCGCAACCAAAAATACAGTTTTAATAGTTAACAATCTCAGGGCAAAAAAAGGGCATGAATGCAAAGGCTCAAACGGAGCACCCATCAGAAACTTGAGAACAAGGTTCAAATCCCAACCAGGCACCTGGAAACGTGACGGAGGGAACACATTAGTGAGCCCTTTCAGAAACTGAGAAATTAAAGGAATTTTAAAATAGGAACTCTCGTCAGACGAGCGCTTAAATATGGACAGCGCCGCCAGGTAACCTTTAACGGTACCCACTTGCAAGCGCCTGTGGGCCAAAGAAAGCAAAAAAGACAGAACTACAGGAATGTCACATGAAAAAGGATCCACATTCTTAACCCTGCACCAGTCGCAGAACTTACGGCAACGGTACAGGGACTTTGTTGCTGGCCGTCTGGCTGAGAGCAACACCTCCATCACGTCTTTAGGGAGGTCCCAATCCTTATACCTCAACCTTTCAGAAACCAAACATGAAGGTTGAGGGATCTGCCCTCTGAATGGAGAACCTGACCCCCCCCCCTCCCGTGAGAGCAGATTGTCTTGGTAGGGAAGATGACGTTGAGGGCAGATGGACAAGTCAAGAAGGTCCGGTTACCACGTCCTCCGGGCCCACGCCGGAGCAATGAGGATCATCCGGGAACCGAACCTCTAACCTCTGCAGTACTTGCGGGATGACGGGAACTGGAGGAAACGTGTACAGCAGTGGGAATGACCACTCCACCACGAACGCGTCTCCTAAGGCTCCTTTTGAGGGAAATCCCCGTGAGCAGAACCTCTCGCACTTCCGGTTGACACTGGAGGCGAAGAGATCCACTTGAGGGGTCCCCCAAAAGGCGAAGATCTCCAGGAGAATCTCCTGAGCCAACTCCCACTCGTGAGAGATCACGCTCTACCTGCTCAGAGCATCCGCCGTCTCGTTTTAGTCTCCGGCCAGATGAACTGCCGAGATCGAAACTTCCTGCTGGATTGCCCAGAACCAGAGCTGCATCGCCTCCCTGCACAGAGGAAGTGACCCTGCCCCCCCTTTTTGTTGAGGTAGTGCATGGCCACCGTTTTGTCCATCAGGATCAGGACATTCTTCCCTCACACAGTCGGCAGAAAAGTCTTCAGGGCTAGCCTGACGGTCCTCAGCTCGAACAGATTGATATGGAGTCTGGACTCAGACGGAGACCAACGACCGCTGACTGTCAACTCGTTGGCATGAGCTCCCCATCCCCTGAGGGACGAGTCCGTCACAATCGTCACCTCCGGCCAGGGTAGCCGAAATGGAGCCCCCTTCATCACATTGTCTTCGACGGCCTACCACAGAAGGTCCTGGGCGACCGAGGACGGCACCTGAACAGGGTCCGACAACCTTCCAGAGGACTGAGACCACTGGAGCTTGAGTGCCCATTGCAAAGATCTCATCCGCAACCTGGCCTCTGGCACCAGAAGAATGCAGGATGTCATGAGGCCGAGCAATCTCAAGAACTAACGCCGGGAGACTTTGGGCAAGCTGAAACTTGTGCACCATCTGCTGAATGTGATGAGCCCTCACCTGGGGAGGAAAACACTGCCCCAGGGACGTGTCGAGCACAGCTCCGATGTACTGGAGCCTCTGAGTTGGTGTCAAATGGGACTTCTTTAAGTTGAGGGAGAAGCCCAGCTTGTGGAGGCAGAAGCAGGTGACTAACAGATGATCCAGGACTTGCTTGGGAGAGCGCCCCCTTATCAACCAATCGTCCAGGTAGGGGTAGACGTGAATCCCCCCTTTCCTGAGGTGCGCTGCCACCACTACCATGAGCTTGGTGAAGACCCTCGGGGCGGAGGTCAATCCGAACGGCAGGATCAAAAACTGAAAGTGCGAGTCGCCAACCGCGAACCTCGGGTACTTCTTGTGCTTGGGATGGATCGACACATGGAAGTAAGCGTCCTTGAGGTCGAGAGACACCAACCAGTCCTGAAGTTGAAGGGCCTGGAGGACTTGAGAGAGAGTAACAATCTTGAACTTGTCCTTCGTGAGGAGTTTGTTCAAACCGCTCAAGTCCATGATGGGTCTCAATCCCCCGTCTTTCTTGGAAATCAAAAAATAAGGGGAATACCATCCCTTGTTCCTCTCCGCTACAGGCACCAGTTCTATGGTGCCTTTCTCCACCAGGGATTGAATTTCCTGCGCAAGGAGCTGATCCGGACTCTTCAAAGAGATTCCCCGGTGGATTGTCATGAGGCCTCTGCCGGAAAGGAAGACAGTAGCCGTGGGTTATGATCTCCAGAACCCACACATCTGAAGTAATGGCAGCCAACTCTTTTTATTTTTTTTTTATTAAAAGTTGTTTTATAAGTTTGATTAACAAACATTTACAACATCATCACATTCAGTTCATAAAATCAATTCATATAAAAATAAATGTGTTTGTTAAACTTCATATTACATATTCCAATGTATATACAAAAAAATAGAGCAATTTCATACATGTGTTTTTTATATGTATGAGTTACTAGAAAAATTTACTTTAAAATTATTTCATTTTTCTTTCTCATCTAGTTCCAATTCCAATTTTTCAAGAAATGCACATAATAGAACAATTACTTTCATTGAGTATCCCCACATGAATTTTTTCCAACACCAATCCCTCGCTTCCTGCGTCATACCCAGCACATTCGGTCCAATTAGCGTGTATCTCAAGGGTTCAAAATGTTCACAATATAAGGTAAGGTGTTTTAAGTTTTCTATCCAAATTTTGCCCTCACAAAATCTACACCATGGGTTCTGTCCGACTTGAGTATCTTTTTCCCATTTAATAGTTTTCCCAAAAGTATGGAACTGATCGAGTTTGAATCTCAGATACAAATCTGTTTATTCGCCGGAAATTTTGTCAAATAGGCTTTGCGAGGCACTCACGATGTTGCGAATTTTGCAGCTTCAGAATATAATCTTTTTATTTGCATTTCCTCTATTGTTACTAACCAATCCTGCTCGTATAAATGTTTCTTTACATATCCCGCGCGGAATTCAAGATCTATTGGTTTTAAACCACATTCAGCAGGTTTCTTTATCATACATTTTGAAAACACCAGCAACGATGTAGGAACACGATTCCCAATCATAATTAAGAATTCCTCATACAATGACTGTTGCGGCGGAAACATCATCTTCCCATAATTTGTTAGCTGTCGCCAGTGAAACCTGGTTGATAAGGTGGAGATTTCCAACTCCTGTCGTAAGATACAGTTTGGTAGTGATTTTGAGAGTCTCAAAGTTGAATTCCACAATTGCCCTTGGATTTGATCTAATATTGAGTCTATGTTACAAAGACATAAATCAAGTCCATAAAGTAGAATTGCTTCCACTTTCAGCATGTAGAATTGCAAGAGTGGTTCCATTGAAAATTTACAATGTTTCATGAATACCATCCGCATTTGTGTGGTTAGAACATTTTTTTTTACGTTTAGATTTGCAAACCACGTTTTTCTTGAGGGTGAATCAATTACATCATACCCCAAGTATCTCATATTTAATGCAATGGGCATTTTGATAGCATTTATAGACCATTGCATCTTGGGAAGTTTCTTTTTCATGTTTTTTAGTATGAAAATACTTGACTTCTCGACGTTACATGTTAGGTAGTTTTTAAAAAGATAAGCTGCAAATATTTCCAATTTTCTTTGTAAGCCGTATGGGGTTCGGTGAAAAATCAGCACATCATCTGCAAATGCAATCCATTGGATACGCAAATGTGCCAATCTTGCTGGATAACTTATTTCCGCATTCCATATTGCCTCAATGTCAGAGATGTAGAGGTTAAACAGGGTAGCTGCCAAGTTGCAACCCTGCTTAACCCCCACCTCAGTTGGAATCGGGACAGTTGTGGAGCCAGAATTGTTAATGCGGACCAAATATGATGTATTGTGTTGTAATTTGGCCAACATTGCAATTAGATGATGCGGAATCCCCATTGCATCCAGCTTTTCCCAAAGAAGAGTCCTAATGACGCAGTCAAAAGCTGCTGTTAAGTCCACGGATGCCATATACAGTGGACCCGTATTTGGAATATTCGTTTGGGCAATTAAATGCGCGAGAATGGTCGCATTCAAACAGTTCCCATTCCGGCACGGAAGCCGATCTGAAATGTCGAGAGGATAGCTTGTCGTTTTATGATCGCCTTAAGCTGTTGTAGCAACAAGATAGCCAGGATCTTGGCACTTGCATCAATCAAAGCAAATGGACGAAAATTGCTTGGATTTGTTTTGTCACCTTTCTTATGGATCGGAACTATGACCGATTGGAGCCAAGATGAAGGAATAGTAGATGAGCGAAAAATCTCATCAAATTGGGTTTTCAATATCGGAGCCCATAATTGGACATTTTCTTTCAATACACATGGTGGAATGCAATCCGGGCCAGGAGCTCTTGATTTATTCAGCTTTTCGAGTGCCCATGTGATATCCTCTAGTGACCAACCCTCACATTTTTCCAACGATTGGTTATTAAACTTAGCGGCAAGTACTTTAAATCTTTCCGGTAAAGCAAATTTTTCTTTGTAATGTTGTATCCATGTTTCTGCACTTATACTGGAACTTTGATTCACCATTTGTTGGAGATCATTACCCCTTAGGAGTGACCAGATGGAGCGCCTATCATTTCTACAAAATGAGGCTATCATTGATTGATTTGTTGAGTTATGAAGTTAGATTCTATAATTTTTTATGTGATTACCATATTTATTGAGTACTTTTTGTTTTTGTGATAATCAAGGTTAGATAAACCCATTCTATTTAATTGCGAAATTTCACAATTCTTTTGTTTCTTTAGGATTGCAACTCGAGTGGCCAATAGATCAACTACTGGCGGCTTTGATATTTATTTTGCTTTTAGAAAGACCAGTTATAGGAGCGCTATTGTTATGATTAGAGTTTTGTATAGTAGATGAGACTGTTACATTTGAGTCATAATCATTCCTGCAACTGTATGCAAGCATCTTAATGATAGCATTTAGATTTTTACAAGTTTTCGTATTCCATCGTAAGGAAGCACCTGGTCGATCTTCCAAAATAAACACACTAAATGGATCTAATGGCAAGATTGGAATAATTAGTTGAAAAGCTGCATATAAAATACAATGATCACTCAATTCAATCGTCGCGATCTCTACTCCCTTGCAACCAGATGATAGTTCCCCAGATACCGCAATGTAGTCGATACATGACGATCTGTTGTTTCGGGACCATGTGGTCACCTTTCCTATTGCAAGAAAAGGTAGTATGTCTATATTCCAACGCTTAAAAAATTGATGAAAGCGTATTCCTCGTCTCCTACTGGACAAGAATTGACTTTGTGGGTGAATTTGAGTTTCATTTAGGGGAGTTACAAGGCAATTTGAATTAAAATCGCCCCCTATAATTATTTTTGCATTAGGCCATTTGCAAAAAACTCCGTCAAGCAAGGAATCCAGATCATTCAATAGTGAATCCACTGCGGTACCCAATGGGTTAAAGTATACTGATACTATTAAGACATAGTCCATTGATGATAGTCCTGTGTTAATCACAATCGCAATGTAGGATGTTGTCATACAGGTTAATAACAGGGAGTAAACAAGAGCAGTATTTATCAAAATGGAGATCCCCCCCCTGATGGTCTGCCTTTGGGTACTCGTGTCGCAGGCATGGAATATGGCATGAAACCTCTAATTTCAAGTGGTTTAACGGCCATGTTTTCCTGGCATAACGCTATGTCAGCAATTTCATGCGGGGCATATCTAGTTGCCCACATTTTCAAGTTTTTTAGTCCGCACGAGTTCCATGATATTGCTCGAAGGAGCTTTTTGCTACTACGAGTGATCTATAATTGGCCCCTCCTTTCGATTCCCTTATATTGCCGGTAGCCAAGACCAGTCTTTTGATACATCAGAGATAGCAAGCAGCTGTGCCAAGACTGCCGTATCCGTTAAATTATTTACATTGGCCGCTGGTGCTTGGTTATTATTATTTGTGGTATTTGAAGGAATGGTCTCATTGAAGGTTTTAGCTTCAGCAATTGTCTGAATTTGGAAAACAGCCAATCCCAGCATTTTTAGCTCTCGTCTGTGGTTCCAAATCAATTCAGCAATTATTGGAGATTGAAGTTCCAAAACCATCCTATAATTTTTTATGGATGGAAGAGTGATCCATATCATGTCATTTGAGACCAGCGTTCTTAGTGCTGGAATTTTTTTAAAGGATCTATTTAGATCTTGGTCTCCATTAATTTCCGGTGTACTGATCCAGCCCAAAATACTTGATATTGGCTTTACATACATGGATTGATCCACAGATTCCTCCATTGCCAAAGATTTTTTCGGCACCACCTCACCGTCGGCATGATTGGTAGCTTTGAGTTGCATATTTTTTTCCAGAACCAGGCAGGTCGAGTGTCTCCCAATGCTTTGTTGTTCCGTTTTCCTCAGATTGCACTGAGGGTACGTTTTTTGTTATATTGGATGTCTGCGCCTCTAACTGCGGGGCATTTATTTTACACTTTTGTTCAACCTTCAGTTGAGGAGGCGTGATTTCATCGTTATGCTTCCCCAATGGTAGCCCACTGTCTTCTGAGGAATCTACTTCTGTGACTGTTCGTTCAGTAGTTTTCTTGTTGGGAATTGGTTTGTAGAACGCTGATAAAGACTGTTGAGAGGAGGACAGTGAAGCCGCAAATTCTTTGTTTGGCCGAAATGAATTTATCGGTCACAGACACTTGGTTTATTTCGTTGTTAGAAGCGGCATTCAATTGAAGTTGCACAGCAAGGCGACTTGCAATAGTGAGTTCGTCCACATCAATCGTTACGTCAGATTCTGTATTGCCAGCAGAGGCATCAATGCTTGCCTCAGTTGGCTTTACCTTAACATTCAATTTTGGATCGAGGTTAAGATTTTGTTTGATTTGTTTTTTTTGTTTGAAGTTTTGCATACCTTGTAATTTCTCATTGCGTAAGTTTAATCTATTTACTGCACGGGTATGCAATCTTTTTTGTTTACGTGATAGAAATTGTTTTTGCCCTTGAGGCTCAATATGTACCTCTCGTGGGGGGGGGGGTTCCAAATTCACGACTTCCCTCACATTTTCCTCTTTTATTAATTCAATCAAGTCGGATGGACTATCAGGTGATTGGTCAGAAACTTTATTCTGTACAATCAACTGATTAGAACCATTCAATTCTGGTTGCAGATCATTAGGTTGAGTAAAGAAAAATAATTGGTCAATTTTCTCTGCATGAAGCGTTACCATTTGGCAAAGCTGTGCATGTGAATAAATTTGTATCGTGTCCACATTTTTTGGTGCATTCACAATCTGGGCAAACGTCGAGGGAAAACTATAAACTGGATCCCCCCCCATTCCCTTTTCAAGGATCCTGTGGCTCACTAAGGTAATTCTCTGTTTGGGATGCTGATGTGACAGTGCATATGCAAGGAGTACTAGGCGAGTAACAGCCTTTTTCCTTTTTATAATTCTCAGCAAAAATATAACCCTCCAATTTGTTAAGTTTAGAAGATATTCCGAGCAACGCTGTTTTTATATCACGAAGTTCGTAGTGCGTGTACCCGTGGCCCTTGTCAAGTAAGTTGAGAATCCTTGACATTACGGGGTAGGAAGCTTCAAAGATCAGGAGATCCTCCACATCGGAGGATGATTTAGGTTGGAAATTCTCATGAGTCTCGATCTTCGGCAATTTATTGTGAGTGGAATCTCGCATGTCCGGAGAAGAACACACCACTCCCCCCTTAATTTGGGAAGGGCCATCATTACATAGGTCTATAGGGACCTGATTGGAGGCGGAATTTTTGAAATCATTATAGGAATTAGCAGTTTCCAGTGCTGAAATGCGTGGGATATCACAATGGAGATGTACTTTATGCTTGCCAATTGGCCGTACTGTAACTGGTGTGGACGGGCCATCAGACATTATGATCCGTTTCTCCAATTCCATTAATACCGCAGGAGCCAAGATCGAAATGTCAGATGGTGGACCCATATTAATGTCTTCCATGCTACCCAAGGCGTGATTAATCACTGGATCTGGGACACTTAAGAAACTTCTCCTTGTTTTAGTTGGATTGGCGAGATTCTCATGCTTATTAGCAGTACTACTTACATTTATTGGATTGTCATTCGCGATGGCATTAACATTCGCGATAGCCTCATTATTTCCGTACATTTCATCTAATTTCTTCATTGTAGCATCAATGTTATGTTTTTTTGGAATGATAATCGTTTCCTTTAGCCCACTCCGTAGTCGAGAAGTCATAGTTTTACATACAACAAAAGTCGTGACATTTTTTCGTGAGCAGTGGTGGATCGCGAGCCGGGCTTTTAGCCTTACTCTTGTTTTTACAATATAAAGGTGCTAGCCTCTAAGCGTTAGGGTCTACCCCCCCGAGTTATAGAAGGATAGTAGCACGTGCAGGAATAGATTATTAATGCAGTACCCCTGCTTTCATAAGACCGTCACTCCTGCAAGTAAAATTTGATTGAAGAAAGGTATCTAACCCGCAAACCCTAAACGTACCTTCCAAGTTCCCAAGTTTAACGCTTCCAGCGCACCGCGAACAGCAAACAGTACTTGATTCGTACTTGGCGGTGCACGCGCGGTGTGCTGGGAGCAGTGTAATTGAAGGCACAGAAAGAGGTGTTCCCCTACACCAGGCGAAGCCTCCGCTCCGGAAGGAACCTAAACAAAAAGCAACCCACTATGGGTTAGTGTTCAGCGGGTCAAAACTGCACTAGCAACACACTCCAATTCTATGCAAGTCCACAGTCCCTAACAACAACAACACAACTCCACAATTAATGGAGCGGTGTACCTACTGTGCACACTGAGTGCACTGTGCACGCCCACACCCTATACCGCCCGCTTACTAATCCAGGCTGGTGGGTACCGTGTCCTTAGAAAGGGGTGTTAAACAAAAAGTCACCTAGATCCTGGAAAGTCAGGCAAAGACTGGTGTAACAGCTTGAGACGTCCTCCAGTCGGCAAGATTTTTCACGAGCTTGAGCCTTCAGCGAAATCCCTCGGAGTCAGCAAAGTCGGGACCACGTTAAACTCAGCAAACCGGGCGGCAAACTCAGCAAACAGTACTTGATTCGTACTTGGCAAGATGCTGCGCCAGCCTTCCCCCAACCGGCGAACCATAGGGCATGGCCTCATGACTGAGCTGCAGCGGCGTTGCCTGAGGGCAAAGAGTCAACAGCCCGAGCGGCCTTTGCACCTCAAGTACCTGGTTTTCCACCTCTGGCACTCCTACGGTGGCCCCTTTGACTGGCAGCTCATCTCGCTTTACCGAAGGATGAATAATAACGAAAGGAACCTCCCCTCCATTGCTGTCCCCTAGGACGAAAAGGCGGAGGTGGGCGAACTGCAGCACCCAACGACTTCGCTGCAGCTTTGGAGGTCTGCAACCTCTCAAGACTCTCGTCAGCCTTGCTGCCAAAAAGATGTTCCCCATCAAAGGGCATGTTGAGGAGCCGGGCCTACACATCAGGAGCAAACCCCGACTTCCGCAACCACGCAAACCTGCATATCACGGTGCTCGTCGCCATGGACCGGCTGAAGTAATCTCCCATGTCCAAACCCGACTGAACGGCCTCACACATGGCATCCTTGCCATCCTGAACCATGGCAAGGAAACCATCCCGTTCATCCTCTTTAGGAATATGCCGAGCAGGACCTCTCCCGCGAATCGTGCCGACCACCCGAGCCCAAAGGAGTGCGAGCGGTGTCTCTCAACCGATCCCACTCGGAGACGCGGACGGACCAGTGCCCTGCGATACGAGAATCGCTAACATTTTCTTCCCGAAGGAAGTCCATTCCTCCGGCGTCGCATGCTTGGAGGGATAAGCGACCCGCCTGCGGGCGGAGTCCTGGGTTGAGGACGGGGAAGGCGACCGATGACGGTGCTTCCGGGAGTGCCTTGAAGAGGCAGAGGAGTGGCGGGACCGACTCCGGGACCAAGACCCACTGGACTTCCGACAACAATGCGGAGAGTCGCCTCTCGAATTGTCCGTCGAAAGCCCCGCAGACCTCGACTTCTGTGGCTTAGACACCTTACCTACCGATAACAACTTCTTGCGCTCCCGCAAGGCTTTTGACGTGAGCGACTGGCAGTCAACACAGTCATCCATGTCATGGGCCTCTCTGAGGCACCAGAGGCAGGCATCGTGCAAGTATGTAACCGACATCTTGGATCCAAAGTCCCCGCACTTCTTAAAGCCCGGACGCGGTGTGGAAGACGAGGTAGACATCTTCATGAAGAAAGACTTCACAAAACGAAACAGGTTCGAAGAACTGAGAAAGAACAAGAACTCCAAAGAGTCGAGGCGCGCCGAGATCTCCGAAGCAAACACGTTCGCGGAAAAAACGGAACTGAGGCTATGGGCGTCGTGCGTCCTACTTTTTTAAAAAAAAATATCTTTATTGTTTTTCAAGAAAAGACAAAGAAAATAGAAAGGAAAAAAAAACACAAATACAACATACAAACACATAACATAACTGGCATGTTGGCATTTCTACGAATTTCTTTTAGTGGGTTCATTTCTTCGGCGCTTGCTGGCAGCCTTGCTATCTTGTCACCGGCTGTTTGTGTGGGCAGGTACTACCCCCCATTTATGCTGTCCATTTGTTAAGTGCCCGTGCTTGACTGTCTTAACTCCATCATTGTTCTCGCGCCTCCTCCAGGCCTTCATCTCCCCCACCACCCTCCTCTTGGCCAAATAAGTCCTGAACCAGAGAGTTCCATGCTGCTATTTTCTCTGCTGTTTCCCCTTCCCCTCTTTGCACTGCTCTTATCCACACCGCGGTTTCCGCCAAAGTCCACTTGCGGAGATCCGACCACCATGACTCTACGGTCGGACCTTCCTTTGTTTTCCAGGCCATTGCTATCCATCTTTTGGCCAATATGCATATCAAGTCTTTCATCTTAGCTAGATGTGTTCTGTGTCTGCCCCCTCTTGGGAAGAGGCCCAGCAAGTACCTCTCTGGGTGCTCCATCTGTATCTGGAATCCACTGTCTATTATTCTGGCTCTAATGCCCTCCCAGAAGGTTTGTATGGTTGGGCACGCCCAGAACATTTGGAGCATGTCTGCTTCGTCAGCCGAGCATCGAGGGCATTTGTTCTGATCTCCCTCATACATTTTATTCATCCTCTTGGGTGTGAGGTACGCCCTGTGAGTCATGTACAGCTGTGCCTGTCTGAATCTTGCGTTCCTGGACACTTTCTTTGGATATTTTAACGCTCTGCTCCATTCCTGGTCGCTAAAGGGCCTGTGGAGTTCCGCTTCCCAGCTCTGTCTTATTTGAAGTTCTTTCTTGTTACTGGCGTGCAGCATCTGGTCATATAACCTGGAGGTCGTGTGCGTTCCCTCAGATATATCATACCACGTGTCTAGCTCCCTTATGGTGTCCTCCTGGTCCTCCCATCCCGGCCATCTTTTCTTGATTTTGAGGATCATACTGTTATGGAGGATGAATTGGCCTTCATGTATATCAAATTCCTCCGCCATTTCTTGGAAGTCCGCCCACCTCCCTTCTTTCCACAGATCCCCAATTTGTGCCACATCTTTTCCTTCCCACTCAGTTCGGTAGATTGCTAATGTGTTTGTGTCCGTGCCCATCAGTCCCGCGAGAGGGATCTGCGCCGACTGGGGGTCCTGTACCCCTGCAGCTTCCACGCTCTGTTCCACAACCCCACTGCGAGGCCAAGCAGGCGTGGCAGGGTCTTAAGTAGGGATTTGTCCAGCCATAGTATTTCTCTCAAATAATATATTTTTAGTGTTGGCTGCAAAATAATTGTGTCGATCGTCTCATCCTCCCCTAGCCACTTGACTGCGAACTGGAGCTGCTCTGCTAGATAATGCATCTCAAAGTCGGGCAGTCTAATGCCCCCTTCTTCGTAGTCTCTCTGTAGGGTTTTCAGGGTGATTCTACGTCTGCCCCCAGCCCACAAGAAGCACCCTGATATTGAGTTTAACTTTCTTAAGAAGGTCTTGGGGATCCTAAGTGGGATGTTCGTAAGGTAATTGAGTAGGCGTGGAAGTACCACCATTTTCAAGAGGGCCGCTCTACCCATCATCCCCAGTGGTAGCGTTCCCCAGAATTTCATAGACCTCTGTGTCCTTTCCAGGGCTGCCTGCGTGTTATGTTGTGCATCCTACTTATAACATCCAGTGACGTCGGCCGTCGGAGGAGGTCCTCGAGGGCGGCGTATCAACGTCATCGACGCAGGACGCAGACGCGAAGATTTTCCGAAGCAGCACAGCTGTGGTGATTACTGTCATAGATATGGAATACGTCGGAGGACCCAATCCCCTCAAATGTATCCCTTCTGAGACTTGTGGAATCTGCTTAGATCACATAATATGCATAGATTAGCAAGCAGTGTTAGAAGAAGGAGGTGGGATGTGAGAAGGGTCATGAGCAAAGAAATGTCTTAGAACCGCTTGTCCCACTTGAGTATCTGTCTTGGAATGAGTGTCAATGCAGTATTGCTGAATAAAGCTGTGAATAGAGCTCCATGTAACTGCTTTCCAAATGCTGTCAAGGGGTACATTTGCAATGAAAGCCATAGTGGCTCCAGTACCTCTTGTAGAGTGGCCCCTCGGTGTAAAAGGCAGTGATTTATCTGAGAGGCAATAGCACAGTTGGATACATCCGACTATCCATCTAGAAATGGCATTCTTTGAGACACGATATCCTTCTCTGCCTAGAGCTAAGGAGACGAACAGTTGATCTGTCTTTCTTAGCGGCCTGGTCTTGTCTACATAGTAGAGGACCGCTCTCCTCACATCTAGTGTGTGGAGTTTCACCTCAGAAGAGCTTTTGGGTTCCTGGAAGGCAGCCGGTAGCTCAATGGACTGGTTAACATGGAATTTGGAAATTAACTTAGGTGAAAACCTAGGGTGAGTGCGTAAAACCAGTTTATCCTTATGTACTGTAAATAAAGGATCCTGTACTGACAGAGCTTGAATTTTGCTGACCCTTCTTACGGATGTAATGGCTACTAAGAAGGCAGTTTTATAAGTCAAGTGTTTGAGACTAGATTTGTGCATGAGCTCAAAGGGAGGACCCATGAGCTTAGCAAGTACCACATTAAGGTCCCACCCTGGTGGTGGGTTAGAGATTGGAGGGTGGAGTCTCTTTACCCCCTCCATAAATGCTTTGACAACTGGCACTTTCCACCATGACACCTTGTTAAGGGAAGTGATGTAAGCTGATAAAGCCGGCAGGTGCACGTTAAGCGAGTTAAACACTACCCTTGCATCCAATAGGTGGAGCATATAGGCGACGACATTAGAAGGAGTACAATCAACTGGCTTGATTTGCTTATTCTGGCACCAAATGAATCTTTTCCATTTGTCAAAGTAACAGTGCCTTGTGTTAGGTTTCCTTGACTCTTTCAAGATATCCACACATCTCTGCGGTAAATTGAGATGTCCACACTCAATGACTTAAGAAGCCATGCTGCCAGGTTCATCGAGTTGGGCTGAGGATGCACTGTTAGACCCTCGTGCTGAGAGAGTAGGTTGTACCGGCACGGGAGTTTGATGGGGTCACATACTGCCAGTTTGCTTAGGTGCAGATACCATGGTTGTCTCCCCCACATAGTAGCAACTAGGATGAGCGTCATCGATTACCTGTGCATCTTGTTGAACACCTTCCTCATCAGAGGAGTTGGTGGAAAAGCGTAGGTGAGGCGGATCCGCCAATCCCTCATGGTCCGTTCCGACATGTTCTTGCAAAACGCACAGTCCTTCTCCACGTGCGTTTTGTCTTCGTGAAGGCAGTAGATGCATCTAGAATGCTCGTCCTCCTTGAAGACATTATGCAATCCGCATCCAGGGCAGCTCCTGAACAGCTTGGATCCGGGTGTCATGCTCCCTTTTTCCTGGGCTATGTCCACGTGGGGTAGGCCTCAAAGAATCTTCTGGAATCCTCCAAGAAGCGGAACTCGATGAAAACTTCGCCCTTGAGGGGTGTAGAAAAAAACGGAACGGGTCCCTGTTGATCGGAAGTAGAAACGGTGGAGCTTGAGGCTTGATTGACTGAAAAAAAGAGTTTTAACTCTTTGAAAAATCGCAAAACTCAGTAAAAGCTATAGCACGAGGACTCCCAACACTTGAACGTGCAGTGACAATCTGAAGATGGCTGCCAGAGGATGGCCTTAGGTAGAGGGCAGTCATTGGCTGGCGGCAGTATGACCCAGAGACCAGTGATTGGTTATTAGGAGAAAGACATTTCAGAAACGAAACTGATCTTTTTCTCTACAGAGGATTCCCAGCCTGACGACGGGGAATATTCTGAGCATGTGAATCCATGCCAGACCCCATGCAGGAGAAGTAGAACTATGTAGATGTTTGTTAACTTGTCAAATAGTCGCAGAGATTACCAATTGTATCATGAAGCGTTTCTTCTTTCTAACATTGAGCATTATATTATGGTGAAAAAAAGAGATGCAAATAATAAGCCCCATAGGATACAGAAAGGCATTGTAATAAATGTGCAGATAGTAATTCTCTGCTATAGCCATTATCCCCTTTGAGAGGGGTTCCTACTCTTGTCTACTACAATTCTATAAATAGATTGGGTAGGTCTGCTGTCTTAAACACAGATTCTTAATTTAGCTTTTCAAAGACAAGTTTGTATAAAGCTGCATCTTGGTGTAAAAGTCTTAGTTACTTACCTGTAACTGTATTTCTCCAGCATTGGTATCTTTCATAGATTCACATGCTTGAATATTCCCCGTCTTCAGACTGGGAATCCTCGGTGATAAATTAAATAATATATATATATATATATATATATATATATATATATATATATATATATATATATATATATATATATATATATATATATATATATATATATATATATATATATATATATATATATATATATACACACACACATGCATACACACACACACTGCCACCTAGCAGTGCATGTACATAGCCCATTATAGCCTATGAGCCACTTCATTGTGTAGTCCCTCCACCTCACTTTGGTCCTTTATGGCCCCAGCCAATGAGGCAATGAGGTGGCAGGGCTTAAGCTCCGCCCCCGGCAGCCATCTTCAAATTTTGAACCGTAGAGATTACAGTATGATGGATGCCGAGCATAGGAGCAGCCTCTCAGGGGAGGCGGGCGGGCGCATGTGAATCTATGAAAGATACCAATGCTGGAGAAATACAGTTACAGGTAAGTAACTAAGACTTCTCCAGCATTGGATCTTTCATAGATTCAGATGCTTGAATAGAATACCAAGCAGTTAAAACATGCCACCATAATAAACAGATATGCATAATTACAGAAAAAACATATTTCTGATCAAACCTTTACCATGCAGCAACACAACGGTTACATACTTCGGGAAAGGTGGGAAAAGAGGCTGGTCCTACCTTACACAAAGAGATGGCGGAGCACTGCCTGTCCAACTGCAGTTTCTTTGTTGGTATCTTCAGTCAGGCAGTAGTGTTTCGCGAAAGTATGTAGAGTGCTCCACGTGGCAGCTCTGCATATGTCTTTCAAGGCCACCCCTGCGTGGAATGCTGTTGACGCCGCCCTTCCTCTGGTGGAGTGAGCAGACGGCGGTCTAGTTAAAGGGTCGCCTTTCAACTGATGGCAGTGGGTGATGCAGGACGATACCCAGCGTGCCAGACTTTGTTTGGATATATGTTGGCCCTTTGTACGGCCAGAGAAAGAAATGAATAGCCGGTTTGAGGAGCGGAACTCCTTGGTTCTTTGCAAGTAAAACTTCAACACCCTAGAAACGTCTAGAGTGTGTAATGTCCTTTCCGCTTCCGAAGCGTGATTCTGGAAGAAGGTTGGTAACACAATGCGCTCAGTGAAGGACATCTCCGATAGTACCTTGGGGAGGAACTTCGGGTGAGGCCTTAAGATGACGCGGTCCTTCTGGAACAAGGTAAACGGAGGTTCCGAAGACAAAGCTTGCAACTCACTGATCCTTCTGGCCGATGTGATGGCTACCAGGAAGGATGTCTTCCAGGACAAGAATTTCATATCGCATCTATGTATGGGCTCGAAGGGAGGTTGCATGAGGGCCGTTAAGACAGTGTTGAGGCTCCAGTCCGGAACTGGTGTAGGTGTAGGCGGATAAGTACGCATCAGTCCTTTCAGGAAGATCTTGATCGCTGGTAAGGAGAGTAAGGCTTGCGTCTCCGCGGTTACTGTGTAGGCCGCTATGGCTGACAGATGGACCTTGATAGAGGACAGTGAGAGCCCTGATTTAGCCAGGTGCAACAAGTAAGGCAGAATTTGATCAACCGAGGCCGTGAGGGGATCGATCGCAGAGGTCTCGCACCATTTGGAAAACCTGGTCCATTTTCTGGTGTAGGTGAGTTGCGTGGACGGGGCTCTAGCGGCCCTGATGATATCCCAGCATTCTGATGGTAACTTTAGGTGCATTAGTTTACGCTGCTCAGGAACCATGCCTTGAGGGACAGGCTCCTCAGGTCGTGATGGAGGACCTTGCGGTTCTGTTGTGTCAGTAGATATTGATGTGATCTGAGACGAATCGGGGTTTTGCAGGATAGATGTCTCAGCGTCGGGTACCAGACTTGCCGTGCCCTATCGGGTGCAATAAGAATCAAGGAACAATCCTGTTCTTTCACCCTGCGAAGTACCCTCGACATGAGGGGAATGGGTGGGAAGGCATAGAGGAGCTTCCCCGACCAATCCACTGAGAACGCGTCTCCCAGCGATTGGTGCTCGGGGTATCTTGACGCAAATCTCTTGCATTTTTTGTTGTTCCTGGTGGCGAAAAGGTCGATCTGCGGATGGCCCCATAAGGCAAAGATCCGTTGGGTTTCTTTTTCGTCCAGCTCCCACTCGTGTGACGCTGTGTATTCTCTGCTTAATCTGTCCGCTAGGACATTGTCCACTCCTGGAAGCTGCTCTGCCCTGATCTGTATCCCGTAGCGCAAGGCCCATGCCCATAGCTGTTGGGCTTCTTGCGACAGAATCTGAGACCTCGTGCCTCCCTGCTTGTTTGTATAGTGCATGGAGGTTGTGTTGTCTGTCTGGACTGTAAGAACTTGACCAGCTATAACCGGTAGGAAGGCTTTCAGCGCCAACCTTACGGCCCTGAGCTCCAACACGTTGATGTGGAGTTGGGACTCTTGTGCCGACCAAGATCCCTTGGTTTGGAGGCCTGCAAGATGAGCGCCCCAGCCTGATAAGGAAGCGTCCGTCCGCAGCAGGAGGGTCGATGTCGGTGCTTGAAACGGCATTCCCTGTAGAAGATTCCTCGGAGCGTTCCACCATCGAAGGGCCTTGTGCAACGTCGATGGAACCTGGACAATGTCTTCCCAGCATCCGAAAGCTTGTTTCCATTGGTGGTCCAGAGCTTCCTGAACCGGCCTCATGCGAAGCCTGCAGTTCGGTATGAGGAATATGCATGATGACATCATGCCCAATAGGGATTT
Source organism: Ambystoma mexicanum (assembly GCF_040938575.1). Classification (NCBI taxonomy): domain Eukaryota; kingdom Metazoa; phylum Chordata; class Amphibia; order Caudata; family Ambystomatidae; genus Ambystoma; species Ambystoma mexicanum. The sequence goes on along the minus strand of NC_090922.1, from coordinate 618,215,974 downwards.
GTAAGAGCGCACAGATGTTGTCTCTTTCTGTAGGAAGTTCGAAGTTAAGCGTAGAATCGCTGCTATTCTCTCTGTGGATGGTCTCACTCTGGGAATGCTGGAGTCTAGCTCGGCTCCCAGGAAGAGAGCTACCTTGCTGGGTACGAGGCAGAACTTCGTCTGGTTGATGGAGAAACCTAACTCTTTTAGGAGGTTGACCGTCCTTGACACTGCCGAACGAGCCTTTGCAGCTGAACTTGCCTTTATCAGCCAATCGTCCAGGTATGGAAAAACGTCCGTTCCTGCTCTCCTGAGACTTGCCGCTACCGGTGCCAGGCATTTAGTGAAAACTCTTGGCGCCGATTTTAGGCTGAACGGAAGCACTTGAAACTGAAAGTGGAGCCCTCCCACTGTGAACCTGAGGAACTGCCTGTGTGCTGGATGGATCGGGATGTGGAAATAAGCATCCTCCAAGTCTAAAGTGGCCAAGAAGTTGTGCTTGTTTACCAAGGTAGCACCCCTTGTAGAGCCACCATCTTGAAAGTTATGTGCTTGATGAACTTGTTGAGCGCCCTCAGGTCCAAGATGGGTCTCCATTGACCGTTTTTCTTTCGGACGAGGAAGAATCGGGAGTAAAAACCTTTTCCCCTCTGAGAATAAGGAACTGGTTCTACTGCTGCCTTCTGGAGCAGTTTTTGCACTTCGGACATGACCTGTTTTAGCATATGCACTCTGCGAGATGTTGGAGGCAGGGAAGGAGGTTGGTCCAGAAATTCTAAGGTGTGACCCTTTCGGATCACCTGTAACACCCATTTGTCCGATTTAATTGACCGCCAGCGCTGGAAAAACTGGCTCACCCTTCCCCCCACCGGGGCGTGGCGAAGGGGGGGGGGGAGATTGGTCGTCAGTTCTGCTTTCCTTGCGACTTCCCTTGGGCGGAGCCACGTCTGCCTCTATGGGCGTATCTGTTGGATGACTGATATTTATTGCCTTGGTACGTGCCGCCTTGTGCTTTCTGACCATAGGAGGAGGAGGAACGACTGTATCCCCTGAATTTGGAAGATGAACCTCTAAAGGGACGAAAAGACCGATGGTCCTTACTTTTGTCCTTTAAAGAACTGATGGCTCTGGCTGTGTCAGTGTCTGTCTTGATTGCTTTCAAATGGTCGTCTATCTTTTTCCCAAAAAGATCTTGACCGTCAAATGGCATGTCCAGAATCTGCGCCTGAACTTCAGGTCTAAAGTTAGTAGCCTTCATCCAGGCCTGCCTTCTGAGCACTGTACCGTGCGCCATCTGCCTGAAGCCTGATTCGGCCACATCAACTGCCGCGTCGATCATGTGATCCGATGTTGCTTCACCATCCGCGATAATGGATTTTGCCTCCTCCTGGAGCTCCGGTGGTAATTGTTTCGCCAAGTTAGACATGCGGAGCCAAAGCTCGCGATCGAATCGTGCGGTCATGGCCAGTGCATTACCCGCTCTGATTGTAAGTGATGCAGAAGATGAAACTTTCCTGCCCATGGCTTCCAATTTGCGTCCGTCCTTATCCGGTGGTGCCGACAAAGGTGAGGAGGGGTTGGCGAGTTTCTTTCTGGCCGCCACTGTAATAACTGAGTCCGGTTTCGTATGGCCCCTTAAACAAAGCGGTGCCGAATCCGGAGCTTTATATTTCTTTTCTGGCCTGGACACCAACGCCGGAGTCGATAAGGGCGTAGATAGGATCTTGGATCCAGAATCCCAGATGGTATCGAGGAGGGGAATCGTGGTCACTGTCCTCCTTCGTTTGTCCCTGTGCTCATAGAGCACTGATTGCCTTTCCTCCGAAGAAACCTGAATTTTAAACAGTTCTGCGGCTTTACCTATTATGGTGTGGAAAGAAACGAGATCATCCGGTGGTGAGGCCTTGCCCGGCGAGTCTCTCCTCCTGGGCTTCTCGACGACATAGTCATCCCAATCACTGTGTGCGTCTGGCTCCTGAGTTATTTCTCCTTCTTCTGGTTCCGAAAATTCACCAAAAGGATCCTCCTGCCAGTCTGATACCGAGATGGTGGACGGTACCATGGTGGGATCTACGTCCGGAGATCGCGGTCTGTGCGATGACTGTGGTGACGGAACTCTTGTAGGTGAAGCACTGTGGGTGCTGCTCCTCGGTCTTCGAGCAGGGGATCTCATCCGTTTTTGCGGTCTACTCCTGTAAGGAGAGCAACCCGATGTGCCTGGAATCGGGGATGACTCTCTAGGAATGGGATTAATCGGAACTTGCTTCTCCCTTTGCCGTTTGTAAAATTCTTCTACATTCCTCTGCACTGATAACATGAGCACCTGGTCATGAGGATATTCGGATTCTCCCGTGGACGGGTGCCAAGGAGGGCTGTATTGTTTCGGTAAGGGACCGATGGACTCTTCTACCACTTCTGCATCAGAGAATTCTTCCTGAAGAATTATATCCGGAAGTTCTGCCATGTGCCCCAAAGGTGAAAATTGCTGTACCAGAGGTTCAGTTACAGTATTCTTCTCAATGATATTGCTTGTAATGACAGGAGCTTCAAGAGTAAGAGGCAGTAATTCCTCTGTAACTGCCGAAATTTGCGGTGCCTCTGAAGGCGTTATGGATGGTGTTATTCTCGTCGACGACTGAGATTTTCCCGTCGACGAGGGCTTCGCTGTCGACTGAGATTTTCCCGTCGACGACTGAGAATTTCCAGTCGACGAGGGATTCGTCGTCGACGACTGACATTTTCCCGTCGACGAGGGCTTCGTTGACGAATGTGGAGTGTGCTCCGTGGACGACTGCGTCATGGATGAATGTTTCGTGGACGAGTGGTGTTTCTTGCTCGTCGACGATTACTTCGTGGTCGACATGTCCGATGACGATGATCTAACTGTCGACGATGTCTTAAGCGTCGTCGATGCTGGTTTCGTCGACGGTATGGCCGATGACGGGCCTTTACCTTTCCCTTCATTCGTGGGCGGTTTACCCGCCGACGACTGCCCCCCCCGTTTTTTGCGAACTCCTCCTTACCTCTGGAGGCAGATTTTGCTGCCTTTTTCTGGCTTGAAAGGTTAACTGGAGGCAGAAAGGGTATCAATTCCAGCTTCCTCTTTTTGGATTTGGGAGAGGAACTCCTTTCCACTGAAGAGGCCCTTCTCTTTGAAGTTTGCCTCTCAGATGGAGTGCTGGATTGGACAGGAGCTGTTCTGACAGACTCTTCGTCCGAAGATTGATCCCTGGATTCCAGGTATGAAAGGAGTCTTCTATGCCTGTCATGAAGGGTCTTGGTGGAAAAAGTTTTACAAATCTCGCATTTTTTAATGTCATGTGGGTACAGACAATAAATGTAATGCTCGTGGGGGTCCTTGTAGTAAACCAATTTCTTCTTGCACCTCGTGCAGTCCCTGAACAGGGAAGGCTTCCTGACAGCCTGAGGTGCCTCCATTTCTGAAGAGAAGTTCAGTCGACGATTTTGAGTTTTGCCACCAAGGTTAATTGGAAAGAAAGCCCCTAGGAAGGGGAACAAGATGGAATATATTTTACAAATATATTCCACACAAAAGTAGAAAGAATTTGGAAAAGCTCAGAGAGCTTGAGGATTCCCTGTGTCTGATAGACTGCGGTGAAAAATCTGAAGATGGCTGCCGGGGGCGGAGCTTAAGCCCTGCCACCTCATTGGCTGGGGCCATAAAGGACCAAAGTGAGGTGGAGGGACTACACAATGAAGTGGCTCATAGGCTATAATGGGCTATGTACATGCACTGCTAGGTGGCAGTGTGTATATATATATATATATATATATATATTTTTAAAAAAAAATTATTATTATTATTATTTAATTTATCACCGAGGATTCCCAGTCTGACGACGGGGAATATTCAAGCATCTGAATCTATGAAAGATCCAATGCTGGAGAACTAAATTTAGCATGGGAGGAGATGTGGCATACTGCCTACATTTCAAAGCATAAATGGATGAAAGGATAAAATCCTGAATTCCACACTTGAAAAAAGTGAACAATCCTGGAGAATCACTTTACAAATCCTGTTCCAATGATAGCCACTCTCAGTAGCATAGATCAGACAAATTCCACTGCACAAAATTACACTGACAAGCCACACATCCATGCACAACTCCTCATGAATAGACCATTTGAGATCAGACTATCAGGTCAGTTTCCCCTTTCTTTCCAATGTGCAGTAGGCCAGCACAAAAAAAGGACTCATTTGTGTTGGTCTCAACACCCTTTACGCCAAAATGGAACAGCAAGAAGCATCTTCAACCAAGATGATAAACACATCAACATCACTGGACAAAAAGTCCTGAACCATAAAGGATCCCTTTAACCTAACCATCCCCCCCTTCCTTCTCCAATCAAATCCTATCTTCATCTTGCTCTATCTTACACTATTCAAATAATTCAACCTCGTACAGAGCAGCAATGCCTACAAACACAACACGTAGCCATGATATGATATTTTATTTATATCTCGCTCATACACAAATGTTTCAGAGAGCGGCCAAGCAAAGGGAGAGGAACAAGGGAGAACAAAAAGAAGAATCTTACTAGGCACAGTGACATTAAGAAAGCGCAAGTGCATGGATAAGGGGAAAGGGGAAAAATGCGTGGAAGGGGGAGGAGTGGAAAGTGCGGAACAGAGGAGAGAACAGAAATTAATAAGTGCAATAAATAAATAATAAAGGCAATGAAAAGTGGTAGTGCAGCCAGCAAATGGCAAGTGCATGATTAGTCATATAGGGTATATCTGAGAAGTGCAGAAGAAGAATGGTGGACTGTATGGGTACAGATACATATCCCAGTGCAAGGGTTGGCCTGGAGGCAGTACAGGAGGGAGGGAGGCAGGGTGAGCAGGTACCTGGGCCCGAAGGACAGAGGGTGGCTATGTGCACGGTGCCTAGAGAGAAAAACAGATTAGTAGAGGAGGGTTTTGGGGATGACAAACCGTTGAATGCGTGTTGGCGCTGGCTGGATACGATTGTCCAAGTTCTGGCAGTTATGCCTTTTGTTTTGAATCAAGGTCTAGTTTTAGAATTATTGGTGCATGTGGTTTTTTTATTTATATTGATATACCATAACCAAAACATCAGTGTGGCAATTAATGCCAGTTGGTCAACATTGGTGAGTGCAAACAGCCGATGCGCATTTCGACTCAAGTCAAGTCTTTTTCAAGGCTGTGATTTGTGAGGTGAGTGAGTGGATAAGTGATGTGCAGGGTGCAGTGACATTATTTGAGAAACATTTGGTGCGACATAATCCTTCACGGGTAATTGTTTGGTAATCATAATAACATGTTGTTTCCAGGTTTTATATCAATATCATGAAATCATTGTCGTAATATACGACCAGTAATGCATTGGTTGTAATTATAAGTGGTGACAGTGAGTGGTGGTGGTTAAAAATACATACAGCAAGATATTCATGTTTAAGTTAATGCATATTAACATCATAGGCAGAATGAATCGTTAGTTCAAATAAAGGAGACAAAGTACCAAGGGGGAGAGAGAAGGGGAGACAAGGAAGGTTAGTTAGTTCCAGGCAGAGGCCATGCATAATTCTAAGACACAGGAGTATCTAGAAGGGGGTGATGTAGCTTACCAAATGCAAATAGGATGGTAGAGTTGGTTGCTGGTCCTCCCAAGTCCGGGTGCCAGATTGGGCTGAGTAGCCTAGTCTGCTAGGAGTAAAGGGAATTTTGATTAGTAGTGTTGCTAATTGGGTCATGACTGGTGTTCCAGCACATGGGGTCATACTGAGCGCTAGTAAGAGATCCTCATAATGGAGGTGAAGCAGTAGAGGGGGGCAAAGGCAGAAGCAAACATGAAGGTCTTGAGGTGTTTCCGGAACCAGAGATGGTTCCCGTCAAGTTTCATGGTGGCCGGGAGGCTGTTCCAAAGGGTGGCCTCAGCCGAAGACAGATCTGCCCTCAGCTCGTTTCTTAGCAAAACGACTGACCCTGAGGGAGTTAGAAGTAGAGGAGCGAAGGGCTCGAGAGGGGAGGTATTTACGGAGGGATAGTTGAAGGTATTTTTGACCCAGCACCAGAAGGCCTTCCGGACAGCGCAGAGGGTTTTAAATGTAATCCTTGCATCCACTGGGAGCCAATGAAGGGATTTCAGAGCTGGAGAGATACGATCCCAGGGCTTGAGGCCAATGACAAGTCTTGCAGTCCTGTTCTGGATTAGTTGTAAAGGACAGAAAGTGGAGGCAGGTAGATTTAGAAAGAGGCTATTACAGTAGTCCAACCTAGAGAGAACCAGAACTTTGGAGACAGTGACTTTTTAGAGACGTCAGATGTGTGCGGAGAAGGAAAGTGTGGAGTCAAAGATGACCCCAAGATTCTTAGCCTCACACGTAGGGGGAGGAGGGCCAAGGGAGGCCGGCCAGAGAGTGAGGGGAGGGGAAAGGATGGAGAAGGTGCACCAATGAGGAGGATATCCATCTTGTTGGCATTTAGAGAAAGATCATTGGCGGCACACCAATTTTTAATGGCGATTAGGCAATCAGAGATGAGGGAAGGAGAGGAGGTGTCTGAGGCAAGCCTGAAAATGAGTTTGGTATCATCTGCATAGCACTGGAAGTTTGAGCAGAAAATTGAAATGCAGTAGGCGAGATTTGCCATGTATTGGTTGAAAAGCTGGGGCGAGAGGATAGACCCCTAGGGAACACCACAGGTAGAGAGGGAGATAGAGGATGGGAAGGACCGAAGTTGTACCTGGGAGGGTCGATCAGAAAGGAAAGAGGTCAGCCAGGCCAGAACCTGATTGTTGATACCCAGGTTGTCACAGAGATGATGGAGCTGGATGGTATGGTTGAACCTGTCGAAAGCAGAGGGGAGATAAAGTAGGATGAGGATAGAGGGAATGTTAGAGTCAAGGTTGGAGAGCAGGTCTTTACGGATGTTCAGGAGAGCAGTTTCCGTGCTTCTGGCAGCTCTGAATCCAGATTGGTGGTCATGGAGAGAGCCAACCGAGTCGGAATGAAGGTTAAGCTGGGAGATGGCCAGCTTTTCCAGGAGCTTCCCCAAAAAGGAAGTAAGGCAATTGGGCGATAGTTAGCCGGACAGGAGGGATCAGCTGTGGGTTTAATGAGGAGAGGATGCACAAGGAAGTGCTACAGAGGGGAGGGGAAAGATCCAGAGGCAAAAGAATGGTTACAGAAATCAGCAAGGGCCGGAGCGAGGATATCAATGTGGTCCTTAATGGTTTTAGAGGAACAGGCATGGACTTGTTTAGATGAGGCTTTCATAGATCGGACTTGTCTAGCAACCTCATCCAGGGAGAAAAGAGGAAAGCAGGAGAAAGAGGGTGGGGGTAGCTGAGGGAGAGTCAGCAAGTCAGGACGGAGAGGGGAGAGGAGGGGGGGCGGAGGAGAGGGTGGACAAGATGTCCTGGGTTTTGGAATTAAAGTGAGAGGCAAGGGAATTGCAAAGAGCCTGGGAGGCAAGAGGAGGGGTGGAGACTGAAGCAGGGTTAGCCAGCTCCTTGCAGATTTTTTTTTAAACTCTTTTTATTGAATTTTACAACAAATCAAGGTCAGAAAAAGAAAACCATCCCACCCCCCACCCCCCACCCCCAAAACCGGGAACAAAGGAGCCTTCAACAAATTAAAACTTCTTAAGACTGGACAGTTCCTCCATCTCACTGTAACTCCAACAGTCTGAGGCGTTGCGGGCACCACATCACTCGGTAGTCATCCTTGAGAAAGTCCATAACCTCCCCCCAGTCTGCAGCAAAGTCCTGTAGTTTGTCCTCCATTGCGTAGGACGCCCATTCCATTCCAGCGATCTCCCAAATTTTACGAAACCAATCAGGACTCGCAGGAATATCCGGGCTTTTCCACCGCTGGGCTATTAACATCATAGCCGCGAGGATCAAAATTACCTTCGCTTTTTCCCCTTCCCCCTCCCTCCATGGGCTCCCGAAGGCACAAAAGGATCTGTACTGGAGTTCGTTCATTTCCCGTGGCAAAAACCTGACTTTGTGCCCTCTGTACCTCCTCCCAAAAGGGCTTGATTTTGGGGCACGTCCACCAAATGTGATCTACAGTTCCTACCTGGTCACAGCCCCTCCAACAGTCACCCGATCTTGTGGGAAACATCCTGTGGAGCCGGGCAGGGGTATAATGCCACCAGACTAGAACCTTAGACCATGCTTCTTGCAGTTGGGTCGCTTTTGCCAGTTTAGGTAACCTCCTCCACAGTCTCCCCCAGTCCTCCATGCTAATGTCTCTACCAAGTATCTGTTCCCATTTCTGCATATATGGCCAATGAGGATCAGCGTGAGAGTCATTCAAAATCTTATAAATGTTAGAAATGAAGCCCTTCGTTCCATCGTTAGAAAGTAAAGAAGCCTCAAACTGCGTTGGGGCTCTAGTAGCCGCCCTCTTGACCTCCGGCTGAAGTGCCCAATGTCTCAACTGTGCGTATCTCAGTCTTTCCCTCTCTTGTATAGCGAATTCCCGTTTACAATTTATAAAGGTTAGCAGATCCCCCCCCGCCTCGAAACAGATCACAAAGATTACCACATCCTCCCTCCAACCAGCTCCTAAACGCTCCTTTCTCCAAGCCAGGGGTAAAGTCCCCATTATCAAAGAGAGGGGTAAATGGGGATGGGTACGAAGTGATGGCATTGGTGCTCACCATCTTATCCCAGGTATCTGCTATTAGCTTGGTTATTGTACTCTCATAAAGGTGGCGCGGTCTATGCTCTTTAGGCAACCACAGCACTTCTGATAAGGTATGATGGGCCACTGCCCTGTCCATTCTCACCCAAAGTTTATTTTGCTGCCCCTCTTCGGCCTGCAGCCATTCTCTAACGATCCGAAGCCGAGTAGCCTCGTAATACCGTCTAAAGTGTGGAAGCGCCAAGCCTCCTGCACTCCTAGGGGCCATCAATAAGCCACCGCTCACTCTAGGCCTCTTACGTTCCCATATGAAGTCCTTGGTTAAAATCCCCAATTCCTTTAAAAAGCTAGCGGGAACAGGCTGTGGGATCACCTGAAAGAGGTACAGCAACCGCGGAAGCGCCACCATCTTGACCGCCGCGACCCGCCCAAACCATGACACCCACAAGCCCCTCCATCTTTGGTAATCCCTCTTAATTATTTCAAGAAGAGGGGGGGAAGTTTGCTGCATACCACCCCTCCGGTTTAGCAGTGACGCGTGCCCCCAAGTATGTTATCCCACCCGGGCTCCAGAGAAGGCGAGTGCCCCCTTTCATCTCATCACGCTCCCTTCCCCTTAAAGTTAGATTTAAGACGTCCGACTTGTTGGAGTTGATTTTTAAACCGGATGCCTCCCCAAATTGTTCCAGCAAGGTCATGCCCGCTAGGAGCCTCTCAGGGCCGTTAGCATTAGTAACATGTCATCCGCAAAAGCTGCCACCTTCTGTTGTCCCCCCCCCAAACGGGATACCCTGAATCCCCTCCGCTTCTCTTATCGCTTGCAGCAATGGTTCTAAGTAAATCGCATAGAGGAGTGGGGACAGCGGACATCCCTGTTTTGTCCCCCGTTGTAAGAGGACCCTTCTGGAAGCCAACCCATTTACCATTATTCTGATGGATGGATCTCGGTAATTTGCTTGCACCATAGTCATGAATTCCCCCCGTATGCCCATCTTTTCCATAACCCGGAACAAGAATGGCCACTCCACGCGGTCAAAAGCTTTTTCCGCATCAAGAGCCACCAACACCGCGGGAGTGTTCGTTCTCTGTACCTTTTCGACTAAGTGGGCCACCCTCCTGATGTTGTCGGCCGTTTGTCGGCCTTTAACAAAGCCCGCCTGATCGGGGTGTATCAGTAAAGGGAGAATACTCTCCAGTCTATGAGCTAGAATTTTTGTATAAATCTTGGCATCTATATTAATCAATGCAATGGGTCGGTAGGCCGCGCTCTCCTCTGGGTCTTTGTTTGGCTTTAAGACCAGGGTCACTTTCGCTTCCTCCATGGATGGGGCTATTCTACCCGACTGCCGGAATGAGTTAAATAAAGAGGTCAATTGAGGGGCCAACTGCGTGACAAACAGCTTGTAAAATGCCGCAGTAAAGCCATCCGGTCCCGGGGCTTTATTCGTAGGGAGGGCTCCGATTACCCCTCTAACTTCCTCTTCCGTAATTTTCCGGTTAAGTTCTGCCTGCATCTCCCCATCAATTCCCCTTAACTGTACCGACTGCAAGAACCTTACCTGCTTTTCGCTACAGGGATACTGGGACGCATACAGAGAGTCATAGTACTCTGCCAAGGCTTCCTGTACTTCCTCCCTCTTCGTGACCCGTTCCCCGGAGCCCACCTTTATCGCTGTGATTATATTCCTCACCCTCTTACCCCTCAGAAGCCTCTCCAACAGCGTACCCACTTTATTCGCCTTTGCATAGAATTTCTGTCTCACTGCCAGTAATGCACCCTCCGCCTTTTTGGTTCGCAGTGGTTCTAACTGCCCCAACGCCTTCCTATATGCCCGCATGGCCGCCCGAGAGGGGGCCATGCCCGCCGCCTGACTGGCTGCCTCCACCTCCGACTCCAGTTGGGTCTCCAAAGCCCTCAATTGCTTCGCGTGAAAGGCTGTTGCCGCAATTAGATCTCCCCTTATAGTAGCTTTAAAAGCATCCCACCTAACCCCCTCACCCATGTCCTCTTTTCTGTTAACTGCAAAAAAAGCCCAGATCTTCTCTTCGATGTCCCCCCGTACCTCCGGATTCCTCAGGACCGCCCTTGGGAATTTCCAGCTCCATATCCCCCTCACCCTTTTACCCAGGTCAAAGACAGCCGAGACGATCTTATGATCCGCTATCCCTATCGGCCCCGTAGCGACTTCCCGAATACCTCCCACCAATTCAGCCGAGACCCATATGTAGTCTATTCTAGATTGTGACCCGTGGACTCCAGATAGGAAGGTGTAACCCTCCTCCCCTCCCTTTAGCTCCCTCCAGACATCCCTTAGCCCCAGCTCACTAAACCTCTCCTTCAACCCTACTGACATCACTGTCCCCCCCCCCTCCTCCCATGCGAGTATCATTCCAATCTCCCATCATCACTAACTGCCCCCACGGTTGTTCTTCTAGTACTTTTAAGATCCGTAAGAGAAACTGTTCCTGGCCAGTGTTGGGGGCATACACCACAGCAATTGTATAAGGGGTCTTCTGGTATCTCCCCTTGACCACAATAAATCTTCCCTCCTTATCCCCAATAACAGTTTCAACTCTAAAGTCAACTGTACTCCTTATGGCTAACGCTACCCCTCGTGCTTTACTGGGACCTGAGGCATGGAGAATCTTCTCGAACCCCCGTAGCTTCAACCGACCCTGGTCCTTGAACAAAAGGTGCGTTTCTTGTAGCCCCATGATATCGGGTCTCTCCTTTCTCATAAATTGCTCCAGCTTTTTCCTCTTTAAGGGGGAGATCAGCCCCCTCACATGTGTTAACCACCTAATAGGTCAGAGTTAAATCTTGAATCCCAACATAAACTCCTGTCCTCCTTGCCCTCCCACTGTTGAATGACTCGTTCTCTCCCTTCCCCCGAAGCCCTCCCTCCTCCCCTCCCCATTGCCCCTCCACCCTCCCTGGAAGGCTCTCCCCTCCCCGCTTGCTTCCCCCTCCCAACTCGGGCATAACCGCCCTTACTGTTTCCAAAATGGTCGCTCCTCCGACAACCCAACAGCTCAAGTCTCCTTTTAGGGGCCCACCTCCCCCTTACTACGAACCGTGTTCATGAGTCAGTTGGGGTGCTATCTTGATCTTCGTTTGGCTGTGACTTTCGCAGCTTCTTGCCTTCCTTGCCCCCTCTTCTCCTTTTCTCGCCCACAGTGGACCATTCCCAGGGCTTCCTCCCTGGGCGTGCATTTGCCCCCTGCACACTTGAGCTCGAGGGGGTCTCCTCCAGATCTAATTGAAGAAGGTCAGCTCCTTCCTGGAGGGACGTGATGCATTTTTGGGCTCCGTCCCATTCAAAAAAGAGGCCAAACGGGAATGTCCCTTTGTATCGAACATCCTTCTCTTTTAACACTTTCAGAAGAGGGCCCATTTGTCTCCTTTTCGTGAGCGTGCTACCTGCTAGGTCCTGAAACAATGCAATTTGCTGCCCGTTGAACATAACAGGCTCCCGCTGCCGAGCTGCTCGAAGTACTGCCTCCTTTTAGGCATATCTGGCAAACGCTGCCAGAACTTCTCTGGGTCTCATCATTTGTCCTTTAGGCACTCGGCCAGTTCTATGTACTTGGTCTAGTTCGACCTTCTCCGGGTGTTCTTCGTTCAGGCGATCAGCAAATATGCCTTGTACCACCGCCTTCAAATCTTTATCAAGCACGGACTCCGGCAACACCTTCACCCTAATATTGATCCTTCGGGACCGATTTTCCAGATCTTCCATCTGAATTTCCAGATTCCGTGTTGCCACATCCAACCTCTCGATGGCCACACTGTGGGTTCTGTTTTCCTCCTCAACCTCTTGGAGGCCTTTCTCCAAAGTGTCTGTCCTTTCATCCAGTTGCCTCAGGTCCTGCTTAATTTCCCCTAAGGCTTTGTTCAGATCCGCTCGCATCAGCTGAAACTGGTCCTGAAAAGTTTTTGCCAAGTTCGACTGCAGGGCGTGCAGCTCCCCCAGAAATTCTTGTCTAGACATCCCGGGCTGTTCCTCCGCGCTCTCCTTATCATGAGACCCCCCTGAAGACTCCCGTGGCATTCCCAGGCCCTCCTTCGGGGCGTGCGCCGGCCAGATGGCAGTGAGCGTTCCCAATGTGTCTCCTGCGGATTGAGCCACTCTTCCTCCTTTCCCTTTAGGTTTTGCGGCCAGGACGCACTCCATCCACTCCTTGAGCGTCTCGAATGCTCCTGCTGGGTAGCACACTGAAATCAGTAGTAGCACCAAACCTCTGTTGCGCCTGCCGGGTCAGAATGTGGAATTCTCACTACTGCGGGACACCTCTCCACCAAGAACCCTCTCCGGGATGTAAGTCAGCCCCGCTCCACCCCGGCGGGGGGAGGCAGGGAAATGGTGGTGCACCAAACCCAGACCTCTAACTCCGGGCATGAATCTCCCTCACCTCTCTGAGTCAGGACTCCTCCACCTCCAGAACAATTTCTCCTTTGGCGCACGGGGAAGTGCCAAGCCCAGATCCCTCTTCCACTGCGCACCGCTTCTCCCCCAAGTGGCCTCCTCACAGTTCCACAGTCCAGGCCAGGAACACAAAGCCTTCCCGCATGCCCCCGCCAACAATCGGGACCGGGTTCTCACTCTCGCCTCGGGCTGCCGTCGGGGCCCGGGAGCAGCAGCACGAAGCCTCCTTCTCCGAGCCTATATCTACAGGCCACGGGCACCACTGCACTTTGCCGGTAGTCCGGGGGGCGGGCCGCTCCCGCCCGTTGTTCTCCTCGAGCCGGGCTCTTAGGCTTCAGCTATCTACTTCCATCGGGAGTTCATCGGGGGCCCACAAGTAGCACCCCGTATGGGGGGAGGGGGGTAAGGGGAGCCGGGCCTTCAGGTACCAGCCTCCAACGTTCCTGTCCCTCCTCTCCCCAACCTCGCCGCTTCGCTGATCAGTACCTCTCAGGAGCCCTGGAGCCCGCGGCGCTCCACACGCTGGTTCAGCGGGGGGGTGGGGGCAGGGCAGCCGGGCCACCCACACAGTGCCGCGGGCGCACTCACTTGCACAGCTGGCTCCCAGCGGCCCTTCTCCGCCGGCTCCTTCAAGAGTGTCTACGCTCCTTAGAGCTTCCCGGGTCCAGTAACAGGAGTCCGCGGCGCTCCTTTGCACACGCTTGCTTCGGGCTCAACCGCAGCCCCAGCGCACTCCACTCCAGTGTTCCTCCCGGCGCCCGCCAAGCACCGGCTGACCTTGGAGTTCGCTTCAGCTCCGTCGCCTCACACCTCGAAACAAACCTCCGAGGTCCCAAAATCGATCAGGAACGGGCGGTGGGCAGCCCAAGTCATGGGGGTTTCAGAGAGCGCCATCGGCACAACTACTCGAAGCCAGCGGCCATCTTGAAAAAAAAAATCCTTGCAGATTTTAAAGAGTTTGTTGGAAGCCGCAGAGACACGGGCTTGAATGTGGCCTCTCTTCTTGGAGCGGACAGCGAGACAGTATTGCCTTTGGAGGAGGTGGCAGGCCAGTTTGTCAGAGGATGAGCAGGAAGCCATCCATTTCCTCTCAGTCGCCCTACACTTGCATTTAAGTGTAGCTAGGTCAGAGTCATACCAGGAATTTACACTTGGCCTTGGACTCCAAACGGATCCTAATGACAGGGGCAAGAACATCAAGAGTAGCAAAACTAGAGGAGTAGAGCAGGGACAGGGCTGTGTCTGGGTGCGAGTCAGCCTGAGGTGAGGGAGGGTGGGAGAAGGTGGCAGCGAAAGCCTCAATTGACACACGCTTCATGGGTCGGATGTCTGAGAAGGTGGGTGGCAATCTTGGGGAAGGCTTGGCTTAGTGGGGGAGATGGACAGATGAGGAGAGGAGACAGTGATCACTCCAAGAAAGTGGAGTGGTGAAGGGAGTAGAGAGGGAGAGGCCAGAGGAGATCAAGACATCAAGTGTGTGACCAGCAGAGTGAGTCGGGCCAGAGGGGAGGATATAGAGGGAGAGTGAATCGCAGAGGTCGCGAAAGAGCTCAGATGAGGAACAGGGAGAATCAAGATGGATGCTGAGATAACCAAGGAGGAGGAGTTGAGTGGTTGAGGCCAGGAGGGAGGAGGAGAGGTCTGCCCACTCGGAGAGAAGAACAAGTTACTTTCTTACCTGGTAACTTTCTTTCGATGGGATGGTCCGACGACGTATTCCATATCTATGACAGGTAATTGTAACGCTCACCTGGTTCCCTCGGAGGCGCGGGTCTTGGCTGGGCGGTGAAACCGTCTTCAATGTTAGGCGTAGGGTTCGTTTGGCTCCCTGGTTTGGCCCCCTTCTCACCGAAAGCTTGACTTGGAGGGTGAGATGTCTACAAGTGGAAAAATCAGGGGATTAGTAGCTGGAAGGTTGGATGAAGTCTCTACCCCCACACTCTCTCCTCCCGTGGTACTCGGTTGCTAACTGTGCTCACCTTAAATAGGTGAATGCCGGGCTCTCCATCCTGCGTCTTGTGCAGGGGCTCTGGGTCCAGTTACTTCACTGGATTTGGGATCAGCCTCTTGATTGCAGAGGGTAGAGAGCGATGCCGCCGTTAATTGCACGAGCGTATTTTGCATATATCAAAGTCCTTAATGTTCTCTTTTAACGTCCCTTTTCTGCAGGGTTCACTGAGAAGAAATGATGGCGAAAGAATGCCAAAGTTCGTGGAGGCACGTAAGTAGAATGAATGCCACAGTACTTTAATGCGCACCTTAATGTCTTTTCCTTTCAGATGGAGAATGATGAAGGCGCCGGAGATGATGCCCAGGTTTGTGCCGAAGAGTGAACAAGATGGAGCATATGAAGGCACGTAAGTAGAAAATCTGTTCTAGGCCTTTAAACGCACCTTAATGTCTCTCTTTTGCCTTGCAGGTGGCGGAGTGCGGTGCGAGCTGACTTTGGAGCGTACGTCGCACAGGTAAGCCGTTCAGAAACAGAACGTTACTAACCAATGTTCTTTTGTCTTTGCAGGGCTCGATGGCGGAGAAAGAATGCGGCAAATACCTTAAACACTCCGGTGGATCGGGTAAGTTGAAGCGCTGACCTTGACTTTGCTAATCTGTGTTTTTGTTGTTTTGCAGATGCTGCTGAAGACTGAATTCTCATCAGGTAAATCCGGAGATTTCGCGTTCACAGGAGCCGGAATGGAAAATTCCCTGGAGCTGACACGGTGAGCGTCCTGCTGCTGATGCAGAATAACGCGAAGCACGTTGCACCAATCGGGTGTGGTTTAAATAGTGCAAGGAGTGCTTAGGCATCTTCTTCCACAGCCTCGCCCAGGTAAGAAAAAGAGTTCCAGTTTCCAGAAGAGTTCCAGTCCTAGGGAGTGGTGCCAGCCCCACCCAGAGGAAAAGTAGTTCCTGCCAGAAGAGGATGAAGACATCATCTTGTCGGTAAGGAAGCAGCATAGTCTGATGCAGGTAGGTCCACCCAAGCACTTCTGTATTTGCTATGAGCCCGGCGCTTCTTGTGCCGGGACCAGTCCCCACAATGAGCCTGGCACCACCGGTGCCAGGACAAGGCCCAAAAGGTCCCTAAAGGGACTTGCTGGCGTCTGCAATGAATGTTATGAGCCTGCTTCCAAGGGCGTTGGGCTGCTCCTGACTCCTTGGAAGCAGTGGTCATGACAGTAATGTCCACAGCTGTGCTGCTTCGGAAAATCTTTGGCGTCTGCGTCCTGCGTCGATGACGTCAATGCGCCGTCCCCGAGGACCTCCTCTGACGGCCGACGTCACCCGATGTGATAAGTAGGACGCACGACACACATAGCCTCAGTTATAGTTTTTTCCCAGAACGTGTGCCACCAGTTTTCTGCCAGTCAGACACACAAGGCCTTGCGGAACGCAAGCTGCAATCGCAAAAGAAATTCTGCAGCGGGGAAGGCAGGGAGGGAGCGATATGGAATACGTCGTCGGACCATCCCATCGAAAGAACGTTACCAGGTAAGAAAGTAACTTGTTCGAGGGGATTGGGTCCTCCGACGTATTCCATATCTATGACAGACTCCCAAAGCAGTACCAAGCAAGGAGGTGGGAAAGAATTGGCTGCATCACAGATGTGACGAATAGGAACTCCCCTCTGCAGAGCAGTAGACGCAGCCACCCCCCTGGTAGAATGGGCCCGCAAGCCAGCCGGAGGATCCTTACCTGCCAAGCGGTAACACTCGGAGATAGCTAAAATAATCCAACGAGACAAAGTCTGTTTCGTCACAGCTTGTCCCAAACGCTTTCCAGCGTAACCAATGAAAAGTTGATTGTCCACTCTGACCCGGGACATGCGCGAAATATAAAAGCTCAACGCTCTCCTGGGATCAAGCCTATGGAGCCTCTCCTCTTCCTTACCAGGATGTGGAGGAGGATAGAACGCCGGAAGAACAACCTTCTGGCTCAAATGAAAGTCCGAAACCACCTTCGGAAGAAAAGAAGGACGAACTCTAAGGACAACCCTGTCCTTATGAAACACAGTGAAAGGTGGCTTAACTGAAAGTGCCTGTAACTCACTTTGCGAGCGGAAGTAACCGCAACCAAAAACACAGTTTTCAGAGTTAACAGCCTCAAAGGGCAAGAATGTAAAGGCTCAAACAGAGCACCCATAAGAAACTTAACAAGGTTCAAATCCCAACCAGGTACCAGAAAAAGTGACAGAGGGAACACATTAGTGAGCCCTTTCACAAACTGCGAAATTAAAGGAATTTTAAATCAGGAACACTCTTCAGACGAGCGCTTAAATATGGACAGCGCCGCCAGGTAACCTTTAATGGTCCCCACTTGCAAGCCCCTGTTGGCCAAAGAAAGCAAAAAAGACAGAACCATGGGAATGTCACATTCAAAAGGATCCACATTCTGAACTCTGCACCAGTCGCAGAACTTTCTCCAACGGCAACGGTACAGAGACTTAGTTGCCGGCCGCCTGGCCGAGAGCAACACCTCCATCACGTCTTCAGGGAGGTCCCAATCCTTATACCTCAACCTTTCAGAAGTCAAGCGTGAAGATTGAGGGATCTGACCTCTGGATGGAGAACGTGACCCCCTTCCCGTGAGATTAAATCGTCTCGGTAGGGAAGACGACGTGGAGGGCAGATGGACAAGTCTAGAAGGTCTGGGTACCACGTCCTCCGGGCCCACGCCGGAGCAATGAGAATCATCCGGGAACCGAACCTCCGCAGCACTTGCGGGATGACGGGGACTGGAGGAAACGCGTACAGCAGTGGGAATGACCACTCCACCACGAACGCATCTCCTAAGGCTCCTTTTGGAGGAAATTCCCGCAAGTAAAACCTTTCGCACTTCCGGTTGACACTGGAGGCAAAGAGATCCACTTGAGGGGTCCCCCAAAGGGCGAAGATCTCCAGGAGAATCTCCTGAGCCAGCTCCCACTCGTGAGAAATCGAGTTCTGCCTGCTCAAAGCGTCCGCCGTCTCCTTGTCTCCGGCCAGATGAACAGCCGAGATCGAAACTTCCTGCTGGATGGCCCAGAATTCGAGCTGCATCGCCTCCCTGCACAGCGGAAGTGACCCTGCCCCCCCTTTTTGTTGAGGTAGTGCAAGGCCACCATGTTGTCCGTTAGAATCAGGACACTCTTTCCGCGCACAGTCGGCAGAAAAGCCTTCAGGGCTAGCCCGACGGCCCTCAGCTCCAACAGATTGATATGGAGTCTGGATTCAGACGGAGACCAACGACCGCTGACTGCCAACTCGTTGGCATGAGCTCCCCATCCCGTGAGGGATGCGTCCGTCACGATCGTCACCTCCGGCCAGGGCAGCCAAAATGGGGCCCTCTTCATCAGATTGCCCTCGACGGCCCACCACAGAGGGTCCCGGGCCACCAAGGGCGGCAGCTGAACAGGGTCTGACAGCCTGCCGGAGGACTGAGACCACTGGAGCTTCAGTGCTCACTGCAAAGATCTCATACGCAGACGAGCCTCTGGCACCAGAAGAATGCAGGATGCCATGGGGCCGAGCAGTCTGAAGAACTCGGACGCTGGGAGATCATGGGCAAAATGAAACTTGTGCACCATCTGCTGAATGTGAAGAGCCCTCACCCGAGGAGGAAAACACTGCCCCAGGGACGTGTCGAGCACTTCTCCGATGTACTGGAGCCGCTGCGTTGGTGTCAAATGGGACTTCTTTAAATTGAGGGAGAAGCCCAGCCTGTGAAGGGAGTGGCAGGTGACGGACAGATGATCCAGGACTTGCTCGGGAGAGCTCCCCCTGATCAACCAATCGTCCAGGTAGGGGTAGACGTGAATCCCCCCCCTTTCCTGAGATGCGCTGCCACCACCACCATGAGCTTGGTGAAAACCCTTGGGGCGGAGGTCAATCCGAACGGCAGGACCCGAAACTGAAAGTGCGAGTCGCCAACCGTGAACCTCAGGTACTTCTTGAGCTTGGGATGGATCGGCACATGGAAGTAAGCATCCTTGAGGTCGAGAGACACCAACCAGTCCTGACGTTGAAGGGCCTGGAGGACTTGAGAAAGAGTCACCATCTTGAACTTCCTGAGGAGCTTGTTCAGCCAATGCAAGTCCATGATGGGTCTCAATCCCCCGTCTTTTTTCGGGATCAAAAAATAAGGGGAATACCATCCCTTGTTCCTCTCCACTACAGGCACCAGTTCTATGGCGCCTTTCTCCAGCAGAGCTTGAATTTCCTGCGCAAGAAGCGGATCCGGACTCTTCAAAGAGAGGCTCCCAGGTGGATTGTCGTGAGGCCTCTGCCGAAAAGGAAGACAGTAGCCATGGGTTATGATCTCCAGAATCCACACATCCGAAGTAATGGCTTGCCACTCTACAAGATGCTGCGCGCCAGCCTTCCCCCAACCGGCGAACCATGGGAACTGGCCTCATGACTGAGTGGTAGCAGCTGCGGTGTTGCCCGAGGGCAACGAGGCAACTGCCCGAGCGGCCTTGGCACCTCGAGTACCTTTATTTCCACCTCTGGCACTCTAACGATGGCCTCTTTGACTGATAGCTCCCCTCGCTTTACTGAAGGACGAGTAATAGCGAAAGGAACCTCCCCTCCATTGCTGTTCCCTAGGACGAAAAGGCGGAGGTTGGCGAACTGCAGCGCCCAACGACTTTGCTGCAGCTTTGGAGGTCTGCAACCTCTCAAGGCTCTTGTCAGCCCTGCTGCCAAAAAGGTGTTCACTGTCAAAGGGCATGTTGAGGAGCCGGGACTGCACATCAGGAGCGAACCCAGACTTCCGCAACCACGCAAACCTGCGCATTATGGTGCTCGCCGCCATGGACCGGCTGACACAATCCGCCAAAGTCCAAACCCGACTGAATGGCCTCACACATGGCATCCTTGCCATCTTGAACCATAGCAAGGAAACCATCCCGTTGGTTCCCTTCGGGAATATGTTCAGCCGCTAATGCAACAGTTCCACAGAGTGTGTGTGAAACGAGACAAGGCACATATGGAGTTGGCTGCCTGAAGCGCCACACCCCCCGAAGAAAACACTTTCTTCGCCCAGCTGTCAAAACGTTTGTCGTCCCTATCCGGAGGGATGGTAGGATACGACGCCTGCTTTGCTGGGGCCGTAGCCGCCTGCAACGCCAAACTCTCCGGAGTGGGGTGCCTAGACAAGTAGCAGGGGTCGCTACTGGCTGGACGGTATTTTCGTGACAGACTTGCCCACTGCCGGGAGACTCTCCGAGCAGTCCAAGCCGCCGCCACCCTTCTCTGCAGAGCCATATGAAAAGGCAAAACCGGGTCAGTGAGGACCGAGATCAAGGATGTCCGTGAGATCATCCTGAACGAACTCCCCTGGGGGAGCTGACCAACCCAAGTACTCGGTGACCCGAGACACAAGGCGCCGATATGAAGAATCAGCATGAGTGCCAGGCTCCGGCCTACAAAACTCCACCTCCGGAGAGGTGTCCAGTCCACTGGCATCATGCAGCGACTGCAGCAGGTCATCAAACCGGCTATGGCCCGAGATAAGTCCATCGGGAACCGTAACCGTAACTAAGCCGCCATCAGAGCCTTCATCACCCTCTGAAATGTACTCCTGGCGGGGAGAGGAAGACCTTTGGGGACCAAAGCAGTGCCTGACCTTAGCCAGAGCCTTTCTAGGGGCAAACCCTGTGCCACGGGGCCCCTCCGACACCACCGCCTCGAAAGGCGTCGAGGGCGCCGAACGAGTCGGCGCCGGCGTCGACAGAAAAGGCGTCGACGTTGACAGAAAAGGCGTCGACGTCAGCTGCAGCGCCGCCAGCATCGGCGGCATCAACACAGGCCTCGAAGCCGGAGAGCCGAGCGTGTCTCTAGACGACCTAGGCGCCGATGGCGTCGACGACCCCCTCTGAGGCAGAGCCTCGAGAGAAATCGTCGACGACCTTGGTGCCACAGGCGTCGACGTCTTCTTCGAAGACGGCACAGGATCACGTGGTCTCGAGCGCGTCGAGGACCGGGTCTGGAACGGGCATGGCGAGAACGGCTACCCTTGTCCGAGCGGGACCTTTCCCGCGAGCCGTGCCGACCACCTGAAGGCGTATGAGCGGTGTCTCTCGACCGGTGCCGACCGACCCCACTCGGAGGCACGGACGGACCAGTGTCCTGCGATTCAAGAATCGATAGCATCTGCTTCCCGAAGGAAGCCCATTCCTCTGGTGTCGCTTGCATGGAGGGATAAGCGACCCGCCGACGTCAGGAGTCCTTGGAAGAGGAAGGCGACCTATGCCGGCGCTTCCGGGAACGCCTCGAAGAGGCGGAGGAGTGGCAAGACCGACTCCTGGAAACGATAACGCGGAGAGTCGACCCTCGAGTCATCCGTCAAAAGCCCCGCAGACCTCGACTTCCGGGGCTTAGACACCCGGCCTACCGACAGCTTCTTCTTGCGTTCCTGCAAGGCCTTTGCCGTGAGCGACTGGCAGTCGACACAGTCGTCCGTATCGTGGGCCTCCCCGAGGCACCAGAGGCAGGCATTGTGCGAGTCCGTGACCGACATCTTGGACCCATAGTCCCTGCATTTCTTGAAGCCCGGACGCGGGGTTGAAGACGAAGAAGACATCGCCACGAACAGGTCTTCACAACAAACCGAACAGGTTCAACGAACCGAGAATTGAAAAGAGCAAACTCCAACGATTCGAGGCGTACCGAGATTCACGAAGCGAACACGTTCACGGAAAAAACGGAACTGAGGCTATGGGTGTCGGACGTCCTACTTATCACATCGGGTGACGTCGGCCGTCGGAGGAGGTCCTCGGGGACGGCGCATCGACGCAGACGCCAAAGATTTTCCGAAGCAGCACAGCTGTGGACATTACCTGTCATAGATATGGAATATGTCGGAGGACCCAACCCCTCTAAAGGGAGGTTATTTGACTAGGGGGGCGGTAGAGTAGCAACAGTGAGAGAGTGGCTAAGAGAGAGAGAGAGTGGCTAAGAGAGAGAGAGAGAGAGAGGCTAAGAGAGAGAGAGAGAGGCAGAGAGAGAGAGAGAGAGAGAGGAGAGAGAGAGAGAGAGAGAGAGAGAGAGAGAGAGAGAGAGAGAGAGAGAGAGAGAGAGAGAGAGAGAGACTGCAGACAAAGCATTCGAAAGAAGAATAAGTCTGAGTGGGGGTGATTGAGGCAGGTTCCACTCAGGGAAGATCAAGGTTACACATGCTCCAGGCCGTTTGGATCTGAGGGCAGAGAGAATCTTGTAGTCGTCAGGGGGGAGTGTGTCAAAACTCATAACAGAGCTGGCCGTGAACCAAGTCTCAGTAAGACCGAGGACATCAAGATCTTCTACGAGGTGGCAGATGTCAGGGGAGTGTTTTACAGCAGAACGATAATTGAGAGTGGCAAGATGAAGGTTGCAAGCCTTAAAAACCTTCCGGGGAGGGGTACTAATCAGGGGTACGCCCTGTGGAGGGAGCCTGAGATGGCGGCAGAGGCGGAAGGAAAGGAGGGAGGGCAAGGTAGCCAAGGGGACGAAAATGCACCCCTTCAGTGGCAAACCTTGTAGTGGGCAAAATTGAAGACAGATGCAGATGACCAGACACTGCATCCCATGCAGAGTTGTAGGCCCGATACATAAACAATATTTTAGTAATTTGAAAAGGATCAGAATTCTATACGTATTTAAAAGACAATGGGCCTCATTACGAGGCTGGATGTAGCCTTGCCGGTTTCATCGGCAAGGCTACCACCAAACTTGCATCCGGGTCTGGCACCTGCAAATGGGCAATTACCTGGCTATTCAAGCCAAGCCGGACCAGTTAATAGCCCTTTCGCGGGTGCCGGGCTGGTACATTCCCATTCCCATTTTAACCCACCTATAGCTCAACGAGAATGGGGAGGGTGGTAGCACTGGAACCGTTAATACCAGTACCGGTGCTACCACCATGATCTGCTTGTGGGTGCCGGTACGGCCATCAGGTCAGACCAGGTGGCTGCTAGGGCACCCACAAACAGAACTCTTAGTATGGCGGTACGGTAGCAACGGTGCTGGTAGCTATACCGGCGCCATTGTTGTCTTACCGCCATACTTGTAATGAGGCCCAATAACTTTGTAATTAAATGTACAGTAACATCTAGTAAAACAGAACAACAAGTTACTTACCCCTGGTAACGTTCTTTCGACTGGATGTTCCACCCACGTATTACTTATCTTTTGCCACATGTCCAGCTTGAGCAGATTTTTTTCGGCAGAGGGCACTGGGCATCGATGGCGTTGACTCGATGTCCCTCGAAAGACTCCGTCGTGGACGATGAAATCAAAGGCATATATAGCATGCGTAGCACCCGTTGGCTTCAGTTCTGTTTTTTCCCCCTTTAACAGCAGAAATACCCGCAAAACACAGGAGTGACCGTACTCAGCCTTGATGGAACAGAAGCTGTAATTGCATGGGAAATTCTACTGAGGGGTAGGATGGGAGGGTGATGAGGAATACGTGGGAGGAACATCAAGTCAAAAGAACATTACCAGGAGTAAGCAACTTGATCTTCGGATGGAATGTGTCCTTCCACATATTCCTCATCTTTTCACAGATTCCCACAGCAGTATTTGGTTTGGAGGAGGGAGTACAATTTGATCGTGTATGCTTTCATGGACCGAGTGCAGGCCTGCCTTACCAAAAGGTACCATCCTGACAGAGAAGGTAGCCAGAATTATCAATCTGGATAAGGTCTGTTTAGTAACAGCCTGACCCAGCTTATGACTTGTGTATCCAATGAAAAGTTTGTCATCAACACGTAGCTTTGACATTCTAGATATATAAAAGCTTAATGCTCTCCGAGGGTATAACCTATGTAGCATTTCCTACTCCTTGCCAGGATGAGGTGCGGCTAGAAAGAAGGTAGAAAAATCTTCTGGCCTATATGAAAATCATAAATGATTTTGGGCAAAAATGAAGGTTTGACTCTTAGAGCAACCCTACCCTTATGGAATATATTAAAGGGTGGCTTGGACAAAAGTGCCTGCAGCTCGCTCACTCTACGACAGGCTGAAGTTCGAGCTATCAATAAAATGGTTTTAAAGGTTTAAGGACATGAATGTAATGGTTCAAAAGGTGCGCACATTAGAAATTTTAGAACCAAATTAAGGACACAAATTGTAACCTGGAAAGGAGAGAAAAGGGGGGGGGATGATGTGGGCCGACACATTGGTTAGCCCCTTTAGAAATTGTGTCACCAGTGGATTCTTGAAATAGGAACATTCCTCCGACGAGCGCTTAAAGATGGACGGTGCTGCCAAGCAGCCTTTAATAGTGTCAATCTGAAGCCCTAAATTGACTTAAGGTAGTAGAAAGGATAAAACATCTGGCGTTTTACATAGAAAAAGATCTATATGCTTTTCTCTGCACCAGCTGCAGAATTTATTCCAACGGTACAGAGACTTTGTAGCTGTCCTTCTGGCCGAAAGCATAACCTCATTATGTCATCCGGGAGGCCCCAATCCTTATATCTGAGCCTTTAAGAAACTAAAAGTGAAGGTTGAGTGTTTTGACCACTGGATGGAGAACCAGACCCTCCTCTCACGAAAGGTCCTCTTTGTGGAAGACGCATGGGGGGGGGGGGCAATGGACATTTCCAGAAGGTCCTGGAGCCACGTACTCTTAGCCCAATCCAGGGCAATTAGGATCATGTGCTTCCCGAACTTTCTCAACCTCCTGATCACATGAGGCATGACAGGGACTGGAGGAAATGCGTACAGGAGTGGACATTTCCAGTCCACTACGAATGTGTCTCCTAGAGCTCCTCTTGGAGGAAATTCCCTGGAGAAATACAGTTCACACTTCTGGTTGACCATTGCCACAAACCGATCTACTTGCGGGGTTCCCCAAAGGGTGAAGAGCTCTTGAAGGACTTCCTGAGCTAGTTCCCACTC
Source organism: Ambystoma mexicanum (assembly GCF_040938575.1). Taxonomy (NCBI): domain Eukaryota; kingdom Metazoa; phylum Chordata; class Amphibia; order Caudata; family Ambystomatidae; genus Ambystoma; species Ambystoma mexicanum. Next base: position 618,191,070 of record NC_090922.1, on the reverse strand, counting down.
GTGGGAGACTCTGCTCTGCCTGCTCAGAGCGTCCACTGCCGTGTTCTCCTCTCTGGCTAGGTGAACTGCCGGTAAAGAGATTCCTTCTTGAATTACGCATTACCAGAGCTGCATTGCCTCTCTGCACAGTGGTAGTGACCCTAAACAACCTCTCTTGTTGAGGTAGTACATGGCCACTATGTTGTTCGTCATTATCAGGACATTCTTTCCCCGTACAGAGGGCAGAAAGGCCTTCAGCGCTAGTCAGCTCCAAAAGATTGATCTGTAGTTTGCACTCCGATGGAGACCAACAAACGCTGACTGACAGATCGTTGGTGTGGGCTCCCCACCCCGTGAGTGAGGAGCCTGTCACTACTGTGATCTCCGGCCATGGTTGCCAAAAAGTGTTCTCCCTTCAGAATATTGTCCTCGCAAGCCCACCACAGAAGATCCTATGTGACCCTGGTTGGAACCAGAAATGGGTCTGACATCTTTCTTGATAACTGGGACCATTGAGTTCTTAGAGCCCACTGAAGGGATCTCATTCTCAGGCGGGCCTGTGGCACCAGAAAAATGCAAGATGCCAGGAGGCTGAGCAACCTCAAGAAAAATAAAGGCCGGTAGACTGTGGGGATTCTCAAACTTGGTAACCATCTGAAAAATGTCTTGTGCCCTCACCTCGGGTGGCAAGCTCTTTCCCAGGGGTGTATTTAGTACATCCTTGTGAGAAGGTGTTATATGGGACTTCTTGTAATTGAAGGAGAAGCCCAGTCTGAAGAGAGTGGTAGGTGGCGCTGAGATGATCCAGGGCTTGTTTGGGAGATTGCGCCCTGATCAGCAAATCATCCAGGTAGGGGAAAACGTGAATCCCCTCTCCTGAAACTCACTGCCACCACCGCCATCAACTTGGTGAAAACCCTTGGGCGGAGGATAGCCCGAATGGCAGAGCTCTAAATTGATAATGAGAACCGCCAACTGCGAACCTCTGGTATTTTCTGTGCTTGAGATGAATTGGCACATGAAAAAAAAGCCTCCTGAAGGTCCAATGACACCAACCAATCCTGGAGTTGGAGAGCCTGAAGGATCTGAGAAAGTAGGACCATCTTGAACTTGTCCTTCCTGAGGAACTTATTCAAGTATGCCAAGTCCAAATGGGTCTCAGTCCTCCGTCTTTCTTGGGTATTAGAAAATAAGGGGAGCATTATCCCTTGTTCCTCTCTGCTAAAGGCACTGGTTATATAGCACCTTTCTCTGGCAGGGTTAAAATCTCCTGCACAAGGAGCAGATCCGGAATCCTCAAAGAGTAGTTCCACAGTGTATTGTTCTGAGGTCGTCTTATAAAAAGGAACACAGTAACTGTGGGCTACTGTTTCAAGTGCCCAAGCATCCGAAGTAATGTCTCACCATTCTTCTAGATGCTGAGACAGTCTGCCCACCCGCCCCCCCAATGGTGAACTGTGACTCAAGACCTCCGAGAGGTTTTGAGGCGGCTGATGCAGTGGCCGATGGTAATGAGGCTGCTGCTTGAGCTGGCTCTGCACCGCGTCCACCACGTGCAACTTTTCTTTGTCCCCTTTGACTGGCATTCCTCTCGCATTTCCAACAGAGTAGTAGCAAAAAGGTCTACCCCTCCAAGGTTGCCCCCTAGGACGAAAAGGCTGAAATTGCCCAATAGAAGCGCCTAAATATTTGGCTGCCGCCATTGAGGTCTGCAACTTCCCAAGACTCTTGTCAGCATTGTTGCCGAAAAGGCGAGACCTGTCAAAAGGCATGTTGAGAAGTCTGGATTGCACATTCAGTGCAAACCCAGACTTCCTCAACCACTCAAACCTGAGCATAACTGTGCTGGTAGTCTTGGCTCTGATGATGCTATCAGCAGAATCCAAACCAGACTGATAAGACTCGCGCACGGCCTCTTTGCCATCTCCAACTATAGCTAAAAAGCAGTCTCTTTCTTCCCCTTCGGGAATGTGCTTGGCCGCCATGGAAATGCAGTCCAATAAAGTGAATGTAAACTTTGCGAGGGCACAAGTGGAGTTGGCAGATTTTAGTGCCATGCTCCCTGCAGAGAATACCTTCCGTGCCCATTCATCTATGCATTTGTCATCCCTATCGGGAGGGATGGTAGGGTACGCCGCTTGTTTTGATGTTGCAGTAGTGGCTCTCCAGAGTGGGGTGTTTTTCGACAGGTAGTCGGAGTCACTACTGGAAGGGCGGGACTTCTTAGTTAAGTTTGTTTCAACAGCCAGATTGGTCTCCGTTGTCTCAGTTCCTGGCCACCCTTTTCTGAAAGGCCATGTGGAATGGTAAAATGGGATTTGATTGTGGACCTTTGTCTAGAATGTCAGGAAGGTCGTCCAGTTCGTATGGTAATGGAGGACAACTCCAACCCATGTAATCCACCACCTTTGACATGAGCTGTCTGTATGAAACATCCGCATGCTCCCCAGCCTCCGGTTTCCCAAAACTCTAGATTAGGCGAGGTGTCCACCCCCACTTGCAGTCTGCAGATTTTCATAAAGGTCCCTCATCCTGGGCTCTTCCGCAATGAAACTCTGGTACATCGGGCGTACCATATTGTAGGCCAAATGGGGCCTCTTCATCAGACTGCTCCTCTTCTTCATATATTGAAGACATAAAAAAAAAAAGTCTTTCCTAGGGAGTGGAACATAGGTTTTGTCAGGAATTATGGGTTTTGACAGAATTGGCTTAGACGCCGTAGTAGTCGAGGTTTTCCTTATCGGCGCTATTGGTTTTGGAGGGGCAGTCAGCGTTGATGGCACAGCTGGTAAAGATGGCGCAGCTAGCATCGAAGTCGTAAATGTCGACGGTTTAGCAGACGTTGAAGGCGCAGCCGACGTTGAAGGTGTCTATGGCGTCGACAACCTTGACCTGGACTTGTGGTTATGGCTCGAATGATCCTTCGATGTTACATCGGATCGAGGTCTCGAAGGCTCATGAGGCGGATCGGGTCTTTGTCCCGGGCTTAAGGGCTCAAGAACTTGGGCAGAGACCTTTCCTTTCGGGGCTTCTTTCAAAGGCGCAGTTGGAAAATTGCTTGGTTTTTGCTTTTCGAAAATCTTAAGCATTTCAGCCCTGAAGGCCTCCCGCTCGGCCGGAGTGGATTTCTTGGTAGGGGAAGCATCAGACGACGAAGTGGAGGAAGGCGACCCATGGTTCCTTCTCTTTGATTTCTTCAAAGAGTGGTGTAATCCACTCCTCGACCTAGACCGCTTGGCCTTCTTCCTCTGAGGAGAGTCGCCTCATCAGTCGAAGGTTTCACGGATCGGGTAGGCGATTTAGGGATTTTGCCTACCTTCGGCTTCCCCTCCGTTCCCTCAAGGCCTTTCCAGTCAGACTGGCAATTGGAGCAGCCTGAGGTGTCATGGTCTGCTCCGAGGCACCACAAACAGATATGGTGCTGATCATTCATGGACATTTTCAATCCGCAATCCCGACACTATTTAAAACAGGACTTCGGAGTCATCAGTGTCGATGATGAAGACCTACTAGATATCAAAATTTAACAAGACGTCACAAGATGTGAGGAAGCGCGCTGTATTTCGGAAGCTATTGTGGAAAAACAGAACTGAAGCCAACGGGCGCTGCACGTGCTATATATGCCTCAATGACATCATCCTCAACAGATGCCTTTGAGGGACATCGAGCCGGCGCCATCGATGCACAGCACCCTCTGCTGAAATGTTTTTGGCGAACCAGCTGAAGCTGGACAACATGTGTCAAAAGATGAAGAATATGTGGGAGGAAACAATCCACATGAAATAGCCGTTTTTACTTCTGGATCTACATTAAAATGCATTGATCCAAACAAGAACTTTTCGCATATAAACTGAAGCAAATTCAGTATCATTAGCAACATGAGGTCACAAAAGAAAAACTGTAGAAAATATTTCATATGGAGAATACATAAGAGCTCAAAGAAATTGTAACTCAACTGAAAGTTTTCATAGGAGTTTAAAAAATACATTTGTCTAGTACACAAAAAAGTATTTGCTAATGCAAATAAACAGAACAATTAAATGAAAAATAATCTTTTGACACCCTAAGACAAATACAATGTTCTGAATGAAAATGTACTATTTATCGCCACATATGACTCAATAGTAATAACTATACAACATCTTACAAAAGCATTGGGATTTGCTTATATAAGATAACGTCCTGAAACCATACAAGATTCACAATTTATACTGTACAGTAGAACTTTGACACTGCAACAATTATTAAGTCTGAGCAATCCTGGATTGTGTGCGTTACCTTGCATCCTAGGCCGCGTGCGTTCCCTCGCAATCCTCGATTGCAAGCACTCCCTCGCATCGTAGGCCACGTGCGTTCCTTCGCAATCTTTAATTGCGTGCGTTCCCTTGCAGCCTATGGCGCGTGCGTTCCCTCGCTTCCTAGGCTGCGCACTTTCCCTCGCAATCCTAGATTGCGTGCGCTCACTCGTATATTAGGCTGTGTGCGTTTCTTGCAACTCTAGGGCGCTCTTCTCCACTTGGCTGCGCGCCCTGTGCCTCACAAGCAGCCCTTCTCCTTCCCCCTTATCTAGCCCCCTTCACCTGACCCATTTTGTAATTATTTAGTGATTTTGTTCTACATGGTTGTTGGCCATTTTGCATTGCCGGCATCCCTGCTGTGATCATTCTTTTCCTCTAGGTTCCCTGGTTGATCGTTTTATTTTTTGCATTTTCTCCTTGGTTGGTTGCTGCATTGCCTGCATCCCTGTGGTGCCCATTCTTTACTTCTAGGTTCCGTCGGCAACCGTCTATATATTGCATTTGAGTCTCGGTCATTGTTCTGTCCGCTGTGTGCCCCTCCTTCTGTGGCCCCCCTCCCTCCTGCCTTCTCCCCAGCTCAACCCCCATCCACACTCCCCCCTGCCTCCCGCCCACTCTACCCTCTGCAACCTCTATGGTGCTCTGAGTCTCTCCCATCTTCTCCAACTGCTTTTCTATTGGCTAGCCTATCCTTCTCACTAAGTCTGGTAGGAAGAAGTTCAAAGGGGATATCCTGGTCTTCAACCCAGGCCTTCCTATCGCCGATACCTACACCAGTGCTTCCTCCAGACCGACACTTACCAACATCTTCTGTCATTCCCTCTCCATGCCTATGGGCTCCCCCATATGGCCTGTTCTCCCTCCTTTTTCCTCTTCACCCATTAATGGTGGCACCTGAGGGGAGGTCCTCCTGGCCCCCTTCCACTCATCCAAGACCATCATTAATGTTTACCTACACAGCACTGTCTTGGTTCAAGGCCTTCAAGCAAACCTTTTTGATAGACGCTTCCCACGCCTGAGCAACTTCCTTTCTTCTCCTGCTGTCCCTACTTTCCCCTTCTCCAGCTCCTCTGCCTCCTCCATCCTCTGCCACCTCCAAGGCTGTCTCTGCTGCTTCTCCAGCCACCCTGTTGCCTCTTTCCTCCGCCATCCACCTCCTTCTTGGCTAACTTGCCCATCCTCGGCCGCGTCTTCAACACTTGCGCAGGGCGTACCTCTGACCTGTACCCCTCCACGGAAGTCCTCCAAAGGGGGCAACCTACTCCACATTGCTACTCTCAACTCTCGCTCAGCTGTCAAGCACTCTGACATCTGCCGTCCCCTGGATAGCACTCTAGATGTACTCGGTCTACCAGAGACGTGGTTCAGGGCCAGCTCTGTCACATGCTTTGACACTCTCCTTCCTGATGGCTACAAGATCCTCTCTGTGCCCAGAACCAACCGCCCCGGTGTGGGTGTAGACTTGATCTTCCCTGAGTGGATGTCTGCTTCTATCATTCCTATGCAGGACTACTCCTTTGAATGCCTGGTCTGCAGGCTCCCTCCCTCTCCTGGCCTTTCTCTCACTGTAGCCACCATCTAGCGGCTGCCCAGCCAGGTAGCATCCTTCCTCTGAGTGGAAGGACTTCTGCTCCATCTACCTCTCAACTTCTCCTCCTCCAAAACCTTAACATCCACTTGTAAGCTTCTCGTCCTTCTGCAGAATTATTTTGCAACCTCTGTGGCTCTCCCTCTCTATTCTTCCCTCTGGCCCGACTCACTTTGCAGAGCACACCCTGGATGTTCTGATCTGAGACCTCCCCCTCTCGCCACTCCTCTCTCTTGGAGTGTTCACTTTTTCCTTTCCTCCCTTCTCTCTCTACCTCTCAGGCCAAGTCGACTCCAGCACTGCCACCTACCTTCTCTGTCATCCAACCCATGAAGCTTTCGCCCCGCCTTCTGCACCTTTGGCTGACATGCACCATGACCGAGCCCTTTCCAACTTTCATCTTTCTATCTGACACTCTTGATGTACTTGCCCCTGTCATGATGATCATCTTGAAGCCCAAATCCAAGTGCAACTCTTGGTACGACTCTGACCTTGTCACCCTTAAACGCCAGTGGAGGATGGCAGAGAGGAAGTGGAGGGCAGGTTCACCCTCTGACAAACTGGCCTGCCACCAGCAGTACAGACTGTCCGTGCCAAGAAGAGAGCTCATATCCAAGCCTGCACCTCTGCAGCATCTAACAACTCGGCCAAACTCTTCAAAATCTGCAAGGAGCTGGCCAATCCTGCTGCAGTCTACCTCTCCTGTTCCCTCCCAGGCCCTTTGTACAGCCTTGGCGTCTCATTTCATCAATTAAACTCAGGACATCCTGTCCACCCACTCTTCCTTCTCCTCCTCCACTCCTGGCCTTCCTGTAGCGGCATCTCTTCCCTTCTTCACCGCTGACGACATTTCTAGACCAATCCGATCTATGAAAGTCTCATCAAAACAGGTTCTTCCAGAACCATCAAGGACCACATCGACACTTGCTCCTGCCTTGGCTGATTTCTGCAATCACTCTTGCCAATGCAACCTTCCCCTCCCCCTGAAGCCTCCCTTGTGCATCCTCTCAAAAAAAACCTCTGCCGATCCTTCCTCTCCGGCTAACTGTTGCCCCCAATCTCCATCACTCCTTCCTGGGAAAACTCTTGGAAAAGCTGGCCATCCACCAGCTTAACCTTCACACTGAATCTGTTGGTTGTCTTCATGAACATCAGTCTGGCATAAAGCATGGAAAATGCTTTCCTGAACATCTGTGAAGACCTGCTCTCTAACCTGGATTCTAACCTTCCTTCTGTCCTCATTCTCCTTGATCTTTCTTTTGCTTTTGACACGGTAAACCATGCCATCCTGCTACATCACCTCTGTGATTACATGTATATCACTGATCACGCTGTGGCTTGGCTGACTTGCTCACTGACCGACCCTCTCAGGTCCAACTGGGGTCCTTCCTTTCATCCTACTACCTGTGGTGTTCCCCAGGGACCTAACCTCTATCCCTGGCTGTTCAACCAATACCTGGCACATCTTAACCACTGCATCGCTGCCCTCGGCTCCAGCTTTCAGTGTTATGTGGATGATGCCAAGCTCTCTTTCAGGATCCCCTCAGCCACCTCTACTCTTCCTCTCATTCCAGACTGTCCGCAATTCTGGAGTGCTGTGCCGCCAATGATATATCTCTCTCCCCTTCTCCCCCTCTCCCCCTCCCCCTCCCTCTCCCTCTCATAATCATACTCATGTGGTAGATGCAAATGCATGTATTCGCATGAAACTGTATATAGGTAGCACTATAAGTTAATTGAAAATTAGAATCTAAGAAAATATTCTGTCAATATATTTAAAGGACTCAAGATAGCCACTGGCAACACATTGGACTGAGACGGAGGAAAAATGCAATATATTTTGTTTGGACTAATGAGATGCAAAACAAGACCAAGGAGACTTTGAATAGTTATTGAGACAAAAAGAAGCGAGATTATTTTCTCACTACACCTCAACTTTATGATAATTATGTCATGCTTGGCAGTCAGATTACATCTGGACCTGTAACACCCAATTCTCACAGATCTTGTTATGCCCAAAGAGCCTCAAAGCCGTTCTAGTCTAGATGGAGGCTGTTTGATAACTTGTTCGGAAAACGGCTTTTGCATTATACACGTCGTTAGTACCATGTGATAGGAGGACATGTGTTTTACTCTAAGTTTATTAGCAGCGTTTGGACGTTGTTCGCTGCTTCTGATTGAACAGAGTCTTGTAGCTGAAACTTTGATCTGCGTCTTCGCAACTCTTCAGCAACCTCTTTGGCTTTCCTTGCTGCGTGTAATATTCCACACGCTAACTCCTGTAGCCGTATCCAAGAAGACCAACGTGCAGCTTTCCTTGCTGCGTGTAAATATTCTACATGCAAACTCTTGCAGTCCCGGCTGCGTGTACTATTGCCACGTGTATAATCCACATGCGGTTTCTTGCAGTCGCGTGTAAGAAGACTAACGTGCGGCTTTACTGGCTGCGTATACTATTGCCACGTGTAAAAGCCACACGCAGTTATTGTGCTATGCTCTGATTGAATCCTGTCGCCTGTGATGAAACAGGTGGATTTCTAACTTATCCTTTGCTACGCACCATCTTCTGTTCTACATGGGAAAGGAAGTACTGCTGACAACTGTTAATTAAAAAGGTGTTTGTGCACGTTACTTTGGACGCTATCCTGTGGTGCACCAACCCGGTATCAAGCATAACCCTCGTGCCATTCGGGATAAGCTTCCCTTACTAACCTTCCCTACTTTTTCATTGGTTCTATATTGGATTGCTTCAGAGACTTGTTGTCGGAGCCTCTTCTGTTATCAGCATCTACAGGTTAGTGTTGTCCTATTTGTGTAACTATTAGTGAGATTTAATGTTGGGACACACCTTCATTACGCCTTAATTTATCCTAGGCTGTCTTCCAATTGTTTTCCCATGCCCTTTCCAGTGATTCCTCCCTCTGACTGCTATCTTAGTCAGAGAGTGGTATCATTTGGAAGGTCTATTTTGACTTCACTACCTTCAAGCCATTTGCCTCAAAGATCCGGAACAACCCTACCAATTGTATCCTTTATGGTTATACCTGTATCCTTTACTGGGCAGTATAAGATATGTGGTTGTTTTATGAAAGATTATGAATGTGTTCGACACAAGTATTATTGGAATAATTATCAAGAACAAGTTTTGAAATCACAAATCTGTGAAATTAAATACCTTTAGGTCAATTTAACAAAATATTCCTTGTTGCATTTACCAAATGAAGGTAAATGAACACTGCAAGGATAACTTTAGGATCAATAATGAATTAACTTGTGATCACTATATACACTGCTCCAGATAAGATTTTGAGGTGGGAGTGTTTTACTCATTTTTAAACTTTCAGAGTAAATGTGATTTTAAGAGAGTAAAAGTGACTTTTCTCCGTTGCAAGAGTAAAATGTATGCGACATCCAGCCGACATGTGCAAAAACTGTATGGAAATCATTACTATGCGGCAGCTTTCTGCATTGTGACAGAATACACCTTTCATTATTTCTCTAAGGTCTGGCCATTTGATCTTTCCTGTATATATTTAAATGTTGAAATCACAAAAACCTAGCCAATTACATAATAAAGCAAACATGAATTGTATTGTGTGTTTTGAGATTCGATTGCAGAATTGTCTTTTGATGTTTAATGAAAGTCATTGCTTGGAGCTATTACTACCTAATGGTATGCCAATGTTATGATACAACAGTGCAGAGAGGCAAGGACTCCATGCTAAATTCTATATCTAATCTAATGGTCAAATGGTTACTTATATAGCGCTTTTGGCAAAGCGCTGTACATGGAACATATTTATTACAATTATCAATCCAAAGTCGGTACTCGTTCATCGACCTCGAACAGATGAAAGGGGCCTTGCCAGGATTCAAACCTGCAACCTACAGATCGTGCACAGATTGCAGCAATGAGTGCTCAACTGGCTGGGCTATTCTATTGGCTAACATCCTTCTGAGGTTAGTTAACTGAGTATCAACTGAGGTATAATAATCACAGTACCTAGATGTTGGACGAACCATTTATGAAGCGCTACATAAAGTTGACTGGATTATCACAGGGACAGGTTTAGCTGAGTTTCTATTTCAATTACCAATGTAACTTCCATTTGTTTGTTTTTGAACAACTCTTGCACTTCCTGGAGAGTCAGGTTTTGAATGTTTTTATTGTAGTCTTGAAGAATTGAGAGGCCAGAACACCTGTGATTGTCATTACACCAATCACTCACCCTCGAGCAAAGACTCTGCTACCACTGATCATTTATAGTAATGTACCCCATTGACCGCAAGGTTGAATGGATGTAAACTGGACTGTGCATAGTCATCTTTGTACACACTGTTTTTATAATTAGAGTGTAAATTAAATTATAAGTGTACAAATTATGTGCCTCCCCATAATTATGCACACAGAACTGGAACTCTGAAAAATACAATTGTGCAATACTGGTTTGCTTTCACTGGGAAAAAAGCATAATTTGTTACAAGATATTAATTCTCAATTGGAACTTAGTTTTCCATCTTATTAAATATACAATCCTACAATTCTAGGAAAATAAATATGCACAGTGCTTCTGTTTGCTCCAGGAGCATCAACACAGCAGAAGCCAAATAGAAAGAAACCATTCCTTTCATCACCGTGTGCAGTTTCTTTTTTTGAAAGGCTTCAGAGAAACATTCTGTTTCAGAGGTGGCTTGCAATTACATCCATGTAGATAAAAATCAAAAGCAGCCTTCTGGTTTTTGTCAAGTAGCCTGACCTTTGCACTGCCCTCTGCTCTAAACCTGTGTGTAAATGTACACAGGGAAATAATAAAACTGTCGTATTTACAAGATTTCCATGTATAAAAAGGCATAGTATGCACCTTATCTGGAGGCCTGACTATATATGTTGTCACTTTTTGTTTAACTCTGCTAATAGAACCAGGAGTCAAATAAAGCTACATTGGTTGTAGAATTAGACATTTTTGCAATTAATTATAACTAGCATCTACATTATCTGAGGGGATAAACGGTTGCATTGGTTGTATATAACAATGTCCCCTTAAAGCCTTCATCAACTGTATGCAATATATAATAATGATTATGAACTTGAAGTGGTGGCGGGTAACAATGCAATAACAAATATGCTTTCATGCATACATTAATTTTCAAGATCGGACGGTAATTGTGTATAGTAAAAACGAACATCACCAAACAATGTAATGATTAAAATTAGTTTAAAAACCATTATTTTTAAGAAAGACTAATGTCTAAAGAGAAGATACATATGTTCCTGGTTACTCAAGGTCATTTAAAGATGGCTGCCTGCATATATAACACAATTTAGCAAAAACCCAATCCTTTTTCTAGGTTTAATAACAAAGCCCGCAGAATGCAAAAAGTAGAATGGAATGCCAGTGGCATTGCGTTCTCTACAGAATGTCATTAACAATGCAGTCAACTTATGGCAAAGGCATATTCTGAGAATTTTAATCAATGTAAGCGCTTCCGTCAAAACTACACAACCTGGTCTTTCTAAAATAGTTTGCTATAAATGTACACGTAAATATCACATTCAAGATGAACCAATTCAAGCATTGGGTGTTTTTCAATTTTGCAGTAAACAATTTAAAAATCAATAGTTTTTGATAAGCAAGAAAAATCAATGGAAAAGAACTATAGCTACATGATTAAATTAAGTGCATATTAATTATTATGTAGTATCACCAGCAGATGACACTGACAGAGCGATTATTAACTAGATTTACAAGATAACATACTCTAAGGAATTCGTAATACAAGAAGCACATTTTAAAAAAATGCCCAAAAGTAATCAACTTAGCGAGAAGAATTGGAAAGTACATAAGCTATAACAAACTGGGTTCTTTTTACCTATGGATGACTTGTATTATTATCAACATTATTTAATTTAACATATGTTGGAGATACTACATATTTCTAATTAAAAACATTTCTCCTTTTTTCTGTTCACACAGTATGATAAAGCAATTTTAGGCTTACATATTGTATGATTATTTAATAATAGAATATTGTGAAACAAGTGTTGTCCAAGCTATTAGAAACCGAATCGAAACCTGTAATCTAAAACTGTACATGTATTGTTTTGACAGTAGAGCAAATGACTGGAACGATATGAATATTATAGAATAGAATTGTGTGTGTGTACAGGACAGGATTTCATTGTTAGATGTAAATACTGACTTACTCATGTGTAACTTTATAATCATGTTAAAAAGCGTGTTTGTTTTTCATCAAGGAATGGATGGCAATACATTAGATCAATGATTTTCCAGGAGAGCTTGGTTAATAGATGCAAACAACTCGCTAACCGGGCAACGGCAGCTCTTCAAGCATTCACACAAAGTCCTTAGCGCCACTAAATTAACCGGGGGCTCTCCTTTCTAGACTCATCACAAATCTTAAGGCACTGTGGGCCAATACCAAATTAGAAACACATCAGCACCCAAGACTCTGGTGCTAGAGCGCCTGGAGACTGTCCCTGGGTGGTAGCGATGCGCAGTGTAAAACATAATTTCCGGCTTGCAAGCATCAACAACACATCTTGCTTTAACAACCCATTTGTCTCCTCCTTATAGTGCGCAGCAAAGCACTACAAAAGACCCTGGAACTATACATTAAGTGAACACCAATTCTCTTTCGCTTTTCTCTGTCAAAATGTCACACAACAGTTTTGCTGTGGCCCACAAACAGCAACCCAAACAACGTGTGTGTGTTTGCAGACGCTGCTCTCAAGCTAGGCAATAGGTTGCAGTCAAAATAGCACGCACAAATACCAGCTGGTGTGCTATAGTTAAACCTGAATATAGAGAAGGAACACATGTTTTGCCTCCCCCTGCAGGTCTATTTTTGTATCACTATAATTACTCACAAACTTTCTGGTCACCCCGTCAGTGATTTACCTTTCAAGCACCCTGTGTTATTTACGTGTCATGCTAATGCAGCTGAAAAAAACGTTTAGAGAGCAAAAGATTGTAGTAGTAGGAAGTATATCGGAGAGCACTAGCAAAGCATATGTTATTGCCTCTCCCCACTCGAGTACTTTGTTGATGCTACATACATGTAACTATGTGACTGTTATTCTGCGAAGGGCTTCTCATTCTTGGCTTCTATTCCAAGCGGGAAAACCTTTAGGAAGCTCAGGTTTACTCCAATTTGCACCTTTTTTACAAGACCTATTTACATTACATTTGTTTATGTACCCAAACACGATAGCTACATGACTTTTCCTCTGCTTACACCTTTTTCCATTTTGAAATTGAGAAAGCTTGTCCTGTTGTAAAAATTTTGATTTTGACCGAGCACACAATTTACTGATAGGTTTGGATATAGTATTGCTCTATACTAACATCCCACAACAAGCCACCCTTGAGGTTATTATAGAGGAGGTAGTCCTGAGCAGAACTGATGATGGCCCAGTTCCAAACTGGTTTATCATTTGGTCTGTGGAAATGGCACTCACAAAAAACTATTTTGAATTTATGGGCAACTTTAATCAACAAATCGAGGGAACAGCCATGGGGACTAATATGGTCCAGAATCTTGCGTATGTGTATGGAGAGTTTTCAAAATTGAATAAGATAGACCCCTTCCAACCCTTTCGCAACTTAGAAAGTGTACCTAACTGCGGTTTAGCTAAGCTTAGAAAGTGCGAATAATGCCACCCTGTGGTATACCTGAATTTAGAAAGTGTGACCAATATCATCCTGTGGTACAGCTAAATTTTGAAAGTGTGCCAAAATGTGCTATAGTTAAACCTAGAAAGTGTGAATAATACCATCCTATGGTATAGTTGAATTTGAAAGTGTGAATATCATCCTGTGCCATAGTTGAATTTAGAATGTGCCTAACTGCAGTTTAGCTAAGCTTAGAAAGTGAATACCACCACCCTGTGGTATACCTGAATTTAGAAAGTGTGATTAATATCATCCTGTGCCATAGCTGAATTTAGAAAGTGTACCTAACTGCGGTATAGTTCAACTTAGCCAAGCCATGAGTCCATACTGCCCAGCGAGGTCCAAAGAACCTCACTCTGGTGCGCACCCCCCCCACCCCCAAATCCCCTTCCCCTCCCACCCCAAACCATCCCACCCTCCACCACACTCAGCCCACTCCCCATCCAACTCGCAAGCCAGAAGAAGCCTCCCATCCCAAACATGCCCACCCTCCACCACGCTCTCACCCCACTCCCCCTATCCAAACATCAAGCCAGGAGCCTGATGGCGAGCCTAACATCCTAAGACCCGTGTTCCTCCCTTCCCCTACACCCATGCATTCACCCACCCACCCGCCACCACCACCACGCCCGCACCCCCGGCCCCTCCAGCGTACCACCCAAGACACAACTAGCCCCACCACCACACCCTCCACTCTCCCCGCATCAACTCCCTCCAAAATCCTCAACCAACGCTTTACCTTCCCCTCCCTAAAAACTGTGCGTCTCACCCTGGCAAGAACAGTGGCCACATCCCCATTACCCTCTCACACACACCAACTGAAAAAAGGAAACTGACCTGGTCTCCTTCATTCTCTCATCACTCCTCCCCCTCCTGTCTCGACCCACCTCCTCGATCCCTCAATCTCAAACATCACTAACCTCCTCCCCTTCCTCTCGCTGCTTTGAACCACTCTTGAATTCTCTCCAGCAACAACTAGAACCCCTAACCCCCTAAGGTTCACCCTGGAATCCCCAGCCCCAAGTCAGTCCTCCCATCCGACCAACCTCACACATACGTCGAACCCCCCCCCACCCACAGCCACATCCTCCACCACCTGCCTACTCTTCCCAACCACCATCGATCAACCCACCTCTAACCCCCCAGATTCCATCTTCTCCCCTCACCCCCCCTCCACCCCACTCCCCCATCACCCCTCCTAGCCACTCACCCACTCCTCACAACCACCACCCCTACAACCTCCACAACACCCCCCTCTGCCAAAGTAAGATGCATCTTCTTTAATGCCCGATCTGTAGCAAAAAACAGACAGCATCTTTGACCTCCTTGCCTCAGACAAACCAGACCTAGTTTTTATCACAGAAACCTGGTTTCCGACGACTACGCCCCTATCGCCCATGAAGCCTTACCCCCAGACTACTCCCTCATCCCACTCAACCGACCCTCTAGAGGAGGAGGAACAATCGTCTTCAAATCACACTTCTACACCTCAATCATAGATTCCCAGATAATCATTCCTTCCTGTGAATCACTTCTCATCAAACTATCCCACCCTCCCAACGTTCTCCCACAGCTTCCTAATCATCTACAGACCTCCCGGCTAAGACAGGCAATTTGCAAGCAACCTCTGTGATTCGATAGGCACCATCCAAATAAACCACCCCACCCTCACTCTCCTAGGAGACTTCAATATCTGGCTAGACATTCCCACCAACCCTATGACCCACTCACTGGTCGACTGCCTAGATGCGCTTAACCTCCGCCTCCACATAAATGGCCCACCTCACTCTAAAGGACACACCCTTGATGCCATCTTTATCTCCCACGACCAGATACATCTAGCCCCCCCCACACCTATCATCTGTCTGATCACTTCATTGTGCCTTTCACCATTCACTCGCCCCCATACCGAACAATAACCCTCAAATCAAGGCAAATGCTTGAAGAAACTAGCCAACGCGCTAATTCAAGCCCCTTCCCCAACCTCCCCCCACAATGAACCCTTAACCGTTGACACCTTTGACTCATGGCTCAATATCTCATCAATACCACTCACCGCCCCTTGCCAATCTTCGACTCGCTGTGGCCCTTTTCCCAGATGGTTTACACCAGAATTGAAGACTGCAAAATAACTGTATAAATCCCTTGAACGAAAATGGTGGAAAGAAAAAAACATCCCGAGTAGATCCACCGTGGCCCGGCACCATCGCCACTACAAAGCTGAAATCCGAAAAGCAAAAAAGTCCACTACAACTCTCGAATTCTCAACTGTGAAAACCCCAGCAAAGAACTCCACAAAATCATCTCGGAATTCACCAAACCAACCTGTACCACCACCAAATCGACCCCATCTCAGTCACTCTGCGACTCTCTCTCTCCATTTCTACACCACCGCTCTCGAAAGAACGATTCTGTAAACAAACTGGCCCTCATGTCCCCGCCATGTAATCCACCCACTTTACCTGTCACCCCCCCGCCTGCCCCAGAAACTGCAACCCAACTTCGACTCGTTCACACCAATATCAACAGACCAATTAGCTCAAACTTCTCGCTACCCAGAAACCATCCGGCTCCCCTCTAGACCCATGCCCCGCCTCAACCCTCAAAGAAATATTTGCCTCTACCTGCGCAGGAGATCAGGAGATCACGCAAGAACCATCTTAAATGACTCCCTCTCCTCTGGAATTTTCCCTGATGACTTCAAAACAGCTCATGTCAAGCCTCTTCTAAAAAAATAAATAAATAATAAAAAAAAAAAAACACTCCCTCGACCCTCTTGACCCCAAAAACTACCGCCCCATCTCAAACACCAGGTTCCTTGCTAAACTCATCGATCAAACCGCATGCTCTCAACTAAATGCCTTTTCGAAGCCAACAATCTCCTAGACCCTGCACAATCTGGCTTCAGACCTCGACACGGAACCAAAACCACTCTGACCTCTATCTGGGACGACCTTAAGATCACTGCAGACTCTGCGGGATGCGCGCACTAATCCTTTTAGACCTATTTGCCACCTTTGACACAGCCACTCAATCCTCCTCGACCGCCTCCACTCAATAGGAATCTGTGGAAACGCCCTCAAGTGGATAGCATCCTTCCTCAACAATAGGAGCCAAATAACCCTCCTCTCCTCCTTTGCTTCCGTCGCCCGACCAGTCAATACCGGAGTTCCACATGGAGCGTGCTTATCAGCCCTCCTGTTCAACCTCTACATGTCCACCCTCCCAGGAATAATCCGCTCGCACCGTATCCTGTGCTATAACTACACCGATGACACCCAATTAATCTTAAAACTCCTCAACTCAAAACCCAACTATCAGCCCGACCTCGCTGCCTCTCTCCTTGACATTGATCGCTGGATGACCACGAACCACCTCCTCTTAAACCCCACCAAAACTGAAATCATGGTGTGCGGCAACACTGAGTTTCTCCCCAACCTTCTACCCTGGGGATAATCCATCGGCATTCCACCGACCACCTCAACCACAGTAAAAAACCTTGGATGCACTCTCAACTCGGACCTAACCCTCTCTTGCCAAATCTACGTCTAAATCCTGCCATTACCACCTCAAAATTCTTAGGCGCATTTTTCCGTACCTCTCCTTTCCCAACAGACTCGCCGCTGTCCAATCTTATGTAATTTCAAGACTGGACTATGCCAACTCCCTCTACCTCGGGGTCCAAGCATACCACCTCATCAAACTACAAAGAGCACAAAACGCTGCAGCCAAATTGCTTCTAGCACTTGGCCCAAGAGATCACACCTCTCCTGCCCTCAGAACTCTCCATTGGCTCCCGGTTGGACGAAGGGTGACTTTCAAATCCTTATACATCTCCCACCGAGCAATGCATAAAACCGGACCTCTGTACCTACAGGACAAGCTAAAACCCTACCACCCACCGCGCACTCCAAGATCGAGCTATGCCCTCCTCCTAGTGATACCAAACACCAACTCAGTCAGTTTAGGAGGCTTATCTTTCTCAGCCTTGGCCCCCACTCTTGTGAAATTCCCTTCCACCCCGCATTCGACTCACTGAAGACTACATGTCATTCCGCAAACTACTGAAAACGTGGCTCTTCTCTTAAAAAAATAAAAATAAAAAAAAAAAAAGACACACAAACGAAGTAAATAGCCACAATAAACAGAAACCCATGGTTGTGGAACAAAGAAAACAAAAGAGCAAAGAGTCGATCAAACAGATTGAAAGGCTAAAACGAATAGACTGAATGGAACGGATGAAGTGGATTGAACGGATGGAGTGGATCGAACAGATGGAGCGGATGTAAGGGAAGGAATGGATGGATGGAACGGATGGAGTGAATGGTACCAATGGATTAAATCGTATGAATGAAGTGGATGAAACGGAGGGAAGGAATGACGATGTGGAGGGAAGGAGCAGACGATGTGGAGGGAAGGAGCAGACTATGTGGAGGGAAGGAGCAGACGATGTGGAGGGAAGGAGCAGACGATGTGGAGGGAAGGAGCAGACGATGTGGAGGGAAGGAGCAGACGATGTGGAGGGAAGGAGCAGACGATGTGGAGGGAAGGAGCAGACGATGTGGAGGGAAGGAGCAGACGATGTGGAGGGAAGGAGCAGACGATGTGGAGGGAAGGAGCAGACGATGTGGAGGGAAGGAGCAGACGATGTGGAGGGAAGGAGCAGACGATGTGGAGGGAAGGAGCAGACGATGTGGAGGGAAGGAGCAGACGATGTGGAGGGAAGGAGCAGACGATGTGGAGGGAAGGAGCAGACGATGTGGAGGGAAGGAGCAGACGATGTGGAGGGAAGGAGCAGACGATGTGGAGGGAAGGAGCAGACGATGTGGAGGGAAGGAGCAGACGATGTGGAGGGAAGGAGCAGACGATGTGGAGGGAAGGAGCAGACGATGTGGAGGATATTGTATCCTCCAAACTCTAGTGCTGCAGGAGCCAAGCCTGCAAGTTCAGCGACTCCGGGTCGTGATGGAGAATGGCGCCTCCTTCTCTGGAGAGAAGATCCGCGTCCGTCGCCATCTTGATAGGTGGGGACGCTGACAAGTCCAGATGGTCCGTGAACCAGATCCGTCTCGGCCACGCCGGTGCGACGAGGATCATCCTGCACCTGGACCTCTTGAGCTGGTTGATGAGACAGGGCAGCAACGGAGGGAACGCATACAGAAACAGACCGTCCCAAGGGAACGAGAAAGCATCGCCCATGCTCCTCCGTTCTGCGAACCTGCTGGCGAACCTCTGGCACTTGGAGTTCGCCGTTGTCGCGGACAGGTCGATCTGGGGTTTGCCCCACCGTTGAAAGAGCCGATCCACCTGGTCGTGGCGTAGTTCCCACTCGTGGCACGAGCGCAGCTCCCTGCTGAGTGAGTCGGTGATGGTGTTTTTTATTCCTGCCAGGTGGAAGGGAACCAGAAATATCCCCTGGGTGACGGCCCAGTGCCATAGATCCTGGGCCTGCTTGGATAGGGCTGGGGATCTGGTGCCTCCCTGCTTCCGGATGTAGAACATTGTGGTGGTGTTGTCGGTGAAGATCCTCACCACTTTGTCCTTGAGGGACGGAAGGAACGATTTGAGCGCCCAGAACACGGCTCGTAGCTCCAGGATGTTGATGTGAAGAGACCTCTCCTCCGGGAGCCAAAGGCCTCTTGCGTGGAGATCTCCGGTGTGAGCCCCCAATCCCTCCAGGGAGGTGTCCGTCGTTACCGTCTCTTGATATGCCGAGGCCTGAAAGTCCATGTCTGCCACGAGCACCCCACCATAGAATCGCCCGACGGAACTCCTCGTCGAGCGGGATCCTGTCTTCGAAGCTGCCCACCGCTTGAATCCAGCGGGCGTCGAGTATCTCTTGTAGTGGACGCATCCAAAGTCTGCAAAGAGGCACAAGGTAGATGCATGAGGACATCATCCCTAGGAGGGACTTGATGAACCTCACTCAGGCCACATCCATGGCTAAAAAGGCTCTGCACCTTGCCCAAAATGGCCTTCGTCCTTTCTTCCGACGGAGATGCCAATCGCTTCACTGTATCGAGCTTCGCTCCCAGAAACACTGCCATCTACGACGGGACCAGATGGGATTTGGGGTAGTTGATGGTGAATCCCAGCTCCGTGAGCAGGGGGACGGTCCTCACTGTGTGTTCGACGGCGAGTTCTCTTGACCTTGCACGGATTAGCCAGTGGTCCAGGTAGGAGTAGACATGGATCCCTTGCAGGGGCAGCCGCGCCGCCACAGGTGCAAGGCACTTGAACACCCTGGGTGCCGACTTTAATCCGAACGGCAGGGCTCTGAATTGGTAGTGGCGCCCCTGGACTACGAATCTGAGTAACTTTGTGTCCTTTTAGAATGGGGACGTGGAAGTAAGCATCCTCCATTTCCAGTGACGATAGGAAGTCGCCCTCCTCCAGCTGTCCCAGCACATGCTGGAGGGTGACCATCCTGAATTTCTGTGCCTTGATGTACTTGTTCAACCGACGCAGGTCCAGGATGGGGCGCCAACCGCCTGTCTTCTTTCTGACGAGGAAGTATCTTGAGTATACTCCAGAGCCCCGGAACCTCTTGGGGACGAGCTCAATGGCACCCTTCTTGAGCATCGCCCTTACCTCCAACAGCAGCTGAGGGACGAGATTCTGCTTCCTGCCCACGGGAGGAATGCGAGGACACTTCTTTTGAAATTCTAGTGAGTGTCCGCGGGCCAGGGTGTCCAGCACCTAACGGTCGGTGGAGATGGACTCCCACACGCTGACTAACTTTGTCAGCCGGCCTGCCACCGGGGTGCTTCGGTTGGGGCCGACGCTACAGCTGGTTCAGTCCTGCTTGGAAGAGGCCTTGTCGCCTTGGCCTCCTGGCCGACGGCGGCGAGACCCTCCTTGCTTGCCGAGGCCTCTGTAGGCCTCCTGGGACGAGGAGCGGGCCGCCTGGCAGTAAGTAGAAGAGCTACCGCTGGATCCCTTGGAGGCTCCCTGTCTGCCTCCAGAGCTCCGAAAGGGCCGCCGTTGCTGAAGGACTTCTAGGGCTCGGGCTGTTTCCGTGTCTGTCTTGATGGCCTGGAGGGACTCATCCACCGTCTTTCCAAACAGGTTGTTGCCGTCGAACGGCATGTCCAACACTCTGGTCTGGACGTCCTGGCGAAAGTCTGTCGCCTTGAGCCATCCTCGTCGTAGGAGGCAAACCCCGTTGCCCAGTTGGCGAAATCCGGTATCGGCAATGTCTGTTGCCACCGTTATGGCGTGATCCGACGCCACTTCACCTTCCTGCAGAATCTGTAGGCCGTCCGCCCTCTTGTCGTCCGGTAGGAAGTCTAGCAGAGGAGATATCTTGAACCAAAGCTCCCTGTCGTTAACGGGCCACAATCGCTAAGGCATTGGCCGCCTTAATCGTCATCACTGCCGACGAGATGACTCGTTGTCCCATGGAGTCCAACTTCTTGCCCTCGCTGTCGGGCGGGGAAGTGGAAGTTGAAGCCGCCGCACCCGCTTCTTTCTTCTTGGCCGCTGCCGAGACAGAGTCTGGCGTGGGCTGGGCCCTTAGGCACAAGGGGGAGGCATCGGGGACCCGGTACTTCTTCTCGTACCTGTCCCTCTTGGCGGGTGTCGTGGAAGTGTTCTTGAGGATAGCCAGCCCCTCGTCCCAGATGTCGTCGAGCAGCGGCACCGTGAGGACCGTCTTTCTCTTGGCCTCTCGTTGTTGGTAAAGAAAACCTTCCTTTTTCTGTTCCTCAGGGCAGAGCTGGAAGAGCTCGGATGCCCTTGCTATCATTGCGTGAAAAGAGCTAATTTTGTCGGGCGGAAAGGCCTGAGGGGGGGGTGATGACGGATGTCCGTTGTCGCAACGCCGTCGTCGTCCGTCCCCGTCGCTGTATCCGTCGCCTTATCCTCCCGAGGGTCCGGCGAGGGGGGTGAGGGGTCCACAGGCCTCGCGGGCACAAAGGGCGGAGCGGGGTGGACTCTCCTCCACTTGTTCGGAGGGCTTCCGACGGGCCTGGTTCTGGATCCTCCGTCGGGGTCCGTGGTAACCTCGTCCATCTCAGTACATAAGGATTGGATTGCCAACAAAATGGCCACCGAGCTATCCTGGGGCTCGGGTAATGGCTGCGACGGACGGGATGGCTGCTCCACCGGGCCTCGTCGTCGCTATCTTTGATCACATCAGCGGGAACCTTCCCCTGGGATCGAACCTTCTCGAACCTCTCGTTGAGGCCTATGAACCTCTCGTTGAGGCCTATGAACCTCTCGTTGAGGCCTTTCACGGTTTCCACCGGATCCTCCTCGGAGGCTGAATCCGAGTCCGTAATGGCCACCGCCCCCCCCCTCTTTTTCCGCCGGGGTCATCATGGGGGTCTTAACGATGGTCTGGAAAGAGGATTCGCTCCGCGGTGGCCTGCGACCTGGGCCTTCACTTTGGGGGGAGGGTCATCGCCTCGCTCCCCCTCCGCTCCCTTCGAGATCGACCGGGGCCTCTCCAGAAGCTTACCCGGGTTCTCGGACTTCCTCTTCCCAGAACCAGAGCGCTGGCTCGTGGTTGATCGTGCCCTGCCTGGCAGCCGAGGAGCCTGACCTTTCGGCGCTCCCAGTGTTTGGCCTTCTGTTGGGCCCCCGTCGCCGGGGTGCCCTCACAGGACTGCTGTGCCCTTCTCCAGCCAGGCAGCGAGGCGGGAACGACGATCTTGCTTGGTCCGTTCCGACAGGTTCTTGCAGAACACACAGGCCTTCTCCTCATGAAGGCAGTAGAGACATCTCGAATGCTCGTCCCCCTTGAAAACATTTTGCAATCCGCATCCTGGGCAGCTCCTGAACAGCTTGGATCCGGGCGTTGAGCTTTCCTTGTTCTGGGCCATGTCCGTTGAGGTAGGCCACAGATCTTCTGGAATCCTCCAAGAAGCGTAACTCGACGAAAATTTCACCCTTGAGGGGCGTAGAAGAATTCCGAAATGGGTCCCCGTTATCGGAAGTAGAAACGGTGGAGCTTGAGGCTCGATTAACCGAAAAAATGAGAAAAATCTCCTGAAAAAAAAGCGCGAAAACGCAGTAAAAGCTAGAGTTAAAACACGAGGACTCCCAACACTTGAACGTGCGGCAAAAATCTGAGGATGGCTGCCAGGGGAGGGGCTTAGGTAGAGGGCATTCATTGGCTGGGGGCAGTATGACCCAGAGATCAGTGATTGGTTACTACTAAGAAAGAGATCAGAAACGAAACTGATACTGATTTTTTTCTTTACCGAGGATTCCCGGCCTGACGGGAAATATTCATGAGCATGTGAATCCATGCCAGACCCCATGCTGGAGAAAAGATATATTCCTTCGGGACAACCAGGTTTTGTACACCGGTTGCCATTAAACATGCATTTTGCAAGGACAAGCCTCACAAACGAACATCCTTGTATGTTTTGTATTCCTGGTCATCTGATGTCACATATCTCCCTGACGTAAAACATGGAACAAAAGAAGGCACCATCGCTCTCTGGCAATTTGTTGAGCCAATGGCCCTCAGTATTCCATTACTGGAAACAAATTCTCCTTCTTGAAAGCCCAAGTCGGAAAGCAATGGGTGAGAGGCAAAAGGAGGATTGATGCACCCCTGTGAACCAGAGCTCTGCACGTTGTTGAAGACAGGCCCAGTCTCCAAGGCCATTAGTGACCTACTCTGTTCCCCTGGTGATGTGCATTACCTTCTACTTCTGCCTCCACGATCTCACAAACAGGGCTCAAATATCTACTATCTACACACACATTTCTCCCCTGCTCTCCCTACTGTACGCCTCGATGTAGCTGCATGTCTGACGCAGGGTCAGAAGATTTGAGATCAAATGACAGAACGAGAAATATGGCATTGAAAATGTCTCTCGAAATTGCTGCCAATAGATGGCGGAAAACCCCCCAATCGTAGGATGTCGACACATGAAGGATTGTTGGTATCTGTACACGTAGGGTAGGGAGAGTTACAGGAACACCCCCTGTCGTCCCCCAGTTTTTCAAATTCAAAAACGATGCAATACTGTTGGGAAGGGGACACGTCCTTCCCGCACCCGCAAGCACTTCAGAATAAAGCAAAGACTGTTTACAGTGTTGTAAGAGACCAGGGGGAGGAGCGTGCCTTTACTGGCCTATACACAATCATATTATTGTACATCTTGCAGGCGTAGTATGCATGTGGGAATAGCAGCCATCTTAGATAACAGCAGCCATATTGCGGCACAAAGCTTAAACATGGCGTGGCAGTCAGCACCCAAGGCAAAGGCCGCGAACATGAGCGCAGGAATAGAATGAGAAAGCCCAGAAAAACAAATCCATGAAACCTTTTTGTCCTAGAAATGTTGCCAGCCTTCGCGCCCGGGGAAGAATGTGCTCTGCAAGGCCACGGAAAGAGGGCCGAGTGCCTGTGAACAGCGCAATCCCATGAGAAGGAGGGCACAGGCCTCCCACCCCAACCAGCCCTATTCCTAAATTATAGCACCCAAATGCCTTGGCTTTAGGACCCCTGAATTCCAATGTACTAACATAGCCCCCAGACCACTGCCCATCGATCAAAAGATCAGAACGCAGGACCCTCCTGCTATCACTTCTAGGTGATGTGATTTGTGCTAAGAGGTGCAGGGAGGGATGAAATTATAGCCCGGAACGAGGGTGGGGGATCTTGGAGGAATGCCGGCCTGTCTGGGAGTGAACGAAGTGTGTGCGAGTTAGTAGGACCTCGTCTCCTCCCCCACCCCCCGGAATCCTGCCTGTTCATGCCAAATGCCCGGTTACATAGAGATAGATGTGTGTTTTGTAGTTAGTAATGTTATTGTTACTAGTTCATCGGGTGACCAATGACGATTACATCACCCCCCACGTGGAAGATGGACAGACGAGGGAGAAACCAATGGGCTGGAAACCCCTGTGTAGCAGGTGACTTATGTGTAAGGTCTTACCAACTAGAAGCGCTGGCTTTTACCACATGTTATGACATCAACAGTGACGCTGTATACTGTTATAAAGCACTGCACATGCCGATGTTACCAGAACGTTCCGCAGCAACAGAGATCTTTGTTGGCGTTTTTCATTTTGTGTAGAAATAAAACTGGTTTTCCTTGCAAGAGGTCTATTGGGCCTCCCCCCCCCACCCAGTGGTTCCCCTAATGGTTAGTATTTGTGAGAGTCTATGGGGCTTTCCTACAATACCTAAAGCCAACCAAGAGATGCCGGACTATACATAGCATGTGAATCGAAGCAGATTCACAATCTCCAGGACAGTATATCTGGCACAATGTTGCAAACATTTGAATACTGGGGCGAGTGCTGTAAAAATTAAAAGGCACACCATTTGTGCAGAATGTACTTTGTAATTCAAGCATACAAAACTTATAACAGACTTTTTAGTTGATATATCTATGGTCATACTTCTCTGGTGTTTATCCCCCAGAGGTATTTTTCAAGAGTACAAGACTGTCCATCTTCGAATGTTCGAACAGAAAAATAATTGATTGTTGTTCTAGATTTTAATAATGTGCTTCCTTCGGTAAGACAAGTTTTATGTTGTTATTACGACTTAATAAATACTGCAATTGCTCATTAGAAACAAACTAAATATTGTTAAAATTGTACTGGCAAGGGGGGGGAGGGCGCAGGGGGTTTTGGGGGCCTTAACTGGGTGCAGGGGGGGGCACAGGGGGAAGGAGGCACAGGGGAAGGGGCGCAGGGGGATGCAGAGGGAAGGGAGTGCAGGGGGAAGGGGGTTAGAGAAGGCCACAGGAAGGGGAGAGCAGATGGGGAGAGCACAGGTGTCCTAGATCGGCGTATGATACACTGGCTAAAAGCTAATTGATAAATTATTCTTTCAAAGCATTTTGTTTTCTTCAAGATGCACTTTACTCATGCTCTTAACAGATTCTTCATATTTTGACTTTTGTAATATTTATGTCTGTGCAATAATAACAATGTTCTGTGTCTTTCTGATGCACCAAATGTCTGTTGGTTAAAGTGAGTTTTAGATAATACTTTACTGATTTCGCAGTATTATTCCATCTCTACAAGTCTCCTTGATCACAACTAAGAGGCAAAACAAATCATTTTAAAGTACACAAATGCACTACTTTATTTCATGGTTTGCATTAAACAGAAGCAGCATTTCGTGCAAAGAACGACTCTGCACCCAAAAGGAAGGGAGCTGCCTGCAAGCAGCATGTGCTGGCTCCTTCTGCAGACATCCTTTCATACTTATGGCGAACATGGCCTGTGATTGTATAACCTACTGCGGAGGGTTAACAGCAGCATCGCCTAATTTCTGCCACTTTGCAGCATTATTGAGAACCTAGTTGATCAAAGACTGCTTCTCTAGTTCATTTTAGCATCACTTTTTGACATTAGCATCTGAAAGTGCATGGCAGATGTGAACGTTGGGTTGCAGATTTTGATTAAAACCCAAGAGGGATCCCATAGCAATTTTTCACTGCTCAGATCAGGAGCCACGCCATTGACTTCTTTCCACTTTTGCAAGCAAGACTACGTCAGTTTTCCGAACTTGATAACAGCAGCTTCATGAAGTTTAAAACAGGAAGGGAGTGTTGGCGGAGGATCTAAGGGGGTGCTGTCTGTTATTCAAACTACTGCTGTGGATGGGTCATTCATATACGGGTACAAGTCAACCTTATTTTTCAAGAAAAGTATCACCAAAATAACACACTTATCAAACAAGGAGGTGTCAATGTCGCAGCCACTTTTTGCCTACTAAACATCCTGAGTGTAAAAGTAAAACATTTAATCTGGTGTGCCACACATTGATTTAATAACTACAAGACTATCAAGGCTTCAGGGTTGTCTAAT
This sequence comes from Ambystoma mexicanum, assembly GCF_040938575.1. Taxonomy (NCBI): domain Eukaryota; kingdom Metazoa; phylum Chordata; class Amphibia; order Caudata; family Ambystomatidae; genus Ambystoma; species Ambystoma mexicanum. The sequence goes on along the minus strand of NC_090922.1, from coordinate 618,164,722 downwards.
CAGCACAAAAAGAAAAACGCATCCGCCTTGTTTCGCATCACTTGAATTCACCCCTTCTTTTAAAGGCTGCTGTTCAACTCTTTGCACCAACCTCTTACCATGATTCTCATCTACCGCCACCCTTTTGTTCTCAACCCCTTTGCCCATAGCTTCAATGGCTAGGGATTCAAGTAAGAGGTAAAGTCTCGAAAAACACTAGTGAGTTCAACCTCTCAAAAATGAAAAACTCCCACAGTCCATAGCTTGACTACTCCATCTGAACACTCCCTGGCCACCCCCTACAACCAGCCCACCCACATTAATAGAAATTCTCTTGATCTTTTTTTGTCACCAGTCCTTCCCTTCCTCCAACACCGGATGGCTCCCTCCTATTCTTCAATGAATCGGTACACCCTCCACTTTGAGCCCTTCTCTGTCCCTCGATTGCCAAGTGCATATTGCGACCTGAATCCAAGGCTCCCTGTATGGACTAGGTCTGATCCTCCCTAAAGTCACCCAACACACTCTCTAAATCTTGCAGACCTCATGGAGAAGACCTTCATGGACTTCAACTCGGCATCCAAAGCATCCCTTAAAGCACTATCCTGCCCTCTCCTTTAACACATCTCGCAAAGGTCCTAAACCTTGGATCTCCCCTGCCATCCAACAACCGAATAAAAACACAGCCTCAGCCTAAGATAATGGCGTAAAACCTGTTCCCCACTTTCCTTGATCTTTACAACATGCTGTCCTCTGCCAAATCGTGCTAATACACCAGATTTCTCTTTTCCCTTTGCTTTCACCCACACAAGTTATCAAGGCCGCTCCAAGTGCATGATTGTCCACACATCCACAATTACTTTCAACATCTGTAAAATTGTTTCTCTCATATCTGGTCAAGAATCACAGGCTTCATGGATGTACACGTCTTTATTGCAATTCTACAAATTAGAGATTTCCCGCAACACCAGGGACAGCAATAACAAGGCCAATCCGCTTGCAGCATGGATCATCCGAGTTAAGTAAAAGGAGAGCTCAGGTAGTATCTTAAAGTGCCTTTGGCGTCTCAAAAACAAAAAAAGTTATCAGGGCACACTCCTCCATCATGAACAACGAAATTCTAGATTGTGATGTATCAGGAGTGGTCAGGCAGAGCTTGCTGGGGATTCAAGATTGCCACCATCTTCCCAGGTTCCTGCCAACAGCTGCACACGTGAGGCAGCTCAGGCACTTGCAGTTAGGTTACCAAGCTTTTATATTGCTCCAAGAACCACCGTAGTGGTTTTAATCTGCAATATTCTGGTCAGGGCATGGTCTACTGTGCCTCCTTACGTAGTATTCAGATTGTAGTTCGGGGTGGGGGGATGTGGAGGGGAAGACGAAAAAGGGCAAAAACTTAGAGGAGAGAAGCAAGGATAGGAAAGGGGAAAAATACATTGGGAAGACCTGAGGTGGTGTAGGTTGAAGGAAAGATCGCATAAGTACGAGTGCATGTTTGGTGATCAGCAGTGGATCAGAGGACACGATCGTCTTAAAGAAGGAAAAATGCATCTTGTGGTGGTAAGCATTTTACAGTGAATTTAGTCTCTAGTACCTCTGATGGAAGCACTGGAACATTAGTGAAAGCATGGTTGTGTCACGGGTCAGAGATGTGCTTGGGCTTGCCCTAGAAAGTAGAAGCCAAGTGTTAAGGTAATAAGATGGAACTTTTTAGGCATTTAGGAATTTTAGGAATCTCCCACTCCCACCCCCAATAAAAACAAAATACATAATCTGTAACTGCAAGGACTGTCAGACATAGCAGAGTCAACAATTGACTGTTAAAAGGAGAGTGCAGGATGCGCATAGTGGGTGAGAGGGGAAAAGGGAAAGGAGATTAAATCCATCCCCAAAGAGCCATACATCCATGGATTCTCAGAGCAAAATTACTACAACCAGCTGTGGAGGGTAATCACGAGGTGCACATGGGAGAATTTCAACATGATGATTTCCAAGATGTACTTAGAAAGTCAAGTAAATAGATGACTACTATGTGGGGAGAAGAAATAGCCACTGTCTAAAAGGTCACATGAAAATAGATTTAAAAGTGAAGCAGCGGGTAAACTAGTTCATCCCAGGTATACTGGGTAATCTGTATGGTCCGTCATTGACAAATGCAGAGTAGGGCAATAAGTGTTTTTTTATAGAAATATCCACCTTTTCCACTACTTCTGCTGGATCAATAGAGCAGCGTGTTCAAAACCTAACCAAGAGAAACTGAGTGAACTCGATGCATTAAATCTTGAGGGCAGATTTTAGAATATCACACGAACATAACAAGAAATACGAAATTTGGATAACCAACAGATAGAACCAGAAAAACATCTATACCTGGTGTCCTCCTTCAACTCCCCTTAGAACACAAGATTTACACGTACCATGCTGCCCATCCCCCTTAACCCCTACCTGGAGTCATGCCTCACAACCTCACTCAGTCTACTCCCAATGCTTAGAATGGGTCATGTCTGCTCTTGTTCCAGAAAGATCTACTCAACTTTCTTTTCATGGCCATACAATCAAATCGTTTACCTAGACACTGAAAATACTTAAAAAACGCAATATAATTCTGCAATCTAAGTGGCACCACATCTACCTCCTCTCCCAGAGAGCAACCTTCAAGGCTCACCATTAGCTCTACCATGTTACAAGCAAAAACATCCTATTACTTACCCAAACTCTTTCCAGTGTACAAGAAACACTTGGAAGCCTTTATCATGGCTGAATAATTGCCCAACCCGGTGGACTTGGCTCACATAGCCCCATCCACCTACAGTACTTTATACACCTGCTGTGATTGCTTTGATGGGATGCAGAAGGTTTACTCTGATTGTTAGGGAGAATTCTCTGTTTAGGCTGAATTTCCCTACCTAGTGAGTCCCCCAGCAGCTTTGCTGGATTGCTGGGGTTTATTTTTTTCTCCTGCCAAGAGTGAGACTCTTTTACCCTCACTCTTGGGCATGTTGAAGTGTGTTTTCTTGGTTAAACCTTGTGTTGAATGGGCTATGGGGTCTTTTACTCCATAGGGCCTCATATATTTTTGTGATGTGGGTTACACAGCACCCTCTGTGCCGTAACCCAGGGGTGTCCTAGGGACTCCCCAACATAGACTCCATACCCTGGGACTGACTACTGTCTCCCAGGGCATGTAAAGTCACCAAAGACTTTACTAGTCTTAAATCCTGAACAGAACCAGTACAAACCATCATAGTGTGGACGTACTGGCTGGGGCAATTCGATTGCCCCAGGGTCTGTTAGTCGAGGGGGCACGTCTCCGTCCCCCCTGATCGAGTTTTGGCTGGTGGCAGTGGAAACTACGTTTTATATTCGACCGCGAATATTTTCCTATGGGATTTCCCATTGTTTTAGGCTAACACATTTAATTATTTATTTACAGTAGCCTTAAACATACCACCGGTTTATATATTTATTATTATAACTCCGGTTGGGATTTTTTGCCAAAACTTGATGCTAAAATGGCGTTGGCATTCGCCTCTGTAACTCTGACCCAAAGTGGAGCCCTTTGTCCACAGAAGCCCTCCAAAGTGGTGCCACTCTGTCTGGGGTACTTAGGAGGGGTGGAGGGGGATTTAGGCACCCTGGACTGAGTTACCTAGGTAACTCAAGTCGCACTCCGTCCTGATTGGCCCAAGTGGTGAGCCGGCCGGCTCACCACTTAGCTTGTTTGAGTGACAGCTAGGCTGGGTGAATGGGGGTTTGCTGCATAAAAGCAGGGCTTTGGGGACTGGAACTTCAGAAGTCGCCACAGGACCTAAGAATCCAACGAGGGACGAGCTGAGCTGATCTGCTACGACGACACCGCCGGTGGAGCCCTGCTGAACCATCTCACCACTTTTCCCGACGACCGAGGAGAACTCTTAACGGAGTGGCTCCTTCCCTTGACTGGTGGGGACAACCAGTTTTCACCTTCTTTCCGCTCTTCGAGGTATCTCGTGGCCGCCTTGCCAGTGCCAAGCACCCCGGCAACCGGAATACCCACCACTTTTACCCCAACCGCGAAAGTCGGTACAACCCTTTAACCGGAGGACTCCGCGGCTGGTTTCTTCCCGGGCAGTGCAACGACCTTCTTCTTCTGCTCTTCAGCGAGATCATCTTCTCCCCTGACCGACGTCGAGCCTTGCTGCCACTGCCTGGAACAACTGCCCCCGCTGGAGGATCCTTTCCGTTAAGGTACCGTGTTCCGCCTGGCTTCCCTTGCCACCGACTGTACGGGGTAGTTTTAGCCCCCGGCTTTCGATCCTGGGATTGCCTGGGACACCTTGGCTAAACTTTCTAAGCCTCTCTAACTCTTTTCCGAACTCTTTTGCAAGACTCTGAATCCCTACCAACTGTGTGATCTTGGGCACGTTTTCGCTCTGTCTGCTCTAAGAGTGGGCCCTGCTTAGTGACTTTTGCTCACCTGTGACTTTGTGCTTCTTTGAGCTTACAAAAAGTGTTCTTAACCTTAGAGTGGTGTGTTTATCCGAATTCTGCTCCTTCTCCCTCCCTTCTTTTTACCTACTAGAGTGTCATCTAACGTTAAGCGCTCACCTCTGTTTGAATTATGTGGTGTTAACCTAGAGTTGTCTAGATAGGAATAAGAATTGGGACTGCTTTCCATATAACTGTGTTTAGAGTGTTTTACTATATTTTGTTAGAGTGTTTTCAACTTGTGTTCTTGAAAATAAATAACTATATACTTTTGAAACCAAGCTCTGGTCAGTGTTTGCTTGTGCTATTGTGTCTGAGTACATATTGTGTATACTTTGCATACTGCCTAACTCTTCTTGAGGGAGGTCTGACTGCTCAGCCACAGCTACCAGGTAAATCTGGGTGGTGAGGACTGCTACCAAGTGGGTTTACTGCTATACCTGTAGTCTTAAATCTTTTGCAGTGTTCCCCAAGGGAACTGCACAGGTTTCTGCCTAACACTGGTGTACAGCGGTGGGATTTGTATTGAGTATACATTTTATTGTGCTTTAGATACCTTAGTGCAACTAACCACAAAGCTTAGCACTGTAAAAGTAATCCTCTAACATGTCAGTTATAGAAAGCTATAGTCAAGAGTCCCTTGCAGCCAAAACTGCTGATTGTTTAAGAGTGCTCTGTAAACATAAGGATCTCCTGACTAAGGGCAAGAAAATTGAGCTGATTGAAAGATTGTTAGCTAACCAAAGTCTGGGTGATGGTTCAGAGGAACCTACCACTCCAGCAACTGTAGATGACAGTATTGAAGTTAACATGGAGCAAAATGTTGATGATTCTGAGGAAGAGTCAGAAGAGGAGGGTGAGGCTGTTATGACTGTCCCCCCTAGGCCTCTGCCTGCTCTACCTGCTGTACCTACTGGACCTTTACCAGGTCCCACATTTAGTCCTCAGTACTTTGAACTGGAGAAAATGAAACTAGAATTGGAGTATAAGAAACTTAATGCTCAAACTGACAAAGAACTAAGGCTAAGGGAAATGGAGCTCAAGTATGACTTAGAAATGAAGAAATTATCTGTTGAGAATGCTTCTCTCTCTGGCTCCTCTAGAAGTTCCAGTCCTAAAAGACCCCGGATGCCTAAAGAATTGATTGGTATGTATGAGCCTAAGTTGGGTGTGTTGGATTGGTTGTCTCTGTTTGAATATAATCATGGGCTACAGAACATCACAGGAAATGACTTACTCCCCTGGTTGTTCTCTAGGCTTCCCCCTGTTGCAACTGATGTGGTAATGGAGATGGGGGAGGAGGATAAGAAGGACTATGAATGTGTGAAGCTAGCTTTAATAGCTAGGTTTGGGAAGACCCCTTCCCAGTATCTTAAGAGGTTTAGGAGCCTCAAAAAGCATGATGGTACCCCTTGGGTTACCTGGGTGAGTGAAGGGTTGAAAAACTTAGAGGGATGGATTAAGGGTTACAAGGTGAACACTTATGAAGGTATGAAGAATTTGTTTATGTTGGAGACTATTTATGATGCCTGCTCTCCTGAGCTCAGACAACACTTGGCTGATTCCAGGGAATTAGATTCCCGGAGACTAGCTAAGGCTGCTGACTTGTGGGTTGCCAACAGGGCCACTCACAAGGATTCTGGGGTAACTCAGAAGAAGGATGGGGAGAAACAGCCTAAAAAGGACTCCAAAGAGAATTCTAATACTACAAATTCCAAAGAGGGCCCCAAACAAAACTATAAGGGTAAGCCACAAGGGAAACCAAATCAGGCTAGTGTACCTTCTGGTCCCAGACCAGAAGGAGGTCAGAACAAGCCTCCATTCCAGCGAGCCTTTGGCTCATGCTTTGTTTGTAAGGCTACTGACCATGTGAAAGGAGATCCCAGATGTAAGGGTAAACCTTCAGGGGTCCAGCTTGCCTCCTTAGCCTTCGCTCCAGAAGAGGAAGTACATATGGCAAGTGGAAACTTTCTACTACTAGCTGATGAACCCACTGGAGTCTCAGCTAGTGTTTCTTTAGTCTCTCTGGGGTTGTGGGAACAACAGAATTTAGATGTCTATAACTCTATCCCAGATAATACTAAAGAGTATTATAAGGACAGTGTCCAGGTGAATGGTCAGGAGACTCCTGCCATTAGGGACACTGGAGCCAGCATAACTGTGGTGGATGAATCATTTTTCAAGGCAGAGGATGTTGCTAAGGCACCCAAATGCCTCACCAAGTTAGCTGGTGGGCCTGTGCAGATGTGTCCCCAGTTACCAGTTCTCATCCAATGTAATGATATGGCTGTAAAAATACCTGTCAGTGTACAATGTGAAGTGCCAGGTAGGGTTCTGTTGGGTAATGACCTCAAAGCTCTTGGAGTTGTGTCACATACCCCCAGACCACCTAGCAAAAGGTTACAGGAGCTCACAAAACCTGCAAGAGAGAAAACCCTGCGAGGGTTATCTCAGGAGATGACAGAAATCACTCCTCTCCCACTGGAGCAACTTACTGCAGTAACTACCAGATCAGGAGCAAAGGGGCAACCCAAGACTCCTAGGAAAAAGCCAGCAGCAAGCACTCCAGTGCTTCCAACAAGGACTTCCCCCAGGTTGTCCAAAGTTACACCTGTAACTCCACCTCCAGCTGAGGCTGAGAGGGAGGTACAACCCTGTGTGGTTGAGCTAGACTCTGAGGAAGAGCTAGAAGGAGGCCCCAACCTTATTGGAGATTTGGACCCTGAGGACCATCCTGAGCTGCAGTCTTTACTGGCAGAAGGTGGGCCTAGCAGGGCAGCTTTTCGTAAGGGGCAAAGAGAATGTCCAACTCTGGAAGGTCTCCGCCACCAGGCAGCTTCTCAGGCTGATGGGCAAGAGCCTGGGAAGTATAGGTTACACTGGGAAGATGGCCTCTTCTACAGTGAACCGACTGAGTCTGAACCTGGAGACTACAAACGCCTTGTAGTCCCACAAGAGAACAGACAACAGTTCTTACAACTAGCCCATGAGATACCTTTGGCTGGTCACTTGAGTTTCAAGAAGACCAAGGAAAGGCTCTCTCTCTACTTTTATTGGCCAAAGATGGGGGCTGAAGTAGATAGATATTTTAAGAGCTGCCACACCTGCCAGACTTCTGGTAAGGTTGGTTCCAAGAATGTGGCACCTTTAGTGCCTCTCCCAGTTGTGGGAGTCCCATTTGAGAGGGTAGGGATTGACATTGTTGGTCCCCTTGATCCCCCAACCTCCTCAGGCAACAGGTTTATCCTTGTTGTAGTAGACCATGCTACTAGGTACCCTGAGGCAATTCCTATGAGGACTGTTACAGCTCCGGCTGTGGCTAAGGCCCTCCTTGGTATTTTTACCAGGGTTGGGTTTCCTAAGGAGGTAATCTCTGACAGGGGGTCAAACTTTATGTCCCACTACATGAAAGCCATGTGGAAAACCTGTGGAGTTACCTACAAGTTCTCAACCGCATACCACCCTCAGACAAACGGGTTGGTTGAAAGGTTTAACAGAACCATGAAGAGCATGATAGGTGCTTTAGAAGAACCCCTTAAGAAAAAGTGGGACCTTCTACTGCCATGCCTTCTCTTTGCTTATAGAGAAGTCCCTCAGGAGGGAGTAGGTTATTCTCCCTTTGAGCTTCTCTATGGCCATCCAGTCAGAGGTCCATTGGCCCTGATTAAGGAGGGATTGGAAGGTGCTCCTCCCCTCAAGCCAGTCAGAGTGACTGACTATGTGATAGGTCTCCGGAGGAGAATGTCACACATGATGGCAGAAGCAAGTGACAACTTGAAAGCTGGTCAAGCTCTGGTCAAACATTGGCACGACCAGAAGGCTAACATGGTTGAGTTTACTCAAGACCAGCTAGTTCTAGTTATGCTCCCAACAAGGCAGAGGGCCTTGCAAGACAAATGGATGGGACCCTTCAAGATTGTGGGAAAACTTGGAGGTCAACTATCTGGTGGATCTGGGCAGACCCAGGGAAGCTCCTAGAGTCTTCCACACCAACCGACTAAAAGCATACATCTCCAGACCTGATGTAGGAGCCTTGCTTCTAGCTTCAGCTGCAGAGGAAGAAGAGAGTGAATCTCTCCCTGATCTCCTCAGAGGTGTGCCTTTAGATGAAAAAGTTGAAGGAGTCAATCTCTCTTCAGACCTGACACCTGAGCAACAAGAGGAGTGCGAATCTATGTTATATCAGTTTGCCTCCCTGTTCTCACTGTCACCAGGCTTGACCCCTTGGGGCCAGCATGAGATACTCACTGGTGACTGTCTGCCAGTCAAAAGCAGAGGATACAGAATGTCAGAACATATCAGAACCCACATCAAAGGAGAGGTCAAGAAGATGCTTGATCTCGGGGTAATAGAGCCCTCTACTAGTCCATGGTCTAGCCCAGTTGTGTTAGTACCAAAGGCAGGATCCAAAGACTTGAGATTCTGTGTGGATTATAGAGCTCTAAATGCAGTCACCAAGACTGATGCCCACCCTTTGCCCAGGACAGATGAGTTGGTGGATAAACTTGGTGCAGCCAAGTACCTCAGCACATTTGACCTGACGTCAGGCTATTGGCAAATAGCCCTGACAGACCATGCCAAGGAGAAAACTGCATTTTCAACCCCAGTTGGCTTGTACCAGTTTAAGGTCATGCCTTTTGGACTAAAAATGCACCTGCCACATTCCAAAGGATGGTGAACCAAGTTCTAGCTGGGATGGAAGACTTCTGCATGGCATACTTGGATGACATTGCAGTCTTCAGCCACTCCTGGGAGGAGCATGTGAACCACCTAGGACATGTGTTGCAGGCCCTTGAACAGGCCCATTTGACAATCAAAGCCAGTAAGTGCCAGATTGGTCAAAGTAAGGTGGTCTACCTTGGACATGAGGTAGGAGGTGGAGAAATAAGGCCTTTGCTCAGCAAGATTGAAGCTGTGCAAAATTGGACAACACCAACTACTCAAACCCAAGTGAGAGCTTTCCTAGGCCTCACTGGGTATTACAGGAATTTCATTGAGAACTATGGGACCATAGCTTCTCCACTGAATGTAATCTCCTCTCCCAAATTCCCTAAAAAGGTAAAATGGAATGAGGAGTGCAATCAGGCCTTTGAAAAACTGAAGAGAGCTCTTTGGCAAGCTCCAGTGTTAAGAGCTCCTGACTACCACCAAACTTTCATTGTACAAACTGATGCTTCCAATGTAGGTATAGGTGCAGTTCTAAGCCAACTGGATGAGAAGGGTAGGGAGCACCCCATTTGCTTCATCAGTAGGAAACTGAAGGATCCTGAGACAAGGTGGGCAACTATCGAAAGAGAATGCTTTGCTATTGTGTGGGCACTGAAGAAGTTTAGGCCATACTTGTATGGTTCTACTTTTGTTATTCAGACTGACCACCAACCCTTGAGATGGTTAATGCAAATGAAAGGGGAAAATCCAAAACTATTGAGATGGTCTGCCTGCAAGGGTTTGATTTCACCATTGAGCACAGGTCAGGGTGTCACCATCAAAATGCTGATGGACTCTCTAGGATGTATATCATCGACTAGAGGTATGAGGTTCATCCAGGAGTGGATTAAATCCTCCTGTCCCTTAGTCTGGGGGGGCGAGTGTTAGGGAGAATTCTCTGTTTAGGCTGAATTTCCCTACCTAGTGAGTCCCCCAGCAGCTTTGCTGGATTGCTGGGGTTTATTTTTTTCTCCTGCCAAGAGTGAGACTCTTTTACCCTCACTCTTGGGCATGTTGAAGTGTGTTTTCTTGGTTAAACCTTGTGTTGAATGGGCTATGGGGTCTTTTACTCCATAGGGCCTCATATATTTTTGTGATGTGGGTTACACAGCACCCTCTGTGCCGTAACCCAGGGGTGTCCTAGGGACTCCCCAACATAGACTCCATACCCTGGGACTGACTACTGTCTCCCAGGGCATGTAAAGTCACCAAAGACTTTACTAGTCTTAAATCCTGAACAGAACCAGTACAAACCATCATAGTGTGGACGTACTGGCTGGGGCAATTCGATTGCCCCAGGGTCTGTTAGTCGAGGGGGCACGTCTCCGTCCCCCCTGATCGAGTTTTGGCTGGTGGCAGTGGAAACTACGTTTTATATTCGACCGCGAATATTTTCCTATGGGATTTCCCATTGTTTTAGGCTAACACATTTAATTATTTATTTACAGTAGCCTTAAACATACCGCCGGTTTATATATTTATTATTATAACTCCGGTTGGGATTTTTTGCCAAAACTTGATGCTAAAATGGCGTTGGCATTCGCCTCTGTAACTCTGACCCAAAGTGGAGCCCTTTGTCCCACTTTTGGCGGGCTTCTCCACAGAAGCCCTCCAAAGTGGTGCCACTCTGTCTGGGGTACTTAGGAGGGGTGGAGGGGGATTTAGGCACCCTGGACTGAGTTACCTAGGTAACTCAAGTCGCACTCCGTCCTGATTGGCCCAAGTGGTGAGCCGGCCGGCTCACCACTTAGCATGTTTGAGTGACAGCTAGGCTGGGTGAATGGGGGTTTGCTGCATAAAAGCAGGGCTTTGGGGACTGGAACTTCAGAAGTCGCCACAGGACCTAAGAATCCAACGAGGGACGAGCTGAGCTGATCTGCTACGACGACACCGCCGGTGGAGCCCTGCTGAACCATCTCACCACTTTTCCCGACGACCGAGGAGAACTCTTAACGGAGTGGCTCCTTCCCTTGACTGGTGGGGACAACCAGTTTTCACCTTCTTTCCGCTCTTCGAGGTATCTCGTGGCCGCCTTGCCAGTGCCAAGCACCCCGGCAACCGGAATACCCACCACTTTTACCCCAACCGCGAAAGTCGGTACAACCCTTTAACCGGAGGACTCCGCGGCTGGTTTCTTCCCGGGCAGTGCAACGACCTTCTTCTTCTGCTCTTCAGCGAGATCTTCTTCTCCCCTGACCGACGTCGAGTCTTGCTGCCACTGCCTGGAACAACTGCCCCCGCTGGAGGATCCTTTCCGTTAAGGTACTGTGTTCCGCCTGGCTTCCCTTGCCACCGACTGTACGGGGTAGTTTTAGCCCCCGGCTTTCGATCCTGGGATTGCCTGGGACACCTTGGCTAAACTTTCTAAGCCTCTCTAACTCTTTTCCGAACTCTTTTGCAAGACTCTGAATCCCTACCAACTGTGTGATCTTGGGCACGTTTTCGCTCTGTCTGCTCTAAGAGTGGGCCCTGCTTAGTGACTTTTGCTCACCTGTGACTTTGTGCTTCTTTGAGCTTACAAAAAGTGTTCTTAACCTTAGAGTGGTGTGTTTATCCGAATTCTGCTCCTTCTCCCTCCCTTCTTTTTACCAACTAGAGTGTCATCTAACGTTAAGCGCTCACCTCTGTTTGAATTATGTGGTGTTAACCTAGAGTTGTCTAGATAGGAATAAGAATTGGGACTGCTTTCCATATAACTGTGTTTAGAGTGTTTTACTATATTTTGCTAGAGTGTTTTCAACTTATGTGTTCTTGAAAATAAATAACTATATACTTTTGAAACCAAGCTCTGGTCAGTGTTTGCTTGTGCTATTGTGTCTGAGTACATATTGTGTATACTTTGCATACTGCCTAACTCTTCTTGAGGGAGGTCTGACTGCTCAGCCACAGCTACCAGGTAAATCTGGGTGGTGCGGACTGCTACCAAGTGGGTTTACTGCTATACCTGTAGTCTTAAATCTTTTGCAGTGTTCCCCAAGGGAACTGCACAGGTTTCTGCCTAACACTGATCTCTGTAGACCAACTGTGCTCACCCTCCCATTTCTTTCCTGTCCCCACTCCCACATATACTGTACTTGGATCACTGAATTGCCACTCTTCCCCTCTAAATGTATCTTGCAGCATCTTCGATTGTCTGCACAAAATGTGAACCATTGCTAGAGGTCTACGCATTGAAGGTGATCAAGGACCATATGCCTTTTTTGCTACGTACCTCAAACCTGGTTAATTTAACTTTTACCCAACATACAGTACTGCATGCTTCAAATGCATCTAGCACCATCCCACCCATGACAAAAGACAAAACCTTACTCGGATCCCTTTAGCCCAGCTAACCTCTGGCCCACAGTTCCTCTAGCTCACTACCTACAGTGCTTCAACAAGGTTGCCAACTTCCTTGCCTAGCAGCAAGCAGGATTTCATTCAGACAGGGACAGAATCAGTGTTAATCTCTGTACTACTTAGTCTCTCTAGTATTTTACATCCGGCTCATAGGGGATGTCAATGTCACAGCCGTCGTCCTACTGGACTGATCTGCCACATTTCTCTCCCCCCCCCCCCCCCCCCCCCCGTCTACCACAAGCTATAATTTGCAAAGCTAAGAGAAAGTGCAGCCATTCGTGGTACTGCACACACCTGGATCCAATCGTTCCAGATCGGAGTGCACTGCATTATTAATGCTCCCTTTACCTTAAGCTCCTATATAGTGATGTCCGGCACGCCACATGGCTCATTCTGTTCCCTGGACCTTTTAATATTTATGGTCTCTTGTCCTTTTAGAAGTGGCTCCCACACTCCTTTGCAACACAATACTTCGTTTTTATTTATATGCCGACAACCCCGGTTTGCTTTTGCATCTCGAGGAAGATAATATTCGCCAGCAAGCTCCCAGCAACCATCGGCTACCCACAACTGGATGAGCTACCACTGTGATAATAATAATAAGTTATTTATAATGAATCCTGTGGCGTCCTCACTCATTCCGCAGCAATGATCTCCTTCCACATGGCCAGGGTGTTAGGCAGAATCCTGTGCAGTGCCCTTAGGGACCACTACACACAATTAAGACTACAGGTGGCAATATAAGTTTTACCTTTGGTACAAGCCTGTACTCTGTACTACTATGTTAAAGTGGAGTATATGAGCAGTAGCAGAGATTACACAAAGGGACCAAAATTACTGTGACTCAAGCAAACACTAACTCAAGGTCTCAGGTAAAAAAAAAAATATAAGTACATTTATTTTTAAACCGTGTGTTATAAACACAGCACTTCTATTCATTCAAAATCACACGTAAAATACACTACAACCAACCAATTCACTTTGGTACACTAACTCAAGGTAAGTACCCTATGTTTTAACGGACTGGTGTTGTGAAACAAAAGACATTATCAGGAATACGTATGCGATCACTTTTTGACAGTAATGACAGTTTGGTCTTACTAAAGAAACGCGTATCCGCGGCAAGAAATATTACCGGGGCAAAAACACACTTAGCACCAGAGTTAACCAGAGAGAGTTGAGGGCAAAAATCATAGGCAATACTTTTGTCAAGGCAGACAGAAACAGAGAACAGTCGTTGACAGAAATTCAAGAGTCAATAGGCCGGAGCCAGTGTCAAGTGGAACCGGGTTCCTGTTGTCGAGGATCACACAGTCGGACAGTTCAAGACTCAACGTTCCCAGGAGTACTTAGATATTGTCAACAGAGGAAGCAAAAGTTATAGGAAGGAGGGAAGACAAGGACAAGCCTTAGAGGCGAAGAAAAGGGATTCACCCATATTCCTCAAGCAGAACACAGTACCTTATTCAATGAAGAAGCTGGTGCCACGGCAGTTGTTCCTGGTAGTTTCCTGCAGACACACGGTTCATGGAGTTTCAATACGAAGGACGACGTCTGGAGGGGTCTGCACCACACAGGGATAAGGCCGGCAGCAGAGACGGTGAATAAAAGGTGTGCTCCTTAAAAACAGGAGAGGCTCTTCAGATGGCTATCCGGACCACTACAGCAGAGTGCAGCGATTTCAACCAAGAAGAGGATCCTCTGGCTGTGGAAGATGAGCTGGTTATCCCCACCAGGCTCAAGGGAAGAAGACTCCAGACTGGATCTTCTCTGGTCGTCGAAGGGTAGATAGCTCAGGTCTGCAGCAGGGCTTCACCGGGACGGGGTAGTTGCAGCAGCCGTCTTCTCCGCTTCTCTTGTAGTTCCAGTGGCGACTGACTTCTAGCCCAAGAGACCAGCCTTTTATGCGAATATCCCCCATTCACACAGCCTAGCTGTCAATCACGCAGCAGGGGGGTTGTCCAGTCCGGACAACCACCTCAGCCAATCATGGCAAAGTGCGACTTGGGTTTCCTAGGATACCCTGTGCAGGGGGTGACTACAGCCCTCCCTCACATTCAGCCCACCTAGACACCCAGGCGCCTGGAGTAGGGCTTCTTGGCAGAAGCCCGCCAAAAGACAGTGAACAAAGAAGGCAAACCTGGTTTGCCGCGCAAAGTAAAACACAAGAAGGACTTTAACAAAAAGAAATGGCGAATAAACCCGACCGGAGCCAAAAGAAAGAGTATTTGGTCAAGTGGGTTTAAGTTCGAGGCTAACATAATAGCCTAAAACAATACCACGTTTATATAGTATAATTGCGGTAGAAAAGTTAGGGTAGATACCACTGCCACCAGCCAAGTCTAAAAGAGCGAAACAATGCTCTAGGAGGTACAGATAAAAAGGGCCAAGGATTAACCCTTTCCAGTACTCCATGTAAGATGGGGTGTACTGGATCTGTGGTTAAATGGCAACTTTACCCTTTTCTGGGGGACAGTAGTCAGCCTCAGAAATGGAGTTGGTGGGAAGTCTAAAGGACAACCCTGTTTCACTGCACTGAAGGTGCTGTGTAACACAAAAAAAGTGGGCTACTGAAGTGGTGTACTCCAGAGTCCACAATCACACAAAAGCAGATGAAATACACATGGCAAAAACACAGGTAAGAGTGGGGAAAAAGAGGCACACTCTTACCAAGTGAAAAAAATAACTCCAGAAATCCAGCAAAGCTGCTGGGGGACTCACTAGGTGAGGGGAATTAGCCATAAAATGAGAATTCTCCCCAACACAGGGGACGGCAGTCACTATCTGGTCAAGACTATGAGGGTAGTAATATGAGGTAGGATCATGTGGAAGCGGACGAATGTCTGGAGGAGGTGATGACTCC
Organism: Ambystoma mexicanum; assembly: GCF_040938575.1. NCBI lineage: Eukaryota > Metazoa > Chordata > Amphibia > Caudata > Ambystomatidae > Ambystoma > Ambystoma mexicanum. The sequence continues at coordinate 618,149,367 of NC_090922.1, read as the reverse complement.
ATCAGGAGAGATGTGGTATTCCACCCCCCCCCTTTATGAATAAAACTCTAGGACACCTAAACATTTGATGGCATACCGTCATTCAGGTGAAATGTGTACGTACACACACACACACACACAATCTCCTGTTTCTAATATTTTTCAAATGAAAGGTTCTGAACATCAGTTTAGAAATCCTTGGAATTCTATGGACTTTAACTCCCATAAAGCCTCAAGTGCTGAGACGAGGAAGAAGGAATTGATGCAGATTGAAAAGAACACAAAGTTGAATGCGCAGACTAGTTTTTGTGAATCACGAGTGCGCAAGACATGGTATACGCACTAGAGAATGAGAGAGAAGGAAGCAGTATGGGAAAGGAGCGTGCAGGCAGAGATGGAGAGCGCAGGCACTTCCAGACAGCAGCTCGCCACTGTGCGAGCAGCTTACCAGTGTGGCGCGAGGCCAGGAGAAGCCCTGTGGGCCACGGTGGAGGACTGGAGTACCAGGAGCAGCAGCAGAGATATCGGAAATACGGTTGTGCCAAGAAGCAGCAGTCTTCAGTCCCGGTCACAGAGAGAAGCCGGTGGAGAAGCACAAAGCTGCTAGAAACGCTGAAGGAAGGTCTGCAGTGCGAAGGAGACCGTCCCAGAGAGGAAGCCTCATTGCAGCAACGTGCCACAGGTCAGGAACGCTGCAAGATACTGGTGAGTATGCCCAGAGCTATTGGTGACCATTGTGCGTACCGACAGGTATGTAAGCAAATAAATGCAATAAGAATATTCGAAAACAGACCAAATAAAGCACAGACAAAACTTGAACAAGTGTCCATTTATGGGATGTCAATTTGGGTAACATTGGAGCAAGTGTTACTCTAAGCAAATAAACACTAAAGAAATAAATACAGCAGCAGTACTGTCCCCATGTATGATATGTCAATGTGTTGAAAGATGGAAAAAGTAATATCTCAAACAAATAAGTAGTAATAAAGTACTTAACTATGGTATACTAAAGGACAGTGAGACAGAAGTAGTCCTGGTGAAAGGAGCACATTAGACAGAACCTTGAAGCCCCCAGGAGGAATTCCTCGCAGGGGAGTATACCAGGTCCTCCACCCAAAATATATAGAAGCTATAAGACAATGTGGGAAAGATACCTAACAGGAGAGTACACCAGCGATCTGAAGAGCCCAAAAGGGTATACAGGAAAGTATACCAGGAAATCCATTAAAGCTGTAACAATGAAATCTAGTGTGGAAGTTATCGTTTGAAGATCTTTGCTACCTCAGTCCAAAGAAACCCAGAAAGAGCTAAATGTACTGGAACATATTGTTTGCATAAGAACTTTCAGAGTGCAAAGAACCAAAGAAACTTATTTGAAACAGAAACGTTGCCATCTTCAAGAAACTGTTTGAGAAATGTTTTGCCATCCTACCTAAATATCCAGGGCAAACGAACCACCTTCTGGATCTAAGGACTTCTCCTTGGAAAAAGACTGTTTTTGTTGGATTCATCCAATTCCTTTAACTATGAACTCTTATTGCCAAATATAATCCTGACATGTCCTTGCACCCTTAGTTTATTTTTAGTGTGAGGGTCATATTAGTATGTTTTGGACACAAGCAAAGTTTATAAGTTTGATGGCGTGACACAGACCGATCTTTAGTTTTAGTTTCCTAGTTAGGGAAACCCTCTCCAGGATAGGGACAGGCCTTCTTCCAACTCTTTTTGTTTTAATAAGGATGTCTGATAATGAAAATAGTACATCTTTGTGTCCACCTCATTTCTGACCGCTCACAACTGGTTGACGATAAATCACAAGACAAAGTTGTTGGAGGGCATTACAAACTTTTTGGAATAGCTCCCTCTGTCCCCCCCCCCTTACAAGGACTCCTCCTTTTCCCTCTACTTGGACAAAGAACTGCCGCTTAAAAAATGCACAAGTCCCTTTCACTCACTCATCAAATCAACTTTGCAGTGAACATGGGCTATTTTAAATGGAAGCTCTTGCATAAACTCTGCATTTCCTTCCCTCTGAACAACAAATCACTGTACTATGACCACTGTTTCCAGTAGGTTGGACTACTTCAATTTCCTCTATATGGAGAGCTCAGTATTTTATTGAGGTGCTTGCAAGTGATGCAAAATACATCAGCCAGTTTTGTCAAGAGCTTGGGACACTTCAATCCTATCAATCTGGTCATGCAATGCTTATATTGGCAACCTGTTTTTGGTGTCTGCTTTATGGCACTTGGCATTTTCCATCAGCCGTACTGTAAGACTGCCCCCCCCCCCTTTTCATGAATGACAAACGTACTAAATACCAACCATACTGGCCTCCAAGATCAAGTGCAGAGATTCATTTGAAGGTCCCTTGAGTCAGTAAATAAACATTTGGTGGTATGCGGCTTATTCCAAACTGCAATGTTCTACCCACCTTCTTACTCTGACAATCTTGCATAAAACCAACTGCTGAAAACCGGTTTACTTCCTTCCCTTTTCTTCTCAGCGGTAGACAGCGCCAAGAGGCCTTCAGGTGATAGCGTGCTAAAATATCAAAATATTAAAAACACACACCTAGCTAGCTTTGTGATGCTGCAGCCCCAACAATGCAAAACCTGGCGACTCAATTTTGGCAGACATGCACAGCGAGATAAAATGATCTGTCCAGAATTTCACAATCCAATTAGGTCATGAAGGTGAGGTTGTAACATGCTCTGCAATGCAGGCACATCCTTGCAGCTCTATGTGATACAAATATGTTGAGGTATAGCTTTAAAGAGCTAAACAGATACTCTTGTGTAGCAACAACTTGAAAAGTACACAAATCTGAAATATATAAACACTTATGTTTAAAGTGATAGGATACAAAAAGGACTGTTGGTGCAGACTCTGGATACGGGGGACGTATATAATATTTGGAGGCACCCGCTTAAGTGGGGACCTATATGATAAGATTTTAGAATGACAAATAATTCCAAGAGACAATCAAACACTTTCTCTACGTCCAGCAGTGCAGCAACTGCCCTTGCTTGCAGATTAATTTGTGGCAGAATGCAGAAAAACCTCCAAAGGTTGTGTGCAGTGGATTGTGAGGGGCTAAGCCAGATTGGTTTAGGTAAACCAGCTTGGTCATGAATGTCGCATCTACATTAATGAGAACGGCTGTAGGAGCCAATTTCTTGTGGTGGTTTATGTGGTTTAAGTAATACCAAAATAATCGCTTCTTTGAGCGATCGGGGAACAAACCACTGTCTATAGAGTCTTCCCATACCCTAAGTAGGTGCATGGCCAATAGGCGTTTAAACTCTTGTAAAACTTCACCACTAGTCCATCTGAGCCAGGGGCCTTTCCAGGTGGCAGCCCGCTAATAACCTGCTCCACCTCTTCTAAAGTGATCTCTACATCTAGGGATAGTGCTTCTTCTGCTGGGAGATTGACTGTCTAGATAACTAGCATTGACCTGGCTAGAAAGTACATCTGTGTTTGCATAGAGCAAATAAGAGTAGTGGGCAAAAGCCTCATGTATACCCTTATTGTCCATGACACAGGCACCTGTATTCAAATATATATCTGCGATCAACACTTTATTCCCCTCAGATTTGATCACTCAAGCTAATGTATGGCTCAGTATATCTGCCTCGCCGAACTTGTGGGCTGCGACGTGCCTGCTGATATAGTAGTTTTCACATTCTGCTAGTGCGCAGAATTATAACAGCATAGCCTTGATTTTGCCCAGTAGTGTGTTTTGTGGAGAGGTGTCATGCCGGTTCTCTAGGTTTAGAATTTTGTCTTCCCAGGAAGACTGTTCCCTCCTAATCAGCTTCAGGATACCCCCTGCGGATGAGTGGGCAACTATCCTTATGTACGACTTAAAGGATTGCCACATGTTTGGATAGCTCTCAACCGACCCCATATTAATCTAAAAAAACAGATACGCTGTCAGCCAGTGTGGATACAAATATGGGGTCAAGTAGTGCTGCAGCCGGTAATCTCCACTGTGGGTGGGTGATATGTTCGGTGTCTAGGCTAAGAGACAGTAGGATCGGGGAGTGGTATGTGTGAGTTGGGATGGCGATGCTGTGAAGGGTTCCAAGCAATGATGTTGTTAGCAGCCAATAGTCAATGTGCAACATTGTTTCATGGACCGATGAGTAGAAGGCAAATTCTCTAGCAGATGGATGTACGTGTCTCCAGGCATCTCCGAGATGAAGCATCGCCATAGACTAGACAGAACGATGCCCTTTGCGATTGCTGAATGCAATCTAAGCCCAGTCAGACAATCTATTTATTCAAATAGAGTGCAGCCTAATAAAAGCTTTTTATACAGAACAATAAAAGGTTTCTAGATTAAAATCCAATCCAATGAACATGCTTAACAATATAAAAACACCCCAAATTTCATCCATGACAATATAATGTAATCATTCCAATTTACACACTCCGCACAGACAAGATACAGTAGATTCATCAACCCTTGTATTTGTATTTGTTTATTTATATTGCGAAGCCCGCCCACGGGCAACAGGGCGCATGTTTAGAAAGGTAGTTACAAGAAAGTGTTACAGAAGGCAGTTAAAGGTTACAATTATATATACATAAACATATATAAATATATACATACATTTACAGGGTAATATACAGCTGTAGTATATACAAGGTAGTCAGGAAGGTGCAGCATGCAGCCAGTGTTACATAGGAGTGGCCGCCATAACGTCTTGCTCGTGGAGCCAGTGTTTTGTCCTACTTTTGAAGGATTGGAAGGAGGGGACATTCCTGAGCTCATTAGGTAGGGAGTTCCAGAGCTTCGCCGCCAGGACTGGGAAGCTCGAACCTCTGGCAGTTTGAAGCTGGGAATGATGAGTGTATGCGCTTGTGCAGATCTTAAAGGTCTGGCGGCTGTGTGTTGAGTGAAGCACGCTGACAGGTATGCCGGTGCAGCATTATTCTGTGCTTTGTGGCTAAGAACAAGTGTTTTGAGGGCGATACGCCGTGCAATGGGAAGCCAATGTATGTTGCGTCTGGTGGATGAGATGTGGGCACGCCTGTGTATGTTAAGAGCAGCCCTAATGGCGTTATTCTGGGTTACTTGAAGTTTATCAATGTTTCTTTGGCTCGTTCCGAGGTAAAGCGCGTTGCAGTAGTCAATTTTTGATAAATTGAGGGTTCTGACGAGGAAAAGGCAGTTGTCCATTGTTAAGAAGGGACGGCAAGCTGTGATAAGTTTACCCATATACGCGGATGCTGAGACTACGGAGTTGGTTTGTCTGTTGAGAGAGAGAGTGGAATCTAGGTAAATACAGAGGGTTTTAGTGACATTGGTAACCTTGATGATGTTGCCATCAATGTTGAAGGCCTCATATTTAAGTTTTGCGAGTTTGGACTGAGAGCCTAGGATGAGTAACTCAGTTTTCTCATTGTTTGGGCAGAGCCCGTGGTGGGCCATCCACGCCTGGATGACAGTGTAAACTGTAGTAAGTGTTTTGGCGTCCGTTACATAATCACCAGTGATCGGGATGAGTATCTGGGTGTCGTCCGCATAATTTGTGTAGGTGACACCCAGATGGTCATGAATATCAAAGAGTGATTTAGTAAATACGTTAGAGCGTCGGTGATACGCATGAGCCTTGAGGGACTCCGCAGGGGACGTGAGCTGGGTCAGCGGCGGCAAATGGTGAGAAGACCCTCATGGATCTGTTTGTAAGGAATGAGCTGATCCATGAGGTAGCTGCATCAGAAAAGTGGGCGACAATTTTGAGGTGCTGGCAAAGGATTTGGTGATCAACCAAGTCGAAGGCCGCAGAGAGATCCAGTAGGAGTAGGAGCGCTTGTTTACCCTTGTCTTTCAGATCCTCAATTTGGGTTTTTAAATCTATCAGAGCTGTCTCTGTGCCGTGTCTCGGGCGGAAGCCAGATTGTCTGAGTCCTAATAGGTTGTTGGTATCGAGATAATCTTGAATTTGGAGATACACAGCACGATCCAAGATTTTGGAGGCGGTAAGGCACCGTGGTGATAGGCCTATAGTTGGTGGGATTGCTAGGGTCTAGGTTAGGTTTTTTGATCAAGGGGATTACCCAAGCATCCTTGAGGTTGTTTGGTACTATGCCAGATTTAAAGGATGAGTTGATGAAGGATAATGATTTTTTCCACTTCCTTAGTGGTGAGAGGTGAGAAGCTAAAAGGTTTGAAGGAGTGTTTTGGAGATGGGATGTTGTAGGATTGGGGATTACCTGCCGAGTCCAAGAGATGTTTTTTTTGGCGTTGATTTTAGCTTGGAGTGTAGTGATTTTGTTTAGTAGTGCTTTTTGTATGTTGGCGCACCATTCGGTGTCAGGGGTACACGTGTCAAGGGGAGCAACTGGGGACTCTAATTCCCTGAGGATTCTAAAGAGTTCCTTAGTGTTGGATTGTGCTTGTACGAGAGAGTGATGGATAGTAAGTATCCTTGCCCCATGTAAATGTCAAATAGTACGAAAACTCACAATTAATCTCCCCAGTAACATTGCAAAGCAGTCAGACTGTTTTCACGACTTAAGTTTAACTAAACATCTGAACGATCGATCCACACTTCCCCACATTTTAGTAAAATCATAAATTAGGCTGACATCACCGTCTAAGAAGACTGCCCATAGTTTGATTAAATTAATGTCTAAAAATGGATCTATAAGCCAAGAGAAAGTAGTACTGAATATCAGTGGGGGCCTCACACTCAATCAGGTGTCAAACAGTTTCCAAGTCAATATACAGCCCTGCAAAGACATAGCCAACCCAGTCTGACTCCCTACTACCTCTTACCAGATTGGATTTTATACCCAAGTACTTCGATACAATCCAGTTATAAGGATAGGCGGACAGGTAGCCTTACATGGCCATAGTACGCATCTGGTGTGCAACATATTCCCCATTCAAACATCTTAGCAGCTACGTTAACCAACGACTGTTCCAGGTCAATATTATATACAGCCCTTTCATTGGATATGCCCATTTTGGCATATTGGTAATTACTAGAAGGCCACCAAAGTCTCTGTATCCAGGCAAAATCCTCACTAGATATTTTACGGATAGTAACATTTCTGCCGCCCAGGAATTCAGTCTGTCAATAAATCATTTAAGTTCAAAAGGTTCACACCACCATAGCAGAAGGCGACAAAAGCAAAGCCCTCTTCAAAGCAGTCAAGCACTGTGTTAACCCGCTACCCGACCCTTCCATACCACACTCCAGAGAAAAATCCAGCACCATCAACACCATCGACAAAATCAGCAAGATTCACCAGCACAGACATACCAGCTTAGCATCCACATACCGACCCCACGTCCCTTCTCGTGAAATCTCCACACCCTGGACAACATTCAAGACTCTACTTAGGACCTGGTAGAAACCTGGCCTACCTCAAAGTTGCATCGTATACAAACCCTATTGTGGATTCATTGAAGAGGGCGGAGGAAGGAAGGAGGCAGTTTGAGAAAGACTGTTGCAGTAGTTCAGCCTGGAGAGAACCAGAAGAACTCTAGAGACATTGAGCTTCTGGGGGAAGGTGAGGAAAGGGAGAATGCCTCTGAGGAGTTTGAAAGTGGGCCTTCTTGGCAAGGTCCAGGATGTGATGAGTGAAGGAGAGAGAGGGGTCGAAAATGACCAAGGTTTTTGGCTTCAGTGGAAGGAGAAGGAGTACAGCCCATAGAGGCGGCCAGGGTGTAGGAGGGAAACAGGGAAAGGTGACCCGATGGGATTAATCTCAGTCTTACTAGCATATGAGCACTTATTACAAAGCAACATCCGAGGTCAATATTCATATAAGAGTGATAGCAGCCAGGCAGTCAGGGATGATGGAGGAGTAGGAGGAGGAAGGGGCAGCTTGAAGAGTTGTGTGTAATCTGCTTAACACTGGAAATGAGGAGAGAAGGCAGATATCAGGTGAACAAGAGGTGAAAGGTAGATGTTGAAAAGCCAAGGTGTGAGGATAGAGCTCTGGGCAACACCACATGTAGAGAGAGTAATGGTGGAGGAGTCCAGGAGCACCTGGGAAGGGCAGCCAGAGAGGAAGGGGGTTAACCAGTCTATGCCTTAACAAATGATTCTCAGCCATTCACTCTAAAGTATAAGATTTGTCAGAGGTCTGGAACTTTGTTCAACAGTAGCTATGGCAGGCTCAGGTTGCTTCCAGGGGATCATGGATTCTATGAACGCAACTGCCTCTGCTAGAGAAGGAAAGAAGTTGACTCAACCACTGGACCGAACCCAGAGTTTAGCTGGAAACAGCATAGGAGACTTGTGATTCATGTACAAGGTTCTTGGCATTATTGAAAGACTTGCAAGAAAACTGCACCCCTGGAGAGAATTCAGGATACATGAACTCTCTGCCTGTACTTCAGGTCTCCACGTTCTCTCGCCACTAAGCATTATCTCCATGTCCCTATAGTTGAGGAGTCTTGCTATGGTCAGGCAAGGGTGTCCCCCGGGCCTGGGTACAGGTTGTAAAGATCTGTATGCTCTCTCAATCAGGAATTGTGGCATAAACAGAGGGTCATTCAGGATGGTGTGCAGCAATTCCTCTATGAAGGGCTCCATTGGCCCCTTTGGGGTGTTTCTGGCACCCTGACAATGCGTATATTGTTGCCTCTGCACCTGGATTCAAAGTCTTCACATTTCGCTTTGGCTGTGGCAAGATCTTTATTGATGTTTTTGACAGAGACCTCAACTCCAGATACTGTGTGTGTCTTCAGTCAGGTCAATTCTACACTCTGCCTGTGTTACAAGGTCACTCTCTTTCTCCAGCTTGGCACGCATGGAGTTAATATTGAATGACGGATTATCAAGTTTAGCATTAACGGATGCAAAGCCATTTTTTCATTCCTTGTAGGATGGGCAAAAGGTCTTGTTGATGAGGGTGCCTCCCCCCCGGCATTACCCACTGGTCTGCTTTACTGCAAGGCACCCCCCCCCCGCACCCCCTCTTACTCCGAGGTCCATACCCCCTTCGCCCCACCAACAAGCGTGCTGGTGATTGTCCATTGGGCTTTGCTTTTTGCCCAGCCCTTGGTCATGTTGATGGGCCAGGTTGGTATCTAAATGCCTGCATTATTTGGATGACCTAATTCTGTCTCGTCAGGGTAAAATTGACACACACTGTTGTATTTATTCTGGCAGGCCACAGCAACAATACTGGCAGAGTCTCCTCAGGGTGTGTATACTGCAAGTTAATATACCCAGTCTGGAAAAATACAAACCTTCCCCAGCTGGCAGCCCAGAAGCCAAGCCAAGTCGCTTCCTGGATGGAGGAACGGCTTCTACGAGTCAAGGCATGCATGCCTCTGCCATCCAATATACACCACCTGCACTTCGCCACCTCACCTAGACCGGGAGGCCGTTTTGGAGAAGAGTCGCAGCACTGGTCCCCAGTGAACTGTGCAGGTGAAGCCAGACAGGCTCGAGCCCCATGCACCACCTATGGCTCTGCAAGAGGGGAGTCCGCCGAAGGGCGGGTCGGTACCACTGCAGATCGTTCAAGTCAGCAGGCAAGTACGGCGGTTCCGAGAAGTCAGAGGACAGCACAGTGGGTTGTTCTGGTGCAGCTATTCCACCAGTCGGTAGCCAGCACGGTCACTGAAGCCATATGATCAGGGTGGAGTTGCATGTATAATTTCGATCTCGGAGAAGCTGGGAACGATCAAGTGCTGTGAGGGCAAGGCAGAAGGGTTCATATGTTGCATCTGACAGGTAAGATCTGAGGATGCCGGGGAAAGGAACCTTATTGAGGGATGTGCCCTGGGCACGGAGTGCCTGTTTCAGGCAGCCATCTCGACGGTTACTCAGTAGCATGCCCCCCACCCCAACCCTTATGAAAAGTATAAAGTATGACTAACTTTGTTTTCCTCAACCTGAATGGATGACTACAAGTATCAGAATACAAGGTAATATCAAGACTATGGATTTTGACACTACTTTCCAGATTTGAAGACACACAAAACTGACAATGCTTGTAGTGACTGATGCATTAGTTGAAGAAAATATGAATTTCTATAAACTTGCAAACTCTTTTCTTGTACTTCTCGAAACAGCAGATATCATGGAAATAGCGATATCATTATTTTCGAAGGTGGCACAGGGTAAACTGGAGCTTGGCAGTCTTATAGTTACAAATGCACATATCCATTTCTTAACACTCACCGTTCACACTTGGCTTGTCCCTACTTGGCTTGTCCCTACTATTTATCTCCAAAGACCTTCCCATTTAAACAGGCAGCCAATCAAAAGGAGATGTATCCAAAATGTACTGTGTTTTCATAGACACGAGAGCGCGCGCATCTGCCTTTATAATCTTTGTACCCAATAGGGAACAGATTATAAAATGGAAAAGAAGAGTAACCATCTAGCCAGTTGTTAATTTAAACAGTAATTAATATTGCAAATTTATCAGACCCGCTAAAACCATTATTGACTGTATGATGGCTTCCAATAACTTTTTCCATTCTAGAAAATCCTCTTTAATGGCAAGCAGTTCTGTTGCTAGAATGCATATTCATAAATCATTGAGTAAAATAGTCCACTGGCAGAGGCCCCTAGGTCTTTGCTCCCATCTACAAAAGGATGGTCACTAAGTTCACATAGGAGCCAGCCACCTGCAGGTGTTTTTGGCATTTGCAGTGAAGTAAAACATTCTGAATTCAGAAAATCCAAATCCATTAATAACCTTTCTATAAAAGGAAGCAAGCCCCATACACCGCTAGGTGAATTTAACATGAGACAATGGCCAATCTAGAATGCCGTATACCTTAGTCAAGCACATCTGTAAGCCTGTAAAAGATGACATGTAAACAAGGAAAGCAACACTCTTCTGATCAAATTGGCATTTTGATAACTTGGAAAATAAATGGTTTTGCCATTCTGTGTAGCACCTTGATACATTGGATGTGTTTGGAAAATGTTTTGGAATGTTTAAGCAGGCCCTTCATCATGATGTAATTTCAATAATCACTGATAGTGTCTAAAAACTTTGTTCAGTAGCGGGGGTGTTGCATAGGCCAAAGGGAATTACTACTTGCATGAAATGACCTAACTGGGTATTGAAGGCTGTCTTTAATTTGTCTCCGAGTCTGATCCGGTTTAGGGATTGTATGGTCCATGCAGTTGAAGTAAATCCCAAAACACGGATTTGTTTTAATAATGCCGGATCAGAGGATAAATATACTTGTTCTTGATGGTCTTGTGGGTCCCATCTCTGTAGCCTGCGCAAAGTCAGAAAGACCAACCCCAATCTTTTTGCTAAAAAAAGATATTTGGAAAGCCTTTCTCAGACTGTTTTTGAGTTGTAGTTGTCCAGAGTTCCCTTTTCCTGGTGACATAACCACCCCAGGTAACAGCTCAATCAGACACAGGGCGGATTTAGGCAGAAGGAATCGAACCTCTGATTTAATTTCATTGAAGACATTGGTACCAGCAACATTTCCTGTATCAGCTGTAATCATCTTACCAGTATTGCTGATTTGTTGACAGTTTGATCTGAATGGATCACCTCAAACAATGATGCTAGCAAAAATGTGAAAAGTCTTATTTTTATTATTATGGACATATAAGCACGTATTGCAAAGCAACATCCGAGGTCAATATTCATATCAGTGATAAAAGTGTAGTAATACATATGCAATGAAACTAACAGGTGTGATAAAGTGCCGTGCATGGCGATAATGGCTGGCAGAGTGGTGGTTCTAGAGGCCAGCTCCACCCACCCCCCTAAACTTTACGATGGAGGCGCCAGAGGAGTATGTAACCTGGTGGCACTGGATGCAAATGACCCATGCTATGGGGTAGTGTGGATCAAAACACTGACTGGATGGAAAGCACATGGGTTCTCATAAAGCTGCGCGAGGATAAGTAAGCCACTGTTCGAAACGCGGGTACGCCTACCTATAGGCCTCCCTAGGATGACTCGGATTCCCTACCCTGATCTCGACCAAGAGCTGTGGAGAAAAACAGCGGGAATTCATTGTGGTATGGTGGCGGACCACCACAGTAGTAGGGGCTGCAGTGGACGGGAAACCACCACAACTGAAGGCCGGGGGAGGGAAGGTCAGAAAACCGCCAAGGCAGACGCCAGAGGATAAGCGGCCATTGCGTGGTGGGGGACCCGAGCACTCTCCCCAACAGCTGCATCATGCCGGGAAGTCGGAGTGGCAATCACACGCCCAGGGAGACCAGGGCTTGCCCATAAGGAGGGACTTAAGACGCACAGCTGCGGCTGTCGCATCCCGAACTTGCACGATGGAAAGCACATGGAGCACAAGCAGCCACAGTGTTTACAGAGAAACCAGACAGTTAAAGCAGAGAAGTGAAGCAATTGAAACAAGGTCCCAAGGAGTGACAGCTTCTTTCACTCCCTTACCTGGAATACGTTACAGCAAAACCATACAGAGGGTCTGAAATGGGGACCGACGCAGACAGCCCTTTTCAACAGGGGTGGGAACTTCCTAGACCGACAACCAATCAGTAGTGACCAGGGGATTCAGGGACCGTATCTGAACACTGGGGAGAGAATGAACAACAAAACAGTCATCCACAAAGGAGGTTGCGTGGGATAGACCGCTCTAAACCTGGGTATTTTAATGAGTGAAGTAGAAGCAAGGACAAAGGAAACCCAAGCGTAGATGGGAATAAGAAGAGGAAGATTAAGAAAACAGAAAGAACGGCTCCAATGAAGTTAACTGTAGGATGAAAGAAGCTGAATAGAAACACATTCTGAATAGAAACACATTTAGAACCTCATACCTCTGGCATGATTGCGTTACCCGCATCTCATACCCACATTGCATTTTGAAGGTGGATTTAGCTACCTAAGGACTCTAATAACCACATGAGTGACTGCTGAGTCTTCAGTTTTTGATACCATTAAGTGTAATGGAAAGCTCCCAGAGAGGAGGTGGTCTGTGTCACATGGGTGGGATGAGCGCTATTACATAGAGCTTGGATGGTCCTGTAAAGCCATGCCTCAAGGAGGTACTGTTAGTCTGTAACATTAATAGACTTCCTAAAATTATCATACTGATTTCTGTATGAGGCACATTTTGTAAAGATGAACAAGAGCCCAGATGTTTGTGCACATGGCCACATTTATGGGACATAGATACTATACTGGTTTCTCATCACATTTTTGTACAGCTATATGGACATAAATGTAGTCTCTGCCTTTGGTGATTAGCTGCCGGTTTCTGCATGAGGAACATGGGAGGGGCGCAGGGGGGGGGGGCTTTCCACCCTCCCCGGGACACTGTACTGCAGGCCCCACTGTATTGCAGAGGTCAATCACATGGCTCATATGGTAACCGCTCAACATCATTGGACCCCATCTTCAATAAACCAGGCTATTGGGGTAGGTTAAAAAAAGACCCCTACCACTCAAAATGTTCCACTCAAGGCCTGGACTGGATCCAGGTAAGGCAACTATGGAGATGCCACAATAGGGTAATGCCCAGCAAAGCTTCAGAAAGCTACTAGAACACCAGGGAATAATTCCTTAACCCAGGCCCATCCAGGGTTTTCCCATAGAGCAGGAAGGAGATAATGCCCCTGGTTCGTTAAAGAAAAACCATGGTTACAAGTAGAGGGGAAGTAGTGTTTGGGGGAGACAGCCATCCCACAGGTGCTTTTCGAACCCAAGGGGTGATCTCACAGGGGATCCAACAGCCATGAGGCGAGGACGTATACCCCCCTCCACATGTAAAAACAAAGGTGAGAAACCAATACAACCTACATCTCCAAAGGATAGTTATGATGGACCTGCAGAAAACAGTAAGGCAAAACCACCTCAAGGGGAGAAAACCTTCCAGCAACAGACAGGGAGTGAGAGTAGCAGGAAGACTGAGCGTTACAAGGCACACTAGTGACAATCAAAGTGGCCATCCCATCTTTGTAGCAGTATTGTCGGAGGGGGTTGTCAGATTCACTAAGAAGGTTGTTCATTTGAACGAGGAGGTAGGAGCATTTAAAAGGTGTCCCATAATTGACGGAGGAGGTTGGAAAACAGCAGAAATTTGGCAAACAACATCAGGAAATGGGTGGTAGTTCAGAGAAAGGAGACAGGTGACATCTGGAGGTAGAAGAAGTCAGAAGGAGGAAGATTGAGAATTGACATGAGGTGGAAGGAGTTAAGGGGAATGAGATATGTTGATGGTGTGAAATCTAGTGGCAGTAGGTAAAGGCAAAGTACTTTTGGAAAGAGCTGGAAATGATCAGTGTGAATAAACAAAAATGAGAGGGACAGGGGACTGGGGGCGAATCCCAGATTTGAAAGCAAGGAACCCACAGTGGGAGGAGACAGGGGATTGTGGAATATAGGAGGGCGGAATGAGCAGAGATGTTGGGAAAACCCAGGCAGTGGGGAAGCGTATCCTGGGTGGGTTCTAGCAGCATGCCAAACACACTGCTGAACCAAGGACCTCCACTCCCAGAGAACCCAGTGACCCCAAGGAAGACAAAGAGGTTTGTGAAATCATAGCTACGACCAATGGAGGACTTTACTCAGCAACTGCATTCTAAAATAGAACAGTAGTTCCCAGACCTTTTCTACACCATAAAGGTGGATTGAGAAGTGGATAAGGGAATTCCCAAGCAAGCCTACACCTAGATACTTGTGGCAAAAGACTGAAGATCACTCACGTGGGCCCTCCAACCCATACCACAAAGGTTACCCTTAATTTGTCCTGCACAAGAGTTGGGATTTACTCTTTTCCCTTGAAGCCAAAGGCATTAAGTTGTGTTAATGAGTGAACATCCTTGAATTGTATTTTTGAGACGGTCTTGTCTGTTAAGTGGCCATCCTGGCACAAGTTAGAACACAAACAATAGACAAGTGTTTCCTACCTTGACAGCCAGTGAAACAAATGTAGCCATACTCAAGGAGTGGCGGCAAGACTGGCCCTCCTTTTCCATCCAACTCCTCCGCAGTGGTCCTACCCCGAGAAGGGGAAGAACGGCGGAGTGCAGGGGTCTAGAATGGGAAAGCGGGCGAGGGATGTAACCTAATGTAAAGTGATCTTGTATAGCGCCCTTCTGATGTTCTAGTTATCTCGATGTGCGTGGATGTGTAAGAAAGGTGGGCGGAGGGGTGGTTAGACAGATCAAGGGAGAGGCAGTTGAGAAACCTGTGATGTTGATGGGTGCAGGCTGGAAGCATCAGACTCTTGAGTGCCACTCTGGGTGCTTGGGTTTTGCCGTGACCGGTATGCGTTTATCCGGAGGGAACAGATAAGCTCTTGCTCTGGGTTAGCCACTGCTGTAGTAGGGGGAGGGGATGGTTGGAAGTGCTAAAGAGGTGAGCACTGTCATTGCTCAATTAAAATCGGATGTGGTGAAGACCACCGGGGGCGCAGAAGGCAATGGCTGCCCGAAGATTAGCTCCCGCCTCAAGTTGTCAATTGCGACGATTTAGAGTGATCCTAGAAAAGAGATCCATGTAAAAACACCCTCGGGACGTGTAGAAGGTCCTAGGAAGAGAGGTTGGCTTGAAAATAAGTGAAGAGGAGTGGGAAAACCAAGACGGGAACTAACAGCCCATCCCCCACTGATGAGGGCCTGAAACGAAGCGTGGGAAGAGGCCCAGCCTGTCCCGCGGTGCCCCTGTGAATCCGGGCAGCTACAAAGGGGAGCCGAGTGGTGCCTGGACCCGGATTTGCCGAAGTGAGAGCGGACCACGACTGGTCCTTTGGAGGTTTCCTGCGAGCGCCGTGTTGCCCGTGGTGGGGGCTCGCCACGGTGCAGTGAAACAACACCGAGCGAAGCGAGCCCAGGAAGAAAAGCCTGGGTCCGGACTCGTGAAGAGGGGGCCCCGCGGCGGGTTGAAGCAGGACTTGAAGGAAGCAGCAGACCGGGACGACCAACCAGGTGCGTGAGGCCGCTGCGAGAAGGGGGGCTGCGGCTGTGCGGAGCGGAGACGGCATCGGTCCCCCTGGCTGAGGCGGTTGCGGCCTGGGGGTGGTGGGGGCCTGCCCACATCAAGAAGAGCACCGCCAGAGGTGCGGGATTGGACCAGACTGCATCAGCGCTGCGGTTCTGGGGGTGGCTGAGCTGGCAACAGGCCCCTGCGAAGGTCTGGGCAGGCCGGCACTTCCAGCGGAGGGGAGATCCGAGAGGCGGACCCTTCCACCTCCGATGCGGGGATTAGAAATCGCCACCCCCAACCAGGGACGGAGTAAGACCCCGAGACTGAAAAGGGGGGAAAAAATGAGAAGTATCGTGGAAGAGCGGTGATGTGGGGCCAGTGATTAGAAACAAGCCCCAGCACGAATGGGTGCCCCCCCCCCCACCAAGGAAGAGGCGCAGGCTTTGCTCAAGCAAGAGTGAGGAGGGCGCATGCAGCCCTCCTCCCGGTGGCCAGAGAACTAACATAAATCGGGGTCCCGGACACAGGACCAGACGGCACGGGCAAAGGAGAACAACCCTCCACGTGGGGATCCATCCACACAGGGGTCTCCTGTACTGCAGGAAGCCGCCGACACTGCATGGGCTAATACACCCACGCAATAGATGCAAATCACAGAGTGGTAGAATAGTGAAATAGCCCCCATAAACAGAGCACATACTAGTAAGGAAACCCAGGGGCAACATCTGAGGATTAACAGGCTTGAAAAGGAGCCAAAGTACCACTTAATAGGACATTTAGAGGGCACCACGTGGAAGATCCAAAAGAGATACCAACATCCCCAAAAGTGCAGAGAGTTGAAGGCGACCCCAGGAGAAGTAGGAAACACCCACCCAAGTGAGTGAAGGTTAAGATCCCACCAGGACTCCGTGGCAGTGGGTGGGGAAACTGAGGGGGCCCCCGCCGACCAGTAAGACTAACCTGGCAACTAGAATGAATTGTGAAATCCACACATACCTGGAGGGGCCTATTGAAAAGCTGCAAAGGTACAGAAGACCATTGGACATTGCATTGCACTCCTCAATTAAAAAAACAGATCTAATGGCCACAGCAGCCACCAAAGAGGATATAGCAGGAATATTGGCAGAAATAAAAGCATTGCGCTCTGACATCCAAACCTCCATCTCTGAACTACGAGGAAAAGTTGAAACAATGGAGGGTAAGGTCGAAAATCTTGAGCACAACCAAACTAATGTGGACTTACTTGAAATGAATCTTAATGCTCGAATGACGGACATTGAGCTAAAAGAGGAGGAACTGATGCTCAAGATTGACGACATGGAAAATAGAGAACCAAGATTGAACCTGAGGGTTCTCGGTGTCCTGGAAAACTGAAATTCCTGAGATACAAAGAAAAAACAGAAATCTTAACCAGGGTGAAACAAAAGCAGGACATTGCTTTCAACGGTGCCAGTATAAAGATCTTTTGGGTCTATCAAACTTCACTCTGGCAAGAAGGAGAGCTTGCAGGCCGCTTACAACCTGGCTGACAGATCACTCTATTCGCTATAGATGGCGATACTCATTTGACTTAGACATTCAAATACAAAGTAGAGGACTACAGGATTACAACACCGGAGGAGGCAAAGAAAGTCCTGAACAATGTGGAAAACATCAAAGTCGCCAGGGGTCCCCGTGGGCCCCTCAAGCCCTTGCCCATCCCAAGAGAGTGATCGAGCAGGCCTGCCACAGAGACAGAAAAGGGGGAAAGGAGGAAGAAAGTTCTTCAGACCAAACCCAATTTCTCCACTGAAGCCCCCTTGAGATAAGAGGAGTCAAGGAACTCATCGACGCCACAGCAAGTAAACTCAGTTTACCCACAGAGGCCAGAGCTATAACTCACGGCGGCCCTCAGTTAAAGGAGGGTGTCTCCAACTTAGGGTCTACACGGTTAAGGGGTGGGGGGGAGCGGGGGGGGTAGAGGGGAAACAATGGATGGGGGGGCGGGGGGGGGGTGGGAGTAGTTGGTGGGTAAAAACTAAAGGGGAAGCGCGGGAGAGAGGGACGAGCCAACAACTCATCTACATAGGAGAACACCATCATCTAATGGGATGGAATCAAACGTAAGGGGAATGGGAAGCAACCATGTTCGTCCAGGGTACACCACTATAAAAGTAGGTTTGCTAAATGTTAAGGGGCTCAATTCGCCCTATAAGAGATCTCTGTTAGTGAGAGAATTTGACAGAGCAGAACTCGATATATTATTTATTCAAGAAACCAGACTAAAGGTTGGGGAGGAGCAGAAGCTTAGGAGCAAATCGGTGGGTCAAGCATTCTGGGCTTCGGGGAAAAATAAAAAGGGGGGAGTGGGGATCATCCTAAGCAAAAGAATTAGGCTAGTGTCGCTGACAGTGGAGTGCTCTCCAGAAGGTAGACGTCTAATACTCCGGGGCGTGTTGAGAGCCATCCAAATAATGTTAGTGGGAGTAGATGCACCCAATCAAGGGCAGGGCTTATTCAATGACAGTGCGCTTGCCTCCCTGAAGGGGATGGGCTGCGGCCTAGTAATGGTCGGAGGAGACTTTAATGCATGGGCGGACCACCATATGGTTAGGCAACAAACAAGGGTGAAGAGCAAAAGTGCTACAAGGGAAGACCAGGGTAGATTCGCAAACACCCTCAGGAGGGAAGGGCTGGTGGACATCTGGAGGCATTGTAACCTAGGGAAAAGGGGTTATACATTTAAATCAGAGGTTCATGACAAAAGTGCTACAAACGAGGATTGATTACCTGCTGGTCGATAAAGAAAATCAATCCAGGGTGCATGACTGCACTATACGGCCGGTTGCCTGGTCCGACCACGATATGTTGGTAAAATTCCTAGAACTGGAGGGGCTGGGCCATAGGAATACAAGATGGAGATGTAATGAATCCCTTTGGCAGGACAAAAACTATGCACAAGAACTTCGTAAGGCGATAGAGGACTACTTCCAAATCAATAATAATGGGGAGGTGACCGCAAACACAGCATGGGAGGCTGGGAAGGCGGTCTGGAGGGGGCATCTCATCAGAGAAGGGGCGAGGCGAAAGAGGGAGCGCAAACTGCTTGAAGACAGGCTGAGGGAGTAAATAGCAGAAACAGAGGGAAGGCTGCATGCACAGGGCACCTACCGAGCGTATCACCTGGGAAGAGGAAACGGGAGTAATTGAAGGCTCTGGGAGAGGGAGATGTAATAAAAAAGTTGAGGTTCCTGAAACAGACCTTCTACGAAAAGGGGGATAAGGCTGACAGAATGCTAGCCTCCAGGCTGCAAGCTCAAAGGGCGGACAGGTGGGTTGAGGCTATCCATACTGAAGAATAGTCCCTTACCCGGGTGCCGCAAGAAATAGCGGGAGAGTTCGTAAACTTTTATGAGCAGCTGTATACGTCAGAGGGTGACCAGGGAGGGAGGGAGATGAAGGATTACATTGAAGCATCAGGCCTCTCTCAACCTTACAGAATCTGAGGAAGCCTTCCTCGAATCAGATAGAACAGAGGAAGTCAAGATGGCTATCAAAAGACTTCCACCAGGAGGTGCCCCAGGGGAGGATGGGTTCACTTTGGGGTTCTATAAGCAATTTGCGGACACGGTTGCTCCCCAGATGTCTGCCCTGTTCAACCACATAAGAGAAACTGGTCATGCTCCGCCGTCGTTCTCCGCAGCTCACATAGTAGTGATACCCAAGAAGGGGAGAGATCCCACATGTTGCAAGTTATATCGGCCAATTTTGCTCCTGAATGCGGCTGCTAAAATATACACCAGAGTGCGTGCGAGCCGCTTGGAAGACATTATGCCCCGCCTGGTCCACCCGGATCAGGTAGGCTTCATAAAGGACAGACAGGGGTGAGATGCGATGTGGAAAACTCTTGACATTATGGAGCACACCAGGCCTCTAGAAGGGAACCATGCCCTTTTGAGCATGGACTCCGAAAAAGTTTTGGACAGAGTGGAATGGGGGTTCCTGTGGGCTGTCCTGAGCAACAAAGGATTTGGGGAAGTGGTTATAAGAGGAATCCAAGCCATATATCGAAGTCGGAACGGAAGGGTGGTGGTCAATAACAGTGTGAAGAGAAATCTCCCTGTCAAGGGGTATCAGGCAGGGCTGTCCCCTGTCACCGCTCCTATACGCCCGGTCTATGGAACCACCGGGGAATAATATTAGAGGAGAAAAGACCATTAGAGGAGTCTGTGGGGGAGGTGGAATATAAGATAGCGATGTTTGTAGATGACATCCTTCTTTATCTGGCGAATCCGCAAACATATGTCCCAACGGTGCTAGGGGTTATCTGTAATATTGGTAGGTGGGCCAGGTTGAAAGTAAACCCCGGAAAATCAACCCTTTTCCTTTATAAGGACACAGAACACTGCAATAGAGACAGCGCAACTATGGGAGGCATCCCTACAGCGCAGCATACCCTGCGATATCTGGGTATCAATATCACTAGATCCCCCAAAAACTTGTACGATTCCAACCTACCTCCACTGGTGTCTGAAATAACAAAGGATCTTACCAGATGGGCAACAACGGCTATCGTGGCTGGGGCGTCTAAACGCTGTGAAAATGGTAGTGCTTCCGAAGTTGCTGTACCAATACCAAATGCTTCCCATTGCTATACCAGGGGCCCACTTTGCAGAAATAAAGAAAATATTACTCACATTCCTGTGACAAGGGAACAAGCAAAGGATATTGTACGCTAGGCTGACACAGCCCAAGGAAAAGGGGGTGGGGGGTGGTACTCCGATATGTACACATACTATCGCTCAGCCCAATTCAGGGCCTTAGTCCCGCACCTTCGTGGAGACCAGCAAAAACAATGGGTGGCCATTGAAAATCACAAAATGAGACCAGTGTCGCTAGGGGAGTGGTTATGGGTCCAAGGAATGCTTTCCCCGAAAAGTGTCAATCATTCTGCAATGGGTTCTCTTCGGAAACTATGGTGGCGGAAGAGTGAAACGAGAGGGCTCACAACCTGGCCATCACCTATGAGCTGCATATGGGCACCTCCGATCCGTGACAGTATAATGGATCGGTTACGGTTCCAGGACTGGTATGAAGCAGGGCTGGAAAGGGTGGGCCAGTTAATAAAACTCAAGGGGTGCATTTCAATTCAGGACCTAGAGGCAGGCCTACAGAGGGGGCAGCTGGATGTGTTCAAATTCCTCCAACTCAAGGGCATCCTGACTGCCAAGAAATGGAAGGACATTCTCATGAGAGATCTCTCCCCCTGGAAACAATCCTGCGTGAGTCCTCCCACACGAAGGGACTCATCTCGGGGTTCTATGCAGCTCTCAACGAGGCTAAAGGGGTCAAGACAGAAACCCTACGTAAAAGATGGGAGCAAGCCGTGGGTCCGATGTTGGACAGTCAATGGTCCACACTGTGCAGATCGGCCCACAAAACCTCAATCTCAGCCCAATACAAGCTACATGGGATAAAACTTTTGCACAGGTGGCAGTTTGACCCTAAAAGACTCTCGAAGATGTTTGCCCAAACGAGCCCCATGTGCTGGAGGGGCAGGGGATCTCAGGCGTACTATTGGCACATGTGGTGGGCATGCTCAAAATCCCAAGCATTCTGGAAAGAGTTATTAGCATAGATTAAAACAAATTGAAGGGCTTCCTAGAGAACTAGACCCAAGCTGGTCCTATTTGGCCTAGAACAGCAAGAAGAGCGATGGATAAAAGTTCCCCATATGACCCACTTTCTGCTTCTTGCTGCGAGGGCCTGCATCACAATGAGTTGGAAACTCCAAAAAGAGGCTACCTGGGCAAAGAAAGCTAAAGACCTTTACGAAATGAAAGCATCACAAGCCTCCTGCACGACCCACTACCAAATAGAGAAGTGGAATGGGCCCTGTTCCTTGTGGCCTATTAATGACTGGTCAATGTTGGCAGACGTCCTTTCTTCCTGTAAATGCTGGACACAAGAGATATAGAAGTCCCTACCGTATCCTGAAGGCTACAGGGGGAGTGGTGAGGGGATGGGATTCTGGTTTGAGCGGTCATGGACCACATGTTTTTGGTTTGAAAAATGCTCAAAAACAAATTTGAAAAAAAAAGTGGATGTGGTAACTAATAGGTATTAGGTTGTTGTCTGGCAGTGGAATTTGTGTGTAGAATGTAAGGTTGTAGGAGATTTTAGTGAGGAATCCGGCAGTCATGGAGAAGACGGGTGTAGACAAACTAGTATTACGTGTAGGGGGGAGTGAATATGTCGAGCGCAATCAGATCGAAATAATTGGTTAGCATCAGGGGACATATGGGGAGTCTAAGATGTTTGTAATGAGGTTTATTCAATTCTATTAGGGTGCATGGCTTCCAAACCAATTAAGTCTGTTCTCTAATAATCCTCGCAGATGAGCTACATGTGGATTCTTGGCATCTGTGCCTAGCATGTTGGGTTGATTCCATAAAGGATACATGGACGAGGACCCGAAGGAGTGTATGTTTGCTGTATGATCACAT
Source organism: Ambystoma mexicanum (assembly GCF_040938575.1). Classification (NCBI taxonomy): domain Eukaryota; kingdom Metazoa; phylum Chordata; class Amphibia; order Caudata; family Ambystomatidae; genus Ambystoma; species Ambystoma mexicanum. The sequence continues at coordinate 618,127,036 of NC_090922.1, read as the reverse complement.
AATTTAGGGGCGACTTCTGTTGGGTCGAAGTTGCGGTGAGTAGTTGATTGAGGTTTTGGTGCTCTTCTCATACTCATTTTAATCAAATACCCATGTTTTTAGCCATTTTCTGAAGTCAGTAGTTCTTCTGTGCAAAGGTGTTTTGCAAAGAGTGAGTTTGGATGAGAGTAAGGGAAAGGAGGTTCCTCTATGCGGTTTCCATTTGAAATTTGGCATTGTTACTAAAGCATCATGGCTGGATCGAAATGCTGCGTTGAATGTAGTAGATTAATTTCCCTAGGATGGATTTGGGGCGCCTGCCATGGAAGGCTTTGGTTGGCAATGCAGAGTTTTGAAAATCCATTTGATCTGGAGCCAGTGGAGTGCAGCCAGTGAGTTTGTATCTTTTCAGTACCAGGAACAATCTGGCTGCCGTGTTTCGTACACTTTGTAGTGTCTTCAGTCGGCATACTGGGAATCTAAGGTAAAGTCGGTTAGCGTAGTCTAGTCTTGAAAGTACAAGTGAGATTACTGCTGTGGTCCTGTCCATGAAGTTTAGGTAGGGTATGACGCATCGATCGTTCAGAGCTTGACAAGCATTTTGTTACATTGGCTTAAACATGTGGTTCCAATGTAAGATCACTGGCCACCACAATTCGGAGGCTTCTGAAAGTTGTCATGGGAAGGTCTCATTTAAACTGGCCAGGGAAGTGGTATGGGGTTTGGTAGTGTGCTGAAAATCATATGCTGGTTTTGAATGGGTTGTCTTTAAATTAGTATGTAGCCATCCACGAAGCAACATGCGCAAGACACATTCAAAGGTCTGATAAATCTGTTCACAGTCCTTTTTGAGCTTGCAGATTATTTGGGCATCATCTGCGATTTCAGAGTTGCTAATAAATTCCAGGAGCAAGTGAGGAACATATTGCAAGGCTGAGCAGAATATGGGCAGGCAGATCAGAAGTTGCAGGGATGAGAAGGGATGGGCTGAGGCAGGGCAGCACAGGAAGGGTAGCTCACCAGCCTCATATGGAAGGAAGACATAAAATATTTGTTATGGAGTACTCAGTTAGGTGGGGTGAAAGGCAGGGACGGGGGGGGTTGAGTAAGTAATAGCCTGCTGGCCATGTCCTATCACAATGTGTGTATACATCCATTTACACTGTGGAGGAAGCACTGGGGAAAGTGGCTCAGGAGAGTCTTCAAGGTGCAGATTGGTACAGCAGTAGCAACTTTAACGAGGCCCTCTTCCGCCCTCTTCACATGACCTGTATAAACGCACTGTCTGGTTGTGCAGGTGTACAATGCTAATGGAATTGGTAATGAATTGCATGAGGAGATTGCGGACCAGTGACCTGGCTGGTGCAGTGGGCTCTGCGAAAGTCTTGCTACTGCAATAATCACTGAAAACCCTATAGCGGTGACACAAACTGCCTGACCGTGCTCTCTGTGCTACTTCACGGTCTTGGCAAAACATACTGCTGCTGCACCCCTCAAGCTGAACTGCGTGCCATAGTTTCAGGAAAATGTGTTCAGATATTATAGCAGCCACTGAACCCAGTTTGCACTCAGGTATGTGGGTTGCACAGCTATTTGTCAAAATCTGGCAAGTGTATAGTATAATGGGAAAATATGTGGAGCTGTGGCAGACTATCCATGACTAAACAAAGTAGCCTTTTAATATAGACACAGTGTTCGAAATATTTCTCTATTAGGCAACTCTTCCTCCATATTCTATGGACCCCCCAAACATTTTGCTTTTGTTATAAAGACTTTTTACACTTCAGCTTCACTTCACTGGCCTTTTTTTTACTTTACTAATTTTAGTGAAACTGACTAGCCCTTCAGACTGTCAGTACTGGGAAACTGTTTCTCGTTCATCTTTTTTTTACTGGTTATCTGTTTGGGTAGCTTTTTCATATTGCACAGAGCATCTTTCAATGCAGTGCAATGGGGATACATTTCCATCATCCTATACTTTTACCAAAGGGATTTTTGGCTACTTGTAAATTTGGCTTAAAACAAGTTGGTGGCATCTGTTGCAATTTTACAATTTTTGCTCGAGTTTATCACCCACCTGATTTTAGGAGACAAGAGTCCTGCAGCTATTCCTGCAGATTAGAAGAGGAGCCAAGTATCCTGTGTAGCTGTGCAGATGATAGAAGACCAGAGGACGAATCAAGAAGCCGCCTTGCGACCATTCTTGCTTCTGTCTCAGTCAAGTCCTACCTGATCTCAGAAGACCCTTGCTGGTGCTTCGACCCTTTGGACTAGTTGGACCAACCAATCTCGATGCCTTCTCACGATCCTGCAGCCTTCGGAGTGGTCCCTAACCACCTTAGTTTTGGGCTATCACTGTTCCGCATCTTTGCACAGAACTTCTGGAGGGTCTCCAGCTAGTCCTACAAGTGGCGTTCCTGCCACGTTTCAGCATCCCAGCATCGACTGGTCCTGTTCTGGAAGGCTTCCTTTGTTCGCGACTGGTGAGGTACCTCCTCTCACATGTCTGTGGAGACTGTCGCTGAAACCGGCCTTGCCCTGTCTGGTAGAGTGTCCTGATTGGTGCTTGCTGTATTTTCACTGGAAAGGGTTGCACTCAGCTCCTGGACCGAACCGGAAACGTCTGTGCACTCCGCTCCTGGGCAGCTTCTACCGGATTAAATGGTGGGAAAACCTACTTCCAGCGACCCCCATTTGACCAGCCAAGTCCTTTGGGAAAATTGGAGTAAAGGGAAGTGATTAGTCACAATAATCACCGGGGACCCTATATCCTCCATTATAAACTTTGTGAAGACATTTGCTTTATATTCCATTGCTTTTAAATGTTCATAGAAAAAGCAGGCCTAGAAGCTAGGAAAAGTATTTCACTTACCTGTAAATACCTTTGAAAGACTTCTTTAACAATCTCCACACCCACAGAACATTTCCTAACTTTGTCACATCTTCTGAAGGTACTTTGTGAACTTTTTGGGCACAAGGCCCAATTCAACCTATGGTTGTACTCATCAAGGCAGGGCTTCTATCACTGTGAACTGGTGTACTATAGCACTTCGAAGCATCTATGTGCTAGATGAACAAGTTACTTACCAACTGGTAACGTTCTTTCGACAGGATGTTCCTACAACATAGTCCACATATTTGACATTGAATGTACACAGCTGTGCTGCTTTGGAAATATTTCGGCAGATGGCGTCGGGTCGATGTCCCTCGAAGGCCTCTGCCTCCACAACGTCCGACATACTCGTACACAATGCCTGCTTGACTGCACATAGCCTTGAGGGAACGCAAGCTGCAATAGCATAGGAATTCCTTCAGAGGGGCAGGCTGGGAGGGCAATGAGGAATACGTTGGAGGAACAGCGAGTCGAAAGAACATTACCAGTTGGTAAGTAACTTGTTCTTCGAATGGATTGTGTCTTCCAACATATTCCACCTCTTTGACAGACTCCCAAAGCAGTATCATTGATTGGGTATATCTAAATTCTTCTCCCTCCACCAATTAAATGGCAGAATAAAGCACTGCTTTACCAAAGTACCCAGGGAGTAATGCTTGACAAAGGTGTGGCTGGAAGACCATGTTGCAGCATCACAAATGTTCTTAATATGAACTCCCTGTTCCAGGGCTGTGGATGTAGCCACGCCCCTGGTGGAGTGAGCTTGCAAACCCTCCTTGCCAGCCAATCTGTAACATTCAGTAATGGTGAGGATAATCCACCTGGACAAGGTCTGTTTGGTAACAACCTGGCCCAATCGGTGTTCAATGTCCCCCCACAAAAAGCGGGTTGTCCACTCTGACCCTGGACATCCTAGAAATATAAAAGCTCAAAGCTCTCCTGGGGTCCAACCTATGGAGTCTCTCTTACCAAGATGAGGAGGAAGATAGAAAGCAGGAAGTACCACCTTCTTGCTCAAATGAAAACCAGTTACTATTTAGGTAGCAAGGACGGACATATCCTCAGTACAACCCTATCCTTGTGGAACACAGTAAAGGGTGGTTTAGATGAAAGTGCCTGCAACTAGCTCACTCTGCGAGCAGATATAACTGATATCAAGAAAACCGTCTTGAAGTACAACAGTCTCAAAGGACAAGAGTGCAAAGGTTCAAACGGAGCACCCATCAGGAATTTCAAGACTAAATTAAAATCACAACCGACACCTGAAAAGGGGCCGCGGGAACAAATTCGTGAGCCCTTTTAGAAACTGGGAAATCAAAGGAATCTCAAAATAACATTCTTAAGATGAGCGCTTGAAAATAGAGAGCGCTGCCAGGTAACCTTTAATGGTACCCACTTGAAAACCTTTGTGGGCCAAAGAAATCAAGAAAGAAAGGACCATCGGAATGCAACACTGAAAAGGATCGACATTGTGTCCTCTGCAACAGTTGCAAAACTTGCGCCAACGGCACAGGGATTTAGCTGCCGGACGCCTGGCCGAAAGCAACACCTCCATCACGTCATCCGGGAGGTCCCAATCCTTAGATCTCACCCTTTCACAAACCAAGCGTGAAGGTTGAGAGTCTTGACCTCTGGTTGGAGAACCTGACCCCCACCTCTTGCGAGAGAAGATCCTCTCTGTAGGGAAGACAGCGTGGAGGACAGATGGACATTCCTAGAAGGTCCGGGTTCCACACTCTCCTGGCCCAATCCAGAGCAATTAGGATCATGTGGGACCCGAACCTCTGCAACGTCCTTAGAACCTGAGGAATGACGGGGACCGGAGGAAACGCGTACATAAGTGGGAATGACCAATTCACGACAAACGTGTCCCCTAAAGCTCCTCTCGGAGGAAAATTCCCTTGAGCAAAATCTCTCGCACTTTCGGTTGGCACCGGTTGCGAACAGATCCACTTGAGGGGTTCCCCAAAGGGCAAAGATGACTTCATGAGCTAACGCCCCTGAGTCGCATTCTCCTCTCTGGCTAGATGAACTGCTGAGCGTGAGATTCGTGCTGCATCGCCCAGAACCAGAGCTGCATCGCCTCTCTGCACAGCGGGAGTGACCTTACCACCCCCCCTTTTTGTAGAGGTAGTGCATGGCCACTGTGTTGTCCGTCATGATCAGGACACTCTTCCCTCGCACAGACGGCAGAAAAGCCTGATGGCCCTCAGCTCCAAAAGATGTATGTGGAGTTTGGACTCCGACAGAGTAACGACTGCCGGTAGTCAGCTAGTCGGCATGCGCTCCCCATCCTGTGAGGGAAGCGCCCGTCACCTCCGGCCACAGTTGCCAAAAAGGCTCCCCCTTCATCAGATTTACTTCGCTGGCCCACCACAGAAGATCCTGAGACACTGAGCGGAATCTGAAGGGGATCCGACATTTTGCCTGAGAATTGCGATCACTGCGTCGAGAGACCATTGAAGGGATCTCATCCTCAGTCTGGCCTCTGGCACCAGAGAAATGCAGGATGCCATGAGGTCGAGCAACCTTAAGAATTCGAAAGCTGGAAGACACTGGGCATGTTGAAATTTGTTGACCATCTGTACAATGTTATGAGCCCTCAACTTGAGTGGCGAACACATCCCCAAGGACATGTCCAACACAGCTCCGATGTACTGGAGCTGTTGGGAAGGTGTGAAATGAGACTTCTTGAAATTTAGGGAGAAGCCCAGCTTGTGAAGGGAGCGGCAGGTGAGGCTGAAATGATCCAAGGCTTGTTTGGGAGAACGCGCTCGGATCAGCCAGTCGTCCAGGTAGGGGTAGACGTGAACCCACCACACCCCTCTCCTCAGATACGCTTCCACCACCATGAGATTGGTGAAGACCCTCGGGTGGAGGTCAATCCGAATGGCAGGACCCGAAACTGAAAGTACGAGTTGCCAGCTGAAAACCTCAGGTATTTTCTGTGTTTTGGATGGATCGGCACATGAAATTAAGCGTCCGGTAGGTCAAGAGACACCAACCAATCTTGAAGTCGAAGGGCCTGAAGGACCTGAGGAGGAGTGACCATCTTGAACTTGTCCTTCCTGTGGAAATTGTTCAAGCAACGCAAGTCCAAGATGGGTCTCAGTCCTCCGTCTTTCTTGGGAATCAAAAAATATGGGGCATACCATCCTTTGTTCCTCTCCGCCACAGGCACTAGTTCTATTGCGCCTTTCTCCAGCAGGGTCAGGATTTCCTGCACAAGGAGCGGATCCGGAATCTTCAAAGAGTCTCCCCGGTGTATTGTCGTGAGGCCGGCTTAGGAAGGGTAGGCAGTAGCCGTGGGCTATTGTTTCCAGAACCCACGCATCTGAATTAATGGCTCGCCACTCTTCGAGATGCTGAGACAGTCTGCTCCCAACCGGTGAACAATGGGACCTTGCCTCATAGCTGTTTTGGAACGGCTGCGGCTGAAGGCAAAGAGGCAGCTGCCTGAGCGGCTTTGACACCTTTTTCCCCTGTCCACCCCGAGGAATTTTACGGTGGCCCCTTTGACTGGCCGCTCCCCTCACTCCACCGAAAGAGGACTAGTAACGAAAGGAAACCCCCCCCCTCTCCACTGCTGTCCCCTAGGACGAGAAGGCAGAGGTCGACGCACAGCTGCGCCAAATGATTTAGCAGCAGCTTTGGAGGTCTGCAACCTCTCAAGGCTCTCAAACCCATCCCTTTCTTCCCCTTTGGGAATACGCCAGAGAGACAATTCCACAGAGTGTGTGAAAACTTTGCCAAGGCACAGGTGGAGTTGGCCGATTTCAGTGCCATACTCCCAGCTGAAAATACCTTGCGTGCCCATCCATCGAAGCACTTGTCGTCCCTATCAGGAGGGATGGTAGGGTACGCAGCCTGCCTCGAGGCGGCCATGGCCGCCTGAACCATCAAACTCTCAGGAGTGGCGTGAGTGGATAAGTAGCCGGGGGTCGCTACTGGATGGGTGGTATTTCTTAGTCAACGACTTGTTGACTGCCCTAAGAGTCTCAGCGGTCTGCCAAGTAGCAGCTACCCTCTTCTGTGATGCCATGTGAAAAAGCAACACTGGGTCAGTGGACGTAACCTGATCTAAAATGTCAGTCAGGTCATCCTGATAGAATACAACTGGAGGGCCGGACCACCCTAGGTACACTAACTCTCGACATCAACCTCATACAGAAGGATTCAGCATGAGCTCCAGGCTCTGGCCTACCAAACTCCATCAGGAGATATGTCCGACACTGGCATCATGTAAAGACTGACGCAGATCCTCCGACTGTCCTCAGAAAAGACCATGTATGGAGCTTCAGGTGTTTCACCAGGAGTATTGAAAGGCTCCAACTCCACATCAGACCTCTCCTCATCCTCAGATATTCTGTAGCGAATGTAAGAACTCCTTCCTGGGTACAGGAGCAGACCTGGAGTCCAGAACAGGCCTCACAGTCTTGGAGCCTTTCTCGGAGGATCCACAGCCACAGGCCCCTCTAACAGCAAATTCTGGCCATTTGTCCCCGATGGCTTCGGCGTCGACAAGGGCGCCGAAGGCTGAGGGCCTGACCGACACCTTCCCAGACTTCGACGGTTCCGTTGGGGACGAAGACCGCGATCTGGAACGTCTTTGGCGATCTACCAGAGCCTTGTCTGAACGGGACCTCAACGGTTCCCGATGTTTATCGCACTGACTGCCCGGGCCCGAGGGCGGGCAAGGGTTGGACCAAGACCGTTCCCTGCCGGCTTCAATCAAAGGCGTGGACGGAACAGTGAAATGAGATTGAAAAATCTTCTGCATTTTCTCCCTGAATGCCTCCCATTCCTCTGGAGTAGAGGATTTAGTGGGACAAACGCCTTTCCTCGCGGAGCCATCATCCGACAAGGACGGCGAACGGTGATGCTGCTTTCGGGAGTGCCTCGACGAGGACGAGTGGCAGGAACCACTCCGGGACCGAGATCCCCTGGACTCCCTCTGACAGGGAGAGTCACCCCTCGAGTCGTCGATTGAAAGACAAGTAGTCTTTTTGGATTTTTGGGGTTTGGATACCTGACTGTCACGACCCTCGCCCAAAACCCCTTCTGGCAGACCCATTGGCCAGCTGGAGTCAGGACTCGGGCCTCTAGAGCCTGGCATCCTCTTCAAAAGCCCTCATGGGGCCAGTCCTGGCGCCTATGGCGCCAAGCTCATACGCCATGAACAACAATGTGCTTGGGAACTAGTTTATTGTATTGTCAGCCAACATGGAGGCATCCACATAGCTTGGTTCCTAAGAACCAAGCTATGCAATCTAGTGTTTTGTGTGTGGTAGCCTAGGGACTACTTTACCTGGACTATTTTGTTGGGGCCATTTGAACCACACCCGAGCAAGACAACACGCTTCGCGTTACTTTGCAGCTTGCAACGTGACGCTCACCGTGTCCAGCTATTCCCTCGGAGAAGCAGAACCTGCAAGGAGACAAAAGGAACATTAGGAGCAGCATCTTACCTGCAGTCTTCATCTTTAAACACTCGCAACTACTGAGAACAGCTTCCTCGAATCTGCACGCCTCCCAGACAGAACGACCTGAAAGAGGAAGATAGAGGCAACATTAAAGAAAGCAGTAGAGACATTTACAAATTACGAACTGCTCAAAAAGCTTACCTGGCTGGTCGCCTCTCGGCTGGCACCACTCCGGACATTCCACTCGCGCTGAAGAACACTGCGACCTAAAAGGAAGGAAAACGCAGGTTGGCAAAGGCAAGACTTTGCAGCGCTGCGCATAGCGCTTACTTACTGCATCATAGCGCTCTTAATGCGCCATCATTTACCAGCGGGGCTCAACCAAGCCAGTTTGCCGCGCTGAAAAAAAAGACATTTTAAACAAAGAAAGGCATGCAGAATAGCAATAAAACTAAACAACAGCAATAAGACCTACCTGAACAATATCAAACGGGCTGGCGTCAGTGAAGTAACTGGACCGCACTCGCCCATGAAAGACAACGCGCCCCTGCAAAGAAGGCAGGACGGAGAGCACACCCAACTCTACCACAAGGTGAGGAGAGGGCGCCAGAGGGACTGAAATCATACAGGGGTGGAGGGAGGATACTTACCCCAGTCGGTCAGTCTTGAACCCAGTCATCCTGTATTTTCAGGCAGAACCTTCCCCGTAGACCACATCAGGGCAAGGCTGAGAAGCATACCAGCGAGTAACCCGGCTGGGTGGCGTCCCTGTGGATACCAGGTGAGCGTAACACCGACCTACCAGCAATTTCCCCTTACGCTCCCGCAAGGCCTTGGCAGTTAAAGACTGGCACTTCAAGCAGTCATCCGTATCGTGGCTCTCGCCCAGACAACACAAGCAGATGTGGTGTGGATCCGTGATGGACATTTTGGACTTACAGTCCCAGCACGTTTTAAAGCCAGACTGCGGAGTCGGCGGGGTAGAAGAAGACATTATCGAAGTAGAGAACACTTGGTGCTCCGAGTTCTCGAAGCAAACATGTTTGCGGAACAAACGGAACTGCGGCTACAGGCAGTGTGCGTTCAACTTCTAACATCCGATGACGTCACCCTCGACGGAGGCCTTCGAGGGCCATCGACCTAACGCCATCGACGCAGGACACCCTCTGCTGAAAAATGTCCAATTCAGTGCAGCTGTGGACATTACATGTCAAAGATGTGGAATACGTTGGAGGACACAATCCATTCGAAGGAATCATCAGTAAAGATCACAGACCAAATAACCGGACAGACCAAAAGGAAGATGGTAAACTACTGCTTTAATCTCAATGAAAGAAAGCAGGGCGATATGACTGCTATCAAAGTAGATGCTCATACATAATTTTGCTTGTATAGAGTTTCTATACTTTCACATATGTAATTTACAACGTCACCCTACATGGCATTTTATAAAACCTATCGCCGTGAGGGCTTAGCTACTTCTACGTACGTCACATACGGATTATAGCAGAGAATATGGCAGCGGGCTAATAACTGCAACATTGTGTATGAAAGTGCGTAGCAGGTTTTTTGATTGGTTGGCAACCCTATCCAACCTGGACTTCCAGCTCCTTAGCAGCACATGAACAGAATGAAACCGAGGTGTTCAAGCTGCGTCAATATATTCTTTGTTTTCCCAATTAGTCCATTGCATTTCATCGACCTGATCCTTAGCAAAGTCTATCGTTTGTAGTTGACCCCGTAGTCTTCCCGCTGTTCTGGGACATTCGAGGGTCTGTGAGCACACCACATTCTGAACTCAAACTCTAATGAATAGTCTTAGGAGACCACGATTTAGGCCATTTCAGCCTCTCAATTACTGCCATTTGATTTTTATTTAACAGGTTGTCATTACCCATTCTAGCCTTCAGAGACTTGCTCACTACACCTCACATAGGCTTTTGCCTTCGTATTTGTCCAACACTTGGCATCTGCAAATATCCTCGTCTCTTCTAATCTTAGCAGAAATATATCTGACGCACATGGTCTGTTCATCCGACTCCCTTTGTGCCTTGCACCCATCTTGCAAAATAGCCACCTTGACTTCAGGCCAACATACTCCCTTTATTCTGCACATGAAAACAGCTTCTTCATTAATTCTTCAATTTGCAATCCTAGGCTAGTATTTTTAGGTGGCTGGGTTTATTCTTTAACATGGGTCGTCCACTTTCTTCCAATGGCCGTCCTAAACGTTATGAATATACCTCTTTTTAGCAATCTTCTATATGCTTTTTCTGCCTTGTGTTACAGCGTACTTGGAGTTATTGGCGAGCAAGTTACTTCATCTTATTTGAACGATTACTTCATTTTTATGTACATGTTTCTATTCGTGCTTTCTTTACATCAGTCGTTTTCAAATTGTTTCAACATAGGTTTATATATCTTCTTCATGACATCATTCTGTTGTCGGCAGACTTTTACTTAGCGCTGATCCATAATTCCCACAGCTGCATTCTGGCACTTTGGCAGTGGGCATCCTTCTTGGTAACGTCCTTCCAATGTCTTCATGCAAGAGTATCTTCTGAATGGCTGTCTGAGTACATATCTTTCATACAATCGACATGGTATGGACATGTTTCTTAAACTCGTTCATGGGTTCCCAATTGTAGCTCTTCGTCTGCTACTCCAATAAGACTGTGGTGAGGGGGTGGGGACTAGAAAAAAGACACGCACCTGCTCCTCTACACTGGTTATACAATTGCCTAATCACTTATCTTTCCTTTCAGGTGTATTGGTGAATTGTATGCATTGTATCAACCAACTGTGACAGTATATATGTTTTATATTTAGAGTGTTGTGTGATATTACCTGCTTGATTCCTTGTGTTTTGGGCCTACAATGAATGGTGTATTTTTGTACTTGCCTGTCAAAGTAGAATCATGGTCTGATGTATTTCACTGTGTGGAATCATTGTGGATCCCTGACCTGACTCACTCCTGAGACTTGGCCTTGATCACTCTTCCAAGCTTACCTTGATTGGTTTGGCTAAACTCTCAGAATGTCCTTGTTCACTACAACTAGGGTGACCTCCTGAAATCTGTCCACTAGGCCAGATTTCAGAAATCCATCTCAACACATACTTTGCCTGTGTGCCCACCATGCATATGAATGTCTACTTGCACTATAAATGTTACAAAAGCATTATCTTATACATAGCACTTATCGCAAGTGCAGTAATGCACTAAAAGGGGGGTCATACGGTTGGTTATCTGTGATCTTACCAACCACAATTATAGAGTGGTAAATGTCCTCGTGGAAGAAATACTGAAAAACACTGATTTCTTTGTTTTTGTAAAAATTGTGGGCCCCCCCCAAACTTCCTGCTTTTTAACCATTAAAACGGCACCCGAACCCTATCACGACCCATTTTTAACCCCTTTGCCCCACTACCCTTTAATTAATGGTCGCTGTGTTTGTCAGTGTTTTTGTCCACTCTAAAATGTACCACTGTGTTTTGTTTGATATTTTGACTGGATACCGTGTCATACATGTTGGTGTCCTGATAAAAATGATTTTCCAATTAACACAAATGGAAAGTGAATAAAGGGTAAAGAATTGGCATTCATGCTTAACTGTCCATATTAAATAATTTGCACATGCTGGTTTTCGTACATGAAAGTTTGTTTAAATCCATCAGACTTTTCTCCTCAGGTACATACTCATTGCAGTGCCCCATTGGAAAGCTTGATGTTTGATACTGTCATGATCTCTGCTTCCAAAAGGTCAGGGTTTTCCCAACTCCCTTGGAAGCAGATCCATAACCCAGGTTCCGAGTGTCAACCAGTCCCAATTGGGACCTTTTGGACCCAGTCCTGGCGCCAGTGGCACCAGGCTCATAAATATGCCCAGTCCCAGCGCTGGAAGCGCCGGGCTCATAATGCTTGGGTGGACTTACCTGCAGCAGACCATGCTGCTTACTTGCCTGCCAGTTGAGTCTCTGATCCTCTTCTGTTTGGAACTACTTTTCCTGTTGGGTGGGGCAGGAGCCACTCCCTAGATTCAGAACACTGGAACTCTTCTGGAAAGCAGGAACTCTTTTCTTAGGCGTGGCTGTGGAAGGAGACACCTAAGCACTACAGGAGGCTATTTAAACCACACCCGATGGATGAATCTTGCTTTGCGTTATTCTGCATCCTCAGCAGCAGAACGCTCATCGTGTCTTCTGCATCTAATCCTGGGCCTAAGGAAAAAGGCTTACCATTCTGAATCCAGTCTTCAGCAACACCTATAAAGACAAGAAACAACAGGTTAGCATTACGGTCTTCAGTGACAGCTCTTCACTTACCTGGTCCATCGGCTGTCACCAACGCCTCGCGCTGCATTCCGGCATCTGAAAGACAAAGGCTTACCTACTCTTCGTGCACTCCGGAGGTCTTCACACTGCATTCCGGCATCTGAAAGACAAAAGCTTACCAACTCTCTGCACGCTCCGGAGGCCTTCAGCGCTGCATCCCGCATCTGAAAGACAAAACAAGGTGCGTTTAAAGACATTGGGGAACTTTAATACTCACGTGCCATTACTCCTTTCCACATCTAACCCAGTGGGTATTCCTGCACCCTGCAGCCGCCCCGAACTTGTACCTGCAAAATAAAAAGACAGTTAGAGCGCATCGTGAAGCAGGCAACAAGCGCTTACTTACGTGCTTCCAGGCGCTTCTATTCATCACACGGGCTCCATCTTCAACTCACTTCAGCCCGCCATTCGCCATCGCCGGAACCCTGCAAAACAAGAGACATCATTACTAAAGACTTTAAAGACATTAGAATTACTCGAAACTTACCGTTCGTGCAGTAAACGACGGACAGCAGTCCTCTGAAGTCAAGAGGCCTGCTCCCCTTATGCAGTGAAGAAACTGGTTACAGCACCCTGCCTCGAGGCAGATGGAGAGCACGGCGTTCACTTACCTAAGGTGAGAGCGTTAACCTTTGGGGTTCTACAGGAGAAGAGAAAGGGAAGAAGAGGGAGACATTCAATAACCCAGTTCATTAATCCCACATTTTCTATCAGCAGACATCTTACCCTTCGAGCCAGACATACAGTGCACAGAGGTCCAGCCCAAAGAGCCAGCCGTGTGTTACACATCACCTTTGAAGATACGGTATACGCCCAGTCAAGACCGGCGCCTCTACGGGAATCAGGTGAGCGTTACAGATACTTTGCCATGCTGGCATGTGCATAATGGGCAAATGGGTAAAATGCTTGCAAAACTATCCAGGATAACCTACATTTAATATATTCTTATTAAAATCCATTGCAGTTAAAATGTAATTCCTTATTAGAATAGCAATATATTCCTCTACGCCTTAAGTGTAAGGCTGACAAAACCATCCAAGTAGTCTTACAATTAGGGATGTAACGGTATAACGGTATACCGTTAAAGATACCGTGAACCACTCAATTAAACAATAATAACCGTCACATTGTTTATACCGGTATACCGTTTATACCGTTAAGTGTGCTTCTCAATCTGATTTGGAAAGTCTGCAGTAAGCAAGTGCTGCACAGACTTGGTCTTGCACTGTTGGATGTGCCATCTGCCAAGTAGTTTCAGTTGGAGCAGTTTTTAAAGCCATTCCATAAACCACATGTGTGACACAAAATCAATATGTTAGCAAAAGGAAGAATAAATACAGTGCCAAGAAGGAAAAAGGCTTTACTTTTGGTTGGCGGCTTTGGGGTCTATATATTTATAATGGATAATGTTTCCTAAACATATGACAATGGGGGATTTCCCTGGTTATATCATTGAATTTACATATAATAAGTCACACTACGAAAATTCACTCATCTCTGTGGGTATTCCCTGCTGCCATACCAAAGGGTAACATGTCCGTGATTACTGAACACCTTTTGGCCCACAAGTAAACTAAAGGTTTTAACGTAAAGAGAACGTGCGTGTGTGTATGCGCACAAGCGTATACTACCATCAGCCTCCATTGATCTGTGACATGCAGGTTATAAAGATGGCAACATGTTCATCTTCACCAGTAGCCAGTGAGGGAGCTAAAAGCCTAAATGACCACTTAAGAAAAGCTATTCAGTTTGCTTTGCCACTCTCAGCAGGGCTCCCCCCCTCCTCCTCTCCACACGTGTGTTTGTGTTTGGTGGAAGCAAGGGGTGACATTTCAGTGGAAAGTATGTTGAAAAGCCCAATTCTGGCCCTGGGTGTCTGGTTTTGTTTGTGATGATAAATCTGACAATTTATGACCTTTTAGAAAATATTTGTTAAGATTGGTTAACTCCACCTGCTATACTGCGATAACCATGATATACCGTCATTTGGCAAGAAGGTTATCGTACCGTCATAAAACTAATACCGTGACACCCCTACTTACAATGCTCCAAGATGTGTTTAAATGTGACTCAAAATTAACAATTTCCTACTAATTTTCCTGACTTGTCCTTGGGTAAGCATGACCAAATACATCAGTAAAATAGCAAAAACGTGTTCAGATTTAAGACCAATGTTACTGGTCTCATGTGCATTAGAGCTCACCATTTACAATTACTTCCACTAAATATTCATTGATTGAGCACAACAAAATTCCTTGTAAATCGATCTTTAAATCCTAGCTTGTGTCAACCAATATTACATATCTTGTGATCATAAAAATACAGTACCAGAGAATTTCCTGCATCGGTGGACAATTTGGTGACAGACAAAAGATGAACCCCACCAAAACAGAACTCACGATCTGCAGTGCAGGTGCACCACCTCAATCCCTAGCCCCAAGGAGATGGATGCATGCCCAGTACCATCAACCTCAGCAATTAACCTTAGAGCCAAAATTCACAGCAGCTTCACTCGCACCTGAATCACATGTGAACCATTGCCAGAGGTTGCTTTTTCTTAGCACTCAACACCACACAATGCCTTATCTGTCTATACACACAGAATGTTGGATGTGATACCACTAGTTCTATCAAGACTGGACTATGCAAACAGCCTTTATCTCAAGCTTCCAGAATGCCTCATGGAAAAATATCAGCCCAAAATTCAGCAGCAAGACCTTGTAATAAAAAAAGTTTGAACACATTATCCCAGTGCTGCACATCCACTACTGGATCCCACTGAAGAAAAGAATACACTTCAAAACGCTGCATCGCCATCGTGCTTAGCAAGAAAAAGGGACCGTTAACTTCATAAGGAAGTTCCAGCATTACACACTGTTGACTTCTCCAAGGTCCAGTAATGCCCCTTCAATACTAGTTCCTAGCTTCAGAACAAAAAGGCAGGGAGGATCTTCTAACTTGCGACTGACAGCAAACTCTGGAACTCACTTCGCAAGAAACTTTGCATGGGAGAGAACCACCAGACTTTCAGGAAATTCGTTAAAGATGTAGCTCTTCAACTAATTGCTATAACCACCTATCCAAACCTGAGCCAGGAGTTGGTCTACTATACATTTGACAGACCACAGTTGCATACCTTACTCTGAAAACCTATCTATCCATACTCTTTAAAGCAGTTTACTACCGCGGCAACCAAGGATGGACCCTCATATTGGGCACGAGGACATTTTGTTCTGGACAGTTACTGCCTTTCCTCCTTTTCACTATTTGTCCTGCCTTACTAACACCCTCACTGCTAAAACACATTTCAACACCACAATCACTCCTTCTCAGACAGCCAACAAGACCTAGCATACAAACCACAGACTCCTGCCCTTTTTCCGGATATCAACACTAAAATTGCATCCATCGCAGCTCTCTCAAACTAGAGGCCTTCCTTCTAGATAACCCACCCACATCCTTTTCCTCCACGAATACAGAGAATCTCTACAGGTAATGGGTGCTTCAAACCGGCACTCTTTCAACAAACCAGTTTTCTGCATCTCCCTCTTACCCACTAACTGTCCCCCCACCCATCATTGTTTACAGAGATACGTGCAACTTGGCCAACATGATGGGCAGAACATCGCTTTATGATAACAAACTATAAAAGTGGTTATTAAATGGTCCATCAGTGTTCGAAATTTCTAGGAGCTGTGAACTATTTAGCTCCTGGTTACATCCCAGGAGAGCATAGCTGGCTTGACACCAACAGCTGTCAGGAGTTACATTTGGCTCCACAGGCCAAGTTATGCTATACAAACATATCTACAACATTGACCCTATGCATTTAGAAATGTGTGTAAATGACCATTAGAGCACATCAGAAGACATTCAAAGCATAATGGATAATTTGACAAAAAGTTGTACTAGTTGTACTGCATCTCCTGTGGGAGTTACATTTGCGGAGTGCTATAATATAGCTCCCGATTCCCAGAGGTAGGTTCTGCTTAATGTGTGATGCCCGATACACAGAAGCTGATTTTAGCACCTAATCAAATCCTATTTTTTATCCAGGTCCATGTTGTGACCAACATGGTTGGCCAAATGTGCTTCCAGTTCACAATTTTAGAATATATTTACCGACAGTGTGTACGTTTTAAAGTAAGCATGTTTTACTGCATGTTATTTTTTTCATTGTGACTTATTATCTGTGAAGTAATTGGACTTTGTTCAGCACATTCTCCCAAAACGTGTTAACACACATACAAAATTACAAAACTGATGTTTAAAGCAAAATATGAAATCAGCCCAAGGGCTTGCCTTAGCTTACCTTACCGGTCCATTAAAACTGCTGATCCGCTCATGCAAACTGATTTCTCTATTTCTTATAAAGTTCACTGGAGCTCTCTATTTCTTATAAAGTTCACTGGAGCTCACAGAGGTACTGAAGATTGTGGGGAAAAAAAGATTGGTGTTTTTAAACAATATAGGCAACAAACGGATGCTAAATCTGAAAAAAACAACGCACCCATTTGTATTACCAGGAACAATGTAATGTACAACAGACATACCCCTAACAAAGATTATTTAAAGTTGAAGAACGATGCTACACAACCCATTACTTTCCCAGTCAGAACATTGGAGCACACAATGCTAGAGCAATCTAAAACTAGGCAGTGGGCACTGCAAATGGTACAACATACTGTAACCAGGGTATTCCTGAGCCTTGCGTTTAGATAATGTAAACAAATGATCCACAACTAGGTAACAGGGTTTCCTGCAAGTCCATCTGACTCACCAGGATCAATATAGCAAGCAGACCAGATTCAACTCTCAGTAGAAGAGTAGGATTGTTAAAAGTACACTAACACTTTATAGCTTTCAATAAGGGAACATCCACACAATATATTAATCACACAATAGCTTACTGTGCACAAAAAAAGTAATGCAGGCAATGGTAAAGCAACCGCAAGCGGTTTGGGATACTTTAAGAAGTCGCAGATCCCCAAAGTTCTTGTGTTCGGCATCAACTATTCCGGTGAAGGAAATGAAGGTTGCCACGTAGAAAGGACAATTATAAGGTTACAATACATGATGCTCAGCAAGACAAAGGTGGTGATCTGATGCACAGTTCAGCTTTTCGGTAGTCTATGCAGGTCCAGCAACCAGGTGGCGCAGATTGCGGTACAGTGGTACAAATAAAGTAGGCGTGGTCTTCATCAGAGTCCGACGGGTCTTTGAAGAATGTGTTTTGGCGGTACATCATTTTATAATAGTGCAACTCTGGCTAAACCCGATACCAGCCCTCAGTCATCCAGGACCTCCACCTGTTTGTGGCCAGCCATGTAGAACAAGCAGCAAGGTATCTTCTGGTAGCAGAGCAACCACGAAGGTCTGTAAACCAGTTCTTTCTGCAACTACAAGGGGGAGGGAAAGACAGTTCCTTCGGTTCTTTGGAATTTGCAGGATCTCTCCAGTACCAGAGTGTAGCCTTGGACAGGCTGCCACATAAGAGCCTCCACAGGGTTCTCTTCAGTTTCAGGTTGCTTCTCTGTGCTTTGGGAATTGACCCAGTGATTGACAGTTTAGGTGTGGATTCCCTTAGCTTATTATTAAAGGCAGAGTGCACACTCTGCTTCCAATCACAAGTTTGTATCTTTTCTCCCAATCATTAGTGGAGAGTCACAACATTCAAACTTATCCATGCTTCTGCTTGAATAAACAGTGGACATGAATGTAGCCTTGAAACCCAGACCTCCTATTCACATACATGCAGATGTGGTCATGGTTGCCTCTTGCACAGTCTTAAGGCTCAGAGTAGCCAAACCATATTATAAAGAAAGGAAGTCCGGTGCGGCAGCGAAACTCCTTCAGACTTTCTAATGCAAGACCGCCATTTAGAGGAATTTGTCTTGGATACCCAATTGTTATTTATTTGCCAGCGTCTGGGCAACTTGCAAAGTAAGAATTATTCAAAACAAATTGTATGGCCATTGCATAAAATACCAAGTAAAAAGGATATTGGTCATGAATTAGATGTCGCAGAATTTTCAATTTTGGGTGGATGCAATGTAGCCAGAGAAAGCAAACAAAATAAAAGAGGGGGGTGGAGGGGGGGACAAACAGCCTTATTAGCAGAGTCCATAGCGGTTCAACATGTGCACTTATACTAGATGCACGAAAGCCATACTGATACTTTAAACTACAAAATTAATGTTGTACCTTTGAAATGCTGGTTAGTCATGCGTAATGCTAGAGAAGAATGAGGGGTATAATTGTCAGTGGGAAGCTTATGAACAAGGCTACATAAAAAGTATTGCCAGTAGCTATAGAATACTGTTGCCACTTACCAATTAGATATTATAAATTGTGCCGATTGTGCAATTCATAAAATTGGGCTCCACTGAAAATATTGCTGTCACTTAGTCTGCATTTTAAGTTAATTGCTTCCAGCCAATTCTATTAATCAAGAATAATTGGTATAAAATAAGTGCACATACCTATATATGTCACTGGTACGAGATAATGTCCCTCTAATTAGTTGGGGACAATTCTTCAACCGCATAGGGTAAGTTGCAAAGTACGCTAAATTAGTCAAATTAGCTTAGCTAAAGGTCACCTGCGCATTCCCAGCCCCTAATAGGCCAACTAAGGGACTAGAATAAGCACACGGATTTCTGTGGATCACCAGGCTAATTACATTTCTATGTATAATTTTATGCGCGGGTTCCTAATTAGGACCACATCATCTTCATACTTTCTCTATATACAATCTGTATCTCTGTGGATTGTCTTATTGCTAATCACAATCCATACATAACTTTATTTTAGGGTCACGGAAGAAATCCCTCATGATAAAAACAAAGTGAAGCAAGCATGCGATGAGATAATAGGCAGGACACTTTCGGATGAAGAATGGGCAAAGCTATACCCCAAAAAAATATTTAGGAATGCCATATTAAAGCAACTACAGTTCTATATACTGCATACAGCATACCCGATGCCAGAAAAAATATCCCACTTCCCAGGAGCTGTTGAACAGTCCTGCCCGAAATGCAGCAGAACAAATGCCGATATGGGCCACATGTTCTGGTACTGCCCAACAATACGAGGTTACTGGCAAGAAGTGTAACACCAATTAGAAGACAAATGGCTTACGGGACAACCCTGGACCATAGAAGCCTGCCTCCTTGGTCTGTATGGCTCCTCAAAGAAAAACAAAGCGAGGGATAAAATGATGAACTTGTCCTGGGCCCTAGCAAAAAGACGAATAGTAATGCTCTGGAAGGCCAAGGACGGACCAACGATGGAGATGTGATGGAAAGACTTAAAAAGATGGACCATTGCGAGACGGCAGTCTGGCACGAAGCGTTGCGGACAGGAAGAAGAGAAAGCTCCATCGACATGACAGCCTGGAATATTATAACTCAGGAACTATTCATCTCCTACAAAGACAAACCTCTCTGAATGACGCGGGAAGTCAGAACCACTAAATCCAGCTCTGTAGATGTCATCCGACCCAAGTGCAGAACACTGAAGCTTAGGACCACACCTACGCGGTGTAGACATTAGGATCCTGTGGACAAGTTTATAGTTCCCCCCCCCCCCCCGCCCCTTTTTTTCTCTCCTCTTTTCTCTATCCCCCCTCTCCTTTCTTCATTCCCTTTTCCTCCTGGCCCTCCTCCCCCTCATTTCCCCCTTTTCTATTCTCTTCCCTATAAGCTGTGGTTGGGACGTTGGAGGTGGTGGAGGAGGGAAGGCTTTAAATGAAAATACTAAAAACATGTGGCATTATGTCCGATATATACCTATGAAGAAAAACAATAGAGTATGTTAAAAAACAAACGTTATCTTAGGGTCATTAGAAGTAGCTGGTAACCTCCATGCACACTTTGTGTAACTGACTAACAGGTATTACTATGATCCCTTCCACACATCCAACATGACCGCACGCTACAGCCATATGCCAGTAACATGATGCACACGCTAGTTCTGTTTAAATGATAAAAAAGCAACACGCTATTGCCGCGCTCGGCTCCGTACTCTGCATTCACGCAGAAACGCTGGTAAGTGAGGTCTTTCAACCACGTCCCTTAGTTGGCCCATTAGGGGCTGAGAATGTGCATGTGACCTTTAGCAAAGCTAATTAGACTAATTCAGTGTACTTTCTCCCCTTCTCCCCTCGCTTCACCTACGCGATTTGCAACTTGCTCAATGCGGTTGAAGCATTGTCCCCAACTAATTAGAAGGACATTATCTCACACCAGCGACATATATAGGTACGTGCACTTATTTTATATCAATTATTCTTGATTAATAGAATTGGCTGGAAGCAATTAACTTCAAATGCAGACTAAGTGACAGCAATATTTCCTATTTTCAGTGGAGCCCAATTTTATGAATTGCACAATCGGTACAATTTACAATAACTAATTGGTAAGTGACAACAGTATTCTATAGCCACTGGCAATACTTTTTATGTAGCCTTGTTCATAAGATTCCCACTGACAATTATACCCCTCATTCTTCTCTCTAGCATTACACATGATTAACAAGGATTTCAAAAGGTACAACATTAATTTTGTAGTTTAATCTATCAATATGGCTTTCGTGCATCTAGTATAAGTGCACATGTGGAACCGTTATGGACTCTATGCTAATAAGGCTGTCTACCCCCCCCCTCTTATTTTTTTGCTTTCTCTTGCTACATTGCATCCACCCAAAATTGAAAATTCTGCAACATCTAATTGATGACCAATATCCTTTTTTACATGGTATCTTATGCAATGGTCATACAATTTGTTTTGTATAATTCTTGATTTGTGTTCCAATGTGGGCAATTGTAATTTATTTTGGCTACTGCTTATTGATCAATCTGTTTGCCTAATTAATAACCAATCACCCACCAACTGTGCCTTCCTTGTGTGTTGGATAACATTGCATTAACTACTATCTAAACTGCAACTCTGCATTATTGGTGTATATGTTTTCAACCTCAGAGGAAGAGCCTTACAGCTCGAAACACGTGTCAGTCTGTCCTGTACTCAAATTGTTGTAAATATTGCAGTGACTGTTCAAGGGCGCAGTGTGAAAGCAAAAATCTTTTTTGTGAATAGTACTTTTTACTGTGGGGAACTTGGAAGGCGACCCACACCTTGCTCTCACCTGCAGCCCATCAACAATTAATTTTCCTTGGGTCAAGTGCTGGCTCTCAATCAGTCTCTCTCTGCCATTCCTCCTCTCAACTTGCAAAGTAGTATTGCTGCCACCATCAGTTGGTGATTGCAAAGTAACTAAGGTTTCTAACTAGGATAATTAGCCCAGGAAAACATACCTTTTGGGCACCCCTGCACAAGTGGATTAAGGTATCACAAGGGGCACAACAGGAAGTTACAGCCTTAGTGAGGTCTTCGATGTGAACGCACAATGGAAAAAGTTTGGTAAACAAGTAGAGGACAAGCAAAAGAAGGCTCTCGCCAGAGCCACACCTCAAGACCGTTGGCGTAACACATACCAAATGCATAAACAAACTCCTTCAGTGCATTAAAGTGTTGGATTAATTATGGATACAGGTTTTACCTCTGCTAAGGTACACCCTCTGATTTAACACCACCTATTGTACAATCCCACCCCAAAATTCTGGGACAAGAAACAGGCCATAATTCCATGTGTAACTATTTTATTCTGATGAAAATTGAACCAAAAAAGTGGACCTGAAACTTTATGCTGGGGCAGTCGCCACAATTAAAGACCATAGGCTAAAGAGTTCTACAGAACAACATCAACCTATCTGTACAATTCTCACTAATGTTGTAACATGCACAATCATACAAAATTAAATAGGTCTATACCTAAGCCTTTATTTCTAAGTAACACAACATAGCTCAATCTTTAAATGGTGCTTGCCCGCTAATATAAGCTACACTTGCGCTGCTCATGCACAGCATAAGTCACTTAGCTGTGATTAAATGCCAATTCTTGACAGCTTTTTCTCAAATATCGACAATTATTGTATCAGAGAAATGTTACAAAGAAAAATTAATTTCACTTTTCTTGCATCTGCTATGTATCTCCCACTTGAATGTGTGCCCGGGTGTAATATGGTGTTTCTAGCATATGCTTAAGTGAAACTCAAGCAATGGTAGTTTACATCAAAATCTACAGGCTTGAGTTTAGGGAAGCTGTGATTTCAATTTAGAATGCACAGAATATGGATTTGTTTACACTGCATCAACGCAAAATTATGATTTTCTGGTAAAACAACAAATATTACTCCATTTCCTTTGGGTGCTTTGAGCAGGCCTTGCAAATTCTTAAAAATCCCACTAGACCTGCAGGGCGATTTCCTTAGTTTACATATTTGACCTAAGAGAAAACGAACTTGCCCCCAAGGTGAATGGTGACAAAATAGTTACCAGGGCTTTTATAAAATGGTGCATGTCACCATAAGCACACTTCATATTTGTTGCAATGCAGTCAAGCATGCACAGTGAAACTTATATTTGCCATTTACTGCAAACAAAGTGTGTTTGCAGTAAATGAAAAATAGGTTTACCATCCCAATACTCACCGGCAAGGTCAAGTATCATGCAAATGGTACTCGTCCTTCATAAAAACCACTTGCCAATGCTAGAGGACTAGTAGATTTTGCAAGCCCTGTTTGAGTGCATCTAATTCAAAATCCTCCCACTTCTACATTTTACACAATGTAATTTTTGAAATGTTAATGTTCATTTAAAATTGCATCATTCCTATTGATTGGAAGTGGCTCAGCTAAGCTCTCTTTCATCCCAACACATTTCGTTTTGAAAGGGCTACTCCTCCACAGGTCTTGATGTATACATTTTCCATCAGGCTGTGAAGCGTGCACCTCCGTTCACAGCCCCATTTGTGGACTATCCCCGTTAAAACCTGGTATTAAATTTACTTGGCTATGCTTTGCAAAATACTGAAAGCGCTGTGCAGAAAACTGTCATCTGTTCTAAATTGCGCACACATTGCAGAAAAATAATATTTGCTCTCAATCAAATCTCCCTTGGCTTTGAATCTAGCGAGATGGCAAGTGCACTTCCCACTAAATGCTAAATCATTCTATTTGGAATCAGTCCCCAGAGTAATGATTCGGGGGGGGGGGGGGGGGGAGGACAGATCTAATTGCACTGGGCTTTTTAGACTCACTTTTGAATAATTAACTTAAGACTCAGAGCCAAGATGAACCATTGCTGTCTCCAGGTAATCTACAAAGTCAGTTAAGCCCCTCTGCTCTCCACATTATCATGCCTGGGAAATCAGGTCTGTCTTAGGTCAAATCTGGACCAGGCTTCCTCTTGGACAAAGCCCACAATCGCTCTCCTCTCAAGATGTCATGCCACTTCAGTGCTCTACCAGTTAGAGAGATTTACCCTTTCTACAGAATTCAGAATCCCAGAGCTCTCTTCCAATGGATTCCTTCTTATGTAGGTTCTCATATTCCCATACTATGTCATATTACACCACAATTTCAGATTAGAGACATCTTCCCATTCGCTTGCTTATCAGGTAGAAACTCAGAATACACCCCTTAATTTCATAGGTTAACCATATTTGAATATGTGACAGGCATGGTGCTATACAATTTAGACTAGTCACATGTTCTGCCTTAATGTTTATTAGAAATTGTTCCCATTAAAAAAAAAAAAATTAAAAAAAACATTTTCATGATGGCATTATTGCACTGAATTCAAACATATGTGAAATAAGTTTGAGATGAAACTTGACTGAATTAATATTTATATGATGTATTCATTATGGATAAATATTCAAATGAGGTGTTTGGTCTTATTTTGGAGGGCAGACTCACAATATCAGAACATTTTTCCTTTTTGAAATATACCTCAAGGTTCGGAAAATTAATAACCAAAATCGTTCTTTAATCACCTCAAAATGTCAAGGATTCCTTTCAAATGAATGATTAGTATAAATAGCAGAGACGGCCATTTTGTGAAACTGTCCGTTAGCTTACCAGGTGGTGAATTTATGGCCAAGCTAATGTCATATTTGAACATTTAAGTGTATCTATAGCCTTTGCTACTGTTATCCTGAAAATCAGACCTTCCCTTTGTGAAACAACCCCAGCCCTAAGCTGGACAAGGAGACCACAAGTGGGACTCTCTTGTAATGCAAAGAGCCCAAAATACATTTAATGTATTTTTCTAAGCATGGGGCGTGTGATCCTTTTGTTGAACTGGTTTTAATGTGTTTGATTGCTGGATAAGAGGCCTGTTGCCCCAGATGGTTTAGATCGTCATTACCCTGTACCACCTAAACTTCAAAAACATGTTCTTCAAATACACTTTTGAACTGAAGTCACCTTGTGTCATGCGTTTTACTTGAACCATTTCTGGCAAAGGTAATATTAGGAATATGCCACCTACAATCTAATATTCCAATATGCTTAATTCCCAATATGTTAAATACACCCATTTATTTCTGGAGCAATTAAAACATGTAGGTCTTCATTCAGGATTACATCACAGCAATTACTCTCCCATAATTTTGTACAGAAGAGGACAGAGGACTGGAAACATGTACTGCGGTCAGAGGAAAAAAAGCACTTTATACTTTAAACATTATTTCACATGCTCGAAATAAGATACTTATTACAAACATAAAAAAGTAAATTCTCCAACATTCTTTGCAACATGAGTGTAAGGATTTACGATGAAGTAATATGCCATTTTCTTCCTGTTCAAATATAAAGTGGCACTCCACTTGAAACCACATAGCATTTTCCAGGTCACGTACAACAGAATACCAGTCCTTGGTCTTTCTCGCATTTTGACACGTGCAGTCCAATAAACATTCATCAGTCAAAGTTTGTGGTGAGCTCCATACCATTTGTAAGCAGCTCAGAGTTTAGCAAAACACAAGCTATTCCTCCCATGTAAAGACACCTACTTCTCAGTGCCATGCACTCAAGATTCAGCAAGTCTCCATTACTATTCACTGTTGTCTAAAAAGAGAACCTCCTGATTCCTGTGCGCAACATTCCTAGAAAAGATTGATTTTCAGAATTTCTTGAACAATGTAGACAGTTGCTCCTCCCGGCGATTGTTTTATGGGTTTAAAATGGAAGAACCTCAGGGCTTGTGAAATCGACTAGCACACTTGCATTGGAGAGTAGATTTTATGAAGGGGAGCCCAATTGGCATGATTGATGTTAAATAAAGGTTTTACTGCAAAAAAACTTTGTGGAAAATACATGTTTCACTATGCTTGGCTGGCCTTTGTGTGGCAGCATTGCACCAAATATGAAATGTGCTTATGGTGACCTGCAACATTTTATAAAAAGCACTAGTAAATATTTTGTTACCTGTCACCATATGGGGAGTGCATTTCTATTAGATAGAGTATGTAAACTAAGGCACTCGCGCTGCTGATCTAGTGGTAATTTTAAGAATTTGCGCCAGGTACAAATATACGAAACTCAATCTAGATTCTGCCAGGCCTTGTGAACAATGTTAAACTTCTACACTCGACAGAGTGGCTCAAGGAATTGCAGCAGATAGTATGGAGCCTTCTACATAAGATAAGCAAACAATCTGCATGCATGGAGGAAACAATGCTTTCTTTTGTTTGCTAGCTTAATGCAGCCTTCTCACAGTTGCATGGAAGTGGATCTCTGAGAATAATGATCGATAAAATTAGGCCAATGCAATCCATGAATAGGAAAAGTCACAAGATGCTCAATGGTTCACCCCTACTCACCGTCACAAAGAAGTGCCAACACAAAGATTTA
This sequence comes from Ambystoma mexicanum, assembly GCF_040938575.1. Taxonomy (NCBI): domain Eukaryota; kingdom Metazoa; phylum Chordata; class Amphibia; order Caudata; family Ambystomatidae; genus Ambystoma; species Ambystoma mexicanum. The sequence goes on along the minus strand of NC_090922.1, from coordinate 618,100,649 downwards.
TTAACAATGAAGGTAATAGGAAATGTTTTAGAGCAATCGCAGAATAGTCTGCCAGTGCACTTTGACAGCAAGTGCAATGTTTCTTGGAGGGCTAAAGGCTAGTACCTTCCATCCGCAGCCGAGGGAGTAAAAGCAAAGGTTCTCAAAGGGTGCTATGCATCTTTTGCTTTAATGGTGCACAACAAGTTCAAGTTGGGTCTATATAGATACAACTGAGTAGTATCTAAATGAGTATCAATTAACCTTGATGCACTCTAAATATATGGTTACTGAGGCATCACAATTAGAGACATTGTTCAACAAGGGTTTCGATATGTATATATTGTGAGGTTTAATGTTCAGCGAAGAATGAATGTTACAAGTATTCAAGAACTGTTTACATGTTGACCTTACACTTGAGGTTAGTAGAGTACCTCATAGTAGAGATACAGTTTTCTCCTTGATGATGAATACCAAGCACTGTCTATGAAGCACTTGTCACTTTAGCTATTTTTCTATGTTAGTTTTTATGTGTTTTTATATGATTACTATTTATATTAAAATTTGCTTTTGAAACAGAATTACTGATGAAGTCAGGTTGAATTCTCCTAAGACTTCTGTTTTTTAGGTTTGCACTTCCCCCACAGATGTGAGTATCCCACCAATATCCAGCGAATTATGTGTCTATAACCTAACTAGCGAGGTGGCCTCTCTTTTGTTGAAAGCACAACAAGTTCAACCAGGGAAGGAGCTCATGCTCTGCCAGTCTGTGCTGTTGGTTAATATCAAGTGTGATTTCTATACGTTACATGATGCCATCTCATCTCAGCGTGGGGCCACTACCTCAGCACACTGGCTAGAGGTAGTCAAGGGTTCGGTTCATGAATGGCAGATGGAGGGAGGCCTGAAAAATGTGATTTGGTCAACGGCTGCTTCCAATACAACCTAATATTGGGAATCAAATGCGCTACTTTTACTAAACAATATCTTGAGGGTCATGGGCTCAGACAATGGATGGAGTGTTTGCTAAATTCCCTTTTTTGATGGACAGACCATACAAACAAAGTATACTATTGTTCAGGTTAGACGGACATGTAAAAATCACAAGGTTTTTGAGTATGGTTTTTAGTGCCCACAGAATAATTTGGTCAGTTTTCCCCATTCTTGACAGCTGTACCAAAAGAATTAAGGCTGCTTCAGGAGATTGAGGTGGGGATTTCGTTTCTTTTTTAAACGCTTTTCATGAAGTACAATGGACCATCACCAAAAGCGGAATAAATTTGCTGAATGGACATTTGGCTTCTAGTCAGATATCTAACGCAGGGGCTATTGAGTGGAGCAAGCTTTGATTCCATACTGACATTTTTGCAGCATGGATTTTTCAGAGGAACAAAAACAGGACACAAATATTGTGGGTTTAAAATCAGAAACGAGAACTAGAAATTTGCAAGAAACTGCTAGAGGCACTTCTAAAAAAAAAACAAGACATCAACTCTGCTTGAAATTCCATTCTGGTAAAATCAGAAAAATTTACGAAAATGGCAATTTTGCCTTTTTGCAATCAGGATTGCGCAGATTTAAGCAGTGCAGTCGGGAGATTGTGCAAGTCAGTCTAAGGGTTGCTTTATAACAGCTACCTTTTTTGTTTTTGCCTTGCACCTAAACAATAGCAGGCATTTTAAAAGTGTGTTCACTGAATTTGAATGTGTAACGGAAATCACTATATTGTTGCTTTCACCCCAGGACCATGGGCCCTAAGCAGGGCTCATGTTCTTGGACCTTGGTGGAGCCTATGGGCCAGGCAGCCAAGACTGCTTTTTTATTTTTAAATAGTGGGGCATATTACACCCTTCTTGGGACCCCCACATCCCCTGTCCACCTCGCCCATCTCAAGGTCACAGATGGACCTCATTGACACTGTTCTTATTGGCGGCCTAGAGAGCCCCCAATCCACCCTTGCTGAGGGTGAGGGAAACGCAGCATTGGCTACCATATGCTTGCTTTAAAATGTTCAAAGAACAGCTGTCCACAAACTCCACTAGCTTTCTGTTAATATTCAATGGACACGCACACACACCCTCACAAAGGTTTTGGCGCATGAGAAATGCAGTTTTTGGCACTCCCGTATAGCCACCTTTTACAAAATACACGGTTAGCTGTATACATTTGGGAAAATGTGTCAAAATCTGAATAAAAACAAGGTTTTAAGCATCTCAAAGAATCCAATGTAACCATAACAGCAGGGTTCCTATAGATGCTATGACAAAACAGGCGGCTCTCATTATGCTTCTCTTTCTTTATTCCAACTTGAGCAGCACAAGGTTGGAACATAAATAACGTTAAAACTCAGTTTCCCAAATAACGAGGGCTAAAACAGTAGTCCTTAAAGTAACACATGGTCATGGCGACTAATCAGCGTTACTGGCGCTGTTCTGGCTCCGGTAGAATGCGGAGGCACACCAAGAAGAGTCTGCTGACTTGCGCCCTCGCGCTCGACGAGCATGGTCGCCGATGCGTTCCTCTGTGTCGGATTGGTTTCCTTTGGGTATGTATTTTATTGTCATTTCATTGTATTTTCCTCATGCTGCTCCAGCCGTACCCTCAACGGCCGTTTAAGCCAGCAGGGCAGACCGTGAGGTGAAAAAGCACGCCAGAACCTACGGCGATCACACCAGCCGAGGTGGGTGTTGCGGCACGGACGGAGCCAGACAGAGCGCAGAGCTCGGTTTCCGTTTCCCTGTGCTAACTGTTTCTCAACGTGAGGAGACTAAGGCATGCAGCCTTCAAGATTTCATTTTGCTTTTTCTAGTGCAGCGTTCCGAGCACTCAAAGGTTTATAGCACCCTCTACTAGACGTTCGGGCGGGAGCCAATTGAGAAAAAGGAAAAGAAAATAAGAAAAAAAGGTGCAACTGAAGCGGGACTCTCCAGAGAAGTGAGATGGCACAATCCGAGCAAGCTCTGTGGCTGCCACTCTTCAAAAGCTACTAGGAGCCTCAGTAGCGACTTCAATAAAGAGGGAAATTACAGATATGCTCACCCCGATTCAGCTCAGTCAGGATGACAAGGAGATCCGTATGAGGGGCCAAATCTCACAAAAAAACAGGGAGCGAGTCTGCAGGGGGTAGTATGGAAGCCCTTAAGGAGTAAAACCTTTTTGACCCCCAGGCAACATGATGTTACAAGCCTCAAGAGGAGCAAAACGCGTCAGGCATTTCAGTAGGCTAAAAGAAGCTCATTTTAGAGGGCGCTGTCGAGCCACCAGTGAGACTCTCTGGCCCGGAGGTGGAAACAAGGGGGCAAAAAGAAGATAGTGGCAAAAAAATAAAAAAAAACACTTTGCAATATGACTCAGCTGAGGCAGAAGGTACAGAAGTGATCGTTGAGCCCCAAGAAATGGTACACCCTGAATCTAAAGAATGGTCGCCTTCTCCCAGAATGGTGGAATATATGCAAGGGAATGCGTAAAGTAACAGGCTCCCCAAGGGCCGAATGCCCACACCCCCAGATAGAAGGGAAGGTGACAGCTATGCTGGAGCTGGATGCCAGAATGTTGACTTTTCCAAGTAAAAGTGTCAAGGATCTGAAGAAAGGCATTGACAGGGTCTGCCAAGACAAGCTACTTGATGTGGCAGGACTGTTAACAAAAATGTTGGATATGGCGGAGGAGGCCATTGAAACATGCGCACAAGTAGACCCACAGGTCCTCGCCAATTTGGCGCAGACGGCCCTAGGTCCACTGGGAAACGCAACAGCACCATCGGAGAGGATAAAAGGGTTCTTGATAAAGATCGACCCAAAGCTGGGCGAACTAGCATTGTCTGAGGCCAGGGCATCAGCTCATGGGTTACTCTTTGGGGACCCCTTCCCCAAAGAAATGTCTACATTTGTAGGTACACTTTCCCCCCTGGATCCTCCTCTCAGATGGCCAGGGAACAGCCATTGCTTTTGGATCCCCGACCCTGGGGCTGGATATGCGAGGGAGGATCACCCAGGGTTGATGGAACTTGGGGAGTGGGGAAGAAGACGTCCTTAGCTGAGACATAGTAGACCCCTTTCCCAATGAACCCTCTATCATTAAAGCCTTTTCAGGGTATTAACCCTTTCCCTTTTCTTCCTTTCAAACCGTCCCCCAGAAACACCACCTTAGTACTAGGACAAGGAAGAGACCAACTAGGACACATTCTCATTTGACTGATACACACACATCATAGACAAAACAGTTATAAATGCTCCTTTTATTAAATCAGACAGTTCCAAAAACCACTCTGGTACTGAGACCAAGAAGAGGGCTATGGAGGCATACCGATGGAACAACCAGGCATGTCTGCCTAATGGAGTTCTCCATAGTCAGGCAATTGAACTCAATGACACACCGGTGGTCAGTTAACACACATTATGATATAGAAATGTGTGGTATTCTACGCTGGGGTCATTTAAAGTGCAGTGGAAGTCTGCAGAGAGTTTTACCTTTTGGTGCAGTGGTATTCTGTATGTGGTTGGTTTCAAGGTGCAATGCTAATCTGCAAGGACACCTGTCAAAGATTAATGGTGCAGTGGTATTATGCATGCGAGTCTCTTCAAGGTGAAGTGGTCTTGCAGGGAAGGTTTTCTGTAATTAGATTGGGTTCCATCCGGTTTGTGCAAATCTAGATGTTACTGTATTTTCAGTAATTGGGTCGGTTTCCATCCATTTCGTGGGAGTCTGACTTTTAAGTTGTCACTTTGTCATCTGTGGCAGACAATCCTGTGTTGCCCATTAATTTGCCCAGTTTGGAGCTTTGCCTGTGTGCCATTTTGTTTCATTGCCAGTACAGTGGGTCATTTTTGACTTTCCCGATTAGTGGGTTGTGTTCATGCTGTGCGGAAGTTGTTGGTGCAGAGTATTGTCTTGTGGCATGTTTAGGCTAATGGTGGTGTCTGGCTGGATTGGGGATGTTTTATGTAGTCTCACAGGAGATAATTTGTGCTCAGGCATAGCAGGCCTGGGGATTAGAGAGTGGCAGTCTCGAATGGAAGGTGTTAATGTTCCTTGGTGGTCAGGTGCATTAGGTTGTTTTGCTCAGGGAGGAGCAAAGGGTTGTGGTCCGACATGGCAGGTCAAAGGCCACGGGGGCAGCCTGGGACAAAAAGTGTCAGGTTCTTTGGAGGCTTTTAATCTGGTCTGATAGCAGTGGCAGTTAAGGTTTGTCCTTTGGTTATTTCGGTGGGAACCATTCTGCTTTTCCTGCTCTGTGCCGATTTAGTTGGGCTGGAGGTTTGAGCTTGAGTTTTCGGTTCATGGTGGTCTGCACATTGAGTACTGGCGCCTTTGAAACTCTAGGAATTGCTAGTATCTTTTGTGTTAGGGTTTGGGGATTCCTGTTCCATTCAGTGGCCATGGATGGTTCTGGGAGTTGGTTGCGCGTTTGTGCAGTGTATTCATCATTTTTTGTGATATACGGAGGCAGAGGTGTGGTATTCTGCTGGTCAGTGTGACTGCTGATGGAATGCATGGTGCAGCTTGTGGAATGCATTGAATGGGTGGAATGTTCTGTGTGCCTTGGGTTCTGCTTACTGGTAGTTGGAAGGAGCTGGCTCTGGGTCCTGGATGCCAGTGGTATATGTCCTGTACATGAGGTTATCTTGGACACTGGCAATAAAGTACTTACCCTACTTGGACTCTCCGATTACTCATTAACTGGAAGAACCCTGCTACTTCAAAATGCCAGCCGCATTGAGAAAGAGAAAGAGAACCGGCTGAAGAGGGAGAGTAGGCCGTAGAGGCGGCGGCTGGAAACCCAGGTGCCGGGAGCAGTGGCATACAGGAGAAAGACGCTGGGGCTGTGGTCGGCCGTGAGAGGGTCTGGAGGTCCCCGTTACCCTCCTGAATAGGTCCACACAGCAGGAGCTGTGGAACTCTGTTTGACCCCAGCCGCTGCACGAAACCAGGAGTGTGAGCAGTGCTCGCTGTGGATTTCGCAAGGGAGAGGCAGAGTCAGGGGAAGCCAGGAAGCTGAAGAGCACTGAGAAGCCTGTGGTGGAAGACGCCAAGCAGAAAGTAGCTGCTGTGTGCGACCGGTGAGTGGAAGGCAGTGACACTCATACCGGGGTGCTCCGGTCACGCATTACTAAGTCCTTTTTGAAATCCGAGCAAACTGAAAGTAATTGAAAGTACTTTTAAAACTCGAAGCAAGTACTTTTAGAATATCAACTGAACTGAAAGTTATTGAAAGCACTTCAATGCCACACAAAGTACAAAGCAAGTCGAATTCTCATAAATGTAGTGAAAGCAAAGTATTACATGTGGCAAATATCACAGAATTCATGAAACAAGTATTAGCAAAGTCAGGAGAATACCAAAAAGGGTATTACAATGAGAAACCAAGTATTGGCTCAAAGCTAAGAGGGGCCCAAGAAACAAGTATGAGAAAAGTCAAGAGAATACCAAGGAAAGTATGAAAATCACTGTCTGAAGAGTGTGATACTGAGGAATCAACTATACATGCCTTTCGGATGGAAGCAGTGGCTAATTGTTGATGAAACAGTAAGAAGGGGTAACGGTACATGACCTTTAATGGGTGGACCGTGTGGTCCGACAACTGCGCCTAGACTGTGTGCGATGCATGGAAAAAGCCAATGAAAGTATGCATAAAGAAGCTTGTATATTGCAACAGGCTAATGTGTGAATTTGAAGTTAAACAGAACTGCCTAAGTGAACTGGTACAAAGTATTGATATCGAAGTGCTGGGAAGTGTCCCGAGGAACTGTTATTTTTTAAAGCTGGAAGATTTGAACTCTTGGGGAAGGGAGCCCCAATATTGTGTGATCTATTTGAACTTGGGGAAGCTGATCATAAGCAGAGAGCTGGAAGAAACTCTGAACTTTCTTTTTGAACACTATCATTTTGATGCCGACATCCCTACACATTGTATAAAGTTAGTTGTGAGGGCAAATATAGGATTTGGACACAGACAGACATTTGAGTTGGACTTCCTGACACCTATTGTCCGTCTACTCCATGATGCCTTCACAGTACCTACACAGCCTTAGAGAAGGCCCAGTCCTGAATTAAGAGGGTATTTTCGTCCAAGGGTTTCTCCAGGGCCAGAAGAGGCAGGGGTCGCTCTTCCGGCTGGTACATGGCAGACTGTAGGTCCCATCCTAATCGAGCCACGCTTCAGTACTGGCAGCAGCACAGATTGGATGCCTTCTTCCCTGCAAGGTGTCAGAGGAAGAAACAGCAGCGTGCATGCGTTGGACAAGCTGTCAGGAGACGCTTCAGATAGAGTTTTGCAAATCCCTGTCAAGAGGTAGAGCCAAGGGCCATAGTGTTCTCAGAGGAAATGCATGTCCTCCCAAGTAAGGAAATCTGAGCTGGCGGAAAAAAGAGCGATCGCATCAGTATTGCGGGGAGAGAGCTTCATAAGCAATCACTTCCTAGTGAAGAGGAAAGACAAGTTAAGACCAGAGATCAACCTAAAAGATCAACGGCTATGATCTATACAGACATTTTTAAAAGGAAGGCATACACATGCTGCGGGACATCCTCCTGCAAGGGGACTGGCTAGTATGTCTCAATCTGAAGGATGCCCATCTCAGTCCCGATTTTCGCTCTGCACGAATACGCTTTGAGGTTCAGATGGGAAGGCAGTTTATGGGAGTTCGCCAGTCTGTCCTTCGGGCTCTCCTCCGCTCCTTGGTCCTTCACCAAGCTTATGAAGCCAGAGACAGCAAAGCTCAGGGAAGATAATATACCTAGACATGATCCTCATGGCACAGGACTGGGAGATGCTCCAAAAGCAAGTGACAAGAGTCAATCTGCTTCTGAGACTAGGTTTTCCCCATAAATTGGGAGAAATCAGATCTCGTACCAGCGCAAACAATGGAATTCCTGGGCTTCATGGTAGACATGAAGCAAGCATCGCTTAGACTATCGCAGCAGAAGATACACGCAATCAAAGGAGATTCAGCTCTTGCTGAGCAAAGGCCTCTTCTCAGAGAGCTTGCCAGACTGATGGGACTGCTGTCCTCCTCGATGCAAGCCATTTTTCCCCAAGCCCATTTCACTACAGTGCACTTCAGAGACTGAAGGAAACTCACCTAAGGAGGAATATTTCATAAACACAAGTCTGTCTGTGGGGGTGAGAGTGGAGCTCCTGTGGTGGTGGTGAAATCACATGAAGGCTTGGCATGGCAGAGCCATTTTCGGTTCGTCTTCAGATCTAATAATCGAGTCGGACACCAGCAGACAAGACTGGGGACTCAGTTGCGGGGACCTTACAACAGGAAGAACGTGGTTAGGGCTGAAGCGCAGTCTGCACATAAATTGCTTAGAGCTCCTTTGCCGTTGGAGCGTTCGCAAAAGACACAGTTGTTGTATACTGCTGAAAATGGACAACGTATCAGCGGTGCAATATATTAATCACCTAGGAGGTACCAAAGCTAAACTACTGGCAGAATTGGCAAAATATTTCTGACGACATTGCCTGGACAGACGCATTTCTATAACAGTAGAGTATCTCCCGGGACTGTCAAACACGATAGCTGACTAGAACTCCAGGTATCTCACAGACAGCAGCGATTGGAAACTGCACGAGACAGTTTACACAGGTCTGCATCGGCAATGGGGTCCCTTTCAAACTGAGCAAGTCGCTTTGCTACTCAACGCGCAAGTACCCAGATTCTTCAGTTGGAGACCCGACCCAGAGCTGGTAGCTTGGGATGCCCTCTTCCTTGCGTGGACAAATTATGCGTTCCCGCAGTTTATTCTGATGGCCAAGATTAAAAAATATAGTAGCTCTGTTCTGGACCTCTCAGGCCTATTTTCCGATTCTTCTGGAACTTTCCTCAGATTTTTCAATCTGGCTTCCCCCAATTTCTGTCCCTTCTGATGAATCCCAAAGCGGAGAATAACCCACTGATTCAGGAAGAGAAACTGAATCATGCACCCTGGAGCATTTCAGGGCACGCTGGGAAGTCCTGGGCTTTTCGAAGAGTGTTTCCAAATTCATCATCAGGAGCAGCTGCGCCCCCTCCACCGCTAAGTGTTACACAGCATCCTGGGTGGTAGGAGTATCTGGTGTCTGCAACGGCAGCCACAACTATTTTCGGTTCCTATCATAGAAATAGCAAACTTCCTGGCAGCGGCAGGGAAGGAGTATAGGATGATCAACACTTACAGATCAGCGATTTCAGTGGGGCATGACCTGACAGAAGGCAAGCTGGCAGGGGAGCACCCTTTGATTTGCCAGATGCTCAGATGCATTAGATTAGAGGTACTCCAGCACAGTACGATAAACTGTGGGATGTGAACGCTTTACTGAACTTCCTGCGGGAGTGGCCGGAAGACAAGGAGCTGTCACAAAAGGTGTTATCGGCCATTTTACTATGCAAAAGAGTGTCACACATGGCAGCTTTAGACCTAGAAGGCAGGTTGTACTCTCCAGATGAAGTTACTTACCAAACTGGTAACATTCTTTCGATGGGATGTTGCTCCGATGTATTCCTCATCTTTGATAAATCCACTTCCAGCTTGCTGGCCTCGGAAAAAATGTTCACAGTACAGGGCGCTGCGCATCGACGTCCCTCAAGTCTGTGTCCCTCGAAGGCCTCCGTATCGGCGCCGACATTACCACGAGTACAAATAGTCTCGCGCAGTGTCCGCTGCTCAGTTCCGTTTTGAGAAGTTGTTTTGCTTTGCATCAATTGGTTAATAACCTTGAAGGAGCATAAACTGCAACTACAAGGAAAGTTTTACTGCAGGGAAGGATGGGAGGGACGACAAGGAATAAGTCGGAGGAATATCCCATCGAAAGAACGTTACCAGTTTGGTAAGTAACTTGTTCTTCGAAGGGATGGTTTCCTCCGACGTATTCCTCATCTTTCATAGACTCCCATAGTAGTAGTATATAGAGGAGGCGGGAGTAAAATAAATGTTCCCTCTAAAGATGCAGAGTGCAACACAGCTTTTCCAAATTTCGTCTCCTGGCTAGAGGAGGAATCAAGACTGTAAAATTTGGTAAAAGTGTGTGCGGACAACCATGTGGCAGCCGCACATATGTCCTTAATTGGAACTCCTCTTAGGAGAGCTGAAAAGGCTGCAATACCCCTGGTTGAGCCCTAAGATGTTGAGAGGGCTCTTTTCCTGCCAATTTATAGCACTCTATAATTGTTAAAATAATCCATCTTGAAATGGTTTGTTTTGTAATGGGCAAACTTAATTTGTGCCCTCCATAATTGGTCTGCTTGCCTCATCCTTGCAAATCTGCTAATCTAAACGCTTAAGGCATGCCTTGGATGCAGCCTGTGTAATCTCTCTCCCTCTTTCCCTGGATGGGAGGGAGAGGATAGAATGAGGGTAAAGTTATTTTTTGTGTGATGTGGAATTCAGAGACCACCTTTGGGAGTAAATCCGGCTTCACTTGTAGAACAACCTTATCTTTGTGAAAGATTGTATGTGGAGGTTTACAAGATAAGGCTTGTAATTCACTCACTCTTCTAGCAGAAGTTCAAGCCACTCGATAAATTGTTTTTCAGAGTAAGAAATCTTAATGAACAGGAATGAAGGGGTTCGAATAGAGTACCCATTACAAATTTTAAGACTAGGTTTTAGTCCCACAATGGATCTTGAAAAGGAGTTGGAGGAAAACCATTAGTTAACCCTTTCAAAAATGGAATCGCTAAGGGCAATTTTAAGTATGAAGGCTCCTCTGCAGTGCGCTTAAAGACAGAGCTGCAAGGTAGCCCTTGATTGTACCAATTTGAAGACCTGAATTTGCTAAATAAAGCAAAAAAGATATCAGTGTATTGAAAATGGTTCAATATTCTTTTCTCTACACCAGCTGCAAAATGTGTATCAACTGCAGCGGTATAAAGACTTTGTTGCTGGCCTTCTGGCTGAAAGCAACACCTCCATTATGTCATCCGGGAGATTCCAATCCTTGTATCTCAGCCTTTCAGAAACCATGCATGAAGATTGAGGGTCCTGATATCCGGATGGAGAACCTGACCTCCCTTCAGCGAGAGAAGATCCTCTCTTTGTGGAAGACGAATCGGAGGACAGATGGACAGGTCTAGAAGATCTGGGTACCACGCTCTCCTGGCCCAATCTGGGGCAATTAGTATCATGGGTTTCTGGAATCTTCTCAACCTCCTGATCATTTGAGGAATGATGGGGACTGGAGGAAACGCATACAGAAGTGGAAACACCCAATCCACTACGAACGCGACCCCTAGTGCTCCTCTTGGGGGAAATTCCCCTGGGCAATAATAATCGCACTTCCAGTTGATACTGGTGGCGATCAGATCAACTTGAGGGGTTCCCCAAAGGGCGAAGATCTGTTGTAGGACTTCCTGAGCTAGTTCTCACTCGTGGAAGACTGTTCTGCCAGGTCAGAGCGTCTGCCGTCAAGTTCTTCTCTCCGGCTAGGCGAACTGCAGATAGAGAGATTCCTTCTTGAATTGGCCAAAACCAGAATTGCATTGCCTCTCTACACAGTGGCAGTGACCCTATGCCACCTCTTTTGTTGAGGTAGTGCATGGCCACTATGTTGTCCATCACTATCAGGACATTTTTTCCCTGTACTGATGGGCAGGAAAGCCTTCAGCGCTAGTCTGATCGCTCTCAACTCTAATAGGTTGATGTGTAGTCTGGACTCCAATGGAGACCAATGACCGCTGATGGTCAAGTCGTTGGCATGGGCTCCCCACCCCGTGAGTGAGGCATCCATGACTACTGTCATCTCCGGCCATGGTTGCCCAAACTGTTCTCCTTTAAAGATGTTCTCCCGACAGGCCCACCAATGAAGGTCTCGAGCCACTCTGTCTGGGATTAGGAGATCTGACATTCTTCCTGAGAATTGTAACCACTGGGTCCTCTGGAGAGATCTCATTCTCAGACGAGCTTCTGGCACTAGGAAGAAGCGGGATGCCATGAGGTCAAGCAACCTCAAAAAGTCAAAGGCTGGTAGACATTGGGCATTTTGAAACCTGGTGACCATGTGTAGAATATCTTGAGCCCTCGCCTCTCGGGGCGAGGCTTTTCCCATGGATGTGTCCAGGACTGCTCCAATGAACTGGAGTCTCTGAAGGTATCATCTGTGGCTTCTTTAAATTGAGGGAGAAACCCAGTTTGCAGAGGAAGTGGCAAAGATACTAGATGGATCTGAGCTAGTTCCGGGGGACACTGCTCTGATCAACCAGTCGTCCAGGTAGGGGTAGACATGAATCCCTTCCCTCCTTAGACTTGCTGCTACAACCGCCATTAGCTTGGTGAAGACCCTTGGGGTGGAGGTCAGCCCAAATGGCAGCACTCGAAATTGATAATGAGAGTTGCCAATTGCGAACCTCAGTTATTTCCTGTGTTTGGGATGGATTGGCACATGGAAATAAGCATCCTGAAGGTCTAGAGATACCAACCAGTCCTGAAGCTGGAGGGCCTGAAGGATCCGAGAAAGATTTACCATCTTGAACTTGTCTTTCCTGAGAAATGTTTCCAATTCTCGCAAGGCCAAGATGGGTCTCAATCCTCCGTCCTCCTTTGGTACTAGAAAGTAGGGGGAATACCAACCCTGTTCCTCTCTGCTACAGGTACCAGTTCTATGGCACCTTTCTCTAGCAGGTCTAAAATCTCCTGCATAAGGAGCGGGTCTGGAAACTTCAAAGAGTTGTTCCCTGGTGGATGGCTGAAGAGTTTGTAGGAAAGGCAGGCAGTAACCTTGGGCAAATGTCTCCAATGCCCAAGCATCTGACGTGATAGCATGCCATTCTGCCAGATGTTGAGTTAGCCTGCCTCCTACTGGTGTCTTGTGAGGGGAGACCTCAGAGGGGTTTAGAAGCGGCTGACGCAGATGCTGAGGGTAAAGTAGCACCTGCTGGTGCGGATTTGGTACCTTTGACCAGTGCACCACAGGTAAATCATCTCTGGCCCCATTGAGCTGGCTGTCCTCTGCCTTTTCTGAATGCAAAGTAAAAGCAAAAGGACTTGCCCCTCCATGGTGTACCTGTGGGGCAATTTGGAGTTTGCCGGATTGCAGCCCCAAGAGATTTTGCTGCTGCTTTGGATGTCTGCAATTTCTCCAGGCTGTCGTCAGCCTTTTTTCCAAATAGAGAAATGCCATCAAAGGGCATATTTAGAGGTCTGGCTTAAACGTCAGGAGCAAAACTAGACTTCCGCAACCACGCAAATCTGCGTATTGTGGTATTTCCCGCCATGGCTCTGCTAATGCAGTCAGCAGAGTCAATGCCCGTTTGAAGAGACTCGCACATTGCATCCTTCCCATCCTTGATGTTCAAGAATGCTTCCCCTTCTGGAAGACAGTCAGCCGCAGATGAAGCACACCCCCAAAGGGTGTGGCTGAATCTTGCTAGCGTGCATGTGGCGTTGATCGATTGAAGCGCCATACTGCATGCCGAAAATATTTTTGACATGGCGTCAAATCTTGTGTCATCTGTCTTGTGGAATAGTGGGGTATGCCGACTTATTGCTTGATGAAGTCACTGCCTGCACAACTAGACTCTCTGGAGTTGGATGCTTGCTTAGATATTCAGGATCTGAAGCTGACACTATTTCATAGAGAGTTATTTATTTACTGCAGAGATAACTTCAGAAGTCTCCCAATTTGCAGATATTTTCCTTAGCAGTGCAGCGTGAAAAGGGACGATGGAATCCTCTTGGGGTCCTTTATCTAATATTCTAATATATCAATAAGGTCATCTTGCTGAAAAGAGGGTGCAGGTGTAGACCAACCCATAAATTGCATTATTCTAACCATAAGGGCCCTGTAAGGTATCTCTGCATGTTCTCCAGGTTCTGGTCTAGCATATTCTGCCTCTAGAGAGGTATCTATACCACTGGCCTCCTGTAGATCTTTCAATCCATTTCCTTCAGAAATAAATTCCTCTGGAATGGGCACTGTTCTTTGTAGTCCAAAAGGTCTCATTGTCAGAGTCCCCCCCCACCCTCCTTCCTCATATATAGATGATAAAGCTCTGAAGTAATCAGATCGTGGATAGGGAGTAAAACCCATTTCTAGAGAGGAAGGAGCCACATTTGTGGTTACTGCCTGTAAAAATGTTGTGGTTGTCGACGTGGACGTTTCGACAAACCTGTAAAAGGTGGCGAAAAAGGCCTCGAACTCTAGAGGATCGGAATCCTACTCGGCGTCGTCGAGATCGTCAACGCCACTCTCAACGTCATGGAGGGGCTTTCGACACCTCTGGTGCCCGTGGCGTAATAGAGGATTTAGGCTCATTTTTCATAGGAGTGTACGACGGCGTCAATGAAACAGATTTGTGTGTTGAAGGTACCTTCAACAATGGCGTCGATGACGCAGTGTTATCTGATGCTTTGCCTTTACTCGAGGGTTCATGGTATTCGAGTATTTTTACTCGCCGGGTTAAAAGACTCACTGCGTTTTTATTTTTCGGGTCTTTCACCCAGGTTATCACCTCTAGGCATCTCCGAGGGGGGTCGAGGCCGCTTTCTCGAAGACCCTAAGCATTTTTTTACAAAATTCTTGCCACTTAGCTGGAGAGCTGAGTTTTGCGGGCAGGTGACCCTTTCCGGGGAACTTGAGGAAGAAGAAGAGGGAGATCTATGGCACCTCTTCTTAGAGTGTCTCGATCTCGAAGAGTGATGGGAACCGCTTCGAGATCTCGATCGGGAATGTTTCTTTTGACGGCGAGGAGACTAATGTCTCGACTCAGCCGAGGAAACTTTTGAAGGGGTAGAAGTTTTAACAGCCTTACCTCTTTCTAACTTCCCCTTACTCTCCTTCAAAGCTTTCCCCGTCATGGACAGGCAGTCTTCACATTCTGAACACTGATGCTCTGATCCCAGGCACCACAAACAGATCCTGTGAGGATCCGTTAGAGACATCTTCTTTCTACAGTCCCGATATTATTTTTAAACTGGATCGTGGAGTTCATGGTTCGGATGAAGATGCCATCGTTAGGAAGTTAGATTTTCAAAGAATTAGTAAGATTTTTTCCAATAATGGAACCAAGTGTTACGTCTCCAAAGCTCACGAAGCGCAGAAAAACGGAACTGAGCAACAGACGCTGCGCGAGACTATTTGTACTCATGGTGACGTCGGCACCGATACGGAGGCTTTCGAGGGACACCGACTCGAGGGACATCGACGCGCAGCGCCCTCTACTGTGAAAATTGTTTCCGAGGCCAGCAAGCTGGAAGTGGATTTATCAAAGATAAGGAATACGTCGGAGGACACAATCCCTTCAAAGGAGTAGTCTTCAAGACAACTAGGAGAACCAAGAAACATATCAGGGAGGTGGTGTACCCCTATTTTCTTCATCATCCTAAACTATGCGTAGTCAGATGTCTCAAGGCGTATAAAGTGAGCCAAAAGTCCATCAGGACAGACTAAAGAGGCCAATTGATGGTAGCAGTCAGGAAGCCTCCTAAGCCAGTTTCCTGAAACATGTTAGCGCAATGGGTTTGTTGAACATTAGCGCAGGAAGGGATCAGCGCTAGTCTTTTCAGGGCACATTCAACATGAGGAACCATGGCTTCAAAAAGTATTTCATGTGTGTTTGGAGGACATTATGAAGACTATTAGTCTGGTGAATCGGTCTCAAGCCAACAGAACTACCGGCTTAGTGGTGAGTAAGCTTTAAACAAGCATAATACGAGCCTCCTGTCTTGACATAGAATGAAGATTTTCCAAAAGATCTTAATGTAAAGTTGATTCTATTAAAGACAAGGAGGCGAGCATTATTCCACTTGTTTGCACAACAAGGTGTGTTATAGTATGTATTGCGAAGAGTTGTCAAGATGTGTTTAGGCAGCATATAACACTGGGCAGGATGTGCTAGGTAGCATGCAAGAAGTACTGCTCATTCATTTAAAATTGTTTAACGAAATTAAATGCAATATTAAAGAGCATAGTTGTGCTTTCTCCCTTCCCCTAAGGATATCTAACACTATTCTGGTGTTACTTTAAGGACTACCGTTATTTCCCTTGTTCTAAGGAAAACTGAGTTTAGGTTTGAACGTTATTTGTGTTCTAAGGTTGTGCTGCTGGAGTTAGAATAAAGAAAGAGAAGCATAATGCTTGCCTGCTTGCCATTAATAATCAAGACTTTCCATCAAGAGCTCATGGAAAATCTTCATTTTTTTCTTATAACTTTTTTGCCAAATGTTAGTTCTTGTCCCCCCCAAAAATATGCATGTGAAAGTAATGGGTGGAGCGGGTCTCAAAAGTTGTATTACCCATTTAAACTCTAATGGATCATTTTTGTTTACAGCAAAAACCTACAAAAACTTGCACAAGTAGTTCTGGACCAGTTTGCAATCTTCACTTGGAAAGTTGAAAATTAATTCAGCGATTTCTGCTGGAAAAAAAAAATACAGATAAAGTGGGTCTAAACAGTTCCCAGATATTTTGAACTTGCAGACCCACATCATGGTGACGCTGCATTTGACGAGGCTGCAAAGAAAAGTGAAAAGTTTAATGTGAAAAAGGACGCAGAGAGAACAAATTTAGTTTGAGTTGGGTCAAAAATTGCTTTACTTGCCGATACCTTAGTCTGCTTACCAGCTGCACGGTTCAGCAGAATTTTTTGTAATTTTTTGTTTTGTAAAAGGGAAATACAGAAGCCATGTGGGGCATACAATAATCAATAGCAGGGTTGTAGTGGAATCTAGTTAAGTGTCCATGGACCAGCAAACCAGGTGATGAATAAAAACGTTGAGAAAAGGCATTAGTGGTACTTTAGGTTATGCTCTGATTTAAGGTAGGCAAAAGTGTAAATGGTAAATAGGGTTTGGGCCAGGCAAAGGAAAAAGATGCACAGTATTGGGTCCACAGTAAAGTAAGAATAGAATGCATGGACCCAAATCTGCGGATCGAGATGCAGTATTGAGATTGTGTGCATGCTATGTATTTGTGCAACGTCCAAGGTATAACCGAAAGCAATAGCCCAGGCACAGTTTCTCCTGGCATGGACTAAGTCCATACCCAGTGGGCACTGCGGAAGTGTTCTATGCCTGGCTCATGGCCATAGTCGAGGCTCAGGGGGCACCACGAGTGCGTTGGTAGTGCCTGGGTCACGGCCAATATGGTTACGGTTTTGCGTTCTTACGCCCAAGGCCATGCTCTGGGACTAGTAAGTACTGGGCACAGTCTACACTGACATGGCACCAGGCTATTTATTTTAAATTCTTGATAAAGCACTGCATGCCCGTAGGCCTCAGAGCGCAAAGAAACAGTACAGTTTAGCGACAGAAGCAGGGAGAGCGGGCCAGTAGAAATGAGGCCGTTAGTGAGTTGAGCTATGCCAAGTGGGCAGTGAGGGAGTGTTTGAGAATAAGTTTGAAAAAAAAAGATCTGTGTATTATATTGTTAAAAGGCTTTTATACTTCGTCAAATCACCAGAGAACTGATCGAAGAGCACCTGCCTGACAGATTTGTTAATGAAAGTAACACTCAATAGGGAACTAATGTATAGACGCGGCGGGGAGCGGGTAAGGTTGCTCTGCTACCTAATCTGGAAGGAATTCTAGACTTTTGAAGCTTTGTGATCTTAACATCCCTTAGAGAAAGTCTGTCAGTATATCTCAATTCTTTGGAAATTATTCTCTTATGTAGCGTGCTACTGCCATCTACCACTTTAAATTAGTATTGCAGGTAGTCGATTAATGTTTTCGTTAAACGACAAAGAATATTTTGAAACACGCAGAACAGAAATTATATTCTCATACTTTCCAACCCTACTGATTTAGGCAGTAGGCTACTGCTTTTTAAGCAGTCCTACCACCTACAGATTTGGGTGACGGATCCTACTGCTTTTTACACGGGCAGGTATTTTATGTGACGCTAAGGCAGGCTGCTTGAGACCGGTCTAGGACAAAGCATGCAACACATTAGTACGTCTTTCTGTGTGGTGGCTGGGTAAGAGATTACTTTGAGTGATGGGCTCAGACCAATTCAGTGACCTGACAGCTACTTGACTCTACCCTGCACTCTGGCAGGGACAGGCCTTAGGTGAACCACCAGTGAAGGCAAGTGGCAGAGCCTACCACCATCACAAAAGATCTGCATATCAGACGTAGGGTATCAGTCTCCATGTTGTTCAGTTATTTATCTTGCATTGCAGGAATACATATGTACTGCCCGGGCTGCTGCTACAGAGCAGTGGCACACGCTGCCTACCAGCTCTGTGTGATTACGTTCTGTGAAGTTAGGTAATTGAATTAGGTGTTAACTTGCCATTAATAAGTATACATTTTAAACATTTGAACATCTTTCCATGTTGTGCCGTTTGGTGGATTGTGTATTTTAGAATGCTCCAATGGTGCCAACAATGTATGTTTTGTATTTTCCTGTGATGTCATTGTTATGCAAAGTATTATTTTTGAAACTTGAAAAATCCCACATCTTTTTGTTCATAGAATGTTGGCAAGTATGTATTCTGAAGCAAAGTGCAGCGAACTAAGCTAAAATCAGATCGCCTCCCAAACTTGGTGAGCTTTTCAGGCAGTTATGTTTGTGTATGCACAGAAAAATCACACTTAAGACGGCCTCCAACTTGACTCATGAACGTGAAACTCCGACACAAATTCCGAGATGTTAAAAAAAAAAAAACCTATGGAAATCTCATTTAGACTGGTTCAACGGGCCAATTTAATACGTTGTCAAAGGTTTCCTCTTCCTCTGAAAGGGTGTATGATGTGAGACTGTAATCCAACGTTACGCTTTATAAGGTCTATATGATATGATGGATGTACCAAGGTTAAACATCACATAAGTAACTGAAATCGCATTTTTCCCTGTACATTTGGAAATCCTGGACCAAACGTACGCAAATAGGACATGAAAAAATGTCGAAATTTGCTTACACTTGTTCATTTTGGTGAACATTTGTCGAGAATCCATATTAAAGTGACGTTTTTTTTCATAGACTTGGTTTGAAGATAAAGATTTCGAAAGTAACCACTTCGATGTTTTTTTTTGACAAGCAGTCGGATACACGCTTAAAAAAAAAGAAAAAAAAGTGTCCGCAAATTCAAAGACAACACGACTTAAAATCAGGAAAAAGGTTTATGCGCACTCGAAGTGAATACTGACATGTACGCACCACAAAGGAAGGCTGCCCCTTCATTATTTATCACAGGGCGGCCACAGAGCTCAAGTTTCCCAGTTCCATGGGTGGGAAAGCAATACAGTCCTGTGTGTTTTTTCTTGGAATTCGGGACTTGTAACATTAGGTTTTCCATTTTAAAGTTAGGATTACAGATCCCAGAATTCAAAGAAAGGAACTTTTTGGCTTTCTCACACATGGACCTGGAAAATTGAGAGCTCTGATCGTTGTAGCACACTTGCACACGCTGTGCATATATACAACGTTCGTTCATTTATAATTCACTACTTTCGGTACACAATACTTATTCATTTGAGGTAGCAAAAGAGAATGTTTAGTCCTTTGTCATTCAATGGAGCACACTCGGCAGGCACAGCAAGGCCCTCATTCAAGCCAGGTATCGAGCAGAAATCTCTGTTCGACAGCCACTACCCCACGCAGGTCAACGTTTAGTGTTCAACCCGTATTTTAATTGTTTAACTGGGTTATTTTTAAATACAAAATACAGTAACAAAACGGGCCCTGTTCATCACAGCTCACACACAGACACAAATGACATACTATCAATTATATACAGATAAATCAAATGTAGCCTTAAATCTATACTGTAACCTACTTAACAATTGTTCACAAATTTCGAATGGTATAAAGCAAAAAAGATAATTTTTTAACACAGCTACAGCACAAACATTCGATTCCAACCGCCCTTTTAGAATGGTCACTAAAATAAGAAATCAACCTGTATTGGGCAAACTTGTTTTTCCTTTTAATTTTCTGAGTACAGACAATATCTTGTCAAAGGAGTCCCGGATCACTCGTGTTGACATTAACATTAAAGTCCGCTTAAAAAATGAACTATTTTTCTGCGTTTGATTAAATTGCTTCGACCAGACACGCCCACTCCCACGCCATGCTTTACATTTTTAGGAACCACGGGACCTCTAACTTGAGTGCATGGACACCACTTGCACAATGCCAAAAATTGAATAGTTCAAATGCTGCGTAACCCCATGCAAAAAAATAGGATTAGCAATCGTCACTTTGTGCCCAGCAAGTTACAGTATGGTACCTCAGGAATGAGAGAATCTTGGCACTACTTCAGTGACAACACATTGCAAAAGTCTCTTGGATGTCAGACAATGTGATGTGCTCCTTGACCAGAGATTGGCTCCATATTTTTAGATATTGGCTCATAATAATGTAGCCAACCCAATGGTCTGAATGCAAAGAGGGGAGGATAAAATTCGTGGATGGGTACATCTACATCATTACTTTGGTCATGTTCCCACCATCTTCAAGCGGATATGCAAGCATTGGTGGCCCAGGTCACAACACATGTGTAATGTTGGACCTTGGTCTTTTCGTGCAGTCAACTGAGATATTCAGCAGTACTTAACTTCGGTGGTCATTTTTGAGTAGTTTGAGCGGGCACCACAGATTTAAACAAAAATTGTCAAATATCATCAAACAGTATTTGGGGTCAACTAAAACCTGGAATGCAATGTTCCAGGGAAATAACTACCCAAGCAGGTGAATCTAATTCATCAGAATTGGTAACTCCCTATGTAGCAACTGCTACAGCATTCGTGATACATTAAAACATGTGTATTAATATAATATATCTCCTTAGGAACATAAGATAGTGTCAAATGTAATTGCTTTGTTAACAATAGTGTCAAATGTAATTGCTTTGTTAACGGTCTTATTGGCATTTCATCTGCCTTCTTTTAAAACATTCAAAGGTTCAGAACCCAAAAGCCGATGCATTTCGGACTAGAACAGCTCATCCTCAGGGCTATGACTAAAATGCTAAATTCATCTGCATAATTTTTATTATTTTGCAATCAATTTAGACAGGACTAATAGGAGTTTTCTTTACTTTGTCCTTATAGTTTGCGGTGATGTGAAGTGTATTCATTAGCAGGTATGCTAACATTGTTTGTTCAGTGTGAAAGAAATTAAGGTTTAATGACCCTATAACATATCTATATTTTTTGAAGTTAGTAAAACAGTGTGTCATTTTGCATTTTAGACATAGCCCTGAGGATGGACTGTTCTAGTCTGGAATGCATCGGCTTTTGGGTTCTGCACCTGTGAATGTTTTAAAATAAGTCAGACCCTAGTCTACAAAGAAAGTTTACAGAATGGATGACCAACACAAGTTTAATGCCTAATTTTAATTAGCAAGTCATTTAGCCTCTGGGCTACTGTAGACTAATACACAAAAGTTCCAAGTATGTGGCCCAAAGCAAATGTTCCAAAAAACAAGCTTCAAAAGATCACCCCTATTCGAACCACCAAAACAGATCGATTCCTGTGTAGAAGGTCTTGAAATAGTGCGTCTGGAATTATCCGTAGGGTTTGGCCATCTTAGGTTTCTGCCAGTCTCTCCTGGAGCTTGGGTTTGGGCTTCCCCAAGTTCACAACAGGTTCCTCCCAGACCATGGGCATCTCAGAATTCGCAACATGTCCCATCAGCACTGTGGGCTTCTCATGATTTACAACAGGACCCTGCTGGACCATGGGCTTCTCAGACTTCATAACAAGAGTAATGTGAATTCCAACCCTCCTCCCCGCCCCTCATCCCTCATTATGGTTGTCGTCAGGCAAACAAAAGGTTGTCACCGCCAAATCCTTCCCCCTTATTAACTTGGGGTCACTGGTAGATAGCCTTTTGTCTTGTCTTTCCAATTTCCTCAGGGCTAAGGAGACGTTTCACCGTTTGGTTAGCTTTTTCATCCAGGTTCCTCAGGCCTGAACAGCTTGCAGCCCGAGGCTTCCAAGGATCTCTCAGATCGCCACAGTCTCCTGACAGGTAGCATTCTCTTCTAGCTTCTTTCTTCCAGCAACCTTCCCTTGTGTCAAGGGAGCATGTGTGGACATGTCTGTCTCCTTCAGGTTTCTCTTCCTTACTGCATTGCTCCAGGGTTGGGTAGTGTTTTCTAAGAGATTTTCTGATCGGTTATCGCCAATCAGTGTTTGCAAACTTCATGTGAATTGGTTATGCCCTCATTGCTTTATTAGACAGGGGGGTTGGCTACAGGCTTTCCCATAGGATACGTGGACATCAGGCTTTAAAAGGCCTATGTGGCATGCAATAGCATCTTGAAATAGTCGTTCAAACAAGTTGCAGCTCTGTGGGCTCTCTGCGCAGTAGTCGAGGTTGTATGCCCAAAAGCCCAAGACTGGTGAACCTCCTTGTTCATAGATGGCTCACGGTAAGCCGGGGAAGCTCCTTCTGTAGGGTTCTAGCTCTTATTCTTCTATCAAAGGTTCTCCAGTCTAAAAAAAAATGTCCATACTTCTTGCATATCATTCTGTTAATTGAAGTCCCCCAAGGCAGAATGATAGAGGGTTGATGTGGGATGGGCTATACCATGCCTCTGCGGCGATATGGAGCTAGCTGGATTCCACTTCCACCATCTGGCAGGCACATCAGGCAGCAGCCTGACCAGCCCAGTTCCTGGTGGCTCATTTCCTAAACATGCAAGGACAGATCTGATAACTCAAAATAGTATTTCAACCAAACACTCATAAGGCTACTGGCACTGTCCATTCACCAACATCTTCAAGAAGGTACCAGAAGCAATCCTAGAATGGTTCAACCAAACATGAGTAGATTACAGTAAGAACCGGCAAGTGGTTAAATGTGCCCAAACTGTGGAGGAGGGTTGGCAGGTGGAGGGAAGTGATAAGTTTGTTCACAATTGAAATATCAAAAGAGGTAGTGAAAAAAATGAAAATCAACTGGCCTGAATACAATTAACTTTCTGGGATCTTGCTGGACCAAAGATCTCAAAGCAGTAATTATGGTTTTAGCTTAACATTGCGTTTAATGCGAATCTTGGAATAGCAGCATTATGCCTAAATTTAAGAAGGGGTTCATCAGTGATCGGAAATCCTACAGACCAATTAGTTGATGGACCTGCACTGCAAAATGTTTTCTAAATTAATGTTAGGAAATTCTATTTGTGCCTTAACTCGATTAGCTCTCCCTTGATTTTGATTTGGTGCCATGCCAAAGGGTTTAGGATCTGGAGCGCCCATTACGCTTGAAGGATTATTCCAATGAAAACCCATGTCGTTCAGCGTAGTGTCTACCGCAGCAGTTCACCAATGGCTTATGTATCAATTATTCCATTATGTCACAAGAGTATTCTGTTTTCAGGATGATGTATTAATATACGCTGAATCTGCGGAAGAACCTGATAGGAGGTTGAAGAAAGTTCTAGACATCTTCCTAGAATGTGGTTTAACTCATCAGAGAAGAATAAGTTACTAACCAAATGTAACATTCTTTCGACTGAATGTTCCTCCCACGTATTCCTCATCTGTGATAATTGTTAACTCTAGGTTCGTCGCTTTGAAAAAAAAAATTCGGCATAGGGCGCTGTGAACGAGGTCGAGGCGTTGATGTCGCTCGGAGGTCGCCGTAGGATGTCGACGTCACTCTTGCCATAAATAGCTTGTCCTTTTTTTTGTCGGTTACATAGAGAAACCAGATAGGCATGCTCCAGATGGAAAGCTCTTCGCAAAAACGCAAGTGTAAACCCATAAATAGTACTGCAGGGTGGGGCAATGAAGAATACGTGGGAGGAACATCGTCGAAAGAATGTTACAGTTGGTAAGTAACTTGTTCTTTGAATGGATTGTGTCCTCCCAGGTATTCCTCATCTATGATAGACTCCCAAAGCAGTAAGAGAATTGGAGGTAGGAGTATTATTTAGCTCCTTTCATGAACAGAATGGAGAACCGCCTTTGCGAATAGACCCTCCTGGCAGGATGAAGAATCTAAGCAGTAATGCTTAACAAACGTGTGGATTGAGGTCCAGGTTGCAGCTGAACAGATGTCGGTCACTGGGACTCCCCTCCGGAGAGCCGCGGTAGTAGACATGCCCCTCGTGGAATGAGCTCGAAGCCCTTCCGGCGGATCTTTCCCCACCATTCTGTAACACTCCATGATGGCTAAGGTAATCCAACGGGATGCAGTTTGCTTTGTGACTGCTAATCCCAATTTGGGGCCTGTATTACCAACAAAAAGCTGGTCATATTGACGCAATTTTGATATTTGCATTATATAAAAACTCAGAGCCTGTTTTGAATCGAGTCTGTGTAGTCTCTCCTCTTCTTTACTCAAATGACCAAATGAGGACGGTAGAAAGTTGGGAGTTTAATTTTCTGCGACAAGTGCGAAACTACTTTTGCCAAGAAAGATGGTTTAGCTTTAAGTGTGACTTTGTCTTTATGAAAAATAGTATGGGGCGGTTTACATGAAAGAGCCTGCAACTCGCTTACCCTGCGGGCTGATGTTAATGCTACAAGAAGGGCAGTTTTAAATGTTAAGAGCCTTAAAGGACAGGAATGTAAAGGCTCAAAAGGTATGCCTGTCAGACTTCTTAAAAGGAGGTTTAAATCCCAAGCCGGGGCATTAAATGGTACTGGGGGTACACTTTAGTAAGCCCCTTGAGAAACTGGATGCCCAATGGCATTTTGAAATATGAAACAACCTCTGAGGTGCGCTTAAAAATTGAAAGCGTGGCTAAATACCCCTTTACTGTACCAAGCTGGAGCCCCAGATTGGCCAGATGTAAAAGGAAAGAGCACCACAGGAGTGCCACATTGTAAAGGGTCCACATTCTTATCCTAGCACCAGTTACTGAACTTGTTCCAACGACACCGGTACAAAGGTTTGGTTGCTGGCCTTCTGGCCGAAAGGAAAATCTCCATTACGTCGTCGGGAAGGTCCCAATCCTTATAGCTCAGCCTCTCAGAAACCATGCGTGAAGGTTGAGTGTTTTGACGTCTGGATGGAGAACGTGACCTTCCTCTTGCGAGAGAAGATCCTCTCTTTGTGGAAGATGTATTGGAGGGCAGATGGACATGTCCAGAAGGTCTGGTACCACGTTCTCCTAGCCCAATCCAGAGCAATTAGGAACATCGATTTCCCGAACTTTCTCAATCTCCTGATTACATGAGGATTCACAGGGACTGGAGGAAACGCGTAAAGGAGCGGAAAATCCCAGTTCACTACGAACGCGTCACCTAGTGCTCCTCTCAGGGGAAATTCCCAGATCCACTTGAGGGGTTCCCCAAAGAGCAAAGATCTCTTGAAGGACTTCCTGAGCTAGCTCCCACTCGTGAGAAACTGCTCTGCCTGCTCTCCAGCTAGGTGAACTGCCAACAGAGAGATTCCTTCTTGTATTGCCCAGAACCAGAGCTGCATTGCCTCTCTGCACAGCGGTAGTGACCCTACGCCTTCTCTTCTGTTGAGGTAGTGCATGGCCACATTGTTGTCATCAGGACATTCTTTCCCTGTACAGAGGGCAGGAAGGTCTTCAGCACTAGCCCGATTGCCCTCAGCTCCAAAAGGTTGATGTGTAGTTTGGACTCCGGTGGAGACCAACGCCCGCTGTTGGTCAGACTGTTGTGTGGGCTCCCCACTCTGTGAGCGAGGTGTCCGCCACTACTGTCATATCCGGCCATGGTTGCCAAAAAGATTTGCCTGAGGATATTGTCGTTACAAGCCCACCATAGAAGGTCCTGAGCAACTGTGCTTGGAACTTGCAGAAGATCCAACATATTCCCCGAGAATTGGGACCACTGTGTCCTGATGGCCCGTTGACGGGATCTCATTCTCAGTTGGGCCTCTGGCACCAGAAAAATGCAGGATGCCATGAGACCAAGCAACCTCAAAAAATCGTAGGCCGGCAGATGCTGAGCATTTTGGAATTTTGTCACCATCTGCAGAATGTGAAGAGCTCTCACCTCGGGAGGCAAGGCTTTCCCGGAGGAAGTATCCAGGACTGCTCCGATAAATTGGAGTCTTTGGGATGGCATCATATGGGACTTCTTGAAATTGAGGGAGAAGCCCAGTCTGTGTAGGGAGTGGCAGGTGAGATGTTCCTGGGCTTGCTCGGGGGAACGAGCCCTGATCAACCAATTGTCCAGGTAGGGGTAGACGTGAAGCCCCCCTCTACTCAGACTCGCTGCCACCACTGCCATCAACTTGGTGAAAACCCCCAGGGCAGAGGTTAGCCCGAATGGCAGAACTCGAAACTGATAGTGAGAACCGCCAACCGCAAACCTCAGGTACTTTCTGTGCTTGAGATGGATTGGCACATGAAAGTAAGCACCCTGAAGGTCCAATGATACCAACCAGTCTTGGAGCTGGAGAGCCTGAAGGATCTGAGAAAGGATTACCATCTTGAACTTGTCCTTCCTGAGGAACTTGTTCAAGTTTAAGTCCAAGATGGGTCTCAATCCTCCGTCCTTCTTTGGAATGAGAAAATAGTACCAGCCCTTGTTCCTCTCTGCTACAGGTACATGTTCTATTGCACCTTTCTCTAGCAGGGTTAAAATCTCCTACACAAGGAGTGGATCTGGAATTTTGGCAGTGCTGGCCCCCGGTGGATGATCGGAGGCCTTTTCAGAAAAGGAAGGCAGCAACCTTGGTCCACTGTTTCCAGTGCCCAAGCATCTGAGGTAATGCCCCGCCATTACTTATGATGCTGTGAGATTCTGCCTCCCACCAGGGTTTTGTGGGATAAGGCCTCAGAGCGGTCTAGGGGCGGCTGCAGCAGTGGCGGAGGGCAAAGAGCTCACCGCCGAGGCTGATTTTGCACATTTTCCTTATTCACCTTGAGGAATCTTTCTTTGTCCTTTCTGCACAGCCTGTCCCCTTCCTCTTACATATGAGGGGTAGTATCGAAAAGAACGACCTCTCCAGGAAGATGACCCCAAGTAGAAGTGCTGAGGTTGCTGAATGGAGGCACTAAGACTTAACCGCCGCCCTGGAGGTCTGCAGCTTCTCCAGACTTTCGTCCACCTTGCTGCCGAACAACCTCAAGCCGTCGAAAGGCATGTTAAGAAGATTGGCCTGCACGTCTGGTGCAAAGCCTGACTTTCCTTAGCCATGCAAATCTGCGCAGAACTGTGCTCGCAGCCATGGATCTGACACAGTCAGCTGTATCCAACCCTGATCAGAGGCACTCTCCCTTCGCCTCCTTGCCGTCTTTCACAATATTCAGAAAACCTTCCCTTTCCTCATCTTCTGGAATATGTTAATCCGCCCCTTTAATGCAATCCCACAAGGTATGCGTAAACCAAGCAAGGGTACAAGTGACGTTTGTGGACTTTAAGGCCATACTGCCCGAGGTAAAAACCTTCCAGGCCCAAGCGTCCACTTTTTTTTAACAATGTATTAATTTTGCAAAAAAAAAAAAACATCAGTAAAAGCAACAATGTCTCACATTAATCAGATCGAACCAAATTTACAGAATATCATAAGCATCATAAATAGGTCATACCAACAAAATGACCAACTCCCGTGAAACACTACAAATATACTAACAAGAATACACAAAGGACAACACAAAGGACAACACAAACGGACAGAGAAAGAAAAAGAAAAAAAAAAAAAGAGGTACACCACTCACCTTACCATGAATACCATTGCTATCAAAGCAATTCAACTCTCGCATCAGTCACAAAGGGCCACAAACGGACCCCATAGCTTCATGTAATACTCTTCCCTATCCTTATTGCGAAATCAAACTATCATATTGTGCCAGAATATGCAACTCAGTCAACCAATCCTCAACATTAGGCTTTTGTTCTCATTTTCCAAATCATGAGTATTAGCTTAATCGCTATCATTATGGCCCTATCAATCCAGCAAGAATGTCTCCTAGCACGTCCACACCTATCTTTATGGGAAAGTAAATTTATATTTCCTGCAGAAATTAAAATAATACCAAAAATCAAATCAATCCTATCAATTACTTCCTTCCAAAACGCCGGCATTCTCGGGCAATACCACAGTAAATGCAATAAAGTACCTCTATCAACATCACAACACCAGCACAAATCATTTAACCGGAGCCCCAATTTAAACATCTTAACTGGTGTCCAATACAATTTCCCAACAACTTTCTTCTTAATTAAACGAAAACCCATATCAGCTCCCAAATTTAAATTAACCTTCAGAATATCCCTCCAATCCACTTCAGAAATAACTTCCTGACCATCATCCGACCAAGTTTCTCTCAATCTAGACCATGCAAACTGGAGTTTCTCATCAATAGGCAAGAATTGCATGCAAGTACGTACTCTGTATTCTTGACCTTCTAACAACTTACTAATCTCTGGATTTTTCCCAATAAAACCATCAGCCATATCCATCCTCATATTGATCATAGAAACTAAAGCAAAGTATCTATTCTTTTCACTCCTCCTCAAACTGTATTTACACTAATTCCACAAAACTCAACAGCCGGTCTCCATCCATCACATCTGCTAGTCTCAGAATACCTTTATTTATCCAACTTATCCAACTCAAACATTTATTATCCAACTGCAATGCTTCATTATGCTATATAGAAGCATCAGGGCTGAAGCCGTAGCCCTGCCCATTTTCTCTAAACCATGCCCCCATCACCTGTCTAGTTGTCACCATCGGGATAAACCTCAATCTTTTATCTGGTAATGTACCCATAATATAAAGATTTCCTAGGTCAAACGGTGCATAAATGTCTTTCCATACGGAACCAAATCGGTTCTTTTGCATTCCGTTCTTTAAAGTAATATGAGCTTTTTTTTTTTTTTTTTTTTTTAAGTAAAAAGGCTTTGTAATATTTTATTAAATCAGGGTTTCCAAATCCCCCATCCTCAACCTTTTGCATCAGTATGTATTTTGGGACACAAGGCCTTTTCCCAGGACCCCCCAAAAAAGAATAAAAGTTTTTCAATTTTAATTAACTTTTTTATATAACAACAACGGGATGGATTGAATAACATAAGAGCTTAGGCAAGAGGACCATTTTGATCGCATTACTATTTGCCCATAAATTCAAAGTCAATCTCTCCCACCTCTTAATCAATAATGATATATTTGCGGTTACCAAGTCCAAATTAAATTGTAGCAGTTTATTCAATTCTCCAATAACATGTATTCCTAAATACCTGACACACCCTGGTGAACACCTACAGTTCCACAAGTGCAAAATATTACCATCACATTGGCTAGACAATGGAAAGATCTCAGTTTTTTCCCCAATTCACTTTATGTCCTGATAGTTCACCCACTTCCTGAAACATAGTTCTTATTACATCCCCACATACTTCAGGATTCGATAACATAAGAAGCATGTCATCAGCATATGATAAAACTTTAACTTCAACTTTTCCAACCACAATTCCCTTAATCATCTCCCACTGTCTAATGTATGTAACAAGTGGTTCTAACGGAAAATCAAACAAAAAAGGTGATGACGGACAGCCTTGTTGCGTGCCCTCCAGCAATGGAAATGATTTTGAAATTATCCCATTAACCAAAACTTGAGCCCCAACATCCCTGTGAATACACTCCAGCATCTTCATGAAAATTGGGCCAAATCCCATTTTCATTAATGTGTATTCTTTTTTTTCCAACAACATTTTATTGATTTTTACAAGATAGGATATTACATGCAACAACGCAATACAGGTCAATATGAGCGTTAATTAAAGCCTTTATAGTCTATTTCGAGTTGTAGAGTGGAGGAGAGAGTGGGTGGTTCCTGGCTGCGGCGGTTGGGCGGGTGAGATCTGAGTGACTGTTCCCCTATGTTCTGGCGTGTTCGGGGACCGGTCGGGGATTAATAGAGGGGGCTGCATTGGAGCCATCTGGTGAGTGGCGGCCTCCTGGTGAGGGCTGGGTATTTGGCCGCGTAGTCAAGGAAGGGGTCCCATATATTTAGGGTTCTATTTAAGGAGTCAGAGCGGATTGCAGTGATTTTTTCTGATACTGCAATCTCCCAGCATTTGGCCCACCATAGGGCAATTGAGGGGCCACCTTTGTCTTTCCATAAACGAGCCATTGCGATCTTTGTGGCCAGTAGTAGATGGTTGCAGAGGCGGGAGATATGGCCTGAAATTGGGAATGCTCCATCGCCGGTTTCGCCCAGAAGGACGATGCCTGGGTCCCATGGAATTGAGAGGCCGGTTATTTCCTTAATGTGCTTCAGCACTTCTTTCCAATATATTTCTGCCTTTGGGCATGTCCATACTAAGTGGTAGAGGGAACCGGGGGTTTGGCAGCCTCGCCAGCATGAAGCATTAATGTGTATTCTAAAATGTTCAGTTAACCCTATCGAAGGCTTTTTCAGCATCAAAAAAACCAATAACCTTATTAGAGTCCTTTCCAAAATGTTCACCAAGTTGTGATATTGTCATAACCATACCGCCTTGGAATAAAACCCACCTGAGACTCATCAATCAGATCCCCCATACATAACATTAACATTAACCTATTGGGCCAAATTTTTGTGAACATTTTAACATCCACATTCAACAAAGAAATAGGTCTGTAATTTCCACCCTTTGTATGATCTTTATTAGGTTTCGGGATCACAACTATCAATGCCTCCTTCATTGATTCACACATGAGACTCATCAATCAGATCCCCCATACATAACATTAACCTATTGGGCCAAATTTTTGTGAACATTTTAACATCCACATTCAACAAAGAAATAGGTCTGTAATTTCCACCCTTTGTATGATCTTTATTAGGTTTCGGGATCACAACTATCAATGCCTCCTTCATTGATTCACACATCACTCCTGATGCTATAAATTCATTATAAAGCTTACACAAAATTGCTGCCAATTGAACATCAAATTTATTATAAAATTCCGAAAGTATACCAACAGGACCCGGTGATTTCCCTTCTTTCATTTACGATATGGCAGTATTAACTTCTGCAACTTCAATTGTCGAGTCAAGTAAAGTTTGTTTTTCTAGAGCTAGTTTAGAGTGAAATTATCTCAAAAAATGCTCCTAAACTAGCAGCAGTAGGATCACTTTCCTCCCTATAAAGTGTCTCATAAAACCCTTGAAATATTTGCAGATGTCTCTATTTCTATGTAAAGTATTACCTTCATCAGTTTGAATAGAACACAGGTATCGGTTCCCAATGCCCTAAGCTTATAAGCCAATTGTTTGCCATTCCTATCACCAGACTCCCAAAACCTCTGTTTCGAATAAAACATACCTTTACTTGCCAAATTTAGTAAATGAGTCCTCAATTCTGCCTCTAATTTTTTCAATTTCTGCTGGTTTTGACCTAAATCATCATTAGCACAAACCCTTTGCAAGTCTTTAACCTCCACCTCTAAATTTCTAATCATTTCCCGATTATTCTTCTTTGCATGGGCAGTCCTACTTATCAGTTCTTATCTTCCCTATCAGGAGGGAAAGAGGGATACGCAGACTGCCTAGATGCAGTCGCAGCTTGGATCACCAAACTTTCAGGTGTGCGGTATCTCGGAAGGTAATCAGGATCTGAAGATGGTCTGTATTTTCCGGTGAGATTTTCATCTATGGCAGAACTAGATTCAGGTGTTTCCCAGTTTGCCTCTACCTTTCTCTGCAGGGCCCTGTGGAAAGGCAGAACTGGATCTTTCTGCTGTTCCTTATCCAGAATATCAGTCATATCGTCTTGTTCAAAAGTAGGCGACAACCTACTCCACCTCACAAAACTCGTCACTCTATTCATGAGGTTTCTGTACCCAGAATCAGCGTGATCCGTAGGGTCAGGTTTAGAGAACTCAAACTCTGGAGATGTGTCAATACCACTGGCAGAGTGGAGGGAGTCGCAGAGATCTCTCAATTTTGATTCTGGATCAACTAATTCCTCAGGTACATCCCTAGAGCCATACCTGACTCCTAAAGGGGAAACATCTTCCAAGGCACTCTCCTCCTTAAAAATGGAGGACAAGGACTTAAAAAAAAGTCAGATCTCTGGATAGGTCTATAAACCATTTCTTTCTCTGCTAAAGTCGAAGAACTCGACGGAATCGTCAAATGTGTCAACGGTTTACCCGATAACGCAGTAGTCAGAGGTCTTCGGTGTTGAAGTTGATGGCGTTGATGGAACCTTTGAGGTCTTCGGCATCGAAGTCATCGACAACGATGGCATCGACAAAATCGTTCAACGTTTTTGATGGAATCAGAGATGTACTCTATTCATGGCCCGAAATCTTCGATGCCTGTGTCGGGCCGATTATGTAGAGACTATGACTTACTACTTGCCGAAGTAGTTTTCGACCTGCCTGGTCGTCCATTGGAGCGACCAGGGTCTTGCTCTTGCGAGGCTCCTTTGAGTGGGAGGGCGTGTGGGTGGGTGGGTCGAGGCCGCGTTCTCAAAGATTCGCATTATTAGTGGTTGAAATTCATCCCATTTTCTGAGAGAATCCGATTTGGTCGGACAACAAACCAGCTTTGTGGAGGAGTCTGAAGGAGGAGACCTATGGCGTCTCTTTTTTGATCTTAGAGGAATTCGAAGAATGTTCTGAAGGACTCCCCGATTTGGTCCTCTTTTCGTGTTTATGACGAGCAAAATCCTTTGATTCCTCTGATCTTTTTACCTTCTTCGAAGAGCCCTTCGAAGCATCCTGACCCACTGCAAACTTACCCTTACGTTCGCGAAGAGTTTTCTCCGTCATCGACTGGCAGGAGCCGCAGTCGCCGGTCCGGTGGTCTAGACCTAGGCACCATAGACAAACTCGGTAGGGATCTGTGATGGACATCTTTAACCCACAGTCCTTACACTCTTAAACCCTGACTTCGGGGTCGAATGAGTGGATGAAGACAAAGCGCGCAGTGTTCTCGAAACAAAGCTTGGAAAACGGAACTGAAGCCAACAGGCGCAGCACAAGCTATTTATGCCAAGAGTGACTTCGACATCCTACGGCGACCTCCGAGGGACATCGACGTCTCGACCCCATGCACAACGCCCTCTGCTGAAAAAATGATTTCAAAGCAGCAAAGCTGAAGATACAAATTATCATAGATGTGGAATACGTGGGAGGACATGATCCATTTGAAGTGTACATTTCATAGAACTGTAATCCAGAACCTAGGACATGACATTTCTGAGAGCGATAATCAGACCAAAAGTAGAGCTTGTTAATAGGATTCTGAATGTTCCTAGTCAGTGATAAAACACAAGTTGTTTCATTTTTAGGAATGGCATAGTATAATTTCAGATTTACCCTAGGTTTAGCTACAAAGTCTGAACATGAGCAAGCTTAAGAAAGGTGCCAAGTTCCTGTGAGATAGTACGTGTGAAGTGGTATTTCATGACATGAAATCTGCCTTAAACAAAGCCCCAACACTAAATAGTCATGATTCATGCAGGAGAATTATTCTAACCTCTGATGCCAGCAATCATGGGTTGGGTGCTGTGTTATCCCAAATGAGTGAAGGGAAGGAATACACCGTATAGTTTGCCTCCAGAATATTAAAGGACGCAGAAAAGAGACATACTAAATAAAGTGTGTTTTGTAATTGGTTATAACACGCTTAATACTCAGGTGTCCAAGCGAGGACCCGGGGATCGAACCGGTGTTGCTCTGCATCATCCTGCTTCCAAGGCGAGCGCAATGCCCGTGAGCTATCCACCCTTTGATGTAAGAAAGGCCACACAGGGGAGGATGTTTGAAGTAGGAGATATAGTATGTGTCAAACATCCTCAAGGGAGGTAGGAAAGAGTTTTGAATTGGTTGAGTGAAGGCATTGTTCCAATTGTGCGTCGGAGCAGCAGGACAGTGTTTTATCCATATAAACAGCTTTTCCATCAGCCAGCTCCCCCTCCACACAGCACTGCAAGCACTGGGCTCTTGCTGCCTACAGGGAGGCGAAGCCGCTGAGGAACAAAAGACGTGGTCACGTGACTGGGCGAAGACCTTCAAATGTACTGTGAAACCATCCTTGCGGCGTAAGCCCTGGTGGCAGAAGGGCTGGTGCGGTTTGGCTGTTTGGCGTGGATGGCTGCCGGAGGCTGCAGTACAGTAAGTTCTTTATCCATTGAGAATACTGGATTCTATTGATTTTATATTCGGCTTACATACCTTGTCCAAGATATCCCTCAAGCTGCTGACTTTGCTATTACACTCGCTGTGTGTTGCCAGAGACTGCGGAATTGCAGATTTTGCATAATAACTGCAAACTCTGATCTGGTTACACGCAAAACCAATCCAGCCTGTATCAGGACAAACATTTATGGACAAATATATCATGAAAGCAACCTCTACTAGCACTGAAATTAAATTACCCAAAGCCTTTAGTGGCAATGCTATGCTGGATCATTCAGCAATGACTACACCGTCTTTCTTTGGCGGGAATAACAACATTACTGATATTAGTATTATCGAATGTGCAGATAAAGTGATGAATTTGCCCTTTGCTGTCGAAATCCCTGTAAACTCTACTTCACCGCCTCAAGCGGCCTTGTCCCAGAATACCCCAACTGCCTTAACTATTATTGAAGGCATGGACTCAAACAATGTTGACCTTGCTGAGGAAGCAAGCTCATGGGACGTAAACCAGACCCATCCAAATTCTCCACGACTACATCACACTTTGAAAGACTTGGATGGACAGTCTCAGCCTTAAACGTTTGGGCTGAACTGAAGACTGTCCAAAGAATAATGACAGAACTCAATTTGAAAATTAATTGCATAGGCACTGAAATACTGGTAGACCTACCTAATAAAGTATATTTGATTTGAACTGAACTATCCCAGAAGTTGTGCAAGACCCCTGCAAGACCCCCTATTGGTACCACAGGGTAAAACTATTGCCCCAGTATCTGCGCAAGTACCTTTAGTGACATTGCAAATGGAGATCTGATAATCTCTCTATTCGGGAAGCTCCTAATAATGCCTCACCCCAAGGACAACCTAAATTGGCACCACCTGCTGGCCCCTGCATTACTGCTGCCCTCCCACCTATCACAACTAACCCTACTCAGAATATCTCTAACCCTACTTTTAATTCAAGTCAGCTTCCACCTACTGTGACCCCAGTTATACAGGAAAGCGCCCTTAAGCATACTGCCCATAAAAAAAACCTTGGCACCATGCAAACCGCGCTGTATTAAGCAGAAAATGATTACAAAACAATCTAACCTATTTGGCAAAACTCCCGCACTTACTCCACTTAATTTGAATTTAGGGTCTATCCCCGAGGGGCAGAGTCGTCGTGCTCCCAGTCTAACCAAGACCAAATTGGTTGACTACTGCTCAAACTGACATCTGCACTACACTTAACATCCAGATACCCAGTATGCTGGAAAGAACCCCATTACAGAAACCCTTGGTCCCGTTAAAACTGGTTGGCACATGGGTATTATTACCCTCCATAAGTGCGAATTTATGTTCCACATCTGTTTTACACCAAGGATGTGGCACCGGCAAATTTAGGACCTGTGAAGAAGTTCCAATGCCATCCACTGTGTCTCGGATTAGAAACCCGATCAAGGTCCAAGGACCTTCGGATGCAAGGATCAACCAACTTTCTTCCATTTGGGGGCCTACCCAACCTCAACCCCCCACAAATAAATATCCCAACCAGTCCTTGATCCCTGTACTTCCGTTGGATTTAGGAGTGGAGTGGGGGCTGCTTCAGGGGGATAACATCTCGGCAGTCTCTACACATCCATCAATCTCGGCAGGTATTCGAGACTTGGTGGCACGTTTGCATAAGCCATCTGATAGGCCTCAGTATTTAGACTGTCAAAATGCAAGGCACTAATCCAAAGAGGCTCCAAAGTCTACCCGCGGGCTCTCTACGGCAACAAAGCGGCACTAATGCCCCCAAATGGAAACCGCTGCATTTGGTAAAAATCCAGAGCATGCTAGAGCTGGATGTTCCAATTATTTTGAATAGATGTAATGTTCTGACCATCTTCTCAGAAGTTCCAGCACTCCAATATCTTCTAAAGACATTGCTATAGTGGCTTTACGGACAGAAACTCAATATACCAGCTTGATTTTCCTTGCCTCTCCACTAGTTAAGGAATTAATCCTTACTCAAATGGATTCTCTGCGGGAATTGGGTTTTAAAGTTGAATCTGCACTATCGTGGGAAACACTGCCACAAGGGTCTTCTATTATACCAGTTAAATCATCGGTGGCTAATTTAGGCGGGCCTGAAGCTACGGTTAACCAAAGAATTCCACCTAAACAGCAGGAT
Source organism: Ambystoma mexicanum (assembly GCF_040938575.1). NCBI lineage: Eukaryota > Metazoa > Chordata > Amphibia > Caudata > Ambystomatidae > Ambystoma > Ambystoma mexicanum. The sequence goes on along the minus strand of NC_090922.1, from coordinate 618,064,570 downwards.
AAGGATGTTGATTGGGCCCCCATCATTGCCACCGTGCGGCAAAAACGTCCCTAGGGACAGACTTAAGTCCTTTCTCTGACCTATGCCTCAAATCCTGGAACTCAAGAGGCAACTAGCACCTATTAACAAATTTGGAATGCCTACAGCCTCTGAGAGAGGCTAATAGTATCTGTATTCAAGAGACTTGGATGATCTCTACACCATTTTTAGAGGGTTGCCAAACTTTTGACCAACCTGCTCGATATAATTTGGGAGGTAGACCTTCAGGTGGCCCATTTGTGGCAGTTGATAACTGCTTTGGTTTATACAGCAGTGCTTTTGGGCCTGCCATATGGGCACTGGGTGTTGATCTTACGTCAAGCAGTGGACAACTGAAATTACTAATCATCAATATCTATTGCCGCAGTGGTGTGGGAGAAGTTGAATTGTTTGTGTCCATTATCACTCAGATTATCCTTGATTGGGTGCTTGCTAATGATTCAGGACATGTCCTATTAGATGGGGATTTAAACTGCGATTGTATATTTGAGTACTGAACATGAGCAATCTGTGAGATGAATATGTCCAACTTACGAAAGCTATACGAGGAAGAAACAGGATGGCTACACTTGGTATACTGGGCTGGGCAATATAGGCCTACAACCCCTGGTAGGCCCCTCACAATCCCTATTTGAAATCCCCATTTGGCATACCTGGCGGCGTGGCCATTCCTCCTCTAGGCTTTATTACATTTTTGTGGATGAATACTTATGTACAAGTTGCTCGCAGTTTGAAATTCATATGAATACCTGGAGTGACCATGGCATCCTAACGGCAATATTTAAAATCTGCCATCCCCAGGGGTCCTATCGGTCCCAACTTATGGTTATACCCAATTCATCTGGTTCTGGGGTTCGGTAGTCCCCTAAAAATATTGACACCCTGAACCTTAACCTGAGGGCTATGCTCAACCAGACTACATATGAATGGAAAATGGCAACTTTCAACACTGCAACTGTTACATCTCTTGTACGAGCAGCGGTAGATGATTTGGGTAATCGCTCCGCATGCCCAACTCTGACCTGGCATTAGCAAAATCCATTAAGAATAAAAATCTTAGCGTACAGTCATACCCAGGTTTGCTAGTCGAAGTCTCCTTAGGTCTCATTAGAAAGGTCAAACAAGGTTATAAAAATTATTGCAAAACAATTAAATATCAGTTACTGCAACAGGACTCTGAACTAATGCTTCAGGTTATTATGAAGGCCAATGTGGGAGCCTTCTGGTCAATTGTTAATGGACAAAACAGTAATCCAGCTATTGCTTTACTAAACCCAATTGCGGAACAAGGCTGGTTGGATTTCTATTCCAGTAGATTTGCTTCCAACTCATTGCAGGAAAACAATAACTCTGTATCTCGATACTTTAGGCCCTTTTTCTAAATGGGAACCCCATTGAGATTCATATGGTGCTAGACCTAATTCTAAAGTGTAAAAGATCTAGAGCCCCTGGTCCAAATGGGCCAACTAATAACCCCTTCAAAGCTGATTCTAATCCTTGGGCCAATCTCTTGTGCCTTGAGTTTCGAGACATCCTCCAATCTGGGGTCTGCCCAATCTCTTGGTCCTCTGCACGTGATTCCAATTTTCAAATGTGGCCGTAGGTGTGACCCAAAGAATTACTGGCCTATTGCGCTGATTGACGCAGACTGCAAAATCTTCTCTGCCTTTCTTCTTTCGCACTTAAGGGGTGGCAGGATTTTCCCCAGTCCTTTGAGTCCTTTCTAAACGGGCTTACGCAAATTCCATTCCACAAATATTAATGGGATTGTGGTTAAGTGCATTCAGGAGGCTGCCTGGACTTCTGCTAGAGGCCCTACTTTTATGGCCTCTATCAATCTCTCGGCAGCCTTTGACTGCGTTGACCGAAACAGGCTATGGCTTAAACTTGCTTCCTGGGGCTTACCAAGGGGACTATTGAGTCTCTTGGAGGGGGTTTACAACAACTCGGGTGTAAGAATACGGCTAAATCAAAAGGGGGACATGTCAGCTGTGGTCCGCACATTTCGTTGGGTTAGACAGGGGTGCGTCTTAGACACATATTGATTCAATACCCATGGGGCTGACGGACGCGCTACGCAGCCCATAACCTCCAGCCGATCATGGACCGTTTTAAAGACGGTGTCCGCCACTGGAGGCTTCTCCCCCTGTCACTAATGGGTAGAGCCGTCCTCTTTAAGATGATCACCCTGCCCAGATTCCTCTATCTACTACAAAACGCACCGCTGGAGATTTAGGACGCCGAATTTGACCGCCTTGACTCCCTCCTTAGAGACCTCATATGGGGAGGGGGGACAGACTTGTATTGCACTGGCTACACTCCAGAGATCGGTTTGGGAGGGGGGGTATTGGCGTGCCCTGTCTCCGAGCTAACTACTGGGCCTCCCAACTAGCGGTGGTTAACGACCTATTACATGGGGATAGGGAACTCCCACACAAAGGCAGAAATTGCAGCCATCCACGACACTGACCCATTACACCTGCTCTACCAGCCCCTCCACAGACCCCTACCCCAAAGAATGGCAACACATGTCTCAAGGGTCTGGAGACGGGCCCACGCCTATGTGGGATGGAAAGACAAGATCACCACAGCACAGCCCCTGTGGCACAATAGTAACCAGGCCGAATTAGGGAAACTCAGACCATGGCCCAAAGGGGAGGCCGGAATATCACGGATTGGGGATGTCTTGATAGATGGGGAAATCGTCTTTGTAGCATTGCAGCATAAATTCCACCTTCCAGCAACCGAACGCTATCACCATACTCAACTGACTCACGCCCTATGAACACAACACCCATAGAACACAATATACTCCAAACACATATCCCTACTAGAGTCACTTCTATATTATACAATGCCATGTCCTCCTTTGCTACTCCGGAACTTCCTCGTCTTAAATCCAAATGGGAGGACGATGTGGGAGCCACAGACCCGGAGGACTGGATCCAGATTCTAATGCACCCCAGGGAGATTGCTATCTCCTTCAGACTCCACTTGGTCCAACTTAAAATCCTTCACAGAATATATTACCCAAGAACCATGATGCATGGCTGGAAACGTGCCCCAAACCCGAACTGCCTCCGATGTGGGGTGGGGTCGGTACATTCATACACCTCCTCTGGGAATGTCCGCGGATCCAGACTTTCTGGGGGAAATGCTGTAATGAACTATCCACGGTGCTAGGCCACAATATAACAATGGACCCGAAGGTGGTGTTGGGCTCTCCCGATGAGAACACCACTGATAAATGGGAAGGATTGCTCCTATCCACGGACGCAGGACTGATGAAGCGGAACAATGCACAAAAATGGGGAGCCCCAGAGTCCCCAACACTGGAACAATGGGCAGATATGGACACGCTTGCAATGTTAGAGCAGAGTTTATAAAGCAAGAGGCTGTCCGACCAAAGCTTCTAAGATTTGGGACAAATGGGAGGAGAGAGAATCCCAGTAACCTCATGATGCCCTAAGACACTAGACTGAACTGTAGATGGAAAGGGCGACAAATGGAGATCATTTGACTCTTATCGTGCCTTCACTTATTGATTCGTTCCTTGAATGCATATGTTTTGACCTTGTTTTTCTTGTGGTTTTCGTTGATTGCGTTGTTTAAATTCAATAAAATGCAATATAAAAAACAATATGTGTCTGACGCAGCGGAACACCTACTTAAAGAGGGTCTTCTAGCACCAAGACTTGGCTCTGTGAAGTTTATTTGGTTGGCCTATGCGGAAGATTTTTTTATTATTGGACTTAACCAAGGTGGGGCTACAGCGTCTGCTAGCTGTGTTTTCCAACTATGCCAAGTTAAACAGCTTGAACATTAACCCTGCTAAAACTAAAATCCTCGCCTTATCGAAAGGCCTTTGCAGGAAGAATACAACTCCTGGAACTTAGGGGGTGTAAGAGTAACTAGATCCATCTGCTTTACCTACCTTGGCTACTATGTCGGGGCTAGTAGAGGCTCGAAAGGGCAGATAAATCTACTACTGACGTAAAGCTAAGGTGCTTGTTAGACAGATTCTTGAAATCGATCGCAAATATGGCCTATTCTCTATTAGACCTGCTCTTCTTTTTTTCAACGGTAAATCTTGCTCTGAAATTGACATATGGTCTAGAGCTATGTATGGGGTTAACTATCTCCAAACTCGATGCGATTGAAGGTGACATCTGGAGATGGGTCTTAGGTCTTCTTAACGCGGTCCCTTTGGCTGCGATTCGATATGAGCTAGGCTACATCTCTTTAAAATCTCGAGTCTATTGGAGGATGCTTATACTCTATGCTAAACTTAAGGTACCCACACCCAACACCTTATATGAACTTGTTGGGAATAATATTAACTGATCTGGCTTCTTATCTAAATTCTCCACGTTGTGTGAAACTATTCTTTGTAAGATTGGCTCAGATTTAGAACAGCCATCAACTAATCCTACAAAAACTAAAATAAAAAAAAAAAATGGTGGGAGTATGATTGGTGCCTTACAACGGACTCTTTCCACTAGTATAGCTCTATGCTCCATTTAGGACATGAACATAAGAAAGGAGGTTCCCCTTCTCACGATCTTCCCTAATCGGGACCATCGACAAGTCCTACTCAGACTGCGCTGGAATGTCCTACTCAGACTGCGCTGGAGTGTCCTCCCAACACTGGACACTAAACTGAGGTGGAAGCAGATTTTGGTGGCAGACAGCCTCTGCAGATTTTTCCATTTAGTTCCCGAAACACTAAACATCTTATCCTGTTCTGCACGCAACTTAAGGCCCTCTGAGATTCTTGTTTGAGTGCACTAAAATCTCTATACTTGGGTTTACCAACTGAACTGGTATGGCAACGCGGTCTGTGCATTCAAACTACGCGCAAGGGTTTGGCTTTGTCTGGCTTCATTCGTAATCTCCATTTGGACCTTATTTGATTAACTGCGTGTTGCTGTGTATAAATATATAGGCTTCTTCTAGCTTTTAATTGCTAGGATTTCGAGTGATTTTAATGCTTACACTGTGTTAACATTAATTGTATATGAATTCTCTATGTAGTGCTAATCCTTTTTGTTTCACTGTTCTTATTCTTTTTTTCCCTTTGTAAAGGTTTAATAAAACCATACACAATAAAAAAAAAAACGGTCAGAACCAGTTAAAGTGGTCCAAGGTTTACATGGAGCAGCATAAATCTCAGATGGCACAACAATGAAGTCTGTTATAGTCAAACCAAGTACCATAATGAAGGAAGGTTGAGGTCAAACATTGAACCAGGCAATAAAGATGATTATGTCATTCAAAGAGCAGACCTTCCCATCTGAGGGAGTATATAGATTGATCATGTAATGTGCTATTTCAAATGCAAAGCATACACAAAATTCTTCATCTAGTAAGTTGTACATTTCAGTCTATGTAATTCATTTGGTTGTGTTAGGCTTTACGAATTTGTATTTCTTTTTATGTTATGTTGCAAAAACATGTAAAGGGAGGTGTGTAGCATTCTGCATATTGTAGAATAAGAATGTAGGTGTGTAGTATTCTGAAGGATGAGAATGTAGAACACTGTATAATTGTATGGATGTGCATCTTTCATTAGAATGTGCATCTTTAAAAGGAAGAGTAACAGAAAGAAAGCTGACCTTGAAGAAGCCAGTGGGGTGCACATGCAGCTCTCAAGTAAGAAGAAATGTAACTGTCTGGCTACTTTCAAGACCAGTAGGGATATTTCTCAGTTCATATGAAAAACGTTGAAACTACTTTTGGCAAAAAAAGACTGATGCGTTAGAGGGACAACTTTGTCCCAAGAAAAAGTAGGGAAGGGCTCTTCGGCACACAGGGCCTGTTATTCACTCACGTTTCTAGTGGATGATATAGCAACTAAGAATGCAAACTTCCAGAAAACCAATTCAACATCAGTAGTCACCATGGGTTGAAAGGGTGTCTTACAGATTGTGTGAAGAACCACACTAAGATCCCACTCAGTGTGAGGGGATTTAACGGGGGGCTAAAGGTGACAAAGCGCACCAAAGTGGCGCTTCACTACCAGATTTGTCAAATAGAAAGATTCTGAACTCGTACACGCCCCAAAGGCAGAGAGTTAAGTCCTGCAGGAATCTATCTGTAGCTGCAAGTTCCGATAAGGAAAGCACCTAATCCAACAAGGCTGATAGGTGATGTATCTCCTTTTCCAGACACTAGTGGCAAAACAAAGCCATTTGCTCTTGTACTGCATTTGGGTGGAAGACTTACAAGCATCTTGAATCATATGAAGGTTTCTGTCAGAAGAGCAAGATGACCTATTGATCTGATTTCAGGAAACACGGCACGAAACTGAGCAATCAGGCGAGGGATAAAAAATTAATCCATTGCTCTGGTGAAGGAGATTGGGATGATTCGGCATCCTTATTGGTTTGCGAAACCAAAGGTTTTGAAAGTCTGAAAATCAGAATCTGGCTGGCCACCAGGGGGGCTATAAACAATAGGGTGAGGTTCAATGCTTTCCTGAGCTTCAACAGGGCTTGGTGGATTAAAGGCAGAGGGGGAAATGCATACAAATTGTTCCATGAACTCTCCAGGTCCTTTCTTAGTGATTTTTGGACCCCAACCCTCTGGAGGCATGCGTTGAAAATCTCGTTATTGTTTGTTACAAACAGGTCAACCCTGGGACACTGCCTGCATCATATTTGATTTAGGACATTGGTGTTTAATTCTCATCGTGGTTTGCAGCTGCACAGTGACTGAGTAACTCTCTTCCACTTCCAGAATGTGAACTTGCCTTTCTTTATCACTCATTGGCAACTCTGTACTGCTAGCAATACTAGGGGGTAAAACTTGGTTCTTCCGTGTGTTAAAGTAGAACAATGATACTGCATTGTCCATGTGGATTTACACTTTTTTGTCCAATAGGTTTGGCTGGAAAGTTTGGACAGCCAAAAAAAGAATCAACATTAACTCCAGAAAATGTATGTGTTCTTTCCTCTCTGTAGGATTCCAAAGATCTAACAACTCCAGTTGGTCCAGATCCACTCCCCAACAGAGATGAGAAATATGTTGTAAAGGGAACTTGGTGAACTAGTTCTGAGAAGGGAGCACCTGTCACCTGCTTGGCAGGGTTCGACCACCAAATCAGATCTCATTTCAGATTGAACTGGAACTAGCCTGGAATGAGGGTCTGAAGCTTGAGACCAGGCCTGTCTCAGTGTCATCTAGGTTCTCCTTATCCTGTGCCAAGCCAAGAGTACTGCTAGGACACAGGATGTTAATAGCCACAACAGCCTCTGGACCAACTAGCGGTCGTATTGGTAGAAAAAGGGTACTGTCTGTCGTAACAAACATCATGGCAACAGTTGTGCTTCAATCGAATCCTATACATTTCAGGTCCAGGGAGAAAGTCATGGAGGATTTCGCCCAGTTCATGTAGGCCTAGGCAGTAAAGCAAAGTTTCAAGGTAGAGTCGTAAGGCGCAAACCAAGGGACATTGGGAGCCGATTATCCAGGTATGGATACAAATGTACGCCATGTAGTCCGAGGTTGACCGCAACCACCATCATTTTGGTAAAAACTAGTGGAGCCAAGATTAACTCAAAATGGAGAGCTTGGTTCAGATAATGAGCTCCTCCAATTGAAAAAAACAGACATTGTTGATGCTGTGGCAAAACTGGGATGTGGAGATATGCATCTTTCAGACTTACGGTACAAAGCAAACGTTTCGGAAGATCGGATGTGGGCTAGGTAGATCAGAGTTTCTTCTGTGGAATAGGAAGGTTGAAATTAGACGGTTCTAATATTGTGTGCAGGTCAATATGGTTGCGTTTTGGCACTTTAAATAGACTAGAAATAAAATCTGTCGCCCTTTTTTGTCAGTGGAACTTCCATTATTGCCAAAGGGAGAGAACTCAACTTCCTTCAGTAGAGCTGGGGACCCATTCTGGGAGAGAGGTGGATGGGAAGGAAGATGGGAGGGAGGGATGGAGGGAGAGAGAGGTAGATGGATGCCTTTGAAGGCAACAGAAAGGACGCAAGCGTCTGAGGCGATGGTCCTCCATACATACAGGTGGCTGGAAATGCATCCCCCCTAAGGACATTCCATAGAACCAATCCTGACCAGCCCTCTCAGTAGAGATAGTAGATATTCCCACTGAGTGTGAGAGAAGCCTCTACCCATGGTTCTTTGCTGCTTTCTTCGCTGAATACTTGGAAAGAAGTCCAGTAGCCTGGCCTTGCAATCCTGAAAGCCTCGAAACCATGCAAAGGATCTGGAGCACATTTGGTTTTTGGGCTGCAGGTTTTGCAAGTACTGATAAAGACTTGACAGTCAAAGTACTGATTTTGCCTCTTTGTGGGTGTCTGTGGAAGAGGACCTTTCCCTCAAAGGGAAGGTCCAAGACCTTACCCTGGATGTCTTTAGTAAAGATTGTGACATGCAATCAGGCTTGCCTAAAAGAATCAATCCCTACAGCCAGTCCTCTTGCCGAGTTATCTACATGGTAGGTCGCAGACTCTGGTAGATCCGGGGCTAGAACCCATGCATCTGACAGTGTGCTTCGGGAATGCTCCAGTGGTAAGAAAATTTCAAATTCAGATGCCTCCTTCCATAATTCTAAATTGACTGCAGCTAAAATTACCGCCATATTTGACTGCCTCAGTTGTAGGGCGAGTTGAAGATTTCTGTACCTACTGCATCTAGAATCGTTTCCTTGGTCTTACTCTACTCCACAGCTGGTGAATAAAAAGATGGTGAAGCCTTAGAATAAAGCATGGCTGCAGCCACAACTGTGAAAGATGGCTAGGGGCAGCTCGTTGGCAGAATATCCGGAGAGCAGAGGAAGCTGTAAAGTGAGTCTATCCTACAATTGATATGGGTGCCTGAATGCGATTTCTCCCACAGTTTTCTGGCCTCTGCCAACACCTATCTATGTAAAGTAAGCCCTGAGCGCCCAGCCGCTTTGTGGTATGTGGCACCAAACAGTACCCCCCCCCCATCTCTGGTAGGAGACGACTCATGCCTCAGAATATCAAGAAAAGTAATGAGATCAAGTTCTCGTTCATGGAATGCGTGTACTGAAAGAGGGTTTCTTCTTATCCTCCTGAGAATAAGTGCTGGCCTTAAACAGGACTGGATACATTGGCTTTGGAGGCTGAGCCTGCGGCTCAAACTCCTTTGGCTCCGGAGGGCATTCCTGTGGGGCTGCTAAAGGAGCTCTTGAAGTTTCAGGGGCATTTGAGGCTGTGAAATCAGATGCTTGCAGAGGTCTCTGAAATAGATTTTCATGGATTTGGAATGCATCAATGACAAACTTCACAAAGAAGGCTTTCTCAGAAGACTGAGTTGATGTGGTGTTTGAGGAACCTAAAAAGGGTTTATCTACACGAGTACAAAGACCTGTTTCCACAAAGGCCCTCCAAACCACAGGTACACGTACGACAGCGGGGACGATGTGGAAGGAAGCAAGACTGTTTATGGCAACATCTTCGTGTGTGTTGAACACGCCACCCTGGAGGCAAAAGGATATCTGCACAGAGATGCACTTGGCACCAATCTAGGTCTGAATTTGATAAGAGTAGTTGCTAAAGGTGAAGAAATGGTTATCACTGCTGATTCCAGAGTTGCCGCCATCATGGAAGCTGTAGTTGTGAGCTGCATCACAGCTTTACCTGAAGAGACTGGGGCCTTATCTGTTGTCTTTGAGGCCTTCGTATGAGTTTCCTGAGCATTTGAGGCTTTTTGTGGGATTTTTTTTGTGGAAAAACGTTTGTCCAGATGATTGGGATCCTCTGCAGGGACGATCTTTGGACAATCCTCCAACATTTTATCTGTGCGGTGAAATGTATCCCCTCAAGGCCAGAAATAAAGAGGCCAGAGTCATTGGTAAAATCCCACAGAAATACAAGGCCAGCACAGAAATGTCAGATATGAGGCCTAAAATCTAAAAGGAAAGTAGTAGGCCTGAATCAAAAATGCAAAGATATGCGCAATGCATTTCAGGAAGGAAAAGAAAGACGTGGCAATGATGTTTTGACTCAATCCATGGAGAGCTCCACTTACACATGTTATTTGAACTTCTACAGCGCACGCTCACTCAAAGGTATCTTGGCGCCAAAGGAGAGAGATAGAGGACCACCAATTATCTCCCACCGTTGTTAAAATAAAAATGTCTTTAGGGCCCTTCTAAAGGCCAAATGATTTGACAAGGCCTTAACTGATGGGTGAAGGTCGTTCCATATTCGGGCAGCGGCCACCAAGAAAGCCTGGCCTCCAATGCACTCACGGCGATAGGGGGTACTACCAGCAGGTCCGCCGATGCAGAGTGCTGCGAGCGTGGCGGGCAGTAGCAAACAAACTTGAACTGAAGGTATTCTGCCGCTAGTCCATGCAGCGCCCGATGAATACAGAGTGTCTTTAACTCAATTCTTTGTCTCAGAGGGAGCCAATGCAGTGCACCGGGGAGATATGAGCTCCATAGGGTGATTCAGTGGCTACCCGGGCGGCCAGATTTTGTAGGCGCTGAAGCCGTTGGATCACACCCTTAGGCTGTGCAAGATATAACTAGTTGCAGTAATGCAACCGGCTGAGCACCAAGGAAGCAACTACCGGAGGATGGAGAGAGGTTCGCAACAATGGGAGAACCTTCTTCGATGTCTTAAGATGGAAGTGACCCACTTTGCACACCACAGAGAGTTGGTCACTCAGACAGAGATGCCGAGTGGGTCACAGAGATTCTTCACCTTCGTCACTGGAACAGGAAGAGGACCCAAGAAGGTGTGCCAGAAAGAGGACACCCAAAGTGAAGGATCAGGGGGGCGCCTACCACCATCACTTCTGTCTCATCCCCATTCAACTTCAACATTAAGAAACAGCAGTGAGTACAGTATCTTCAATGGAATATTAGATTGTGCTCCAATCAGCAAATGTAAAACTGAGTTCATAGAATGTAAAATAAATAAAAGAATGTCATTTTTGTCTTTCCCTCATCCAAATTGACAGAATGCTAAGCGAAATGCCTACTAGACTTTCAAAGGGTGTACATGGTTGCCTCATGACCGCCTTCTACCTATGGACAATCTAGAAATGATAGGCATGTATTTTGAAACTGTGTGCCTTATATGATATTTAAAATTGCAATTGTGTGCGAGTTTAAAAGGCCATTTTGCTGCTGGGTACATAAATGGTCATTTTTCCCAGCATGAAACTAACCTCGAGGCCCTTCCCTCTGCTGCCCTGAAGACACAGGCCTGGTTGTCAGCATCAATCAGAGCCATTGCTTAAATATATAGAAAGAAATGCATAGGCTTAGATGGAAAACAATGAAAACCAGATAAACCCATGTCTGTTCTTACAGCAGGAGTGACCTTAAGGTCACAATTCCCATAAAATGTTCATTAAGAGTTGCTATCAGGGCCTCACATGCCTTGAAGGAAGAAGTGAACGTAAACAGACCAGGCTCTGTTGAGTCCCATGCCAAAGGAAAAATTAAATGGGAGAAATACATTTTATTGCATAAAACAGGCAGCGGCCATCTCAACGGTCATTCCAGACTTTTATTAAAAGGTGTCAGTCACCCCCTATTAACCATGCTAAAATGATGTTGGTGTGATGAAAATAACTAAAGTTATTAATGAAAATGTGATTTGGGCCTTCCATTGATTCAGAGAGATGTGAAATGTTGGTATGAGCGGGCAGTTAATAATTAACAAGGGGACTTTATGTGGCATATTCTTCACTGATATGGCTCCTGAGTAAATGAAGAAAAACGATCTCTGCATAGGAAGGGCATGCCGATTTCAGACTAGCCATATCGGATACGCCTTAAAATGTAGTTTAAAAAAATATATATGTAAAGATTTGAACATTTAGGGTACTTGCCATGTTGAGAGATTTTGTGAGCTCAAAGCAGACCGAGCCCACCTGTCAAAGTGGGATGATTAAGCTTTCTCCTCCCACATCTGTGGGTAGCAAAAACTAGCCAATCGCTTTTGCGAGAATCATGACAAGTTAGTGATGTCATTTGACCTACAAATAAACCAGTTTGCATTAGAACTGGACTTCTTCCATTAATTCCGAGAGGCGACCTACTGCTGAAATCTGGCGAGAAACATCCCAGCAGAGAGGCCTAAATCTTGTATTGGAGACAGGAACCAGGAGACCTAGAAGCTGATTGGGACCACTTGGAGGATTCGGAGGAGATCCTTGACTGACCCCCTTGCTGTCCCAGCGGTGCCCTGATGTTCCCCGATGCTTATTCAAGGCCTCTCCAGGAGGCAAGACCACCCCAAAGCCATAGATTGTGTAGGGACTATATTTTTCCAGCATTGTTTTAAGTTATTTCCCCATAGAAAAATATCCTGTTCGTCTGTGTAGATACCTAGCACATTTAATCATAGTAAATCAATTAATTCTCCTATAGTGATCACAAGTTGGGTATTGTTGGCATTCAAAAACAACAATCTTTTCCCAGTGTGTTGTGAATTTGTATAAAGATTTGCCAAAATAATTAACCCCAACACCCAGTTTCCACTTGAGCGTGTAGGGTGCAAAACAAAATTCCCCATTGATCCTCTTCATTTTAAAATCAGAAGGGGAAGCCTGGTAATGCCTTTGCACATGCAAGGTGCAAAACGGAATTGTCACGGTGTACCCATTGTGCTCTGACCAAAACCACAAAGCCCTACCTGTTATTTTTAGGTGTGGCAAAATTCATTTTCCCATTTGCATTTCTTTCTTCCACATAGCACCTGTGCTAAAACTCCCAACACTGATTTTACCATTGTGCTCTGACCAAAACCACAAAGTTCTACCTGTTCATTTTAGATATGGCATAGGGAATTTCCCATTGCTTTTCTTTCTTTTATATGGTCTCTGATTAAAACCCCAAAAGTGATTTTCCCATTTTGTTCCCACTCTCTGCCACTGGCCTTCCATTCAGATGAGTTAAGTCTTATTGATGTTTGGAGGGTGAGGGTTGCTGGGAGAAAAAGTAACCCCATCTGCAATCACTGTGCGTCTTGAATTGTTCTTTTTCTGTATTGGTGGGTGAATTAAAAGGAAATAATTTTGGCTGCATATCGTTGTGTTGGTGCCTGTACGGAAGTCATTTGGTTCTTGTGTTGCCACAGTATTGGTGGCTGATAATCTACTTGTGAAATTTGGTTTAAATAAATATCTATATTCTTAATACACACTGGCCTGGTTCCTAGCCCATTGTGGCAGCGGGTATTTGTTGGGGTTGTGTGCAAGACGGGTTGGAAGTGCTTTATTGTGCGCCATATCCATTGTGGGAAAAGGAACTCCCTGAGTTAAATGTGGGCAAGTAATAAACTTGCGACATAGTCCTTATGGGATCCTTGGCATGGCTGGTAATTATTTTTAAAACATGTTTATTTTTGATCGACACACCAGAGTAAAGTACATTACAACATATTATTTCCTGACAATGGATACAGCTCATGGACCCTCTCCTCCCACTCCATCCCCACATCCCCTCGTTAAACGTCCAAGTCTTGCTCTTCTATTTGTTGCGTCATCTCCGAACACCCAGCCCTCAGAGCGTTTGCTACCGCTCGTGGCTTAAAAGTTAGAGCCGGATAGCTCTGGTCATAGACTATCACTGGGGACCAAATGTTCGTGAAGCGGTGAAGGCGGCCTCTGTTTGCCGCTGTAATCTTTTCCGCGACAAAAACGTCCCAGAGTTTCAGCCACCATAGGATCATTAAGGGTCCTTCCGGCGATTTCCAGGTTCGTGCCACCGTGATTTTAGCGGCCAGGAGTAGATGAGTAAGGAGGGTGGCTTGTTGCCCGATCTTGGGTATACACCTGGGATCGGGGCTCCTAATAGGATCGGTTCCAGCTCTAGGGGCAGCCTTATCCCGGTTATGTCTGCTATAGTGGCAATGCATTGGGTCCAAAAGTTTATTGCCACTGGGCACGACCACCACGTATGGATAAACGATCCCTGGAGGCCACAACTACGTCAGCAGTGTGGGTCAAAGGCTGGATTGAAGTGACTCAGTCTGAGCGGCGGGTAGTACAATCTCAGAAGTAGTTTATAGGCACACTCACGGTTAGTAATGCAGAAGGAAGATGTCCCACCAGACCTGGTCTTCTATCGAGTGTCCTAGGTCCGTTTCCCATTGGTTCATGTAGGTTGCTCTAGCGACCAGAAAATGTGTCTGCAGCAGTTTGTACATTGCTGAGATTCGCCCTCGATGTGGGGGATCTGCGATTGTCAGCTCTGTCGGGTCCAGGTCTCTTGTCGCTGCCTCGCATATTGCTGGGTGGGAACACCAATCCCGTAGTTGCGCATATGTGAATCTGTCTGTTTCCGCCAGGGCAAAGGTGCTTTTGCATTGGTCAAAAGTGAGTGGCTGATTCCTCTCATAGAGCTGGCTCAGAACCAAGAACGCCCGCAATCCAGTTCTTAAAGTTCGCCGGATGGATCCCTGGGGAGAACGCCGGGTTATGAAATATCGGAGAAGCAGGACCTAGGTCTCTGGGGATTCCTCTTTGTTTACGTGTCCATTCCCAGGCTTTTAGAGTCTGCTTGGTGGAGGAAAGGATGGCCGGCCACGCTCTCCGTAGGACGGGGGGGAGGGGGAGATGCAGGAGGAAGCGGAGGGGGAGGGGTAAGCGGGATTGTTCAATCTCGACCCATCTTGGCCTGTTTGAACTTATCGTCCAGCTTTCAGTTTGAGCTAACTGGGCCGCAATCTGATATTTCTGGAGGTCTGGGACCCCCTAAGCCTCCTGAGTTCGAGCTGGCCAGCATCGTCCTGAGCGGGATCCTTGCCTTTTTACCTTTCCAGATGAATCGTAGGATCTTCCTCTGGAGGCGCAAGAGTGGGGGCCGGGGGATCAAAGTTGGAATAGCCGAGCACACATAAAGCAGCCGTGGGAGGAGCTTCATTTTACATGCCGACATACGGCCTACTAGCGAGATCTCCTGTGGAAGCCAGCGGTTGAGATCCTCCTCCAGGGTCTTAAGTAGTGGCTGGAAGTTCGCTTGGTAGGTATCTTCCCGATGGGCCGTAATTTGTTCTCCTAGGTAGGGGATAGACTTTTCGCTAAGTTGGATCGGGCAGAGGGTTCGGAAGGAAGCCTGGTCTTCCAGCTCCAGTCTCACCCCCAGTGCTGATGATTTCGCGAAATTTATCGCGAATCCTGAAACTTTACCAAAGCGATGAATTTCTGCCAGGGAGGACCTCAGCGATTGGGTGGCATCCGATATGGTTAACACCACATCATCTGCGTATAGTGCTATTTTATGTTGAGTTGGGCCTACTTGGAGGCCTTGGATTCTGGGGTTCAATCGGATCCGCCGGGCCAAAGGCTCCATGACCAGGGCGAAGAGGAGGGGGGACAAGGGACATCCTTGTCTGGTGCCGCATGATAAGGGGATCGGATTAGATAGGGTGCCGTTAACTCGGAGCAAGGTTTTTGGTGATTGGTAGTTCGCCAAGACGAATTTCTGAAATGTCGATCCAAAATGAAAGGACTCTAGGGTGAGTTGGAGGAACGACCAGTCCACCTTGTCAAAGGCCTTAGTCGCATCTAAGGCTATCACAGCTAGTTTTCGCTTGTCTCGTTGCGTGACTTCGACCAGGTTTAGGACCCTGCGGACGTTGTCTGCAGCGGATCTGTTCACTACGAATCCTGTCTGGTCTGGGTCAATAATATCCGGGAGCACCCTCGCCAATCGGTTGGCCAGGACTGGAGTAAATATTAGCGTCCAGGTTTAGTAGGGAGATGGGTCTGTATGTCGCAATGTCCCCGGGGTCTTTTCCCGGCTTCAGGGCAAGGATAGTGATCGATTCTTGATTTGATGGGGTAATTGTCCCCGAAGTGGCGAAAGAGTTAAAGAGCGAAGCCAGGGGGGACACCAACTGGGAGCGGAAGACTTTGTAAAAGCGAGTCGAGAATCCATCTGGACCCGGGGCCCTTGGTTTGAGACTCTTGATGACTTTATTGACCTCTTCGCATGTGATCGGGTCTCTAGCTCGTCTCGTACCGTGGGAGCTATCTGAGGCAGTGCTGCGTCTTGAAGGTAGGAGAGCTGCTCTACGGGTGATCTCGGGGAGGCTGTCATCGTGTCTGTAAGGTAAGTTACTGCTATTCGCTGCTTGTCTCCCTCTGCGAATTGGACTCTGCTTTGGGGGATCACGGAGGTTCAGGATGGCGTTTCTCTTTCTGGTCTTCGCCAGCTTTGCCACTAGGAATTTGTTCGCCTTATTCCCTTTGGCGTAGTAGCTCCGCTTAGTTCTGGCTAGGATCTGGGCTGTGTCTTCTGCATAATGTGCTTCCAGCTTCTTCCGGGCTATCCGCAGGGCCCGATGGGTTTTGGGCGTCCAGTTTTTTGCTTTACATATAGCTTCCGCTTTCTCTACTTCGTCCTGTAAGATCTGGCGGGACTGTCGCTTCTTTTTGTGGTAGGCCGCACCTTGTGAGATTAGGACCCCTCTCACCACTACTTTCATTGTGTCCCATGTATTGGCTGGTGAGGTGTCTTCGCTCTTATTCTCATTGAAGTAGTCTTTGATAGCTTTCGCTACCACGTCCCTTAATGACATGCCATTCAGGATCGGATCGTATAGGGACCACTTGCGTTTTGGGAGCGGATCCGGGTCATGGGCCCTCAGTGTTAGAATGACCGGGGCATGGTCCGATAGGATTCTGGGACCCATGATTACATCGTCGGTGAAAGCCATCACTTGAGGGTAAGCCAACGGTAGGTCGATACGGGAGTAAGTTCTGTGTACGCCAGAGTAGAATGAGTAGTCGCGGACTTCAGGGTGTAAGACTCTCCAGGTGTCAACCACATGTAGGGTTCGGAATAGGTTGAGTAGGGCTGTCGCCATGCTATAGTCTTTACGGGCCGGGGGATGGGACCTATCCTTGATCGGGTCCGGGACTCCATTGAAGTCTCCCCCTATTATTGTCTGCCCCTCGACGAATGGCCGGAGGGGTTCTTCCAAGGCCAGGTAGAACACTTCCCGTTTATCGTTCGGGGCGTAAATCGAGATGAGGGAGTACAGCTGGCCATAGATCTGGCATTTAATAGCTACAAAGCGGCCGTCCGGGCAAAGTAAAGTGTCCAAGATTTGTGGTCGAAGTGCCTTAGTGATGAGTAACGCTGCTCCACCTTTCTTGGTGCCATTCGATGCCAAAAATTGCAGCGGGAACGGTCTGTCGCCTATCGAAATCTGCTGGGATCAGGTGGGTCTCCTGGAGGAATACAATCGAGGCCTCTTCATTCTGTAGGCGTCGGAGTATGGATTTCCTTTTCTGCGGCCCATTTAAGCCTCGGACGTTAAGGGTTAGGACTTTCCGGTGTGGTTGAGGGGCTTCATGGACTCTCCTCGATGGCTCGGGTGGGGTCTGGGGGGGCAGCCGTGGGTATCAGGCATCATCTAAGAGCTTGGTAGCAATGCAGTACTCCAGTGGTCGCGTTTTATGACCTCTCCAACGGGAGGGTAAACTTGAACGGGAGGGTGAACTCGAGCATGTGTGGGGGTTGGGGTTTTCTGTGCGGCCTCCTCCACGGCCAACGGGCCCAAAACAGTTTTCTCCAACAGGGCAGGGGTAGAACCATCGAACTTGGCTTTCCTCCATGGGTGATTTGGTGACATACTCCTCGGAGTGGGGTATGGGCCATTCGGGGCCCGCGGCATTGTGTTCTGTTTCGGTTCCTGGATCGGTATTTGCACAAAAGAGGAAGATGACTAGTTCATCTCATCTTCTGGCTTTAGACCAGGGTTGTTGCTGCTGTCTTTGGGGTGATTGGTCTGGTTCCTCCGGTGGGAGGTGTGAACTGGAGGTGGGTGAGGCTTCCGGAGAGTTCGGTGCAAGATGGTTTTCGCGTCTTCAAGATGGCTAATTTTGCGCAGGGTCCCCTGGTATGAGAATTGCAAAGTGGAGGGGAAGAGCCATCGGTAGCGGATGTTGGCTCTGAAGTAACAGAGTCAGGGGCTTGAGTGTTCTTTTCTGTAGGGTCATCAGGGAGAGATCATGGAATATCTGCAGCGGGGTACCCATGAATGAGAGTTCGTCCTTGGTGCGGCTTATCGCCGAGATGGCTTCTTTGGTGGCATAGAAGTGGACCCTAGTGATCACACCCGGGGGGCCGTCTGAGTCCACTCCCCGTCTCGGGCGTAATCTGTGAGTCCGGTCCAGGACGAGTTGGGCTTTGTCCATAAGCGGGAGGAGAGCCTGGAAGAAGTTGCTTATGTATTCCGGTAACTCTTTGTCTTGAATAGACAACGGGACCCCTCGAATGCGCAAGTTATTCCGTCGTGCTCTATTTCCGTCGTCCTCTTGCTTAAATTTGAGGATTTCGCTTCTAGCCTGGAGCCCTTGGATCTCGCGTTTCATTTCTATTATCATTGCGTCATGGCTCTGGGTCAGGTCCTCGACCTCTCCTATTCTCTGTCCAGCTTATGTGAGTCATTGGTCCGTCTGTTCTAGACGTGTAGTGAGCTCAGTCATGCAGGATCTAAACTCAGCTTTGATGTCCCGCATGAAGGCCACAATGTCATCCTTGGTAGCCAGATTACTTTGTTCTTCAGGGGCCTTCTGTGGGGTAAGCTTAGGAGGGCGGTCCAGTTTCCGTGCCTTATCTGCCGCTAGGAGCATGGTAGAGATGTCCGAGGATTTGGTTGGTTTGTTAGGACCGTGACCCTGAGGATCCTCTTCAGACTGGGTCGCGGAGGGCAGCCGCGATGCGGCGATCTCTCTGTTTGGAAGCACTTGGAGGAAAAGGATGATCGACGGCCGGGTCTGCTATAGACAGGGTCTCCTGAGAGGGTGAGTGAGGAAGCCTCTCCAAGCGATATCTTTCGGGGGAGAGATTGATATGAAGACAGTTTTACTTTAAAGTTGTTGAGCCTATATTATGGTACTGCCGCTCTTGAGAATTATGGGGAGTTGGTCCAAAATAAGACGGTTGCAATCACTGCCAGGGGGCTGCAGGCATCAGGGATGGTAATAGGAGCGGGTGGAGTGGGCAGGGGCGCCCCAGGAGGTAATGTAGGCGGGAGAAGCGTGTATGCCTTCATAAAGTGGTCATGGTGTCGTATTGAGAAGCGAGAAAGGGTGAGAGGGCAGAGATACGTAGCCCACCCACTGCAACTACGGTCCAGGATAATGGAGGCGACTCTCTTCAGCTGGCGAAGGGTATGGTGGGCAGGGGCGCCCCAGGAAGTCGCAGGGGGGCACTAGATCCACAGCTGGGGTGTCTGTAAGGGGGGGCACATCGGTGAGCTCCATTGAGGGCTCTCAGTACAGAGCAGTAAGCCTCCTAAGGAGAGGCTGTCTGCGGGTAGAGCCGCGGAGAGCTGGAGACCCCACTTCAGGACAGGCGGGAGGCAGAGCAGGATCCGGGCCAAAGGGAATGGAGCCCGTCTCATTCAATGGAGGGGGGGGGCGCTCACCTGGCGTGTCCTCCGTCTTCACCTCCAGGGAGCCGGGCTGCAGTGCAGGTGATGGTGGGGAAGCTCTCCTCCAGGAGGAGTGTTGAAAGGCAGATGGCGGCTCCACTGGGGCCCAGGCTGCGGGTGATGTTATCCGGGCGCAGGCAGAGGCAAAACTGCCTCAAATGCCTGAGGCGAGGGGGGAGGGTGGATGGTGTGCTCCCGCTCCCGTACTCTGCCTCAGAGCAGGAGGGCCTCGGGGTCCAGAGCGGTCAAATCCCCGCAGCAACAGGTACAGGCGAGGGGGGGGAGCGGATGGTGTGCTCTTGCACTTTACTTCAAGGCAGGAGGGCTCCGGGGTCCAGGGCGTCCCTCCAGGGAGCTGGGCCGCGGATCGGATGACCGCCGAGAAGCTCCGGAAGCACTCCTCCAGGAGGGCCCCCTGCAGCTGTGGGCGCGTCGGGTCCACTGCACCCGACCTCAAGGCAGGAGGGCTCCGGGGTTTGGGGCGTCCCTCCAGGGAGCTAGGCTGCGGAGCGGATGATTTCTGGGAAGCTCCGGAGGCTCTCCTCCAGGAGGGCCCCCAGCAGCTGCGGGCACGTTGGGTCCGCCGGGCAGGAGCGTTAGGAGGCAGGGGGCGGCTCCACTGGGGCCCAGGCTGCGGGAGGAGCCGCCCAGGTGATAGCAGATGCAGCCGTCTCGAATCCCCGCGGCGAGGGGGCGGGGATGGATGATGTGCTCCTGCTCCCGTACCCGGCTTCAGGGCAGGGGGGCTTCGGGGTCCAGAGCGGGTGCCAGCTCCAGCAGCCTTCGGTGGCATGGCCCAGGGGCCGTGGCGGGCTGGAGGGAGGGGGTTAACAGGAGGCGCTACTCGCATCTGGGCTCCTGGTGCCAGAGGCGGTGAAGGGCCAGGGTCGCGGCCGCCATCTTGACTTGCGGCGGGGAACAGTAGCGCAAAGTTCCCAAGCACGTTTTCAGCGGTCCTGCAGCGTTAGGCTCCGGGATTACAGCAATGGGTCCAGGAGTTGCTCCGCCGGAATCTCCCGCCAGAGGAAAGCAGCAGCATTGCTGGAACCGGCTGAATTCTAATCGACGCCGCAGTTCCCTACGGAGGCCATCAACGGAGCAACCTCATCAATGGCGCTCCAGGCCACGCCCCCGTGGCTGGTAATTTTTATACTGCTTTATTCAGGGCATCTGGGGAGAGTCCTCTGGTGGCTTTAGCTCTTTGATGGGAATACTCTGGTGAGACCCAAGTAGCATTAGCTCCTGTTTGGGGAACCTCAGAGTGACCTCCAGTATCCAGGTTACTCCCTTTGTAGGGTACCTCAGGATGATTCGTGGTAAGCTTAAGGTCTACGTGACCCCTCCCTGTACCAGAAGGCCCATAAAAGAAGTGTACTTACTGATAGATGGTGCATCTTTTCAAGGAACTCTTTCAGGTGAGCTGGTGGAATAGTACGGAAAGCGTCCTCCCACTGCTGTAGCTTTCTGTCAAGTGCTTGTACAATTAGCACGTCGTAGTAAAAACACGTTTCATCAATGGTCAGGCTGAGACACTCAAAACACAAGTTGTGGGGATGTGATGCTATGCAGTGACGCAGTAGTGAACAAAACGCAAACCCTTTATACTCCGGCACAGGCAGTGGGAAACGGCTGACAGCGGGAACCAGGCAAGAAGAATTAATGAAAGGACTAGAAAAAAAAAAAGGAAGGAAAAAGCCTTGCATGTGCTACCGCATGTCTGATCCCAACTTCTCAGAGAAAAGGACTAAAAGGCAAGACTCAGGGCTCACAAAGGCAGGCCTAGGCTGTGCATGCACCGGCCCTTGCATAAAAATAAAAGGACTCATGTTTTTGGGTGCTACCAAAAGGTGATCTAGTCCCCTCCTGAAGGACAATGTCCCTGAAGTATGGAGGAAATGGGACGGAATAAAGGAGTACACATGATTTGTTATGTTTGCGTTTTTTGTGATTTATACTGTGCACTGCTGCCATTCTCATGGTCTCCATGTAGATCTGAAAAGGAACGGTCTTGGGATTGGTTAATTAGTGGGATTGAGAAGGGAAAGCACAAGAGCTTTGATGTGCTGTTGGTTTCTTCAGTTTGGAAAAAAACGGTCGCTTTGTGCTAGTATGTTTTTAGTTGATCAACACTTGTGTGGTTTTTGGTGGGTAGTTGTATACAAATGTTTTAGATGCATCTTGGGTGTTGGGTAGAGTGCTTGTGGTTTGCAGTTTTTCTGTTTTTCTGGCAAAGGTGTGCGTCTCGTTTCATCAGTGTTGGGTATTTAGAGTATTAGTGTTTTTAGTAGGGTTTGTCAGATTAATTGGGTCCGTCTGGGTCATTTTCTGTGCATTGGGTGTATCCGTTGGGTTAATCTTATTCTATTAAGTTTGGAGTTTGAGTTTTTTCTTTGGGTGATCCGGTTTCGCAGTTTGTGTTGCTATTGGCAGTTTTTCTTTCTCTGGTGTTCCCTCTTTGGCTTGGTGATTTAAAGTGCCATGTTTTTAACAGTTTCCTGAACTTTAGGTGATCTTCTGTTATTCGTATTTCCTTTGGGAGCAAGTTCCAAAGTCTCACCACTATGCAGGAGAATGCTGATCCTCCGAATTTGTGTTTTGCGGATTGTTTCAGTTCGAGGCGAATGTTGCTGCTGCACCTTAGTGTCCCTGTTGATATGCAGATAGAGATTTTTCTCCGTTTACATTCCACCCCTTGGCCGTGTATTGCTCTGTGCGTCATGCAGAGTGTTTTGAAGAAGGTTAATTTTTTTTAATGATAACCAAAGTAGCGTTCTCAGTGCTGGTGTGATGTTTTCTCTATTAGTGAGTTTGAGTAGTAGTCTTGCTGCTGTGTTCTGTATTCATTGTAGTTTTCTCAATGTATTCTGGCATTCCGAGATAGATGCTGTTGTCGTAGTCTATTCTTGACAGAAGAGAAATGACAGCGAGTGATCTTTGTGGGAAGGTGAACAAGGGAAGTATCACCTTGATTGTGGGTTTGATTGTGCGTATGTGCAAGAAGCATTTCTTAACTACTGCGTTGACTTGTGTCCATTAGGATTCCGAGATTATTTAGCACTTTGGATGATTCTGGTTGGTTTCCCAGCTTCGTGGCCATGGGATGTGGTGGTTATTCAATCGGTTGTTGGGTGCGATCAGGAATTTCTGTTTTGTCTGAGTGTAGCATTTTTTCTTCTTTTTTTCCTATATATGTAGCCAGGATTTGACTTTGCGCATACAAACATAAAAGAACACAAAACAAGACAAAAATCTATAAATAGTTAATATACAATCAAATTCATCAGTTCTATAAAAAAAGAAACTATTAATTCAGTACTTAAACAATATAAGACCATATACTACTGGATAGTTCACTTAAATATTCCTACAGTGCCAGTAAAATTTAATGATAATACATAAAAGTGATGTCATTCCCCATCCAAAAATTTGCTCCACATATCTACTAGGTCTACCGCATTACTATCATTTTGATATGACTTAACATAAGAAAATGTTAGCCAGGCTTTCGCAGTGCACTAAAATATGTTGAAGTGTTTCAATGTTGGTTTTATCACACAACCGACAGTCTCCTACTCCAAGTGATCCCCATATGTGCTCCTCTGATCTCTAAAACCTCAAACATTAAACTTTAGGAGCAGGCATTGTCGCACAATAGCATTTTCAGGATGGGCTGTTATATAAGTATGCTTAAGTGTACACCGAATTCTATATTGAACATAGGGTCCACTGTTGCAGTTGGTGGCCAACTGAATGAGGTCAGTTTCTAGACTATAATCTAGGACTATCCTTTTAAGCCAGCGTTTACACGACGTAGGATTATAGTCGTTAATACCATAACCAAAGCCCTCCAGCCACCGCCGATATAACATTATGCACCCCAATGTCCCTTTTCTAGTTTGTCTGCCAGGTTTTACAAAAGCATCAATTTAAGGAACCATTATTGTGTCGTTACAGAGCAGAGTTACTCTTTCATACCACATCACCGTTTTTTTCGGTTCTTAATGCCCATATACTTGATGTCAAATTCAAGTCTGATACATTTAAATGAGAGCAATTTAGGCATGCACAGTAAAGTCCAAAGCATCTTTGCCTCAAATTTGCACATTTCGTCATTGAAGCAAGACCCCCAAACTTGACAGCATATAACAATGTGGGAATGATCTTCGAGTTGTATAGCAATAGTACAATGTAAATGGAGCTTCCCCCATTTCTCCCAATAAATGTGCCAATAGACTGTGCAATTTTCATGCACTGAAGTTTAGTATCAACCCAACGCGGTGACCAATTTAATTTTTTGTTTACTGTTATCCCTAAGTATTCATAATTTTTAACCTGCTCCAATTGTTTATTATTAAATGTCCACGCTAGTCTGTTTTTCAGCGTAACCTTTCAAGTGAAAGCCATGATCTTTGTTTTGGTTATGTTAACTCTTAGTACATTTAATTCTGCATAAACAGATAGGTCATCTAGCAGGCTCTGTAGTCCTTCAGGTGTATAATCGAGCAGGTCATCAGCGTACCCAAGCCAGCTAATTTTCAGCAAACTGTCACTGGATAATGCTTCATGTTCTTAAAGGCTGTCGCTAGGTCTGCCAAGTACAGTTTAAACAACATAGCTGCCACAATGCAACATTGTTTCACTCCTCTACAGGTACTAATAAACTAGATAATTTCCCCCTTCCATCCAGACGCACCTTTACTGAGGAGTCATTGTGCAGCAACATAAGCATCCTCAGAAGGTCATACAGAATAGTCAATTTAACAAGCTTCTCCCAGAGGCTATTACGCATGATGGTATCGAATGCCGCGCTACAATCTTTAAAACATGCCATACACCGCTGTCTCCCGAATTGAGTGTGCATATTCAACTGCAGTTGAAATTAAGACTGCTGGTGCTCATCCACTGGTTTAATTCAGTGAGGCAGTTGGAGAATGCTGGGTTTTGTTCTTTGCCGGCATTGATTTGGTAGATAATTTGAGTATTGTCTGCATAGTTTTAACAGGCAAGGCCATGTTTTGTAATGAGGTTAATCAGGGAGTTCTTTCCTTCACCTTGGAGTCCTTTGAGGAGTGTTTCGTGATTGACTATTGAAGGCTGCAGACAGATCGAGTAGTATTAGTGCTGAGTTGATGTTGGAGTCGGCGTTGGTGTTTTGATCATTCCATATAGATAGTAATGCAGTTTTGCTGCATCTTAAGGCTCTAAAGCCTACTTGTGCCTGATCTAGTATCCAATTGCTTTCTACATGTTTCAAGGTTTGCTCGTAGACTTAGCTTTCTAGTGGTTTCACTAGGTATGGGATATTTGACATTGGTCAGTAGTTGATTAGGTCTTCCGTGTTTCCCGATGTATCTTTAAGGACTGTTTTGAAGGCTTGTGGCATGATTCTTTTTTGCTAGTGAGTGGTGGTTGAGGTAATATTCTGCAGGTGTTTTACGAGTGAAGATAGTCTTGTAGACTTCTGGTGGGCAGGGGTCTGCTGGAGAGTCGGCTTGGTTGCTTTTGCTCACCAGCTTGTTGAATTTATCTGTCGAGATCGACGGGCGGTGGTTTAGTCTAGTAGGTGGTTGCGGTGTTGGCTGGTTAAGGTTGTCTAGGGTGCTTTTCGTATTGCTCTCAATGATTTGTTGGAGGTTTGTGATTTTGTTTGAAGTGGTCTGCAAGGTCACTGAATAGTTTTTACAATGGGGTCGGTGTGTTGTACAATGCTCCGTTTCTTTACTTGTTTATGATGTTGAACATCTTTCTGGGTGTTTGAGTTTGTGATCGGTTCATTGTAGAATGTCTTTTTTGCTTTAAGTATGTTGGCTTTTACTAGTGTAATCTCTCTATTGTATATATTTTTTGTCTCTGCCGTTGGCCATAGCTTTCCTCCATTCTTGCTCCAGTTTTCTCTAGTTTTCTTCAGTGCTCCGAGGTGGGGTGTGACCCATCTTTCCATAGTTTTATTTAGCGCAGGGATGACTGGTTGTTCTGGTGCAACGTCGTCCAGTGTTTTCGCAATCCTTTTTTGGATTGTGTCTCTTCTTTCTTCTATACTGGCTGAGTCTACAACGGTGATTGATGGTTTTGTGGCTTCCAGTCTCGGATTTAGTCCGCACTGTTAATAGATTTCTAGTTTCTTTTCAGAATTGGAGAAGTTTATGGGCGGTTATTGGGTATCGGTGTTGGTGGGTGGATCACAAAGGATATAATGAGGTGGTCGCTGCAGAGGATTTGCATTGAAGGTGCAGATGTGACCCAGTTTTTGTTGCAGAAAATTGCATTGGTTGTGTGTCGCTCCTTTCACCAGTTGTAGATGCTTTGCTGGTAGTTGATTAGTTATAGTTTTGGGTGAGTTGATGTTTTATTCTTCGAATCACATGTTGAAGTCTCCAAGTATTATCAGTTGATGTTTAATGGCGATGTTGGTGATGGCATACACAAAAGCGTCTATAAAGGTAGGGTTGTTCAGTCAGTGGCCCATAGTAAGTAGAACATTTCGGTTGGTTTGAAGATCGAAGGCTAGGTGCAGGAGAAGCGTTTTCCAATTTGGTAGGTTTAATGGTGGTGCGGTCATTTGTTTAGCTGGTCCTTTTATGTTAGTGCAAGTCCTCTTCCTCTTTTTCTTCTCTGTTGGCTTGTTTGAAGTTGTTGGGTCAGTAGTCGTGTGCTATTACCTTGGAGTTTTGAGGTTTCAGTGAGGAATAGGATGACTGTCCATCCATAATTTAGCAATTCCTATATTTCTGTTGTGTGTTTGGACATTGATTTTGCCTTGACTAGGTTGCAGTGCATCTTTGTTTCCTGAGATTTGTTTGGTCTTTGGATGTGTATTTTGGCAATTGCATTGGTATTGGTCCTTTTTTCCACTGTTTCTGCTTCTTCGTTGAGTAGCACCGCAAGGTTTTGTACTGGATTGATGTTTTCTTGAGGGTCGTCTCCCTGTGGACGTCAATGGCTCAGATTGTCTTGCCAATATTTTGTGATGAATGGCGTGTTGGTTTAGTTTCAGTTTTTATTCTGTGGGTTTCCGTTCTTTCCATTGTGTTTCCGGGTGTCGTCCTTACATGCTTACGGTTCTTGAGGATAGATGGTTGCCCAAGTGTGTGGTAAGTTGACAGGTAGGGTGATAAGTAGATTGATTGTGGTCTTGTTATAGCGAATGAAGTGGCTTGAATTCAATGTGTAGGTGTGTCATCTCTTTGTGTAGGTTGGCTCTTCAGTGTGGTGTTCCGAGATTGCTCCACTTGGTTTATTCATTTTTTGGTTATTCTTTGTGTGTCGGTCTTTCCTGTGTGAGATTGGCATCATGGAAGGAGACACAGACAACAGATTCAAAGTTGAAAAATAATAATAATTGTATTAAAGAAAAGGTCAGAATGGAACAAGGCCTAACTTGCCCTATGGTAAGGTGAGATTTCCCTACCTAAAGAAACTAAGTAAAGTCTGTGTCAGTATGTTCAACTAAAATGTCTGTGTCCAAATCCTATACTTGACCTCACTAATGCACAACAATGTACAGGGACGTCAACCATAAATCAAAGTGTTCCAAACAAAGTGCTGAGCCGTTTCCAGCTCTGGCTTACTCTTCAGCTTCTATTCCCAAATATCAATAGGTACACCATAACATTCAATTAATCTTCCTTTGACTATTAGAAGAAACACAGTTTTATACCTTTGTGAAGGTCGGGATGCCCTTCTCAAAGTTCAGCAGAGTTCCAGTTCCAGGGCAACAAAATGTAGGATTCCCTTCCCCAAGCTTAAGGTCAACACTAAAAAGAAGCATCTTGAAGCTTTGTTTTTCAGCTGGATTTTCACAATGCTTTATAACCCTGGGTTCCCTTCTCCAAGTCTGATGTTCAGCAATAGTGGTTTTCACCACAGTATAATTCCTTGATGGCATATAAAAGGTTCTCTGGTCTAGGCACGGTTTTAGACGACACGGTCCACCCATTACAGGTCACGCAACCATGAACTTCCAGGTTTATTTTCAAAGTTCAGTATTTAGCTCAACAGGCAGTATCTTAAAATGCAGCTTCACAACTTTACCACACTAGTCTATTAATTACTTCATTCAATACAGTATTCAATAATGTTCCTTTCACTCGTTTCATTCAGTGCAATATTCAATAAAATGAACTTGTCTTGTTTCATTTGGTTCGATACGTTTCTTTCACGTGCTTCATTCACTACGATATTCAATAAAAGTAACTTGTCTTCACTTGTTTCCTTGACCGTTACTGTATTCACAGTCTTCTTCAAGCACCCCGGTTATTTAAGTGTCCCTGACACTAGCCTGGACTCGGAAGCTCCTTTTCTCTGTTTTCCTCCTTCCGACAGACAGCCCAATAGCACTCCACGTAGCACTCGCCGGCTCAGATGCGTAGCTTCTCCTCCGCTCTCCGGCAGCGCCTGCTGCTCCCGCCTTTCCCTCTGTGGGATCTCTGTTCTGCATCCACCAGGACTCCCAGGGTCTCATTTGGCGTCTCGGCTTCTGTCGCTCCAGCATGGCTTCCACTTTCCTTCTCCTGCTTTCTCTGCACCGGCAGCTCCACCTTGTAGACACCTGTGTTGGGCTAACAGGATGCAGGTGTGAGTTATGGGTTTGCATTACCTGACCTGCCTGATCATAATTAATCAATAAGTGGGACATGCCGGACCTCCAGGCACCTTCTTCGTCCCAGTACTTGAAAGGGTAAATGTGGTGATCCTAGTTGTTTCTTCCTTGCCTTAGTACTGTTAGCATCTTAAAGGGGGAATGAAGCAGAACACTCTTATGACACAAAGTTGGGAAAAGATTAGGTTGATTGTCATGAGGATAGGGGGGATACAGGGATTTATTCCAAAGTAACTCTTCCTCACTCTTTCTGCCTGCTCTGTTTAACATGTCTAAATTGATCAAAACAGGTCTCCTACCCTTCTCAGAAACCACGGAACAAGATGAACAATAGCCCATAACCCCTTCTGGAATAGGGGTATATTTCTGAAAGGAGAATGTGGAAAACTGTGCCCCCACCTAAGGGCATACCACTGCCAATTTGTGAGGACCCTCTATCCAGGAGATCCTCCCTAGGTTGTCTGCCCCCATGGGAAGTATCCAAAAGCGATGGCCACCTGCACCTGGCCACCTGCATAAAGGATCCAAAGGGAGTAGAAGTGAGAAGACCTTCCGGTTTCTCACACCTGGTGCATAGCATTTTGTAGTTGGGTCTATCCCGAGTGGTGCCTATCCCACGGGTGAGGATATGAAAGGGGTTGGCTATGCCAGGAGATGGGGCTGCCCCAGAGGCCGGGGTTTCCCAAGGGTTGGGAGCTAATCCTGGTGGTCGGGGATTAACCATGGTGGTCAGTGACTAGCCACACGCAAAAGTCACTTGCCCTCATTTGTGAAAGAAGTGTGGTGTATGACGAGTCACAAGCCCATGTGTGCCAAACTTCAGCAATAGGATAAACATTAAAGAGATCAGAGATCATTGTCCCAGAAAGTGAAGCGTAATGATCTATAGATCTTAACATGTAAATTGTAGGTAGACGAAAAAAGCGAGCATTACAATTGTGAAGGGCAGTCATTTATCATAAGTGCTACTCTTTACAAAAGAGTACATGGAGACCTAAATTATTCCTGTACAAAACCTCATAATGGCACAAAAATGCAATGCCTCAAATGTAAGCAAAGACAGACTATGCTTAAAAAAGCAATTCCACCGATTAAGTCAAATACAAACTTACCCTAAATTAAAATGCACTTCTACAATCGTACAGACTGTATATGGATGCAAGGACTGTCACATGAAACAAAGACTCTAAACTTTAATTGAAAACGTGGTGAGTGAACACATTTGTTGAATAGTCTCCAAAACAAAATGCTGTGAGTAGATGTCAGACTTTTAAATGCGTGTGAAACTTTAACTTTAGGCAGGCATTCTTTTAAGATGATGTAAATGTTGGCGAAGCAGGACATTTAGGCGCAAGCCATAAAACGCCTGATGTTTTGACACTGCTGTTTTTCCACAAGTACCTTGTTGGAACGTCCTGTTGACCGCTGCCATCAGGGTAGAGGGACCTATTAGTGCAGCTACTTTTCAGCGCACCTAAAATGGCCCAACATTGAAATCTAGTGAAAATCTACATCCACCTCCAGAGAAGTAAAAACGTTTCAATGCAGTGTTGCAGAAAATAGTTTACCTTTTAGTGAGAATTGCAGGAGAATCCCGGAGATCCCAACATCTGAGCACAATCGGGCCAAACTGGTTTCAAATTAAAATGTTACAAAAATGAGAGCAAAAAGATTTGTTCAAGTTTGGCCCTCTATTTTCAAGCGACGCACGGCTTGCTCTGCAAATGCCCTCAATACAGTTCTGCAATCTTCATTGCTCACCGCCTTCATTACGTCCGAGCTCTCCTCCTAGGACTGTCCTCATCACCCTAAATTCACAGGAAGTGCCAGGAGAAGAACAAGTTACTTACCAACTGGTAACGTCCTTTCGACTGGCTGTTCCTCCAACATATTCCTCATCTTTGACATGTAATGTCTAGCTTTGGCT
The DNA here is from genome assembly GCF_040938575.1 of Ambystoma mexicanum. Lineage (NCBI taxonomy): Eukaryota > Metazoa > Chordata > Amphibia > Caudata > Ambystomatidae > Ambystoma > Ambystoma mexicanum. The sequence continues at coordinate 618,034,604 of NC_090922.1, read as the reverse complement.
GCATCAGAAAACTTTTCGGCAGAGGGCACCCTGCGTCAATGGCGTTGAGTCAATGTCCCTCGAAGCCCTCCATCGAGGATGACGTCCTAGCACGCACGGCGTCCGTTGGCCTCAGTTCTGTTTTTCCCTTCCTCGTGCCGCACTAGTGCCCATAAATACAGGCACGAGTGTATTCAGCTTTGTTGGAAGGAAAGCTGTAATAGCATGGGAAATTCTACAGAGAGGTAGGTTGGGAGAGCGATGAGGAATACGTTGGAGGAACATCCAGTTGAAAGAAAGTTATCAGTTGGTAAGTAACATTCTTCGAAATGGATTGTGCCCTCCAACGTATTCCTCATCTTTGATAGACTCTCAAAGCAGTATATATGAATGAGGAGGGTGTAGAATTCATATATGCATAATTTTTAAGGGCAGACTAGACTACCGCATTACCAAAGGCAACATCCTGAGCATGGCAAACATCCAGAGAATAATGCTTTGTAAAAGTGTGTACCGAGGACCGCGTTGCCGCATCACATGTTCTTAATAGGGACACCCCTTTGAAGGTTTGTCGATGTAGTCATGCCCCTGCTAGAATTAGCACACAGACCTTCAGGAGGATCTTTGCCTGCCAATCTGTAGCATTCAGAAATTGCTAGAATGTTCCATCTAGACAAGGTCTGTTTACTAACAGCCTGTCCTAGCTTGTGTCCTGTGTAACCTACAAAGAGCTGGTCGTCCACTCTCAATTTTGACATTCTGGAGATGTAAACGCTTAATGCTCTTAGGGTCAAGCCTATGGAGCCTTTCCTCTTACTTACCAGGATGAAAGCAGGTAGCACAATTTTCTGACTTATATGGAAGTCAGAGACAACCTTAGGCAAGACAGAGGTTTTTACCCTAAACACAACCCTGTCCTTGTTGAACATGGTAAAGGGTGGCTTGGTGCTGATGCTATAGCAACCAACATTATTGTTTTAAAGGTCAAAAACCTTAACAGACATCTGTATAAAGGGTACAATGGGGAAAACTTTAAAACCAGGTTGAGGTCCAAAACCGGAACCTGAAAAGGCGATTCAGGGAACACATTAGTGAGCCCTTTTAGAAAAGCAGTCACCAGTGGGATCTTGAAATAAGAGCATTCTTCCGATGAGCGCTTAAAGGTTCAAAGTGCCGCCAAGTAGTCCTTAATGGTTTCAATCTGAAGACCTTTATGTGCTAATGAAAGCAAAAAGGACAAAACATCAGGAGTTTTACACTGAAAAGGATCAACATTCTTTTCTCTGCACCAGTCGCAAAACTTATTCCCATGGCAACGGTACAGAGATTTTGTTGCTGGCCTTCTGGCCGAAAGCAACACCTCTATTACGTCATCCGGGAAGTCCCAATTCTTATACCTCAGCCTTTCAGAAGCCAAGCGTGAAGGTTGAGAGTCTTGACCTCTGCATGGAGAACCCGGCCCTCCTCTTGCGAGCGAAGGTCCTTTCTTTGTGGAAGCCGCATCGGAGGACATATGGACATGAACAGAAGGTCCGGGTACCACGTTCTCCTGGCCCAATCCGGGGCAATTAGGTTCATGTGCTTCCCGAACCTGCGCAACCTCCCGAATACATGAGGAATGACGGGGACTGGAGGAAATGTGTACAGTAGCGGGAACTCCCAGTCCACCACAAACACGTCTCCTAGAGCTCCTCTCGGAGGAAATGCCCTTGAGAAGTACTGCTCGCACTGCCGGTTGGCACCGGTCGCAAACCGATCCACTTGAGGGGTTCCAAAAAGGGTGAAGATCTCTTGAAGGACTTTCTGAGCTAGTTCCCACTCATGGGAGACTGTTCTGCCTGCTAAGAGCATCCACCACCATGTTCTCCTCCGTCATCAGATGAACCGCTGACAGGGAGATTCCTTCTTGAATAGCCCTGCACAGAGGTAGTGACCCTACACCACCTCTCTTGTTGAGGTAGTGCATGGCCACATTGTTGTCCGTCATCAGGCATTTTTTTCCCTGTACCGAGGGCAGGAAAGCCTTCAGCGCTAGTCTGATTGCTCTCAGCTCCAACAGATTGTTGCAGCGGCTGATGGTAAAGAGGCTGTTTGAGCTGGCTTGGCACATCTACCTCATCCAACACAAGGACATTTTCTCTGGCCCCTTTGACTTTTGCAAGGGCACAAGTGGAGTTGGCAGATTTCAAAGCCATGACCCCGCATAAAATCCCTTTCTCGCCCATCCATCTACGCGCTTATCCTCCCCATCAGGAGGGAGGGTAGGGTACACTGCCTGTTTTGAGCTAGCATTAACTGCCTGGACAACCAGACTCTCAGGAGTGGGGTGTTTGGACAGGTAGCCAGGGTCACTACTGGAGGGGCGGTATTTCTTTGTGAGATTTTTGTCAACTGCCGGATTATTTTCCGGAGACCCCCAATTCCTGGCCACTCTTTTTTGAAGTGCCACATGGAAAGGCAAGACCGGATCAGAAGACGGACCCTTGTCCAGAATATCGGTCAGATCATCCGGATCATAAGACACTGGAGGTCTAGACCAACCGAAGTATTCCACATCCTTAGAAATGAGTTGGCGATACGAGGAGTCAGCATGCTCCCCTGGTTCTGGTCTTCCGGACTCCCTACTCACGAGGTGTCAATGCCACTGGCATTGTGCAAATTGTCAAAGATCTTGCATTTTACTCTCCTCTGAAATAAGGCACTCGGGCACATTTGGTGTGCCGTACTGAAGCCCAAAAGGGGCATCCGCTTCATCCGAACACAATTCCTCCTCAAAGATGGAAGTCAGAGACTTAAATAAATCCTTTTTCGGGAGAGGAGTATACATCTTCTCTGGTTGGCAACCCAGAGGCTTTGACGGTGTCGAAGACGTCGACTGTCTTAGCCACTGCCTTCTTTGGAGGAACACTAGCCACCAATGACTGAGTTGGCAAAAAGGGCACAGTTGGCGTCAACAATTTCGGCTTCGATTTCGACACCGGCGTCAATGGCATTGATGGCCTAATAGGGGTCGAGGACCCGATGGGTGTCATAGGCTTCAACGGCTTCGATGGTTACGAAGGCGTTGACGACCTTGATCTATCCTCATGTCTCGAGTGATCCTTCGATTTCTTATCCGATCGATTCCTTGAGGACTCTTGATGGGGATCACACAGTTAACCCAGTCTCGAGGGCGCGTGCAAGTTTTCGGCCGCAACCTCTCCTTCCCAGCTTCCGTAGAAGACTCAGTTGGAGTATGATCCCGTTTGTCAAAAATGTTCAGCATTTCCATACGGAAAGCTTCCCATTCTTCCGGAGTAGATTTTTTTTGACTGTCATGCCACCTGCAACGGGGAATGATCCGACGTAGACGTTGGTGCCTTCACCTCAACCTCCATGAAGAAGAACCACTCCTAGACCTAGAACCTAGGCCTTCTTCCACCAAGGAGAGTCATCCCTCGACTCATCGTTCGAAGGCCTAGCAGGTCGGTACGTGGGGAGTGCGAGGGGGATTTGGAAACCTTGCCTACCTGGAGCTTCCCCTTTTGTTCCCTCAAGGCCTTTCCGGTCATGGATTCACACTTGGAACATGCCGCTGTATCGTTGCTCTCGCCGAGGCACCACAGGCAGATCCGATGCAGGTCGCTTATGGACATCTGCGACCAGCAGTCCCTACATTTTTGAAAGTCCGGACCGAGGGGTCGACGGTGTAGATGACTATGACATATCATAGATTTTCAAATTCACACAGAAATGTACTCTTACAAGTATGGGGCGCGCTGAGTTTCACATGCAGCAAAAGCGTTTGTGGAAAAAGTGAACCAAGGCAAACGGATGCCGTGCGTGCTATATATAACCTCAGAGGACGAGGCCGTTGAGGCACTTTGACTCAAAGCCATCAACGCAAGGCGCCCTCTGCCGAAAAGTTCACACATTCGTAGGAGTGTTTTAAAACAAGAGAGAGGACAATTAGCCCCTGGACTGATAGCCACTGATGGATTGTGCGATGAGTAATGAAAAGAACTTGCAGTAAGTCAGTCCAGTGGCTACTTGTCCTCACTCTCACCGACACTGTTCCTCGATTCTTAAATGAAACCCGAATGGTCCCGGAATTCAAGAGAACGTCAGGGAGAACTATCCCCCCCACAATTCCCTGCACTTCCTCATTGTCAATTTACATCAGTGAACTACATCACAGGCCAGCTGGGGTATTCAGGTGCCAGAGACGGGGGATTCAGCGCATTAGGGGACGAACAAACAGACAAAGCAGGGAGTAGGGAAAGGAGAAGGCAGAGGAGAGGACAAGAGGGAAGAAAGAGAGGAAAGGAGGAAAGTGGGACTCGGGAGAGAACGAGAGACGAACACAGCAAGAAGGAAAGAGGGGAGATTGAGAAAGGAAAGAGACATGCAGAGAGGGAGACACAACGGGTGAGGAACACAGAAGAGACAGGCAAAGAGGACACGGTGAGGTGGGTACAAGCGATCTGCAAAGAAACGAGGGTGACAGACAACAGAGATTAGAGAGAGTCGGAGAGGGGGAGGGAAATGTGGAGAATCCTGCAAATCCCCGACTAAAACCCTACCTAGTCTCCTACCAGGTGGCCAGGAGAGGGCAGGCGCTTCCCGATGCTAATACGGGGGTGGGTGTGCTGCGGGTGGATCACCTGGGTGGAGACTGTTAGGCAGAATCCTGTGCAGTGCCCTTAGGGACCACTACACACAATTAAGACTACAGGTGGTAATACAAGTTTTACCTTTGGTACAAGCCTGTACTACTATGTTAAAGTGGCAGCTGTAGCGGAGCAGCCAGGCTTATCTCAAGAGTATATGAGCAGTAGCAGAGATTACACAAAGGGACCACAATTACTGTGACTCAAGCAGACTGACTCAAGGTTTCAGGTAGAAAAATATAAGTACATTTATTTTTAAACCATTTGTTATAAACACAACACTTCTATTAAATTCAAAACCACACGTAAACTATACTACAACTAACCAATTCACTTTGTACGGTATCACTCAAGGTAAGTACCCTGTGTTTGAATGGACCGGTGTTAGGAAACAAGACACGTTACCGCGAATATGATTGCGATCACTTTTTGACAGTTAGGTCTACTAAATAAATGTGTATCCGTGACAAGAAATGCTTCCGGGGCAAAAACACACTTAGCACCCGAGATACCCAGAGGGAGTTGGAGGCAAAAATCATAGGCAATATTATAGTTAGGCAGACAGAATCGAAGAACATTCATAAACAGGAATTCAAGAGTCAAAGGGCCGGAGCCAGGGTCAAGTGACACCGGGTGCCTGTTCGAGGATCACACAGTCGGACAGTTCACAATTCAACGTAGCCAAGAGTACTTTGATATGGTCAATGTTCGGAAGCAAAAGTTATAAGAAGGAGGGAAAAGTAAGGACAAGTCTTAAGGAAGAGAGAGGGATTCACCCAAATTTCTCAAGCAGGACACAGTACCTTTCTCAAAGGATGAAGCTGGTGCCACGGCAGTTGTTCCTGTTGGTTTCCTGCAGACCCACGGTTCCTGGAGCTTTGATGTGAAGGACGACGTCTGAGGGGTCTGCACCACACAGGGATGAAGCCAGCAGCAGCGACGATGAATAAAAGGTGCACTCATTAAAAACAGGAGAGGCTCTTCAGGTGCCTATCCGGACCACTACAGCAGTGTGCAGCGATTTCGACCACAAAGGGATTCCCCTGGCTGAAGATGACGAGCTGGTTATCCCCCAATCCGGGCTGGATCTTCTCTTAGTCATTGAAGGGTAGATAGCTCAGGACTGCAGCAGGGCTTCACCAGTACGGGATAGTTGCAGCAGTCGACCTCTCCTCCGCTTCTCTTCGGTTCCCTGTAGTTCCAGTGGCAACTCTCTGACTTCTAGCCCAAGAGACCTGCCTTTTATGCGAAAATCCCCCATTCACACAGCCTGGCTGTCAAACACCCAGCAGGGGGGATGTCCGGCCGGACAACCACCTCAGCCAATCATGGCAAAGTGCTACTTAGGTTTCCTAGGATACACTGTGCAGGGGGTGACTACACCCCTCCCTCACATTCAGCCCACCTAGACACCCAGGTGTCTGGAGGAGGGCTTCTGATCAGAAGCCCCCCGAAAGACCGTGAACAAAGGAGACAAACCTGGTTTGCAGCGCAAAGTAAAACACAAGAAGGACTTTAACAAAATGAAATGGCAAATAATCCCGACCGGAGCCAAAAGAAAAGGTATTTGGTCAAGCAGGTTTAAGCTCAAGGCTAATATAACAGCCTAAAACAATACCACGTTTATATAAAATATAATCGCGGTAGAAAAGTTAGGGTAGATACCACTGCCATCAGCCAAGTCTAAATGTTAAAAGAGCGAAACAATGCTCTAGGAGGTACAGATAAAAAGGGCTAAGGATTAACCCTTTCCAGTACTCCATGTAAGATGGGGTGTACTGGATCTGTGGTTAAATGGCAACTTTACCCTTTTCTGGGGGACTGAAGTCAGCCCCAGAAATAGTGTTGGTGGGAAGTCTAAAAGACAACCCTGTGTCACTGCACTGAAGGTGCTGTGTAACACAAAGGAAGGGTGCTACTGAAGTGGTGTACTTCAGATTCCACAATCCTAAAAACAGGTAAAAGACACATGGCAAAACATGGGTAAGAGTAGGGGAAAAGCTCACACTCTTACCAAGTGAAAGAAAAACTCCAGAAGTCCAGCAAAGCTGCTGGGGGACCTCACTAGGTGAGGGAAATTAGGGAGAATTCTCATTTTATGGCTAACAGAGACCAGGCCCAGAAAAGTGGGGAGATTGCACTGGGTGGGAGACAGTATTTTTCCTTGAAGAGAAATACTGTTAAAAGACTTATAGTAGGAATTGGCTTATTGCCATTTTGATACATCTCCATCTTCTCATTAAGGGTGAAAATGGAAAACCTGAAAGAATGACTCCACTTCATGTTGAACCCAAAAAAACAATCTTTTATACACCTAGGTTCCCATATCCTCCACAATATCAAAAGGTATTCCAACAGGAACTTTGGACATCTGAACTTTTCTGTCCATTCTGTCTCTAAAAGGGCTAAACCGTATAATTCTTCTCTTAATAATATCTGGGTAAGAAAATCTATCTTAAAACCTTTTCGAAGAAATTAAAGAAATCAAACGTTGCCAAATTAAACTACAAGTCCCAGAATCCCTCAGGGACTAAAGAGGCATGTAGAAATCCAGTACAGGCAGGCAAGCCTAATGACTCTAGACAAGGGAAGGCAATTAACCATAAGGGGTTGTACCTGAACCTTATGTGCCCACATGAGGGGCATAAAAGGCTGCAGCAGGGAGGAGCAGTAGAAGGAAGCTGGGGCAGGAGCCGGAGGGTTGGCAGAAGCAGAGCACATAGCCAGCAGTTCACAAGGAAGTGGGACTACACCACAGTCACCAGAGTAGAGAGGAGGCAGATTTCAACTGCAGACTCAAGAGTTGGCCCTGTGCTCACAAATCCTGTATAGCTGTGGCAGCACTGGAAGGGACCGTAAGCAACAGGCAGTCTTTCAAGAGGTGCGCCTCATTGCTGTGACTGCAGAGCTGAAGTTGCAGTGTTTCCCAAGACCGGTGTGCAAAAGCAAGCCGAAGGTAACCGTGCAGCAGAATGGGGGAATCCCAAGAGTGCCCGCAGTAGTAGCAGGAGAAGAAACAATGTCAGGATGCAGCAGCATTGCTCAGCCGGAAAAGGAATCTCCGTACTCCTGAACACCAGAAGTACCTTATTGGTAACTGTAGCCAGCTTTTAATTGCACTAGCTCTTACATCTAAGCGAGTAGAAGTTAACCGCAGAAATGGGAAGTCTTTATTAATGGGAAAGCAATACGTGCTTATGTGAAACGCTTACTTTTCCCCAACATCAGGATAACATTGTTGCCGAGTGGTCGCATGGCTCCTGTTAACACGGACAGCACAGCCGGTAGCCTAATTGAAGTTAAACTGACTTTCCCAAAGAGTTGCAAGTATGGTTTAAAAGGACGGCAGGTGAGACAATGTTTCCTGATACCTTGGAGGTTGACTGCTGACCAAAGGTTGGGGATCTGTGAAGTGAAAGTTCAAGAGAAACAAAATTTTGTGCGCCTAATTTTGTTTTCAGTGGAAGGTCCACATCTTACAACACATTAAAGGCTGAAGTAGAAGTATTTTAAGCTGAAGCCAGATCAGCATTACCCAAGCCCACAGAGTGAACTCTACAAAAAGTAAATCCTGTGCGTGTAAGAAATGTACACCATTGTTCTGAAGCCGTTGAATTCATTGTTACCCAACAAACTTCATCCAAAGCTGGAAGTGTGACATAACAGCTTTGGGGTAACCACTGCAAGAAAGGTGTATACGAAGCTGGAAAAGCAAGCTGGGCACTTGTTTACAAAAGTTGTTATAGCTGCTTGGCAGAGACTTTGAAAGAAGTGGTCTAGAAGCAGATTTTATTGTAGCTGTGAAACAGGCAAAGAGGCTGCCCTTTCTTATGGCAAAGAAAGAAGAGTGCCTTGCCAACCTTTGGAGATAGAGGATACCTTGTAGGAATTACCTTTTTTGAAGTTGCAGTTGTAGCAGCGAATTACCTAATTGCAGAAGTTGTTGTAGCAGCAGCAGCAGCAGCAGGACTGTCAACATTTTGTCAGAACTATACAATCTGGAAGAAGTAGAAGCTGAAATTAACTGTGGGACAAGGGAGCCTGCTCTCATAGTTCTATCGCAGAAGGAAGTAGTTGAGAGAGGAGCAAACCTTAAGCAAAAGCATCCTGACAAACTGTATATAAGACGCTGCAGAAGTTGAGAGCAGAGAAGTTGAGGTACTTTGGTCTTAACCTTCATCTATTGTTTCCTGGAAGGAAGTCATACAGGAAACTCCATTGGTGCTGTTATTTTTGTAGGTTCCGAGGAGAGTTAGAGCAGCTATGTAGTTGCACACACGCGGTTAGTGATAGCATCCATTAGTTATGCTTCAGTTTGGACTTTTGCTTGTGTTCTTTCTCGTGTGTCGGTCACAGGTGAGAAAACAGTGCAAGTCTTTTCTCATGGCTGTTCGCTTGGAGGTGGACCCTGCTATTCAACCCCAAGCTACCTGAGTGAGTGGAAACCCATGCAAGACTCTGCAGACTCCACAGACTCTGTGCTCTCCAAAGAGGCCATCGGTGGAGGAGGGTGGGGGGTTTGTGGTGGGGAAATTGTGAATGGAACAGCGCAGATATCCAATGGTGAAAATCAAAAGCTCAGGAAGAAAAAGGAAAGGAGAAAATTTGTTGCATCGGAATTAGGTGAGCCGTCTCCTCCACCTTTGCCCTCCTATTTTTGATTGTACGTCCTAGCCCGAACTGTCTAGCCATGCCGAAGCCTGATGCTCACTGCTTGTGCTCTCCCTCTGACCGTACCTACCTTTCCGATGGCATTGCCTGAAAACAGCAGCTGTTGTGGGCTGTGAGGTGAACAGAGGGCTATACCTAATAATGATTAAACTTCGCCAACGCACAGATTATGAGCAGACCGCCATGCCATGCTAGGAAGCACTAAAGAATGATAAATCCTGCCCCAGTGCCGAGGTGGGGGAATTACAACCCAACACCATAGCAACTCAGTAGGAGTTTGAAAGCTACGGAAAATCTGCTAATTGGAAAAAGGTTAACACCTACCGACTCCCTGGCCAGAGGAATCAGAGAAATTGGAGAAAGCAGTGGCAGTAGGTGGTTTGACAACTGCTGGTGACTGCAGGCTGCCGGCCTTTGAGCCAGCATCCTCCACCAAAATGGACAGCGCTTTTAGGGTTCGCCTTACAAGCCCTCAACACACTACCCTCTCCCAATTACCTAGGTGGAGATTCTGACAACTGGGCGACTAGTGGTGACTGGGGGCCTCGAGCCTTGGAGCCAGAAACCCCTGCCCATCCCCCAGTATTCATATTGCAACATCCCCCTTGGATCTACCTACCTCGAATCTTTTTCAGTAGAAGCCAGTGCCAACTGGCCAGTTGAGCTTCCAGCTTTACTACTGCAATTAGCTTCGGCCCGCAGGTATCTTCAATAAAACGTAGTCAAGCTACATCCGCATAATGAGTTTGCGCACTCGGAGCCAAATCAAACTGCAAGGAACGACCCGAGCAAGATGGATATCAGAATTGGAACAGGACCCCGACTTACACCTGGGGCAAACGGAAGATGAGAAGGAAACATGTAGAAAACCCTGAATCGCTTAGCACTGAAGAGAACAAACAGGATTTAAGAGGCAAACCTATGCAGGGACAATTAGCCATAACGGACCAAGAAATGCTACAAGCTGAGAAGACTTCTTTAGTCCGCCCCAAGGCCAATCACAGGAAATTAACAAAAGGAGCACCCCTAATGATCCGAGCCGTGTTTGGGGTGACTCCCTCAGCAATGAAACAAGAAGAAATAGCTGAAGTATGCCACCACCTAAGAAGGTCATACATCTTGGTTTGGAAACCCAGTACAACTCAGTAGGGGCTGATATACTAACCTTAAAAAAAAAGTAACTGAGCTGTCTCAAACACAGAGGAACATTCATGGCGGTGCAATCGATTGCAGAAATGCACCCTTCTAAAGGTTCCGAGAGCATATAACTATCTACCTCGACCCCTGCACTGCAGCTATCAAAAAACATAGCAGCAATACAAGAAAGTCTGGATCGTCGAGACAAAAGTGGTCACTTCCGCCTGCCGCTGTCGCCTACTACTTTCTCTGAACTATCACAAAAAGATCCAGGTGTAAAAGTACATCCCAAACCACTCAAACTAACAGTCAGTACCTTATAGGACAAAATGGAAGACAGTAGATGAATAAATCAGAATACAAGCAAAGATTTTCTCTGTCTAAACTCTACCAGATGTCACTCCCAAAATAACCCATCCACCGAAGATAGGCAACAAAAGGATTTTGACATCTCCCTCTATTGGCTCATCAGAGTCATCCTTGAATTAATCAATCTTTTCACCAAAAATGACACCACCGAAGACCATGGGAAATTAATATTTGGTGGAGAATCTACAGGGGTCCATAATGTCAGCAATATCTATCTACCTGGCACACTTTATGAAACTGTACAAAACAAAGAATTATGTATGGCTATGATACATTCAAAGACGATCTATTTAGAGTCCTTTACCAGAGCTGTACAAGGGATACTTGATATAGAAGCAGATAAGTCTCAACAATGGTAAAACAGTCTGATTTGGCGAGGGCTGAACTGGTGGATAAAACACTCATGGAATCAATACTAGAGTCCCAAAAATGGCTGCGGGCTATGCAGGCACCTATACTACCAAAAAATCAGCGGCTAGCGATTCCGAAAGGTGGACCAGGGAAACGAAAACAGGAGCGAGTAGAGAAAATACACCAAAACACTGAAGTGCCAAAAGCCCACGAGGAACCTGCATTGGGAGAATTGGAGATCACTGAGAAACCATTCCCAGATACCCAGGGAGATACGTCCACAAGCTTACAACAGGAAATGAGGTCCCTGACAAATGAGTCCCCAAACAAAGAATCTGTAAAGCCCTCTCGAATCCCCAGTTGGGTAGGCCGGAGCCTCAATCCAGGAATAATAAGATCATGAACGCAAAAGAAACCTATACAATCATTGGTAAAGGCTAGAAAGTGATGCACCAGGTGAAGAATCTAACTGCTAAAAAAACCAAAATAGACCCCAGATCAAAGACACCCACCCGCCCCCCCCAAGATCAAATGCGGCTAAGAAATTCATCCGAAATCTTAAAACTCCACCTTGGACGGCAACAGCTCAACCATCCCAAAGAAAGGAAGTAAAACAAGTAGCAAGGGTTGTGTGGAAACAAATTGAAAAACGTGCAATATTAGATGTGGATCGGTCCCAAACAGGTCAGCAGAAGTACTGAGATTTCGGAGGAATCGATCATGAATTACTCACTTTATTCGACTGGAACCATTGTTCAAAGGGGGAAATCAGCAGAAGTGAGCGATACAGAGTATTGAATTGGAAGAAGTAGGGTGAATAGAACGCAGTGAAACCCAAGAGACCGCACCTAAGAATTAAAGAAGAATTCACTCCCTCCCAATGGACGAAAAAATGAAAAAACAGGATAAACAGAGCCGAATATCGGACAAGAAACGAGAGCTTCTGCTAAAATATGAAGAGCAGCATGAAAATCAAACACCAGTGAAGAAGACTGAGAAAATGACGCTGTCACTGGAATCCATTTTAAGAACTAAGGAGGAACGGATCTTAAATAGAAGAAATTTCCTGACATTACACCATATCCCTGCCTTTCGAACACTGACTTCAGACGACAGAGTGGTGGAATTTGTGAAGGAATCAAGGGCGGACTGGGTGATACGGCACCTTAAATCTAGCTCGATTAAAAAGATTCTGTATGAGGCAGCCGAAATATTATTGCCATTGGGATTGGATTTAAAAGAGGTCGACCTCACTCTACGAAAATCAAAATCTGCCCCAGTGGAGGACAAAAACTCCCCAAAGAAGATATACTCAAAGAAGGTAGCCAATATTAAATTGCAAAAGTTGTTCCCACATGAGATAAGGGAAACACAAGACGTGAGGGGGGAGATTGGGAAGAGGGCCGAAAGTCCATGAGGATCACTTTTTCAACCCAAAGAAAACAGCAAAGAGTAGTGAACAAATGCCGGGATGATCCAGCAGAGAGGAAACAGACGACTGATTGGGCATGGCTGCTGGGAACTCTTACCACCGTGAACTGGGAATAGAGTGAGAACAGGATACCCCCAGATGACATCCTCTTGGAATCCTGGAATACAAGGGGCTTCCGGCATCTCCTCGTAAGTAAAGATCTTCACTTGGAAATCTATGACATACTAGGCTTGCAAGAATGCTGGTTATGCGTACCGCCTTTGTTTGATGGGTTCATATGCTTATTAAATCCTGCAGAAACGGGAGCCAAGGGGAGACCATATGCTGGTCTATTGACATTAATGAAGATGGGAAAAGGGATTTGTATACTGCAACATCACAAACCTAAGCCATGGGTACAAATGCTTATTTTGTAATTTGAAGATATCGGCTATGGCCAAAATAAGACCTTATTACTACTGAACGAGTACATGAATCTAGCAAATCGAAGGAGCAGGTTTTTGTGTCAAGTATTACCAACTTGGTCGACAACGCGAAGCAAATGGAACAATATACATGTCTTTCTGTGTGGAGACTTCAACATGAGGTGCCTGAGTAACGGTTATCTGACCACAGACTTTCTAAAAATACATACTACACTAAAGAATGAAGGAGCAAGAAGACAGCTTGCCGAGATGGAAGCCAGACAGCTACACCCTTTGAATGGTCAGACGAACAATTTACTTACCAACTGGTAACGTCCTTTCGACTGGATGTTCCTCCAATGTATTCCACATCTTTGACATGTAATGTCGATAGCTGTGTACTTCGGAAACTTTTTCAGCAGAGGGCGTTCCGCATCGTTGGCATCGGGTCGATGTCGCTCAAAGGCCTTTGTCAAGGGCGACATCACCGGATGTTATAAATAGGACGGGCGGCGCACGTAGCCTCAGTTTATGTTTTTCCCTCCAAAACTTGTGACGTGCACATATCCAATGCCTGCTTGACTGCACATAACCTTGAGGTAACGTAATCTGATAGCACAGGAAATTCTCCAGAGGGGCAGGCTGGGAGGGCGATGTGGAATACGTTGGAGCAACATCCAGTCAAAAGAACGTTACCAGTTGGTAAATAACTTGTTCTTCGAATGCATTGTGTCCTCCAACGTATTCCACATCTTTGACAGACTCCCAAAGCAGTACCAGAAAATGGAGGGAAAAGAATTTAGAATACCCAATCAGATGGCAGAATAAAGAACTGCCTTACCAAAGGCCATATCTTGACCATGGAGCGTATCCAGAGAGTAATGTTTGACAAAGGTCTGGATAGAAGCCCATGTGGCTGCGTCAAATATATTCCTAATAGGAACTCCCCGCTGCAGGGCTGTGGAAGTAGCCACTTCCCTAGTGGAATGAGCTCGCAACCCTTCAGGAGGGTCCTTGCTCCCCACTAATGTTGAGGATAATCTAACTGGACAAGGTCTGTTTGGTAACAGACTGGCCCAATCGTTGTCCAGCATACCGCAAAAAGAGTTGATCGTCCACTCTGACCCTGGACATCCTAGAAATACAAAAGCTCACAGCTCTCCTATGGTCCAACCTCTGGAGTTGCTCCTCTTCCTTACCAGGATGAGGATAGAAAGACCACTTTCTGGCTTAAATGAAATTCAGACACTACCTTAGGTAGAAAGGAAGGACGTACCCTCAGTACAACCCTATCCTTGTGGAACACAGTAAAGGGCGGCTTAGATGAAAGTGCCTGCAACTCACTCTGCGAATGGATGTAACCGCAACTAAGAAAACCGTCTTGAAAGACAACAGTCTCAAAGGACAAGAGTGCAAGGGTTGGAGCACCCATCAGGAATTTCAAGACCAAATTCAGATCCCAAACAGGCACCTGGACCGGGATGGCGAGAACACATTAGGGAGCCCTTTAAGAAATTGGGAAATCAAAGTAATCTTAAAATAAGAACATTCTTCAGACAAGCTCTTGAAGATAGACAGCGCCGCCAGGTATCCTTTAAATGGTACCTACTTGAAGGCCCCTGTGAGCCAAAGAAAGCAAGAAAGATAGAACCATGCGAATGGAACACTGAAAAGGATCAACATTTTGTCCTCTCCGCCAGTCGCAAAACATACGCAAGCGGCAACGGTACAGGGATTTGGTTGCTGGCCGCATGCAACAACTCCATCACGTCATCTGGGAGGTCCCAATCCTTACACCTCAACCTTTCAGATACCAAGCGTGAAGGTTGAGAGTCTTGATCTCTGGATGGCGACACCACCCCCCCCCCTGCACGAGACCAGATCCTCTCGGGAAGGGAAGACGGCGTGGAGGGCAGATGGACATATCTAAAGGGTCCAGGTACCACGTTCTGCTGGCCCAGTCCGGAACAATGAGGATCATGTGGGATCCGAAACTCTGCAACCTCCTTAACACTTGAGGAATGACGGGGACCGGAGGAAATGCGTACAGAAGTGAGAATGACCAACCCACTATGAAGGCATCTCCTAAGGCTCCTCTCGGAGGAAATTCCCTTGAGCAGAATCGCTCGCACTTCCGGTTGGCACTGGTCACAAAGAGAACCACTTATGGGGTTCCCCAAAGGGCGAAGAGCTCCAGTAGGACTTCCTAAGCCAACTTCCACTCGTGAGAGACTGTGCTCTGCCTGCTCAGAGCGACCGCCGCCGCATTCTCTCTGGCCAGATGAACTGCCGAGAGCGATAGTCCCTGCTGGATTGCCCAAAAACAGAGCTGCATCGCCACTCTGCACAGCGGTAGTGATCCCCCCCCCCCTTTGTGTTGAGGTAATGCATGGCCACGGTGTTGTCCGTCATGATCAGGACACACTTCCCCCTGCACAGACGGCAGAAAAGCCTTCAGGGCCAGCCTGATGGCCCTAACAGGTTGATGTGGAGTTTGGACTCTGACAGAGACCAACGACCGCTGGCGGTCAAATCTTCGGCATGAGCTCCCCCCATCCTGTGAGGGAAGCGTCCGTCAATACTGTCACCTCCTGTCACGGTTGCCAAAACGGCTCCCCCTTCATCAGTTTCCCCTTGTTGGCCCACCACAGAAGATACTGTGAGACCAAGAGGGGAATCTGAACAGGATCCGACATCTTGCTTGAGAATTGTGACCACTGCATCTTGAGAACCCATTGCAGGGATCTCATCCTCAGTGTGGCCTCCGGCACCAGAAAAATGCAGGATTCCATGAGCCCGAGCAACCTTAAGAATTCGAAAGCCGGGAGATGCTGGGCATGTTGAAACTTGTCCATCTGCACAATGTGATGAGCCCTCACCTTGGGAGGAGCACTTCGCCAAAGACGTGTCCAACACTACCCCGATGTACTGAAGCTGTTGGGAAGGTTGTCAGATGCAACTTCTTGAAATTGAGGGAGAAGCCCAGCTTGTGGAGGGAGCGGCAGGTGAGACTGAGATGATCCATCGCTTGGTCGGGAGAACTCTCACAGATCAGCCAGTTGTCCAGGTAGGAGTAGACCTGAATCCCCCCCCCCTCGCCTGAGATACGCTGCCACCACCACCATTAGCTTGGTGAAGATTCTCGGGGTAGAGGTCAATCTGAACAGCAGGACTCGAAACAAAGTGCGAGTCATCAGCCGCAAGCCTCAGGTACTCTGTGCTTTGGATGAATCGGCACATTAAAGTAAGCATCCTGTAGGTCCCCAGACACCAACCAATCCTAAAGTCGAAGGGCCTGGAGGACCCAAGAAAGAGTGACCATCTTGAACTTGTCCTTCCTGAGAAGTTTGTTCAACCAACTCAAGTCCAAGATGGGTCTCAATCCCCAGTCTTTCTTTGGAATCAAATAAATATGGGGAATACCATCCCTTGTTCCTCTCCGCTACAGGCACCAGTTCTATAGCGCCTTTCTCTAGTAGGGTCAAGATTTCCTGCAGAAAGAGCGGATCTGGAAGCTTCAAAGAGATTCCTGGTGGATTGTCGCGAGGCCGCTTTAGGAAGGGAAGGCAGTAGCCGTGGGCTTTTGTATCCAGAACCCATGTACCCAAAGTAATAGCTCGCCATTCTTCGAGATGCTGAGACAGTCTTCCCCCAACCGCGAACAATGGAACATTGCCTCATTGTTTTGGAGCGGCTGCAGCAGCGCCTGAAGGCAAAGAGGCAGCTGCCTGAGTGGCTTTGGCACCCCTATTTGCCAGACCACCACAGGTACTTTTACGCTGACCCCTTTGACTGGCAGCTCCCCTCGTCCTACCAAAGGAGGCATAGTAACAAAAAGAACCTCCCCTCCACTGCTGTCGCCTAGGACGAAAAGGAAGAGGTTGACGCACAGCTGCGTTCAAAGATTTCACCGCAGTTTTTGAGGTCTGCAACCTCTCAAGGCTCTCGTCAGACTTGCTGCCAAACAAATGCGCGCCATCAAAGGGCATGTTCAAAAGACGGGATGGCTCATCCGGAGCAAAACCAGACTTCCGCAACCACGCAAATCTGCATATAACGGTCCTTGCAGCCATGGACCAGCTAACACTGTCGGCAGTGTCCAAACCCGACTGAAGAGATTCACACATGGTCTCCTTGCCATCTTGCACGAGAGCAAGGAACCCATCCCTTTCTTCCCCCCTCGGGAATATACTCAGCCGCTAAAGAAACAATTCCACAGCGTGTGAAAATCTTGCTTATGCACAAGTGGAGTTGGCCGACTTCAGCGCCATACTCCCCGTAGAAAACACCTTGCGTGCTAACCATCGAAGCGGTTGTTGTCCCTATCAGGAGGAATGGTAGGGTACACCGTCTGCCTCGAGGTGGCCATAGCCGCCTGAACCACCAAACTCTCGGGAGTGGGGTAAGAGGAAAGGTAGCTGGGGTCTCTACCGGAAGGGCAGTATTTTTTAGTTAACGATTTGCAAATTGTCAGAAGAGATTCCGGTGTCTGCCAAGCAGCCGCCACCCTTTTCTGCAAAGTCAAATAAAAAGGAAACACCGGGTCAGATGACGGACCTTGATCCAAAATATCCATCAAGTATTCCTGAACAAAAGCTTCTGGAGGACTAGACCAATCAAGATACTCAGTGACTGTAGCCATTAGTCTCCTGTAGGACGACTCTGCATGAGCCCCAGGCTCAGGTCTGCCAAACTCCACCTTAGGAGAAGTGTCCAAGCCACTGGCATGACGAGATTGTCGTAACTCTTCCAACTGACTGTGCCCGGAAAAGACAGGAGCCACACCAGGCTCAACAGGGTCAAATTCTACATCTGACCTCTCCTCATCCTCATAGATGTCATCCAAAGGGAGGAAATACTCCTGCCTCGGGACAGAAGAGGGTCTGGAATCTTTAACAGGCCTCACAGACTTGGAAGTAGCCTTCCTTAGAGGATTCACAGCCCCAGTGACCTCCATCAGCAAATTCCGGCCAAAAGGCCCAGAAGGCGTCGAATGCGCCGATGGCTTTGGCGTCGAGGGCGCGACGGCTTCAGCGTCAACAAAGGCGCTGAGGGTTGGTGTGAAGGCAAAGCTTCAACATCCGTATTCGACGGACACAGCGCCGACAGAGTCGACGCCGACCTCGAGCCCTTACCAGATTTCTGCGGACGAAGACAGAGACCTGGAAGCACATCTCTTGCAATCAGCCTGAACCTTGTCCGAACGGCACCTTGAAGGTTCCCGATGAGAATCGCGCCAAGGACCCGAGCCTGAAGGCGCACGAGCCATGGACCGAGACCGTTCCCTGCTGGCTTCTTCTGAAGGCGCGGCAGGAACTGTGTCCTGGGATTGGAAAATCGCCAGCATCTCCTCCATGAAGGCTGCCCATTCCTCCGGAGTCGAGGACTTAGTAGGACAAGCCACTTTCCTCACGGTGCCATCCTCCGAGGACGACGGGGAAGGCGACCAGTGATGGCGGTTCCTGGAATGCTGAGACAAGGACGAATGGCGGGAACCACTCCGGGACCGAGATCCCAGGGACTCCTTGAGACGCGAAGAGTCGCCCCTCGAATCGTCGGACATCCCCCTTAGTAGTTTTACGAGACTTACTGGGTTTAGAACCCCTACCTACCTGTAACTTCCCCTTACGCTCCTGCAAGGCCTTAGCAGTCAGCGGCTGGCGTTTGGAACAGTCGTCGGTGTGATGACTCTCGCCCAGGCACCACAAACAAATGCGATGCAGGTCGGTAATCGCCATCTTAGACCTGTAGTCCCGGCAAGTCTTAAAGCCAGACCCCACGGAGTCGAGGGGTCGAAGAAGACATTCACGAGGAATACACGAGGCGCGCCGAGTCTCTGAAGCAAACACGTTTGCGGAAAAAAACTTAACTAAGGCTACGGGCACCCATTGATAACATCCAGTGACATCGCCCTCTATGGAGACCTTTGAGGGACATCGACCCGACATCATTGACACAGGACGCCCTCTGCCGAAAAAGTTTCCTAAGTACACAGCTGTGGACATTACATGTCAAAGATGTGGAATACGTTGGAGGACACAATCCATTCGAAAAGAGTGATATCCCTGCCAGCTCTACATGGCATGGACTCTGCTCAAATGACATGGTCGATTACTTTTGTCTCGCCTAATGTACAGACGTGGTGAACTCTGATCATTACTAAAACGCCCCTTAAAAAGCTCTATTATAGTGAGGCAAAGTGTCAATGTAAAATTCTCAATCTCGCAGGGTCGAAATAGACTGGTCCATGAATCAGCAAAAAGTTTTAGACCTCACTGGGCAATGTCGTAGAGTTCAGCAAGGAGAAGAAACCATAGATTATTTCCTGTTTCTAGCTTCATTTGTACTAAAACAAGGTGATGGTAAAAAAGGTAGAGCTGCCCATAAATACAACTACATTAAAGACCAGGTAGAAGCTAGAAAACAGTACAGGCGTGATAGAAGAGAGGTAAAGAGACTCCAGAAATCGTTGAGTCAAAACTAAAGCAACGATCACAACAGTATAAAAACTGGAGATTGGCATTCACCCCAAAAAAGGGCACGGTTTGAGGCTGGATTTATGTTGAAAAACTAAGCAAAAGAAAACACCCGATTCAATTGGGAATTAACTCCCTAGAGTCACCCCAAGCAGCACTGCAACTGTCAGCAGTGACAGAAGAAAGCTGAGTGGATCACTTCTCCAAACTATTTGCTCCCATACCGCGCCATGACGAAAAGATATAGGGAAGAGGTTAAGCCATGGGCCTAGAAAATTGAGACAGGTGACCTCTTAAATATCATCCTGAAGCTAAGTACATCTAGAGCTGGGGGGCGGGGGGGCGTGGCTACATGGCCGTGGGCCAGGGCGTGCTTTCCTAGTGCTCCTATGATCCGACAATGATCCAGCAAAACATAGGAGTTTTACGTGTGCAGTAAGAGGTGGACTTGGAGCTACTGCTGTGTGAAAGGTGCGGGCATGCAATGGTACACAGCCCGACACGAAACGTGCCTGCAGGAAAGAATCTGAACCCGTAGAAGTTTTCAGAAGATTGCGGACAAAGGAATTAAGATGGCATCCACCAGATGGTTAAACAAAGGCACAACACAGAAGGGCCAGCGGGGCTAAATGAAGACCTGCTTTCACTAAAGAAAGACCGGGGACACTGGAGAGAGGCAGGAGAGCAGCTTGATTATCTGCGCACATAATTTCAAGTGAGATCAGCCGTTCTTACACGCGTTTCATTTTCCCTGCCCCGCGCTCGCAGCACTGGCACATCCAGCCGCTCTGTTTAAGGCTTCTACATTTGCGCTTGCAGCACAACTTCATTTGAATTCTCCAGGTACTTGTAAATTACTTTCTGCATCGCTCTCGCAGCCCGGGTTCATTTGGGTGACCTGCGATCTGCAAACTTCTGTTGCATAGCACGTCCGCAGCGCCTGCTCATTTTAAATGACCCTTTGGCCTGGAAATCACTTTTCCACATCGCACCCGGTGCACGTATTCATTTAAGGAAACTAATGCATGCAAACTTCTTTTTCACATTACGCCCGCAGTGCCTGCTAATTTAAATGAACTCGATGCCTGACAATAACTTACACACTGGGAGAAATGGACCCTGCGGATATACGAGGCGACTTATGGGTAACAAACCTGAACCCTGCAGTCAGATTATGGAATAAATGCAAATGTTGCCGAAATCTGAGGCGAAACGAAATCCAAGATGGCGCTTGCCGTCTGACTGCACAAAA
Source organism: Ambystoma mexicanum (assembly GCF_040938575.1). Lineage (NCBI taxonomy): Eukaryota > Metazoa > Chordata > Amphibia > Caudata > Ambystomatidae > Ambystoma > Ambystoma mexicanum. The sequence goes on along the minus strand of NC_090922.1, from coordinate 618,013,884 downwards.
GATCCGTAAGACGATAGCGGAAGCAGTGAAAAGCCCCGGACCTACATATGGTCACGGTAGGGATGTACAACAAAGAGTGCAGCGACCATCACAAGCACACAAGAAGGAAATGGCAAGGATGATACTAAGCAAGGCAGTGCTAGACGGGATCTAGCAAGATATATTGCGTCATCCAGGGCAGGCTCTGCAGCAGATGAAAGTGCTATCCCAACACGGAACCCGAATCACCTCACTCGTTCTGCCAATGGACGTAACAGGGCTATTAGCTTGATATAGTGTCACAGTACACCTGGGACAGCAGAATTTGTGACTAATGCCCACTGGAGATTAAGTGAAGGGCTGCAGGTTGGGGGAGGGTCGCTAAGGCAGAAGCCCTACCCTGTACATATAAGCTGCTGTGGAGCAGATAGGTGGGACAACGTATACGGTCATTCCACAGGAGTGACAAGGAAAGAAGGGCCAGCAGGCATAAGAGGCAGTGCCACTCAGGAACACTGGATATGCCCTGCTGAGACAGAGCAGCTCTGTGCACACAGCAGATAGACAGTACCACAGATAACGTGCCCCACCAGACAGCGGATGGTGTTCCTGAGTGTGCGAGGTTTCTAGAGTGAACAGTAGAATACTGGAGAAGTGCGGTGCAAGTACCAGAGAAGAACCGACAACTGGAGGGGGCTAGCTGGGTGAAAGGTGTGAAGACGAAGCTAGTGAGAAGGCTTCCAAGGTACCCCTCCCCATCTGAAATAGGGCTGCATGTAGAAGATCTTGGTAACCCGGTAGTGATTAACTACGTGACCGAAGAGCCTAGGCAGGCGGGGGTGGACACACCTGGGCTCACGCGTAACTACGAGCAGAGGAACCACAAGGCTAAGTGCATAGAGCCGAGACAATCGAGTGGCCCGACGCCGGATATTGAGGCCATATAATCCCATAGGTGGGCATGGCAGCCAAAGGGGGCAAACCCAGAGGGAAACAACCAACGATGGAGGATTTTGCCAAATCATCTCCAGCTGGGGGGGAAGTGGAGAAACCCAAGAAACCAGATGCACAAGGGGAAGCAATCCACATGCAAAATAATCAGCAGATCCTGGATGCCAAAGCGGAGCTGAAGACTTTGTGGGGATGGAAGATTCACACGACTATAGCAGACTTGAGGACCTCGCTTGAATTGGAAATTGACACAGTAAGCGTGGATGACTACCATTGCGGCAGGATGTTAGGAAGCTGGCGGAGCGCACGAGTGTGCTAGAAACTGATGTGAAAGCCAACACAAACACCTGCACCGCGAATGCTGCAGAGGTTGCCGTATTGCAGCAACGAGGGCGCAACCTGGAGAACAGGGAAGAGGAAGCAGAAGGGTGAGCACGTAGAAATAACATTCGTATTGTGGGGCTCCCGGAAGGAGAGGACCCCGACCGACTATGTCGAGAATATGTTGTTACAGGAGATAAGCAGAGGAGCACTCACTCAGGGCTTTATAGTGGCGAGGGCGCACAAATCTCTGACTAGGCGGCTGCATCCAGGAGCTCCTCCCAGACCGCTCATTGCAAAAATATTGAACTATAAAGATAGAGCGAAGATTCTGGAACACTTCCACAAAGGAGGGACCATAAGCAGAGGATCCGCGACCGTCACAGCATACCCAAACTATACCTTTTTGGGGCAGCAACAGCGTTTGAACTGTGTGTCCATCAAGAGAAAGCCGGATACAAACACATGTTGCTCTACCCAGCGAAGCTGAAAGTGCTACAGTAAAGCACACCTCGACACCCGAGGAAGCGACGACATGGCTAGACACACGGAACTGTCTGGCAGGAGCAGTAGACCAGACAGAGAAGACCAGAGAAGTAAGGAACAAGTTACTTACCTGTAACTGTTGTTCTCCAGCATGGGTCTGGCATGGATTCACATGCTCATGAATATTCCCCGTCAGGCCGGGAATCCTCGGTATAGAAAGAAATCAGTATCAGTTTAGTTTCTGATCTGTCTTTCTTATTAGTAACCAATCACTGGTCTCTGGGTCATACTGCCCCCAGCCAATGACTGCCCTCTCCCTAAGCCCCGCCCCTGGCAGCCATCCTCAGATTTGGTAGCACGTAAAGTGGCAGTATGACCAAGTGAAGAGCCGCAGAGGGGTAGGCGGGAGGGTTTCGCATGTGAATCCATGCCAGACCCATGCTGGAGAACAACAGTTACAGGTAAGTAACTTGTTCCTTCTCGAGCATGGGGTCTGGCATGGATTCACATGCTCTTGAATAAAAGAATACATAGCAGTAAACACATGCACAACCACGGGAGGTGGCAAAGGCTCAACATTAAGCATGAATTCCAAAACTCAACATTAAGCAATTCTTACCTCCTCACCAGGCTCACCTTAGGCGAACAGGTTGCGCACCACTGCTTGGCCGACCCTGGACTCCTCCCTGGAGTCCCGATCGACGCAGTAGAATCTCGTGAAGGTGTGCGTCGACCTCCACGTCGCAGCCCTGCAGATGTCGAGCAGGGGCACACCAGAAAGGAACGCCGTGGTAGCAGCGATCGCTCTGGTCGAGTGGGCTCTCCGAAGGCCGGGCAGCGGTCGGTTTGCCAACCGGTGACAGTGCATGATGCAGCCAGAGAGCCATCTGGAAATGGAAGCATTCGAGAGAGCCTTCCCTTGATTCACAGGTCCAAAGTTTACAAACAGCTGTGATGTCTTCCGAAAACTCTTCGTGCGGTCCACGTAGAACTTCAGCGCTCAAGCTACGTCCAGCGAGTGCAGAGTCCTTTCAGCCGGCGACGAAGGAGACGGGAAGAAAACTGGCAACACTAAGGGTTCGTTGAGGTGGAAGTCCGACGGCACCTTGGTCATGAAGGAGGGGTGCGTCCTCAGCACCACCATCGTGTCGTGAAACGTCAAGTATGGCGGCTTGCAAGATAGGGCCTGGATCTCTCCCACTCGTCGTGCGGAGGTGATGGCCACGAGAAACGCTGTTTTCCACGACAAACTTCAACGGTGCCGAATGCATAGGCTCAAATGGGGCCCCCCCTATGAGCCTGGTCAGCACCATGTTGAGCTCCCACGCCGGGGCAAGGGCCTTCACTGGCGGGAATGATAGGAACAATCCTTTCATAAATTCCTTCACCAGTCGATGAGACCACAAGGACGCCCATCCCGTAGTTCTGGTGTATCGTGAGATGGGGGCCAGATGTATCTTGATGGAAGCGTGAGCTAGTCCAGCCTTGGCCAATGACCGTAGGTACTGCAATACTTGAGGGGCCGTAATCCGCAGAGGGTTAATCTTCTGCGCACGGCACCAGACAGAGAACCTCTTCCATTTATGTCTGTAGCACTTGAGAGTTGAGGACCCCCTGGCCTTTGCAAGAACCTCTCTGCAGTCGGCCGGGATGTCGTACCCTCCAAACTCTAGTGCTGCAGGAGCCAGGCCTGCAAGTTCGGCGACTCTGGGTTGTGCTGAAGAATGGCGCCTCCTTCTCTGGAGAGAAGATCTGCATCCGTCGGCAGCTTGACTGGTGCGGACGTTGACAAGTCCAGAAGGTCCGGGAACCAGATCCGTCTCGGCCACGCCGGTGCGACGAGGATCATCCTGCACCGGGACCTCTTGAGCTGGTTGATGAGCCGGAGCAGCAACGGCAGCAGAGGGAACGCATAAAGAAATAGGCCGTCCCAGGGGAATGAGAAAGCATCGCCCATGCTCCTCGGCTGGGGGAACCTGCTGGCGAACCTGCGGCACTTGGAGTTCGTCGCCGTGGCGAAGAGATCGATCTGGGGTTCGCCCCATCGTCGGAAGAGTCGATCCACTTGATCCTGGCATAGTTCCCACTCGTGGCACGAGCGCAGCTCTCTGCGGAGTGCGTCAGCGATGGTGTTTTTTATTCCTGCCAGATGAAAAGGCACCAGAAACATCCCTTGGGCGACGGCCCAATGCCACAGATCCTGGGCTTCCTTGGATAGGGCAGGGGATCTGGTTCCGCCCTGCTTCCGGATGTAGAACATCGTGGTGGTGTTGTCGGTGAAGATCCTCACCACCTTGCCCTTGAGGGACGGAAGAAAAGACCTGAGGGCCCAGAACACTGCGCAGAGCTCCAAGATGTTGATGTGGCGTGACTTCTCCTCCAGGAGCCAAAGGCCTCTCGTGTGAAGATCTCCGGGGTGCGCTCCCCAACCTTCCAGGGAGGCATCCGTTGTCACTGTCACCTGGTGAGCTGGGGTCTGAAAGTCTGTGCCCGCCGACAGATGAGCGTGGGTACCCCACCACCGGATCGCCTGATGGGACGTCTCGTTGAGAGGGATCCTGTCCTCGAAGCTGCCCGTCGACTGGACCCAGCGGGCATCGAGGAACTCTTGTAAGGGGCGCACCCGAAGCCTGCAAAGACGCACCAGATAAATGCAGGAGGACATCATCCCGAGGAGGGACTTGATAGATCTTACCCTGGCCATGTCCGTGGCCAGCAGACGCTGCACCTTGCCCAGAATGGTCCTGGTCCTTTCCTCCGACGGCGAGGCCAGCCGCGCCACTGTCGAGCTTGGCTCCCAGAAACAGGGTGACTTGCAACGGAACCAGGTGGGATTTTGGAAAGTTGGAGAACCCCAGGTCCGTGAGCAGCTGGACGGTCTTCGCAGTGTGCTCCGCGGCGAGCTCCCTTGTCCTTGCCCGGATGAGCCATTCATCCAGGTAGGGGGAGACGTGGATCCCCTGTAGGCGCAGCCGCGCCGCCACCGGTGCGAGGCACTTGGTGAACACCCTGGGTGCCGACTTCAATCCGAACGGGAGGGCCTTGAATTGGTAGTGCCGCCCTTGGACCACGAACCGGAGGAACTTTCGGTGTCTTTTTATAATGGGGATGTGGAAGTACGCATTATTCAAGTCCAACGACGACAGGAAATCGCCCTCCTCAAGCTGTCCCAGCACGTGCTGGAGGGTGACCATCCGGAACTTCTGTGCCTTGATGTACTTGTTCAGTTGTCGCAGGTCCAGGATGGGGCGCCATCCTCCTGTCTTCTTTTTTACGAGGAAGTACCTTGAGTAAACTCCGGAGCCCCGAAGCCTCTTTGGGACTAGCTCGATGGCACCTTTCTTGAGCATCGCCCTTACTTCCAACAGTAGTTGAGGGACGTGATTTTCCTTCCTGGCCACGGGTGGAACGCCAGGGCACTTCTTCTGGAACTCGAGGGCGTGCCCTTGGGCCAGGGCGTCCAGCACCCAACTGTCGGTGCAGATGGACTCCCACACGCTGACGAACCTCGCCAGCCGGCCTCCCACCGGGGTGCTTCGGCTGGGGCCCGACCCCACAGTCGGTTCAATCTTGTTTGGAGGCCGCCTTGCCTCCTTGACCTCCCGGTCGACGATGACGGGCACCACCTGACTTGCCACATCCCCTGTAGGCTTCCTGGGACGAAGATCTTGCCGCTTGGCGGTACGTGGAGGAGCCACTGCCGGATCTCTTGGAGGCACCTTGTCTGCCTCCGGAGCTCCGAAAGGACGGCCGTCGTTGTTGGAGCACTCCCAGTACCCAGGCAGTCTTCGTGTCGGTCTTGATGGCCTGAAGGGACTCATCAACCGCCTTTCCAAACAGGTTGTTCCCGTCGAAGGGCATGTCCAAAACCTTGGTTTGTACGTCCTGGCGGAAATCCGTCGCCTTGAGCCATCCTCGTCGGCTCAGGCAAACGCTGTTGCCCAACTGACAGAAACAAGTGTCGGCGATGTCGGTTGCCACCGTGATGGCGTGGTCCGAGGCAATCTCACCTTCCTGTAAGATTTCAAGGGCCTCAGCCCTTTTGGCGTCCGGAAGGAAGTCCAATAGGAGCGATTTTGAACCACAACTCCCTGTCGTAGCGGGCTACGATAGCCAGGGCGTTGGCCGCCTTGATAGTCGTCGCTGCGGTTGAGATGACCTGTCGTCCCATCGTGTCCAGCTTCCTGCCCTTGTCGTCCGGCGGGGAAGTTGATGTCGAGGCCGATGGCCCCCCCCACTTTCTTCTTTACCGCCGCCGAGACGACCGAATCTGGGGTAGGTTGAGCCCGAAGGCACAAGGGGGCAGCGTCGGGGACCCGGTATTTCTTCTCGTACCGGTCCCTCTTTGCCGGCGCCGTGGCAGGGTTCTTGAGGAGGGCGAGCCCCTCATTCCATATGTCATCAAGAAGTGGTACGGCGAGGACCGTCTTCCTTTTAGCCTCGCGCCGTTGGTAAAGGAACCTCTCCTTCTCTTCTGGGCAGAGCTGGAAGAGCTCGGACGCCCTGGAAATCATGGCATGGAAGGATCCAATCTCGTCGGGCGGGGACGCCGAGCAGGGGGCGACGGGGGACACGTCCCGTCATCGCCTCCGTCATCTGTACCTGTCGTAGCCATGTCCGTGCCTGTATCATCCCCGTGGGTAGTAGACCGGGGGGGGGGGGAGGCAGAGCAGGCCGCAGAGGTGGGAGAGGTGGCTTAGGATGCGTCCTCTTCTTATGCAGTGGACTTTCCGAAGGTCCCGGCTCCGGTTCCCCCCGTCGGGTCTGGCTCAGGTACCTCTGTCGGGGGGAGGGGCAACCTTGTCCTCATCTCCGAGCATAAGGACTGAATCGTTGACAAAATGGCTGCCGAAGTGTCCTGCGGCACCGGAAACGACGGGCGCGAGGGCTCTATAGGAACCTCGTCGGCGACACCGTCACTCTCGTCGTCGACCTTGTTGGGATCCCTCCCGGTGGGCTGGGCCTCTTCCACGACTTCGATGAGCTCTTCTTCAGAGGTCGTGTCCGTATCCACGATGGCCACCTGCCCCTCCCCCACCTTTTCCAACGAGGACTTTGTGGGGGTCTTCTCAATGGACGTGAAAGACAACTCCCTCCGCGGTGGCAGGGAGACTCTGGGTCCTGAGGTTGCCTCCCCTGGCGTAGCCTCCACAGGCTGAGCCAGGGCCGCTGCAACATCCTCAATCGAGGTCTTAGCAGGGTGAATTAAGGCCATCGTCACCTTCTGTATGCCTGAGGCCTTCACCTTGGGGGGAGGGTCCGAGCCTCGCTCCCCCTCTGCCGGAATCTTCGAGATCGACCGGGGCCTCTCCAGAAGCTTTGCCGGGTTCTCGGACTTCCTCTTACCCGAGCCAGAGCGTTGGCTCGTGGTTGATGGCGCTGGGGAGGATGCGCCCTGCCTGGCAGCCAAGAAACCCAACCGTTCGGCGCTCCCGGTGCCCGCGGACTCGCGGTGCTTGGCCTTTTGTTGGGCCATCGCCGGGGCGCCCTCACAGGACTTAGAAGACCGCTCAGACTTTTTCTTCTTCTCGCCTGACGGGCTCTTCCCTTCCAGCCAGTTGGCGAGACTGAGGTGGCGATCCTTCGTGGTCTGCTCCGACATGTTCCAACAAAACGTACAGTCCTTCTCCGTGTGCGTCTTGTCCTCATGGAGATAGAGGCATAACTAATGCTCGTCCTCCTTGAAAACATTCTGAAGCTGGCATCCAGGGCAGGTCCTGAACAGCTTCCCGGGCGTCGAGCTTCCTTTCTCCTGTTCCATGTCCGGAGTAGGCCTCGGAACTTCTGGAATCCTCCAAAAGCGTAACTCGACGAAATCTTCACCCTTGAGGGGCGTAGAAAACTCCGAAACGGATCCCTGTTGATCGGATGTAGAAACGGTGGAGCTTAAGGCTCTATTTGACCGAAAAATGAGAAAACTCTCCTGAAAAAGCGCGAAAACGCAGCAAAAGCTCGAGAGCTACAGCACCAGGACTCCTAACACTTGAACGTGTGGTAAAAATCTGAGGATGGCTGGGGGCGCTCTTGCGCACATCCAAGATGGCCGCCTAGCGCAGGCGCTCCAGCTCGGAAGAAATCCTTATTAAGAATTAATCCGGTCAGCAGCGTCCCAGACTTGAAATTAAGCCACTTCCTAGCAGCAGAAGCTTTACGGCACACACTGGTGTAACATTGTGCGAAATCGAAGCCCGGGTGCTGAGATTTCGTTTTGAAGATTTGGCGGTTGACGGAGGCCTGTGGAGCCGCGTGAGGGCTGCACCGATACCAGTTAGAGGGCTGCACCGATACCAGTTAGAGGGTTGAGGTGGGGGAGGAGCGCCGCGCGATCCACGACATCCTGCCGGGAAGGAGCGAGTGATTGAGGTGGTGGCCGCCCAGAGACGACGGAACCAGCTCCCTACCCGGGAACAACCTCCAGGACCCGCTCGGGGTGACTGGACCACGCGGGAGAGGTACGGGGGAGCTTTGAACTGCTACGCAGCTGTGGAACTGCGACGGCCGCTTGGCCTGACCCCCGCCCTTGGACTCGCCTTGGAGCTGCCTGCGGCTCCACTTGGGCGGCCTTCTACCGATCGGCGATCCACGGCTGTGGTGCGGCCCGGCCCTCGGCCCTCACGGAGGGGCCCGGGGTGGATCGTGGCCCTCGTCTGGGGACGCAGGCTGAACCGGGGCGTGCTCCCTCCCCCCCCGCCACAGGTATCAAGTAAGGGGCCGAGGGAAGGAGAGGAGGACTGTTTTGACCGCAATGCGGGGAGGCTCTACACGGGGAACAGAGGGCCACAGCCTAGGCCCACTGCGGCCTACCCCCAACTGGCACAGAGGACAATAATCCTATAACACCCTGGGCTGCCCCGGATCAACGCCCCGCACCACCCTGGGAACATAGTCTAGCCCAGCAAAATCCGCGGTGGAGCTGCCACCCAACGCTCGAACATAGCAGGACTCCCAGGCTAACCCTGCGACACGGGTCTCGGAGTAGAAACCACAGAGGCCTCCGTTAACGAGACGTCGCACACCTAAATCCTACACACCGGCTGTTGGCTAGACACTTGGGGCAAATATAAGATAAGACACGCTTTACCCACAACTGTGTCGCACAGCAGGGCACGGAGCAGAAGATACGTGGGAGACCACAGTCCATCCCTGTCATGATGCCTACCCCCGGAGCACCAGGCCAGGCCCAGCACCCCCGGGAGCAGGCATCATGCCCTCGGGTAAAAGCACAGCGGCCCCTTATAGGGGCTCTTTGGACTCTGTCCTGGCGCCGTTGGCGCCAGGCTCATGTTGGACATCAGTCCTGGCGCCATAGGCGCCAGGCTCATAAAGGAAGGTGTTTTGTGCACTTACCTGATGCAGACAATGCTGCAAGATTCAGGCCTCCCTGAGACCTGAAAGGGACTATTTTTTCATTGGGACTATTTTGCCACTCGGGCGTGGCCAGGGAAGGATACTTACCTGGAACTACTTTGGAGGCTATTTAAGCCACGCCCAGACAGTAGCTCACGCTTCGCGTTGTTCTGCATCCAAGCAGCTGAACGCTCACCGTGTCTGCTCCTGCATCTGGTCTCCAGCCACGCCCGCCTCGATCCTGGAACACCTGTAAGGAAAGAGGAGAAGAGAAAGGTGAAAACCAAGAATTTTATCAAACTTCTTACCTGCATCCGGAACCTTCACGCCAGCGTTCCTGAGAAAAGACTTTCATTTAAAAGCACCGCGTTGCTCGCTGCAGCGCCGTGCTTCACTCACCTGTCCTCGGGAGTTCTTCTGGCTCCACCGCGACTGTCTGCACCGGTCGCCACATCTCTGCGCCTAGGGGAGAGAAGAAGAGACAAAAGGTGAGCAGAAGGAACATATGAGGAAAGCCTAATTATCCGCCATAACACTTACCGGTCTTCTGTTGGTGGACCATTCCTCATTTCGGGTCGGCGCCGCTTCGTTGGCAGGTACCGCAGCCCGGCCCCTATGGGGAAAGGACAAAAGACATTACTGGGGGAATATAAAGACATTAAGAGGGATCGCCCCCATCGCTAACTCACCATCGGCAATTCAATCCCTCAACGCATCGCCTTCATTCTGCACCTGAAATAAAGGACAGATCACAGGTTAGGAGGGCAACAGAAAAGGAGGCTCAACACTTGAACTTTTGTAATCTTCATACTTACGGCGTTCCGCTCGGAAAAGTCAAGTGGATTTTGCCAGCGCCATTCTGAAAACCAGTGAAGTAACTGGACAAACACGTGCCCCTCCACCAGAAGCAGGATGGAGAGTTCATCCTTTCAAACTATAAGGTGAGCTTCAACCAGGGATTTCGGAGGAAGTTAGAGAAGAACGAAGGGGGAAAGTGGGGGAGCAAGCACACTATTATGCAGACTGTTAATCCCCTTTCTCATCTGCAGAAGGATTTTCCTACTGGCCAGACAAGCAAGATTTGAGGGTCCTGTCCAGTCGGTCTTCCGAGTTCTGCGCATCACGCTCGAAGAGGCTACAGCAACCCACACTAGACCAGCGCCTCCGTGGGAGTCAGGTGAGCGTTACAATCCCTTCCTGGAGGCCGCAACACATGGGCCGCACAGAGAAGAGAGGGGCAGGTGGGAAAAAGATTGGCCCGATGGACACTTTCACTAGCTCGCAGCCGCAGGGGGCGGCTAGCGGGGAGGTACACCCGCCAGATGGTTATGAGGCTGACCCGTTGGAGCGCCTGGCAACACTGGTGCAGAATGGATTCATGACCATGAACGTCAAATTAGATGATATAGTGGCGACAATCGGATCCTTGAAGGCACGTGTTGAAAAGGAAAGCACTTGTGTCACGGAGGCGGAAAATAGGATAAGTGCAAGTGAGGATACGATACTGCAACACAGCCGGGATATAGCACACCTCCAAACGCAATTGCATAAAACCCAAAACAAATGTGAGGACCTTGAGTCAAGATCCCGGAGGAACAACATCCGGATTGTTGGGTATCGGAAAAGTTTGGAAAGGGCCCCATGGAGAAACAGGTTGAGGCCTTGCTGAAGGACATCCTAGGTGCCGACTCCTTTTCGGATCACTTCCTGGTCGAAAGAGCCCATCGCACCCTAGAACCGCTCCCGAAACCAGGAGCCCCTCCTCGAACTATAATCGCACGCCTCCTAAATTAGCGTGACAGGGACACTATACTCTGGCTGTCGAGAGAAAAAGGTTCCCTACGGTATGAAGAGAACACAATCCACATATATCCGGACTTCTCGACTAGCATGCAAATGCAAAGGAGATCATACGAAGGGGTGAAAAAACAGCTACGTATGCGAAATGTGCCCTATGCCCTCATCTTTCCAGCGAAAATGAGGATACAACATGGAGGACGAACCCACTTCTTTGAGAACCCCACAGATGCTTTGTCATACGTGGAGTCTTCCATTCCGTTATCCATCGAAGGTCAAGGGGTAGATCAAAATGCGAACTCATAACCGAGGTATGAGAGGCGAGACCCGACAAAGCAGCAGGGAAGGTTAAACTCCGACCGACCGCCGTATGGTGAGAAAATAAAGAAATTGGAAGTTACACAATGGTGACGAACTGGAGCAAGCCAGATGGCTGCGATTAGTGACCCTCAGGAAAGTTCCACATGTTTAAGGTATTGTTTGTTGTGGGGCAGCATTGTCATGTTGGGGTTGATAATGCGGGTGGGGGGCTAATAGGTAGCATGATTGAGCAAGGCGGGAGAGAGGGGGGGGGGGAAGTTTGGGAACCGGGACTCAGTTAGAGGAGTCTCACAAGTTAAAAAGCGTGGTGACATTGCAGCACATGGCACTCTCCGAAATAACAGCAAGGTAAAACAGGCTAATTGGATATACAGACATGGCTAACTATTAACACGACCCAAGGACTTAAACTGAAACTTCTTACTTAGAATGTCCGGGGGCTGAATAATCGAGCCACATTGAGTAAAGTGGGTGCTTATGTCACCCGGCATCAGCCCCAGATTGTCATGCTGCAGGAAACACACGCACTGCGGAAGGTTAATGCCGAGCTCTTGAAGTGGTGGGGAACGCACAGGTAATGCACGGAATACTCCTTGCAGGCAAGAGGGGTATTGACCCTGATACACCCATCAGTTGGGTTCCAGTTGGTAAGGGGTAAGATAGACCCGATAGACTGCTATGTTATGGTCTGGGGCAAAGCCATGGGGGAAGAATTGCGATTGATAAACACGTATGGCCCCAATGTTGACGACCCTGATTTCTACACAAATGTGCTGAATGAGATTGGTGCATGTGGAAGCGAGCGAATATTATGGGGAGGAGATTTTAACACCATTTTAGATACAATACTAGATCGCTCCGCCTCCACACACAGAAACCCCACAAAAACGGGACACACTCTACAGCAAATAATTTTGCAACTGCAGTTGGTAGATGCCTGGAGGGCATTGCATCCCCATAAGAGACAGTATTCATTTTATTCTTCAGTACATGACACTGAGTCCCGAAATTGACTATTGGCTGGTGTCGGCCCCTCTCCTACACCAAATCAAGGGATGTGAGATGTTTCCTCGCACCCTGTCGGATCATTCCCCCGTTGGGTTAGAGGTCACACTAGGAAACCTTAGACCCCCGCCCAGAAGATGGAGGATGCCCTCTGGCATCCTAAAGGACGCTGCAGTGGCAGAGGAATTGCATACCGAGGTAGAATTTTTTTCCGAAACAAATAGGGAGTCAGTGAGCAGCCCTGCGACACTATGGGAAACTTTTAAGGCATGGGTGCGGGGTATCCGGATTTCTAAATCTACGGGGCTATTGAAAGCAGTCAGGAAGGAATTAGCAGAGGTTGAGAAACGGTTGGGGGAGCTAGAGCAACGGTACACATCCTTACATGAAGACAACACCCTGGCGGATATCAATAGTAATCTACAATCCTTCAATAAGCTAGCTAACAGGGAATTGCTTTATATGGCTACTCCGATCAGGGCACGCCGATATGGAGAAGGAAACAAGGCAGGGCGCACCCTAGCTAACCTGTTGAAAGCTGATAGAGGCCGCACACTGATCTCTAGCATAGTGGCTAGCGACGGCACAGTGCAAACTAGCGAGGAGGGTATCAATAGGGAGTTTTCCCTCTTTTATCAAGAACTATATGCTAATCACGATCAAAAAACCCCCAATGACATTGAAATGTACTTAGATAGTATCCCGCTTCCAAAGTTGACTGCTGAAAGTAAGCTACTGTTAGATCAACCCCTTACGATTGAGGAAGTCAGGGAGGCAATCAAATCATTAGCCAACGGAAAGGCCCCCGGCTCAGACGGTCTGGGAATCGAATTATACAAGGAACTGAGTGACCAGCTTGCCCCGATATTACTGGCCATGTGGGAGGAGGCCACAGAGATAGGGACGTTGCCACCATCTATGAGAGGCTATAATTACGGTGCTCCCCAAGCCCAGACGTCCCCCCAATGATATGTCCTCATATAGACCCCTATCCCTTATAAATTGTGATGCTAAGATATTTGCGAAGATTTTGGCCAATAGACTCCTGTCACACATGTCAGTATTGGTACACCCCGACCAATGCGGGTTCATCCCCACCAGATCCACAGCGCTTAACTTGCGCAGGTTGTTTAGGGTAATGGCCCAGATCAAGCTGGAGGTTCAGGCAGTTGCTGTGTCCCTAGATGCCAAAAAGGCGTTTGAGTCTGTCATGGACATACCTGTTCACGGTACTGAATAAATTCGGACTAGGCCCGAGCTTCCAGAATTATGTCAAAGTGTTGTACACTAACCCGGGAGCCAAGGTGTTGACTAACCGCACTATGTCAGACTGGTTTGAGTTGAAGAGGGGCACCAGACAGGGTTGCCCATTCTCCCCCTTACTATTTGCCCTGACCATGGAACCATTTGCTGCTGCAATTAGAGAACATCAGAAACAGAAGGGTATATGGATGGCGGGCCTGACGCAATCTATATCCCTGTATGCGGATGACACCCTCTTGTACATCCGCGAACCTGACTTACACTTGGGCTCAGTAATGGAAGAAGTGCACAAATTCGCAGTATACTCGGGATACAAGACCAATCAAGCTAAATCTGAAATGTTCCCCCTTACCCCTGCCACCCGATGCCCGAACAACACACACAGTCTAAAATGGTCCCCAGACAAGATAAGATACCTGGGAGTTATCGTCTCGGGTGACAGAACATCCCTATTTTTGAATAATCACGACTCCCTACTAAATACGATTGCCACTAAGCTCTGATTTTGGGCTAAACTCCCCATCTCACTTATAGGCCGGGTAGCCGTAATGAAAATGGTCATCCTCCCTAAGCTACTTTACATATTCACTAACATTCCGATTTGGCCCGGTAGGCGGTTTTTTGATACCCTTAGATCAATGGCGGTTGAGTTTGTCTGATGTGTGGGGGGGGGGGGGGCGGCCAGGCTGAAGTGGGAGAAAATGGTGGAACCATACAATAGGGGAGGCATAGCGGCTCCTGACTTCGAATTGTACTATCTGGTCGCACAGGCCCAATTTGTTAAGCATTGGTATGACGAGCACGTCACCTCGCCCCACATCTGTCTTGAAAAGCACACAGCGCGCCCGACCGACATAAGGTCAGTCATCTTTAAAGTTAAACACAGGGATGAATGCCCATTTGACCCGGTTAACACGACAGTACAGGCATGGTCCAAACTCTTCCAGAAACTTGGGGTGAAGGCACCTTACTACGCCGAGGCTCCGCTCTGGAACTTCCCAGGCATAGCACCCACATATGACCCAAGTATACAAAACAAATGGGACTCGGACAAGGAATTTAAAATTAAGGACATATTTCCCAATGGTAAATTTATAACATTAGAGGACTTCAAAACAGGGATGGGAAGGGACCAATTGATTTTGCAATATCATAGAATGAGACTGGCCTATAAAGCCCGGTGGCCGATGTTCCCAGATGAACCCCCACCACACCCATGCCTGCTGACCCTTGCAACCCGAGCTGGAACTAGTATCTCAGGCCTCTATGCGGCCGTGCAGGCTAATACACCAAGGTTAAGCACACTTAAGTCCTCCTGGGAGACGGACCTGGGTGAAGACATAACAGACAGAAACTGGGAGAGATACTGTGAAATGACCAAGAAGGCATCTATGAACGCTGGGCTTCGGTTGATACAGTTTAAGATGCTAAATAAGCTGCACTATACCCCCCTTAAGGTTGCAAAGTTTACGAACAATGGTTCCGGTACGTGTCCGAAATGTGGGGTGGATCGGGCTGATTCGATTCACATGTATTGGAGTTGCCCTCATGTGTATGCTTTCTGGGGAGAGGTTGCAAATGTCCTAGAGGAGATCACTCAAATTCCTGCAGACCTCACACCGTCAAAATATCTATTTGGGGATATTGGTAAGCAATCAGAGATTACAAGGAGGCTCTTCAACATTGTATGCGCAGCGGCAAAGAAGTGCATTTTACAAAAATGGAAGAGTACACAGGCACCGAGAATATGCCACTTTCTCAAAGAACTGACGTACGTTAACGAATGCGAAGAACACTATATAATGTCACTCCCGAATCCAAGTAAACCGAAAGACATATGGGCCCCGTTTAGAATATACCTATGCGAGGCGGACTCGACCAGCGGTAGCCCGGTAGGGCCAAGTGACTCCTGAAATCTGTAATGTTGGTTATGCTATATTACGACTATACAGTCTGTTGATGTTCCGAATGTTTGCTATGCGAATTGTTGTTGCAATGTCATGTACCACAAGAATTAAATAAAGTTTTTTAAAAAATTGGGAAAAAAAAAATCTGAGGATGGCTGCCAGGGGCGGAGCTTAGGGAGAGGGCAGTCATAGGCTGGGGGCAGTATGACCCAGAGACCAGTGATTGGCTACTAATAAGATCAGAAACGAAACTGATACTGATTTTTTCTATACCGAGGATTCCCGGCCTGACGACGGGGAATATTCATGAGCATGTGAATCCATGCCAGACCCAATGCTGGAGAAACTAGGGCTCCGCAGAGAAGTAATATGACCTGGGATGAGGGGTAACTGTTGCAATGACACCGACTCTGGACTAGATTATAAATTGCAATATGGGTGGGGGCGGGGGCTCAAGGGTGGATGGTACATGAACAAAGCCTAAGTTAACTGGATGGTTATAACGGGAGATACTGAAGGAATGCGTTAGCAACCAGAGTAGTTAGTTTAATTGGGATACTGGTAGGGCGGTATAAGAGTATAAACTAGGCCCGAGAAAAGGACTAGATGTGGGGTAGCCTGAGATCCAGGGATGGAGCGGACCAACATTTATGGGCAGTTTTTTGAAGTGGGGTAGGATAGTTGGGATATTTGAGGGGGGACTGGGGGTGAGTTTGAGGTGACAAAAGGTGAAGAGCCTACAATCACAAGCCATTAAGAAAAGGAGGGTGGGGGGGTGGCGTCGGACAGAGAAGGGAATGGATGAGATGGGGGACCTGAAGATAGTGACCTGGAATGTGAGAGGGTTAAATAGTTTTATCCAACGGAATAAGGTCATGATGTACTTGGAGACAGAAAATAGATATTGCATTGTTACAAGAAACTCATCTGAACAAAGATAAGCTAGAGGTGATGGGGAGGAAATGGAAAGGTACTACTATGGGGGCAACATACTCGACGTATGCCAGAGGGGTTGTAACATGGATAGCACCACATGTCCCATTTAAGCTACTACAGTCTAACACAGAGACAGACAGGATGGTGTTGATAAAAGGGTTGGTAGAAAACAAATAAATATCATTAACATCTATGCTCCGAATCATGATACCGTGTACTTCAGGAACCTGTATGCCAAGATTAGCCCATATATGGGTGGGGGCAGTTATACTGGGGGGGAGGGGGGATTTTAACTGCACATTGGATCAAAAGCTCGACAGATCGGATGGGAAGGTCGTCAGGCAAACACCAGTGGCGAAGGCCTTCGGGGCTCTATTAAGTGATTTTCGGTTAGTAGATGTGTGGAGGATGCATCATCCACAGCACAGAGAATACTCTTACTATTCCGCCCCACTAAACGTATATACCCGATTAGACTATATATTTGCTGCAAATGAATAGGAAGAATGAAAAGAGCAGAATACAAGGCTGCGGTCCTCTCAGACCACGCACCGTTGATAGTAACATAGTAGACCCTGCCGCCTAGAGCGAGAATCCCGACATGGAGGCTCAGGGCCGAGACACTGAGAGACAGTGTTCAGAGAAGATCCGAGGGTAGAAATAAAGGAATACTTGATCACACAGGGAGCATAGGCTCGTCTGGCACATTGTGGGAGGCATTCAAGGTGGTGGTAAGGGGGGGCGGCAAGATCTAAATTGAAAGGACTACAAGGCGGCATAATACAAGAATTGCAGGACACAGAGAAGAAGATAGAGCTTGAAATGCAGAAGGGAGTGAGTTCCCCAGGAGAAGCTGAGAAGCTGAGGCCATAAATCACCTACAGCAAGATTGCAGGGATCACTGGGAGAGACTATGCAACCTGAACTATAGGAAATATGTAGAGAGGCAGCACGCAGAAGGAGATAAGCCGGGCAGGCTACTGGCCTGGTTATACAAGAGTGAGACCCCCCCCCAAACAATCAGGGACATGCAAGGGATGGATTGGCTTATGGAGGACACTCAAGAAGGAGTGAACAAATGTTTTTTTGAGTACTATCAGAGATTACACAAATATAGCCGAGGAGGAGGAAATTGACGTGTCCGAAGCATTGACTGAGATTGATTTGCCTAAATTTGAGGCAGCGGAAAGGGAGAACTTAGAAGCTCCACTTATGCTAGGTGATTTAGAATCAGTGATCCAGTCATTACCCACCAATAAAGCCCCGGGGACGGATGGTCTCCCGAGCAAATTTTACAAACCATACAGGGCACATTTGCTCCCACCGATGCTTTCTATGTTAAACGAGGCGTTTGACAGAGGCAGGTTGCCAGAGACCTTTAGGGAAGCTATCATTCCGCTCCTCTAACCCAATAAACTGAGCACGGACTGTGGATCCTATAGACCACTATCGATGCTCAACCAGGATAGCGAGATACTTACTGCAGTGATAGCCAACAGGCTTAGGCCAGTTATAAATAAAGGTATACACCCTGATGATACGGGGTACGTCACGTGCAGGAGTATATCCGACAACCTTAGAAGACTTCATCACATTATAGACCGGACGGAAGGGAGTTCACAAGAGGTGGCAGTCTCGCTGGATGCGGTGAAAACCTTCGATTGGTCAAATGGCCTTGGCTGATGGCTGTTTAAAGGAATATAGGATTGGACCGGTATATTTGAAGTGGGCTCAACTACTGTACAGTGAGCCATTGGCTCGAGTCAGAACAGGGGCGATCATATCGGAACGCTGGACACAGAACAGAGTTACCAGACAGGGATGCCCATGGTCCCTGAGGCTCTTTATTTTAGTACTTGAACCCCTGGCGGTGTACTTAAGGCAACAATATGGGTAGGTAAGAATCAGCACAAGGGAGGACAGCATCTGATGTGAATGTACACGGATGTATGTTGCTATATTTGAAATATACCAAAGATAACCTATAATATATTTTAGACATTATGCAACGATACGTGATGCTGTCTGGCAAAACCGTTAACCCTAAAAAGACTTGCATATCCCCCCTAGGTAGATCCGTGGGAATACCACGACATGAGCTGCCAGTGTTACAGATAAAATGGGCAACCGAGACGTTCAGGTACATGGGAATATATGTATACCACAAAGTTGAGGTTGAACACAAGCATAATACGGACAAGGCAGTGACAAAATTGAACGCAGCATGATATTTTGGGCCTGGTTGCCTTTGACCATGATGGGGAGAGCGGCACTATTGAAGATGGTGTATTGCCCATGCTATTACACTACTTTGCAAACATTCCATATATGATACCTAAATGGTTCTTCGCCAAAGTGCAGAGTATATGTAGGGGGTTCATATGGCATTATTTCAGGATTAGGATAGCACTATGGAAGTTGCAAAACCCATACCACCAAGGGGTTGAATTGTTGAGAGCTGAGTGTACTCCTTATTTTCTGAATGAGTGGATGTGGCTGTCGAAACTGCCGAAAGGGAAAGGGACTAGACTACTAGATCAGGGAATGAAGATGTGGCGAAGAGCCTGTCAGGTAATGGGGAGCCCGGTCCTGTGCTCCCGACCGATACCGTGCTCCCGACCGATACCGCTTAGTGGCACTGGAGGGGACGGATGAGCAAATGAGGAGGATCATCAGAGAGCATTGGGAACCTGCAGGTATAGCGACCATCAGGGATGTGTGGCAAGAAGGGGAAATTATGGAGTTCAACAAAGGGAGGACACAGGTCTACATCGAGGACAATATATCACTTATGCTAGGCTGTTGAAAACGGTAAAGGGTATGTCGTTAGAGGCAGAGTTCACGCGACAGCCTGATGCTGCCAAAGAAACGTTTCAGGCTGTGTCGGATGGATGCTATGAAGTCTCCCGAATCTAATGATATCTGAAGTTGGGAAGGAGGTGATTCAGACGATACGGGATTGGGAGGAAGCGGTTGGGGGGGGGGGGGATCAATGGGGGACAGGCTGTGGGTCAGGGCACATGGATACCATAAGAAGGTATCAAGAAATGTGAGGTTGCAACAGATTCAGTTATATTATAGAATTTATAGTGCCCACCTGGTACCCGAAGGACGATGGGTGAAAACTGACAGACACAAAACAAAACTACACAGCGCAACACAGAATATTACCTAGCCGGAATATCTACCAACCAGATAACTAGGCGAAGAGCAAGGTCTTCAGCTTCTTCTTGAAGAGTTCTGTTGAAGCCAGCATTCTTAGTGAAGTTGGAAGGGCATTCCAGGCAGTTGGGGCTGCTACTTCGAATGACCCCTGTCTTGTTTAGTTAGTCTTATGTCGGGGGACATTGAGTAAATTCGAGTCATCTGATCCGAGTGACCTTGCTTTGTCTTTCAAGACAATAGCTTCCTTCAGACATGATGGCATTTGACCTACAATACATTTTTGAGTAATGAGAAGAAGCCTTAACCGAATTATTTCTCCAATCTGTAACCAATGAAGGCTCCTTCTGGCTTCGGAAACATGATCTCTTTTACTCAGGCCCTTCACTACTCTGACTGCCCCATTCTGAATTAACTGAAGGCGATGGATCTCAGTCTGGGGGATGCCCACTATTGGCTACACACAATCTAATTTTGAGCCAATAATGGCTCTAGCCATTGTTTCAGAATTTTTTTCAGAGATGAGTGGGCAAAGGTGGCGAAAGAGTTTAAGAAAATAAGAGGCTGAAGAGATGAGGCCATTTACCTGAGCCTTCAATATTCATATGATTTATCCAGACACACACGCCCAGAGTCTTAACCTTAAATCAGAATTTTGATAACACAGTTGTCCAAATTTAAGTTCTTATAGTCGACTCCCAGTTTGTCCAATTTACTTGGAGAGCCTACGACGAGGAACTCAGTTTTAGCGCCATTCAAGGCTAAACCATTAGAGACTATCCAATTTTGGATATTTGAATACATTTCATTGATGAAAGCTTCATCTTTTTGGTGTATTCCTGAAAAGGGTAATATGCATTGTGTGTCATCCGCGTAATTAGCGTACACAATCCCTTCCTTTTCCAACATCTGGAAGAAGGGGGGATCATGAAAATGTTATAAAAACATGGACACGCAAGCTCCCTGTGGGACTCCATACAATAGTAGCATGGGATCAGCTTCTGCCAGTTCGCTAGTAACTCTAATTTGCCTATCCTTCAGGAAAGATGATATCCATTGAATAGCCTCTTCAGAAAAACAGGCATTCTCTCTTAACCTGGTGGACAGAATGGAATGGTCCACCAGTTCAAAGGCTGCGAGAGATCTAGAATCATCAATAAGGCAATCTGGCCTTTATCCATACCCTCAATGAGGTGGGACTTAAGGGCAAGAAGAGCAGTTTCTGTGCCATGATTGGCACAGAACCCCGATTGGTAGTTGTGCAGAATTTGATTATGTTCCAAAAATATAGAGATCTGATTATGCACAACCCAATCCAGTATTTTAAGAAGAAAGGCAGCGTTAGTGATAGGCCTTTAATTAGATGATGTAAGTGGGCATAGGTTGGGCTTTTTTTAAAAGGGGTGTGATCCATGTATTTTTCAAGTTAGCAGGCACTACCTTGGACTGAAATGAAGCATTAACAAATTTTGTAAGAGCAGGTATTAGAGTGGGTAGGCATTCCTTAATTATAACAGCGGAGCAAGGATCGCCTTTACAACTTGTGCTCTTAAATTGACTAATGGTTTTAGCTAGTTCCTCTTCAGATATAGGTATAAATCTAAATATGGGTTGGTCTTCGGTCTTAACTAGGGAGCAGGAGATCTTCTCCTGCTGGTCTGATATATTCAAAGAGTTTTTTACTCTCTGTTTTCTTTTTAATTTTATCTAGTTTATTGGACATGGCTAGTTAGATTTCTGTGCTCCATGCCTTATTTTTGATAACCGGGGCGGATGTAGGTCCTGGAGTATGTGTTTGTTCTTTTAATATCTTAAACAGCTCCTTGCAGTCTGATTTGGCATTAGTGATTCTATCATTCAACACCTTTTTTGCTAGTAAAACTTTATTTTTATTTGCTGCACTCATTTTGTAAGCTTCTAAATTGCTAGGGGATTTATCATTTCTCCATGCATGATAAAGTTTATTTTTCTTAGCTTTTAGTTCTAATAGCTTCTTAGAGAACCAACTGTTATGATTGGTTCTCTTCATTTTGTTTTTAATAGGAGCGAGCTTATCAGTCACTATTTTTGTGAGTTTATAAGCATATCCGACATAACTTCTAGATCCCCTATATTTCCTATGTCGGTGTTCAGAGAGTGAGCCCATGGATCTAAAGCCTCTTTATTCAAATTTCGACTTCTACTAATAACGAATGATTTAGGGTAAAAGAATTTGATCCTAAAAAAATTCCATTTGAGATTGTAAGCAAATACTAAAATGGTCTGACCACGGACAAGGTTGCACATCTACATTGGTTACTGATACATTAAGGGTAGATACCCAGTCCGATGTATGACCCCTCATGCGAGTAGCAGTTCTAACATGATGGACAAAGACTAATGCATCGAGGGCATTCTCCATTGTCTTGGCAGTTGTGTCTGAATCGCTGCCAAGCCAAAGATTAAAGTCTCCTAACACAACCAATCTGGTATTTGGTTTCAAGAAGGAGAGGAGTAGGCTATTAAGAGAAGCGGGAAAAGTGGTGTCAGCTGCAGGGGCTCTATAAAGTAGAAGAACTTTCAGAGTGGTTTCTGCACTAATAGCAATTTTAATAAGTAAAATCTCTGAGCCTAAGATAAAATCGATTTTGATTTCCCACGTTTTCAGAGAGGATTTAATAATAAACGCTACACCCCCACCCTATTCTGGATTCTGTCTCGTCTGATCATGTAATAACCTTCAGGGATGGAAAATGACAGTGTAGGATCTGCTGCTTCATGGCTCCACGTTTCCTTTAGAGCACAAATATCAACATTGTATTCTTCTATAATGGAGGCCACCTCTGTGGCATGTTTTAAGAGTGACCTAGTGTTAAGTAGCAGGTATTTAAAAGTCTATTGAGGGGTGACGGAATGAGGACTAATCTCGTAATTATCTGCTTGTTTTATTTTGCCTAATTGGTTATCTATGATGGAGGTGGACGTCCCGCTCAATGCTATAGGGGCATTGAGTATCTCCACGCCCATGCATGAGTGTGCATTCCGCTGCGTGGTATGTACTAAATCCTCACAGATTTCTCGGCTAAATACAGCAGGCGGGGCAGCTGGGAAGGTGGTTGGCCATAGTTGAGGTATCTTGATAGCCTCTTTCTGTGATGTTACAATATCCTGAGCCATACGAGTATTAGAAGCAGGCTTAATTATAGTGCTCCGATGGTTAGTTTGGGATGTAATGGATTGAATGGAGCCATCAGCACCCCAACACTTTACGCGCCTGATGTGGTCTCAAGTACTGCCAAGAACTACAAAATGCCTGGGGAATGTAGTTTCTTCTTGTCAGTCACTCCTATAAAAGGACGAAGCGCGCGATTCAGCTCACTGACACAGCTTATTCTGATATGACTTTGCGGATGTAGTCAAACAGGTCAAATTTAGACAGAAAATCTGCACCAAAAATATATTAAACAGTTCTGCACTAAAAGTATGTTAAAACTTGATGAAGACTAAAAGCTAGCGTACGTCACCCACAGAGCGTGTATAACCTCAAAGAAGATAGGCAAGTTTACGAATGCCAGGACACACATGTCCAAAATGTGGGGAGGTTGACGCAGGAACGGTACATATGTTCTGGGAATGCCCTGAAATAGGCAGATTCTGGAAGGAGGTGGCTCACCTCTTGGCGAGTAAAGAAATTGATGTGGACTCCCTGTGGGTGTGCATGGTAGGGGGGGTTCCCCAGGCCGCGTCAACTCGAACATGTGAGTAAACTCTGGCATATGTACTGGGCCATCATAGTGCCCATATTCAAGAAGGGCGACAGACTGAACTCGATTTTTTTTTGCCCCATCGCCCTTCTTGACATTTTGGGGAAACCATTTGCCTCATTAGTCCTTGGCCATTTAATGAGCTGGGCAAATGAAGCAGGAATTTTAGAACCCAGACAAATGGGATACGTTAAGGGGGTTGGAACCTCAGTCACTCTTCTTGATGAACATCCTGAAAATACAGGCCCATAAGAGCAAAACCATAATCTATGTAGCCTTGGTGGATCTCGAACAAGCGGTCGATGGGATCAACACGGAGAGATTGCAGGAAAAATTAAAGACCTTTGGATGTCCCAAAAAGCTATTATTAGTAACTAGGGAGCTCTACACCGGGACATCTATGCAAAAACGTATGAACATGAGGGGAGGGCTGACTAGTGAAATAATGCCCCATCGAGGTCTCAAGTAGGACTGCCCACTGGCCAACATCTTGTTCAATTTGTACATCTCAGACTTTGTTGCCCATCAAACTCACATCAGTGCCTTTCCTCCAAAAATCAATGGTGTTCCTATACCTTGGGTCCTATACACTGACAATCTAATCCCAATCGACAAAACTCCTCTAGGTCTCCAGGGAAGACAAACATCTCAGGAGTCCTAGATTAGGATTAATGATCTGTGTATTAAGGCCAAAAATAAAATCAAAAGTAATGATAATCAATGCAGAAAGAGGGGTCCAGAAATTCAAATGGAGCATAGTGAAAGAACTGCTTGAAAAAAAAAGATAATATATCTGAGTCTTTGTATAAACCAGAACATGGTGGAAACACTGTGGGCCCTAAACTAGAGGACAAAAGTGAAAACCTTGGCAGCACAGAGCTGAAGACTCCACAACAGATATGGAAAATTCTCGATGATCCCAATTGTGTCCTTTTATAATATGAAGGTCATACCTATCTCATCATACAGCGTGGAAGCAGGTTTAAACCTCCCTTGGGAGGTCCTAGAGGGAATATTCTGGAAAAAAGTCCCAAGCTTGCCTAAGGGTCTTCCTAACGCGGTGATAAGATTTGAATTGGGACTCTATTCAATGTATGCAGTGAGCCTTTGGAAAACTATTCCCGTTTCAGAAAAGCTTAATCCCAGACTCTGTCCCACCTTTAAAAATCTTGGGAACTATTCCGGGCAGAGAACCGGAGTGGCCCCTCGACTTCTTGAAACAGAAATGCACCGAATGCCTGATAGACAAACGTAAAAACAGAAGACCTAGTCACTAATCCAGATAGAGTAAAGTGCAAAGTGTACGAAGCGGACTGGATTTCTACCCAGAACAGGAGGAACTCATGTAAACTGATGAGACTATCACAGAGAAACTAGATCTGCAAGGTCTCTGCCAAATTATATGATTAAATTCCCATGTAAAAAAAAAAGAAACCAAGGATACAATTCATGCATATGCGCATGAATCTATTTGAAACCAAGAAAGACCTTGGATTGCGAAGGCAAATTGAGAAATCCAAAATGTCATGTAGATATTGTGTCCAAACAGATGTGGTGGAAACCTTGAAGCATGTTTGTTTATTGCACAGGTTTGACCGACTACAGAACATTGTGTATGGGGACATTTGTAAATGAAGCAAGCACCCTGACCCCGGTGGAATGGTGGTTCATGTTGAGATTGGGGGAAAATCATTCACTTGTGTTTGGAGTGGTTAGATTTTTTTAACAAAATATTTGCATCAAAATGAAGATTGAACTAAGGATGATGCACTTTTAAAGTGTAAACGTGAACCAAATGTCAACTAAGAAAGAAAATGTAGATTTGGTATTTTAAAGTGTCTGATACCGTAGCTGATATATGGAAATCTTGGGATATTTTAAGAATAGGAGTAATAAGATAGAAATTCATA
Organism: Ambystoma mexicanum; assembly: GCF_040938575.1. Lineage (NCBI taxonomy): Eukaryota > Metazoa > Chordata > Amphibia > Caudata > Ambystomatidae > Ambystoma > Ambystoma mexicanum. Next base: position 617,988,756 of record NC_090922.1, on the reverse strand, counting down.
CTCAAAGTTATGTGGAACTGTTTAAATGGAAAAGATTGTGAAAATGAGCAAATGGAAAATGTTACTGTACATGTGGAAACAAACAAATAAAACAAAAACTATATACTTGCCAGTGGATTTTATTTGTGTGAACTTTTGTTTCTTTGGCACTTTTCACGACTTTGGTTAAGACTTTTTTGTTTCATGGAGGAACTTTACTTTGGGACATTCCTGGGGGAGCAGAATCAGCCGGGGACCATTTGAAGCCACCCAAGACACTGGGTGTTTGGTAACCTTTTACTTATGTTGTATTTATGTTGCTTTGAATGTTTATTTTTTTACTGTGAGGGTTAGTTTTGTAAATGCTAGGAGGTTTCCCCATAGATCTTAGGATAGGGAATCCCCTAGTCAATTAGGTTTAGTTAGGATTCCGTTTATAATTGTGTATAGTAAAATGGCAAATCCTGAGAAAACTCAATATAGTCGCGAGTCTCACATTACTGGCCCCTCACAGAAAGGAGCGACTTGGAAAAGTATAATGAAAGACATGCAGAAAGAAGAGAATGTCAGATCGAAATAAGTAAATATTACACAGATTAGAGACCAAAACTAGAGAGCAATTATGAGCAGAGAACAAGCGAGGGGTATTAAAGATGCAGAGACAGGAACATGAAGAAAAGGATTGAGTGAAAGATGGATGCAGAGAAAATAAAGAATGGCATGTCAAGAGGGAGGGGGGAACATGGACGTGATAAGTAGAGAGGAGAAAAGAAAAACCATGGAGAGGAGAGAGAAAAGAGGGCAACAGCGAGAGAGAACGGGAGAAGTTCAGAGGTGGACCAGAGAAAGACACTCCAAATCCCCCTTCATATCATTCAGAGAGTCCTTCCTGGGCAGGTAGCTTCATGATACAGCAGAGTGAAATATGGGACAATGCACAAAACTCCCCCATCCTCGTTCTCTGCCTCCATCTTTACACTTCCCCCACGGCCACAGAGTGACCTGCTGCTCTGCTGAGCAAAATGAGCAGAGGGGTGAAGATAAAGCGCAGAGACAGCCAGAGTTCAGAGACAGGTGGAGACTGGGAGAAACAAGACACAGGAGAAAGATCAGCACAGCAAGTTATGAAAGGGAGAGAAAGATAAGCAGAAAGAGCCAAAGAGATGTGCAGCAGAGCAAAATAACAGGAAAGAGAAAGGCAGAGAAATACAGCAAGAACGAAAGACAGGCAAGCAGGCGGAAACAGATAAGTCACGCACAGGCACTTAAACTGGATGCAGGTCGGCAGAGGTAGCTACTGGAGGTCCTTGAGCATGCATGTGATGCAGTCAGGTTTGTACTGCCAGGAGATCAGAAGTTGAGAAAGGGATACAGTTGGACTCTTGAAAAATGGCACAGGCAAGCATTGCACTGTATACCATGTGTCATTTGGTGTGAGGGCTATTTGGGACCGGCTGCCAATGTCAGCATTTGGCCAAAATAGCCTTTGCGCCAAATTACTGGTGCAGAGTTGGCTGCTGCCCCACTGTGGCTGTGCCGAAAAGGGCTCTACGGCCAGAGTAGTACAGCAAAATGTACCGCGCCAAAAGGCTCACGCCGAAACCTGGCATATCGAAATGTTGGCTAATCAGTTTTCATTCCCTGTCACTCCACTGCCACCTGGTGGAGCGAACAGAGAATTGCAGAAGAAGTGTAATGCAAAGAAGGTGCTTGCCCGAGTCCAATTTTCATTTGACATTTGCGAGTGGTGAGTGGAAATTTGCACGGGATCTCTGTGATCGCTGTATTTCAGAGTCTTGTGGAGCTTGGGTACTTCGGATACAGATAAAACTGTTCACTGGAAAAGCCAGAAAAGCTTATTGCATTTAAAGTGCATTTATTTCTAAGCAAACACCACGCTGGATATGGCCCGAGTAAAAAAAAAACAAAAACTCAAAGCAAACTATCTCTCTGTTCTGTCATAATGAGTGTGTAGTCATATTAACAGCATTGTTATAGAAATATAGTCTTGTGGCGCACAGTAAATCAAAACAAAGTAATTGCTAATTGTTGAACAGGGCAAGTATTTTGAAAGAATTGAATTGCACACTGTAAAACAAGCACAGCAATTGGAATGCATATCTTGTTGTGTTTTAAACATCTATGCATGTTAAGCTCCTTATGTAAGCAATAAAATGATACTTCTAAGCTCATAAATAAAACACCAACCAATGGAGAACACTTATAATTGGGACAAACGGATAGCCAAAAGATTTTCGGATAAGCACTGACATTTTTAACCATTTGGTCTCCTGGTTCACAACACGCAAGTTTATAACAAGTTGGCTTAATTTCAAATGTAACCAAAGAAGATGGTCAATTCTACTGGTTTGACTGATTACATGAATGACGTCTGTTAGGATTGGAACAAGGAGACAGGGGAGGGCCTCATCCTTTATAAACTAGCTGTTTCAGGCTACAGATACTGAATCCGGAGGGAGAAATAGACTGGAAGACAACTTCGAAACCACAACGTTTTGACATGCCTGGGTAAAGAAGCAATCAAAAACGTTAATGTCTAGGCCAAGACTGTAATGCTAAGCTAAGAGCCTACAAATTGATACTGTGCCAATTTGTAATACTGTTTTTTTAGGTTGGCTAAAATTACAAAGCTGAACTGCCTTGGGAACGAAACAAACAGCTTTCAGATGCCTTCACACTTCCAACAGTAAACTGGTCACCGGGCTAAAAATTGCCCCATTGCAAGTTTTTTGAAATTCAAATATTTTTTATTTTCAACATTTTGGGGCTGAAAAAAATGCAATTTTTACCCATATTTTCTTTCTTTTCCATGGGAGCAACATTAAATAACACCATTATGTATTTTGTTAGTCAACTTTTCCTGTTCTGGTGAAAGACTGTTTAGCGTGGTGTTGAGTTTCGGTACAGCATCCACTTACAACCTTTGGTGTCCCTCATACTTATGTGGACAAAGTAAATGACTTCATGAAAACACAGACAGGGCAAGAGGAATCCTTCCAGGAGGATTTAAAATAAAGGTACTATTTTTCATCCAGTGCATAGATCTCTGTTAGATCGTTTTCAATTAACTTCCCATAGAAGCCATGGACTTTGACAGTGTTTTTAACCCTTTCCACTTAAATGCGTATTCAAAAGGTTGACTGCAACCTCACCAAATCTACTCAACTACTTTATTGCTAATATTAGGAGCTCTATATTGTTTGACTTCTATTTTTAGTGCTGATATAATCTCTCTACAATAATAAATACACATATATACTAAACAAGATTGTGAGCATTATTAATGTAGTTCTCTTTAGGTGTATAAACAAAATACTCTAAGTGCAAGCACTTGTTGGTTAAGCCATGAACCTGAGTAGGTAAGATTTGGATAGCATCTGATGTTATGATACAAGGTTAAAAACATTGACGCATAGATTCCCTCAGAGGTAAACCCATGACAATATTGCTGTCCTAAAGTAGGATTCTATGTCAAGACCAGACCGGAGGCTCCCATTATGCTTCTCTTTCTTTTATTAATATATAAATAGAAAGCTCAGCAGCAAGTGTTAATGCACCTTATTGAAAGCGCAGGAGTGTGTGGCAGACAAAAGGTGCATGACAAAAAACACAAAGAACTTAGTAAATATTAACAAAACAGTGTAAGTCCAAGAAAAAACTCCATTTCCCAAGATGCTTCAGGAAAAGGTCCAGCAAAGGGTCACTAACATGTGACTAAGTCCACCAATGAATAACTGGCTGTCCATATAAACAGTCATACAAGTTATGTCACTTCCTCTTTCTTGCTGCTCACAGCAAAGATAAGTACCATTTTTTATCTCCTTGTTTAATAAAAAAAAAAAATAATTTCTACAAATTTAGATTTAAATAATATTTTAATAATGATGAATATGTATTTGCATATTATGGTATAATTGTATTTTACGTTCGTAACGTTCGCTTCGCTCGCGTAGCGCGCTTCATTGTTTTCTTGTCAATTTCAGCTCCGATCCTCCACGTCAGCTGCTTGCTGCCGTCGGAGGATCTCAGTTGACAGGAGCCCTCGCGTTCGCGAGCGGCCCTGTTCCTTTGATTTTCACTGTTTACTGCGCTCCCTTCCCGGCTCACCTCTTCACTCCCGGGAGGGCCGCGCACGGAGAGCATTTCGTTGCGGTGGCCTTCTGTGGCCACTAGAGGGAGTCTCTGCTCCCTGAGTCCTTTCCTTTAACAGCTGGCGCTCGCTTGTCATTTCCGTTGCCTTTACAACGGATTTTGGAAGCGAGCGCCAGCTGCAATTACGAGCCCCTTTCCTTTCTTCTGCTTCACATAAAAAAAAAAGTAAAGAAAACGAAGGAAGTCTTTCTAAATAACTTCCACAGAAGCATTTTGCCAAAGGTATCGAGCTCCACACATTCCTTGGCTGAAATTCAGTGGGCTGAGAGAAGGCTGTCTGTTGCCCACAAGGAGCATTTATATTTAAAAAAAAAAAAAAAAAAAAAAGTGCATTTGAATTTCATTATGGCAGCTCAGTACTTCCCCCAGGCAGATCAGGATTGGTCTGACCATGAGGAGGAAGAATATCGGATAGATGAGGTGGCAATGGCAGACAGCCTCAAAAAGGTGCTGGGATCCTCAGTGGAGACCACCATCAAGAAGGCAGTATCTGAGATGCTCCTGCCTATCCAACAGCGCCTAGATAGTATGGAGGAGCATCTACAGGAGACCTCCCCAACAGGGAGAAAGAAGACCCACAAAAGAAAGCACCTTGTAGATGGGGGATGTACTCCGGCTCGTAGGAGCAAAGACTCCATGACCCCGCCAAGCCAGCCTACTCTTGCCACCGCTGCCGTCTCAGCCGCCTTCTCCAGGCTTAAAAAAGCCTTCATGGACAGGAAGGACACCCCTTCCCTCGAAAGACCCTCTTACCCCGAGGAAGACAACAGGGGTATTAGACCCTCAAGCCCGGAGGGAGAACAACAGGGCACTGATGACGAAGATAGAGGGGTTTATGATAACTACCATCCCCTTTCATCCTCTGATGAGGATTCTCAAACTATAGGGTCGCGACCCTCTACCTCTGGGATTGTGGCAGTCCCCATCCCAAAGAACGTAACGGAGGAACCCCCCACTTCCAGCGGGATGTTTGCTCCAGAAGATCTTGTGCACCCCAGATCCTCTGACTGGGAACCTTCGTCCAGAACAACCAATTACATCTTGAACAGACTTCGCAAGCCTCTAGATAAGGAAGTAAGGGCCAGATTAAAGGCAGAATGCCCCCGTCCCAATATTCCTGGAAAAGTAGCCCTCACCCCGGAGCTAGACTCCAAGATGATCACATTTCTAGGAAAGAATGTGAAAGACCCAAGAAAGGGTATCGACCGCGCTTTGAAGTCCTGTCAGGACAGAGTCCTGGACATTACTGGTCCTCTAGCCAAGATTATGGACCTGGCCGAGGCGGCCATTGATTCCAGTGATCCCATCGATCCAACAATCCTTTCAGGTTGGGCGCAAAGAGCACTCTGTCTACTGGGTAATGCCAGTTGCGCCATCTCGGCTGAACGCCGTAAAGGTATTTTATACAAAATTGACGGCAAACTAACCGAGCTAGCAGATACAGAATCAGGAGCAGCAGCCCAAGGTCTGCTTTTCGGAGACCCATTTATGAAAGAAATGTCGAAATTCGTCGGCACCTTTACAGCCTTGGATAAGGCTCAAGCCTCCATCAGAAGGGTTTTTGCTACTAAGGTTTTCTCCAGGGCCGGACGAGGCAGAGGTCGCTCCTCCGGCCGCTTCGCCTTTGATCGAAGACCTCACCAATCCCGGGACCAATACAATTCTTGGCAGGACCGCTCAGACACTTTCTTCCCCTCAAGAGGGCGGGGAAGAGGTCGTGGATGGAGAAGAAGTGCAAGATATCCAGCCCAACAGCAAACTACAGGTCAGTGTACCCATAGCAGCGCCTGCGCCACAGACACCCGTAGGGGGGAGGTTAGCTCTTTTTGCACAGGCATGGGACTCCCTATCAGGAGATGCATGGATCAGGGATGCAGCGCGCGGCCTGCGCTTAGAGTTTTTCGCTCAACCTCATCAAACCACTCGTCCTGCACCATTAGTTATGTCCATAGCAGACGAGGAAGCGTTAGATGGCGAGATACGCAGTCTACATCTAAAACAAGCGATTCGCCCCTGCTCAAGCCAAGGCGGGTTCTTCAGTCCCATATTCTTGGTTCGCAGGAAGCAAAAAGTACGCCCAGTTATAAATTTGAGAGCTCTCAACGACTTCATTGTCTACCATCACTTCAAGATGGAAGGGATACACATGCTCAGGGACATCCTGAGGCCAAACGATTGGCATGTGCGCCTGGACTTGAAGGACGCCTATCTAGCAGTTCCTATTCACCAGGCCCACATAAGCTATCTCAGATTTTCCTGGAAAAACCAAGACTGGGAGTGCACGAGTTTACCCTTTGGGCTCTCCTCAGCGCCTTGGGCCTTTACCAAACTTCTGCGACCCGTAGTAGCTCGCTTGAGAGAACTGGGAGTAAGGTTAATAGTCTATCTAGACGACATTATCTTCATGGCTCATTCTCGAGCCCTAGTAGTGCATCAGGCCAGAATAGCCATCGACCTACTGCACAGTCTTGGTTTCCTCATAAACTGGGAGAAATCTGTACTCCGTCCATCCCAGAATCTAGAATTTCTCGGATTTTTGGTGGACACCTTGAACTCGCAACAACTTCTTCCCGTGGCCAAGATACATGCGACACGGAGGGAGATCAGCAGACTTCTACAGAGAGACCTCATATCTCTTCGAGAGTTGGCAAGAGTAATCGGTCTCCTGTCATCTTCCATTCAAGCGATTTTTCCCGGTCCTCTTCATTACAGAGAATTGCAAAGGCTCAAGGGTCAGCATCTGAGACGGAGCCTCTCCTACTCTCAACGTCTGACACTGTTGACCTCTGCGCGCACGGAGCTCAATTGGTGGCTCACTCATATGGAAGCTTGGAACGGCAGAGCCATTTTCAGATCCACCCCCGATATCATCATAGAATCAGACGCCAGTCGCTCCGGTTGGGGAGCGCGATGCGGCTCTGTAGCCACAGGAGGGTTCTGGTCACCTCAGGAGCTGAAAATGCATATAAACTGTCTGGAGCTTCTCGCCGGCTCTTTCGCTGTGCGCTCTTTTGCCAGAGGCAAAGCGAGTTGTTGTATCTTACTAAAGATGGACAACATCTCCGCAGTACGGTACATCAATCACCTGGGCGGGACCAAGTCAAGACCTCTAGCGGAATTAGCCAAGGACTTTTGGCATTTCTGTCTGGAACACCAGATCTCGGTGACAGCGGAATATCTCCCAGGGCTCACGAAGGTTGTGGCGGACTGGCACTCCCGTCACTCCACAGATTTCCGCGACTGGAGGCTCGACAGAGAAGTCTTTCTCCGCCTCCAGCGAACATGGGGCCCCATGTCCGTAGATCTCTTTGCATCCCGTCTCAACTCCCAGCTACCCATCTTTTACAGTTGGAGACCGGACCCAGCAGCAGCTGCGACCGATGCATTCCTTCAGCAGTGGACCCAGGGGATTCACTATGCCTTTCCTCCATTTACAATGATAGCGAGAGGACCCTGGCGAAGGCCCGTCAGGAGCATACGGACCTGGTCCTCATAGCCCCGGTCTGGACCTCTCAGACCTGGTATCCAGTTCTTCTGGAACTTTCTTCGGATTTTCCAATCCTTCTACCCCAATTTCCAGATCTCCTTCTGGATCCGTCAGGACAGCGTCACCCCCTTCTCCTCAACGGATCACTGAACCTAGCAGCCTGGAGGATTTCAGGTCAAGGTGGAGGATTCCCGGCATATCAGCCATGGCAATCAACCTCATTGAGGAAAGCTGGGCCCCTGCTACCCTCAAGAGATATTCTAACTCCGGGAACGCCTGGAGTAACTGGTGCCGTAGGAACGGTTCACATCCAGTTTCAGCACCTATAGAGGAAATCCTAAATTTCCTGGCTTCATTAGTTGAAAGAGGCCTCGCCTATAGGACGGTTAACGCCTACCGCTCAGCTATTTCCGCCGGGCATGATCTCATTCAGGGGCTTCCAGCTGGAGAGCATCAGCTCGTCTGCAGACTCCTTAAAGGAATAAGACTTTCAATTCCGCCCCCGTCTCGCTATGATAAGCTTTGGGACGTCAACAAGGTTCTGAATCTTTTTCTGTCATGGCCGCATAACAAGGGCCTGTCTCGGACTGCCTTGTCAGGCAAACTTACTACACTGCTCTGCTTAGTCTCCTGCAGGAGGGTCTCTGACGTTAGAGCTCTCGATCTGGCGGGCAGGACCTTTTCTCCTGATGGGGTGGTATTCCACTTGCACAGGAGAACAAAATGTAACTCGAGGGTTATTTCATACCCCGCTTTCAAAGATCTACCTAAGCTTTGCCTAGTTAAATGCTTAAAAGTTTACGAGGAGCAAACTGCCCCGCTTAGGACTTCCCCTAACGGGCAACTGCTAATAGCCCTGCGTAAACCGCACAAGGCAGTTTCATCTCCAACCATAGCACGCTGGGTGCGCTGGACTCTGACTCAAGCAGGAATAGATACCCTGCATTTCGGGGCCCACTCCGTTAGAGGAGCCATGGCTTCCAAAGCATTTCAGGTCGGAGAACGCCTAGAAGATATCATGAGAATGGCGGATTGGTCAGGTGAATCAATATTCAAGGAATTCTACCTGAAACCGCTAGAACAACCAGCATCTATCGTGGTAAGTAAGCTTTAAACAAGCATAATGGGAGCCTCCGGTCTTGACATAGAATAACGATTTTCCATAACAACTTACTAGAAATTCTTGATTCTTAGAAAGACACGGAGGCGAGCATTATCCCGCCCAGCAAGAGAAATAACAGCGCTACCACCTTTGGGTAATAATTGCGCGACTTGTTTGGGAATGTTACTGCTTATTGGACTGACTTATGTATGTCAAGTTAACACACTATTTCTCTCCCACCCCCGTAAGGGGAACTAGGGTTCTCTGATGCATGTACTAATTCTAGTTACTTTCTCTTCTCTGACAGCGGCTTCAGACAAGCCCTCCTGATCGCCTAATCAGCTCTGCTTCGGCTTCAGTCTCGAGATAACCTCAGCTACAGTTCTTCTTTTCACCGTTTTTTTTTCAAGTACGCAGCTTTCGAAAGAGGAAGTGACATAACTTGTATGACTGTTTATATGGACAGCCAGTTATTCATTGGTGGACTAAGTCACATGTTAGTGACCCTTTGCTGGACCTTTTCCTGAAGCATCTTGGGAAATGGAGTTTTTTCTTGGAATTACACTGTTTTGTTAATATTTACTAAGTTCTTTGTGTTTTTTGTCATGCACCTTTTGTCTGCCACACACTCCTGCGCTTTCAATAAGGTGCATTAACACTTGCTGCTGAGCTTTCTATTTATATATTAATAAAAGAAAGAGAAGCATAATGCTTGCCTCTGTGTCTTTAATAGAATCAAGAATTTCTAGTAAGTTATTATGGAAAATCTTTATTGTAAGGTGCTTAGGGGTTGGTAGTTCCTCTTGCACAACTGTCTCCAGATCTTTGTACAACACTATTCTCTGCCAAAAAACATGCCAAAGTTCAAAGTTGGCCTTTAGACCACCTTTGGGTTGGTGGTTAGGGTCTAGCATGCAGCGAATGATGTAAATAATGACAGGTTAACTATGGGAGGAGGAGTTAGGAAAATTGCCTAGCTATTATAACCGAATATCAGGTTGGAGGAGCCCAAAATTATGCTGTCACTAAGCTCCCAGCTACAAATGTATGGGACGCTAAGGTTTGGATGAATCCATTTCAGTGTGTGTGTATACGCTTTAAACCAAATATAAAGCATACGAGCAGATTTTTGAATGTACATATGTTATGTGAAATGCTAAGGTACTAATGCAATTACATATTAACACATTTGCTGCAATTGGTGGGGTTTCAATTCGGTACATTAGAACTATATTTAAAATGTCAAAAAATATCAATACCTTTAAAACAATTACTGCTAAATATGAATAGCAAGACAGTACTAAGCATTTGTTTCTTTTAAATACCTATTTACAGCACTATGAAACTACAAGTATCAACAAGCAGTAAGACGAGGATCACCTACCCATTAATCTTTGTGACTTGTACCTGCTTAGAATCGCATGCGTTGCATATGCCGTCACCTAGGGGGTTGGTGTGAAGAATTACACTTGTTTTTTAATCCGAAATAGGTCATCAAAAGCAGCGTTCCTGTCGCACACACTTCTCTACAAGTACTGGTAGACATGATGCCTTACTCACCAATGTCAGATCAACTGTTTTCCGGCTATGATGGCGGACATGTATCATGACAGCACTTGTTTTTTTGTTCACTTCAACCTGGGGATGGTGGATGGGCACACATGATTTTAAGCAGAAAAAAGCCACAGAAAGACAATTAATGAATAAGTAATGTTCACTTTGAGGTTCGTTGAACTGCTTAGAGTCGCATGCTTTGCATAGACTAGCTAGAAGTATGTTGAAGGTGGTGGGTGAGCTGAAGGAACACATCGGAAATAGACCGTCCAGTACATCTCCCAGCCTGCCCACTCTCGATCTTCTGTATGCTGTTCCTCCCTCCCAATATTGGACACTGGCAGATACGACATGGGTCTCTCCTGGACCTGCTCATCCCCCGAGGTGAGACCGTCGCACTCTGTGCCCCCCCCGGCTGCCCTGTTCCTCATAGGCTCCCATCAGTGAGCATGGCCCCCACCACCTGGCCCGCTTCCACCAAGAAACCATCCATCTGGTCATCTGCTCCTACCACTGAACCATCTATTGCACACCGTGAGCAAGGGACAGGGCAGCCAGGCCAGGACTACTTCACCTGGCCTGCTCGGCGCCGGATCTGCCGTCTGCACTTCGCACCTCATTCCACTGGACGCTCCCTGCGACCCCTTCTACTTTACTCATTGTTACTGGGGCGACTCTTGCAAAGGCGTTTAGCTAGGGGTAATCTCCTACACTTTACACACAGCCTCTTTGCCTATGAGCCTTTATGCTACCTCCTTTCCTGCTCCACCTATTTGTACCTAAAATTCAAAGACACTTCCAGCTACCCAAACTACTACTGAACTAGTATGCATGCTTACCTATCCTTTCTCATCCTCACCCTCCTGTTCTTTCCCTATGATCTCTCCAAACAAGTTACATCTCCCACCTGTAATACCCTTATTAAACTACACCATGTCCATACCACCACCCTTCTCACAAACACTAGCAAACAGATCGCTGCCATCACCTACCTACTGACTCTGCCTCACTGACACTAAACACCTCTATCCTACCTGCCACATCAACTGAACATTGTACTCTGGAATGCTCAATCAGTATGCAACAAGACTTCCTACATCAATGACTACTTTCACTCTAGCTCTCCTCCCCTTGAATTTCTTGCTACCACTGAAACTTGGATTTCACCCTCTGACACAGCTATCCTTCATGACCACAAACTTTCTTTCTCGCTCTCCTCTGATGGGCAAAGGTCACCCCCCCTCAACATCTCTAACCTCCCCCACCCCCAGAGTATCACAGCCATCCCTTCCTTTGAAGTTGCACTCTAAACGATTGCTCCTCTCGGCTCTACTCATTTCTATCAATCGTCATCCCGGTCCAACTGCATCATTCTTTGAGAGGATATTCCTCTCTCCCTCCTTCCCAGCCCCCATCACACCACTTCATCCTCCTAGGGCACCTCCTTTCTCAAGGGCCAAGCCTTCCACTCTAATCATAATCTTCTCACCCTGCAGGCTACTCCTGACCTGTTGGATCTCCAACTCTCTTAGCAACTGACACTAGGGTCAAGCCATCTCTTTCACACCACTAAATTGTTTCAACCACTATTACTTTTCCACCCTATTACCTTCCCAACAACTACCATTTCTAAAAGGAAATTTAAACCTTCTACTATTCCTCCCTCTCAGACCTTGAGCTCTCCCTCTCTGGTCCCCTCCTCCACTGACACTGCTTTCACCAACTACCAGTCCCTACTGAATGACACATTCTCTTCTTACTGACCACCGCCAACTTTCACTCTTAAATCCCAACCTCCTCAATCATGGATCACCCCATTCTTACGCACTACCATGCGATGAATCCCACGCAGATGGAGGTGCTCCCACTCATGAATATCTTCTACTTTACCTCTCTGCTCTGAACTCTGTCAAGTCTTCTCTTGATGATGCAAAAAGGAATGTCTACCTTTCTCTCATTGACACTCGAACCATCCTCGCCGACTACAAAGCACCCTAAACTCACTCCTTACTCCTCCTTAATACACAGCTTAACTCATCTCTTCTTGTTGAATACTTTGTTTCCAAAATCAGGAATTCTCTCACCACCATCTTACTGCCTTCACTCCACCAAACTCAACCATCTTCCACTAACTCCATCTCTCATTTCACCCATACTGACAAATGAGGATGTTCTTTCACTCAGAATGAAAGCTAACCCCTCCTGCGCCCATTCAGATTCTCTTGTGCCTCAACTTATCAATCAACGACACGCCAGAATTCTAACAGATCATCGCACTAATAGCGGCAACAGAGGAAGCAAGAGTGATATGGGGCGCGATTTTAACACCATCCAGGACCCTTCACTCAAAAGAACATCCACGGCTCAACGGATGGACTCAAAGGCAGCACTCACCATAAACAGGCCATGTCCTTACTACCACTCTCCAATGCATGGAGGGGAACTATACCCCCTTGCAAGAGACTACACATTTCACTCATATGTCCATGGGTCGAGCTCCCGAATAGACTACTGGCTCTGCTCCAACGACTGGTATTATAGACTTTAGTGAATGCACTATACTACCCCGAACCCTTTCGGACCACTCCCCGGTAGTATTGGATATCCAGATAGGTGATCTGGCACGGGTGTCCCTATGAAGAATGCCACCAGACCTCCTGTGAGATGACAAGCTCCTGGAACCACTACGGATTGAGGTGGCTGAGTTCTTCGAAAGTAACCAAGACTCGGTGAGTTCACATAACAAGATCTGGGAAACCTTCAAAGTGTGGCTGAGAGGACACCCGATATCCAAGGTCCACAGTACGCTGCGAGAAATACGTACCCAATTAGCCCTGGCCGAGGATCACATTAAAGAAGCAAAAGAAGCATACACAGAATCACCAGGGCCAAGAACTCTGACCCCCGCTACATAGTGCCCTGGCCGAACTTACGACACTGGCTGAACGGGAGGTCTGGTATGGGACACAACCAATCAAGGCCAAAAAATATGGAGAAGGGAATAAATCTGGCAAGATGCTGGGCAACCTAATCAAGTCTGACCAGGGCCTTCGACAAATTACCAGTATCACCGATGAGCTGGGCATAACACTTAGAGCGCCTGAAGGTGAACAAGGTGTTCCTGAGTTTCTACACCAAGCTCTATACGAATACGTATCAGGTGACAACAGAAGAGTTACAAAACTATCTGGACTCCATTCCACTCCCTGCACTTACCCCGGAGGAAAGAACTGCCATCGACCTTCCTCTGAGCCTAGAAGACTTAACACAAGCAATCAAAGACCTCAAGGTGGGCATGGCACCAGGTTCGAACGGTCTACCTGTAGACCTCTTCAAAATCCTCATCGAAGAAGTTGCCCCACGGCTGTTGGAAGTGTGGGAAGAATCCCTGGAGAGGGGAATGCTGCCACCATCAATTTGAGAAGCCATTATCACAGTCTTATTGAAACCGCACAAACCTCCTCACAATCCCTCCTCGTATAGACGTCGACACCAAAATCTTCGCAAAAGCCATAGCCAATAAGCTGAACAGATATACACCCAAACTTGTGCACCCAGATCAATCCGGCTTTATACCGGGCCGCTCCACCGCCCTGAATCTCAGACGCTTCTTTGCCATTGCCTCACCAGTTGGATCCTCGGGCAAAGACGGTGGAGGTTACTTTAGACGCAGAGAAAGCGTTTGACTCCATCTCATGGAAATTCATGTACGCAATACTAGAAAGAATGGGATTCGGCCTAGGATTCTTCCGACAAAAGACTGCTGTACCGCAATCCCGTCGCCAGAATACAGACCAACAGGACGCTGTCATCCTGCTTTGATCTACAGAGAGGCACTAGGCAAGGCTGCTCACTTTCCCCTCAAATGTTTGCACTAACAATAGAAGGAATAGCAGCATACCTGCGTTGCAGACATGCCTGGAGAGGGATTCGTATCATGGGATCCCCGCAGTTCATCTCGCTCTATGCGAATGACACAATGCTATACATCAGAGACCCGGGTGCTCACTTACCACCTGTGTTGCGGGACATAGCAGAATTCACAAAACACTCAGGATACAAGATCAACCAGGCCAAGTCCGAAATAATACCTCTGACCAGCTCCACAATACAAACTGCAGCCATGAATGGCCTTCGATGGTCCCCCACCACAGCACGATACCTGGGCATCATAATGGCACCAGACAAGCGGACTTTGTACGCCAATAATTACGCTCCATACTTGTTACATCTGGAATACAAGCTTAACTCATGGGTTAAAGTTAACACTATCCCTGTATGGGCGTATATCCCTGTTGAAAATGCTTGTGGTACTGAAACTACTATAAATATTCAGCGGCATCCCGATCTGGCTGTTAGGGAGAATTCTCTGTAAGGCTAATTTCCCAAACCTAGTGAGTCCCCCAGCAGCTTTGCTGGATTTTTGGGGTTTATTTTTTTCTTTCCTGCTAAGAGTTGATTCTTTTGTTCCCACTCTTAGACATGATTTGAGGTGTTCCTTTCACTTTCCATGTGTTTTGTGTGCTATGGGGTATTTTACTCCATAGGGTCTCGTGTTTTTTTATGTGGGTTACACAGCACACTCCGTGCCGTAACCCAGGGGTGTCGTAGCGACCCCCCAACATAGACTCCATACCCTGGGACTGACTACTGTCTCCCAGGGCATGTAAAGTCACCATTGGCTTTACTAGTCCCAAATTATGAACAGAAACCAGTACAAACAATCATATTGTGGACGTACCGGTCGGGGCAATTCGATTGCCCCGGAGTCTATTGTTCGAGGAGGCACGTCTCCGTCCCCCCCTGATCGAGTTTTGGCTGGTGGCAGTGGATACTACTTTTTATATTCGACCGCGAACATCTCTCTATGGGATTTTCCCATTGTTCGAGGCTACCAACTTTAATTATTTAATTCTTATAGCCTCGAACATACCGCCGGTTTATTTATTAATTCACCGGATGGTATTTTTTGCCAGAACTCGATCCTAAAATGGCCCAACCCAAGTCGAGCCCTTTGTTCCACTTTTTGGCGGGCCACAGAAGCCTCCAAAAGTGGTGCCATTCTATCTGGGTACCACAGGGGGTGTGGGAGGGGGTTTAAGCACCCTGGACTGAGTTACCTTGGTAACTGAAGTCGCACTCTTGTGTGATTGGCCCAAGTGGTGAGCCGGCCGGCTCACCACTTAGCATGTTTGATTGACAGCTAGGCTGAGTGAATGGGGGTTTGCTGCATAAAAGCAGGGCTTTGGTTACTGGAACTTCAGAAGTCGACACACCTGCAACAACGACACCACTGGTGGAGCCCTGCTGAACCGTCTCACCACTTTTCCCGACGACAGAGGAGATCTCCAGTCCGGAGACTCTTCTTCCTTTGACTGGTGGGGATAACCAGTTTCGCCTTCTTTTCACCTTCCTGGAGCATCTCGTGGCCGCCGCGCCCGTGCCAAGCACCCCAGCAACCGGAATAACACGGTTTCCCACTACTGCAAAGAGAAGGGTGGTGCCTTTTAACCAGAGAACTCCGCGGCTGGTTTCTTCCCTGGCAGTGCAACGACCTTCATCTTTCCTCCACGGCAATACCTCTTCTTCCTCTGGACGAAACACCGACTTGCACCTGCTGCCAGGAACAACTTCCCCCACTGGAGCTTCCTTCACACTTAAGGTACTGTGTCCCGCCTGGCTTCCTTTGCGACAGATCGTTCGGGGTGACAGTAAAGCCACGACTTTCTAACCTGGGCTGGCCTGGGACAACCTAGCTAACTTTTCCTGACTTTCATTTCATTCTTTTTGTGCAAACTATCTACAAAGACTCTTTGGGCATAACCCCACTGGTGAATCGGGACCCCTTCTGCTTGCTCTCTCCAAGAGTGGGCCTTGCAATTGACTTCCTTGCTCTCCAGTAGAACTCTGCCTATCCTGCCTTGCTGTGGTTCTTTGAAAAAGTATTGAAACGTGTGTGCTTCTTTAACTCTGCCTTTTTCCCTCCCTTTCTTTACAACCTATTAGAGTGTCATCTTATGTTAAGCGCTCACCTCTGTCTGAAAATAAGTGGCGTTTCTCACTAAGACTTGTCTAAAAAGTGAATAGGGATATATATATATATATGCTAGTTACTGTGTGCTGAAATTACTTGCCTCTTTTTTGCTAGTGTGATTTACAAGTGTGTTTTTAAATAATAATTATATACTTTTACACCAAAGCTCTGGTCAGTGTTTGTTTGTACTACTGTGTCTCTGTACCTATTGTGTATACTCTGCATACTGCCTAACTCTTCTTGAGAGAAGTCTGACTGCTCAGCCACAGCTACCAAGTGAATCTGTGTGGAACAGACTGCTACCAGGTGGGTTTACTGCCAAACACCTGTAGTCTTAAATCTTTTGCAGTGGTCCCTAAGGGAACTGCACAGGTTTCTGCCTAACACTGGCCAGGTGGAAAATTCTTCGACACTACAGACGCTGACCTCTCAATTTGTTTGGGGAGGACGCACGGCCAGAATTAGTGGGCCTAAACTATGCGAAGATTATGAACCTCCTACATGTCAAGCCTAGCAAAATCTCCAAATGTGATCCCTCCAAGCAAACAACATGCCCCAAGTGCGGCACAACTGCCGCAAACGTGATTCATATGTACTGGGAGTGTCCACCAATGAGGCAATTCTGGGAAGAAGTAGCAGAAACTATGAATGATATATTGAATACACATATCCCGGTTACGCCGTTGAAATACTTACTGAGGGATATTGGGACAGCATCTGTAAAGACCCGCAGACTATTTGCAGTGGGGGGAGCCGTGGCCAAGCGGAACATTCTCAGGAGATGGAAATCCAAAACCCCTCCCACACACAAAGGCTGGCTCCGAGACTTGATAAATACACAGGAATGTGAAGAGACCTATATACGAGATATCCAAACCACCTCTAGACCCAAGGACATATGGGGGCCCCCTCAGAACAGAAAGCAGAAGATTCATAAGAAGAAAGAAGCAACCGAGCCAATGTCTAATTAACCCTCTATGTCCTGTTTCTCTCCTCCTCCCTTCTTTCACATGCGCTGTGATTAGCAAGCCTTAATCAAATCTATTCCCGCTTCATTCATACTTGTTCTTTTGTCTTGGTGATGATGTGATTCCTGTGATATGCTATGCCAGTATTAAATAAAGTTTTTAAAAAAGCAAACTGAAAAAGAACGCAGGTGCGTTGTATATTTGCTTTATTGATTGAAAGGAAAGTTTGACAGAGCAGACCGCAACCTTTTGTGGTCTAAACTGAAAAAGTGGAATTTTAAATGCTAGGATACTTTATTTTATCCAAAAAGTATACACCAATACAGAGGTTCAGATTAGGTCTGATCTAGAGGGCACCCTGAATGAAACAATATAAACCAATTTTGGTTTAAAGCAAGGTTGCCCACTTGCCCCTACCCTCCACAACGTATACGTGTCAGATTTGGGAGTATCTTTGGACAGATGCCATAATTTCCCCCAACAAAATTGGTACTAAAGAAATATCATGACTAGCGTATGAGGATTATACTCTATTGCTGGACAGG
This sequence comes from Ambystoma mexicanum, assembly GCF_040938575.1. NCBI lineage: Eukaryota > Metazoa > Chordata > Amphibia > Caudata > Ambystomatidae > Ambystoma > Ambystoma mexicanum. Next base: position 617,970,914 of record NC_090922.1, on the reverse strand, counting down.
ACTCAGATGGGTCTCTAAAGATGTATAGATGGCCTATATAAATTTTCCACGGATAATAGCTTGATCATTAAAGATCAGAAAACTAAAGTCATGGAAATACGCTCCTTTAAGAGAAGATATCCTAAATGTGTGTGGAAGATTGTCAATGAGACGATTGAGAATGTGGGAATGTGCATTTCAGAAACTATGAATGTGAATCAAATGGAAAGATGTGTGACAGCAAAATGAAATAATCATGACCATAAAGAATTTCATAAAATACAAAGGTGGCTTCTAGATTGAGGGTTTTGTGAAACTTTATAAAACCAGTTTAATCCCCAACTTATGTTAGGGGTGGGCTAGAGATCTTTACAATGAAAGAAACACTGTCGGATCAAGAAACATGAGGGTAGACTATGGAGAAGAGTGTTGGGTCTTCATAATTGTGCTCCAGTGGAAGGAATTAATTGTGAATTAGGTCTGATTTCATTAAGCACACAAAAAAAGATAGCGATGGGAATATTTTAAATACGAATACTGAGTAAGAGTAATTCTTCTGACTCAATGTTTTCTAATTTTAAATGTATGCTGGGTAATAGTGTCTCTGGAAATCAATTGGGCGAATGGAAGAGATGTGATTACCTTTTTTTTCGATGGTATTGACTTTGAAATTGATATGTTAATGTTAAAGGACATTTGTACTGCGCACTATAACCCTACCGGAGTGGTCCCCTGGCGCACTGGCGGCTCTGAAAAAAGGGAGGGAGGGTGAGTTAGAGGGAGAAAGCAGGAAAAGTGCAAAAGAGCTGGGATGTGCTGTTGGCGGCCTGAGCCCGATGGGTCCGTTGGCTGGGCCTCGGGTGTTTGAGGCCGGTAGTCGTGTACTGTTGTGGAAGTCTGTGTTTTTGTTGTGTTGTTGCAATGTAGTGAAGTTTGTGCGGTTTGTTGTGCTGTAGGTTTGTGTTTGGTTTGGAGTTTGAGAGGTGTGTGCAGAGGGAGGAAATTGTTAGTGGAATTGTTTAGTTAGCATCTCTATCCTGAATTGAGCCGCTGGGCTTGTGAAGTCTCTCCTTAAGCGCCACTGATCTGATCTGGGCCCATCTTGCATTCAATGTCCCTTTCACCTCAACCAGCCTCCCTCACAACCCCACCTGTCTGCCCTTCCTACTCCTGTGGCCAGAGCACCTGCCAATGTCCACCATTCAGCTAGTGTGGTGATTGACAGTATCTTGACTATTCAATTGACACTTGGTAGTTGGTGGCAACTAAGGGGTGGGTGAGGTTGTTGGGATTGTTGACTGTCTCCATGGGTGTCACCTGTGTTTCAGTCTATCTGGTGTCATCCGTCCCGGTACTGCGGGAGCTTTCCTGTCAGTTCTGGGGCTGTCAGTGTCCTTTCCAGTTTAGTCATCTTTTTTCTCTGTTTCGGTTTTCAGTTCGAGTCTGTGGTCTTGAAGAGCCAGGTTTTTAGTAGTTTTCTGAATTTATGGTTATCTTCTGTGTTTCTCATCTCTTTTGGGATGTTGTTCCAGATGTTTGTGGCTAAGTGGTAGAAGGAGGTGCCTCCAAGTTTTTCCCTTAAGGTATGGTTTTAGTTCCAGGCGGATTTCGTTGCTGGATCGGAGGGGCCTCTTTGGTTTGTAGACTTATTTTCCTTTGAAGGAATTCTGCTCCTTGTCCTCTGATTGCCCTGGTGTGTTATGCACATGGTTTTGAAGGTGATGCAATGTTTTACTCGGAGCCAGTGCAGTGTTTTTTAGGGCAGGAGTGATGTGGTCTCTTCTGGATAGTTTGAGGAGTAGTCTGGCTGGCGCATTTTGGATTCATTGTAGTTTCTTCGTGAGGTATTTTGGTATTCCGAGGTAGAGACTGTTTGCATAGTTGATTCTTGACATGATGAGGGCGACAATAGTGAGTGTTTTGTGCGTGAAGGAGAGAAACGGTAGGATTCTTCTTGCCGTGTGGAGGAGGAAGAAACGCTTCTTCACTGTTGAGTTTATTTGTGGTTCTAAGGTTAGGGTTTTGTCCATCAGAACTCCAATTCTTTACTACCTTAGATGGTGTTGGTGTGGTTCCCGTTTCCGTTGGCCATGGGATGGCAGTTCCGTTCCCTTGCTCTTTGGATAGGATCATGATTTCGGTCTTTCCTGGGTTGATTGTCAGGTTGTTGGAATTCATCCAGTTGAAGACTTCGTTCAGACAGTCAATAAGAGTTGAGTGATCTGCTTCGTTGTCTTTGATTTTGTAGATGATTGGAGTGTCATTGGCGTAGTTGTAGCAAATAATGTATTTTTTGCAGATTCTGATGACCGGAGTTTGGTAGATGTTGAAATATAGTGGTGATAGTGAGGATCCTTGTGGTACTCCACAGTCAACACGTGGAGTGGATTTGAAGGGTTTCATCCATACTGTTTCTGTTCTGTCTGCTAGGAATGATTTAGTCCAGAGTAGTACTGTGTCTGTTATGCCTAGGTCTTCTAATCTTTTGGTCAGGGTGTCATGGCCAACTGTGTCAAAGGCTGCAGAGAGGTCGAGTAGAATGAGGGCTGAGGTTGTGTTCGAGTCTGCGATAGTTTTAAGGTCGTCCCAGATGGAAAATAGTGCCTTTTCCGTTCCTCTTGCTGGTCTGAAACCGACTTGAGCTTGGTCAAGCAGGTGGTGTTTTTCTATGTGCTCTTGGGTGAGTTTATATACGTAGGTTTCCAGGAGTTTTGCCGGGAAGGGTATGTTTGAGATTGGTCTGTAGTTGGAGGTCTTCTACGTCGCCACTTGTGTTTTTTTAGAAGTGGCTTGATATAGGCTGATTTGAAGATCCTCGGCACAGTCCCTCTTGCGAGTGATAGATTTAGAAGGTTTCTGTAGTATTCTGCGGGCGTTCCTTGTGCGAGGATTGATTTGTAGATATCCAGGGGACAGTGATCCCTGGGTCATCCAGCTTTCTTGCGTTTTACCAGCATTGTAAATGCCTCTGCTGATATTTCAGGAAAGTTTTTGAGTTTGTGCTGTGGTTCTGTGTTAGGTCGTTTGGTTGCATGTTGTGGTTGGTTGGTCTCTTTTGTATGGTTTGTCGGACGTCATTGATTTTTTTCTTGAAATTGTCTGCCAGGTTTTTGCAAAGTTTCTCTGAGGGGGTTGTGGTGTTATCACAGCCTGGTGGGTTTCTCATCTCTTTAACGATGTTAAACATTTCTTTTTGTGTGTTGGTGGCATTGGCGATTGTCATCATAATGCATTCTCTTCACCTTTTGAATTTCCTTCTTATATGCACGGATTTGTTTTTGCAACAGTTTTTTGGTCTGGGTTGTATTCTTTCCTCCATTCCAGTTCCATCTTTGTTTTCCTTTTTCATGGTGTTTAATAGTGGTGTGAACCATTTTGCCATTGCTCTTTTTTTTGATGGGCTGAATGGTTTTTCTGGGGCGATCTTATTTATTGTGTCTGCAATTCATTTGTGTAGTAGTTCCGCTTTCCCGTCTAGGTCAGCTAGCTCTAGTTCTGTAGTTAAGGGCTTGGTTAATTGCAGTTGTTCATATAGGTTGCTTTCTCTGACGTTTTCCAGTTTCTTTTGGTGGTGGTTGCGAGTTTAGGAGGTTGGATGCGTACTTGGGTTGGCATGGTGATCATGAATGGGATGATGAGGTGGTCACCCCACAGTATTTGTATCGGAGGTGCCGTGATGATGAGTTTTTAATTTGTAAAAATTGCGTCAAGTGTGTGTCCTGCCGAGTGTGTTGCCCCTTTTACTAGTTGTAGTTTCATGGTGGCGAGTTGTTCAGTGAGTGAGTTGTGGGAGTTGGTGTGACTGTCTTCAAACCAAATGTTGAAGTCCCCCAGGATGATTAGGTGTTCGTGGTTGATGGCTAAATTGGTGATGGCTTCTATGAAGTTGTCAATGAAGGTTGCATCATGTGTCGGTGGTCTGTACACCAGGATGAATGCTATGTTGGTTTTTGGACTTGTTGTTAGGTGTATTATCATGGTTTCGCAGTTGAGGATGTTGAGTGGTACGTCCGTTTTTAACTTCAGGTGTTCTTTGAATGCTATTGCGATGCCTCCTTTTTTGTTTTTCCTGTTTATTTGAAGGCACTTGAAGTCGGTTGGAAGGCAGCTTTGGAGTGTGATTTTTGTAGTTGTCGTCCAGCCATGTTTCTGTGATGAACAGGATGTCAATGCCGTTGTCATCGAGTAGGTCGAAGATCTCTGTTGAGTGCTTGACATGGATCTTGCGTTAATTAGATTGCAGTGGAGTTTGGAGGTGGTGTTTGGTTTGGACTTTCTTGTTGAGTTCGTCTTCTTATCGGTGTTGAGGTTTCCTTCCTGGTCAATCACTTGTTGGAGTGTAGGTTTCGGGGTGTCAGCGTCTTCAAAGAGTTCCTCTAGGTTCTGTCTTGGGTTTTTGTTTTCATCGGGCTCGTCTTCCGGGAGTTGTGTTTGTCGATTTGACGTTCCTCTTGTTTTGGTGATGTAGGGTGTGATCGCATCGGTCGTGTGTTTGTTTTTTTTTTGTTGCTCATCCTTCTACGTGCTTGTGTTAGGTTATTTGATGTTGCTGCTTCTAGCGTTGGGTTGGTTTGCTGTGGTGACCAGTTGTCAGCGAGATAAGGAGTTAAGTAGAGGGATTTTTCTCTTCTCTCGGCGTTGGCTCCGTTTTTTTTTCCTGTCTGTGGGGGTGCGTTCCGTAGTTGTCTTTCTTTGTTGCTGTTCCGGAGTGTTTGTTCTTTCTTCTTGTCTTGTTCTTTCCCTCGGAATGGGTCGTTTGCGCGGCATTATAAGATTGATAGTAGTTTAGTCTGTTTGGTGTTGTCCAGCTGGTTCCGCTTTGGTCAAGTTGTCTTGTGGTGGTGTAGTGCGTGTGGAGGGTTGTCTGCCACTGGTTCGGGCTCTGTAGGTGGTGTTCTGGCTGATGTTGCCGACTCCTTCAGTCGCTGTCTTGAGAGGGCTTAGGGGAGGTGGATAAGGGTTATATATTCGGTGTTATCGGGGGCTCTCTTTAGTGTCCGTTTTCCTGGACGTGGTTCACTGTGGTGTGCTAGCTATGTGGATGTGAGAAGGGTATCTCCAAGTTGAAGAGTGGCATAGAGGGGTGCGCCTTATGAGGCGTGTGCCCCTAGTTGGGGTGTCACTCCACCGTAGTTCCCTAGTGGGTTCTGTCTCACTTTGTATTGAGATGGTCAGCAAGTTTGAGACCTGTGTAGTGGGGGATGCACCCATCAATGCAATCTAATTTCAGGCAGCGCTGTTGGAGACAGAGCCCCTGCTAGATCGGAGTGATCTGTATATTGGGAGAGAGGCCTATTAATGCAATCTAAATGTCAAACAATGCAATAAGGACTCAGACCTTCTGCTGAATTTGAGAGACCTGTATAGTGGGAGAGAGGCCCACCAATGCAATCTAATATCACACAGTGCAATTGGAGACAGAACCCCAGCTAAATTTGAGAGACCTGTATAGTGGGAGAGAGGCCTATCAATGCAATATAAATATCACACAGTGCAATTGGAGAGAGAACCCCAGCTAGACCTGAGACCCGTATAGTGGGAGAGAGGCCCACCAATGCAATCTAATATCACACAGTGCAATTGGAGACAGAACCCCAGCTAAATTTGAGAGACCTGTATAGTGGGATAAAGGCCTATCAATGCAATCTAGATATCATACAATGCAGCTTGGAGGTCTGTCAATGCAGTCTTATATCACACAGTGCAAACGTCTATCACTGTCATGGAGAAAAATTATTTTAAAATGTGCAAAGATCTGAGACAGAGCTGCTAATGTAACTATACTGGGCAAGTAAGCATCAACTATATGTCAAACAAAGCTTCCAGGTGGATACTCTCTGTAAATATCTTACAAACCATTTTAAGAGCAAGGTGAGAAGATGTATCAAGTTAGGTTGGATCTTCTCCCTACATTCTCCAGAATATGGCATGGAAGAAAATAGCATATGATATGTGCGCATGTAGATTATGTAGTCATGACAGAAACCCCTAGATATTTTTTTACGAATTGTAGTAAGTTTAAGGATGTATATGTTAAAGTATTTTATAAACTAAAATACAGAATTGATCATTTTCATTCTGTTCAAACATTGAGTTTAGGAGTCTCTGGGGAATGCACCATGTTGAATTTTCATGTGGCTTGAAATTGAAAAAATGCTAATGGATACTGGATCATTTTATGGCATTCAACGGTTTCTCTTTATGCGTGATGTACTTTATACTATTGATGTTTTTGAAGATTTTATGTAGCACTGTGTGCACTTCAGATGTCTTAAGATGGCTTGGATTCGTGCTTTCCTATATATATTAACGGTGTAGTTTGATGGATTTGTAGTGTGCAATATTATCGATTTTAGTGAATTGTAATCATGAATATGCTTTTAAATTGTGTGTATATTGTGTTAAAAGGTTTACTTAACCATAATAACACTTAATAAATAAAAAAATAAACAAGTGCATGGGAGCTTATTATTCATTGTTCGGAGGGATCCGGCTATTTGCTTTTAACCAGCAATAATCTTGGGGTGAAGTGACGCTTGAGGCCAGAGTGACCGATACTTCATGGGTTTTGATTGTTTTCTAAAGATGTGACCAAATGCCATGAGGGTTGATCTGGTAGTAGTTTAGATAAGAGTGCTCTGAAGACACCAGCAAGTTGGGGTGGGTGAGATGGTTATCACCAGTTCAAAGGGAACTGGTTTATTCTTCTTCTCCTCATGTTTGAAGTGTTCGTGCAAACCATGTGCAATTATATTTACGGTTAGGAGGTCTCAGACTAGCTGGGACTTGTAATAAATGATGTTTGCATATGAATGTGTGACACTGATGATGGCACAACCTACCACAGACAAATCCTAAAAGAGGGTGTGTTGTACACATGAGCTGAAGATGGTAGTTATGATTATTGTGACTAATGTGAATGGGGGAATTGGATAAAGATTGAATTTCTTTTGTATAGGTCTTGACCAATCACATGTGAGGGATGGATTGTAATAAAATAAATCAGAGTGTTTAACTGTTGCAAACATTTATATAATGTGTCAATGTGAGTGGTTCAGAGACACTCGGGTTAGTTTGTGTCTACAGAATCATCTAGCCCCTCCTGGCCAATTGTAAAATATACTTGCTTTACGTAAAAGCGTGCACTCGCTTCTTCAGTGGTGGGCCGGCTTTGGGTTAAGGTGACTAGAGGCCCACACCTATTACCTTCTATGTTATAGGGGGAACGTCTCCGGTGTCTGAAGGTACCGGGAACCTGCTTCTTCCGTCCATCGGCTTCTCAGTTTGCATTCCGCAATGTCTCCTTCTCGATACTGCTGCGGGTAATCGATTCGGGAGTTGCTTTTTCCCCCTATGGTGGTGTCAGTGTTGTTGAGAACAGCCTGCCCACCACAAGTTCTATGTGGTCCCACATCACCAAGCTCTCCACTCAAGCCTTTTTGCTCCTCATTCCCGCTGGAGCGTTTCAAACGCGGAGCAGGCCTGAACTTCATTGGCTCTGCATACTATGTCAGCTCCGACTTCTTCAGGTACCACAGGAGGCTTCACCTGTCTGTCTCTGCCTTCTACTCTGTCTCGCCTTCTCTCGGGCTTGTCATTCCTTTTCAACAAACTCGGCACATCTATTGGAGATTGTCTTTTAAAAAAGGTTTCCTCTTCTCTTTGATAACGGTATACATTCACTTTATCATCGTTCCAGTAATGGAACTTATACTGATTTGGTTATGTGAAAATTAGATTTTTCCATACAGGCCATTACATGGAGTGCATCAGGAAGCTCCTCATGGGAACGGAAGTCCTTGTTCCAAAGGGAGGGTTGGTGGTGGACGGGGAGTCTTTCCTGGTTGAGGTCCCACTTGCTTGGCTACCTATGGAGGGTGTTGTGGAGCACGCTCACCACCCTATCCTCACAAAACAATTCGGAATGTCACCTTGTATGAAAGTTCCTTTAGAAAGGCTTCACGCATGGGCTAGAAAGGAGGACACACTAACAAGGAGGATGGCGTGTAGATCCCATCCAAGTGTGAGGGGGGTGACTGGTGGGTAAAGGATCATAGCTTCCTCCATAAAAGCCTTGACAACTGGCTCTTTCCGCCACAACAGCTTTGTTCTGAGGTGGTGTATGCCACCAGTATGGCTAAGTGAACTTTAAGCAGGTAGTAAATGTAACGCTTACATGGACTCCTCAGGAGCGTAATGCCATCTCAACCTGTGCACCTGGTACTTGACACCTTTCGGAATCTCTGTTTAAACCATAGAACACACCTCTATTAACTAAAATACTACTGCATGACATGTGTACTCCTTTAATCCCTCCCTTCTCACCTATGTTTATTTTTTGTGGAGCTCTCCATCCTGCTTTTCTACAGAGGGACGTTGAGGTGAAGAAACGATGGTAACTTGGAGGGGTGTGGCCTGGCAGCCATGGACTAGGCTGCTCTTTCGGTGAGCTCCTGGATCCGGATATCGATCCGTAGATGCGCGAGCATTTCTTACACTATTTCCAGCAAGAAATTCGGAGTATGTCAATCGGACCATAAGAGTAACCCAGCGCAAGTAACCGTCAGCAAAACTAACGAAAACAACTAAAGATATGAGACGTAAGGACAATCAAGTGTGGTGTGGTCGGCAACAAAATGGCCGCGGACTCAGGACAAAGGAGCCCCTGAGCACAAGGACGGTGATGGTACCGACAGCAGAAACAAGAAGATAAGCGGGTGTTGCTGGAGGGGGAGCAAACTGCAACGATAACACGAAGGAACAAGTCTGCCCGTACATGAGCGCCGCGAGATTGCCGCAGTAGGGGGAGGCCCCAACGTGCCAGAAGTGGTGATTTGGACCCCCCCCCAGTAGGGAAACCAAGGGAGACATAGCTGCGAATGCCCGAAGAGGGTGTGAATAGCCAACAAACAAGACATTCGCAGTGGACAGAGGAGCGGGGGGGGGGCCTCCGCAGCCTGAGACAGAGCGGCTGCACCCGGCAAGGAGTACTTGTGGTAACGTACGCGCACACTGCTAATGTGAGACAGCAATTAATGCATAGCTGCGCCGCACAAAGGAGACCAACGAGGGTAGCGCCATGAGGGTATAATAAGCGTATTGTGCACATACTAATACCAATTAACATTGACATAAGCGAGGAACGAAGATACAACCCGACATGGATGAATGGTCAAGTGCTATGGCGCCTTCTCTGTGAGTCAGCGCACATTACGTGGAGTGGGCAAGGAACGCAGAATCAAGGACCAGCACATGATACGTTAAGATGGTGCACACCAAGTCATTATATCGCCGCGTAGACACAGCAAAAGGAGCCCTACATGGGGGAAGCAAAGCGCATTGCCTAAAGACACCAACAAGGCCGTTAACCGGGGAAGTGCACAAACGAACGGGGACAAGCTGAAAACAGAAGGAACCCCAGGAAGTTACCCCAGGCAGAGCAGCTAGATTTCTGCACTGCAAAGGAACAGATATTTCAGCAAGTGAACAGCTGATTGCTCCTATGCTGCCCGCCCCAAAGCCTGCAGAACTTTGCTTACCATAAATTCGGCATCTGCGTCTTCATGCATATTGCCCCCATAGCTCTGCAGCACGCACAGTGTTGGTCTCACTGCTGATAGAGCTCTTTACAGCTGACAGCCGCTCTGTATGCAACCTGAGCTGAAAGGAAGACAAAGGGGACTATTACGAATCAAGCATGCCATGAGCATCGCAAGTCTCCTGTAATATTTCAAAAGACAAACCCTAATGTCATGCGCATCGCGTGTCCACAACAAACTACAAAGGACATACAGCACAATCTTAAGAGACATTGAGGATATGCTGCATTGCCACTTAGCAGCGAAATAACAAAAAAGACAGGATACATTAGCTAGCCCAAAGAGGCAGACGCTGTGCAGGGGGCCCCAGAAAAAGCCATTGTGCAGCCACACCCAAGTATGGCCAGATACATAATGGCAGACTAGTGCCTGAGCCAAAAGACAGCCACTAGGCTTGGGAAGAACGGCAAGCACACAACACTGCCTTGGACAAGCCTGGGCATATGGAACTCACAAGATGAAAACGCACATGGAGGAAGCCAAACGGAACCTTGACTAACTGCACCGTAGAGTGGATAATACTAAAGCGGAGCCGCTGCTAATGGCAACGGACACTGAATATAAGCAAGGCACGAAGGAGGCGGATATAACCCATGTACAGAAGAAGGAATAAACGCTGCAGCAATATCTGCCTGGGTCTCAACGAAGCCAAAAGGGAGACCATGGGAAGGTTGCCGTGGTGAAGCGCGACAAGTGGAGGTGGAATCGCAGTGGGAGCGGATAGTGACGCTACGCCCAAACAGGGGCGGCAGGGTGGTATGCCTGGAGGCTGTGAGAGGCTGCCACCAGAAGACGGGCTTCAAGCGGAGGCAGAGTGGAGGAAGACAAAGGGCTGCCCAAACACAAGATGAACATCTCGATCAAAGTCTTGGAAAAACATTGAGAAGCTTAGGACGAGAGCAGGTTGCCCCAACGGAAGCCACAGAGGCAACTGGACTCAAGTCTGGCCCACCAAACAAGGGAGGGCTAGTGCCTTAGCCAGGACGAACGAAAAAAAGAGTCACGGTGCACACCATTAACAAGTACCACAGCCCGGGCTGTGGAAAGAAGCACAGCATACTCGGAAAGAGTGCTTCAAGGAAGCGAAGCCAGAGTCTTGAACATTGCGCCACAGAAGAGCCGTGACCCCTATGGGCGATCAGGAACATGTAGATCTGAATAGCAGTTGGACAATAAACACGGACCCGGTGCGTGTCGGAACCGCAAATAAAGCAGTGGAAGAGCAAAGCAGCCGTCTCCACCCGAAGCCCAGCACCCATGGAGGCGGGCTATAACTAACACAGGAACTGACGCATAGCTGGCCAGACAACCTCGAACAGTGGTGAGTGAGCCAGGGATATCTAGTGTGATGTACTCAGGGGGGGAAAAAGCAAAGGCAAACAGGCAACAATGGACATCTTTGCTAAACAGCAGTCACCAACCACGCCGGCACAAATCGTGACCACTGCACAGGGAGAGCAGACCCCCCCAAGGGACGACCACTTGATCCTTGCAGCCATTACATAACTGAAAACCGCGTGGGGGACTGCGATGGCAGAGCCGAAGGCGGCATTGGAACTAAAGATAGACGCAGTGGGAATAGATGTCAACCTGCTGAGACAAGACGTGAGCGCGTTAGCGGAGTGAACGAGTGGCATAGAGCGCTTTGAAGACAAACACGGATGTTAATGCCACCAATGTGAGTGAGGTTCACATATTGAAACAAAAAGTGGATAACATGGAGAACAGAGCAGACGAGGCGGAAGGGTGTGCAAGACGCAATAATATACACCTAGTGAGCCTACCGGAAGGAGGAGGAGGCTCGGGCCCTAGAAACTATGTGGAGAATATGATAATCCAGGAAATAGGGGCTGGTGAACTCTACCAGGGGTTTGCAGTGGAACGAGAGCACAGGGCCCTAACGAGGAGGCCTCAACCTGGAGCACCTCCCCGTGCAATAATAGCGAAAATACTGAACTACAGAGATCGAGAAAAGATCCTGGAATTTTTTCGGAAAGGAGGAACAATAACAGGCGTCAGCAACCGTCACTGCCTATCCAGATTACACTATGTTAGTACAAAGACAGCGCTACAGATATGTGGCAGTGAAGAGAAGACTGCGCACAGCCGGACTCAAATATATGCTTTTGTACCCAGCGAAACTCAAGGTCCTGCACAAGGGCAGGGCTCACTTCTTTGAAACGCCATGGGAGGCAGCAGGTTGGCTGGATGCACAAGGCTGCCCAGAGTCGGAAAAAGGACGGAGGCGAGATGGACAGGATAAGTGATTCGACGCCACGTTTTTGTGCGGGTGGGAGTGGGTCACACCATAATAGTGACATTTGAAGGGAGTGTAAGGGTCATGCTAGTGAAGGGCGGATACTAAGTAATACACATACTCGCTAAGCAGACTTGTTGGACTGGAATATAGTAGCGTGCTAATTAAATGTCAGCAGCAAATGCGCAGCAATCCCTTAACATAGAAGACACAGGATGCATGCGACCTACCCCCTTAAATTGTAGTAGTTGGTACGCCGATGGGACCCAGCAGGGAACAACTGCCCTAATTATTGGCAGCTGCCAAGGAAAGGGCCAGATGCGGGGGTGCCTGAGATCCAGGGATGGAGCTGGGCAACAGTTGGGAGGAGGGCGGGAATGTGAGAAGTTGGGGGTTGAGTTGGAGTGGGCTAGGGAGGGGGAGGTGGAAAAGTTGGGGGAGTTGCAGTGTTGGGAGTGGGGGGGGGGGGTTTGGATAGTTCAAGGGGGGAAACAAGCTTATACATAGGAGCGGCGGAGCTCCAGATAGGGGGTGAGGACATACGAAGGAGGGGAGGAATAAGGCCAGAACATGGGGACCTTAAGGTGATATCTTGGAATGTCATTGGGTTCAATCGCTATCTAAAAAGGAACAAGGTCATGATGTACCCAAGAAGGCAGAAAACGGACATCGCCTTAATACAGGAGACCCACCTCACAAAAGCAAAGTTAGAGGTGAAACGGAAGAAATGGAAGGGGACGGTCATTGGGGCAACATACTTGGTGTATGCCAGAGGAGTGATCACCTGGGTAGCACCACACATCTCATTTCAGCTAATAGAGTCCAAGGTTGAAGAAGATGGGAGGATGATGAGGGGGCTGGTGGAAAATAAAGAAATATGCATTACGAATACATATGCCCCGAATCAGGACACAGTGTCGTACTTCAAGACCCTATATAATAAAGTGAGCCTGTACCTGGGAAGGGCGACGATATGGGACGGGGATTTCAACTGCACATTAAACCCAAAGGTGGATAGGTAAGATGATAAACAAGACAGGCCCGTCCCCTCCCCCTCCTTCCCCCGCAAGAGCCCTGCAGACCCTGTTGACAGACTTTGGGCTAGAGGACACCACCTGCAGGAGAGACAATACTCGCATTACTCTGCCCCACAGAATTTGTACACAAGACTAGATTACATGTTCGCTACGCAGGAGATGGTACAGACAGAATACAAAGAGAGGGTCCTATCGGACCACTCGCCTTTAGTCCTCACATGGCAGTACCGACCTCCAAGAGCTAGGATTCCGACGTGGCGACATAGAGCGGAGGCATTGAAAGACGTGATGTTCAGAGAGGACCCAAGAAGAAATTACACGATACTTTGAGACCAACACAGGAAGCGTCGAGTCAGCTGGCACATTATGGGATGCCTTTAAAGTTTAAAGTAATAATAAGAGGGATAGCCATAGCCAAGTCCAAAGGGCTGTATGGAGGCATATTGAGAGAACTGCAAACGGCAGAAGCTAAGCTGGAAACAGTCCAGGATAGGGGTGGTAGCACTAAGAAGGAAACTGAAGCTATAAGCCAACTGAAACAGGAGTGTGCAGGCCATTGGGAACGGCTATGTAACCTGACCTATAAAAAATGTGGAGAGGCAGCATGCGGGTGCAGATAAGCCAGGGAGGATGCTGGCATGGTTGTACAGATGCGAGACCCTCTAGACCCGTGATTAGAGCAATAGCAGGGGAGGATGGGCAAATAGTGGACACCCAAGAGGGCGTAAACCGAGAGTTCCTTGAATACTAACAAAGATTGTATGGAGATGAAGGAGGTAGCGTTAGCAGGGAGATAATGAACACACTGGAGGACATAGGCTTGGCGCGATTAAGTGCTGAGGAGCGAGAAGACCTAGATGCCCCAATCACTTTAGAAGAACTGGAGGAGGTAGTAACAACTTCCCACTAGTAAGAACCCGGGGGCTGATGGACTCCCCAGTGAGTTTTAGAAAATGTACAGGAAAGAGGTACTCCCACCACTGCTAGCAACACTAAATGAGGCATTCGAAATAGGGCGGCTGCCAGAATCCCTGGAAGAGGTGATCATCATTCCACTCCCCAAACCCAAAAGGCCAGGTAAGGATTGCGGATCATTCAGACCACTATCTATGTTGAACCAAGATAGCAAAATGCTTACAGCAGTGTTGGCAAACAGAATGAAACGGATCATTAACAAACTAGTACACCATGACCACACTGGTTATGTCCCGAGCAGACATATCAGACAACCTCAGACGACTACATCGAGTCATGGAACACACAAAGGGGGACCCCAGTGAGATGGCAACAGTATCGCTGGATGCAATTAAAGCTTTTGACTCAGTCAGATGGCCATGGCTAACCGCAGCCCTGACTAGCTTTGGGATAAGGCTGGGGTACCTCAAGTGGGTCAAACTACTTTATAGTGCACCGCTGGCCAGGGTTAAAACAGAGGTTACCATCTCGGAAAGGTGGAAACTGAGTAGGGGTACTAGGCAAGGATGCCCGTGGTCTCCGATGCTGTACATTTTAGCACTGGAGCCCCTGGCAATATACCTAAAACAACAGTACAATGTAATAGGTATCAGCATTAAAGAAGAGCCACATTTGGTCTTGCTATATGCTGACGACATGCTGTTGTATCTACGATACCCTGAAGAGAACCTTCAGTATATCATGGAAGTGATGGAGAGATTCGCGTTACTATCTAGGATAGCGGCGAACCCCAGAAAATCATGCATATTCCCGCTGGGAAGGTATGTAGGAGTCCCATTAGACAAACTACCAGTCCTGCAGATACCATGGCAAATAAATACGTTCAGATACCTCGGTATAGACATCTACCACACAGTTGAGACAGAACACCAGCGCAACACACAAAGCGGTGAAGAATATTGAAAATAGCATGAGGTTTTGGACCAAACTCCCTCTGGCAATGATGGGAAGAGGGTCGCTGCTGAAAATTGTGGTATTACCGAGATTACTACATTTTTTCGGGAACATACCATACCCGATACCGAAGAGATTTTTTTAGCAGACTACAGAGCATATGTAGGGAATTCCTATGGCGTGGGACAAGGAATAGAATTGTCCTCTGGAAGTTGCAGAACACGTATGACAAAGGGGGCATAAAACTGCCTAACTATGAGATCTGCTACTTAGCTAGTCAACTGCAACATGTGGCCAAATGGTTATCAGAGGATCCGACCTCAGAATAGAGATTGTTGAGACCGAAGTGTACCCCGTACTTCCTGAAAGAAATGGTATGGCTGCCCAAATCGGAGATGAAAGAGCGCTCAAAGATGTTGAGATTAGGATGGGAGGTGTGGTGCAGAGCTTGTCAGGTAATGGGGAACCCAGCCCTGTGCTCACCCCAAGTGCCGTTGGTTGCATTAGCTGGAGGGGAAGGTCAATTAAAAGGAACCGATTAGGAAGAACTGCGAACTAGTGGGAATCGTAATAATGGGTGATATATGGCAAGAAGGAGAGAAAGGTATTCGAGCACTAGAAACAGGGTTACATGAAGGGCAATATATAACATAACAGAATGGTACAACTGATCAGAGATACGTGGTCGGAAATACTAGCAGAGCAACCTGATGCCGCCATGGATACAATTTATGATATAGCAGAAGGAGGGCACGAGATTTCCAGAATGTATGAGCTATTGATGTCCAAAGTGGGGAAGGAAGTGGCGCAATTGAGATTTGACTGGGAAGAAGCAGGGACACCCATGAGTGACAGGACGTGGGAACAGGCCCAAGGGTACTATAAGAAGGTATCTAGGAATACTAGGCTGCAGCAAATACAACTATATATAACCCACAGGGCGTATATGACACCCCAAAGGAGAGCTAAATTCAAAAACACAGAACGACAGGAATGCCCCAAATGCCGAGAGGAAAATGTGGGGATGACGCCTCTGTTCTGGGCATGCCCGGAAATTGGGAAATTCTGGAAAGAAATAGCCCAGAGTTTAGCGAAGAAAGGGATCAAGATAGATGTGGAATCAGTATGGGCATGCTTGGTGGGTGGATTCCCTAGGCCACATCAATTAAAACATGTAAGTAAACTGAAGGACTTGGCATACATACTTGCCAAGCATAGGATAGTCATGGGATGGAAGGCAAGCAACAGACCCAGGTTAGAAATATGGTGGAGAGACCTCTAGAAATGGATGGAAGCTGAAACGGCAGTGTGGCAAGAAGCGGGGAATAAACGAGGGAAGGAAGAGGCAGAAACCCTGATAGCTTGGATACATTTAGTGGCCACACTATACGGGCCCGCCCAGGACTGGTCGAGTGACCAGGAAACTGCAGAGCACAAGGAAAAAGGAACCCCCCCTTGGAAGAGGAAGATGCGGATGGTGAAATGTAGTAAGCTTGTTTTGGGGGAGGGAAAAGGGTAAGCAGTAGACACTGAAGGATATATGTATATTCTGTGAAATGTTAAAATATGTACTGCAAGTTTTGGTTTTATGTGGTTTATAATAAAATCAATACATTTTAAAAAAACAATGCTAACTTGGGTAGCTGTTGTACTCTATAGCTTCCTGTCAAAATAATGTCTTTACTCTTAAAAAGGAGTCTTGGTGTAAGTAGCTGGTGAAAATACTGTAGCCATTTAGGGTTTAAATTAGATTCTTACGTTCGCTTTCTTTTGCAGGTTCTCAGAATTTAGGGAAAGGGCTTATGGATGAGAAGGGCTGCGGAGTTAATCCGTATAGGCGAACTCACTATTTAAAAATGTTTTCTCATTCTGGGTAACTGCAGCCTTCAGGGATGAGCACGGAAACAACTGAGGTGAAAACTTGAAGAACCTTCAGGTATGTAATACTTATTAAACGTCTTTTTTACTATTCAGTTAGTTTATAATTAAATACTTCTTGTTTTGTATGCAGGTTTTCGGAAAGCTGAGAAAAAAAATACCTTCGGAAGATGTGGTGGCTGCGGAAGAAACTTCTGACTGAAGATGCTGCGACTACGAACGAAAACTGCTGACAGTAGATGCTGTGGCTGAAAGCAAAACCTCTGAGGGAAGATAATCGCTTCGAAGATAACCTTGGTCAGGTAAGTCTGTTCTATTAACTATTGAACTCTGTAAATTGCTGTAAAGCTAACGTATTAGCTCCTTTTACAGGTTCTGTGAGGAGAAATGCTGGTAGCGTTACCCGCTGTCAGCGGATCAGACGCGAAGCACGCATTTCAGCGGAGGCGGGGCTTAAATAGCTCCCTCTGCAATATGAATAGAACGCGCTGCAATTTATGAATGGATCTAGCGGCGGCCAGGTTAGGTGTATGGAATTTACTGTAAAACATCACAAAAGTCTATGGAAGTGTATGCCGAGAATGATGTAAATTCCATATGTGCCAGGCTAACACCCACCTTTGACCTGCTGGTTTATTTAATGTTCCCTGCCTAGCCTGAAACCTGAAAGCCTGAATGAGGAGACTGTCCACTCACTGGGATCATGACAGCCCCCATTACCCCCGCAGACCCTTCCCAAAGATGGACCCTCCGGCCCTGGCTTAGTGGGGTGATTCCGATGAATCTTCTGAAGCAATTTGGGAGCATGAATATTTGAACTGGGTTCCCAAGTCCTGTTCTGTGGGACAAACCCTTTGCAATCCACAAGGTAGAATAATTTCCTTTTGACAATCTTGGAATCTAAGATTTCTTTCACGAAGAATTCTGGTTCACCTTCTATGATCAGGGGTTTTGAGGATGGTTGTAGTCTGGTCCCCGGAATCATTGGTTTTAACAAGGAAACATGCAATACAGAATGAATTTGCATGTGAGCTGGTAGGTTAAATCTTACTGCTACAGGGTTAAAAATGGCTTCCACAGAGAATGGGCCCAGAAATCTAGGCTGGAATTTACGTGGGCCCTTAAGTGCAATGTGTTTAGAAGACAACCATACCTTGTCTCCTACTTTATACTCAAGATTTTCTTCGAAGTTTATCTGCAAATTTCTTTTGGCTTTCCTTTGCTGTAGTAAAATTTCTCTGGACATCTTTTTGAACCTGGGTAATGTTCTCATGAAGATTCTGTACTGCTGGCATTTCTAAGGATTCTGTTGGATCGAAGGTAGAGGTTCGAGGATGTGAAGCGTTAAGGACATAAAAAGGGGTATAACCTGTGTAAGTGTGTTCAGAGTTATTATAAGCATACTCTGCTACCCAAAGGACATCCACACAAGAACAATCTGGTGGAGAAGACATTGAAGGTATTGTTCTAGAGTTTGATTGGTTCTCTCAGTCTGATAGTCAGTTTGTGGGTGGTGGCTAGTAGATAAACGTACTTCAACTTTAGTCAACTCGCAACATTTCCTCCAAAATTGAGAGACAAACCGACTCCCTCTATCAGAGATCACTGAAGATGAAAATCCATGAAGACACACAATTTGTTCATGGAACACCTTTGCTAAAACTGATGACGTGGGAAGCCCCCTTGAGGGCAATGAAATTAGCCATTTTGGAAAACAAGTCCACCACTACAAGGATTGTGCTCTAACCCGAACAAGGGGGTAACTCAGTAATAAAGTTCATAGAAATGGTATGCCATGGCACTGGTGGGAAAGGTAATGGTTGAAGTAGTCCTGCTGGTCTCTTCTTTGAGCTTTTGGACACAAATTCCACAGGTTTGGATGAAATCTATGATATCCTTTGCACCATGTTGGCCACCAGAAATGTCTTTTCATCGTGGCTAAAGTATTAGCAATTCCAGGCTGGCCTTCTAGTGGGGCTCCTTGGTAATCTGCCATGACCTTGCTTTGTAGCTCCTGATTTGGAAGGTAAAGACGACTCCAGAAATAAGGTAAGCCTTCTTGAATGCTAAACTTTGGTCCTTTTGACTGCCAGGCCTCTAATTCTTAAGTGGTCATGCTGAGTTGAATCTGTAACTTTAGGTCTTCTGAGGATCCAGCGACTCCCAGCACCTTCTCTTCTGGAATTATGTTTACTGAATCTGAAATAATTTGGACCTCTTCTTTCTCTCCAATCCGTGACAAGGCATCCGCTTTACCATTTCTTATTCCTGGGTGGTAAGTTCTACAAAATCGTATTTCACAAAAAACAATGCCCAGCAGAGTTGTCGGGATGATTGAGCCTTTGCATTGCTTAAATATTGCAGGTTTTGGTGGTCTGAAAAATGACAGTATGCCTGCCCCCAATAAATGGTGTCTCCATTCCTTGAACGCGTGTTTTATGTTAGTAATTCCTTATCTGCGATACTGTAATTTAGTTATGTGGTTGAAAACGTCTTAGACCAGAAGGCCACTGGATGGAGTTGTGTGGTTTTGGTATCTTTCTGAGATCATACAGCTCCCATTGCTGCACTGGACGCATCAGTTTCTACTACGAATGGAAGCTGAGGTTGTGGGTGTCTCAAAATGGGAGCAGTGGTAAAATGTTTTTTTAAGTTTTGGAAAGCCTCTTCTGCTTCTTTGGTCCAGGAGAATGTCTTGTGCTTTCGCAATAATGAAGTTATTGGATGGAATAGTTGGGAAAATCCTGCACCAAAGCGTCTATAAATATTTGCGAATTCTAAAAAAATGTTGGACTCCTTTCACCGGAGTATGGGAAGGCCGAATCAAAATGGCTTCAACTTTTCGATTAGCCATTTGAATTCCCATTGGTGACAGGATGAATCCCAGAAATTCCACTGAGGTTGCATGCATGAAAGGAGCATTTCTCTAGCTTGACAAATAACTTGTGTTGCCGTAGTTTCATAAGTACCGCCCGTACATGGGTTATGTGCTCTTGGACAGAGTTAGAATAAATTAGAATGTCATCAAGGTACACTACGGCACAGACATCTAGCAATTCACGTAGGACATCATTCATAAAGTTCTGAAAAGCTGATGCAGCGTTGCATAAGCCGAAAGGCATAACTTGGTACTCATATAAGCCGTATTTTGTGCAGAAGGCAGTTTTCCATTTATCCCCTTCTTTGATTCTCACTAAGTGGTAAGTTCCTTGAAGGTCCAGCTTGGTAAAAACGTTGCCATCCTTAACTTGGTCCATTAACACCGATGAGTGGAAGGGGGTATTTGTTCTCAACTGTGATCTGGTTTAGGGCACGATAGTTTATGCAAGTATGAAGGTCCCCTTCCTTCTTGGGCACAAAGAACAGAGGAGACGCCATGGGGGACTTAGAAGGCCGAATAAAACCATTGTCAAGATAGTTATCCAAATGGGTCTTCAAATTAATATTCTCTTCTATGGTTAAGGCGTAAATTCTACTGCATGGGGTTTTGAACCAGGGATTAAATCAAATTTGACAATCATATGGCCGATGTGGAGGCAACACGGCCTGTTGTTCAAATACTTCTTGAAAATCTCGATACTCTTGTGGAAGGGTTCCTACTAATCCCAAGGTGGGTTCTTCTCTTGTAACCGCTTGAACTTCTTTTCCAAAGGTTCCACCTTGAACATAGCAAGAGTTGTTGCATTCTTCGGCAAATGCTAAAGTTCTGGCATGCCAGTCAATCTGTGGATTATGTTTCTCTAGCCATGGAATGCCTAAGATTACTTTAAATTGTGGAGCACTAATTAGGTCAAACAAGATCTTTTCCCGATGTCCCTCCTGGCAAAGCAAGGTGCAAACTTCAGTACACTTAGTCACTGGTCCGGATATCAGTTGAGTACCATCCACTGTAGTGACATTTTCCATTACAGCCTTTGGGTGCATACCAATACCCATCTTGCCTGCTAGTTCGTAATCCATGTAGTTCCCAATCGCTCCAATTTCCACATTTGCTTCCCCAGCATATATCTTGGAAGGTTGAAGGTCACTACTTAAGATAGCGGGAACAACGAAATGAGAGATCTGGATTTCCTTCTTCTGGCTCGACAAGACGACCTCTACACTTGTGTGTTGAAGTTTTCCATCAGTTCATTCTTTATTATACTCTTGTCTGCTTTGTCTACGACTCCCACTGGTTTCCACGGAGGTTTCACTGGACAATTACGCAAGTGGTGGCCGGCTGAACCACAATCGGGGCATAAATTCTGTTGTCTTCTTTTGTCTCTTTCTTCTTTAGAAATTAGACCCCAAACTCCTCCTATCTGCATTGGCTCAGAGTGCCTTTCAGTCACTTGATGAGTTCCAGTGTCTTTTGAACAAACAGATTGATCTAGTCACTGTTCTGGCCCAATCAGAGCGCCGGTCCTGCAGTCGATGATCCAATTGTATACTTAGAGCAATGAATTCAGCACAATCTGTAGGAGGGTCCACTAATTGCGCCAATATGTCTTTGAGTTACCCTCGATAAAAGTGTTGTTCTCTTCTCCTCAGGTCAATTAGTCTCTGCTACTAGTCGATTAAAGGAAGCTATACAAGCTAATAGTTCTTAGTTACCTTGGTGTAAAGAGAGCAGCTCATTATCTAGGACCTGTCCACGAGCAGGATGGGCAAAGTTTCTCCAACTCCTGCCGAAAACCAGGGTAGTTTCTCAATAATGGGTCATCCCGATTGACTAAGGATATGGACCAGTCAGCAGCATGTCCACACAGATATGATCACACAAATGTCACCTTAGCCTGATCAGAAGGAAAGACCCCTGGTCTACACAGAAAGTATAAATTACATTGGCTCATAAAAAGTGCAAAACGCCTTGGATCCCCCGTAAACCTTTCTGGGGCTGCTAGTGGAATGTTCCCTGGTAATACCACCTGTAGAGGAGGACTGGGACAGAAACTTGACCCCATGGAGCACCACCTGAAGTGGCGCTTGTCCTGTTTGGGACTGTAGTAATTGGCGACCTAATTCATCAGTGTGTTCTCTGTTAACTACCAACTCTCTCCGGAAAGAATTGGTTTCTGACCTAACTGCATGGACTTCTGCCCTTAACTCTCCCAAAATCTGGGATAAATAGTCTTTCTGTATTTTCCATTACGCTCAGGTGAAGTATTTTAAGTACTGGCTTCGCATTCTATAACGCTTCCCTGGACTCCTCGGGAGCGTACTGCCTTCTCAACCTATCGACCTGGTACTTGACAACTTTCGGATTCTCTTTCTGTTTAAACAACAATAACAATAGAACACTTTCATCTCTTAACTAAAATACTACTGCAGGACTTGTGTGCTCCTTTCATCCCCCCCTTCTCACCTGTGTTTATTTTTTGTGGAGCTCTCGAGTCTGCTTTTCTACAGGGGCGCGTGGAGGTGAAGAAACAATGTTAACTTGGGTAGCTGTTGTACTCTATAGCTTCTTGTCAAAAAAATGTCTTTACTCTTAAGAATGAGTCTTGGGGTAAGTAGCTCATGAAAATACTGTAGTCATTTAGAGCTTAAATTAGATTCTTATGTTGGAGAGATCTCTCTTTCCAATAACTTGCTCTTTTTGCCTTTCTTTTGCAGGTTCTTGGAATTTAGGAAAAGGGCTTATGGCTGAGAAGGGCTGCAGAGTTATCCCAAATTTGAAAACATTTTTAAAACGTGAGTTCGCCTACACGGGGCAACTGCAGCCTTCACGGATGAGCGCGGAAACAACTTAGGTGAAAACTTTAAGAACCTTCAGGTACATAATGCTTGTTAAACGTCCTTTTAAATATTAAGTTTGTTTATTCTTAATTAAATACCTCTTGTTTTGTCTGCAGGTTTTCGGAAAGCTGAGAAAAATACCTTGGAAGATGGGGTGGCTGCGGAAGAAACTGACTGAAGATGCTGCGACTACGAACTGAAACTGCTGACTCAAGATGCTGCGGCTGAAAGTAAAACATCTGAGGAAAGATAATCGCTTCGAAGATAAACTTGGTCAGGTAAGTCATTTCTATTAACTATTGAACTCTGAATTGCTGTAAAGCTAATGTATTATCTCCTTTTACAGGTTCTGTGAGGAGAAACGCCGGTAGCGTTACCAGCTGTCAGTGGATCAGACGCAAAGCGCGCATTTCAGCAGAGGCAGGGCTTAAATAGCTGCCTCTGCAATATCCATAGAACGTGCTGCAACTTATGAATGGATCTTACGGTGGCCAGGTTAAAGGAATGTTCGCCCAAAAAATTTTATTGCCCAAAACGATGGGCAATAATAAAACAAATATACTCGCACTTTTTTTTGTTAAGTTCCTATGTACAATTTTGAGCAATTCAAGCTCAAAAATTGGAAAAGCAAGCACATGGGCGCATCCATTTTGTGAAATGGATGCCCGCCTGTGCTGGCTTTTGCAACACTAATGAAGGAAAAGCCAGCCAGCTGTGGTAAACAAAAGCTACCACTGGGTGGCTTTTCCTTCATTGGTGCCGGGACTCGGAGGACGCGGACCGGAGACTACAGGCAGAAAATCTGCAGCTGAATCTCGGTAAGTGCTATTTATTTTTTTTTAAAAATAAGCACTAGCTGCGTTTTTTTTCTAAGTTTTCCGGGCTGGAGGAGCCCAGAAAACTTAGAAATAAAACTGCAGCTTTAAAAACGTTGTATTTATGTTTGCGGTAGCTTTTGAATAAACGGCAAACATAAATACAACGTTAATGTGTTAGAAAGAAAAACCGCAGCGTTTTCAAAACACAACCCGCTGGGTTTCTGCCTAAATCTGCTTTCCCATTTGGGGCTCTCGGGCTCCCCATGGGGAGCCCGAGAGCCCCAAATGGGAAAGCAGCTGTAGACAGAAACACCTCGGCATGTAAACACAACCGCGTTGTCACAACGCGGTTGCGTTTGAAAACGCTGCGTTTTTTCTTTCTAACACATTAACGTTGTATTTATGTTTGCCGTTTATTCAAAAGCTACCGCAAACATAAATACAACGTTTTTAAAGCTGCAGTTTTATTTCTAAGTTTTTCGGGCTCCTCCAGCCCGGAAAACAAAACGCAGCTAGTGCTTATCTTTAAAAAAAAATAAATAGCACTTACCGAGATGCAGCTGCACCAATGAAGGAAAAGCCACCCAGTGGTAGCTTTTGTTTACTACAGCTGGCTGGCTTTTCCATCATTAGTGCCGCAAAAGCAAAAGTGAGCACAGGCGGGCATCCATTTCACAAAATGGATGCGCCCATGTGCTTGCTTTTTCAATTTTTGAGCTTGAATTGCTCAAAACTTTACATAGGAACATAACAAAAAAAAGTGCGAGTATATTTGTTTTATTATTGCCCATCTTTTTGGGCAATACAAATTTTGGGCGAACCATTCCTTTAAGTGTATGGAATTTACTGTAAAACATCACAAAAGTCTATGGAAGTGCATGCTGAGAATGATGTAAATGGCATGTGCGCCAGGCTAACACCAACCTTTGACCTGCTGGTTTATGTAATGTTCCCTGCCTAGCCTGAAAGCCTGAATGAGGATAATGTCCACTTACTGGAATCATAATAGTAAACTAAGCCCGACTCAAGAAGGTAAAGCAGGTAGTTAACATCTGCAGGAGAACAGTCAATGGGTTTGATGTATTTCTTTTTGCACCAAATGACAAACTGCTTCCATTTACTGAAGCAGGAGTGTCTTTTTGTTTTCCGTGTCTCGTGCAATGTGTCCATACATCCTGGTTACAGGCTGGGCAAACTATGACTTCAGTAGCCAGGCTGCCAAATTCATTGTTAGTGAATTTGGATATGTTCTCTGCAGATGCTGTTATGCCAGGAGGTTCTGAAATGGATGCAACTTGATTGGTGAGCCTACACGACATGCACAATAGGTTGTAACACGGCTGCATTGCCCACATTGGGGTGGTAGTCCTACAAAACATTGAATCCAAACACTGCAAATCTGATAACATGGAATTTTTTCCAATCGCATTTCTGTGAAATATAGGTGGAGGTTTAGGTTCACAATTAAGGTTGGAGTGATGGGGGTGCGATGAGCTGACGGGGGTCTCCCCCTGCATAGAATTGCAGTAAAATGGGGTGAAAGAAAAAAAAAAAGACATCAAAGTTATGGGATTCGCAGCAATGTACTCGATGCTTTTGCGTAGATTTTGTAGATCCATTTGGGCAATCAAAATCATGGGTAAACTCTCCTGGAATAGTGTGTTAATCAACCTGCGGATTAAAATGCATTGTAGGGTGGGACAGGTTATGCATACACAAATATCCCTGACCAGTTGGTCCATAATGCATTGGCTAGGGATCCCTGTTGTGGCTACTGTTAGGGAGAATTCTCAAAAAAGTGCTAATTTCCCTTACCTTTTGAGACCCCCCAGCAACTTTGCTGGATATCTAGGATTTTAATTT
Source organism: Ambystoma mexicanum (assembly GCF_040938575.1). Classification (NCBI taxonomy): domain Eukaryota; kingdom Metazoa; phylum Chordata; class Amphibia; order Caudata; family Ambystomatidae; genus Ambystoma; species Ambystoma mexicanum. Next base: position 617,945,896 of record NC_090922.1, on the reverse strand, counting down.
TTAGCTGAAAAGAGTGTGAACCTTTTTTCCACATTCATGTATTTGGATGTGTGTTTTACTTTTGTGTTCTTTGGATATGGAGTTTTAGACAACTTCATAGGCATCATCTTCTTCTTCTTCTTGTGTGTTACACAACACCTTCAGTGCAGTGGCACAGGGGTGTCTTTTCAGATTCCCCAAGGTTTAAATACCTTCTCTGGGACTGCCAACCGTCTCTCTCAGAGAATGTGAAGTTAAATTGACTTTGCTAGTCTTTTTAAATTCATAGCCCCAGCACACACTATCTTCCTATAGAGCGCTGGAGGGGTTGCCTAGCATCCCCTGCGTCTAAACACTCATGTAACAGTCAAATGTTACCCTTCCCTCTTGAAATGGCGGGTGGCAGTGGTTTTTCGAACAAACTACCATGATTGTTCCCGACTGCAAACACTGGTAGCTAAAACCCAGGTCAGCCATGTTTTTCAGTATGGCATCTGTAGAGATTGGTTGGCTCGTGTGCGCGGCGTCGCGCGAGCATTCTCTGTGTTGTTCGAGAGGGAATGGTCACGCGACGCGTGTGACACAGTTGAAGGAGCTTGGGCTGAGTGGGAGATCTTGCAAGTGGGCCCGCTATAATAAACTTGGAAGCTTACCTAATCCTCGCTGTGTGCGCCCTTTCTTACAGCACCCATGACCCCTCTAAAAACAGACTCCGGTCATCTTTCACCGTTTTTTTAGGAAAGGTCCTTCTTGTGTTTAACCAGGTGTGGTCCCTTTGTTCGATGACCTTTGGTGGGCTTCGGTTCTGAAGCCCTCCTCTGGCGCCTGAGTGTCTGCGGTGGACAGGATGGGAGGGAGGTGCCCGAACCCCCCTGTGCTTAGTCGACTAGGAGACCTGAATGCACTCTGGCATGATTGGCTGGCTGGCTGGCCGGCAAGGATAGCCACCCTGCTGGGTGAGTGACAGCTAGGCTGGAATGAATAGGAGAAAACAGTTTAAAAGGGGAGTCTCCAGGACTGGAAGGCAGAGTCGACCAGTGGAACGAAAGAACCGAAGAAGAGCTGAAGGAAGACGACTGCTGCAACTCCTGGACCGTTGGTTTGCCCGGTGAAGCCCTGCTGCAGGTCCGAATTGCCTGAAACTCCATCGAAAGAAGATCCTTCAAGGACAACTTCGTCCCTTGAGCTGGTTGGAACAACCTACTCGCAAGCCACCTGAACACCATCTCTATACTGGTCGAATATTTATCAGAGCGCTGTTGAAAACTGGATAGCCAGTGAGAAAGATACCAGTTTGTGGACTTTAAGGCACTCACACCTTGTTTGTTGTTTGTTTATTTAATATAGCGCAAAACCAAACCCGCAGGTAGCCGGGTGCAAACATTACAAGGATACTTGAGAACTTAGTTACAGTGACATACAAAATAGACAGTAGGACAGTTCAGCAATGTTACAGTCAAATATACTTATACAATTAAAGCTAGCTGCCTGCATTTTAGGAGCTACGTCACAATCAACCACAGTTCGAGGTCCCGGTAGGATCCCATTCCCATGAAGTTCCTAGATGCTAGCAGTGGAGGTCAGATTCTTATGGGGGGTCAGGTCAACAGTGGGCATTGTTGGGAAGTAGTGCTCAGGACGAGTGGTTCAAGTAAAGAGGGTGAACACTTTATATGTCATTAGATTGTATCCATGAGAGAACCTTGCGCCTGAAACTTGGGTAAGGTTGGTCCTTTCTAAGTTCTAAGGGGAGTTTGTTCCAAGTTTGGGCAGCTATGACTGGAAAGCTAGCGCCACCAGCTGTACTTTTTTTTTTCCAAATTCTTTTTTTTATTTTCAACACAAGAAAAATAGCACATATACAGGTTATATTTGCTATATAGCAGGTAATTAATTAACAGCGAGGGTGCAGCACCAAGATCTTACGGCTGACGGCAGAGCATGCTGTGCCGTGCGTCGGTGCAGGGCTTGTCCAGGGTCTATTCAGTTCCTGATTTTATGCCTGTTCCTCCCATTTCCCCCATATCTTTAGGAATTTCCGGGGGCACCCCCTTGCTGTGTAGATACGTCTTTCTAGGGAGGCGCACCTGTCCATTTCATTGGACCATCGGTCGATGCTTATTCTGTCCGCAGAGCCCCAGGTGCATGCCGTTAGCCTTTTCCCCAGCCCCAGTGCCAGTGCCACACTCAGAAATGCCCTTTCGTACTTGGTGAGGTCCGTTTCTACTGCTATTCCCAGTAGGATGAGTTTGGGGTCGTGCGGGATTGGGGCTCCCAGCACTCTGGAGAGGCGCGACAAACACGCTGTCCAAAATTCTTGCAGTACCCCACATTCCCAGACCATATGGTAAAAGGTGCCCTCTGCTCTCTTGCAGCGAAGGCAGGTTGCGTCGCCGCCCCCCCCCCCACCTGGCTGTTTGTGTTCTTGCGTAGTATGATCTATGCAGGATCCTGAGTTGTATCAGTCTGATTTTTGAGTCTATTCCAATCTCGCGTGGGGACATCAGTGCCTCCACCCATTCTTCTGTTTCCAATGCCCCCAGGTCTTGTTCCCATTTCCCTCGAAGATGCGCGAGTTCCCCAGAGCCGAAGGAGTTAATCACCTGGTAGAGGGTGGACGTGACCCTGGAGGAGATTCGATGTGGAAGGATGTTTGTTTCAAGGGGGGAGCATGCGGGTATGTCGGTAAGGTCCTGAAATTGGGTATTGATGGCATGTGTAAGTTGAAGATATCGAAAGCGGTCCATAGGCCTTAGTCTGTGCGTTGCATCCAGGGCGTCGAAGTCTCTCAGCTGGCCCTCGTGGATTATGTCGGCCAGCGTGGATATCCCTTTCCTCTCCCAGGTGTCGAAGTGGCCCATTTGCAAGATTTCGGGTAGGTGTGCATTGTGACACAGGGGTTGGATCAGGGTTGGTTTATTCTCCCAACCAATATATTTGTGCATCTCCCTCCAGATTCGGCGAGTATGCAGTGGTCCCCGGGGGATCTCGTTCAAGTTTCTCTTGTTGTCGTATAGTATTTGTAGAGGAGGTGGAAGGTCGGTGTCTGTTGTTTCGATCCGGATATGTGGGAGCGCTGGATCCCCGTGCAGCCAGTCGTTTACCACCCCTGTTTGTGTGGCCCAGTAGTATATGCGAATGTCGGGCAGTCCTATGCCTCCCTCCCACACTGATCGACGAAGTGTTTTGAGGGCAATGCAGGCTTGTTTCCCCCCCCCATAACAGCCTGCTTAGGGACTTATCCATGTCGTTGAATGTGGCAGCCGGGATTGGGAGTGGGGCGTTTTGAAGGACGTAAAGAAATCGCGGGAGCGTCAGCATTTTAAATAACGCGGCCCTGCCCAACAATGAGAGAGGGAGGGTTTGCCAGTGCGAAACGTCCTTTTCAAATCTCTCCATTATCGGACGAAGGTTCAGTTTGAGGAAGTCATCTGGTGTGGTGGTTATTTGTATGCCCAGGTAGGTGAAGCTTAGTATTGAGACCGAGTACATGCAGGGATCCGGGATCGCTTCTTCTCCCCCCTGAATTGGAAAATATATTGTTTTCTGTGTGTTTACCCGGAGGCCCATGAAGCGTTGGTACTCCTCCAGGGTCCTGGTCCCCATTGGGCAGGAAGTTATTGGTTTGCTCAGGTAGATCAGTAGATCGTCTGCGTATAGGGATAAGCGTTCCTCACCTCCCGTGGGCCAGGCGAACCCCGTCCATCTTGTATCTGTGCGTAGTCTGATTGCTAAAGGCTCGACGGCAAGAAGGAACAACAGAGGTGAGAAGGGGCAGCCCTGCCTGGTCCCGCGGCCGAGCGGGAATGTCCTCGATGATTTCCAGTTGACCCGTACTGCTGCTACGGGGAGGGTGTATAGGAGTTTTTTCCATGACATATAGTAGCGCCCAAATCCCATGCGTTGCATAATGTCCCATAGGGCCTCCCAACCGACCGAGTCGAAGGCCTTTTCGAAGTCCACTGCGAGGAGACCGAGCGGTTCCGAGATCTCCGCTGCTCTATCTAGGGCCACCCGGATCCTGCGTAGGTTCATTCTTGTGGATCTGTCAGGCATAAAGCCACATTGATCCGGGTGGACCAGAGATTCGATAACCCAGAGCAGCCTGTTGGCCAGGACCCTAGCCAGTATTTTTGCTTCCCCGTTGATTAGTGATATTGGCCTATATGAGGCACAGTGTTCTGGGGGTTTCCCTGCTTTGGGGATAACCACGATACTTGTTTTCCTGAGGTCCGGGTGGAGATAGCCCTGTTCTCTGCTGCGGAGGAACATATTATGCATGTGTTTCGTTGTGGTTGCACCTAATCGCTTCCAGAATTCTACCGGGAAGCCGTTGGGGCCTGGGGTCTTTCCTGATTGCAGCTGTGATAGTGCCTCCCCGATTTCCTCTTCCGTGATCTCGGCTTCTAGTTGCTCTATTTGCGATTCGGAGAGTTGCGGGATCTCGATCTGTTCAAAGAAGGGGGGAGCGCTAGGTGTGGGGTCCTCCGCTTGGGGAGAGTATAGCTGTTCGTAATAGTCGGCGAAGGCCTCCGCAATCTCAGAATCGCCCGTTAGAGTCTCCCCTTCTTGGGTTTGAATGGCCCGTACTTGGCCCCGCCTCTTTTCTCGTCGTTCTAGCCAGGCAAGGGTCTTGCCGGCCTTATCCCCCCTTTCATATATCTGGCTTCGGGTTTGCCATTGGGCAGTTCGGGCATTGTCCAGGGCCAGGTCCTTTAGGATCGTCTGAGCTGTCGTAAGGGCATCCTGTGCCTCTTCGGTTCCTTCCTCCAGCAGTTGCTCCTCCCGTCGGGTTACTTGGGACTCCGCCTCTGTAATTGCCTCGTTGTGTCGTCTTCTGTGTGCTGATACCAGAGAGATCGCCTCCCCTCGCAAGACGGTCTTGTATGCTTCCCACCGCACGGTTGGGCAGGTGTCTTCCTCTGTGTTTAGGTCGAATTATTCTGATGTTTTATCCGTGAGGCCTTTCATTATTTCCGGTATTCCCAGGTAGTAGGCGCTGAGGCACCAGATGGGGTCCTGCCTCTGTTGATTCCCCTTGAGTTTGACCAGTAGGGGGGGAGTGATCCGATATCCCCCTAGCCAGGAATTCTGCGTCTATTAGTCGATGGGTCATGTTCTTTGGGGTGAAGATGTAGTCCAGTCTGGAGAGGGTTCTGTGCACGTTGGAATAGAATGAGTAACCCTCCTCTGACGTGTGGATTGCCCTCCATGTGTCCAATAGTCCCATTGCGTCCGCGAAAGCGGCCAGCTTGGTCGGGGCTTCTGCGGTCCTGTTGCCTCTATGCGTTCTATCCTGGCTAACGTTCATGACCTCATTGAAGTCTCCTCCAATTGCCCACGCGTCCGCCTGTTCCTTCAGCATGATGGGCTGGAGTTCGGTGAGGAGTTCCGCCGTAAGCGTGGGAGGTGCGTACACTGCGATGAGGCCTCAGGTCTCTCCGCCCATTTCTCCAAGCACCATCACAAACCTGCCCCGAGAGTCTGCTATCACTTTATTGGTCTGGAATGGGACTCGCTTGTGTAGGAGGATCATGACTCCTCTGGAGCCTCTGGAGAACCCTGCCATGTATGTGTACGGGTAGTTGGACTTCCTGAAGAAGCCACTGCTAGTACCCATGAGGTGTGTTTCAGTGATTAATGCAATGTCCGGGGATTGCCTGTTGAGATATTGAAGCACCAATTTCCGTTTTATACTTGACCCCATACCGTTCACGTTCCAAGTTAATAGGGAGATCTGTCTTGTTTTGGTTACGTCAGCGTGTGTCTTCCCGTGTGATGGTGCCGAAGGATGTGGTGCGACTTCCATGCCTTTGTCACTTGCGGTATGTTGTTCTGTTCCGGACCCTGGGGCCCCATTGTAGTCCCTCTCGCTGTGTTTACGCTCTGATGTGCTTTTCGTGCAAACCTTGAAACATTAAACAATAAACTTGAGGTCAGCTCCATTTGGGTGGACATGCTTGGGCCCCCAGGCGAGGTGTGCCCGTTTCCGGTACTACTGCCGCAAGGATATTTCCAATATGGCGTGTCACAGATCACTGGTATGTTTGCTGTCCATGAGCCTTTTCCTCTGGTAACTAAGATTCCCAAACTCCCCCCACCCTGCACTTCCCCCCCAAAATGAAGTACCTGTCGCCCCAACTAACCGAACCATCAACCTAAATACTGTAGGTGGTCTGGAGGACCAAGTGTCCCAACTCGTGTAGCCTGCAGCCTCTCGGCACTCAGGTGGAGGATGGGGGGGGGGTGCGCTTCTTCAGGTCTCTCTCCGCCCGGGCCGCCCGGCTACAGGATTGTTCCTTGATCCCTATGGGCTTTGTTTTGTTTGTCTGGATTCTCAAGTTGGCCTGTTTTCGGCCGGTCTCGTGGTGGTGTAGACTGCTCGGGGGAGGGGTGGCGGATACCTGGGTCGCTTCCTTGGGATGAGTCTTTTCTTGGGCTGGTGGGTTGTGGGTCCGAGAGGACCTGTGTTTCGAGCCAGTCCCATGCTTCCCGGGGGTTGTGGAACACCTGGACCACCCTTTTGTGGTAGACTTTGAAAGTTGCCGGGAAGAATAATGCGTATTTGATATTCAGGGACGCCAGTTTCTTCTTAACGGAGTCATAGGATTGCCGTGACTTCTGGACTTCCCTCGTGTAGTCGGGGAAGAGGCCAATCCGGTTACTATTGTAGGTAATGGGGCCTGTTGCCCTCGCCATCTGGAGGAGTGTGTCTCGGTCTCTAAAGTTCATAAGTTTAGCGATCACTGTGCGCGGGGGGCCCCCGGGAAACGGTCTGCCTGCCGGGACCCTATGCGCTCTTTCGATTGAGAAGAACTTTGAGAGTTTCTTCGGGGCCATGAGATCTGTTAACCAGTTTTCCAGGAAGAGTTCCATGGACGGTCCCTCTTCCTTCTCGGCAAGGCCGAGAATGCGGAGGTTGTTGCGGCGGGATCTTCCCTCACCGTCTTCGGCTCTGTGTTCCAGGAGGGTGATTTTCTTTTCCACTTGCTCCAGTCGGTCCCCCAGGTTCTTAACCGTGTCCTCTGATTCAGATATCCTTTGCTCTGCTTCTCCTACCCTGGAGGTCAGGTTCCTCAGATCCTGTCTTAGGAATGACATCTCGGAGGTCAGCCCATCCATTTTTGCCTCCCCCGAGGTCCAGGAGTTGTTTATCGCTGCCATAATGTCCGTGAGTGACAAGGCCTGGTCTGTGTTGCCACCCCCGGCCTCCTCCGCCCCCTCATTTGCCGGTCCGGGGGGGCCTTGCTGGTGTGCTAGTTGTATATTTGTCCATCTTGTTCTGCATCGCCCCCCTGCGGGGCAGGTCTTTGCCCATGATTATTGCCTTCCTTGTTTCCTTCACCAGGTCGCCCCCGGGGAATATGGGTCTTTATTTCTCAGATCCTTTTTGAGATGCGGTCTCCTTCCTGCACTTGCGTGGGTTGTTCACCTTTGCCGTGGTTTGGTATTTTGATATGTCAACCGATGGTTCTTAGCAATGCTGGGGGGGGGGGGGGGGGGGGGGGAGTTTTCCTGATATCCTGGATCCCTGGTTGGGGTGGCTTTGTGGCTGGTTCCTTTAGCTGGGCCCCAGACCTGCGTGGTACGGTGCAGGATCTGTGTCAGTCTCTCCTAGGGGCAATTAGCAGGGGTCTTCCTTCACCCCGTTGCTTGTTGGGGAACCAACAGTCCTGTTGGCCCTGGTTGGGTGTTCTTCAGTGCGGGTTCACGGCCCTCCCGCGGTGCTGTTTGTTGGGTGGGGCCCCAGGTTTGGACGGGGGGGGGGCCTTGTGTTTCAGCAGGCCCGAGTCCCTTTGGAGGGAGGTGCGGGGGAGAAAGCCAGGGGAGGCTGCCTGTAGTTATGGCCGGTTTCTGGGGGAGAGGAGGAGAATATGGGGGCCGGGGGCGAAACCGCAGTGCCCTGGGCTCCTCTCCCCGAACTCCCAGCCGCCCTCACACGGCGGGCGTCGGGGAGGGCGGGCCCCGCCTGCAGTGAGTCTGCACTGGTGCTCTTTGCAGCGGGAGGAGAGAGATGGATGGAGCCGCTCTGCCTGCTTGGGCACCGTGTTCGTTGCTGCCGGTGTGGTGGATGTTGGCCCCCCCTTGTGTCGACCGCCCTGCCGCTCGCTCACTGCGCACACGGCGGGCGTCGTGGAGGGAGGGGGGTCTTTCACGCCGCGGTCCTGGTGGAGGACGGTGAGGCAGGGGGGGAGGTCAGCCCCGGTTGTTTCGGTTATGGGCCCCCTCGACCCGGGCACCCCGCCGCTCGCTCCAGCGCACACTGCGGGTGCCGGGGAGGGAGTGTCCCCTGTGATGCCTTCTGCTGCCTTCTGCTGGGGTGCTGCTGGGCTGCGGTCCTTAAACGCCGCTGGTTCCTCGGTTACTGCCGGGTTCCGGCGGCCATTTTCCAAGGCTGGCTTCTGCGGCAGCCTCCCTTGAACGCGCCGAGGATGCAGGGGGCCTTAAAACGCCCCGATTTTCGTCAGGTCTTCGTGCGGGCGAACGCGGGTGTGTTCCCCCACAAGGATATCTTGTTTGGGGTCAAGTGCACCCTAGGGTTTTGCAGGATTTCGGGTGGCCCAGACGGAGCAGCGAGAGGCTAGACCAACATCAGGCGCCCCTTGGTGGTCTTCCTTATGCTGCTGTTTATTTTTGGTCGATACACAGGAGAACATACATTTTAACCAGTAATACTTAAACATTCATTAAGCCCAAGAGTTTCTTTTCTTTCAGTCATCCCTCCACCCTCCTCTCGCAAGCTTTCGATCTTTACCCATTTCTTGCTCCTAGTCTCTTAGAACCAGATTCAGGCGCTCAGCTGCCAGAGCGTTTGCTATCGTCCGCGGCTTGAATGTTAGAGCCGGGTAGCTGTCATCATAGTCCACTAGTGGTGACCAAATGTTCATGAACCGGTGAAGTAGGCCTCTATTCATCGCTGTGATTTTCTCTGCAATAAAGATATCCCATAGTTTCAGCCACCAGAGGATTATCAATGGGCCATCTGGAGATTTCCATGTTCGTGCTGCCGTGATCTTGGCAGCTAATAATAGCTGAGTCAGGAGAGCTGCAGTCCTACCAGATCTTCGGTATAAGCCTGGGATCGGAGCTCCCAGTAGGATGGATTCTGGAGCTAGAGGCAACGTGATCTTTGTTATGTCCGCGATCACCAGAATGCATTGGGACCAGAATTTTGCCACCACTGGGCACGACCACCACATATGAATGAAAGCCCGGGAGGCCACAGTGGCGCCAACATTGGGGGTCTAAGGATTGATTAATGCAGTGTAGTCGGAGTGGTGGGTAGTACCATCTTAGGAGTAGTTTATGGGCACACTCTCGATTGGTGATGCAGAATGAAGACGAGCGAGTGCGAGACCAAATGTCTATCCATGTTCGATCCTCTATCGGATGACCTAGGTCTGTTTCCCATTGTGTCATTTAGGACGGTGTGGTAATGAGAGTTAGACTACAATAGTTTGTATATCGTCGAGATTCGCCCTCGATGTAGGGGATCTGCGAGTGTCAGCTCGATGGGGTCTAACTCTTGGGTAGCTGACTGGCGAATTGATGGATGGGAGCACCAGTGTCGTAGCTGAGCATATGAGAATCTGTCCGTTTCCCTTAGGTTGAAGGCGCTCTTACATTGTTCAAAGTTGAGGGGACGATTCCCTTCAAAAAGCTGGCCTAGGGAGCTAAGGCCGCCCGAGATCCAGTTGTTGAAGTTCGCGGTGGTGGGCTCCTGGTGAGAATGCCGGATTATGGAAGACCGGGGCAGATGGGCCCAGGTCCCTTGGAATACCCCCATGTTTACGTGTCCATTCCCAGGCTTTCAGGGTGAGCCTGGTAGACGATAGAGTGGCTGGCCATGCTATCCTCGAGGCAGGAGGTAGGTGTAAGAGGAAGCGGAGGGGGAGAGGTAGGCGGGATTGTTCCATCTCTGTCCATCTTGGTCGATTTGAGCTAATGATCCAAGCTCGAGTGTGAGCTAACTGCGCCACTATCTGATATTTCTGGAGATCCGGGACTCCCAGGCCTCCTTGATCCGGATTGGTCAACATCGTTTTCAGTGGAATCCTCGGATTCTTGCCCTTCCAGATGAAATGCAGCATTTTTCTTTGAAGACGTTGCAATGGGGGTCTAGTGATCAGAATAGGAAGGGCCGCGGAAGCATAAAGGAGACACGGGAGTAGGTTCATCTTACATGCCGCTATGCGGCCCAGAAGTGAGATTTCCTGTGTGCGCCATCGTTCGAGGTCTTCTTCCAAGGACTTAAATAACGGCTGAAAGTTTGCCCGATAGGTGTCTTCCAGGTGAGCTGTGATTTGGACCCCCAGGTAAGATATCGCCTTTTCCGATAGGGGGGGATCGAGCAGCGGGGCTTCAAAAGATCTATCTTCTGAGTTTAGTCTCACCCCTAGGGCGGCGGATTTCGTGAAGTTTATGGCGAAGCCTGATGCCTTGTCAAAGGAGTGGATTTCTACTAGGGAGGACCTTAGTGATTGGGCGGTGTCTGTTATAGTCAGCATCACATCATCAGCATACAGCGCTATTTTATGTTGGGTGGAACCCACTTGGAGGCCTTTAATTCTGGCGTTCAAGCGGATTCGTTGGGCGAGGGGTTCCATAAATAAGGCGAAGAGCAGGGGGGACAGAGGGCATCCCTGTCTGGTCCCGCAAGATAGAGGGATCGGATCAGATAGGTGGCCATTGACTCGTAGCATAGTTTTTGGGGATTGGTAATTCGCCAGGATGCATTTCTGAAATGTAGGGCCGAAATGAAAGGACTCCAAAGTGAGTTGGAGGAAAGACCAGTCTACCTTATCGAAGGCCTTAGTCACGTCCAGAGCCAGCAGTGCTAGTTCTCCCGAGTCCCGCTGTGTTATCTCAACCATGTTTAGAACTCTGCGTATATTGTCCGGGGCAGATCTGTTCATTATAAAGCCGGTTTGGCCGGGTCGATCATGTCAGGGAGTACTTTCGCCAATCGGTTAGCCAGGACTTTTGAGTATATGTTGGCGTCTAGATTTAATAGGGAAATCAGTCTATATGCCGTGATGTCTCTCAGGTCCTTTCCTGGTTTTAGCGCCAGGACTGTGTTCGACTCCTGCATCGATGGGGTAATTGCTCCCGTGACTGCGAAGGAATTGAACAGTCTCGTCAAGGGGGTTACCAGCTGGGGGTGGAAGATTTTATAGAAACGGGTCGTGTACCCGTCCGGGCCTGGGGCTCTCGGTTTAAGACTCTTAATGGCCGTGTCCACCTCCTCACATGAGATCGGGATTCTAGGTTGTTTCTGGTCGCTTGGGGGATCCGGGGAAGAGCTGCGTCTCAGGAGGTAGGCCTGTTGGCTTTGCGAGGATCTAGGGGACGCGTCATCGTATCCGTGAGATGGGCCACTGCGATCTGCTGCTTTTCTTTCTCTGCAAATTGGATTCTTCCTTGCGAGTCTCGGAGGCCAGCTGTACTCTTTTTGTATCTAGGCACCATCAAGGTATAAGCGTTAGTCATTCTTATGGGGCGGTTTGAGATTCTTTTGTTAATTCTATTAGCTAGATAGGGAGGAGCTATATTGTTGAGGCATTTGGATGTGAGCAAGTGAGTTTTGAGGGTGCTCCTGTCTTTAATTTTTAGCCAGTGGATATTCCTTCTGGAGGTAGAGATGTGGGCTCTGTTAGAAATGTTTAAGTCTACTCGAAGACCGTTATTTTGGAGTGTTTGGAGTTTGTTAACACAGCTTAAACAAGCTTGTGGCTTCTTCCCTGGGCACTGCAGGAACGTCCCGACGTCTTCCTCCTTGTCCCCACGACTGCAGCTCAGGTACAGCGAGATCTGCAGGAACAACTGCCTCAGCTACAGCTTTTCTTCATCAATCAGGTACTGTGCAAACGCAGTGTGGAAATCATTTCTGCTGTAGTGAAAATTTGTGAAACTTTCCCAACTTTGGAGTCTTGTTCACTCCTAAACCGACATAACTCTTTCTGGCAAACTACTTCCTCGAACAATGGCAAAGACTTAACCGTTTACTACCAGAACTGTGCTATCCTATCCAAGACTGAACCAAGTTCAGGCCTATTGAACTGCATTGCCAGTTGTAGTGAACTCAAAGTATTTACCCTGCCTATGAAAGTAATTGTGCTATAATTCTTTTAACCTTTGTCTTTCTACCCCTTTTGAAAGTAACTGCAATGCCATTTTGCTCCCACTTCAGTGGAGCTTAACTTGTTCAGAAACGTATTGGTTGTGTACTGTAGTGTATTAGATTGTGATATTGAGCTGTTTTTACTAGTGGAATGTTTTCCAACTGACTGTAAATAAATGTATATTCTTTTACCAAGAAACCTTGAATAGTGTTTGAACTACTGTGATTGCAGGTCCTTTGTGTAACATCTTGCACTGCTCACATTACTCTTGAGATAAGTCTGTCTGCTCATCCACTGCTACCACATACCTGTGTAGCACGGGCTTGTACCAAAGGTGGGTTTGTGCTTACACCTGTAGTCTTAATTGTGTAGTGTTCCCAAAGGGTACTGCATGTAATTCTGCCAAACAGCTACCTGCAAACGAGTTGTTTTTTTGTTGCATACAGGTCTATTGCTGCGATATCTGTTTGAGGTTAAGTGTTGCGTTCCCATTTGCATTCTTGGACCAACAACCTGCTTAGGCTATCTACAAGACGATTGGGCACACCCAGCATGTGCCGTCCCTTAATGACTGTTTACTTATGCAACAGTGCCTTATTTGTTTTGCGTTGAGCGAGAGCACTCGAGTGTGTCCCTCCCCGTTTGCTTATGTAAAAACATGGCTTTGGAGATAAAGATGCTCTTGTTTGGAAAATATTTTCTGAACATGCGAAGAGCCATTTTGAATGACAGTAGCTCTAATGCTGATACATGTGCTGAGCTGTCCAATTGCCATGTGTGTTGAACGCCTGGCAATGAATCCTCACCAACATGCTTGCGATGGATCTGTAGGAAAGGTTACTTGAATCCACGGGCTGACAAAAGGTTTAGCCTTTCACATATTTGTGCACCCCACCCCAGTAGTACATTTAGCATCTTTTGTGGCACTACCAATGGGAGACACCCATTAACCTAATACCAATGTCCAATGCCTTGCAAGCCACTGTTTTATTGGGCACATGTTGAGGCATATGACGGCAATGAAGTCGCACAATGCCATCATTCCCAATAGTCTCATGATCTTTCGTACAGTTAATGGGTGATCTGCTTAATAACAAGGGAGTTGGACTAGCACCCTTGGTACCCTTTCTTGAGAGGGGTAGGCTATTGTGCGCTGTTCGAATCTAGGAATATTCCCAGGAACGGTTTGGGATGAGATTGAATTTTTCCTATTTAAGAAAAGATGCTGATGAAGTGAATTAATGTTTTTTAGTGTTCTTTGCACTATGCAACACTTATGGCTATAAGATGCATCCCACAAATTGCTTTGCAATGTGTGCTTTCTGTTTGATTTGGCGTTCCTTCATAACTCTTTACCTCCTTTCTGCTGCATTCTGGAAAGTAGGGTAGACCCTGTCTGTTAAGTGCCTGAGGGGGGCCTGTGTTTTTGTAAGGGAAAACATACCCTGAGACACCCCCTTGCTAACTGTGCTTCTTTTTCCCTTTCTGTGTCCTACCTTGGTAGGGTCTTTGTGCTTTTGGTTTGATATTTGATATGATCGAAGTCCTTGCCCGGTTGGACTCCATAGCTTACGGAGGTGACACCGATCTTTCAGAACACTCTGGAGAAGGTGCTTCAAGATTTCAGCCTGTGTTTGGCCTTTAGAATTGATGCAGTCTTGTAGTCGTATGGGGTATTATGCACAGCCCGCGCTCAACGCCAGCCTTTTGGAGCAAGCGGTGGGAGGGGCTACTGCGAGGATGTCGCTTGTGAACTTCCTTCCGTGGCTCCCCGATGTCTGCTTAGATCTCAGCACTCAATTGCTCAACCTTGAAAACCATAACGAAGCCTGAAGATTCACCTGCACTGACTCAGTGAGAATGGGCCACCCAGCGATTACCTGCGCTCGGTAAGGGACCTAGGATTGGATTTAAATGCTTGCACAATGGACACTTGCCCTGGGCGTGATTCTTTAGAAGGCAATTATTACACACTGTGTGTGTATATCCCTCCAAGAGACCTGTGTCACACCCAGGGCAAAACCTAAACAGAGAATTCACCATGCATGGTGAGTGAATCAAGAGCAGCTTTAAGTACAAAAAGAAAGAGGGTTAGAGGTTTTCTAGTGACAACAATGACTCTACGCCCACTCTTGCTATGGTACGCCTTAGCAGCTCCAGTGCCCATCGAAACACATTGAGATGCAGTTCGGCCTCAGATACGCCAATATTGACACTGCAGCGTTCTTTTGACTTTGAAGAGGCAGTGAAATGGAACAGAGTATCTTACGTTTTATACTCCATTCGCCTGCGACCAAGCGATGGTGTGAACAAAAACAATCTGAGGATGTGAGCACCCCTACCTAACCCCACCCTACCCTACAACCTCACCCACTGCTTAAACGCTACCAGATTTGATTAAAGTTCAGTGAATATTAGCAGGTGCCACACTTGAACTAAGTTGTAGACACAGGCATGGACAAGGCCAGGATAGAGTTGTGAATGTTGGCAGGTGCCGCGTCTGAACGTAGTAGCGAGCACTAGCACATGCCAGGCAAATAGCGGGCTGTTAGCGGTTGCCTGTGTGCGCAGATGGTTAAACTGAGTGCCAATCATTGCTAAGTCTGGATGGAGAGGTTTTGGACGACAGATGCCGCATATTGACTGGAATGGGAAGGCTATCGTGGCTAGATTTGGATGGAGTCAAACGCCTGCTTACCCGGCATACAGACAGGTTTTGACAGATAGACATGACCAAACTTGGACACGGTTATGAAGGAGGGTGGGCGTCATATGAGGAAGGGACTGTGGGGTGTCGGCCAGTCCCAGATCTGGATGGAGGTGAGGAGATGCTCGAGCGCCCCACGAGGAGATGAAAGATGGGAATTTAGCACCTTGCTTCCTAACAGCTACCAACTAACCAATCCACTAACTATTTTCAACCCTCTGCATACACCCCTCAAACTCTAACCAAACAATAAGCCTATAAATGCAACAATCCGCACAACCTTGACTACACTGCAACAACAAAACAAACCACACAGACTCGACCAACACTACACAACGTCTGCCGACCGGAAAACACCCCAAACCCAGCCAACCGATTAACTGGGTTGAGGCTGCCAAAAGCACATTGCTGCTCTCTTGCACTTTTCCAGCTTATTCCCACTAACTCAACCCCCCCCCCCTTCCCCTTCTTTTTCAGAGCCGCCACGGGACCACTCCAGCGGTGATAGTGTGCAATACAAATATCCTTTAACATTAACTTGTGACCAGGTGAAGGATCATGGGTACCTGTACATTCAGAGTAGGGATAGTGTGACAGCAACATCCCGTCGACACCCCACTTTCAATTCAGAACAAAAACTCCAGACCAACCACTACATGGTGAATGCAACATGGTCACAAGCCTAAATACTTTAGTACCCTTCAAAATGCTGATTTGAATGCAGGAGGAAAGCCATTTTGCTTGTCATGATAACGTACAGTATCTTCAAACTTCAAAAGTTAAACAGACATGACCACCAGGTCAGGTTGACAGCTCACCAACCTGATCTCCCACCCTTTAATGTGGGATCCTGATCAAATTGTTATTTTTCCTCCCATCACTCTGTTCATATTTCAGAACACTGTAGAGCTCAGAGCCAGAAAACCACTATTAACCTAGTGTCGGTTTTCCTCACTTTAATATACATATGAGGGCCCCACCTCCTGAGAGTGTCCAAATTATCCTTCCAAACCAACCATGGAGATGGAGGCCTATTTAGCAAAGTGCCTTCTCTGCGTTTGCACTTCCTTTACTAACTTCTATCAAATTACCTTTTGAGCCCACCCCTCTGCCTCTTTTCTGTTCCACTGCCTGAGATGCAGGCCTTGACCCGGCGACCCTCCGTCATGAGAGATAATACAAAACTTATTGATGTTTTAACCTTATGCCCATTTCCCTTTGTGTATGTATTGCTGGGATCCCAGCTCCAGGAGAAACGTCAGTCGATCCAGTCAGTAATGTTTCAAGCTGGGGCAGGGGATGATATGCCTGCACAGGCTGCACAACCTTTACTCCGTGAGTGGATGCGGCGCGGCAGGTCCTGGTGAGGCGCATATGGCAAATACCTAAATAGTGCCTTGGCAAGGCGTGCCCAGGATAGGGAGCATACATAATTGCCGCTAGGGATGCTGTGTGATAATCCGGCATACCTCAGGTGATTTCAATCTGCCCGGCCGGCTCTCAGATCTCCCTCTGGTAACACGACCATCCGAACGTTGTTGAGCAACCTTCTTGTTGCAGGAAAAGCAGCAACGAGCACCACAGAAAAATGGCAATGTTTTGGTAGTGTGGGTTCCTGTACTTACTTCAGCTATGGGGCTTGCAGCAGTACCTCTTACTCAGACAATCTATGAGACTATAGAAGAGGAGCATTTCCAAAGACGGATAGCCTCAGCAGTACCTACAATTCAGAGGGAACATGCATTACAACCTCAGCCTGTGCCCAAGGACCCAACCCCTGGGTCAGCAGAATCCCCCAAGGTGGTAGTCAGGTACAGCTCTAGAGGGAACAACTCACTGATCATTACAGCATATTAATGAGGTTCCATACATGCACAAACCTGCCCCTTTGGACTTGTAAGAGGATGATCTCTTTGGGGAGTAGGTCACTAGTGACCCAGAGAACTTCCTTGCCTACAAGGCCCAGCATACTAATCTGCTCGAGTGAAAGGAGATGGAAAAAGAATTGCGGTCAGATGATATATCCAGATAGGTTTGAAACAAAGAGCCCACCAGTACAGAGAGTGGACTATGTACCTTGCAATTTGTCTGCTCCGACCCAAGTCTTAACACCAAAAGGAAGCCACTTCAGTTGACCCTACGGACAAGAGCAAGGTGCCATTGAAACGCTTCTTTTGGGCCTCAGGTTTTACTATCAGGACTGGAACTTATGCAGTTTACATTGCACGGACACTGTTCAGGGACTTCAAACAAGTCTTTCACATGCTCCAGAACCAGTAGCATCAATAAGGCGCCATCCTAGCATGGAAGTCCATTCTGAATTGTTATCTAATGTCACCTTTGATGTACTGTATGCCTCAGTGGCTGAAGCAGGATCTTCCCAGGCTATTGGTCAACTCAAGCTCTAGATGACACCCTGGAAGATGGGGGCTGCTGAAATATCTCTGTTCCTACATCTCCTGCGCCTGATATTTGACCCCAGATGGAGGAGTTGATGAAAAATCTGAAGCGAACCAGAGCATCATCAATCATACAGGTCTAAAATTGTGCAGATTATCCTTACCTAGAGGACTGGCTACATTCTGCTCTCTTTCTCTTTAACTGCAACCAGGCTGTGAAGTCTGTGTGTACAACTCTCCATCATTACTTGCTCCTCCTCAAATGGAAGTGCCAGCTTTTCCACAGTCCCTGACCATTATTGGAGCAGTCGTTAATACCCAGAATTAGTCTTCATACCTCAAAGCAGTATGATCAGGCTCCATAACAGATTGCAGACAATAATGAGCAAGAAGGGAGTAGTTTCTTACCTGTAACTCCATTTCTCCAGCGTTGGTATCTTTCATGGATTCACATGCTGTGAATATTCCCCGTCGTCAGGCTGGGAATACCCGGTTTCTTTAATTTAGTACTTTTCCTACGGAATTTTTGACACCTTGGGTGTCCCATCGACGTTGTTGTGAGTGCTTTTGGTGCCTACCAATAGGACGTCTAGTATGTAGCTCTGCCCCAGCAGCTTCCCTTCAGATTTTAACTACTCGGGATGGAGGACAACCCCCTCAAGAGAATGTTTGCCTGGTGGGGAAGGCCAGAGCGTACATGTGAATCTATGAAAGATACCAACGCTGGAGAAATGGAGATACAGGTAATAAAATCCTCCCTTCTCCAGCATAGGATCTTTCATAGATTCACATGCTGTGAATAGATTTTATTGCAGTATACATGACTTGGAGGAGAAACAACCAGGTAAACAAGATTTGAAAAACCAGTGCGCCCTATGCCCATGTCAGACGTATACATACATATCTATTAAGTACCCCGGAAGCTGTGCGGCTTACCTTTACTGGAACAGCCGTTGAAGGACTGCTCGTCCCATTTGCACGTCTTCCGTGTGCTGTTGCTGCAGGCAGTAGTGCCTAGTGAATGTGTGGGGCACTACCCATGTTGCAACCTGGCAAATGTCTGATGGGCACTCCCGACCAGAGAGCCACCGAGGGCGCTGTGGCTCTTGTGCAATGTGCCCTGGCTGCAGTTTGCAGTGGCCCGTTTGCCTTTGTGTGACAGAAGGAAATTGCAGAAGATATCCACCTTGCAATACCTTGCTTTGTGATGGCTTTCCCTTTGCTTGACGGTCCGAAAGCGATAAGAGCTGTTTTGCTGCTCTAAAGGATTTTGTCTGGTCTAGGTAGTATTTTAACGCCCTTTTATCGTCCAGGGAGTGCAATGCTCCTTCCGCTGGAGCTGGCGTTCTCGAAGAAGAAACAAGTTACTTACCTGTAACTGTTGTTCTCTAGCATGGGTCTGGCATGGATTCACATGCTCATGAATATTCCCCGTCGTCAGGCTGGGAATCCTCGGTAAAGAAAAAATCAGTATCAGTTTCGTTTCTGATCTGTCTTTCGTAGTAGTAACCAATCACTGATCTCTGCGTCATATTGACCACAGCCAATGACTGCCCTCTACCTAAGCCCCGCCTCTGGCAGCCATGTTCAGATTTGGTAGCACGTGAAGTGGCAGTATGACCAAGTGAAGAGCCGCAGAGGGGTAGGCGGGAGGGTTCGCATGTGAATCCATGCCAGACCCATGCTGGAGAACAACAGTTACAGGTAAGTAACTTGTTCCTTCTCCAGCATGGGGTCTGGCATGGATTCACATGCTCATGAATATAAGAATAGATAGCAGTACACATGCACAACCAAGGGGGGTGGCAAAAGACTCAACATTAAGCATCTCTTACCTCCTCACCAGGCTCACCTTAAGCGAACAGGTTGCGCAGCACTGCTTGGCCGACCCTGGACTCCTCCCTGGAATCCCGATCGACGCAGTAGAATCTCATGAAGGTGTGCGTCGACCACCACGTAGCAGCCCTGCAGATGTCCAGCAGGGGCACACCAGATAAGAACGCCGTAGTAGCAGCGATCGCTCTGGTCGAATGGGCTCTCGGACGGCCTGGGAGAGGTCGGTTAGCCAACCGGTGACAGTGCATGATGCAGCCGGAGAGCCATCTGGAAATAGAAGACTTCGAGAGAGCCTTCCCTTGATTCACAGGTCCAAAGTTCACGAACAGCTGTGATGTCCTCCGAAAACTCTTCGTGCGGTGCACGAAGAACTTCAGCGCTCTAGCCACATCCAGCGAGTGCAAAGTCCTCTCGGCCGGCGACAAAGGAGACGGGAAGAAAACAGGTAACACCAAGGGCTCGTTAATATGGAAGTCTGACGGCACCTTGGGCATAAAGGAGGGGTGCGTCCTAAGCACCACCCTCGAGGCATGGAAAGTCAAGTATGGTGCTCTGCAGGATAGGGCCTGGATCTCTCCCACTCGTCGTGCGGAGGTAATGGCCACCAGGAACGCAGTCTTCCACGACACAAACTCCATCGGTGCGGAGTGCATCGGCTCGAATGGGGGCCCCATGGGCCTGGTCAGCACCACGTTAAGTTCCCACGCCGGGGCCGGGGCCTTCACCGGCGGGAACGACCAGAACAGTCGTTTCATAAACTCTTACCAGTCGATGGGACCACAGGGATGTCTGTCCTGTGGTTCCGGTATATCTGGAGATCGCCGCCAGATGAATCTTAATGGAGGCATGGGCTAGCCCAGCCTTTGCCAGCGATAGCAGGTACGGCAGCACTTGAGGGGCCGTAATCCGTAGGGGGTTGATCTTCTGTGCTCGGCACCAGATAGAGAACCTCTTCCACTTAAGACCGTAGCATTTGAGAGTCGAGGACGCCCTGGCCTTTGCAAGAATCTCTCTGCAATCGGCCGGTATATCGTAGCCTCCAAACTCTAGCGCTGCAGGAGCCAAGCCTGCAGGTTCAGCGACGCCGGGTCGTGGTGGAAGATGGCGCCTCCTTCTCTGGAGAGAAGGTCCGCGTCCGCCGACAGCTTGATGGGGAGGGGACGTTGACAAGTCCAGAAGGTCTGGGAACCAGATCTGCCTCGGCCACGCCGGTGCGACGAGGATCATCCTGCACCGGGGCCTCTTGAGCTGGCTGATGAGTAGAAGCAGCAACGGCAAGAACACATACAGGTATAGGCCGTCCCAGGGGAACGAGAACGCATCGCCCATACTTCTCGGCTGGGGAAACCTGCTGGCAAACCTCTTGCACTTCGAGTTCGTCGCTGTTGCGAACAGGTTGATTTGGGGTTTGCCCCATCGTCGGAAGAGTTGGTCCACCTGATCCTGGCGCAGTTCCCACTCGTGACACGCGCGCAGCTCCCTGCTGAGCGAGTCGGCGATGGTGTTTCTTTCTCCTGCCAGGTGGAAGGGAACCAGGAACATCCCCTGGGCGACCGCCCAGTGCCACAGATCCTGTGCCTCCTTGGATAGGGCTAGGTATCTGGTGCCTCCCTGCTTCCATATGTAAAACATTGTCGTGGTGTTGTCCGTGAAGATCCGCACCACCTTGCCCTTGAGCGACGGGAGAAACAATTTGAGAGCCCAGAACACGGCTCGGAGTTCCAGGATGTTGATGTGCAGGAGCCTCTCCTCCGGGAGCCAGAGGCCTCTTGCGTGGAGATCTCCGGTGTGGGCGCCCCAACCTTCCAGGGAGGCGTCCGTCGTCACCATCTCCTGGTACGCTGGCGTCTGAAAGTCCTTGCCCGCTGTGAGGTGCGCTCGAACGCCCCACCACTGAATCGCCCGCCGGAACACCTCGTTGAGGGGGACCCGGTCTTCGAAGGTGCCCGTCGCCTGCATCCAACGGGCGTCGAGAAATTCTTGAAGAGGGCGCATCCGTAGTCTGCAGAGGCGCACCAGGTAGATGCAAGAGGACATCATCCCCAGGAGGGACTTGATGGACCTCACTCTGGCCACGTCCGTGGCTAGCAGGCGCTGCACTTTGCCTAGAATGGTCTTCGTCCTTTCTTCCGACGGGGCCGCCAGGCGCCTCACTGTATCGAGCTTCGCTCCCAGAAACAGGGCCACCTGCGACGGCACCAGGTGGGACTTTGGGTAGTTTATGGCGAATCCCAGATCTGTGAGTAGCTGGACGGTCCTCGCAGTGTGTTCCACGGCGAGTTCCCTCGTCCTTGAGCGGATGAGCCAGTCGTCCAGGTAGGGGTGGACGTGAATCCCCTGCAGGCGCAGCCGCGCCGCCACTGGTGCTAGGCACTTGGTAAAGACCCTGGGGGCCGACTTCAATCCGAACGGCAGTGCTCTGAATTGGTAGTGGCGTCCCTGGACGACAAATCTGAGGAACTTTCGGTGGCTTTTGAGGATGGGAACGTGGAAGTATGCATCCTCCAGGTCCAACGACGATAGAAAGTCGCCTTCCTCCAGCTGTCCCAGTACGTGCTGGAGGGTGACCATCCTGAACTTCTGTGATCTGATGTATTTGTTCAAACGACGAAGGTCCAGGATGGGGCGCCAGCCGCCCGTCTTCTTCCTGACGAGGAAGTACCTTGAGTACACCCTGGAGCCTCTTCGGGACAAGCTCGATGGCGCCTTTCCTGAGCATCGCCCGTATCTCCAACAGCAGTTGCAGGACGTGATTTTCCTTCCTGGCCACAGGTGGAAAGTGAGGGCACTTCTTCAGGAATTCGATAGAGTGTCCTCTTGCCAGGGTATCCAGCACCCAACGGTCGGTGGAGATGGACTTCCACACGCCGACGAAATTCGTCAGCCGGCCTCTCACCGGGGTGCTTCGGTGGGGGCCAGAGACCACGGCCGGTTCAGTCCTGCTTGGAGGTGGTGGCCTTGCCGCCCTGGCCACCTTGCCGACGGCGGCGAGGCGCTCCCTGCTTGCCGCGACCCCTGTAGGCCTCCTGAGACGAGGAGCGTGTCGCCTGGCGGTAGGACGACGAGCCACCGCTGGATCCCTTCGAGGCACCCGGTCTGCCTCCGGAGCTCCGAAAGGGCCATCGTTGCTGAAGGGCTCCTAGGGCACGGGCCGTCTCCGTGTCCGTTTTTATGGCTTGGAGGGATTTGTCCACCGCCTTCCCGAACAAGTTGCTGCCGTCGAACGGCATGTCCAACACCCTGGTCTGGACGTCCTGACGGAAGTCGGTCACCCGGAGCCAACCCCGTCGTCGTAGGCAAACACTGTTGCCCAGCTGGCGGAACCCGGTATCGGCAATATCGGTTTCCACCGTTATGGCGTGGTCCGACGCCACCTCGCCCTCTTGCAGTATATCCAGGGCCTCGGACCTCTTGTCGTCCGGCAGGAAGTCCAATATGGGGGCCAGCTTAAACCAGAGCTCCCTGTCGTAACGGGCCACGATCGCCAGGGCGTTGGCCAGGGCGTTGGCCGCTTTGATCGTCGTCGCCGCCGACGAAATGACCCGCCGCCCCATGGCGTCCAACTTCTTTCCCTCGCCGTCCGGCGGGGAATTCGACGTCGAGGCTCCTGACCCGCCGCTTTCTTCTTCGCCGCTGCCGAGACGACCGAGTCTGGCGTTGACTGGGCCCTGAGGCACAGGGGAGCGGTTTCGGGGACCCGGTACTTCTTGTACCGGTCCCGTTTGGCTGGTGCCGTGGAGGGGTTTTTGAGAACAGACAGGCCCTCCTCCCAGATGTCATCTATTAGGGGCACCGCGATGACAGTTTTCCTCTTGGCCTCCCGGCGCTGATAGAGGAAACCTTCCTTTTTCTGCTCCTCCGGGCAGAGCTAAAACAATTTGGACGCCCTGGCGATCATGGCGTGGAATGAGCCAATCTCGTCGGGCGGCGAGGCCCGTGCGACGGGAGACCCGTTCCGTCGTCGCCATCGCCCTCAGAACCCGTCGTTGATCCAACACACCGTCATCTCCCGACTCGTGGGAGGATGAGGAGGGAACTGTAGGCCTTACGGGGGCGAGCGGAGGAGAGGGTTGGGTCTTCCGTCGTTTGTTCTGAGGACTTCCCGACGGGCCGGGTTGCGGGTCCTCCGGCCTGGGCCGTGGGAATCTCGTCCTTCTCTCAGAGCATAAGGACTGGATGGCAGACAAAATGGCCGCCGAGCCATCCTGAGGCCTAGGATTCGGCTGTGCCGGAAGGGAAGGCCGCTCTTCCTCACTGTCGTCGTCTTCCTCGGTTATCTCCAGAGGATCTTCCTGACGGGATCGAACCTTCTTGAATTGGACTTCGAGGTTCCTCACGGCCTCGGTCAGTTCCTCCTCTGAGGCTGACTCCGAGCTCGAGGAGGGCACCGTGCCCCCCCCTCGCTTCTTCCATCATGGCGGCCACAACGATGGGCTGAAAAGAGGATTCCCTCCTTGGCGGCAGGGAAACTCTAGTCCCGGAGGCAGTCTCCGCTGGCGTTGTCTCTGCCGGCTTGGCCAGAGTTGCCGCGATAGCCTCGATAGAGGCCTTCACATCCTGGGTAGGGGCCTTCACCTCCTTAGGTGCGTCCCGGGCCTTCTCCTTCGGGGGAGGGGCGACGCCTCGCTCCCCCTCTTCCGAGATCGGACGGTGCTTCTCCCGAAGCTTATCCGGGGTCTCGGACTTTCTCTTCCCCGAACCAGAGCGTTGGCTCGTGGTTGACGGTGCCGGGGAAGGTGCGCCCTGCCTGGCGACCGAAGAGCCCGATCTCTCGGTGCTCCCGGAGCCAGCGGACTCGCTGCACTTGGCCTGGTGTTGGGCCCCCGTCGTAGGGGCACCCGCACAGGACTTAGAAGCCTGCTCGGACCCTTTCTTCTTCTCACCCGTCGAGCCCTTCTCCAACCAGCTTGCGAGACGGGATCGACGGTCCCTCATGGTCCGCTCCGACAAGTTCTTGCAGAACTGGCAGTCCTTCTCTACATGAGTCTTGTCCCCATGAAGACAGTAGAGGCATCGCGAATGTTCGTCTTCCTTGAACACATTCTGCAGCCCGCATCCAGGGCAGCTGCGAAACAGCTTGGGTCCGGGCAACGAACTTGCATCCTGGGCCATCTTGAAGTAGGCCGCGAATCTTCTGGAATCCTCCAAGAAGTTGATTCGATGAAATCTTCACCCTTGAGGGGCGTAGGAAAATCCCGCAACGGGTAGCAGTTAACGGGAGTAGAAACGGTGGAGCCTGAGGCTCGATTAACCGAAAAAATGTGAAAATTCACCTAAAAAACCGCGAAACACGCAGTAAAAGCTCGAGAGCTAAGCACGAGGACTCCCAACACTTGAACGTGCGGTAAAAATCTGAAGATGGCTGCCAGAGGCGGGGCTTAGGTAGAGGGCAGTCATTGGCTGTGGTCAGTATGACGCAGAGATCAGTGATTGGTTACTACTACGAAAGACAGATCAGAAACGAAACTGATGCTGATTTTTTTCTTTACCGAGGATTCCCAGCCTGACGACGGGGAATATTCATGAGCATGTGAATCCATGCCAGACCCCATGCTGGAGAATGTAGGTAACGTGATAGTTGCATTCTTGTGGAATTCAGATGCCACTTTCAGGATAAAGTGGGGATTGGTGGAGAGGATTACTTTGTCTCTTGCAAATCGAAGGTACGGAGGGTCCACTACTAACACCTGTAGTAGAGACTCGTCTGGAGGACATAAAAGCGATCAGGAACTGCACTTTCCAGGGCACAAACTTGATGTGCACTGAAGAAAGGTTCAAAGGGGAGCTTCATGAGGACGGCTAGGACCAGATTCAGGCTCCACACCAGTGGTATTCTTTTCTTTGGTGGAAATACGCAAAAAAGGCCCTTTATGAAATGCTTGAGAAGCTTGACGCTGTAGAGAGGAGGTTTCCCTCTTCTAGTGAACCTGGAGATTGCTGCCAGGTGTACTTTCATGGAGGAGATAGAAATACCTTCCTTTGTCAGCTTCAACAAATAAGGAAAACACCTGTTGTGGTTGTATAGTCAGCAGTTGCAGGTTGGACTGTTGCGAACACCATGTGCAGAACCTTTTCCGCTTTTGGTTGTACGAGCTGTTAGTTGAAGGGGCCCTAGTTGCCACCAGTATGCGTTGGCATTCCTGCGAGATGTGTTGGTGGCTGAATTCGGCATGATCAGGAGCCACGCTGTCAGCTTGAGGGAGTGCAAGTCGTGATGCAGGATTGCACCGTTCTGCGACAGGAGATCGGCGTGGGACCCCAGATGTATTGGGCTGTCCGCCGATAGTTGCAGGAGGTCCGAGAACCAGGTTTGTCTGGGCCAGTATGGTGCCACCAGGATTATTTTGTAACAGTATCTGCGGATTACCTTGATTGTCATCCTGATCAGCAGAAGTGGAGGGAATGCATATGCGAAGATATTGGTACATGGAAATGAGAATGCGTCCCTTGTGAGCTCAGGTGCGGCAACCTGCTTGCAAATTCTTTGCATTGTTTGTTGGACATTGTGGCAAACGGGTCCAGAGGAGGCTGGCCCCAAGCTAAGAAGATCTTGTTTATTTGGTTGCCATGAAGGCGCCATTCAAGGGACTGTGCAGAGTCCCTGCTGAGGGTGTCTGCCTGTTAGTTGTGCATGCCCAGTAGGTGGCATGCCTACAAAGCGATGTTGTGAATGGCCCAGTGCCAAATGGTTTGGGGTTCCCGAGACAAGGGTTTTGATATCGTTCCTCCATGCTTGTGCAGGTAAAACATTGTGGTGGTATTGTCGGTGAGGATCAGTCCTACAGAATTGTGGATCAGAGGAAGAAAAGGATTTTAGAGCCCAATGGACCGCTTACAGCTCTAGGACATTTAAGTGTTTGGCGATTCTTCGGGGGTTCACAGGCCTTTGATTTAGCATTTGCCTAGGTGAGCTCCCCAACCCGCCATGGAGGCATCGGTCACGATCCATAGTTGGTGAGTCTGCTCTACCAGCAGCATTTCTTTTGAGATGTTTAGTCACGTCCACCATTTCAGAGACCTTGAGAGCACAGGAGTAATGGTTATCTTGTCTTCCCCGGAACCTTGTGTTTGCGACCACTTGGAGGCTAGGAATCACTGCACCGGTCGCATTTGTAGCCTCCAATTGGGTATTAGTAGAATGCAGAATAACATGGTTCCTAGTAAAGCCATGTATCTGCGCACCATTATGTGTTTGTTTGGGGGGGTGGGGGGGGAAGAGCATGCCAGGGCTATTAATCTGTGCACTTTGTCGGCTGAGGGGCCGACTATGCCCTGTACTGTGAATAAATGTGCATCCAGGAACACCAAACATTTCGATGGCACTACGAAGGATGTGGTGAAGTTGATCGCAAATCCCAATTGTTGGAGTAGAGTTTCTGTCTTCATCAATGAAGTCGCGGTTTCTTGGTGTGTTGAGCCTCTGACCAACCATTCATCTAGGTCTGGGTAGACGTGGTGGCCCTGTTTTCTGAGGAAAGCTGCCACTGGTGCTAGGTATTTGGTGAAAGTTCTGGGGGCTGATTTGAAACCCAACGGAAGGACTCGGAACTGGTAACGACTTTCCCCGACCTTGAACCTGCGATACTGCCGGTGCCTCAGATGTATTGGGATGTGAAAGTAGGCATCTTTCAGGTCTAAAGCCGCAAGATGTTCATGAGGCTGCTGTACAGCCTTTATGACGTCCGGTAGTGTGACCATTTTGAACTTGTTTTTTGAGATTGGACACCACATCCCGTCTGGCTTTTTTACTACGAAGTATCTTGAGCATACTCCTTTTCCCTCTCGATCAAGGGGGGACTCTTTCTATTGCCCTTTTTTCTAACATTTGATGCACTTCTAGCTGAAGAATTTGACGGTGTGGATGTGACACTGTTACAGGAGTTAAGGGTTTCAGTGGGCGTCTGAATTCCAACTGTTGGCCGTTTTGGACGGCATCTAGCACCCATCTGTCCTTAGTAATTGCTTGCCACTTGTCGAAATGAAGCACCACATTTCCTCCCAATGGTGCGCCTTTGGGACATTCATTGTTGGGCTTTGTTCTGCCTAGCTCTCTGCGAGGTGGCCGAGCCGTGTTTGCGTTGTGGTTGGCAGTAGTCCCTGCTGCATTGGGAGGACTTGTAGTTCGTTCTATATCCCTGGAACTAGTAGCCGGACCTTCCATAGCTCTGAGTCTGTTGTGGAAGACACCCTGGTTTGGCCTGAGGCTCCCCGAGAGAGACAAAAAGACCTTCTGCCCTATAAGGCAGTCGATGATTGAGCAGTATCAGAATCCGCCTTCACTGCCTTAAGAGCCGCATCGACTGTCGCCAAAAATGTTCTCTCCCTCAAATGGCATGTCAACGACCTTATGCTGCGCCTCCTGCCTAAAGTCAGTGCAGCGTACCCACCCTGGTCTTCTCAGGACACTCCCATTACCAATCTGCTTGAATTGGGGCTGAATGGAAGATCAGTCATGTGCATGGGAGTGGATCACTGCATTCTTCGGAATCCGAATCTGTGACTCGTAGGAGGTTCAAAATCAGACGTAATTTCATGCTCTAGGGTTTCATCAGGCATGATTTTGGTGCATTTTATGGGTGACACACCTAGAGGGAGTTGCCTGGACTCTGTTGGTTCCTCCGTTGGATTTCTCAGTATTCCTTTAGTGCAGGATAATATGTTTTCCTCCTGCAACTGTAGGATCCGTTGTTCGGGATGGGCCATGACTTGGGCGACGGTACAAGTCGTTGACGGGTATATGTACTGCCATTTCAAACCCCGAGTTTTTTGTCAATGAGTTGGTAGTCGACGAGTGATGTACGAATTTCATCGGAGAAGGATGTACTGTCGACAATTTCATTGTTGGAGGATGCATCATCGACGACTCTTGTTCGGAAGAGGATCTATGCCCCTCTCCGGAAGTACGAGACTGACAAGTGTTTTTTTTTTTCTTAGTCGACGAAGATGGGGTCTTCGTGGACGAGTTGGTCTTATGCTGGTCTTTCGTCGATGAGGATGTTCGATGCATGGGAGGTCGTCTTCGGTGACGGGCGTGAGACCTCATCCGTATGCTTTGACAAGAATATCATTTTGGTTGTCACTTTCGTCGACAGGTGTTTATTGCCGGACTTAGAGCCTTTGCTGCTAACTGGTTTCTTTTTAGGAGGAGACCAGGGTTGTGTGGCAGTCTGATCGTGGCTCGTCGAGGATTTCGTCTTACAAGTTTTCTGTTTTTTTGTAGGTCGTTCCTCCGACCTGGACCTGAACCCTTTTCATAGGGCGTTGTGGCTCTCCCACTCCTTGATGAGCCCTTAGATTAGCCAGCTAATCAGTTGAAGCTTCCTAGCCATGAGGGTTTTCTGAGAACAATCCTGACAGATTCCACATTCTTCACAGGAATGGTTAGGGCATAGGCAGTATATACAGTCTAGATGCCTGTCACTTTCATAAACATTGTTCAGGCCGCACGTCCCACGGGCCCCAAAAAAAGGATTTTTTTGAGCCAACCGTGTCCATTTTCGTAGCCGACACCGTACAAGAGCCGTCTGTTGCTCCGGATTGACTGTATTGAAGAAGGAACAAGTTACTTATCTGTAACTGTTCTCCAGCATGAGTTGGGCATGGATTCCCATGCTCATGAATACATATTACCCGTCATCAGGCTGGGAATCCTCGGTAAAGTATAAATCAGTTTCTTTTCTGAACTGTCTTTCTACTAGTAACCAATCACTTGTCTCTGGGTCATTCTGCCCCCAGCCAATCACTGCGCTCTACCTAAGCCCCTCCTCTGGCAGCCATCAGATTTGGTAGCACGTAAAGTGGCCGTAGGACCTAGAGAAGAGCCGCAGAGGGGTAGGAGGGAGGGCTTGCATGTGAATCCATGCCAGACCCATGCTGGAGAACAACAGTTACAGTTAAGTAACTTGTTCGCTCTCCAGCATGGGGTCTGGCATGGGTTCACATGCTCATGAATACAAGAATACATAGCAGTACCCACATGCACAACCACAGGAGGTGGCAAGGCTCAACATTAAGCATCTCTTATCTCCTCACCAGGCTCACCTTCAGGCGAACAGGTTGCGCAGCACTGCTTGACCAACTCTGGACGCCTCCCTGGAATCCCAGTCGACGCAGTAGAATCTCGTGAAGGTGTGAGTCGACCTCCATGTAGCAGCCCTGCAGATGTCCAGCAAGGGCACACCAGACAAGAACGCCGTGGTAGCAGCGATCGCTCTGGTTTAATGGGCACTCGGAACAGCCAGGCAACGGTCGGTTTGACAACCGGTGGCAGTGCATGATGCAGCCGGACTGTCATCTGGAAATGGAAGCCTTCGAGAGGGCCTTCCCTTGGTTCACAGGTCCAAAGTTCACAAACAGCTGAGATGTCTTCCGAAAACTCTTTGTGCGGTCCACGTAGAACTTCAGTGCTCTAGCCACATCCAGCGAGTGCAAAGTCCTCTCAGGCGGTGACGAAGGCGACGGGAAGAAAACAGGCCCGTTGAGATGGAAGTCCAACGGCACCTGGGGCATGATGGAGGGGTGCGTCATCAGCACTACCCTCGTCTCATGGAATATCAGGTATGGAGGTTAACAGACGAGTGCAGAGGTGATGGCCACAAGAAACGCTGTCTTCCACGACAGGAACTTCAATGGTGCCGAATGCAGAGGCTCGAATGGCAGCCGCATAAGCCTGGTCAGCACCACGTTGAGCTCCGACGCCGGGGCCGGAGTCTTCACCGGCGGGAATGATCGGAACAGTCCTTTCATGAATTCCTTCACCAGGCGATGGGACCACAGAGATGATCGTCCCGGAGTTCTGGTGTAGAGGGAGATAGACGCCAGATGACTCTTGATGGAGGTATGTGCCAGCCCCGCCTTGGCCAGCGATAGCAAGTACGGCAGCACTTGAGTGGTCGTAATCCGCAGTGGGTTAATCTTCTGTGCACGGCACCAAACGGAGAACCTCTTCTATTTTTGTCCATAGCACTTGAGAGTCGAGGACACCCTGGCCTTTGCAAGCACCTCCTTGCAGTCCGCCGGGATATCGTACCCTCCAAACTCTAGCGCTGCAGGAGCCAGGCCTGCAGGTTCAACAATCCTGGATCGTGTGGAGGATGGCACCTCCTTCCCTGGCGAGAAGATCCACATCCGTCGGAAGCTTGACCGGAGGGGACGCTGACATGTCCAGGAACCAGATTTGCCTTGGCAACGCTGGTGCAACTAGGATCATCCTGCACTGGGACCGTCTGAGTTGAACGATGAGTCGTAGCAGCAATGGCAATGGGGGGAATGCAAACAGGAACAGGCCGTCCCAGGGGAATGAGAAGGCATCGCCCATGCTCCCTGGCTGGGGGAACCTGCTGGCGAACTTCCGGCACTTGGCGTTTGTCGCTGTCGCAAATAAGTCTGAGGATTGCCCCATCGTCGGAATAGGAGATCCACTTGATCCTGCAGAGGTTCCCACTCGTGGCACGAGCGCAGCTCCCTGCTGAGCGAGTCTGCGATTGTGTTCTTTATTCCTGCCAGATGGAAGGTTACCAGGAAAATCCCTTGGGCAACGGCCCAGTGCCACAGATCCTGGGCTTCCTTGGATAGGGCTGGGGATATGGTGCCCCCCTGCTTCCGGATGTAGAACATTGTGGTGGTGTTGTCGGTGATGATTCTTACCACCTTGCCCTTGAGGGACGGGAGGAACGACCTGCGGGCCCAGAACACGGCTCGGAGCTCCAGGACATTGATGTGTAGTGATCTCTCCTCTGGGAGCCAAAGGCCTCTTGCATAAGATCTCTGGAGTGCGCTCCCCATCCCTCCAGGGAGGCGCCCATCGTCACAATTTCCTGATGCGCCGGGGTCTGGAAGTCCATGCCCGCCGCAAGATGCGCGCGGGTGCCCCACCACCGGATCGCTTGGCGGAAAAATCTTGTTGCGTTAGATCTGGTCTTCGAAGCTGCCCGCCGCTTGCATCCAACGGGCGGCGGGGAACCCCTGCGGTGGTTGCATCCGCATTCTGCATAGGTGCACGAGGTAGATGCACGAGGACATCATGCAGAGTAGGGACTTGATGGACCTCACCCTGGCCACGTCCATGGTCAACAGCCATTGTACCTTGCCCAGGATGACCTTTGTCCTTTCCTCCAACGGTGAAGCCAATCGTGCCACTGTGTCGAGCCTGGCTCCCAGGAACAGGGCGACGGTACCAACTGGGATTTCGCGAAGTTGATCTAGAATCCCAGATCTGTGAGCAGTTGGACGATATTCGCTGTGTGATCGACAGCGAGTTCTCTTCACTTTGCTCGGATGAGCCAATCGTCCAGGTAGGGGTAGACGTGAATTCCCCATCGGCACAGCCGTGCCGCCACTGGTGCTAGGCACTTGGTGAACACCCTGGGCACCAACTTCAATCTGAAGGGAAGGGCCTTGAACTGAAAGTGTCGCCCTGGGACCACAAATCGTAGGAATTTTCGATGTCTTTTTAGAATGGGGACGTGGAAGTAGGCATTCTCCAATTTCAGCGACGATAGGAAGTCACCTTCCTCCAGCTGTCCCAGCACGTGCTGGAGGGTGACCATCCGGAACTTCTGGGACTTGATGTACTTGTTTAGACTACTAAGGTCCAGGATGGGTCGCCAACCGCCGGTCTTCTTCCGGACGAGGAAGTATCGCGAGTACACTCCGGAGCCCAGGAGCCTCTTTGGGACGAGCTCGATGGCACCCTTTCTT
The DNA here is from genome assembly GCF_040938575.1 of Ambystoma mexicanum. Lineage (NCBI taxonomy): Eukaryota > Metazoa > Chordata > Amphibia > Caudata > Ambystomatidae > Ambystoma > Ambystoma mexicanum. The sequence goes on along the minus strand of NC_090922.1, from coordinate 617,914,154 downwards.
AGCATTGCCCGTACCTCCAGCAGCATTTGAGGGATGTGGTTTTCCTTCCTGGCCACGGGTGGAATACGGGGACACCTTTTTTGAAATTCCAGAGTGTGCCCGCGGGCCAGGGCATCCAGTGCCCAACTGTCGGAGATGGACTCCCACACGCTGACAAATTTCGCCAGCCGGCCTACCACCAGGGTGCTCAGGTGGGAGCCCGACACCACAGCCGGTTCAATCCGGTTTCATCACGGCCTTGCTGCCTTGGCCTCCTTGGCAGCGACGACGGGATCCTCCTGTCTTGGCGCATCTTCTGTAGGCCGCCTGCGACGAGGAGCGGGCCGCTTGGCGGTAGGACGAGGAACCGCCGTTGAATCCTTTGGAGGCACCTTGCTTGCCTCCGTAGTTCCGAAAGGGTGGCCGTTGTTGAAGAACACCCAAGGCCCGAGTCATCTCTGTCCAACTTGATGGTCTGCAGTGACTCATCCACGGTCTTGCCGAACAGGCTGTTCCCGTCGAAAGACATGTCCAGAACCCTGGTCTGTACGTCCTGTCGGACGACACAGACCAGGGTACGTCAAGGTCTGTGACCTTGGGCCAACCACTCCGGCGAAGGCACACGCTGTTGCCCATCTGACGAAAGCCGGTGTCGGCAATGTCCGTGGCCATCGTAATGACGTGGCCCGACGCCACTTCTCCTTCCTGTAGGATTTCCAGGGCTTCGGCCCTCTTGTCGTCCGGGAGTAAGTCCAGCAAGGGAGCGACCTTGAACCACAGCTCCCTGTCGTAGCGTGCCACGATCGCGAGGGCGTTGACCGCTTTAATCGTCGCCGCCTCTGACGAGATGACCCGTCATCCCATGGCATCCAGCTTCTTCCCCTCGCCGTCCAGCAGGGATGTTGAAGTTGATGCCGTTGCCCCCGCCGCTTTCATCTTGGCTGCCGCAGAGACCACGGAATCCGGGGACGACTGTGCCCTGAAGCACATAGGGGCAGAGTCCGGGACCCGGTACTTCTTCTTGTACCAGTCTTAGCAGGAGCCGTAGATGGGTTCTTCAGGAGCGCCAGCCCCTCGTCCCAAATGTAGTCCAGTAACGGACTGAGGGGACAGTCTTCCTCTTGGAACCCGCCGTTGGTAGAGGAAACCTTCTGTTCTTTGGGGCAGAGCTGGAAGAGCTCAGATGCCCTGGCGATCATGGTGTGGAACGAGCCAATTTTGTCGGGGGAGGCCCGAGGAGGTGGTGAAGGGAGGTCCATTCTGTCGTCATCACCGTCGTCGTCCGTCCCAGTGGTCGCCGTCTCCATTCCCGTCTCATCCCTCAGTGGAGGGGATGGGGGTGAAGGCTGGAAGTAGGGAGGAGGATGGACTCATCTCTGCTTGTTAGGCGGGCTACCCGACTGCCCAGCTCCGCTGGGTCGTCGGTGGGGGGTAAGGGCATCCTTGTCATCTCTGTGCACAGGTTCTGAATAGCCATCAAGATAGCTCCTGTGGTACGGGCACCGGCTGCAAAGGGACCGACGACTGGGGCGTGGGATCCTCCCCGGCCCCATCTTCCTCGTCGGCCCCCCCATTGCTCTCCTCGTCGGGATCCTTCCCATAGGCCCTGGATTCCTCAAACTTCTTGTCCAGGATCCTCTGGACGCTCGCCAACTCATCCTCAGAGGTGGTATCTGTGTCTGTTATGGCTACCACCCCCCCCCCTCTTTCTCCTGCTGGGATTTCACGGGGTCTTCTCGATAGGCAGAAAAGATGATTTCCCTCTGGGGTGGCAGGGAAACTCTAGCCCCTGAAGCCGTCTCCACTGGGGAAGCATCCTTAGGTTTGTCCAGGGCCGCCACGACTCCCTCAATCGAGGTCTTAGCCAGGTGAATCAGGGCCTTCACGACCTTGGGCGTGCCTGAGGCCTTCACCTTAGAGGTTTGGGGGGTGGGGGGGGGGTCACCGCCTCGCTCTCCCTTGACTGTCTCCGTCGGGATCGACCGGGGCTTCTCCCGAAGCTTACACGGGATCTCAGACTTACTCTTCACCGAGCCAGAGCGTTGGCTCGTGGTTGATGGCGTCTGTGATAATGCGCCCTGCATGGCAACCGAGGAGCCCGACCGATCGGTACTCCCAGTGCACGCGGGCTCATCATCGGAGCGCCTTCAAAGGTCCAAGAAGACCGCTCTGACTTCTTCTCACCTGCTGCTGGGCTCTTCCCCTCCAGCCAGTCGGTGAGTCGGATAAGACGGTCCTTCATAGTGCGTTGGGACATATTCTTGCAAAACGCACAGTCCTTCTCCATGTGCGTTTTGTCTTCGTGAAGGCAGTAGAGGCATCGAGAGTGCTCTTCCTCGAAGATATTTTGTAATCCGCATACAGCAGCTCTTGAAAAGCTTGGATCTGGGCGTTGTTTTTCCTTTGTCCTGGGCCATGTCCACGCGGGGTAGGCCTCAAAGAACTTGCGGAATCCTCCAAGAAGTGAAAACTAAACAAAAAGTTGCCTTTGAGGGGCTTAGAAAATTCCGAAACGGGTCCCTGTTGTTCAGAAGTAGAATTGGTGGAGTTTGAGGCTCGATTGACCGGAAAAATGAGAACTCTTTGAAAAATCACAAAAACGCAGTAAAAGCTTGAGAGCTATAGCACGAGGACTCCCAACACTTGAACGTGCGGTAAAAATCTGAAGATGGCTGCCAGAGGAGGCGCTTAGGTAGAGGGCAGTCATTGGCTGGGGTCAGTATGACCCAGAGACCAGTGATTGGTTACTAGTAGAAGGACAGTTCAGAAAGGAAACAAACTGATTTTCTCTTTACCGAGGATTCCCAGCCTGACAACGGGAAATTTGTATTCATGAGCATGTGAATCCATGCCAGACCCCATGCTGGAGAAATATACATTTTGTGTATAAAGATAATCTCTCAGTAACGAGAAGAACTCGAGGAATCCCACCAACTAAAACGACGGTTGATATCTGAGTGGAAGCTGCTGGGGCAGAGCTACATAATCAACGTCCTATTGGTAGGGACCAAAAGCACCCACGACGACATCGATCGGACACTGAAGGTGTCAAAGGGTTTTCCACAGGAAAAGTACTGAATTAAGGTAACCACGGATGCCCAGCCTGACAGGGAATATTCACAGCATATGAATCTATGAAAGATCCAATGCTGGGGAAAAGCCTATTTGAATGGAATGGCTGGGGGTCATGGGAGAAATGTCAGCAGTCACACAGGTGGTGCCCTGGGGGCCGGTCATCATTTAAAGCCGCTGTAGTCAAATTCTCGATCAATGAGAACCTTCCTCTTTCTGGAACGGCACAGACTGGTCCACTGCCATCAAAACAGAGCTCCAATGGTGGTAGTCGCATTCAATCTGAATGCACATTTGTGCCTCCTTTCCCCCTGGGCCCTTACGAGCGTTGCATGTCTAGCAGGGTTGGGGGAAACTTTAAAGAATTCTGTTCTGGGGAGATGGTCGAGGGAAGTGTCTATTCACTCATCGACATAGCAGTCCATAAAGCCCCGAGACGTCTCCCCTGATCTTCAACACCTAACACTTCTGGTACGCAAAGCAAATCAAGTAATGAAATGTTCCTTGAATTGACATGGAGGGGAACGAAGTGCAAAGCGCTGCCACAGATTGACTTCCACCCATTGACGGCTCTTGAAGGCGCTCTAGAAAGCCTAGGCACAGCTTATCTTGATAATATGCTTGCTTGACTACATGAGAAGATCTTTTCCCTTCTCAGCACAATATCATCTTCTGTCCTCTTGGGTAAAACATAGGCCCGCAGCTTGCCTTCCCAATTGTGTACCTCTTTGCATCAGAATGGGACCATCAGGTCCTAGTCTGTGTCCCAGCTGCTTTTTCTCATTGCATGGAAGATTGATGTGCTTGAAATTCCCTGTCCCAGGGCTGTATGCCTTCCCTCCCTTTCCCCTATCCAGAGGTCCCTCTGGAAGACCAAACATGAGAGGGGAACAGTTCTGGCAATACTTGCCCAGTGGCTTGGAGGCCATGTTTCCTCTCCTGTCCAGTTAGCACAGAGGGATCATAGGATTCTACCTATGGAGCCACTGCCTCTCCTGTTTCCGGGTCTGTCCTCTGGAAACCATACAGAAACTCCACTTAGCAACCTGGAACTTGAGTGCAGAGTTAGAACGTCTAGAATCTTCCAAGGGGGAGACAATCCGTTTGATATCAATGATACAATGTATCCACTTGTTGCATGGATAAAAGATGTTCTATCTTCGAGATCAATCCATTCTGCAGGCTGGATTTTCTTAGGGATGGATTCCTAATGGACCACTCCATTTCCACATTAAGGTGTGAATGGGCAGCCATTGGGGCATTTCAGATGCATTTGGAGGAAGTGCCTCGTTTGGAATATTTAGTCTCTAAACATTTTCATAGTTTTGAGCTGAAACAGGAGTTCACCCCCCCCAAGAAAATGTAAACAAATTATTGGTTTAAAATCGTGCATTTTACAACATTCTTTCTGTGATAAATTGGACACGGGTAAAAAGCCTCAATGTTCGCAATCAGTTTTGTACATTAACACGGAAAATAATACAATATATGTAAGACACCAACAGTGCACAGGAGCATTTTCCAATTTCATTAGGTCTTTGCCCACAATATATGCTTGTGTATAGGCGCGTTATAAATGCATATTATAACAAAAATATTTGTTTTGCTGGCTATGGCCATGCAGGCTGTTCCTATGCATGCAAATATTACTATATAAGAACATAATCATATTGGGCTTTGCCAATATGAAATACCAGTCCACAGTCATAAAATAGGTCCAGACTGGCTGCAGCAATGGAGATCAGTTTGGCCTTGTAAGAACACTCATGTTGGCTTAAAAAGAAAAAACCGTTAAAAATGAAATTCCTAGCTTAGAATATATAGCCAGACTTGCTGCATCAACGTAGGCCAGTCTAATTGTGTGGTAACACTCATACTGGCTTTACCCTTGATGCCAGTAAACCAATTAGGCCACAGTAAGAAAATGAAACCAGGCGGTCTGCTGCAGCCCGCTGTACAAAGGTACACCCCCCTCGTCCCCAAATCAGAGGCACACTCCATGGCACACATGAAAGCAAAGCATAAACAATCATTCATTTAGCATTCATACATGTTCGCTTGCACACCCATGCAGCATTTATACACTCTTTCAACTGCGCACCCATACAACATACTCTCTCATTGATGCAGAGACCCATTCATACACATGGCAGCCAAACACTCATACACACTTGCTATCAAGAGGGAATGGGAATCACTCTCAACCTGGGGTGGGAGGCCTACCAGACAGAATTCCAGTGCCAGTACTATCCCAGAGGTGGCTTGTGGAGTTGAGGGACCCAATTCCTGTGCGCCCACACCCTTTGTGCCAGCATCTTGCTGTGCAGTACCCCCTTGTCTCATACCATGCCTCATAAGCACGATGCTCACCAAATTCCTTCTGATCCATCTATTGTCATTGTTCATGATTTCAGCGAAGGCAGGCAGCATCAAAAAGAGCAGCCCAGCAGTGCCACACACTATATGCATCACAACGTCAGAGAACAAATGAGTGGTATCAATCATCCAGCGTTCCTCACTGCCTGTGTTCCGTGGCCTGAGAAAAAGAGGAGCTAGAGCAGGGATCCCCAATGTGAAGATCGGGAGCAACATGTTGCTCACGGCACCCTAAATTGTTGCTCAGCAGTTGCTCTGGGCCATGGTGTGGAGGCCCCGGAGGTGCGGAAGGGATGATGCCTCCGTAGCATTATAACCAGGACAGAGTCCTGGTCTGTGCAAGAATGTTGGCCAATGAGCCTGCTGTGGTTCCAGTTGGCTTATTTTTGTAGATGCAAGATTTGAGTTTGTTTCCACCATGCAAGTTATTTTTCAGTAAATGTCCTTACTTATTAAAACAGTGTCATTGTTAAAACCCTTTCCTCTTCAGATACTTTGCACAGCTGACAAATGTATTAATGAGCAAAATAATTGAACCATGTTTGTGCCCTGGAGGAAATGGTCCTATTCTGTTCCTTTGCATAGCTAGCAGGAGCATAATCGACGACTAAGTGGCATGCATATTTACCCAACTGTCCTCTTAACAATTTGCAAGCACTGCTTTTTGTACAAGTCAGATTTGTGTTTGATGCCACCATACATTACATTTATTAGAAATATTACTTTTAGTGTCACCTATATTTATTACATAGTTGAAAAATTGTCATTTGAAAATCTCTCAATCTGGCATTTAGAGAATGGCCAATAAGGGAAATGCATGCTGTATTTTGCCATTATTAATTTGCCCCATGTTCAAATCCAATTAAGTTACTGTTATTATGTTTAAATTAACATGCCATTTATTAATCCAAATGCCTAGTTTACAACACTACACCCCTCTATGAAGTGGTCGTCAAATGCTCAAAGTTTTTAACCAATGTTTGCCCCTACTTTTTGTGTAAAATCCCTTTTGGGCAGACAAGAGACTCCAAATCCTTCAGAAAATTATGTTTATTTCGAACCTCTTTTTCACCAAGGTAACATGGTTTATAATGCACTATGGCATTTTTGCACCTATATTGAATTGCCTCGACAGTTACTGCATTGAAGCGCTACAACTGAACTGCCTGTTCTGATGCGCTGTAGCGCTAGACTTGAATGACCAGATTTCCCGTTATTACCTATTAACATAATGTATATACCAGGTATTTACTCAGCCATATTGAGATTAATTCGCCACTTAAATCTACTTATCCAGTCGCTCAAGCCCAATCTTCACCTTTGCCTCCACAGACACCCTACCTTCCAATACCATGACTTACACCCATCCACCTACACCACTCACCCACTCATCTACACTACCCTACTTGTCTATCCCTTGCAGTCCCTCTGCCAGAAACCCCAGAATACGTGCCAGGCAACCAAAACTATACGAACCTCGTGCCATGGACTCCCCTCACTCTAAACGGAGTAAATGGACTATACCCGAGTACATAGATACACCTACCATCCGGCTCATGAGCAGACCCACACACAACCCAATTTACACCCATGTCAAGCACAAGCCTGACAATATGGCCACCTCACCAACTCCCACCAAAACCATCACCCCGCTTATTAGAGGCGCCTTAATAAATGCACGCTCCTTCGTAGCCCATGCTACAGACATAGCAGACCTTATACTAGAAGAAAAACTCGACTTTAGCCATCACAGAGTCCTGGCTCCACACAGCCGCTGGCCCAGCCCTTATGTTAGCCATCCCGGATGATTACACTATCTTCAGAGCTGACAGAACAGAATCCAGAGGCGGAGGCCTCGCCATAATTGCCAAAACTCAACTTAACATGAGAATTGCCACTTCAGTCAACTCCATTTCTTGCGAATTGCTAATTGCTAAACTGCCCATTGCCAATTCCCAAACCCTCACCCTTCATCTACTCTACAGACCCTCAGGCCCTCTGGGCTCATCTGAGGAGGACCTTATAACCATCCTCACTAACAACTTAAAGAACACGTCCTGGAGCCTTCTCTTAGGAGACTTTAACCTAGGCTTTACAGACCCCAAAGACCTTCAGGCCACCCTTATTGACAACACCCCATCTGGGTTGGGATTTATCCAAAGAGTGACCCTCCCCACCCACAAAAAGGGGAGAACCCTTGAGTGGGTGGCAGACTATAATTGCTTATTGCATTACTGTGCCAATCTTCCCCTAGGGTGCCCAAACCCTACCGCCCCATCCATTGGGGGGCCTGTCCGAGGTTTTGTGATGGCCCTCTCTCCCCACCCCAATGTAGGTAATAAATTCTGGGGCAATTCGCGCAAGTTAGACCTCTGCGGATTCCCACAGGTGTCCTCTTTTCGGAAATGCATGGGGTACCCCGTTTTCCTTGGCGGCTTGGACAACCTAGGCCCTAATCTGTATGGTGTGCGCTTTAGCAAAATTGCTGAAATTCTGCTGTGCCAAAAGACTTGGGGTTACCCGTGTTTTCGGCTTTTCCCTTTGTACCCAGGTAGGTGCACCCACACATGTGAGGTACAGTTTTTGTCGGGACACCTGTGGGAATGCGGGAAGGTATGACATTTAATTTTTTTATTTGTAACATCTAGTTTCTTACAAACTTTTATTACAACTCATTTCATCACTTCAGTAATATCCCAATTTGCAAATGCCATTAATTTAGTCTTCATCTCCTCTGTTTATAGCTTTATCAAGCAAGTTTATAACCGAGCAAGTTAGATGTACGGAACTTCCACTCAGAATCCGGTCCCAGAAATCATCCATCATACCACTTTCAGATGGACAGATCTCAACTCACTAAGTGCAGGACATTCGATTAGAAGATGTTTTGTTGATTCTGAGTATAATAAACACTGTCTGCATGCGTCATCTGTGAAATTCACGATATGTCTCATCACCATCATTTGATTTGTTTTATATACATTTGTTAATCTGAAGAAACTCGGCGGTATCTCGAAGGGAATTGTCGAAGATACTTTGGCATGTTATCGACTTTGTTCATTGTCGAGCCCAAATCTAAAGCGGTCGACAGCTTTCCATAATTGTCGAGATTTTCGATTCATAGCCACTCTTTCAACTTCTTTCTTGTAATTTGTGGACGGTCCATCAATGTGTTTGCATGATCGCTTTCAGCTTTTCCGACCAGGTTAAGAGCAAACCTATGCGCAAATGTATTCCTCCTGACACTAATATTTTAAATGCTGGTTCAGGATTTGATATTTCCATCTTACTCAGCAAAGCCATAGATTTCCATAACACTGTTCTGTGTAAACTTTCCAGGGCTAACTCGTGGCGTATGATGATCATGGATAGATACTTTGGTAGTCTCAGGACTCGCCACCAAAATATGCCTTCCAATTGAGCCAAGATCTTCTGGTCAATGTTCCAGCCTGCTTACGCCCCAAACGTTATTGTGGGGACTACTTTCTGCACGTAAAACGTGCAGAGCGGTTTTAATGAAAATTTTCCGTGCAGCGTCTGGATTCTCGCTCCTTGTAAGGCAAGTGTTTGAGTCCGATAAAATAGTTCTTGCACCCAGTTCCATTCTCGTATCATGGTGTTCACTAGTATTCCTAAATAACGGATTTCAGTGACTTCCTCGATCTTTGTTGTAAATTTCGCCACTTAAAGTTATTATTTTGGTGACCATTGCATGACCAAACTTCATGATTTTTGTTTTTTTTTCACATTTATAGCCAGGTCATTGTCGATCATATAAGTTTCAAGTTTTGAGAGAAGCCGCTGTAGACCTATCTGGGTCCTGTCAAACAGGACCAGGTCATCTGCATAAATCGCGTAACTTATATGTCGTCCATTGATTTTTGGTGGGAAGCATTTGACACTCGCTAAGGCGATAGGGATGTCAGAGATGTATAGCTTAAACAGGGCGGCTGCCAATCGGCATCCTTGTTTCACCCCTTTGTTGGTAACGATGGGCTTGGACAGGTCTCCCCTTTCATTTAACCTGACTGACGGTTGTTTTGGAATGCAACGCCTTTATTGGCAGCAGTAAGGCCTTCGGGCATTTTCTGTTTTCCAATTTCTGCCATAATTTATCCCTGTTTATAGTGTCGAACGCCTGCTGCAGGTCAATGAAAGCCATGAATAAGTTGCCCTTCTGTAGTCCCCACACCCTTGGTAAAACCTGTTTGCCTTTCTTCAAGTATGTCAGTTTCCTTGGTCCATAAAGAAAGTTTTTTTTGGAGAAATGTCGCATACACCTTACCAATATTATCCAGGAGGGCAATCGGGCGATAGGTGTCAGGAATCGTCCCGACTGCCCTTCTTAAAAACTGGAAATATTGCCTTAGTCCATGAGGTCTGAGTTTTCCTTCTGTTGGCTATCGCCACAAACAGATTTTCAATGAATATGGACCGCACATGTTTGTGTTCCTTAAGCATCACGTTGCTGAGGCCATCCGGGCCTGCCGCTCCTGAAGTCTTTAACTTAGCGATGGCTGTACAAATGTCTTTGCTGGTCTCTACTATATCCCAGGTTGTATCTTCCTTTCCACTTTCATTCGAAGGCGGCCTCTCGGTTCCTGCGAACACCTTCTGAAAGTGCAATAACTAGTCGTTTTCAGCCACACCATTTGTCATTAAGGCAGTTTGATTAACTGAACCTTTATTCAGGATGTTCCATATCTCTCTTGTGTTAGTTCTTATGATTAGGGCCAAGATGTCTTCCCCACGCTCTTGGTCCCTCTGGTAAGAAAATGTTTTTAGCCAGTTTCGATATTTTTGTTTTCTCCATTTTAGCTGTGTGAAAGCGTTCATTCCAAACCGTGTTTTTAGTTTGGTTAGATCTTTCTTAAGCTGCTTCTTTTCATTTATTAAAGTCATACTCCAATTATGCCTATGATCTTTGTCAGTGTGATATTTTTTGAGAAGCCCAGTTTCAAAAATGGAAGTAGTGGTACATAGTATATCAGGTCTGATGTTTATTTGCCTCCTGTATCTTATTTGTCATTTTAAGAATGTTTTTCTTTTATTCTGAGTCTATTTCGCCCTTGATTCGCCTCCAGAGCTTGGCGTTCAGTGTCCGATTCCCTTTTACACTTTAGCGGCCATGACATTACCAATACATAATGGTCGCTGTTTGCCGTTGGTACAATCTGTAACTTGTCGATTTTAACGAACACATTCCTGGACGTCAAAATGTAATCTAGAATCTTTTCGTGGCCCATGTTATGCCAGGTAAAATTTGATGGTATATCACCTCTCACGTTTCCATTTACCATAAGACAGTCGCGGGCTTTCATTTCATTGCTCCACTAATCTTCTTGCACTTCCAAGGCATCTTTCTGTCGATTTGACCTCTATTAGCTCCTTGTTTCCGTCGAACCATGAGATGTTCAAGTCTCCGCACACGATGATGGATATGTCTTGACGAGTCCTTTGATTGTTATCTATTATTTTCGTCACAACAGTTGTGAATGCGCCAGAGATCTTTAATGGATTCCAGTATACGTTCAGCAAAAGAAAGTTATTTGATTTGTATTTTTGACCATTCGAGTATTGAAGTAACGTTCCTTGGACATAGCCGTTAGGATCAATTTCTTCAATTACTTCCTTGTTTGTTCCTGACTTTAACATGGTTATTAACCCGGAAAATGGGCCTCCTTTGATTTTTCTCTGCAGGATTTATCAATGTTAGATAACCATCCTTTGCTGGCGATGAACGCATCCAAATTTCCTGCAAACAAATTGCAAAATTGTCAGTTAGGTCCACTGGGAAGTCATTGTAGAGATGGCTAAACCCCCTGGTGTTCCACGAGCTCACTGTTACAGGGGCGTCAAGTTCCTTTTTCACCAGCTAATGCTTCCTCATCTCAGCCATAGAGTTCCCATTCTTTGGCTGTGAAAATGATTCAGTATTTAGATGTCTGCTTAGATCCTCTCGTCGCTGCTCGATTTCATACTCTTGGTCTCTTTTCCCTCTGCAGTTACTTGTCTTCCAGTTGTTTCATGGACTGAGATCTCGAACCCTAAACACACGAGTTCTTCTTTAGCAGTCATTAAAATGTTACGTGCAGCTTGAGAGTTAATGTGTAATAGTACACAATCAACGGAGTCTTCCGATGGATATTCTATGTGAAGGTCTTCGGACCGAATGGTCCGTAGCACTGGCACTGCATGTAGTAGACGCATTATGTTTGCACGGTTCAGGCTGACATCAAATTCTTCACTGAAAATGTTTTCAATCTTGATTTTTTGTGTGAGTACTTTCTGCTCACCTCGAAGAGCTTCTTGCACTGGATTGATGGATTTTTGATTTTGAGCTGTTTGTTTCGGATTCAAGAATGTTCGTATATTGTTTTGGGACTTTGAGCTGTGATTTACTTGCCCTTTATTCAATTCAATTGGTTGATCAAGCGAGGGTCTTTCTCTCGGGTCGCACCTTTTGCAGTCTTGATGGAACATGTTTTCTTTGATGATTGTTTCTCATGTTTGCTCTGTATCGATGATACAAGATGGCTTGTGGTCGTGTTCAACAGTTTCACGTCAGACCCTCAGGGACAGACCTCGATATCATCTGAATAAGTGGACAAGTTGCACAACTCCTCCATTTGGTCCATTGAAGCAGACATGCTCTGATGAGTTGATTCTCATCTGCTTTTTAGGGTTTGTGACCCCTTTACTAACTTGTCCCACTCTTTTGTCAATGTTTCCTTCCATGTTCTTTCGCTTCAATCTATCAGATTTTTCTCTTTCGAATATCTTTGGTTTCGCAGAAGTGGTCAGGTTTCTTATAACTTTCCATGTGTTGCTAGTGTGTTTTGTTGGTACCGGAATGTTCTTTTTTTTCTAGCTTTTTCTTAGCGTGGCCATGGGACTGTACCTGCGATTTTTCTTTACACGCAACAATCACACGGTTTTTTGCAGGACCACTGAATATTCCATACGATACTTTTGCCATGGAGCAAGAAGGAATCTCTGGGCACTTCTCTTGTATAGTTGTCGCCCCTTTGGTTGTTTTTCTGATTTCAACTTTCGTTTGTTTATTACCTGCCATGGACAAATGTGGCGTGCTTTGTAAACTCTCGTCCACTGCAAGAGAATTGATACTAGTCGACACAGCAGTCATTTTTTCACTTTTATCTGTTAAATCGATGAGTCCATTTGAATTGGACCGTTTGACGATGTCACTTATCATTCAGCTTAGACAATTTATCCGCAACCATGGGGCATTGTGTCGCTACATCTGTTCTACCCTTCACCCTACTTGTATTTAAGGCTGGTGTCTTGATTGTTTGTGCTGCCATCTGCTTCAGGCAGCCAAGCATTTCTTCCAATCGACTGTTTTTTTCGTTATTTTCTTTCAATAACAGCTCAAGTCGCCTATTTGATCGATCAACAGACTGGGCGCTTTCTACGTCCTGTCGTGAGTGATAGGCCAGGATTTGGGCTTCTATTTTGCTCATTTTACCAGCCAGATGCCCCAATACAGCTCCATTGTTTTGTATGGATGCATTTAAGCTTTCATACAGTTTTATAAATGAAATTAAGGCCAATGAGGTGGCGGCCAGAACATTATGAATCTGAATGGCAACGGCAACTGACAGGTTCGATTTTACATCTGTGTCTTTGCCAATCGGACTGCAAATGTTGCTGTTGCTTGTATTTCTCTGATCGCTCCTTCCGTGAAGTGGAGTGCTTTTCTACCATTGCCGGACTGGCTGGTCCGGCCCTTTTCCCCTCTTATGTATCACTGTAGAACATGTTAAAGAACTTCTTTCTTTGTGACGAGTGTCTACCATTTTATGTAGTTGTTTTCCATGACTATCTGAGGTTAACGCCGTTTCATTCTCGTGATTTATTTCCAAGTTGTCAATATCTCTCGTCCGATCGGGTGGGATATTTAATGGTTTTTGCATAAGTTCTCTCACTCTGTCGCTCGGCGGGCAGTCATTTCCACTTGCAGTGACATGTCCAGAGCTTGTTTCAGAGCTACTGATATTACTGGATTTTCCATTTGCAAAACTTTCCGCAGTCTTTCTTTCATTTTCTCGAAATCAGCTTGGAGTCTCAACGTCAAGCGTGCCTTGCGCCCAGCTAAGTCGTTCTCCTTTTGGAGTATACCGATACAAGAGCCTGGTTGGAAGTCACAGGCATATTCTCCAGTCACAACACCGGTTGGTAGTTCAAAACCATTTATTGTGTTCATTTCATTTTCTTCTCTTCCGTTACAATTGTTATTAATCCTCTTAATAGTAAGCTTGAATGTAGTGCAGATGTTTGGGGAAAAGTACATTTCAGCAGGTTTGTATCTACAGCTACATGCGAAACTTGTAAAGCAAGCAATTCCTTGTCAGTTACGTCAAACGGCGATTGCAATGCTCCGGCATTTATTTCAATCACCTCCAAATCAGTGATTGGTCTGTTCGAATCATTTTCATTGTTATTTAAGCTTTCTCTCATGTCGGAGCCATGATTAGATCTGCCGTTAGCTCTGTTGACTTTACTGTTGGGAAAGTTTGCTGGTACAGTGCAGTGGTTTCCTTTTTCGTTCCTTCATTCTCTTTTGTGGGTTCAGCTGTGCAGTCGTGTGCCCATCCTGAGTTCGCATCGGCTGCCACGTCTCGCAAGTACAATTGTTGTGGTATTGATAGTAATTCCGGAATCTGATTTTCTTTTGACTTCACTGCCGAAAGCGAAGCCGAGATTCAAGCCGAATCTAATGCTGCATAAACAGCCGAATCCGACTCAGGTTCTGCATATAGGGGCGATGCCGCTGAAGGTCCTGGCACTATTTCAGTTGTTGTTTTGCAGGTGGCTGCCTCTCGCACATCAAGTGTTAGGCATTTTAAACGGGACTCGGTCTTATTGGCGATATTAAGCGGCACAGCCCCCTCCAGTCACATTCACATGTCGCAACGTTAAGATCTGCAACGTTAAGATCTGGATATACCGTTTAGATACGGTAAGGAATGGCCTCAATCTTTCAGTTGAATGGGGAGCCCTTATCACACATTGATACGCGATTATACACTAATGTGTGATCTGTTGCAATTTTGTTTTTTCTTGTAAATGTCAAACAGTCCGTTTTTAGTGTTCACACTCGTCAGTAGAGAGTTAGTCCTCTTTCTTGCTCGATGCATGTACGAGTATATAAACACGCGCGAGACACAAGGAATTAGCACTGGAAGACAGACGCGATACGGCATTGCAGACGGGCTCGTGAGGGAGAAGGGAAAAGGTAAGTGGAATGACCTGACGGCAGCCTACGTAGAAATAAGGCAAATAGTAAAGACATGGAGGGTGCCCTTTACTGGAGAACTTTAAGTACTGGACTTTGGCATTTAAGAACTGTAACTGCAAGCTCAAAGGAGGGCTCTTGAAAAATGAGAGTTAGTGGGCTAAACAGTGAAATGTTGAAAGGCTGTAACTAAAAGGTCAATTTCTAGTATTTTCCGCAATTTATTTTTCAGATCCTGTTGTATGATCAGTATCAGAGTTACATCTGGTGGCCGCAGATAGAAACAATTCTCTGTACACAAAACGCTCCAACAGTTGTAAGTACTCTGCCCATTTAGTAATTAACAGCCCTATGATTCCTGAGGGCACCGCCAGGTTTACACATTTCCACTCCTGTTCCCTGCCCCACAGGAGCATTTCTCTTGCCGGATCCAAATACGAAGAACCCCTCCTGTACAAGCCTGCAGAAATTACATTAATTCATGAATACATCTGATTTGTGAATATAGCAACATAACTAATCTGAGTAAGTACATGAACAAAATCATGTTAATATTTGGGTTTATTTGCATCTTTAATGTGGACAAAGTATAGTGGCCATCATGCTGAGATGTGGATAGGATTTATCCGATTATCAATAAAATGGGTGTCAAGCTTATCACTCATATATATTGATACAATGATTACTGATTAGAATCATTTTTCTACACATTTACTGTGATTTAAATAAGAGGGAATAGCTTGCTAATGAATTGGAATAGATGACTGATGAATTGATATTTTAGCTAGATATGTTGATATTCTGTATTGTATTTTAGGTGGTGATACTCGCCCTACTTGATGTGTACAGGAATAAGGCAACTCCCGATTTTCTGTCCTGAAGAAGGTTGCAAGATCCAAGGGGCCGTGAATGGGGATGTCCCGAAAAGACAACCGAAACACATGTAGACATAAGTCTGTGTGATTAAGAACACGCAGGCAGAACCATCACAGAACCTGATAGAGGACTTTTGTTGATCACTGTGTAAACAAGTAACTGGAGGCCATCCAGGAAGGTGGCCATGAGACAACAAGACATGTGTTGTGATAACAAAGTAGGAAGTTGAAAGAGTGGTAGGAGTGAATCAGTATGAATGTGTGATGCAGATAGTTTTTGATGAAATGTTTGATTTTATATTTTATGAAATTTTGATATGAAAATAAAGGTTTTTAGAAAACAAACGGTACATTTATTGTTATTCATAAATAAATGTTGTGATTAGCTATTCCCTGTTCCGTTGGTCCAATATCAGATTTATTGCTCAGCCACAGCTACCAGGTAAATCTGGGTGGTACAGACTGCTACCAAGTGGGTTTACTGCTAACACCTGTAGTCCTAAATCTTTTGCAGTGTTCCCAAAGGGAACTGCACAGGTTTCTGCCTAACACACTGCATACCAACATGGGGAGTACAGACGTGCGAGTTAGGGAGAACCAGTGCTTATTAAACGAGAGAAAGGCACGGCCAAAGGGATAATTGAATTGTTTCAAAGAGTTGGAATATTTTTTGAGCCATCTGTGGGAACCTGCAGCCTAGTCCAGAATATGCTCTTACCTCATGCACCCACAATGGTTTTCTACGCCCAAGCAGCATCAACAGGAGCCAGGAAGAGTTTCCTGGTTTCTGCAGATGTGCAGAGGAGTCTATGTGCTCCCAGCTGAATGCCCCAGTCTCTCTGAACGTGGCAGGAGGTGCAGGAGCGCCCCCCCTCTGAACATTCATACCTGCAGTACCACAGCCTGCATTGTCAAAGAGCCATGCAAAGCTGGGGTAGTAAAAATGCCACAGGCCTTGCATGGCCCACTGAACATGCCTTCTGGGGTACAAAAACTCAACGTTAGACTATGTTTTCCTTTGACATTTAAAGCCAGCCCAGGAGCCCTCCCCCTCAGCTGCTTAGTGCAGCAGAGGATGCACTCTGTTTCTCCACTGGGCTGGCTTGGCCTATCCATAATGGGTGGCAGGATAGCCCCGAGTTTAGACCAAGTTCAATGAAAGACTGTTTTTATGTGCACAGTCCAGTCCCACTGCTTTTAGTTAAGCATGCAAACATGCCAATGTGGTCAATGTCCTTCAGGGGAATAGTCCAGTTTTTTCTTAGCATTCTGACATTTAATCCAGGATTTATAAAGCGAAAAGCAAAACTCAATTTCCCAAAATGTAAAGAACAAAATACAGGAGTCGATAAGCATCTCCACAATGACATTGGACATGTCATGTATGTAGCATCCACTGAAGCATTGTAACAAATAACCTGGTACACCTGTCACAGTCCCCATACAACCCTTCCTATTCTGTGCCCACTCCAGTTGAGTGCTGTTATTTTCAACGTTGTCCACCTCTCAGCATGGGCGTTCTTGTAATGTGTGTAATAAGAAGAGTAGTTCCTCACAAGTGTTTGTGTGCACGTTTCTTTATCCTGCATGGGGTTTTGAAAAGAACAAGTTACTCGCTTACCTGGTAACGTTTTTTCGATGGGATGGTCCGACGACGTATTCCATATCTATGACAGTAATCACCAAAGCTGTGCTGCTTTGGAAAATCTTTGGCGTCTGCGTCCTGCGTCGATGACGTCGATACACCGCCCGAGGACCTCCTCCGACGGCCGACGTCACTGGATGTTATAAATAGGACGCACGACGCCCGTAGCCTCAGTTGTAGTTTTTTCCCCCCAGAACGTGTGGCACCAGTCTTCTGCCAGCCTGACACTCAAAGCCTTGCGGAAACGTAAGCTTCAATCGCATAAGAAATTCTGAAGCGGGGAAGGCAGGGAGGGAGCGATATGGAATACGTCGTCGGACCATCCCATCGAAAGAACGTTACCAGGTAAGAGAGTAACTTGTTCTTCGAGGGGATTGGGTCCTCCGACGTATTCCATATCTATGACAGACTCCCAAAGCAGTACCAATGCAAGGAGGTGGGAAAAGAATTTAGAAACAGAAATTTAGAATGCCCAATCAAATTGCGGAGTGAAGGACAGCCTTGCCAAAGGCCAGATCCTGCCCCTGGATGGAATCGAGGGAGTAGTGACGTACAAAAGTTATGTACCGAAGCCCTGGTGGCTGCGTCACAGATGTTACGAATAGGAACACCCCTCTGTAGGGCAGTAGAGGCAACCATACCCCTGGTAGAATGGGCCCGTAAGCCGACCGGTGGGTCCTTACCCCGCCAAGCGGTTACACTCAGCGATAGCCAAAATAAACCAGCGAGACAGTCTGTTTCGTCACAGCTTGTCCCAAACGCTTTCCAGCGTAACCAATGAAGAGTTGATCGTCCACTCTGACCCGGGACATGCGTGAAATATAAAAGCTTAACGCTCTCCTAGGTTCAAGCCTATGGAGCCTCTCCTCTTCCTTACCAGGATGCGGAGGAGGGTAAAACGCCAGAAGAATAACCTTCTGGCTTAAATGAAATTCCAACACCACCTTCGGAAGAACGGAAGGACAAACCCTAAGGACAACCCTGTCCTTATGAAACACAGTGAAGGGCGGCTTAACTGAAAGTGCCTGTAACTCACTCACTCTGCGAGCGGAAGTGACCGCAACCAAAAATACAGTTTTAAGAGTTAACAGTCTCAAAGGGCATGATGCAAAGGCTCAAACGGAGCACCCATTAGAAACTTGAGAACAAGGTTCAAATCCCAACCGGGCACCTGGAAAGGTGACGGAGGGAACACATTAGTGAGCCCTTTCAGAAACTGAGAAATTAAAAGGAATTTTAAAATAGGAACACTCTTTAGACGAGCGCTTAAAAGGACAGCGCCGCCAGGTAACCTTTAACGGTACCCACTTGCAAGCCCCTGTGGGCCAAAGAAAGCAAAAAAGACAGAGCCATGGGAATGTCACATGCAAAAGGATCCACATTCTTAACCCTGCACCAGTCGCAGAACTTGCGCCAACGGTACAGGGACTTAGTTGCTGGCCATCTGGCCGAGAGCAACACCTCCATCACGTCTTCAGGGAGGTCCCAATCCATATACCTCAACCTTTCAAAAACCAAGCGTGAAGGTTGAGGGATCTGACCTCTGGATGGAGAACCGGACCCCCCCCTCCCGTGAGAGCAGATCGTCTCGGTAGGGAAGACGACGTGGAGGGCAGATGGACAAGTTGAGAAGGTCCGGGTACCACGTCCTCCGGGCCCACGCTGGAGCAATGAGGATCATCTGGGAACCGAACCTCTGTAACCTCAGCAGTACTTGCGTGATGTCGGGGACTGGAGGAAACGCGTACAGCAGTGGGAATGACCACTCCACCACGAACGTGTCTCCTAAGGCTCCTTTTGCAGGATATTCCCCTAAGCAGAACCTCTCGCACCTCCGGTTGACACACTGGAGGCGAAGAGATCCACTTGAGGGGTCCCCCAAATGGCAAAGACCTCCAGGAGAATCTCCTAAGCCAACTCCCACTCGTGAGAGATCGCGATCTGCCTGCTCAGAGCGTCCGCCATCTCGTTTTCGTCTCCGGCCAGAAGAACTGCCGAGATTGAAACTTCCTGCTGGATTGCCCCAAACCAGAGCTGCATCGCCTCCCTGCACAGAGGAAGTGACCCTGCCGCCCCCTTTTTGTTGAAGTAGTGCATGGCACCGTGTTGTCCGTCAGGACATTCTTCCCTCAAAGTCGGCAGAAAAGCCTTCAGGGCTAGCCTGACGGCCCTCAGCTCCAACAGATTGATATGGAGTCTGGACTCCGGAGACCAACGACCGCCGACTCAACTCGTTGGCCTGAGCTCCCCATCCCATGAGGGATACGTCCATCACGATCGTCACCTCCGGCCAGGGTAGCCAAAATGGAGCCCCCTTCATCAGACTGTCTTCCACGGCCCACCACAGAAGGTCCTGAGCGACCGAGAACACCTGAACAGGGTCCGACATCCTGCCGGAGGACTGAGACCACTGGAGCTTGAGTGCCCATTGCAAAGATCTCATCCGCAACCTGGCCTCTGGCACCAGAAGAATGCAGGATGCCATGAGGCCGAGCAATCTCAAGAACTTGAACGCTGGGAGACTCTGGGCAAGCGGAAACTTCTGCACCATCTGCTAAATGTGATGAGCGCTCACCTGGGGAGGAAAACATTGCCCCAGGGACGTGTCGAGCACTGCTCCGATGTACTGGAGCCTCTGAGTTGGTGTCAGATGTGACTTCTTTAAGTTGAGGGAGAAGCCCAGCTTGTGGAGGGAGGGACAGGTGACTGACAGATGATCCAGGACTTGCTCGGGAGAGCGTGCCCTGATCAACCAATTGTCCAGGTAGGGGTAGACATGAATCCCCTTTCCCGAGGTGCGCTGCAACCACTACCATGAGCTTGGTGAAGACCCTCGGGGCGGAGGTCAATCCGAACGGCAGGACCCGAAACAAAGTGCGAGTCGCCAACCGCAAACCTCAGGTACTTCTTGTGCTTTGGATGTATCGGCACATGAAAATAAGCGTCCTTAAGGTCGAGAGACACCAACCAATCCTGAGGTTGAAGGGCCTGGAGGACTTGAGAGTAACCATCTTGAACTTGTCCTTCCTGAGGAGTTTGTTCAAACCGCGCAAGTCCATGATGGGTCTCAATCCCCCGTCTTTCTTGAAAATAAAAAAATAAGGGGAATACCATCCCTTGTTTCTCTCCGCTACAGGACCAGTTCTATGGCGCCTTTCTCCAGCAGGGATTGAATTTCCTACGCAAGGAGCGGATCCGGACTCTTCAAAGAGCGATTCCCCGGTGGATTGTTTGGAGGTCTCTGCCAGAAAGGAAGACAGTAGCCGTGGGTTATGATCTCCAGAACCCACATATCTGAAGTAATGGCACGCCACTCTGCAAGATGCTGCGCCAGCCTTCCCCCAACCGGAGAACCATGGGACATGGCCTCATGACTGAGCAGAAGCGGCTGCGGCGTTGCCTGAGGGCAAAGAGGCAACAGCCCGAGCGGCCTTGGCACTTCGAGTACCTTGTTTTCCACCTCTGGCCCCTTTGACTGGCAGCTCCTCTCGCTTTACCAAAGGATGAGTAATAACGAAAGGAACCTCCCCTCCATTGCTGTCCCCTAGGACAAAAAGGCAGAGGTTGGCGAACTGCAGCGCCCAACGACTTTGCTGCAGCTTTAGAGGTCTGCAACCTCTCAAGTCTCCAGTCAGCCTTGCTGCCAAAAAGACGTTACCCGTCAAAGGGCATGTTGAGGAGCCGGGCCTGCACATCAGGAGCAAACCCCGACTTCTGCAACCACGCAAAACCTGCTTATCACGGTGCTCGCCGCCATGGACCGGCTGACACAATCTGCCATGTCCAAACCCGACTGAACGGCCTCACACATGGCATCCTTGCCATCCTGAACCATGGCAAGGAAACCATCCCGTTCATCCCCTTCGGGAATATGTTCAGCCGCTAAGGAAACAGTTCCACAGAGTGGGCGTGAAACGTGACAAAGCACATATGGAGTTGCACGCCTGAAGCTCCATACCCCCGGAAGAAAACACTTTCTTTGCCCAGCCGTCAAAACACTTGTCGTTCCCATCAGTAGGGATGGTAGGATACGACGCCTGCTTTGCTGGGGCCTTATCCGCCTGCACCACCAAACTCTCCGGAGTCGGTTGCTTGGTCAAGTAGCAGGGGTTGCTACTGGCTGGGTGGTATTTTCGCGGCAAAGACTTGCCCACTGCCGGGAGACTCTCCGGAGCAGTCCAAGCCGCTGCCAACCTCCTCTGTAGAGCCATATGGAACGGCAGTACCGGGTCAGTTGGTGGACCTTGGTCGAGGATATCTGTAAGGTCATCCTGAAGAAAATCCCCTGGGGGAGCAGACCATCCCAAGTACTCAGTGACCCTGGACATAAGGAGTCGGCATGAGTGCCAGGCTCAGGTCTACAAAACTCCACCTCCGGAGAGGTGTCCAGCCCACTGGCATCGTGCAGGGACTGCCGCAGATCCTCAATTTGGCTATGGCCCGAGAGAATCTCGTCCGGCACCGTATCCAGAACCATGCCATCATCAGAGCCCTTTATCCACCTCTGAAATAAACTCAAGCTGGTGGTAAGAAGGCACAGAATGTGGAACATAGCCATGCCTGACCTTTGCCAGAGCCTTTCTAGATGGTTCCACCGAGCCCCGGGGAACCCCTGTCGAAACAGCCTCGAAAGGCAACCCCTGTCGAAACAGCCTCGAAAGGCGCTGAGTGAATCGGCGTCGACAGCATCGATGCCGTCACAGTCCTCGAGGCCGGAGCCCCAAGCTTGTCCATCAACAGCCTGGGCGGGGCCTCGAAAGAGTCAGTTGACTACATCGGAGGACCTGGAACAGGCATGACGAGAATGATTCCCCTTGTCCGAGCGGGACCTCTCCCACGAATCGTGCCGACCAACCGAGCCCAAAGGCGTGCGAGCGGTGTCTCTCGTCCGATCGCGACCGACCCCACTCAGAGGTGCGGACGGACCAGTGCACTGCGATTCGAGAATCGCCAACCTTTTTGTCCCGAAGGAAGCCCATTCCCACGGCATTGCATGCTTGGTGGGGTAAGCGACCCGCCGATGGGCGGAGTCCTCGGATGAGGACGGGGAAGGCGACCGATGACGGTGCTTCCGGGAGTGCCTCGAAGAGGCAGAGGAGTGGCGGGACCGAGACCCACTGGACTTCCGACGACGACACGGAGTCGCCCCTCGAATCGTCCGTCGAAAGCCCCGCAGACCTCGACTTCCGTGGCTTGGACACCTTATCTACCGATAACTTCTTGCGATCCCGCAAGGCTTTGGACGTGAGCGACTGGCAGTCGACACAGTCATCCGTGTCATGGGCCTCCCCGAGGCACCCGAGGCAGGCGTCGTGCGAGTCCGTTAACATCTTGGACCCACAGTCCCTGCACTTCTTAAAGCCCGGACGCGGGTGGAAGACGAGGTAGACATCTTCACGAAGAAAGACTTCAGAACACAAACAGGTTCGAAGAACCGAGAAAGAACAGGAACTCAAGAGTCGAGGCGCGCCGAGATCTCCGAAGCGAACACATTCGCGGAAAAAACAGAACTGAGGCTACGGGCGTCGTGCGTCCTACTTATAACATCCAGTGACGTCGGAGGAGGTCCTTGAGGGCGGCGTATCGACGTCATCGACGCAGGAGCCGAAGATTTTCCGAAGCAGCACAGCTGTGGCGATTACTGTCATACATATGGAATACGTCGGAGGACCCAATCCCCTCGAATATACAGTTACACCTTGCTCAGCCTCCCAATCCGCCTCCCCCTTCTCCGCCTGTACCTAATTGAGTTTAGCACAGATGTTAACTTTGAGTAGTAGTGCATGTCCTAGGGTTCACTGCAAAAGTAACTAGCTTTCATAATTACCTATGTCAGACAAAAACGTGCTAATCAAATCCTTAATTCATTCTTTCTATTTTAGTCTTCGTATTTCCTTTTTGGATTATGAATTCAGGACTGCACATTCCAGAATGCAGGTAAACAAGGATTGGATCAGCAATAACTTGTCTTCTGTTGCTTCAAATGAATTATGAATGCAACACATACAACAGTAAATGGAAAAACAGTTGTCTGAGTATTTTGAGGGGAATGATGGGTGAACACAGAAAACTGATTTTTTTTAAAACTCGTTTAAAACCCTGGAAAACCACAACTGGAATTGAAAAGACAAGGAAACCCGAGCCACGGGATACAGCTATGGTTCAACGATACGGTGATACTGCATTTGCAGCCCTCATTCCAACCAAAAATGGTGTCCTAATGCCAACAATTTCAGGAGATCTTCCAAGAGTTAGCAAAGCACTGCCTCCGCCCCTCCTAGTCCCCTCGTGGTTGCACCAGGTGACCCTGTGCCTCTGTATTAGCCATGGCCCTCTCAAACTAAAATCAACCACACGAGTTTTTTTCCGCAGGTGAATTCCCCGTTTGTAACATTAAGAGCTGGCAATTCTTTTTTCCTGCGCCATCGATGACATTCCTTTGCCTTATGCAATTCAAGGCTCGTCTTTTCAGAGAGTGGCAGCTTTCATGGCAGATTTCGGGGGATGCTTCCATTCAGGATATCAACAGGGCAGCATCATGGATGGCACCCATGACATTTCCCAGGACTATACGATTCTACAAACACTGGATCAGCAGTTTTGGCCCGAGTGATTTACTGAATTGCTCAAATCACTGGTGTGCAGTAGAAGTGTGGCCTACTCAGACCTCTTAAGTGTCGCGTGGCCATGCGTGAGCAGGTCATCCATTCCTGTTTTTTGATTGAATTCTAGAACTTATATATTTTTCTAAATTTTAAATGGGAAAGGAAAAACTACATGTCGCAGAATCCAAAGGGGAAAATCCAAGACTGAATGGCCTGGTCACACATTGTCACAGAAAACTTGACAGCTCTGCCTACTATGTAATTTGTGTTCATACAAGGTGTGGGCTTAGTACATTCTCGTATCGTAATAAATCTACTTGTAGACACCTGTTAAAACGTGGGCACTCTTAGTGCGGTTTGGGTCACAATCTATGAAGTACGTATGCGTGTGTGTAAATGAATATGTGGGCGTAAAGGAGTGGATGTGAGCAGGAGCAGGGCATGGCAAGGAGCTATCCCTTTTAAAAATAAAATGGTTGAAATCATATGACCAAAAGTCCACGAACAAAGGGCACATGTTAAAATAGGGGTCTACGAATAGACTTTGAACCTCCTCATATATGAAAGGCCCAACGAAGACTAAAGGGGTAATGCCCTGAATACTTACTGCTAATCTTTATTACAGATACCTAGTCTTTCTCCTCAGTGTCATACTTTCCCTCCCATCCTACCTGTTCTGGATAACTTAATGCCAAACAGTCCGTGGGAGTAGCCGTTGTAGGTGATCTGATAAAGAAGTACATAAAGTGCACACAGGGAAAAGGAGCTTCGCTGAATAGGCCTTAGTAGTCTGGGAACTGTCTCGGGAGGCGGTGTCCCATGTAAGGGCTGGTAGAATGACGACTAGGCCTGTGTAATTAAGAATAGTGGTAACTAATTGGGCCATAACCAACTGCAGGAATTGGAAAGAATGGACCCTGGGAACCCCCCACCCGGCTTGCTGCAGAGGTTGAGGGGAGAGATTATGTGTGTGGGGGACAGGCTGAGGAGCGGAGCTCCAGCGTCAGTAGAGCAGCACCATATCTCTACAAGGAACCCAATACTGGCGATTTGCATGAACGCAAAGAACATTTTGGAAGCATAAGAATGACCACATTTCACTTTCTTTTGAAATGTGTCTGGCATAGTAATACAGCATGAAACCCTTGCAATAAAGTAAAGCAAATTGAGCTATCTGCTCTTTTAATTTGTCGCTATAGTTACCATTACAGAAAACTGCTTGCAATGCGCAGGACATGTATATACCCGCTTGGAGAGCTTAAACACAGAATTCAAGGCTTTGGCTGTTTCTGCAGGGTGCACTGTGCACCAGTGGCGTCTCCAGGAATCAAATTTAGGTGGGGGCCACAGACAAAAGTAGGGGGCTGACTATAAAAAGGCAATGTGTGTGCTTTTCCCAAACGCGGGCACAGTAGTTTAAATTGACTTACGGGGAGGTGTGTGTGGGGGGGGGGAGGGGGGGTAGAAATCCTGCATTTCTACAGAAAGCAATTCAATTCTGTTGTATATATGTAT
This sequence comes from Ambystoma mexicanum, assembly GCF_040938575.1. Taxonomy (NCBI): domain Eukaryota; kingdom Metazoa; phylum Chordata; class Amphibia; order Caudata; family Ambystomatidae; genus Ambystoma; species Ambystoma mexicanum. The sequence goes on along the minus strand of NC_090922.1, from coordinate 617,888,828 downwards.
ACATCTTGATGTTACCGATATGGTCTCTATCGATATATCGCCCAGCACATAGCAGCGGTTAAGTTCACTCCTGTTTGGAGCCTTCATGGGCAATTTGTTCAAATGTTGCCTGTGGTCATTGGCTGGTAATGGACACCTGCCATTGTATGCACTTTGGAATGATAGTGTCCATATTGTGTCCCTATCGAATCTGCTGTAGGGGGCCTTTCACATGTGTGCTATTAATACCCACGATTCGCAAGGCCTTTTACTGTATCTCCCATCCGGCTGCAGGTACTTTACTGGAAGGTGTGTGTGCAGATCGCAATTGGTCTGTTGGTTCCTTTCTCAGCAGTGTCTGTGTGGACATTTTATAGTGCAAATGTAGCAAGAGCACTGAATATCCAGACGGGCATGTAAACTAGAGGAGCACAGTGTGTGTGAGTGTGCGCGCTACCATGATTCTTCTGCACAGATGGAGCCACTCTGGTTTTGAGGGAAGTGTGTCCCTCCCTTTCAGGCCAGAAGAAAGAAACAGGCTGAGCAAAAGACTGCAAACGTGTGAGTGACAGCTGGGGGAAGGAGGACAGCAGATTAGATCACCGAGCCGCCTGCTTCCCTTAGCAAAGCTAAGGGCTCTGCCAGGAAACGCTTGTTAGGGGCAAGCTACCCGCCAAGACCCCAATTTGAATGTAAACAAATCGCCAGCAGGCCGAGCACCAGTTGATGTTAGGGAGAATTCTCTGTAAAGGCTAATTTCCCAAACCTAGTGAGTCCCAGCAGCTTTGCTGGATTTTTGGGGTTTCATTTTTTCTCCTGCTAAGAGTGAGACTCTTTCTCCCACTCTTAGGCATGATTTGAGAATGTCCTTTGATTATGTAATGTGTTTTATGGGCTATGGGGTATTTTACTCCATAGGGCTTCATGTGTTTTTGTTGTGTGTTACACAGCACCCTCAGTGCAGTAACACATGGGTGTCATAGTGACCCCCAAACATAGACTCCATACCCTGGGACTGGCTACTCTCTCCCAGGGCATGTAAAGTCACCATTGGCTTTACTAGTCTTAATTTGTGGACAGAACCAGTACAAACCATCATATTGTGGAAGTACTGGAAGGGGTAATTCGATTGCCCCTGGGTCTGTTTTCCAAGGGGGCACTGTCCAGTCCCCCCTTGTCGAGTTTCTGGCTGGTGGCAGTGGATACCACACGAAATATTCCACCGGAATATTTCCTATGGGATTTTCCCATTCATTTTAAATGCACCACTTTTTGGTGCAATGTTAAAGATACCGCCAGGTAATTTATTTATTTATTCATTCCCCGGTTGGGTATTTTTGCCAGGACTCTGTTTTAAAATGCCGTTTGTGTTCGCCTCTGAAACCCTAACCCAAGTCGAGCCCTTTGTTCCACTTTTGGTGGGCTTCTGCACAGAAGCCTCCAAAAGTGGTGCCACTCTGTCTGGGTCTACAGGATGTGTGGGAGGGGGGGGGGGGGAAATAGACACCCTGGACTGAGTTGCCTTGGCAACTCAAGTAGCACTCTTGTGCGATTGGCCCAGTGGTGAGCCGCCCGGCTCACCACTTAGCATGTTTGATTGACAGCTAGGCTGATGAATGGGGGTTTTCTGCATAAAAGCAGGGCTTTGGGGACTGGAACTTCAGAAGTCGCCACAGGACCTAAAGAATCCGAAGAGGGGAGAAGCAGCTGAGCCATCTACAACACCACCACCACCACCGGTGGAGCCCTGCTGTACGAACCTCACCACTTCCCAGACGACAGAGAAGCGATCTTCTTCCAACAGAGTCTTCTTCCCTTTGAGCTGGTGGGACCAACAAGTTTGCCTTTTTCGCCTTCCTGGATCGTCTCGTGGTCGAATCGCCCGTGCCAAGCTCCCCGGCGGCTGGATAGCCACGCTTCACCACTACCGCGAATAAAAGGGTAGTACCTTTTAACCGGCAAACTCCGTGGCTCGTTTCTTCCCTGGCAGTGCAATGACCTCCAGCTTTCCTCCACGTCGAGATCTTCTCTTCCCCTGGACAAAGCTTCGACTTGCACCCGCTGCCAGGAACAACTGCCCCCGCTGGAGCTTTCTCACCATTTCAGGTACTGTGTCCCGCCCGGACTCCCTTACAACAGACTGTCCAAGGTGTATCCTAAATCCTTGACTCTCTATCCTGGGGTGACCTCGGACCTGTTAACATTACCTTTCTAACTTGATCCAACCTCTTTTTGACTTTCCTGCAAAGACTGAGTGCATTTCCACTGTGTGATCTTGGGCACATTCCGCCTTGCTCTCTCCAAGAGTGGGCCTGGCCTATGAACTTTTTGCTCTACAGTAGACCCTGCCTTTCTTGACTTGCTGTGGGTTCTTAAAAGTGTTGGTACTGTGTGAGTGCCATCTATGGTTACGCGCTCACCTCTGTTTTACTAAATAAATGGTGTCTTAACCTAGACTTGTCAAATAATTAGGGAGGTGTATAGATTTCTAGTGACTGTTTGAACTTGCTTGACATATTAGTGCCAGTGTATTTTTACAAGTGTGTTTTTAAATAAATAATTATATACTTTTATACCAAAGCTCTGGTCAGTGTTTGCTTGTGCTACTGTATTTTTAGCTCTATTATGTATACTCTATATGCTACCTAACTCTTCTTGAGAGAAGTCTGACTGCTCAGCCACAGCTACCAGGTAAATCTGGGTGGTACAGACTGCTACCAATTGGGTTTACTGCTAACACCTGTAGTCTTAAACGTTTTGCAGTGGTCCCTAAGGGAACTGCACAGGGTTCTGCCTAACAGTTGACATTCAAATGTGGGTCTTTTTTCAGAGTGTCCTCGCTCCCTCGGGCAGGGCTCGCCTTTTCACCTAGGTGCACATATGTGCGCACGCATGCAGTAGCAATGGCAAGTCCTGGACTCCGACTGCTGACCATCACCCCTGTGCCGCTGTTCTTTGTGCACCTTTATGGTGAGTTCAACGAATTTGCTGTGCCCGTAACCAGCCACGGTGGCAGCATGGAGGCACTGAATTGCAGCCCTGTGTCTGTGCCATGCGGGCGGACCAAAGGCAGCCTTGCAGAGTGTAGCCCAGGGAGGGGGGCAGGGGCGTATACAGCATTCCAAGAGGGGTTGGAGGGGTGGGGGGGTAGGCAGGAGGAGGAGCGTGACACAAAAAAAGTCCTGCTACTTTCTCCCCCAAAAAATGCAGTGCGCCCAATTCCATACGGTCTCACTCATGCCCCTAAACCACTCAGCCCCATTCAACTTTTTTGATACCATTAGTGGCAGATGACATTTCAACGCAACAAAAAAAACTCTAGAATCATTCCATATGCCGGAAACTCATCTAGGAGAGCTCTGTCCAGGCACTCTGAGGCAAAACACATGTAAACCTCCCAATTTGCATATGGATTGCACCAACAGAAATTAATTCACAAAAATGGGCATTGCAAGAAGCATCATCAGTCTTTGATACTTGGAGGCACCATGGAAGTGACTTTAGAATAAGTTGCCATAAGTAAGCCAAGTGGTAAATACCTTTGTGGTGCAAAATACCGAAATTGCACCATTATATATGGAGCAACTCTATAGTCATGGAGGCTTTTAAAAAAAATAACAGCACGATATATTAACATAAGCTATGACAGAGCTGCAGACAAGACACCGTGTGATTAAATGATTTGCCCAGGATCACACACTTTAGTTAAATGGTGAAACCGGAATATGGACAATTTAAGCAACTGAGCACATCTTCCCAAGTTTAGTTGAAATAGATTTTTAGTAAGGTTTTGCTTTCCATTTCATGTGCTTAAATAATACTTCATTTATAGCAATGCCTTGGAAGCAAACCACATTACATAATCAACTATCATTTCATAGTAAACTAACTATACACTATATACATTGCCATAGAAATATGTTGAGCAATAAGAGCATAGCTTTAGTTTTATTCTCCCCATCTGCACGCAAAGTCACAATAGCATCATGTAGATTAATGTAGCCTAACACATCTCCCTTGGGTTTTAAAGCCATAGTAATTCCATAAAGCATACAATATTAAGCACCCTTCTAATTTTATTTATTTACTTAGTTGATTTAATCAAATTAATGATTTTTACAAAACATTGTAGAAGAAGCAGAAGAAACTGTATATCACCCTTCTCACTTCTGATCACTCTCACCCATTCTTAAAGGCACGAAAGTCCCTGCTAACAGTCTCCCTCCTCCCCTCCCATCAGTGCCTAATGGCTCACATTAAAATGTGCTGTTGACACAATACTACGTGAGAGCCTCTCTGCTGCCCAGAGCTCTTTGAGACATTGCCCTGGCAGTGGGACACCTCTCCTGTTTGGAAAGGGTAAGGTGTCAGGACAATGAGCGTGCCAAGCAGGAATGCCTCAGCGGGACACCTTTCCGGTTGGGCACCATCATTGAGGTGCTTAACAGGAGATGTGTCTGACTGACAAATCCCATTCTTGCCCTCACTGACCAACACCCCCGACGGTACGCCACTGTACATGGGGGCCCAAGGGAGGGCACAGGATTTCAGTCGAGGGTCCCGGGCCCCCTCCGCCGCCACCCTAGCTACGCCACTGCTGTGCACATGACTTAAATATTAAGTCTTCGGAAACCCGCTTATGGGCGAGAGCTCCCGTCTGAAGTCCAGGCCCAGGGGCTGATTTTGGGGACAGCTCTGCTAGTGTAGCCCCATGGGTCTCTGCCCCTTGGAACGGCTCTCGTGCAAAACTTCGCCAGAGCACAGCTCCATCTTATTCCAGGCCAGCCCATTTCGTACCCCGATAACTAAGTTATAAACAAAACTAGCCTTACCCAATTCAACACAGAAATACTTAAGCTCTCAGTGAAAGCAGGGAAACTACGTTGCTTTGTCTTTTTCCTGACGGCAAGAGCCGAAGCCTCAGGGAATGCCCCAACTGTGGCAAGAAACCAAAATATGTTGTGCTAGTGCCAAAAATGTAACACGCTGACATGCAAGAGATTAGTCACCGCTTGATGGCAATGGATTGTTTACATTGTGATGTGGAAGTACATTCACTGCTGTCCGACCAGATCCTTTGCGACCCGTAGGCTCTTAAATCAGCATCTGGCAGGGACCATGCCTTTGGTTTCCCACACAGAGCGGCGACCGAGGCAGTGTTGGCGCTCTCGAAAGGCTGAGAGTTCACGAGCATCACTGATTGAGTCAGAGACCGGGCGGGCGCCATTGTTTTCACTTGGCCCGTGGAAGAGTGGGTGAATCGAAGTACAGAAAAAGCGCTGACGGAGGAGAGGGGAGGGGAGGGGAGGGGAAGGAGATGAGCAAGATGGTAGTGATGGGGAAAGCACCGAAGTGGAGAAAAGACAGCAGGTGGGGAGCAGCGACCGGCAGATATCCCATACATGGTAGATCTGCTGAGAGACATTTATCTCCCTGGCAGCTTTTCAGCCTGTGTGGTCTAATTTTCTCCAAGCCCTGCAGGCTCAGTAAACCACATACACACAATACACCCGCAAGCTTCAGTGCAAATATTAAAAAGAATAATACTCTCCCAGGGATACTCTGCACCCTGAAAGAGGCAAATGAGCGGAAGAGCAGAAGTTAGATGAATGTGTCCACCATGCCCTGGTCACTGAGATGAGTGACAATGATGTATTTTAATTTTGTTCAAGTCATACAGTGTCATTACACACGAGCCACTAGGTTTGTAATTTTAAAAATGCATCCAATCTGCAAGGATGGCCTCCACACGTTTCTGAGGTGGCGTCAAAGTAGTTTATTCAGAAGTTGCATGAGAATAAAATCCCCGCAAACTTGTATCCAGCAAAACAGCAAACCAACGGACATCAATCAAAGCACAACATTCTACATCAGTGGCTGAGTAGCTGAGCACTCCATATTCTATCCCAAGGTTCCATACACACCCAAGCATATACATAACACACCTCCCGCCTTACCACACACACACAACACTACGTACATAAAAATGCAATGTCCCAATGAAAATTTATCAGGACAACAAATGGAAATACAAATGTAATCTAATGCTGCCAGGGTGGGTTAGGTAGCTTGGCGCTCTCTTCGCCACACCTTCACTGTGGCATGGACAGCCATATTCCACACCTGCCCAGCTCAAACCCTTACTGCGCCATTCAAAACCTGCGCAAACCGCACCGGCTCACTATAGAACACGTCCCGTTTCCTTTTAATATCCTCCTCGATGCTGATCAAATCTCCAACTTCTTCCTTCCCGACCTCTCATTCACCTTTCTCACCCACTCATTTTTCTTTCCAACCATCTTTTCTCTCACCCCTTTCACCACACAATCTGATTATCACGCTCTATCCAACCATGGCAGTGAAACCCTGATGTTAGGCTTTCTGCCCCTCAGGAACTCAAACAGACTCACGCCTGTATGCACATAAGGGGCCAATCATAAAGCGTGCAACCCATCTCTCACCACTATCTTTCTATCTTTTCCACATGCTCCCACCATCCGTACTGCTTCCACCACACAACGATTGACTCTTTCTACCCTCCCATTGGTCTGGGGCTGGTACAAAGCCGTCCTTATGTCTCACGCCACACCACCTCAAGTACTCTTGGAACTGTCCCCCAAACGAATTGTCTCCCATTGTTAGTCAAGATTGACTCGGGAAAACATTCCCTCTCAAAAATACACTGAAAACTCAACCATCCTCTGCGCCGTTATGTTCCACACAATCTGAAATTTCGTCCACCTCGAGAACAAATTAACCAAGACAATTCTAAATCTTCCACGACCACTCCCCATATCCATTGCCACTTCACTCCATACTTTGCTAGAAGCATCAACATGAACCACGGGTTGTTGCTTAGCCACCATCTTACCAGATGCATCATATTCAACACAACTTCCGACCATCCTTTCCACATCATGATCAAATCCCAGCCACCAATACTCTCCTCTCAAAACTCCCTAGGTTTTGTATACACCAATATGTCCTTCATATCCAACCTCCACCAATCTCCTCCTTAAGGCTCTAGGAATCACTACACGATCCCACAGATACACAATGCCATCCTTCACTTCCCACAAAGACCTCTCCTCCTAATTCAAAAGCCTCTTTTCCGGTCATCCCTCTTGAACAAAACTTATAACACGCTCCCAAGTCTCATCCGCCCACAATGCATCTACCCATTCCTCTGTGGTGATCACTCCACTTCGTGGCAAAAACCATATCCATAATTCCATCCTCTATCACCACATCCTGGACTTCACACTCATCCTCACAGAGTCTTGACACAATCTGCTTTTACATTCTCTTTTCCTGAAATAACCTCCAGATCAAATTTGTGCCCCTGTAACCTCGCCACCCAACACGCCACCCTTCTTGATACTCTATCCAGCCCTTTCTTCTCAAAGATGGACTTGAGTGGCCTGCTATCGGTCCTTCTAGTGAACTCCATTCCCCAGACAAAATTGCAGAACCGCGACCCTGCCTCAATGGCAAGCCAACTTTCTCCAAGACAGAGTAATCCCTTTCTGCTCCCCAGAGCATTCTCGATGCATACGTAATAACCATGTCCTGACCATCCTTCCCAACCTCTCAACAAAGCACCTATCCCAGCCTCGCTGGCATCTACAGAAATAGTAAATTTCTTTCCAGCGTCAAACATCAACCAAAGCATAACATTCCACATCAGAGGCCGAGTAGCTGAGCACTCCATATTCTATCCCAAGGTTCCATACACACCCAAGCATATACATCACAACAATTTCAGAACACAAAACCGTGTCTCAGCAGTGAATACCCAGATAGATTATGGCTCAGCGCTTTCTAGCACAGTTAATGGTTCTTTTCATTCAACGTCACTATGTACAATTTAAAAACATGGCAGTATTAAACCTTGTATAATGTGCTACTAACGGGAGACATGCAACGTTCACACTTTAAAATTCCTAACGTAGTAATTAAGTGTTGTACAGCGCTAGATAAGTAGAATGAACAGGCACACAATTTCGCACAGATCCTCGAGAGAAAAAACATTCAGAAAATACATAAATTCAAGTGTATGCTCAATTATGCAACACCTTAACGAGGGAGGCTTCTTCCCATTTCTACAAATAAAATCCACAAAGTTTAGTAACCGATGGAGCAGGGCAATATTGCCTATGCCACCCCAGAGAGGCAGCTGACTAAGGTGACCAGATTTAAAAAGTAAAAAAACTGGGACAGGGCAACTAACATGAAAGTAGGACTAACGGGACAGTGGCTGTCTAGTCATTACACTTCAGTAGTGATTGGAGGCGGGCGTTATTGTGTGCCGACTAAAATAGCCGCCTGAAGTGGTAGCTCCGTAACATTCAAGATCCTGATCTTAATATCCTGCGATTTGGAGTGAATGCGGATACCAAGAAAACAAGATATGCTTGGGCTAGATATCCGTGCAGCACCAGGAATAATCCGAGTGAAATCCGTGCAGTAACAGGCCCGTATGAAAAGGTAACGCCACGGCAACCCCCACAGCAACCCAGAGACCATCCTGCTAACTGCGCGCCAAAACTGCTGGGACTCGAGACACAGCAATACACTGAGGCGGCTGTACACCCTGCAGTGTCCAACTTCCATGGAGACAGGAGCCAGAGCGGAGCGGCCCCCGCGAACAGGATCCTGAAGGGCGTGTAATCCCTGCTGGGGATACGTGTTGGCGCGACCCCACCATGCGCGAAGCGGCTGCAATCGGACCGACATCGGCCGCATCCGCGGGGTCTAGGTGGGCTGGTGTCCGAGTTGAAGCGGGTGAATGACACGTGTGGCAAAGTCCGTACCACTACGTGCCTGCTCCTCGGTTCCTGCCCTACACCCCCTGAGAACCGGGTGCTCAACAGCAAGAACCGAGGGAAGAGCTGCAGCCGCAGGGCCGCCCGCACAGAAGGTACGTGCCTGACTGCAACCCCGGGGCGGCCCACAGCCATCCAGCTCAGAGATTCTCCTGAGCCCTAGCGACCCAAACAGAACCACCTGGGGGCTGCTGATCACTATACAGCACGGCCCCGCCGATCAAACCAGTCAGACGCATTCTTCCCCGGGCTGTCAAGGCCCCCAGCGCCACCCTCGGTCAGTATACCCTAAAGGAAAGCCCAGGCTGCCCTCCACCAAGGCACATTGGGACATAGAAGTTTATATCCAACAAACTGCAACACCCCGGGTCACACCGGGAAGGAGAGTATGCCTCGGTGCATAACGCCCAACAAAACTAATGGCCCGAGGAGAGCTCACAGGACCACCGGGCACCCACACCAAGCATTTAACAGGGCTGCGCACAAGCAAGCCCGTATAAGGGATTCCTGGCTGGTCCACGCGGGAGAGGCGCACGAGCACCAGGCGCCACGCAACCATGAGCCAGTGCGGCGGGGAAGGATCATACGCAGGGGCACATACCAAAGCAACTGCGACCACCCCAGCATGATCGTGACTACCTGGGGGGACGTAATCACATAAAAAACGATAGCACCTGAAGCACGGGGTGCCTCATCTTAACCCAACAGGGCACCAAGCTCAAACCGTCACACTAGACACAACAGTGATCCTGCACCAGACAACTGGATAAGAATTGCAGCCAACCCACCCCACTCCTTCACCTACCTGACTGGGATATGCAAAGAGGGGCCAAAGGCAACGAGAAAAATAAAGGCCCAATGGACGCCTTCACAAGTACAAATGGCTTAGACATTGCTCCACACAAATGACCGCTTCTGCTCCCCAGCTACACCCGGAATCAACCATGGACCCCTACATGAGTGCCTTGTATGCTGGGTTTGCAGCAGTTAACTCCAAATTAGACTATATAGGCAGCACAATAGTAAATTAGAGCAGACATGCAAAAAATGAACGCCATGGTGGCTGAGACAGAGGAAAGAGTGAGCACCCTAAAGGATACCTCGACCACACAAGGGAAAGCAATCAAAGAAATCCAAAAGAACCTCAAAACCATCGGGAGAAGTGCGAGGACCTTGAATCTAGATTCAGACGCCATAACATCAGGGTGGTCGGAGTGGCGGAGAAAACCATAATTGTGCCGATTGAGAAAGTCCTTCAGTCACTGTTCCCCGAAGCCCAATTCTCACAGCACTCTGATAGAAGGAGCCCATAGATCCCTAGCCCCTCCGCCCAGACAAGGTGCCCCACCACGCACAATAATAGCCTGTCTCCTAAATTATAGGGACCGCGACTTAATCCTACGTTTATCACGAGAGAAAGGCACCCTTATCCATGATTCTAACCGGATACACATCTACCCGGATTTCTCCCACGGGGTCCAAACAGCCAGACGTTCATTTGAGCAAGTAAAGAAGGCACTACGGGACAGGAAAATCCCATATGCGTTGCAGTTCCCTGCCAAATTACGACTTCAACATGCAGGAAGAGCACATTGTTTTGAATCACTGGGTGAAGCAATGGCCTATATCGAACAATAAATCCCAGTAACCCAGACCAATGGTTAACAACGAGTAACCACAATGCAAAGTCCCAAGTGCTTATCCACAAGTAGTGCCCGAACAGGCAAAAAGAAGCGTCTGCACACCCAAATCCACTGCAAACCATGGTTGCGACGCACTCAGGCAGCAAGCCCCTTAGTTGTAAGTTGTGGCCACAAATTGCCACCCACTGACTCAGACTGTTAAAGTAAGTTGGGGGAGTACACTGTCCAGTTGGAGGGCTGGTGAGGCTGGGGGGGAGGGGGCGGTTGGTGGATTGGCAGGGTAAGTTAAAAAGGGGGGAAAAAGCAGACGAGGAATATATGCATGGGTGGTACAACAATTGCGACATGGTCAATATGAAGAACACCCGCAGTCCATTATATCGCCTCTAGTCTCAATGCATAATGTCACTACTGTCATGGAACGTGCGGGCCCTGGCGAATCCTATAAAGGCCAGGAAAATACTTGTACATGCCAGACGGCACAAAGTCGACATATTATTGCAGGAGACTCACGCTACAACAAGAGTAGTGGACTCCTTTGCCAAAGAATGGGGACCCCCTTAGGATAGGAACTCAGGCCAGAGGCGTCTGCACCATCATTCATCGCCGCACCGGATTCCAGCTTACTAAGTCATGCATAGATGCAGAAAGGAGATACGTTATAATATGGGGAACACTGCACAACCACATTATCCTGGTAAACCCATATGGCCCAAATATAGACTCCCCTGAGTTCTATCTCCAAATCATGAAGACGGTAGCTCCATGTGGCGACGCAGAGATTATTTGGGGAGGTGACTTTAATACGATACTACATCTCAACTTGGACAGATCGGCTGGACCCCCTAGACCCCACTCTAGAGCAGCTAAAACTATAATACAAGGCAAGGCTACAATCCTGCTGGTGGATGTTTGGAGGGAATTGCACCTGGCACTGAAAGAATTCACATTCTACTTGTCTGTGCACTACACAAGCTCACGCATAGAGTACTGGCTCCTCTCCCCCGATATTAATCCCAAGTGTGTGCGACTGCCGCATCTTTCCTCTGACCATTCACCAGTTTTGTTAGAATTAGCTCTGGAGACCACAGAAAAGATGCATCGCTCGTGGCACATGCCACTGTCACTTCTGAAGGATGAGTCACAACCGCCATGCTCTGGGAAACGTTTGAATTATGGACCAGGGGCCATCTCCTCGCCAAAGCGGGGGGCATATTGAAATCTATTTTAACAGAGCTACACCGCGTGGAGGACGAGCTTAGGACGCTGTAAAAAGAGCATGAACGGGCTCCCAGCGTGGAAATCCTCGGGACATTGCAGGAGCAACTAGGCAGGTTCAGAACCCTGGCAGAGAGGGAAATAATATATTAGTCAACCGGCCAGAGCCAGGGGGTTTTGTGAGGGCAACAAGGCCGGGAAGCTACTGGAAAACAATCAAAAGTGAACAGGGGTTCAGGCCGATCACTTCCATCAGCGACATGGATGGAGAGGTCCACACTAACGCCAATAAGGTCAACGTAATCTTTCTGGGCGTTTACTCAGACAAATACAAGAACACTGACCAAGGCTCGACAAATTACCTCGATCAATGCATCTCACTATCACCCTGCCCAAACTTGAAAGCAATGAAATGCGAGTCTGGAAAACCCGTTCTCTCTGGAGGAAATCACCCAAGCCATTAAAGACCCACCGGCTGGCAAGGCCCCCAGGCCCGACGGCCTCCCTGCCGACTTCTACAAAAGCTTAGGGTTTTGATCTAGCCCCCAGGCTTCTGGCAGTGTGGGAAAAAGCACTAGAAGCTGGCATGCTCCCAGAGTCCCATAGGGAAGCAATAATAACCATCTTACTTAAACCAAATAAGCCACCACAAGACCCCGAATCGCATCGCCTCCTCATTAATTAACACGGACCCAAAATCTAGGCCAAGGTCATAGCGAACAGACTGCTCCCCCATATGAACAAGCTAACACACCCAGACCAATCCGGCTTTATACCTAATAGATCCACATCCATAAACCTGAGCAGACTCTGCGATCATAGAACAGTTTGGCCCACACTCTGAGGCGGCGGCAGTAACACTAAATGCTGAAAAAGGGTTCGATTCTGTGTTCTGGCGCTACATGCATGCTATTCTGCACCGTATGGTGTTTGGCACACATTTCCAAAGTTTCATTCGGTTGTTATACAAAAAACCCAGTGCTAGAATTCGTACCAACCATTCTCTGTCCCCAGCTTTTAAGTTACAAAGAGGCACACGTCAGGGTTTCCTGCTGTCTCCCCTTATATTTGCCCTCACGATAGAGGGGATGGCTGCACTCCTGCGCCACAAACACTCACACTGGGGCATTCGATTGGGCGGCTCATGCCAGACACTAATATATACTTAACCCAAACACCAACCTAACACCGGTCATGCAAGACATTACCAACTTCGCCAAATTCTCGGGTTACAAGATCAACCAGGCCAAATCGGAAATAATTCCCCTTACTCTGAAAGTTACCAGATCAGAGGCAACAGCAAAGTTCTGCTCGTCATCAAACTCTGGGTGATACCTGGGTATAATTATAGCCACCCAGAGAGATACACTATATAATACCAACTATGCGACTTACATCACACAAATAGAAATAATGTCATTTTAAGGCCGCATTGCACTTCTAAAAATTACAGTGGTCCCAAAGCTACTCGATTTAATAACATGCCTATCTGGCCGGGCAAACCTTTCTTTGAAAAACTACAACAAATGGCCTCAAACTTTGTATGGGGGTTAGGGGGTGGTACAGTTAGAGCTGGGCCAAACTAAGCAAAAACGTGGGGAATGGCGGCTTGGCAGCACCAGACTTTACCCTGTACTACTACGCAGCACAGGCTCACTACGCCAAATATTGGTTCCACAACGTTGAATCATACCCCACATGCAGGTGGAAAAACAAGCGGTAGCCCCGGCGTACCTGTATATTTACCAAAAAACACAGCCTGCTGGACCTGAGCCCGGTGACATGCACTACACGAGCCTGGGCGGCACAGTTCCATAGGACTGGTTGCACACACCCCTTCTGGGAGCATACCCCCCTGTGGCATAACCCAGACATCGTCCCCACACAGGACACCATGGTGCAGAGAAGATGGGATCCCAGGAAGGACATGAAACTGTTCCCACATGGGGAGTTCATAACACTGGCAGAGGCTCAGAATGTAGCAGGGCAAGGTCTTACGACAACCCTTCAATATCAGTCTAAAAGCTTCCCTAAAACACAAATAGCCATTGTTTCCAGCAATACCTCCTCCTCACCCATTTATAGTAGGCATACTAGACCAAGACGGATTCAGCGGCACTCCAAGATCTACAGTACAGTCCCATACCCAGTCCCGGAACATCATGAAAACCAAATGGGAGAAACACCTAGGGGTGGAAATCAATGACACAATGGACTAGATACTGTCAATATACTATAAATATACTAAGAATATATCACTAAACACCAACCTGCGACCAGTTGCTGCAACCACCTTGGAGGGGCAGGAGCCCGCGCCCCTGATCGTTGGAGACTTATATAGGGAGGAGGGGCAGGAGCCCGCTCCCACCACCCAGCCTCCGCGTGCTCTTGCACAAGGCTCTTGAGCAGCTGTGACCGAGACCTGTGAAGCCGCTCGATCATGGCATTGCAGTGCAGGTAAGCGCTGCCTTTCTTGCTAATTTCGCCTGTTCAATCAGCTGTTACTCGTATATTTTCCACGTGGGGGACACCCAAAATGGCCGCTTACCATCGAGCGTCGTAGTCTCCTAGCGACCGCTCGCAGCTAGGATTGGCTGCTCCAACTATACTTTACGCCTGCCCTCGACCGGAAGGCGAGAGCCGGCGCACCAGAAGGGCCGGGCAGCAAAAGGGCCATTGCCTGTCTACGCCGGTCTTCGCCGCATCTGAGCCGCGAGGAAATTCCCATTTACATAGCTTACTTAAGCCCCGTACACCGTGCAGCTAGCGCTTCCCCCTGAGGCTGCCGGATATCACCATACGCCTAGATACAAGAGTCCTCGCACGTTGTCGGTAAGACCCTGTTACAACCCGCCACCTTCTGAATGCAAACCCTACCGTGCCTCACATGCGCAGATCCGTTCACCAATCTGCACAAGTTAACTATTTCCTTGTACTAAAACCTGGCTGCCTGTGCGCAAGTAATGCTCCACCTAAGCCTTATGACAACATGATGCCCAACTTGACCCCTGCTATGCCTGGTCAGGCCAACCCAGAGATCCTATAGATTGCCACCTGACTTTACAACACAACCTAGTGGTTTCTAATTTGTGTCTATTGTAATCAGCCTATATTACCCCTCCTGGGTCCACTGCATCTATCCTAATGTGTGCTTAATTTGGAATTTTGAATTTAGCCTAACCTGCCTAGCCTGATTTTGTACCCCTCTTGGGTCCACTGCAACTATCCTAATGTGTGCCTAATTTGGAATTTTGCACTTAGCCTAACCTGTTTAGCCTAATCTTATACCCCACCAGGGTCATCTGCATCTAGCCTACTGGTGCCTGCATGTAATAACTGCATTTAGTCTAGTATTATGCCCTAACCGAGACTACTACATACCCCTAGGTGGCTGCACCCCCCTACCCTTTGCCCACTCCTTACCATTCACCACCCTAATTGACACATAGTCCAGCCGCACTTCACCCACCTCAATGTCCTTAGCTACGATAGGTTGGTTAGTGTTCATCATGTTCCCATTCTGCCAGGTCCAAGCAGACACCCCCTGCACCAACAACCATTTCCTTACTTTCATGAACGCCCTCTCCAAATTGGCATGCCTTAGACACCACCCTATCCCCTGCCCCACTCCCTTCCTCCCAACCTCACCCCCCTTCCCTTACCGCTACAGCCTGACTCCAGCCCCAAGGACCCCTGCACCATATTTGAGGAAGACCTCCCGACATCCACACACCTCTCCGATCTACTCTCACTACCTAAACTCTTAGGCAATGACAAAACATACCCCATCTCAGGGATTGAGAGAACGTCTCGCCTAAGAGCACGCACTAAATTACCCCACTACAACCACACCACTATGACTCCACTACCCAGAGCATCCAAACCTATGGCCCCGCACAACTAACAAAAAACCAACTCACCCTATAGCATCCGAAATCCCGAGCAATCTCACTCAGCCCAGAAACTTAACAGTTAAGAAAAGACCCCCAAAAGATACCAAACCCCTCGTTAGCCTCAAAATTGCACTCATCAATGCCCGTTCCTTAGGAGCCCATGCTATAGAAATACACAATCTCATTACCGAACTCGACTTAGATCTATTAGTAATCACAGAAACTTGGCTACACCAAGCCTCTGGTCCTCTATTAGCTTTGGCCATCCCACCTGACTACACCATCCTTAGAGTAGATAGAATCACATCCCCAGGAGGCGGTGTTGCCATCATAACCAAAAACACCCTCAAAATAAGATCAAGCTCCACTGAAACAATCGCAGGATACGAAATACTGTTGGCTAAACTAGCCATGAATGAAAACACCACTATTAACATAGTGGTTATTTACAGAACTCCTAGTACCAATAGTCACGCAGAAACAGACATCCCTCTAATATTGGCACCGATTCTTAAACCCAAAACCAAATGCATTATTATTGGAGATTTGAATCTTGGCTTCAACGACGACCAAGACACCAAAGCTACCTCCCTTCTCCTAGCACTCAATGACATGAACTTCTGCCAACATGTCAATGCCCCACCCACAATAAGGGTAGAACCTTGGACTGCATCCTCACCCTCAACACCAATATCAGCATAGGCCCAATTACCCACTCAGTTGGACAGACCACCGTTGCATAGAATTTACCATCACCAGCGATGATCCCTGCCCGCCCAAGGACATAATCATGGATACCATTGAAAGAAGAAACACTAAAAAACTCACTATAGAGAATCTCGATCCCATCCTGAATAAAATTTTAGATTCCCACTCTATCACTAGTAGTGATCCTACTACTATAGCGGAGTATTACCACAAATGCCTCACCACAGCGATCGATACTATTGCGCCGGTCACCACCAAACTAAGACGTGTTAACAAAAAAACAACTTCTGGTTTAACGAAGAACTAGTCACCCTAAGAAGGAAAAAACGTTCACTCGAACAAGCCCATAGTAAACACTCCTCCCCCGATACGGCCAAAGATTTCAAAGATGCTAATACCACCTACAAATCAGCCATCATCGCCCACAAAGCCAATGCCTTCAATGCTCGCATCAGTAATGCAGCATCAGACTCCAAAGAGCTCTTCTCTATACTTAGAGAATTGGAAAACCCCCTACCTACTGATACACCCACCAATGCAAGTAAAAAATGGTGCACCACCATACAAGATGCACTTGCCTCCAAAATTTCTATGTTGCAGAATAAAATCACTACCAAAAGACTACTCCTAGCAGACAAAAACTCCTCTACCTCCCAACCCCGGTGTATCCTCCAGCGACAACACCACCTCCCCCTTCCACTTCACACCAGTCACCCAAGATCTTGTATTCAATACCATCTCCAAACTAAAAGCATCCAATTGCAAAGGAGACACCATCCCAGCCAAACTAGTCAAAGCTTGTGCCTGTACTCTGACCCCCACCATCACTAAATTTGTCAACGCTTCCTTTAAGTCTAACATAGTTCCTACCTGCATCAAAGAAGCATGGGTTACCCCACTCGCTAAAAAAACCAAACCTAGATCCCACCAACCGACTAATTATCGCCCCCATAACCACGGTGCAGTTCGTACTAAAAATTATCAATAAACTAGCCTACAACCAAATACAATCCCATCTGGAATCTAATCAGCTTCTCGGCACCAGACAATCTGGCTTTAGGCCCAACCATAGCACGGAAACCGCCCTTTTGGACCTTAAAATCCAGATGGATGCCATCAGAGATTCTGGGAAACTATTGTCCTGCTCCTAGACTTATCCGCAGCTTTTGACGTGGTGGACCACGACAAACTCTGCATGTCACTCGCCCGTGAGTTTAACTTCTCCAGTGAAGCCACAGCATGGGTGAAATCGTTCCTATCCGACCGCACTTCCAGAGTGTCCAAAGGGAAAGAAGCAGCCAATCCCATCCCAGTGCCTATAGGAGTTCCCCAAGGTTCATGTCTCTCCCCCACATTGTACAACGCATACACCAAACTTCTAGACGATATGGGTGTCATATACACAAACTTTGCGGATGACACCCAGATCCTCATACCACTCACAGGCAATTACGACCAGGACACCTTAACTATCAATAAAACATATGTCATCATACAAAATTGGATGGCTTTAAATAGCCTCTGTCTGAACAATGAGAAGACAGAAGTCCTCATTGTAGGCTCGGCAGCGAAATTAGCAACCCTCCACCCAGATTACTCTACCATCAACATCTATGGCACTGCCATCCCCGTGCTGAAGCATGTCAAAACATTAGGAGTGTACATTGATGCCAGTCTTACTATGACTAAACAGATTAATGCACTCGCCTCCTCCACGGCATACACCTCCAAGCTCATAGCTCTTAGCCGTCAATTCCTGACCCCAGCTAACTGCCTCACTTTAGCCAAAGCTCTAGTTCTATCGAAATTGGATTACTGCAATATACTATTACTAGGCACCTACAACACCAACCTAGCCAAAATGCAATTGTTGCAAAACATAGTCCTAAGAGCAGCGCTAGGCATAAGCAAATATGACCACATCTCCAAAACTAGAAGGGACGCTCACTGGCTCCTTATCAAAGCCAGAATCATCTTTAAAACATTATGTATCACACATAAATGCCTGACGAGAAAAGGTCCCATCTACCTCAATAACATCCTTCACCCCAAAGATGATAGAAGATCACTAAGATCGAACGACAAACTCCTCCTGGCTCCTCCCCGCTTCAAATCCACTATAGCAGGGGGTAGCAGCTTCACCGCCCTAGCCCCCAAACACTGGAACACCCTACCTATTAATATAAAAAAAGAAATCTCCTTCATAACCTACAAGAAACTGTTAAAAACCTGGTTATTCAACCAATATTAGCACCCAGGGTAGGTCTCTGTATCGAAGCACCCTATTAGTTAATATTTGCACACTGTTATTATGCACCTGACTGTCTATATTGTAATTTAACCAATGTAACTATGCATCACTAATTGTTTAAGCTGTCTTGTAACCTCGCCGTGACACCCTTGGGTCTGGGCATGTAACAAATAAAATAAATAAATAACCTTAGACTGATCCAATATAAAATTCTGAACCACTTGCATGTTACCCCTGGGAAGGTTGCCAAATTCGACAAATCCAAACACTCACTATGCCCCAAATACCAGCTCCTGTAAGCCAATTCCTTCCATATATACTGGGAATGCCTTCCCACTAGACGGTTCTGGGGCGAGGTGGCTGCCTGTATCAGTGATATCCTTGAGACCTGAATCCCGGCAACACCACTGAAATATCTCCTGGGGGACATAGGCAAGAGTCCAGCCAAGAATCACAAATTCTTCTGCCGTGGCCAAACGCAACATCCTCCGTCCATGGAAATCTAAAACCGCCCCCACAGTTCGAGTTTGGCAGCGAGACTTGATTGATACACACATGATATTTATAACGCGCCTATACACAAGTGTTTGAAGGCGCGACGAGGCAAGGGAGGTAAGACAGACAACGATCCTACTAGGCCAGGTGTCAGATTGCGCAAGTGCAAGGGAAGGGGGGAAAAGGAAAAGTGTGCGGGGGGTGGAGGGGAAAGTGCAGTACATGGGATAATAAAATAAAGAACGGCCGGCTGGTGGCAAGTGCAGGGTGAGTGCAGACATAAGTGCTGGTTTGGGGACTGTAGGGATACAGAAAACAGTCCCTAGGTGCAGGGGTTGCCAGGAAGGCAGCACAAGCGTGCAACTGGCAGGGCTTGGTTTCAAGATCAGATGGGTGGCCAGGTAACCTGTGCAGTCTCAGTATCAGCCCGGACTTCAGCAGGGGAGAGGGGGAGAGAAAGCAGAAGCAAAGAGGAATGTTTTTAGGTGCTTCCGGAACCAAAGATGGTTCTCCTCAAGTTTCAGGGAGGCAGGGAGGCTGTTCCAGAGGGAGGGCCCCAGCCAAAGAGAGATCTACCACCAACCCGTTGCTTGGAGAAGCTACGGACCCCGCGGGAGTTGGAGGTGGATGAGCGAAGAGCTCGAGAGGGAAGATATTAAGGAAAAGAGTTGAAGGTATTGAGGCTCCAGATGGCCTTGTGGATGATGCAGAGGGTTTTGAACTTAATCTTCGCAGCCACTGGGAGCCAGTGCAGAGATTTCAGTCCTGAGGCCAAGGACAAGTCTCATAGTCCTTTTCTGGATAAGTTGCAGAGGGCATAGCGTAGAAGCAGGCAGATTTAGGAAGTGGCTGTTGCAATAGTCCAGCCTGGAGAGAACCAGAGCTCTGGAGACAGTGAGCTTCTGTGGGAAGGAGAGGAAAGGAAGAATACCTCTGAGGAGGTGCAGCTGGTAGTGTGACTTCTTAGAGACGTCAGATATGTGAGGGGAGAAAGTGTGGAGTCAAAGATGACCCCCAGGTTTTTAGCCTTGCAGGTGGGAGCAGGAAGAGGGCCAAGAGAGGCCAGCCAGAGTGCTACAGGAAAGGAGGGAGTGGGTGTGCCAATGAGGATAATCTCAGTCTTACTGGTATTAAGGCAGAGGTCATTGGCGGCACACCACTCCTGGATAGCAGACAGTCGGAGATGAGGGACGGGGAAGAGGTGGCCAAAGGTAGTCTGAAAATGAGCCGAGTCATCCGCATAGCACTGAAAGTTGGGGCAGAGATCGGCAATGCAGTGGGCAAGGAGTTCCAGGTATTGGTTGAACAACCAGGGAGAGAGGTTAGACCCCTGGGGGCCACCACAGGTAGAGGAAAAAGATAGCCGAGAGGAAGGACCAAAGTTGGACCTGGGAGGGACGGTCCGAGAGGGCGTCAGCCACGCCATGGCCTGACCGGTGATAGCTAGGTTATCACGGAGACACTTTAGCAGGATGGCATGGTTGACAGTGTCAAAAGCAGAAGAGAGATCAAGCAAGATTAGGACACAGGGGGTGTAAGAGTCAAGGTTTGAGAGCAGGTTTTCACGGATGTTCAGGAGAGCGGTTTCCGTGCTTCTGGCAGCTCTGAAGCCAGACTGATGGTCATGAAGACAACCAACAGATTCAGTGTGGAGATTAAGCTGGAAGATGGACAGCTTCTCCAGGAGCTTGCCCAGGAAGGGAGTGATGGAGATAATTGGCCGGGCAGGAGGGATCAGCAGAGGGTTTCTTAAGAAGACAATGTACAAGGGAGTGCTTTAGGGGGGGGAATGGGAAGACCCCAGTGGCAAAGGAGTGGTTGCAAAAGTCAGCCAGGGCAGGAGCCAGGGTGTCATCAATGTGCTCATTGATGGTTTTGGAGGAAGAGGGGTGAACCTGTTTTGACAAGACTTTCATAGATCAGACTTGTCTAGAAACCTCATCTGTGGAGAAGCGGGGAAAGGCAGAGAAGGAGGGAGGAGGGGTGACTGCAGAAGGGCCAGAGGAAGAGCAGGGAGTATTGGGAGGAAGGGGATAGGAGGACAGGATGTCCTGAGCTTTAGAGATGAAGTGAGATGAAGTGAGAAGCCTGTGCTGTGCAGAGGGCCATAGGACTCAGTGCACCAACCAATCGCCCTAAGGACATATGGGGCCCCCTCCGGAGACTTGCTCTGCCATCCCGCAGCAACACTAGAATATGGCCTTCAGCTATACCCCCAGACTATGAATAAGTTAAGGTATTAAAGATACGTATGCAAAACCGCCGGTATCAAGCTCCTCCATGCAATGTATACTACATTATAATGTTATTATGTTTATTTATTTGTTTTCTTACATTTGTAAAGTGCGCTGCAGCCCACAGGCATCGAGGCACTGTTGCAAGAAGGTGTATTTAGGCAAGATTACGGATTGTATGGAAAACATGAGGTCCTTCGTTACAGATGCAAGATTATGGTTAGATAAGACAGTAGACAACAAGGGTACTTAGTTACATATGGGGTGATGGGTTACAGTATTGTGAACAGGTGTACCTAGTGAGCCCTTGGGGATTTAGAGCAACGCTGGGAGTCCAAAGCGCCATAGGGAGTTTAGTAGGTCAAACAAACAGCATTGTTTTGATGTCTTTGCGGAATGCTAGGTGAGAGTCAATCCCCCTAAGGTGCATAGGTAAGGCGTTCCAGTGTGAGGCTGCAGTAACTGGAGAGCTGGCACCGCCTCAACACACACTGTGTTTTAGGGATGGAAATCAGGTTGGTATAGGCAGTTCTAGGAGGTCTGGGGGAAATAGGCACGGCTATTCTTTGGGGAAGGAATGGAGGGGCAAGATCATGGAGGCATTTATGCATGAGGGCGAGGATTGTAAAGATAATTCTCTGCCTAATGGGGAGCCAGTGCACCCGTTATTTTGAACCAGTTGGAGCTTAGCAATGTTTTTGCCAGATGTCCCACCCAGGAGAGCATTGCAATAGTCTAATCTAGATCCTATCGAAGCTATGGCGAGGCAGTTCTCTGAGGATAAGGGTCTTGCTGTATTAATCAATTTGGAATAGTATGACAAAGACAAGGCAATAGCATTGACCTGCCTATCCATAGTGGGATTAGAGTCGAGGTAGACTCCCATGGTCTTGACTGTTTGGGACACATCGATGGGTATATTGTTGATAAAGAAGCAGTATTGTTTGTCGAGGTTACCCAAAATGGTCAGTGACCCAATTAGCAAAAGCTCGGTTTTTTCACTGTTAATGCATAACCAGTTTTCTGCCATCCAGGCTTGGATAGTGCAGTAGATGGAGTTGAGGGTGTTCCTGTCTGCCTCGATCACCTGTAAGAGGGATGAGCACTTGGGTGTCATCAGCATAGTTGGTGTATGAGATGCCCAAGGTGTCAAGAAGGTTGAAGAGAGGCCGGGTGAACAAGTTATAGAAGGTAGGCGCTATGCAGGAGCCTTGGGGGACCCCACATTTGATGTGACTAGGAGAGGTGCAGGCTGAGTCAGAGAAGACTTTCATGGCCCTTTCCTGCAGAAATGATGTGATCCACGCACACGCCTTGGGGGAGAAGCCGGCTGCTATGGAGAGATGGTGACAAAGTGTGATGATCCACAAGGTCAAATGCAGCTGATAAATCAAGGAGCAGCAGGAGCGCTGGTTTGCCGGCGTCTCAGATGCCATCCATTTGATTTTTCAGGTCAAGGAGAGCCGTTTCGGTCCCATGTCGTGGTCTAAATACAGACTCCCGAAGGCCCAGAAGACTGGTCTTCGAGGAATTTTTGGACTTGCAAGTATGCAGCTTTATCCAGAATTTTCAGTGAAAAGGGGACGGTGGTGAGGGGTCTGTAGTTCCCTGGTGCCGATGGGTCAATGGCCAGACTGGAAGGATGCATTTATGAAAGCCGTCAAAAAGGGGGCAAGGATATGGCCACAATCTTTGATGAGCTGAGCTGGACATGCGTCTCCCTTACAGTTAAAGGGTTTGATGGTTTTTAGGAGAGAGATGACCTCAGATTCACTCATGTCCTTGAAGTCGAATAACGGGGAGGAGTCTATTTTAGTCTCATTGCTCTCATTTATTGTGGTTGGCGATTGAAAGGGTAAGGGCTTTTTGGTGCACTCAGATTTTGTCTTGCAGGGTGTTTACTTTGTTGAGCATGGCCAATTGATGTCATTGCACCATTTTTCATCTTTCAGGAGGGTGGGTGGTGGGGTGGACGGAGTTTCAAGCTCCCTGAAAATGGTGAAGATTTATTTCGTCCCGGATTTAGCATTGGCAATCCTGGTGTTGAAGGAATTTGCTTTGGCTGAGATGATGGCTGATTTATAGTCTTTAGAAATAGCCTTAAAGGCAGATTTGGTAGCTTCATGGGGTTTATTTTTCCAGGCTGAGAGGGCAGCTCGCTTCTTAGCACGAAACTCTAGCAGCTCTTGGGAGAATCAGGCGTTTGTGTGCTTGGCTTTCTTAGCTTTCCTAAAAGTAAGGGGAGTGATGGCGTCAACTGCTTGGGTGAGTACCTGTTTGAAGGCGTTAGCAAGAGTGTCAGGGTCTTTAGAGAAGGGGGCCTGGAGAGCAGGCACCTCAAGGAGGGGCATAATCCTAGCCGCAGTTAGTTGGCAAGCGCTTCTGGTGAGAGCTGCGGGAAGAGGGATGGTGGGCCCTTTAGAAGTCTTAAGGTCAAATTGAACGTAATGGTGGTCAGACCATGGGATAGGCGAGTTTTCCGTAATTAGTACGGAGCAATTGTGGTGGGTGACCCCAATCTAGAGAATGTCCTTTAATATTTGTTGGATTGGATATGGCTTGCGTGAACCCTAGGGTGGAAAGGGCTTTCTTCAGAGCAGCCGCATGGGCATCATTCGGGTCGTTGAGGCCTAGATTAAGGTCACCTGTGAGTAGGATTTGGGAGGTTTTTTAATTGCCTGAGAGCGTGGATAAGGGAATCATGGAATTGTGACCAAACCCGGGGGTCAGTACACAATGTGAAGAGCCAAGGTTAAGTTAGGGGAGAGATTGATTTTGAGAGGAAGGTAATCACAGGTGTGGCCAAGTTCACCTTCAATCCTCCTGATAGCAAGGTTCTCTTTGGCAATGAGGGCTACTCCCCCACCCCTGAGAAGGGGGCGGTCTTGCCTGTAGATGGGGTTTCCGTCAGGGATGGCAAGTGAGAGGGCTGGGCCTGAAGTTTCATTTAGCCAGGTTTCGGTGATGAGGAGGTCAGAATTGTTTTTGAGAATTAGGTCATGGATGTCAAGGGCGTGTGCTGGGACAGACCGGGCCTTAACCAGGGTACACTTAAGAGTGGAGCTATGTGCAGAGGTGGGACCTGACACAAGGTCAGCAGTGGAGATTTGTGGTAGCAATGGGGCATCATGCGTGACAGGCATAGGAAGAATAGTGGCAATGGGGGCAACAGGTACTTGCATAGACATGGCAGTGGAGGCAACAGGCACTTGCATAGACATGGCAGTGGAGGCAACAGGCACTTGCATAGACATGGCAGTCGAGGCAACAGGCACTTGCATAGACATGGCAGTCGAGGCAACAGGCACTTGCATAGACATGGCAGTCGAGGCAACATGCAGTAGCATACTCAGATGGTTGTAGGTAGTGGCATAAGAACAACATTGAAGTCTGCTGTTTTTGGCAAAGTAGTGTCACAGGAAGCAGCAGGCACTTGCATGTTGCTAGCATTTGAGGCATATGGCACCAAAGGAGTGTCGTGTGCAGTAAGCCTTAACTTTGGAATAGCATTGAAAACACGTGATGAGGGCCAGGGTGACACTGGTAGTGTAGCAGCCGCCACATTGTGGGAGACGGGTGTCAGTGACGTTGGATCCAGGTGGGCTGGAGCCATAAGGTGGGGAGCGTGGTGATGTTTATGTCAGCCAATAAATAAAGTTAAACATTTTTTTTTTTTTTTTTAAGAGTTGCGATTGGAGGAGAAGGAAGTTTAAGTGTTACTGTTGGAACAAACACATAATTAATTTATCACAAACTACCACTATTTTAATTCCTAAAATGAAGCATTTCTTCGGTGCGAGATGGTGCATCCCTGACTGCCAGCTATGAAGACCTACTACAAAAAGCCGGCACCACTGCATTTTCCAATGTAAAAATAATCCTGAGAAAAGGCGACAGAGCACCAAATTCCGGGACCGTCCTTTCAAAACCAGGACGTCTGTTCACCGGTCAGCCGACCCTCATGAGTAGATTGTTGTATGCCAATAATCAACAATGCCTGCTACACTTTAAATGTCATGGGACATCGTGCTCACATACCAGGGGACGGATTTAAGGGCAAACTTCTTTTCTCTGCCGCCGTGGGGGGGGATGGCCACATCGGTTTTGAAAACATTTTTGATATGCGATCTATGGTCATTATGGTCATCTACTTCCAAAAGCACACACTGCAACGTATTTCATATCCCAACGTTATATTTCTTATTTTTTGGAGTTACCAATTAACGAGCCATCATAGATCTAAGCGCCTATGTTGTTTTAAGTCTCATCAAAGGCCCCGTCAAGTACAATTCCTTTGTTCTATAATGCCTTATGAGCCGGGCCAACATCTTTCATACCTATTATTTTCATTAATGGAAGACAGTGGATTATTCTCAGTTGACAGGACTTGGTCTCCTTTTTGTGACCGATCGGTTACAATCTTTCGCTTTCTCCTTATCGATCTGCTCTTGCGTCCATTACTTGTGGAGTTCAAGGATTGGATTGGGGTATTTGTAGCATGTAACTGGACAGACAGCCACATCTAGGTGCAGGTAGTACTGAATAAAGGACCGGCTTCGGTAATCTTCGAACATGAGCACATATACCGGCCACTCAAGAGTTTCAACCTGATTTATTTGAAAAGATTGGGTTTAAGGACTTTACGAAATATTTCCCTGGGAAGACTATTCCACAATCGGGGACCGTACACTGCAAACAGTCTGTCTCGAGGAGACACAGGACAATGGCGGGACCACCAATAGAAGTTTGTCCACGGATCGCAGTTCAGTTCCCGGGAGGGTTGGTATCTAATAACTTTCTGCCTGATCTGCTGAGGCCAGGTTAAGGCCTTTGTAGATCAGACAAAGAATCTTGCAATCGATTCTGTTCCTCACTGCCAACCAATGAAGAGAACAAAGCAATGATGAGATTGGGGAAGATTTGCCAACTTTAAAGATCTGTCTGACTACTGCATTTTGTGCCTTCTGCAGCCGGTGCAGATGTTTGAGGGATGCCTGCTAACAGGCTGTTACAAACATTTAACTACGAGTTAACCAGGGCTCCCACTACAGCAGCATTATCTTCAGCTGTCACGAATGGAAGAGCAAACCGCAGTAATCATAATAAAATAGACTGAATTTTGCCCCTACCTGATTTCCACAGCCCTAAATATCTTGCCAAATGCAACTAAGGTATTTAATTTTAGTGGCAAAATTAAGGCTTGAGCCCAAGAAGCTCAGTGGAGGTGGGCGCTTCTCAACACTAAGGCAAGGTTTTGATCCAAACATGGCCACTTCTGCTTTGCTGGGATTGAGTTGAAGCAATTTCATGGACATCCATTTGCTAACATCATCTAAACATTGTCCAACTCTGAACAGTCCTCAAAATGACCCAGCTTAATAAAGACCTCGAGTATCATCAGCTTACGGCTGAAAGCCAACCTTGTGTCTCATCAGAATATCCATTCACTGCCTCAAATACAAATTAAACAAGGGGGGAGTAATGACCCCTGAGATACGCTCAATGCCTGAGAGAGAGGGTCTGAAATAAACCTTCCCAACTTCAGTTGTTGGTGGTGATCCGCTAGAAAGGAATAAAACCATTTAATAGCATTGTCCGAGACATTCCCTACCTCCCCAAGACACTTCAATAGGACACTGATCTACAGTGTCTACAGTGTTGAATGCTGCTGATTGGTCCAACATCACCAGCAGCAACATTCCCCTTGATCTGAGAGCCGCAGGTGCTCATCCCAGACCGCTATTAATGCTGTGTCTATACCACATCCTGGCCGTAACCCATATTGAAAAGGGTTCAATAAAGCACCCATCTTAACATGGTCCTGAAGCTGGACCATACATACTTTCCCCAGGATTTCACCTGGCGGTGGTAGACCTGCCACATGGCAGTTTATTTTTTTTACATTTTTTTTTAACTCATTCGGGTCCAGATGGGATTTTTTCAATAACAGTGTTATATTTGAATTCATGGGTTCACGGCTCTGCTCCTTCTCCCACTCCGTTTGTTTACATCCAGCCCCTGGCTAAACTCATCCATACCCATGGTTTCCAAGGCTATTCCTATGCTGATACGCAGATCATAGTGCTGCGTCTTGATCTTACTTAGCAGGTTGCTGCCGACTGTTTGTCTTTCTTGTTTGAAATCAGTGGGTAAATGGATGAGTAACAATTGGCTGAAATTGAATGAGAACAAAACCAAAGTCCTAGTGACTGGCCCTCCATCGGCCACTTCCTTTTAGACACCAGCTTTTTGGCCTGCTGCTCTTGATCCCTTCCCTATACCCGCTTCAGTAGTAAAGGATCTGGGGCTGTAAGATCTCAACCTCATTATCAGCTAAAGCCCAAGTGAGTGCTGTATGCCAAAGAGGTCGTTACAAATTAAAGAACCTCCAGGAGGTCCTTCCATTTCTATCTACTCACCTGCATGCTCCTGTTGTTGCTTCCTGTGTCTTTGATGATATGGACTACTGCAATTCCCTCTTCTTGGTGCAGAAGGCCTATCTTTTAAAGTGCCTACAAATGCTGCAGAACATTACAGCTAGAGTGGCTACACAGTCTTCATATCAAGTTTGCATTTCGCCAGTTCTTCGCTGGCTTCCCGTATCACAGCGTATTGATTTGAAATCACTTTGTACTGTGCATCATGCCTTTTATGGCACCAGTGCTGAATATCTTCAGAAATAATTTCATCCCCATGTTCCTTCTCAGTCTCTTAGATCTGAAAATGAGCTCTTGGTTCATGTACTGCGTTTTAATCGTGCCAGGATTGGGGCTGTGCCTTTTCTCTGGCTGCTGCTCTATTGTGGAATAAGCACCCTCACTCTCTTCGTGCTATAATAAAATCCGTTAATGTTCCGACGCCATCTGAAAATGCTCTTGTTTTAGAATGTCTTTTTTCCTGTCTCCTCAATTTTTGAGCGCGATAATGCTCTGTTGGTACACGTCTCTGCTTTAGAAGTTCTATTAACACAACATAACAGGGTAATTTTAAATATGGCCTTAAGAATTTGTCAGGTTTCGAAGCTTATTGATGGCACAAGTAGGTATACAATGTATTTGCATAAACAACCATGGAGAGATTAAGAGAAATTCTGATGTGTGGCACCAGAAAAGGAGCATAATCTCTCACCAGTGAGACTTAGTAGCCGCATGCTTTAGCAGCTCGAGGAAGGTCTCTGCAAGAGCAGACTAATTAAATAGACCTCCATATTCTATGTGTGGAGGTGTGGGGAGGATATGGAGCTTGAGCATCTGAGCACAGAAATCCAGAATGAACAGTCCATGTGTAGGATTTTGGTCTTTAATAAATGCTGGGTGAGCTTGGATTTCTAGCACTAAGCTATGGACACAAATATTCATGGCGACTTTAAAAAACCCTGCCCCACGTCAGACACCCATGATACAAGTAGCTTGGTTTCTTCCACGAACACATGGAAATCCAAAAACCCTATGGCACACGGGATGATGGATCACTGTCATACTCCACTGTCTAACATGACTAACAAATGTGAGCAAAGTAAAATACTAGGTATAAGACTTTAACAAGGAATCAAACTATCTTTCCCAAAAATGGCTTTTAGTGCCAGCCTACTGCCCAATCATTCCAGAAGGAATCAGTGCTCGACAGTAATAAAGATGGTCACTTGCTCCAGATCCTTTAGACAAAGTGTACGATTTCAAAATCGGGCTACATGCAGACTATCTACTGTTTATATGGCATAAATGTTCATTTACATTTCAGGCATCAAAATGTGCACTCGCAGCTAGCCATTGGTGAGCGATAATAGACTCTTGGCGAATATGTAATTGTGGGCTGTGTGCATATGGAGAACTTGGGGGCAGGTGGCTTTTAATGCCCGGCTAGTAGCTTGTAACCTGAATAGCCCTGGACATTTCCTTTCCAGTATTTTGGTCCTACCTATAGGTAATGTGTGAATTGTATAATTATTCAGTCACAGATTGTGAGACGTGGAAGAAAGACCCAACACCTCGCCTTCAGCTAACTTCCCAGGATTCCGAAAATGCATCATACCGCAATAGAGGACTAAACCCTGCTCGCCATAATCCATGCATCAAGGATCCCATCATGGATAAGGCGCAGTCTATCTTCTTGTGGCTACAGTAATATTAATACAAATCTGGTTTAAACCAGAATTAATTCTGTTCGCCGATTGTGTGATCCAAACTTTCCCTGTAGAACTTCTTGTATACCGTTTTCCTCCTCATTTTTTCTTAAGGTTAACAGCGTATGAAAATAAACTATGAAAGTAGTGATTTAATAGTGAAAACTACTCTTTCCATAAACGAATCGGCTCATCTTTCTCCAAACATCAACAGAGATCTGGTTCAGCCCCGATAATTTTGGGGGTGTTTTCATGCACTAAATGTCGCAACCCACGAGCCTCCCAAAATCTTTAAATCCCAACTGCAGTCTCACTGTGCTTTCCTAATTTGCCAAACACAGTTGTACAAGACATTTCTGGACTCTAATCTCATCTCACTGGCTGCCAAAAAAGTTTGTAAGGAAACACCAAATGGAAGTGATGTGTAAAGATCATGGGCTGCCAAAATACTAATCATTGCTTATTGGTGTGCAGGCCATCATTTACTGGATTCTCTCCACAGCAAATGCGCAGGAACACTGAAAAGGGCCTCATTTCAAATAGACCGAAATCCCAGCTTTTGTGACAATTCTGCATGAAAACCTACTTTTTCATAATTCAATTTTACACTCAGCAATATTGAAATTAGACTTTTGACAAAACCCTAAACATGATACATGCAGCGTCGCAAGGCCCCAAGACTGAAAAAGCAGAGTGTTAATATGCAAGGATAGTAAAATGTGTCCATGAAGAAAGTTTCATCTGCTCCTTCGGCGCCAGTTTAGAATAGTGACGAGCAGGATAGGGCGGTATGCAGCGCTTAAAACACAATGCCCCGACTCAACGAAGGGGTAAAGACAAAATCAGCATACACAATAGCAAGAGTTTGTGACAAAATCTCATAATGAAAGCAGATCAAACACATTCTAATGCTTAAACGCTACACTGCATGCTCTGCAAAGTTACACTGATAGCACCTTAACCACGTCATTCACAATTCTCTGCCATGCTGAATAGCGGATACGTCACAGTTGGTTGGAAATGTCAGCAGTGCCGAGGTGGGGGGCTCTGAATTAACCCCCCAGGAGTAGTTAGGTCTGCGGTGCGGCGTACGAAGGATTGGACGGGGTACATGCCTCGGGACTTGACGGATGGTGTGCAGTGTTGGGTTCTGCTTGCGTGACCTAGAGTTAGCTGTGGGAGTGCACCCGGGGTGCGTGCCGAGAGCGCAGAGAGGTGTCTCGTTCTCTCCCAGTCCCGCAGGTGAGGCGGGGTCGAAGCCGCACGGCACACTCGCCGCAACTCCCGTGCCTTGGCTGCTTCCTGGTTTGGGATACTGGCAGTGGCGTTGCCATGAATCAAGTTTAGAATGGGCACACAGGGGGCCAAAGACAAAAGTAGGGGGGGCACAGACAAAACTTGGGGGGGGGGGGGTCTATGAAAGGTAATGTGTGGCGTCACATGCACTAATGCAGAGAGGCTTTTCACCAACTACCCACACCCCACTGCACTTCTCCCATCAGAATACAGGCACGAAACGATTCAGTGACTAATGGCCCATCATTAGTAGTTTTGTGGCTACATTCTGATGGGAGGGGCTTCAAGCTGTTCGATCACTACTTGCTTTGAGACAAAACAAGTATTGCCGTGTGATATGCAGACATTTCCCAAAATCATGCATAACCAGGCCTCCAGTGCCGCCAAGTTGCAAGACGGCAAAAGGCCCAGTAGATGCAAAACATGTGGAGGCCGGGACGAGCTTCTGGCATTGAACTACATGGATCATGTAAAGGCTGTTCAGCCACTCTATTCTCCAGAGGGAAGGCCCTGCACATGTTGGTTTCAAAGACTACCCTGATGAAGCAGAGGGACTGGGACAGTGAAACATGAGACATCTTTAAGTTCATGGAGAATCCCAACTTGGGCAACAGGTTGTACCTCGGATACAGATGTACCAATGCCTAGTCTAGAAAGTGTGCTCAGACAAACCAATCATCTAAATGGGGGAAGACATGAATGATTTCTCTCCTGAGGCTAGCTGCTACTGATAGCAGTTTGGTGAAGACTCTGGGTTCCGAAGAAAGACCAAAGGATAGGATCCTGAATTGGTAGTATGAGGTCCCCACTACAAATCGCTTATACTTCCTGTCTTTGTGATTGATTGACACATGAAAATGGGCATCCTGGAGGTGCAGGGATACCACCCCAACCCTGTAGTTCGAGGGATTGTAAGATCTGAGCTAAGGTGATCATCTGAAACTAGTCTATGGACAGATACAGGTTCAAATGTCTCAGATCCAGGATGTGACGCAGGCCGTAATGCTTCAGACCCAGAAAGTAACAGAGTACCTGCCCCAGCCTCACTCTGCACAGGGCACCAGCTCTTTCTGATCAAAGGAGAAGCAGTAACCCTGTTTTATGACCTGTAAGACCGAAATGTCAGAAGTGTTCGGATGACTGTTCATAAATAGGGAAATCTCCCCCCCCCCCCTCGCGAACCTGGACCGAGGCTTGACCTCTCTGGACCACTGTGTGGACCGCTGAGGTGGTAATACCACTTCTGTGCTCCTACTGGCAAGGTCAAGCAGCTGCTGCTTGCCTAAGGGTGCCTGAACCGGAACACAGTGGCAATAGGAGGTGAAGGTTAGAAAACCTTGACCCTTTGGGGGGTGGAGCTGGAGGACTGATGGCCCAAGTATTTGGCTATGGTTTTCAACGTCAAACATCTGGGAGGGACTAATCTGCTTGAGCCCCAAAGAGTTTGTCCCATCGAAGGGCATATGCAAAGCCGTTTTGCCTAGGCTAAAACCTGCTCAGCTTATATATAGCCGATCTGGACAGTGCATTAAGATCAATTGCTTTCCGCCCGAATAAACAAACTGGTCAGTTGGCTGGGATATGCTGACAGCATTGTTCTATTAGACCATACACGCATTGGATCACAACCGTAGTTGCATGCCCTAGCCTAATACTCGAAACTAAATCATCTTAAAATAAAGCACACTGAAACGAAAACATGTTCGTTTGTGTCAAAGAATCACAAACAATACATTTACATAGACTCTGGAGGGGAACAGATTACAGAGGGTGGAGAAACATTCTTATTTGACATTAAGCGCTAAGGATATAGGACCTGCCCTGAAAAGCCACGTACCCAGCAAGGTTAATACACTTATAATAAAAAAGCTTCACCCAACATGCAAGTGGCTATTCTTTCTATGGACTTCTCAAGTTGTATCGGACTTGCTTTGTCCCAAACATACTTTTTTGTCTAGAAACCTACCTGGAAGCAGAAGTGGATGTTACAGGCAACGGATGGTAATTTGTGGCGGTCGAGATTAGGTCTACGCAAAGGTACTCCGGTTGAGGCTATTAGACAAGAATTAGGCTTGGTATCACTGTAAACCCTTTATAAAATTAACTGTAGTTCAATGCCTATTAAAACAAACATTTTCATTAGTACCCTGTAACGGGGTGCTGACCAATCCGAAAACTCAGAGGGCAGGCTGTATTCTCTGGTATAAAACCGTGTTCCAAGCAGCCCGAGTGCTGAAAGCCTGTGTGCATTCCCTTCCCCTCTCCTCCTGGCATCCTCCTCAACCCTTAGCACCTGCATAAGAAATTACACAGGTGCTAAGGGTGTATAAACCAAACGCCCTCCACACCCACAAAAAAACAAGAAAAAAACACAACGTAAGGTGAGCTGCACCGCAGTTTCTGAAGTCTGTTTTCTTGTTCATGACTTCATGGCCATCAAAGAAAACGGAGTTATACTGTGGCGAAGCACCGCATATGTTTTTTTTTTATTAATAAACCCCCTTAGCACTCACGTAGGAAATTGCATGTGTGCTAATGGCGATATACACCTCGGTGGTGGACTGAGCCTGCCGGAAAAGGCACACTGCTTTGGTGTATATCGCCTCAGTATCAACTACCTTATGGGTTATTTCGGAAAGTTACTATGACAGGAAAAATTGGTTGGATGTAAATCAATGCATGTTATGACATCCACAATAATTAACTGGAAAATTAACAAGTGTGGATTTCTAAGTTATGGGGAATGATTACGAAAAAGGCTTATGCGTGGGATTGGACTAGGAATATAGAACATGTATCCACAATAAGTAGTATTGCAGAATGCTTCATGCACATTTTTAGTGAATACTTGCAAATTAGATACATTGTTTAGGTAAACAACTGAGAAGATTCATCATGCGATCACATTTGAATCCTTTGCCTTCATTGATGGTAACAGGAGCACTGGAATATACACAATATTAACTCAGTATCCTGCTTTGGCGCCTCAATATGAATTGTTTTTGAGTAAATATATACATAGTATTAACTCAATTGAGTATGGCATCAGAACGACCTGTAGTAGATTCTAACTCAATATATTGCCTGTGGAAAACATTAAGGATATAAAGAAGCCTCAATAGGATTATCATTTAGTAGATGATAAACAGATGTACTGATAAATTGATCTGTGTATATAGATGTGGCTACAAGAAGCTTTTAATATGTGTTGTATGTGAATATAAGAGGTATTTTACTTATGTTATTTTATTATGAAGATTATGTGTACAACTATAATGCTGATTTAATTTGAACAGGATACTTTGTATATAAGGTGTAGAAGGCTAATTATTTAACCAAATCACTTCAATCAAAATAAAAAGAGATGTCAACATCGACCGCGTTCCTATAGCATGCGCCACACATTCGGCATGTCATGGCCAGACCGCAAAATCTGGCATGCAGCTCCCTTGCAGTCTTTCACCAAGGCATTGGAGCCCTCCATCTCCTCAGCCACAAGGTTCGGGGATGCCTTGGAGAGCAAACTCCTAAGAGCAGGACGCATTAACTGCTCTCAGAGCAAGGCTGCCTGAAGCAAAGACCTTGCGCCCCCAAGCGTCAAATCTTTTCTTTCCCTGTCCAGAGACTGTGTTGGAGCAGTCAGCTATGGCGAAACGTAAAACCACCTCTTTCCCCTCATACTCTTAATGGGTCAAAAAAAGCTTCATGCATCCAAGGGTACTGGGCAGTGCTTTTGTGCAAGGCTGCAGTCATTTGCAGGGATCAACACCTGCTTCTCCCAGGCAACTAACACTGGGGCTGACAGGTAGTAGGGTTACTCTGAAGACCCTCAACCAGGATGTCAGTTCAAACTGAAGCTTGGATCTGCTGTGTGCCAACATCCCCAATGTTTCCACCACCTTTGTCTTCATCACCCTCTGGAAAGGGAGAAGTAGATACCAGAAGGATGTTTCACTCCATGGATTTGTCCAGGCCGCTGAATTCCTGAAGGTCTGTGGCTAGATCCAGTAATACCTCTCCATCGCCGCTGAACTCTGCTGAGAAGTCCCTGGTCACACCAGAGTAATGGAACTCCATCACAAATGGGATAGGGTCACCCGCCACAAAGATGTCAGAAATCTATAGCATTAACTTGCCTATTGGAAGCGGGACATTCCTTGGGCATAGACAGACTGCTCCATGCAAAGGGAACAGGTGCAGAGATCTTGATGGCCGAAGGAAGAGCAGCGCAGCACTGAGCTGGAGTGTTAGCTGCTGGAGCCTGGATCGAGCCAGTGGCCATGTGGTTGCAGTCCAGAGAGTAATGCCAGCTCCTCGAAGCAAGGTTGGCCCTTTGGACGTCTGCAGGGCATTGCCGAAAAGGTCTACCATTTTCAGCCAGAACGCTTCCCATTCCTCCAGAGTAGAGGATTGGGTGGAAAACGGTACATGCAAGGCCAGAGCCTATTCTTCGGAGGCGTCCCTTGACCTGAAGTGGCAACAACCTCTTCAATGAAGAATTTTATTTTGGAGAGTCGCTAGGGGAGAGAGTGACCTCTTCTGATGCTTCTTTATCCTCTTGTCCTTCTAGCCAAGAGTGTTCTTCCTCCTCAACTGTGTGTCTGGGCACTTGGAAGAACACTGTTGTGGCAAAAGGTGAACAATTTTGCAAAATGCTTCTGAAGGGCTTTGGAGGGCATGGATTGGCATGACCCACAAGCCTGCAAATCATGTTCCTCCCCGAAACAGTACAGGCAGAAACTGGGGGGGAGAGGAGGGGGGCTGAGATGACCTCTCGCTCCCACAATGCGCACAAGGCTTAAAGCCAAGGTCCTCTCAGTGTTGGGCATGACGCAGATGAACAAGTTGCTAAGCTAATTGGTGTTCCAAAGTGTACAGAGTATGTGGGGAAAAGGACCTGGGGTCATGGAGCGCATAGGCTTCATATATACAGGCCCCATCATGATATCTGGTCCCATCTGTAGTGACAACATTTCTGAGGACTCCTGGCATGAGATAGAATGTCAGAGACAAGGAATCTGTGGGAGGAAGGAATCCATTAGAAATGAGATTGGACAGTAGAAATTAAGTAACTTTCCTTAGAATCACCATCCCAGCATGGAAAACCATAAAGGGCTGCTTTAGAGTCTGCAACTCGCTCATATTTCTGGTAACAGCATCAAAATATGCTGTTTTCAAGGAGAGATGGTAAAAACCACAGGCACCCACAGACTCAAACATCTGCCCTCCCCCACCCCCGTAATGCAAGCTAGAACTACATTCAATCACACTGTGGCAGGAGAATTTCTTTTAATGTAGATATATGGTATCAATATATTAAGTATATTCATACCGATTATATACCAAATCAAACATACGTATACCATACTTTAGCAGCGGAGTTATAAATATATTTTTAAAAGGTGTTACAATTATTCCATCATAAATCTAAAGAATAAATAAGAAAATGACAAAATAAATACAAAGGGGGGAAAAGGGAGAATTTGTGGGTTATAACGAAATGTACAGGATGAAAAATGTGACTATATGGTATCGATTAGTGAAGACAACGAAACATAAGTTGTAGAATATTAGACATCCGGCCTTTGACATACCTGAGATGGGGAAGTCTTATTTTCGAAAATAATTAATAAATGGTACTCACTTAGACTTAAACTTGGTAATTTCAAGTCGATTTTTCCAGCATATGTATGCTGCACATAGTGTTACGCCAAAAGTGAATCATAAAATCCTTCCAGTTAGATGAAATGAAATAATAATGAATACAACACATTTAGGAATCTTTTCCTGGGGCACTGAATCAATACATAAACTACTGAAGATCATGTTAACCAAGTTTAGTTTGATAAATATCACATTAATATCTTGCATATATTTTCACAGATGTGAAATTTCTGATAAAGATGAAGAAAGCAAAGTGGTGCTTGATGGCTTCATTCTGCCAGGAGAAACCCGCAATTCTACTAGGCAATAGCCGACGGACAGGGTTTACCTGAATTAATCGGGATGTCAGCGCTGACGAAATACGACACCGACTATCATTCAAAGCTTTTACAAAGATTCATAGCCCAATGATCGAAGCGCATCTTGTCTGGGAAACGTAGTTTTGACTTGAAAAAGCAAAAAGGGTGCAACAGATAGAGGCCCCACAAAGATTAAAAGAAAATGTCCTGAGTGTTAAGAATTGCCAAAAGGGACCGAATACTGGTAAAAAAAAAAAATAATCACCTCCAAATAAATGAAATAGAGTAGATGCGAAGAGCATCTCCATGGCTGTGGCAAGCCATGCCAACAGTTTTAGCTTTTGTGTAGATATGGGAAAGGCATTTGTCAAGCATTGTTGTAAGGTTACTAAGTGGCCATTAATGCTAACAGTTTGAAAATGGGGCAGATACCTGGGAAACCACCTATGTTACAGCTACAAGAAAGTCAAAACCGTTGGCTTTGCTAATGCTAGTTTTTAACAGGACTTCAATGAAGCACGTGCATAAGTTTACAAATCAAGTGGATAAAAGCAGACCTGTTTAAGATGTTTTTATCCCGCCAGGAGCGCCTTTACAGCACGTTTTAAGCTATCAAACCATTAGTTCTCAAAGACCACTTTGAAAAAACTTTGGCAGGCAGTTCAAGTGCAAAGTTTGATTTTAAGACTTGATAAAGGTGGCTCAAAGAGATTCCAGGAGAGTATGTTTTAGGCGGGGTGGGGCAGGAAGTGGTTGGGAATAGCCATAGCATGCCATGGCAGTCAATGGGTGGGTAAATAAGCAGACACCATGTACAAGCATTGTGTCCCTCATATGCCATCTCTCCCCTAGCTGTACTCCAATGCATTAGATTCGGCTTGTAGGTGGAACTAAAGCTCAACCTTGTAGCCAAAACTAAAAAGAGAATTGGGGTTGGGCTGCTGGGGCTGATTATATAGCTGAGCGGAATACCTGGGAGAATGATGAAAGGCTTATGTACCTGGGACTCTGAATTCCAGGTTTTTATGTGAATTCTGGAGCAGCTTTCCAGGCTGGCTTGCTGTGCGAGTAGGCTTCACAACAAACTGTGCATGAAGACCATCATCTGAACTCGAGAGTGATATTAGACCACTCCATTTATCGAACTTGGATTAAATGTGTACTAACTTAATATTCTAGGCCTTTGTAGTAACTGCGGCCCAGGAGAACAATCAAGAAGCAGTGAAGACTCGGTAGATATAGGGTGGGGAAGACAGGCTTTATTTTAAGTTGCAGGAAATAAGATGGGACATTTGGGGAGCAACAAGTAAGCACACCATCATAGCTTCAACTCCCATTCTGCATTGACTAACCGTCACGTTTAGAACTCTCAAAGTACACAAAGTTCTAGCCACTCTTACATTCCATGGGATGCACTACTTGGTGTGAGCCAAGCCAATACTACACATCCCCTTTCCGTCCAAAAGTTATGAACAAACCTTTCATTCACAACCCACAACATAAACTAAACAAAACAGACAAACACAAAAAACACCAAGAACTACCAGATGAAATGCTGGAGGAACACAACATTATTAACATATGCAGATTAAAAAGGCCTGCTAAAATTTTAAAACAGAATAATAACATTCATAAGACCAGTAATAAGGTAACTGATAACATGTAACACCTTATATCTGCCATCTGATATTAGCCTCTCCTAGTGAAATACATTCTAATATTTACCTCTCCTACCGATACTCATAGCAAAATAAAGATTTTGCAAAATACAAATACAATATAATGTACTGCTGGGTCTACCCTACTGATAATATTGCCCCTTGGCCCCTCCTACCTATATTGGTAGTGAAATACATTTACGTTCACCGATAATGGTAATGAATTAACAATTTTCAAAATACACTACCCGCAAATTTGCATTTATAATACTGGTAGTGAAATAACAATTCGAGATACACTACCCGGGAATAACATTTATAATATTGGCCCGTGAATGACATTTTATAACCTTGGCCCTCACTTATTTAACATTGGCATTTATAATATTTGCTCACAACATTCATGATATAGGTAAAAAATATATATTACGTCATCCCTACATTAATACTCTACTACTTATGATACAATACCCATTTGTATACAATAAACATGGATGGAGCATATTCTGCTGTATACATTTCTTAAATACTCCTGCATAACTAATAGTTCACAATTTAGCATCTCCACACCGACATCAGTGATCAAACCGTTATGATATATATATATATATATATATATATATATATATATATATATATATGATACATTACTCACCGTAATCGTATTTCTGATGCTTGTATCTGCTTAGATTCACATGCTGTGCATAGGCCGACATCTAGTGGAAGCTGCGGAGTATTACAGTTTTTTTTTTTCGAAAATCGAAAAAGGGCGTCGACACAGGGCGTGCCAGTAATACTATCCCTAGTGTGACGTCCACTGTACCCATGATCCCTCACGCGTCTAGGATCCCCAGATTGTGTTTTTCCTGACATGAGGTAGCATGAGGAGTAGCGTGAGTACAGATAGTCCAAGCAGATAGACAGAAAGGTAAGACTACAAGCAACCATGCGCCTTCTCTCGGAGGGGAGGAAGGGTGGGTCGCATGTGAATCTAAGCAGATACAAGCATCAGAAATACGATTACGGTGAGTAATGTATCCCTTCTGAGGCTTGTGGAATCTGCTTAGATCACATGCTGTGCATAGATTAGCGAGCAGTACCAGAAGAAGGAGGTGGGATGTGAGAAGGCTCATGAGCAAACAGGTGTCTTAGAACCGCTTGTCCCACTTGTGTATCTGTCTTGGAATGAGTGTCAATGCAGTAATGCTGAGTAAAAGTGTGAATAGAGCTCCAAGTAGCTGCTTTGCAAATGGTGTCGAGGGGAACATTTGCAATGAAAGCCAGAGTGGCCCCAATGCCTCTAGTAGAGTGGGCCCTTGCTGTAAACGGCAGAGTCTTTTTTGAAAGAGAGTAACACAGCTGTATACAGTTGATAATCCACTTAGAGATAGCGCCCTTAGAGACGCGATCCCCCTCTCTGCCTGTAGCTACGGAGACAAACAGTTGATCTGTTTTCCTTAGCGGTCTGGTTTTATTTACATAGTATAAGACCGCCCTACGCACATCTAGAGTGTGTAGTTTCACCTCAGCCGAGCTTTGTGGGTTTTGGAAGAAAGCCGGAAGCTCGATGGACTGGTTTACATGGAACTTGGATATGAATTTTGGTGAGAACCTAGGGTGTGTGCGTAAAACCAGTTTGTCCTTGTGGATAGTAAAGAAAGGATCTTGCACTGACAGAGCCTGAATTTCACTGACCCTTCTTATGGAGGTAATGGCTACTAAGAAGGCCGTTTTATAAGTCAGGTGTTTGAGACTACTTTTATGCATGGGTTCGAAGGGGGGCCCCATGAGCTTAGCTAGCACCACGTTGAGGTCCCATCCTGGCGGTGGGTTCGAAATAGGAGGGTGAAGTCTCTTTACTCCTTCCATGAAGGCTTTAACCACTGGTACTTTCCACCACGAGACCCTGTTATGGGATGTGGTGTAAGCCGAGAGGGCTGCCAGGTGTACTTTCAGAGAGTTAAAAACCAACCCTGCATCCAGCAGGTGGAGCATGTATGTTACAACGTTGGAAGGAGTGCAATCAACCGGGTTGATTTGTTTATTCTGGCACCAGATAACGAATCTTTTCCACTTGTCAAAGTAACAGTGTCTTGTATTTGGTTTCCTGGACTCTTTTAGAATGTCCATACACCTCTGTGGTAATTTGAGATGTCCAAACTCTATGACTTCAGGAGCCATGCTGCTAGGTTCATAGAGTTGGGTTCCTGATGCAGTGTTTGAGCTTGTTGCTGGGACAGAAGGTTGTACCAGGCTGGGAGTCTGATGGGCTCGCACACCGCCATCCTGCGTAGGTGTGGAAACCATGGTTGTCTCGCCCACAGGGGAGCAACTAGGATGAGCGTCATTGATTCCTTGTTCATCTTGTACACCACCTTCCTGATGAGGAGTTGGTGGAAAAGCGTACGCAAACATCCCTGACCAGTTCATCCACAGGGCATTCCCCTGGGAGTCCGTTTGGGGGAACCTGGATGCAAATCCTGGGCATTGTTTGTTTTCGCTTGTGGCGAATAGGTCTATAGTGGGGAAACCCCACTGAGAGAAGAGATCTTCTACTACGTCTCTGTGAAGGACCCATTCGTGTTCTTCTGGGAGGGGGTCTCTGCTTAGAGCATCCGCTAGGGAATTGAGCTCCCCTGGAACATGTTGCGATGACAGGAAGATGTTCCGTCTGAGTGCCCATATCCATATTTTCTGGGCAAGCTTGGACAGATTTGGCGAACGAGTCCCTCCTTGCTTGTTCAGATAGAACATGGCTGTCGTGCTGTCCGTCCTGATCTGCACCGACAAGTTCAGTAGATGGGGCTCGAACGCCTGCAGCGCTCGGAATACTGCCAGAAGCTCTAGCAGATTGATGTGGTTCTTGGCTACTGAGTGAGACCAGAGACCCTGAGCTGTGTGGTGGAGATGGTGAGCTCCCCAACCAGTCAGGCATGCATCTGTAGTAACCACTGCCTGTACTTCGGGATCGTAAAAGGGTTTCCCCTTTGCGATATTCTCTTGTCCACCAGTGTAGGCTCTGTACGAGTGTTGGCGAAACGACCACTAGATCGTCCCACTGACCACTTGCCTGAGACCACTGTTTCGCCAACCATTCCTGCATGGGACGCATGCGCAGACGCGCGTGGGGGACCAGGTAAATGCATGACGCCATCATGCCCAGTAACCGCATAGCTTTGCGTACTGTTATCTGTTGACCTGACTGATAATGCGGAATTTGCAGAAGTATATTCCGAATTCTTTCTTCCGAAGGGAAGGTCAATTCTCTCTGAGTATCTAGGATAGCTCCTAGAAACTGTTTTGAGGTGCTTGGCACCAGACTTGACTTCTTCTCGTTGATAGAGAAGCCTAATTCGTGGAGGAGGTCGATAGTCCTCTGAATGTTTGATCTGCAGATTCCTGGGGTTTCCCCCGTTATGAGCCAGTCGTCTAGATAAGGGTACACTGGGATTGCCTCCCTGCGTAGGTGTGCAGCTGCCACCGCCAGTAC
Organism: Ambystoma mexicanum; assembly: GCF_040938575.1. NCBI lineage: Eukaryota > Metazoa > Chordata > Amphibia > Caudata > Ambystomatidae > Ambystoma > Ambystoma mexicanum. Next base: position 617,847,053 of record NC_090922.1, on the reverse strand, counting down.
CTTGGTGAATACCCTTGGTGCTGAAGCTATCCCGAAGGGCAGTACCTTGAATTGGTAGTGGCGACTGTCCACCTTGAAGCGCAAGTATTTTCTGTGTGCCGGGAGCATAGAAATATGAAAATAGGCATCTTTCATATCCAAGGTTGCCATGTAATCCCCCTTTTTTAGGAGTGGGATTACCTCTTGTAGCGTGGTCATACGGAATTTTTGGGGCTTGACATACTTGTTGGCAGGCCGTAAGTCCAATACTGGGCGCATTGTTAAATCTTTCTTTGGCACAAGGAAGTAAGTTGAATAGATACCCTTGTTTACCTGGTGTCCTGGGACGAGTTCTATCGCGTCCTTTAGGAGCAGATTGTAGACTTCCTCGAGGAGGATCTTTTGATGTTCCAAAGAGTGGACTTTTTGTCTTGGAGGGTGGTTTCGGGGACGTTGCAGTAGTTCTATACAGTACCCCTTGGATACTGTCGACAGCACCCATCTGTCGGATGTTATCCCTTCCCATGCCTGGGTGAAGCTGGATATTCGTCCCCCTACTGGGGTCGCATGGGAAGGGACCCTGAAATGAGCGTCACTGCTTCGGTGGAGGCGTGCCGCCTCCTTTACTGGGGCTGCCTCTGCCTCTACCACGTCCTCTTCTAGCCCTACCATACCCCTGGGTAGACTGTTGTGAGTTGGTGTTCCACTGTGTACCCTGGGTGTGGGAATAGCTATTTCCTCTATTGGAATTTTGGCCGCGGGGGCGACGAAAATTGCCGTTCCCTCTTTGGTTAGGTGGTTTTGTAGTTAACTGGCCAAGGGATTTGAGGGTGTCGAATTCCTCCTTAGCGTTTTTTAGTGCGTCCTCGACTGCCTTTCCAAACAGGAGATCACTTTCCACTGGTTTGTCTAAGAGTGCAGCTTGTGTTTCTGCTCTGAATCCCGACTGTCTCAACCAAGCATGTCTTTTGATGACAGTCCCCTCTGCTATAATTCTACCCGCATTGTCTGCGGCGTCTAAAGTTGCTTTTAAAATGCAGCCTGAGACGTTTCTTCCCTCTGCACAAATGCGAGATAGCTGGCTCTTAAGGGGTTCGGGAGCGGAATCTATTAGTGCTGCCACTTCTTCCCACTGATGGCAGTTGTAGCTGGCCAACAGTGTGGTGGAATTCGCGATTCTGGTTTGGTAGGCTGCCGTGGAAGCTACTTTTCTACCAAAACCATAGAGTTTCTTACTTTCCTTGTCGGGGGGAGCCTCCGAGGAAGATAATGGGGTTCCAGCTCTCTTGCGGGTGTTAGTTACGACTAGAGAGTCTGGCTTAAGTTGGCCTCTAATATATAGAGGGTCCGACTGGGCTGCTTTAAACAGCTTCTCTACTCTCGGGTTTACAGGTCTTGTCAAGTTTGGGTTGACAAGGGATGGTGCTATTCTGCGTTGAATAGATTTCAGGATGGGAATGGTCTGGGCTACTGTCTTCCTTTCCCCTATTAGTTCCTCCGCGAAGTCCCTCTCCTCTTGGACACCTTGTGTGTCTATGTGGAAGTGGTTAGCTGCCCGAGAGAGCAGTTCATTCAGGAGGGGCTGATTATCTATTGGGGAATCAGACACTGGGGCTTCCCTTTCGACTGGTGAGTCCATTCTGAAAATATCAGGGCTATTTTCTGGCTCATCCTCGTCTTCGTCCTCCCCGTAATAATCTGACACTGCGAGATCTTCTGGTGTCTCAAAATCCTGGCCCTCTATAAGGGAAGAGTCTCCTTGGCCTGTAGGGAAAAGGCAAGAATAGGGTTGGACTTCGAAGGGTTCTGAAGCCTTTACTGGTGTCTCGACCCGGGGCCTTTTATTTGAAAGGATAGGGTCCCTTGAACCTGAGGGAGAAGATTCCGGAGGGTTTAAAGCTAGTAGTTGGTCAGGGTGTCTTTCGAAGAAATTTGCTAAGGAGGACATCCTTGACATTACTCTGTCAATGTCCTCGCATGACCAGAGTTTTGAGCTTGGGGTGACCCTGCTGGAACTCTCTATGGACTGTCCCTGAGAAGACTTGGACGGGGAAGTCAGTTCTATAGTAGTGGGGGATTGCAAGGGTTGTTTCCTTTGTTGCTTACCCCCTTCCCCGTGGGTGGAAGTGTGTTTACCCTTTCCCTTATCTTTCGACGCCTGGCGTCGAGGATCGGAGGTGGAATCCCTGTGTTTCGAACTAGGCTTCGAAACTGGGCCCTCCTCACTCCCAAGTGATGTACCCTTTCCCTGGGGTGCAGGCTGGGGATGGAAGCCGTGTTCGTCTCCGGACGAGTGATCTTCCGTGATGTTAATGGGCGAGGCACTATGTGCAAGTGTGGAGGCTTGCCTGACGTCGTGCGGCGACCTCGACCGGGACCGCCCAGAGGACGTCCTTTCGGACCGCTCCTTTTGTGCCTCTTTCCGAGGTTTCGACGACGTCGAATCTCGGGTGGGTTTTTTGTGTTTAGCGTGTGTATGTGTAACGCTCTTGTCGCCGGGGGACTTCCCCATAGTCGCCGGGACGGACGACCTTCCGAGGCCGGGGACGTGCGTTAGGCTGTCTTTCGACGCCTTGGTGCCCTCGCCGTCCGAAAGTCCGGCGTCACTGAAGGTACCCTCCGCCTCCATAGCTGCTAGCTTGGCGTGGTGGGCCCAACGCTTGGTGGAGCGGTCCTTAAGAGTTTTTGTCTTAAACCTGCTACAGGCCCTGCAACCCGCCTCGGGGTGGTCTCTGGGCAGGCAAAGGTTGCACGTAGCGTGCTTATCTACCCAAGGGTATTTTTTATTACACTTGGGGCAAAACTGAAAGGGCGTACCCTCCATACGCGCCTGTGGGCAGCGGGCAAGTGTGTGTAGGTAAGAAGGTGTTTCTAACCGAGTGTGGAAGTGTACCACCCCCCACTCTCCCTACTGTAGGGCCGAGGCCAGCGGCCCAGGCCCGAGCCGAGGCGGAAGCCTCAAGGCCCAATCCGTCGGGTTTCGACGTTGCTCTCCTCCCCGGTTCGGCGTCGAGATGCTGGTCGACGTAGGGGTGAGAAAATGGGGCAAATTAGAATAGTTTTAAGTGTAAATATGGCAAAGCCAGGGAACTCCGATGAAGTGCTTCCGACCAGAATGGCGGAAAAAAAACAATCTGGGGATCCTAGACGCGTGAGGGATCATGGGTACAGTGGACGTCACACTAGGGATAGTATTACTGGCACGCCCTGTGTCGACGCCCTTTTTCGATTTTCGAAAAACAAACTGTAATACTCCGCAGCTTCCACTAGATGTCGGCCTATGCACAGCATGTGATCTAAGCAGATTCCACAAGCCTCAGAAATATATATATATATTGGCACACTTGGTAATCTTCCATTCAACGTCAATCCTTGGATACTTGTTAATGTAGTAAATCCTACGTCCTACACGATAAACAACTTTTACTATGCCTGAGGGAGCAATGTGTAAATCACTATATACTTGTACATCGTATATCATTAAACTTATCTGCACACGTGGTCATGAGACACTTCAGAGATAAACAGTCTGTTACAATTCTACTAAATTGCTATATTCGTGTCCGATTTGACCATGCCCCAGTATAATCTAAAGCATATATTAAGACAATTACCCTATAGAAATGTTTCATCTGATAAATAAAAAAAAACTGTTCTTCACATTCAAATATAATTATATTTTAATTTCACACTGGTGAGCTAAGGATACCCCTCAAAACAAATCATGCGCAAAAGTGCCACATGATCTCGCCGAAATGACATTTTACATTGGCTTGCAGTCGATGTACTACAGTCAAATATAGACACCATTTCAATTGAAATGCTAAAAGCACATTGTACGCAAGGTTTATGGCCAGATTGACCTAAAAGAAATGTTAACACATATTCACAATACCATTCCGCAGGTGTCATATTCGTCATAAGATCACCACAAACCATGCAAAGCAACAGCATGTATTAATTCATTACATCAGAAAATCTGGAGCAGTGTTACTCCTCTGCCAATATTCAACTGTCGTGTTGAAAATAAACCACATAAGCCCTTATTTACAAATACAGACTTCTATGCGTGCACTTCATTCCCTAAACCAACATGTATGACTCAGATTGAATATTCTAACAAAATAAAAGTGTAAGCATCCTTTCTGATGCTGTAATGTAAGATCACTACCATAACCATGAACATTATGCATCATATACAAATATATGCAACACTGCCATTAATTCACAAGCAGTTGTGCAAACAGATACAACCAAACTGCCCACAGATATTAAGATCTTGTGCTCATTTGTTAAAGGAACGCTTTAGTTTTGTAAAGGTCATTAAATAGTAAGGCACTCGGAGCGCTGCCTATTGTGATGTATACTTCATATTGCCAGTAGCACACGGCAACTGTGCCACCAAAATATAATCAGGTTGCCTGCAGGAAATAAAATCTACTGTACATAGGTGGCTTCACTGAGCGAGCTGCTTATTTTGAAACAGACCATACGCTCTAAGAGGGGAATTTCCATTACAGTATAAATGTAGAAGTCAACATCCAAGAAAAAAAGCACATGTCTTTGCAAAACTTCCACTCACTTGACGCTAAATTCTTTGCAAAACTCCTTTCACATCCAGTATTCCCATTTGTCACGATGACTGGAACACTATTAACTAAATTCGGGTTGTCGTAAACGCTACATTCCTAATCCCGACACAAAATTTAAACTTGTCGTGGCAGTATTCATTCACGTATTTATGCGGTTCTGCGTTAGGCTTCCGTAATCAGACCTGCCGCGGCAGCACTCATTAGCATATCTTCAAACTTGTTGTGACATTATTTATGCATGTATTTATTACCGTGGCTCTGCGTTAGGTTGCTGTAATCAAACTTGCCATTTATGTATCTTCATCTTATCGTGGCAGTATTTATGTCATTCTGCGTTGGGCTTCGGTAAACCAAGCCTTGTTACTGTTTTCATTGCTGAAGTGGTTACGCTCATTGTGCGCATGAAGGTACTTTCCTTAAACACTTTTGAATGTGGTGAACCGAAGTATTCTCCACTTCGCCAACTCCCTGCAACATTCCAGCCACGTCACCACTATGTTCACAGCTACAATACTGAGTAGAGCTCCGGCACTCCGACCACAACGGCATCTATTGGCAGCACGGTAGCATTTCAAATCCAGAATGCAGTTAAATGGAAAGCTGTTCAATCACCACGCTAGCAGCATAGCATGACATCACATGATTTACACTACTTTTGCGGTCAGTCAGCGATATCGAGACTGTAGTCGCACTCATCAATGCCCTTAAATTTAAATGATGCATGGTGTACTGAATGAAAGCTGTTGCTCCCCATCACTGTAATGCACAGCGTCCACATTAATGTGCATATATGGGCAGTTTTCATTACAATAATGTCTAGCACAGTCTCCAGAAACAACACTGACCTGTGTTTCGAATAAATGCTTTCTCGCCCGAATGTAGAACGAATTTCTCATTACATTTTTTTTTTTAGTTCTACTCGTTATTCAGCACTCTTGTAGTGAATTAGGTTACCGAAATCGGCTTCTTAGAATTCATCCTCAGTATTCCGTGGTATAGGGTGTGGAAGTTACAGGCTTTATTGTAAGTTGCGGGGAATAAGATAGGGTATTTGGGGAGCAACAAGTAAGCACACCATCGTAGCTTCAACTCCCATCCTGCAATGACTAACCTTCACGTTTAGAACTCTCAAAGTACATAGAGTTCTAGCCACCCTTACATTCCATGTAATGCACTGCTTGGTGTGAGCCAAGCCAATACTACACCCTTGAAACTCCTAAAGTAAGACTTAATACTGCATCCTGCTTTACAAACAAAACACTAACACTTCTGGTGACTTTAAGGCGAGTGTTCTATAAAGCGAGCTGTGCTCATTGGCATAGTAGCTTATAGTGTATGTGAGTTTTCACTCTACAGCATTTCATATGCATGAATCCCGAAAGTACTAGTGGGTGACCCTGGCACAGACCTAGGTACTTGCCCAAACATTACACAGCCATGTGTACTGTGGGGCGGAGAAGATCAGTTACATGTTTATCTCATGATACCTGGCCAGTTACTGCTCGCCTACTGTAAAGCATGCAGAAAAACGAATTCACTCCTACCCATAGATACCCTATTCTACAGTGCCTTTATTAAAAACAAGGGAACATTTGGTTCGGTAGCATGGAAGGATGTTGGAGTACACGTGAAGGATCCGACATGGGAGAGATGCAAGGACTATTTGGCAGTCAACAGGTTCCTTTTGTAATCAAGTGCACCCCGAGGACAAAAGGGTAAAGACCTCACCTGTGCTAAGAAAGCTCAGCATTCAAAGGGCTCACACTATTGCACTGCTCAGTTTTTTTTTTACAGAACAGACATGTATTCACCAGTAGTGCTCACACTCTGCACCAGCAGTGTGCCCTAGCCCACACAAAACCGGCAGAGCAGCTACACAAGTTCCACAATCACTAGAAAATCAGTCACAAAGAGGCACACGCAACAAACCACCCACATAAATAATGCATATAAAGTGCCTGTCGGTCAGTCCGTCCGTGTATCTTAAATACCCAAAGATACCGAATGTAAACACGGACTAATCAGAGATTCCGTTTTAGAAAGGGTGGAGTTAATCGTGGCGGGACTCCCTTTCTCCTGCGCACCTCCTTTTTTCTTGTTTCCGAATCTGACCAGCCGCCTGGATCCTGGTTTGTCGAGGAACCAACTCTGGGGTTCCCATTTATTTGTGAGAATTGTGGGGATGACAAACTCTGGATCAGTTGGGCGCTGGTAGGGTATGGTGGTCCAATGGTCGCTGTTGAGCGATTTGATCAATTATATGGTCCAGTCAGGTCATAGTCATTAATTTGTTTATTTTTGGTTAGTTAGCACCAAAGAAAACATCATTGTAGAAATGAATGACAAGTTTTTGACATGGTAACTCGCTACACAGCCGACCCGCGTTTCAACCCAAGTCTTTTTCAAGGCCAATCCGTGTGCTGACGGATTTCCGAGAATGCTCGCACGCAACGAACTCGCCGGACCCGGCCAACGATCGGCTATCCAGCCCCCCTGGCGCCCTTATCTGGGAGGACCAGTTTACAGCATTTTGAAGTCCACCCCTTAACTCAATTGGCCTTGAAAAAGACTTAGGTTGAAACGCGCGTCGGCTGTGTAGCGAGTTACCATGTCAAAAACTTGTCATTCATTTCTACAATGATGTTTTCTTTGGTGCTAACTAACCAAAAATAAACAAATTAATGACTATGACCGGACCATATAATTGATCAAATCGCTCAACAGCGACCATTGGACCACCATACCCTACCAGCGCCCAACTGATCCAGTGTTCGTCATCCCCACAGTAATCAGATTCCTCCCCAACAACCCAGGGTGGTTAGTGCAATAGACAGTACATTGCACATACATTTGCACTTTCCAACTCCTGTCTGTACTGGGGCTAATACACCAGTATTTTTTGGGGGTGAGGGGCTGGGCGTTAATGCCCCCTTTGCTGCTTTTCAACTTCGCTTGGACAGAAATAGTCTCAAGTGAAACTGCTTTGGACCTCCCAAATGGTCCTTGGTCTTACCTTCCGCCCAACACATTCGACTATTTGCCAACCGGATAATAAGTCCTATTCACCGACAAAAGCGCTTACAGTACATCCAAAAATGCATTTCAACAGTTTCCATCCTCTTACTTTTCAGCAGTTTAATCACAGAATATCACCCCCTGCCCCTTGTTCCATCTGGTAGGTAAGCAGACTATCGCCCTTGAGGGCCAAAGATCACCAACCTGCACAGAACAGGAAAAGGTAAGTGCAGCCCAGGTAGAAAAAGGAGTACAAGGCTGGATAATACAGATAAATGATGCCAGAATAGCCTATTCCAGACCGAGAAGGTCTAGCTTCGTACCCCACAGAAGGCAAACACACACAGAGTACAGCAGGCCTCCAGAACTACAATACAAGATTACATAGAAGAACAGCTTCTGCTGGATCAGGCACAAGTAGGCTTCAGACCAATGAGGAACAGAAACAGCACTGCTCTCAATCTGGGACGACCTGAAGGCTAATTCAGACTTGGACACAAGCACAACTCTACTAATTCTGGATCGATCAGCGGCATTTGACAGTCGACCATGACCTACTCATCAGGTGATTGGAAGAAATAGGAATCAACAACCTAGCCTTACGCTGGATTAAATCTTTCCTAACAGAACCGAAAGTGTCTGGCTCAAATCCACCCCAAGGGAATCCACCTGTGGAGTACCACAAGGATCCTCCCCGTCTCCGCTGCTCTTTAACATATACCTGGCTCCACTAATCAAGCTCATTAAAAGACATGGCCTCACGTGCTACAACTACACTGATGACACACAGATCTACAAAGTACAAAACACACGAAAAGAAAATACAAACCTGCAAGAATGCCTACAAGAACTCTATGGCTTGATGAAAACAAACAACCTCAAACTCAACCGTGGCAAAACAGAAATAATGGTTATATCCAAAAACAGCCACTACATCCCACTGCCAACAGAACTAGGAACATCACCGACACCACCAACAGTAAAGAACCTCGGAGTGCTGATGGACAACGAACATTTGAGCCGCAAGTAAATGCTAGTCAAGAAATGTTTCTTCCTCCTGCACACAGTAAAAAGGATCCTACCGTTACTCTCCTTCATCCACAAAACACTCACCATCATCGCACTCATGTCCAGAGTAGACTACGCCAACAGCCTATACCTAGGAATGGCAGAACGCCTACTAAGAAACTTCAGCGTATCCAAAACGCAGCGGCCAGACTCCTGCTCAAACCACCACGAAGAGAACACATTAGCCCAATACTGAAAATACTACCCTGGCTATCGATAAAACAGTGTACATAACGCACAAAGCAATCCACGGCTGAGTAGCAGAGTCCCTAAAGAAGAAAATAACCATCTACCATCCAGCAAGACAACTCGACATTCATCTAGAACCAAAACCATACAATAAAAGAAAATTCGGAGTAGCATCTTTCTCACACCTGCCTCCTAAAACAAGGAATTCCCTACCAAAAACATATGCAATACAAGGGATCATCTGGAATTCAGATAACTACTAAAAACGTGGCTCTTCACCCCAGAATCAGAAGGGGACGAGTAGGAATCATACATTCTGTCAGAAAAAGGAAGCCCAGGGAGGGACCTACAATCGATTGCCTAACCATCCCCAACTGGTGGGCATATGGAGGACATTTTGGACCTCTCATGCACACCATCTGCCAAGCTTACAGATGAATTCCATAGTAGGCAGGGACCTCCCACTAGAAGTCAAGGGAGCGACCCATAACCTTCCTAACCAAACCATCTCTAACCCTAGGGCAGGGAGAGGGGGGGCGACCACACCTCCATGACCCATGTACACACATCTGCTAGACTTCTACAGAAGATAATTACCACAGCGCAACATACCTACCGACTAGGATGCAAAACAATATCAAAGCACACAGGATGGTCATAGATGCCGACCACAGTAACCAAAGCAAAGAGGTAAAAAAAAAAAAGTTTCTGCAAACTCTTCTCCTACAGAAACTCAGACGACCACATCTCTACACAGCAAACCACACGTACTACCCCACACTGCAACATACAAACACATAACCATGCACAGCAGCACATGGGAATTGCGCAGGCTCGAAAATCGCACCCAAGCTCAGCAAATGGTACAAACCAAACTGAAGCAGTCAACAGAACATCAGATCTCACTCTCCTATTCCCACTGCACCCTACTAAGTGCTCCCACAGCCTCGCTGTTTCAGACAATCCAATTTAAGATCCGCCAGGGCACTATTCCGGTGGTGATAGTGCGCAGTACAAGTAACTTAACATTAACATTGTAGGATCAAGGGCATTGTTCGTAAAAATTAAACAGTTCAAAGTCCACCAGCATTTAAGGGAACCCATAGTCCCACCTAGCATTCCTGTCTAACACTTTGCAGTTCTAGGCTTAGGGAGTGAGCGAGGTGGTTCACTTTTTTCCACATGGGCGCGGTCAGAACCCTGTTTCTCCCAACGGTGCCGGAGTTGGCACGAGGCTGGTAATGCATGGTGAAATTAGAAGAGGTCCCACGTAGCTTATTTCTGCATCGACTGACTGTGCTCTTAGTTTTGCAGTCAGGCAGAACTATAATGCAGCTTTGACTGCAGTATCTGCTCAGGATCTGAAGCCCTACCGTTGGGTGAAGAATCTACTCCTTCAAATTACAGATGAAATCAAGATGACCAGTCAAAGAGGCTAGATTACAACGCCCACACTGCAGGTACAGGCTTTGAAATGGCAACAATGAAAAACATAGTACATAGTTGGCCATCAGCCATAGTAGCCACTTGCAAACTCACACAGCCCCTCGCCATTCTCTACAGCCCGTCATCTAGCTTTTGGAGAAGACCCTTTCAGGGATTGAGGACTTGGCCAAATACAAAATTTAGGATAAATGCTGCTCCGTAAAGGAAAGTGGTAGTGTCAACATTTTTTAAGGAACAGCTAATGGTACTTCTCTTCTATTTTACTGGCCTTGTATGCACTTAGAGCACAATTGGTACTGAAACAAAATTAGAGTCTAAATATATTATTGGCTTATAGTGTCGGAATGAGCATAGATTGAATAAGGTCTCATAACTTTAAATTACTTTGCCTATGTATCAAGCTAGCCATACTTTAGAGAATATTCTCTGCCGACTTGAAAAACACTGCTCCTCCATTTCCCCCCCCTTTTCTTGTCAGATCATTTTGGAATCCCGTTTTTCTTTTCCAGGGCCAAATTGGCTTTAGAGAAAAGGGGTCAGAACATTTCATATAGCTATGTTCTGGAAGAACGTAATTTTGGAAGCATTTTGTTCCAACTTTGCTGATCATTCCAAGCATACTTTAACATCTTGGATCCAAAAATACATCAAAAAGGTTTAGTGATCATCTTGTAAATGCCACATTTCATTTGGCAGTTGCGGGTCCAGTCCTGGTTTTAACTTTCCATTCTAGGACTTGTAATTCTGGATTGTCCCAGTATAAACACTGGACTAGAAGGTCCCAGAATGTAAAGTAAAAACCAGGACTAGAATGACATCAAGAACGGAATGGGGCATGTTGGCATGTGTGCTTGTGACTCTGCTAGATGTCACTGCTCCTCCTAATAAAAGCATGCATAAAGAGGAGGGCTATATGCAGACAGCGGTCTTCAAAGGATTTAGCAGACCAAGGAGAACTGCTAGGAGCTAGAAATAAAGTGGCAACGATGATATGATTCCAATGGCAGGAACTTAGACGACAGAAAGGAGCTTATAAAATTGCTATTGTTAAATCAAAAGAGACAGATGGGCTCCGTGTGGGGGAAGTTATTCTTGTATTTGGAAGCTGCAACAATGAATTTAGGAGCTTCCTACAGCTTGTAACTGAACGCATACCTCTTACTATGTATAGAATAAAACATTACATTTTCAGTAGAAGACAGTTTGACATTGCTGCTCGTTGAATCGAGCCCAGAGCAGATGTCTAGAAGAGAGGGTATGATACCAATGTCAATGGGCTCTTCCGATGTTGAAGAAAAATTTGCCAAAGTTTATCCTGTGATCAGTTCATTAATCCTTTAAAGACAACGCAAGATTTGTCCCTGTATGTGCTGCTCTTGTGGACTGCCGATACCCAAACTTACACCGACCTGAAGCACAGACAAAGTAACATCACAAGGATGGAAGACATCCCAGAAAAATGATTCCACACCCCCACCAACTTACAAAATGTGTGCAGGTGACACTTCATGTTGGCTTCAGTGGTTCTGGGATGTACAGTACTCGGGGCCGACATTCCAAGACGTTGGACGTTTGGATAGCACTATAAAGTTACAGCTAGCACTTGTGGTGGTTGTATGTGCAAGCTCGATCAGTGAGTTTGGTTGGGAGTTGACAATTCTAGCTGGGGGAGTGGCACATGAAAGATCCCGTGCAAAACATGGAACACAGTTTGATTATTGTTCTTATTTGACAGAATGTTTAGACAGCTACCTAAAGTAGAGCAGAGAAAACAACATGCCTATAATATACAGATGGTGGAGGCAGTCTCTTTGCAGGGTGGTTTTACATTGTTTCAGTGCTTGTATTGGTGGGGCAAGCCAGGTAGTAAAAAGGTAATTCACGAACAGAGAAATGGGAATCTTGGAATTACGAATAATAGAGTATATTTGGGCCATGGGCTCGTATTTACATGTAGGCAATATACATATATACAGTAGTTGTGCATCTGGGTAAGACAGACAGGGCAGTTGCAGAGAGGAGAGATTAATGGGGCTAAGAATGTCCCTTTACTAGCTAGCAGGACGACAGTGGGTCTTGAAGGGCCGGAGGAGAGGAATAGAGATTGTTGAGAGATTAAAAGCAGGGAGCCTGGGAAGGAGAGTAGCGAGATGCGGTTTGCAAGATAGTGGGCGGCTATACCATGGAAGATGTGAAGGCTCAATGTCTAAACTTGACGAGAGAAGACTTTTCCACTGAAAGCCACTCAGCGTGCTTTGTTACACCGAGGTGGGAGCAAAGTTAAGTACTTTGCTGAGGGTTTACGAGAGAGTAATGGGGAAGGTGAAAGAGCAGTAATCCAGTTTGCTGAGCACCAGGGCGGAGATCTAGAGTTTTGGTAGAAAGGTGGGTGAGGTGTAGGCAGACTTCATATTTTGAAGGATAATCCTGGCTGCAACAGTACTGGTAGTGTTAAAATGACTGAGTTTAAATTTGCTGTCAAAAGAGGTCTCCAAGGTTGTGCACCTTCGGTGAAGAACCGAAGATGTACAAAACAAATAAAATAACAGATGGGAGAGTGTGGTTGGCATTTTATGCTAGGAGAAAATGGACTTCGCTCATACAGTATCTCAACTTCAGGGAGGGAACTGTCATCCAGTGAATGATGATAGAGGCAGCTGTCCATGATGCATTCCAAGATTAGTGGTGATGGAGGGAAAGGAAAAGATTATGTGGTTCTCATCTGCAAAAAAAGTGGTTATGGTGTGGAAGTCGAAGGATAACATGAGTTTACTCACAGAGAAAAGGTTTAGGGCAAAGAAGAAGAATTGACTTACGATCCTTGAGAAACACCCACTGGAAGAGGGTGGAGATGTTAGAGTGCAGGGTTTGAATTTGCCAGGAGCTGGGAACCATTTAGCTCCTGCCTGCAGCCTGCAAGAGCCAGTTTAGCAAGTTACGTTTGACTTCCCATACCAACTGTTCTCAGAGTGTAGACATATCCAAAATGCACAATTGGTGTTTTGGATTGCATGTAAAAACAAATTGGGACACATCTAGAAGACATGTAAACCTTTATCAGGTGTATACAATGGACAAAGATTATCGTTTGCCTCTCACATGGCAGTTCGATTTGAAACTCGTTATGTACTGGCTCTTTCTTTCCCAGTGAGTTCTACTGCTTACTGGATGATGCCAAATACAGAGGATCTGCTTTTAACTCCTGCTCAACAAATCCTTATTTCGTTCTCTGTAGAGCCAGGCGATGAAGGGATCAGAGAAATAGGAAGTCACCCAGTGAAGTATAGGGTCCTTAAAGCATAGGGAGTAAAGGAGTGGGCTGGGAGGCAGGAACCACATTTGGAAAGGCAGGAGAGCTTGAATATTACAACAAGGATGGAGGAGAGTTTAACCAATGAAAAGGATCTGCTGTTTTGGGAATAAGGGTCCATTTGGACTGTCAATAGATGTAGTGGCAAAGTCAGAGAAAGCATGGTTCTGCATAGCTGCAAAACCGCCCACTCAGACCCAAATAAACCCATCCTGGCACAAAAACTAGGAATCAGCAGCCATCATGGAATCAGACTGGGAAGACCTGAGGCTTAAAGGGAGGACCTGGAAGCTACCTACCCCCAAATCAGAGACACTGCCTAGGAATCCAAATCAGAATGTGAGGTTGGGCATTCTTTAGGTCGCCAAAGCAGAATCAATCCTACTTTTAGGGAGGAAAATATTGTGTCTGGTCATTGACTGAACAAAGGATAGTGTGAAAGAATCTGCTGACAGGGGTGGGGATGTGGTTGTGTGAGTGTGTATTTGACACTAGACAGCGATTTACCCATCATGCCCACTAAAGGTGTCCACAAACCTTAATTAACCCCCAGCCCCTGACGAATCTGTGAGCAGTGCAAGATAAGTTAGCCAGATGTTAAGGGTGTCTCTGGTTTAACTCTTACTGCCTGGGCCATCAAATGGTATGTCGAGCATCTTTCCACCTGGAAATCAGACGACGGTTTAGTGTTCAAATTCCGACTGGTCTAGACACCTCGCCAAGGGCATGCTTTTTGCCATGATATGGTGATCGAGATTAATGTCCAGAGAGACCCTTTTGGAATCAACTAATTGCTACAGGAACTGCTGTTTTTCTAGAGGCAAATCCTTCAAATTCAAAAATCCTTGATATAGCTTGAGGTTTTACCTGGGAAGAAGCAAGCCTACTAGCTTGCATGGGTGAAGGCAATGGTTATCCTACTTTCTTGCCTGCCAACCAGCTCATCCTTTTCCTAAGGAATCATGATGGAGGTTGGGGGGTACATTTAACAAATCATTGCTACATATTCCACAAGAGGCTGAGTGAAATCTCACACTGAAGAGAGAGATAAACAGAGTTGAAATCCTTAAGAGGCTACAACAGCAGAGTGGGGCTTCTGCCATAGCTCTGTCGTCTTAAATTGCATATCTCCACAATTTCTCAGCTCTTTTGTACTCTGATTAAAAAGGTGCGGGATGAATCTCCTTTGGAGATGGGAATTATTTTCTTGTTCTTTTCCTCCAAGACCTTTCTTACATGCCTACACGAAGAAGACATGTACACTCTCTTTGGGCTTAACCTAGAGAGTCTACATGGGGTACGAGCCAAGGGGAACAGCCCTCAGACAGGCTGGGAACAGTCTGGTGTTGGCAGAAGATGTCACGTAACCCACCAGAGGAAAGTACTAAAACAGAATCGGAGAATTACAGCGTTCCAACAGAGCATAAACTGGGAGTTTCACTGAAACAAAAAGGAGGTACAGGTCTTTAATAACAAAATAAAAAAGTCTGAAGTTTCTGTGAGCAAGACCATAATGTGTCATTTTTAGTAAGTGGTTCACATAGTCCAGTCACCCATTGCCAAAATTGGTTAACCAGGTGGGTTGATCATTGGGCTCCCAGACTAGCTCTTGTGAGTGCACAGATTAAGATGTTGACAGTGTCAGTCAACTGCTATACTTGCCAGCGGTCGAAGTGAGTAGGAGCGGTCGGGAGCGGTCCGCCTCTACTTTTTTAAATTACCTTTTACAGCTCCTATACTTTTATTTTAAAAAGAAACAATTCCGGAATGGTTTCGTTTTAAAATAAAAGTGCAGGAAGAAGTTGAAACTTGCCCTCTCAGTGCACTGCACTGAACGTTCCCTTAAACAGCGGGTGCACGCGTTTGGGGGTTTGTATTGTGTGTGGGAGGGGGCGTAGTGATGGGGTTTGTGAGGATTGGGTGCAGGCCAGCAGGGAACATAGTTCTACTTCTTTTCGTACACTTCAACCACTGATACTTGCAAATACCAAACATGCTTACACAGCCTTGTGAGGCACCTCAAAGAGCACCCCGACACTGACTTCGAGGTCCCAGTCTTAGCCTGTAACCCGCCCTCAGAAGAAACCCATGTTTTGATCCAAACACTAACTGTAGGGGCTGTACCGAGGTGGGCTACAGCGTTGCATTTTAGCTAGGTTTGACCTTTATAAAACTCATACATGCAATAAAATCGTGTAGATACCTAGGCCCAAAGAACAGCATTAGGCTTCTGAAACGGGGACCTATGGTTGAATGAGCAATGGTATTGGTTACAACATGTGCCTACTTCGGTATCAGATGAAACCGACACCAGGCCCCCGCCCAAATATTCAGCACAAGTGAGTGCCCCAATTTCAGCCCCATTAAACACACCTGGGAATTCTTCACTGAGCTGCATTTAAAAAGAAGTACATCTACCCTATGCTTCAGCATCACGGAAGTTGCAAAACTTGACCAAGCATGTTGCTGAAAAAGCAGGTTCTACTCCTGCAAATGCACTTCCAAATACAAAAGTGAGTCAGAGTAGACACAAATGGTAAGGCACAAGCACGCGAGACAAAGATTGGAGACAGTGCCAGGATACTGGCATTCAAGCACACGGTTATTTAATGTACTCAAGCCATAGGAGCATTAACCACGAAAGTACTGCTGCACAGAGATGTAAAAACTGTTTTTAAAAAATAAACTCAGCAGCACACAAAGGCCAGAAACTTGCTGCCAGATCGGTCTCTTCATAGAAACTGAATGACCGATCCGAGCAGTTCAGGATTCAGGAGGTGGAGTCTGGTACCTGCGGGCCAAACATAGATCATAGCTTTACCGTTTTAAAGACATGCTGTGAAGGTGTCACGAATCACTCATGGAAGGTATGGGACAAATAGAGGAGATACTAGGCATGGACATAGAAGAGGGGACTTATCGTTCTTCTCGTTGTTTTGAACAAGGAGTAACGCTCTAGTCTTTCTTCAGTAACACCAGTGTGCTATAATTAGCTGCCCAGTGTGGAGATCGACGTGTTGCAACTACTTGCTAACTAACTTCGTTCATTTGCTCCATGTTTGAAGCAGCGCTCCTGTTTCATTAAATACCTATGGTATTGTTTCCTCCCCGTTTTCACTCCCAAATCCTGCTGCAGTGTCCCGCTAGGCGTTGTACCGTGTTCTGCTATTTCTTTCTGCTTACGGTACTGCGTCTCCCCCTTTGCTTCCTCTACGCTTTCCGGTTGCTTGCTTACGGTACAGCGGGGGTGCAAGCTCTACTGCCGCTCTTGTTACGCTGGCATTTCTCCTCAAACCGCTCCGCTCCAGCTCTTATCTAAACATTTGTAACAGCAATCTGTGCAGATTCTACATCTCTGGTCTCCATACAAACTATCCCGACTTGTGCCATCATTAGACTTCTCCTGTCTTGTTGCCGTACGAACTCCTTCAACCTGTGCCCTCATTGGACGTCAATTTGCATTCTGGAACTTGTGGTCCACAACAAAGAAAGACTGTCTCCTACTCCAGATCCGCTAAAGATCATCAACAGCCACCGCTACAAACCTACCCAGGGTTTTTCAGCTAAGGCTTTTCCCTGGTTTGGGGTGGGCAGTTTGACTTCCAGGCAAAGTGGCCTTTGGAGAAGCCTGTCCTCATCTCTTCAAAAAGAAGAGCAAGTCGGTGAAGAAAAGGACAACCAGTGTGTGGAGAGAACAGAAGGTGGAAACAACTTCTGACGAACCAACATACTACAATACAGAAACCTCAGGTGAGGAGTGGGCTAGTGACAAGGGTATTGTGAGTATTGTGGAACCGCCAGATTGTGAGAGAAGGTTACTATTGTCCCCATTACGACGGATGCCCAGTACAGCAAAATGGGGACAGGGCATACAGGAACATCAAGCTTTGGGGAATTTGAGGAGTAAGTGGCCCCGTAAATGATCACTTGGATTTTAACTCACTCTCATTCTTAACTATATGAGGGGAAAGGGTGCAGGCTGGGGACACCATTTTCAGGCTGTACATTTCCCAGCGTAGGCATGAGTCTTTATAGGCTCAGTTGTCCTATTAAAATCATTATGCAGGAATTAAAACACATGAAGGGCGGTTTCAAACTTCACTAATCTCGAAAATGCTTGCTAGCAATGGATTTAGCAGAGCAGAAACAAGTGTTTTCTAGAGGAAATTCCCCTCAACCAAAACCAGCCGAAAAGCACATTTTTGTCAGAAAATTCTCATCACAGAAATCTGTGTTACGGCAGCCGTTTGCCACTTAGTGCCACATGAATCTGTGGCACTTTCAGTTCTTATGTTCTCTTTAAAATACAAAGGTCAACCTTGCTCCATATTGTGAGCACACTGGAAAGGAGGTCTGAAGAAACGATTCAAGAGTATCAACATACAGTACAAGTGAAGAGCCAAACGCCAAAGCCAAGGACTGAGTAGGTTCCGTAGGATGTTTTAACTGTGCGATATCAAATTCAGGGGAATTTTCCAGAACTGTGTGGTTTTAGTAGAATCATTTTTTTTACTAGAAGATTTTGCTGCAAATATATGCGGGAGAGACCCCTCCTCCCCCACAGCCTCCCCTTTAATCCCTGTACATTAATAATTCACTTAAACCCACCCCCCAAAAATATATTGGCGGCAAAATCCATTTGTAAAACATTCAATATCTATCTATCTAAATCTATTGTAGCAAAAACTACGTATCCCAATTTTGCACCACCCCAAACCAGGCACGTACAAATATCTTTTATTTAATAAAGTTATTTTTATGAATCGGTGAACCCATTTATTAGAGCCGCTTTTCTCTCCCTGTCAACTTGAGCAACCCTGCATTAATCACAATGTTCTGCTTGATGGTATACCCAGGAACTTCTTTTTCTAGGTATGCACACAGTAAGATGACCTTTCTGACCCCCTTTAATAGTTCTGTGCTAGACTTCCGTGAGATTCACCTGACCCTTTTCTCTGTATACACACCATTGGACCCAATGTATAAAATGCATCTTTTTTCAGAAGCACATACACTTCTGACATGATCCCCCAACTTCTCAGGATGCATAATCAATTTATATATTCCCACCCATCAGTACTAACAAAGAACAGGTTCAGGATTTAATTGAAATCCACTTTTAGTATTGCTCCCCCTCAGGATTATTTCCCCATTAGATCATATTTGCATATGAATTTCTTTTGGATGTATCAGACAGGTGGGCACCCTCTTCAGGACTGCTTCAGTTCGCCCCCCCTCCATGAACAGGTGAACCTCAGCTGGTAAGATAGGATCAGCTTTCCCCAAAGCCGGTCTGCTTTCTCTTCCATTGAAGGAGGCCTCGGACCAACTCCTGCCAGGCCTCACACAGTCTCTGCTAATAATCCATCAATGGGTCCAAAAGGAGAGCAACCTATTCCACCTCCTTCCTGTTATCAATTATTCTCTGTCCATCAATCACTCAGTGAGCGAGCCAGTCAGTCAGTCAGTATCTCCCCATGAGCGAGTCTCCCAGTGTCTGTCTGTGTTTGGCCTTTTATAGAACAGAAAACCCCACCTTTTGAGGTGTGTATGATTTGCCCAATCTAACAGACCAACATATATGATTGGACAATGTTCCAAAAATGGCATCACAGTAGACATACCCCTCCGCAGTCATTGAGCATATTAATGAAGAGGGCAGTCTGATGGGAGTAACTTGTGAACCAATTTTCCCTCCCATTTAATGTGAGGGCATCACAGCGATTTTTTTGGCACATTCACAATTATTTCCATAAATATGACAAATTTACTAATAGGCTCATATTTCTCTCTGGCACGAATCAATTGGTGCAAGTTTTATCATTATATCACAGATCATTTCCGAGTTAGATTTTTTCCTTAAACTCACTTTTACATTTATATTCACATTACTTTTTCTTTTCAACATAACAGGCTTGTCCCGGCACATGCTAGAATGTGCGACACTAGCGTGCACCCTTTCTTTACGACAAAATGCACATTTCCCTTATTTGCATATTAAAACCACTTTTATCGTTTTTGGTCCATCTAATAGAGGATTTTCAGTTGAACGTTTCAACACCTAAAAAGGAGTTCTCCAAGAGGCTCGATTCCAGAGGTACAGGCAATATAAACAATTCAATGTACATTGAAAGGACATTTTTCTTTATACAAAAATGTGCATTACAATTTTTCTGCCTAGATACAAAGACTATAAACATGGTAATTTTCTATTGAGTCAGAGCTGGAAATCTGCTCTTGTTGACTCAGGCCTGGCTCATATGGTCGTTATGGGTCAGGGCATGGCTGATGAAGAGCCTTTCTAACTTGCATATCAGTGGATTTATGGTGTTACTTCGGTATCCTCTTGAGAAGTTTCCCGACATGCAGTCCTGTCAAGTGTTACCATCTTGCAGGCCTTCCTGACAAATAATTTGTTCATACATTTGACTGAGCAGGACCACAGATTAATCTGAATTTAAATTATGTGTTTAAATGTTAATTCCCAGCATATAAACAGGGCAAGTAATAAAACTCCACAATTAAACTTTATAGTGCAGTCTGATTTTCTTTGCCCGATTGAAGGAGGAACCTTGTCTGCAGTGTCCAGCATCAAAGAGTTTATTAGCTTTGGAAGGGAATTTATCTGTCCTCCCATCTTGTAGGCTGGGGGTTGGGAGGTCTTTGTGAGTTGCAATGATTCCCTTATTTCAGAATTCAGTGCTGGCCCCATTTAAAGTGGAGTTCAGTCAGAATTGCAACTTTTAATGTGCCTATTTTCATAAAACACCACAGTTCATATTGCGTTTTCTTATCAAACCCCTATCAACAGTCCATAGCTTCAACATCAGTAGATTGCCTAATCTTGAGACTATTTCTGCAGAAGAAAATGAACACATGCAGCCGCATAAATGCAAATCCGTTTATCTTTCGTGACCTTCTGTTCTTTCTCCTGCGATTAGGCAATTCCTCATTTTAATAAACGCTGCAGTTTATTTTCTGGTACGTGAAATGTTCATCTTGGGCCTTATCAGCTTTTGTTTTGATAAGCTGCAAAACATTGCACATTTCGTTTGCGCTTGTGGTTTCCAATTGCTGTGTGCAGGGTGTAGCTTAAATATTGTATTTTTCTTTTTAAAGGATGCCTTGCTCGCATCTTTTCTCATGAATCAAGCTTGCCTACAGATTGTATTAATCTCATACCTGTATCCTTGGCATGATCAACACACCCAACCCATAACCGTTGCATCCCTGCCTTATATGTAATCAGAGCCTAGACCAACACATATCTCTACAGAATGCAACTCAAAACGTGAGCTGAAGCAATGCCCACCACTTGAGCATGTAAAGCTTGTACCGGTCTGTCAACAAAGCACCACAGGTAAACATGAATTCAGACCGACAGGTGAGCCAATATGGCACTGCCTTGCTCAGTAGCACCTTCTACTACTCCGCATCACGACTTTTAGTTCTGCCAGTGCTTCCAAATCTTAACCTGCAGATCAAGTTTGTCGTGGTCGTGCTTGAGAAGACCATCCAGTCCTGTTTTTTCTTTCGGATTCTCTGGCTTGTATTCCCCCCACCCTCCCATTTGAAATGTGGGCAAACTACAAGTCCCAGAATCCATAGCAAAAACAGGACTCAAAGGCCTTCGCATCCATGGACACAGTAAACTTGCATTCTGTGTGTTATTCAAGTAATGGGAATAAAATCTTCTCTTTCAATGCACCTTAAATTCAACTCAAACCTTCAACACCAATATTATTCAGTACTTTGAGAAAGCTCTCTGAAAATTCATCTCATTTATAACTGGAGTCTCCACATGTACTGAAGCAAACATTCAGCTCTGCCAATACAACACAATCTGCAGCTACAGCACTCGCTGTTGCCCTGAGTGCCCCGAGTGCACGGACATGGACACTGCTCTGTGAAGTTTAGATTGTGTTTGTTAGGCTGCTACTTTCTTCAAACAAGTAGTGAATTTACAGCACAACAGGCAGTAGGCCCAATCTTGATATTCAGATAAACAAAAGGGTAGAGCACTAAGGTAATCTGGGAAGATCATCAAATAGTTCCTTTACCTGTTCTCCATTTAACAAACTAATGAAGTCGGAGTGCTTTAATTCAAAGCAGTACAACTATAAACCACAGGTTCATACAGTGCACAGCTCACCATCATAAACATTTGACTCCATCGCCTGCTCCTATATCGGATTAATTCCACTCTTATGTCAACCAAAAAGGCGCAGGTTCCCAGAATGCCTTGGGTGGATAATTTTGGAAGAGCAAAAAGGCAAGGAGAAAGTGTGCTGCACTACCAGCCAGATGCTCAAAAAACTAAAGGCTACAAAATGCAAGTGCTCTGAGGTCGTTGGTCTTTGTGGTACGGCTCAATCTCAATACTGGAATTGGTTAGTGGCCCTTTCTGATGAAATAGTGGTAACTGGAGAGTATGGTGACCAGACGTGGTGGAATGGGACCCGTGTTCAGGTTTCATGGAAAGATAGGGTGACAGCTTGAATATTCCAGGCAGACAGCATTTCAAGATGACATTTATAAGCCAAATAGTGTGAAGTTGAAAGCAATCTAGCTATTTTGTCTATCACTAAAACCAGATCTCTGACATTTCTGGGGATGGGCTAGAACCCCAACCTTTCCACATAGCAACTACATGCATGGATTGTGCCACCTAGACTGGTTAAGAAATACACACGTACCAAGGCATGTATAAGTAATCAGAGCACAAATATACCAAGCAAATCCGCACCACTTCACTCGCAGCAACCCGCACGTACTTCACCACACCGCAAAACTAAACGATCAACACAATCTGCAACAGCACACGAGGACTGGCTCTGATCGTGCTCAGCGCACAGAGAAAACCAAACTGAAGTTGCCAACAAGACACCACCTTGTCACTTTTCTGCGCCCTCTTCACCCACTAACCCAACCCCCACCTCTTTGTTTACAGATCCGCCTGAGCGCCTGGAGACTAACTCCGTTGGTGACGGTGCGCTATATAAATACCTTTAACATTAACATTAATATCCAGGAGCAATGCTAAAAATTGAATTGATTTGCTGCTGGATCTTGGGGCGCAGAGGGCAAAGTGGGTGGGGTGCAGTCGTACTCTTAGGTTTGTGTCGGTTCCTCCGACGTATTCCACATCTATGACAGGTAATGACCTTAGCTGTGCGGCTTCGGAAAATTTTGGCAGAGGGCGTCCTGTGTCGAGGACGTCGATGCGTTGTCCCACGCGGGCCTCCATCGCGGGTCGGCATCACCGGATGTTATATATAGGACGCACGCCGCCCGTAGCCTCAGTTGTTTTTTCCCAGAACGTGTGGCACCAATCTCCTGCCAGCATGACTGCAGAAAACCTTGCGGAAACGTAAGCTGCAATCGCATAAGAAATTCTGAAGAGGGGCAGGCTGGGAGGGTTCGATGTCGAATACGTCGGAGGAACACCCCATCGAAAGAACGTTACCAGATGAGTAAGCAACTTGTTCTTAGAGGGGATTGTGTCCACCGACGTATTCCACATCTATGACAGAATCCCAAATCAGTAACACCTTATGGAGGAGGGAAAAGAATTTACAATTTTAGAATGCCCAATCAAATTGCTGAATAAAGGACTGCCTTACCAAAGGCCAAATCCTGCCCATGGATGGAGTCCAATGAATAGTGTCTCACAAAAGTTTGGACAGAGGCCCATGTGGCTGATTCGCAAATATAGCGAATCAGAACCCCCCCTCTGTAGAGCAGTGGAGGCAGCCACAACCCTAGTAGAGTGAGCCCGTAAGCCTACTGGAGGGTCCTTTCCCGTCAAACAGTAACACTCAGAGATCGTCAAAATGATATATCTAGACAAGGTCTGTTTGGAAACAGCCTGACCCAAGCGCCTTCCAGCATAACCAACAAAGAGCCGATCGTCCACTCTGACCTGGGACATCCGTGAGAGATAGAAACTCAAAGCTCTTCTAGGATCCAACCTATGGAGCCTCTCCTCTTCCTTACCAGGATGTGGAGGAGAATAAAGCGCCGGAAGAATCACCTTCTGGCTCAAATGGAATTCCAACACAACCTTCGGAAGAAAAGAAGGCCGCACCCGCAGGACAACCTTGTCCTTATGAAACACAGTAAAGGGTGGCTTGGCGGAAAGTGCCTGCAACTAACTCGCTCTGCATGTGGAAGTAACCGCAACTAAAAATACAGTTTTAAAGGACAACAGTCGCATCGGACAAGAATGTAAGGGCTCAAACGGAGCTACCATTAGGAACTTTAAAACCAAATTCAAATCCCATCCCGGCACCTGGAAAGGCGACGGTGGAAACATATTAGTTAGCCCTTTTAGAAACTGAGAAATCAAAAGGGATCTGAAAATAAGAACATTCCTCAGACTAGCGCTTAAATATAGACAGCGCCGCCAGATACTGTTAGGGAGAATTCTCTGTTTAGGCTGAATTCCCTAACCTAGTGAGTCCCCCAGCAGCTTTGCTGGATTTTTGGGGTTTATTTTTTTCTCCTGCCAATAGTGAGACTCTTTTACCCTCACTCCTGGACATGATTTGAGTATATCTCCGATTCTATATGTGTTTAATGGGCTATGGGGTCTTTTACTCCATAGGGCTTCATGTGTTTTGTGATGTGTGTTACATAGCACCCTCAGTGCAGTCACACAGGGGTATCATAGTGACCCCCCAGTATAGGCTCCATACCCTGGGACTGACTACTGTCTCCCAGGGCATGTAAAGTCACCATTGACTTTACTAGTCTCAAATTCTGAACAGAACCAGTACAAACCATCATATTGTGGACGTACTGGCCGGGGCAATTCGATTGCCCCGGGGTCTGTTAGTCGAGGGGGCACGTCTCCGTCCCCCCTGATCGAGTTTTGACTGGTGGCAGTGGATACTACTCTTTATATTCGACCGCGAAGTATTAGTGTGGTGTATTTTCCTACATTCTGCCTTTTCCCCTCCCTTTTTTGTTATCTTATTGGAGTGCCATCTATAGTTAAGCGCTCACCTCTGTCTGGAAATAAGTGGTGTTAACTAAGACTTGTCTGATAAGGTATAAGGAGTGTCTATATAATAATAGTAATTGTGTTTAGAGTGATTTACAATAATAGTGCTGGAGTGTTTCAATAAGTGTGTTTTTAAATAAATAAATATATACCTTGATACCAAAGCTCTGGTCAGTGTTTGCTTGTGCTATTGTATCCGAGTGCCTATTGTGTATACTTTGCATACTGCCTAACTCTTCTTGAGGGAAGTCTGACTGCTCAGCCACAGCTACCAGGTAAATCTGGGTGGTACAGACTGCTACCAAGTGGGTTTACTGCCAAAACCTATAGTCCTAAATCTTTTCAGTGGTCCCCAAGGGAACTGCACAGGTTTCTGCCTAACAGATATCGCTTAATGGTACACACTAGCAGGCCCTTGTGGGCTAAGGAAAGCAAAAAAGACAAAATCAAAGGAAGGGAACATTGGAAAGGATCCACATTCTGCACCCTGCAACAGTCATAGAACTTTCTCCAACGGCAACAGTACAGTGATTTCGTTGCGGGCCTTCTGACGGAAAGCAACACCTCCATCACGACTTCGGGGAGGTCCCAATCCTTATACCTTAACCATTCAGATACCAAGCATGAAGGCTCAGAGACTTGACCTCTGGATGGAGAACCCAACCCCCCTCCTGTGAGAGCAGATCGGTAGGGAAGACGGCGTGGAGGACAGATGGACATGTCTAGAAGGTCCCGGTACCATGCTCTCTTGGCCCATGCCAGAGCAATGAGGATCACCCAGGAACCAAACCTCCGTAACCTCTGCAACACTTGAGGAATGACAGGGACTGGAGGAAACGCGTACAGCAGTGGGAAGGACCACTCCACTACGAACGCGTCCCCTAAGGCTCCTCTTGGAGGAAATTCCCGCAAGCAGAATCTTTAGCACTTCCGGTTGACAGTGGTGGCGAAGAAATGCACTTGTGGGGTTCCCCAAAGGCCGAAGATCTCCAACAGAACTTCCTGAGCCAGCTCCCACTCGTGAGAGACCATGCTCTGCCTGCTCAGAACGTCCGCCGCCGCGTTTTCGTCTCCGGCCAGATGAACTGCTGAGATCGAAATTTCCTGCTGGATGGCCCAGAACCAAGCTGCATCGCCTCCATGCACAACGGGAGGGACCCTGCCCCCCCCTTTTTTGTTGAGGTATGTATTGTCCGTATAATCAGGACATTCATCCCCCGCAGACGGCAGACAAGCCATCAGGGCTAGCCTGACGGCCCTCAGCTCTAACAAATTGATGTGGAGTCTGGACTCTAAATGGAGACTAACGACCGCGGGCTGTCCACTCGTTGGCATGAGCTCCCCAACCTGTGAGGGACGCGTCCGTCACGAGCGTCACCTACCGCCATGGTTGCCAAAATGGAGCACCCTTCATCAGATTGTCTTCGAAGGCCAACCACAGAAGATCCTGGGCGACCGAGGGTGGAATCTTAATGGAATCCGACATCCTGCCGGAGAACTGCGACCACTGCATCTTGAGAGCCCACTGCAGAGATCTCATCCGCAGCCTGGCCTCTGGCACCAGGAAAATGCAGGATGCCATGAGGCCGAGCAACCTCAAGAACTTGAACGCCGGGAAACTCTGGGCACGTTGAAACTTGTCCACCACCTGCAGAATGTGATGAGCCCTCACCTGGGGAGGCGAACACTGTCCCAGGGATGTGTCGAGCACTGCTCCGATGTATTGGATCCGCTGGGTAGGTGTCAAATGGGACTTCTTTAAATTGAGGGAGAAGCCCAGCTTGTGAAGGGAGTGGCAGGCGACGGACAGATCTAGGGCTTGCTCGGGAGAGCGCGCCCTGATCAACCAATCGTCCAGGTAGGGGTAGACGTGAATCCCCCTTTCCTGAGATATGCTGCCACCACCACTATCAGCTTGGTGAAGACCCTCAGGGCAGAGGTCAATCCGAACGGCAGGACCCGCAACTGAAAATGCGAGTCACCAACCGCGAACCTCAGGTACTTCCTGTGCTTGGGATGAATCGGCACATGAAAGTAAGCATCCTTGAGGTCGAGAGACAACAACCAATCCTGAAGTTGAAGAGCCTGGAGGACTTTAGAAAGAGTTACCATGTTGAACTTGTCCTTCCTGAGGAGCTTGTTCCACCAACGCAAGTCCATGATGGGTCTCAATCCCCAGTCTTTTTTCGGGATCAAAAAATAAGGGGAATACCATCCCTTGTTCCTCTCCGCTACAGGCACCAGTTCTATGGCGCCTTTCTCCAGGAGGGATAGGATTTCCTGCGCAAGGAGCGGATCCGGACGCTTCAAAGAGAGCTTCCCCGGTGGATTGTTGTGAGGCCTCTGCCGGAAGGGAAGACAGAAGCCGTGGGCTATGATCTCCAGAACACACACATCTGAAGTAATGGCTCGCCATTCTCCAAGATGCTGCGCAAGTCTGCCCCCAACCGGCGAACCATGGGACATGGACTCATGACTGAGCGTATGCGGCTGCAGCAGTGCCTGAGGACAAAGAGGCAACTGCCCGAGCGGCTTTGGCACCTCGAGTACCTTGCTTTCCACCTCTGATACTCCTACGGTGACCCCTTTGACTGGCAGCTCCTCTCGATCTACCAAAGGTAGAGTAGTACCGAAAGGAACCTCCCCTCCATTGTGGTCCCCTAGGACGAAAAGGCGGAGGTTGACGTACTGCAGCGCTCAGACTTCACTGCAGCTTTGGAGATCTGCAACCTCTCAAGGCTCTGGTCAGCCTTGCTGCCAAACAGATTAACTCCATCAAAGGGCATGTTCAGAAGCCAGGATTGCACATCAGGAGCGAACCCCGACTTCTGCAACCACGCAAACCTGCGTATCACGGTGTTCAGAGCCATGGACCGGCTGCCATGACCACTGTGAGGGGGCACACGTTGTGCCACAAGCAGCCACCCACCAGAACCCAGAGGGCCTTAAAACCACTGCAAAAGGGCTCCTGGAGCCAGTCCTGGCAACTTTGGCACCAGGCTCATATGTAGGAAGGAAGGGCTGTTCAAACTAGGTCCCATTTTTGTACATGGGCCTTTAAATCCAACATGGAAGCACCCACACAGTCTGGTTCTAAGAACCAAGCCATGCGGTCTAGTGTTTTGGGTGTGTCGGGCCTGGAACTACTTTACCTGGGCTATATAAACCATACCCTGACTGCAGAACATGCTTTGTGTTATTCTGCAACCCGCAGCGTGACGCTCACCATGTCCAGCTCTTCAGCATCTTCCTGTAATCCTGCAATAATCAGAACAAGATTATTCGGTTTTACCTGAGAAAACACCATCCAGCACTCAGCATCTCAACTGGGCTGCAATCTGTGGAAACCGAGAGAAGAACAAACATCACTCACCTGTGAGTACTAGCTTAAGGACTTCCAGCGAACCGCTACCACAGCTACTGCTCGAACATTGCGACCTGCAATAACGACAAAGGGAAAAATAATATTAGAATGAGCGCTTCGAAAACATCGAATTCCATCATTCTTACCTGAATTCCATCACGCTACGCCATACTTCCACTCGGAGCACCACAGCAACATCTGCAAAGGAAAAGAGACATTCAGGTTTGCTTTCAATATTAAACAACCGCACAGCGCTGTACTTACTTAACGGATTCCGGGAGCCTGTTTTTCATCGCAGTCTCAACCACTCGAAGCACCACAGCGGCCTGTGAGGACAAGAAAACAGGTTATCTTTAAAAAGACAATCAAGGCGTTGCGCTTCGCGCTTTCTCTTACCTAGAAAACGTGCCTCTCCATCCGGCACGCCAGCATCAAGACCTTTGCACCTGAAAAGAAGGAGATAAAGACATTAACGAATTCCCACCATAAACAGAACAAAGATTTACAATTAACAAACCTACCTGCCTACCAAGAGATTCGGGATCACAGCAGGCCTGGGCCCAAGGAAGGCATACTGCACCAGTGAAGCAACTCTGGCAGCTCGCCAACAAACGTCAAGCGCCCCTGCACAAGAAACTCAGGACGTATAGCTCACCCTACAAATAACTAAGGTGAGAAAAGAACCACGTGGGAAGGGAGTCGGTCAGAGGGAGGTAGGAGATTCACCCATTAGAGACAGTTATCACAAATCCTCCCTTCTGTAATTGCAGATTCATTATTCAGCACTGGGCAACTACGCATCCAGGGTTCCAGATCTCAGAGCCTTCCAGATGGGGATATCAGGTGAGCATAACACCAGCTGACACAGTCTGCTGTGTCCAAACCCGACTGATTGGATTCGCACACGACATCCTTGCCGTCTTGCATGAGGGCTAGAAAACCATCCCGTTCCTCCCCTTCGGGAATATGCTCAGATACCAAAGATGCACAGTTCCACAGAGTGTGGAATCTCGCCAAGTCACAAGTGGAGTTGGCCGACTTCAACGCCATACCCCCAGATGAAAATACCTTCTTCGCCCAACCATCAAAGTCCTTATCATCCCTGGGATGGTAGGGTACGCAGCCTGCTCAGAGGGGGCCGTAGCCACCTGCACCACCAAACTCTCCTGAGTAGGATGCGTCGATAAGTAGTAGGGGTCACTACTGGCTGGGCGATATTTTTTTGGAAGCAACTAATTAACTGCCGGGAGACTCTGGAGCAGTCCAAGCCGCCGCCACCCTCCTTTGCAAAGCCATATGAAACGGCAACACCGGGTCAGTGGGTGGACCTTGGTCCAGGATGTCCATCAGATCATCCTGATCAAAATCAACAGGTGGAGCAGACCACCCCAAGTATTAAGTCACCCTTGACATGAGACGCCTATAGGAGGATTTGGCATGCGTCCCAGGCTCAGGCCTGCCAAACTCCACCTCCGGAGAGGTGTCAAGACCACTGGCGTCATGCAAGGACTGACTGAGTTCCTCCATCTGACTGTGCCCCAACAGGTGGTCATCAGAGACATCAGGAGGCACAACAATCTCATCAGACCCTTCCTACACCTCTGAAATATACTCCAAAGGGTGGAACAAATCCAATCTGGGAGGAGGAACAGAGTGGGCTCAAAAACAGGCCTCACAGACTTACTGAGAGCCTTCCTCGGAGGTTCCACAGACCTCTGGCAAATCCTCCACAAACGGCAGGGAATCGGCATCGAACGAGGTGTCGACAACTTCTTTGAGGGCGGATCCCCGAGAGAGTCCCTCGATGGACACTGCGCCAATGGCGTCGACGCCTTCCTCAAAGGCTTCACAGGTTCCGACGGTCTCAATGGCGTCGAGGATCTGGCACGGCTATGGCGATCTCCCTTGTCCGAGCAGGACCTCAACGGCTCCCGATGATCGCGCAGACCGCCCAAGCCCGAAGGCGTGCAAGTGGTGGACCGAGCCCATTCCCTGCCGGCTTCTTTCGAAAGGTGCGGCCGGAACTGTGCCTTGCGTTTCGAAAATCGCCATCATCTGCTGGCGGAATGCATCCCATTCGGCCCACGACGAAGACTTGGTGGGACAAGTCAACCGTCTGGCAGAGTCTTCCGACGAGGAAGGCGACCGGTGACAGCGCTTCCTAGAGTGCCTCGAAGTGGAAGAGGAATGGTGGAAACCCGCTGGATTTTCACCGACGCGGAGAGTCGCCCCTCGAGTAATCGGTCGAAAGCCCAGAGGACTTCGATTTATGGGGCTTAGACACCCTACCTTCCTTTAATTTCTTCTTACGTGCCTGCAAGGCCTTAGACGTCAGGGACTGGCAATCATCGCAGTCGACGGTGGCATGGCTTTTGCCGAGGCACCAGAGGCAGATGTCGTGCGGGTCCGTGATGGACCGCGTGATTCAAACCGCAGTCCTGACATTTTTTTAAAGACAGACTTCGGGGTAGTAGAAGAAGACATCGCTATCGAAGAGAAGAATCGAGCGCACCGAGATTCCGAAGCAAACACGTTTGCAGAAAAAACAGAACTGAGGCTACGGGCGCTGTGCGTCCTATATAGAACATCCGGTGACACCGACCCTTGACAGAGGCCCGCGAGGGACGCCGGATCGACATCATTGATGCAGGACGCCCTCTGCCGAAATTTTCCGAAGCTGCACAGCTGTGGTCATTACCTGTCATAGATGTGGAATACGTCTGAAGACACAATCCCTTCGAAATCAAGGATTCCAGGGTGGAAGAGAACTTTGCAGTTAAAATCACTTGGCGATGGAGACTCTGGTTTCCTCTTCTCCTGGAAATAGTGATGGTCCGGGTTTGGCTACTACTGCCCGGTTCCTCTGCAGTTACTGGACAGGAAGAAGATCTTCTACCCAGAAAATGGAGTTTGGGGTTGATCTGAAAGTTGAGCGACAGAACCTGCATAACCAGGGCCTCCTAGAAAGTGTACCAATAAGCCTAATTATAAATATTTTTGGAGAAATATTTGATTTAATTTATGTGTATAAGAATTGTAGACATTGCTGTATACATTTACATCATATTGTTTTTTCTATATCTCATATGGACTTGTTTGAAATCAAAAAGATGTTAAAAAAAGGTGTACCAACAGCAAACTCCCGACGACTGGCAACACAACTCTAACTGCAGGGACTGGAGGAATTTTGAAAACTTGGGGGGACCTGCAACAATATTCCTCAACTTTCCTGTGGCATTGCAGAAATAATGCAGTTTCTCCAGGAGGGTTTCTCTAATGGGCTTACAGTGTCATCACTATGAGCCCAGCAGTCAGTCATTAGGGCCTTCCTGAACTCTGAAGGGGTTATCAGAAGAAAAAGACTTGGTAAACAACTTATTGCAAAGCTACTGGCTTTCCAGGACCATGCCTCAGACTTGGTACATGCGTTGGGATCTTCCATTAATCAGAAGGGTTTTACAGTTTTCCCCCTATAAGCCAACATATTAAATTAATTTGACATTTCTGACCTCGAAGATTGTATTGAAAGGCTATTATTTCGACTAGGAGGCTTGGGGAGATGGAAATGGACTTCAAGGCAAAGGGCACCCAAATATCCAGAAAAAGGCTTTCCATTTAAAATGTGTCACTTCCTTTCCATCCTATGTCTTCTCAAAATTTCGTCTATCCATGGACATTGTTTTCCTGTCCTTTTATGCAGAGCTCTCCGCTCCTGAGGAAGATGTGTGGCACCACCTGGACATTCAAAGAGTGATCCTTACCCATTTGGACAAAACGTCATCTGTCAAAGTCAGACAATTTGTTTGCGACACTTGGGGCAGCTGACTCAAGAAGAAAGGCCTCAACTATCTCAGTAAGTAGCTGGAAATACTCCAATCGGTATAGCTTACAAGGTCTCAAGAGTGCCCCATCTGCCAGGGATCATGGCGTCCTCCTGCATGGGAACACAAAAGGTCATTTTTTGCATATTTGTATGGCAGCAACCTGGGCGTACCTTAAAACTTTCATAACGTACTACAGATTGGCTGTTGAGGGTGCATCTCATGGGGTGCGTTGTACTTGTATTTTGAACATGGGTGCCCACTAGAGGGAGGCAGTGATCTTCCTCCGATATATAAAAGGGTGTATTCAGCATGGTCTGTTTAGTCTTCGTTGACTCTTTCCATGTCCATGCTTTGATATTTCTCAAAGGTAAGTACTGGGAGGAGGAAGAGGGACGTGGCGGTAATGACCAGATTACTTAACATTAATCTTCTGTCCAAATGGACACATTTTTATTTCTGATGAGCCTTGGAAGTGCATGAGCCACGGACAAAGGAAAAACATAGCCATAACAGATGGCACAGTGGCCCCAGACATGTTTGAGGAGGTGGCACACAGTGAGAGATTAGATTGGGTGACTCACACGAGAGCCCCTAAGGCAGTGCGGGTATTCTGCAAGCCTCTGACTGAGGCACAGGTATGTCCAAGAATAGATAGCATCACAGGTGTGTTTATCCAGCTGAGAACTATAACAGAAGTCATGTGGGCATTAGGTGCATGATAAGACCCTAATGCATGTCATGTAACCATCCACTAGAGGTGGTAGCCTGCATCACTTGAGTGAGCCAGATGGAATTGTGCAGGTCTCAAATGGTGCTGTAAAGCCACGCCATCCCAGGTCGACCAAAGCACAGTTATGAAGTTAATTGTAACCGTAACTGACTAAATGAATCTTAAAGACTCTTCTGTAAAAGGATCCTTGTGTAAAAGCCTTTAAAAGCACCACCATCTGTGTTCTGGGGCCACGATTGTGTAAGTAGGATACTGTGGCAGTTTTCCTGTTCATTTCTGCACAGCAGTATAGAAATGTGGGGCACATTTACCAGCCCAGCAGAACTCCCTTGCACCATCAAACTGCATTTTCAGCAGTTACAAGAATAATGGCTGCGGAGCACTAGGTTTTAGCAGTTGCAAAAATAATGGCTGTGCTGGCTCTGCTGAGCACATATGGGGCGAGATGGAACATAGAACACCCCGAGAATGGCTGCATTTATTTTCTTCATGTGCACAAAAAAAAAAAGGAATTCAAAAGGCAGCCTGGCTCAGCGCTGCTATGCTGCCAGCTCAAGACTTCCAACTGAAAGAGAAAATGTTCTGCGTTTAAAATGACTTTGCACTGGTGCCATTTCCATCTTCAACATTACATAGTTTGGTTTCAGTAAAACACATCCATGTCCATCTATCTTCAGGATGAACACCATCAAAGGAGGGCCATTCCTCCCTGAAAGGCATTGTGTGTCAAGTAAAATCTGTGAAAGAGCAGAGAAATTAGCTGCAGGCCGTACGTCAAGGATTTAATTTTGTGACAAATGAACACAGGCAAAACTCTTCACAAGAAGCTCTCTTCCTTTGCTTATGTCATTTTCAAAAAACCCTTTTATTGAACAGATTCCTGTGCATTAGAAATTGACCAGAGCTTTGGAAATGTTCAGAATGAAGATGCAAGGAAAATCGCATTTGTAAATGACCAGGGAAAGTAAGATGAACCCATGTTGCACTGCTCTGCAAACTAAATGGAAATACTGTAACATGTCCAGAAACAAAACTACGTATGTTGGGAAGAAAAGCTGCCAAAATATAGGTAAATTGTGTATTTTATTTTTTCCCACAAAAAGAACTTCAAAATCCTGGCTAGGCCCAAGAATTGCTGTCAAACCAGTTTTGCAAAGCAGGCACTTCTAATGTACTAGCCCCATGGGAAAGGAAGTTCTTTTACCACATGAAAGTCCAAGAGGTGTGGGAAGTGATGACTGTCAGACTGAGCAGCATTGCTACAGCATGTGACAATGGACAGCCCTGTCACTGAAGTGTGAATTACTTTGACACTTCTCAACTTTAACTGCCTAGGATCAAAGGGGAGTTGTAGCAACCTCTGAGCAAAGCTGACCAGAATAAGATATTTGGCTGGGGGGGTTGAACAGACTGCTACATTTGGGAGCAAAGCCAGCCCATGTGATTCAAAAGACTTTTCATATAAATACATTTATTTCAGTAATCTAAAGAAGCAGTAATGTAACATTTTGACAGCTTGAATGTTATTTTGGCGCCATGAAAATAAGACAATGCATGTGGGGGACGCGAACGGCATTAAAGTGACATTTCTGGGCAAAGCGTACATGGCACAGTTATTAAACTTAAATGAAAATATGTCTGACATTGAAAAGCTGTGTATCCATTTGCAGATTTTTTAGGGGAAATAGTTTCCATAGAAATTACGAAAGACTGCCAGAAGGACAAAACAGCATCGTACAAACTTGGGGTTTGGAATAGGATACATAAGGGTTTTGTTTCATATCTGGTTTTGGCAAACGTAACTGGAACAAGGCACCTCATAAAAACACCCTCACTAAAACTTAGTCACTTCCTTCAGCCTGATCTATCCAATTGTAGAGGTATGTCCAGCTTAGTTCTGCCCACATAGTAAAAATCCTCTGATGTCATCCAGCCTATACAAAAAGGAGACATTCAAGAATCAGGAGATTTTTTAAAAAATCAAACCCGCAACATCCAGAGATCCTGACATTCCACATTCACCCAGCAAGATTCCAGGTTCCAGAACCAGGCCAATAATTCTTGGAAAAAGAGGGACAGGCTGCTGACCTTTTGGGATTATCCAGTGACCAGACCTGCTTTGCCCAGCTGATGCACCCCACTGTCTAATGTGACCAGACCCCGGTTGCCTTGCTGTGTCCCTAGAGAAGAGTCGCCTGTCCCGCTGTCCATAGACCCGGCTGGCTGTCCTAACTACCCCATTAAAGTGTTCTTTTTGAGTATCACCCTTCCCCAGTAACCAACAAGCTGCATCCATTGCTTGGTTTCCTTGTTTTATGTCCAATCCCATAGAAATCCTATAAATACCCTAGTAAATTCTTAAAAGGTCAGAATACTCTTTGTATCCTGTCCTTAGGAAAATCTGTGTTAATCTCCATGTGTTAGCGTAATTCTTTCCAAAGCATTTCTGTCTGTTGTATAAGCCCTTAGTACTATTTGGAAAAAAATTATTAATTCACATATAAAGAGGAACACAGCGTGAATGGGGTAACATAGCAAATTAACCTTCTTGCGGGCAGTGTCCATTAATCTAGCCACTAAAAAAAAATAGTCAATAGAACCTGTCATTTTATTTTCCTCTTAAAACCAATTTTGCCTGTGTAACTGCTTTCATTATAAAATCCTATTTAATTTTCCTACAAAGAATCCCATACTGTCCCCATCAAGAGTCACCCTTTCACTTTAGTACCATACCTGTTACGTGCCTTTGTACCTTAGCATTAAGACAAACAGATTTCCGATTTTGTTTGTTTAGCTAATTTCTGAAGTTGTTTGCATAGTTTAAACCTGTGAAACGAAGCAATTGCAATTTTGCCACGTGAGATTCTTGCTACACTGTTTTTCCTTCCCAACGTTTTTCTAAACAGTATTCCCGTTGTTAGTACTTTGCCTTGCCGCTTACGATTTTTCTTGTTTCTTTGATACACCCACTCACATTCTTGCCTTATCCGTTCAACCGCGCATGTAAAATCTCCATTCAGTAATTCCGAGTGCCATTTTGCTCATCTTTCAAGGGCGTTTAATCCGATTTTGGCCTCCCATTCAGGGGTGGTAGGTCGGATTTTCATGCTGACTGTTGCCTAGTATACCCGACTCCTTGCTGCTACTCTCCACCCACACAAAATTTGGTTAACAGGGGTTTGAGGGAGTGTTGCAGGGGAATGCCTATCGGTGGTGCCATTTAAAAGCAGAACTCAAATGTGCATTGTGTCTCTTATGGTAGAAGGTTAAACTAAGTGTATCCTATCATTTTACTGTGTAATTATCACCACACTGGTGATTGCTGCCCTATATTGAATGTGTTTAATTTTGTTCAAAATTAAAAAATATTTTATTACACACCGGCCTGGTTCATAGTCCATTGCGACCCGGGGTGTACGTTAAGAGGGGGGGGGGGGTGGAAGGTGAGACGGGTTGGCTGCCTTCTCAAAAATTGAATCTGAATGAAAAACATAAAAAGCATTTCTATTGTGCGTTGCATCCCTGGCCAAAATCCTTAATAGAAATAAGTCTGGGCTCTACCCTTGCTGCATGAGGGTGCCTGCTGGATTAATGGATTTGGGCTTTTACATTTATTTAGACCCAGTCTTATTCTTATTTTTAAGAGTACTTAACTGAGCATTGCGGGATAGCAGAGGCAGTATATGCCTCCTGTAGAGAAGGAATAGAGCAACTATTTAATGTGGTTCCTGCACAGCAGGAGGAACAACTCAAAGAAAGCACTGAAGACGATTTAGAATAGGACAAGGAGTAATGAAGAATACAGGTAAGTTATCCAGGCATTCCATATAAAGAAAGAAAACTAGGACGCAAGTTGATATTAAACTTCCCACACACGTGTGAGCCAGTGAACGAGAAAAACTGCAGAAAACATTTCTAAGAAACTGTTCATGGAGGGCTCAAAAATGCAACATTGCATAATTCAATGAGCATTTCACAAATAACTCAACCTGAAAAAAATATACCAGCGTATTAATAAAACAATGTGCCTGGGAAGGAAATGGGCCGTACATATTAACCGAATATTGGGGTTTGGAAAAACATCAAGGGGTAATACCAAAGTCAGCAATACTGCTTAAGCAAATTCAAAACAATTGCAAGATACATTTTAACAACAAAAAGATAAAGGAAGAGATGAGCGCTAACCCAGGCTACCAGGTTGCATCTCCTTAAGAGGAGAGCCTTCACTTTTAATACACCCCAGCTGTTTTCAGCAGTTCCCTTTTCACAGCCAGACTGAGCAACAGCCCAAGTAAACTAAAGTGCCTCAAGTCCAAACGTGATCGTTAAAACTCGTGATAAACTTTCGCTTTGAAAACTGAATACAACCAGTTGCCCTGAAATTCCATGTGGCCGTCACTGCTAAACGCTCATTGTTTCCCTATAAGCGATCACCCTCTGTACAAGCGACTGCCAGGGGCAGGCAACTCCCACCATTGTTTAGGTAGTCCGATTGTGGAGAACTGCATAGATCTGTCAGCCCCAAGTCAGCCATAAGGGGACGTTGCTATGAATGGTGTCGGAAACAGAAAGGTAAATGTTTTGTCTCTAACTGTACAAAAGGTCAGAGCCATCTCTAGGAATTTCGAGCCACCCACGCCTTTGATCTCCCAACCCACCCAAAGCAATAAAAACAAATTGAGAGATCCAGAATCTCTGGTCATTCGCCCCTCACTGAAATCACAACCAAACCAATAGCTTGATATGCTGCCCTACAGCAATCAGAACATGTATGCATACTCTCTCCGTGTTACCCTCTTCAGACTTGCTGGAATCAGAACAAACAAGTGGCATTTCAAGGGCAATATTAGCAGTTCATGGCAAGGGTACTTGGGTTCTAGCCTATGCTACTAGGCATATTTTAACACCAAAGGTGTAGTAAAGATTCAGGACATGGATCATGAATATATAAAAGCACCACATTAGTAAGAAAAACAAAGGACTTTGTGGTGGTCATATGAATGGTCACGATTATATATGAAGCAAAACTATAGCCAGTAAAACCACAAGCACAAGTGAGGCCTCTGTTTTTTTTAAGAGAATGCCGAAGCAACTAAATCACTATTAGAAGCCGACAACTTGTAAATGTTTAGGGTCTGACAGTTTTATCATCATGAAATTAAAGGAGTTACCCAAGACCACCGATGTTGGTAAAGAGATGAAGCTGAAATTTGAGCCCAATATAATTCCTGTTCTTGATTGTATTTTTCCCAGTTTATCATATAGCAAGGTGCAATTGTTTATGAACGCTTTTCTTAAACACACAAACCTCATAACCTAACTTTTGAATATTTTAAAAACAAGACTATAGAAGCCCATCATGCTTCACACTTCATTTTCTCCAGCATTAATGGAAGTATACAAATACTAGAATATTAATCGAGGTGAGCTTAAAAGATTTCATCTGGGTTTTTCAATTATATTTTAAACCTTTAAATTCACCCGACAGACTTGCCGACTTATTTATGATGTACAAAGTACTTCTGAAAAAAGCAAAACTATTTTTTGTGTCAGAGACATGCAAATATGCTGTTTCATTTGGTCGCCCCTCTTTGGTCTAGGTCCCGGCTTACACTCAAATGGCCTACGTACAGAAAATAATTAGGCAATGGGTATTATAAAGTATTAATGTAGAACTCATAATAATACAGGTAATGTATGACTATTAAGTTTATTGGGAGGAGCCCCCAGGAGGCCAACCTTCATCAGACATCTTCGTGTATGATTCCATATAACATTCTAGAATCATACACGAAGCAGTAGTCAAGGTTACAGAACATATGTACATCAGAAACAGAGTAACTATATACAAGGAATGGATGTAAGAATAACTATGTACATGGGTGCTGTGTATTTATCTTAACATCTTCCCCCCTATAATTATTTAACAAAATGAAGTTTGTATATCAGATGTGGTTATAATGAGCAACAAAAAAAATATCTGAAGCAATATATAATTTTCTTTAACATGGAATCATCAAAGGATGCATTGATGTATGTGGACATTGGTTATACAACTTCCATGTGTCCAGGATATTCTATTCTTACTGTATATTCAATAATATACGTAGTCTTGTCTATAATTCCACACCCTTTTCCTGGCTCTTGAAGATGTATGAATATCCATATTTTCCATGTTCATGAATCTTGAGTCATTAGATTTATCTTTAAACATATCTCCATGTGTATCCTGTTCTTTCATTTCTCAATAACTCCTCCTCCTCTGCTAATATTACATCATTACAAGACCACTTCTTTCCATCTTCTAAAAAATTAGACTTTTTGGAACACTCCAATACTCTGAGGACGACAAAATCTTGGCTCTCCTTTCATCACACGTTTGGGTTCTTTCACTCTAACCCAGTCACCCTTCTTAATTTTGCTCTTTAACATGTTTTTGTTTATCATAATAATTTTTGTATTCTTCTTGTTTCTTTTTTATTTTGTCAACAATTTCTTCCAAGTTTATTTACTTGTTTCTCCTCTGTCATCCAGGCAGGTCTAAGTCTGTTCGTAGCTATTCTTCCTCTCATTAAAGTGAATGGTTCTTCCTCAGTTACTGAATGCGGGGTAACTTTATATGTGTTGCGTGCTTCCTTGAGTGCCTTTCCACGGTAGGTTGTTAATAGCTAACTGAATAATGCCTTTTATGAAACGATTCATTCTTCCCACTAATCCATTACCCATGGGATGGTACAAGACTTTGGTACTATGCCTAATGGCTCTCTCTTTCAAAAACGTTTGAATTTCTTGCGACATAAATTGAGCTCCATTGTTAGATATTAATTCCTGTGGCACACCTTACCTGTTAAAAATGTCTTCTAAAAACTTAATTACTTTCATAGCTGATATTCTAATTCCACACTCCACCCATTTGATGTGTAATCAACCAACACAATGAAGTACATTTTTTGTGGTCCTAAAGTTTCATACGGTCCAGCTATGTCAATCCCCAGTTTCGTCCAAACCGTACTAGGAATTTCTACTGGTGTGATATGTGTTGATTTACCTTTATCACTCACTGCACATGCAGTGCAATCTCTGACAAGAGCTTCCAATTCGTTCCACATGTTAGGCCACCAGTAAGCCTCTCTAACTCTCCTTTTCGTAAGAGTTCTCCCCACATGACCTTCATGAACAATGTGCATAATTCTCTCCCTCATACTTGTTGGAGGTATTATTTTATCTCGATAAATACATGCATTGTCACTTGTTAATTCATCTTTCATTTTTTTCCAGGATTTTATATTTTCCTCAATCTCTTTCCAGCCATTTTCAATAGCTTTTCTCAACAGTCTTTGTTCAGGGTCTTGTTTTCTAGCTTCTCTTTTGAAAAGCTTGGATGCACATGCGCTATTATACATTCCAGGTTTTGTTCCTCTTAATTCTTCCCTGTCATCGCATTCATTTGTATTATTGTCACATGGTAAGCGAGAAAAACAATCTGCCACTACATTTGTTCTCCCAGGGGTATATTTTATATTGACATTGTATTGCATGATAATCAATATCCACCTCCTTATGCGTGGGGATGTCATGTGAGGATTCTTTAAGTTCAAAAATGTATTAGTGGCTTGTGGTCTGTCTTGATATCAACCGGCATGCCCCAAATGAGTCCTTTGAAGTGTTCTAAAATCCATTTGACTCCCAGGGCCTCCTTCTCAATGGTTGAATAATTCTTTTCAGCCCCTCTCAATGTTCTGGAGGCAAAAGCAATGGGAACTACCTCACCTCCTTGTACTTGCTCTAAGACACCACCTAGTCCCATGTTACTTGCATCTACTGATAAAATGTTTGACCCAAGTGCCAAAACCAGGATGAGTCCTGTCGCCTTGTTGATTAATAGCTTGATTATTTCAAACTCCTACTTGCATTCTTCAGACCAAATAAACTTTGCACCCTTGCACATAAGGTCTCTCATCTGTTTAGTTCTATCAGAGTAGTGGTCCACAAATTTAGAATAATATTCTGTTAAACCTAAAAAAAATTTCGAAGTTGATCATTATTGATAGGATCAGGAATTTTAAGAATGGTGTCAACTAATGTTTCTCTAGGCTTTATACCATCAGCATTTATGCAATGACTCAAATATGCCACTTCACTTTTCTTTATTTTACACTTCTCAATCTTAAGTGTCATGGCTTTTTGTTGTATAACCTGTAACACACCTAGCAACTTTGCATCATGCTCCTCTTCAGACATTGCTGATATCAATAGGTCATCCTGGAAATTATGCACTCCTTGGAGACCAAACAAATGATGCATCAATCTTTGAAACACGGCGGCTGCCGAAACCAATCCAAACAGCATTCTTTTATATCTGAATGCTCCCAATGGTGTTATGAACGATGTTAAATGCCTCGATTTTTCATCCAATACTACTTGGTGATATGCTGACGATAAATCTATTGTTGTGAAGTATTTCGCCGGCTTCATCGTGGTCAGCATTTCTCCTATGTTTGGAAGTGGATGGCGATGTACCCAGATGCTGGCATTGAGGTCTCTTAGGTCGACACATTCTGATTGACCCATCTGGCCTTTTGACAATCACAATGGGAGATAACCATTCAGAGCTTTCGATAGGTTCAATGATGTCTTGTACACACAATTTCTCTAATTCACTTTTTAGTGCTTCTCTGGTGCCAATTGGTATATTCCTCACTTTGTGTACTACTGGATTTGCTCCCCTCTTGAGTATGATGCGATGTTTGAAACTCTGGAGAACCCCAATTTTATCATTGAAGACTTTGGGGAAACTCTTAGCCAGATTTTCTGATGTGCTGCAACTGTTTTCATTAATACAAAGGATGGGTACATTTTCACCTGGATGTATTCTGATCTTCAATGACGCCTGTTCCCACCATCCAACTATGGAAAATCCATTTTCAGCAACGTACAATCTGCAATATGTCTTCCTTCCCTAAAAATTCATGTGTACCCACGCATATCCAATTATATTTATGGGCGTTTTCCCATAACCAGTTGCTTTTATCTTGGTTAATTGCATATCCTCCATTTTCTTCTTCAGTGTCTTCACATATGTTTCCACATCCACCATAGTATATGGTGAACCTGAATCCACCATGACTTGTAATGTTATTCCATTTATTTCCATTGGCACCCATGGACCCATATTGCCCTCATTGGGTGTGAAGGCCATCGCCAGCAAGTTACTTGGGCCACCAACTTCTTCCAAAGCCTTTATACTCGTCATGGCAGTACTCCTTCCTCTGCCATCATTCCTCACATGGCGAGAATTGAATCTGCCTCTTCCTCCGCTATTGCGGCACACTTTTCCAAAATGGCCAATTAGTCCACATTTATAGCATTCAGCTGATAGAGCCAGACAGTCTTTCTCTGCATTTAAGTGTTTGTACCATCCACATTTAAAACATCTGTTGGTTGGTCTGTATGCATTTTCTTTCTCTTGTCTGTATGCACTTCCTATATCAGACTTGACCAACCTCTTGACCATGGCAATTAACTCCTCTTCTTTGCCACATTGTCCAACATTCATTTCTTGAACAGATTTTATTTCTGCATTCTCCAATGTGCTGAACTTTTCATACATTTTTCACCTAGTTCAATTGACCTTGCTATCTCAATAGTTTGTTCTAATGTAGGGTTCTTTGCCTGCCACAAACGTTGCTGGATGCGTGAGTCTGCCACACGTAAAACAAGCTGATCCCTCAAGTATTCATCCGCCACTCCTGTGAAAGCGCACGTGGCTAACAAACCTCTTAATGCGGCCAAATAATCATCTATGCTTTCACCTCTATTTTGTCTCCTTGAAAAGAATCTGTAATGCTCCAATACAATGTTAGTCTTATTTCCAAAATGTTTATTTAATTTGGCAATCGCAGTGTCATATTTCCTGGCCCCACTTGAGGAATCACCTGAGCCTTCATCTGTATGGTCTAAATCTGGCAAGGTTCTGAAAATTCTGAGTGCTTCTGCACCTATACAGTTGAGAAGCGTAGCTTCCTTCAAATCATTGAACTTGGATCCTCCTACAGCCCTTAAATATACTTGAAAATTGTCCTGCCATTGCTCCCAGGGGCATATCGGGTTTCCAGGTAGTGCCAAAAATTTAACTGTAGCTGCTATGTTCTGCATAATGCACACTTACTCCCTAACAATTTGGTCTCAGTGTATTTTTTTAGAAGGTGGACACACAGCATACAAGAACACTTGTGTATTTCGTTGCAATAGCGTTTTTCGTGACTATGCTTTAAATCACACTGTCTTTCCTAACTCCTTCCATGTAAATTGTTACGGTCACTCCGTTTACATCCAACCTGTCTAGACAATCAATTGATG
Organism: Ambystoma mexicanum; assembly: GCF_040938575.1. Taxonomy (NCBI): domain Eukaryota; kingdom Metazoa; phylum Chordata; class Amphibia; order Caudata; family Ambystomatidae; genus Ambystoma; species Ambystoma mexicanum. Next base: position 617,804,172 of record NC_090922.1, on the reverse strand, counting down.
TGCAAGACTAGTTCCAGTCCTGTGCCATTGAATATGTTGTGCATGCAATCTTTTAATTTGAGTATCAGCTAACACCAGATTAATGTCTTCAATTTGTAGTATCCAATCTTGCAAAGTTCGCCGTTTTTTAATTTAAACATCGGTTTGTCTCGTTTGGACAGTTTGCCTTGTTTTGCTTCACTCAATGAGAACATACACAGGTTGATCGCACTTTGTAACATCTAATTTCGTAATGTTCGCTGTGTTTCAATTTAAAACATCTGTTCATTTCACTCAAACAACTTTACTTAATATCATTTCACTCCATGAAAGCATATGCAGGATTGTTGCAAATCACTCGCTAACTCCTTTCGTAGTGCAACGGCTCGTCGCGCATTGTTTACCGTTGCTAGGGCAACGTCCAATGCCTTAAAGATGTCGGCATGCAGAGCACGTTAGAGGGTACTTTCCTCTAATGTTCGCTTGCGGTTGGCCCCACGTCTCGCGCAGCATTCATATGATGCCGCCTGATACCAAGCTCATTTTAAAAGTTTCTGCTTTTGCTATTCCTGCATTCTCTATGCTCCGCTCACTTTCCGACTTGCCTCTAATGTTGCTTTCTTCTTCGTGGGTCCGTCCGCTTCACCATTCTCCTTTGATAAAGCCATTCATGTCCAGGAAACTTGTGTATCACGCGTCAAGGGGCTCCCTCCTCAACGAGTCGTCGTCGCCAATTATTATAAAGTATTAATGAATGAATAAGCCATAATAATACAGTTAATGTATGACTATTAAGTTTATTGGGAGGAGCCCCCAGGAGGCCAACCTTCATCAATCAGACATCTTCGTGTATGATTCCATATAACATTCTAGAATCATACACAAAGCAGTAGTCAAGGTTACAGAACATATGTACATCAGAAGCAGAGTAACTATATACAAGGAATGGATGTAAGACTAACTATGTACATGGGTGCTGTGTATTTTTCAACATAACAATGGGTTAAACAAAAGCACCAATATGTGAGAAAAACCTTTCCACGAAAGAGTACTACACAGCGAGATAAGCCGATTTGTCCAGAATCACTATATCGTGCACTAGCAAAGCTGGGATGCGAGTCTTAACACTTTGGTTCCACAGTCTCGAATTACAATAGTTAATCACCCCTCCCAACAACACTGTATCTTCACTAGAGGTGGCTGTACAGTTCTTACAACTCTCGCCTGGAGGAACAGGGCTCTAAAGCTTCACTGTACTTATGTTACTTTTTACAGCTAGCGCCTTCTGGTGTAGTTACTATGTTTTGTTGCACTGTCGGTGTTACGATCACAAAAGTATATACACACATGCAAGTTTATAATCCCTGATAAAGGAAAGGCCGAGTTGGCAGTTTTGGAATTTGGTACTGTGATTGGCATATTGTGTGAACACACATCTCTAGAACTAGCGCTCAATTCCCACATTGTGTCTTCTGAAAAATCGTAGCACTCAAAACTGTCAATTTAGCTAGGAATGGGGGTTGTGCCGCTTTTGCCTTCCCATAAAGACGTCTCTGCAAAAGATGCCTCATTTACATTACCCTTGGCAAACTGTTGGTAAAATACAGTTACAGGCTAGAGGATGCCAAGTGACTTTTTTGCTTCCCATAGGTGCTTCTGTTGAACAAAAGTGGTGACAGACCCACACTGCTATAACATGTGCACTCGTCACTTACAAGAGATCATTCCCTTACTCCAAGATAAAGCATGATGTGCTGCAGTGCTTTACAATCAGATAAGAAATTAGGGATGGGGGCGCTCTAACAATTGGGCGGTGCAAGTACTGGGCAGGGGGGGTGGACAAGAGGTGATGGCACTTTTTAAAAAAAAATGTAATTGGGAGAGGTGGGCGTATTGCCATCCTTCATTTCAAAACAAACGCCTCTCCTTTTGTTATTAAGGATGAAGAGCTGACCGACACAGGCAGGCCTTTCACCACGCGCCACAAGCATGCATCTCCTTTCCCTCAGAGCCGAGATCATTGCTACTGTGTATTGAAAGGGCTGCCTGCGGGGATTGCCGCCTCAGATTAAGAAACTAAAAGGAGAGGCGGGTACAGCAAAGGGAATTCTAACAGTGCACCTGCCTTTACACCTGAGCCAGAGCTGCTCAAAGACTTGAGGGCAAAGTAGTGCGAGCCCAGGGTTAGGAACACTAAGACTGGCGGGGCTCTGCCTCAGCTAGCCCCATTTTACGTAAAAGCCCTGATGTGCTGTGTACGTTTGGTGAATGGGCATTCATTCACAAGAGAAAGTCGCATTGCTCAGCCTTACAGCCCCAGATCTAGATCCAAACCGCCAATTAATTTACTTTGAATTATAGGATTAACTAAATTTTGCTCAACGGGGAGAGTGATCAATAAGAAATCTTTCAAATAGTCTCAAAAAACAACCTCAGAATATATCCACACGTTTGCCTTTCTACACCCTGATGAAACACAGATTTAAACACTGGCGTACACTGTAACCCTGAACCTAGAGTATCAAACAAAGTAGGTAACAAAGCAGCAACATCTGCAGCTAGCTGCTTAGAAGCCTGCAATTATTTCTAATCGAAAGTAATTAAAAGCACATGCTGAACTTCGGCCTTCTCAAAGCACCAGATGACCAGAAACCGCAAGATCCTAAGTGCAGCTTCCAGAGTGGTTACAGGACGATTCGATTTCACTCACAAACCTGCATGAAGACACATGACTGACTAAAATACAGGATAAAGATTCAAAACTGCACAAATGAGAAGAGTGATAGCTAAATCAGAACCATAAAGTAGAAACCAAACTCTTCATAGACATGAATATAACCGCAAACTTTCACCAGCACTGCCAATGTTCCCACAATACAGAACACGGAAACAAGAACATGTACTTAGCAAAACCAAGGACATTCAATGAATACACACAAAATCTCTTTAATGCAACATTTTCAAGTGCTATGTACGCAATAGAATGTTAGAATTATTAGTTGCCTCAATTTCATTAAAGGCGTGGTGGTATTAAAAACACACACACCCCCTACGCGCCGCAGCGACAACGGGCTACAACCCTCCTCCCCCCCCCTCCCCCCCCCCCATCTACGACAGACCAGCTCCTGGGGTGCCCCAGCCCGCTCCTCAGTCCCCCCCCTCCTCCCCACCGGCTCTACATTCCTGCCTAGGAGAGGGGGCATCATGGCCAAGCAACCTAAATCCACGAAGAACACAGACATTGCCACAATGCTGCTAGCGGCAGATAAAGCGAAGAAACAGGACCCCCCTCCCCCAACTCCGCACCACAAATAGGCCCGGAAGACAAAGAGACCCTCGCAACCAGAAGTGACCTACTGGCCTTTATGGCCGACATCAAATCTGAATTTAGGTCCTGCATGGCCGAACGCTCTACAAAATTAGAGCACACTGACCAGAGGGTGACGGAAGCAGAGCAAAGATTGGGGGAAGTCGAGGCCCAAGCCCAAGACCATGCTACGGCTATAGACGGAATCCAACATTCCATCAGAGCTTTACAAGATAGATGTGAAATCTTGGAATACAAACAGGAGGACTTGGAAAATCGAGCCCGGCGCAATACCCTACGAATTCGAGGCATCCCTGCCTCGGTTCCTGACCAAAATCTAATAGAATATGTGGGGGACCTCTTTCAGTCCCTTCTCCCACACTTAGATAAGACTCAACTCCTGTTAGACCGTACCCACAGGTTGCGCTCACGCCGTGGAGTGGAGTCAGACTCTGCCCCCGATGTCATCACCAGGGTACACTTTTTCACCACTAAGGAAGCCATCTCATCAATTTGCTACACCCGGGACGAGCTAACCTTTCAGGGCTCCCCACTCCAAATCTACCAGGACTTCTCCCTCCTCACGCTGCAAAAAAGAAGATCTCTACGGCCTCTGGCTCTCTTCCTCCAGGCCCAGCAGGTCCTTTATAGATGGCTCTTCCCAACAGCGCTACAATTTACCTATAAGGGCCCCTTAGGGAGGATCAGCCACTTCGAAGATGCTGCACAAATTATGCATCCAACCTCGCCCGGGACCACTTCCCCAGGGGCTTCTGAGACTACCGCGGGTAGGATTCCTATGCCCCCCTCCAAAGGAGAAGCGAAATATATGGACAAGGGTCCCAAGGGACAGGAGGAAGAAATGATTAAACACTAAAAGAAGACATGCAGGCAAGAGGACGGGAAATCACTCTACATACAGGAATCCCGCAGCCCTCGCTCAACCGGCACAACCCTATTCCTTCTCCGGACCCAGACCGCCTTGATCCTGGCAGGACGCCACACCCTGAAAGGCTGCATAAGAATTCTTTCATGCTCATAGCAGTGCCCCCCCCGCCCCACGGCTCCTGCCCACTTCCGAGGTATGATCCATCTACAAATCCTTGGAATGCCAGACATTGTCTGGCGAGTTTCAGCCATGTTGGCTGACCACAGTTACCTGGCCCAGATGGCCTGGGGTGGTGCCGGCCCCACAAAGCTGCGCCCCCACACGTTAGATAATACCCGGCCTCCCTGTTGGAGGTAGGGACAAAAATCCCAAGAGCAGGACAATAAGCAGTCTCATTCATCCAAGCAATGGCCGACTTCTACCCAACCCATGCCTCTCAACTGAACCCATCAGCGCCCCCCGGGTTTATCGCACCTTGAGATTCATTTCCATCAATGTCAGGGGGCTGAATTCCCCCCCCCCCAAACATAAATCTATCCTACAGAAGCTCCAGGATGAAGCAGCAGTGGCCCTACTCATAGAAACCCACTTGCTACCAGCGGACTTCGGGCACCTGCGCTCACAATTCCCAAAGCAATTCATTGACTCAGGTGGCAACAAGAAAGGGGGTACGGGAGTTCTCGTCAGGAAGGGGTTGAACCCCCACATCCTGGAAACTAAACTCTGCCCAGAGGGAAGATTTGTGGCAGTGAAATGCCTCCTGCTGGACCAGCTGTATACCTTCATCTCGGTGTACGCCCCGAATACAGGACAAGTCGCATTCTATGAAGACCTGAGCGCCACTCTGGTTCCTTTCACAGAGGGTCAAATCGTGATGGGAGGGGATTTCAATAGAGTGCCAGACCCCACGAAGGACAGGTCACACCCAGCCTCCTCTGGAGGCGTCGCACTAGCCCTCGGTCTGCTACAGTTATTCAGGACCCTGGAGGTGGACTCGTGGCAGGTGCTACAGCCCTCAGAAACTGACTTCTCCTTCTACTCCTATGTCCACAGAACGTTCGAGGATTGACCTGACGTTGCTACAGGTACTCGCCTTCACCAACGAGGTGTCCATCGGATCGAGAATACTATCCGATCATGCCCCGGTAACCCTGGAAATCCGCATTCATGACCCAACCCCCACAGCCCGACGCATGTGGTCATTGTACGACCCAATATCAAACGAAGTGCCAATAAGAGATGCCATAGCAACGTCAATCACAAACTTCTTACAGGAGAACCCCAGCGAAGACAACTCTCCGGCCAATACCTGGGACGCCATGAAGGCCGTCATTCGGGGAGAACTAATAGCCCATGGAGTGGCATACCATAGGAGCAAGAGGCAGATTAGTCTGTCCCTCAAGAAAGACCTTCAGGAAGCAGAAGCTATCCATAAGGAGAAAGGATGGTCCCCCAAGATACGAGCCCTCCGTACGGCACAGAAAAAAATTCGCACTACGCTGAACATACGGCACAACTATTAGCAAAGGACAAACAATTTTATTATGTCAGGAATAATAAAGCAAACAAGCTACTGGTAGCAAAACTCGCCAAGATCAAGAAGAATAACACCATTATCGGACTACGAGACCCTCAGGGCACAATACAATAATCGGAACCCGAAAAATTATAGCTAGCAACTGATCATTTTATGCAAGTAATGTCCGCACCACCACGAAACCTGCAGGAACAGGCAGAATACCTGCAGAAGGCCACCCTCCCCAGGCTGAAGTCCTCAGCCTGAGATATCCTGGATGCGCTGATCTCCGGTGAAGAGGTAGAAGAGGCTATAAAGACCCTTAAAACCAGAGCCCCCGGACCAGATGGATATACCACCAAATTCTACAAAATCTTCAGGCATCAACTATTACCGCCACTGGTGAATCTCTAATTCTTTCCGTACAGGCACTATAACCCCCTCCATGCAAGAATCCATCACAGTCCTCCTGCCTAAACCCGGGGGAGGGGAGGAGAACTCAGCCTCCTACAGACCAATTGCGTTGCTGAACATTGATGCCAATATCTATTCTAAGGTCCTGGCAACACGCCTCTCCAGCATCCTGCCTGATATAATCCACCCGGACCAGACCGGATTCATCAGGAACAGAGCAACAAGCGATAACATTTGCAGAACACTGGACTTGGTGGACCTGGCCACCTGGGACTCACAAGGCCTGTCACTTCTAGCCCACGACGCCACCAAAGCATTTGATAAGGTGGACTGGACCTTCATGAACCTCACCCTGGAAGCCTTTGGATTCGCACCGGAGTTCCGAGCCATGGTCCTAGCGAATTACAAATCACCAAAGACCCTACTGAGGATCAATGGCACCCTTTCCACCCCAATCCTTCTGACCAGTGGGACCAGGCAGGGATGCCCGCTATCACCACTCCTGTTCGCCTTGATCTTGGAACCCTTTGCCCAAAGAATCATATTAAATAAATCCATCAAGGGACACAAATTGGCCCTATACGCAGATGATGTCCTACTTACCATCTCACATCTCACAGCCCTGCCTCTGACTGAAACATGCCCTGACCGAGATAAATGACGATGGGAAAGTCACTGGCTTCTTCATCAACTTCAATAAGTCTGCAGTCCTCGGGATAGGCCTGATCCCGTCGGAAAAGGAAACCCTGGTCCCGCTATGCCCCATTCAGTGGAAGGCCACGGCAATCCCCTATATGGGGGTCCAAATTCCGACGAACCCAAAAAACGTCTACCGTGTAAACTCCCCCCCCTCTATTTAAGGAGCCGGCAGATGACCTGAAACGATGGAAATTACAGGAAATCTCACTGATGGGCCGCATCACCGCCTGCCAAATGAACCTCCTTCCCAGATTCCTGTATGCCTGCTCATCACTGCTGGTGCCTATCCCACGACTGACCCTTCAGGACCTCCAGAGGAACATTTTACGGTTTATCCCAGAATCCCCCCCCAAGAATGGTGCTAAGTAATACCAGATTGGGCGGCCTGGGAGTGCCTGACCTACTAGGATACCAGTTGGCAGCACAACTAGTAACCACCCAAGCATGGCGGGTATCCTCGGACCGCCAGAGATGGATAGAACTGGAACAATCTCATCTATCCCTCCCCCTACGCTTTCTCCCGCACATTCCACCGTCTATGCGGCAGACAGGCAGACTACTGCTAGACACCAGGCACACTGTAGACATATGGGACAGAGCGCTAAAGGAAAAAAAAGGGGTCCCTAGAGGACTGAGCCCCTCATCGCCAGTATTCCATAACCCAACCTTCCCGCCTGGTATGAATCCCAGAATTTCAAGAACTGGATCGCAGGGGGCTTGGAGTCGCTGGGGCAACTGTTCGTTTGGGGGGGGAACCTCGCACCTTCATCCAATGCAAGGAAGCCTTTCAGCTTCGCGAGACAGACAGGTTCTACATCCAGCTCCACCATTGGTGCTCCCACCTGCAAACTCGTCTCGCAGCAACTCGCCCTCCTATAGTGTTGGAACTAACCCTGATAGATCTCCCAGCCCGAGGTAAGATCTCTGCTCTATATAAACGTTTCCAGGGAGACTTCCTCGCCTCTAAAACTCGTGCTATGGCACAATGGGAGGCAGACCTAAGCCATCCCATAGAGGATCAGACATGGGCGGACATATGGACTCGAGCCCATTCATCCTCAGCCTGCATCACCAACAGGGAATGCGCCTATAAAATATTGCTATGCTGGTACGATCCCCCTGAGGCTCCACCACATGAACCGAACTCTGGATCCGGCATGTTGGAGATAATGCGGACACACGGGGTCCTCTTTCCACATGTGGTGGATGTGCCCACAAGCCCAACAATTCTGGAGGCGGTGCCTGGATATCATTGAAGAAATGACCCAAACGGCGCTCCCCGTAAAGCCTGAACCTATCCTGCTGGGCGCTGCGGTTCCTGGAATATACTCGAGGTCTGGAGCCAAAGCTAAGCTCCTGTCCCAATGCCTCCTAGCAGGAAGAATAACGGTTGCCCGCTCCTGGAAATCTAGGGAAGGTCCACTTTTATCCCTCTGGTGGAACAAAATATGGGAGATCCTCATCGCAGAGAAGGTGACAGCGGCTAAGGCAGGGACTCTACACCGCTTTCAGAACATTTGGGGCCCATTTCTTGACTATGACCAAAAATTCCCAGCCCTCACGTACAAACCCCAGCGGGCCAAGGGGATCCTGTGCAGCGGGAGTACACTCCATGAGGGAAGCCCCCAACCTCCAGGACTCTAACCCAGACTGGCATTCATAATGGGGGATGGGAGAAATGTGATCAAAGGGTGACCAAAATGTTGAAGTAATGCATAATGTACTTGTTCCTGCCTTGTTTGTATTTGTATTTTATTGAATTTATATAGCCCTTTACTCCAAAGTGCTTTACATGAGAACAAGTAAACAATACAGCAAGCATGAGATGACAATTGAACCACAACGTGAAAACAGTATAAAGAACAACTTACAAAATTGCAGGGGTGAGGAGGGTGCAGGGATGGGAGAGGTGTGCAAGGGAGTAGTAGATGTTAGAGGAGGTAAGAACGGTGGAAAGAGGGAAGGCAGGAATGTGAAGGAAGAAGAGCGGAAAAGGAGAGGCTAGATGCGGGCAGGGAGGAAGGAGGTAGGTTAGATGGAAAGGGTAAAGAAGAGCAGGAGTGAGGTGTGAGTAGTGGGGAAGGAAGGAGGAAAGGAACGTGGGGTGTTAGGGAGGTGAGTGGAAGAGAAGATTTTAGGGAAGAGCGAAAGGAAGGGTAGGAGGGAGTGAGAGAAATGTGGCAAGAGAGAGAGGAAAGGGTCGATGTTAATGTTACGGGCATGGGGAGAGAAGGAAAGCTAAGGGGGTTGGGGGGGTTGGGAAATGAAGGGGGGAGGGGCGGGAGGAACAGTGTTGGCCGGGAAGAAAAGGAGTTCAGTTTTGTCAGCATTCAGGGTAAGGAAGTGTGACAACATCCAGGATTTAATGGCCAAAAGCCAAGAAGAGAGTTTATCATGAATGTCAGGAGAGAAGGAGGATAGGAAGAGCTGGGTGTCTTCAGCATAGAAATGGTGCGAGATGCCAAAAGGAGATAATAGGAGCTAAGAATGAGGTGTAGAGCAAGAAAAGAAAGGGGCAGAGGACAGAGCCTTGGGGAATGCAGTGGTTAAGGGGAAAGGGGAGGAGGAGCCACCCCAAGAGACAGAAAAGGTGCAGTTAGAAAGGTAAGAGGAGAGCCAGTTAAGGACATTGTCCTTGAAGCCAAATGATGAGGGAGTTGAGGAGAAGAGGACGGTCGACAGTATCAAAAGCAGCGGAAAGGCCAAGGAGAATAAGAATGGAGGAGTGCTTTGAGTAACGTGCGGAGAAGAGAGAGTTAAGAACAGAGGTGAGGGCAGTTTCTGTGGAGTGCTGTGGGCGGAAGCCGGATTGGGTGGAGGGAAGGAGTGAGTGGTTAGAGATGAAGGAAGAGAGTTGAGAATAGAATGCGTTCAAGAAGTTTAGAAAGGAAGGGTAGTAGAGAGATGGGGCGATAATTGGAGGCAAGATGGGGGTTAGCAGAAGGTTTCTTAAGAATAGGGCTGATAGTAGCATGTTTAAAAGGAGAAGGAAAAGTGGAAGTTGAGAGGCAGATGCTGAAGGAGGTGAGGTAGGGTATGAAGGGGTAGATTTTAGGGATGAGGGGAGAGGGAATAGGGTCAGAGGGAGAAGCAGTAGGATGACTGTGGGATAGGAATAGAATGACATCAGAATGCGTGACTGGAGAGAAAGAGGACATAGTGAAGGGGGGGAGATGATAAGTTTGACGGAGATTGAGGACTTTACTAGAAAAGGAGGAGGCAAGATCAGTGGCAGTGAGGGAAGAGGCAGTGGAGGGATCAGGAGTGGATGGAGAGAGAAGTCGGGCTAAAGTTTGAAAGATGCGGCGAGGGTGAGATGAATGAAATTGGAGAAGGTCAGTAGTAGGTGCGTTTCGCAGAGTTGAGGCATGAGTCGTAGAGGGTATGATAGGCGAAGTAAGCAGATTGGTTAGAGGGAGTTGGGTGTTTCAGCCACTGACGTTCAAGGCGCCTGAGGAGGCGGCGCATAGAGGAGAGATGAGAAGAAAGCCAGGGTTGAGCAGGTTTGTGAGAGGGACAAAATGTTGAGAGAGGGTAGAGAAGATCAAGAGTAGTAGAGAGGGAGGAAGGTAAGATGGAGGAGGCATCAGAGGCGGAGGTAGTGGAAAGTGGGAGAGGAAAGGGATGCTAGAAAGAGAGGGGTTAAAGCAGCGTAGGTCACGCCGGAGAAAAGAGGTAGAGGATTGAGGGGGAGGGAGGGCAGAGGGGAAATTAAAGTAGAGAATGATCAGATAAGTAGGTGGGGAGGGGGAAGATGGGGGGAGGCAGTGAAGGAGGAAGAAAAGATGAGATCAATAGTAGAGCCAGATTAGTGAGTAGGAGACGAGGGGAGGGGAGATAGGAGGTAGAAGCCAAGGATGGAGAAGAGAGGAGAGGAAGGAGGGTTAGAAGAGAGGTGGAGATTAAAGTCATCAAGTCCAAGTAGTGGAGTGGGGACTGGGGGAAATGAGGCTGAGGATTTGGTTAATGTCCTTGTTAAAGAAGCAGACTGGACCAGTGGGGCGGTAGATGAAGAGAAAAGAGATAGCATGAGGAGAGTTAAAGATTTTGAACATGAATTCAAAGGAAGGAAAAGAGGGTAGAGAAGTAGGGGATGCAGAAGAGGTGAAGTGAGGGCGAAAGGGGAGGCCAAGACCACCTCCACAGCCAGTAGAGCGGGGAACATGTGCAAAGGAGGAAGAGGAGGAAGTGAGGGAGCAGGAACAGAGGTATTGTGAGGCGGGATCCAGGTTTCAGTGACGCAGAGAAATTGAAGGTTAAGGCGTAGGAAAAGGTCAAGGACAGCAGAGGTTTTGATACAGATCGGTCTGGTGTCCCAGAGGGCGACGTCAAAGGCATTAGAGGTTTCAGTGAGAGGATAGATAAGGTTGCGGCGATGAGATGAGGTTTTGGGGCAAGGGAAAGAATGGGTGTGGGAGGAGAGGGGAAGATTGAGAGAGGAGATGGCCATTAGAAGAATGTAGAGTATTGTGAGGGGGGAAGGGAGAGGGGAGGGAGAGTAGCGGTATCGAGAGAGAGAAGGAAGCATAGCAGGGAGAGCGATTAGAGTGAGTCAGGGACGAGGGGCAGCTAGAGAGTATGTATGAGCAGTAGAGCAGTAGGTGGGGGGAGGAGAATGGGGAAGGGAGAGGGAATAGTGAGGGACAGTCACTGAAAGTAGTAGGACTATGGGGCGGAAGAGGAGATATTTTGGTTAGGGGTTAGGTGTAGGGGAGGACTGGTGTCGGAGAGGCAGGCCGACGGGGGGGTGATGTCCATGAGAGATGAGGGGCACAGGAGGAACAGGCAAGGAAGTCACGTTGGGCAGCGGCGGGGAGGGGGGACAGAAATCTGCAGTGGGTGGAAGAGAAGACAATGACAAAAGGAGAACGCTGCAGTCCGCAGTAGATGGAGTCAGCCAAAAGCACAGGCAATGGTGATTAGGAGGATCCACAAGCCTTACAATGCAACAGGAGCAGCCGGCCTCGGAGGAGTGAAGCAGTTGATCCCGCAGGTAGTTGGAGGAAGTGAGTGAGACCTCAATTGACGATGCAGGGCTGAGGATGGCAAAAGCTGCATGGGCACAGTGGGCCACAGACGGAGCAGGGGGGTAAGAGGCGAGGGAGTAAGTCGCAGTATCTGAGGCGGGACCGAGGATGACAGGAGTAGCAGGGGCACAGAAGCCACAGATGATGGAGTAGGCAGTGGGGAGCAAGCGGGAGAGCCCGCAGAAGTAGAGGCAGTCTTTAGGAGGCGAGAAGACGAGTCCACAGGTAGCCGTAGGCAGAGGGGCGAGACTGCAGAAACGAAGCAGGTCAGAGTAAGGGCACAGCACAGCAAGCCAAGGATGAGGGAGCAGGCGGCGGGAGGAGAGCGGGTGAGCCCGCAGTAGTAAAAGAAGGCCTGAGGACGGCGGGGGCCGCAGGGGCACAGAGGTCCACAACCGAGGAGTACAGCACAGTTAAAAAATAAACACATTTAAAAAATTAATTAAAAAAAATAAATAAAAAAAATCATTTCTACCGCAAAAGATCTGGTTTAAGAAGCAACTGATGCAAAAAGGTAGGCATTTCCGGCAGCTTAATTTCCCCCTTGAATACACTTGCCAGAAATGATTAAGAGGGATAAAGGAGGAAAATGATGCAACAAGGATTCTAGGACTCGACACTTAACCCCCTTCAGAATAATAGTTTGGATGCGTGAGAGTGCAAAGTATTTCTAATTTTACAACGCCCTCCAATACTACAGAGACTATGAACCCCTCTCCCCCGCCCTCTCAAGGGGAAAGGATCGTGCAACTGTCGTTAAATGCAATTGGTTATCACCTGTGACCATGGGCTATCACTTTTCACTAGTAGTGGAGCAGGCGCTCTACTAATCCGTCTGTCTCGTTTCATAAGTTCAGATGCAATGGGATAAATGTGGCATGAAATGCTAAATTCAGCCATATATAGGAAGGAGTAAGACCACATGCCCCAAAACCCTTGCATGGATGGTCTCCAAATTTAGCTGTATTCGACCCTGGCAGCATCCATAACAGCCTACCAACTAAGTTATGCAGCAACATACTTGGGAGCAGATTGCACAATGGGCTTCAGCCAGAGGATGCCCATTTCACGGCACTGCTGGAGACCGGTCCCCTGCCCGCCCCTAATTGCATCACAAGTGAAACTCTGGTCTGCGTAGAAGTGTAGCTATCTAGTCGGTATTTAGCCACTAAATTGTGTTCCTCCATCTAGCATTTGGGTATGGTCAATGAGATGAGGGCCCGCACATGCATAAAGTTATGCTTTCGCAATATTCATAAATGCAAATAAAAAACTTCAATAAAACATTGTTTCATAGAGCACAGACTTCTGAAATTGTTGCCAAATGAACATTCTATGAATGGTCACATACAGTTCAGGAGCAAATACAATATATACGCAGCCCAAGCATGTTGGCCAAGGAACTGCATGTGGATAGCGGCAAATCGGTGGACCAGAAAAATAGACCTCCGATTAAACGAGTTTTTGAGCTTAATTCCGTGGGAATGCAATCTTAGTCGGTAAGAATATCTTGATTAGTGTGAGTACTGCTCTGCTAGCACATCACGTGGCATTCACCCGTAGAAACCCTAATACACAGTTTTCAATGTCAGTGGCGGCTGTTGGATTATTAAAGTGGGGCGGCATAAATGGCACTGAATTGGACCGAACAAGCCCATTATGGAAATCTGATGCCCCCTGACAATGTGCCTTGGAGAGGTGGTGCAAGGAGAGCTGCAGAGCCTGCAACTTTTGAAGAGGCAGAGAAAGCACAGTTGAAACACTGGAAGGCCATCAAGAGAAGCATCGAAGAAACAGTTTCAAGAGCTGTGACAGTAGTCCCATAACAGGTGGAGGCATAACCACAAACATATCGTGGCGGGCGAGCAGCCCTGAGAATAGTGCTGAGACCATCACAATGGAGGACCATTATTCAATCCCTACCGCCAGCATCCTTCGAAGGAAGCTGTCTGCAGCGAGGACGAGAACGGAACGCTGGCGAAAGCAGCAACCGAGAAACCAGCCAACTAAATTGGCTGCCCGAGCGGATGCCAAGTCCTGCGACGTACCCCTGCACACAAGAAGATCCCAGGGAGAACTGAAAAAGCAGGTGGCCACCAGGGCAACATTACAGAAGGAGAGAAACTCGTCCCAGTCAGAAGGACGAAATACAAACTGTAAAATAGTTTGCTTGGAGATATGAAGGACCCATTAAAAACGTAACCAGTAACCCTGGGTGGAAAAATAAAAGACTGGAAACGAATGCACTGGCAGAAGGAAAAAGGCCTCACCAGCTAAGAGTGGGAGAGTGGAGAGAACACAGCATACAGACAAGGGCAAAGTGAGACAAAATTGTCAAGTGAACCAGATAAATTAAGAGACAATCTGATATCCAGAAGCCTTGGAGAGGGGGGGGGTGGAGGGGGAGTCTCACATTGGATAAAGTCACAACAAACCTGTGGAAGGTGGAGTTTAAGGACATAGATTTACAACCAAGGATAAAAGAGGGAAAGAGTATCTCAAGGGAGACTATCCTAAACAGAACCCTAAAGCGAGGCCAAGAGATCAGAGTAATTTTGAAAAGCTACAGGAGCTCCTAAAGAAAATAAGATATCAGGAAAGTGTGTTAAGAAAAGTACATTCTTTGACCAGAGACATTTCTAAATCCTAAGTATCAGAAGACACGACCAGGAGAAAAGACTAACTCAAAATTAAGCCAAGAGAATTTCTCATTAGTAGTAGGGTTAGGAAGAACTAGAGTAGGACAGATGAGATTTAGTTTAGTGGACTTCCTGACAGATGAGCACCTTTAGTTTTTTTTAGATGGGAAGAGTAATCACTTTAGTAATAGGGTCAAATTGAGCTTTCTTTTCAGAATCCTTAAAATGTCCACCAGGTGTCCGACTCCGTCTGACCTGCCACAAGACACATTACATTTGGTTTTAGAAGGGAACACATAGAATTCAATGGATAACAAGTCCCCAACAGTACATTTTGAACCCATTTTAATGCTGTGAGCCTACTTCTGACCTATCTCGCTTCGCCCCTTTATCTCTAAGCTCCTCAAGCGCCTAGCCTACTCTCAGCTTTTGTATCCACTCACTCTCTCCTCCCTACTTTTCAATCGGGCTTCTGCCCCAAACACTCCACCGAGACTGCCCTCACCTACATACTTAATTCTCGCCTCTCTGCTCGCTATGCTAAGCAATCCTCCATTCGCATCCTCCTCGACCTGCTGCAGCCTTTGATACAGTAGATCACCCCTTACTTCTTACTACTCTGTCCTCCTTTGGCTTCAAATGCTCTGTCCTCTCCTCTTACCTCTCCAATCGTACCTTTGTTGTCTCCTGTGGCGGCAGCACCTCCTTCAGCCTCTCCTTGGACTATGGCGTCCCCCAGGGCTCTGTTCTAGGTCCTTCTCTTTTCTCTCTTTACACCTCCATTCTTGTCCCAGTTATCTCTTCTTTTGGCATTTCTCACCATTTCTATGCGGATGACACCCAATTCTTTCCCTCTTCTTTCACTCTTGACCTCCACAACACTATCTTCCTGCCTTACGGCCATCAAAAACTGAATGTCATTACATTTTCTTTCCCTCAACACTGAGAAGACTGAAATCCTTTTCTTTCCTCCTAACATGCTTTCCCCTACCCACCTCCTTTCATCCACTTTCCCCCTTCCAATCTACCCATCTCCACCCATGCCCGCAACCTTTGTCTCCACATTGACTCTTCCCTCTCCTTCTCGAACCACATCTCTCACATCTCGTGCCTGTTGGCACCAGCTTTTCAACATCCGTAAGATCCGCCCCTCCCTCACCTTCCACGCTACCAAACTCTTAATATCCTCCCTTATCTTCTCCCGCCTCTTCTACTGCTCTTCTCTCCTCTTTGGACTACCTGTCTCATCTGGCCCCCTAAAATCCATCTACCACTTCTCTATCCGTACTCTGTCTCCTCGGTCCCTGTGATTCTATCTCCACCTCACCTTCTTCTCACATCTAACATTTCAATTCCACTGTCTAGTCTTCAAATCCCTACATGAACTCGCCCCATCTCTCTGCTCTCATTTTACACTCCCTTCCACTCAGCTGACCTCATCTTACTCACTGTATCCCCTACGCCTCCTCACACTTCTGTTCCCTTCAGCTCTTGGCCCCCCTACATTGGAACTCCTTACCTCTTTCTATCCGCTCCATTCCCACCTACTCATCCTTCTGCACCTCCTTGAAAGCCCTGCTTCTCCACTGCCCCCCTGACTTTCCTTCCCTACCTTCTCCAACTCCCCTTCCCATCTCCTTTCCCTCCCTTCCCCTTCTCCTCTCACCCATTGGTCTCAATTCAGTTATTTGTAACGTCCTACCCATCTCCTCTCCCTTCCCTCTCCCCCTCCACCTCAATAAATTGTTCTACATACTGTCTCACTGGTTTGCTTCATGTTTGTATATATGCTTCTTTCTTTATTGTACCTTGTTATACTGTAAAGCACTTTGGATTAAAGCGCTATATAAACCCAATAAAAAAACAAAAACAAACCATGAAGCTCATCTCAACAATACATGCCAGCATTGTCGCTGTAAAACGCATTTTCATGCTGTGCGTTTTCCCTAGTTCTACCACGTCACTACCCCAGTTCACACCCCAGAGCTTGGTCCAGTGCTTCCATCCGCGTCCCCTAATCACATAGCCTTGCCCTCCCATTCACACGCTACATCCAGTATCTGGTCCGGTCCTCATTGACCTCTCCCCAGCGCGTGGTCCTACCGTCCCATTCGCCAACCCGCGAGCACCTGGTCCAGCCCTTCCATTTGTCAACCACCCCCCCTCCCGCACCTCTCCAACACAGCCTTGACCCCCTCGCTCTTCAGATCCAAGTTCTGCTCTGTCTTTTGCCCCCCTCAACACCCGGTTCTGCCCTTTAATTCACTGCTCAGCACCCCATTAACAGCTCAGAGCATGGTTCTGCTCCTAGCACAGAGTTCTGTCCCCATTTGATCCTCTGCATGCAATGCAGCCCCTTAGTGACCAGTTCTACCACAGTATCACTAACTGCTCCCAACAGTGCCCAGTGTGCCCCAAAATCAAGGGGGCAGGCACTCTGCACCCTTAATGAACCAATCCCCAGTACTCAATATAAAAATATTATATGCTTTATCTAGAGCTTCCAGGTGGACTCTTCCTGCTTCTAAAAGCTGCAATAAAGTACTTATTACCCACTGTAATGCTACTCAAGAGATAGGCCAGTTTTAGGATTCCAACATGAAACTGCAGGTTACATACATATCTGAGATTAGAGCTCAACTCACTTGGCTAGCGTGACGCCCAAAGTTGGAAACACTTCACCAGTTCACCAAAGTAGGAGGCCGATCAAGCAGGCCTAGTTCTTCCCTTGTCAGAAATACAGGCTATTCCAAGTATTGAGGAGCACAGTGAGTGTTGCACAACTAATATGTATCTCACAGCAGTAAAATCAATCAGTGATGTAAATCTCACTTAGTACGATGCGGTTACCCCACAGAAGATCATTAAAAAAAAATGAACAGGCGGAGGGCTCCCACCCGCATTCCTCCATATTTCACAAGACAGGTGGGCATTTAAGGATCAAATGGCGTGTAGGAGATGGAGTTCACCTCTCCAGGCTGTGTAGCCGTTTTTCGTCTTGCCTCAATGTAATGCGACACTTGAAGCCAAAAGCTTCAAAAAGCGTATTTCCTCCAAAGCAGAACAATCCACAGGGAAAGGTCTGCTGGTCACCGATGTGGAGGGGATACTTAGCAGTCAAGCCCTTACACCTCTAAACTCCGCTCGTACCAATGGAATGGGGGATCGAGGTGGCCAGACTGCAATGCAATACGATATGATATATGATGCGCATGGTTCACCAGGCAGCCCCGCGCTTGTTATGAACCAACGTTACGCAACACATGAATGTAACTGTTTATTTCGCCTTCAGGGCGAATCAAGAAAATAAATGGTTATGACCCAACGCACACAAAGGAACTTTGCAAACTTTCTTAACTTTCCAAGCTGCTGTTACCGAGCATCCGATAAACAGATGACATTCATGACATCTGCACACACACCCAGAAACTGTAACAGATACACACAGCTGAACTGGTTTGTGGAGAGGAGAAATAACGAATAGACTATCATAGGAGCTGGCGAGCGACCTCTGCCCGCCAAGCGCAGAACTGTAAACCGGAACCCTAGAAAAAGGCACAAAGCACCCTTACTTGCACCCAGCTGGCTTCATACATCGAGTAAAGAAAGTTGTGTCAGAACAAGACCTGAAGCAACTGCTTGTAAAGAAGACACGTTTGTCAGGAAAATCATGGCAAACCTTACGTTTGTTTAAGGCCTCGATATGTTTAAAGTACTATAGGCGGATCAGGCAGGGCCCAATCGTTCACATAATGAGCTTGTATGCAAGCATTTATGGCACTTGTAAGAATTGACAAAAACAACCGAACTCTTCTTCGTGGTACTCTCGCTTTCCACCCATGGCCCTTACACCACACACCCCTCTGCTCCCCTGCTTACTGTCGACGCTTAGGGATGACAGGCGAATCCATAACCCCTGCATTTGTCCATTTGTACCCATAGCCAATAAGCCAAATTTTGCTCATTCCTCCGTTCCCCTTTATTTTCCCTTTAAGAAAATTAGCTGGAATGAGACAGTGTTAAAATGGCAAACTTGGCCGCAGTTTTATTTTCACAAAAAAAAGAATCACTGCACACATTTAGTGAAATTCAGTCTAAGTGTGGCGCTTGCTCCGTGTCCAATCAACCTGCTTCCCCCTATTCCTTTGCATAAAGTCCATAGTAGGCCCCAACTCTCCCAACCCTTTGTGCCTGAGCCTAACCTGCCCCTACAGGTGTCCGTGGGCGGGGAGAGCGCTGTTTTTTTTGGGGGGAAGCTGAGCCCTCGTTACCACCAGACACCCCTGCCGTTAGGCTCCCAAGAGGTGCTGGTCCGAGAAGAGCGAAGACCCTTCTAGCTCATTCGCAGTCTGTCTTTTGTGCTTGGTCGCCCAAACACCACCACGCCACTTGGTGGGTTACCGTCCACCGCGGCTCCCCTCTCTCCCGATTCCCTTTATAGCTCCAATAGCTTTGTACATACATTCCAGTAGAAGAGCTCCATTCCCGACAGATGCACACCATCTTTTAAAAAATATTCAGGCCTTTTTAAGTTGATAAGGCCATGTCTGATGTGTTGGATGCCTCTGCCCATGCAGAATTTAGCCATGGTGCATTTCAGCTTGTTCCTTGATCGTTCAACTGCTGTGTGGTTCTCGGCCCCCCTCCATTCTGGCCTGGGAATTATTTCCGACCACACAATCTCTGTCTCCCCAGGCTTTGCCTATATCTCCTGCAATTAGATCATGTCCCTAATCAAGAACCCCCTCCCTATGTTGGTCAAATTGTTCCCCTCCCCAAGTGGATGACCAGCACATCTGGCCTCTGCTGCATACCCAGCAACTTCCGCAGCAGCCCCTGCAGCTGTGCCCATTTCATCCCTGGCACCCCATGCCACCAGATCTGGAACTCGTCGGCCGACAGCTCCTCCTGCTGCAGTGTCAAGCTAGCCCTGGCCCTTGAAATAAACGAGTGCCCCCCACTACCCAAACGGAGCGCCTCTTCCTCCACTGCACAGCTGGTGATAAGGAGATTAGATGGCATGTTACATTACATTTTTCTGGTCTGATGCACCTTTTAAAATTCCCTGAATAACATCTTCCTAGCTTCTCGATGTCTTCCGCCCCTAAACCCCTAAACCTCCGGCCGCTGCGGAGGTGGCTGCCCCTATCCTGAAGGAATGGGTCCCGAACCGCCCCTCCGTTAACCCCATCTTTGCCAATGCCAGTTCCATCACCTTCTTGAACTGGAAGTGGCTCAAGGCGGACCCATCCCTATGTAACAGCAAAGGTGCGCCTGCATCTGAAGGCGGTCGTTGCTGAAAGAAGCTGGCTGTTAAGACGGATTTCTGAACTCTGTCCTGGCGGCGCAGAAGTTCAGAAGGCCAACCCAATTACTTGGAACAGTGTAACCTCTGGACAAGCCAGACCAATCAAGGTAGTGATCGCGGCGGTCAAGACTAGGTCTCAAGAGGGGTGAGGGTGACTGAAAGCCCGCAATGAGCACACAAAGCAAGGACACTTACAAACTACTCCAAACAGGTGTTATATTAAACATATATACACATTTATTCCAAGGCCTTTAAAACAATGACCGTAGCGAGAAATCACAATACAACTCTAGTAAACCAACACATACCAAACCAATACAATATATATACAAATACAAGCGAGTCTAAAGGGCTAGATGCACGAAATGTGTAGTCCACCTAGGAGGGGAGGAAAACAGGCAGTGCGAAATAATGAATAGATCCAGTCCGCCTTCAGAGGCACCTAACTAAAAGGAAGTCCAAGCCCTACGAAGAGTGGAGCCTTGTGCTCAAAAGTAGCTGCACACGCTGGTGCCAACAGGCAAAAAAGGGAGTCTCTTCGAGGGAATCAGGCAATTCAGTTTGGTGCACAAATTAAGAACAACAGAGTTCCGCGACTCAAGCGCAGCCTCCACTGTGGGCAGAAGCAGAGCGCGAGTACGGAAAGGCGTGCTGTTTTGACACAGCAGGGAAAAGCTACGGGCTCCTGCAGGAGGGCGACCAGTTCCTAGCTATGCTACTCACCGGTCCCCGATGCAAGCAGACCCAGGCTTCTGCGCGTCAGTTTCAGTGCTGGCAGGTTCAGGAGAGCAGGGGACGTCTCGTCGTGTAGATTCTGCAGCAGCAGAGTTGAGTTAAAGATGTCCCAAACGAAGTGAACCCGCAAAGTTTGTTACCACAGCAGGGCAACGGAGCGGCCGTGTGTATCTCAGTCAAATGTACACTACTCACTTCAGACCTGGGAACGCCAAGTGTACGAATCGTGTGAGTGACAAGGACTCGAAATACAACACAACCTGGCGGCGGTTACAGAGCAAGACTCCTGGGTAGGCTGGTCAGTCTGCTGGATGGCCCAGAGACACTTCCGAAGGCTTACGTGCAGGAGATGGTGAAGATGCCGAGAATAGCTGTTCCCGCTATTCCAAGGGTCGAAGTACCAGTACAGGCCTTCTGGGTCGATCAGAGGTAAAAAGGGTTTGACAAGGCGACAGCAGTGCAGAGGAGCAGTCCTTCAGCGGGTCACCAGCGATTCCTCGGTTCAGCCTCGTGGTTGCAGGATACTTGGCTCCTGTATTCCTTCGTTCGTGAGAACTCAGGAGATCGACATGGTAGTGGCGTTTCCAGCCCCCTCTTATCCACGGTTCCCTTCGCGCCAAAACGGAGGGGACCCAATGGGAGATCCGCTCATCAACACTCATACCATACGTGGACCTATCACGGACCACTGTGGTCCCAGGCATTCACACCACCCTAGACTCTCTGGCACCCAGGATGTGTATTGGGACCAGACATCCCATCCCAGCCCACATCCTGGAGGCACACAAGGCCTGTAGAAGCCCGCGAAAGCATCAGTTTCTCACAGGAAAGTACATGCCCAAATAAGGAAGGCCCTGGGTCGGCTCGACCTGGGGAAGGTGAAGGGAGCAAGACGGTCAGCGGACAGGACAAAGGAGCCTCGTGGTCTGGCCATTTTGGGAGCCAGGCCACCATTTTGGGCTAAGCGCGAGAAACGCGCTTAAAACGCCAAAAGGAGCTCAAAACACAAACGATCGCTGCCACCATTCCCGTCCGTGATTCACTTGCACCGATCAGTTACAATCCAAAAAGAGTATCTAGGGCCTGTAGAAGGCTAGGGACCCAAGAGAGCAGTAATTTAGCTTACAGTGCCCTCTTGTGTCATGTTGCACAAAAGCCGCAACATGATAAAGAAACTACGGAAAACAGCGTTTCCCGGTACTGACTGTCTTAAGGGCATGTCAGTTTCCCCCTAAGAATGGAGCGAAAGCCCAGAGGAGTGCGGCAGAAGGCTGCACTTCTCTGGCAAAGTCTAGATCATAGTGAAAACAACAGCAAAAATGTTAGGGGTTGCCACATGGAAGGAGAATTACCCACAATTACGAAATCTTTCCTAACACTGGCCAAAGCCGCCACCGGGCATACTAGGCTCATCTGGATGGCCTGTAGTGTCAATGCCACCTTCCTGGTTAGTCTTTGACCTATGCACATAAATGACCACCTGGGTGCTACTTGCCTGCACATCCCTTAGGGCATAGGGAATGGCTTCTTGCGATTCTTTGTTCTCGGGCGCTAGCTCGCTCACCCCGAGGGCCTCAAAGATTGCCACTGTGAAGGCAGCTGTAAAGAGCACTCTCTACGTTTTACTGCTGCATACTGTATTCAAACATTTAATTAAACCATGCAGTTTCACTATGTCGATGGGCCACCTATCATCAGGCTCCCGTACCGTTTGTTTGGCCCATCCTCTCATGGCCAATTTGATGTAATGTTCCTTGGTGGGGTCCCTTTCACCCCGCAGTTTGGCGTAATGAGCTATTGCTGCCAAATGTTGTGTCATCCAGGCTCTGGTTTTCCCCATCCTCCAGCACCAGCCCACAAAGGCCCGCACCGGTAACTCTCTGCCCGTCTGGCAGTATGTCCCTTTGAAATGCTGTGAACCGTTCCCAACAAGCCCTATACCTCTTCGCTGTGCCTGGCCCCAGAGCTGTGTCCATCAGAGAGCTCAGATCACCCAATCATCCCCCACCAATGCTCTATGTACGGGGCCATCACCTTCCTAGCTTCTGGGCAGCTGTCTCAGAACTTCTCCCACTGTAAATGAGACAGAGAATCAGCGGCCGTGTTTTTGACGCCGGGAATGTGCCGAGCCCGGACCTCGATGTTTAAAGCCAAAAGGCATTTAGTGAGTTCCCTGCACAACTTCAACACCGTTAGATTGCTTGATGACCCCACCGCCAAATTGTCTGACCACAACAACACTTTTGTTCTGCAGGTGTTCCTCCCACAATTTAAATGCTACTACAATGGGGAATAGTTCCAACAGTGTGATGTCCTTCGTGATTCCCCTCATATGCCACTCTGCCGGCCATGTTTTGCCGCACCACCTGACCCCCCCCCCCCCCACCCCCAAGATCGCCCCGAAACCGTGAGACTGTGAAGAATCAGTAAATAGTTTGAGCCTCTCCCTGCTGGCCCAATCCTCCCTCCAGATTGAAACCCCATTTGACTCCCCCAAAAAAATGTTGCCACATCCTGAGGTCTTCCTTTACCTCCGCTCCCAACCGGACATGTTGGGAAGCATGCTGCAGACCCATTGTCTTCAGCTCTATGCCTCTGGCAAACACTTTCCCCGCAGGTATTACTTTTCCAGCGAAATTAAGGTTACCCGCTAGCGACTGCAGCTCTCTCAAGGTTGCTTTGTTCTTCCCCTTCAGCCCCTTTATGATCCCATTCAATTTCTGAACTTTGTCCTGCGGGAGCCTGCATTCGCCCTAGACTGAGTCGATTTCAATCCCCAGAAATGTCAATGTAGTGGCTGGACCCACTGTCTTCCCTGCTGCCAATGGGACCCCCATGTGCAACATCAAACCTTTAAATGCCTTCATGAGTGCACTGCACTCCCCAGGCCCTTCTTTACCAATGAATAAAAAAAAAAAAAATCAAGATAATGCAAGATCCCACCTTCTTTCAGCTTTTCCTTTACCGCAAATTGCAGGAAGGTACTGAATGCTTCAAAGTACAAGCATGAAATGGCACAACCCATCGGCAAACATTTGTCATAAAAATATTTGTTGTCCACCTTGAACCCCAGCAAGTGATTGCTTTCCTTGTGAATTGGCAAGAGCCTGAAGGCTGACTCAATGTCCGACTTACCCATTAGGGCACTTCTTCGTGCCACTTATACCATTTGTATAGCGTCAGCCAAGGAGGCATACTGCACCCTACACAACTCCTCCGGTATGCCGTCATTCACAGATTGCCCCTCTGGAAAGGATAGGTGGTGGATCAAGCAGTACTGACCTTCCTCTTTTTGGGCACCAGCCCTAGTGGTCACACCACCAAATTGTCCATGGGAAGGGAAGAGAAAGGGCCCGCCACTCTACCTAGCTTGATTTCTTTCTCCACTTTGCGCTCCACCACATTCGGCCTGTCTAGTGCTGACCGTAAGTTGGTCGCCCCCTTAGACCCTGGGTCTCCTGCCCCAGGGATCTTGAAACCCCACCTGTACCCTTGCCACAACAACGTTGCATCAACCTTGTTGTGACATATATTAAAGGAAAGGAGTCATGGCAAGGAGGTTAACTGGTGACGGTAAATTGGTTCTAATCATACTCATGTCTCGCACAGGTTTGTCAAAATTGCTTCTCTCTGCTAACACCTCATTCTCTCTTTGACTTCTCTTAAGGTTTGCTGCTGCCTTTATGTTTTGCCTCGCTTGCAGTGAAGCTGCGAGCCCCGAAGCTGCCGCCCCTTGGGTGCCTGAATTTACATGCCTTACCATAGGAGCAATCCCCTTCTGCAAACCTCCAGCAATCTGCTTGCTCCCCCTGGTAGGTTGCTGCCCTACTGACCCAGGAGGGGCCGCGAAAGGACCCCCTACCCCGCTTTGCATAACCCCCTCTGCCGCTCCAGACCTGAGACTTCTCCCCTTGCTGTTTGTCACCGGGTTCCCTGGCGGGCACAATCTTATCAATGTACCCCCCAACATCCACCTCATCCCAAGACATAGCGGGCCACACTTGCATTTTTAGCCTGAAACGCTGATCATAATCCAGCCACCTTTCATCCCCATATTTCAGGTATAGGTCGTGGATATATTGCTCGTAGGCCACCATTGATAATGCATCATGCAGGTATTTTTCTAGCATCACCGACATGTACATTCTAAATGCTTTCAGTCAATTGTGGATAGTGTGTTCCACCTTAGACCGCTCCCTTTCCTTTTTTTCTTTCTCCTTCAAACCCTCCCCAAAAGGTACAATCACTAACAAGTCAAAGATGTCCATAAAATCCTTCCTCCATAGCCTCTCCTTGGTGGCCCATGGAATGTGCCACACCAATGAGTTGACTGCCGTTCGCTCTGGTGCAAACCCCAGCATTGCTCTACCATACTGGGTTACCTGCCCCCAAGCTTCCCCACCCCCTAAATTGGTTGGGGCCACTGGCAAAGGTTGTGCCTGGTTCTCCCCACTGATATATTGAGAGCCCCGGGCCCCTTCCCCCACCAGCCCTGCCCATTCTGTGTCCCAGCTGGACTGGATACCTGGCAGAATCACACCCCTTTGAGGTACCAGACCATTCCCCCCCACAGGCGAAAAGGCAAGCATCACTTCCATTTACTACATTTCCCAGCATACTGTCATTAGCACATACATTTTGCACTTGCCCACTTTTCCCCCATACTTTCATGCACTCCATGAACATACCTTTGACCATCTCAAGGGATGTGGGTCCGTCCGCAGCTACTTCCACCAGTCTGGTTACAGGAGCGCTGGGTGTGCCACCACAATTCCTTGGAGCCTGCAAGGCTACATCCTCCTGCGCCCTCCCTTTCCCTCTTGGTTTTTTGCTGGTGTTTGACTGCACCTTGCTCTCCCCCTTGCTTTTGGAGTCATGGGCCTTTTTCGCTTTTTTGCCTGGACCTCTTCCTCTTCTTACTCTTCTCCATCTTCTTCCCGAATTTCCACCTCCGCCAGTGCCCCTTCACTAGCACTGTCCTGAAACATTAGTGGCAAGCCATTCCCCTGGCTGGGCCCAGGCGTTTCATGCCCTCCTTGTGCCACCATTGTGCTCATCCAGTCTTGCCCATGTGCTGCTGCCGCCAAATTTGCCATCTCTAAGAAGGCATCCAGCTCCATTCTTTGAGGATTGAGTTACTTTCCCTTGCAGCTGAGTTTCAGCCCTTAAAAAATCGTGTCAAGGATTTGCGGCCCTTGCTGCTGCTTTGCCTGCTGTCCAAAACAGATACTTCACCCTGCGCAGTCCGGGTCCAATTATCTGCACGTTTCCTGTTGCTGATGTCAGCCCCTTAGTGTGCCGTGTTTATGCAGTCCTATGATGCGTCCCCTCAGCGATTCCCACTGCTCTTTACCTCTGTGCCTCGGACGGCTGCTGCTCCTCTCCACCTGTGGCCACGATCCTCCGGGCCACCGCATGCAGCTCTTCCACTGCCGGAGGTTCTCCTCTGCTTTGGGCCCGCTTCCCGCCAGAGCCTGCAACTGTCCTAGTCTGCCACCGCCGGCAGTGCTGCTTGGACCCAACCTTGTTCTGGCGTGCTCTCACCATGTCGCTGCAGACCCCATACCGCAGAGTCCTCGAACAGCCGGCAGACAAGTGACTCTTCTCTCACTGCGTCGCCGACGACTGATCCACGCTTCTCCCCACCTCGAAATCCTCACAAAGCCACAGAACAGTGTGTACTCGCGGTGGATGCCCTCTCCTGGACCTCGTTCCTCCGGCAGCACTTCCGCAATCGACTTCTCAGCAAAATGAAATCCTTCCCTCCGATGGCGGGGCGGGCGTCCTACTTCAGGTGCTGGGTGCTTCCTGCTGTAGGACACCCGCTCATTATAAAGGGCTTACCCCGCCCACTTCCATTGTTTGCCCTTCGTGGGCTTTTGGCGCCGTTCCACGCACGAGCCCTCCCCTTTACCCAGGGGGAGGGGAGGAGTGGTAGAGGAGGCCCCTGCTGGGGTTACCAGGCCGCCTCCTACATTTTCTTTTTGTTTTTCCGTCGGCAGCTTCATTCAGCGCCGATTTAAACTTCATCTTCTTGTCAAACGCATTTGGTGTTTCATACCAAAGACAGGTGCGGGTAAACTAATATTGTGCACTAAAGCCCTCTGTTAAACTTTGTTTTGTAGGGCCGCACCATCACCAGAGGAGCGGCAGAGTGGGTAAATGTGAGATCCACAAAAGGAATATCAAGGGCACGCTCTCATGACAGGTAGGAGTTCAAACCCATTAATGCAGGATTGCTGAGGCGACTTGTCTCAGTTGTAAACTATACTATATTAGGAATAGCAGTCAGTCCCATGCATTGCACTGTAACTGGTTCTGATTTTATGGTTTCTTTTCCCTCCAGTGTGGATCTGGCTAGGACAGACACCTTAAATTTTGTGATTGAGCCCAGTGTCACTTTTTTTTATATCCCTCAGTACAGGGTGCTTCCTTAACTTCAAGTGGTACATTCTTATGCCCATTTGCTATTTATCAGCATAAGCTGTGATCTATGACCCAGACTTAAGATGCTAGATACTCCCACAAGAAGAGTGAGTAGGAGTTCTCACAGTGGATTGCAGGGGGTGGATTTTCGAATTTGGAGGATCGGATGTATCCAACAAATATTTTTTTATAATTTTTTAGATCAAGTTAGAAAGAATGGGTCGAATGTCCTGACCAAAACCATGGGACTGACAGCCTGAACACAGAAAACTAGAGGGGAGGTTATTACATTGACGCCTCCTTCAATTAGCTCTAACCAGAAGACAACTATTTTATAATCATTTCATCTAGTAAACTTGACCCATTAGATATTGTGGATACCACTGACTTGATCCATGAGAGTTGCGGATGGGTTGTTTTTTCCCCACTAGTTATATACTTTGTTATTCACTAGTGGTGGTGACTTGAATGGGACTCGTCGGCACATTATGAACTGTATTTTAACCACTATACCATTGTGTTTTTGTATGTTTTGTATTTGTTATTAAGATGTTTTACAGACATATTAATAAAA
Organism: Ambystoma mexicanum; assembly: GCF_040938575.1. Lineage (NCBI taxonomy): Eukaryota > Metazoa > Chordata > Amphibia > Caudata > Ambystomatidae > Ambystoma > Ambystoma mexicanum. The sequence continues at coordinate 617,776,659 of NC_090922.1, read as the reverse complement.
TTGTAGTTTTTGTGAATATGCATCAGGACTTCACTAGTGTCATTCAGAGCAAGAGCTATGACTTATTACAGTCTCTGTATTGAAGTTTGATGTAGGCTGACTTCATTAGTTTGTTCATGTTTTCACACACCTTCCTCTTAATCAATAATTTCCCATTGCTGAAGACTCCATTGGGGATCACATACATAGTTACTCATAGTGGCAGCTGTATAAACCAGTTTAACAAGTAACCAACATAGCATAACACATCGATTCTCATTCTGGAGGGCGAGGAGCAGAACGAATCCTCCCTTATATGTTTAACATTTCCATTAGTGTGTCGCAGAGAAAGAACCCTGTGGCTCAAGTTCTGCTCCTGATTTCTCCCCCGGCCAACACATGCCCTGTGCTGCTCTGCTATGGCGATGAGGCACAAGCCTCAGGGAACAACAATGTGGGACGAAACCACCACTTTTACAGGGCCACAGAAGGAGCAAAGATTGTGCGTCTGCCCGGGGGTGGGCAGTGTATGTGCCCCAGCAGCAGGATAGTGCCTTCCCGAATGCGCTCAGTTTGGGGACCCTGCTTGCTATCTTCCATATACCTCAGTTCCATCTTCCCCATGTCGGGTCATACACAAGTTGTAACAGCCCAAGAAAAACAAACTGCATGACAACACAACAGCCTTCCCAGGTAATAATCGGAACATGAAGTAGTTAGGGACAGGAATATTCATTCTGTAGCAGGACAACAATGGCAGGAGTAAAAAGCGAATGATCTCAACTTTAAATACAACTAGATTGGGGCATGTGACTAAAGTAAACATGTGTTCAACAGTTTAGCTGCGATTCTTGTGTACAAGGTGAGCATTACAAAGACCCCAAATAATTCAACCGTCTCTTCCCGGCCAAGACTCTCCTCACATTCCATCTCACTCTTTCCAACAAAGGACATAGAAAGACCATGCCACAGTCATGTGCTGGTCCTGCCAAAGCTCACCATGATTACCATGTGACAAAATCCCACATTGCTGGTGGGGGAACCCAGAAACATTGCCACGGACCAACACATTTCCTAAGAGGTTTTCAAATTGGTATAAGGAAGGACATAACCTTCACATTGAGGGCAGAACCATTGTCCCCCAACCCCCTTCAGTGATCATTCAGCAAGAACAGGCTGAACAATTGAAGGTAAGTGATGAAGCAAAGAGTTTGACCCTGCTTATTCACCACAAAAAAGAAAGAATACCCAGGGTCCGAATCACAAGAAGGAACTCTGGGTACACTAGATTGATGTTGGGTAATGAGATCTGAGAGATGGGAGCAGGCAGGTGGAAAAAAGTGCTTTGAGCGAGGAAACCTAAACTCTGGCAATGAACACCAGAAGAGTCTACAGGCCGACAGATCCGATAATCTCCCTTGCCCCTTCCCTCATGTCGGAGTAGAGCTTGCATTGTAATAAGAGCAAATACAGTTCTACTCTTAGATCTCATTAAATGACCAAAGGAACCAGTACTCCCACCCACCCCCACCGCAAGCATTTGGATTCCTCCTCCAAGACTGGGAAGGAGTCAGCGTAGTGCATACAGTCAAAATACCACAATGCCAGAAAGATCTGTACTTGAATGTGGACCATGGTTCATAAAAAGTGTACTTCCAGTGGTTTGGGTACGATAATGATGAAGTATGTGAAATGTTGGCAGTCACTCTTGCATTTAGTTAGTTGATCATCAGTATAGTGAACAATAACTCCCTATAATAAGCCATTAAATTCAAGACACTACAGTTTACAAAGATTTGAAAGTCAAACGACTTGAACATCCAGACTCTGGTCCCTCAAGCCACTCAGTTGTAAACTTCCATCAAACAATGTCAACCTCATTGCAAAAACCAACACCAAGTGCAGAAATCGGATACCACAAATCTAAGAATGCAGGGCTCCTATCAAATTGCAGAAACCAATACCAAACATAGAACAAATGCATAATACTGCAGGGTGCCTAGATCAGTGGGGAGGGGGAGAAATCACTATTCACCATCCATTTCCTCCAGAAAGTCCTGAGGAATGGTTTGAGACGTTATCTGGGACCATGCACACTCCATAAATGGATTCGGCCACCAACTACACACAGGGCCCAGAAAAACGTCTACTGCGAACAGACATGAAAGGCTTCAGATCTATTAATTTATAACCATCCTATGCAGAGTGATTTAACCCCTAGCAACTCGAAGAAACCCAGTACTACATAATGACCATAAAGCGACAGACCAGTGTACAATAAAACAAGCTCACTCCTGGATTCAGTTTAGAGTGTACGAACCAACACAGCTATGGCTTCCTGTGCACATTCGTCTCCAAGTTCATAGCCATGTCACAAGGCTGACTTCATGAGGTATAATGCTGCCTGCTCGAAACCGAGCAAGGTGTTAGGTAGAAACCTGTGCAGTTCCCTTAGAGACCACTGCAAAAGATTTAGGACTACAGGTGTTTGGCAGTAAACCCACTTGGTAGCAGTCTGTACCACACAGATTCACTTGGTAGCTGTGGCTAAGCAGTCAGACTTCCCTCAAGAAGAGTTAGGCAGTATGTAGAGTATACACAATAGGTACAGAGATACAGTAGCACAAGCAAACACTGACCAGAGCTTTGGTGTCAAAATATATAATTATTTAAAGACACACTTGTAAATTACACTAGCACAAAAGAGGTAAGTAAATTCAGCGCACAGTCATTATATATATATGTATATATACATACACAACCCTAATTACTTATTAGACAAGTCTTAGTGAGAAACACCACTTATTTTCAGACAGAGGTGATCGCTGAACATAAGATGGCACTGTAATAAGTTATAAAAAAAAGGGAGGGAAAAAGGCAGAGTTATGGAAGCACACAAGTTTCAATACTTTGACAAGAACCACACTAAGGCAGGATAGGCAGAGTTCTACTGGAGAGCAAGGAAGTCAATTGCAAGGCCCAGCTCTTGGAGAGAGCAAGCAGAAGGGGTCCAGGTTCACACAGTGGGGTTATGCCCAAAGAGTCTTGGAGATAGTTCACACAAAAAGGATGAAATTAAAGTCAGGAAAAGTTAGCTAGGTTGTCCCAGGCCAGCCCAGGTTAGAAAGTCGAGGCTTTACTGTCACCCCGAACGATCTGTCGCAAAGGAAGCCAGGCGGGACACAGTACCTTAAGTGTGACAGAAGCTCCAGCGGGGGCAGTTGTTCCTGGCAGCGGGTGCAAGTCGGTGTTTCATCCAGAGGAAGAGGAGGTCTCGCCGTGGAGGAAAGATGAAGGTCGTTGCACTGCCAGGGAAGAAACCAGCCGCGGAGTTCTTCGGTTAAAAGGTACTACCCTTCTGTTCGTGGTAGTGGTAAACCGTGGTATTACGGTTGCCGGGGTGATTGGCACGGGCAAGGCGGCCACGACATGCTCCAGGAAGCTGAAAATAAGGCAAAACTGGTTATCCCCACCAGTCAAAGGAAGAAGACTCTCTGGACTGGAGATCTCCTCTGTCGTCGGGAAAAGTGGCGAGACGGTTCAGCAGGGCTCCACCGGTGGTGGTGTTGTTGCAGGTCGGCTCAGCTTCTCCCTCCTCTGATTCTTTGGTCCTGTGGCGACTTCTGAAGTTCCAGTCCCCAAAGCCCTGCTTTTATGCAGCACACCCCCATTCACTCAGCCTAGCTGTCAAACATGCTAAGTGCACAAGAGTGTGACTTGAGTTACCAAGGTAACTCAGTCCAGGGTGCCTAAACCCCCTCCCTCACCCCCTGTGGTACCCAGACAGAGTAGCACCACTTTTGGGGGCTTCTGTGGAGAAGCCCACCAAAAAGTGGAACAAAGGGCTCGACTTGGGTTAGAGTCACAGAAGAGAACACAAACGTCATTTTAGGATTGAGTTCTGGCAAAAAATACCAACCGGTGAATTAATATTAAATAAATAAACCAGCGGTATGTTCAGAGCTATAAGAATTAAATAATTAAAGTTGGTAGCCTTGAACAATGGGAAAATCCCATAGAGATATATTCGCGGTCGAATATAAAAAGTAGTATCCACTGCCACCAGCCAAAACTCGATCAGGGGGGACGGACACGTGCCCCCTCGAACAGACCCCAGGGGAATCGAATTGCCCCGACCAGTACATCCACAATATGATGGTTTGTACTGGTTTCTGTTCATAATTTGGGACTAGTAAAGCCAATGGTGACTTTACATGCCCTGGGAGACAGTAGTCAGTCCCAGGGTATGGAGTCTATGTTGGGGGGTCACTACGACACCCCTGGGTTACGGCACGGAGTGTGCAGGGTAACCCACATCAAAAACACATGAGACCCTATGGAGTAAAAGACCCCATAGCCCATAAAACACATGGAAAGATAAAGGAACACCTCAAATCATGTCTAAGAGTGGGAGTAAAAGAGTCTTTCTTAACAGGAGAAAAAAATAAACCCCAAAAATCCAGCAAAGCTGCTGGGGGACTCACTAGGTTTGGGAAATTAGCCTTTACAGAGAATTCTCCCTAACACAAGGCAATCACAAAATATTCTTGTGCAATTTACCAAGCGCACAAACTACTGGACTACAGTTTTGTTGAAGCCGTGCTGTAGGATTCTTGGGTTTATTTTGCATTTATTTATTTTTAAAATCAAGTCTGTGGTCCCCTTTTGGGAAACAGATAAAAAAAGCCTTGCAAGAATGTTTGAAGAAGGTACACATCTGCGGCTGTGGAGGATTTACCTCCAGAATTATAGAGTGATAATTCTGTCGATTCTTGGGGTAAAAGCGGAGGATTTATCTCCAGCTCAAAACCTTTAAAATCCTTGTAGTAATGTTTGAAGGTACACTATCTGCGTCTTGCTTTCGGATATATTTTTTCTTAACAGAGAATGCAGGATATATCCTCATTACAAGTTTGGTGGTGCAGGAAACAAGTGGTAGTAATTCCATTACCATCACTTTTCCCACACCACCAAATCTCAAGTTTGGTGATATTACTACTGGTGGAATTACTGAGTAGTAATTTCGCAGATTCCAAAAATAACGACATTTCCCACATGACAAACCTTGCAATGAGGCTATATCCTGCATTCTGTGTTAAGAAAAAACTATATCAGAAACCAAGCCACAGATAGTGTTCATTCTTCAAAAATTAAGGCTTGAGCTGGAGGTAAATCCCCCACTTGTCCTCCAAAAAATAGGCAAAATTGGCACTCGGTAATTAACACCACCTAACGGTAACAGTAATTCCGTTTGTTGGTATATTCCAGCGGATTTACCACCGGAATACCAAACTCATAATGAGACCTTGTGTTTTACATCCTGCCAGCAGACCATCAATGATTACCTGAGGTGAAGGGTGAAGTTTTGGCAGACATGACCTTATCAACAGATGAGATATTGCCCTTTCAGGTAAAGTGTAAGCACAAAGGAGGTTGATTCTCCAATACCGAAGATGGCAGTAAGAGCCACTGCAGGTCAACTTGGCCACATAATCACATGGATCGGTATTGTACAGAAAAAGTGAGTCTTAGAAAGATGCAAGGTACCGGCATAGAAAAACAGCCCCTTACAACAGAAGAGAGAATCATAACGGAGGAACACCTAGAACTGCCCATCTAAGAAGCAAAATTACTAATTTTGACATTGACTGCAAGTAAACAGGTATTCTGCAGGCTAGTTTCAACTTCTGAGAAGGGACAAAATTGAGTTGATCAACTCCCCACTCTGTGGTGTGCCTACAATGCTAGTGAAACTGTAGAGGAGGAGCCAAGTACCCCCACTCCACCTACCCCGTCTACATTACCTGAGAAGTATGAACCAAAGTATGTGACATATACTACACCAATCCGAATGCAAGAATAAGAGCAACGACTGTGCAGTACCCATAAGAATACCTATACCTAAGAGAATATGGGAAGTGAAGTACCCATTAAGGAAACCATACCTACATCCAAGACAATATGATGGCCATTTGAATGAGATTCCTGATCAAATAAAGAAATTGAATGTCCAGGATGAATAGAGACGTCATACGAAACGGAATAGATTCCATATTTAGAAGATAAGACCAACGAGGCAGACGATTTATGAAGAAGTACTAAGGATAAGTGACATCTTGAGATCAAGATAAAGAGATTGATGCCATAAGCATGAGGAAGATACTTAGTTTAAACGTGTACAGATGCAATGAAACGCAAGCAGCAAAGCAATCGTGAAGCTAGTCAAATGCTTATAGTAAATATATTGCGGCAAGTACCAACATATACATATATACCTCAAAGGTAAATATGTATTGAATAAAAAATGAAGGTTCCACCACAAATATAGCCGTCTTGAACAACGAGGAAGCCTCAAATTCTGTGTCGCAGTTACAAAAGCAATTGAATTAAACAGAATATATTTCAGCTAAGGAGATGGATGAACCAAAGAGCCATGGTCTTATCAGAACTAAAATTGGCTGACATTAGATACAATTAACATGAAAGAACAGAAACTCCTGTTCAAGAAGGTCAAGTGAAAACAGACGTTGGAAGACTATTGAGGAATAAAATTATATGCATGAAAAAGGCTCAAATTGTGGTGTCCAGTCACGTGATGGAAGACAGTTGGACGCATGAGGAGATCACACCTACGCACGGAAGCCAGACAGTACCCACACTCCTTAAAATAAATTGCAGAGAACAGTACAGACGCAAGGCCAACTTTAAACACTAATTGACACTGAAACATTGAGGTGATGAAGGAAATGTACTTTTAATTGGTGAGAAGCTGGTATCAAGACAAGCTCACCTGCATCTGGTTGTTCAGTCTGCATGCTGCTCACGTAGATGGAAAGTTATTGACAGGGTTAGAAGTTAACCAATTGTAGAGGACCACGTAGTTAGGGTCCTATAGTTTGTACAGCCAATGAGACGTCGTACATTTAGTGCTGTTCATAGTGGCCATTTTGAAGGGAGGGCTTAGGTGTCCCACCTGTTGACTATCCAATAATTTCTCTGTTGCTCTATACAGATATTACACCTATGCTTAGTAGTTCACTTGGAGCCAAACCCGCTTCCAGATAGGTTTTAGAAGTTTGACACGTAGGATGACGTTGGTAATGACGCAGGTCTACACGTCAGTAGTGACACATTTGGTCTATAAAAATATTGTTTTTTATTAAATGAGTTGAGAATCAAACGATTGCTGATGTTCGTTGTACTCCCTGTTTTACGTACTTACATTAAAACAGAAACTTTTTGGCAAGCTATTTGAGTCGTCTGAATTATTGATGTTTGATTAAAATCTGCATCCCCTCCATCTCAAGATAATTGCTACTCATCTTAAAGGGCTGGAAGTGTCCAGTTCAAAACCATCAGCATGAAGACCTCGGCGGAGGTACTGCAGAAAGAGCCATTTACCATTGAAAACCCATAGCCGCATATTTACTGCAAGGGAGCTGCATGGAACATGGTGGTGGTGGAGAGAGAACCGTGTGGAGGTGGAGGGGCGTAACCAATTATGCATCTAAATTGATTGTTGTTCTGCGCCTTTTTTACATTGTCTTTTCGTCAATGCTCACTGCTAACTCAACGTCAAGCTCTACCTTTCTTTTTCCGGTTATTCTGCTTGGCCTAATTTGCTGTGGTGGAGCTATCCTCTTGGCCCTTTAACAGGACGTGTGGGGAGAAGAAACATATTTGTTGTCTTCTAATAATACTGTTTGGAGCATCCAACTGGGCATTCTGAACCCCAGATATGTTCAATGCAGTTATTGTCATGTTTCTTGCCATGAGCAAGTGTAAGATAGTTTGAGATTCTCGAACTAAGACACTGGTCCTCACTCATCCCTCCCTGCTTGTTTATGTAATACACTGTAGTTGCTTCCATCTTTATCAGCAGGGGGTTAGTGGTGAGAGACAGGAGAACGGCCTTCATGGCTAAGGGGAAATGGCTCACACTAGCCTTTTTGTTTTCTGTTTTATTGGTTTTAAAAGAAAATCAAGAACAAGTACACGTTACGGGATCTTATAAAAAAAAAACCTTTATCATTACAACTCAATCATCATCCTTCTCCCGTTAACAATCAAGTTCTAACTGATATGACGATCACAATGCCCCCCCCCAATCACCCACTCCCTTCGCTGACAACAGAAATTCCAGCATTTTCATTGTGGCAATTACCAGTCCAGTTTGCTCACCTATCAATACCCATTTCCACCACTCTATAGGGCTCAAAGTGGTCATTTCCCCCATATGGCTATCCAAAAAAAAACTTCTAACTTGGACTAGTGATTTGCACACCATGATCAAATGCATTGGACACAGCACCATTTCAGGTCGTTTACAAAATCTACACCATGGATTTTGGATCCTGGGCTGTGACTTCTCTTGTATCCAAGATGTTTAAACGACACCTTCGAAGTAGGTCACAGATCTTCGGGGAGGGAAATTTCTGCAGGTAATTGGGGAGCTCATTCATACCCTTTCCATCTTCAATCAACAAACGACCAAGCTTATCTTTCCCACAATGTTCTCTAGTATCAATCCAGTCCCAAGCCTGGAGCTTTTTCTTCACCTTACAGGGATTTGTCATTAGATCTTCAATCACAACATCCCTCCCCTTCATAATGTTCTCTACTTTCTCTTTCCAGCAACCAAGGTATTGATCACAGATCTCAAGATCCCCTTTCAGTAATTCAAAAGGGTGAGTAACAGGAATTTCAGTGCATTGCAGGAAATTCTATCGTCTTCCATACCACCATGGACTCCAGGGATTGTAATTTCAGTTCTAATCTTATCGCATGAGTTGGCAGACTATTTGGAAACCCCAAAACCTTCCGCCAGAACAGGCTCTCGAGCTTATCCCACACCGTGAAGGACAAATGGAGGATCACTTCCGCTCCGCAAGTTAGTATTTGAGCCACTTTATGCTTATAAAAAGCAATTACTGGTATTAATGTGAATCTCCCGTACTTCTCCTGAAAGGTCCGCCCCCGATTTATCTGTATCGAAAGCCTGGAATGCAGGTATAGGAAGTGGTCATGTTCACTTCTGCGCTTATTGATAGTTACACCAAGATATATAATGGTGTCAACAATCGCTAAGGGAATCCCCTCAACTCGCCAAGTGAACCTTTCACACCTTCTTTTAACCATCGCTTTCATCGCCATTTTCGGCATTGATCTTCATGCCATTTTGGTTGAGTAAGGACTCAAGGCACTTAGTCTCCTTTGCAGACCAATCTGAGTCACATGCTACCTCCTTGCCATTAATCTTCGGCGGGAAGGCTCGTACTTGCTCTTGTGACTCTGCCAAATCCACTATATACAAACAAAAAAGCAGTGGTGCGAGTGCACACGCCTGCTTTAATCCCCTAAAAGTGTTTATTTTCTCCCAGAAGTTCCCCTTCTTAGACAAGCGGATCCTAATGGATGTATCCGTATATAGGGCTTTTATGGCTTCAACTAGATCCTCCGGACATCCCCACTTCCGCCCATAATCTCGCCGATGACACCACCAAAGACACAAAGGCCAACTATAGCGTTCCCCTCCGCCCCCCTCTGAGTCCAAAGCCCTCTCTTTTAAAAGATTCAATATGAAGAGATTAAGGGACATGCCCACCCCCTTCACAAACCTCGTTTGATGAGTTTCTAGGATACCGCTCTTCCCAGCCCATGAAGTGAGATCCCTTAGCACTGTAGTAAAGATCTTCCCTATAGAATCTAATAGGGCTATCGGGCGATAATTCCAGGGGTCGGCTCGGTCCCCTTTTTTAAAAATGTGGACAATATTGGTCTCCTTCCAGGATACTGGAATCACCCTATTTTCCATGATCTGCGCGAACATGGCAACTAGCAATTTGGCCCATTGAGCTCTGTTATTTTTCAATTCTTTGTTTGACAGGCCGTCAGGCCCTGCCGCCCGAGAGGAGCTCAAATAACCCATCATCAGGTCTGCGTCATTGGACGTCAAATACAGAATTCCATCTCTGTAAGAGACCTTCAGAATCTACCTCTTTGCTCCAATTTGAATCAGCCAAGAGGGAAGAATAATGTTTAATCCGTCATCTTCTGAGACCATACTTGACGAAATGGCTTCACGAAAAACAACCCTGTTATTAATTAGTTCCCAGGTATCTTTCGACTTTTTTTGCACAGACTGCTCTTAGTACTTGTTCAGAATCATTTTGGGATCCAATGGCCCTAGTGCTCTTGCACCAGTTTTTAAATCTCTGGCAGGTTTTCCTTATTCTCTCGCTTTTAGCAGCGAGGGCATCTCTTCTGATCAATCTCATCTCCCTCATCACTTTTCTCTTATTGACAAGCTCCACATCATATGCATTTTGTTGTACCAATCCCTACTCCCCTTTACATTATTTTTCTTTTTGAATTGTTTTAGAATTCCCACATATTCGATTTCATTGGGGTTATCCTGGATTTGGGCCTTATATAAATTTGCTACTTTGTTGACTTCTAGATCTTTTAATCTCAATCTATTTCCAGCCACATCAAGGGACACCTTCCATTCTTCTAGCTGGACCCAAAGGACTCTACCCACTAATATGGATTGCCAGGAGATCATGATCACTCGTTCTTTATGGTATGATCAAGAAGTACTCTACCGTTTCCCTCATATTTTTAGAGTCCAAGCAGTAGTCTAAACATGACCCTTTTTCAAATCTCCACGTGGGTCTTCAAAGGATATCTCCCTTTGTTTGACCATTTAGTAGGCATATCTCTCGCATCCCAATATTGCTCATCCATTCCAATTCCTGGTCATTCCACAGATCTTCTTTAAGCATAACACCAGCCTCATCAAACAACTTCATATTAAAATCCCCAAAGATGACAATGTTATTCTCAACCCATTCATGCATTGCTTCATCTACCATTTCCAGAACAATGGGGACCAATTTAGTCTCCTTAGCCAAATTTAGGTGCCAGTAGATGTTAATTATTAGAAGACCGCTTTCTCTGGGGTCTCCTTTGCACTGCAAAAAAGGCCCCTGCACATACGGGTTAAGTCATTTAACAATAAGATTCCACCCGGAGTCAATTTCAATTAGCAATCCTGCCGACGATCGACCCAAAGCTGGGTTTAGATGGACCTGGTACCCATCGCAAACCAGTTTCCTGGTCAACCAAGTTTCTTGGAAGAGCAACATTTCAAATCGGTCAAGATCGGGCACTCATTCATTAAACAGGGGACTAAACCCTCTATTGTTCCAGCACCCAATCTTCACCACGTCACCATTCCTTTCTATTTAAGTCTAATGGGAGGATGTTGATTTGTTCAAGGCCCCCGCCAGCCATGCCCAATCATTCACCTCCTGCAATTTGTCATGATGCTTGGTCGATTGCTTGCCATTTCCTTTTTCCTGGTTTGCTATTGTAAAGTTTCTCATGTAGGGCATCTTTATCAAAGTTGGGCATTGTTCCAATCTGTTTAGGATCTTGTTTTTTTCATCCTTCCTCAGTTCTTGGGTTGAGACTTCTGTTGAATTTGTTTTTACTTCTCTTGAAACAGTCGCCTCCCTGCAACTTTCAAAAATGTTCCCTTGATAGTCATTCACTTCATAGCCCAACCTCAGCCAGCATCATTTTGATGGAGATGGTCTTCTCCTTCCATGGCCCGAGACCATGTGTCCATATAATTGGCACGTGGGCACCAGTCCTAGTGAGACATCTGTCAAAACTGAAAATCTTACAAGTAATGTCCATTCCTTTTGTTGTCGCAGCATCTAGGACAGGATCATGGAAAATAAGCTAGCCACTTAAGTTTTTGCATTGATATCAGAGAAAACCTGCATTTATGAGGGCTTACTTCTTATAGAGCCCAACAAGTAAACCTGGCAGTTCCAATTTCACTTTCAAGTGGATCTGATTTGATCAGCCAGTAGTTTAAATATGGGTAAACTCCGATCTTTTTTGACTTCAGATGTGTCACCAATACCCAACTTTTGTGGCGGATCTTAACGCAAATTACTGAACTTTAAATGCAGTGTTTGTTTTTCAACATTAAACTAAGAAAGTTCAATGCAGAGGAGCCATTCAGGTGTCAGAACGTGTCCTGGGCATTAATGAGTGCAGGTCATCTTTGCGAAGCAGAGTGAAAATAGAGTGCTTTATATTCCCTTTCTTCACTCACTTCTTTGCTACTTTCAAGCCCATGTTTGCTCTAAATTGAAAATCAGATTATGTGACCCTCTTCACAACGTTCACCCATTTGGCTCTTGTGATGTTTTAAGAAGCAAAACGGCTTGAAATGCGTGTTGTTATGAAATGGGGGAGCATAAGGGGAGCTTAGATTCTGCAGTGGTGTTGGTTTTCACAATGTCCATGATCTGCCTGCTCTTCCTCCTCTCTGGCATTTCATAGCAATGTGGAAACAACTCCGTGGCTATGTTTGGTGGAACTGTGGTGGACACCCAAAAGAGGCAAATTAAAACTACTGCTGAAAACCTCTCTTCTGATGGTAATTTTCTGTCCTCAAGCCCAAACTCACAGATTTGAGGGTGTTTGCTTGTTTCCCTGCTGTCAACTTATCCATCAACCCAGACACAAATAAAATCGGAACAGAAGGTCCGATTTTTGTTGGGGGCGTTAACTTTATGATCAGTTCATCTGGACCATGACTGACTCTGAAGAGCAAGGCCATTTACAGTATCCTTGTGAGGCTAGTATTGGGACCTCCTTTGAGGCACTAATAATCCAGTAAAACACCAAACAACCTTCCATTTTTAAATCTAGGCAATAGTGTTTTTTCCTTTGGTAAAAAAGCTGCACAATACTGGGGACAGTGTGATAGGTCGCCATCATGCATGCCCAGCAAAGCAGTGGAGTTGCCAGTTTGCAGAAGACTAGAAGCTGCAGTAGTAGAAACATTTATGCTGAAGGCATTCATCTTTCTGCTTACCTTCTGGGGAGGTGGTTCTAACAAAAAAGGAGGCGTAAGAGGAAGGCTGGTACATTTCTTGCTGCCGATCATGTCAACGAAACCAATGGTGGTTTCTGTCAGAACAGAGTATGCCCAGTGTGTGTTCTAGGGTACCCAGCACTAGTGTAAGGAGTGGGCAGGATGTTCCTTTGGCTGGAGCAATTCGAAGAAAGACTGCATCACCTGAGGTGGAGGAGAACATTCAAATTCATGGCCGCTCTTAGAGACTTCCCATTAAATTACAAGTTCGACAGTCAGTGAGAATCTAGGTGTATCAAATCAAAAGAGCAGGGCAAGTTCTCAAACTCCATTCTATGGTGGGCGGCAACTGGTTTCGATAAGAGCATATGTTGGAGAAATAGGCTGTGGAGGAGAAATGTGCCATGGCAGAGAGCTAAACCGTGGTTGTAGACCCTCCGGAGTGAAAATAAATTCCACAGAACAGGGTATTTGACCCATGTTTGTTCTCAGAAGAGGGGTTCCCACACTCCTTTTCAATTACGCCATGGAACTTGTTGACCTGTCCGTGTTAAAATCTAAGTTCTTGGGGCTGTAAATGGTTCTGCAGTTGAAGATCCCTAAACGACAAATACTGCAAGGTTTTTACCCATGACAATGAAGATCCCAGAGCCTTTATTGTCCACCAATGGGGTTTCAGATTTGACCAGTACTCCCGATGACCCCCAGAGATTTGTTATATGCAGACACATGATGCTCAAGTGAAGGAAGGCTCACTCCTGGGTGTTAATAAGGTTGTGACCTGGAGAGAGAAGTGTCCAATAGCCCTGACGCCCTCCCTATTTTCAAACATTTCCAAAGCATTTGTTGGCAAATTGGCACTTTTTTGCAGCATGGAAATGTGGAAGAAACCATGCAGACAGCTCGATCATCTTTTGGGCCACCGCCCTCTTATCTCCCCCTAACTGGCACATTTATCAAAGCACAGGCACTCTTCTTGAGGGAATCCAAACACAGGAACAAAACACGGAAACACCCTTACGCCCACATACAAATGGCTTAATGTTCAGTAGGGCGCAAAAGACAGCAAATCAAGTCTATATTATTTTAAAGCAAGGCTCGGAAAGAAAGTGCCTGAAAAATCTGAGGTATACTCCAAGATCCTTGCTAAAAAATTATTATTATTCTTTTTTTTTTTAAACCAAGTTTATTTTTGGGTCGAAGGCATACAGGTATTTTTAACACAACATTTGCCATCAATAATTATTTAGGTTCTATATTTTTCTTGTGTTCATATCTTACAGTTCGTAGGAGTTTGCGTTGCCTTCAAAGATTTTCAGTTTTCAATTTCCCCCTCCTCTCCCGCTCACCCCATCCCTCCATCCCCTATACATTTCTCTCCCCCCAACTTTAATCACTATTTTACACTTTAGAGTTCAGTCTATTTAGAATCTTTTCCTGAATCTTTAGTGTCTCGACATCTTTATGTCGAGAAGAATTCAGATGACATGCGTGTTGGAGTAGGCAGGGTTTGAAGAAGTGAGCTTCTCTGTCCCGCACATGTTCATGTAATGGGTTCCAGGTAGTTAAGCACCTCAGATATTTTCCAGTACTGATGGCATATATCTTCTCCATAGCCATTACTCCCCAAATCTTGATCCACCACACTGCTGAGATTGGGCCCTCTTTGTTTTTCCAGTTTTGTGCCAGGGTCATTCTTGCTGCTGATAATAGGTCAGTAATGAGCTTGGCTGTCGTTCCCGACATTGCATATTGACCTTCTATAGGGACTCCTAAGAATTGTTTTCGGAGACCTCGGCAGATCAACCCCTGAAATGTCCTTTATGTGGCTTAGTATTTCCTTCCAATAGGCGACGGCTTTGGGGCATGTCCACCACATATGGAATAGGTCTCCCTTCGCACAGCAGTTCCTCCAACAGTTTGGCGAGTAAAACTTTGTGAATGTGGTTCAGGGACATATACCATCTGAGGCATAGTTTGTAAGCGGATTCCTTTATCGTGGTGCATGTGGAAGTGCTGTGTGCACATGCCTATATTTGGTTCCATTACTCCTCTATTAGTGGCTCTTGCATGTCTCTTTCCCAGTTCATTTTGTATTTGAGATTGTCGGTCAGCTGGTCGTTGGAGCAGTCTGTAGAGTCTGGTGACCCCCTTCACCGTATTGCCTTCCTTCAGCGACAGTTCTAGGACTGATGGCATTCTCGTGCCCGCTCTTCACCGTTGGGTGGGTTATCCAGTGCCTTATTTGTGCATATCTATAGCGCTCAAGTCTGTGTTCAAACCCTATACTTGCATTCACAACTAAAGCTAAGCAATGTTTAGGGATGTCAGCAATAAAAGAAATTGAGTTCCAAATGAAATTCTAAGCTTCTACTAGCTCCTGACTTACTTTTCAGCTGTCCTTTTCAAGTTCAAGCAGTTCCACAAAACTCTTGGGTTTCTCTTCCCCAAGTTCAAAACAGTTCCCCAAAGCCTTCAGGTTTCCTTCCACAAGTTCAAGACAAAGTTCAAAAGTTTAAACAAAACAATTCTCAAAGGTTTGGAATCCTCCCCAATCCTCTTGCCAAGGGTAGTTTCTTTGGTTCACCAATGCAAGTTTTACACCCCTGATTACTCCTTTCAATTTCTTTTAATGCAGGGCTCTCGGTCCAAGGGCAGTTGACGGACCACACATCACAGGTCACGCAACAGAGACCCCTTTTCATCAGCTTTTGCAACAATTGTCCACTGCTTTCCCTTGCCAATAAAAAGTACTTTTAATATCAGAAATATTCACTTTCAATCCTTTTCCGTGGTTAGTTTGCTCACTATTCACTTGGTTATGCTGTAGATACTGGTTTCTCTTCTCACATCCTTCTTGGGATTTTACTTGCTTTGCCAAGAACTATATTTCATTTAACTTGCTTTGTGGTATTTGCTACCTGCGCCACGTTGCTTTAGTTTCTTTCAAAACATTATCTTTGCTTGCTTCATCTCTGTTCAGCAATCAGAAATACTTATTCAATCATACTTTCATGTTGCTTTAATTCTGTACAGTTTGCAATAATGTTTTCAGTTTGTTCGGTATTCAAAAGGATGCATTTGGAACTCGCACGTTACTGGCTCACTTGAATATTCAGAATTCCAAGTATTCTCCCTTATGTAACTCAGGGTTCTCTCTTGCACTTATGCTTCATTCAATTTCGGGTTTCTTAAGACATCAGTCTTTCTGTATGTTCCCTTCATGTATTAGACTCTTCGCATTGAGCTCTGCCCCTTCTAGACCACCCGATTTCCCCCAATGGTGTCTGGCAGGCAGACCAGTCTTTTCAGTGTTCCTTTATTGGTATGAGACCCTCTTCTGGAGGCAGCTTCTGCTGCTTGTGCTGTGGGGAGATGCGGCTGCCTCTCCCGTCTGTTACACATCTCTACGTACACTTGCCGTCCTTCTCTCCGTTGGCAGAGCAGTGTTCTCTGGGCAGGTGAGCGGCCAGACCCTCCAAAGTGGTTGCTTCGCTCCCAGGCCTCTCGCGGCCCCTTCTGCTCTCGCCTGCGCTCTCGCCGCCTGCTCCTTCTCTCTGCTCTGCCTCGCCAAGTGTCACAGCCTTCAGGTTGCACGCTGGTTCACTTCATGCTTCTTGCCAGCAGGTTTCTCCTCTTCCTCTTGAACTGCCGGCGCTCTTATACTCATAAGGATTGTTAAATGACCTCAGGTGCGGGTCATTTGATCCAATTACCTGACCATAGTTAAAAGGGACATGCCCAACCTTTACAATACTCTGCAGGTCTCTTCCTTGTCTAAGTACTATAGTGGTGAAATTACCCGACAGTGTTCATCACTCTTAGTTGTCTCTTCGTCCCAGTACCATAGTGTGTTAAATAATGGAAAATGTGGGGAAAGATTTTGCAATAGCCCATAAAGGCCGGGAGAGGGTTAGGCTGATCTTCATAAGGGAAGGGGGGGGGGGGTATCATGTCTCCTTATGAACCCTCCTCTCCCCTTCTTCTATGGCTTCGGGATTTATAATATTTCCTGATGTTCCCCCTATTCAGAGAAAAAGGGGAAACACCCCATAAGTATGCCTCAGATTTTGGGTTCATATGGAAGGGGGAATACTGCATCTCTCCCAAACAAGTCCAATCCCCAAGGACCCTCCACCTAGTTGATCCTCCCTCGCTTCTCCGCCCCCAGGGTCAGAATCCAAGAGCAATGGCCACCTGGCCACCTGAGAAGATTACCCATGGGGAGCACATGTGAGGACGCCTTCAGATTTCCCATACTGCCGACCTAATAACATGTCAATTTCTTTAAGTATGGAGGCACAGAGTGAAACAAAATGAAGGAAAGGCATATACGCTTCTGAAACACATATTTGATTATTAAAAGTTAAAAAAAGATATATTTTAACTAAAAACAAAAAAAAAGTGTTCTGTGATCCCAATTAGACACAACTAATCAATGTTTATTTATATTAAATGAATATCCCATGATGGAGAATCAGCATGACCAAGAAATTACACTTTAAAAAAAGAAAGTCAGTCTAGCTGACAGAGTACAGACGCAATATCTTCCTTTGAGAAACATAACTGCATAAACTATTACACTTAAACAAGGTGACATTGGCACTTATTTGCTGCACTGATGGAATCGATTTTGCCTAGCAACAAATGAGAAGCAACAGAAGCGCATAGTCAACCTCTTTACCTCACAATCCCAATCCTGCACCGTTCGATACTGTAGAGAATATATACATTTAAAAAAAAAAAAAATGCACACCTTCCACTATGCACCAAAAACACACCAAACCCTAATCTGTCACACAACCGTAAACCACCTTTCATCCCATTACTCCCCGCCACACTAGAACTATCCCAGTGGGTGTATTACAATCCTTGTCTAACTGACACCTCGCCATCCCAGTTTTCCTCTGCGCCTATGTTTTCATTAAGTGTGTTTCTATCCAACGGTCATGCTGAGCAAATCCAAAAGAAAAACTGTAAAAATCAAGTTTAGTGTCTTTCTGAGCTGTGTTCACAATAACAAAATACTTTCAGGTAAAAACAAAGACCAACTGCCACAAACTATAACATTCCATGTGCAGCATAAGAACAAATCTTTTCGCTGCACACGTTAACAGGATGAGGTTCCGATTTCATATGGAATGTAAAATGGACATGTTGCAAACGGCCTGACCTTTTTAACATAACACCGAGCGCTTTGATGTGTTTTTTTATCAGATGCAGTTTTCAGAGAAACTTGGATTTTTGATTCCTTTAGCTCCTGAACCGCTGCCATAATCCCCTCCAAACTAACAAAGTCTCAGTCTTGAAAGACAGACCCCCAATTGGTCGTAGCGTTGCTGTCATTGCCCATCTCCCCTATGCAACACTCTTTCCCTTACAATTCATTTATCAAATTTCTCATGGCCAAACCTCCAATTCCCACTGCGCTGTCTATCTATTTGGAACTACTTTATCAGGCTACCATTAAAAATCTTTTCAAGGATGCTCTGTCCTGTTCTTCCTCCTCCCCCCACCGCCTAGTTTTAGGAGATTACAATCTTTGGGCTTGCCCCTCTGGCCAGCTATGCACACTTTTGGTCTACAAGTGTTTCCAAACTCTCCCATATAATCTCTGGCCTTACTGATCAGGCAGGTCACAGTAGTGTAGATCTTTACAGCAACAAACAAATAAACCCCCAAACTACAAGTCTCCTTCCTCCCTTTTAAGTCGTTCATGGTCTGATCAAGTTGTGGTCCCTTTATACATAGTGAACATTCGTTGCCACCACTCCTCTTTTATCGCATTTCCTATTAACTGCTCTTCTGAACCAAAACAGGTCATGCCTGCATACAACCTCTGGCTCTTATCCACTTTGAACCCATCCCAGCAACCCGCCCCTTCTCTGTACTCCGACAGCTCTGCCCAAAATGGTTCTTGTCAAAAGTCACCATCCTGAAAATTGCCACCAAAAGGTGCCAAATATCATTTTTACAGTTTATACTCTCACAGAGACATTTGCAAAGTCAACTTAAAACGTATAAACCCTGTTATTCAACATAAAATTGGTGGTGAACCCACAAAAAGGAATGTTTCGCCGTCCTCTACAGAGTTTCTGCTACTCCTCCCGTATCACTTCCTATGCCGAGATATGTGAACCTTTTATTCTGACAAGGTTGACTCTATATGCTCCATCACCTATAACTCTTTTTCAAAGTGGGCTCAGTATCATGAACACATTACTACACACAGGGTTACAAATTGAGGAGAGATGGTAGCTATTTAGCTCCTGTTTATAGCCCAGAAGAGCCTAGTTAGCTTGACAACGACCAGGAGCTAATTCTGGCTAACCAGGCCAATTGATGCCAAAGCATACCCATCTGAAATAACTTTATTTCTCAGTGGCAGCTCCTGCTCACTGGTTAATGCAGAATACCCAGAAGCTGCTTTTAGCGTCTTTATTTTCGATCCCCATCTACAGTGGAAAGGCAGGCATATTTTGTGGGCACAGCTTCATGATCGTGATATACTGTGGCAACCATTGCAGAAATAGTGAACAAAGGCATCATGAAACCATTACAAAACGCTAGCGTACTTGTGGTGACCTGGTATCTATTGAATTATTTCCTACATTACCATTCAGCAGGTGTCTGCAACCTACCTTTGGCTTTCCAGATGTTTTGGAATGCAGCTCACCAGCTTTAGTCAGCATGGGAGTTGTAGTCCATAATATCTGGAGAGCCAATCGTTTCAGATCCCCAAGTTGTAAAACTGTCCAGCTTGTTAACCCACTTTCTCAAATGTTGCGCTGTAAAGTACACCATTTTAAACCAGCACTTACATAGTCAGAGGGAGAACCACCCCCAAACCCTCAGATATTTTTTGAAGCTTCCCTGCTAGGCCTGGTCGCTCACACTAACCGGGGAGATATTAAGCCACTCCACTGAAAATATTCGTCAGGAGCCACTGTCCCACCACTGGGATCGAAAAAGCTGCCAGTGAGTGAAACCTTAAAACCAAAGCATCCTTCGCCAGCACTTGCCCCAAGGCTCCCTTTCCCGGACTATCCCTACCCAGTCCACCTGCCCACTGCACTTTGCCTCCTCCTCCCCCCTAGAACCTGCCACCTTGGCCTGGCCAGCACTTGCCGTCCTCCCCCGCCCCCTTGTGGCCAAAATAACAGTCTTCCTTGTTGCTGTTCTTTGTATGATTCACACCCCCACTCCCTGCCCCTTCTTGTCCTGTGGTGCCTGGAAACACTCGTGTATAGGCACCATACAAATGTCCAAGAGCTATGGGCACATCCTTGTCCACAAAAGGCAGAGAGGATAGCTCAGGGGTAACGCGTTTGTCTTGGAAGCAAGACGACGCACAGCAACACAGGTTTGAATCACAGGCTCACACTTAGAAACTGGTCCCGGTATTAAGCGCGTTATAAAAGAGCAATTAACAATTAATTGAATACCTCGACGTTTGCTGAACTGTGTGAACTCTACTGCCGTCTGTGTCTTCCTGCGTCACTTCAACGAAATCCGCCAAGTTTGGTTAATCATTCTCATCAGAAGCACTACATCACAGTTCTTGGGAGCAAAAGGAATGCAAGACAGAGTCAGTGTTTTGGAAATACATTTTTTGAAGCCCCATAACATTACCTAAAACCATGATCAAACAATTACAACAGAAAGGTCACAAAAGCAGATTATTAACTTAACCATTTCCAACAAACCAGATGTGACTAAAGGGTAGAAAGGAAGTGGTGATGCCGGACAAATCGCTGTCTTGAAATGCCTTCAACCAATCAAATTGCTAACTTGAGCTAAGTGACCTTACTCATTTTTTTGTTAAGAAAGCAATTGGCTAGGAGGCTTGCTTAAATAAATGCATCCTAGGTTTGCATCCTAAATGGCTTAATGAGAGGAATGGAAATGTGCAAACAATACACAGAGTGCCGAACTGAACGCTCGAACACACCCAGCAAGCAAAGTTGATTTCCATCTATTTACTGGGCTTCCAAACGTACTGTGACTGTTTAGATTACTAAACTTCACTGCCAGAGATGTGGGAGTCTGAGAATTCATAGCTAGAGCGGAGGTAGAGCTGAACCACAGAGCAGGGCTGCGCTCAAAGAATCAAATGGGAGAAGAGCAGGCAAAATACCCACACCAGTCTTCCCGTCACCCTGTGCTCTCAAAACCAATGCCCTTCATCCTACCACACTATCTCCACAAAAAATAAACATGTGGCCTCCCGCCTACCTGCTGCGACCCGCCAACCACGTAAACACATACCCAACGTACTGCATCTCCAGCACCATCAGAAACAAACCCATACATGGTGTCCTGCCTCTTCAACCCCACAATGTGTGTCATCATTTTGGCAGATAAAAAGTAACTTGTTCCTTACTGTATTGCAAAGGTTCTCCAGCATGGGTCTGACATCGATTCACATGCTCATGAATATTCCCCATCAGGCTGCTGGAAATCCTCAGTAAAGAAACAAATCAAGTTTAATTTCTGAAATGTCTCTCTCTTAACAACCAATCACTGAGCTCTGGGTCATACTGCCCCCATCCAATGACTAGCATCTACATAAGCCCCTCCTCTGGCAGCCATCTTCAGATTTGGTAGCACGTAAAGTGGCAGAAGGACCAAGAGAAGAGATACAGAGAGGTAGGCGGGAGGGTTCCCATGTGAATCCATGCCAAACCCATGCTGGTGAACAACAGTTACATCTAAGTAATGGGGTCTGGCATGGATTCATATGCTCATAAATAAAGAATACATAGCAGTACACACATGCACAACCACAGGAGGTGGCAAGGCTCAACATAAGCATCTTTTGTCTCCTCACCAGGCTCACCTTCAAGTGAACAGGTTGAGCAGCACTGCTTGGCCGACTCTGGACTCCTCCCTGGAATCCCTGTCGACGCAGTAGAAGTTCGTGAAGGTGCGCGTTGACCTCCACGTAGCAGCCCTGCAGATATCCAGCTGGGGCACATCAGACAGGAATGCAGTAGTTGCAGCGATCGCTCTGGTGGAATGGGATCTCGGACAGCCAGGCAACTGTCGATTTGCCAACCGGTGATGCAGCCGGAGAGCCACCTGGAAATGGAAGCCTTGTAGAGGGACTTCCCATGTTTCACAGGACCCAAGTGAATAAAAAGTTGCGACGTCTTCCGGAAACTCTTTGTGCGGTCCATGTAGAACTTAAGCGCTCTAGCCACGTCCAGCAAGTGCAAAGTCCTTTCAGCTGGCGACGAATGAGTCAGAAAACATACAGGCAGCACCAAGGGCTTTTTTTAGATGAAAGTCTGACGGCACCTTGGGCATGAAGGAAGGGTGCGTCTGCAGCACCACCCTTGTGTCGTGAAAAGTCAAATAAGGTGGCTTACAGGACAGGGCTTGAATCTCACCCACTCGTCATGCAGAGGTGATGGCCACTAGGAATGCTGTTTTCCACGACAACGTCAATGGAACTGTCTGCATAGCTTCAAATGGAGGCCCCATGAACCTAGTCAGTACCACATTGAGTTCCCACGCCGAGGCTGGAGCCTTCACCGGCAGGAACAAACTGAACAGTCCTTTGACAAACTCCTTAACCAGACGGTGTGACCATAACGACAACCATCCTCAAGATCTGGTGTAGCGGGAGATAGCCACCAGATGAACTCTGATGGAGGCATGGACCAGACCTGCTTTGGCCAACGACAGTAAATACGGTAGCACCTGCAGAGCCGTGACTCGTAGACAGTCGATCTTCTATGCACGGCACCAAATGGTGAACCTCTTCCATTTGTGTCTAGCACTTAAGAGTAGACAATGCTTTGGCAAGTACCTCCTTGCAGTCCGCTGGGAGATCGTAGCCCCCGAACTCCAATGCTGCAGGAGCCAGGCCTTCAGGTTCAGCGATCCTGAATCGTGGTGCAGAATTGTGCCTCCTTCCCTGGTGAGAAGATCTGCGACCACCGGAAGCTTGACTGGAGGGGACACCGACATGTCGAGAAGGTCCAGGTACCAGGTCTGCCTCCGCCATGCTGGTGCGACGAAGATCATCCTGCACCGGGACCGTCTGAGTTGATTGACGAGCCAAACAAGCAACGGAAGTGGAGGGAACGCATACAGAAACAGGCCGTCCCAGGGGGAATGAGAATGAGTCCCCCATGATCCCCGTCAGGGGAAACCTGCTGGCGAACCTCCAGCACTTGCTGTTCGTCACCGTCACAAATAGATCGATCTGGGGATTGTCCCATCTGCGGAAACAGGTAATCCACTTGGTCCTGCCAAAGCTCCCACACGTGGCAAGAGCGCAACTCACTGCTGAGAGTCTCTGCTACAGTGTTCTTCACTCCTGCCAGATGAAACAGGATGAGGAACATCCCCTGGGCAATGGCCCAATGCCATAGTTCCTGCGCTTCTTTGGAAAGCGCCAGGGATCTGGTACCCCCCCCCCCCGTGCTGCCCGATGTAAAATATTGTGAACATTGTGGTTTTGTCCGTGAAGACCCGCACCACCTTGCCCTTGAGGGACGGAAGGAAAGACTTGAGGGTCCAAAACACTGCCCGCAGCTCCAACACGATGTGCAATGTTTTCTCTTCCAGTAGCCACAGGCCTCTTGCGTGAAGACTTCCGGTGTGAGCTCCCCATCCTTCCTGGAAGGTGTCTGTCGTGACCGTCTCCTGGTGCGGTGGGGTCTGGAAATCCACGCCTCCAGACAGATGAGTGCAAATGCCCCACCACCTTATCGCTTGACGGAAGCTCGACGAGCGTGATCTTGTCCTGGAAGCCTCCAAACACCTGTATCCAACGGTCGTCGAGGACCTCCTGTAGCAGACGCGTCCATAGCCTGCATAATCGGATGAGGTAGATGCATGAAGAGACTAGATGGTCCTCACCATGGCGACCTTCAGTGCCAACAGTCGTCGTTCCTTGCCCAGAATGGCCGCTATCCTCTCAAACAGAGATGCCAGGCACTACACTGTTGAGCCCGGATCCCAGAAACAGATCATCATGAGATGGAGTTAAGCAGGACTTTGCATAGTTCACCGAGAACCCCAGCTCTGTCAGTAGGCGAATGGTGCACGCCGTGTGTTCAACAGTGATGTCCTTCGACTGGCTCGGATGAGCCAGTCGTCCAAGTAAGGGTAGGCGTGGATCCCCTGCAGTCACAGCTGCGCCGCCAGGCACTTGGTGAAAACGCTTGGTGCCGATTTCAATCCAAAGGGAAGGGCCTTGAATTGGTAGTGCTTCCCTTGAACCACAAAGCGAAGAAACTTGCGGTGCCCCTTGTGAATGGGGAGGTGGAAGTACGCATCCTCCAAGTCCAGTGACGACAGGAAGTCCATCTCTTCCAGCTGTCCGAACAGGTGATGAATGGAGACCATCCAGAGTTTTTGGGACTTGATGTACTTGTTTAGTCGACGAAGGTAGAGGCCTCCAGCCACCTGTCTTTCACAAGGAAGTACCTAGAGTACACTCCGGAGCCTCTTTGGGCGAGCTCCATCGCACCTTTCCTTAGCATGGCCCGCACCTCCAGCAGCAGCGGAGGGACGTTTCCCTGCCGGGCCACTGGTGGTATTTGGGGACACTTCTGTTGAAATTCCAGGGTGTGTCCGTGGGCGAGAGTGTCCAGCACCCAACGGTAGGAGATGGTTTTCCACACGCTGATGAAGTTCGCCAGCCGGCCTCCCACCAGGGTGCACAGGTGGGGGCACGACGCCACGGTCGGTTCAATCCTGCTTGGGTGTCTAAGGGCCGCCTTGGGTACCCTGGCGACCATGACGTTCTCCTCTGAATTCCTTGGAGCGGCCCCTGTTGGTTTCCTGGGCCGAAGAGCTGGAGGGTTGGCGTTAAGAAGAGGAGCCCCCGCCGAACACCTTGCGACTTGCTGCCTGAGGGCCAAAGGACGGCCTGCGCTGTTGAAGAGTGCCCAAGGCGCGAGCCGTCTCCGTCTTTATGGATTGTAGAGACTCATCCACAGCCTTGCCGAACAAATTGTCCCAGTCGAAGGGCATGTCCAGCACCTTCGACTGAATGTCCTGACAAAAAGTTGGTGGCCTTGAGCCAGCCACGACGAAGGCAAACACTGTTGCCCATTTGGCGGAACCCGCCAAATGGCAATGTCTGTGGCCACCGTAATGGCGTGGTCTGATGCCATTTCGCCTTCCTTCAGAATTTCCAGCACTTCCAACCTCTTGTCGGGAAGAAAATCCAAGATGAGGGCGATCTTGAACCACAGCTCCCGGTCCTAGCGTGCCACAATGGTGAGGGCGTTGGCGGCCTTGATGGTCATCACCACAGAAAAGATGACCCCGTCGTCCCATAGCATCTAACTTCTTGCCCTCACAGTCCGGTGGGGTGGATGCTGCCGAGGAAGAAGCGCCCGAGGACGACTTCTTGGTCGCCGCTGACACCAGAGTCCGGAGATGGTTGGGCCCGCAAGCACTTGGGCGCGGAGTCCGGCACCCTGTACTTCTCAAGGCGATCCCTCTTCGCCAGGGCCGTAGAAGGCTTCTTCATGAGAGACAAACCTTCGTCCCAAATGTCATCCAGGAGCGGGACTGAGAGGATGGTCTTTCTCTTCGCCTCACGGCGCGGATATAAGAAGCCCTCCTTATCCTCTGGAGCGTGCTGGAAGAGCTGCGAAGCTCTGGAGATCGCGTGGAACAAGCCTATCTCATCCGGCAGGGAAGATCTGGGAGGTGGCGACGGGAGGTTCCCCCATCACACCATTGTCCGTGCCCGTCGTCGCCGCGGGAGCCCAGGCCCTCGTCGCCTTGCTGCTCTTCCTTCGCCTTTGTTGACAAGCTCATCGTAGGGCGTGTTCACTAGGTTTTCCCCCACTTGGATGGTTTGCAGGCCTATGAGCTCCTCCTTCTCGGAGCTATCTGTACCCTGCAGGGCCACCGCGCATCCCCCCCACCCTCTTCGCTTCCAGAGGGGAAGGTCTCGGGGAGATGACTGGCATCTACTTCTCCGGGGTATTTTCTATGGGCCAGAACGCAGCATCCCTCCTGGGAGGAAGGGACACCCTCGCCTTCGGGGTCGCGCCTTGTGGAGCCGTCTCGGCGCCTTCACAAGAGACACTGCCACCCCCTCGATGGAAGGCTGGACCTTCATCAGGTGTACCTGGGCCTTCACGATCAGGGCCGGAGCCTTGTCCTGCTTGGCCATCTCCTTCGTGGGAGGGTCCATGCACCGATCCCCTTGGTCTTCTCCGGTAGGACGGACTTGGGCTTCTCCTCAAGTCTGCCTGGATGGTCCGACTTCCTCTTGGCTGAAGAGCCTGAGTGTTGACGGAAGCTGGAGACGTCGAACGCGCCCTGGCCGCCGAGGGGCCCGTCGCAATGGACTCACGGTGCTTAGCCTTTTGTTGGATCCCCACAGGAGGGGCGCCATCAAAGGTCTTAGAAGCCCGCTCAGCCTTCTTGGAGCTGGGAGAGGCATGCTGCTGTGACCCGATGGGGAGGCCCAAGTAGCTGCTTTTGCGATGGTCTCCCAGGGGACATTTTTGAAAGACAACTGCGGTTGCCTTGCCCCGCACCAGGTGTGCATGAATACCTTTAGGAGGCTGCAGTCCTTGGACAGTGTAAGACTCCGTAATACAGGCAGCAATCCATCTGGAGATAGTCGCCTTAGAGGCCTGTTTACCTTGTGGATTACCAAAGGTCACCAACAGTTGAAGAGTTCCTACATTCAGAAGTTCTGTTTAGATAGAATTTAAGAGCCCTTCTCACATCCAAACAATGCAGAACCCTTTCCGTTTCTGAAGCAGGGTTCAGAAAAAAGACTGGTAGGTATATCGATTCGTTCAGATGGAAATCAGAGACCACCTTAGGCAGGAAAGGAGGATTTGTCCGTAGGACCACCTTATCCTTGTCGAAAACCAAGAAGAGATGCTCCACAGATAAAGCTTGGAGTTCACTCGCACGACTTGCTGAAGTAATGGCAACCAAAAAGAAGACCTTCCACAAAAGGTGCTTGAGGTCCACCGTGGCCATTGGTTCGAAAGGTTTATGGCACAACACCGTAAGGACCACATTCAGATCCCACGCCGGGATAAAGGTACGTCAAACCAGCGAAATGTCTCCTAACCACTGGATTAGACAGAGTAAGACAGAACATGAATGCCCGACTCTGCTAGGTGAGACACGAAAGACAGCACAGTGTCATTCGGAGCCGCCCTTGGGTCCAGCTGTTTGTCTAAGCACCAATGACAGAACCTAAGCCATTTGCTTCTATACTGAGACCTTGTCGAGGGTTTCGTGGCTGCCTTAATAATGTGCAGGTTATCAGCAGACAGGTTGAGATGTTCTAATGATTTGAACTCCGCCACCATGCTGCCAAGCTGAACGGTTGTGGGGAGGGATGCCACAGCTGTTGATCCTGATGAAGCAGGTCGGGACTCACCGGTAGCCCGATCGGTGGCTGCACCAACAGGTGTTGAAGTTCCGAGAACCAAAACCTCGCCGCCCACCATGGGGCTATGAGCAGAAGAGAACAGTTCACCCTGTTCTTCAGCTTGCAAATCGTCCGATGAATCAGAGGCAGAGGTGGGAAAGCGTATGCCCTCATGTTGTGCCATGGAATCTCGAGAGCATCTGCCAAAGAGGCTCCCAGCCAGTTTCTGGAGGCATAAAGAGGAAGCTTCTTGTGTGCCGCTGTCGCAAAGAGGTCCACTTCCGGAGTGCCCCAACGCAGGAAAATCCATGAGAGGATCTCTGCCTTCAGTTCCCACTCGTAGCTGACCATCGTCCGCCGACTGAGGGTATCTGCCGTGACATTCAGCTGGCCCGGAATGTGTACTGCCACTAGCCTGACACCATGACGAACCATCATCCACTCCCAAATCTGGATGGACAGGTCCATAAGAGGAGGAGACTTGGTGCCCCCTTGCTTGTTGATGTAATACATTGACACCACATTGTCTGTGCGGATACGGACCACTTTTTGGGCAATGATCAGTCTGAACGCCTTGAGCGCTAGGAAGATCGCCAGAAGCTCCAGATTTATGTGGAGGAACTTGTCCTGAGGCGACCAAAGATCCGAGACCCGAAGATCCAATGTCGCACCCCACCCGAGAAGGGAGGAGTCCGTTGTGACCGTTACCATAGGGGCTGGGTCCTGAAAACCTGAACCCACCGACAGGTTGCTGAGAGACGACCACCACTCTAGATCCGCTTTCACAGGAAGCCGGAATCAATACCAACTTGGAGTCCGGATCCACAGACTGATGCCAAGAACTCTGAAGAGCCATATGAGTCCGCCTCATCTTGAGACAACCATAGGGCAGAGCCAATATGCACGAGGCCATGAGGCCCAGAAGCCTCTGGAACCACCAGGCCGACATGCTCTCCGACTGCGCAAACATCTGACAAGTGGCCAACAGATCCGCCATTCTGTCCCCGGTCAGGTACACTGTGCAGTCGATCATGTTCCAGCGAAAACCCAGGAAAATCAAGTCCTGCGAGACCGTCATGGAAGATTTACGCCAGTTCACCGACAGCCCAAGATGGAACAGGAGCTGAAGGAGAAACTGAACATTGCATGCAGCGTTCAGTGGGCAAGGGCTGCATAAGAGCCAGTCGTCCAAATACGGACACGAATGGATACCCTGCAGACCAAGATAGGCCGCAATCACCGACATCTTCGTGAAGCCACGCAGAGCCGAGCTGAGGCCAAAAGGAAGCACTCGAAACGGGAATGCTCCTCTCCCCACAGAGAAACGGAGATATATCCTGTGTAGATTCCAGATCAGAATATGCATGAAGGTCCACCACGCTGAGCCAATCGCCCATCTGCAAAGAGGACCGTATCTGGCCAGGCTGATCATCTTCAATTTCTCTTGGGGTAGGAAAAGATTGAACTGGGAAAGGTCTAGGATGGTGCGCAGGCTAGACGGGTTGAGTTTGGGCACGTAAACAGCCGGGAGCAGAAGCCCTCCCCTTGTTCCCCAAGGGGCATGGGCTCCACAGCTCTGAGGTCCAGCAGTTTCTGAACTTCGGCTTTTAGGGAGGACAACCCCGACTGCTGGAAAAGAGGGTTGAAGGGTGGGGCAGGGGGTAAGAGTAAGCGGAAGCCCGCCCGAGCAACTAACAAGACTCACCGGTCCTCGGTGATGGTCTGCCACTTCTCCCAATGAGACGCAATGCTTCCTCCCACCGGTGTCACCATTGTGTCACCATTGGCTTTACTAGTCTCAAATTGTGAACAGAACCTGTACAAACCATCATATTGTGGACGTACTGGTCGGGGCAATTCGATTGCCCCGGGGTCTGTTGTTCGAGGGGGCACTGTCCAGTCCCCCCCGACCGAGTTTTGGCTGGTGGCAGTGGATACTACTTTTTATATTCGACCGCAAATATATTCCTATGGGATTTTCCCATTGTTCGAGGCTACCACTTTTTAATATAGCCTCGAACATACCGCCGGTTTATTAAATTAATATAAATTCACTGGTTGGTATTTTTTGCCGAAACTCGGTTCCAAAATGGTGTTTGTGTGCGCTTCTGTGACTCCAACCCAAGTCGAGCCCTTTGTTCCACTTTTGGGCGGGCTTCTCCACAGAATCTTCCAAAAGTGGTGCCACTCTGGGTACCACAGGGGTGTTGGAGGGGGTTTAGGCACCCTGGACTGAGTTGCCTCGGCAACTCAAGTCGCACTCTTGTGTGATTGGCCCAGTGGTGAGCCGCCCGGCTCACCACTTAGCATGTTTGAGTGACAGCTAGGACTGATGAATGGGGGTTTTCTGCATAGAAGCAGGGCTTTGGGGACTGGAACTTCAGACATCGCCACAGGACCAAAGAATCCGAAGAGGGAGAAGCTGAGCCGACCTGCAACGACGACACCACCGGTGGAGCCCTGCTGAACCGTCTCACCACTTTTTCCGACGACAGAGGAGATCTTCATCCCGAAGAGTCTTCTTCCTTTGACTGGTGGGGATAACAAGTTTGCCCGCTTTTTCGCCTTCCAGGATCATCTCGGGGCCGCCTTGCCTGTGCCAAGCACCCCGGCAAACGGGATACCACGTTTTCTCCACTACCGCAAATAAAAGGGTAGTACCTTTTAACCGGAGAACTCCGCGGCTGGTTTCTTCCCTGGCAGTGCAACGACCTTCAGCCTTCCTCCACGTTGAGATCATCTCTTCCTCTGGACGACGCCGTGACTTGCAACCGCTGCCAGGAACAACTACCCCCGCTGGAGGATCCTCTCCACTTTAAAAGGTACTGTGTCCGCCTGGCCTCCCTCGCAACGGTCTGTGTGGGGTGACTCTTAAAGCCTCAATTTACCACTTGGGTTGGCCCTAGGCTGGCTAACTGAACTTTTCTAAACTGAACCGATTCCTTCCTGAACTCTCTGCAAGACTCTCCAAGCCTTTTAAACTGTGTGATCTTGGGTGCATTGGTGTTCTACCCTCTCCAAGAGGGAGCCTGGCCTTTGAACTTTTTGCTCACAAGTAGACTTTGACATTCCTGCCTTGCTGAGTGCTTCTGAAGGATTGTGTTGTGTGCTGTTCCTAATTTCTGCCTTTTCACTCCCTTTTTCTTAAACTTATTGGGGTGCCATCTTTAGTTAAGCACTCACCTCGGTCTGGAAATAAGTGGTCTTAACTAAGACTTGTCTAATAAGGAATAAGGGATGTACATATAATAATAGTGACTGTGTTTTTGAACTTACTTATAATAATAGTGCTGGAGTGTTTCTAAGTGTGTCTTTAAATAAATAATTATATACTTGATACCAAAGCTCTGGTCAGTGTTTGCTTGTGCTACTGTATTTTGGTACCTATCTTGTATACTCTATATACTGTTTAACTCTTCTTGAGAGAAGTTTGGCTGCTCAGCCATAGCTACCAGGTAAATTTGGGTGGTACAGACTGCTACCAATTGGGTTTACTGCCAACACCTGTAGTCTTAAGCCTTTTGCAGTGGTCCCCAAGGGAACTGCACAGGTTTCTGCCTAACAAGCGCAGAGAACCCTCATTTGGCAGGCTTTTCAGTGGTGTAACCACCTGAACCTGAGGAGGAGTCTGAGGAGCGGGAGAAAAAGTGATTCCGTTGCTGCCTCTGGCGGTTATTACCCGAAGGGGTATCCGCTCTGCGGGATTTCCGATCTAGAAACCCTCTGAAGCCAGAAGGAGGGCCGGCTTTGCTACAACGGTCTCTGGGTTCTAAAAGGAGTTTTAACCAGAATGGACAAGGACCTTTAGCTGTCTGGGTGCTGTCCTTCGTTTTGGTCGGCTCCACATCTGGAATGGAATGGAAAAGCTCCTTACCATCAAATGGCAGGTCCAACACCTTGTCCTGCACCTCTTTTGAGAACTTAGTGGAATGCAACCAAGCCTGTCGAGAGGCATCAACTCCCAGCATAAGGCCCCGAGCCGAAGTGTCGACATGGTGAGTGCCATGACCCTGGCATCGGACAATCCCGCCTTAAAGTCCTCCAGCTTCTCAACCGGAATGAATTCCTCAAACTCCGACAGACCTTCCACATTTTCATATTCGCCCCCGCTAACACCAGTTCTGCATTGTCCTGCCAGAGCTGCAGGGCCGAGTTAGCCAAAATCTTCCTCCCAAGGGAGTGGAGGAGCTGGTCCTCTTTCCCCAGGACCCACGTAGCCGTCATAGAAAAGGATGCTGCAGGCCTGGACTGTAAAGTGGCCGCAGCCACCACTGTGGAGGAGGTGGGGGGCGTACAAGACGCTAGAGCCACCTCTTCCGAAAAATGCAGCCTGTGTTGCGTGTCAATTTTCTTATTGACGAAAAGTCCTGAGTGCGGCTTCTCCCAGACTATGGACCTCGGCCAAAACATCCTTCTGCATGAACAGGCCGGTACGCTCCGAAGGAGATAAGGTGAACGACCCCGAAAGCACACCCTCCTGCGGAGCGGGTGCTTCGGGGCACTGGAACATCCAGTAGACACATGTCCAGCACCCGGTTGTGGAAAACTCGAATACAGCGGGGCTGGTCTTCGCTGTCCTGATCGCCCTGAGTCTGGCTGAACTACGTCGGGCACCGCCTTGTCCGCCGGGGACAAGGGGGGCAAGGGCAGAAGGGTAGGTGGAGACACCGCAGGCAAAGGCAGCGCCGGCGGAACCACCGGAGGCGCAGGCGGGCATATCTCCCTAAAAAGACCCTTGAAATACTCCCTCATGGGGTCGGTACGCATGAGCATCTGAAATTTGCCGAAAAAGGCGTCCTCCGGGGAAGGCTTTGGAGCTGCCGGAGGAGGCCTCTCATGAGGAGGATAATTCCAGGGACGCAGAGCGGAGGGTTGCCAAACAGGCCCATACCCAGAGGTGTCCACATAAATCAAGGGTGCCGAACCCACAGACAGCAAGATATTGTGCAGAAGAGGCATCCGAGCGTTCCAGTCGAAAACTGGACCAAAGGGATGTGCACAAGGAACCTTATGTTCACCTACAGAACCGCTCCCTAAACCTGAGGCCGATGGCATAGTAGTAGGGGAAGCGGTCAAAATGGCTGCCGTCGTAGCGGGAACGGCCACCATTTTGCCATCACCTGAGGGGAACTGCAGCACGTGTGAAAGTGAAGCAGGGGTCCCCGCCGATGGATCAGGGGGGTCTTCATTTTTGCCTTTACAAAAGGAACCTCGGCCGAGCCGGTAGTATGTGGCCTGGAATGTTTCTGCGACATACCAATATTCAAACTAGCCTTCACAGGAAGGACCTCGGCACTGCCGGTAAAGGAGGAACTTCGATTCAAAAGCTCACCCCTTGCCCCCTCAACGGTTCTGGTGTCGCCACAAGAGTGGGACCGGTGAGAAAAACCTTTCACCGATAAGGCCTTCACAGGCCTCTCAGAACTGTTGGTAACCTTAGCCTCTGTACGAGGGACCTCGGACCTGAGTACGGTAGCAGCCTCTTCACAGAGGGCCTCGAACATACGTTTGGTCTTACCAAGCCCAGCTGAGGCCTCGGGGCGCACCCCGGTACTTTTGAGGGAAACCGATAAGGAGGCCTTGGAGTGAGCTCTGGTACCCCACGATTCAGTAGAATTAGGTCTACATGCAGCCCCCACAGGAGGGGCCTTGTATTGTACTCCGGTGTCCACAGGCCCCTTACGGAGAACCTCAGAGAAAACTCCAGTACACTTTTTAGGCCCAGAAGGCACCTTGTGGGCTAACTAAAGCAAAAAAAGACAGAACCACAGGAATGGCACATTAAAAAGGATCACATTCTTAACGCTGCACCAGTCGCAGAACTTCCTCCAATGGCAACAGTACAGGGACTTCGTTGCAGACCTTCCGGCCAAAAGCAACACCTCCATCACGTCTTCAGGGAGGTCCCAATCCTTCTACCTCAACCTTTCAGAAGCCAAGCATGAAGGTTGAAGGACTTGACCTCTAGATGGAGAACCTGACAACCCCCCCCCCCCCCCACCTCCCGTGAGAGCAGATCGTCTTGGTTGGGAAGACAGCGTGGAGGGCAGATTGACATGTCGAGAAGGTCCGGGTACCACGTTCTCCTGGCCCATGCCGAACAATGAGGATCATTCAGGAACCGAACCTCCGTAACCTCTGCAGCACTTGCGAAATGACGGGGACTGGAGGAAACGCGTACAGCAGTGGGAAGGACCACTCCACTACGAACGCGTCCCCTAAGGCTACTCTTGGAGGAAATTCCCGCAGAATCTTTCGCACTTCCGCTTGACACTGGTGGCGAAGAGATCAACTTGTGGGGTCCCCCAAAGGGCTAAGATCTCCAGGAGAATCTCCTGAGCCAGCTCCCACTCGTGAGAGACTGTGCTCTGCCTGCTCAGAGCGTCCGCCGCCGTGTTTTCGTCTCCGGCCAGATGAACTGCCGAGATCGAAATTTCCTGCTGGATGGCTCAGAACCAGAGCCGCTTCAGCTCTCTGCACAGAGGGAGACCCTGCCCCCCCCCCCGTTTTTGTTGAGGTAGTGCATGGCCACTGTAGCGAGTCAGAATCAGGACATTCTTTCCCCGGACAGGCGGCAGAAAAGCCTTCAGGGATAGCCTGACGGCCCTCTGCTCCAACAGATTGATATGGAGTCTGGACTCCGACGGAGACCAACGACCGTTGACTGTCAACTCGTTGGCATGAGCTCCCCATCCCGTGAGGGATGCGTCCGTCACGATCATCACCTCCGGCCAGGGTAGCCAGAATGGAGCCCCCTTCATCAGATTGCCTTCGACGGCCCACCACAGAAGATCCTGGGTGACCGAGGGCGGCACCTGAACGGGATCCAACATCCTACCAGAGGACTGATCTTGAGAGCCCACTGCAGAGATCTCATCCGCAGCCTGGCCTCTGGCACCAGAAGAATGCAGGATGCCATGAGGCCGAGCAACCTCAAGAACTCGAACGCCGGGAGACTCTGGGCATGTTGAAACTTGTTCACCATCTGCAGAATGTGAGGAGCCCTCACCTGGGGAGGAAAACAGCCCCAAGGATGTGTTGATCACTGCTCCGATGTACTGGAGCCGTTCGGTAGGTGTCAAGTGGGACTTCTTTAAGTTGAGGGAGAAGGCCAGCCTGTGAAGGGAGTGACAGTTGACTGACAGATGATCCAGGACTTGCTCGGGAGAGCACGCCCTGATCAACCAATCGTCCAGGTAGGGGTAGACGTGAATCCCCCCTTTCCTGAGATACACTGCCACCACCATGAGCTTGGTGAAGACCCTCGGGCGGAGGTCAATCCGAACAGCAGGACCCGCGAACCTCAGGTACTTCTTGTGCTTGGGATGAATCGGCACATGAAAGTAAGCGTCTTGTCCTTCCT
Source organism: Ambystoma mexicanum (assembly GCF_040938575.1). Taxonomy (NCBI): domain Eukaryota; kingdom Metazoa; phylum Chordata; class Amphibia; order Caudata; family Ambystomatidae; genus Ambystoma; species Ambystoma mexicanum. The sequence continues at coordinate 617,742,042 of NC_090922.1, read as the reverse complement.
GAGGCGCTTGTTCAAACCGCGCAAGTCCATGATGGATCTCAACCCCCGGTCTTTCTTCGGGATCAAAAAATATGGGAATACCATCCCTTGTTCCTCTCTGCTACAGGCACCAGTTCCATTGAGCCTTTCTCCAGCAGGGATTTGATTTCCTGCGCAAGGAGCGGATCCAGACTCTTCAAAGAGATTCCCTGGTGGATTGCTAAGAGGCCTCTGCCGAAAAGGAAGACAGTAGCCGTGGGCTATGATCTCCAGAACCCACACATCTGAAGTAATGGCACGCCATTCTACAAGATGCTGCGCCAGCCTTCCCCCAACCGGCGAACTATGGGACATGGCCTCATGACTGAGCTGAAGCGGCTGCAGCAGTGCCTGAGGGCAAAGAGGCAACTGCTCGAGCGGCCTTGGCACCTCGAGTACCCAGTCTTCCACCTCTGGTACTCCTACGTTGGCCCCTTTGACTGGCCGCTCCCCTCAATCTGCCAAAAGACGAGTAGTATCAAAAGGAACCTCCCCTCCATTGCTGTCCCCTAGGACGAAAAGGCAGAGGTTGGCGAACTGCAGCGCTCAACGACTTTGCTGCAGCTTTGGAGGTCTGCAACCTCTCAAGGCTCTCACCAGCCTTGCTGCCAAAAAGATGTACACCATGTTGATGTTGAGAAGCCGGGCTTGTACGTCAGGAGCAAACCCCGACTTCCGCAACAACGCAAATCTGCGCATCACAGTGCTCGCCGCCATGAACAGGCTGACACAGTCTGCCATGTCCAGACCCGACTGAACTGACTCACACATGGCATCCTTGCCACCCTGAACGAGGGCAAGAAAACCATCCTGTTCCTCCCCTTCGGGAATATGTTCAGCCGCCAAAGACACACAATTCCACAGAGTGTGAGTGAAACGCGCTAAGGCACACACAGAGTTAGCTGCCTGTAAAGCCATACCCCCTGAAGAAAACACTTTCTTCGCCCAGCCATCAAAATGTTTGTTGTCTCTATCAGGAGGGATGGTAGGGTATGACGCCTGCTTTGCCGGGGCCATAGCCGCCTGCACCACCAAACTCTCTGGAGTGGGGTGCGTCGTAAAGTAGCAGGGGTCGCTACTGGCGGGACAGTATTTTTTCGGCCACTCTTCTCTTTAAGGACATATGACATTTTTTGACACAGGGACATAGGCTACCCCACCTGTATAACACTTGCCGGTAGTGCGATATCGCACTAAAGACTATGGCATTTGTCTTTACACAAAACAGAGTGCACCAATATTCATTTTTATATGTGACAATTTATTTTGCAGTTAATTTTTTAAAACAAGCCTCTGTGGCTACTGTATATATGTCACCAATTTCCAACTCCTTGTTCATGGAGAATTGCATACAAAATCCATCATATTGTATCTTCATATGACTAACAAATTGTAGTACTGATATCTTGTGAGGGTTAGTACCAATTGTGACTTATGATGTGGTTAATCTACATAACACATCTATCTAGTCGACACTTCTGGTGTTTCTGGCACGAGCTCGATGGTTGGCTGTGCTAGTGCCGTCTTCAGGACTAAGCAAGAGAGCTTGGTGGTATCTCTTGTGGACCCCTTTGGTGTGACATCTATAAAATTGAATAGAAAAAACTAAAATCAGATATTGGTGTCTCTTTGTAGGGAAAAAATGTGCCTACACGTTGTGCTGCGACATCGTCCTACCTGAGCCAGTTAGTAATGGTGTCACAGGTGTGTTGAACAAATGCACTGTTCTATGAAGGAGCCTGTTGTGCGCCTTCTGGGCCTTGATCCTAATCAAGGTGGTCTGGTCAATTGTTACGCTCCGGCAGCGCTGCCCTCGCCAGTCTCCCTCGGCATTTACACCGGCACATAGTCCAGGTAAAGACATCGGTGTGGCAGCGTAATCGGTTTCCATGGAGACTGTATGGACGCCGGTATCGGCCGTGTCAGCTGACACGCTCATTACGCACGACGCGTACACCGATGCTCGGCCATGTCAGCTGACACGATCAGTACGCACAATGCGTACACTGATGCTCTGCCCCTTGCCTTCTTAACCCGGCTCCTCTCGGGGCTCGGTGCTGCTAATTGTAGTCTACACGTATCCTTATGTGTTTAGCCCCCGAGCTAATTTCCTTATTCAAAACCTTCCAACGTGTTTTCCCTGGTTTTCGACTTTGCCTTCCATTCGGACGGATTACGGATTGCCCTATTGACTTTGGTTCTACTCTCTGTTACGACTCGAACGTTTCCTGGATTGTTGGCGGCTTCCTGTCAGAAGTAGTTTGCCTACGCTCTGTAGCTTTTTGGTTCCTTCCACAAGGGCTGTATCGGAGCGATCATTCCCTGGCAATAATTGCCTTTAGTAAGTGTGCTTTCATTTCAAACTGTGTTCATTGCTTCCTGTGATTGTTGCTCTTGGATAAACACTGCCTACCGTCGCTGTGAAGAAAGCTACTCTTTACCTTGGACATTGTGCTGGATTTATACTCCTTCTACAAGTGCAGTTCAGGACGCTTTCCAGTTATTTGCACCAACCCGCACTTAGTGCGTCCCTTGTGCCGTTCGGGTGTATCTTTCCTCACTAACTTCCCTGTTTATTATTTTCTCCCGTCGTTGTGTCCTTTCCAACTGGATTTCCATATTGCTCCTCAACCATCTCCTTCCAGGTTAGTTGTGCATTCTCTAGGGTTCAAGAGGAGTCCTTAAGTCAGTTAAGCTAGTTCCTTATTGTCTTCTGCATTGTCCTTCTAGGCTCTGTACCTACTCTCTACCTACTCTGCTACTCCAACCAACTAGTTATTCAGGTATTCATGAATGAATTCTTATCTATACCGCGTATAACCCTTTCTGTGGTTTCTTTTCAGCTGTTGGTCTAGCGGGGTGTGTGTGTCTACCCCGCTCTTTTATTTGATTGATACCTCTGTCTGTCTTATCAACACAGCAGAGGGATACATCATAGAAAAGAGCCCCTCTTGAGGAAGCCTGATTCACTGAAATCAGGGTAGCTGACGTCGAGACTAGTTGTTCCGAGAATTCCACCACTTCTGTCTTCGAGGTCCAATCTTCCGATCCTTGGTGTGTGAGTAACATCAATGTCCACGTGGGTAAACTGCAAGATTAATGGAGGCTGTTAGTCTGCTGCAGTTATCTAAAGTGCTATCGGCAGATATCTTGTTCAATTCTGTTAAAGGTACATTCATTAATGCAGGCTTTCAAAGTGATATCTGGTGGTCTGGGCAGCCCTGCTCAAGGATTGCCAGCGTGTACGTGAAAATTACGAAGTTGTTCGATTTTAAAATGGCCGTAGGGCCATGCATTTTGTGATCGCCCTGTGCGGTCTTCATTCCGTGATATACTTTTCATCCCCCGTTAGACTATCATACCCACAACTCTAACGTCGTGTATGGGGGCAACACCGCTCTAAAAGGAGACGCGGTCTTACCTGTGTCTTGTTCCTGCAATGTGTAGCTGTTCCCGGGATTGGTGGTGCTTGCCCGCGCATGCGTCTTCTTATTAATAGACGCGTCGTGCGTGGCTAGGCAACCAACATGCGCGTTGCGCATGCGTGTGTGTCTAGTGTTCCCGTGCCGTGGGAAACTTCTATGCTTGGGAGTGTGCTAGAGGATGCAGTGGGAATCCATTGTTCTTATGACAGTGCCGTGTTGCGGCGAGCTCAACCTGGTGGTTAGAGTCTATTCTATAGTGTTTTAATGTTGAAAGAGTGCCTGTCAGATATTGGTACCCTAGAGGCTGGTTGATTATACAGGAGAACACGGATCCCGAGTGTTGTGCTTTACATGTACACACACACTTCCTGTTGATATATCATGGGTCAGAGATATTGTACATCACATTTGTATCAGCATAATTTCAGGTAACAAGTTGGCGTTTCATCATTATTGCAGCCCATTATATTATATCGAAAAATTAAACATCTGGGGTGTGGGAAATGCAAGACTCGTGGGGCCAATGTCTCTTGTGATCTTGCAGTTTATAGATAGTTTCAAACGTATGCATGACATATCACATTTGCAAGACATGGATGTTGCATTATGAGACTGGAAGTGTCACACAGTGCTAAACAGATACACAACCTAATGTACAAGTGTAGTTGTGCTTGTTGTGGCATGTATCTAAGACCAAGTGTCCTATGGCAGAAGTGCCCTTTAGAAAAATAGGTTCCATTATATTGAAACATTAAGTCCGTTTTTCACCGTATCTAAACGGTGTATCCATTTCTGCTCGAGTTTTCTGAGTTCCAGATCTCCATCTCCTCCTCTTGCTTTGGAGTTGACTGTTTGAAGGATGCACCACTTTAGTTCTGTATGTTTGTGTTTCTTTGAGAAAGTGGGCCACTATTGGTTTGTCTTCAACATTGTTTTTTAGGCAAGATCTGTGTGCCCCCTGATCAAAAAAAAGAGGACCACACACACCCCTTGGTATTACATAGGCCATATGAAATGGCAGCACCGGGTGGACCTTGGTCAAGGATATCTGTCAGGTCATCCTGCAGAAAATCCACTGGTGGTGCAGACCACCCCAAGTACTCAGTCACCCTCGACATGAGGCGCCTGTACGAAGATTCAGCATGCGTACCAGGCTCAGGCCTGCCAAACTCGACCTCCGGGGAGGTATCAAGACCACTAGCGCCGTGCAAAGACTGACGCAGGTCTTCCAAATGTCTATGACCAGATAACAGGTTGTCAGGAACCTCATCAGGTACCAAACCTTCCTCAGACCCTTCGTCCACTTCAGAGATATAATCCAGAGGCTGGAATAAATCCCTGGATGAGGGCACAAAAAAAAGGTTCAAATACAGGCCTCACCGACTTCCTCAGGGCCTTCCTCAGCGTTTCCACCGATGCACGGGGTACCTCTGGTAAAGCCACCACAAAAGGTTTCGAGGGCTTCAACAAAATCGGCGTCTAGCTTGGCGCTGATGGCTTCGACACAGGCCTCAAGGGTGGTGTCCCGAGCGTGTCCTTCGACGGCCTCGGCGCCGACTACTTCCTCGGAGGCAGAGCCTCGAGAGAGTCCCTCGATGGACATGGCACAGATGGCGTCGACGTCGTCTTAGAAGACCTCACAGGTTCCGTCGGTCTCTCGGGCATCGAGGACCAGGACCTGGAGCGGGCATGGCTAGAGTGATCCACCTTGTCCAATCAGGACCTCGAGTATTCCCGATGATTGCCCGGACCACCCGAGCCTGAAGGCATGCGAGCGGTGGCCATAGCACGTTCCCTGCCGGCTTCTTTCGGAGGCGCGGACGGAACGGAGCCCGGCGATTGGAAAATCCCCATCATCTCCGTACGAAATGCATCCCATTCCGCAAGAGATGAATGCTTTTTGGGACAAGCAACCTGCTGTCTGGCGGAGTCCTCGGACGAGGACCGGTGACAGCGCTTCCACGAGTGCCTCGAGGAGGCAGAGGAATGGCGGGAACCACTACGGGACCGAGACCCCCCCCTGGACTTACGTGGAGAGTCACCCCTCGAATAGTCAGTTGAAAGCCCAGTGGATTTCGACTTTCGGGGTTTGGAAACCCTACCTACAGTAAGCTTCTTCCGCTCCTGCAGGGCCTTAGACGTTAACGACTGGCAATCGTCACAGTCATCAGTGGCGTGGTCCTCGCCGAGGCAACAGAGGCAGACGTTGTGCGGGTCCGTAAGTGACATCTGGGAAACGCAGTCCCGACGCTTCTTGAATCCCGACCGCGGGGTAGAAGACGACGAAGACATGATATCTTCACAAACACCAAGTTCGAAGAACCAAGGCACGCAGAGATCTCCGAAGCGAACATGTTCGCAGAAAAAACGGAACTTAAGCTACGGGCGTCGTGCGTCCTACTTATAACATCCGGTGACGTCAGCTCGAAGGAGGCCCTCAAGAACAGTGAATCGACTTCATCGACTCAGGACGCAGAAAATTTTCCAAAGCAGCAGAGCTGTGGTGATTACCTGTCAGATGTGGAATGCGTCGGAGGAACCAGTCCCTTCGAACATATGTTCACTAGTTTATTAAAATACTCACAGGGAACAGGACTCGTGTTTTTACTCCCAAAAAACATTTTTTACTCCCAACTTTCAAAAATAGGGAGTAAAATAATCTTACTTCAAAACGTTATCGGGAGCACTCGGAGCAGGAGTGAATGCATTATAGGTTAGTAGCAGTGTGGAGAGAGAGTACGTTAATTAGGCAGTTTCAGGTACTCGCAGGTGCAACAGGGAGAAAGGCAAAGGCTAAGAGGCAAAGAGGCTAGTCAAGGGCTGGTCTTCACTCTTCACTGGGACGCCCCTAGGAAGTTCAGAGGGGATGACATGCTCTGGTCACCTATAATCACAATAGACATGTTTATGTCAATGACATGGGCAGAATGAAAGGAGCTTCTTGTGGAACATTTGCAAAATATCAACATTGTCTTCTCAACATATGTTTATGGCCCAATAAAGGTTGCAGCCAGGAGAAGTCTATTCTAGTGAATAATTCAAAAAGGTTTTACAGAGAGTTCCCAGAACATACTCAGAACCTGGCAAATGATTACATTAGCTGAACAGCATTCTTTTGTCCAGTTCAGTGTTTAACTTAATTACAATGGTCAATTGATTACAGCTTGATACAGTCTAAGATGGGGAAGCTAGACAAGGGGCTGGAGCCAAGTTCACTCCATTTCATCAAGTCTAAGCTTTCCCGTTTCAGTCATTGTAACCCTCCCTCTGACGTGCTCTATTGCGATGGCCTACTTCTGCTTGCTAACAAACCCAAAGGGACTAGAGGAATGCAGATAGCACCAGGTAGGGGATTTGGGGGCTAGGGGTTTGGGGGGTGTCTATCATGGCCATCTGTGAAAATAATAGGCTAGTGGGGTGCCTGTCTTCTAGTTGAGACCCTCCCATCTAATTAGGATAGGGAAGCTTACACTAGGTGCAATGGCAGGGCGATAGGAGCGGAGAGAACGGGACATCAGGCAGCCAGACAGCATGCACTTCTAGCCATGTATTGTTTTTAGAGGACTTCCAGAGCAATCGAATGAGGGACAACTGGTCTTCCAGCCAGTGGGATGAAGCAAGGCGAGCCAGAAATGTGGTCCAAGTCGGCACAAAGTCCATCTGGCTGCCTACCAATATACAGAGCCGCATATTCTGGCTGGTAAAGGGGGACACGGTGTCAAAAACACATACAAAATGAAGAAATTGGGAAGATTTGTGCCCTTCAAGCATTAACTTCAAGCATTAAACTCAATTTCAAATGATCCTGCCAGTCGAACATTACATAAGCAACTGCATGTATGCACATGAGGGAGCTTACAAAACATGAAAAAGAAAACTAAAACTAGAATGAAGTCTTTGAGAAAGAACATTTCAGATTCTGACAAAACAGCATTAACCTCACTGTTAAAAAGACGATGTTCAGTGCCTGGAACGGCCACAACACACATCTTACTGTTAGTTTATATAAAGGATAGATCGCAGAGTACAATACTTAAAGCCCACACACCAGACAGTATTGATATTTTAACCACAATTAAATGTTGCATGGGTGATGAATTAGCTGAGCTGAGCAAGACAGTTTAAACTAAATGACTAATTATTAGATCCCAAATTAACATGGGTTCAGGTAGGCTAAAGATTATAAATCACTATATAAATGGATTAAAGATTTTTCGGGTGACAGGGAAGAGCCTCCGATCCCTTTGCATGTGCTGACCAGGATGTTACATGGGTGGTTTTGGTTTCCATAGATTAACAATACCACCAAGCCTTTACACTGTGCCCAGTCCATCTCTAGCAAGACAAAAGGGGGAAGAGATCTCGAAGTGGGCTGGGCAAACGTTCCTCATTACTAAACATCATATGTGTTGCTTTTAAACAATATGTATACTCTCAAGAGATGCCATTTTCCCTTAAGTACACAATTGAAAGTTTTAAGTACTGGCCCCTTAGTAATAAGTGCAACTTGTTCTTTCATGCTAAGGTATCCGTTTGGGAGAATACTGCACTATAACTAGGTAATTTGACAAAGTACGCCACCTGGCCCTTACACCGAGTAGGCAGTCCCAAGGGCTGGTCCCCACCACTTTCTACATAATGTGGGGCGTGGAGGAAGCATACCCTGGTCCATCCCACAGAACTGGGGCCTGAGGAAGTGGACTGTCAAAGTGGCAGTACTCCTACCGTTTGTTCTTGGCAGTACTCCTAACGTTTGTTCTTTGACGTTTGCCCAAGATATGTCAATGGCAGGTTTTGTGGCTTAGTCCTCTGGAGTAGTGGACAATGACAGTGCAGGAATAATAAGACAATGTCACCAGATTGGAGGTAAAGCTGTAGTTTGGTTCTGTGGCCACTGTAGTTCAAAAGCAGACTGTGGTACAATTCCTAGCCAAGTCACCTCACACTGTCAAGCTCCACGTGCACGCCCCAACACTCATGTGCAAAGATATAATACAAGATGGTGCACCTACCAAAAATACAAGACGGTGTACCCTACTTTGCAAGGGTCAGACGGGCCAGGCAGTAGTGAACAGCAAGGTCATCTCTGATGTCCTGTTACTCAACCAATCCCAAGCCCACAGTAATCAAAGTGAAGGACCCGTCCCTGGTGGGCGAGAGGTTGGGATGGTTCAGGACCCCATTTAGATGGGAGCATCAGTTTGAAATGGCAAATCGTCAAGGAGAGAGCAAACTGTGCAGGAGGGGGAGGGTATGGAAATATCTGAAGATACAGGAGAAGGAAGATAAGTGGAGGGAATAATGGAGGTGCAGGAGGAGGTGTGGAAAGATCTGAAGGTGCAAAGGGTGGCCCGAGGGGGAGAGAGTTGGGGGAGGGGGGTAGGGAGGTTGGAGTTGTGGATTGGAGTAAAGGCACTGAAGGAGCAATAGAGCAATATCAAGGTGGAGGGGAAGTTTAGTTAAGTTTTTTTTTTTATAGAGCGCCTCGAGCCCAAAACACCTCAGAGTGCTAGACAAACAATACAATATACACAATAAACAAAGAAAAACAGCACTATACGTTAAAAACATCCCAGCATTCAAATGGGCAGGAATTACAACAGTACAAGTGTCCACCACAAAGCATCACACACCCCCTCAAAGAAAGAGGGGACAACTATACTGATTAAGGAGCAGAAGGTGGTTGAGAAACAGGGAGAAGTAAAAGAGCCAGAGGAGGTGGGTGGGTGGGGGCAGGGGTGTTGGAGTTCTGAGGGAGCAGGTGGGACTGAGGTACAGAAAGTGCTGAAAAGAGAAGGAGATTAAGGAAGGTGGTACAAAAGAAGACCAAGAAGGAGGAAAGTGCAGGCAGTAGAGGGGCCAAGGCATTTAAAGAAAAGGAGAGGCAATGAGATCCACTCCTAAATTGGAAAAGAGGAGCAGGGGAATGGCTCAAAGTTCAGCCTACAGTTCCTCAGAGCTCTAGAGTCAGTAAGATAAATAAAGACAAACTACCAGTTGTCCTAGAGGAGTGACAGGCGGAACAGGTACAGGACAGAAAAGAGAGGAGGCTAGCCAAAAGACTTAAGGGCCAGAGCCAAGAGCAGGTCCCCAAATACATGTGAGCAGGGGCACAACAAGGAAAAAAGTGCATTACTAGCCGTCGCGCAAGTAAAAATAGGCTGCGCGAGGAACGCCCAACGCACACAGAAAAGCAAGCAAGTTCCTAAACCAGGCGCAACCCTCCACGTCCACCGCAGACCCACCATCCAGTAGCCCTCCAAGAAGGCGTGCCCTCCTAGTAAGTGGAGGCAACACGCACGCGTTTTTACGCACTTCACCTCGCAAGCCCAGACCGCACCTCTGTGAAAACACGCACCTTCCCTCGCAAGACCAGGCTACACCCCAGCAAAAATGCGTGCCTCACCTCGCAAGCCCAGGCTGCACCCCTGCAAAAGCGCACGCCTCACAAACACCACCCCAGGCAGCGCCCTCCAGTCTGGACAACACCCACCAGCCCCCCTCACCTCCAACATCACCCCAGGCAGCCCCGACAGCACACTCCCTCCCCACACCTCCCTCACCTGTGACACCACCCCCAGCCAGCCCCCACACAGTCTCCCACGCCAGCAGTTCAATTTAAAGCTGCAACTCACCTGAACCTCTGGTCTGCCCCCACCATGAAGCACACTACCAACATACCCACTGCCAACACGATCAACAAGAAGCACTGAAGACCAATCCTGGACCCAGCATCCGCAGTCACTCCCTGGCAGACTTGAATATGAAGCCCCCCCCAGCCAGACAGCACTACATTACATCAACAACACTGGCCACCCAATCAACATGTAACAAGTGAATGAAAAGTGGCATGTGAATGTTGGCCATGGGTCATTGCAAAGGCATCAAAGCACACCAACTGAATGTGTGCCGCGATCCACAAATAATGACCAGGCGCATCACAGCCTGAACACAAGTGAACTGGGTGGAAGTGGTGTCCAAGTCCCTGTCAAGGACCACAAGATGACAGGCCCATGGTGTCGCGAGAGGGCAGTCAAAGTGCATGACACACAGACAGGAAATGTGTGCTGCCACAGAGCAAACATGGCTCACAAATGCATTCCAGTTGCAGAGGTTGAGCAAGTCATGAGAGCAGGCAGTGTGTCACTGCAAATGCTGGTTGGCGTGTCCGCATGACATAGGTTTAACACAGCAATGATAAACAAATGTGAAACTAATGTGACTATGGCACACCTCCACAATGAGCCCACATCCCTCCAGTGAACCCACCTCCCTTCACCCCTGCCACACTGATGCCAAACACAGTGATGCTGCACATGTAAAGGAAAAAAATGCAGTGAAGACCCAGTCGTCTGATGGACCCACCCCCACAGGTCAAGCACATGTGCATCCTTCCAGCCGCAACCATTACAGTAGCAACACACACGCAGGCAAACCACAAGACACATGACTTGCAATGGAGAGATGCACTGGCAGAAAAGTGAACTATCAAAGTTGCATACACGCACATTAAATGCATGACGCGTGGAATGTAACAAAATTAAAGATATATTGAATACAAATATGTACAAGTAAAATGGGGAATGAAGGTCCAAGTAGTTCGGGCGAAAAAATGAAATGACAAAACAACCCTACGCCTAAATAACTATACAGGGAAGGCAAGTCGGCAAAGTCTGGGGCAAATAAATAAAAAAAAGGAATCTACACCTAAATAACTATATATAGTCCAAAGCCACGTCCTCCATTAGGTGGGCCTCCATTGTTCCTGGAAGGCTTGCAGGTTGGCCAGTATCAGCATATCGATCTCCCACACCGCCCTGCAAGTGGCCTCCAGGATGGTAGCCCGCCTCCTTGCCTAACGCAGCACAACCCCAGCCCTGGCCATCACTCTCGCTTCCTGTGCCTGCCGACTCTCTGCCACGATTTACCGTCCATATCGCATGAACACGAAGACATGGAGTTCCTCATTTCCATTTGTCCCTCCTGCGTCACATTTCCCACCTGCCTCCTTGGGGTGGTCTGCCCTGCAGCATAATGCCTCCTCCTCATTGCTAGCTGTAGCCGCAGTGCATACTGCCTGCCCCATAGGTACACCCTCCAACATGATGACCATCGTCGGGGGCGTACCGCACCTGCACTGCTCCCATGTGCCTGCTGTCCCTCCATTGCTTGTGACCCCTTCAGTGCCTGGGTAGGCACGGGCAACACCTCAACTGATGTGCCTGGGACTCCCACCTGGGGCAAGGATGTGAGCTCCACCAGACAGGGTGTTGTGAGTGGGACTGGTACACAAGGGGCCCGGAATGTATGTTGGCCAAAAGGCACACTGGAGGCCGACTGGTGAACAGAGGAGGAAGACTAGGAGGTGGTTGCAGCAGTGAACAGCTCACAGAGTCCACCAGGGAACAGGCCTGCTGCAACCAAGGCCACAGGGTGGTATAGCTCATTGTGATGCTGGGCAAGCAGACTACGAGTAGCCTGCCCATCATGGATTACACATGTCTGCCTCGTCAACCCGGCCAGCAGGGGCAGCACATGATCCCAGGTGGACACACCAGATGGTAAGGGGGGGTGTCGGTCTGGGTGGACACCAGCCGACAAGGGAGTGTCTAGGTGGAGGCATCCTGGCAGGCGCACACTGCTGCATTAGATTGGCCCAGGGACAGGATTTTGCACAGGCACCTCCACTGTGGCCTGCACAGCATCATGCCCCTGGGAAAGGACTGCACCAAGCACGCCCACTTCAACACCCCCCACTTGACCCCATGGGCTGGGCTGCAACGGCTACCTCATCCACCTCCCCCTCCATCAACCTGGATGACTCCAGGGCGTCTTCAGCCATGGATGGCACCCTGTGCGGCATCACCTGGCCCCACCGCTGCTGTTTAGTTCCCTCCCACCTTCACCTTCTTGGATTCATCCCCAGCAGCCATACCGCGATGTCACCGATGCTGCCACAGCCACATCGCTCCCCGAAGAGGAGCCATCACAGGTACATGGTGGAGGCATCCATGTTCCACAGCACTGCTTCGGCCCTCTTCATTAGATGCAACTGTGGAAAAGGAGACACAGCAACAACATCTGTACTGCACCTAAGCCAGTGTGGCATCACCAACATTCACAGGAACGTGACTTGTAAAAGGAATAACCATCAACATCCACACCCACACATGGACATGCAATACACATCCATACAGACACCTGCCTGGACATCACCCCACACAATCACATCAGACTACATGCCACAGTCGCAACCAATTAATTGCGTATGCCATATATGCATGCATCAATTGCACATGCAAACGAGAGCATGCCATAGTACCACACACATTAGCATCATGCATTCACATGAGGTGAGCAACACTGCCTCGACTGGCACTCTTGCCATCCTGGCACATCTCAGACACAAGTAACATTGCATGTGCATGGTCTGCAAGACAGCACTACAACACATAATGCAAGTAAGAGCACATTTCAATACAACAGATGTCTGAAAGCACACATGGGGAGCAATCTATAGGGCACACATGCAGACATCCATCTCAGATACATACTTGCTGCAAGCCTAAGCGTGTCAATGCCAACATGCAAACACATGCACCACACACATGCAACATACAGCAGTGCACCACATGCCTACTCACCAGTCGACTCGAGAAGTCGTCGTAATTCGCAAACTTGTGAACGCAGCGCCGGGTTGAACCTCTCCAGGACCCACATGTTGCTGACCAACAGCATGCACCTGCACGGAAGCACCAGCCTGGATGTAGCACAGGGCTTTGCTTGGGTCCTGGATTTCACATCCTCTCAGCGCTTATGGACAGTCTTGAATGTGCGGACGGCCACCCACTCCATGTTGAAGGCTTCTGTGATTTCGTCCCAGATGTGCCGACGTCCTTCCTTGCCACGTTGCATCACTGGGTTGTAGAGGGCATCATGATGCTCCAGGACCTTAACCACCAGGATGTCAACTTCAATGGGGCTGAAGTGGACAGCCCTCTGCCTCGCTGCCATGGGGTTGGCACTCTAGTCAGAGGATGATGGTGCAGACATGTCAACCCACGAGACAGATGTGGGTGGGCAAGGTGGTCTTGGAGATGGGCTGTGAAGCGGTGCTGGTGGTATAGCACGGTAGGAGTCCAACAAAGTAGCTGAGGTGGCCACAGGGCCTAGAAACAGGAGCAAAAGCAATGGCTGGACAGCAGACACTACAAACGCAGTGCAGGTGGGCTGCAGGCACACACTGTACAGGCAGCAGCAGATGGCAAAGTTGGAGGCAGCACAGGGCAGGAGGAGGCAGGTAAAATGGAACGGAGGCAGGAGCGTGTGTCTTCTGTGTCTCACAACGAAGGCAGTCATAAACAAGAGTGAAAAAACTTTGCGCGTGAAAACGTAAAAACTGAAAAAAGCATGGACACGTGAAAAAAAAGGCAAGGCCCTCAGCGTGCAACTTGCGTAACACGCTGCACGCAGGCGTTGACCACACCATAGTCGGGAATACATAAGGATGTGTGAAAGCGACTCCGAACGTACTTGCGAAGGGGAGGAGATGGACAAGTGTTTTACACACGTATTTTGTGGTGCCACGCATTCCATTCCCTTTGGGGACTGTATGTACTTGTTATTTTGGTGGGGGCTTTCCCTACACGCATACATGCATTTACTTTGATTTTTGTGAGGCTAATGGTGAGTAGAGTATGCATTTGTTTAATCTCCGAGTGCCCCTGTCTATTGCAGACCACAATTTTTACATTTCATGTAGCTTCGTGGGTTTCGCATACGCATTTTTGTGTTGGTGGGTGCCAATGTGTATCGTGTAGCGCTTGTTATTTAGGAAGCTATCCTGGTATCACATATGCATTTCTTGGTTTTCTGGGTGCCTGTGCGTTACACGTACCGTACTATCCACATCTGGGGTACATTTGAGCCTTGCTGGACCAAAGAAATACATCTCACATCACGTTGACTGCGCCCACACTCATATTGCCCAGGACAATGGAGTGCCTTCCATATTTTTATTACACCTGGGACATGAGTGGAAAGGCCCCAAGAGGGAAAGGGGTCAGACGGGGCCTGGGGTCAGGGACGTGCTGTGGAAGCAGCTGCCCCAGCCCCAGGGATGTGCTGTGGAAGCAGTTGCCCCCAGCCCGAAAGGGTAAAGGACGTACTGTGGAAGCAGCTACCCCAACCCGAAAGGGTCAGGGACGTGCTGTGGAAGCAGCTACCCCCGCCCCAGTGGGGCTGGGGAGAGGGGGGTGGGGGTCATGCCAGGCCCAGGGCCACTTGTGGTCTGGCATCTGGATCCCAAAGTGGTCCCAGTCACACAGGGGTGGCACCAACACCTTGTGCCACGCATGGCAAGAAGGCAAAGCAGGAACAAGCTGAACCCCATGGCACAGCACAGGACACTGGCGCATTGAGGAAGAACTTCCATGAGGAAGAACTCCAGATCATCATGGACTACGGGACCAGTCACCACCGTGACATGTGCCCGCATCCGGAGAGCACCCAGACAACTGCCCAGCGTATGGAGCATTGGCAGCATGTCTCGGACAAGATCAACACCTTAGGGTTGGAGAAGCACACTGCTGCACAGGTAGTGAAGCGCTGGAATGATCTTACCCGTCACACCAAGTCCAAGCTGGGTGCCAACCTGGCTTCTGCTCTAACAACTGGAGGGGGATCACCGGAGGAGGAGCTGACAAAACAGAAAGGTGATGGCTGGAAGGTTTTGAATTAATCATAACCACAGGCAAAGCTCTGGGCAACCCTCCAGACCATCGTTTTTCAGCCTGCCAAGCCATTACAGAAGGGGAAAAACCATATGCAAATCAGGCTTGGTCCTACCCCAAAAGGGGCAGTACAGCCCGAACTGCTAGGTCACATCCCTTCTACACGAGACCACAAGCATCCCCAGACATGTTTCAGCCTTGTTGGGCGTCATCAGTGAGGAGTAGTTTGGGTCTCTAGGCCCGGCAGACTCGGGACCCACGTCTTGGCATACCCGTCCCACTCAGGGTGACTTTGTGCCTGCCTAGAGACCCAAGCTACTCCTCAATGATGAGCCCCAACAAGGGCGAAACATGTTTGGGGATGCTTGTGGTCTCCTGCAGAAGGGATGTGGCCTAGCAGTTCGGGCTGGACTGCCCCTTTTGGGGTGGGGCCAAGCCTGATTTGCATATGGTCTTTCCCCTCCTGTAATGGCTTGGCAGGCAAAGAACGGTGGTCTGGAGGGTTGCCCAGAGCATTGCCAGTGGTTAAGATTCATTCTAAACCTTCCAGCTATCACCTCTTTGTTTTTGCGGAGGAGGAGCTGACCCAGCATGAAGAGGCTATGAGCTAATTGCAAAGCGTGGGAGGCCTGGAAAAATACGAGGACATGTCCGGTGACTGATCAACATTGTGCATAGAGTATGTGAAGTACTTCATCTACAAGATGTAGAATTGAGGTGCACATCTGGTTGCATTGGAATGACCGCCCTGGGTGAACCATGTCATGAGGTGGACGGACCCCTGTCCAGTGGACACAATAGTAGACACAAACCATGTCGTGTACATCAGTGGAACAGGTATGTGCGACACTACTCATTCCACACAAGCACCCCACCACCCCCAAAATCTGCAACATACTACAATGTGCACAGTTGTTTGCTGCATCCTTCACGTGAGTGACCCTGCTCTGCTATACATGTGCATGTCCCCTAAAACTTCATGCAGGGTATTGAATCTCTTTCCACACATGTACGTATGTTCTGCCATGCCACAGACATCCAAGCTGACATACAACAGGCCTTATGGCATGCCTTAAGTGAGTTTGCATAAGTTCAGACAGGACAAATCCCTGCTGCCCCAATAGCAATGACTCCAGAGAAAAACTGTTTTGATGCCTGCTCCCAGTTACCCTCCCACACTCAGCCCACACTCCATGGGCCCACGCACCTCTCCCTCTGGTGGGTGACTGTACCATGTTCCCATCTACAACTTCATTAACTTACACTCCACTTCACAGACCTTTCCTAGGAGGACCTCCGACAGCCATACAGCACCTGGGACCATTTACTTATGGCATGTTCTCATGGTCTCCAGTCCCTGTAACAAGACAACACTATTGTGCCATGTGGTGGCTGCAGCCTTGTATGTGGCTGCCTGTTGCAATGTAATTGCACGTCAGAGACATGTCCATCACCATTTCACTGGTATTGGTCAACAGTGGCCGGTACCATGGCCCATGATGTGCTTCTTAACGACCTTGTTGGTTGGCAATGTGTCGACTGCCAGCATGGCCTTGAGCAGGGGATTTGGTGGCCAATCTGCATATGCCATGCTCCCACTGCTTGTTGGCCATAGTGTGTGGATGCTGTATTTCTCATCACTACATGCCCTGCATTTTGTTGCATAATAGAAATGCGATACACATTTATTGTATACATGTTGCACAGGCCTCCATATGTCTTTCTGTCCATGTGCAGGTGAGGATGCTGAAGAAGACTTTGTGGTGCTTCAGACCACCAGTGGAGGACGTGGCGTGGCAAGCCGTGAGAATCCATGGGTGCTCCAGACCATCCTCAACCGTGCTGCACACTGACTCTTGGACTCAGCTTGCTCTGATGCTAAACCGGATGTGCAGTCCTCAATGCTGGTGGATGCAAGTGCACCAATGGGTGGAGCAGTTGGGGACCGTGAGTCTGCAGGGAGTCAGGTGCCTTTGCAAGGCCAGTCAGTGGTGGTGCCCCCGCCCCGGTTACAGTGGTTAGGGCTGCAAAGCCACCCTCCCATGTATTGGTTTCTGGTCCTGGGACAGATGTCCAGGGAATGGCTGCAGAGCTGCAGCCAAGGACAGAGGCATCACGGCAAGGGCAATAGGGCAATGCTCCCTTGCATCAGGTATATGTGGGCCCTGCACAAGTGGGGTGGGGGTGTCTGAGGACTTGGCAGACAAGAGTGGGAGCAACAGATGTTGCGTTCCACACACCAAAGGGGTGATGCCAGAGTTTGGCTGAGGGAATGGTAGGGTGGCCACCTCAATGACCCCCAGCTACACAGGTAGCGCAGCAGCTGCAGATCATGCGGTCCACATGCCGCTCCCACAGAATGCACATGGAAGCCAACATCAGGGGCCAAAGGGCAGCTCTGCAGTGTCTAAGTATCCCTACTTGCACAGGGTCGGGCACATAGGGATCCCCGGAGGTGTGAGATCTTGGCCCACAGGGCCGCAGTCTGAGGAACATGCAGCCAACCAGAGGACTGTTGCACCAGGAGGGGTTAGCATTGAGAAAGACAATCTGAGGAACTCCGTGCCACCCGTGAGGTTGTGCATAGATCCCTCACAACCCTAAGTCTGTTGTTGCATTCATCAGCGTCACGCCTGGCAGCTGTCACAGAGGACCACACCACGGCACTGCGTGGTCAGCCTCTAACACCACTTCCACCCGCAGATTAAACGCAGGATGGGGGTGCCAGCAGCAGAGACATTCCCCTCCTGGTCCACCTTTGCCTGGAGGTCCGATGTTGGCATGTTATTTTTTAAATTTTCTGTTGTCCTTTCCAGGTGTCTTTCTTCTTATTTTATCTTTTTTTTATTTGAGTTTTTAACTTGAGTTGTACAGTTGCCCTGTCAAGGCCATGAAGTATGCAGTGGTGGACATACAGTCACGCAGAGGGAGGTCAACTTGCATGTTTGCATGGTGGCGCTCAGGATGGCATGTGCAGGCAACTATGGCTTCAGTGTATTATGGCACATGTATGCTGTGTGAATGGTACTGTAATAGGTCTGTTGTAATGTCTTGCCCCATGTTGTTTCAGTAATCCTTAATGAGGCAGTGACTGCAGTCCCAGGACCTGCTCCCCATGGCCCTCCCCTCACTCATTTAGAGGCATAGTTCCCGGTGGATGTGATGCAGGATTCACATGCCGAGTCAGTCAGCAGGTAGGCATAAGCAGTGTCTTGCATGTTGAGCATGTGTCATTCTTTCCTGTGTTTGCTGCATGTGGCAGTTTCCTTACATGTGCTTTGCATGCTAGCATGCCAGATTGGTTTTTCAAGTGGTATTCAGGTCACCATCTTCCTCCCTCGGTCAACTCCACTGTGCCTGCACCTACTGTGGTGTAGCCATCTCCACTCCAGTCAATGTACTCCTTGATGTATCACTCCCTCTCTCTTTCTCTACAATCTATGTCCGGTCACACTCTTGCTCCCTGTGGTCCTTCTGCAGTGGGTGGTTTCTGCATATTTTCATCATCCATTCATGTGTTGTCATGGATGTGCAGTTTCCTTTGGTCGTTAGTGTTAAGTATTTCAAGCAGGCGATACACCCTGGTCTCAGCCTAGTATGCAGCACACAGCTGAAATGCTTATTTTATTATATCTATAGGTTCAATATTCTGAGTGATATAACACTCATATCAAATACCCCAGGTCACGATGGACCAGGAATCAGGCTGGTTGGTAAAGGTAATCTTTATTTAAAATTCAAATCAAACCTACTTTTAAATAGGGAGCAGCAATCACCAATGTGGTGATAATAACAGATAGGAAGGTAATGGACTCTTTAGCAACACAAATATAAAACACCAGAGAAAAGAACACTTTTGGCTTGTTTGGAAAGATAGCACTTAAGTTAGGATTTCCCCCTGCAATATTCCTCAACCCACAATTAGACAATTCTAGAGAGATGAGGAAGCAGCAGGTAATCGGGAATAAGGAATGAAAAACAGAATTCGAATCCAACCTTCCCTCCCCAAACGAGAAAAACGGATTTGAAATCTTACACTTTAAAAATGACATTTCAGAAATGGCTGGGTAAAACAATGAATGTGTACAAAAATTCTTAAATCAGTACAAATCTCTATGGGAGCAACATTGGAAAGATACTATCATGAGCTATAGTTTGAGCAAATGTGAACACTTTGAATCTGAATGGAAGGTTGGAAATAATTTAGAATGGCAATCACACATGTAAAACTTTGGTTAATTTTAGGTGGGAATCCATAATTTTGCAAACAGTTTTTAAGAAAAACAGGTGAAATACGTTTTTTGGGTTGGGATGTAGCGATAGGTCTTAGGTATAAATCCAGAGTTGAAATGAAGTCTCTAGCTATTAAGCTGATGAAGATATGCAATGTTGAATGAGAGGCGTTTAGAAAACACTAATGAAAACAGAAAAGAAACTCAGTTTGGACAAGCAAATATTTACTACAGTTTTACTCTATGCTAGAGCTTTCCGGCCAGAATACCAAGGAGGAACACAGTAAGCTCTAGAGTTGATTCATGACTTCAACACCAGATCCCCAGTGTCTGCCCCGGCCGAACCAGTCGGATCACTCGAAGTAGGATTGCAATAAGGATTCTGACAATGTTACAAGTTAAGGTAGGAATAGGATGGTTTGGAGATTGGGATAGGACAAAGCAAGGCAGGGTATGCTATGGTTTTCTATGATTCCTATTAATACTTACAGTCCACTTTAATTTAGGATTTTGGACCGTCAAGGGTTCTGGTCATCACACGGATTGGGTCTAACCAAGGGCAACTCGGGAGGGACAGGATCATCTAGGCCGTTCCGGTGATTCCAGGTCTAAAAATCGCATTTTTTTAATGCCACAATCATGTAAAGGATGCGGGGGACACCCCCACAACCCCCGCTCCCCTTAAATGGTATAATGGGGTACACCTTTACCAGGTCAAACCACTGCATTTCTGCCGTGATTTTTTTTTACTGGTGACATTTTTGCCGCAATTTTATTACCCAATACGTTCTGGTCACCGGCCTGCACTGGACTGGCCCTTCTGGTTACTGGAGATCAGTGGGATGGCAAGTTTGCAGGCATGAACCTAGTAGTAGCAAGCAGGTTGGAGCAGGATGCTTCCCTTGGGTTTTTGGGATTTTTAGAATTTGAGGCCTAGCTGAAAAGGGGTTCAGCAATGCATAGGCCTTGGCTTTGCAATAGAATCAGGATCAAGCAGGATGAAGAGATCAGGAACAGAACGCCACGCAGGAAATCAGGAAGAAAGTCAGGAATTAGTGTGTGTCTGTGTGCTGTCAGGTTCCCTTATTTATCATGCCAAATGACATCACTACAGTATATGGCAGGGGCAGGCTTACTACCCACACCCATAATGCTAGGATTCGGCAAGAGCATAGTTTCCGCCTTGCTCTTCGCGGATTGGATCACAGAAAAGGATGTCATGTTTATGGGGTGATTTTTACAAAGACTAGAAACCTCCCCTAGCTACTGGAACAAAATCTAACTTTTCCACAAATACATATTTATACAGTTATAACCTTTGAGAAAATCAGATACACAGGTTACATATTTTGTGGGTCATACTTCAATCCAAACCCCAAGTCTGTGGGACCTGGTTTTGCCTTTCTGCTACATTTTGGCAATTTTAACCATGAAAGATTTGGCCTAATATTTCCCAACTTTGTACACAGATGTGCATTTAGCCCTGGGATGTGTGCCCAAAATGTTGTTGGCAATATCAATACTTTCCCCACAATATGTAATTCTTTACAACTTCTGTTCTTTATGCAGTAATGAGTTCTACCCAGTTTCCACAGAAAGAGCATAAAATAAGATTTAAAACTACTAACTTTTCATATTTTTCCTCATTCTTGCTACAAAGTTAAATGTCTTGAAGTTCAGTTAAAAAATAGGCTTTTTAAAACCAACAAGGGAGGTCTATTGTGACTTAATCCGTTTTTTTTCTCCCCCACCCCCCCAACTGCAAGCAAATGTCAATTCCTTTGAAGCAGGATGAGGGGCTTCTCTCTTGATTGAAGTTTACTGCCCCTTACACTTGACAGGTGAGAGTCTCAGCCTGCTATTGTCTCAGCCTGGAGCAAAGACGAATGTCCGATACGACTTGGGAAGTCCCTTTGCCGTGGGTATTCAAAGCCTCCAAGCAAGCAATTAGCCACTTTCCTGTGCCAGCGGTTTATGAGGTGTCACCCTTTCTGAAGGCTACCAATTATTTTTTATTTTTTATTTTTTTTAATAGTTTGACAACTCAGCCTGGTTTTCTCTTTTTAAATCTTTACTTTAAACCTACAGAATTAAAACAGTTTATAAAATTGTATTTCTACCAGTAACAAATCCTTTTACATTTCCAAGTAATCAGGCCTTTACACAACAGTGCACGTTTAAATAGGCGATTTTCCCCCTTCAGTTAGGAAAAAGCAAATGTTACTATTTCTTTAAATTCGGTTTTCATCTCCAACAAATATACACTTTCTCCAGCTATAGTTCTTGTCTTGAGTGCTGAGGTTGTTTTGCAGCATGGATACAATTAGACATCTATTTAGAGTCTTTGTCTGCACATCTGATTCTTGATACTGTTGCAAAGAAAATAGACGCGTTTCCCTGTGTAAAATGAAAACAAAGCCACTGGTTGATTTTTCAAGGATACATTTGACAGGAGCTGTCATTCGTATGAGGCTCGGTTCCTCTGAGACACAATGAATGATCCTGGGCATTGCAGGGCCTTTTTAATCACAATGGTTCATGAGAAATTGATGAATTTAGCGTCAAGCAGCACTTTTAAGGTTGGGAAAGTCATTTTAAAGAGGCATTTTGGGTTTTCTAGCAAACTAATGCTGCCTCTTTCACTTCACTCCATGTTAAAATATTGCAGAGCACACTGGCACATTCCCGCAGTGAGTACTCTGTTTCACCCCACCTGAAATGTGTGTGGCAGGGTGGTGCATCCATTTTCTGGTTGTTACAAACACGCAATTTCGAGATTTTGGCGTGCACAGGTTTCAGCGTGGCCATTTTGTGCTGTTCTTGCACCAATGCAGCAAAGTAGCATAGCACAGCTGAGTGGGTCAAAATATCCCACATTAGTATGCATGTCTTTACATTTAGGGGGATGTGTCTCCCGGTGGGTTGCATTGTATACAAGGCAGGTGAGTACCCTATGCAGGTAAGTGAAGGGGATTTGCAGACACTTGTGTGGTGTTTGGCTGGGAGTCTTGCACTGTGTGCGATTCACTTTAGATTGGCTTCTCTTGTGGGGCACGGGTACTACTTCATGGGTGCATGCGTCACATGGTGTGCTTCTAGTCATATGTATGGCCTTGGTGTGGTTTCTACAGATTCATGGTGCCACAGGTTGCAAATTCCAGCTGTGTGGGCTTTTCTTCTTAGGTGGTTGAGTGGGTGGCAGTGCCAGCCATTTGTGGCTGGTGGCAGGTGTTGATGGTTGTGCTGGTGTGAGTTTCATTGCACATGTGTACTGAGTGACTTCGCATCCCATGCAATGTTTGTGAGGTAATGGTTCGACGGCACATTTGGCCTCTCTTCCTCAGGGTACACCATTGATGTTGTGCAGCCCCAGTTACGATGGGACCATTGATGCACATTTTGGGGATGCTATGTTGTGAACAGAAACACTAAGTTGTGCAGTGTTGGTGTTTTCACACACCTGTTCCATGCATGCTGCAACATGGTGTTTGCAGCTGCAAGTTGCCCGCAGCTGGGTGCATGTTGCTGATGTATTAAATTGAATGCACAATTGTATGCCGTCACAATGAAGTCCGCATTGGCTGTGCACTTTTCCCTTGCATCCTGCCTTCTGCACGTATTTATCCTTGTTTTCAGTTTCACATTGCTTTGGCATGTCTGCTTATGTCTTCCATGGCAGTTGCCTCGGTGGCCAGCCTTCAGTCCGACATTGGCCTCTGACAAATGCTGTCTCCAGCATGATCCTGCCTGGAGTGCAAGATGTAAGTATGTGTATTGGCCTTCTTGTGCTTTGCATCATGGGATCCCATGACTGTTCATGTACTGTCCCACTACTAGGATGGTGATGGCAAGCCTGGCCATGTCACCGCTTGTCTTCCACGGGGGGGCGGGGGGGGCTGCTTTTTTGGGGTCTCAATTATCTGCATTTCTGATATATTCTCATTTTCATGCATGGAAATGAGGATACGTGACATGCACATTCACTGCATGGCATTCAGAGGGTCAGGGAGTGTGGGGGTTGTGGTGGTCAGTGTGTGTAGAAATAATTCTCAGCAGAGGGCGCTGTGCATCGAGACGGTCCATCTCGGCTAATGTCATAATCGAGTACATATAACACGCAGCAACCGTTGGCTTCAGTTTTGTTTTTCGCCACCCATATGCCGAATTACCACCCTTAATAAATTTAAGACACTTTTCAGACCTTAAAAGAGGGCAAGGTCTTAAGCGCAGAAATTCTACAGTGGGGCAAGTTGGGAGGGCGATGAGGAATACGTGGGAGGAACATCCAGTCAAAAGAACGTTACCAGGGGGTAAGTAACTTGTGCTTCGAATGGATTGTGTCCTCACGTATTCCTCATCTTATGATCGACTCCCAAAGCAGTATTAGGTTCTTTTGGAGGAAGGCGTAAGAATTTGAGAGTTAAGGATTGTCAAGAATGGAGCATAGAACTGCCTTCCCAAATCTTCCCTCATTGTTAGAGGTGTCCAAACAATGTTTTGTAAACATGTGGATGGTGAACCAGGTAGCTTTCCGTTGCAGATATCCTTTATCAGAACTTCTCTCTGAAGGGCAGAGGAAGTTGCATTGCCCCTAGTGGAATGAGCCCTTAAGCCTTCTGGGGGATCTTTCCCAGCAAGCCCGTAACATTCCAAAATAGCCAGTATGATCCATCTGGATAGAGTTTGTTTGGTGACTGACAGACCTAGTTTGTGTCCTCTATAACCAATGAAAAGTTGGTCGTGTTGTCGCACCTTTCCCATTCTTGAATCATAAAAGCTTACAGCTCTCCTCAGATTGAGTCTATTTAATTAGTTATGCATTTGTAAAGCGTACAAAGCCCAAAGTCAACTAGGCGCCAGTAAAAAACAAAGCTTAGGATATGGTTACAACTTCTGAGTCTTAGATGACAAGGCATTGTGTTACAAAAGTACATCATAAACAGCAGTTTCTGTACAGAGTTCAAGATTCACACAAATTTACATATTGTTACTTTTCCCGATTGTTGCATATCCTGATTCATTTGTACCCTAGACTAGGAAGGGAGGTATCTAGTGTTTTAGGTCAGATCTGAAGGGAAGTGTTCTTAGATTTTTTTTCTAAATGACCATAGTTTCAGGACTAGTGCTGGGAAGCTAGAGCCCCCTGCTTTTTGTTTTCTGACCCCTGGGGTGATGAGCATATTCGTATATGCAGAGCAGGTTGGTCGATCGGAATAAGTTTTGTAGATTAGGTCACCAAGATATTTGGGTGCCTTTTTGCTATGCATTTGTGAGTAATTGTCAGGATTTTGAATTTAATCCCATCGTGGACAGGGAGCCAATGGATGTTTCTTCTTGTGGCCGAGATATGGTTGCGTTTAGGGATGTTTAGTGCGGCTCTGATGGTATTTTGTACGGTCTGCAATTTCATGATGTTTCTGATGCTAGTTCCAGCAAAAAGAGAGTTACAATAGTCAATTCTAGACAGTATCAGTGCCCTGGCCAAGGTGATGGGAGTTTTCCGCGGAGAGGAAGGGACTGCTAGCTCTTATCAACTTAGCCGTGACTTTTCTTATTTAGGGTAAGGGAGGAGTCAATGCAGACTCAGAGGGTTTTTATTTTATTGGCCACTGGTATGGTGTGGCCATTGATGGTAAAAGATTTTTAGAGCTGGAGTAGGTTGCTAATGTCTGTTTACAATGATAAACTCAGTCTGATCATTGAGGCACAATTCATTGAGGGCCATCCAGGCTTGAACGGCAAGGTAGATTTTATGTTGTTGGTGTCTGTGGCGTAACATCCTGAAATTGGTATAAGTATTTGGGTATCGTCTACATAATTTGTATACGTGATACCTATATTGTCAAGTTTATCAAACAGGAGCTTAGTAAATGCGTTGTAAAGTATGGGTGACACACAAGAACCTTGAGGTACACCGCAGGTCACAGGAACACGGTAGGCTGCTGCCGTATCTGAGAAGACCCTCAGTGTTCAGTTAGACAGGAAGGATTTAATCAATTTTATCGATTCAGGGGAGAATTGGGCCGCAGTCTCTAGGTGTTGGCAGAGGATTTCATGGTTGACCAAGTCAAACGCTGCCGATAGGTCCAGCAGCAAGAGGATACAAAGATCTCCTTTGTCCACGTAGTGGTCCATTTGTGTTTTCAGGTCGAGTAATGCCATTTCAGTGCTATGGCCAGGTCTGAAACCAGATTGTCTTAAGCCTAATAAGTGATTGCCTTCCAGGAAATTTTGGATCTGCAGATCGGCTGTGCGATCAAGTATTTTAAGTAAAAAGGGGACTATGGTAATAGGACAGAAATTGGTGGGACTGTTAGGATCTAGGGTGGGTTTTTTGAGTAAAGGTAGAACCCACGCTGATTTAAGATCATTGGGGACTGAATTAGATGCGCATGAGTTGATAAGGCTGGTAATAAAGCGTGCCAATTTGGCAATGCAGTCTTTTATCAAGGTAGCAGGGCAAATATCGCCTTTACATCTCGAGGGTTTTAAACTTTTGATAATGTTGATTGCATTGGTAGTTGTCAGTGGGGAAAAAGTGATTTTATTTACCTTGGTGATATCCAGGGGGTAGGCGTGGTCGATGGGGTTCGATTGGGCTTGATTTTTTGATTTTTTATGTTCTATTTTTTGTTGTAGTAGGATGTCGTCAGCCAGGGCGTTCTGAATATTAGTTCATCTTTGATTGTATGGTCTGGGGTACGTGCTGGGGACTCTAGTTCCCATAGAACGGTAAATAACTCTCTAGAATTTAATTCAGCGTTCGATATTCTCCGATTGTAGACTTCACTTTTAGATTTAATGATTTCAATCTTATAGTTGTTAGCTAATGATTGGAATTGAATTTTATTTGCATGGGTAGGCGATTTGAGCCATTTGTTTTAAGCTCATCTTTTTAGTCATTTAGTCATTTTTAGTCATCCTTGCCACGATGAGGTGGATAATAGAAGGCCAGAAGCATAATTTACTGTGCTAAATGGTAATCCGAAACAATCTTAGGTAGAAAAGACGGTTTGACCTTAAGGACAACCTTATCCTTGTAAAAGGTAGTAAACTGAGGTTTACAGGATAATTTCTGCAACTCACTCAGCCTGCGGGCTGATGTTATTGCTACTAACAAAATAGTTTTTCAAGTTAGCAACCTTAACAGGCAGCAATAGAGTGGCTTGAAAGTAGCGCATTTCAAAATCTTTAAAAGCAAATTAAGGTCCCAAGTTGGGATTTGGAACGGAGTAGGAGGAAACACATTTGTGAGTCCTTTAGAAATTGAGCTAAGGGTATTTTGAAGTTGGATGCCTCTTCCAAGGTGCGCTTGAATATGGAAAGCACTGCTAGATAACCTTTGATTGTTCCAATCTGGAGCCATAGATATGCCAGTTGCAGCAGAAATTATAACACTAACATTGAAAAGGGTCCACATCTTTCTCCCTACACCAGCTGCAGAACTTGTTCTAATGGCAGCAGTATACAGATTTTTTTTGCTGGCCTTCTGGCTGAAAGCAAAATCTCCATTACGTCATCTGGGAGGTCCCAATCCTTGCATCTCAGCCTCTGAGAAACCATGCGTGAAGGTGGAGTGTCTTGACCTCTGGGTGGAGAACCCGACCAGCCACTCGCGAGAGAAGGTCCTCTCTTTGTGTAAGACGTATTAGAGGGCAAACTGACCTGTGCAGAACGTTATCCTGGTCCAATCCGGGGCAATTAGCATAATGGATTTCCCCAACTTTCTCAACCTCCTGATCACATGAGGCATGACAGGGACTGGAGGAACCACATACAGGAGGGGAAACTCCCAGTCCACTGCGAACGGGTCTCCTAGAGCTCCTCTTGGGGGAAATTCCCTGGAGCACTTCTGGTTGACACTAGTCGGGGAAAAGATCCACTTCAGGGGTTCCCCAAAGGGTGAAGATCTCTTGAAGGACTTCTTGAGCTAGTTCCCACTGATGGGAGACTATGCTCTGCCTGCTCAGAGCGTCCGCCGCAGTTGTCATGATGCCTACCTCTAAGGAGCCAGGCCGGGCCCAGCAACCCCAGAGGCAGACATTATTTTCCCCAGGGAAGTCTCAGCGGGCCCAAGTCGGGGCCCTTTGGACTCAGTCCTGGCGCCTTAGGCGCCAGGCTCATAGCGGACCCCAGTCCTGGCGCCTTAGGCACCAGGCTCATAGAAGAGGATATGTGTTTAAGTGCTTGGGTGCACACTTACCTGATGCAGACCTTGCTGCTTCATCCAGGCCCTCTTGAGGCCTGAATGGGACTACTTAACCTGTAGGACTACTTCACCACCCGGGTGTGGTCGGGGAAGGATACATACCTGATTGGTGGAAGGATACATACCAGGAACTTCTTCCAAGGCTATTTAAACCCCACCCGAACAGCCACACATGCTTCGCGTTGTTCTGCACCTAGCAGCTGGACGCTCACTGTGTCCGCTCCTGCATCCTGACTTCAGCCACGCCTGCCAGCACCCTGGAACACCTGCAAGGGGAGAAAGGAAGAGAATAGGAGAAGAAAAGCCCTTACCTGCTAAATCTGCATCCCGGAGTCATTTCTCCAACGGCCCTGAAAAGGAAGACATCATTTTAAAGGCATTTCGTTTCGAGCGCTGCATTTTACTCACCTTTGTAAGGCGCTTCCATCTTCAGCAGCGATCTTCCGGATTCAGCTACGCCCCGGCGCCTAGAGGAAAAAAGACAAGAACAAAGGTGAGAGGGAGAAAAGGAATAAGGAAAGCTCAGTTTCCTTTTAAGTCTTACCTGTTGGATTATTCCCACTGCATTTCGGGTCCTGCCGCTTCCTGGCATCTCCGGAACCCGGCCCCTATGGGGAAAAAAGACAAAGACATTGAATGAGCGAATGCAAAGACATTACCTGAGCGCTCATCCAGAACTGTTTCACTTCGGGTCGGCGCTATATCTCCGGCACTCCGAACCCCGGGAAAAAGACATAAGCATTAGCGCTTGCTGCAATTAGACAACGAACATTATTATTAAGCTTGAACTTTTGAACAGAACTTTTACAGCGCCTTACCTGAACAGTCAAGCTTACCTGAACTCCCATCAATCCTCAATCCAGTGAAGTAACTGGGTTTCAACGCGCCCCTGCATCAGAAGCAGGATGGAGAGCTCATCCTTCCAAACCCTAAGGTGAGGCTTCACGGGGAATCGTGGAGGAGGTATCGTGGAGGGTTGGAAGGGAGTGGGAGGCTTGAGCATTGTTCCACAGTTGGTAATACTCCCTTTTCACGCACAGGAGGGTATCCAACGAGCCAGGGAAGCCAGAATAGAGGGGCCCTTCCTGTCCATCTTCAGAGTTCTGCGCCTTCGACGCCGCGCCTCCGTGGGAACCAGGTGAGCGTTACAGCAGTGTTCTCCTCTCCAGCTAGGTGAGCTGCTGATAAGATTCCTTCTTGAATTGCCCAGAACCAGAGCTGCATTGCTTCACTGTACAGTGTTAGTGACCCTATGCCTCCTCTCTTGGTGAGGTAGTACATGGCCACTGTGTTGGCCGCAATTACCAGGACATTCTTTCGTCATACAGAGGGCAGAAAGGCGCAAGTCCGATTGCCCTCGGCTCCAAAAGGTTGTCTAGTTTGGGCTCCGATAGAGACCAACGACCGCTGATTGATCGTTGGCATAGGCTCCCCACCCCATGAGTGAGGCGTCCGTCACTACTGTTATCTCTGGTCATGGCTGCCAAAAATGTTCTTTCACAATGCTTTTATAGGCCCATCACAGAAGGTCCTTTGCAACTCTGCTCGGAACGTGAAGGAGGTCCGACATCCTGCCTGAGAATTGGGACCATTGATATGGTACGACATATGGCATTTGTAACGCGCCTATACACTAGTGTTTCAAGGCGCAAATAGGCAAGGAAGGGGGAACAGTGGGAGGACAGAGAACGATCTTACTAGGCCGAGTAACATTAATATTCCACTAGTAGGGGGCGTGGCCAACGCACGAACGATGCGGACGTGAGGCGAGTGAGCTCCCGTAAGCGCCGAAACAATCCTGCATTTTCATCCTGATTCCTGGGGATTTCGTGCGGTATAAACGCCGCGACCGAGCCCGTGAAGTATTGGGCTCTGATCAACGGAGGTTGTGGCACCTATCTACCCAGCCGACGGGGCAAATCCACAATTTGCCGAGGCCCGGCAACGCCGGAGCTACGCGACCAAGATGGCAGCCGGTGTCTGAGGGCGGACTTCCTCCGACTGATTGAGAGGCTCGGGACGACCTGACACGGTGGGGCACGGAGCAGAACGTGAGGCGGACACCCATGAGCATCCTCTCTCCTCCTCCTCCCCCTCGCCACCCGGGCGAGAGGCTGTGCGCGGGGACCGCGGGGCCCGGGACTACTCACCAGCCAAGTCCCACTGACATCCGGAAGACACCCGGATGGACCCGATCTGCGAGAGAGGTGGGGGAAGGATAGCGAAGCCCTACCTCCTGAGCCATCTTAACTCTCGGACACCACGCCGCGAACACCCCCCGCCCCCCGGACTGCGGAGGACAGCAGCGACTTGACCGCGGCAGAAGTGGGGCCCCCCCTCCCCCTGTTCGAACCTTGTTAGCAGAGCCTGGTGCCTGCTGAGGGCAGTACCGCACCAGAAGCAAAAGGGGGACCACCACTTGTCTGTGTGGACTGATAGAGGCGCCGGAGGTCCGCACGTATTGTGAAGTCCCAACAAAGGGCGCTGGGCCCAAGGCGCCCAAAGTACTTTCGCCATATAAACCCCCCGGCCCTAGTGGAGGACGCTCTTGGAACTCACAGCCCTCCATCTGACCCGCTGCACGGCTGCAACACTACACACCTGGGGGGTATGATCACTCCAACTGCGCATAAACGATAATATCAGCCCCATCGCAGCAGACGCTCCAAGACTCCCAGAAATATGGGGAAAGACAGGCAGAAGAAACCATCTACACAGAGCAGCATGGATCAGTTTGCCGTCGCTACTACCCCGGCCCCGGCGGACCCAGCAACATGACCAAACTCCCTTACTGGAGAAGACTCCCTCTCCTTACGGGACGTAATGGCGGCCATCGCCAACTCCCGCTCCTCCATGGAGACTAAAATAGACAGTATGGCGGCGGATGTCTCCTTCCTGCGCCACGATCTGCAGAAGCTGACTTCCAGAACAGGAGAGGCTGAACACTGCATCTCCGAAGCAGAGGGCAACATCGGCAGGATCAATCGTCAGCTGTCCCAAGCCTTAGCCGTCTGAAAGCCCTGGAATCGAGAGTGGATGATGGAGAGGGAAGGTCCCACTGCAACAACGTTCGCATCCTGGGCCTGCCGGAGGGGGAGGAGGGACAATGCATGGAATTGACCCTGGAACAGTGGCTCGTGGACATCTTCGAGCCCCCAATCCTTCTCAAAATTCTTTTCAGTGGAGAGGGCTCATAGGATGCCTTCGGGCAAACCACTCCCGGGCGCTCCGCCCCGGACTATCATCGTTTGCTTGCTTAACTACCGTGACAGGGATGCCCTCCTGCAACTGTCACGCTCGCAAGGGACGATCACCCATAACGGCTCCCGAATCGCCTTCTTCCCGGACTATGCCCGAGAAGTGCAGCGGGCACGACAATCGTTTGAACCACTCAAGAAACAACTTGCTCAACTGAATGTGAAATACGGGCTGCTCTTCCCAGCCCAATTTAAGATTTATCATAAAGGAACTACTGTTCACTTCAATGACCCACAAGAGGCCTGGAAATGGGCAGAGGCTCACATAGAGGGCGATTGGACTGCAAGACCAAGGAGACAGAGAGGACGACCCCGACCTAGGCGGGCCTCCCCGAGAAGAAACCCAGAACGGGGGGGACAGGAGATCCTGGAGCCAGTGGCGCGACAAGAAGAACACTGAACAAACTGTTGTCCCCTACTAGAGGGCCTAGGAGCACTGCCGTGACATACGAGCGTGCACCGTCCGCGCCTCTGATCCCGACGCATAATCTATCCACCATGGAAGATGTCGACATTGGGCGCAAGTGAGGGAACTCTGGGGAAAGATCTGATCCCTCCCGTGGTCACACCTTCCCTCCCGCACCCCTCTCTCTCTTTCTTGCTTGTTTGGACTCTACTAAAGGGTCTGGTTTTTGAGCTGACACCTTAAGTTGAGGGATCAGCAATGTTTGGGCGACAGGTACTTCGTGTTGGGTGGAGTATAGGGTGGGGTGAGTTGGGAAAGTTCAAAACTTTATTATTTCAGGACTGCCACATGCTCATAGGACGAACTAATCATTGTCCCTTGTTAGGGACGCCTTGTACTACTCCACAAGGCAACCCTGCTCCCTTAGTACAGGCGAGAATTATACCGCCATCTCCTACTGATCGCTATACCCTGAAAATCCCCATCATACGTAGTAAATGTCCTCTACACAAATTCGCAAATCACTCATGCGGCACACTAAATCTTTGAAATTCCTCACTTGGAATGTGAATGGGATGGGTTCAGGAATTAAACGGCGTCTTATCATGCAATTCCTAAATAGACATTCCCCTGATGTGGCCCTCTTGACAGAAACCCACCTGGCCGGGTCAAACTGTGCTTTTTTCCAGAGAACCAACTATCGCCTTGCCTTTCATGCGGGGTACACAATGGGCTCCAGGGGCACCCTCATTCTGATACACAAACGTATCCCTTTTATTCAACAAACTGTAGAACAGGATCCCAGGGGCCGATACGTGTTCATCTTGGGAATGATCTGGGGTCAGAGTGTGGCAATTGCCTCGATCTATTCTCCACCGGGTCTGCGACAGGAATTACGGGATGACCCCACCACCCTTATAGGGAAACATCACCCTGACACTTACATCCTAGAGGGGGGAGGGGGAGGGGAGCAGGGGAGGGGGGGGTTTGGGGGGCTGGGGGACTTCAATAACACCATGAATAACAACACTGACCGTTCCCATCTCCGGAATCCTAGCCCAGATACCCCTACAAGATTAGCCAACTTCACATCTGCTCTTGGGCTACGGGATGTATGGAGGGAGTTGCACCCTGATGTTAGGGAATATTCGTTCCACTCCGGTGCCCACGGTTCCATGTCCAGACTTGATTATTTCTTTCTACCACATACCGACCTTTACAGGGCAATGTCCGCAGATCTGCTCCCTCGGGACATCTCGGACCACTCACCACTCTCAGTAGAAATATATATGCAGGGTGCCTTCCCCCCTAGAACATGGAGACTTAATGGCTACTACCTAGGGTTCCCAGAACTGATAGATCGCCTAGAGGAAGTATCCGCCGAATATTTCGAAATTAATGAGGAATCGGTAGATAACCCTGTGACATTATGGGAGGCATATAAAACAGTGCTCAGGGGTGAGATTCTCTCCTGGACGACACATAAAAGGAACACCCGGTTCCAGAAGATACTAGAGGCCGAGAGGGAGGTGAGCAACTGGGAGGCTAAACACATTTCTGATCCCACACCTGAGACTCATCGATCCCTTCACCGCGCCCAAGAGCGCCTTCGGAACAGAACGATGGATGACGCTAAGCAGGCCCATTGGCAGGCTAAAGCAAGGGTATACGAGCTGGGGGACAAGGCGGGTAAACTGCTCGCCTGGCTGTAGAGAAGAGACGAAGGACAGCGCCATGTCCGGGAAATAGTTACACCACAGGGCGACAGTTATCACTCAGACGCTGAGATTGCTGAGGCCTTCGACGTTTTACGCAGACTTGTACCAAGCCCCAACCTCTCCGCTAGACCCCTCCCTCTTAGATGCGGTAACGTTGTCGACGCTCTGTGCAGCAGAGGGACAATTTGGACTGCGCCTTGTCAGAGGCTGAGATTTCAGAGGAGCTATCCCAGCTCCAATCGGGAAAGACGCTGGGCCCAAATGGATTCCCTGTTGAAACCTGACAAAAGCTAGGGGCAGACAAAATGGCGGCCCCCCTGCACAGAATGTTTCTTGCCACCCGGGAACAAGGAACTCTCCCACCAGATCTGTGTAAGGCGACCATCATGGTCATTCCCAAACCTGACAAACCTCCACACAAATGTGCTTCCTACAGACCTATATCACCGATTAACGGGGAGGCCAAGGTCCTCGCTAAGCTCCTAGCGAACTGATTACAACTGGTCGCACCCACCCTGATCCACCCAGACCAATGTGGATTTATGCCCTGCAAATCGACCCGGATGAATCTACGACGTCTCCATCTGGCAATGGAGAGATCTCCGGTTATAGACTGACCTTTGGCCCTGCTGGCAATCGATTTCGAAAAGGCATTCGATTCGATGGGACAGCCTTTGGGAGATCATGCGCCGTATGGGATTCGGAGAAGCCTTTCTGGGATGGGTACAGTTACTCTATACTAACATTGAGGCAGAGGTGAAAGTAAACGGATGGTCCTCTCGATCCTTCCCTCTGGGCCGGGGTACGCGGCAGGGATGCCCGCTTTCCCCCCTTCTATTTGCCCTTGCAATCGAACCACTTGCTCTTTAGCTTCGCCAAAATACTGCCTGGACGGGGTTTAGATGGCTAGAGGGCTATGATGATCGTACATCTCTCTACGCAGACGATCTCCTTATATACCTGGGAGACCCGCCACGGTCCTGCCCCATTGTAACACAGCTGCTCATCCGCTTTGGTAAATTTTGCGGACTCAGAATCAACTGGGATAAATCCGTTTTCTTTCCTGTAAAGGGTGGAGAACAAGCCATCCCCCCAGGAGTGCCCGTACCGAGTGGAACGACAGGGCTTCCGATATCTGGGAATCTGGATATCCGGGGACTTGACAAATTATATAGAACACAAACTCCGACCGATCATAGACCGCTTCATTATTGATGTCCAACACTGGAAACTTCTCCCCCTGACTCTTATGGGTAGAGCGGCACTCTTTAAAATGATGACCCTTCCCAGATTCCTTTACATCCTTCAGAATGCCCCACTCAGAGTTTCACCAAGTGGAGACACTTCCCAGAGACCTCATATGGGGGGGGGGGGGGGTCAACCATGAATAGCGCTAACTACACTCCAGAGATCGATCTGGGAGGGAGGAGTGGGAGTCCCCAGTCTCCAAACTTACTATTGGGCATCACAACTGGCAGTGGTTAATGATCTTCTCCACGGAAATCGAGACCTACCTCATATACGCGCTGAGATAGCTACTATACAGAACACAGACCCACTGACCCTCCTTTATCAACCCCTTCCGAGAACTCCCCCACCCACAACCACAACCACAACACACCTCATTATGGGCTGGAGACAAGCACACCGATTCATTGGGTGGGAAAATAAAGTTCCTATCGCACAACCTCTCTGGCAAAATGATAACCTAGCTGAAATCCGGAAACTTGAGCCATGGCCCAAATGGGTGAGAGCTGGGGTCACGAGAGTTGGGGATATGCTCACTGATGGGAAACTGACCTCATTTGACGATTTGCAATTACAATTCCAGATCCCAAACACGGAACAGTATCATTACATACAACTGGCCCACGCCCTAAGAACCCACTTAACAGCAGACACAAGGGTACCGGAGTACACCCCTATAGAGCGTAACATCCTGCCAGCGTATATTCCCACCAAATGCACTTCCTTCCATCCTATATAATGCCATGTCCTCCTTTGCCACCCCCGAATTGAACGAGCTGAAGGCGAAATGGGAAGCGGATGTGGGGGAAATAGATCCAGAGGACTGGATACAAGTTCTCATGCATCCCCGAGAAATCGCTATCTCCTCTAGGCTCCGACTTGTGCAGCTGAAAATACTGCACCAGGTATATTACCCTAGGACGCGCCTATACGGCTGGAAACTGGCCGCAAACCCAAATTGTATGCGATGCGGGGAGGAGGGAACCTTCATTCACATCTTGTGGGCATGTCCAAGGATACAAACCTTTTGGAATGCATGCTGTAGGGAGCTCTCCAGAGTTCTGACCCGTACCATACCACTGGACCCAAAGGCCCTACTCCTGGGGGGTACCTAACGAAATCGAGGCTAACAAGTGGGAGAGATTGCTCCTACATACGGCAACGGGACTGATTAAGCGTAATATAGCGCAGAAATGGGGAGCCCCTGACTCCCCGACACTGGATCAATGGAAATTGGATATGGACGTGTGTGCCATGATGGAGCATAGGATCTACTTAGCAAGGGGCTGTCCCAACAAAGCCTTGAAAAATATGGGATAGATGGGAAGAAGAAGCGACCTAAGACTCCCTCCCACATGCTGGGGAGCGTGCAATGGGTACCATGTACTACACGCCAATATATGTACTGGGAAAGCCTTTCGACCACTGATTATGTGTACTGCCTCTGTTGATTAACAATGACCATGGTAGTCCTTATGTTGATTTCCTTTTGTTTTTTGTGATTGTTATAATACAATAATAAAAATACTTTATAAAAAAAAAGATTGCACAAGTAAAGGGGAGGAGGGAGGGGAAAAGTGCCAGGAGAAAGGGGAGGAGCAGTGCTGTACATTGGATCAAAACAATAACAAGAAGTGCAGCCAGCAGGTGGCAGGTGGAAGGGTAAGTGCAGACAGCAGGTGTCCAAAAGTGCAGGTAAGGAGACTGTAGAGTTACAGATACAGACCCAAGTGCAAGGGTTGCCGGGAGGCAGTGCGGGTGTGCAACTGGGCAGGCAGGGACCTGTGCACGAAATCAGAGGGGAGCCAGGAAACCAGTGCAGTATCAAGACAGGTAATCAGCAAGGGAGAGGAAGAGGGAAGGCAGAAGCAAAGAGGAAGCTCTTGAGGGGCTTCCGGAACCAGATATGGTTCCCCTCAAGTTTCATTGAAGCAGGCAGGCTCTTCCAGGAGGAGGCCCCAGCCGAAGAAAGATCTACCACCAACCTGTTGCTTGGAGAAGCGACTGACCCTGAGGGAGTTGGAGGAGCGAAGAGCTTGAGTTGAGTAGGAAGGTATTTACGAAGAGAGTTGGAGGTATTGAGGGCCCAGGCCCCAGAAGGCCTTGTGAACAATGCAGAGTTGTTTTAAACTTAATCTTTGCAGCCAATGCAGAGATTTAGGTGCTGGAGAGATACGATCCCCGAGTTTGAGGCCAAAGACATGTCTTGCAGTGTTGTTCTGGATGAGTTGCAGAGGGCGGAGAGTAGAAGCAGGCAGATTTAGAAAGAGGTTGTTGCAGTAGTCCAGCCTAGAGAGAACCAGAGCTCTAGAGATGGTGAGCTTCTGGGGCAAGGTGAGGAAAGGAAAGGAAGAATACCTCTGAGCCGGTGCAGTTGGCCGTTTGATCTCTTAGAGACGTCAGATGTGAGGAGAAAAGGAGAGAGTGGAGTAGAAGATGACCCCAAGGTTCTTAACCTCACAGGTGGGAGCAGGAAGAGGGCCAAGGGTTGCCAGCCAGAGAGTGACAGGAAAGGAAGGTGCAGATGTGCCGATGAGGGGACTCTCCATCTTACTGGCATTAAGCCAGAGATAGTTGGCGGCACACCACTCCTGGATTGCAGAAAGTCAGATGATAGAAGAAGAGGTGGCAGAGGGGAGCCTGAGAAAAAAGCTAAGTGTCACCCGCATAGCACTGAAATTTGGAGCAGAGAGCGGCAATGCGGTGGGCGAGAGGTGCCAGGTATTGGGTGAACAGCCAGGGAGAGAAGTTAGACCCCTGGGGAACATCACAGGTAGAGAGTGAGATAGAGGAAAGGAAGGACCCAAGTTGGACCTGGGAGGGTCAATCAGAGAGGAACAAGGTCAGACAGGCCACAGCCTGATCGTTGATACCCAGGTTATCACAGAGATGATGGAGCAGGGTGGCATGGTTGACCGTATCACCGGAAGAAGAGAGATCAAGTAAGATGAGGGCAGAGAGGAAGATTAGAATCCAGGCTAGAGAGCAGGTGTTTACGGATGTTCAGGAGAGGAGGTTCCGTGCTTCTGGCTGCACTTGAGACAGACTGATGGTCATGGAGACAACCAACAGATTCAGTGTGAAGATTAAGCTGGGAGATGGCCAGCTTTTCCAGGGGTTTCCCCAGGAAAGGAGTGATGGAGATCAGGCTATAGTTAGCTGGGCAGGAGGGGTCGGCTGAGGGTTTCTTGAGAAGAGGGTGCACAAGAGTGCTCCGGGGGAGGAGGGGGGTTATTGATCCAGTAGTGAAGGAGTGGTTGCAGAAGTCAGCCAGGGCAGGAGCAAGGCTGTCAATGTGGTCCTTGATGGGTTTGCTAGAACAGAATTGTACAATCAGACTGAAAAAAAGGTCAGACCGTACAAAAAGTCTGAAAAATGCTACCACCAAAGTTTGTTTCGAACAGCAAAAATTTGAACCTTTGGTGGTAGCATTGTAGGTAAGTATAAAAAATGTTTAAAAAAGACTGCGGGGGCTGCAGGGGTGTCCCCGAAACACCCTGCTCACTATACTGTGTGGTATAGTGAGCGGGGGTTGGAGGGGACACCCCCACAGCACACCTGAATAAATAAATAAAGAAAAGGACCCTACGGCATCGGTTCCCAATCACGGGAGTGAAAGGAAACTGGCACTGCATGGAGTTAGCGTGTAAAAAAGATAAGTAGGGTTTGTTTATGTTTGGGGTGTGGAGTGGGTATGTAGGGGTTTTGAACGTGTGTTCGCATGGGTAATGTACAAACCTTTTGTGGTTCGTACATTTCACATGCAAACTTTCCGACCACGGGAAAATCAACTGCGGTTGGCTCACGTAGATCCAGTAGAACAGCGAAGAACCTGTTTTGACAAGACTCTCATAGATCGGACTGGTCGAGAAATCTTGTCAGGGGAGAACAGAGGAAAGGAAGAGAGAGGGAGGAGAGGTGGCCACAGGGGAGCCGGAGGCAGAGGAGAGAGTAGAGGGAGGAGGAGCGGACGAGCGGGTGGACAGGATGTCCTGGGTTTTAGAGATGAAATGAAAAGCCAGGGCCGTGCAGATGGCCTGGGAGGGGACA
The DNA here is from genome assembly GCF_040938575.1 of Ambystoma mexicanum. Taxonomy (NCBI): domain Eukaryota; kingdom Metazoa; phylum Chordata; class Amphibia; order Caudata; family Ambystomatidae; genus Ambystoma; species Ambystoma mexicanum. The sequence goes on along the minus strand of NC_090922.1, from coordinate 617,703,747 downwards.
GGAGAGGTAGGGACTGAAGCAGGTTTGGCCAGCTCCTTGCAGATTTTAAAGAGTTTGGCCGAGATGTGAGATGCCACAGGGTTGGATGTGGGCTCTCTCCTTAGTGTGGACAGAGAGCGTGTATTGCCTTTGGAGCAGGCAGCAGGCCAGTTTGTCAGAGGATGCACAGGAAGCTAGCCATTTCCTCTCAGCCACCCTGCATTTGCGTTTAAGGGCGACAAGGTCAGAGTCATACCAGGAGTTGCACTTGGCTTTGGGCTTCAAGTGGATACTCATGACAGGGGCAAGAACATCAAGATTATCAGAGATAGAAGAGTGGAGCATGGAAAGGGCTGTGTCAGGATGCAAGTCAGCCAGAGAAGGGGGGGGGGGGGGCGGTACAGAAAGTGGCAGCAAAAGCCTCAACTGATACACGTTTCATGGGTCTGATTACCGAGAAGGTAGGTGCCAGTGCTGGAGTTGGCTTGGCATGAGGGGAAGAGAGGGAGCGATGGGAGTAAAGGAGAAAGTAATCCCTCCAGGAGGGAGGAGTGGCAAGGGGGATACAGAGGGGGAGGTCTGAGGAGATCAGAACATCCAGAGAGTGCCCTGCAGAGTGAGTCGGGCCACAGGTGAGAATAGAAAAAGTCGCAGAGGTCGCAAAAGAGTCCAGAGGAAACATCCAGGTGAATGTTAAAGTCTCAAAGAAGTATGAGTTAAGTGGTCGAGGCCAGGAGGGAGGAGGAGAGGTGGGCCCACTCAGAGGAAGGAGGTGATCTGACCAGGTTGCTGATAGATCGCCACAGTAAGCGAGTGGCCATTGAGTCCTGAAAGCCCATTGAAGGGATCTCATTCTCAGGCAGGCCTCTGGCACCAGAAAAATGCAGGATGCCTAAAAAAAAAAACTAATAAATAAATCGAAGGCTGGAAGACGCTGGGTACTCAAACTTGGCGACCATCTGCAAAATGTGTTGAACCCTCACCTCGGGTGGCACGCTTTACCCAAGGATGCATCCAGGAACGCGCCAATGAACTGGAGTCTCTGAGATGGTATCATGCGGGACTTACTGTAATTGAGGGAGAAGCCCATTCTGTGGAGTGAGTGGCAGGTGGTACTGAGATGTTCCTGGGCCTGTTCGGATGAACGTGCCCCGATCGGCCAATCGCCCATGTAGGGGTAGACATGAATCTCCCCCTCCCCCCTCCTGAGACTTAGTGCCGCCACCACCACCATCAAGTCACACCGTGGAGGAAGGCATTTATTCGCCTCACAGGAACTTTTTCAAAAAGGACGTTTGTTCTGCAGCCCTTACCCGAATGTGCACAACATTATTATATTACTTTAGCTCACCGCGCCATTTCCCTTTACACTCATGCAGGATCACACAAAGTGCACACATTTCCTAGTGCACACTTGCAACCTAATCCGAACAATCAGTTGCCAGACATTAAGGCTGTGACCATAGAATTCAGGTATCTACCTCTTTTTTATTTAAGGATTGCTGCAGTGGTCCTCAATATTCATCTTTAGACTACTACAGGCGTCTCCAATTCGACTCCCTTTACTGTCCTCAAAAATCATTGATTGGGTTACCAGACTGTTTTTCCAACACAGAGTTCCCCCTGCCCAGAAGACCCCACTTTTTGGAACTGCCCCTCCTTGTCCCACGTTTTGGGTAAGTGCTAACACGGGGAGCTATGACATTATGGGCAGTTGTTGAACCAGATTGATAGCATCTCCTACCAAAGCAATTTTAGATTACTTGAACCTGATTTTTTCTGCTTCCTCCCTAGGGTTTGTCTCTCTGTCCTGGAGGAAGGAATTAGTGGATGTCAAGCAGTTGGCACGCCGAAATGTGCTAATGTGCCCATATACTATGAAGGGGCACTGCAAAATCAAGATTTCTACTTGCACATAGGTAGACTAAGTGCATGGATATTTGTATAGCATGTCAAACAAGGGTATTATAAATACTTCTTGAACCAAATAGCTACATGAATATGGATTAGCAAAAAGTGATGCATTAATCTTAGATTTGTTTCCTGTATTTTTCTTTCATAGTTTCACTTTGTATATTGAGCAATTGCCTTTTCCACAAGATTTGTTTTGAAAATGTGTTCATAAATTGTTTGTCTTCATCTTTTAAGTCACCAGTGTATATTAAAATGTGCATTTATAATAGATCCACTCAGTAAATCTTACATGTTATATCACTTTACATATTTATGTTACAGTGCTTTTGAGTCTTTGAGATACTAGTCGTGACATTATGCATGATATTGTTTCCTAAAAATAATTGGACTTTAAAACAATGAATTGTGTTTGCAGCGTGGAACATACTTACTTGTAACTGTACTTTGACCCAAGCCACGCATGCCCACTGGGTTTGGGGGGCTATAGGTGTTAAACTTAACTCAGCAACCTTGGTTGCTTAGGTAGTGGAACGCCAATGACTCCTAGTCTGGGCTTTTTCATTGGCAGCTCTAGATTTATCCCTGTCCTTCCAAATAATAACTTTGCAGTGGGCCCTTCAAGACAGTTGGGGACCCTTTGGAATTCACCATGACCCAACCCTGACTTGTCCTTTTTTACACTCACCCTTAAGTGATGGCAGAAAATCAAATGTTCAGTTATACACTAGAGCAAACTTCTGAAATCATTCAGGGACCATCCATTTTTGATCCAACTAGATCCAATCAGAATTTGGAACAATTAACTGGCAGGGACGATCTGCTTAGGTTTAGAAAGAAATATTTTAGGACAGCACTACATGGCCACTTCTCTGTGAGTATCCCAAGGCAAACACAATTCCACCGGGTCTCATAGTTCGTAACGAACCTGGTCCATTTCTGACTGATAAAGAGTACACAACAACCAGCAGTCACATTGCAATTAAATGCAGCCGTGACTTGGTTTTAATTATTACCACTGCCCAAAGAATTGGCACAGATATACAAAAAGAAATTCAGAAGAGAAGTTTCTAGCAAATACCATACTCACCGATGCTCGAGAACAGCTGAAAGAAACCAACAAGTTGCTTGATGATTTCAAAGCTGCCACTATTACCAAGAAAGCCAAAAAACTAGCGAAAGATAGTCAGGAATTCAAATTAGAAAACATCTTCCAGTATATGACAGACCAGTTCATTGAGGCTGCAAAGCAGCAACGGTGGTCTCAAAAACTGGGACAGAGGAAGAGAAGATGGGTCACATTTTCAGACATCCGCAGCTACTTGGACGATCCATCCTGGTGCAATCATTCGCAACTCTATGGGAATTTTCAACCTCCTCCAAGAGGAGGGCCGGGAGAACCCATGTGGGAACCCCCTTGGTTCCTACCATATGCCCCCATGTGGCGGAAAACACAGGGACGAAGACGCCAAACCAGGTAACTAACAGTGAATCTACCATGCCAATTTTTAAACTGACTAAATTGGAACTCTTCAGGACAAACTTCAGTCCTTTTAAAAAAAGGCCTGTTTTTTGTACTGTCCCAACAAACCGATTTGTTTACATTGGCAATGGAAATCCTAAGTTCTTTAGAACAATCAGACTTAAGACCTTCCAAGAATTTCCCAACACAGAGAAAGAACTGGATTCAGGTCTACACACACCATCTACTTTTTGTGCCCAAGACAACCAAGTGCCACCAGAGATTATTACATTTGAAAAATGTGTCCTGAAAGATTTAAACACCTTGAGAACACAGAAAGGATTCCACAAATGTAACCTCACGAGAGATGAAAACAAAGCTATGAGCAATCTCTCCAAGAACCCATCCATAGTAGTAAAACCAGCAGATAAGGGTGGAGGGATTGTAATAATGACAAACACCCAATACATGGCTATGATGAACACACTATTAGTAGATGTTGACAGATATAAAAAAAAAAAAGTCAGAAAAAAGACCCCACCAAGGAGAGTAGGTGAGAATGAAGAAATCGTCCGTTACGGACTTGACCGGGGCAGGATAACCAGGAATGAATCTGAATCCTTAACCACCAATCAGGGTCAAATATCTACTTTTTAATAAAAAACCTTGACAACCCACCAGGAAGACAGATTGTCTCAGGCTATGGTACAGTCTTGGAGCCACTGTGCAAATTTGTGGACACCTTTCTGAAACCCACGAGTACACTCACAGCAACATATCTTAGAGATACAACGCACACTATTAACATATTTGAGAATTTGGCTTTTGATCAATCTAGGCAGTGGTTAGTGACTATGGGTATCAAATCACTATTTACCACAGGGCCAGGCTATTGAATGCATGAGAAACCATCTGACTCAGCACAGGCTACAAGATAGCGTGCCAGACAACTACATTATTAAACGGATGAATCTAGCCCTCTGCAGGAACTACTTTGAATTTAATGGACAATTTTATTTCCAAACTAAGGGGACCGCAGCCTTGCCTCAAGCCTAGCTATCCTGTTCATGTCTAACTTCGAAACAACTAATATTCTTTCCAATAAGAATCCCTTTCAAAATCAGATTTCCAAATGGAAAAGGTATAAAGATGACATTTTGTTCATATGGGAAGGCACAGAGGCAGATTTAAAACTGTTCTTACCAACGTTGAACAAGGTTGACTTGAATATACAATTCACTATGGAATTTAGCAAAACAGAGGTCAACACCAACAAGACAGAAGTCATTCTTTCCCTCTAACTCTTCCCCCTCCCTCCCCTTCCCCTTCCCCTTCCCCTTTCATTCACTTGCCTCCCTCCAACCTCTCTCTCCCCTCAGGCTTGTAACTTAGGCTTTCTCTTTGCATCCTGTCTCTCCTTCTCCCAACACATCTCCCTCACTTCTCGTTCCTGCCGCTGCAACCTCTTCAACATTCGCAAAATCCGCCCCTCTCTCACTTTCCACGCTACTAAACTCTTAATCTCCTCCCTCATCTTCTCCCGCCTCTTCTACTGCTCTTCCTTATACCTTGCCCCTCTTAAATCCATCTACCACTCTGCTGTTCGCACCCTCTGTCTCCTTACCTCCCGTGATTCCATCTCCTCCTCTCTCTCCTACCTTGGCTGGCTTCCTTTTCACTCCCAACTTAAATTTCAATTTCTCTGCCTTGTCTTCAAATCTCTCCATGGTCTTGCCCCCCCCCCTTATCTCTCCTCCCTTCTCTCCTTTTACTCCCCCTCCCATTCCCTTCGGGCTGCTGACCATTTCCTTCTCATTTCACCCCCACCCCTCTGTGCCTCCTAGCGTTTTCGCTCCTTCCAGGTCTTAGCTCCTCTACACTGGAACTCCCTTCCTCTTGCTATCTGTTCTTCCCCCACCTTCACTTCATTCCGCACTTCCCTTAAATCTCTCCTTCTCCATCCTCCTCCTTGAAACCCCTACCCTCTTCTATTTCCCCCTTCTTTACTCTTTTCCCTGACTCTCTCCCAACCCACCCCACCCTTTCTACCCTCCCTTTCCTCCTACTGCCCTCCTTCACTCCCCCAACCAGTCCCATCTCCCTTTCCTCCCTCCCCTTCAGTTAATTGCTCTTTTCACCGTTTTGTTGTTTGATTGATTCATATTGTAATCCTTCAACAGTTTTATCGTTCATGTCTTATGTATTATGTTGTTCCATGTACAGCGCTTTATAAATCAAAATACAAATACAAACATGAATCTGGCACTTTAAAATGCAATTTATTTCAGAAACCAAGTGACAAATACACTGCTGCATATTTCCGGTGACCATCCCAGACACCTTTGTGAGAACTTACCGTATGGGCAATACCTGCGCATTCGGAGGTATTGCACAGATTTGGTGGACTTTTACAACCATGCCAATGATTCAGATTTAAGGTTAACTCAAAGGGGTTATCCAAGAAAACATATCAAAAGATCTAAAGAAAAAAGAGCAAGATTCAGCGATAGAGATGCTCTACTAACTACAAAAAACATTGACAACCAAGACCAAGAAAAAAGGATGACTTGCGTCATCACGTATGGTTCACATACATCCCAAGTCAAAACATTGATTTCCAAATACTGGCCACTAGCTAGACTTAGTCTTTCCCATGAGCCAATGCCAAGGTTCACCTTTAAGTGAGCTAAAACCCTGCGGGACAAATTGGTACATTCCACATTTATAAAACCTGTCGCACGAACAGGATTATGGGATCTCAGAACCACCACTGGACATTATCCAAGTGGGAACTGCACAGTGTGCAAGTTTACCAAGAATATAAAGGAGTTTAACATCGGCTGTAGAATGTGGGCACTATCAAATTTTACTAATTGCAAAACCAAGCAGGTGATCTACTGCATAGAGTGCCCCTGTGGCCTAAGATATGTGGGCCAAACTGCTAGACAAGTACACAAGTATCAGTGAACACGGGTCAAGAATACTTTACAAAAACCTGTCTGCACCCCTAGTTAATCATTACATCGAGTACCAACATACAGTAGATGACACCACATGGTGGATCCTCAATGTCGTAAAAGACTACTCAAATGTTCTGGGGAGTCTTTTCCAAAAATAAGCCTGATAGATACACAGATTAGGTACTTACCAACAAGGTTTAAATGAGGAATTTCTACCTCCGGTGTAAACCTCTGCAAAATGTAGCTTATTAATTTAACATTTATATCCCAGCCCCCAGCGTGACTACAGGACAGAGATTCAATATTTTCCCAACTTCATGAAGGTATCAGAATTAGGGTGGTTACCTGCTCCTCCCGCTGCTACAGAGGCCCAACACAATTTACAGACATCAGTTATTAATTGCTCTTGGTTTTTCACCACTTACCACAAGACAGCCCGTAGAGCTTTGCATATATGCATGTTTACTTTGCTCTATTAATGCTGACTATATTTATAATCGGCCCCCTTTTCAATCGCAAAATATCTATATTACTAATAAACTTTTCAAAGAAGATTGGGTCGACCACCTACCAGCTTTGGACTTCAACACGTGTGAATAAAGGGGACTGAACCGTCCTCTGAACACCTTTGGCCATGGGCTTTTTGAACTGCATTTTTCACCTTTTGGAAGTGCATCTTCTGTTGCTAAAAAGCAGCAACCTCAGCTTGATGGCAAAGATTTATGCACACAACCATGAATTGTGCTATTCGATCCATCACGATAACGGCATATTTACAACTTGGTGTCGTCAATGTTTTATGGCTACAGAAAGTGAAACTAGGTTGCCATGACAACAGGTAAACAACCCTGCCCGCCGTCTCACACGCAGTATTTCGCGGCTACATGCCACTCATCGCAGCAGTTTGCATTAAACTTCCATGACAACGCTTGCTGCCCCATCGGGATTTTAACCGACAGGCCGCACGACAACGATCAGTAGCGCTGTGTCCCCTTTGATTGCTATATGAAACACATACTAACAAGGCAAAACAGATCCACATTAGTAAATAAAGACCTCCCCCCATGTTTCCACAGGCTTCAGTAACCTCAGATGAAATGACCATCCGTACTCGAGCGGGAATACCACAAAGCTCGACTGCAATAAAAGAACAAGTTCCTTACCAACTGGTAACGCTCTTTCGACTGGATGTTCCTCCAACGTATTCCTCATCTATGACTTGTAATGTCCACAGCTGTGCTGCTTGGGAAATGTTTCCGGCAGAGGGCGCCATGAGTCGATGGCGTCTAGTCGATATCCCTCAAAGGCCTCCGTTGAAGGTGACATCGGATGTTACAAGTAGCACACACAGCGCCCGTAGCCTCAGTTCATGTTTTTTCCACCATCACAATGTGTGGCACACGTGCCCATCATACAGCATCAACAGCACTTAGCCTTGTTGAAACGAAAGCTGTGATGGAATGGGAAATTCTTAAGAGGGGTAAGATGGCAGGGCGATAAGGAATATGTTGGAAAACATCCAGTCGAAAGAACATTACCAGTTGGTAAGTACCTTGTTCTTCGAATGGATTGTGTCCTCCAACGTATTACTCTATGACAGACTCCCAAAGCAGTATCCATGAGTGGAGGAGGGAGAAGAATTCAGACCTACCCAATTAAATGGCAGAGTAAAGCACTGCCTTACCAAAGGCAACATCCTGAGCATGGGAAGTATCCAGGGAATAATGCTACCAAACGGGTGTATGGAAGACCACGTTGCAGCATCACAGATGTTCTTTACCGGTACACCCCTCTGCAGGCTGTCCATGCAGCAAGGCCCCTGGTGGAATGAGCCTGCAAGCCTTCAGGAGGGTCCTTGCCAGACAACCTGTATCCTGTAGGTCTTAGAAAAAGGAAGGCAGTAGCCGTGGGCTATTGTTTCCAGACCCCACACATCTGAAGTAATGGCTTGCGACTCTTCTAGATGCTGGGACAGCCTGCCCCCTAATGGTGAACAATGAGTCAAAGCCTCAGAGTGGTTTTTAAGCGGCTGCAGCAGCGCCTGATGGCAAAGAGGCTGCTGCTTGAGCGGCTTTGGCACCTCTACCTCGTCCACCACGAGGAAACTTACGTTGGCCCCTTTGACTGTCCATCCCTCTCACCCTTCCAAATGAGGAGTACTAGCAATAGGAACCACCCCTCCATTGCTGTCCCCTAGGACGAAAAGGCTGAGGTTGTCGAACAGCTGCGCCCAAAGATTTGGCAGCTGCTTTGGAGGTCTGCAACTTCTCAAAGCTCTTGTCAGCCTTGCTGCCAAACAAATTAGACCGGTCAAAGGGCATGTTGAGAAGACAACCCTGCACATCTGGTGCAAACCGGGACTTCCGCAACCACGCAAACCTGTGCATCACGGTGCTCTTAGCCATGGACCAGCTGACACTATCCGCAGTATCCAAATCAGACGGAAGGGATTCACACATGGCATCTTGCCATCCTTCACAATAGCCAGAAAGCCATCCCTTTCTTCCCCTTCGGGAATATGCTCAGCCGCTAAAGAGACAATTCCACAGTGTGTGCAAAAACATTGCTAAGGTACAGGTGGAGTTGGCCGATTTCAACATCATAGACCCAGCAGAAAATACCTTGCATGCCCATCCATCTATGCGCTTATCGTCCCCATCAGGAGGGATGGTAGGGTACCAGGTAAATGTCTGAACCACCAAACTCTCCATAGTGGGGTGTGTGGACAGGTAGCCGGGGTCGCTACTGGATGGGCGGCATTTCTTTGTTAATGACTTGGACCACTGCAGACACTATTCCGGCAGTGAAGTAGCAGCCACCCTCTTTTGCAATGCCACATGAAATGACATCACCGAGTCAGTGGACGGACCCTGATCCAAAATATCTGTAAAATAATCTTGATCAAACTGCACCAGAGGCCTGAACTAACCCAGGTAAACCACAAATCTCAACATCAATCTCTGATAAGAGTCGGCATGATGCCCCTGGATCTGGTCTGCCGAACTCCATCTCAGGGCAAGTGTCAAGGCCACTGGCATCATGCAAAGACTGACAACACAGATCTTCCATCCGACTCTCTTCAGAGATGAGAGTCCGAACACCAGGAGTCCCACACGGAACACCAAAAGGGCCAACATCCTCATCGGACCTTTCTTTGTCCTCATAAATGTCCTGGAGAGACTTAAAGTCGTTTTACCTTGGGACAGGCTTCAGTCTTAGACGTAGCCTTCCTCGGAGGGTCCACATCCAATGAAGTGACCCTCGACGCAGGCCTTCGAGGGACATCGAACCGAAGCCATCGACGCAGGGCGCACTCAACTCGAAAAATTTCCGAAGCAGCACAACTAGACAAGTTTGAGTTTGCAGCACTATGGCCACCACATACCATTTGAATGCTTGCCAGAACACCAAGAGTTCTGGCTTCAAACCTCTATATGAACAAGGCACACCTTGGAGGTAGCCATTTTTTCGCCTAACAGGAACTTTTTGAAAAATAACATTTGTTCTGCAGCCCTTACTCGATTGTGCACATGCTTATGTCGTTACTTTAGCTCACTGCACCATTTCACTTTACTCTCATGCAGTGCACACAATTCCTAGTGCAGACTTGCAACCTAATTCAAAGAATCAGTTGCCAGGAACCAAGGCCGTGACCATAGAATTTAGGCATCTACCTCCATTTGTTATTTAAGGGTTACTGCAGTAGTCCTCAATATTCATAGTTAGGCTACTCCAATTTGACTCCCTCTACTGTCCCCAGAAATCGTTGCTTGGGTTACCAAGCTGTTTTTCCAACACAGAGTGCCCCCTGGCCCAGAAGACCCTACTTTTTGGAACTCCCTCTCCTTGTCCCACGTTTTGGGCAAGTGCTAACCCAGGGAGATCTGACATTATGGGCAGTTGTTGAACCAAACATAGTATTTCAGACCAAAGCAATTTTAGATTTCTTGAACCAGATTGTGTCTGCTTCCCCCTAGGGTTTGTCTCTCTGCCCTGAGGAAGGTTAGTGGATGCCAAGCAGTTGGCATGCCGAAACGTGCTAATGTGCCCATATCCTATGAAGGGGCACTGTGAAATCAAGATTTCTACTTACACGTAGGCAGATTAAATGCATGGATATTTGTATACCATGTCAAACAGAGGTATTATAAATACTTCTTGAAGCAAAAAGCTACATTAATATGGATTAGTAAAAAGTAATGAATTAATCTTAGATTTGTTTCCTGTATTTTTCTTTCATTGTTCCACTTTATATATTGAACAATTGCCTTCTCCTCAAGATTTGTTTTGAAAATGTTCTCCTTTATGTCTTCATCTTTGAATTCACCAGTGTATATTAAATGGGTATGCAGAATAAAGACACAATCAGTAAATCTTACATGAACTATCACTTTACAATTTTCTGCAACAGTTCTTTTGAGTCTTTGGGATAATAGTTACATTATGCACGATATGGTTTCCTAAAAATAATTGGTCTTTAAAATAATGAATTGTGTTTGCTGCTTGGCCCATACTTACTTGTAACGCCACCACCGCCATCAACTTGGTGAAAACCCTTGGGGCGGAGGTCAGCTCGAATGGCTGAACTCGAAACGGATACTGAAAACCGCCATTGGCAAACCTCAGGTACTTTCTGTACTTCTGATGGATTGGCACAAGAAGGTAAGCATCCTGAAGGTCCAATGATACCATCCAATCCTGGAGCTGGAGGGCCTGAAGGATCTGAGAAAGGGTGACCATCTCGAACTTGCCCTTCATGAGGAACTTTTTCAAGTATCTCAAGTCCAAGATAGGTCTCAGTCCTTAGTCCTCCTTGGAGGATTAGGAAATAGGGACAATTCTAGAACTGCCAGCTTCAGAGATGGCTGCCTGAAGGCTCAGCTCCAGCACCTGAACTGATTTCCTACCTGCTTTGCTATAGCTGTACCAATCTCACCCGATACAAAACAACCTGCAAAGAGACAGAAAGGGGATGGTGAGAGGACTTCGGATGAGAGAGAGGATAAAATCCTGGACATGCTCACTAGATCGACTTTGGATGTGAATGAGATCAAGGACAAGATGACCAGAGCAGAGGAGAGGTACTTTGAGCTGATTTCAAGCTTCAACAGGTTTGAATCTCATTTGAATGTTGTGGATGGTATTGTGGAGAGGATGGAAAGCCAGATAAAAGACCTACAATCAAGAAATGAAAGATTGTTTTTAAAACTCTGAGCAGGAAAATTATTCAAGGCGGAATAATGTGAGGGTGGCTGGCCTTCCTGAAGAAATAGAGAAGCAAACCCATGGAGTTTATTGAGAAGATGCTGATCTCTATGCTCAAACTGGACCCCAAGATTCATCTAGAGTTGGAGAGGGCACATCGAAGTTTGGGACCAAAGCCAACTCAGGGACAGCGACGCAGGCATTTTGTGGTTAAGTTTCTGCGCTTTCCAGTTAAAGAAATGGTGCTGAGAAAGGCTCGAGAACTACATGACCTTTCCTGGAGTGGTCACAGAGTGATGATATCGGGGACCTTAGCCGGGATGTTCTTGATAAAAGAAGAGAATTTAAGGCTGCTAAAGACAAGGCAAAGCTGAAAAACCTTGAATACTATATGGTATACCCGGCCATCTTTCGTGTGGTTAAGGATGGCAGGCTTTTTTCTTTTAATGATAGTAATGGGGCGGAGGCCTTCTTAAGTGACCTGGAAAGTGCTGGAGACAGGGGGGGACCTGGAGCAACCTATGGAGGGCACCGCATCTACTTCACAGAGGCTGTCATCAAAGAAGAAAAGATAATTTTAACTGTCTATGGTGTTGGATTTGCACTGGTGAGTTAATCTTTTTGTGGATTGCTACGTGTTTTATTTTTCTTTAATTCCATTTCATCCAATTGGATTATTTATATTATTTATACTTCGGTTCTTTTCTCATTAAATGGAGAGTAACGGACATAGAAATCCGTTGCTTGTGATGTTTTCATTTGAGACAGTGCTCGTGAGCAATTAGAGGAAAGGCCACAGTGTTTTTTCTTCACGTTGCATAACGTCATGAAGGACGTGATTAATGTCTGCCGGAGTCGGAGCAGCTTTGTTGTACGGGATGATTCGTTCTGATGGAATCGAGTGGCGGGTACTGAGGGGGCCTCCCTTCCTGGTGTCAAACAGCTAGCGTTCCATTCGGCCTGCTCCGGGTCTGCTGTGAGGCCCTTCTCGGCTCCCCACACCCCTCCAGCTTTCTACTTGGTGTGGTGACCCTCCTATGGATACTGCATCTCCTTTGCTTGCACTCCACCCAGCACTGGTAAGTGAGTTGCGCTGTTCCCGTATTGTGTCTCGGTGCACCGCGTGTATTCCTCCGTCTTGGGATTGCATGCGAGTGCAATGAAGGTATCGGTAATGGCGGCGTGATGGTCGTGAAGACTTTAATGATACTGCTGACTTCTGGATGCCTCACTCGGACCGGCGTATGTGAATAACGATCATAAAAGGACATTGTAAGTTGGATGGATGGAGTCCTGAGGCCTATTTCCAGTGCATGGCTTGTACCGACATTTTGATGCTGACCTGTGCAATGCACGCAAGCGTTTTTTTTTTAAAGTGCTTTTAAATTGACGCTCTCTGGTTTCTGATCCATAGTGATTTTTTTTGGATTTTTTTAATTTATTTTTTTAATACTCTTGTGGCTCTCTGGACTCCGTCAATGGCACGCGGACCAGTTAATTTATGAGATGCTTTGACTAGAAAAAACCTGTATCTGAAAATAGTCTGCAAATCGAAAATGATGCACTATGTTATTTCTCAATATCTCCAAGGCATTTAATTTTGCTATGAGTGTCATACTGTCAATTGCATCTTGTAATCATTTTCCTCCACCTTTTGTACTACAATATAGATGATCCCTACTGAAGTGACGAAATTAGTACAGTACTAGCTATCGGCTTACAACCCGATGCGCTTGCAAACGTCTATGGGGATTTTTACTTCTGATAGTCAAACAGCTAGCGTTCTGATAGGTCAGCGCATACTTGCACATGTTAAATGGTGGTTGTATCTGCGCCGGCACCTCTAGTCAAGCAGGAGTAATTAAATGTTCTTGCTGGCTGTGGGTACTGTCAATTGGTGCCTCCATTTTACCAGTTATTTCATGTCTAATTGTCATTCACAGCCCCTGCTCCCTAAATTCCCCTTTCCATTGCCTTCCTTTCTGTTGCATTTCCTGTTTCTACGACCACGTATTGCTTATGATTTTGAACCTATGGGGTATGCTCATGGAATGCATTGGTCTATATTTATATTGTATTGTGGGAAGGGGCTATTGCTGAATTGGGAGGTGTTCAGAAGATTGTTGAGGTGCACGTTCATAATGACAATGCTTTAGGGACCGATAGCTTGTGTAGGGTATACGTTTGTTTTAGGAGCTATGCCGGCAATTTCTCCTTGTTGTCTGTGGTTGGAATTTAATCTTCCGGACCTGGCGATGACATGAGTGTACCACTACTGGTTGTTCTGTTACTGTGTGGCCCACCTTGCCTGTCATGATTGCACTTTAGGCACTCTGATATCCATCTTTTTGGGGTCATGGGAATTGGATGAAAGATCTGAGGTATCCGGATCATTGAGTGCACTGAATGTAGAAGACTAAAATTTGACTGTAGACTGAAAACTGGAACGGGCATTCCAGAATTTAAAGGTTTCATTGGTAGGCGTGTTGTTTTTTGCAACCGTGCAGTACCACTTGTTCCTGGTTGTGTGCTAATGTTTGGGATGTGGTGGGCAGGACAATGTCTTTTCTCCACTCTCCATTACCTTCCCTCTGTTATTGTGCTTTGGGGTTATTTTCGCCATCAATGATGCATTTTGTATTGCTTGGATGTCTGCTCTAGGGTGTGATATGGGTATGAGGTCTGTGTGTTTAGGCATGGCTAGGGCTGTTTTGGACTGGCATCGTGGGGTCGGGAGGGGAACTGAATGCATGGAGGAGACTGGGTCAAAATTATGCAGATGTCCTGTAGTTGCTGGATCTGAAAGGCTTCGGAAGGGCACTCGGAGGAAGTTGTGCATGCAAAGATACTTTTATGACATGCGCTTGGTCAATGGGCGTGACATCCTTTGTTTGGGTCCTTGATTTAGTAATTTGGTGTCTGGTGGTCTGCCGGATTTTCTCTCGCTGGGTTTCATTGGGGGATGCGGTTGATGGGATGGGTCGGGGTCTCAGTACCGTTGAAGGGGGTAGTGACTGCACACCTTGGCGGGTTTATTGGGGGGCTGGAGTGGGGGTGGGTGGCTGGGGGTACATATGGCACTTATGGATGGAAGTGGGATATATAAAATTGGGATTACATCTGGAGTTTGGTAGGTTTCCTTACATTACATTGTCAGCTATTGCTAGTTTTACGGAATGTTACATGCCAATTCTGGAGGGATAATGTTGTGGAATGGGTTTTTTGGCTCCTTCTTACTGCCTTTTGATAGGGTCTGGGTGGAATAAGACATTGTGAAGAAGGCTGGTTCTGGTTCTTATGCTAATGTAAATATTCTTGAGGTGGTATGGGGAAGGTTACTGTTATTTATTGTTACTACATTATGTTTGGGTGTGGGTTCTGGGGCAATTACAGTTCAAGATTGTTTTTTTTGTAAATAACTGCAATCAATATCACCCTGCAGTTTTGCAGGGACTATTGTTGGGCTTCATATGCGTTAGTTCATGGTTTCTGTGTGTTTGTGTTGTCTTGTGGGTTTACACGGCTCAGTCTTTTCACCTACCCCCCTTTATCCTTTGACTTTTAGGATGGATCGTTATGACGTATTCCATTTGGATATAGTGGGTTCATGGGTATAGTGGGTCCATGGGTGATCTGAGGATATGTTGTTGCTGGAATGTCAAAGGCCTAAATATTCTGAGGAAAAGAAAAGAGGTGTTGCATAGGCTGAGAAGGGGAAAGGTTGATATTGCACGTATTCAGGAAACTCATTTGTTGGATGATTCGACTCATCTATTCAAAAACAAAATGGTACACCAAGTCCTTTTTCAATTGCCACAGTTCCAAATCAAGGGGAGTAGGTGTGCTTCTACGGAAAGGTTTAATGCTTCAGGTGGTATTGGATGAGGAAGGGAGGGTACTTCTTCTAGATTTTAAATATGAGGATAGATTGATCACGATAGGCTTCATTTATGGACCATGTACAAGTGGTAGTCCTTTCTTTGGGAAGTTGTCGCTACTTTTGAGGAATATGGCCAGGGAATATATGGCATTAGGGGGTGATTTCAATAGTGTAATGGATGGGAAAATGGACCGTTCGGCTCATTGTAGGTTCACTGCTGAAAGCGCGAGTAGATCCTTTAGGGAGTTTGTGGATAGCTTGAATTTAATTGATGCTTGGAGATTTGTTAATCCGGATGTGAGGGAGTTCACATTCTACTCACCTGTGCATGATGCTCATTAGAGAATGGATTATTTTCTTGTTTCTAATAGGTTGGCTGACATGTTGCAGTATGCATCTATTAAGGAAAGAAGTATTTCAGATCACTCTTTGATGTTGATGCAGTTGAATATTGGACATGGGAGAACAGAATTCTCCAGGTAGCGACTCACACCTTATATTTTGAAAGAACATGGGGTGGCTGAATCTTTGGAGGTTTTTACGAGGAACTTTTTTGAAACTAATGTTGGCTCGACTTCTGATGTCATGGTTTGGGATAGTTATAAGGCGACACTGCAAGGGGAATTGATGAATGTCACATCCCGAGCCCGGAAGAAAGGTCTGCTTGAGCTGCGGAAATTGGAAGAGGATTTGGAGGTGGCGCAGAATAATTTTGCAGTTTCTAAGAGTACGGATGATAGGAGGGTGGTTGGGAGGCTCAAGGAACTGCTCAAACAAAAAATGGATATGCAATATGAAAAGGGCATGTTCTTTATGAAGCAAAAGTTCTGGGAACAGGGTGACAAGAATGGGAAACTTCTAGCAAGCAGGTTGCGGGGCATAGCGAATGAATCTTTTGTTCGGAAACTGGTAGATAATGATGGTAATCATATTATCAAAAAAGGTGACATTTTTGAAGGTTTCAGGAACTTTTATGATACATTATATCGCGAGGATCAATTCCCGTCTCAGGCTGACATGGACTCCTTTTTTGATAAGATTGCCATGCCGAGTTTGTGTATGGATCAGTCTGTGATGGTAGATAGTCCTATTACAGAGGAGGAACTATTAGTGGCAATTAATCAACTTAATGAGGGTAAGTTGCCAGGAATAGACTGTCTCCCGGGAAAATTTTACCGGACGCTGAGTGGTGTACTGATACCGTTCCTATGCACCTTATACAGTGGTTTGATGAGAAATGGGATAATTTGCCCCACTAAGAAAGAGGCTTGTGTGGTCATTCTTCCAAAGCCGGGGAGAGATGGTAAAAAAGTGTGAGAATTATAGGCCAGTTTCTCTTTTGAATGTGGATCTTAAGATTTTTACTAGAATATTGGCTAATAGATTGGATGGGTGCATTGGTAAACTGATTGGTAGTTCGCAGGTTGGATTTATGAAGGGTAGATATGGCTACGATCATATTAGGACGTTGATTGATGTTATGAGTTTGCCAAAGACGAGAGTTCGGGATACCCTCTTGCTTTTTATGGATGCGGAAAAGGCTTTTGATAGGGTTAATTGGTCTTTTCTTTACTACTCCCTTGAGAGGATGGGATTTGGTACCACATTCATTAATACTATACGAGCATTGAATTCTGATATTAGTGCAAAGGTGTGGGTTAATGGGGCTATGTCCTCTTCGTTCTTTTTGTCCAGGGGGACTAGACAGGGTTGTCCATTGTCTCCGTATCGGTTTAATCTGGCACTGGAACCCCTCATTTTGTACTTGATTCAGGAACAGGGCCTTCGTGGTCTTAGGTTCGGAGATAATGAGATTAAAGTTCTGTGCTACGCTGATGACATGACCATTGTTTTATCTAACCCTGCAGAAGGCTGTGTGAGACTCAAGCAGATGTTTGAAGTAGGTTGTTTGTCGGGACACAAAATAAACTAGGGAAAAACGGTGGCCTTTCCTTTGGATGTTGATATCCCGCGCAATGTTTTAGGCTCTTGGAACAGCGACTGGGAGACGGAGGCTGTGAAGAACTTGGGTGTTTACTTGGTCCGAGACTTGAAGAAAATGACAGCTTTTAATATTTCAAGATTATTGGGGTAATTAATAGGGACATATTGAAGTGGAACCAGTTAAGGATGGGGATATGGGCCAAGGTCAATGCCATTAAAATGGTTCTTTTACCAAAAATTCTTTACGTCATACAATCCATCCCCCTGAAATTCACGAAACAAATACTGGCTCCCGTTAACAATGCATTCCAGGGTTTTCTTTGGGGGGCTGGTAAACGACCTAAAGTACCTAAATATATTTTGTCATGTCCTGTGAAGGATGGGGGATTTGGTTACCCTGACTTGACGAAGTATTGTATGGGTTTTCTATTGAAAAAATCAACCTCATACTTCTCTGCTGGCCATGACTATGTTCCCAATTGGAACATTATTGAGAGTTCCCAGTTTTTGACTTATGCCCTCAGGGATATATATTCTATGTTAAAAGTAACATCTTCAGTGAAAACGTTGCCTACAATGTGCGCTACTAAGGAGGCGATGTTGCGCTTTATAGAAATTGGTGAGGGAAATGCTTGGATGCATTATGATGCTTCTTTGTGGCATAATGTGGGTTTGCAGTTAGCAAACAAACCCTTATGCTGGAAGAGCTGGATCAATAGGGGCGTTCTTCGTATTTGTGATGTGTGGTTAGACGGTCGTATGATCGCCTTTGATCAATTGAGAGCATCTTTTGGGATTGGTACAAGGGAGAGAAATCGTTATGATACTTTGAATGCACTATTGACTGAACGGACAGGGATCTTGGATGGTGGGACCATGGAGGAGAGGCCTTCATTGTGTGGACTCCTCCGTTCGGCCTCATATGTGGTTTCCACGTACATGGGATTGATGCCGTTAGATGAAGCGGATGTGAGGGCTTGGGATAGGCTTCGCCTGTCTTGGACGGATGAGATTGGTGCAGAAATCCCTATTAAGGAGTGGACCCATTTACTTCGAGTGGGGGTACAGCGGAAGATGGATTTGCAACTGAGATATATTAGACAGAGGATCCTCTATAGATTATATTGGATGCCGTCTAAGATTGCCAGGTTGGGACTTTCGGACTCCGATTCTTGTTGGGGATGTGGATGTAGCGGAGGATCTTTGATGCATATGTTATGGATGTGCTTGAGAGTTTGATTTTTGGTCCAATGTATTGGACAGGTTAGATCTTGTGTTGGAAGAAAAGCTTCCGCGCACATTCCTTTCGACCATATTACTGTCCAAAAGTGGAGGAGGGAATGGGGCTAGGAAGGTTGCAGATTGGATTAACAGAGTTTTGGCACTGGTTCTATAGCACCTCTCTAGCAGGGTCAACAGTTCCTGGCACAGTAACAGATCCAGAACATGTAGCGAATGGCTTCCCGGTGGATGATCCTGGGGGTCTCTGTATAAAGCGAAGGCAGTAACCCTGGGCTACTGTTTCCAGTGCCCATGCATCTGAATGTAATACCTTACCATTCTTTGAGATGCTGTGACTGTCTACCTCCCACCGGGGTGCCTTGAATCAAGACCTCCGTGTGGTTTTGAAGTAGCTGCAGCAGCGGCTAATGGTAAAGACGAAGCTGTTTGGGTGGGCTTTGCACCTCTCTCATCCACCACGAGAGAACCTTCTCCGTCCTCTTTGACCAGCCGATCCTCTCGCTCTTCCAACTGAGGGGACGCAGTGAAAAAAACTATCCCTCCAAGATGATCCGGTGGGGTGAAAAGGCTGTGGCTACCCGACGGCGGCACATAAGGACTTCACTGCCCCCTTTCGGGTCTGCAGCTTTTCAAGGCCTTGTCCAGACCAGATTACAGAGACTCACACATGGCCTTCTTGCCATCCTTTAGCAGGTTCATGAAGCCATCTTTTTCCTCACCTTCAGCAATGTTACCAGTCGCAATCGCAATGCAGTCCCACAGGGTAAAGGTGAATTTGCAAGGGCACATGTATAATTAGCAGACTTAAAAGCCATGCTGCTAGCCAAAAAGACTTTCTTTGCCCATGCATCAATGCGCTTATCACCATCAGGGCGTATGGCTGGGTACGCAGCTTGCTTGGAGGCCGATCTAGCTGCTTGCACTACTAGACTTTCCGGAGTCTGATGTATTGACAGGTAGGCAGGGTTGCTACTGGATGGCATGTATTTTTGTCCGATTTTTTATTTACTGCAAGGCTGGACTGTGAGCCTCCCAACCCTTTTTTGGAGAGTCACATGAAATGTTAGTATGGGGGTCATAGTGAGGACCTTTGTCTAATAGGTATGCAAGGTCGTCTTGCTCAAATGAAGGAGCTGGTCTATTCCAACCGAGGAATTGTACCCGTCAGGCTTCTGTCTGATGCATCCACATGATCAGCTGGGTCCAGTTCCCCAAAATCTAGTTCTGGAGAGTTGTCTGCCCCACTAGCTGTCTGTAGGGTGTCATGTAGGCTTTTTCCTTTCCTCCCATCTCACCCAGTCTACCTCTCAGGCTAAGCCAACTCCAGCACTGCCACCTACCTTCTCGGTTATCCGACCAGTGAAGCGCGTGTCAGTGGATCCTTTCACCACCACTTTCTCACTCCACCCAACCCATCCCCCTCCGCCTTTGGCTGACTCACACCCCAACACAGCCTTTCCATGCTCCACTCTGCTATATCTGACACTCTTGATGTACTAGCCCCTGTCATGGGGATCCGCCTGAAGCCCAAAGCCAAGTGCAACTCTTGGTACGACTCAGACTTTGACACACTTAAACACAAGTGCAGGGTGGCTGAGAGGAAATGGCAGGCTTCTGGTTCATCCTCCGACAAACTGGCCTGACGCCTGCTCCAAAGGCAATACCGGCTGTCTGCACTAAAAAGAAAGCCCACATCCACGCCCACTTCCCAGCGGCATCTAACAACTCAGCCGAACTCTAAAATCTGCAAGGAGCTGGCCAATCCTGCTGCAGTCTCTACCTCTCTGGTCCCCTTCCAGGCCCTCTGCACAGCCCTGGCCTCACTTCATCTCTAAAACTCAGGACATCCTGTCCTCCCTTTCTCCCCCACCCTCCCCCTCTACTCCATGCTCTTCTTCTGGCCCTTCTGTTGCCACCTCTCCTCCCTCCTTCTCTGCCTTTCCCCGGTTCTCCCCCCAAAAGGTTTCTAGACAAGTCCGATCTATGAAAGTCTCGTCAAAACAGGTTCACCCCTGTTCTTCCAAAACCATCATCAAGGACCACATTGACACCCTGGCTCCTGCGCTGGCCGATTTCTGCAACCACTCCATCACTGGAGTCTTCCCCTACCCCCTGAAGCACTCCCTTGTGCACCCTCTTAAGAAACTCTGCCAACCCTTCCTGCCGGCTAACTATCGTCCAATCTCCATCACTCCCTTCCTGGGCAAACTCCTGGTAAAGCTGGCGATCTCTAAGCTTAACCTTCACACTGAAGCTGTTGGTTGTCTCCATGCCCATCAGTCTGGCTTCAGAGCTGCCAGAAGCACGGAAACTGCTCTCCGGAATATCCGTGAAGACCTCTCCAACCTCGACTCCAACATCCTTTGTGTCATCATCTTACTTGATCTCTCTTCTGCCTTTGACACGGTCAGCCATGCCATCCTGCTCAACCGTCTCCGTGATAACCTGGTTATCACCGATCAGGCCCTGGCTTGGCCGACCTTCCTCTGTGAACGACCCTCCCAGGTTCAACTTGGGTCCTTCCTCTCCATCTGCGGTGTTCCCCAGGGGTCTAACCTCTCTCCCTGGCTGTTCAACCAATGCCTGGCACTTCTTGCCCACCGCATTGCCACTTTCTGCCCAACTTTCATTGCTATGCAGAGGACACCAAACTCATTTTCAAGCTCCCTTCCGCCACTTCTTCTCTCATCTCCGACTGCCTTTCTGCTATCCAGGAGTGGTGTACCGACAACGATCTCTGCCTTAATGCCAGTAAGACAGATTCTCCTCATCGGCACACCTGCTCCCGCATTTCCTGTCACTCTCTGGCCAGTCTCCCGTGGCCCTCTTCCCGCTCCTACCTGTCAGGCTAAAAACCTCAGGATCATCTTCGAATCCACACTTTCCCTCTCGCCTCACATCTCCGATGTCTCTAAGAAGTCACACAACCAGCTGCACCTCCTCAGAGGTATTCTTCCTTTCCTCTCCTTCCCCCAGAAGCTCACTGTCTCCAGAGCTCTGGCTCTCTATAGGCTGGACTACTGCAACAGCCTCTTTCTCAATCTGCCTGCCTCTACTCTCTGCCCTATGCAACTCATCCAAAACCTGACTGCGAGACTTGTCCTTGGCCTCAAGCTCAGGGATCGTAGCTCTACAAGACTGAAATCTCTGCACTGGCTCCCACTGGCGGCGAGGATGAAATTCACAACCCTCTGCATTGTCCACAAGGCCTTCTGGGGTCTGGGCACTCAATACCTTCAACTCGCTTTTCATAAATATCTTCCCTCTCGAGCTCTTCGCTCATCCACCTCCACCTCCCTCGGGGTCAGTCGCTTCTCCAAGCAGCAAGTTGGGGGTAGATCTTTCTTCTGCTGGGGCCTCCCTCTGGAACAGCCTCCCGGCCCCTCAAACTTGAGAACCATCTCCAGTTCCAGAAGCACCTCAAGACCTTCCTCTTTGCTTCTGCTTTCTCTCCCCTGCTGATCTCCTGACTGAATCTGAAACTGCACTTGTTACCTGGCTACCCTCTGATCTCGGGCCGTGGTCCCCTCCCTGCCAGTTGCACACCTGCACTGTCCCTCTGGCAAACCTTGCACTCGGGGACTGTTCTGTAGCCCTAAAGCCCCAACTAACACTTGACACCTGATGGCTGCCCTTACCCTTGCACTTGCCACCTGCTGGCCAAACTTTTATTTACTTATTTATTGTCTTTATTTATCTTACTGTTACCCTATGTACTGCACTATCCCCTCCCCTTTCCCTCCACACTTTTCCCCTCCCGTCCTCCCCAGCACTTGCACGAGCTCAATGTCACCTGGCCTAGTAGGATCATTGTCCTTGTGTTCCCTCTGTTTCCCCTCCCAGGCTTCGTTGCACCTTCAAACACTTGTGTATAGGCGCTTTATATATGCCATATCATGTAGCTCCCTAGCCCTGGTTTCTTCTGAAATGAGAGCCGGGGGTAGGGGAGGTGTCGTGTGGGATATCTAACCACAGGCGATGATGGACATACTGCCTGACTGGAGGGCAATCTAGCTGGTGTGAGTGGTTTTTGGTCACCAACAGCCTGACGGATAATGGGAGAGGAAAGGGGGGGAGGGAGAGGAAAGGGGGGGAGGAATGGGAGTGGGGCAACCAGCACTATTATATAAAAGAGTACGAGAGGGGGATTAAATCTCGTGGTCTTGGACCTAGACGACTAGGAATGACAAGTGCAAAAATGGAGGCATCGGGATTTTCTTATGATTTTATTCACCCTGGTGACTCGAAAGTTCCTTGCAGATGGATGGTTACCCAAAGAGTGGATTGAGTGATACCAAATTTTTACGAAAAATGCACTGTCCCACTAGCTAGGGGATGTGCTGGAAAAACCCATGCTTTCTGGGTTTTTTTGTGCAATTTCGTGCAGTAGCCCCTGTTGGTCTTGGGGGTATCATAAAATGTTGTAGTGGAGCCACAACAGGTCAGGTCGACCGGTTTCGATGGTTTGTTAGTGATTACCGATCATCTTCTTCAGGACAAGATCAATCTTCATGTGCTACTGAATAGTAGCTGTCCTCATAGGAGGGCAGTGGTGGCAGACTGCATGGGGATCCTGGAGTAGGAGACACAAGAAACACATTGCAGAGAGGGCATGAGTGGACCTCTAGCCGCAATGTGTCAACAACGGTGCATCCAGAACACAGCTTGAGAACCTGTTACAAAGCAAGTGAATGCGATCACAAAAAAGGAGGGGTTGTTCACTAATTGAGAGCAAAAAACCACTACAATGGTGGCTAAGGTGTAGACAAATAAACCCCAGTGAGGGGAAGAAGAGGATAGAAGGAAAGGAGGTGGGATACATGGCAAGGACCTGTGCATGTGAAGGTGGAGGGGGTGCGGGGGGTGGGGAAGGAAAGAAGGGGGGGGGTGAGGGGGAGCAGAGAGGGAGCCGTGGGATGTGCTGGAGAAAAAGCCAAGTGCAAGAGCCTACCTGGGTAGGGTTGCTGTACTGTCCAGGAGGTCCGCTGGGAGCGGAAATGGGCTCCACAGGCACGATCCTGCAGAGAGGGAAGCATGAGCAACAGAGCAGTGAGAGGCTGGATGCGCCTGTGTTCGGGCAGCGACGCTGAATGGGGGGGGGGTGTCACATACCTGAAAAGATTCAGGGCGGACACAACCGCTGCAGCCTGCTCAGTCCCAACGCTGTAGGCACAGTGAGCGGCTGCAGCGGTTGTTAAGTGCCACGTGTGACGCGGCATGGGAGCGTGGCAACACCCTGTCACAGGCGCATGGGCCAATCAGGGGTTGCCACGTAGCAGTTGAGTCAACTTGCATACGGCCAATCATAGCGCGGCCCACACGGGTATGTGCGCCGCGCTAGGCCAATCAAGGCACACGCATCAGTGGGTGTGTGTGCTGCAGGGCTGGGGCTCGTATTGGCGCGAGCTGGGGAAAGGAGAGGAGGGAAACCGCAAGGGAATGTCAAAAGCGTGAAGGGGGTCCCCGTGCCTCAGGAGGGGGGGGCAGATTTATTGTGCATGGTCAGAGCAGGCTCAGGAAGGGGAGTGTGGGAGAGGGGGACAGAGAGGCACAAGAAGACAAAGCAAAAAATGTTGTGTATGGAATACACAATAAAGCAAAATAAATGAAAAAATGTAGGAGAAATGAAGCAAAGGAAAGAAAAGATTTCATAAGAAAAGAAAAAATAATGGAAAAATGAAACGAGTGGAAAGGAAGATGGCAATGAATGGAGAAGGTGAATGGAAAAGAAAAACATTTTTTGATGGAAAAGAAGAACATTTAAAAGATGAAAGGGCATCATGTGTTTCATGCGTTGTCCCGTTCATCGCCCAGGTCCATCTGCCAAAAGCAGTGGTTCGAGGGATGTCAGAGTTCAATGATGTAGCACTGCAAGTTCTTGCCACTGCATTGCTTCATTCAACCCTTGCTTGCATGTATTCAAGCGAAAAATCCACTTCTGTTCTTGGGTGAAGAGTATTGCGTGATAATTGCCTCCTCGCTTCGGGCGCTTGATTTTTTCCAAAATGGTCCATTAAAGACTCTGCTGTATGGCCTTCCGCCAGGAAATGGGGAACCATGGGTGCTGATAGTTTCTTGGTGCGGATGCAAGATCTATGTTCAATCATCCGTTTTTTTACTTCTCGGGCAGTCATCCCAATGTATCGCAAGTGACACGGACAGGTGATCATATATATTACTCCTTTGGTATTACAGTTAGTGAAGAATTTCTGAACCCACGGAGTGGTCCAGCCAATGTCCAGAGTGGTGGTCCGAGCCGTCTGGATGCACATTGAACACAAGCCACAGGGACTATGACCCACAGGATGGGTCTGGTTCCATAGGGTGACCTGTGTGTTTTTAGCAGTATCAGTATCTGGGCGCACCGTATTAACGAGGGCGTCTCTCAGGTTGCGTCTTCTTTTGAGTGCAAAACGCGGCATGGGCATGTTAGATGCACCAGTGTTGAGGATAGGCCATAAGGACTTAATTTCCTTTTTGATTTTGTTAAGTAGAGGGGAGTAGCTCAGTACTGCCGTGATTTCGGTATTATGACCATAAACCATATGGGATACATTACTCACCGTAATCGTATTTCTGATGCTTGTATCTTCTTAGATTCACATGCTGTGCATAGACCGACATCTAGTGGAAGCTGCGGAGTATTACAGTTTGTTTTTCGAAACTCGAAAATGGGCGTCGACACAGGGCGTGCCAGTAATACTATCCCTAGTGCGACGTCCACTGTACCCAAGATCCCTCACGCGTCTAGGAGCCTCAGATTGTATTTTTTCTGACATGAGGTAGCATGAGGAGTAGCGCGAGTACAGATAATCCAAGCAGATAGACAGAAAGGTAAGACTACAAGCTATCATGCGCCTTCTCTCAGAGGGGAGGAAGGGTGGGTCGCATGTGAATCTAGGCAGATGCAAGCATCAGAAATACGATTACGGTGAGTAATGTATCCCTTCTGAGGCTTGTGGAATCTGCTTAGATCACATGCTGTGCATAAATTAGCGAGCAGTACCTGAAGAAGGAGGTGGGATGTGAGAAGGGTCATGAGCAAATAAGTGTCTTAGAACCACTTGTGCCTTGGAATGGGTGTCAATGCAGTAATGCTGAGTAAAAGTGTGAATAGAGCTCCAAGTAGCTGCTTTGCAAATGGTGTCAAGGGGTACATTTGCAATGAAAGCCAGAGTGGCCCCAATGCCTCTAGTAGAGTGGGCTCTTGGCGTGAAAGGCAGAGTTCTTTCAGAAAGTGAGTAACACAGCTGGATACAGTTAATAATCCACTTTAAGATGGCACCTTTAGAGACGCGATCCCCCTCTCTGCCTGTAGCTACAGAGACAAACAGTTGATCTGTTTTTCTTAGCGGTCTGGTCTTATTTACGTAGTAGAGGACCGCTCTATGCACATCTAGGGTGTGTAGTTTCACCTCAGCCGAGCTTTGCGGGTCCTGGAAGAAAGCCGGAAGAGGGGAGTGTGTGGGGGGGGGGAAAGAGAGAGAGAGAGAGAGAGAGAGAGAGAGAGAGAGAGAGAGAGAGAGAGAGAGAGAGAGAGAGAGAGAGAGAGAGAGAGAGAGAGAGAGAGAGAGAGAGAGAGAGAGAGAGAGAGAGAGAGAGAGAGAGAGAGAGAGAGAGAGAGAGAGAGAGAGAGAGAGAGAGAGAGAGAGAGAGAGAGAGAGAGAGAGAGAGAGAGAGAGAGAGAGAGAGAGAGAGAGAGAGAGAGAGAGAGAGAGAGAGAGAGAGAGAGAGAGAGAGAGAGAGAGAGAGAGAGAGAGAGAGAGAGAGAGAGAGAGAGAGAGAGAGAGAGAGAGAGAGAGAGAGAGAGAGAGAGAGAGAGAGAGAGAGAGAGAGAGAGAGATTTGTCTTTATGGACAGTAACGAAGGGATCCTGCACTGACAGAGCCTGAATTTCACTGACCCTTCTTATAGAAGTAATAGCTACTAAGAAGGCCGTTTTATAAGTCAGGTGTTTGAGACTGCTTTTATGCATGGGTTCGAAAGGGGGGCCCATGAGCTTGGCTAGCACCACATTAAGGTCCCACCCTGGTGGTGGTTTTGAAATAGGAGGGTGAAGTCTCTTTACTCCTTCCATGAAGGCTTTAACTACTGGTACTTTCCACCACAAAACTTTTCTATGGGAAGTGGTGTAAGCCGACAGGGCTGCCAGGTGTACTTTCAGTGAGTTAAAAACCAATCCTGCATCCAGCAGGTGGAGCACGTATGTAACAATAGTGGAAGGAGTGCAATCAACGGGGTTGATTGATCTACTTTGGCACCAGATAACGAACCTCTTCCACTTGTCAAAGTAACAGTGCCTTGTGTTTGGTTTCCTAGATTCTTTTAGGATGTCCATACACCTCTGTGGCAAATTGAGATGTCCAAACTCTATGACCTCAGGAGCCATGCTGCCAGGTTCATTGAGTTGGGTTGCTGGTGCACTGTTTGACCTTGGTGCTGGGACAATAGGTTGTACCAGGCTGGAAGTTTGATGGGCTCGCACACCGCCATCCTGCGTAGGTGTGGGAACCACGGTTGTCTTGCCCACATGGGAGCAACTAGGACGAGCGTCATCGACTCTGTTCATCTTGTTCACCACTTTCCTGATGAGGAGTTGGTGGAAAAGCGTACGCAAACATCCCTGACCAGTTCATCCACAGGGTGTGCCCCTGGGAGTATGGTTGGGGGAACCTGGATGCAAATCCTGGGCATTGTCTGTTTTTGCTTGTGGCGAATAGTTCTATAGTGGGGAAACCCCACTGAGAGAAGATATCTTCTACAACCTCTCTGTGTAGAACCCATTCGTGTTCCTCTGGGAGGGAGTCTCTGCTCAGAGCATCCGCTAGGGAATTGAGCTCCCCTGGAACATGTTGTGATGACAGGAAGATGTTCCGTCTGAGTGCCCATATCCAGATTTTCTGGGCAAGCCTGGACAGATTTGGCGAGCGAGTCCCTCCTTGCTTGTTCAGGTAGAACATGGCTGTTGTGCTGTCCGTCCGGATTTGCACTGACAGGTTTAGTAGGTGGGGCTCGAACGCCTGAAGGGCTCTGAATACTGCCAGAAGCTCTAGCAGGTTGATGTGGCTCTTGGCCACTGAGTGAGACCAGAGACCCTGAGCTGTGTGGTGGAGATGGTGAGCTCCCCACCCAGTCAGGCATGCATCTGTAGTGTCTATTGCCTGTACCTCGGGATCGTAAAAGGGTTTCCCCTGTGCGAGATTCTCTCTTGTCCACCAGTGAAGGCTTTGTACCAGTGTTGGTGAAACGACCACTAGATCGTCCCACTGACCACTTGCCGGAGACCACTGTTTCGCCAACCATTCCTGCATGGGACGCATATGCAGGCGCGCGTGGGGGACCAGGTAAATACATGACGCCATCATGCCCAGTAAACGCATTGCTTTGCGTACCGCTATTTGTTGACCGGACTGATAATGCGGAATTTGCAGTAGTATATTCCGAATTCTTTCTTCTGAAGGAAAGGTCAACCCCTCTTGGGTATCTAGGACTGCTCCTAGGAACTGTTTTGAGGTGCTTGGCACTAGGCTTGACTTCTTCTCATTGATTGAGAAGCCTAACTCGTGAAGGAGGTCGACAGTCCTTTGAATGTTTGTCCTGCAAATTCCTGGGGTTTCCCCCGTTATGAGCCAGTCGTCCAGATAAGGGTACACTGGGATTGCCTCCCTGCGTAGGTGTGCAGCCGCCACCACCAGTACCTTGGTGAATACCCTTGGTTGTGAAGCTATCCCGAAGGGCAGTACCTTGAATTGGTAGTGTCGACTGTCCACCTTGAAGCGCAAATACTTTCTGTGCGGTGGGAACATGGAAATATGAAAATATGCATCTTTCATATCCAAGGTTGCCATGTAATCCCCTTTTTTAGGAGGGGGATTACCTCTTGTAGCGTGGTCATACGAAATTTTTGGGGCTTGACATACTTGTTGGCAGGCCGTAAGTCCAATACTGGGCGCATTGTCAAATCTTTCTTTGGCACAAGGAAGTAAGTCCAATAAATACCCTTGTTTACCTGGTGTCCCGGGACGAGTTCTAGCGCATCCTTTTCTAGCAGAATGGCGATCTCCTCGAGGAGAATCTTCTGATGTTCTAAAGAGTGTACTCTTTGTCGTGGAGGATGGTTCCGGGGACGCTGCAGTAGTTCTATACAATATCCTGTGGATACTGTTGACAGCACCCATCTGTCTGATGTGATCCCTTCCCAAGCCTGGGTGAAGTTGGAAATGCGTCCCCCTACTGGGGTTGCGTGAGAAGGGACCCTGAACTGAGCGTCACTGCTTTGGTGGAGGCGTGCCGCCTCCCTTGTTGGGGCTGCCTCTGCCTTTACCACGACCTCTCCTATTACCCCTGCCGTAACACTGGGTAGACTGTTGGTTGTTGTTCCACTGTGTACCCTGCCCCTGGGAATAGGTAGATCCTCTCTGGGAATTTTGGCCGGGTGGGGGACGAAAATTACTATTCCCTCTCTGGTTAGGGGTTTATTGGTTAACTGGCCAAGGGACTTGAGTGTTTCGTATTCGTCCTTGCATTCTTCAGTGCGTCTTCGACCGCCTTACCAAACAGATCGGTTTCCACCGGTTTGTCCAACAATGATGCCTGGGTTTCTGCCTTAAAACCAGACTGCCGTAACCACGCATGTCTTTTGATAACAGTGCCTTCGCTATCAATCTGCCTGCGTTGTCCGCGGCGTCGAAGGTTGCTTTCAAAATGCAACCAGACACGGCTCTACCCTCTGCGGAAATCCGAGCTAACTGGCCCTTTAAAGTTAAAGGTTCAGGAGCAGAGGCTACGAGTGCCGCGACTTCTTCCCACTGATGGCAGTTGTAGCTGGCCAACAGGGTGGTGGAGTTTGCAATCCTTGCTTGATAGGCGGACGTTGAGGCTACTTTCCTGCCGAAACCATATCATTTTTTGCTCTCCTTGTCGGGGGGAACTTCGGACGATGACAAGGATGTTCCAGCCCTCTTACAAGTGTTGGTGACAACTAGGGAGTCTGGCTTCAGATGTCCTCTTATATAGAGAGGCTAAGACTGGGCCGCCCTGAAAAGTTTTTCAACCCTGGGATTGACTCCTCTGGTGAGGTTCGGGTTCACCAGGGACGGATCTATCCTCTGCTGAATGGACTTAAGGATAGGGATGGTCTGGGCAACAGGCCTCCTTTCTCCCACCAACTCTTCTGCGAAGTCCCTTTCCTCCTGGACATCGTGGGTGTCAATGTGGAAATGCTCTGCTGCGCGTGCGAGAACCTCGTTTAGGAGGGGTTGGTTATCGACCGGGGAGTCGGTAACCGGGGCTTCGTTCTCTACCAGGGAATCTACTCTGTATGTTTCCGGGTCCTCCTCTTCCTCTTCCTGGTCCTCATCCCCATAGTAGCCCGTCCCGGTTTGCTCTTCTAGCATACCAAATTCTTGGTCCTCACAAAAGGAAGCCTCTCCTTGATACCGTGAGTATGGTCTTGCGTATGGTTGTACCTCGAAGGGTTCTGACCTCATCGGAGTTTCAAACCGGGGCTTCTTACTCGGGGGGATAGGATCAGTAGAGCCTGAGGGGAGTCGCCCCTTGTGGATCATACGAGAGGAAATGTTCTGGATTTTTATCATAAAAATCTGCCAAAGAAGACATTCTTGACATGACCTTATCTATGTCTTCACTGGACCATTTTTTGGAACTGGGGATGACTCTCTCAGCAAGTCTATGGGATTTATTTTGAGTAGCTTTGCTGGTTTTAGACATATCAGCAGACCTGGTCTTGTTTAGGCGGAGTGGTGCGTTTCACAGGTGTGGAAGAGTGCAAAGGTTGTTTCTTTTGCGGTTTTCCCCCCTCCCCGTGAGTGGAAAAATGTTTTCCCTGTCCTTTAGTGGCTCCGGAGGTTTTCGACGCCTGGCGTCGAGGATCGGGGGTGGTGTCCCTGTCCTTCGAGCGTGGGGCCTCGCTGGTTTTAACTGCGGGCTCCGACTCCTGGAGCGCGGCCTGGGGGTGGAAGTCGTCTTCGTCTTCCGACGATCGAACTTCTGTTAGCCTAGGGCGGCACTTTTGGCAAGAGTGGATGATTGCCTGGAGTCATGCGGCGATCTTGATCGAGAGCGCCCAGAGGACACTGAATCGGACCGTTCTGTTTGTGCCTCTTTCCGAGAACTCGACGTCGTCGAGTCTCGGTTGGACTTAGTGTGTTTAGTGTGTGTAGTATGTGAAGCGCTTGTGTCGCCGGGGGTCTTCCCCATAGCCGCCCTTCTGAGGTCGGGGACCTGCGCTCGGCTGTCTTTCGACGCCGTAATGCCCTCGCCGTCCGAAAGTATGGCGTCGCTGCCATCGCTGAAGGCGCCCTCCGCTGCCATGGCCGCCTGCCTGGTGTGGTGGGCCCAACGCTTCGTCGAACGGTCCTTAAGTGTCTTAGGTTTAAACCTACTACACGCTCTGCAGTTCGCTTCGGAGTGGTCCCTCAGCAAGCAGAGATTGCACGTGGCGTGCCTGTCGACCCAAGGGTATTTGCGATTGCACTTGGGGAAGAATTGAAAAGGGGTACCCTCCATACGCACCTTGAGGCAGTGGGCTGTTAAGTGTAGGAAATGTATAAGGTGTACCTGTATACCAAGAGTATAGAGTATGTACCACCCCCCACTCTCCATACTTGCAGGGTCGAGGCCAGAGGCCTTCCAAGGCCCGGGCCGAGGCCAGCGGCCTTCCGAGGCCCAAGTCCGTCGTGCAGCAGCCGACGGTCGATTTCTTCTCCAGCCGGCGTCGAGTGTCGAAGTTCGATGTTGGGGTGGGGAAGGATGTCAATAGATTATTAAAATTACATTTTTAGCAAAAGTATGGCTAAGGCCAGGGGACTCCTCAAAATGCTTCCGACCAGTATGGCGGAAAAAACAATCCGAGGATCCTAGACGCGTGAGGAATCTTGGGTACAGTGGACGTCACACTAGGGATAGTATTACTGGCATGCCCTGTGTTGACACCCATTTTCGAGTTTCGAAAAACAAACTGTAATACTCCGCAGCTTCCACTAGATGTCGGCCTATGCACAGCATGTGATCTAAGCAGATTCCACAAGCCTCAAATAAATATATATATATATTTTTTTTTTTTACATTTATTCTGGCACGGGGACCCCCTTCACGCTTTTGACATTCCCTTGCGGTTTCCATCCAGGGATTTTTCCCTCCTCCCCTTTCCCCAGCTCGCACCAATACGAGCCCCAGCCCTGCAGCACACACCCACTGATGCGTGTGCCTGGATTGGATAAGTGCGGCCCACACAAGATAAAACAGCACGTTTGCAAATAATACTTTCTGCCATCACCCGTATCCCTCTCAAACATAGCCAAAAGACAAAAACTCAGACCTAAAGCACGAGCAGGGTGGCACGCCCCATTGACTATAGTGGCACCCAAAGGCTGACTCCCTCTCCCACCCGTTGCACTGCTTGACCGTGGCGTGAACCGTGTGTCACAGTGAGACTACAAGGGTTGCGGAACAACCAACAATGTCACAGCACAGACACAGGCACATTAGTGTTCAGTTGCCGAGAAAATAAAAAGTTAGCAAGGCTGAAAGTCTATACCTCCTGCACACCCCTTCGCACTCAATACGAATATTCCAATGTTCCAGGAATTGCTGCGTGCTTCAGCAGAAGATGCCTCGAGCAGCCGCTGCCTAAGAGAAAGCGCAAGTTCCACGAACAATAGGTTACGGCTTCTTTCTTCTGGACTCCGATGGTTCACAAACTGCCAACAAACAGCCCTGCTGACTTTTCCCTGACGGGCTTTGCTGAAAGGGTTGCAACGGGCTCTTTTATACTTGTGCGGAGTATCCCAGGCATGCACAGCAAGTGAAGAATGGAGCAGTAGACAGCAAAGAAACAGACATCAAATTTGAAACCCCGCCAGGCAAAGTCTGGAGCGCTAACCCACAAGCCTTCTGTGGGATTGAGACTATTCAAAATTGCCTCCTTTTCAGCAGGAGAGCAATCTCTCATGTCTGGCAATTTGCAGTTTTGGTTGGTGGCAGCCCTACTCGTGTTTGGGATGAGGTCGATTAGCCAACCCATCCCAACATCCAGACATTTGTTCATGAATAATGCAAAAGAGATAATAGCGTCTTGAATGAATTTAGAACTGTGGCCTTTGAGTACATGAGTATGCCAACCCGTTCCATTACTTGTCTCACACTCATCTTAGCTGATCACACGCTTACTCAGCGGTTGCGGATAGCTGTGTTTTACATGGGCAACTTGAATTATCTTTTCCCCTGCTTATGTGCTCAATCCCTTCAGGGTTGCCATGGCAGCACGCCATGAGTCTTTGTTACGTGCGTCCACATACACGCGGATAGCAGGGCTGTGAATAGGCATCTTGCATTAGCTCCTCCTCTGCTCATGTGCCAAAACCCTTTCAGGGTTGCCACGGCAGCACGTCCTGAGTTTTTGTCACGCGCTTCCATATATACGTCATTCGTGAGACATCCTCCGCGAAGTCACGTGACTCAAACTCGATCACGTGAGAAGATCGGGTTTGCTTTGCAACCACGCGTACAGCGAAGCAGCGCTGTAGTGCGGTAACGTCAGACGAATGAGCAAGTCTGGCGTCCTTACCTTGTCTTCGGTCTTGGATCAAGTCCGCTTGGTGCCCGGCTGCAGGTAAAATGTCATTTAGCCTGCTTGAGCTATTAGGACTCTGCCTAGAAGGCCGTAGCACCTTTAGTGTTTAGTTTTTCGTATGACCGCAGTTTGTTTCTCCTATTTTTAACATACTGTCATTTAACTATGTGTCATGAAATGACATCTAACGCTTGATGAAATCCTATTAGTTATTGACAATGGTTTCTTGGCGGAGGTCAAGACAAGGTCTCAGGAGGGGTGAGGGCGATTGAAAGCCCACAATAAGCACACATAGTAAAGGACACTACAAATTACTCCCAGTCAGGTGTATATATCAAAAATACATATACATGTATTAGAGGCCTTCTAAATCAAACACAGGAGTAACAACCAAACCAACAACACTATTATATATTATATATAAACAGTAACTACTCCTAAACCTGTAAAGAAAGGGATCATACAATGTAAATACTTTTAGGTAGTCCTTCACTTTATCAACCCTAACTGAGAGGCAGTCCAAGCCCTAAGTAAAGTGGAGCTTTGCGCTCAAAAGTACAGTTCAGTGCTGGTGGGCGTGATTGTGCGTTAAGAGGCACAACTGGCTCTCTTGCAGGGGCTGTAGCAGCTCAGTAAGGTGGGTGAGGCAGTGAAGAATAAGTTCCCACTATTCGGGAAGGGTCTCCCCAAGAGGGCCGAACAGGTTCCAGAAGATGGGAATAGGTTGGTAGCACAGTCTACCTCAAGAAAGGGAGACTGGCCCTCAGGGACACTTGTGCGTTGAAATTGATGGATGCGCTAGAGGCCACCAGTAAGGGTTGCAAGTACTCACCGACCCCAGGCGCACTCCAGACCAAACTTCGCCAGTCAAGTCCACTTCGGTTGCGGGTTCAAATTCTGCAATTGTGCGGCTCCTGTTGAAGGGGTCAACTCTGTTTCACTGCAGCACGTCACAGGGCACAGCAGCAGCGCACCCACAAAGTTCGTCACCAGGCTAAGGGGTCACAGTGACTGTGTGTATTCCGATTCTGGCACTCTCTTTATTCCAGACCTGGGAATCCCAAGTGTTCGAAATTCAGTGTGAGTTGCGTGAACATATAGCTAGCGATTTGCAGAGTATCAAGTGCCTACTCGAGACGGCGGCCATTCCAGAGCTATGGTCCCATGCAAGCTGGTCAGTTTGCTGGTTGGCCCAGGAACACTTCCGAGAAGGCTCGCTTTCGGGTTAAGTTAGAGGTGCCGAGAATAGTTGATACCACTATTCCAATGGTCAAAGCACCTTTGCAGACCTTCTGTAGCATCTGAAAAGAAGGGTCCTGTGGGACGACAGCGGGCTCAGGGTGCCAAAGCTTCCAGCGGGTCACCAGCGGTTCCTCAACTTGCTTTGTAGTTTCAGGAGACTTGGCTCCTATCCAACATTCGTTGAGAACTCAGGCAATTGACCTGGCATGGGTTTTTGGAGCCTTCTCTTATCCAGAATCTCCTTCACACCAAAACAAAGAGGACCCAATGAGAGATCTGCTCACACACAGGCATGTCAGATGGGGACCAATCACGGACCTTGGTGGTCCCAGTCATTTCCAGCACACCAGACTGTCTGGGACCCAGGATGTGTATTGGAACTAGACAGTCCAACCAACATCCTGGAGGCACACAGGCACACACACACACAGGCACACACACACACAGGCACACCGCATGCAGAAGCCTGCGAAAGCTTGGAGTTTCGTGGGGAAATGCATGACCAAATAAGGACCGACCCTGGTCTGCTCGACCTGGGGAAGGCAAAGGGACAAGATGGCCAAAAGGACAGTACAAAGAACCTTGTGGCGTGGCCATTTTGGAGCCAGGCCACCTTCCTTTGCCAACCACAGTAAACGCAGTTTGCAAGGCAAGAAAGGGTTAAAAATATGCAAACAGATAAGCTGCCACCAGCCCTGTCCAAGGCACATCTGCACTTCTACCAAAAAATCCTTTGAGGGAGTCTAGGGCCTTTGGAAAGTAAAAGGTAGACCCAAGCGAACTGTACTGTGAGGTACTTTGTGCACTTGTAACATGTTGAAGAGATGTTACAACATTGGAAACGACTAAGGGAAACAAAGTCTCCCAGTACTGACTGTCTTTAAGGGCATATCAGTTTCCCCATAACAAAGTGAGCGAAAACTCAGTGGAGTGCAGCAGAAGGCTGGGCTCCACAGGCAAAAGTCTCGCTAGGCTTGTCAGACAACAGCAAAAAGTTGGGGGGGGTACACAACTGGAGGGAAATTACACATAAATGGTCATCTTTCCTAACAAATGTTTAACTGGTTTCATTTAAAAATACATAGCCTGTCTGAAAAGCTGTAATGTTATAATTAAAGTAAAACTGTGCTGCCTAGATAGACGCAGTCATAGAAGGAGTGGGTTTAAAATGCCCAGATTTTTTTCGAGTTTCTTTCTTTTAATAACTCATCTTAGCCGTAAAACTTTTCAACTCACTACCAAGAGAAATACGAACTGACAGACCATCTAAAATTCATAAAACTTCTAAAAATGTGCTCTTCAACTCAAACGGGACAAAACGACTGAACAACACCGACACACCATGAAATGAACACACAACTGAAAAGGAGTGGGGAGTAGGCCAGACCGGAGTGGGGTGCAGGGAAGAAAAGAGGTGTCTGAATGGGAGGAAGACCCAGGTGTACCCTTCCCTATAGAGGGCCAAATGGGAAACAGGGGAGAAAGATGGGTCTGACTTAATTGGACCACTGAAAGAAAATGGAAGGTGTCCCGGGTGTCCTGGACCACAGGGGACTCCTCCCCCAACCTCCTGGAGGATCCTGTGGAGGTGGAAATTGCTGCACACCAAAATATACTAAAGGGGACGGAATCTGGGAGGCTCTTAGCCTGAACACTGGGGGTAGAAGAGGTACGGCCACTAAATAACCCTATTAAAAACCCACACTTTTTCACACAGCATAGGATAGGGTACTGCCACTAACCAACCATCCTTACTAATAAAATACTTCTGCATACACCTCCCAAACACTGAACTAAACACAACCATACCTCTAAAGCACAACAAACTGCACACACTTCACTACACCACAACGAAACAAACCACACATAGCCTGGCCCAACAGCACATGGCAGCTACCAACCGAAAAACGTCTATGCTCAGTGAACGGTGACAACTTAACTGAGCTGCCAACAGCACATCACAGCTCTCTTGCTCTTTTCTCCCGCTCATTCCTAATAACTTAGCCCTCCCCTGTCTACTTGCTTTACAGAATCGCCAGAACGACAAGAAACCATGCAAGTGGCAATAGTGTGTGGTATAAGAACCGTTAATATAACCTATATACCTAGAATTAATCCTGGAAAGGTATGCTTGTGTGAGAACCAGTAGTGAGGGAGAGTCCTGTAGGGACAGAATTTCTTTTGGTTGTGTTTATGAACATATAACGGTGTGGTGATTTGGAGTCTCTTTGTTTAAGTTGGAGTTATTTTTTGAATACATTTCAAGTTTTTAAACTGCACTGTGTTCATTTCCCAGAATTGTGGAGTGGGACTGTACACATGGGACATGAAATCAGTCATGTCACCCTGGTGGGAATACAGAATGTGAACGTGCCAAAATGAATATATTTCTTCAGTACGCATTTCACTAAAGTGTGCTGCAAGCATAAGGGCTTAATGCTCTTTACAAAGTGAGTAACTTCTAAGGCAGTCACGTTATGTTACACTTGCCTGTGTAAGTCAGTGATCTACACAAAATGAATACAAATGTAATGCAAGAAACCATTAAGTCCAGCTATAAATGAAGAATGGTTTGTCTGACGTCTGCATGCCTAATCTAATCCTCACAGGCTCATCCTGCACTAGACATCCGAGCCCCCTCATGTGTCCCACCCATCATAGCTACCTCCCCGGCCACAGTGAGTTAAACTATCTTTGCCAAACTACGTCTGGAAATGATACAGAGTGGTCTACACGGACAGCTTGGTATACCCTATGTTACAGGTTTCGGCAACTGTACGCTAAACAGACTAGTTTGTGTCCATGGCATTCAGCCAAGAGCATGGCAAAGGGTAGGCCCAGTCATATACATTCCTCACTACACGCCGGTCCATCGTACAGGAGCCTTTGATATGGTTATGTTTATTTGTATAGCTCCTATGCGTACACACAAAGCAATTGTTTCAAAGCGTCCAAGGGGGGAGGGAGCAAGGGGAAAAAACAGTCGTTCAGAGCCCTTGAAACTCAGACGATGGTATAATACATATAAACAGTAGAGGTAACAGCAAATATGCCGGACGACAATTCTGCAGTTTTTCCAAGTGCTTTGCGGCATCACCATGCTTGCAGGGAAGACAGTGGGAAAATAGACGATCTTCTTCAGGCATGATACGTTCGGATTCGCTCAAGTGCACAGACGGTTGGGGGGGCGGGGGGGATAACAAGTGTGCCCAGTCGGCAGTGACTATGGTAAGTGCAGAGAGATGCCACTCTCTTCTGGCCAAGGCAACACACAAGCAGGTAAAACTATGATACACTCACGTGACTCACCAGGATTTTCCTGTGCAGGGGCGCATCTTTAGGGCAATATTTAAAGAGACAGTCTAAGGGCACAGTAGCGTTATAAGGTATTATGACATGCCTCATAAAAGTATCCTCGTACATACAACAAGACCCCAAAGACGTGCCATAACGAGCCCTAAAACATAATCCATTGCAATGGACTCGCTATGGGCTGAAGGGACCGTTACATAAGGGCCATTCACGCACATTCTTTGTTTGGGTTCAGACTTACAAATTATTTTCAGATCACGTAAAAGGAGAAAATGTTTTTTGCTCTCAATGGCCCAAACAAATTGGTGAAATGTCTCTTTGTAATAATCCCTACGAGCCACCCAGAAAGAGTGCCAACATCCCTCAAGTAGCTCCAACAAGCACTGGCAAATGCAACAGTTTTGTGTTCTGTGTATGAATGTGATAGGTTTTTTTCCCCAAACACTTGTCATAATGGTACAACCTGGTCAAAAAAATGGCAGAAGCTGGCAAATGGTGTTAGTACCTGGGTATATTATCGTCAGTGCCTGGCAAATGACCATCTAATGCAGCTACAAGAAGCAAAATTATTGGCTTTCCCAAAACTGCTTTTAACAGGAATTTAGAGCAAATGATGGAAAAACACGTATTGCTTATAGATGAACTGGCCTAAATCTCACTTGGTTGGGAAATGTTCATTATACCAGGAGCTGGTTTACACCTGCAATTAATCCATTAGATTTGAGAAGACTGCTTAGAAATAACATTGGCAATTAGTGAAATGTGAAAATGTATATCAATATGAATCTATAGAGCGCCCTTTAAAGGTGCTATAGGACTAATTTTGAAAACTCCGTAAGATGCTGTTGTAGACCAAGGTGTAATGGAAAAGACCTCCGCTTCTGTCTGTTCCGCACAATTGGGTTCTACACCAAGTACAGCATCTGCTTGTACGTGCACTTTGTTTATACCAATGTCTCTGTGACTATGTATTACCAAAAAAATGTAAATCGACATTCCTTAAAAAGCACAGACCAAGCGCAAAGAGATCCCAGAGAGGAAGATTTACAGGAACTAGCATGGCAATGGGTAGTCAGTGGGTGTGTTAAACGGCTAAAGCACATCCCGCTTCATATCTCACCTCTCAACGGCCCATGCTAATATTTTCAGCTTATAGGCAGAGCTAAAAGCACCATTTATCAGCCAAAACTAAAAACGGCTGGTGAACTGGGTGTCCCTTTATCACCCTTTTTACATAAATAAGCACAGTGCAAAGGGTTTGGTCTGGGGTAGTGACCACCAACTTCTGCCAGCAAACATTTGATAGTGTCAACATCATGCCCACACCAGCATACTGTGAGCAGCCGGAGTTCACTTCATCAAAGAACACAAGGGAGTTGAATGCTAATGAAGCTGAAGTAGAGGGAACATGGAGCCCCAGTTCATAAGGGTTTTCTTTTATTTAATTTTTTAAAGGGTGGCATTCCGACAATCGCAATGGTACACGGCTATCCTTTACTTACAAGTAGAGGATAGTACAGATAATGCAC
This sequence comes from Ambystoma mexicanum, assembly GCF_040938575.1. NCBI lineage: Eukaryota > Metazoa > Chordata > Amphibia > Caudata > Ambystomatidae > Ambystoma > Ambystoma mexicanum. The sequence goes on along the minus strand of NC_090922.1, from coordinate 617,664,488 downwards.
AAACGGCTCATTCATTATATAGCATTGGAACAATAACTGCATTGAAAATTCACGATAAACCTCTCTCCTCAAAAGCCGACAATCTAACCATGGGACGAGATATCCACCTCTGTAAACTCTTCAGGCTGGGGTAAAAATGTCAAGTTGAAAGCTACTATCCAGGCATGAAAAGTCAAACGCCACCTGAAATCTACACATAGAAAAAGCACACTGTTTCTTACTAGCCAAAAGTCAATTATCACTAGTCAATGGTAAGTGAGGAGTGCAAACATTGCGCCCTCCAGTTCATCCATCCAGAATGTATAACTCAGTGCAGAGGGGCCAGCTATCCAGTGAAATCTTTTCATTCAACCCTCTGAATAGTTGAATACGGTTTAATAACATGAATGTTCCCGATTTGAAACCTACTACAAAATAATATCCCCATAGTCCATGCTATATTATCTTTCAGAAGAAAGCGATGCACCAATTATTGGTTCTTCTGTAATTAAAAGTACCACCATGGAACGATATTTACCCCAACACCATATTAGCAAATACAAATAACAGGTACTCTTAGAGAGGTAGTCAACAGTTCTGCTTTTCGCAATAGCAAAACTCTAGGATGAATTATCCATTGAACAACACAAATAGCTTCTTTTGGAAAAAGTACAGCAAACACTCGAATAAGGCTGAAATCCCAGAATACTAGGTTTCCCTACCATTTTTCAATGTAAAATCTGGTTCTGTAAAAGAGCATTCCGTCTATTTAACGGCCAGAACACAATGTTGCTTTAAACCCACCAGACGGATCCAGGTTTTAGGCAGGTGAGCAGCATCTCAAAAGCCTTGATTTTGGCACTGGGATCTGTCCTGTTATTGCCTCTAGTTGGGAGATTCTTGTCAAACTGAAGGCAACCCCGAAAAGGAATGGGAGGTATTTGGGGCCTTGGGGGGCGCAGTGTATCCAGCCACATAAGGATAATTACACTTTTTGGAAGCATATGATATTAAACTGGAATTTAGAAGACACCCATCATAACAGTACAAAAATGTATGGGCAAAACCAAATATCTGGTTGCAAGAAACGTGCTAATGGTTCCATATACTCATACAGATAACAGAAATTCAGATTATGGCGGGTATCAAAGGTAATGCATTATGTGTGACAACTAACATTAGCGTACACCTTACTAAATATACTGGTGAGAGCATTACCGATACATCATGCGACGTGTGTGTCTTTTACTTTGGCAGCTAAGAACAGGTTACCTATGGCATGTATGAGTGAAAAGTAAATTGCCCATACTGTACATGCAGCAGTGAAAGCATGCTGGAATTACATTTGTGTGGTGGGCTGAATCAAAAGTCATCAATGTCCATAGGATATTTTATACGACGTTGTATATTCTGGGCATTGTGGTATAGAGGGCAGGAAGTGGTGATACTGTCTGATGTGTGGACGTTTGTTTGGTGATTCGCAGCGGTCATTCTTGAGCAAGTTGGGAAGTGTTACTCAACAGGGGGCATAATGGCGTTATCTGTGGCAACACTACTCTCAGAGATAAACTATGAGGTGGTACTATGGGCGGAGGTCTGGTTGAGATATTCATGTGTAGGTAATTTATGGATATTTAAAATTCTACTTAACATCGCTATGATGTGCGATAAATCTCATTGTGAGTGCACAATCCTAATCAGCAGTGAGCACCTGCAACACCCAATAAAGAATTGAGATGGTTAAATAAGTTTTGGTAGACATTTGGCTGATAATACTATGGTCGTCGTGTTACTATGGTGCAAAAGATACATTACCCGCCAGTGTATTGGCAGAGCTATTTTCTAGAACTGTGCCAACGTTTGAGGTCGTTAACCCTTTGCAAAGGGTGACGGTAGAGCATCCCAAGTTTTATACTTAATAATGTATGGAAATTAGTGTGGGGGTACACACAAGGGTTATGTTCTACATGTGCGATTATACAGTAGGGACAATGCATCTTCGGCACCAGAAAAGTGTTACTGTGAGGAGTGGAGAGAAGGATTCGCTGTCACTCAGTTGCAATAAGTGCTCGACATGAACAGCTAGAAACACAGGCACTCAACACCTTATAGTTTGTTCCCACAGAGTAGTCGCAGTATGTTCCAATTATAATAACTGAGCCTGCCCGAAGAAGGGCCGGAATCCACCTTTTAAAATAAAAGAAGTTCAAGTATTCAGAGCCTGGCAACACTTGCCCATTTTAAGCACAGACTTGGGTGGATGTGTTAGTCTGGTGAATACCCAAGCAGTGATCATACTCGGTGGGGCTCCTGAAGTAGAAACATCCAAACAGGTGTTAAGGAAACCCGGAGAAGCAATGTTTCTCAATAAAGGAGGATGCTCTTACTCTGCGGTAGACAGTGTTGCTTTAAAACTTAGGCGATAAACACCTCTAAAGGCTGGGGTGACGTTTCTATGTGGTTCTCTGCAGTGTACCGATGCCCTGCAGAAGGGGACAGCCTGAGGGCAGTTTTACTCAGGATGTACTATGGGGCATGGGGAGCAGTGCTTCCCTTCATAGGTGGGCGATAAATACTATGAGGTTGCTCCAGTTTGCAAAGGCAGTTGCTGACTGCTTTGCAAAGGTGGGAGTGTTCGCTGGAAGGCTTAATGTTGTCTTATATGGTAATGATATAGTATTTCTCTTGAAAGGTGGGTGATACGGTCCCAAGGCAAAGCCATCCTCAATGGTACTATTACTCTGAGAAGCAGTGTTCTTCGGCACCAGGCACTGATATCCTGCGTAAGTGGTTCCTAAGTAACAGGGTGTGGTGCTCGGTTACACAGACCTCCTTCTTCCGTTCACCCACCCTCCTATGTGCTACTCGCACTCACCGCTTTTCTCCTCTGACCGGGCCCAGTGTTCCTCCTTCTCTGGCTCCCTAGCTCTCCTCATTCAGCCGCCTCAGTACTGGAGGAGGCGGGGCTGGCGTGAGATGCGACGCACTAGAAGGGTGGAGCTTGAGAAGAGACGTACAGAAAAGGCGGAGCATAACACGTGACGTTACAGGAGGGGTAGGAAGAACGATGTCCTAGAGGAGGCGGTGCCTAAGAGGTACATGCGTAGGAGGAGCTTGCGAGAGGAGGTGGTCGAGAACTGTCGTTAAGTACTGAAAGGTGCGGAGAGAGAAAAAACATGCACCAAATACGCGTGCCTTGTGAAGGAACGAACAGGAACATGGCCTACATTGATTCATATTTAGGAGGGGTGTGACGATGGGCGTACTGAATTAGACTGGGCAGATGTTTAGCAATAGTATGAAAACGAACTATGAGGGAGGAGACATGCCAGCGGGCGTGCCAGACGCTTTGTACAAGCTATGAGTGACGTAATGAGCGGATAAGGAACATAACCAGGGCGCAGTAATTTAACATGCCGAAGACCAACCTAACCCACAGATGCTTAACTTTTTGATGTTACGTGTGTGGTCCAGTATGCTTTTGGACAATGCTGTATTGCCACGCCTAAATATGCAAGATCTTTATTGAACATGAAATTGCTTTCACGAGAGCATGGGCGTGCGAGGTCATAGGCGGCATCGATGGCGCGTACACAAGCAACTCTTGACGGGAGGAGAAATGGCGCGTGAAATGGTTATTTGATACGTGAGTTCGAATCGTCCCTGTGCAGTTAAACGGCTGATCTTGTGAAGTGTATGAAAGTCTGGGGAGCACAATATTCTTCATAATTGGACTCGTAATAAATAATCAGACTGAGCAAAAACAAGTTTCAATCTGCGTACTACCCCTGCCTTGCATAGTGTAACCACATGTGGCGCAAAGGGGCGGTCCATTCGTTGGTTAGCATGATGTATTTTGCACTACTCGTTTTGTGGACACTTCGCAGTTATGCAACTTACAATTTGTCCTGTAGGATGACACATGGAAAGCAATAGATGACTAGGCCATATTGGCATGCTACCTGTGCCTAAAATGTAAGCTAGCATTGCCAGTAAAACACAATTTATGATGCCTGCGTCCAGAAAAGAAAATATGGTAGCACTGTCAAGCACATGTGAAAAGTGCTTCTTATAGTTGTAATATTGAGCAAAGACAAATTGTGTGTGTTGTTACCTTTGGCGGCACAGGTATACATTGGCACATCCATCGTGACAGTCTTTTCTTACAATAACAATTCTTGCATTATTGAGCACAGCCATACATGCCAACATTCCGAAGCACCTGGGAGGGAGATTTTGTCAGAGAAATCTGGAGGCATACGTTTTTCCATAGGAATGTGTTTGTAGTTTAGCATCTCGAACGTGGGGAGGGTTCCATGGTGGAGGTTCTGGGAAGGACGGTTGGTAGGAGAGCTGGGGAGTTGTAGGAAGGAGCTGTGACTCCAATGGTGAATAAATAAAGGATTGGTTTAATCACAGGAGAACCCCTGATTCACTTCAATTTGGTGACGAGCTCCAGCGAAGGGAAGGAACCCACGTTTGCCTGCAGCAGCAGTTCGGTTCTGCATTTGTTAAAAGGGAATAGCCTCATCGCCTGTTCGATCGCCAGAAGGAAGACAGAGTGAAAGTGAAACGCTACGAGGTAAACTCAGCGGTACAACGGTAGCCCTTTCATCCAGCAGTGACTCTGTTCCCGGTGCCTTCATGTTTATTTTGCTGTGAGACATTATGCAGTAGGGGTTGGAGCCGAATATGGCATGTGTCATATGCCAGTGACACGTGCCACTGCATGCCACCACAACAAGTGACACGTGCCACTAGCAGATGTCACATGCCATGCCCCAGAAAAAGGTTTCATGTGTCACGGTAAATCTGTCTCTTCGTTTTTCAAATTATAATCCTCCTTTTAAAAAATAAAAATACGAAACGCCAATTTTATTCCTTTTTTGTAAAAATAAAATTGAAAGGCTCTACAGAAGATTCGAACTCATTACCTCCTGTTATGAGCGTAGCTTCATTAAGCACTGCACCATTACATCTTACGACGTTAAAGGTTCAAATTCTACCTCTAATGGGTAATCTTACATGGTTCAAGGCTGCTCCTTTTCTTATTTTAAGTTACATTTTAAAACAAACTGCATGTACAATTCTGAAAGTTTGTAGGATAGAAACAATTGACTGAAAGTTTTTGCATCTTGTGCTTTTCTTGCATAATACTAAATGTAGAAAACAGTTCAATCCAAAACCTGTTACTGTATAATGCTTTAAATGTCAAACATGTAATGTGTACATGTTTTCCAAAACAGTATGGTCGCAATATTAAAGTGTGTGTGTTTGTACATTAATTCATGCGTTTCACACTTGACTGTATGAACTGTGATAAATACAGTACAACCATATTCTACTGATAATATGTATAACTTATATATCAGAGTATATACACGATCATGAAAACATAATTTGCAAGTATTGCTAAATCTTCAGATTTAGGGCCCAATTCATAGAATCCAGCGCAGAAGCAGCACAAGTGCTGCACGCCGAGAAGGAGCATGTGCCATGCGTGCACCAGCTGTGGCACAAACCAGCAATTGCGCGGCACGCGTATTCATGGATTTTCTGAGGCATCAGTAACCGTGGCGCAATGAACATCAAGTAGCGCCAGCAACGCCCCCAACACACCCCCATGCGCAGGCAAAAGACAGTGAAATGCCCAATACGGCGCAACGCCCCGCACCATCCGTGACCCAGCTCATCCCCCCCATTGTAATTGTGTGAAAAATCAGAGCGTAACCCGCTCGCACCAGCCAAATCGCGTGAAAAGGCCCATGCGTACCCCATCTGCACCCCAGCAAAATCGCGTACCCCGATTGCACCAGCCAAATCGCGTGGGAAGGCCTGCGCTTACCCCATCCACACCCCAGCAAAATCATGTACCCCACTCGCAAAATCACGTGGGAAGGCCCGCGTGTACTCCGTCCGCGCCCCAGCGAAATTGCGTACCCGGCTCGCACCAGCCAAATCACGTGGAAAGGCCTGCGTGTACCCTGTGATACATGCACAACTCCCCTGGAAGCAAACGCCTCCTCACGGGACAGCCAGACCCCAGCAGTGGACCATACCCCGCAGGCAGCCCATACCACATGGCCCCCCATCACCCGTGACCACACCCCGCAGGCAGCCTACACCAAATGGGATCTCCACCATCACCCGTGAACATACCCTGCAGGCAGCCCACACCACATGGCCACCCCATCACCAGTGACCACACCCTGCAGGCAGCCCACACCACGTGGAACCCCCACCATCGCACACGACCATACCCCGCAGGCAGACCACACCACATGGGTCCCCCACCATCACCTGTGAACATACACCACATGACTCCCCCCCATCACCCGTGACCACACCCTGCAGACAGCCCACACCACATGGGACCCCCACCATCACCCGTGACCATATCCCGCAGGCAGTCCACACTACTTGGGACCCACACCATCACCAGTGAACATACTCCGCAGGCAGCCCACACCACACTGGCACCCCATCACCCGTGACCATACCCTGCAGGCAGGCCCCGCCTCATGTCTCCACCTGTGACGGCAACCTGCAGGCAGGCCCCGCCTCATGTCCCCACCCCCCATCAGTGACGGCAACCTGCAGGCAGGCCCCGCCTCATGTCCCCACCCCCAACAGAGACGGCAAACTGCAGGCAGGCCCCGCCACATGTCCCCACCAGTGACAACAACCTGCAGGCAGGCCCCGCCTCATGTCCCCAACCCCCACCAGTGACGGCAACCTGCAGACAGGCCCTGCCACAGGCCCCCCCACCCCAAAATACATTGGACCAACATACAACCACGCAGCACATGCCAACTAAAATGCCACCACACGCTGCACCCCCCTGGTGCACCTCAACACCCATCCATTAGTCATGCTCCCTATGTCATGTGAATCCTAACATCACACATGCATGCATGTGCACACACATGAACAACATTGGTGAACAGCAGGGACACGCAAATGCGTCAAGGAGGAGTGAAACATGCACTAAACCGTTGAGACCAGATACCACTTTGATTTCAATGTCAAAAAATGATATTAAAAAACATGTATCTAAGTCACACACAGTAAAAACAACAAATTTAACATGCATGAACGAAAAGAAAAATCAAAATAAAGTCAAAACCAAAATCAATGTGATGTAAAAAATGAAAGAGTCAAAAATGTGGTCCTTGTCCATTAATGTATGTGCAAATGAAATCAAATATCATGTGAAAACCATTCCAAATTAAAATCCAAATATTTACAAAGATCCAGGGTCCATGGTCCCAAAACATGTAGAAAATTCCTAAAAATACAATACAAAAATAACTATACACAAGATGCGGAGCAAAGTCCAGGAACTCCAAATAAAAAGAAAAAAACAAATGAAACCTACTCCTAAAGAACTATATACAAAGGCAGCAGGCTAGTCCATCTCCTCACCATGCTCTCTCATATTCTCCGCCAGGGCGTCATCGAACACTGCGTCCACTTCCAGTAGGCGGGCCTCGGCTTCCCCTCGAGGGATTGCAGGGACTCCTTCATGCTCCTCTCAAACTCCCTGCGAGTCTCCTCGAGGACCTCCACCCTCCTCTCTGCCCGACGCAGTGAATTCTCCGCCCTGGCCATGGTGAGTTGCTTCACCTGTGCCAGCTGCTGCTCTTCCCCGTTTTGGTGGTCCAAACGCTCCAACACGGAAGACATCCTTGTCGTAAGGTCCGCGTTTGTCTCCTGCCCGATGGCCGATACCTGCCCCTCTGATGATGAACGCCCCGAGTCCTGTTGCCTCCTTTCCTGAGCCTGCTGCTGCCAAAATGCCTGGTATCTTCGCCACAAGGACAGCCTCCGGGATGATGACACAACCCGGGGTCGTCGTGCTGTTAAGCGGCTTCACTTCAACACTACAGCTAAGTCAATGCCTAGTCTGGGATGCTGAGGGAAACCCTTATTGATATATTTTTAGGTCCAGTTCATGTACTCTGGATGACAACCCTTATATAACACCAAAAAAAGAAAAATGTGGGCTTTTTAAAACCGACTTATGTGTCCATGCGCTAGAAAATTTATTGTAATCCACATGCGTCACAGTTGAGTGTGGGACAAGTAAGGGGACTCACAGCCCAACCCCTTGAGTAAAGCAGTAAAAGAGAGATGCTCCACACTTCTAAGAAACTGCGCCACAAATAATATCAAAGTGGAGAAGTGTAAACAGATGTTTATTGCGTTGCCCTCTGGGATAACACGTGTTTTGACACATGAAAGTGTCTTTCTCAAATCAGGGGTAATGTTGGCTAGTGCAACAGAACAAGGATAGTTCTAAAAGAATAATACATCATGCCACATTATACAATCATTGAGTATTGAGTGTAACAACAGAAAACACAGACATCAAAAACAAATATAACCAATACAATTGGTTAATGAACACAATTGTAATTGCAATACACAGATAAACGAGGGGTGCAACGGGAGGAGGTTTTAAGGTATTGCATAGAAAATATGGAGAAAATAATAATAGTAGAGTACAAGAAAAGAGAGATAAAAAGGGGGGGGTAAAAAACAAGACCAAAAAATCTGGTTAGTACCAATGCAAAATCTTGTGATTGCAAAAGTGATGCTGGCACAGGCTCACAGTGGCTATGAGTGTTCATTCCTGAACCCTGTGCATTCTTAGCAAGTCCCTATGGGTCCTGGGCCAGCAATTCCTTCAACTCCACCTCCAGTATTTACTTCATTCTCATGGTCTTTGATCAACCCTTTCTTACTCCCTCAGGGTCAGTTGCTCTTCAAGGAAATTAGTTTGTGGTTCACATCTGTGTTGAGCTGGGGCCTCCCTCTGGTACAGCCTCCCTGCCTCTATGTAACTGGAGGTGTAGCTTCTCCGGGTCTGCAGGCACTTCTGATGCTTCCTCATGTGTTGTGCTTTCTGTCCTCCTCTCCCCTGCTGTAGTCCCAGATGACTGAGAGAATGCACTTGCCACCTGCCCACACTGTCTGCTACGACACAGTACTCTGAGCAACCATTTAAACCCATGCACTGCCTCCGAGCCACCCCGGCCCTTGGGGGTGGGGTTTACTGTATCCCTACAACCCACTACCAACACTTTACACATGATGACGGCACTTACCCTTACACTGCCATCAGGCCACGACATTGACATTACTGGATCTGTGTTTTTATTCGTAGTTGAGGCCGTACCCATGTACTGCACTGCACCCACACACTTCTAAACCCTGTTATCCCCTTCAATATGCCTATTCACTTGCGTGATGTCAATGTGACTGTAACGCTCACCTGATTCCCGTAGAGGCACCGGTCTTGACTGGGCGTATACCGTATCTTCAAAGGTGATGTGTAACACACGGCTGGCTCTTTGGGCTGGACCTCTGTGCACTGTATGTCTGACTCGAAGGGTAAGATGTCTGCAGATAGAAAATATGGGATTAAGGAACTGGGTTATTGAATGTCTCTCTCTTCTTCCCTTTCTCTTCTCCTGTAGAACCCCAAAGGTTAACGCTCTCACCTTAGGTAAGTGAACGCCGTGCTCTCCATCTGCCTCGGGGCAGGGTGCTGTAACCAGTTTCTTCACTGGATAAGGGGAGCAGGCCTCTTGACTTCAGAGGACTGCTGTCCGTCGTTTACTGCACGAACGGTAAGTTTCGAGTAATTCTAATGTCTTTAAAGTCTTTAGTAATGATGTTTCTTGTTTTGCAGGGTTCCGGCGATGGCGGATGACGGGCTGAAGTGAGTTGAAGATGGAGCCCGTGTGATGAATAGAAGCGCCTGGAAGCACGTAAGTAAGCGCTTGTTGCCTGCTTCACGATGCGCTCTAACTGTCTTTTTATTTTGCAGGTACAAGTTCGGAGCGGCTGCAGGGTGCCGGAATACCCACTGGGTTAGATGTGGAAAGGAGTAATGGCACATGAGTATTAAAGTTCCCCAATGTCTTTAAACGCACCTTGTTTTGTTTTTCAGATGCGGGATGCAGCGCCGAAGGCCTCCGGAGCGTGCGAAGAGTTGGTAAGCTTTTGTCTTTCAGATGCCGGAATGCAGTGTGAAGACCTCCGGAGCGCACGAAGAGTAGGTAAGCCTTTGTCTTTCAGATGCCGGAATGCAGCGCGAGGCGTTGGTGAGAGCCGATGGACCAGGTAAGTGAAGAGCTGTCACTGAAGGCCGTAATGCTAACCTGTTCTTTCTTGTCTTTATAGGGGTTGCTGAAGACTGGATTCAGGATGGTAAGCCTTTTTCCTTAGGCCCAGGATCAGATGCAGAAGACACGATGAGCGTTCTGCTGCAGAGGGGCAGAATAACGCAAAGCAAGATTCATCCATCGGGTGTGGTTTAAATAGCCTCCTGTAGTGCTTAGGTGTCTCCTTCCACAGCCACGCCTAGGTAAGAAAAGAGTTCCTGCTTTCCAGAAGAGTTCCAGTGTTCTGAATCTAGGGAGTGGCTCCTGCCCCACCCAACAGGAAAAGTAGTTCCAAACAGAAGAGGATCAGAGGCTCAACTGGCAGGCAAGTAAGCAGCATGGTCTGCTGCAGGTAAGTCCACCCAAGCATTATGAGCCCGGCGCTACCAGCGCTGGGACTGGGCATATTTATGAGCCTGGTGCCACTGGCGCCAGGACTGGGTCCAAAAGGTCCCAATTGGGACTGGTTGGCACTCGGAACCTGGGTTATGGATCTGCTTCCAAGGGAGTAGGGAAAACCCTGACCTTTTGGAAGCAGAGATCATGACAGTACCCCCCCTCAAGGCCCCTCCCAAACCGGGCTTCTCCGGGGGGTTTTGGCTTGTCAGGAAATGTTCGGTGAAATCTTTTGATTAGGCGAGGAGCGTGGACATATTCAGCAGGTTCCCAGGATCTCTCTTGGGGGCCGTAGCCTTTCCAGTCAATTAGGTAAAATAGTTTAGATTTGGAGATCTTGGAGTCCAGAATGCTTTTGACTTCAAACTCGAGTTCTCCATCAAATAGGATAGGTTTTGGAGATTTAGTTAGTCGGGTTTGAGGTTGCACAGGTTTTAATAGAGAGACATGGAAGACCGGATGTATCTTCATGTGCGGGGGCAAGTCCAACTTGACCGCTACTGGGTTTACTATGGTAGTGATGGAATAGGGACCAAGGTATCTTGGGTTGAATGTGCGTGGCCCTTTTAGAGGTAGATATTTGGTGGATAACCAGACTTGATCCCCTACTTGATATTGAGGGGCTTCCTTCCGATGTTGATCTGCTCCTTTCTTGTATTGTTCTTTAGCCCTTTGAAGGTGAGAAACAGCTTCCTTAAAGGCTTGGGTGATTGTAGAATGCAGGTAGTCTACTGCTGGTGTTTCAAGATCTTGGAGAGGATCCAACTCCGAGGTTCGAGGGTGACTGCCGTACAAAAGAAAAAACGGGGTTTTCCCAGTTCCCGAATGGACAGAGATATTGTAGGCATATTCGGCTATCCAAAGGATGTCTTTCCAAGTTTTTTCAGTTTGTTGCAGCATGCAGCGTAAATACTGTTCCAGAGTTTGATTGGTCCTCTCGGTTTGTCCGTCGGTCTGAGGGTGGTGACTGGTCGATAGTCTCACATCAATTTGAGCCGACCGACAGCAACTTCGCCAAAAATGAGAAATAAATTGACTACCTCGATCCGAAATTAGAACCGAAGGAAAACCGTGCAGTCGGACGATGTTTTCGAGAAATTCTCGGGCCAGAGTTGCTGCTGTTGGCAAGCCTTTGAGCGGAATGAAATGCGCCATCTTGGAGAATAAGTCCACGATTACTAGAATCGTATTGTATCCGGAGCATGGAGGTAGATCGGTGATGAAGTCCATAGAAAGCGTATGCCAAGGGCGAGGTGGGATGTCAATAGGGCGTAAGAGGCCTGCTGGTCTTTCCTTTTGACTCTTGTTTTGGGCGCATACTCCACAGGACATTATAAAGTCTCTGATATCTTTTTTCCAAGACGGCCACCAGAAGTAGCGCTTGATCTTTTCTGAGGTCTTGGCCATACCGGGATGTCCTTCCATTAAAGAATCGTGATAACAAGAGATTACTTTTTTCTGTAAATCTGTGCTGGGTAGGTATAATCGTTCTTGGAAATACAATAAGTTGTCCTTTACTGCAAAGTCCTTTCCCTGCAGATGCCAATTCTGTATGTCTGCTGGAGTTACAAGTTGCCTGGCTTTATCCTTAACTTCCTCTATGGATTCTGTGGCGATTACACCCAGAATTCTTTGTTCGGGAATGATTGGTACAGGTTTAGGGTTGATCAAGTGTTCTTCCACTCCCATCCGAGAAAGGGCATCAGCTTTACCGTTCTTTGTACCAGGTCGATAGGTAATTATGAAGTCAAACTCGGCAAAGAATAATGCCCAACTGAGTTGTCTAGAGGATTGGGCTTTTGCGGTTTTCAAATATTGCAGGTTTTGGTGATCCGTAATCACAGTAACGGTGTGTCGGGCCCCCAGCAGATAATGCCGCCAAGCCTTAAAGGCAGACTTGATAGCCAGAAGTTCCTTGTCAGTAATCGTGTAATTGATTTCAGGAGGCGAGAATTTGCGGGACCAAAATGCCACGGGATGCAACTGATTGGTTACCGGGTCCTTTTGTGATAGAACTGCCCCCATGGCAAGGCTTGAAGCATCAGTTTCCACGATGTAGGGGAGTTCGGGGCGAGGGTGTTTTAAGATTGGTGCAGAGATAAATTTAGTCTTCAAATCCTGGAAAGCTTTTTCCGCCTCGGTAGACCATTCAAAACGTTTGTTTTTCTTTAACAAGGCAGTGATGGGCTGGACTATTCGAGAGAATTCGGGGATAAACCTGCAGTAAAAGTTAGCGAAGCCTAACATGCTTTGCACACCTTTTACGGAGGATGGTGATGGCCATTTGAGAACTGCATCAACCTTCTTTGAATCCATACGCACTCCGCCAGGTGATAATATGAATCCCAAGAATTCAACTTCAGTCACGTTGAAAACACATTTTTCCAACTTAGCGAAAAGTTTGTGTTGACGCAATCTTTCGAGGACCATTTTCACGTGTTTCCGATGTTCAGATTCCGATGAAGAATAAACGAGGATGTCGTCAATGTAAACAACAACACACACATCTATGAGCTCTCTGAGGACATCGTTCAGAAAATATTGAAAGGCGGCCGGGGCATTGCAAAGTCCGAAGGGCATGACCTGATATTCAAATAGCCCATACTTGGTGCGGAAGGCCGTCTTCCATTCATCGCCCTCTTTTACTCGTACCAAGTGATAAGCTCCTCTAAGATCCAGCTTTGTATATATGCATGCTTTTCTGACTTGGTCCAGGAGTTCAGGGATCAAAGGTAACGGATATCTATTCTTAACGGTGATCTGGTTCAGGGAGCGATAATCTATACAAGTTCTAAGGTCTCCTTCCTTTTATGGAACGAAGAACAAAGCTGAAGAAGCAGGGGACTTGGAAGGACGAATAAACCCATTTGCCAGGTATTGATCCAGGTATTGTCGAAGGTGAAGGTTCTCAGGCTCGGTGAGGGCATAAATTCTACTACAAGGAGGAGTAGATCCAGGTATCAGGTCTATCTGGCAGTCATAAGACCTATGAGGAGGTAGAGAGTTAGCCTGATCCTTCCGGAAAACATCTTGGTATTCTAGGTATTCGGGAGGTAACTGGGGAGTCTCTGAAGAAATTGCTGCCAGTGCAACACCAGGTGGAGGGTGACAAGTAGAGACACATTCTGGAAACTGGACCGTTCTTGCTCGCCAATCGATCAGAGGATTGTGTTTCTCTAACCAAGGTATTCCTAGAATAATCTGAAACTGAGGGGCCTTGATCACATCGAACACGATCTTCTCATGGTGTCCATCTTGACTTACTAGCGTCACCTCTTGAGTGGTATGCGTTACTGGCCCGGAGGCTATCTCCGTACCATCCACCGTAGTAATGACGTCCTTTACAGCCTTGGGACAAAGAGTTAGATTCATCCTCAAAACCATTTCATGATCCACATAATTGCCGATGGCACCGCTGTCGACGTAAGCTTCAATTGCATGTAATTGATCCGGATTATCAGGGCTAATGAGGACCATAGGTATCACGAAATGCGAGGTCACGGAACTGGTTTTCACGCTCGGCAAGAGGACCTCTATTCTTGTCGGGCAAGGTCGTTTCCCTGCTCAGAGTTTGTAACTTTGGTAACTGCAGCTCCTACTGCCTTCTTGGCAGGTTTCACCGGACAGTCTCGAAGAAAGTGCCCTGAGTTTCCGCAATAGAGGCATAATTGCAACTGTTTTCTCCTTTCCCGCTCCTTTTGTGTTAGAGGACCTTTCAGACCCCCTATTTGCATGGGTTCCCCGGAGTCTACTCCTTTGGAAGGAGTTGGCGGTTTGGAAAATACTCGAGCATCAAACTTGGAACGATCGGTCTTCCTGTTCTGCAGTCTGTGATCTATTTGAACGACTAAGTCTATATAGTCCGAACAATCTTGTGGGGGATTCACTACTTGGGCTAACACATCTTTGAGCTCTCCACGTAGACCTCTATAAAACAGCGTAATCCTTTTGTCCTCAGGCCATTGAGTTTCCACTATCAGTCTGTTGAAAGACACAATATAAGCCAAAAGGTCTTGATTACCTTGTCGCAACGAAAGAAGCTCATTGTCCAAGGCCTGCCCCTGTGAATGTCTTGCGAACAGTTTTTCCATACTGAGCTGAAAAGCTTGAAAATCATGGAGGACCGGATCATCTTGATTTACTAGAGGGATCGACCAGTCTGCCGCATTGCCACTAAGGTACGAAAGCACGAAAGCTACTTTAGCTTGATCAGTTGGAAAGGCTGCTGGCCGGCATAAGAAATGCAACCGGCACTGATTGATAAATACTGCAAACCTCTTTGGGTCACCAGAAAATCGTTCGGGCGGAGCCAGAGGTACATTCCCAGGTAGGTTGATCTGCACTGGATTCATAGAGGATGTAGAAGGAAGATTTCCCCCAGATGCGGGTAACGGGGTCTGTCCGGCTTGCGACTGTAGCAATTGTCTAGCGAGATCATCTGTTCGCTCCTTGGAAATAATCAGTTCCCTTCTTAGAGCGTTCGTTTCCTGACGGGCTGCATGCACTTCTGCCCTTAGTTCCCCAAGTAACTGGGCTAGCTGGTCGGTATCCGAGGTTTCCATAGCGCCTGGACGGGAGTTTTGTGGTAGGCTTTGCGTTCTGTAACGCTCACCTGATTCCCGTAGAGGCGCCGGTCTTGACTGGGCGTATACCGTATCTTCAAAGGTGATGTGTAACACACGGCTGGCTCTTTGGGCTGGACCTCTGTGCACTGTATGTCTGACTCGAAGGGTAAGATGTCTGCAGATAGAAAATATGGGATTAAGGAACTGGGTTATTGAATGTCTCTCTCTTCTTCCCTTTCTCTTCTCCTGTAGAACCCCAAAGGTTAACGCTCTCACCTTAGGTAAGTGAACGCCGTGCTCTCCATCTGCCTCGGGGCAGGGTGCTGTAACCAGTTTCTTCACTGGATAAGGGGAGCAGGCCTCTTGACTTCAGAGGACTGCTGTCCGTCGTTTACTGCACGAACGGTAAGTTTCGAGTAATTCTAATGTCTTTAAAGTCTTTAGTAATGATGTTTCTTGTTTTGCAGGGTTCCGGCGACGGCGGATGACGGGCTGAAGTGAGTTGAAGATGGAGCCCGTGTGATGAATAGAAGCGCCTGGAAGCACGTAAGTAAGCGCTTGTTGCCTGCTTCACGATGCGCTCTAACTGTCTTTTTATTTTGCAGGTACAAGTTCGGAGCGGCTGCAGGGTGCCGGAATACCCACTGGGTTAGATGTGGAAAGGAGTAATGGCACGTGAGTATTAAAGTTCCCCAATGTCTTTAAACGCACCTTGTTTTGTTTTTCAGATGCGGGATGCAGCGCCGAAGGCCTCCGGAGCGTGCGAAGAGTTGGTAAGCTTTTGTCTTTCAGATGCCGGAATGCAGTGTGAAGACCTCCGGAGCGCACGAAGAGTAGGTAAGCCTTTGTCTTTCAGATGCCGGAATGCAGCGCGAGGCGTTGGTGACAGCCGATGGACCAGGTAACTGAAGAGCTGTCACTGAAGACCGTAATGCTAACCTGTTCTTTCTTGTCTTTATAGGTGTTGCTGAAGACTGGATTCAGGATGGTAAGCCTTTTTCCTTAGGCCCAGGATCAGATGCAGAAGACACGATGAGCGTTCTGCTGCAGAGGGGCAGAATAACGCAAAGCAAGATTCATCCATCGGGTGTGGTTTAAATAGCCTCCTGTAGTGCTTAGGTGTCTCCTTCCACAGCCACGCCTAGGTAAGAAAAGAGTTCCTGCTTTCCAGAAGAGTTCCAGTGTTCTGAATCTAGGGAGTGGCTCCTGCCCCACCCAACAGGAAAAGTAGTTCCAAACAGAAGAGGATCAGAGGCTCAACTGGCAGGCAAGTAAGCAGCATGGTCTGCTGCAGGTAAGTCCACCCAAGCATTATGAGCCCGGCGCGACCAGCGCTGGGACTGGGCATATTTATGAGCCTGGTGCCACTGGCGCCAGGACTGGGTCCAAAAGGTCCCAATTGGGACTGGTTGGCACTCGGAACCTGGGTTATGGATCTGCTTCCAAGGGTGTAGGGAAAACCCTGACCTTTTGGAAGCAGAGATCATGACAGTGACCTATCAATATTGAATCCGTATGCCTGCCCTCACTGTATAACAACA
This sequence comes from Ambystoma mexicanum, assembly GCF_040938575.1. NCBI lineage: Eukaryota > Metazoa > Chordata > Amphibia > Caudata > Ambystomatidae > Ambystoma > Ambystoma mexicanum. Next base: position 617,647,835 of record NC_090922.1, on the reverse strand, counting down.
CCCTACCGTTGTTGCACCCTGTGACACATGTGTGTTTTCTAATAGTGAATTCCATGAAATGTTATCTGACATGCATTGTACATGGCCCATGGTCAGTAGTATTCAACTTCCATCTGAGGCTAGTTGACAATTCTGGTATGGCTATACTACGTGCCATCTGTGTATTGGCATCAGTCATGTTTGTGGAAGGACTATTCCAGTCACATGCTTGTGTGTGATGCAGGTGCTATGCAGTATATGTGTTATTTTGCCCTTTGACACGCATCCATGTCTGCTTTCAGGCGCCCCTTCCCTTTCATTGACACTGTGTGCGTGCCTGACTTTGTGTCATGTGTGGTGGATGGTGCGAGGTGGTGGTGCGAGGTGGTGGAGGAGGCTGCGGTAGGGTTGGCTAATTCCTTGCAGACTTTGAAAAGTGTGTCTGTGTTATTGGATACCGCAGAGATGCAGGCTTGTATAAAGACTCTTTTCTGGGAGCAGATGCAGAGTCTATACTGCCTTTGGAGGAGGCGGCAGGCCAGTTTGTCAGAGGGTGCGCCAGAGGAATCCCATTTCTATTTGGCTGCCCTGCACTTGTGTTTAACGGAAGCTGATTTGGAGTCATACCAAGAGTTGCACTTTTTGGTAGGCTTCAATCGTACCCTCATGAAAGAGGCAAGAATATAAAGAGTATTGGAAACAGAGAGGTTAAAGTTTGAGAGGGCTGTGGCAGGGTGGGAGTCAGTCGCAGGAGTGGAAGGAGTATGATAGGTGGAGGCAAAGCAGCTACTGAGACTCTTTTCATGGGTCAGGTGACCTTGTAGACGGGAGGCAGTGCCGGGCTTACCTATGCAACGGGAGAAGAGAGCTTCAAGTGAGAAGAGAGGAGAAAATGATCAGTCCAGGAGAGAGAAGTAGTGAGAGGGCTAGATAGCGGAATGTCAGTTGAGAAGAGAGCATCCAAGGTGTGGCCAGCGCTGTGCGTTGGGCCAGACGGTAAGATGGAAAGAAAGGGAGAGTCCCAAAGGTTGCATAAAGGTCTTAAGGAATCAGGTGAGTCGAGATAGATGTTGGTATCACCCAGTAGGAGGAGATGAGAAGAGGAGGAAAGGAGAGAGGAGGCCAGGTCAGCCCATTACGAAAGGAAGAGGGGGGGCTGACCAGGTGGCCGAGAGAAGGTGGACAGCAGCAGTGAAGAGCTTGGAGTGAGGGACAGCCTGCAGATTAGGCACTCAAAGGATGAGTAGGCCTGAGTGGGAATGACAGACACAGGGATACACTCAGGGAAGATCAATGCTACTCCCCCACCTGGTCTGTTTGGTCTAGGAAGAGAGAGTATTGTGTAGCCTTCTTGGAGAAGTGTGTCAAAACTTGTGACAGAGCAATCCTTGAACCAGGTTTCAGTGATGGCAAGAACATCACAATCCAGGAGTTCAAGGAGGTTGCAGATGTCAGAGGAGTGTTTGACAGCTGAGCGAGTGCTTACCATGGCAATGTGGAGCAGATTGCAATCAGTGAAAGACTTACGGGGGGAGCAGGGGACAGTGCGCCCCCCTAAGTGACGATAGTACCTGAGGGACAGAGGTAGAAGGGGGCAGAGGAGCCAAGGCCGGTAAGGGAGCTGGGACCATAATGGGTGAGGGGGGAGCCAGTGCGGGAGGCACCACAGGGGGCAAGGGAGCCCCAGATACAGCATTATTGGGTGACTGGTTCACCCAAGAGGAGAAGACAGATGGGGTTGTCAATGTGTGGGGTGGTGGCAAGAAAGCCATGGTGAGGGTAGAAGGGTGGTTAGGAGTTGGCAAGGGAGCCAAGGTGGGCACAGCTGGCATGGGAGCCAGGGCAGCTGAAGGAGCTGGTGCAAAAGGCGGAGGGAGGTTGATAAGGCAGGGGAGGAGCCTATGAAAGAGTAGAAGGTTGGTTTGAGGACCCAGGACCATGATGGTACCATTACAGTAGACATTGATGATGACCCTGGAGGTGGAGAGGGCAAGAAAGACCTTGCAGCGGGTGCCACCATTGATGGGCAAAGAAGAGAAAGGAGAGAGAAGAGCAATCATATGGAGAGTCCATAGGACAGGTGAGGGAACGACAGAGTATGTCTATGAGAGTCTCTCTGGCAGAGGCAATGACGTAGGTGACTGAAATTGGAAGGCCTGGGTTAGAGCTCAGTATGTCCTTCTTGAGGTTCTCCCTGACAGACTTAGTAAGGGGTGAAGGATAAGAGATAGAGAAGCAGTTTGAGAAGATAGGAGAGATAGATAGCGCTGTAGCAAACTGCAGAGAGTGAGGTACACTTAACAAGGCTGAGGCCAGAGAGGCGCAGCGAGAGCAGAAGGTAGAGGGGGGGGAGACAGGGAACAAGACTGGGAAAAAAAACAATGGGAGCTGGGGCAGGTAATATGCACAGAAAAACAGTGAACACGCAGAGGAAGGGGATGTAGTGGGTGTATGGCTGAGGGGAATAACAGCACAGAGGGACAATGGGACTGAGGAAGGGTGAGAGAACTGGTAGCAGACTAGACAGAGTACAGAGAGGTGGACTTGTTAACACATTCTCATGAAAAGCAGGTTATGCACACAGCTAATGTAAACAGGAGCAGGACAATCAAGATGGGCACACACCTGAAAACAAATTTAAAAAGTAGCAGGACAATCAAGATGTGCACACAGCTAAAAGTGAATTTAAACAACAGCAGGACAATCAAGATGTGCACACAGCTGAAAATGAATTTAAACACCAGCAGGACAATCACGATGTGCACACAGCTGAAAATGAATTTAAACACCAGCAGGACAATCACGATGTGCACACAGCTGAAAACGAATTTAAATAGCAGCAGGACAATCAAAGTGATAAATATTTTAGAGGAGTCATCGATCTGACCATGCTAACCAGAGCTTTCGCCTCAACTTCCACTGCCTCCGATGTCGACGCCCAAAGACCTGGATAAACCAGCAGGTAGTCCATGGGGTTACCAGCCACTGCATTGAAATGGACAGTGACCATGTAATCTGACAGTTGCAATCAAGTGCTCTAATGGGAGTGGTGTGCGCAGAAATAACCCTTGGAAAATTGGGAGTAGGGGTTTTGGGTCCATCACGATCATGATAGGGTGATGAAAAATGTAAAGGTGGACATGACGACACTACAACAGACCAAGGAACACCTCACACTCTATTTGTGAATGTCGCATTTCTGTTCGTATCAATGCTTTGGGAGCCCCCACTCTCTGCACCCCCTATTCCAGGGTAAAGGGCCTTCCTTCTTTCCTTATGTGGCACCTGAAATGCCTGGCCTGTTTAATATAGCAGGGGACCCCAGGCTCCATCTAGCCCATGTGTCTCTGGAAATATTGCTTTTAACTAAACCCTGTCATGCTTTTCTTCTATTCTTTGACCCACTGCTGAGAACCCACACAGTAACATGTAAAATGTGACTCGTAAGCAATGGGCCTTACAAAATGAACAACTTATCAAAATGCAACACATCACAAACATCTCTGACTCCAAGAAATCAACAGCCTACAGAAGGACAAACATATGATACATAGATTTTAAGAGAAAGCTATATTTCACATGGGCCTGCAGTATAAGAATATTGTTACTCTCTTGCCAACATGGACTAGGGGAAAAGCCATATAATTGCTGCCATTTCTTCCATAAAGCTGTGGCCCTGAGGGAAGTTGTCCATTTCATGCATGCCTTTGAAGGACAATAGAGGTCGGGCAGAGTGTGTGACATATGAGCCACAGCGACATTCAGAGGGACCAGTCTGTTGGGAAGTGTCTGGATTTTCCTCGGGCTGAGGCTTAAGGATAGTAGACATTAAGGTGAAGTAGTCCCCCTGTGAAGCCTATCCCTTGACATTGACTGGGGTCTGCAGCACCGACCTGGTAGTGATGAACTTGCACAAGAAATCAATAAGAGAATCGCAAGGTCCTCTCCTTTCCTGATTTAACATTAAAAAACGAAAGGTCTGGCTTAGAAACCCTAAACTGTGCTTCATATGAGACTGCAGGATGTGGTTTCTAATCATATTTAGAAGCAAAGCAAGAATATGTCCTGTCAGACACTACAGTCATGTTTGTGTGCCAGAATATACATGTCAGACCATCACATGGGTTGTGTAGCCTCTCGCACACCACCTGTGCTGAAATTACACACATGATCATCTTATCTATCCCATTTATCCCTCTTTATCCAAAGTTGCCACTGAGATCAGCTGGAAATTCAGCAGTCGAGGAGCACAGGACGCAGTTTAGCCCCAGTCAGACCAGCATGTGCTGTTGAGTGCTGTGTTCAGCAGTGTGTTACTTACTTCAACCCAGTGTTGCCACAAACAAAGGGACTGTCTGAGGCACAGCTGAAGATCTTTGCAGATGTAGAAAGAAAATCCGGCTCAAATACAAGACTGCAGGTGTCCGTCTCCTTTTGCTACAGACTCCCACGATTTTAGGGACACTTGGCAGCTGTGTTGACAGAGAAATGTAGGGGGCACTCCATGACACAATATGGAATACATTGCCAGAAAAAAGGGACTAGCCAGAAATGCTGTCTGATGGTAAACTCCATTGAGGCAGTTGGTACTGTGGTAGAGTCCAGATTGTCAATACTTTCTTTCAGGAAAGTCATGATTCTATTAAAGACACAGAGGCTCGTATTATGCATACTCTTCTTTATTAAAACTCAAGCAGCAATCTTAAAAAGAAAAAAAACATTAAACAAAAATCAAAGAAAAAAACATTTTCTGTGTCAATGTAGTCTTTGCAGTTTGAAACCCTATTGCCCACAGGCATGACACTTGTCCTAGTCCATGAATCACGACATTATCGTCCTATCACCTCACAATTCCTCATCCCCAATTCCTCTTTCTTTCACTGTCTCGCTGTAGCTTCCTAATGAATGACTCCATCTCGAACAGGGTATAGCGAAGAACAAAACCTATAATGAACCGCCTCCAACTCCAGCAGGGATCCGCCGTGTGTTGTCTGCCTGTTTAGTGTCCGCACCTGCTGTCAGGTTCCCTTGGAGGTTCAGCAGACTCCTTCTTAGATAAGTGACTGTAAAATTACTGACGAATGCAACTTGTTATGACATATGATTGATGGTAAATTGATCGGTTAATTAAAAGAACTTTTAAACAGAAGAGGTGATTGAGCAAACATAAGACTGTCAAGTAAAGTTTAGTCTTTAATGGAAAGTCAATACTGTGATGTTTCAAAGGGTCGTTCGTTTTCTACAGGGGCAGAGAAAGTGCCCCAGCTATGAGTCTGTGATAAACCGCAGGAACTCCATTTCTGCTGTGACCTGGTCTCGGATTTCTCCCAATTGATGAGAAACCCCAGTTTCTCTAGGAGACCCGACATTGGGACCATTTGCTCTGGCAGCCGCATCGGATCCTGCGCCATGAGACAAATATCCTCGATGTATAAAATCAGTCTGACTCCTGAGTAGCTTTGTGAAGCACCACTGTGCTGAAGTTAGTCCGAAAAGGGAGACGCATAAACTCTCACCTTTGCCATCACCAGAGGAATTCTAAAAATTGCTGGTGCATCTCAGGAATGGGTACTGCTAGATAGGCATCCCTCAAATCTATGCAGGTTAGCCAGTGCCCTTTCTGCAAAATGTCCCTGAAGAGATGGATTTCCTCCATCTTGCAGTGTCGGTACACGAGAAAGGCGTTAAATTGTTTGAGATTATCACCGGCCTGACCTTTTTCTTCTGTTTCACCAGTGAGACATTGCTTAGGAAGCCTTGCACCACCTGCTGCACTGGTCTTATCGCCCTTTTCTTTAGAAACTCTCCTAATTCCTTGTCCATGAGGCTTTGTTCCTCCTCTGTGTTTAGGGAGAATTCTCAAAATGTGCTCATTTCCCTTACCTTTTGAGACCCCCAGCAACTTTGCTGGATTTCTAGGATTTGATTTTTCTACCTGGGAAGAGTGTGAGCCTTTTTTTCCCACTCTTCCATGTATTTTGATGTGTGTTTTGCTTTTGTGTTCTTTGGTTATGGTGTTTTAAAACAACTCCATAGGCATCATCATTTTCTTTGTGTCACACAACACCTTCAGTGCAGTGGCAAAGGGGTGTCTTTCAGACACCCCCCAGGGTTTAAACACTTTCTCTGGGACTGACTACTGCCTCCCAGAGCATGTAAAGTTAAATTGACTTTACTAGTCTCTTTATATTTACTGACCCAGAACGCACTATCTTCCTATAGAGTGCTGGAGGGGTTGTCTAGCATCCCCTGAGTCAAAACACTCATGTAACAGTCAAATGTTACCCTTTCCTACTTTAAATGGCTGGTAGCAGTGGTTTAGATCAAACTATCATGATTTTACCAGACCGCGAACAATGGTAGCAAAAAATCGAGTCAGCCATGTTTTTCAAGATGGCGCCAAGACCTATCTGTAAAAACAGACTCCGGTCGACATTTTTCGCCGTTTCTTTTAGGAAAGGTCCTTCTTGTGTTTAACCAGGTTTGGTCCCTTTGTTCGTTGTCCTTTGGCGGCTTTCAGTGCTGAAGCCCTCCTCTGGCGCCTCAGTGTCTGGGGTGGACAGGATGTGACGGAGGTGCCGGTAACTCCCTGTGCTTAGTCTCCTAGGAGACCTGAATGCACTCTGGCGTGATTGGCTGGCTGGCTGTCTGCAACGACAGCCACCCTGCTGTGTGAGTGACAGCCAGGCTGGAATGAATGGGGGAAAACTGTTTAAAAGCAGGTCTCTGGGACTTGGAAAGCAGAGTCGACCACTGGAACGAAAGAACCGAAGACGAGCTGAAGGAAGAGGACTGCTGCAACTCCTGTACGACCAGTGAAGCCCTGCTGCAGGTCTGAATTGCCTGAAACTCCATCGACAGAGAAGCCCTTCAAGGTTAACTTCTTCCCTTGAATTTGGTGGGACCAACCAATTCACAAGCCACCTGGAAACCGTCCCCTCCTGGTCGAATTCTCTACAGAGTGCTGTGGAAAACCGGATAGCCAGTGGGAAGGATACCAGTTTGTGTTCTTTAAGGCACTCATACCTTAAACCAACATTTAGCCAACCTTGTGGCCTCGTCCCTGGGCAGTGCAGGAACCTCCCGATGTCCTCCTTCTTGTCCCCACGACTGAAGCACAGGAACAGCGAGGTCTGCTCGAACTGCCAGGAACAACTGCCTCAGCAACAGCTCTTCTTCACTTTAAAGGTACTGTGCAAACGCGGTCCGGAAATCTTTTCGACCACAGAGAAAGTTTGTGAAACTTTCCCCTCTTTGAAGGCTGGTCCTTCCCTAAACATTTGTCTAACTTTTCACCTAGCCAAATTCTTCTAAAAACCGTGGCAAAGACTTAACAGTTATCTACCAGAATTGTGCTATCCTATACAAAGACTCTGAACCATTGACTTTGACCCAGGCCTATCGAATTGAATTGCTGGTTGTAGTTAAATGAAACCCTTTGCCCTACCTATGAATGTATTTGGGCTGCATTTCTTATAACCTTGTCTTTTTACCCCTTTTTTACATAACTGAAGTGCCATTTTGCTCCCACTTCAGGGGAGCTGAACTTGTTCAGTAACTTATTGGTTGTGTATTGAGGTGTATTAGTGTATGATATTAAGCTGCTTTTGCTAGTGTAATGTTTTCTAATTGACTGTGTAAATAAATCTGTATTCTTTTACCAAGAAACCTTGAGTTGAACCACTGTATTTGTTGGTCCCTTTGTGTAACTTGTTCTACTGCTCACTTCAACTCTTGAGATAAGTCTGGCTGCTCAGCCAATGCTACCACATAACTGTGTAGTACAGGCTTGTACCACAGGTGAAATTGTACCGACACTTGTAGTCTTAATTGCATGTAGTGTTCCCAAAGGGTACTGCATGTGATTCTGCCTAACACTCTGAAATTGCGAAAGGGTGCTGCACTTTAGTTTGTGCTCTTTAAATATTTACAGACAAGACCCCTGCATAGTCTCTGCGACCCAAGAGTCCACGGGAAGCTCCTCCCAAGCGCTTAGGTGCATCGCTAGCCTACCAACTATCGCGGGAATTGCATTGCTTGCTGCTGCGCTGTGTGCATACGACTGTACTCTCACCTGCTGCTGCAGTGCCAACCCCGACCCCTGCCTCTTCCACGGGAGGGGAAGGAAGGATTCAGCCTTCTGTCTTCCTGCTGTCACCAGTTGTTTCCTCTATAGGGCCTCTGGCCTCCTCAGCGGCTGGCCGAGACGCCTCTGCCTCTGCCGCCCTGGCGGATACACAGGGCACAAACACTCATTTTAACGATGTCTGACCTTTGTCCAGAGCAGCAAAGGTGTTAACAAATCTGGACATGTCTTTGACAAAAGCTTTTCCAAACAAAAGCCCTTTAGCTGTTGCAGTGGCATCAGAGGATGCCAACATCAGGTCGATCTTTACTACAATCGATCTTCTGCACTCCGCTGCTATTGTACAGTTGGTATCACTTATTAAACAAACTGCTCTTTGTGCCCAATTAGCCAGAATATGCACATCCATAGGCAGGGCCTCTTTGGTCTCTTCCACCATTTTAATGATCTTGGCCAATGGACCTATGGAATCGGGGAGCATGCTATCCATGAGCGGTCAATGCCCTTTTCAGGTCCTTGGTGTGCTTCACCATGAATGAGTCCACCTCCAGAGTGTCCGCTACTTTATCCGGCAGAGAAGGTCTGGGATATTGTGCCTTCAATTAGCCTCTCACCTCCTTATTTAGAGGTGTGTGCAGTCACTTGCTCAAGTACCTTTTGGCCTTAAGTGGGGGCTTCACCTCCGAGGATCTCGGGTGGAGTAGCAGGTCTGAATGAAAGGGGTCGACCAGGGAACTATCTCTGCGTTTCTAAACGCTCTTATTGTGCCTTTTGCGCGGTTCTCATTCCTGAGGAGTGGCCAAGCTCTCAGAAAGGTGAGAACTCTCAGTGCTGCTGGAATCCCATTCAGTGCCCTCTTGGTTTTCCAGGGGGCTAAGGGGTATTTCACCTTGTCCCTTCCATCACGCCTTTCCCTTAGCATGCCTCTCTTTTGTGTGTCCTTTGCGTGATTCGGACAGTGGTTCGCCACTGGCCTTATGTTCCTCCAGCCATTGTCTCTTGCAAGCTCTGGGCCTCACAGCTGTCGGCCCTTGCGAGAAGGCGACCCAGCCCAGGAGACAGTCCAGTTTATGGCATAGCGGCCCTAGGCCTGCCCATGCTGCTTTGTCCATCAGCTGTCCCAGAGAGGGGTCCTGCAGAATGTTTGAATGCCCTTCTCTGCTTTCCTCGCTGTGAGAGGATTCTACTTATACCCAGGCCATATTGTGTAATGCACAGGAGACAGACAGCTAGCAGCCGCAAGGTGACGTACAGGGTTTTTATTATTAAATTTCATTTACAACATCCCCAATGATTGTGAGGCTTTTTACTCACTTGTTTAATGTCTTTAAAGTCATTTAAACAGTACATTTTACATCTGCTAGTCCAGAGATTGGTGACATGCTGTGGCATGCTGGAGTTCCAAGTGGCTGAAAGTTATGAAATATGACACAAGAGGCTAAGAGGTAAGACGCCTGAAGTAATTTTGAAGCAATGAAAAAACTGATTTCAAGCAGATATAAAGAAATATTTAGGTGGCATGCCACATTAGAATTGACACTGAAAAGGGACTTTCAGGCCCTGCTATTTGAAAAGGTCATAAGAACTAGCACCAGAAGTGTTCCCATCTAAAGCATTGGTGCAATGTTAGAACTTCAGACTACAGTGCACGAAGTTGAAATTTCTAAGAAGCTGTTGGTAATAAAAATTTTCTTTTTTTTTTAAATTTGATTTATAACATCTCCCAATGATTGTGAGGCTTTTTACTCACTTGTTTAATGTCTTTAAAGTCATTTAAACAGTAAATTTGGCATCAGCTAGTCCCGAGAGGGGTGACATGCTGTGGCATGCTGGAGTTCCAAGTGCTTTCAAACATTCAATTGCTGAAAGGTATGAAACATAAGACAAGAGACTAAGAGGTGAGATGCATGAAGTAGTTTTGAAGCAATGAAAACACTGATTTGAAGCAGATATAAAGAAATATCTAGGTGGCATGCCACGCTAGAATTGACACTGAAAAGGGACTTTCAGGCCCTGCTGTTTGACTAGGTCATAAGAACTAGCACTAGCAATTTCCATGTAAAGCATTGGTGTAATGGTAGAACTTCACAGTACAGTGCACGAGGTTCAAAGTTCTAGGAAGCTGTCTGATTTCATATATTTTTTTTTTTTTTATTTATAACATCTCCCAATGATTGTGAGGCTTTTTACTCACTTGTTTAATGTCTTTAAAGTCATTTAAACAGTACATTTGAAATCAGCTAGTCCCGAGAGGGGTGACATGATGTGGCATGCTGGAGTTCCAAGTGCTTTCAAACATTCAATTGCTGAAAGGTATGAAACATAAAACAAGAGACTAAGAGGTGAGATGCCTGAAGTAATTTTGAAGCAATGAAAACACTGATTTGAAGCAGATATGAAGAAATATCTAGGTGGCATGTCACGTTGTAATTGACACTGAAAAGGGACTTTCAGGCCCTGCTGTTTGAATAGGTCATAAGAACTAGCAGCACAATTTTGCCATCAAAAGCATTGGTGCAATGGTAGAGCTTCAGACTACAGTGCACGAGGTCATAGTTCCAGAGAGCTGTCAAAATTCAAATTTTTCTTTTTTTTTAAAATTTGATTTATAACATCTCCCAATGATTGTGAGTCTTTTTACTCACTTGTTTAATGTCTTTAAAGTCATTTAAACAGTAAATTTGGCATCAGCTAGTCCCGAGATTGGTGACATGCTGTGGCATGATAAGTGCTTACACTATGCATTTGCTGAAAGTGTTTCAATATAAAACAATCCGGCAATGATTCAGAGGGTATTTTTCACTTGTAGAATGTGTTTGAACTCCTTAAAACTGCACATTTTCCATCAGCCAGTCCAGAGATTGGTGGCATGCTGTGGCACGCTGTGGCATGTGCCACATGTCACATTCGGCTCCTACCCCTTCTCACATTATGCGCGCACCAGGAGTTGCCAGTGAAGGCATCAACGCCGCTAGGAAAATAAATTGGAGAAAATGAGCTTACGGCGTGAAATTGCGCTACGCCGTTTTGGAAGCAGGCAAATTGCAGATGTAAACAGAGTCCCATTACTCTTCCACGTCCCAGTAAAAAGAAAAAATATTTTTTGGGAGCATGCGTACAAGGAGTGCATACATAGAAGCATCATGGCAATACAAGGAATCACTCTCCATCCCCCGGAGAGCTTTATTCCTAATGTACGAAAGCCAACTGTACCATGGCGAGAATATTGACGAAACTACATAAAAACTGTGGAACATGATGGTTTATCTGTGGAAAAAAAGAAACTGCTACATGCGTTAGGTCCTGAAGGACAACTGAAAAATAGGCTTTTACCAGTACTAACAGATGTAGATGCTGGGGACATGGATGCACATGAACAAGTCGTAAGACAATTTGATACCTATTTTGCAGCGGAAACAAATGTGGCCATAAATGGATCACATTTTTACACCAGGGTACAAAGAGATGAAGAAACGGTGGAAGAATATGTCTCAGCGTGGGGGGGGGTGCTGTTGCGCACAACGGACATGGCTGCCTGATTCGAGCGCTCCGGCCCGGGAATCATCCGTTATACGAAAAAATCCTGATTCGGAGCATGCTGCGGGATACCGACCACAACGAGACGTGCCGTGGGTGTTGAAGCACCCACACGAGAAATCCTGGAGAGATGGGTGCCTGGGCTGAGGAGCTACGAGACCTGGTGTTCACTGCGGGGAGGAGCTGTGGAGCGCACCGATCCCCGGAACCAGGACATTGCGGCTGTGAACTGCTGATGCTTTATCTGCTGGGGGCATAGAGAGGAAGGCCTACAAGGACGTAGTGAGCACGGACCAGGACTGCGACTGTCCGCCCCGAGCTGGTCGGCCTATACTCCCTTCCTTCGATATTGTTAGGCGATCCTCTGCACACCAGGCCACTACACATCAGAACACTGCTCATATTCCCTCAGCATCTCCTCCCAAGCTTCGAGGCTCAAGTGATTCGGTGAACCCACAGAACCGAAAACTCCGTACCAGCTTTAGTGTACGGGCTCGATTACAACCCTTTCTGCATTGGCAATTGCCTTGGAGAACATATAGCAGAAGGGGCGGCGTTTCGTCTTCACGTCGGTCATGTGATACACTGTGGCGTTCCTCACGTGATCTTGGTGGACGTCACATGACCCAGAGAAGTCACATGACCCAGGGACACTAAGTATAAAGGTCTGAGAGACAGAACGCTCATTGCTTCTCAGCTGGCTTCAGACCCTGTTTGGCGTTACTACTTGCTCCTTGTTATCTTGATCACGGAAATCTACCTCGGACTCCCTCAGACACCCCTTTGTACCTTTGCTTGGAACTGTTGACCTGTTGCCGGATTTTTGGACTTCACCTCGACTTGTCTTTGGATCATCCCTTGGTACCTTGCTGAACTTCTACGCCCTTTTCCCTTCTTGGGATTCAAGTCAAGCCCTCTCTCCTACAGGTGGCTAACCCTTCATCCACGCTAACCTGCGGTTCTACCATTCCAGGGACCGCCGCATCATCTGAGTCTCGAACCTCTCTACTAGGTTACCTGGGTCACCCTTACACCAGATAGGTAAGACACTTTAGATCCTTTTGTTTACCTGACTGTATTGTGATTGCCTGGTACTTAACCTCGTTCCCTCTTGACAGCAGCATCGGTGTTCCAGAGACTCCGTGGATCTGGGAAGACATCTCCCACCTGTGGCCTCAAAGGTCGCACAGCGGGTTTCTATTTAGTTCCCCTGTGCGTCACTTGGGGACAGAGGTCTCATCGGTCTACACGACACTCAAGTCAGAACAGATATTCAAGAGCGATCCGAACACATTGGGGCCGGATCGGCACTACAGAGGCCAGAAAAGAACTGCTCCCCATACGCTGCCTGCCCAAGGTGACGCGCCTGAACGCCGGAGAGGTGAAGTCCCCCGCACCTGAGGGCCAGCGGTCACGAAGGAAGGTACAAGGCCCTTCAATATCCGAGAACGATCTGGACACAGAGGGACTGGGTCGGCGCTGCAGCTGCCGGGGGAGGACCGTTCCCGGTACGCCGCCTGGCCGGGCACTGGAGAGGTGCGGTCCCCTGCACTTGAGGGTCCTGCGGCTGCAGAGGGAGACACAAGATCCGAGGTTGGAAACTTCGAGCGCTGGTAAGCTGGGGAGGTGAGGGAAGTGCTGACACCGAGGGAGACACCAACGGCTGCAGGGGCGGACGGCTTCCCGCATGTCCTGCAGGGACCTTGTGAAACGGTCCCAGCGTGGAACAAACATTACGATTTGAACGCCGGACAGGGCGTGGGTCATGGTTGGCGATGCTCATGCCCACAATAAAGGAGTGTTGTGGGGCTGCTGGTTACTGTTCGAGTCTGCCAGATCCATTGCTGCTGCTGCAAATAAACACTGATTATTGAGACGGTCAGCTGGGCCCCGGGAAGGCCGGTGATATTGTCGAACACTCGATGCAGAACACATAGTTGGCTAGCCAGTGTATCCTTAAGCAAGAACCGTGGGAGAGCGCAATCCATTGGAAAAGGTAGACGTCTGTACTGGACTTGGCGGAGGGCCGTGAGTGGGGTGCAGTGGCCCGATGATACTTCATGAATAACTTCATATTCCTACGCCCCCAAACTACGGCGAAGAACAATATCCCCTCAGATTGGCCGGAACAGACCGCCAAGAGACTCCAGGGCCATGGGGAACACAAGGAAGCAAGACAAGGTGGCGGAGGGAGCAAGCGCCAAAAAGAAAGGACCGATGGACTCATACACTAGCAGCCAGGCGGGAAGCAGTGAACTTGAACCACCATTGGCGGCTAGCCGTGTGCCCAGTATAGAGAGCGAAGACAAGGTTGAGTACTTGACTAACATAGTCCAAAATGGATTCCTATCGCTGAATATGAAGCTGGACGACATCGTAACGACCATTGGCATATTGAAGACTAGAGCTGACAAGCATGACCTGAGACTAATGGAGGCGGAGAACAGAATTGGTACTACCGAGGACACGGTTGCTCGCCATGACCAGGACATTGCCCAGCTCAAAGAAAGCTTGAACAAACTACAAAACAAGTGCGAAGACCTGGAATCGCGCTCAAGAAGAAATAATGTACGCATCGTTGGTGTCCCAGAGTCATTTGGTAACAACAAAATGGAAGTGCGGGTGGAAGCTCTCCTCAACACCCTGTTTGGAGCGGACTCCTTTTCAGAACACTTCCTGATTGAACGTGCACATCGAACGCTGGCTCCCGTACCGAAGCCTGGGGCACCGCCCCACACGATTATTGCAAGAATGCTCAACTATAGGGACAGAGATGCGGTCCTTCGGAAGGCAAGAGAACTTGGTACGCTGCAGTATGAAGACAGTCACATACACATCTACCCGGACTTTGCCACTGGGGTTCAGGCCAGCCGAAGATCGTATGAGCCAGTCAAAAAACTTCTGAGGGCACGACAGATCCCATATGCACTAATATTCCCGGCCAAATTGAGAATCCAATATGGAGGAAGGGCGCACTTCTTTGAAAATACTGCTGCAGCCCAGGCCTATGTGGAGGTCACTATTTGCTGCCCCAGAGGGGCCGATGGCCGGATCAGAATGGAAGACGCCCGCCTGCAGTGGAGGACTGAAACCTGGCTGAATAGCCCGGCAAATACAGGTAATCTTTGATGTTTCGGAGGTGGTCAACCCTGTGGGGGCTCCAAGAAATGTACACCGGGTCGTGAGCCCAGTCGGGTGGCCTCGTGACTGCAACAAAGCACCCTCAGGAATGTTCCTAAAGGTTACTAGGGTTAATCGTCAAGTTGGAGTGGATGATGTGGGTGGAGGGAGGGATAGGAAATATGGGGATGTTTTTCGGTATCGCAACCACCTAGACGAGTTTGAGCCTGGTGGGAAAGTTTGTATTGATGGATGTTGTAGGTTAATTGAAATGTGGTCTCGCTGACAATGGCGCTATTCAAAGGCTGGTTACTGGGTTACACAAGGTCACTTCTGTACAAGTACGATGTATACACATACCAAATGGGAGACAGACTACGGATAAGATTAATGTTATGGAATGTCTGAGGCCTTAATAATCCAATGAAAGTCAGGAAGGTCGGTAATTATGTTACTAGACATGGGCCTCAAATCTTAATGCTGCAAGAAACACATGTGCAGGGCCTGGTCAATGAGAGAATACTGGCAAAATGGGTCAAGTTGCGCTACTACACAGACTATTCATCACAGTCTAGGGGGGTTTGTACCCTTATACATAGCTCTCTGGGCTTTGTAGCCAAGGGACACCTGGCGGATCCGATGGGGAGTGTTAGGAAAGATTTCGTTATTGTAGGGAACTTTCCTTCCATGTGGCAACCCCTAAACTTTTTGCTATTGTTTTCAACCTGTTTTCTTGACTTTGCCAGAGAAGTGCAGCCTTCTGCTGTACTCCTCTGGGCTTTCGCTCCTTTCTTACGGGGAAACTGACATGCCCTTAAGACAGTCAGTACCGGGGAACGCTGTTTCCCGTAGTTTCTTTTATCGTGTCGCCATTTTAGTGCAACACGACACAAGAGGGCACTGTAAGCTAAGTTACAGCTCTCTTGGGTCTCTAGCCTTCTACAGACCCTAGACACTCTTATAGGATGGTTTTTGGATCGGTGCAAGTCATTCAGGGACTGGGCTGGTGGCAGCGATCATTTGGTTTATTTTGAGCTCCTTTTGCCGTTCTGAGCACCTTTTTGCCGCGAACACAAAAGGGTGGCCCGGCTACCCAAAATGGCCGGACCACGAGGCTCCTTTGTCTCGTCCACTGTCCGTCTTGCTCCCTTTACCTTCCCCCGGGTCAGGCGACCCGGGGCCTTCCTTATTTGGGCATGTAGTTTCCCGCGAAACACGGTTGCTTTCGCGGGCTTCTACATGTCGTTTGAGTGCCCCCAGGATGTGGGCTGGGCTGTCTGGTCCCAATACACATCCTGGGTGCCAGAGAGTCTAGGGTGGTGTGAATGCCTGGGACCACTGTGGTCCGTGATTGGTCCACGTATGGTATGTGTGTTGATGAGCGGATCTCCCATTGGCTCCCCTCCGTTTTGGCGCGAAGGGAACCGTGGATAAGAGGGAGCTGGAAACACCACTACCATGTCGATCTCCTGAGTTCTTACGAACCCAGGGATACAGGAGCCAAGTATCCTGCGAACACGAGGCTGGACCGAGGAATCACTGGTGACCCCCCTGAAGAACTTCTGCTCCTCATTGCTGTCGTCCGGTGAAGCCCTTTCCACCTAAGATCGAACAAGAAGGCCTGTACTGGCGCTTCGACCTATTGGAATAGCAGGACCAGCTATTCCCGGCACCTTCATCAACTCCTGCTGTAAGCCTTCGGAAGTGTCTCTGGGCCATCCAGTTGACTGACCAGCTTACTAAGGAGGCCTGCTCTGTAATCGCCGACAGGTTGGGTGGTATTCTGAGTCCGGGGCATGCTCACACGCTTCGTTTGCTTAGCAGTCCTAAGCTAGAGGTGAGCGGTGCTCGTTTGGCTTGAATACACCCGGCCGTTCCGTTGCCCTGCGGTGGCGACAAAACTGTGCTTGTTTCTTCGATCGGGACGTCTTTTTACTCTGCACGACGACGAGACGTTCCCTGCTCTTCAGAACCTGCCAGAAGCTGCATCTATCGAGGAGAAGCTCGGGCCTGCTTGCTTCGGGGACCGGTGAGTAGATTAGCTAGGATCTGGTCGCCCTCCTGCAGTGCCTCTTGCTTTTCCCCGCTGTAAATACAGCACCCCTTGTCCGTACTCGCGCCCTGCTTCTGCCTCACAGTGGAGGCTGCGCTAGAGTCGCGGACCGTGTTCTCCTTCATTAGAGCTCCCTACAGAGCTGTTCAACGTCCTCCGAAGAGCTTCACCTTCTGCCCATTGGCACCGGCGTGTGCAGGTACTTTTGAGCGCTAGGCTCCACTCTTCGTAGGGATTGGACTACCATCCAGTTAGGGGCCTCAGAAGGCGGACATATCACTCGCATTGGTTCGCACTGCCTGTTTTCCTTCCCCTGCAGGTGGATAACATATTTCGTGCTGCTAATGCTGTGAAACTGTGTATTCTGTATATATATTAGGTGGATAGTGTATGTGTTGGTTTAATATCGTTGTATATTGCTGCTTTTACTGTGGTTATTAGTTTCAAGGCCTTATAATAAATGTGTATCTATTTTTGATATAAACAACTGTTTGGAGTAGTTTGTAAGCGCTCTTGCTTTGTGTGCTCATTGCGGGCTTTCAGTCACCCTCACCCCTCTTGAGACCTAGTCTTGACCGCCGCGATCGCTACCTTGATTGGTCTGGCTTGTCCAG
Source organism: Ambystoma mexicanum (assembly GCF_040938575.1). NCBI lineage: Eukaryota > Metazoa > Chordata > Amphibia > Caudata > Ambystomatidae > Ambystoma > Ambystoma mexicanum. The sequence goes on along the minus strand of NC_090922.1, from coordinate 617,630,446 downwards.
AGGTTACCCTGTTCCAAGTAATTAGGTTGGCCTTCTGAACCTCTGCGCCACCAGGACAGAGTTCAGAAATCCGTCTTAACAAATTGGTGTACAGCGGTGGGATACGACTGAAGGTATCCAGTGTTGCGCACGAGCTAAGGCGTTTTCAGGTTATTCCAACCAGGACACGCAGTAAAGTATTGAATATAACGTTAAAAAGGCCATAGTCCTATCAACAGTATGGAAACGAATACTTTGTTAACCTTAAATGCTTCGAAATCTGAAACATTGAAGAAGATGTGTGCGGAGAGAGGGGTTTCCTCTCAAGGCACTAAATTGGAAATGATCCAGAGAATCGTGGCGTGGCAAGAAGCGCAGCTTGACGCTATAACTTCCGAGGACAGTGCAGAAGGTGGTGGGGCTGCTCTCACTGGCAGAACCGACGGTTCTGCCGCTGCACTGATCCATCACGACCACGAGGACAGGGAGGATGTAATGTCTAACGTTTCCTCTGCCAGTGTTGATGGGGAGGCTATGCTTGAATTCAAGAAGCAAGAGCTGCGGTTTAGGCAGCAGGAGCTTGAATTCAGCATAGCCAAACTGAAAATCGACCAGGCAGAAAAACAAAAAGACAGGGATCACCAGTTGGAACTGGCCAAGCTTCAGTTCGCAAATGGGTCCAAGGGTCCTGGACATGGTTCTGGGGCTTCCTCTCATCCACGGTTTCCAAAAGATCTGCTCAGTGTGTATGAGGAACGAAATGACATTATGGACTGGTTAAATGCGTTTGAGTATGCATGCGAGGTTCAAGAGGTTGATAATGCGGATAAGATTGCATGGTTACTCAGCAGACTGCCCCATTCTGGTTGCAGTGCCATTATGGAAATGTCGAAGGCTGAGCGCGCTGATTTTGCAATGTTGAAGCAGACTCTCATTTTAAAGTTTGGGAAGACTCCGACCCAATATTTGAAAAGGTTTAGAGAGTATAAGAAAAAGGAAGGTGGTACTTGGGTGTCGTATGTAGCTGAGTCCCTGAAAAACTTGACTGGCTGGGTTGAAGGTTATAAGGTTTCTACCTTCGAAGGCATGATCAATCTGGTCATGCTGGAACACATTTTTGCTTCTTCTTCCCCGGAGCTTAAGCAGCATTTGGCCGATTCGAAGGAGATAGATCCTAAGAAGCTGGCCATTGCAGCAGATTTATGGGTGTCACATCGAGTGTCCCATAAGGACAAAACTCATCCTGGTAAGCAGGAGGAAGGGAAAAAGTCCAAAGATGTGGAGGGTGGGGAATCTGCTAAATCTTCTTCCCATAAGGGCCACAAAAAGAAAAATAAGGGTAAGCCATCCGAGAACTCACAGGGTAGTGGAGGTTCGCCTCCGAAACAGAACTCTGGTTATAATAAGCCTCCCTACGTAAACAGACCCAATGGGGCTTGTTTTTCTTGTGGAGCAACTGACCATGTGAAGGGGGATCCCCGTTGTAAGGTTAGACCTTTGGGGGTCCACTCCGCTAATCTGGCCTTCTCCTCCTACGAGGAAGAAGAGATTACAGGAGCATCCTTCTCCTCAGACTCATTTCCCAGCGGAATAGAGGCTGAGGTAGTTTTAGTGTCCCTGGGTTCCTGGGAGCCTAAAGTCGCAGAGGCGTATGCTAGGATTCCGGATAATACCAAGCACTACTTTAAAGACAGTGTGCTGATCAATGGAGTGGATACTCCAGCTCTTAGGGATAGTGGGTGCAGTCGAACTGTAGTGGATTCTACCTTGGTAGACTCAGAGGAAGTTGCCAGAGCTACTCTGATGCCCACTAAGTTGGCTGACGGCCCCCTCCGTATGTTTCCCGTGATCCCTGTTAATCTAACTTTAAATGGTACAGCAGTTAGGATTCCAGTGAGCATTCAGAGAAACGTCCCGGGAAAGGTCTTGTTGGGCAATGATCTCAGAGCTCTAGGGCTCGTAGGAGACACTGCCGAAAGACCCTACACACGGTCTCAAGCACGGGCAGCATTGGCCAAGTCCAATACGCCGCCCCAGCCGAAGGGGAAACCCAAGGCGAAAGGAGTCAACAAGTCCCGACGGGGGAAAGAGAATATTCCCCCGAACTCGCCTACCACTGCGGTGGAGGGAGTTGGTCAATCGCCCGAGCCTGACGAGGAGGTGGCGATGCCTGAAGTGTTCGACCCCAACGACCATCCTGAACTAAAAGACTTGTTAGTTGAAGGAGGTCCTGATAGGGACGACTTCAGTAAGGGCCAACGTGAGTGCCCATCTCTGGAAGGCCTAAGGAGACAGGCCTGCTCCCAGCTTGAGGGTGAACCTCCTGGGAAGCATCGGATTTATTGGGAAGGTGGACTCCTGTACAGTGAGCCCACAGAGTCTACAGAAGGAGACCATAGGAGGTTGGTGGTTCCCCTTTCTGTTAGACCCTTCCTCCTGCAGTTGGCGCATGAAGTTCCCCTTGCTGGTCACCTTGGAATGAAGAGGACCAAGCAAAGGTTATCTATGCACTTCTACTGGCCCAAGATGGGGGTGCAAGTAGAAAGTCACTGCAGGAGTTGTGCCTCCTGCCAGTTGTCTGGTAAGGTTGGCGCGACAATCCAAGCTCCGTTGGTACCGCTCCCAGTTGTGGGGGTACCATTTGAAAGGGTAGGGATCGACATCGTTGGTCCCCTTGACCCGCAAACATCCTCAGGCAATAGGTTTATCCTGGTGCTGGTCGACCATGCAACCAGGTATCCTGAGGCCATCCCATTAAAGACTGTAACTGCCAAGTCAGTTGCAAAAGCGTTACTCGGCATATTTACTAGGGTTGGCTTCCCTAAAGAAGTTGTGTCAGATCGTGGCAGCAACTTTATGTCGAAGTATATGCAGGCTATGTGGAAAGAATGTGGGGTCACCTACAAGTTCTCTTCTGCATACCACCCCCAGACCAATGGTCTGGTGGAGCGTTTCAACAGAACGCTAAAGAGCATGATTGGGGCTCTGGAGGAGCCCCAGAGGAGGAAATGGGACCTTCTTTTACCATGCTTGTTGTTTGCCTACAGAGAGGTACCACAGGAGGGTGTTGGCTTCAGCCCCTTCGAACTTCTGTTCGGTCATCCCGTACGGGGACCCTTAGCCATCGTCAAAGAGGGATGGGAAATGCCCACTCCCCCTGTTACTACCAATGTAGTTGACTATGTGCTAGGGCTCAGAAAACGGATGGTACTCCTGATGGGCTTGGCTAGTGAAAAGTTGAAGGCCGGACAAGCGCTGGTGAAACATTGGTACGACCAGAAAGCTTCCTTAATTCACTTTACCCCTGGTCAGCAAGTCCTGATCATGAACCCTATAAGGCCTCGCGCTTTACAGGACAAATGGTCAGGCCCTTACACAGTGGTGGAGCCCCTGGGTGAGGTGAACTATTTAGTGGACCTTGGAAGGCCTGGACAGGCTCCAAAAGTGTTCCACGTAAATAGGCTGAAGGCTTTCGTCCCAAGAGTCGAAATCGCAGCACTGCTACTGGCGTCAGACGTTGAGGAAGAGGAGTCAGAACCTCTTCCCGACCTGTTCCAAAGCGGTCCTTCAGATAGCTCCGTTGAGGGTGTCCGAGTGGCCCCTCACCTGACTTCTGATCAGCAGGCTGAGGTGAAAAGTTTGCTTAGGCAGTTTTCCCCCCTGTTTTCACAGTCGCCTGGTTTGACACCTTGGTGCAAACATAACATTGACACAGGAGACAGTGTACCTACCAAAAGTAGGGGATACAGGATGTCGGATAAAGTACGGTCTTATATTAAGACCGAGGTCAACAAGATGTTAGACCTTGGGGTGATTGAACCCTCTAGTAGTCCTTGGTCCAGTCCTGTGGTTCTGGTTCCAAAAGCAGGCACTTCTGAATTGAGGTTCTGCGTGGATTACAGGGCTCTGAATGCTGTCACCAAGACAGACGCTCACCCCTTGCCTCGAACTGACGAGCTGGTGGATACCTTGGGTGCCTCCAAGTACCTCAGCACGTTTGACCTGACTGCGGGCTATTGGCAAATAGCTTTAGCAGAACATGCCAAGGAGAAGACAGCATTTTCAACTCCCGACGGGCTTTACCAATTCCGGGTAATGCCGTTCGGATTGAAGAATGCACCTGCCACTTTCCAGAGGCTTGTGAATCATGTGTTGAATGGGTTGGACGAATTCTGTCTTGCATATCTGGACGATATAGCAGTTTTCAGTGCCACCTGGGAAGACCATGTGAAACACCTCGGGATTGTGCTCCAGGCTCTTCAGAAAGCCCACTTGACCATAAAGGCGAGTAAATGCCAGATTGGACAAGGCTCAGTGGTTTACCTTGGGCATGAAGTAGGTGGAGGAAGGATACAGCCTCTCCCCAGTAAAGTACAAGCAGTACAAGACTGGCCTACCCCCACTACACAAACCCAAGTGAGAGCCTTCTTAGGACTCACGGGTTATTACCGCAATTTTATGGCAGACTATGGCACCATAGCTGCTCCTCTGACTGCCCTCACAACTCCGAAGAAACCCAAGAAGGTAACTTGGACTGACGAGTGTGAGAAGGCCTTCAATGGCTTGAAAGACTCCTTGTGCCAGGCCCCTGTGCTCAGGGCCCCTGATTATCAAAGACCTTTTATCGTGCAGACGGATGCCTCTGACACTGGGATAGGAGCTGTACTATCACAAGTAGATGAGAAGGGTAAGGAACACCCTATCGGTTTTATTAGTCGCCAGCTTAAGGACAGAGAGCTCAGATGGTCCACGGTAGAGAAAGAATGTTTCTCTGTTGTGTGGGCCCTAAGGAAGCTGCGGCCCTACCTCTATGGGACCCACTTCACTGTGCAGACTGACCATAAGCCGTTAAAGTGGCTAATGAACATGAAGGGGGAGAATCCAAAGTTGCTTAGGTGGTCCATAAGTCTACAAGGCTTCGACTTCACTATTGAGCATAGGCCAGGTGTCCAACATAGCAATGCTGATGGGTTGTCCAGAATGTTTTACCGACCTGAACAAGAGACTCATCCAGGGGTGGATTAGTTCCCCCTGTCCATAGTCTGGGAGGGGCGAGTGTTAGGAAAGATTTCGTTATTGTAGGGAACTTTCCTTCCATGTGGCAACCCCTAAACTTTTTGCTATTGTTTTCAACCTGTTTTCTTGACTTTGCCAGAGAAGTGCAGCCTTCTGCTGTACTCCTCTGGGCTTTCGCTCCTTTCTTACGGGGAAACTGACATGCCCTTAAGACAGTCAGTACCGGGGAACGCTGTTTCCCGTAGTTTCTTTTATCGTGTCGCCATTTTAGTGCAACACGACACAAGAGGGCACTGTAAGCTAAGTTACAGCTCTCTTGGGTCTCTAGCCTTCTACAGACCCTAGACACTCTTATAGGATGGTTTTTGGATCGGTGCAAGTCATTCAGGGACTGGGCTGGTGGCAGCGATCATTTGGTTTATTTTGAGCTCCTTTTGCCGTTCTGAGCACCTTTTTGCCGCGAACACAAAAGGGTGGCCCGGCTACCCAAAATGGCCGGACCACGAGGCTCCTTTGTCTCGTCCACTGTCCGTCTTGCTCCCTTTACCTTCCCCCGGGTCAGGCGACCCGGGGCCTTCCTTATTTGGGCATGTAGTTTCCCGCGAAACACGGTTGCTTTCGCGGGCTTCTACATGTCGTTTGAGTGCCCCCAGGATGTGGGCTGGGCTGTCTGGTCCCAATACACATCCTGGGTGCCAGAGAGTCTAGGGTGGTGTGAATGCCTGGGACCACTGTGGTCCGTGATTGGTCCACGTATGGTATGTGTGTTGATGAGCGGATCTCCCATTGGCTCCCCTCCGTTTTGGCGCGAAGGGAACCGTGGATAAGAGGGAGCTGGAAACACCACTACCATGTCGATCTCCTGAGTTCTTACGAACCCAGGGATACAGGAGCCAAGTATCCTGCGAACACGAGGCTGGACCGAGGAATCACTGGTGACCCCCCTGAAGAACTTCTGCTCCTCATTGCTGTCGTCCGGTGAAGCCCTTTCCACCTAAGATCGAACAAGAAGGCCTGTACTGGCGCTTCGACCTATTGGAATAGCAGGACCAGCTATTCCCGGCACCTTCATCAACTCCTGCTGTAAGCCTTCGGAAGTGTCTCTGGGCCATCCAGTTGACTGACCAGCTTACTAAGGAGGCCTGCTCTGTAATCGCCGACAGGTTGGGTGGTATTCTGAGTCCGGGGCATGCTCACACGCTTCGTTTGCTTAGCAGTCCTAAGCTAGAGGTGAGCGGTGCTCGTTTGGCTTGAATACACCCGGCCGTTCCGTTGCCCTGCGGTGGCGACAAAACTGTGCTTGTTTCTTCGATCGGGACGTCTTTTTACTCTGCACGACGACGAGACGTTCCCTGCTCTTCAGAACCTGCCAGAAGCTGCATCTATCGAGGAGAAGCTCGGGCCTGCTTGCTTCGGGGACCGGTGAGTAGATTAGCTAGGATCTGGTCGCCCTCCTGCAGTGCCTCTTGCTTTTCCCCGCTGTAAATACAGCACCCCTTGTCCGTACTCGCGCCCTGCTTCTGCCTCACAGTGGAGGCTGCGCTAGAGTCGCGGACCGTGTTCTCCTTCATTAGAGCTCCCTACAGAGCTGTTCAACGTCCTCCGAAGAGCTTCACCTTCTGCCCATTGGCACCGGCGTGTGCAGGTACTTTTGAGCGCTAGGCTCCACTCTTCGTAGGGATTGGACTACCATCCAGTTAGGGGCCTCAGAAGGCGGACATATCACTCGCATTGGTTCGCACTGCCTGTTTTCCTTCCCCTGCAGGTGGATAACATATTTCGTGCTGCTAATGCTGTGAAACTGTGTATTCTGTATATATATTAGGTGGATAGTGTATGTGTTGGTTTAATATCGTTGTATATTGCTGCTTTTACTGTGGTTATTAGTTTCAAGGCCTTATAATAAATGTGTATCTATTTTTGATATAAACAACTGTTTGGAGTAGTTTGTAAGCGCTCTTGCTTTGTGTGCTCATTGCGGGCTTTCAGTCACCCTCACCCCTCTTGAGACCTAGTCTTGACCGCCGCGATCGCTACCTTGATTGGTCTGGCTTGTCCAGAGGTTACCCTGTTCCAAGTAATTAGGTTGGCCTTCTGAACCTCTGCGCCACCAGGACAGAGTTCAGAAATCCGTCTTAACAGGGAGGTATGTACTGATGTGGGGGGAGCTAGCGGGGAAACATATAACCTTGTTAAACACCTATGGACCCAATCTGGACGACCCTGATTTCTACTTACAAATGCTCGAGATGCTCACCAAACATGATGCAACCACTGTTTTTTGGGCTGGGGACTTCAATGTTGTACTAGACCAGGTCTTGGATAGATCCGCCAGGGTAACTAGGCCACCTTCTAAGGCGGCACTAACTTTAAAGCAAATAATTTCGCAACTGTCCCTACAGGACGCCTGGAGGGTGCTCCATCCGGTCTATAAGAGGTTTACATTTTACTCTTCTGTACATGACAGTGAGTTACGCATAGATTATTGGTTTGTATCTTCGAATTTAGCACACGCTCTACAGAACTGCTAAATCCTTCCTCGCACACTATCGGATCATTCCCCGGTGGTGCTAGAGATCACTTTGAAAGATGCCCCTAGACCAACAAGGAAATGGAGAATGCCTAGAGACATACTGAAAGACCCAAATGTAGTTGAAACTCTACACACTGACATTGTCAATTATTTTACGGATAACGTTGGGTCCGTAGACCACATATCATCAGTATGGGAGGCTTTTAAAGTCTGGGTTAGGGGGGCACTGCTGTCCAAGACTGCTGGTCTTCTGAAGGGAGTACGCTGTGAACTGGAGAGGGTAGAGAGGGACCTGAATACACTGGAGGAGACCTATGGCCGCACGCATGGTGGGGACACTCTGGCGGAAATCCACAAGTCCCTTAGAGATTTTGATCGACTGGCAGCAAGGGAAGTGCAATATATAGCAGCCCCTACCCGGGCTCGCAGATACGGGGAGGGTAACAAGGCAGGAAAAATGCTGGCCAACCTGGTAAAACGTGAAAAACAATTACCCCGATCGCAATGATCCAAATGGCACAAAATGAGATAATAACAAGCGAACAGGGAATAAACGACGAATTTGTTAACTTTTACAAAAATCTTTATGCGAATAGGGATAGGAAATCCCCTGCTGTGACTAAAAACTACCTTGCTATGTTGGATCTCCCTAAACTCCCAGAGGAAAGCAAGTTACTGCTGGAGCAACCTGTCACGGCAGAGGAGCTCACAGAGGCAATTAAAGAGCTCGGGTCTGGCAAGGCACCGGGCTCGGATGGTCTGGGCGCTGAATTTTACAAAGAATTTCGGGAGGAACTGGTCCCCGTGCTGTTAGAGGTGTGGGAAGAGGCCCTGGGAAAACAAATATTGCCCCCGACAATGCGAGAAGCAATAATCATAGTATTGCCTAAACCCCGACGCCCGCCACAGGATATGTCTTCATACAGGCCCCTATCCCTGATAAACGTAGATGCAAAAATCTTTGCGAAGGTGCTAGCAAATCGTGTATTACCCTTAATGCCCATGCTGGTTCACCCGGACCAAAGTGGGTTAATTCTCTAAAGGTCCACTGCCTTGAATCTGCGCAGGCTGTTCGGCATAATGTCACAAATAAACCCGAATAAACAAGCAGTGGCGGTGTCCCTAGACGCCGAGAAAGCGTTTGATTCGGTTTCGTGGGAGTACCTCTTCCTGGTGCTTGAGTCGTTTGGGATGGGCCCCCACTTCATTAAAGATGTTAGATTGCTATACACTGCCCCAGGTGCAAGGGTGTGCACGAATAGAACTATATCTGAGCTGTTTGAGTTGGGCAGAGGCACCAGACAGGGGTTCCCTTTTTCCCCTATCCTTTTTGCTTTAACGATAGAGCCCATGCCAGCGGCGGTGCGGTTGCGGCATGTAAACAAAGGTATAACGCTGAAAAGAGCCACCCAGGTAATATCACTGTATGTGGATGATACACTATTGTATGTACGCGAGCCAGACAAAAACATAGCCCCCATCATGGCAGACATTGGTGAATTTGCAGAATATTCTGGATATACGGTGAACAATACTAAATCAGAAATGTTCCCGCTCACCCCCTTTACAAAGTGCCCTGCCCTGACGTGCTGCCTTAAGTGAACGGAGCGACACATCAGATACCTGGGAGTACTGGTTTCAAGCAGCAGGCAGACCCTATACTCTGATAACCATGACCAGGCGCTACAAACACTCAGCACCAAGCTACAGGTCTGAAGGCACCTCCCAATCTCATTACACGGTAGAATCGCCATTCTCAAAATGATTGTACTCCCCAAGCTACTATACTTTATTTGTAAATATTCCTATATGGCCGGGAAAGGAATTCTTCTCCAGACTGCGATCCATTGCAGTGTTGTTTCTGTGGAACGGCAAGGTGGCTAGGATAAGCTGGGAAAAGATGACAGAACCGTACGAAACAGGGGGAATAGCAGCACCAGATTTTGAGCTCTACTGCACGGTGGCGCAAGCACAGTTTGCGAAACACTGGTATGATGAAGCGGACAACTCACCCCACACGTGGAAAGAGGAATACACCACTGTACCCACAAACATCAGATCCGTTATATTTGATACGAGGCACAGGGATTCCTGTGATTTCGACCCTGTGCGCTGCACCGTGAGGGCCTGGGAGGCTATATATAAAAAATTGAAAGTAGAACTTCCATACAACCCTGAAATTCCCCCTACATTCAACACCAGTATACAGGAGGCCTGGGACCCCGATATGGAGATGAAAGTGGGAGACATGTACATAGATGGGAAGTTCGTAACCCTTGCAGTATTTACTAGGGGTGTGGGAGGAGGCCCGCTCCGAACGCTACAGTACTATCGAATGAGATCTGCATATCAAGCGCGATGGTCATCCTTCCCTGACGAACCTCCCTCCCACCCATGCATACAATTGGTTACAACTCGGGGAGGACTGGGAATCTCTAAACTGTATAAGACAATCCAAACCCACATCCCCACATCCAATCAAGTGAAAGAGAAATGGGAAGTGGATATGAGAATACAGATACCTGAGGACAAATGGAAAATATATTGTGCACTTACAAAAAGGGTGTTCCTCAATGCAGGATTGCACCAAATACAGTTTAAAATCCTTAATAGATTGCACTACACCCCTGCCAAAATCGCTAAATTCACACCTGATGATCCAGGCAACTTCCCCAAATGCGGGACTCCCAAGCGGGATCCTATCATATGTATTGGGAATGCCCGGTCGTGGCAAGGTTTTGGGTGAGGGTTGTAGCCATGTTGACAGACATTACGCAGATTTCCCCGTGTCTGACCCCACAAAAATACTTGTTTGGGGATATTGGGAAATGCTCTGAAAAAGCTAGAAGAATGTTCAATGTATCATGTGTTATTGCCAAGAAATGTATATTGCAAGTGTGGAAAAGCCTGAAAACCCCCACCATGAACACGTACCTACGTGAATTAACTTATATCAATGAATGTGAGGAACAGTACGTGCTAACTCTACCAAGTACGAGCCAACCAAAAGACATTTGGGGCCCTTTCATGGCGTACCTATGCGATATGCTTTCGGACAGTGAAACAACTATGTAAGCTGTAGATTCTTAAACATTTGGTGGAGATATTGTTGTATGAAGGACCATATGTTGTGTTAATTGAATGCTGCTGTAACTGTTGAGACCATCAATAAAGAGATGTTTAAAAAAATAAAAACCCACATCCGGACATTATTAAGTTACATATGGCCCGGCCAGCATATTGCAGAGAAGATGGTCAGAAGGGACTTGAGCAAAGCGAGTCCACTCACCCAGTCCCGTGGAACAAAAGTGTGAACCGTTTACAGTCGGCAACATTTACCAATACATCTGCAGTAGGAAAAAGAAGGCAGCATACGTCCACTCATGCGTACATACAGGAGACAACATAGCAGTGATAGGTATAGATGTTTCAGATGTGGAAGACTGGGACACTACGCGTCATCTAGAAATTGTCCTGCAATCAACAAGATATGCACAGCATTCAAAGGCAGGGGGCATTTTGCAGTAGCACGTAGAAGCATGAAAAGAATATCAGTAGTCCAAGAAGACTCGGAGTCCGAAGAAGAGAGGGTAGTAGTTTTACGTGCCTCCAAGAAGGTGCAATGGCGACGTAGATTTAAAGTGTCCCAAGTGTGAAATAATAATAGAAAATTGGGTGGTGCAGTTTGTTGGTCGATAATTGTTCGCCATACACGATTATCACAGAAGGCAAGTGGCGAATGTTAGGATCTAAAGGTTTGAAAAAAAGACTTCACCGGTCAGATATTCAGAAACCAGGAGGGTTTGAAGGATAAATGATAAACTTGATTGGATATTTTACGAGCAACGTACAGTTGAAAGGGCGCTCAGCTGAGATAAAAATATATGTGCCAAAAAAGGAGTGAATTTTTTACGATGGAAAGATGAAGCTAAATTAAAAATTCGTTTGGGCCCCTGCGAAAGGGAACCAGTGCTGTATGTAAAAGGAGAAGAAAGAGCAGGAGCAACCAAGACAAAAGGTGGAGAAGTTTTCAAGACGGAGTTGGGGTTACTAAGAGGATATGCCCATAATATCATTGTAAAGCCCAATGTGGTACCGGTAGAACACAAGAAAGCGAGACCTGTTCCGTTTGCGTTGATGGATAAATGGGGAGCAGAGTTGGAAAGATTAAAAAGAGAAGATGGGATTGAGAAAGTAGAGTCATCATTATGGATGAGCCCTATTGTGATAGCGGTGAAGAAGAATGGCAAACTTCAAGTTTGTGTGGATTTGAGAGATCTAAACAAAAACATTCAGGTGGACAATTACCCAATGCCGGTTATAGCTGAAAAGTTGAACTGCATAGAAGGAGCAGATGTATTCACTACATTGGATTTATCTAATGTGTACCATCAAATCAAATTGACAGAAGATGCTAAACGTATGACAGTTTTCATTACTCCTTTTGGAATGTTTAGATATAAGAGGATGCCATTTGGGCTCGCTTCAGCAGCAGCTGTATTTCAAACAGCGATGGTCAAGGTGTTAAAAGTCTCAAGGCAACATTAGTATATCAGGACGATATAATTGTACTCGGAAAGGGATCTAAAGAACATGATGAATGACTGAATTTGAAAGTAGAGAAAAGCAAATGTAAATTCAGAGAGAGTGAAATAGAGTATTTAGGTCACATCGTTAGTGGGAATGCGGTAAATGCCATAAAAAATGTTCCTGAGGGAAACCGACTCCATAGATGTTTGGAGGTGGGCCAACAGAGGAACTAGGGATTACACATTCTTCTCCCATGCCCATCTGGAACACTCCAGGATCGATCTCCTGCTTCTTTCAAGTTCTCTCATTCCCTGCGTGGAAACTATCCAAATTGGACACAGAGCCCTTTCGGACCACGCTCCAGTCATAATGAAATTAAGGGTTCAGAGCTTTCCTGAACTGACCCAGCGCCACTGGAAACTGCAAGATCAGATCTTAACAGACATAGCAATCAGAATGGAGATAGCGGAAGCACTCAAGAATTACTTCAAGGAAAACACCACCAAAGACACAGCGATCTCCACGATCTGGGACGCCATGAAACCGGTGATCAGGGGTACGGCTAATGATTGCACAGCCATGCTACGCCGGCTACGCAAATTACAGCAGGACAAACTCGAAGCGGAGGTAGCTGAGGCGGAACGCATCCTGAAACAAGGTCAGAACAGGAAAGCGAGTCGCATCCTCTAGAAAGCAAAACGCTCCCTAGAAATGCACCTAGCAGACAAGGCGGCTAGGGCACTTACATACACCAAGCAATTCTACTATGTGCACAGCAACAAAGCAAACCGCCTCCTAGTCCACAAATTGAAAAAGCTGCACTCGAGGAACTCCATCCAATGCCTCCAAGACACACAAGGAACACCTCACTACGCCAACTCGGAGAAGATGAACATCATGACGGCACACCACAGAGCAATCATGTCGGGTTCCCCCACGGCAGCAGAAGCACATTCTAGATATATAGATGGGGTTCAGTCGGGCATCCCTCACCCACAAATGGCAACCCTTGAAGCCCCGATCTCTTCAGAGGAAGTGAGTGAGGTTATAGCAAAATTAAAAAACTCAATGCCTGGTCCGGATGGGCTCACAGCCCCATTTTACAAGAAGTTCTCATTCATACTCACCCCTAACTGGCTCTCCTTTTCAACTCCTTCCTCGCATCAGGGACGACCACCCCATCAATGGAAGAGTCTCTAACAGTGCTGCTTTTAAAACCTGGCAGGGATCGGAGCCTCTGTGCCTCGTACAGACCCATTACACTCCTGAATTATGACGCTAAAATCTTTGCCAAAATTCTAGCTAACAGACTGGCTCCCCTACTCCCGGACCTCATACACCCAGACCAAACGGGATTCATCCCCGGCCGCCGCACTCACGACAACATAAGAAGAGCTATAAACGTCATCGAATCAGCCAGTAGGAAGGGCCAGGAGCTGATGGTGCTCTCACTAGATGCTCATAAAGCTTTTGACATGCTTTATTGGGGCTATATACAAAAATCATTAAAGCACTATGGTTTCGGCCCTAACTTTATAAAATGGACACTAGCTAACTACCAGCATCCATCCACCAGACTGAGAATCAACGAACCAAGTCTGACATAATTCATATCGCAAGAGGCACAAGGCAAGGATGTCCCCTCTCCCCATTGATCTTCGCCCTCTCCATGGAGCCGTTTGCAAGCAGGGTTCGGCAAAACGAAGCAATCCAAGGCCTGACAATCAAATCCCAAACTTGCAAAGCTGCCTTATATGCCGACGATGTCCTCTTATCACTAACCAATCCCAGGGAATCTATGAAAGCTCTGTGGACCGAACTGGAAGAATTCAGGGAAGCATCGGGGTTCAAGGTCAACAGATCTAAGTCATCTGCACTGGGCATCAACCTCCCCCGGCCTCTGACCACAGACCTGGAAAACGAATATCGCATACCCTGGGCGGAAAAGTACCTATCATACCTAGGGGTCCAGCTACCAAATACCCCGCACAGACTATACAAAGCTAACTTCCCGCCACTGTTTAAAGAACTCAAGAGCGATTTAATACGCTGGCAGAAACAGGAGATCTCGTGGTTCGGAAGAATCACGGCTCTGAAAATGAACCTCATTCCAAGATTGCTATACCACTGCACAGCCCTACCAACTGCTATCCCGAGGCAAGCGACACAGAAACTACAAAAGAGCATCATGAGATATATATGGGAAGGAAAACAGCCACGCATCCCAAGGAAACTCATGCTGCGGGGCCAGGCGGTGGGGGGACTGGGAGCACCGGATGTTGCCAGATATATCCTAGCTGCCCAGCTCTCACATGCATTCGTCTGGCCTCAAGCCTTGCCCAAGCCTCGTTGGCTGGAGCTGGAGGAGGCCTGGAGCCCAGTCCCGATAAGCGCACTCCCTCACATGAAAGGCTCCACGGCCCGGGCAGACAGGGGGCCGCTCTCGGCAACGGAAAACACAGTGGCGAGTTGGAAGACGGCGGCGCGGCTATGGAAAAGCCGCAGCACAACAGGCCCGCTCACTCCGATCTGGGCAAACCCGGAATTCTCACCGGGCGTCATCCCCAAGCACTTCTCGAAATGGAGGGAGGGAGGACTGGAGAGAGTGCAGGACTTCTTCGATGAAGGAAATCCCCTGGACTTCGAGGCCTGCAAGGCGAAATTCAAGGTGGCTGAAAGCGAGAGGTTCAGATATACCCAACTTCGACACTGGCTCTCCAGCAGGAGCATGTAAATCCTCGGAAGCAGAGTCCTGACAGCCCTGGAACAAACCCTCACAGCGCCTCCCCCGAAAGGCAAGATCTCTACCCTCTACAAGATCCTAGATAGAACCGACCCGACCCGCGAGGAGCCGTATATGCTCAAATGGGAGAGAGACATCGGGAGACCCTTCAATCCGGAAGAATGGGACCAGATCTGGACAAGAGCAAATAGAAGCTCGAAATGTGTGGCCAATAAGGAGGGAGCATTCAAGATATGCTACAGGTGAGGGGGCGCTGTTGCGCTGAAGCAAGATGGCCGCTTAAGCGTTGCGCTCCGGACGGGCAGAGCAGTTAATCCTTATTTTACACCGCCTAACGCTGCATGTAACCCTGCAGGGCTACCTACAATCCTTCGGAGGCCTTCCTCCAGTGGGCGTGCGAAGTTGGAGCCTCTACGCGCCCCGAGGATGGAGCTGCGCCCTATTCCTCCCGCTGCGGCTGTGGCCTCCTGCTCTCCCGATCTGCGGCTCCGGCGCCGTCGGCTCGCCCGCCCACCTGAGACCGCGGCGCTGCGGGCCGCCTTGGGGGAGGGGCGCCTGCCCTGCGAGGCGCTCCGGATCATCGCGGCTGGCCTAGCTACTCCTCATGACCCGACCGGATCAGCGGTGATCGCCGCCCCCTCCACTTCACCTGCCGGCCCCCCGGCCCCTGCTTTCCCTTTCCCCCCCCCGCCGCTCCTCCACACGGACATCAACACCGGCGTGCAGCAAGGTAGGGGGTGCGAGCGGGGAGGGTGGGTCTGGCTGCTGTGGCCCCCGGGGTCACCCTTCCACGGACCGGGGGCACACACTCTCTCTTTCCGCCTGCTTGGTCCCGCTTACCTGCTCGACAATCCTGGGAGCGACCGCCGCATTCATGACACCAGCTGGATCCTGAGACCCTGGAGCTCCTGCGCCGCCTTCCTGGCTGCCGCGGCTGACCCCTTTCACCCGCGCACCGACAACTCGAACAACTACAGGGCAGAGGTCCGCGGCCCGCTGTGGGAGCCACCTGGATTGCGCCGGCCTGTGCGGCGCCATTGTCGCTCCCCTGCACATATACTTGGGAACCCCAAATAGGCGTCTCACAGTTCCTTGCCTGCGAGTTGAGCGGCCCGCCGTGAAAACCCTAGCGGCGCGCCCTCATCGCTTCGCCATAAGCATTGACTCTCCCAGCCGCCGCAGTTGTGCGGTTCACTTTCCTAAATATACTATTGGAAGATTACAGCGTCACCCCAGCGGCCTACTACACCCGCCATACCACGGCATTATTTGAGGAGTCCACGTCGGCTGGATACCCAATTCTCCTCTCTGTGTCCTCGCCTTGTCTCCCGGCCGGGGCGCTCACGCGGAAGGAGGCCGTTGCTCGGCCCCACAGCATACAGACAAGGCCCGGCGCCCTGGAATCGCCCTGCCACCATGACTAAGGGAGCCGGTGCGAGCAGGAAGCAAAGCTCATTAAATATGTTTGCCAAGACACCCTCCAAGCCACTCGCGGACCCCCAGGAGGAATCATCTTCCGCCATGGCATCCTCAGCCCCCGATGACGCACAGAAGATGCTTGAGTACATGCGGGAGGGCTTCACTACCCTGCACACCAAATTAGACGACATGAATGGCACGATCTCGTCTATAAAAGCTCACATTGAGAAAACAGACGGCAGGGTGGCTGTGGTCGAGGCGAGGGTCGGAGTCGTGGAGGACGATTTGGACTCCCTGCGCACCGCTGTGACTGCACTGACCAACCGGGTCTCCAGTGTCGAGAAGAAGAACGATGACCTCGAATCCCGCTCCAGGCGTAATAACCTCCGCATAGTCGGCATACCAGAGGATGACATCAGGGAGCCCATGGAGGACTATATTGAACGTACTCTCCTAATGCTTCTTGACAACCCCAAGCTTTCTCCACAATTTGCCGTGGAGAGAGCCCATCGCTTCCTGGCTCAAAAACCTAGACCTGGTGCCCCTCCCCGTCCCATCATAGCCAGGATCCTGAATTTCCGCGATCGAGATGCCCTGCTTCGAGCAGCTAGAACCAAAGGGGAGTTGCGTCTTGGAGCCGCGAGGATACACCTCTACCCTGATTACTCAGTGGCGGTGCAACAGGAGCGCAAAACCTTCCTGGCGGTAAAAAGGAGACTCCGCGACCTGGGAGTTAAATACTCCATACTCTTCCCTGCTAAGCTGAGGATTGAACATGACAATCAGACATTCTTCTTTACCATCCCAGAAGAGGCCTCGAAATTCATGGACGAACATTTCCCTGGCTGACCCAAGCACCCCTAATATGAATCTCATATGCTTCAACCTCTCTCACTACACCTGGTTCGCACAGAGGACTTCCTTGCAATCCCCCCTCTCTTCACAATGGTCTTTCAATCACCGTTGTCACTCTGAGTGGTCTCTAATGCCTGCTATTATAATGTAATCATATGCTGTTGACCACTAGCTCACTCTCTTCACAGGATCCACTGTGTGTCCCAATGCACTATGTTCATCTCTACAATGTCATCTATATCTGCGCTCTACAGTTCATAGCTGCTGCAATATATGTCATAATATATCCTACTATGCAGCATCATACCCCTTGCGCTCTCCCCAGTCCGACGCGCCGTCGCTCGGCTGTCAACAGACCCCCAGGCGCTGATGCCAGAAAGTTTAATGTTGATTTGGGATTGTTTGGGTTTCACCCCTCCATTTGGGGGAGTGATGTGGGTGGGGGGCGGTACGGGAACAGTTTGGTTTTCTAAAAAAGTCTTGACAGCCCCCGGAGGTTCCACTGACATCATGCACAACCAGCTCATTCATTTAGCGAGATTCCAGCATACACCCTGGCTACACACCTTTCATCTTACTATCCATCATTTCCACTTAATTCACTATCACCTCTCCAGATATGGCTGCTGATACCCTGACCTTTATGAGCTGGAACATTAGAGGGTTAGGCAATCACAAAAAGATGCGTCAAATCCAACTCCATGCCGAACGCCACGGGGTAAAGATCCTTTGTTTACAGGAAACGCACACCCGCTCGGGACAGGCGGAGCGATTCGCCAAACAATGGGGACCCCAGAGATACTACACCGATTACTCCACCCAGAGCCGGGGTACCCTCACCCTAATACATAGAAGTCTAAAGTTCACATGCCAACACTCCCATATAGACCCGCTGGGTCGGTTCGTACTCATTACAGGCATATTACAGCGACAGGAGATAGCCATCCTAAACATATATGGACCAAACGTCGACGATCCTGACTTTTATCTACAGTTAGCCACGGTACTTGAGAGCTACCCCCTGATTCCTATACTCTGGGGAGGTGATTTTAACACAATCTTTGATGTGGACCTGGATAGGTCTGGCTCTCGACCCCAGCAACTGTCCAGGGCAGCATATACCATCCTGAGATCGCTCCCCCGATTATCCCTGATCGACGCATGGCGACTAATGTACCCCATGGACCGTACATACTCCTTTTACTCTTCTGTACACGACTCACACTCGAGAATTGATAGATGGCTTGTCACAGACACATTGATCAGATGCATAACTCACTTAGCCATCCTCCCCAGAACATTATCGGACCACTCACCAGTCCTCATCTCCCTAAACTGGGGCCCAGACGCCAACAGAACTAGGCAGTGTAGAATGAGCCCTAATATACTACTCGACCAGATCTTTGCCTCCGAGCTTGAATCCTCCATTGAGGAATATTTTGAGTTCAACACTAATTCTGTCACAACACAAGCGGTACTCTGGGAGGCCTTCAAAGCACACACCAGAGGGATCGTCATCTCCAAAAGCAATGGCATGCTGAAAGACATTCGCGCCGGTATCGCCACTAGCGAGTCGGCCCTATCGGTCTACGAAGCCCAGTACGCCGTCGATCACTCACCTGCTACTCTAGCGCTATTGAGCTCTGAGCTGCACAAATTCCGAGACCTTGCTGACCGTGAAGTCAAGTTCCTGGACTTCCCCCAGATCGCCAGGAAATATGATGAGGGCGAGCGCCCCGGAAGGATGTTGGCTAGACTGCTGTGCCGCGAATTCAGCGCACCCAGCATCCCAGCCATCGCTAGACCTGATGGTACCCTCGCCACATCCCCCCGTGATATCAACCTAGAATTCTATTCCTTTTACACCGACCTGTACAAGGAGGCCGATGGTGCCCAGACTTCTGAAATTGAATCCTTCTTAGAGAGCCTACCATTATCGGTCCTATCACCGGACGCCATTGCCGCCCTCGAAGGGACCTTTACCCTCCGGGAGGTCGTAGTTGCCATCGATTCGCTGGCATCTGGAAAAGCTCCCGGCCCGGATGGGTTACCAATGGACTTCTACAAGTTATACAAGACCCAACTAGCGCCACACTTACTCGCCCTCTGGGAAGAATCATGCGACAGGGGTATACTTCCGCCGTCCTTGCGAGAGGCATTGATTACAGTGCTCCTCAAACCTGGTAAGACTCCCACGCAATGTAGCTCCTACCGACCCCTCTCACTTATTAATAGCGATATTAAAATATATGCTAAACTACTAGCCAACCGCCTAGCCCCGAGCATGTCTCACATCATTCACCCAGACCAGGCTGGATTTGTTCCGGGGAGGTCTACATCCCTAAACTTAAGGAGGCTTTTCAATGTACTTAGCAGAATAGAGCCAGCCACACAGGCAGTGGCGGCTACACTGGATATGCAGAAGGCCTTCGACTCAGTTTCTTGGAGATACCTGTGGTGTGTACTCGAGAAATGTAGATTTGGCCCCAACTTCCGTTCCTGGATAAAACTGCTGTACACCGCCCCGTCGGCCAAGGTCCGCACGGAGGACAGACTATCTCCCGCCTTACAGATATCCAGGGGTACTCGCCAGGGCTGCCCCCTTTCCCCACTCATTTTTGCGATAGCAATGGAGCCCTTCGCGGATATGATTCGCCAATCACACTCACACAGGGGGCTTTGCACGTCCGGCCGGGCGGACATAGTCTCCCTGTATGCCGATGATGCCCTGCTATATGTCCGTTCACCCGAAATCAACCTTCCCCCTATTTTGTCAGATGTTACTCGATTTGGATCCATATCTGGTCTGAGGGTTAACTGCTCCAAGTCCACATTATTTCCGCTCACGGAATCTACACGGCCCCCCCTCGATCTGCATGGGTTTAACTGGTCCCCCATCAGCTTTACCTATCTTGGGATAGTGGTCTCCCGCCACACATCGCAACTGCGAAATGATAACTACCAAAATTACCTAACTAACCTGGAAATTAAAACCTCCAGCTGGACTAGGCTCCCTCTCTCACTTGCAGGCAGAATTGGAATTCTTAAAATGATTGTATTGCCCCAACTACTGTACCGTTTTACTAATTTGCCGCTGTGGCCTGGTGATAGCTTTTTCCAATCACTCCGCAGGTTATGTAACACTTTCCTCTGGCACTCCGGTGCTGTCCGTCTCAAATTGACCACACTCACCTCCCCTAAAGCCTTGGGCGGATTCGCCGCACCCGACTTTATTGGATACTGGATAGTAGCTCAGTCACAGTTTTCCGCATCCTGGTTCAACACCACCGACCCCCCCCCCACATGTTCGCCTAGAGAAGCTATCCGTATGCGACCGCGAGATTGGTTCCCTGATCCTCCAACCAGTTCCCCCAGACGTAAACTCTGCTAACCCTGTGATCAGCACATCCTTGGCTCTCACTAAACTCTGGTCCACGGTGCACACCCCTCACCCCTTCCACGGCGACTTGCCACTGTGGAATTTTCTCCCCGAAGTCCCACACGTCTCACCTTCCATAGTCACCCGCTGGACCGCTGCGGGCTTCCTGAAACTACGTGATGCCTTTAACCAGGGTAACTTCATTGAATGGCCTGATCTCCCCTCGCCGCTTAGACGCCGTCCATCGGCGTGGTTGCAATACTCCTCACTTCGCCAACATCTCAAGGCCAGATATACAGACTTCCCCGCTATTCCCCCCGACTAGCCCCTGCTGGAAGAGCTCTGCTCCTACATCTCCTTTAGAGGCAAGGTGTCCAGACTTTACTCCTTACTCCAGACAAAGGCGGCCCCCCATTTCACCGAACTCCGTCGCAAGTGGGAGGAGGACCTTGGCTCAGATATTACTGACGAGAGATGGTCTCGCATGTGCGCCCGGACTCATGAGGTCTCTTATAACACTAAATTCAAACTTATCCAGTTCAAAGTCCTGCACAGGTACCATCATACCCCTATGAGATTACATTGCATGTACAATACCTCCCCTCCCTTCTGTCCCAGATGTGGTGCTGACCAGGCCTCCTATATACACATGCTGTGGCTTTGCCCCCGACTTACCCAGTTTTGGCTAGATATCTGTGCCACATTGTCAGATGTCCTGGAACACCCCATTACTCCAACTCCACTACACTGCTTGTTCCAGGACTTCCCTCAGCTTCACCGTGACTCTAGGAGACTAGCTGGGCTGTGCATGCTCTTGGCGGTTCGCTGTATACTCCTCTGCTGGCTCTGGCCTAAACCACCTACTTACACGCAGTGGCTCAGATCGGTCTCCTGGGCCCACGACACGGAGCAGTCCTGGAGCACGTTGCAGCATTCTCACTCCAGACCGAGGGATATCTGGCCGAGATTCCGAGCCTACATGTCATCCCTAGCTACGCCATCAGTGTCTCCCTCTGCTACCCCGGGCAGCTCCCCCTAGACTGTGTCCTCCCTATCTGCCATGCCCCTCCCCTTCCCCTTTGGAGTATGTATCAATGCGTTGATTCCCTGCTCTGTTTACTAATGTGATTCACGCTAATTAATATGTATCATTTACCTCTTGCTTTGCATATACCACTCCTTGGTGCCATGTGGCCCCTCCATCTGTTTTTTGCTGTGCTGTCAAGTCAAATAAAAAAGATTGTTAAAAAAAAAGATATGCTACAGGTGGTACCGAACCCCAGAATTGCTCAACAAATGCAACCCAGTGATCCCGCCGTCGTGCTGGAGAGGGTGCCCAGACAAAGGCACACTATACCACCTGCTCTGGACATGCCCCAAGGCGACTCAATTTTGGAAAACCGTGCTAACACAAATCAACATGATCACGGGCCTGTCAATCCCGTGGGACCCAGGGATCGTACTGTTGGGGGCAAGTGGTGAGGGCCAATTCCCGCGCTCAGGCCACAGAGCAGAACTTTGCTCCCACTTGCGGACTGCTGCCAAGATCTCAGTGGCAAGGCTCTGGAAAAACGCGGAGGGCCCATCGGTCCAAATGTGGTTGACTAAATGCTGGGACATAATTGCGGCCGAAAAAATCACCGCACTCAGGTTCGGGAACAGAGACAAATTCTTTCTTACATGGTCTCCCTTCCTGGACTACGCACAGACATACCCAGGCCTGGCCCGGCAACCACCCTCTCTTCGCTGGTTGGACAAATATGATTGAAAAGAATAGATGGATGGGCTGTCGGGAAGCCCCTCCTGGGGAGTTAAACTCCCGCAAGCAATAGCAGAGCCAAAACAGTGAAGCCCCGGAACGGGACGGGGCCCTTCCCCCTCACCCAATGGGATCTCGGAGCAGTATCAACTGTTAGGAGCCCTTAACCCAAAGGGGGTCCTCGAGGAGTGCACGCCCACCGAACCAAGACCTCCCCATGCATTCATCTTATCCTCTGACCTACAGTTATTGTTTATGTTTCATGTTTATTTTTTTTCGTTGATGTATCTTCAAGCTAGACAGTGCTGACTGAAGCACCCACATTGCACATGCCATAATGTATATCATGCTTGTTGAAAAACCAATAAAAACATGTTTGGAAAAAAAAAATGCCTCTAGCCCCTTAGACAAGGATGGTGTGAGGACATTTTTGTAGCAGGTTCGTACGTGACTTTGCGTGCATCAGGCAACCTATACAGAAGTTGTTAAGAAAAGACCAAAGTTTCGAGTGGAATGAAAAGTGTGTGAAAGCTTTCAGAGGGATTAAGGAATGTATTTGTAACACTATTCATTTCGGTGGATTTGTTTTTGGAAAGAAAACTGTGCTCACCGTAGACACAAGTAATGTAGGATTGGGAGCAGTATTGACCCAGGTGGAAGATAAAGAAGAGAAGGTCATCTGTTGTGCTTCAAGAGCGGTGACGGAGGTAGAAGGTAGATATTCAGTATTCGAGAAAGAGCTGTTAGCGTGTGAATGGGGCATAAATTACTTTAGCAAATATGAGTGGGGAAGCAAGTTAATTTTGTGTACAGATCACAAGCCGTTGGTAGAATTGTTGACAGTGAACGGTTTGTGTAAAGCCACGCCAAGGTTAGCGAGACTTAGTGTAAGATTACAAGGGTATGATTTCACAGTGAGGTATGTTCCAGGTGTAAAAAATAGAGTAGCAGATTTCCTTTCATGGTTGCCAGTTGAGAATGAAGAAATCTGAAAACAAGAGGAATAAGTGGTTGCAACGGTTCAAGATGTTTTCTCTTAGCATGAGTGGGTGAGAAGTTTGCCGGAAGATGAAGGTACTTAACATAGCAGAGGGATTCAGGGTTAAAGTTTGCCCGGCTAAGGGTGAACTGGATGAAGGGTGTAGGCCATTTTGGTAAGTAAGGGAGGCATGTTCTTTAGAAGGTGGAGTTATAATCAGAGGTGATAAATTGGTGCCACCAGGAGAATTGAGGAACAATTTGATAGAAAAGGCCCATGAGGGGCATCCAGGATCTACTATAACTAAACTAAATGTAAGGGCAAAGTACTGGTGGCCAGGCATGGACTTGATGGTGGAAAGATTTGTTAGAAATTGTTGAATGTGCCAGAATTTGGATAAGAGCAGTAGAATTCAGAAAGTAGAAAGTTTGGAGGTGACCAAACCTGCCATAGTTTGGAAAAAGTTGGGGATAGAGATTGTAGGACCATATCGCAGACTTGGAAGAGAAATGAGATTTCTTGTAGTAATGATAGATCATTGTTCAGGGTAGATTGAGGCCAAATGGGTGAAGAAAGTTGACACTACTGAAATAATTACATTTTAAGAATAAGTTTTCCAAAGCGAAGGTTATCCGAGGAAAATAGTGAGTGACAATGGGGTACAATTCAAGTGCATGGAAATGCAAGGCAATGCACAGAAAGGTGGTATTGAGTGGACATTTTTGTAACTTTATGTTATTTTACTTGGCATTTGTATAGTGCTCTACATATCATTGGTATGATCTCAAAGCGCTGGTAGGTTGAACGCCCTTCGGAACCGCAGTTCTGGTCAGTAGAGAGATATAGTGTCGTAGGGTGCCTGGGTGCACCAGTTGTGTGTGCAGCTGATGTATGTGCTGGATGGTAGCTGCATCCTAGCGTCAGGTGTGGTGCTGAAGATATCAGTTGGATGTGTGCAGTCTGGCGGGTGGACACCCAGACTGGGTTCTGGCTGCGTTATGCCTGAAGGACGCTTATGTGAGCAACTAGGCCGGAATGTCATGGGATAGCTGCATTTTATTAGGGTGATGAGGTGTTCATGGGGTAGTATTTGTATGTGAACAGCTAGATCGAATTTATCAAGGGGTATAGCTGTGTTCTAGTTGTGTGATAGTGTATAGTAGAGTGTAAGCGTAGTGGTGTGATATAATATGGTTCTTCTTTAGAGAGCCCGAGATCAGGCATGTGAACAGGATTACAGGGACACAGCAATACACAAACACTCAGTGACAGAGGGCTGGGCATACAGCGACAGGAGGGGGGGGGGATAGGGATGTACAGCAACAGCCTGGGGAACAAGAAAGCAGGGTACACAGTGACATAGAGGCACGGTGGGCACAAAGGGGGATTAGAGGATAGGGTAATACATTGGGATACATAGCAAAATCACAGGAACAAGGGGGCGGGGGACACAGCGACACACGGACAGAGAGGGGCATAAAGTGACAGAGGGCTGGGCTTACAGCGACAGGACGGGGGTGGCAGAGGGATACATAGTGACATCATGGGGAACAAGAGGGAGGGTACACAGCGACTCACAAATACAGCGGGGCATTCACTGACATCACAGGGCTAGAGGGGAGGGAAATACAGTGGGATATATAGTGACATCACAGGAACAGGAGGGGAGGATACACCGCAACACATGGGCACAAAGGGACATACAGTGACATAGGGCTGGGCTTACAGCGATAGGACGGCAGAGGGATACTTAGGAATATGATGGGGAACAGAAGGCAGGGTACACAGCGACACAGGCAAAGTGGGGCATACAAAGACATCACAGGTGCTAGAGGGGATGGCAATATAGAGGGATACACGGCGGTTATAGGGGAGGGCAATACAGAGGGATATATAGTTACATCACAGGAACAGGGGGGTAGGGTGACATTGCAAGGGTGAAGTAAGGGCACACAGCGACGTCATGGGGACATGTTACGGGCTGGGACACAGCAGCCTCATGTGGGTAGGATCTAAAGAGGTCATTGTTCAGGGATACGGTTGTCTATAGCCCAATCAGTGGGCGTATTCATCGAAGACAAGGTTGGGAGTCCCTTTGTGTATATAGTCATTGGGTTGTTCGAAGGTCAGTCGCATCTTTAAGGATGATATTGGCGTTATGAAACGAGCCATGTTTTTAGTAATTTGCGGCATGACATATAGTCTTGGGTGTGTCGAATGTGTGATGGAAGCAAGTTCCACAGAGTCGTGGCCAATGCTGAGAAAGGGGATCCTCCGATCCTGACGGAGTTAGTGGTTGGGATCACTAAAAGGAGGGCCGTGATTGACCTTAGGGTGCGGGGTGGGAGGTAAGGTTTTAACTTATCTTGCAGGTATAATGGGCCGGTCTTGTGCACTGCACGCTGAGTGATGCACAGGGTCTTGAAAGTGGCCCTTCGTCTGATTGGGAGCCAGTGGAGAGTTTGGAGAGCTGGAGAGGTGTGGTCTCTTGGACTCAGGGCGAGGAACAGTTTAGCAGTAGCGTTTTGCGCTCTTTGGAGTTTATTAAGGTGGTATGCCGGAACCCCTAGGTATAGGGAGTGGGCATAGTGCAGTCTCAACATTACAATAGCCATAACAGCGGCAAGTCTGTTCGGGAAGGAGAGGTAGGGAAAGATGCGCCTGAGAAGTTTGAGATGGTAGTGACCACATTTAGACATGTTGATCTGTCGGGAGAGGGTTAGGCCAGAGTCCATAGTGCACCCTAGGTTTTTTACAGTGATGGAGGGGGCGGGGGCTTAGCCCATGGAAGGGGGCCAAGGGAGTGGACGAGGTAGAAGCTCAGTGTTGCCGCACACCATGATTTCGGTTTTAGTGGGGTTTAAGAGGAGGTGGTTTATAGTCATCCAATGGTCGATATCTAGGAGACAGGCTTTGAGGTCAGGCTGGGGGTTGGAGTCTGTGTTGTCATTGATTTGGGTATCGTTGGCGTAGTTGTAGCACAAGATATTGTGCAGGCGGATGATTCCAGGAAGAGGTTGAATAGGAGAGCAGATAAACATGCGCCTATCGGTACCCCAGTATTAACCGAGCGAGCAGTTGAGACAAAAGGGGAGAGGAGGGTTATTTGTTTCCTGTTATTGAGGAAGGAGGCGATCCATTTGAGAGCGGTGCCACGGATTCCAAGGGAGTGGAGAAGGTCAAGGAGGATTGAGTGGTTAATCGTGTCAAAGGCTGCAGTTAATCGTGTCAAAGGCTGCAGAGAGGTCGAGGAGAATTAGTGCAGCGCATTCTTCAGAGGCTGCAGTGATCTTAAGATAGTCCCAGATTGAGGATAGAGTGGTTTCGGTTCCATGACGCGGTCTGAAGCCTGATTGTGCGGGGTCGAGGAGGTTGTTGGATTCAACAAAGGCGTTTAGTTGGGAGTATGCTGTTCGGTCGATGAGTTTTGCAAGGAATCTGGTGTTCAAGATGGGTCTGTAGTTTTTGGGGTCAAGAGGGTCGAGGGGTGGTTTTTTTAAGAAGAGGCCTGACATGTGCAATTTTGAAGACATCAGGGAAGATTCCAGAACTAAGGGAGTCATTTGGCAATGTTCTTGCATGTTCTCCTGCGCAGGTGGATGAGAATATTTCTTTAAGGACTGAGGCGGGGCAGGTGTCTAGGGCGGAGCCAGATGGTTTGCTAGCAGATAGAAGGTCAAGAAATCTGTCTCTGGAGATGGCTGTGAAGGAGTCAAAGGTGGGTAGGTTGGGGTGGAGGGGGGGAATTGTTGGATTGTTCGGTAGTTGGGGGGGTGGGACAGTTTGTTGTTAAGGGAAGTCATCCTGTCAAGAGCGGTGGTGTAGAAGTGGAGGGAGAGAGAGTCGCAGAGCGATTGTGATGGGGCAGATAGGGAAGAGGTGCAAGTGGGTTTGACAAATTCAGAAATGATTCTGTGGAGTTCTTTGCTGCGGTTTCCACAGTTGAGAATCCAATTGTTATAGTAGGCTTTTTTGGTTGTCCGGATTTCAGCTTTGTATTTGCGAGAGTGGATCTGCTGAGATTGTTTTTTTATGCTCGCCATTTGCGTTCTAGAGATTTATTCAGTTTTTTTGCATTCCTCAGTTCGGAAGTAAACCATTTGGGAAATGGTCCATTGTGTGAGGAAGAGGGGCGCGAGGGAGTTAGAGGAATTAGTGATTCATTGACCCATGAGTCGATGGTTAAGGATCTGTCAGGGGGGGTGTTGTAGGAGATCTAAGAAGTAGGGCTTTGGCCAGGTCAGGAACGATCTTTACTTTGTTTCAGCATTTGTGGGGATGGGGGGAGGCCGGGTGGCGGATAGGGGGAGGGGCAGGGGAGAGGATGGAGAAAGGGATGACAAAGTAGTCAGACCAGATGAGTGGTAAGGGGGGGGGGGCTAGATGAATCAGGTCATGGGAGATGAAGATAGCATATAGGGTGTGCCCTTTAGAGTGGGTTGGACCATTCATATGAAGGGAGAAGTTGAGCGCATCAAGACTGTCGACCAGTGGATGGGTCATGGGGTACGTGGGAATGTTCAACCAAATATTGAAGTCTCCTAGGAGAGTCAGGGAGGGGTGAATTACTTGAATGGTGGCTACAGAGTTTGGTTGAGAAATGTCTGTCATAACCTGGAGGTCTGTAAATGAGTAGGAAGCTGTGGGAGAAAGTCAGAGGAGGGAGAGTTTAACAAGAATGGATTCACATGAGGCAATGCATGTCTGGGATTCAATGAGTAAGATGGAGAAGTGGGATTTGAAGAGGACTGCCACACAGCCTTTTGTTGAGCGGGATGAGTGAGTAGCCGGGGGGGGGGGGGAATGCTTCATGTGCAACAGGGGCAAAGTCGTCGGAGAACCAGGTTTCAGTGATAAAGACTAGGGCCCTCATTACGACCCTGGCGGAAATCAACTGACATGACCGCCATAGCGTAAATAGCGTTTCCGCCACTGCACGATGGAGGAAAGTGCGGCTAATTCTGACCCATCGGGCACGAGCATTACGCCATGGCGGAAGTGCAAAGTCCGCGATGGCGGAAATGACCCCAAAACGCCCCTTACCGCCGTCGTACGTCGCCCTAGGTGCAATTCCGCCACCCATATTAGCGGTCACCGTAATGAGCGGTCAGCGCAAAATACGGTCACCGTAAATATACGGAAACGGAAGTAAAAACATGGGGCCGGAACGGGAAACAGCACGCCGTACACCTATAAAACCAGAATCCCAACACAACCATTAAAATCCGACCCTGAGACACATCCCAACCCGTTAGCCACCCCAGTTAAAAAAATAAAATGGGAAAAGTTGCTAAAAAAGCGTGCGACCGCAAGCGGCAGGTCCACTTCTCCCACGAGGAACTCACCGTGCTCACAGAGACCCTCCAGGAGAACGCTGCCGTCGTCTTCTCCACGCAAATGACCAGGACGGCACTTGCGAACAAGAAGGCCATATGGGCGCTGGTGGCACAGCGGGTAAGTGCGGTGGGGACCGCACCCCGCAACCCACAGCAATGCAGAAAGCGATGGGACGACCTACGGATACGCGTCCAGAGCATACTCTCTGCCAACCGGAACATTGCCACAGCTACCGGGGGAGGATCGGAATCACCCATCAAGTTGACCCCCTGGGAAGAAATCTGTGCCTCCACCATCGGAATGGAGAGCATAGAGGGAGTCGGAGGGATGGAGAAAGGAGTGCAGACATCAGAAGAATCAGGTAGGTGGCCCAAATAAAACTATGGCAAATCCCCAATTACCAACCATGTGAAGTACCATGTGTCCCCATAGTGCAATAGAAACACATGTTCAGGAGAACGACCACATACAATGCCATGACAGCGCCCCTTAAAAGTCAGATCAAACAACTAAATATTCAAAAAACCAAAAAACACACCCTACATGTGCAGCATGCACACCCTAACTGCAGACCGCAAAATAACTGCATCCCCAATGCACACAAAAATGAGACCACCTCCAAGGCCCTGACCCAAATCACCCCCAGGTACCACCCCAATGCATATGATACAATTGCCATTACAATCACCACAGACCCATGAATAACGCTCGCCCTCCTTTACTCCACCACAGGGTCCGATTCCAACGACGAGCTTCAGGACACCCCTACCAGCACACCTGCAAAGAGGGCCAAGACCAACGGCCAAAGACCCTCCACCTCAGCTGCACGGATCAAGGCACGGCAGCTGCACAAATCGAGTGGCAGCACAATGGAGGGGACATCAACAGGCACCCCAGCAGCCAGCATGTCCACAACAGCAGCACCACAGGTCCCCCCAATGGATGCCACAGAAGGCACTGCTTCTGGTGGCAGCAGCACCATAGGTGAAACTGCTTTCATGCCAGCATGCTCCGACACAGAAAACGGTGCTGTAGATGTAGGATCCATCCATGACCTGTCCCAATCCCCCTGTATGTTTCATCCCGTACACCATGAGGACACCACGCAGGGGCACCCACAAGACGACGACTGGCCAACCCCAACAAGGCCTGTTGCAAGGCAACATGAGGCGTCCAGCCCCTCTGTGACACCACCGCAAATGGGCATGGCCCAGCAGAGGCAACAGTCCCTCGAGCAGATGATAGTGCAACAGCAGCAAATGGCCACGCTCCTCAAGGAGCATGCTGATGAATGTGGGGGTTCTAAGGCAGCCATTGAAACATCTACTGAGACACTTAGGGCAGAAATCGAGCGAAGTACAGAGACACTAAGGGCACAAATGGAGAGAAGTACCGAGAGCCTGAGGGGTGAACTGCATGCGACGTCCAAAGACGTATGTGGTGAACTTGCCGCTGTGCGCCGTGTGCTCACTGAGCTCTCACAAACCCTTAGGGACATGCATGGACGTGAGCAGGCAGAGACATCATCCGTTGCAAGTTCCGTCCAGGGCAGCCCCCAACGTAGATCTGGGAGGACCCGGCGCTCTACAGGCAGGGGTGCCCCTGATACCCGGAGAGGGGGCTTGCAATAGCGTCTGCCCACTGACAATGAGCGTCATTGGACACTGGTGTTCGGGGGGGAGGTAGGAGGGTGGAGGGGGTGTGTTGGGCTTCTTTGGGTGGCGGGTCGATTGGGTGTGTAATGTCTTCTCACATCTGCAATACAAATCTTCATATTCATCCTATGAGATGTGTGGACATTGATCTCTGTGTACGAGGCCTATCCTGGCGTACAGTCCATATTGTGCATGTCCCAGACACACATGTGCCACAAGTCCCGTGTCCATGTAACAGCCACCAGGCGTGAGTGCTAGAAGCATGCATCTATGAGATTCTGCCGTAATTCACGGGCCTCCTGTGCCTCGCGGACCCCTTGAGGTGCTGCCACATCCCCACCCTCATCATGACCATCTTCAGGTGCTAGCAGTTCTGCGCCGGGGGGCATGGCCACATTCCTACGTACGCACATGTTGTGTAGCATGACACATGCCATGACCATCTTTGCCACCCTCTCATGGCGGTACAGGAGTGCCCCGCCAGACCTGCTGAGGCAGCGGAAACGAGCCTTCAGTAGGCCGAGTGCCTGTTCTATGACCACACGGGTACGTGAGTGGGCATGGTTGTAGTCCTCCTCATGCTGGTCCTGTGGGTTCCGGATTGGTGTAAGGAGCCATTTCTTCAGTGGATACCCGCAATCACCTGTATGTGGACAAGAAAGGATGTTTGTGGAATGTCATTGCTACGTACGCACCCCCCCCCTTCCTGCCAGGTCATTCACGCATCACCTACCCCACATACTCATGCATTAAATGAGACTCACCGAGTAGCCAGGATCGGCGCCCTGCGTGTCGCTCCATGTAGCGTGGTATTCTAGAGTTCCGCAAGACCATAGAATCATGTGTTGATCCCGGAAATCGGGCAGAACAATGTGTAAAGATCCTGTTGGAGTCACACACCATTTGCACATTGATAGAATGATATTGTTTCCGGTTGCGGTACTGGGCCTCCATGGCATGTGGGACAACCAATTCCACATGGGTGCAGTCGATGGCACCAATGCAACCCGGTATGCCGCCAAGTGCATGGAATCCCACTTTTGTGTTTGTTAGCTCCTGCTCCGAGCGTGGTAAAGTGATGTAGTCGTCTGAGTGCTTCAAGAGGGCATCAAGCACTTGGAATAGTGTCCGTGAGAATAGTGGCTGTGAAATGCCATGCAACTGTCCGACTGTGTGCTGGTAGGTGCCTGTGGCCAGGAAGTGGAGTACAGACACCACCTTCAGTAGGGGTGGGATGGCGGTTGGGCTATCTATCATGCTGACAAGGTCAGCGTGTGTCATGTCGACAATGGCGGTTATGGTGTCCCGGTCCAAACGGTAGAGGGTGTGGATCTGCTCAGCTGTGAGGTTGAACGGATTAGCTCGGAGGCGTGGGATTGCGGGCTGCCTGCGTGGTGGTAGTGGCTGTGCTGGTGGGGCTTGCTGGCCATGCCTTGCCCTCCTCCTCCTCCTCCTGCGTCTCCTCTGTGCGGCCGGTTGTTGCAGTCGTTGGCGTTCGTCTTCCTCTTGAAGTTGGAGTACTTGCAGTGCAATCAGGTCCCCCAGGCCCAACATCGCTAGTCTTGCCGGTAGCATTCTGGAGTGGGTGTGGTTGTGGGAGGGGTTTGGGTATGCAATTTATGTGTTTTCAGGCTGTATAGCCTTCACCTGTGGTGATTCATTCCACCTGTGTCAGCTGCAATGCCTTTCGTGCGAGCACGTCCCGCACACGACGCTGCAATTCGACGCATGGCATCTTGCATTTGCAATCATGTTCTTAATCCCGATGGCTGTGGAATATTGGTTTATATGTTAATTCTGCTATGGTCCCATTGTTGCACATACTATATTTGCATTCGCGAGCAGACTTGTGAAGGGTCAGTGGAATGTAGTGCTCGATCAACGGTGGACCCTCATGCAGCACTGTACCGACGTCCTCCGACGGCGGGGAGTCCCATCAGTGATTGAGGCCAGTTACCATTTTCACACACAGCCGCACTGCATACATGTATTTGTGAATACAAGCGTTCACAGATGCCTTTTCAACGTGATGTTGCAAATGAGGAATTCGAAGGACAGCGCTTTCGGTTTTCAACTAGCGGCGTGGAGACGCCCACATGTCTGACTGGAAATGTAACGTTCTATTGTTGAATGTCCTTGGGACAGGGCCCATGACAGGAATGCAATGATTGATATGGTCTGAATGGGATGCGCCATGGCGTAGTGGACGATAAGGCAGGACGTTCCCAAATACATGTGCCTTCACTACACAAGGAATCCGGGCAGGAGCACAGTGGATTTTGAAGGCTGCATTACGCACAGACTCTATGGAAATTTCGAATGTTATGTGAGTGAATATTCAGGCGTTTTCATTACGGGATGAGGGAATGATGAATGGATGCATGGAAAGATGATTTAATTGGGAGTCTGCCATGTACATGCCTATTTGGAATCTGTCCCCTTCCCCTGCGCTATGTGATGCAAGCCTGCCATAGTGGGACCATCGTCTGTCTGCTCTTGTTGAACCCTCCCTGTCTCGACGCGCCTTCAATCACATGTGTCTATGCACGTTGATGATCCCATCTGATGGATCCTGGTCTGACAGGCGCATGCACACAGACACTCGTTTGAAATAGTGTATTCACCTCGATTTGTGTCGTAATGATTCGCAAGTGATTTCTGGGTGCAATTGGTCCTTATGAGTGGGCTGGCATGCATATGGTTGTAGGTTTGGTGTGTTGAATGAAGTGAGTAATGCATATGGAGTTCGGATGCCCATACTATCATTTTTTTCATTTGGGTGACAGGTATCTCCTCCCCTTCTGCCGCTGCCATCTGTACGCCACTCCTGCAGATGGCTTCTACAGTCGACACCTGCAGCTTCGAGTTAATCAGTGGAGCACCATTACGATCTTATGGGACGATCGCCAATGGCCCACATGCCCTTACGCAGTACTAGTGGCTAGGTGCAGCATACCTAGCTTCCAGCTGGACTAGTGCCTACTTCATGGGACGGCCCTGCGGTCATAGGCGCTTCCATGTTGCCTTTTTGGACGTTGATGTAGCCCCTGTGTGCCATGAAGGTACAGGGCGTCACACATGGGGAAGCTGGTCATTTATTGCGGATGCAGCCCACAGTAATGCTGATCATTTGTGATTTTATGTTCTAATGGCTGTATGGGCTTGGTGATTTTGATGTGCATTAAATTTATATTCAGATATTTACCGTGTAGCGTTATTCTTTGCTAGTAATGTGGCATATTCCGATTTGTGGCGCGATGTATTGTGAGGTGTTCTGCATTGGGTTCCGGCTTCTGGGTACAGTTGTGTGGTACGTCCTTATGCTGATGGTTGGTTTGACTACTGGCATGTGTACAGGGCTGGTGCAGTCTCCCTCAGGTTACTGCTTTGGATGTTGATTTGCACTGGTGGCAAGCGATGGGGGACTGTTGTTGTTTTGTGTCATGGAATTTTCTGTTCGTTTTGGTGTACTTGCACCTTCAGATGCCTGTGCTGCATCAGTACGGCAATGGTGTGTTGCCAATTGTGGATGGCCACTCACAGGGCACTTGGGGCCCCTGCATGCATTTGTTCGTTGGCATGCATGGGTGACTTGTACATTTCGCTGGTTGCATGGTGTGACTGCATTGCGCCTACGAGGAGTTGTGCAATGTGGCCAGGGAGTGGAGTACAGGCACTCAGTAGGGCCATTACGGTTGGTTCGCGATGCCGTAGTTCTCGCCATGGCGGAATGGTACTTTCCGCCATGCTTGATGGCGTTAGGTGAATGTCCGCTGGGGTCAGCATTCGCGTACCGTTGCGCCATGGCGGATATTGCGGTTTTGCAGGGCGCGCGTGCGCGTACTTGGTGCAGTTAGCGTTGGCGTTCGCTACGGTGTCGCTAATGGCATCGTACTTTACGGTGACGGGTCATGATCGCAACGGGCGGTATTCGATGGCGGTATTACATTTCCGCCATCGTTTTTCGTATTCCGCCAGGGTCGTAATGAGGGCCTAGGTCAGGTTTGTCAGAGGAGAAGAGGTTGAAGATGTCTCTTTTTCTCTACAGAGCGGGCATTAAAAAGGATGCACATGGGGTGTGGTCATGGAGGTCATCGGGGTGTGAGCAGGAGGCGCGTGAGTGCACTATCTATATGTGAGACAGTCTTAAGAGGCAGAATACAGCATAGTAATCTTTCTGCATGCTTTCTAGATTTGAGGTTGGCTAAGAGGGTGGAATGCAATACAATATCTCTCGGGCACAATATCTAGATGTGACAGTCTTAAGAGGCAGAGTACAACACAGTAATCTTTGAGTGTACTATCTAGATGTGACGCAGTCTTAAGAGGCAGAGTACAACTCAGTAATCTTTGAGTGTACTATCTAGATGTGAAGCAGTCTTAAGAGGCAGAGTACAACTCAGTAATCTTTGAGTGTACTATCTAGATGTGACGCAGTCTTAAGAGGCAGAGTACAACTCAGTAATCTTTGAGCATACTATCTAGATGTGACACAGTCCTAAGAGGCAGAATACAACACAGTAATCTTTCAGCGCACTATCTAGATGTGACACAGTCTTAAGAGGCAGAATACAGCACAATAATCTTTCGGCGCATCTAGATTTGAGATAGGCTAAGAGGGTGGAATGTAACACAATATCTCTTGGGCACAATATCTAGATGTGACACAGTCCTAAGAGGCAGAGTACAACACAGTAATCTGTGAGCACACTATCTAGATGTGACACAGTCTTAAGAGGCAGAATACAACACAGTAATCTTTCAGCGCACTTGTCATGCGCTGCAACCGGAAGGTATGGGACGGATGGAGATACTACTGACTTGCCAACACGTTTCCTCATTGAACGGCAAGTAGCGGTCTAGTTTTCCAGCAAGATGGCAGCCGACTGCTATTTATGCCCACCTGATATCGAGACCGACGTGTTGCAACCCTTTTTCAGGTAACCAAATCTGTGCAGCATTCTGTTCCACATTGGAGAGTCTTAGCTCTCATTTATCCTCTCTGTGTTCACGGCACGGCTTTCTGCCTTCCTGTCTCCCTTTCCTTCCCACGTTCGCGCGGTACCTTCCTTGCTTCCTGGTGTCCGCGTCCCTGGCGGAATCATTATTGTTACCATTTCCTTGCGCGTTCGTGCCGAGCCTCCCTTGCTTGCCGAAGTCTATTTCTCTCGCGGAGAGCTGTTTCTGTTTTCCATTCTGCTTGCATTCCACACGGGGCTTCCGTGTCAACCACCACTGATTCATTTTGCTGATTCATTTTGCTCTATCATCAAACCGAGGAAAGCCTACATTCTCTTGGGTGTATTGTAGTTGGAATGGTACCCCGCTAAATCTATCATCCTTCAGCATCCTGGTGCATTCTGGGACGTGTAGTGCATCCAACAAAGCCTCAAACTTACCACGCCAGCTAGTTGGAAGTCGACCAAGGATTGTCATCTCCTGCTCCTCTTCGATTATCTTCTCCAGGGTTTTATAGCAAGTGCTTTTCCCTGGTCAAATTGGAACAGCAAGAGGACCTCTTATAGCCACAGAAAGAAAGAGGCGCAAGGAACTTGGTCTTTGCATGTACAACAGCTCTGATACCCACATATTAAGGAATTGCCACAAAGTGCCTCCCAGGAGGTCGGGAAATGACAAACCCCAACCCTGAACAGGGACAAGGAAGGGGTGTCTACAACCAATCCCTGTAATTCTTCACAACCCAAAATTTCTGACAATTCATGTCTTCTCATGGTATTCAAGGTTGACCTCGAGAGGGACAATGGATCCACTGTAGAATGTCTGGCTATGCTGGACTGTGGAGCTGCGGGTAATTTCGTGGACGACCAGTGGGCCCAGCGCCATCAGATACCAAGACGTCCAAAAAAGCAACCCATTCCTGTAGAAGGTGTTGATGGTACACCCTTGACCTCGGGGCCCACTGTTCAAGAGACCCAGAAACTCAAAGTTAAAATGGCCTCACATCAAGAAAACGTATAATTCGATCTAATATGAGCTGCTCATTTCCCAGTTATTCTGGGTATCCCGTAGATTGTGGGACACAACCCCAGCATAGAGTGGGAACCTAACACTGTTCAGTCCAATTCTACTTATTGTATTCAGCATTGCATCCATTCAAAAGAAGAGAGACCTAGGGTTGGTATTACTGTACCTTTACCCACTCTTTGTATCAGTTCTATACCGGAGCCATATCGAGACTATTCGGATGTATTTGCTGACATTCAACTAAGACAATCACCTCCTCATCGCAAGGAAGACTGCACGATTGAACTATTTCCTGGAGCCACAGTCCCCTTTGTTAGGATCTTTCCATTATTCCTACCACAGAAGGAGGCTTTGAAAGAATATTTGAAAACTAATCTCCAAAACTGCCTAATCAGGGAGTCCAAATCCTCTGCAGGAGCTTCCCTTTTCTTTATCTCCAAGAAAGGTACCACCGAGCTAAGATCCTGTTTAGATTTCAGGGAATTAAACAGCCAGACCATTTGCGACAGGTATCCCATGCCACTGATGAAAGACATCATAGAAGCTGTACAGGGTGCCAAAATGTTCACAAAACCTGACCTCAGAGGGGCTTATCACCTCCTGAGAATCCGAGAGGGTGATGAATGGGAAACGGCCTTAGAACGCTGTAGGGCCATTACGAATATCGGGTCATGCTCTTCGGTTAGGTGAATGCACCAGCACAGTTTCAAAGATTTATGGACAAGATTTTTGCTGACCTACTCTTTTCATCAGTAGTCATCTATTTAGATGATAACTTGATCTTCTCAAACACCCTGAAGGAACACCGGAATCATGTCAGGGAAGTCCTTCACAGACTCCGCCAAAACCAATTATTGGCTAAACCAGAGAAATGTGTGTTTGAAGCAGACACCGTGCCATATTTAGGATTCATATTCTCTGCTGGTCAACTTCAGATGGGCTCCGAGCCATCACACAGTGGCCAACACCCAGTTCTGTCGTCAAGGATATCTAGAGATTTTTCGGTCTCTCCAATTTTTGCAGAAAGTTTATACCACGATTCTCTGACATTGTTCTCCCCATAACCTCTCGGCTCAAAAAAGGAGCAAAGTGTCACGATCCCGTTACGGGCCCAGGGGTGGCGGGCCAACAGGGGGAAGGAGCCACCTTCCCATACAATAGGGAAAAGGTGGACAGGGATGGTGGCTGGCTGGTGCGAGTGTGTGGGTGGGTGTGACCTAGCTAGGGCCTGCAAGAACGAGCTGAAGACCAGGGCACCGCCCATTACAAGCCAAGAAGCCATGAGCACGTGCGAGTCCGGCACATGCAGCAATTTACCTGGCACGAAGCCAATGCCCTTACGCATCTAGCTCCGGCATGGTGTGGCACAGGACTATAAAACCACGCACTGGACCGCAACCTGTTCTTAGCGGTTTTTCTGCTCCTAACAAGAGTAGTGTTTCGCTTACCGCTCCTGCGCTCAAGCATCTTCCTGCGTTGAGCTCCTTGGTCGAGAGCATTCTTCTGCATCCAGTTGCGACTCCTTCAGCATCCTTCGAACCTTCAGCATCCTTCGGTTCTTCGGCATCCTTCAGCAGCCTTCAGTATCCTGGTCTTCAGTCTTGGCCTATGGCCTTCAGCATCCTGTTCAACGCCGCTCCGCGGTGGACTCTGTCCTCCTCGCATCCTGCGCAGACTTGCTCCCGTCCTGGTTCTTCCAGGCTCCCAGCTCCTGCCCTGTACGAAAGCAAGCAACAGGGTTAGCAGCCACCTTCCGTTCTCCCCCATCAGAACCAATCCCCCGTCTCAGAACTCGAGAACTGACCTGTATCCAAGAATGAGTGATCTATCTTCGGGACTCCGCTACTGGTTCAGCGCTGAAGTCCAACACCCGGGGAGAGAGAAAGAACATAAGACAATTAGCAGTGTCATCACGCCTGGGAGAGAGACTCTCATCCGCTTCAGCTCCCTCTTCGGGAACCATCTCCGGAGCCGCGCTTGCAGACACAGAACCACAGGTGTGCCGCATCCACGCACTCCAGCCAGCCTCGCCTTTCAAGGGGATTAGGGGAAGGAGAGAGCAGAGGGTGAACATTGCAGTCATTTTTCCACAGTAGACTTACCCTCTGTTTGCACCTTAGGTTTCCACAACACCCCCTCAGAACACCAGCGATGCTCGTCCGAACACACCCAGGCCCCTCCCAACCTCACTGCCCCCAGGGGTTTTTCCTCCAGGTGACAGGTGAGGGAAGGTGTGGCTGGGACATACAACCGAGTGAAGGGGACCAGTACGGTGGCCACTCTGCTGTACAGTCCGGACCAGGCACTCCTGCAGGGCACCAGAGGTAAGCGTGACACAAAGTTTGTGTGAGGCCAGGAAGCTGATGATGCATTTAATCTTCTAAAGAAGTCTTTTGTGTCAGCTCCCATACTCAGACAACCAAACCAAACACTCCCATTCATTGTGGAAACAGCTTCAGGAGGAGCCATTGGAGCAACCTTACTCCAGAAGAAGGAAGACGGGCTTGAACACCCAATAGCCTACTTTGCTGGAACACTGAACACCAGCGAGAGAAACTATTCTGTTCTAGAGAAGGAACTCTTGGCAATACATCAGGCATGTGAGGAGTGGAAACATTTGCTACAAGGTGACAATTATCAATTTCAAGTACGTACAGACCACCGTAATGTTCGAGTACTGCAACAAATGGTGTGCCGGAATTCAAGACATGCCAGATGGGTGTACTTTTTCTCTCAATTCGATTTTGAGATTTCTTACTTACAAGGAGAACCAACTCGCAGATGCATTATCCTGCAGCCTAGGGGAAGATTCCGGACAATACAGAGGGAACAAAAGACTGCGAGCTGGAAATAGATTTATCAGGGTTATCAATACTTTCCTCCAACAAGTACAAGATGCACTACAAGACTTTGCACCTAGCATACTGCAGCTGAACTGGAAAGGCAACTTGTTCTTTAAGGAGGACCTACTTTTTTTACCCACTGAGGACCTACATAGACAGGCTATGTCCTGGTGTCACGATATCACAACAGCTGGAAATAAAGGACAGGCAGCTACACTGAATTTGGTCTCCCGCCACTTTTGGTGGCCTACCAGAGCGAAGGATGTTAAGGAATATGTGTCTACTTGTCCATCTTGTGCCCAGAGCAAGTATTCCTATTTAAAACCTTTGGGGTTGTTACAGCAGGAGCCACCACCAGCAGGACCCTGGCAACACGTGTCTATGGACTTCATTGTGGACCTTCCTCCCTCCAATGGGTACTCGGCAATCTTGGTCACAGTTGATTCATTTAGCAAGTTGGCACATTTTTCACTGTTGAAAGGAACACTCTCCCCTTCTCTTACAGCAGAAGTCTTTTTAAGAGACATTTTGCTTCATTACACGTTAGGCGGCCGCGGAATGAACGGTGGCGGTAAGGGACCGGCACTGTTCATTCCAAGTCAATACGAGGTCTGCAGCGGGTCCCGCTGAGGACGTCTGGTCAGACCAAGTGTCCTTAGCGGGAACCGCTAGCAGACCAGGATGCTAACAACGGGCCCGTCATTAACGGGCCCGTTGTTAGCATCCTCCCCATTCCCATTGAGCCCTATGGGGGCTCAAATGGGAATGGGGATGTACCGGGTCCGGGTCCCGAGAAAGGAAATTACGGGGCCCTCCAAGGTCGGAAAGGCCTGGTAATTCCCTATTCCTGGAACCCGGTATCCGGTTTGGGGGTAGCCATGCCGCTTTTAGCCTCATTACGAGTTTGGAGGTAGCCATGCCGCTTTCAGCTTTCAGCGGCATGGCTACCTCCAAACTCGTAATGAGGCCGATAGTCCGGTTACATGGGCTACCACACACAATCATAACAGATAGAGGACCTCAGTTTACCTCCAAATTCTGGTCAGACATTTGCAAACAATTAAAGATTCAAAGAGCACTTTCCGCTGGTTTTCATCGGGAAAGCAATGGTCAGACAGAACATTTAAATGCAACTTTAGAATAGTACATCAGGTGTTTTTGCAACCAAGAACAGAGTGACTGGCCTGGTCTTCTACCTATGGCTGAATTTTCCTATAACAATACCAAGCACTCCGCCATAGGAATGAGCCCCTTCGGCTGTACTTATGCTTACGAACCAAGACACATCCCTTTGTCAATTTTGCTTTCCTCCAAGGTACCTTCAGTTGATCATTTATTCGCTGAGACAATTCCACAAAAAGGCCCAAGACAATTTGCAGGAGAGCCGTCGGAACTATGAGAAATAGCCAGACAAGAAGAGACAACCTAACCCTAGTTGGGATCAAGGAATGAAGGTCTGGTTATCCACCAAGTTCTTACCACAATGGGTTCATCCAGGCAAGTTCACCCCTAGGTTCATTGGTCGATTTTGTATAGAGGTCAAGATCGACCCAGTGGCATTTCGATTGGCGCTGCCCACCAGACTAAGGAGAATCCATCATGTGTTCCATTCATCGCTCCTAAAGCCCTATTTACCAGATCCATATTCCAGACGGATAAGAAGGACAATCAGTATCCCAAAGGACACAGAAGAAGAATACAAAGGGTCCCGTTTACTGGATTCCAGATATAGAAAGGGGAGTCTGCAATATCTGGTGAAGTGGAAAGGATATCCAATGTCTGTTACGCTCACTAGGTATCCACGGGGACGCCACCCAGCCGTGGTTGGATGATTTGTACTCTCGAACCCTCTCCAGGTCCCTTGGTAAGGCCTCTGGTTAAACATGAGCCTGCAATATAGGAGAGCCCGATTCAATACCAGATTGTCTTTGTTTTCCCACCTCCCTTGGCCTCAACTCCTTCCTCTCCCTTGGGCCCTCTCCTCACCTTAATATTGTAAAAGATGGATTCTCCGTCCTGCTCTTCGTGGCAGGGGCACGTAGATGTGGGGGGCAAGCAGCAACCATGTTACTTCACTGGTGCAAGCCCCCCTGTGGGAATCCAGGCCTGCTGCGACTCCGTAGGTTTGCTGCTTTACAGTCTTTATATGCAGTTCTTATGTTCCTCTTAGTTCGAATAATAATGTCTTGCTTCTTTCCTTTTAGGTATGGAAAGGTATTTTGGTGTTGTCATGCAGTTTGAAGATGAGCATGGGCCGGTAGGCGAAAGCGCGGTGTGCGCAATGCTGTCCTGTGAGTAATGCGCGATGCGCGGCGCTGTTTCGCCTTTCATATTGCTAACATGTGTCTTTTCTCTCCTTGCAGGTTGCGATGTTCCTCACCGAGCGCCGTAATGTTCCAGCAATGATACTGACCAGAAGATGACTACCTAGGTAAGAATTGTGTGGCTTTCTTCATTCGGGAGGAAACGTGAGTAAACGCTTACTAATTCTGTCTTTCTTTCTCCTCTTTCCAGGTTATGTTATTCCAGGATGCATGC
The DNA here is from genome assembly GCF_040938575.1 of Ambystoma mexicanum. Classification (NCBI taxonomy): domain Eukaryota; kingdom Metazoa; phylum Chordata; class Amphibia; order Caudata; family Ambystomatidae; genus Ambystoma; species Ambystoma mexicanum. The sequence continues at coordinate 617,588,896 of NC_090922.1, read as the reverse complement.
GGTGACGGATGATGGAGTTCGTACTTTCAGGTGAGTGGAAATGAAGTCGGCGATGGATTGAAGACAGGATACTATTCCAGGTAAGTTTCATAGTGTTCTTTCTTTCTCTGCAGGTCCTTGGTTTCAGGTAAGCTGGCATCAAAGAACTGGACGCGGTGAGCGTTACGCTGCCCACAGCAGAATAATGCAAAGCATGTTCTGCTGTTTGGGTGCGTTTTAAATAGTCTCAGGTGAAGTAGTCCAGGTAAAATAGTCCCAGGCCTGTCGCACCCAAAGTGGTCCAGGTAAAGTAGTCCCAGGCCTGCCACACCCAAAAGACTAGACCGCATAGCTCAGTTCCTTGTAACTGAGCTATGTGTGTGCCTCCATGTTGGCTGAACCCCCAAGTTAAATAGTCCCAAGTAAATAATCCCATTCTAATGTTGGTCTTCTTGATGGTTATGAGCCTGGCGCCAAAGGCACCAAGACTGACTCCAAGAGAGTCTTGGATGAGGTTTTGAGGCCTTTGACCTGGCCCTAACTGGAAGGCTGACTTGCCAGTGAGGGCCAGGGGCAAGGGTCATGACAATGTTGGCGTGTTCTTGGGAACCTGTCAGTCATATTTCTGCTCCTAAGCTTTTCTGATAATTCCACAGGGTTAATCCAGGAAAACCAGAAGGGGCGCCATTGAGAAGGGGCCATACTGTCATGCGCCGCAACTGGAAGGTATGGGACCGATGGAGATACTACTGACTTGCCAACACGTTTCCTCATTGAACGGCAAGTAGCTGTCTAGTTTTCCAGCAAGATGGCAGCCGACTGCTATTTACGCCCACCTGATATCGGGTTCGACACGTTGCAACCCTCTTTCAGGTAACCAACGCTGTGCGGCATTCTGTTCCGCTTTGGAGAGTCTTAGCTCTCGTTTATCCCCTCTGTGTTCGGCACGGCTTTCTGCTTTCCTCTCTCCCTTTCGTTCGCGCGGTACCTTCCTTGCTTCCTGGTGCCCGCGTCCTTGGCGGAATCAGTGCTGTTACCGTTTCCTTCCGCGTTCGCACAGAGCCCTCCTTGCTTCTCGAAGTCTGCGTCTCTCGCAGAGCTGTTTCTGTTTTCCGTTCTGCTTCCATTCCACACAGGGCTTCTGTGACAACCACCAATGATTCATTTTGCTCTATCATCAAACCGAGAAAAGCCTACATTCTCTTGGGTGAATCGTCAGTTGGGATGGTACCCTGCTGAATCTGTCATCTTTCAGCGTCCCGGTGCATTCTGGAACGTGTAGTGCATCCAACAAAGCCTCAAATTTACCACGCCAGCCAGTTGGAAGTCTACCAAGGTTTGTCATCTCCTGCACCTCATCTGCAGGGTTTTTTAGCAAACACTTTTCCCTGGTTTGGGGCGGGCTCCCTGGACTCCCTGCTGCCGGGCAAGTTGCCTTTTAGGCAAAGTGGCCTCCGGGGGAGCCCGACCCTCCCTCTTGAAACAGAAAGAAAAGAAGGAAAGGAAGAAGACCAGTAAAGCCTGGAGAGAAAGAAGAAAGTAGATTTCCAACGACGAATCTGTGGAAGACCTTACAGAACTCTCAGGTGAGGAGTGGCCTAGTGATACGGGTAATGGGTAATGGGTTACTAGTCAAGCCTGTTGAGTGTGAGACACAGTCTTAAGAGGCAGAATACAACACAGTTTTCTTTCAGTCTTTTCATCTAGATTTGAGATAGGCTAAGAGGGTGGAATGCAACACAATGGGCCTCATTATGAGTCAGCCGGTCCGGAAACAATGGTGGCGGTAAATCTGCCGCTACCGTTGTTTCCAGACCGGCTGATTCCGAGTCCTGCTGGCAGGAGGTATCACTCCTGCCAGGTCTGACCTGACGGAAGTAACACCACCCTCCTGCAGGCGGACATGGAAACACTGGATCTATCATAGACGGAACCCGTGTTTCCATGGTCCCCATCCCCATGGAGTCCTATGGAACTCCATGGGAATGGGGATTTACAGAATTCTGCCTCCGGAATTACCGGGTCACCGGGGTTGTAATGCCCCAGTGATTCCGGCAATCACAGAGGTGGAATGGTATTACCGGGCCGACTGTAGCCTGCTGATTTTTCCGGCACGGCTACCGCCGGATTCGTAATGAAGCCCGATATCTCTTGGGCATAATATCTAGATGTGACAGTCTTAAGAGGCAAAGTACAACACAGTAATCTGTGAGCGTACTATCTAGATGTGACAGTCTTAAGAGGCAGAATACAACACAGTAATCTTTCAGCGCACCATCTAGATTTGAGATAGGCTAAGAGGGTGGAATACAGACACAATCTATCTTGGGCGCACTAACTAGATGCGAGAAATGGTCCCGGGAGTAGTTTCCAAGCAGTTAAATTAGCAAACTACAACATGGAGGTGTCTTAGGTGCAGCAGTCATGAGGTAAGAGACATGTAGAGAGCAGTACAGTAATTTTACGGGTGTACTATCTAGGAGTGGAGAAGGGGGGGGTAGACATTTTAAGGAGTCAGATGTGTAGACCTATTATGACAGGTCGGTATGAAATGCTCAGCAAGGAATGACGTAGGCTAACATTTTATTAGATTTGGTGTTTGTGAGGTGGGAGTAACCTTGGTTACACTTGCCTTGTTGGGTTGACTGCAGGTTGGTGGCTGGCCACTAGTTTCCCCTGCTGACACCTGCAGACACGATCTGGAGCCGCCTCTGTTGGAGCTGCCCTTTGCCTTGGGCCCTTAGCCGCAGGGCTGCACGGACAGAGGGCTGCCATGGAGCAGTCAGTTAAGACCACTGATCAAGCCAATCAGGTGCGTGGGCAGGATAGGAGGCGGGAGGGATGGAGGGCCATCAAACCAGGAAATGTGAGCAGGAGATAGAGGAAGGCAGGGGAATCACCAGGGCACGGAGCCCAAGAATTTAAGTCAAAAGTGGCATACGGTCTCTGGGCTAAATTAAATTAGGTGTTTCACTCACCTCGTTCTCGATGCAAAAGAGGCAAGCAACGGTAGCACCCATGCACTGGGCCTACAAGGCACACACAGAGGAGCCAATCAGGGGCGTGGGCAGGATGGCAGGCTGGAGGAAGGGAGGACCGGCAAACCTGGAAATGCGAGTGGGAGATAGAGGAAGGCAGGGGAATCACCAGGGCACAGAGCCCACGAATCTAAGTCAAACGTGGCATATGACCTCTGGGCTAAATAAAATAAGGTGTTTCTCTCACCTCACTCTCGATCATCCCCAAACTAATGGGAGAGTGTAAAGATGCAATAGGGTGATGGTAGAAGCAGTAGAGCAAACAGGGAGAAATAGTACAGATGTAAGAGAAGCAATTGAACAGAAACTATGGTGTGTGAGAACATCAGTGTGCAGAGTTTTGGTAAATCACTGTTTACCATGATGAGGGGCAGAGAACCCAACACTAGTTTGAATCCGGAATGGTTCAATATGAGATTTACAGGTGAAATGAAGGAATTGCAGGATCCCAATAGAAGGAGTTATAATGGTGGCAGGTTTACAGGTTTAAACCAGGTTATTATGTGAGAGTTAAAACGGGTGTTCCTCCTTGGAAAGGGGGCTCTACGTTTTCGGATTCCATAAGGATAAGAGAGGTTTTTGGTAGGTCTGTTAGGATCGAAGACGGTTCAGTTTGGAATATGGTTAGGTTAAGTAAATGGAGATGAAATGAGAAACAGAGGAGGTTGGCTGGGTCAAAAAGGAAGAAGATTTGGACTTGTTGGTGAGACATATGAAGAGAGAGAGAAGGGATGATAGTGTGAATGATCGCAGAAATGTAAGAGAGAGGGAAGAAAATGTTGATGCGAGTCATGGGTCGCAGAGTGTGCAGAGCACCTATGTGGACCAGAGACTGTTATGGAATAATGTTGCATAATGAGCAGTTGTTTCTACCGGAGACAATGTCATGTTTCATTCGCTATTGTTTGTTATTTTGGTTGCATAGAATTTTCCTGTGTGTGAATGTTATGTTTACCTCCTGGGTGGAACTATACGTTAATAGTATAGGTTGCGTAGAATAATTGTTCATGTTGTTTGATTTTCACAATGCTTCACATTAATTTAAGCGAAGTTCTGTTCCACATGTGTTCATGAAACTCAACTCTGTGGCTTAGGATTTCATGGGTTTGTTAGTTTGTGAGTTTTTTTTTGTGGGGAGGGGGATGTGTTGTATTTTAGTTTAGAATCTCGAACGTGGTGAGGGTTCCATGAGAGAGGTTCTGAGAAGGACAGTTGGTAGGAGAGCTGGGAAGTTGGGTGAAGGAGCTGTAACTCCGCTGGTGAATGAATAAATAATCGGTTAATCACAAGAGAGCCTGTGATTCACTTCAGTATGCATTGGGGCTAGAATTAATTTAGGTGGGAGAATGTGAAAAATAGCAATATTTTCCATAGAAAAATCAGGAGTCTCACGCCTATATCCAGAGGGTTGGCATGTATGGGCACAGCCAATAATCGTGCATTGTTACAGTTGAAATACTGGCATATATTCTCGCCACAGGCGAACAATGTGAGGAGACTGATTGACCCATACTCTTCCTATGATAATTACATTTTTGATTTTGTTTCGCTCTGTTCAGTCATGTTCATTTATTTAAAAATAAAAGCAGCCTTTATAGAGTCCATGGCTAACCAAAAAATAATAAAATAACCATAAAATAATGGTAAAATAATGATTTTGGCTACTTTCTTAGCATCCAGATTTCGCCAATTATGATTTATGGTTTTAGTAACATTGAAAAATTCACTATCGTCAAACTGAAATGAATTTTGGAAATGAGTGAAGGGGATAGTTGTATGATTATGAACTATCTAATGAACTGTTAACATTCCTTTGTGAATCCAGGACTCCCACTCTACAGATACATTGTATATCTTAATCTTTTTATTGAACCATACAGCACAATTTCCAGGAGACATCTCGCTACCATGCATGGTGAAAAAATGTCATAGGGTATTTTTACTCAAAAAAGCACAAAACAAGTTCTTTCCTAAAGGTTGAAAGAATGTGATGTGAAAAAAGATTTCATCATCGCTGATTCAACTTCATATCATACAGATGGTGATACACTCAGTCGATACCATTGATGTGACGAACCAGCTTCCGGGGTACCAATGGTCCAGGGGTGAATATAGGTTTCTAAACCATAAATCGGCACCACACCTCTAACACACCAGAAGGAATCCAAACTGATTGAAATAGCAAGCAAATTATAAACCTCTTTGTCCAATTTTGGTAACATGGATGGAACAGCAGGTATATCTCCTAAAGGTCGTGCATCGTTGGTTAGTTGCAACACAGCAAAACTACAATTATCACCAAATGATAAAAGGAGTGGCCAGTCAAGGTTGTATTAAAAACATCTACTTTATTAATCACAACAATCTAACAACACTACAAAATACAACCCACCCTGTAAAGGAATGCAGAAGGCATGCATTTTCAAAGAAGGAAAAGGGATGCACTCTGGATACTGACAGGAGGGTGGTTGGTATGGTTAATTACCACAACAGTTTGTTAAGGTGGTTCACTGTTAGATTAACAAATCAATATATAACAAAAACATTGTTAACAAAATATTTTTGCGAAACATTAAAAAAAATTATTAAAATGTCTATTTTTCTTTTTTTTTTATTATTTGGGGGGTCCTTCCCTAAGCCCCATTTCAATTTGTTTATAATCCCACTCCAACCCCCCCCCCCCACCTGTTTTAACCCCTTAACCCATCCCATGTATAATTATTTTACAAAATCAGTATTTATTCTGTGAAAATGATCAGTTAGAAATGGTGTTCGTTATTTTCTTTTTGCTGTTATAACTGGATACCATTAAGGTTTCTTTGCTTTAGCACACAGGTGTAAAAGGGTCTTAAAATGTCTCTAGGGGCCGTTTCGGAAGTACCAGGGGCCCAGAACCACAATGCACCTTGTGCTGTAGGTGTTCTTGGTGCTCGATAGGGTCGGGTCAGCTTCAGGGCGCTTTGCAGGTTTCTGTGACAGAGTTTGAGTCGGAAGTTAGCTGTGGGTATCAGGCGGCAAGACGGTTCAGCGAGCGAAGCCGTTTGTACGGCTGCAGGCTGGCCTACACAGTGACTCGGGGTCAGGAATCTTTGTCTCAGTGTTGATCGGCAGTTCTGAAGCACTGGTTAAGCCGTCTCAGATGTCTTTAAGCGAAGACAGCTTGACAACGGTCAGCATTGCCGTCGGTTGTGGATGGAGGAACTCGACTGGCTCGAAAATATCCTTTAAGGTGATCAGTGGTAGATGCTCATCGAAGCACTTCTCCCAGCTTCTTCAATGGGCTCGTATCATCCCTTAAGGCAGACGGCCCATAGCTGCTGAGTGTGTTGCAGGCAGCTGCCTTGTCCTTGGTTGTAGTGTCATGATCTCTGCTTCCAAAAGGTCAGGGTTTTCCCAACTCCCTTGGAAGCAGATCCATAACCCAGGTTCCGAGTGCCAACCAGTCCCAATTGGGACCTTTTGGACCCAGTCCTGGCGCCAGTGGCACCAGGCTCATAAATATGCCCAGTCCCAGCGCTGGAAGCGCCGGGCTCATAATGCTTGGGTGGACTTACCTGCAGCAGACCATGCTGCTTACTTGCCTGCCAGTTGAGCCTCTGATCCTCTTCTGTTTGGAACTACTTTTCCTGTTGGGTGGGGCAGGAGCCACTCCCTAGATTCAGAACACTGGAACTCTTCTGGAAAGCAGGAACTCTTTTCTTACCTAGGCGTGGCTGTGGAAGGAGACACCTAAGCACTACAGGAGGCTATTTAAACCACACCCGATGGATGAATCTTGCTTTGCGTTATTCTGCATCCTCTGCAGCAGAACGCTCATCGTGTCTTCTGCATCTGATCCTGGGCCTAAGGAAAAAGGCTTACCATCCTGAATCCAGTCTTCAGCAACACCTATAAAGACAAGAAAGAACAGGTTAGCATTACGGTCTTCAGTGACAGCTCTTCACTTACCTGGTCCATCGGCTGTCACCAACGCCTCGCGCTGCATTCCGGCATCTGAAAGACAAAGGCTTACCTACTCTTCGTGCGCTCCGGAGGTCTTCACACTGCATTCCGGCATCTGAAAGACAAAAGCTTACCAACTCTTCGCACGCTCCGGAGGCCTTCGGCGCTGCATCCCGCATCTGAAAGACAAAACAAGGTGCGTTTAAAGACATTGGGGAACTTTAATACTCACGTGCCATTACTCCTTTCCACATCTAACCCAGTGGGTATTCCGGCACCCTGCAGCCGCTCCGAACTTGTACCTGCAAAATAAAAAGACAGTTAGAGCGCATCGTGAAGCAGGCAACAAGCGCTTACTTACGTGCTTCCAGGCGCTTCTATTCATCACACGGGCTCCATCTTCAACTCACTTCAGCCCGTCATCCGCCATCGCCGGAACCCTGCAAAACAAGAAACATCATTACTAAAGACTTTAAAGACATTAGAATTACTCGAAACTTACCGTTCGTGCAGTAAACGACGGACAGCAGTCCTCTGAAGTCAAGAGGCCTGCTCCCCTTATCCAGTGAAGAAACTGGTTACAGCACCCTGCCCCGAGGCAGATGGAGAGCACGGTGTTCACTTACCTAAGGTGAGAGCGTTAACCTTTGGGGCTCTACAGGAGAAGAGAAAGGGAAGAAGAGAGAGACATTCAATAACCCGGTTCCTTAATCCCATATTTTCTATCTGCAGACATCTTACCCTTCAAGTCAGACATACAGTGCACAGAGGTCCAGCCCAAAGAGCCAGCCGTGTGTTACACATCACCTTTGAAGATACGGTATACGCCCAGTCAAGACCGGCGCCTCTACGGGAATCAGGTGAGCGTTACAGAACGCAAAGCCTACCACAAAACTCCCGTCCAGGCGCTATGGAAACCTCGGATACCGACCAGCTAGCCCAGTTACTTAGGGAACTAAGGGCAGAAGTGCATGCAGCCCGTCAGGAAACGAACGCTCTAAGAAGGGAACTGATTATTTCCAAGGAGCGAACAGATGATCTCGCTAGACAATTGCTACAGTCACAAGCCGGACAGACCCCGTTACCCGCATCTGGGGGAAATCTTCCTTCTACATCCTCTATGAATCCAGTGCAGATCAACCTACCTGGGAATGTACCTCTGGCTCCGCCCGAACGATTTTCTGGTGACCCAAAGAGGTTTGCAGTATTTATCAATCAGTGCCGGTTGCATTTCTTATGCCGGCCAGCAGCCTTTCCAACTGATCAAGCTAAAGTAGCTTTTCGTGCTTTCGTACCTTAGTGGCAATGCGGCAGACTGGTCGATCCCTCTAGTAAATCAAGATGATCCGGTCCTCCATGATTTTCAAGCTTTTCAGCTCAGTATGGAAAAACTGTTCGCAAGACATTCACAGGGGCAGGCCTTGGACAATGAGCTTCTTTCGTTGCGACAAGGTAATCAAGACCTTTTGGCTTATATTGCGTCTTTCAACAGACTGATAGTGGAAACTCAATGGCCTGAGGACAAAAGGATTACGCTGTTTTATAGAGGTCTACGTGGAGAGCTCAAAGATGTGTTAGCCCAAGTAGTGAATCCCGCACAAGATTGTTCGGACTACATAATCTTAGTCGTTCAAATAGATCACAGACTGCAGAACAGGAAGGCCGATCGTTCCAAGTTTGATGCTCGAGTATTTTCCAAACCGCCAACTCCTTCCAAAGGAGTAGACTCTGGGGAACCCATGCAAATAGGGGGTCTGAAAGGTCCTCTAACACAAAAGGAGCGGGAAAGGAGAAAACAGTTGCAATTATGCCTCTATTGCGGAAACTCAGGGCACTTTCTTCGAGACTGTCCGGTGAAACCTGCCAAGAAGGCAGTAGGAGCTGCAGTTACCAAAGTTACAAACTCTGAGCAGGGAAACGACCTCGCCCGACAAGAATAGAGGTCCTCTTGCCGAGCGTGAAAACCAGTTCCGTGACCTCGCATTTCGTGATACCTATGGTCCTCATTAGCCCTGATAATCCGGATCGATTACATGCAATTGAAGCTTACGTCGACAGCGGTGCCATCGGCAATTATGTGGATCATGAAATGGTTTTGAGGATGAATCTAACTCTTTGTCCCAAGGCTGTAAAGGACGTCATTACTACGGTGGATGGTACGGAGATAGCCTCCGGGCCAGTAACGCATACCACTCAAGAGGTGACGCTAGTAAGTCAAGCTGGACACCATGAGAAGATCGTGTTCGATGTGATCAAGGCCCCTCAGTTTCAGATTATTCTAGGAATACCTTGGTTAGAGAAACACAATCCTCTGATCGATTGGCGAGCAAGAACGGTCCAGTTTCCAGAATGTGTCTCTACTTGTCACCCTCCACCTGGTGCTGCACTGGCAGCAATTTCTTCAGAGACTCCCCAGTTACCTCCCGAATACCTAGAATACCAAGATTTTTTCCGGAAGGATCAGGCTAACTCTCTACCTCCTCATAGGTCTTATGACTGCCAGATAGACCTGATACCTGGATCTACTCCTCCTTGTAGTAGAATTTATGCCCTCACCGAGCCTGAGAACCTTCACCTTCGACAATACCTGGATCAATACCTGGCAAATGGGTTTATTCGTCCTTCCAAGTCCCCTGCTTCTTCAGCTTTGTTCTTCGTTCCAAAAAAGGAAGGAGACCTTAGAACTTGTATAGATTATCGCTCCCTGAACCAGATCACCGTTAAGAATAGATATCCGTTACCTTTGATCCCTGAACTCCTGGACCAAGTCAGAAAAGCATGCATATATACAAAGCTGGATCTTAGAGGAGCTTACCACTTGGTACGAGTAAAAGAGGGCGATGAATGGAAGACGGCCTTCCGCACCAAGTATGGGCTATTTGAATATCAGGTCATGCCCTTCGGACTTTGCAATGCCCCGGCCGCCTTTCAATATTTTCTGAACGATGTCCTCAGAGAGCTCATAGATGTGTGTGTTGTTGTTTACATTGACGACATCCTCGTTTATTCTTCATCGGAATCTGTACATCGGAAACACGTGAAAATGGTCCTCGAAAGATTGCGTCAACACAAACTTTTCGCTAAGTTGGAAAAATGTGTTTTCAACGTGACTGAAGTTGAATTCTTGGGATTCATATCATCACCTGGCGGAGTGCGTATGGATTCAAAGAAGGTCAATGCAGTTCTCAAATGGCCATCACCATCCTCCGTAAAAGGTGTGCAAAGCATGTTAGGCTTCGCTAACTTTTACCGCAGGTTTATCCCCGAATTCTCTCGAATAGTCCAGCCCATCACTGCCTTGTTAAAGAAAAACAAACGTTTTGAATGGTCTACCGAGGCGGAACAAGCTTTCCAGGATTTGAAGACTAAATTTATCTCTGCACCAATCTTAAAACACCCTCTCCCCGAACTCCCCTACATCGTGGAAACTGATGCTTCAAGCCTTGCCATGGGGGCAGTCCTATCACAAAAGGACCCGGTAACCAATCAGTTGCATCCCGTGGCATTTTGGTCCCGCAAATTCTCGCCTCCTGAAATCAATTACACGATTACTGACAAGGAACTTCTGGCTATCAAGTCTGCCTTTAAGGCTTGGCGGCATTATCTGCTGGGGGCCCGACACACCGTTACTGTGATTACGGATCACCGAAACCTGCAATATTTGAAAACCGCAAAAGCCCAATCCTCTAGACAACTCCGTTGGGCATTATTCTTTGCCGAGTTTGACTTCATAATTACCTATCGACCTGGTACAAAGAACGGTAAAGCTGATGCCCTTTCTCGGATGGGAGTGGAAGAACACTTGATCAACCCTAAACCTGTACCAATCATTCCCGAACAAAGAATTCTGGATGTAATCGCCACAGAATCCATAGAGGAAGTTAAGGATAAAGCCAGGCAACTTGTAACTCGAGAAGACATACAGAATTGGCATCTGCAGGGAAAGGACTTTGCAGTAAAGAACAACTTATTGTATTTCCAAGAACGATTATACCTACCCAGCACAGATTTATAGAAAAAAGTAATCTCTTGTTATCACGATTCTTTAATGGAAGGACATCCCGGTATGGCCAAGACCTCAGAAAAGATCAAGCGCTACTTCTGGTGGCCGTCTTGGAAAAAAGATATCAGAGACTTTATAATGTCCTGTGGAGTATGCGCCCAAAACAAGAGTCAAAAGGAAAGACCAGCAGGCCTCTTACGCCCTATTGACATCCCACCTCGCCCTTGGCATACGCTTTCTATGGACTTCATCACCGATCTACCTCCATGCTCCGGATACAATACGATTCTAGTAATCGTGGACTTATTCTCCAAGATGGCGCATTTCATTCCGCTCAAGGGCTTGCCAACAGCAGCAACTCTGCCCGAGAATTTCTCGAAAACATCGTCCGACTGCACGGTTTTCCTTCGGTTCTAATTTTGGATCGAGGTAGTCAATTTATTTCTCATTTTTGGCGAAGTTGCTGTCGGTCGGCTCAAATTGATGTGAGACTATCGACCAGTCACCACCCTCAGACCGACGGACAAACCGAGAGGACCAATCAAACTCTGGAACAGTATTTACGCTGCATGCTGCAACAAACTGAAAAAACTTGGAAAGACATCCTTTGGATAGCCGAATATGCCTACAATAACTCTGTCCATTCGGGAACTGGGAAAACCCCGTTTTTTCTTTTGTACGGCAGTCACCCTCGAACCTCGGAGTTGGATCCCCTCCAAGATCTTGAAACACCAGCAGTAGACTACCTGCATTCTACAATCACCCAAGCCTTTAAGGAAGCTGTTTCTCACCTTCAAAGGGCTAAAGAACAATACAAGAAAGGAGCAGATCAACATCGGAAGGAAGCCCCTCAATATCAAGTAGGGGATCAAGTCTGGTTATCCACCAAATATCTACCTCTAAAAGGGCCATGCACATTCAACCCAAGATACCTTGGTCCCTATTCCATCACTACCATAGTAAACCCAGTAGCGGTCAAGTTGGACTTGCCCCCGCACATGAAGATACATCCGGTCTTCCACGTCTCTCTATTAAAACCCGTGCAACCTCAAACCCGACTAACTAAATCTCCAAAACCTATCCTAGTTGATGGAGAACTCGAGTTTGAAGTCAAAAGCATTCTGGACTCCAAGATCTCCAAATCTAAACTATTTTACCTAATTGACTGGAAAGGCTACGGCCCCCAAGAGAGATCCTGGGAACCTGCTGAATATGTCCACGCTCCTCGCCTAATCAAAAGATTTCACCGAACATTTCCTGACAAGCCAAAACCCCCGGAGAAGCCCGGTTTGGGAGGGGCCTTGAGGGGGGGTACTGTCATGATCTCTGCTTCCAAAAGGTCAGGGTTTTCCCAACTCCCTTGGAAGCAGATCCATAACCCAGGTTCCGAGTGCCAACCAGTCCCAATTGGGACCTTTTGGACCCAGTCCTGGCGCCAGTGGCACCAGGCTCATAAATATGCCCAGTCCCAGCGCTGGAAGCGCCGGGCTCATAATGCTTGGGTGGACTTACCTGCAGCAGACCATGCTGCTTACTTGCCTGCCAGTTGAGCCTCTGATCCTCTTCTGTTTGGAACTACTTTTCCTGTTGGGTGGGGCAGGAGCCACTCCCTAGATTCAGAACACTGGAACTCTTCTGGAAAGCAGGAACTCTTTTCTTACCTAGGCGTGGCTGTGGAAGGAGACACCTAAGCACTACAGGAGGCTATTTAAACCACACCCGATGGATGAATCTTGCTTTGCGTTATTCTGCATCCTCTGCAGCAGAACGCTCATCGTGTCTTCTGCATCTGATCCTGGGCCTAAGGAAAAAGGCTTACCATCCTGAATCCAGTCTTCAGCAACACCTATAAAGACAAGAAAGAACAGGTTAGCATTACGGTCTTCAGTGACAGCTCTTCACTTACCTGGTCCATCGGCTGTCACCAACGCCTCGCGCTGCATTCCGGCATCTGAAAGACAAAGGCTTACCTACTCTTCGTGCGCTCCGGAGGTCTTCACACTGCATTCCGGCATCTGAAAGACAAAAGCTTACCAACTCTTCGCACGCTCCGGAGGCCTTCGGCGCTGCATCCCGCATCTGAAAGACAAAACAAGGTGCGTTTAAAGACATTGGGGAACTTTAATACTCACGTGCCATTACTCCTTTCCACATCTAACCCAGTGGGTATTCCGGCACCCTGCAGCCGCTCCGAACTTGTACCTGCAAAATAAAAAGACAGTTAGAGCGCATCGTGAAGCAGGCAACAAGCGCTTACTTACGTGCTTCCAGGCGCTTCTATTCATCACACGGGCTCCATCTTCAACTCACTTCAGCCCGTCATCCGCCATCGCCGGAACCCTGCAAAACAAGAAACATCATTACTAAAGACTTTAAAGACATTAGAATTACTCGAAACTTACTGTTCGTGCAGTAAACGACGGACAGCAGTCCTCTGAAGTCAAGAGGCCTGCTCCCCTTATCCAGTGAAGAAACTGGTTACAGCACCCTGCCCCGAGGCAGATGGAGAGCACGGCGTTCACTTACCTAAGGTGAGTGCGTTAACCTTTGGGGTTCTACAGGAGAAGAGAAAGGGAAGAAGAGAGAGACATTCAATAACCCAGTTCCTTAATCCCATATTTTCTATCTGCAGACATCTTACCCTTCAAGTCAGACATACAGTGCACAGAGGTCCAGCCCAAAGAGCCAGCCGTGTGTTACACATCACCTTTGAAGATACGGTATACGCCCAGTCAAGACCGGCGCCTCTACGGGAATCAGGTGAGCGTTACATGTAGGTTCAGATACTTTCTGGCACTCCCTATGCAGGATGCTTGCTGCAGAGCCTAGCAGGGATGCTGTGTGCTCACTGGGTACCTGTTCTGGAGTGGCTGGAGGGTCCTCTGAGTTCTATTTCTACCCTTGTTCCTTGGGAGACGTTTAGGGGAGGGATATTGCTTCCTTCTTTGGACATCCTGGCCTTTCTTCACTGACGGAAGATGTAAGGCAGACTGTACCTTCAGCCAGGGTCCAAGGTTAAGTTCTTCTTTCTTACTTCTTGTGAAGTCTTCAGGTGATCTGTCAAAAGAGGGGCTCAGCCCTCTTTCAAAGCCAAGTGGGCCACAGTGATTGGTGTAGGCTAACCCTACCTTGGTGAACCAATCCTGGGGTCCCTGCCAACAATCTTTTGTATGTGCTAGGTCATAACCAGAGTGCTTTGCAACAGGAAAGGTAAAGGGGTGAAAACAGGAACATGGTGTGCCCCAGAACTAACATGACAGAACCCTTATTTCAACAGAAAAAGCTCTGGGTTCACTCCCCTGAGCTACTAGGTCCCACCCATCTTCCTGTCTGTTGTGTTCAATGAGTCTCTCCCTTGAATCAGCTGAGGGACCAGACTGTCTGGCCCCTGCAAACCACATTCTCGTACCTATGAATGGGACCTCCCTAGCGGGGCGGCTTGCTGTGAACAACAGACCCAGACATGACAGTTAATTGCCATTGATACGGAGAGGTGGGAGCTATCTTCAGGTTGCCACAGATACATATGCTAGGTTGTTGGGTTTCCTGCCTCCTTTGTTATCCTCTGCATCCAGGCCCTGTAGTGGGCCTGTTTGAAGCAGCCCCTGTTCGTATGATAATCGCTGCCACCAGCTGCAGGGCCTAACAAAAGCAGGACATTTCCATGGAACCGTTGTCATTTAATCAGGCTGACGATGGCAGAGGGAAGTTTGGTCCTCCCCCTTCCTCGGATGACATTGTGCCCACCATGGCTGTCACACTCCAACTAAATATGACAGGGGTGGTCTATGCCCGCCAATAGGTCAAACTCTGTGGGCAGCACTCATGTAATCCAGAATCAAGCCTTCCTACGCTCATCTTATAGCGCCTCGATGCCCGCTGGCTGCAGTGCACTCTACAAGTCCAAATAATAAAATAAATAAAAATGAATGCCTGTAGGCGGTGTCCAGCCTTTTGTTGTGGTGTGAGCATAGGAAAATGTGTGTTGATTAGCCCCACACATTTTTCTGACAATTAAACATTTCAAAAAAGCCCAGGCGAGCAAACGCCCTCCATGCGGACAGTCAAATTCCTCACAACTGCGTACTGCAGTAGTTGCCTTTACATTAACACATTATAATATTTCTGGGAAACTGGGAAGTGGACACCTCCTTTAACATTGGGTAGTTTAAATGTGTTGATGGCAATGCATTGTGTCTTGCTATTCAAAAGACATTTTGATAGGCCATACTCGATTATTTTGAAAAAGGAATCTGGTAAAACGATCGTAAGCATAGAGAGGATAAAGAATAATAAGCGCAAGCATCATTTTAATAGTTTAGGTGACCCAGCAGAAAAAGAATTAAGGACACCATTTGTTAACTAATTCATCAATTTCGACCAGGAGCTTCTTGACGTTAAGATTACTAGTGTGGTTTGATTGTCTTTAGAAACCAGAACCCCTACATTTTCAATACGTTTATTATTTCAAGTCTTGCCAAAATGATCAACAACCAATTGAGAGCAATCATTGGGAATGGGCCTGAATTTCACTTTCAGAGATATTAAGCTTGCAGCCAGAAACCAAAGAGTAATCCTTTTTGGTGCTTAGCAATCCATCAGATTTCGGGTTTGATAAATATAAAAAAAATCATCTGCATTTGCAGAAACCTTATAACACCTATAAACACCATTTCATTCTGGGAATGAACTGTAAAGGCTGCAATAAAGGTTCCAAATCTCGGATAAAGAGAAAAGGAGGCAAGGGGCAACCTTGCCAGGTATGCCCTGCTGAGACATATGGGTTGGGATAAGGTTTTCTTTATAGACATTTCAAATTTAGGTAATTCTAAGACAGTATTCATTTAGGTCTGAATCCATGCAATTTGACAGATTCAAACATACTATTGGCATGTAAATGGTGTCGAGTTTATTTCTGAATCAGATGTAGATACATATGCCTAAAATCACACAGGTTTAGACAAAAGAATGTACAATGGATAAGAAACCAGATTTGACAGGAAGCGGTGAGATTCTTACAATGGGGTGAGTTTGAGTAATGTACTGGCCAGGTTGTCAAGGTGAGTAATGGAACAGTCACCAGGTATACTACATGGGTGGATTTACGTAGATTAAGGACAATCAACATTAGATATTTTTAAGTGCAGGTAGGCAGTAGGAAAAGCTGTGTTGGGGATGTTACTGTGTTGGATGAAGAGCTAAAGTGGAGGCAGAGAAAGTGAGGGACAGAGGCAAGTTTTCCCATTTGGAATCCAGGAGTGTGATGTCATTTTGAGTGAGTGCGCAAGTTGTTTTCAGTGGTCAAGCCCCCTCATCCCAAATAGGATTTAAATGTCATTTTACAGCCTTGTGCACAAACTCTTCAAAGACTGCATTCATGGTCACCATAATATCATCCAGAAAAATAAGTTAAATAATGTATTAATGTCTATGTATTGTTTTTTAAAAGCTTTTAAATAAACCAACTATAAATAAAGAAAATGCAAAAAAATAAGTGAAATATAGGCACCAGTGGTGGATGAGCTATTTACGACCTTTCATTGAGAAAAGGTGGTTTTACGCACACACCCGTCGTTCCTTCACAAAATAGTTTCTGAATTTCATATTGCCTCCCAGTATTTTTTCCAAATCCAACTTCGAAATCAGAGTGAGTTCTTCATTCCTTACATTTTAGGAGAACCGTTTAAGTTCTACCTTGACAGGTATAAGGAATTTGTGAAATCTCCTCAACTCTTTGTTGCATTTGGAAGGACAAGCAAGTGCACAACAGCTTCAAAAGCCACCATTGCGAGGTGGATTGTGTCAGCCATTCTGGTAAGCTATTCGATACAGAAACTGCTGCCACCAAAAAGTCTTCATGCCCACCTGGTCAGTGCTAAAGCGGCCTTGTGGCATTTCAAAAACACATTCCGTGGGACACTATTGCAAAGGCACCAACCTGGGCTTCCCATTTAGCTTCTGTAAGCACTATTGCCTGGGTATGAGCTTTAGAGCCGATGCTCAGTTGGTTGGGTGGTATTGAAAAATCTCTTGGGCTAAATTAGCAAGAGGGACCTTCCACCCATGGGAGATATGTGCTTATTAATCTCCCACAAGTATGGAGGAAAGGGGACGGGACGTATGAGTTAGGGAATGTTACTCACCATAGTGACTACTGTACTCCTAGTCCATAGTCCCCTTTCCTCCATATGCCTTCACTCGATCCCCCTAAAATGTCCTCAGTTAGATACATCATACCAACCTATGCTGGGCAAAAAGGACTGAGGTGCGAGGCCCAGAGGCAGGGATTGAGGGGGCAGAGCCTGTGGCCAAGCATGTGCTTGGGCCTGCGACATTAAAATGGACAGAAATGTTTTGTATTGTACTGCAAAAAGCTCTGGTCCCATCCCGAAGGACCAAATACCCACGAGTATGGAGGAAAAGTGACTATGGACTACGAGTACAGTAGACGCTACGGTGAGTAACTTTCCCCCTGGGCGCTACTGCTGGTGGCTGAGCATGGTTTTCTTCCACCTTTGCAACCCTGGCCTCTGATAGGGTTTCCCCAGCATTTAAGTACACTTGCGTTCCTTCCTAGATGCTACCCTGTGGTTTTCCTACTCTTATATCCATCAGGCTATAGCATCATTTCTTTCAGATCCTTATTGTGCTAGGCTGTTTTTTTTCCCCTACTGCTGTGTTTTTTTATAGTCTTGCACTTAGAAATCTGACTGCCATCTGGGAACCCATAGGACCCACAGGAGTGACGCTGTCCCTCGTTTCACAACGTCTAAGGAACTTGTGTTTGGGTTACCTCACAGCTTAAAGTTACTAAAGAACAGCAGGAAGGCTGATAAACTGGCTCTTGTTTCAGGTGTCTTGCAAGTAACGGCGACCTGGCTCTTCAGTGGACATGGTCCCATCTTCCTGGATGGTTGATGCTAACACTAGTAATGACAGTCAGGCATGCTTGGATACCCGACAGAAGGCTTTGGGTGGAGTAGTGTCTGACAACTCATTCTTCAGTTGACCACATCATACCTGACACATCCTTATTCAATGCAAACAAGTCAAGTCAGGCATTGCAAACCTGAAGGAAACCTGGAAAAACAACTTCCATACTGAGGGAAAAGAAATTAAATGTGGTGAAAACATGCCTCGAAATATACATGTTCTACCCCTGAAATGTAAGAAGCTGTCAAAGACATGAAGTGAGATTCTGCCCAAAGACAAACTCTGAAGCCAACTCTGCCTAACATCTACAGCAACTGCCCCTCTGAAGGTTGACTTGAAAACTGCTCTCACCTTTCAGAGCAGGAATGAACATTGCAACACTTAGAAAGTTATCTGACCGTTCCTGCCAATTGTCCCTCTATTAACCTTTCACCAAATCCGTGAGATGAGTCTGGGCCAAGTTTATCACCGCCCACTCCTGCTTTTGTCTGTGGTGGCCCGAGGATAAAGGGGGTCCACATCAAGCCCCTTGAATAGGGTACACTGCATGTCTACCACCGCAGACAGGTGCAGGGCATCTGGATATGACCTTTGCAGTTGTAAAAAATCAGAGACCAAAATTGAAGAAAGGGCCTGTACGCAGGCTTGACATGACATCTCTTACCCAGGGAACTCTGAAAATGCAGCAATGCATCTCCCCTATACCTAAAGAGACAGATCCACGGGGCATCCTCAGTTGACAGCAGAATCCTCAAGTAATCCTCAAGCTTGAGAGCCCCATGTTGAGGAAGGGACACTTCCCCTGGGCGGTGTTTTAGGACTTGACAGTGGTTCAGATTATATATATGAAGGTTAAGAATGCAAAAATGGGAGAAGATCAACATCCAGACCTTTAGAGGTGCCTCTACAACCTTGTGATAAGATGGAGCATGGATCAATTATTCATCCAAGGACATCTGGGCGTCGATTCTTCCTGCGTGTATTCGTCATTATAGGAGGGCCAGTAGACTGCTGAAAACCCCCGTCACTGACTTAAAACCAAACGAGAAAAAAAGACGGAAGCTAAAATTAAGGGCCTGACGGTAATTCTTGGTTGTTTTGTCTGATGGGGCCAAGGATATTGGGGGCCTACATCAAGCCCCTTCTACAGGGTTACACTGCACACCCACCACTGAAGACAGTTGGCAGTGCATCAGGGTATGAAATTTGGAGTTGTAATACCCAGGGACTAAAACTGGAGAAAGTGCCTTGCCATGGGCTTCATATGGTGTTCTTGCTAAGTGGTTCTGAAAATGCAGGAATACATCTCTCAGTGTACCTGAAGGCACAGCTATACTGGCAGATTCTAAATTAAGGAAGTAAGAGTTCTCATTGATGGTAATCAATACATTACTGATTAATTATAGGGCTTGAAAGAGGACCATATTGGATTTTTAACAGATCAGAATGTAAGACTCTTTGTTTTATTTCTACAGCGTGGTCATACGATGCAGAATGGATCAATCATTTGTCCATGTTCAGGTGGGCGTTGATTCTACTTTCATGTGGAAGTCCTACTTTGAGTGCCAGTACATTAGTGAAAACTCCAGGCACTCATTTAAGATCAAAAGAAGCTTGGAATTTTGTGCCTGACACCACTACTCTCAAACTTGTAAATGTACTTTTGTGATTGGAATGTGGAAATAAGCATCCATAAAGTCCCTTAAAGACATGAAGTTGCCATTCGACAGTATGATTAAGATGGACATCACAGAAACTATTTTCAAGGATATGTTCTTCACATATTAGTAAATCTGTTTGACGTCAAGAAAAGGACACCAATATTTTTTTTATCCTATTACCAAAAATAACCTTAAATAGAAACCTTGTCAATGCCAAACCTCTCTTTGACCTCCTTGGCTCCCTTGGCTTATCTTACACAAACTATGCTGATGACACCCAAATCCTCCTTACCCTCTCTGGAGACCATGCTCTTGATACCACCATGATCAACAAAATGTATGACACCATCCAAACCTGGATATCCTCCCACCAACTCTGCCTCAACAATGATAAGACCGAGATCCTCATTGTGGGCTCCCCATCACGTCCAAACTAGACCCTGCATTCTGCGCCTTTACAATCGGCACCTTCACTATACCAGTCGCCACCTCCGTCAAAACACTGGGTGTCTACCTTGTGATATTTATTTAGTTTGGATTTGTAGAGCGCACTGCAGCTCACGGGCATTGAGGTGCCATAAGGATATTTAAGATTGCTTGCTTGAGGGTTACAGGAAGCAGTAGATACTTGATACAAATTGCTTGGTTACAGTCGGTTTGGTTATATGCTAGAGGTTACAGTGCAATGTTCAGTGGAATAGGCAGAAATAATGGTAACATATATATTGCATAGCCTATAGGACAGGCCATTCAGAATACCGTAGTTAGGCTAAAGAATGGTTACATGCATGGAACATAGCGCAATGGGAGAGGCACTTTCAGACAAACAGCCTAGATTTTTTGGCCTTGCGGAAGGCTGCATGAGAGTCAATGGTCCTGATTTGGGCTGGGAGGGTGTTCCAGAAGGTTGCGGCCATGGTTGGGAAACTCGACCCTCCTGCACGCACTCTGCGTGTGTGAGGAACAGTAATCCGATTCGCATAAGCAGTCCTCGACGATCTGGATGCAGTCTGTTTGGTGATCGTTTGTGCAAGGTACAAGGGTGCCAGGCCGTGAAGGCATTTGTGTGGGAGAGCAAGTGTTTTGAAGACAATCCTTTCCTTGATGGGTAGCCAGTTTACCTGTCTTCTGATTGCAGAAATGTGATGCCTTCGAGGGATGTCTGTTGCGGCCCTCAAGGCCTTGTTCTGAGCAATCTGGAGTTTAGCCAGATTCTTTTGTGAGGTCCTAACAAAGAGGGCAATGCAATAGTCCAGCCTAGAGCCAATGATGGCTCTAGCGATGGTGATGCAGTTCTGTTGGGAGAGAAATGGCCTAACTGCATTGATCAGTTTAGAATGGTATGCTGCCGAGGAAGCGACGGCATTGACCTGCCTATCCATGGTAAGGCTAGGTTTGAGATAAACACCCAGTGTCTTGATTACTTGTGACAGTGTGGTGGGAATGTTGTCAATGTTGAATGAACAGTACTCCTTTTCCAGTTTACCCAATGTGGAAGGGGATCCAACCAACAGAAGTTCAGTTTTTTTGCTGTTGAAGCATAACCAGTTTTCAGCCATCCAGGCTTGAATTGTGGAGTAGATGAAATTGAGGGTGTTCAAATCAGTTGAATAGTCACCCGTGAGTGGGATAAGCACCTCTGTGTCATCTGCATAATTGGTATATGAGATGCCCAGGACGTCAAGGATGCTGAAGAAGGATCTAGTGAATAGGTTATAGAGGGTAGGGGCTATGCAAGATCCCTATTGGACCCCACATTTGATTGGACTGGGGATGGCACTCGAGGAGTCAGAGAAAACCTTCATCACTCTCTCCTGGAGGAAGAAGGTTATCCATTCACATGCCTTCGGGGAGAAGATGGCCGCGCAGGAGAGATGGTGACAAAGGGTTTTATGATCGACCAGATCAAAGGCCGCAGAAAGGTCTAGGAGCAGGAGGAGTGCAGGTTTGCCTGCGTCTCTAAGGTCATCAATTTGATTTTTTAGGTCAAGTAGTGCTGTTTCAGTACCATGTCGTGGCCGGAAACCAGACTGGCGTAGTCCAAGGAGGGGGTGTCCTGAAGGAATTTTTTAACTTGCAGGTAGGCTGGTTTGTCCAAAATCTTTAGCAAAAAGGGGACAGTGATGATGGGTCTGTAGTTCCCAGGGACCGATGGGTCCAGGGAAGATTTTTTCAGGAGCAGTCAAACCCATGCTTCCTTGAGGGCAGTTGGTGCGTGGGACGACTGGAAGGATGAGTTGATGAAGGTAGTGAGGAATGGGGTGATGGCCGGGGCAAAGTCCTTGATGATGTGTGCCGGGCATGTGTCACCTTTACAGTTGGACGGCTTGATAGATTTGATGAGGGCAATAAGTTCAGATTTGCTCATGTCTGAAAATTCAAACGTTGGTACCTGACTGGGGGTGGTAACAACTGGGGGTGCCATTGGACAGGAGGCTAGTAGAGAGGATCAAGCTTTTTGGTGAGCTAAGATTTTGGTGTGCAAGGTGTCCAATTTGTCAAGCATGGCAGCTTGAATTTGGTTGCACCATGCTTCGATATGATAGGCCATTTATAACGTGCATGTACACAATTGTTTCTTGATGCCACCCTCAACATGCGTGACAAGTCAATGCAATTGCCTCATCACCAGCCCATACCACAAAATGTATATACACCAACAAATCATTCCTGTCCACACAAAACCCCCTCACCATTGCCAGAGCAATCATCTGCTTCCTGCTGAATTATTGTAACTCTCTATTTGCCGGCACTTCTGAAACTTCAGAAAAATACAAACTATCCATGTTTCGCGCTCTGAAACACTTGTGCATGGGTTCTGCTTTGTAATGTCCCCATACATAATGTCGCCGGGAAAATGCCATTTTCAACATTATATATGGTGACATTATGTACGGGGACAGGTTGCGGGGATGTCCCCTGCTCCCATTGTTTAAAAAAAAAAGAAATCAGGGGTTGCGTGGGTGACCCCTGAATGTTCAATGTAATAATGTCTGCGCAAAAAACAGTGACTTTTATTTGTCAAGTGACATTTTTCGGGGGACATTATTACATGGAACCGGAGGGGTATCTTGGACGCCTTTCACTTTTTCTCATTGGGGCTGGACACTGCCATTCCATACAAAGAAGCCAAGGTATTTCACGGCTGATTGGACCAGCTTAAATTTGGATGGATTGGCAAATAAGCCGGCTTCTCCTAGGGTTCTCATGATGGTATAAAGATGGAAAAGATGGTCTTTCCAAGTCTTACTGTAAATGACTATGTCGTCAATATATGCCCTACAGAAATCGGAGTAGGGCTGTAATATCCTGTCCATAAGCCGTTGGAAAGTGGCTGGGCCCCATGCAGGCCAAAAGGGAGGACTTTAAACTGGAATAGTCCCAGGGGCGTTGAGAAAGCTGCCTTTTCTTTATCAGGTACATGTACCGGAACCTGCCAATATCCCTTGGTCAAGAGTAGGCTTGATAGAAAGACAGCACTTCCGAGTTTATCTATTAACTAATAGATGCAGGCATGGAATAGGCATTGAAAGCTGAGATGGCGTTAACCTGCCTGAAGTCTATGCAGAACCGCCAGGAATTATCCGGTTTTGTTACCAATACAATAGGGGAGGACCATGAGCTGGAAGATGGCTCGATAATGTTTGCCTTCAGCATTTTATTAGCTTCCTCTACCACTATTTGTTTTCGGTCTTCTGGGAGTCTGTAAGGTTTTAAATAGACCACTTTTCCCTTTGGAGTTCTGATATAATGATAGGTACCAGGTACCCTCCCTGGTTTTTCACAGAATACATCGGGTAATGGCATGACCAGGCCGTTTAAGTCTTCTTGCTTCTGTCTAGATAGGTCTTGTGGTATAAGCTTTGAGTTGTCTATCGCCTCCGGTATTAAATAAGACAATATCGAGGTGGAGGCAGCGGAAGGATTTTCTTCCCACTCCTTTAAGAGATTTACATAGTAAAGGTGGGTCTTTTGCTTCTTATCAGGTTGGGCTATTTTATAGGTACAGCTCCCTGTTTGCTGTAGTACCTTATATGGCCCAAGGGTCATATGTGGACTTCTGTTGGGCTTGAGCTTTTTCCATGTGAGTGTGGACTAGATTTCGAACAAGGTTCATATGCTCTCGTAATTGGGTAGCTGTTTGTGAAAGGGAAATAGGTGCCACTTCTATTTCGTGTCCTTCTCCCTCAGGAATCACCTGTATGAAAGCCTCTGTGAGTGCTGGATCATTTTAGCTGGGCGAAGGCTAAATTGGGAACGATAGTAGGTTCTTCTTCCCACTTTGCTTCAATGGTGGGTGCTACATCAGACTCTCCAAAGCCTAAACAACCGCTCTATTTTCTCTGGTTCACTTTCTCACTTAAAACGGGGAAATAGAGCCTTCTCAAGAATTCCTTGTGCAATTTGGTCCCCATGACGTATTTCAAATGGAGTTTCGGCAGGATTCTGTAGGAGAACCTTTACATCTCCCTGGAAGTCGGGATCTATGATATGATATGATAGTTTATTTATATAGCGCCTATACAGAATGTGTTTCAAAGTGCTTCAAGGCAAGGGAGGGAACGAGGGAAAATACAATGACATTCTTACAGACCATGAACAGTAAGTATGTGAAATTAACTATCGTACTTGGCCTGACGACATTTCAGATAGTGAAAGAACTAAGACATAGATAAGGAAGGGAGGGGGAGAGTGGGAAGGAAATGGAAACAGACAGGCGACTACCGTACTAGGCCTGACAACATTTCTGGTAGAGCCGGAGAGAAACAAAAGGTGAGGGAGAGGGGTGCAGAAAGGGAGGGGAGGAACAAAACAAGAAACTATCGTACTAGGCCTGATGACATTTCAGATAGTGCTGGATGGGGTGGGGGAAAAAGTAAGGGGACAGGGAGGAGACAGACGAGGTTGTTATTGTGCGAGGTCCAGGGACAATTCTGATAGACTAAGTGCATAGAAGAAAGTAAGGGGAGGAGATAGGAAAAGGGAGAAAGGGAGACGAGGAGAATAAGCAGTCAAAAAGAGTGGAGAAGCAAGAGGGGAGAGCGAATACAATTGCAGAAGTCAGTAGTAACACAATGTTGCAAGCCAGGATACAAAATGAAGATGGGAACAGCATGATTCAGGGCCATCATGAATGATTGCAGGATGCAAAGGAAGTCCAGCATGAAAGTTGAGAAATGGTGATGCACCGTGAATCACCGAAGTCCATAAAAGTCAAATCCAGCATTGGCCACAAGACGGTGATGGTGAAACCAGAATGTATCTGGACAGAATCCTGCAGAAGTAGGCGGGAGGGAGGTTAGGGGGAGCAAGGTAGTTGTGTGCGAGAAGGGAGGGGGGCACAAGGGAAAATCACAGGGGGACCAGAGGGGATGGGGATGGTCTGTGGGGATAGTGGGAGTAAACACATGTTGGTGCATGCTTACCTGCTGTCTGAGCATGGGGTCGGGGCCTGGGTCCTCCTGGCTTGAACAGGTCCAAACAGGAATTGCCCTTTTCTTTGTCAGCCCTGACTTCGAATGCCCGGGCGAGTGACGCCCTTGATCTAAGAGTTAAGAGCAGGACGGAAGAGGCAGGGCTAAGAAGGTGGGTAGTGCTTAGGTCAGGTGACCTAGATCCACTTGCACCTGCTCCCCATCTGCAAAGGAAAAGAGGCTGGAGGGCTCCTTAAGTAGGGAAAAAGAGCAGCAACCAGGCAGGCATCAGGTGGGCAGGGTTTGTTAAGTGGGGAAAAAGAGTGGCAACCTCGAAGGCACCAGGTGGGTGGGGCTTAGGCCAGGTGACTTTGATCCACTTGCACCTGCTCTCCATCTGCAAAGGAAAAGAGGCTGGAGGGCTCCTGAAATAGGGAAAAAGAGCGGCAACCAGGAAGGCACCAGGTGGGCGGGGCTTGCTAAGTGGAGAAAAAGAGCGGCAACCTGGAAGACACCAGGTTGGCAGGGCTTAGGCCAGGTGACCTAGATCGACTTACACCTGCTCCCCATTTGCAAAGGAAAAGTGTCTGGAGGGCTCCTTAAGTAGGGAAAAAGAGTGGCAATCCGGAATGCACCAGGTGGGCGGGGCTTGCTTAGTGGGGGAAAAAGAGCGGCAACCTGGAAGGCACCAGGTGGGTGGGGTTTAGGCCAGGTGACCTAGATCCACTTGCACCTGCTTCCCATTTGCCAATGCCAATGACGCCTGCTAGGACATCCAGACCAAACTTCCAAGCTAGGCCAGATTTTGGGGCCAGTCTTATATAACAACCCTTACGGGTATTAGGACTAAGTCTGTGGGAACCATCTCTCTTTTCCTTGGAGGGATACTAGTGTCTCTGCTACTACAAATGTCAAAGCCTATGGATTCTTTCGTAGTGGTGGAGGGATCTGAGGCTCTGTGACTACGTTCCTGGAATTTTAGAGTCCCCCAATGTGTCTCAATTGAGTCACATCCCACTCCTGACACCACATATAAGGAAGGTATGGCATCAAACAGTGAAGACAGACACAAGTGATCATAGTTCAAGGGTGTTTATTGAACTTCAAATGGGTTGGTTGAACACCTATCTAAGCCTAAATCTAAGGATGGGAGCAAGCTACGACCATCAAATAATAATAACGCAGTCCTAGTCAAGTCTCTGTCAAAATAAAAGGGCCTATACTAATAAACCTATTGCCAATCCTTACTTCTAAATACCAAAGGGTGGGACAATGATGTATGCAAAAGAAAAGTGTTAAAGAAATGATAAGTCAGGATGGTTGAGCAGTTGGCTTCCCTTCCCCATGTTCTCAGCATGGGGCAAGGCGGCACCTGCGAGCTTCGCACACATTTGGCTTCTTGGCCATGAGGTAACAGTTCCAAGCATAGGCATCAGGGCCTTCGGCCAAAGTCTCTTTCCCAATGACAGTCTTTTAATAAGGATGGCCTGATGTAGCAATAAAAAACACAAAAGTTCCTTTCCTTTGTCAGGGTTTTCACATTCACAAGTTCACAACTGGTCTCCATCATTCGAGCTCGGACCATGGATCCCCCCGTTTGGGCTCAGATCCTCTTGATATCAGAATCAAAGACTTTCAAATGTGCGATGGGTTTTGCTTAAACCGTCGCAGGACCGCTTCGATTCACTTCACACAATTGTTCTCATCAATCTTCTACTTTCGTTTTTCTTGGCCGGATACCTTACAGAGACCTTTGATTGAGCACATACACGGCGCCGGACCACTCTGTCAATGGTATTGTATCTTTCTTTCTCAAGTTCAAACATTTATCAGCAATCAGCAGTTTAGCTTTACTCATGTCTTTCATCACACACCTTAATGTTCATTCCAGCACTCATTTTACAATGTTGGCGCTTGCAACCTTTACTTCAACACAAACTGGTCTTGCATCAGTCTCCCCAACTCACTAGCTGTGTGGATCTCTCTATCGCTTCTTTGTTCTTGGATCCAAGGACGATACCATGGAAGCTGCTGCTTCTCCCCGCCTTGGCCCGTTATACGGGAGGACCCTCGGTATCTTCGACACACCATGCAGGATTCTCCAGTCTGGTTTCCTGGCCTTACACTTTCTGCCTTGAAGGTTTCTTGAAAGTAACAGCGTCTTGCCGAAAAGGTCAAGGGTAATTCCTTTCTTACAAATCCTTTGTGGTTTGCCGTCTTTCTCCCCTCATTCAGCTGCTGACTAGAAACTGCCGTACCTTTGTGTGCTTTGCCTCGCTCAGAGTGTGTTTTCGTGCTCTGCCTTTTATCTATGTGGGGATGTTTAATGGAAGTCAGGTGTGAGTAATCGCCAGTAGTTACCTCACCTCGCCTGACCATTGTAGTGGGACATGTTGGTGTGAAGGTGTTCGTGTAGAGAAAAGAGGGGGCGGGGGAGGGAAGAGTTCCCATGTATCCTACCTGGTTTGATGGGAAAAAGGTGTTACATGGGGAGGGATACTGCGTCTCGCCATCTAGTGTCCCACTCCCACTCCGTGAAGACCTCTCACCCAGGTGATCCTCCCACACTGGTCCACCCGCAGGGTCTGGATCCAAAGGCGATGGCTGTTCCCTGGCCACCTGAGAGAGAGATCCGTGGGGACTAGCGGGTGAGACAACTTCTGGTGTCTCACAGCGCCCTCCTACCTATCACAAAGACTTAGTAACTCTGCCTCCAGCAGACGTGTACGCTCCATCTACAGCCATCGCCTGGACATACCGATCTTCAAGCGCACAGGAGCAGGTGGCCCCAGCTTCCCTGTTACCACCACCCGTCTCTAGAACTCCCTGCCACTTCACCTGCGTGCCGAACCTTCATACTTGCCATTCTGGAAACACCTAAAACATGGCTTTTCAATTGACTTGACTTGCTCCTATGTGCCCCATGTGCCATGACTCTCCCCTCCCCTCTTTTCCCCTCTACGCAACACTGTTCTGTAACCTGCGCCTTGATGCCCAAGGGTTTAGTACGCTTATACAAATGCATAAATAAATAAATAAATAATCTTCTTGAAGCCTTAAAGTTCAGGTTAGCATTCTGCAAGTTCAGATAAAAAATAAAATTACTTTAATTTCTTTTTTTAATTTCGCGTTCAGCCTTTTACAAATTGAAGTGAAAATATTGCTGTTTCTTTTTTATTTCTGACATGAATCTTTTAATTATTTTACTGCTGGGTCTTCTTTCCTGTGGAAATCAGCACATAAGGGCAGTCAAATTGCTAATTGGTCAACGAGTGGTGATTAAAATAAGAGGAGTAAAACAAACATGGTAACAAAACGGTGTGCTTTTATTTTCGCAATATATTCACCTATCAGGATTGGAACTTTCCTGATGAAAGCAAACGACCGCAACCAGGCTGGCTATCTAGCTTTTACCCTAATACTTCACTAAGTAGTCAGCCGAAAACTAAAATGTGCAATTCAGTACACTCCAAATGAACACATCCCTTGGATTTGATTTTTGTTTAGCTGTCCACAACGCTGAGTGAGAAAAAATTGAGAGTCGCCAAGCAACCATGAACCTGACGTCCTCTGACAGAAGAAACGTAATTTTAAATTTGAACAAAGTATGATCCGCTAATTTCCTTGGCTAGGATGCAAAATGATCGTAGTAAAATCTATTCAATATTGACGCATCCGGAGCTCTTACCTTTTGCATCAAAAGGAAGAGATGCGGGCAGGGTTTGGCAGAGGTGATATTTATCTTCAGCAACACCCCAGCAAACATGTTGGCTGGTGAGACAGCCAAATGATCGGCAAACGCTGGCGCATCACTATCTGTTCATCCCTTATAGGTGAGAACAATCCTAGCTCACAAAAATAGCTGCATGTAAAATAGTACCTACAAAATAATTCCACTTCAAAATCGCTCATTTAGAAATAGTGCAGAGCGACATTTATGTGTCCCACAAACATCCTTGGGCTGGAATTACCAGTGTATGTTATTTTTTCAAATCTTTATGAAACCTAACAAGCAAATGTATTGCAAGCCTTTGCAGAGCCAATCATTTCGGTTCTGGTGTAGGCATAGGAAAGTGGCTCTGCGAGTGGAACAGGAAAGAGGGGCAATGAGGAGTGAGGGTAGCAGGAGGCAATGAGCGTGGGAATGTGGGGTGGCGAGGGAAAGAGGGGCAGCGAGTAGCAAGTAGCTCGAGGTGTGATGATTGCGGGAGACAATGAAGATCACAGTGAGTGCTCCACAGATGTACGGACAGGTAAGGGAGGGTGGTTCAGTTCACTGGCAGGGACTTAGTGCGGGCACCCCACACTTGATACCCCCCAAACCTCTCCCTTTCAGATCCCCCCTACCCATCACCTCCGGTTCTCTCTCCCAATAATTCACAACCACACCATTTTTGTGGATGATGAACATGCAGCAGCTGCTTTATTTTGCGAGAGTTAGCTTACAGGTGATCGGTGTTGACAATCCCAGCTGCAGGAACTACACTCCGCTGCAATCTATTGGTGCAATGTGTCTTCCAGGCAGCACTTGCCTCCGTAAATGTCCCTGTTTCTCTTTTGCTGGCGACAGACAGTTATTTCGTCCCGATTCCCTGAGTCCGAACTGGCTTTTCCCAACCCTCCCCCTTAAATCTTTGACCTTTGCCCCTTGGCATCAGCCACTCCCCCTTTGGTGGGTGCTGCCCCCACCCCTCCTTTCCCCCAGGTCCTGCCTCCCCCGAATTGCTTTTACTATAGCCAGCCTTCCCTTACCTCGCTTGCAACAGCAAGATTTCCCCTTTTCTCTGCCCCCATTGGTCTATTACGCGGCAGGCCTCACAAAGTCCTTACGCGGGGGGGGCGTACTGCCTATTCTACTCCTCCTCCCCTACGACTGCTGAGTGCTGAGCCCTTTTTTGCCGTTTTAGCAGTTATCCTCTTTGGATAGACCAGGTAACCCCACTGCTGCCCCTTCCTGTACCCCAGGTTCCACCTCCCCCAAGTTTCCTTTTCTCTAGCCCGCCTTCCCTTACATCGGTTGCAACGGCAAGATTCCCTTTTTTATTTTTTATTGCCATTATTGCCCGCTTACGCCCCATGCCTCCCCGAGACCTTGTCCCCCTGGGGGCGTACTGCCTATCCCACCTCACACTTCCCTATGACTGCTTGACCCTTTTTGGCCATTATAGCACTTTTCCTCTTTGAATACACCAGGCAACCCTGCCTCCGCCCCTCCCGTTCCCCCAGGTTCCACCTCCCCCAAGTTTCCTTTTCTCTAGACTGCCTTCCCTTACCCCACTCGCAATGGCAAAAATCCTTTTTTTTTAATTGGCCCCTCTTTGCCCGCTTATGCCCCATGACTCCCAGAGACCTTGTGCCCTGGGGGGGCATACTGCCTATCCCTCCTCCCCTCCGATTGCTCTACCCTTTTGGCCGTGATAGCACTTTTCCTCCCAAAATACACCGGGTAACTCCGCTGCAGCTTCTGCAAGACAGTATGAAAACAATGTGTCAGACATTACATGTGATTTTGTATCATCACCTCCACCCTATCCTTAGCCTAAAATGAGGGTGGGTGGGATTGACCTCTTGCCTCTGCAACTGGAAACAGAGGGCTACTCCCCTTACTCCCTCTTTTTTATTTTTGGCCCTTGTCCACACCCCAGCACCATCACCCAGGACAGCCCCTTCCACCTGGCTGTTCCCATGCGCCACCCTCTTCTCTCGCTTCCCTCTCCTTGCATGTCCTATGCTGTCCTTCCTCCTTTTGTGAGTCAGGGGTCTCCCGTCCGGTGGGTGTCCCCCACTCGGTGGGGGTCCTCCAAGGCCTTCCTGTGGGGGTGCGGCCCCCCGGTTTTATGGTGGTTCAGGAGATGCACAAAACCCATTTGGCAGAAACCGGACCCAGCAGAAATTGTCAAGCAGAATTTCTTCCATGGCACCCTGCCTTAACATATGAGACCTGAGACAGCAGAGGCTGGTTACTACTGTGTAGGATTTGTCAAATGGTTCCATGTAAGCTGTGAGTAGTTAATACTAGTGGAGCTTCCAGTTTACAACAAAGACTTGATGTGTACTGGATCCATATACCCCATACTCAATTTTTTCCATTTCAAAGCACTGGATACTCTGGGACTCCAGGGACTGGCTCTAGGGGTGGGATCCTGGCAGGCAAGTGAAAGCTTGTAAAAAGTGTAAAAAAACAAACACTAGATTAAAATAACATTACGTTTTAGACTCACGATTGGAAACGTGCACCAATATCATAAAAAAGGACAATACATTTAAGCAAAAAGAGTATGAGTCTATCTTTATTTCCCCTATCTGTGTGGCAACCTACAATTATCAGAATCAGATTAATGGAAGGATAAACAAAAAACATCGCCTCTGGAACTATAAAGAAACACAGTGAAAGAAAATGCAACCCATAGTCATTGTGGTCACACAGCATGCATCCCTCCCATTTATAATCATCTACCGTTCACAGTCCTTGATTGACAATGGGCCTGATTTACAAAGCTTTTTTCAATGGGATTGCGCCATTATAAAACACTGTTGTAAATCAGCCCCATGGCTGATCTTAGTCATTCTCTGGCTGCACTGTCTGCAGCCATCTAACTTGGAACTATTCTTTAATTAGCTTAACTTCAAAACAGAACAGAAACAAGCATTGACAATGCCAACAGTTTGGGTTTTCCCTAGGCATTGTAAAGGTAATTGCCAGGCACTGCCATAGTGGTATTAACTGCCCATTGATGGTATCAGGTGCAAAATGGTGTGAATACTTTGGCATCTAATAGTATTGCCTGAAAATGCTTGATACTTGTACGCAAGCCAAAACTGTTGGCTTAGCCAATGCTTGTTTTTAACAGGACTTCAGTGAAGGAAACGCGGAGTGCATACAAATCGAGTGGCTGAAGGCAGACCTGGTTAAGACAACTTTATTGCACCAGTAGCAGGTTTACAACTGTAATAAGGTCATTTATTCTCAGAAGACTGCTTTGAAAAAACACTGTCAGGCACTTGAGTGCACAATTTGATGGTAAGGATTTTGTAATTGGTTATAACCAAGGATTGATAAAAGCGAGTTCAAAGAGATCCCAGGAGGATGTGTTTTGGGTGGGTGGGGGGGGGTCTGGGTGGTCAGTCAATGGGTGGGCAAATAAATAAACAACACCTACAAGCTGTGTGTCCCTTATATGTTGTTTCTCCCCATCTGTACTCTAATGCAATAGTGTTGGCTCAAAGGTGTCGGTCGCATGCAACACCTAGAAGTTCAAACTAAAAAAGAGAAGCTTGAGCAGAACTCTTCTGGGCTAGGGGTGCCTGCGTAGGAACAGCTGACCACTGTGGGTGCAGTGTATTGTGGCGTCTAGGCATGCGCATTTCGTTTCCCTGGATTCAGAATCTGTGGAGGAAATGTTTGCTGCTCTGTGGATTCGGGCAAATTCTGCCCTGCTCCAGCTCTGACTATATCTAGCGATTAGACATTGGCGTTCTTATCACCTCAATGGTGAGGTAACCCTTTCACTGCTCTTTGTGGCAATGGGGTATTTGGCATGGTCCTGTCATGCAGCCATATTTAAAGTCGGTACCACCCAACGCCATCTATAGAGAATATATGACCATTTTTTGTCAAATACTATATTATCTAGATAACAGCACAGACATCTAAGTAACTGCTACTTATGAAGAATAGAATTGAAACCGTAACTCATGTCCTGTTGGTATTTGGGAAGATGAAGGAATCCAAGAGAAGTTTAATTTGCAAACTATTTTTGGCTGCATATATTGGGTTTGCCAAAAAGGCCGACTCCAACAGAATTTGCTATTACATCACAAATGTTTCAAATAATGCTTTGAGTCATTGTTAAAAATTGAACAACTGGACTCAAGATGGATTTAGGTTTGGGTATCAGTGCCCTCTATATGGTTTATAAAACAGGACA
This sequence comes from Ambystoma mexicanum, assembly GCF_040938575.1. Lineage (NCBI taxonomy): Eukaryota > Metazoa > Chordata > Amphibia > Caudata > Ambystomatidae > Ambystoma > Ambystoma mexicanum. The sequence goes on along the minus strand of NC_090922.1, from coordinate 617,555,998 downwards.
AATGAAATGCATTGTAGCAAGGTGTATTTTATATCTAATTGAAATGTGCAGTATGTAGGCTGCATCGCTTTTTAAAATTAATTTTAACTGCAACATTTACAGGATAATTCATGGAATTAATGTGTGCTGAAAACGGGAGCGCAGGCGTGAAAATCACAGGGCACGCGTGCGAAAGCCGCAGAAGCGCCCGTTTGTCGATTCATGGAAGGTGCTGCACCTGGCTTACCTGTGCTCTGCGCTGAATCCGCGTGTGGCGCACATGTCATCGCGACAACCCGAAGGCTGTGCGCGAGACGGCCAGTGAAGGCGCACACAGGCCAGCGCACACACCTAAAAAGGGGGCAGAACATGCAGAATGGGGAACAACACGTGAAAATGTGGGCATTACGGGGGAAGTACCGCTGCCAAATCCTTGCAATGCCCACACGCGCGCTAACAACACGTATTCATGGAATCTAACAGGGGAAACCCGCGCGCCAAAAAGACGCGCTAATCCAGAAACATGTACGCCAGGCGGGAGCTGCCATAAGTGCCCCCACACAGCATAAAAGTGCGCGCAAACAACAAACAAGCTCATATGGCTACAATGAATATACCATTCCTCGCAGCAGTGGTCGTGGGACAGCCTCTTTTACCCAGAACCAGCCTTTTTGGGATGCCTGATGACCAGGTCTATGGCAGGTACAGGTTTCCACCCCATATCATCCTAGACCTGGTCGCTGAGCGGGAGGATGACCTCACATCACCCACCCTGTGCTCCCAAGCACTGAGCCCCTTGGAAAAGGTGCTCAATGTACTGCATTTCTTGGCCACTGGGTCATTTCAGCGGACAAGTGTTATAGTTGGGGGGAGTCTCACAGCCCACGCAGTCACGCCGCCTACACCAGGTGTTGGTAATCATGACTGCACGGCCCTCATTCCGCAGGCACATATACATGCCCAGAACACCCGCAGAAAGGCAGGCCATGGTCCAGGACTTTTATGGGGCGGCACACTTCCCCAAAGTGTTTGGTGCCAGTGATTGCACCCATGTGGCTCTACGTCCTTCTAGGGCCACTGAGCACATCAATCGCAACCGCAAGCACTGGCATTCCATCAACGTGCAGGTTGTATGTGATGCCAAGGGAATCATCACCTCTGTATATGCCAACTATCTGTGGTCCACCCATGATAGATTCATATTCAGAATGTCACCCCTAAACTGGGACCTGGAAGCTGGGAGGCATGGCGACACGTGGCTCATTGGTGAGTACAAAAGCCTGTGCACATGCACGCATGTCACACACAGAGAAATGGCAAAACCCAACTAATCACAACCATTATCCCTTCCCCAGGGGACAGTGCCTACCCTCTGAGCACCTACATGATGACGCCAATACAGAACCCCACCACACCACCCGAGGTAAGAAACAACGCAGCCCATATTGCTACCCGGGGCATAGTGGAGCGCACATTCGGAGTGCTGAAGTCACGTTTTCCGCTCTCTTCACCACTCTGGCGGCCAGCTGCTACATGCGCCCCAAGTAGTGTGCAGGATCATTGTGGCAGCATGTGTCCTGCACAATGTTGCAGCCCAGCGGGGCGGGCCGGTGGACATGGTGGTGCTCCCACATCCCCAACCACATGCACGGCCGCTGTGCATGGGAGGGGAAAGGGCACGTGGCGAGGCAGCCAGTACCCAGCTTGTGGCAACATTTTTCACCTAAAATCCCACCCCTGTGGAGTGCACACAGGCCTGGCACGTACCAGGTGACAATCGATGATGACAAAGGGACAGTCAACTGTCACAACCATACCACCCTGAGATTGTTTCCCTGGAAGTGCTACATTGTGTGCATCCCTAGCTACTTAAACAGAGCCAATGCTGTGTCAGTAAAAGGCACACAATCATACTGCATAAAGAACTAGCCCCTTGCAAAACAGCCCACCCAAATACTGGTATGTCACCCAACCCCTCCCAAACCCCATGTTACCCGCCCGAGACACCATGGCATGGCATGCAATGTGAAAGCAACCAAATGAATGCACAACACATGACACAACTGTCACAAAGTGCATTGTCACAAATGGAAACAGGCCACAGACAATTCCCTCTCACATATGAAAAACAAACTGCACACATGAACATATACTTACCAGCATGACAAAACGTGAATACCAAACCCAACAGTGGCAACGTCTGACAGTGACCAATCACAATAGTTCAAGTGTGACAACCTGACAAAGCCAGCACATCGAGCCCTCCCATCTTCAGTGTGTTGCTGGTGGGTAAATGTGGCAGGGTACTGCATACAACATGAACTGCATCTGCAATGGAGACGGGCAAGATAAGACATGAAGAAGCTACATGTAAATATGCATAATGAGCAATGTTGAATACAATATACTAATCAACCATGCAGTGGAGAAATCATCACTAATCCCCACTAGGGGTGTATACACAGTTTGGACTACAGACTGGCCACACAACTGATGGAAGCCAATGCCTCTGTGTAAGTTACTGTCACACAATGCCACCCCTGCGAGCCCATGGAAAGGGGAAACGAGTGGCATATGTGTCTGGACCCCAAGCCTCAAACACAAACACAAGACAAGCCTGTATGGGCCCAGCTGGAACGCACAGTGGATGCCTAGAGGGGCCACACAAAGCAACACACTGTAACATGAATGCACAATAGACAAAAAAAGAGGAAAAAAATAAAAATAAATAAAAAATCAAAAATGCCCATGGGTCAACTGGGGGAGGGCACCCAGGAGGGAGGAGGTACATGGTGTACCCCAACACCCACATGCGTGGATGTTGAGAAAAAAAATCCCTTCATAGGCTCATGGCCTGCATGGCTACCCGATAGTGGGAGAACTGCCGTCGCTGTTGTCACCCTCTGGTGCTACATGAGAAGGTGTGCATGGTATGGGAGGCAGACCACGCAAAGCCCTGGCATGCTCCTCCATTGCAGCAAGCATGCTGGTTTGAAAGGTTTGCTTCTGCAGGATGATGGTCCGGAGGTCCCCATGCAGCACGTCACGGGTAGCACGGAGTTCTGCCTGCAAGGCCTCACGTGATGCACGGATCTCCTCACGGGTTGCCTGGAGCTCAGCTGAGATTGTGCGTGTTAGCTGCTCCAGCTGCTGTTCTGACCGTCTACTCCGGGACATCACAAGTGCACCCAGAGTAGTTCTGACAGAGGTGTTATCTTCCCCCAGGGCATCCCTGTGAGCCTGTGCCTCTGCAGATATGGCTGTGCACTGATCCCCCAGTTCAGCCCATCGGTCCCTGTTGGCGGCCAACATGTTCTGCCTGTGTGAGCGGCTCGTGGACTGCGTTTCCTGCTGCTGGAGCGCCACCTGCCTTTCGGGGGGGAGAATGGAAGTGGCCACCCTATCCACGGCCTGAGCCATCATCTCACATGATGCCCCCTGTTGTTGTGCAATTGCATACATGGAGTTCTCCCACACAGTATTGCCTGGTGGTGCATGGCCACTGCGTTGCCGGACACAACACCTATCGGCCCCAAGGTGATGTGCACCTTGCCGTGCTGGCACTGCCTGACGCTGCAGGACTGCATTTCTCTTTTGATCTGCTGCCCCAGGAACAGGAGCAAATATTGCAGAGTGTGACCCTGCATCCGTAACCGCCACAGGCGGACATTGCAACACTGAATGGGCCATTGAGGGGTCTACCCCCAGTGTAGGTGCATTGGACAGAACAGCATCCCTGCCAGAAAAACTCACCTGTGATGGGACATTTGTGTCAATGTCTGATTCAGCACCTGAGCCATAGAGATCCTCGGAGGTGTACCCAGAGACACCCGTGGACAGCATGATCTGTAGGAACAATGGATTTTCCTGCTGCACCACCCCATGTCCTCCAGTGGTGCTTGGTTGGGGCTCTGAGTACTCCTGCCCCTGCACCATCTCTTCCTCCTCCACAGCATCTATTGCCTCATCAACTGCACAAAATGAAAAGAGAAGTCATGAAGACACGCATGAACAGCATAGCTGACACACATAGGCATCACAATGTACACATCCAATATATTAATCAGACATGTCACCCATGACACAAACTCAGCCATGCATGCAGTGGCAATGAAGTGGAAGGGGACCCTGAAAGCAGACACTGATGACTCCAAAATGGAAAAACAACACATGTGCTGCATGGTGCATAGCACCTGCATCACACATAAGCCTGTGAGTGTCCTGGACCATCCACAAACATGACACATGCCAGCACACAGATGGCACATAGCATAGCCATGGCAGAACTGACAAGGACACCCGGATGGGAGTTAATCAATACTGTCCCCCATACATGTAAAACGCATATCATCAAACAGAACATGCAAAAGAGTGGGACAAAACACACATGTATCACACGCTGCAACAACACCAGTGTGTTCAAATACAGTGATGGGAGGCACATGGATACATCAATGGTAGGTCACTTGGACATGACACGAGTCAATTGTCATGCTGAAGGTTCAAACAGTGCTCAGAAGTGAGCGGGCGCAGTACATTTGTAGGTGCTCTTTAGTGAATCTGCCTGACTGATGGAATAATTTGTGTGAAAAGCGCAAATTTGTGCGCCTTTCTGGGTGAAAATCCCTGTCTGAAGTATGGTGATTGTCGGACACAAAGGCACACAAATCTGCATTTTTCATGCAAATGATTCCATCAATCAGGCAGAATAAAGAGAAAAAACTGTAATAACAATGTCATGGCATGATGGCAGTTTAAGGGCAAGTGCAGTCATCATGTGCAACATGTTTGCAGTGGTCAGTAGGGATACAGTGAACCCCTAACCCAAGGGCGGGGGATGGCTTGGAGGCACTACATGGGTCACATATGGCAGTTATGAGTACACAGCATGACCAGGCACTCATTCACAACACATCACCCAAGCAACATACACATGGTCTGGACAAACACGCATGGGCACTCACCAGACATTATTTCAAGATCTGGTAGGTCCCCCACGCCTTGGATCTGATCCTCTGCGATGAACCCACCAGCGATTGCCTCATGTTCTGTGAGTTCATCCTCCTCTGGTAGTGACCCACTGCCAGTCACAAGAGTAGAGGCGTAATTAGAAGCCAGCATGTTTTTTGCTCGGCGTTTGAGGTCATTCCATCACTTTGAGCAATCATCAGCTGTGTGCTTCACAAATCCCAAGGAACTAATGTGGTCCACTATGCATTGCCAGTGGGCCCTACTCTGAGCAGCCGTAGTCTTGCACCCTGCCGTCAACAGCATGTTGCGGCCATGTTCCGACACGTAGCCCACAAGTGCGTCTAGTTCCACATTATTGATACTCTGCTTCCTTGAGTAGGGGCGAGCCGTGTCTGGGGTCCCAGCCTGTTCCACAAGAGCACGTTTCTTCCTCTTGAGAGGTGGTGCAGACCCTGAGTGGCTTACGCCGCTCCAGTCCATAGGGGCTGAAGCTCAGGAAGACTGGCCACTGGAAGCAGGCAATGGCACGATGACCAAAGGTCTCACTGCAGGCATTGGCTTCTGGGTGCTATTGCCAGGACCAAGCAGCACAACAGCCTTGGTGTGAGGGGCCGGGACCAACACTGTCCCGGCTGGGTAACTTAGAGCCGGCGTGGAGTGAGCTGCAGCTGCCCCTGCAGCCTCCACACCCTGGATACTCAGGGCAGCAGATGACATTGCTGCCTCAGATCCACATGGCCTGGTGACAGCAACTTTCACCGCCACACATGGCTTGGACTTCGTGGCACAGAAGTCGGCCTGTGAGTCAACCCGTGCCTGTTTGCTGACCAGTCTGGGCCGGGCTAGCAGGGCTTGAGCTGGGATGGTGTCAGCTGCATCTCCCTGACCCACTGGGGGGGCCTAGGTGTCCCTGAATGGTCCTGAACACACTGCCCTCTTGGGCCACCCTGCCCACGTTGCCCACCACTGTCACCTTGGCCACCCTGGCCACCACTGTCACTTTGGCCACGTCCCCTACCGCGGACACCTCTTGGAGGTCGGCCCCCTTTGCCTCCCTTACCACTTGGTCGCCTCCCAACCATGGCACTGATGTACTTGTGTGAATGGGAGGTGCAGAAAACAGTTGTCCTGGGCAATTGGGGTGAAGGGGCAGGGTACTGGATGGAATCGGTACCCCTGTGCTCTTGCAAGGCTGTCTGCAACCCCTGGGGAAAAATGACGGGTCATGCAACGCTCATGCACCCCATAAACAAATGTGCACGCGACACCTCGGTAGCCCACGTACGTGGAATGAAGGACCCACAGTACGCTGTGGCACCCACAAATACAAAAAATGCATACGCGTGGTACACGCAGCCTACAATGACCTCTGAATGGGTACGCGACACACGGGGGCAACCACAGTGGAAAAATACGTGCGCGACTCACCGTCTGCCTGGAAAATGAACTGAAAAAACATGCACGTTTGTGCGTTGGCAACACCCCCGCCAAAAGGAGAATTGAGCTCTGCCGCAGTAAACAAGGAGTATGCACTGCAACCGTTGTGAAGTAATCACGTGTCAACCCACAAGAAGTACAAGAATCACACGCTCGCTCTCCCCAAAAAGCACGTACAAGAAAATGGCGTCCTACGTGGACCTTTAACCCCTGCGCATAGCAACGCCTACGCGTGCCTCGTCACTTACGCGCTTACGTGATAAGGGCCTTCCCTCGATTTTCACGCAAACGCTTTCACTCTGCATCAAGCTGGCCACGCGACAACACACGGAAGACCACGCTCTTGCCCAGAACGCCATTCTCCTGCCCCCCAGAACCCTGAGCAGCCTACAAATGAGCCATCTGATGCGGCCTGCCTGCCTACTGCCTACGTACCCTGCTATTTTGTGCCTGCACATCACCCATCGGCAGGGGTCCAGTTGCTGTGACCACCCCTGCTGAAACAGAAGACTCCCGACTGCTGTTGCATCGCTCCACAGCCCAGCCCCAGGACCCAGTTGCCCACCCACACCTGCCTCGGGGGTTGCCATGTCAGGGCAAACACCATCTGAGACCACTGACAACCCCCAGCCAGAGAGGCAGAGGGCTGTCAGCCTCTCAGCCACAGAAGTTGCCATCCTGGTGGAGCAAGTCCTGGGGCATTATGATGCACTCTTCCAACGACCGTGCGCTGACAAGGATAGATGGAAGCGGACCTGGTCGGACATCGTGGTTGCCATCAATGTGGAGGGGGTGGCAACCCGTGACTTGAAACACATCCAGAAGCGCTGGGAGGACTTCAGGTCCAGGACCCTCTTGAAGGCCCGGCACCTCTTGCGTGCAGTGGATGCAGGGGGGCACCAGGTCCAACTTACCATCGACCAGATGAGGGTCCTGGAATGCATCAACCCAGTGCTTCACCACCAGGTCCTAGAGAGGCAGATCCATCTGGAGTCGAGCAGTGAGTGTCTCGGCTGTCCCATTCCACACAGTGCATGTTGAGGTGTGGCAGGAGTGTGCAGCTTGGACATATGTCTGACATGGCCCATGTATGGATGTGTGTGTGCAGGGACATGGCCGTGCTGCATGTGAGTCCAGTCATGTGTGATGTACATCAATGGTATATGTGTTCCAATGCATGATGCCCAACTGCATGTGGAGATGCACACATGTTTGCATTTCTGTGTATGTACTATGCCATGGTTGGGGTGTGACACATGGATGCTGGTCCCACCTTCATGTACGTGTACAGTGTACATGTGCGTGTGTCTGTTTGGCATCTGTGTGACTGTGAGACCCCATGGATGCATGTGTCATCTGGGTACCTGATTGGCAGATGTGACGTAGTTGCCGATGATTGCACTGTGACAAGTGGTGGAGATGTACAGATGCATGTCTGTCTGGTGGCGTGTGTGCATGTGATTGCCACTCCCCATGTTGCTTGTGATGTCATGCCAACCTTTGGATGTTCATGCAGTTACGTTTGTATGGATGCCGATGCCTGTTGCACGATACCAGTTTATTTGTGCGTGTGTGTGGATTCAAATGATATGAGTGTTGGGGAGTGTGATGCCATCTGTGATGTCTGACACTGCCACCCATGTGCAACTGTCATGTGTGTATCAGACCATTGTACAGTGCCCTGATGCCTGTGTTCTATCTCTCCCTGTATGCAGCGTCGACTGATGAAGAGGGCGGAGATGGTGCTGTGGAGCATAGCAGCAGGGATGCCACCGCCATCCGGAGATGCAAGGCCCAGCTCCCCTCCCAGGTAATCATATCTTCTGGGAGTGAGGAGTCTGGTGCTGCGTCCATGGCCACAGCTGCCGAGGGAAGGTCCAAGAGGCGGAGGTTGGAGGTGGACTCCTCCGCAGCAGAAGGGACAGCTGGGCCCCCACAGGAGCCTATGGAGGAGGACGGCACAGAGTCATCCAGGTTGGTGGGGGGTTTGGTTGAGGAGGAGGCCGTAAAGGCCCCATGCACGGGGCCTGGAAGGGGGGATTCCACTGGTGCTAGTGGTGCAGTCCAGGGGCAGGGACAGGAGGCAGCACAGGCTGCCGCAGAGGTGCCTGTGTGTAATCCTGTGTGTCTGAATCATCCGGCACCAGCAGGGATGCCTTTGTCCAGACCCGTTTTCAGGGAGGGGATGCGCGAACAACAACTGCCCTTCCTCTCCCTGCGGACATGGCAATCCGTGACCGGGTTGAGCCTGTCCTAGCTGGGTTTGCATTGCGCGCACGTGGTATTTGGGATGACATGCAGGGTTCTCATCAGGACAATGCATGTAATTTTGAATACCTGTTTGGGCGCGTCGACCTACTAGGACAGGTCGTCGGCACTGGGTTCCTCTGTGTGCTGGAGGGTCTTGCAACCCTCTCCTCAACTGAACCCCCTATGCGCCAGTCATCTTCTGTGCCGTCTTCCCGCCCAAATATCACCTGGGCCTCCTGTGGAGCGGCTCCTGAGCCAGCGGCCAGGCTGGTAGAGAACACATCCCTGCCACAGTCCAGTCGGGAGTTGGAGGTCCAGCAGGGGTGGCCACCCCACCAACTGGACCCCAGAAAATGGAGGGCATGCAGGCATCAACAAGCATGGTACGTGCACGACGGCGCCAGGGGATTCCATCAGCCCGGAGGCCGTTGTGGTGGCAGAGGCAGTTGCATTGGAGGCAGCAGCAGGCTCAGCGTGGGAGGTATCATGGCTTGAGGCCATCAACATCCCGGGGGCAGGCATCGGCCGAGGGGCAGTAGGACCCAGGACGGGGGGTGTCTTCTGTGTGGCAGCGGTTGGGCCAGCAGATAGATGCAGAGCGGCGGCAGGCGGAGGGAGCACGGCTCAGGATGGCCATGGCGGAGAACTCCATGAACCGGGCATTGAGGCAGGCTGAGTGCCTCGAGGAAACTCGCTGGGAGTTTGTGGATACCATCGCTGCATCCGTGTGAGACCTCGGGGCCAGGCAACAGGCCTGCCTCCGGATGATCGACATGGAGTTCGATGATGCCCTGGCCCGGAACATCACCAAGTGAGCCATGGGACTGGGCCACCGCCTTTGTACATAGTTCTTTAGACATAGGTTTCCTTTTATTTTTTTATTATTTGCAGTGCCTGGACTTTGCTCCACCTTTTTGTACATAGTTATATTTTGTATTAGTTTTTGTATAGGTTTTCTTTCTTCTGGGGATCATGGACCCATGTGACTTTCTTTGTCAATAGTTGCAGATATGTACATACTTTCTTTTTTTGGACCCATGGAGTAATGTTTTTTTTTATTTTGACCTTTGGATTTCGTTTCTTGGACATTGGCGATGGACCACTTTTCATTTGGATTTTCATGGATCTCACTTTTTTCTTGGATTTGATTTTTTTTGTCATACTGACTGAATAATTTTAATTTTCATGTGTGCTTTGATTTTGAGTTTACATGTTACATTTAATACATTTATTGGGTATATAGTATTTGTGTGGTCTTCTCTCATTGGTTTCGTGCATGTCTCAATGAGCATTGGCTCAGTCATGTGTTGCCACTGTGTGGCTTTGTAGGACATTTATTCTTGGGCATGCTGTTTCTTTTCAGACTCTCATGGCATGGGTAATTTACTAGGGAGTGGGTGCAGTGGATGGTTGTGTGTTTGTACTGGGGTGTCGGGGTGGGATTTGGGTTGGCATTAGGGCCATGGGTCTGTATTGTTATGACGTGGTGTTTGGGGTGACATGAGTCGGGGCCTGATGGCAGGTTGTCATCAATGGGGGTGGGGGGACATGTGTCGGGGCCTGCCGGCAGGTTGCCGTCAATGGGGGTGCAGGGACATACCGGGGCCTGCTGGCAGGTTGCCATCAATGGGGCTGGTGTGGGGGGGACATGAGTCGGGGCCCGCTGGCAGGTTGCCGCCAATTGGAGTGGGGGGGACATGAGTCGGGGCCTGCTGGCAGTTTGCCACAATGGGGGTGGAGGGGACAAGAGCCGGGGCCTGCTGGCAGGTGCCCGTCACTGGTGGGGGGGACATGTGTTGGGACTTACACGTGCATGGTGCCATGTGGGCTGCCTGCAGGGCATGGTCAGGGGTCGCAGGGGTCCCCCCTGTGGTGTGGGCTGCCTGCGGGGCATGGTCAGGGTGGATGGGCTGCCAGTGGGGCATGACCAGGGGTGATGGGCTGGCTGAGTGGCATGCCCAGGGGTGTAGGGTGGTCCCCTGTGGTGTCGGCTGCCTGTGGGGCATGGGGAGGGAGGAGGGCACACCCAGGAGGGGCCGCACTGCCAATTTGCATGTAAAGCACACTTGCGTACCCCAGAATACACGTACCCCACTCGCGCCAGCGAAATCGCGTGTAAAGCTCACTTGCGTACCCTGGAATCCACGTACCCCACTCGCGCCAGCGAAATCGCGTGTAAAGCTCACTCGCGTACCCCGGAATCCACGTATCCCGTTCGCGCCAGAGAAATCACATGTAAAGCACACATGCGTACCCCGGAATATACGTACCCCACTCGCGCCAGCAAAATCGCGTGTAAAGCTCACTCGCGTACCCCGGAATACACGTACCCCACTCGCGCCAGCGAAATTGCGCTTAAAGCTCACTCGCGTACCCCGGAATACACGCACCCCGCTCGCACCAGTGAAATCGTGTGTAAAGCTCACTCGTGTGCCCCCAGATTCGTGCACCAGTGTGGTGAGGAGCCACATGCACCCACTGCAAGCAGCCCGCACCACAGGGGTCCACCCTACACCCCTGACCATGGCCCGCAGGCAGCCCATCACCCCTGGACATGCCCCACAGGCAGCCCATCCACCCTGACCATGCCCCGCAGGCAGCCCACACCACAGGGGGGACCCCTGCTACCCCTGACCATGCCACGCAGGCAGCCCATCACCCCTGGGCATGCCCCACAGGCAGCCCATCCACCCTGACTATGCCCCACAGGCAGCCCACACCACAGGGGGGACCCCTGTGACCCCTGACCATGCCCCGCAGGCAGCAGGAAAGAACAGCTCAGTGGAACTTCCACTGAGCTTCGGAGATGCCTGTTGGTGTAGTAAATACTACTTCAATTGTATTGCAGTTAAGCTTTCAAACTTTGTTTAGTGGCACTTTGTTAGTGGTCAATCTACCATAGATCGACGCGTGTTGTTTGGTTATATTTCAATCATTTATCCATCGTTATTTTCAAATTTCTCTTTATTGTCATCATAATGGCAGAAGCACTTGCCGATGCATTTCGGACTGTGTCCTTCGTCAGGGCGAGTTTCTAAAAAACATTAACAACTTGGGGTTAAGTACACCCCAGATACAATCAACTTAAACCAAACAAAGCAATTCGTATTTTATCCACATCCATTTGTATACTTTTGCAATTATACATGTCACTGAAATAACATATACCTGCCAATTTAATGTGTGCTTTTCTCTTTAGTTCAATATCTTCAACTCACAATCTGTGATGTCTACGGGCGATTCTTGTTTCGAACTACATGGTATTGGTACATTCCCAGAAAGTCTGCAAAAAATCAACAGTGCTACGTTTTATATGAACTTGAATTATGTTCCCTAATCCCAAAAAGATTGCTTGCGTGTTATTTAACAGTATATTGTGGGAGACCACAAGCATCAATAAATGTACTTTCTTAACTCATCCGGCTGCCAGTGAGGAATGCTCTGTGTCTAATCCTATAAAGACATCACGAGGCGGTATGTTTCATGTGGCTGGTCCCCTCTGAACGAAGGACACGTGTATAAAATAGTAGGCTAACGGGTATTTCTAAAAATACATATCCTCATGCAAGCATTATGTGCGCGCTTACCTGTTCTCACCAGCTAACGTGGTCGTCTCGAGGGTCCGTAACGTTGTGGTGTTTCCCCTGGCAACAGAACGCTGCACACCGCGAGTTGGAGTTAAAAATACTACGTCATCACGTCGGAACACGTGATGACGCGAAATTGTAGTCAACGGGTGCTTGGGAAATGTAGTATATTGAAGCTGGTAACAGTGTATAAGTCATTCCGAATTCTACCAAAGAGTCGAGTAGACTGACGTGCCGAACTTTTTTTAATTGTCGCTCCTTAACTATTGTGGGGCATAATAACTTGTTGATGATGTACAATGCTATAGTCAAACAAGCTGATGTACTGTTCCAAGTACGGAACAATGCGATCTATACGTGTGATACAAGAAAATGTGTAGGTTGCTGATTAACGTGTGATGAAGCTCCATAATGTGTGCTTGACCTGCTGATGAGGTAGTGACATAAGTGACATAATGATGTAAAACGTAGCTGTTGCTGGGAAGCAGCTGAAAAAACGTCCCCATACATATATGTGAATTGCTGTGTACATATAGTGCATACTATTGTTGTAGCATAGCATGATTGCTTATTATCACATATGTTTTCTTACCTTGCATGTGAAATACTTTATACAGGCAGCCCATCACCCCTGGGCATGACCCGCAGGCAGCCCATCCACCCGGACAATGCCCCGCAGGCAGCCCACACCACAGGGGAGACCCCTGCAACCTCTGACCATGCCCTGCAGGCAGCCCATCACCCCTGGGCATGCCCCGCAGGCAGCCCATCCTCCCTGACCATGCCCCGCAGGCAGCCCACACCACAGGGGGGACTATTTCCACGCTACTTGCCTGGCGCAGGCGGGTACATGTATTGCAGGGGGTGCGCAAGGAGATTTTCACGCGATTGGGCTGGCGCGAGCGTGGTACGCATATTCTGAGGGGTGCACAAGGAGTTTTACACGCGATTGGGCTAGTGCAAGCAGTTTTCGCTTATTCCGAGAGGTGCACAAGGAGTTTTATACACAATTGGGCTGCCGCGAGCGGGGTGATTGGCCTTTTTAGCGTGTTTTCATTGTTGGGGGGATGTCTGTTGGTCCACTGGTCTTTGCGCCATGTAGGGGATTTGTGCAGCTGTTTTTGGCGCGAGGGGCAGGGTTGGGGACATAACTGGCGCTGCTGCAGGGTCACTGCGCCACACTGCACCACAGCTGGATATGGATGGGGAAATCCATGAAATCACGGTGCGTGAAAATGGGTTTTGGCGCACGCGGCTGCCGCAAGCTGGCCACTTCTGCGATTGATTCCATTCATTACCCCCTTAGTATGGATTGTTTGGGTATTATGATGTATTTATATTGATTAATGTGGTTGGTTGTGTGATGTAGCCTTTGTGAGGAGTCAGAAATGAAACTTGGACCCAGGTGATTCATGGTTTTGCCATAGAAATTTATTAAACAGAAATGGGTTTGGAAAATGCCTCTCTGCTCCTGTTCAAAGAGGAATTTTGCCTACCTAAAACAAAACAAATGGGTCGGTCCTTTGTCAAGATGTCCAAAGCAAATTGTCCTGTGTCGAAAATACTATTCTGACCCTCACATACTAAAAATCAACTATAAGGTGAAAAGGGAAATGTCTTTGGCCTTGAAAGTGTATAAATGTTCCAAAAGAAGAATGCTTAACTCCAACACAAAAGCTCCAATCAAATAAAGTTCACAAATCCAGAGGGTAGTTCCCTTCCCCTGGTTTTTACTTCACTCAGCGTTATACTGGTTCCTTAACTTCCATTAGATCAAAATAAATGTATATACAAAGTAGCTTGGCTGACAGTCTGGGTCCTGATAGATTCCCTGGTGTACTCTTCTGCCAGGTTTCTTCTTACTCCTTAATATCTCAATGACTTTTTTTGACTAGTTTTCCAAGGTATCCTTATCAGAATTTTCTCATGCAGCATTTTCTATAGATTGTTCAATCTGTTACTGGGTGTACTCTCCTGCCGGGATTATCTCATATGTAAATACTTGCTTTCCTCTTACAGAAACTCTTATGACTTGCAATACCTGGTATACTCTCCTGCCGGGCTTTCTTATATGCGTCTCGCGCACACTCACAGATTTGACAATCTCTTATGTCCGTTCTGGTCTGTATCTTTAAGAACTTTCCTTCTGTCTCATTTGCTTCATTTAGGTTATATTGCCAAAATTACCAAATCTTCCTTCTGCCTCATGTGGACTCACTGGTCTGTTGTAGCGGGTACTGGTTTCCTTGCAGTGAACCTGCAGCGGTTCAATGGTGACCCGCTTTCCTCCTTTGGATTCGCCAACTCTGCCTTGTGGTTCTCGTCTCTCTCGCGGCTCTTGCTTTCCTTTTCCATGCTCCCCTGGGCTGCGGTGGTGTGGAGGTGACATTTCAGTACTGCTGTGCATCAGGAGGTCGTCCTTCCTCCTCTGCCGATCTTGCGGTACACTGACCTCCACCATCTGCCTCTTCGGTTTCTGCAGTGAGCCATTTGGCTCCATAGACCTTGTACATCGCCCAGCAGTCCCTCGGTCAGTAGAGAGGACTCAAACTATCCAGACAGTTCTTTTGTTTACGCTGGTTTCCCAGTTTGAATGTTTTGCCAGTTGGCATTCGCTTGTAACAACTAGAGCGCTGCTTGAGTTCACAGTCACTACTGATTTTCTGTACTCGGCTCAGCTTACTCGTGGCAGTATTTCTTTCTTTGGAAAAATGGAAGTCAGTTTGAAACAACTTGTAGGCAGAGTCTAAAGAAGTATTGTCCATAGTTTTGCATGATGAACTTGATGAGTTGTATGGTGAATTTGAAGAAAGATCTTCAGCAGTTTTAAAGAACAATTTTGATGATTTGTATGTAGAATTTGAAGAATTTTGGAGGGCTATTGTCTATACACATAGCTACGACTGATCTAGTGGAGGGCTATTGTCTATACACATAGCTACGACTGATACAGCCCATGCTATTAAACAATTTGTTCCATTGGCGCTGAGTCCTGGAGTCCTTTGTGGTTTTTCTAGAATTTGAAGAAGTATTCTCAAGAGTTTTAAAAACCAAATTAGGTTTCATATCACTCAGAAGGACTGGATACTGAGCACTTGAGGAGTGACCTTCACTACTCCCCGTCTCCTCCTCTTCTCAGTGGTCTGCATATCCTCTCTTGTGGGAATTTAGAGATTAAATACACCAACTCTACACAGAGGGCAGGAGTGAGCGGAGAAGCATGCATTCATAGCCTGGTGGCGGTGGAAGTATCCTTTAAGGAAAAAGGAGGGTATGATGTCATCGATCTCTCTAAAAGGCACCTCCCCATGTGGTCCTCACTCATATAGCTGCCCCCAGGGTCAAGATCGGGTAGTGGCTGCCGTGCCCTGGCCAGGGGAGTATACAGCATTGCAAAAGTGCAGGGGGGGCCACAAAAAATATTTCTTCTACTTCCCCCCCAAATGCAGTGTGTGCAATTCCATATGGTCTCATTCGAACCAGCAAATCACCCACCCCTGCCCCAGTCAATGTTTTTGGTAACATTAGTGGTAGATGGCATTTTAAAACATAACAAACAAAAAAAAATCTGAATCATTACAGATGTAGGAAACTCATCTACTAGATCTCTGTCCAGGTGCTCTGGGGAAAATACATACTCACCTCCAAATTTGCATATGGATTGCACCAACAGAAATTACTTAATCGAAAAGGACATCGTAAGGAGCATCATCAGTCTTTGATACTTGGAGGCACCATGGAAGTGACTTTAGAATAAGTTGCCATAAGTAAGCCAAGTGGCAAACAAGTTGTTGCACTTTTGTTATATATGGAGCAAGTCTATAGCCAGGCTTTTTTAAAAATAACAGCATGATATATTAACATAAACTCTGAAATGAATCACAGAGCTGCAGATAAGACACACTGTGATTAAATGATCTACCCAGGATCACACACTTTGGTTAAAGGGTGCACATCTTCACAGGTTTAGTTGATATACATGTTTATTAAGGTTTCCCTTTGCATTTCATGTGCTTAAATAATACTTTATTCATAGCAATGCCTTGGAAGCAAAGCACATTACATAAGATACGACCCTTTCATAATTAACTTTACAATATATACATCATCATAGAAATATATTGAGCAATAAGAGGATGGCTTTGGTTTATATTCTCCCCATCCTGCATGCAAAGTCACAATAGCATCATACAGATTAATGTTAGCCCAACAAATCCCCCTTGAGTAAAGCCAGTCACTTTTTCATAAAGCCTGCAGCATTATGCACTCTTCTCACTGCTGATCACTCCCTCCCATGCATATTTCTAAAGGGACAAAAGTCCCTGCTAATAGCGCCCCTCCCTCCCATCAGTGCCTGGCAGCGGGACACCTCTCCCGTTCGGAAAGTGTAAGGTGTCCAGGAATTGCTCAGCACACATTGTCCTCCCAGCGGGACACCTTTCCGTTGGGCACCCCCATTGAGGTGCCGAACGGGATGGGTGTCCCACTAACAAAAGTCCTGGTCAGGCTGTCAAAAGTGCCTGTATGGGACAGCTTGCCCCACCTTCCCCCCGCTCAGTACGCCACTTTCCCTGGCCACATGGATTTCATCCACAAACACATCTTGGGGTCCACTTTTTCAGCGTGGAGACTGATTGTTGCTCAGGTACCATTTAATGGGTGACCTCAATGAACAGTTTTCACAAAAGACCCCTCATAGTATATGTGGGCTTCTGTCCTTAGGAGTGGGGTGTGCGGATCTGCTGCCCATTAAGGGGTGGGGTTGTAGGTTTAGTGTTTCAGAGGAGCTTGGGGCCACATTTCAGAGAGGAACTGTTTGCATGGGTCGTTGGACCTTTTTTCTTTTATTGACCTTCGTGAGAAGTGTGTGGTCCCCAAGTCATAAATCACTTGGTGATTGTTAAAAAGAAAGAATTTAAGACAAGGAACTTCTTCCACAGCAGAATGTTGTATAATCTAGTTCGCGGGGTATCCCAGGTAGATTTCTTGGGATATCCTTTGTTAAAAGATGGTCGACCGGTTTCGATGATTGTGAATGATCATCTTCTTCAGGACCGTGATTTTTGTGCTTGTCTCGATGAGATCAAGGGTTGAGGGTGTTCGGGGAGGCCGTCATCCCATCTACCTAAGAGAAAGCAAACCATAATAGGTTTTAATTCTTGAGGTCACTGTTAGTCATTTAATCTATCTTATTAATGAGTGGTTTCTGGTAATTTACAGAACGAATTAGGTTAATGAACATTAAGAATAGTATCCAAACAGTCTATTTGGCAATTAGAAACTTTTATGGCACTCAGTGCTGGTTATTACCTTGTTACAGCTCTGTCGTTCAGATGCTGTCAGCCAGGTTTGTGTTATATGCGGCTGAGGTAGTGCGTCTATGAGATCCTGTAAGACACCAAGGGAAGTTGTGTCAGGACATGCCCATACTGGCTACTGAGAACTCATAGCTATGTTATATTGCATTCAAGTGCAGCTAAGAATTTCGGCTGTATGTCGCGTGTGCGCCGGGGAGTCTATATTTGGCACCACGCTCGGTTGTGCGCACACTGCTGTGTTAATAATAACAGCCGTTCAATGGGTCGCCGACGGTCGGAGCACTGGGGTACTCCTACGTCCCGTCCCCTTTCCTCCATACTTATGGGACATCTCTCTGTCCTGTGGGACGGGACCGGAGCATTTTGTAAAAAAGCATCCAATCCAAAACATTTTTTTTTTCAAAAATGTGTTCTTCCTCTCTTTCTTGCGCAGGGCCCGGCACACGGCCGTAACCCCGTCCACCTTGGCTCCGCCCGCGCATCGCCCATCAGTCCTTTTCACTCTCGCTAGCGATCGTGTACTAGTCTGTATATGCTGTTCAAACTAGACTTTCCAGATTGTTCATCGTGTCACCGTCGCTTCGCGAGGGCGGATCCCCAGCCTCTTTGTTTAGAGTGTTTGGGTCCGGATCACCATTGGGACTCCTATTTTTACTGCGACTCCCTTTCGGTCCGGGCACTTCAACGTCAGTTGGATCGGTGGGAGGAGGTGTAACGACAAACTCCTCCTTCACATTTTCAGGCGTTCATCGACGAGAAGAAAAACGCCTGGTAAATTCTTTACTTTTCAGAGCACCCCGGCCGGGGGATACCTTTCCAGGTTCCTCGGGCCGGGAGGAGCGTTGATCGCTCTGTCACCGGGGTTCGCCCTGAGGAGCCCGTTGGGCCTAATAATTGTACCAGAGTTTTCTCCGAGGGCCTCCGTAAAGGGCCTGTGGATACCGGAGCACGCTCCGAGGCCCCTCCTGTGGGGGCTGTTTGTAGACCCAGTTCTACTGAATAGTGGGATACCGGAGCCTGCTCTGAGGCCTCTCTGTCGGCTTCCCTCAAAAATAAAACCGAGGTGCGCCCCGAGGCCTTGGTGGGGCTTGCTGTCACCGAACGGATGTTTGAGGCCCGCACGGATAAGGCTGTCACCGGACGTGGGTCCAAGGTCCCTCTTTCAGAGGCTACAGCTACCAACATTTCTGAGAGGCCTGACAAGGCCTTACCGGTGAAGGCTGTTTCTCATCGTTCCCGATCTTGCGGCGACACCAGATCTGTTGAGGGGGCTAAGAAGGAAAGTTCTTCTTTTACCGGCAGTGCCGAGGTCCTTCCTGGGAAGGCTAGATTGGCGGTTGTTATGTTGCAGAAACATTCCAGGCCTCATAGTACCGGCTCTGCCGAGGTTCCTTATGTTAAGGCTAAAGTTAAGACCCCTGATCCATCGACGGGGACCCCTGCCTCACTTCCTCACGTGCCGCAGTTCCCCTCAGGCGATGACAAAATGGCACCATTCCTGCCACGACCGTGGTGGCCATTTTGGGTGCTACCCCTACAACTACGCCATCGGCCTCAGGTGTAGGGCTTGGTTCCTTGGGTGAACATAGAGTCCCTTGTGCGCATCCTTATCGGCCAGTTTACGATTGGAACACCCGGATGCCTCTTCCACACAATGTTTCGTTGCCTGCGGGGTCGTCACCTTTGATTTATGTGGATAAGTCGTTGGAGGGGCCAGTGTGGCACCCTTCCCCGTTACGTCCCTGGATTTGTCCACCTCATGAGAGGACTCCTCAGGTTCCAAAACAGTCCCCGGAGGACGCCTTTTTCTGTAAATTTCAAACGCTTATGCGTACCGACCCCATGAGGGAGTATTTCA
The DNA here is from genome assembly GCF_040938575.1 of Ambystoma mexicanum. Taxonomy (NCBI): domain Eukaryota; kingdom Metazoa; phylum Chordata; class Amphibia; order Caudata; family Ambystomatidae; genus Ambystoma; species Ambystoma mexicanum. Next base: position 617,536,598 of record NC_090922.1, on the reverse strand, counting down.
AAGGCTTTTTTAGGAAGATATGTCCGCACGCGCCTCCGGCTCCACCAGTTCCTCCGGTGGTTCCGCCGGTGCCTCCCTTGCCTACAGTGCCTTCCCCGACTCTTCCGTCTTTGCTCGCATTGTCCCCTGTGGTCAAGGCAGCGCCCGACACGGCTCAGCAGGATCCTGACCTGTCGGATGACGCGCAAGGTGATCAGGACAACGAGGACCTGCCCCGCTTTATTAGAGCTTTTCATGAACGGGTACTGGACATGATGTGCTTCTTAGATGTTCCTGTGCTCGAGGCACCCGCTCCGCAGGAGGGCGTGCTTTCTGGGGCGTTCACCCTGTCTCCTTTGGAGCGTACCAGCCTGTTCTTGCAGATGGACGTTCTAGCCAAGGTCCGCAGGGTCTGGGAAAAGCCACACTCTGGACTTTTCGTCAGTAAGAAAATTGACGCGAGATACAGGCTACATTCTTCGGAAGAGGTGGCCCTGTCATCTTGTCTGCCCGCATCCTCCACAGTGGTGGCTGCGGCCACTTTGCAGTCCAGGCCTGCAGCATCCTCTTTCACAACGGCTACTCAGTTTCTGGGAAAGGAGGACAAGCTCCTCGACTCCCTCGGGAGGAAAATCTTCGCCAACTCGGTCTTGCAGCTCACGCAGGCCAATGCTGAACTGGTGTTAGCGGGGGCTAATATGCGAAGGTGTGGAAAGGTCTGTCGGAGTTTGAGGAGTTCATACCGGTCGAGAAGTTGGAAGACTTTAAGGGGGGTTTATCTGACGCCAGGGTCCTGGCCCAGGATCTCCTGGAGGCTGCGGCTCATCACGTAGACACCTCGGCTCGGGCCTTATGCTGGGGTTTGATACCTCACGGCAGGCGTGGCTGCATGCCACTAAATTCTCAAAAGAAGTGCAGGACAAGGTGTTGGACCTTCCGTTCGATGGTAAGGAGCTCTTCCATTCTACAAAAGATGTAGAGCTCACCAAGACGAAGGATAGCACTCACACAGCTAAATCCTTGTCGGTCCTTGTTAAGACCCCTTTCAAAACACAGAGACCGTTGTCCCAAAGCCGACCCTCCTCTGGCTTTAGGGGCTTCCTCGACCGGAAGTCTCGCAGAGTGGATACTCCTTCGGGGAATAACCGCCGTAGGCAACAACGGACTCGGTTTTTCTCCTGCTTCTCAGCCTCCTCCTCGGGTTCAGGTGGCAACACCACCGAAAAACCTGCTAAATGAGGGTTCTCTGCGCTCGCATGAGACCCTGGTGGGAGGGCGCATTGAATCTCATTGGGAGGAGTGGCAGACCATCACCGAAGGCAGATGGGTCTTGTCAGTCGCTCGGGCGGGCTTCCACTTACCTCTGCCCCACCCTTCAACCCTCCTTTTCAGCTGCCGGGCTCACCCTCCCTCAAAGCCGAGGTTCAGAAGCTTCTGGACCTCCAGACATGTGGAACCATTCCCCTCGGGGAACTAGGGGAGGGCTTCTACCCCCGGCTGTTTACAGTGCCCAAACCCAACCAGGCTGGCATGCGCACCATCCTAGAACTTTCCCAGTTCAATCTTTTTCTACCCCAAGAGAAATTCAAGATGATCACGCCCAGCCAGATATGGTCCTCCTTGCAGATGGCCAATTGGCTCAGCGTGTTGGATCTTCAGGATGCGTACATGCATATTCTGATTTGGAATCCACACAGGAGATATCTCTGTTTCTCTTTGGGAGAGGAGCACTTCCAGTTTCAAGTGCTTCCTTTTGGCCTCAGCTCAGCGCCGCGTGTCTTCACGAAGATGATGTCTGTGATTGTGGCCTATCTTCGTCTGCAGGGTATCGATGTGTATCCTTATTTGGATGACTGGCTCTTACGCAGCCCTGGTCCATTGGAAGCAGCGGGCAATCTTCAGTCTCTCCTTCAGCTCCTGTTCCATCTTGGACTGTCAGTGAACTGGTGGAAATCTTCCATGACGGTCTCGCAGGACTTGATTTTCCTGGGTTTTCGCTGGAACACGATCGACTGCAGAGTGTACCTGACTGGGGACAGGATGGCGGATCTGTTAGCCACGTGTCAGATGTTTGCGCAGTCGGAAAGAATGTCGGCCTGGTGGTTCCAGAGGCTTCTGGGCCTCATGGCATTGTGCGTGTTGGCTCTTCCTCTTGCTCGTCTCAAGATGAGACGGACCCAGATGGCTCTTCGGAGTTCTTGGCGTCAGGCTGTGGATCCGGATTCCAAGCTGATAATGATTCTGGCTTCTCTCTGTGTAATCCAGTGGTTAAGAGGCATTTTGCAGGCTTGACACGCCTCTACCCTCCAATTCGTAGTCCGCACCCGCCGTAGGATCTAAATGTAGTCCTGACGGCAGTGTGCCATAAGCCTTTTGAACCAATGGCTACGGTGGACCTTAAGTACCTATCCTGGAAAGTGTCCATTTTGGTCGCCGTTACGTCAGCGAGGCGGTGAGTGAGCTTCAGGCCTTGTCGGTGGAGCATCCCTTTTTGGTCTTTCACAAGGATAAGATAGTCCTACAGACGAATCCTGCTTTCCTGCCGTAGGTGGTAACTGAATTCCATCTGAATCAGTCGATCTCCCTGCCGGTCTTTTTTCCGAACCCTAACTCAGAGGCAGAAAGGGTTCTGCATTGTCTCGATGTCAGAAGGGCTCTTAAGTTCTATCTGGACAGAACGTCCGAGTTTAGGAGTTCTTCTCAACTATTTGTGACTTTTGGTAACCCTCAGGGTAAGCAGGCGTCTAAGGCGACTATTTCTCGGTGGATCGCTGCCTGCATTACGGAGTCTTTCACCGTCCAAGGGCTGAAACCCCCTAAGGGTATTCATGCACACCTGGTGCGGGGCAAGGCAGCCGCGGTTGCTTTTCAGAAATATGTCCCCTGGGAGTCCATCGCCAGGGCAGCTACTTGGGCCTCCCCATCTGCATTTTGTAAGCATTATTGTCTTGACATGAGCTCAAGAGCTGATGCTCAGTTTGGTTGGGCTGTGCTGAAGAACCTTTTTCAGTAAGGGGTATTTCCATCCACCCATGGTTCCTGTTAGGAGTGCTTGGGAATATCCCATAAGTATGGAGGAAATGGGACGGGACGTAGGAGTATAACCAGGTTACTCACCGTAGTGACCACCTTACTCCTAGTCCATAGTCCCCTTTCCTCCATACGCCCGCCCGCTGTCCGCTCTAATAAGGTTCCTCTGTTATTGCTAATAGGTCTCTGACCTGGCGATAGAAAAGGACTGATAGGCGATGCGTGGGGCGGAGCCAAGGTGGGCAGGGTTACGGCCGCGTGCCGGGCCCCGCGCTAGAAAGAGAGGAAGACACATTTTCGATGCTTTTTACAAAGTGCTCCGGTCCCGTCCCACAGGACGGAGAGATGTCCCATAAGTATGGAGGAAAGGGGAATATGGACTAGGAGTAAGGTGGTCACTAGGGTGAGTAACTTGGTTAATAACCAGCACTGAGTGTCATAAAAGTCTCTAATTGCCAAATAGACTGTTTGGATACTATTCTTAATGTTGATTAACCTAAATCGTTCTGTAAATAACCAGAAACCACTCATTAATAAGATAGATTAAATGACTAACAGTGACCTCAAGAATTAAAAACCTATTATGGTTCGCTTTCTCTTAGGTAGATGGGATGACGGCCTCCCCGAACACCCTCAACCCTTGATCTCATTGAGACAAGCACAAAAATCACGGTCCTGAAGAAGATGATAACTCACAATCATCGAAACCGGTTGACCATCTTTTAACCAAGGATATCCCAAGAAATTAACCAGGGATACCCCACGAACTAGATTATACAACATTCTGTTGTGGAAGAAGTTCCTTGTCTTAAATTCTTTCTTTTTAACAATCACCAAGTGATTTATGACTTGGGGACCACACACTTCTCATGAAGGTCAATAAAAGAAAAAAGGTCCAACGACCCATGCAAACAGTTCCTCTCTGAAATGTGCCCCAAGCTCCTCTGAAACACTAAACCTACAACCCCACCCCTTAATGGGCAGTAGATCCGCACCCCTCACTCCTAAGGACAGAAGCCCACATATAGCATGAGGGGTCTTTTGTGAAAACTGTTCATTGAGGTCACCCATTAAATGGTACCTGAACCACAATCAGTCTCCACGCTGAAAAAGTGGACTCCAAGAAGTGTTCATGTGTGTTAAAAACATTCCCTAAATAACACTTTGGGTCAAACTATGAAGTAAAATTCATCGTCTCCCTGAATGTGATCCAGCACATGGATATCATCACACCTGTTTTAACAAATAATAAAGCCAACTGAAAAGTGAGCTCATTTCCATAGCAGTGAGCATTTGGATTTGCCCCAAACACGGATCAGTCAGCAGATGAAGGACTTCATAGAAATGAATGAACCATGCCGGGCTGATTGAAGAGATGTGTTTAAGTGAACCAAAAGCTCAGAAACCAACACCACAAAATCATGCAGGTTTTTGCAATTTATGTAGTTCCCATGAAAGGTTCGAGGAAGTCTACAAATCTAAGAAGATTAACGAAAGTTTCTGTTGCATTTAAAGAAAATGAGGACATGGCCTCTGTTCCTGTGATCCAGAGCTTAATGTTATATCGTGCCTTAGTGTGTTTGCAATTGAGTCTGCCTAGTCTGGTCATGTGCTCAATGATGTCATGCAAGCATCAATTGGAATGTTGGTGTATGAGTGTGAGAATGATGTGGTGAGTGTTCTGTAACTGGTCAGTTGGTCCCTCCCTCCCTGGGTGATGGGTGTTGGTGATCTATTGTCTTATACTTGATGTCTTGTCCTGAAATATGTTACTTAAGAACTGGAAGTAAACTTACTTATAAGCAACTTAAAGCAGTCTGGAGTGTGCTTTTATACTACACTTAAGATCCTCTAAGTAGGATTGTTTGTTATTCTTGACTCATTGATTTTGTGCATTAGAATCATTCTGGCGGCTGAACTCCATAAATGGGTATTTGGATGTTTGACTGTGCTCGATTTAATGCATGAGTGAGTGCACATTAAATTGTATCCTAAACCTGGCATACACCTCTGGTCTGTGCGGTTTCTGAAAATTAAGTAGAGAAGTGTAAGATCAGTTCTTGGTTTTGACCTTGAGCTCTGTGTGAATTTTCTGCATTTCCATAGTGAGATTTTTGGGAGTGCCAATTACATTTGCTTTTCTAAATTGTATTGTTTTAGAACTGTTTTAAGGGCTCAGACAGCTGTAATAGATGTTTTCCTTTAGGAAATTGGGGATTTTTCTGAAACTCTTATGCGTGGCATTTATTTATCTGACTTAAGTAACAGTTGAATGAACCGCCATCATCTATGGATGTTTGGGATTTATATAGCTCCAACCTAGGTAGCAAGCAACGGATTGCCGTACCACAAAGGAGAATATAGAGAGAAGGGCTGGAATGAGGGAGGGGGAAGAGGTGATATCAGGGGATAGAGCAGGGTCTTAATTTCCTTTTGGAAGTGAATGACCCCCATCATCAACAATGATACTATAAGCAAAGGAAATATAAGGATTTAGCTTTCTCTTTTTTTAAACTTTGATTTTTAACAGCATTTAAGCAGACAATGGTCCTCATTACGAGTCCGTTGGTCCGAATATAACGGTGCCGGTAAAACCGCACTGGCACTGTTTTCCAGACTGGCCAATTCAGACCTGCGAACCCGGAAACATCATCACCTCGGAGCCACTCCCGCAGTGACAACGCACCCTTAATCAGCATTGGCGGAAACATCGTGACGACACACTGACGCACCCCCACTTACCGGCAATGCGTAACACTGTGCACATTATGAGTAGCATGGACACAGAAACACCGCCAAACAAATGGAGGAAACACTGTGAACATCATGGTGGTATCGCCGGCACCACGGAGCTGCCGGTAAACAGTGCCAGGTGAGCTGAATCAGGCCACAGTTGCACAAAATGAGCCAAGCTGCACACTGCAGGCAACTGGGAGCCTACAAAAGGGCCACAACCACACCCAGGCCACCTCCAAACACAACCATGCAGTCAGCCGATGTAGCAGCATTTGGGCAACTGAATCTACAGGCAGCAGTGCACATTGTGGCAGCAGTGGGGCAGAGGAGGAGGAGGAAGCGCAGGCGGCAAATTGCGAACCCCATACACATAGCAAACATAAATGTGCAGCCGGCACGACCCCGCAGGCAGTCTGCAATACCAGCATCAGGGCCTCACCCTGGAATCTGACCCCAGGGCAATACAAACATTATACCGGCTTGACCGTCCATCAATCATGTCCATCGTCCCCCTGATCGAGGAGGACATCAGCAGCCGCATCGGCATCTGGACTGTAATCCCCCCCCCGCTGAAGGTAGTTTCGGTACAGCATTTCCTTGGAACCGGAACATATCAGCACACTGTTGGTGAGCTGCATGGGCTGTCACAACCCTGTTTTTCAAGAATACTTAACCAGGTACTGGATGCGCTGTTGACCCATGCATCAGAGTACATTTCCCTCCCCCGTACCCTTGCCCAGGTCATTGGCACCAATTTGGCCTTCCATTCCGTCGCCGGCATGCCAAATTGCATAAGTGCATTAGACTGCACCCGCATAGAGCTGACAGTTCCACATGCAATGGAGGCGGTGTAACGCAATAGGAAACAATACCACTCACTGTATGTCCAGATGGTATGTGACGCTGGACAAGTGATTACCCATTGCTGTGCACGTTTCCCGGGGTCAACACATGACTCGATGGTCCTGCGGAATTCCACATTACCACACTACATGTAACGTTATGCAGGACAAAGGACATGGCTATTGAGTAAGTACAACTGCCAATGCATGACCCCTGGGCAATGCCATGGACAGTCACCACACCCCACACAGTGCATCGCTTCACATTACAAAATGCCACAGCGTGCAAGTACCTCCCCCGCCAACAGCCATGCACACCCTAGACATGTTGTTGCACCACAAGCAAGTCCGACATGAGGATGTGGGTCCCTTGCCTGCCCAATTCTCCTGTGCACCCACAATGCACACGATGTACGCTTACCCGGCAGTGTGCATTGACCACTAATTCACAGTGACCATTGTCTGACTGGTGCATGTGTGGCTATCACAGCACAATGCCACTGTCACCAACCACACATGAACTCACTGGCATCGACTTGCGCACAACAAGCCGTTGACCAATACAAATGCACCAATGTGACCATCGACGGCCCCGGAATGGTATTGTGCTCCATTTCTGATCACAAGATGCCCCATATGACAGATCCACAAACGGTACATGATTGTACTGCATCTGAATCTGACTACGAAACCACAAACACTGACATGTGCCCTTGCTTTCACTCCCATCTAGGTGACGCAGGATATGCACTCACACCATGGTTGATGACGCCCATACGAAGGACAAGGAACAGGCACAAGGAGGCCTACAACAGGGCACACATACGCAGACGTGGCATGATAGAGCGTACCTTTGGATTAATCAAAGCCAGGTTCGATGCTTGAGCCAATCTGGTGGATCATTGCTGTACAGCCCAGTCAAGACGGGGAGAATAGTGCTTGCATGTGCCATGTTGTACAATCTGTGCATTCGCAGGTATGTCCCACTGCCCCAGGACACAGAGGATGATGATGATGTTGGTGATGGCGATGACGATGGTGATGGGATGGGTGCACTCCCTGGCAAGGGGTGCCCAGGATGGGCAAGAAGCACAGGCAGCACTCATTCACAATTTATTTTGCGACTGTACATGCACATCATGTAAAACATTTATTTTGCACGACATTAAATGGATTGAATGCGCATGAAATCATGGATGTCCACTCGTCACTTGATTTTGCACAACCTTTTATTCCAAACAATAAAGGAGTAAGGGGAATTGGATGGAAAAGTAGAACACCCGTGCCCTCCCACCTCCCCAACGTACCCACCCCCCAACCAGGCCCCAACCAACTAACCCCACTAAGGACCTCCCCCACGTTCCCAACGTACCCAACTCCCCAACCAGGCCCCAACCAACTAACCCCACTAAGGACCTCCCCAACGTACCCACCCCCATACAGTGACCCCATCCCAACTGTGTGGACGACAGTCCAATGTCTATCGCACTATTTCCGACCACGCTTGTGGGTGTATGTGTCCTTCCTGGAAGTTCCGGCCAGCCGGCTTGAGCGCCTCTGCGGGCTACTTGCCACAGAACTCGAGGGGGTGCTGCTTGTGTAAGCCACTGGTGGTGTTACAGCTGGCACATTGCCCAAAAAGGCCTGTTGGGCCACTGACATTGACTCCGAAATGGAGGACCTAACATTGTTCCCCTCCCTCACATGCCATGACAGGGTCACGTTAGTTGTTGCAAAACAGCCTATTGCCCTTGACAAGCCTTCGCTCAGAGGTGGCAGTGCTCTCCCTCTGCATCCTAGCCACCTCACGCTGCAAACTTGCCTCCTCACGCTGCAGCTTAGACTCCTGCAGTTGTTGCTCAACCAGCTGTGTGAGGCTGGACTGGTGTTGCTCTATGCGCTGGAGGCGGGCGCTGAGTTCGGCGATCGAGGTTGTGGGTGAACGCATCGGGCTTTGGAGTCCTGAGGGGATGAATTAAAGGTCAGGTAGGGCAGTGATGTTGCCCCCGTCATACTGGTCCTTTGGTGCATCATAGGATTGTTCGACCGGTGCACTTTTGCCGCTAGGTGAATCCTCCTCCACAGTGGCAACAGGACAGGCACTGATGTGTGTGGCCGACGTGGAAGCAGGTGTTGCATCTGTGGCAACAGGCAGCCGCAGGGTTTCAGCAGGGATGGGGTGTCCGTGGACAATGTCGGTGTTGCAGATGACTGTGTTGCTGAGGTGCTGGCAGTGGCATCCTGTAATGAATGGGCACGTCGGCCATGTGCAGGAGGACGTGGTGTGGCCTGTTACACAGTGTCACTGTCGATTGATGTGCCTGTGGGGGAATACAGGGCATGCTGTTACTTGCACTCCACAATCTCTGTCCACTTGCGTGTGCACACATTTGACGGGTGATGCACTCAGGTGTGTGTGTCTCAGCTTGTACTCAGTCACACGCTGTCTGCATGTCCTGGGGGCATGTCTCATGTGCATGTTGAGTATGGTCTGTGTCATTGGTGGATGTGCTGGTTCACTTGGGGCCTGGCTGGGGGTTTGTGGCTCATTGGTGGATGTGTTGGGTCACTTGGGGCCTGGCTCGGGGGGTGGGTGGGTTCATTGGTGGATGTGTTGGGTCACTTGGGGCCTGGCTGGGGGGGTGTGTATCATTGGTTGATGTGTTGGGTCACTTGGGGCCTGGCTGGGGATGGTGGGGCTGGTCATTGGTGGATATGTTGGGTCACTTAGGGCCTGGCTGGGGGGTCATTGGTGGATGTGCTGGGTTACTTGGGGCCTGGCTGGGGGGGTGTCATTAGTGGATGTGTTGGATCACTTGGGGCCTAACTGGGAGGGGTCATAGGTGGATGTGTTGGGTCACTTGGGGCCTGGCTCGGGGGGGGGTTCATTGGTGGATGTGTTGGGACACTTGGGGCCTGGCTGGGGGTGTGTGTATCATTGGTTAATGTGTTGGGTCACTTGGGGCCTGGCTGGGGGTGGTGGGGCTGGTCGTTGGTGGATATGTTGGGTCACTTAGGGCCTGGCTGGGGGGTCATTGGTGGATGTGCTGGGTCACTTGGGGCCTGGCTCGGGGTGTGTGTCATTGGTGGATGTGTTGGATCACTTGGGGCTTCGCTGGGTGGGGGGGTGGATCATAGGTGGATGTGCTGGGTCACTTGGGGCCTGGCTGGGTGGGGGGGGGGCATTCACACTCATGGCTTTTAACTCTGTGTACTTACCAGCATCGCCAGTTGGGCTGACTCCAGCCTCTACATCTCCTACGCCCTGGTTTCCTTCGAGGTGCAGGACACTGCTACACCTATCCTCCCAGGACTGGAACTTCAGGGATGATGCAGGCCCTCCACCTGTGCCAGTGCTGTGCTGGCGGTGTGCTGCAATTAGGTTGCGCACTCGCAGCCGGAGATCATCCCACCGCTTGTGGCAATCCTTGACCGTGTGCACAGTCACTCCAACAGCGGTGCACTTTCGTGCAGCTTCCGCCCAGATCTCCTTGCGGCGCTGCTGGGTGCTGCACCTTTGGTCAGCGCTGAAGAGCATAGGGCCATGTTCCACAATGTGCTCCACTAGCACAGTCAACTTCTGCTGTCAGGTGGCTGGGATGCGCGATGCCATCGTACTGATAGATTGTAGCAGTTCCCCGAGGTAGTAGGCCCTGTGGTCTTGGAGGATGGCAGTGTATTGTGGTTTAAGTAATGGTTGCCGCTCTCCTTCCGGTTTTCATGATCATGATGTTTCCGGAACCGGTATTTCCGTATCCGTGGTGGCGGATACGGATATACCACTGATGTGGTTCACGGTGAATCCATGTCCGTGTGTGTTTCCGTGCCGGTGGTGACACCGTTTCCGCAATGGACAGGTGCGTGCGACCGACAAATCTTAATCAGGCGTTCATTCCACATGCTTGCGGTCGCAGAAATGGTGTCACTGCTGTCACGGAAACAACGGATTCCGGACCGGTGGACTCGTAATGAGGCCCAATGTCAACCATAAAGACTTTTAAACACCTTGTAGCTTAACAATCCCCTTTCCTCACTGCACCCCACTCCCCACAATCCCCTTATCATTGTATTCAGACAAGGTTAAATAGTGATAAACCACACAGTCTCAGAGGTGGTGAAACATGAGTCAATAATAGACAACAATGTTCGTCTGACTTCGCATAGCGTTACATTTCGATTGGCTCCCTTGTCCTGGCAGGGAGTGCCGATGGACCTTGGCCATTTCCCACTCCACTGGCTAGGTTCGCACCCCCTCCATCCTAGCTGTCAGGGGGATCCATTCCTCCAAGTTGTACCCCAGGTAATCGTTAACAATGGCAATTAACTTCTCCATCACAATGATATTACACAGCTTCTTTTCCCACTCCCTCCTCGTGGGGACCTCCCATGCCTTCCACTTTTGTGTTTTAGCCTGTCTCCCCGCCCGCAATATGGCCTCAACTAGGCAACCTATATTCACCTCGATCTTTAGCTGGGATTCCCAGCAACATCTGGAGCGGGTCCATGCTCAGCTGCACCTCCGAGTATTCCTTAATCCAGCTAAGGAGTTCCTGACAAAAAATGTGTATCTTTGGATAATACCACCACATGTGGGAGAGGGAACCCACCCAGCCACAGCCCCTGGGACATATGGGAGAGGCCCCCGGAAACATTTGTGAGATCTTCAATGGGTCCCTGTGCCACCCTAGTAGTATTTTGTAATTGTGTTTCATGGTGGGGGTAAAGAGACTGCCGTGGAATGTAATCTGGAACCTTTTAGCCCAGACCTCCTCTGTGATCTCCTCCTCTGCAAGTTCCACCCAATACCTTTTGAAAGTGTATCTTCGAACTTCTGGGGTAGAGACCAGAAACTTCTATATGCTCGAGAGGGACCCTTTGTGCTTGGACGCACTATCCAACCATCTCTCAAATCAGGTGAGATCCTGGGACACATGGGCGAGCCACTTTGGATCTGTGAAAATCACTTTTAACTGCAAATACTCAACAAGCGTGATCCTGTCCTGTCCTAGGCCTTCCTGCACCTCTGCGAAGCTTCTAAAGCGGCCTCCCGCAAATAATTGGCCCACTCTCTCAAGACCCCCGTCTGACCATTGTTGCGCACACTTCATCCCTTGCCTTGTCAGATCAAATGGGGGACCCCAAATTGATGCTATAGGCAAGGGCCAGGAAGAGAAGGCTCTGTTAGCTACGCTTTCCCTCCAAAGGCTCCACATGCCCAAAATGGGGTGTTCCCTTGCTGTGCCCAGAATTCTCCCAAAGGGGGCACACAGGTAGCCCCTCGCCTTCAGTGGGTGCACCACTAGGTCTTCCAGGTAGGTCCTGTATGTTCTCAGGTCTTCCCTTGAGTGTTCCAACAACACCCTTAACTGGGCGGCTTTATAATTTAAGTAGGGTTATGGGAAGCCAAAGCCTCCCTGGTAACGCAGCTTGAGGGTGGCCCATTTCACTCTATGCCTCTTGTTCTGCCATACAAATTTTGAGAGCATTCCCGTCAAATCACTGAAGAAGGATGCCTGGAGCTTTGTTGTGAGGGTGGAAAATAGATAAAGCAGGCGGGGGAGGATGTTAATTTTTACCGATGTCATCTGTCTGTACTTGGACAGGGTGAGGGGCTGTCACCTCCTAAGGTACTCTTTGCCAAAATTGGGTCGAAGGTGGCCTTGCCTAACTCTGTGAGGTTTGTCTGCAAGATCACCCTTAAATGCTTTGCCTCTGCCTCTTCGATGTTCAACCTTAGGCATCGGGCATGGGCGGTCACGGCGTAGCGGCTTGGACTCATGGTCATAATGCTGGATTTGTCTACATTTATTTTCAGGCCCGAAAGGCATCCGTAGCTCTCTATTTGTTCCAGGAGTTTGGGGAGAGAGGAGCCCACCTCTGTCAGATATCCCAGGATGTCATTCACAAAGAGGATCACTCCACCTCACCACTCCAGATGCCCTTGATCTCCTGGTTTGCCCTAATTGCGATATCAAGCGGCTACATTGTGAGGGCGTACAATAGTGGTGACAGTGGGCACCCTTGTCTTGAGCCACACGTCAGATGGAAGGGGTCCGAGAGGACATTATTGACCTGTATTTATGTTGTAGGCAGCGTATACAGGGCGTCTACCCCCCTCAAAAAATCCTGACTTAAGCCCATCTTCCCCAGCACCATCATCATAAAATGCCACTGCACCTTGTCGAAAGCCTTCTCCGACTCGACGGAGATCAAGTAGGCATTGGTCGCCGGGGTGTGCACCTGGTGCATCAGATCAATGGTCTTTTGAATATTGTCAGAGCCCTATCTCCCTCGAATGAAGCCGACCTGATCCCTGTGTACCAGGGAAGGGAGCAGACCTTCCGATTGGGAGCCCACGATTTTGGCCAGGATTTTTAACGCTGTTGTTTAGCAACGAGATCCGGCATTAGGAGGCATATCTCATCAAGTCCCTGTCCTCTTTGTGTTTTGCCACAATCGTGCCATCCAACATCGTACCTGGCAGGGTGCCCTCTGCCAACACCTTGTTGAACACTCTGGCCAGATACAGGGCCAGAGTGGACCTGGACCTTTTCGTAAAATAGGAGAACCCATTGCTCCCAGGCGCGGTCCGTGTCTTTATCTCCTTGATTGTCCGTATGATCTCCTCTTCCCAGATGGGCGCTCCCAGCCGTTCAGACTCCACCCGCGGAATGCCCGTAGGATCAGGTGGTCCAGGAAAGCAGCCATCTGGCCAACATCGCCCGTGAATTCAGACGTATAGAGATTTTCGTAGAACCTGGCAAATTCCTTCCCTATTCCCACTGGATCATGCCCCACCCTGTCCCCCTGTCCTCTAATGACCCCTATTGCCTTTTTATTCCTTTCCTCCCATAGCTCCCAAGCCAGGATCTTTTCTGCCTTTTCCCCTTGCTCGTGGTATTTCTGTTTTAGGAATAGTAACTGTTTCTCTGTGTCCTGAACTAGGATGGCCTTAAGCTTTGCCTTTATAAAGCTGCAGTTTGGCAGCCATAAATGGTGTAAGGTAGGTGCCCACCGGACTTCCCAGCTGTAGATCCTCCTCTTCTTGTGCCCTGCATTCTTTCTTTTTCTGGGATACTATCCTAATGAGCTCCCCCTGCAGTGTGGCACACCCTGCAGTGTGGCCTTCAAGCCTTTCCAGCGAGTCTGCACCCCCACCTCCCCATTGTCACTGAAGGCAAATTAGTCTGTAATCTCTATCAATACCGGGTGGGAGAGCTCCCTATCTCTCAAAAGAAAATCATTGCAGTGCCACCCTCCCAACGGCCTCTGACTTAAGTCATTCCCCACCACTACTTTGACCATATCGTTGTCCGACCAAGGGACCGGTATGATGCAAGAGGCCCTGACCTGGGCCTTCACCTCGGTATCCACCAGCACCAAATCGATCCTAGAGAAGGAGTTGTGGACCGACGATAAGAAGATAAAGGGTCTGTCCTCCCCCCATCCCTCCATTAGGGCGTCTGTGAGGCCCATTTGCTGGTTAATTTCCCTAAACCTTCTAGAGGTTGCTTTGCCCGGGTTGCCGCCCCTCCCCAAACCCATCCTCTGGCGGTGTCTAACCGGGACAAGGACCATGTTGAATTCCCCCCACACCACTAGATGGCCCTCCACAAAGAGTTTAAGTTCATTCTTAACTCCCTATCAAAAATCCACTTGTCCCACATTGGGAGCATAGAGCGATCACACTGTGATCCTTTCACCATGCAAGGATCCCTTAATGAACAGGAACCGACCACCCGGGTCCCTCTGTGTCCCATCCTCCACCTGGCCCAACCAGGCCGCGAGAACAATTGCCACTCTTCCCTTTTTCTCTTCGGCCGAGGCCACAAACACCTCTCCTCCCCATCCCAGTCCTAGGTGCGGTTCCCTGCCCCTCTGCCAGTGTGTCTCTTGTGCCATCAGGAGATTTAGCTTGGCCCTGCGGAATTCCCGCATTGTCATTGATCTCTTGGCAGGAGAATTCAACCCCCCTCACATTAAGGGAGCCAATCACTAAGTCACCCCTTGAGGTCATGACACCATTCCTGTTCCTCTCCTGGACACCATCCCTCACTGAGACAGAACCATACCGCTGAACACGTTGAGCCCAATTAAGGGCTATTCCCCATACCCCTAAACAAGGAAAAACTACAACTGCCCTCCCCCTCTGGGGTGGCCTGTGCCATGCTGCCCCCCTTCCATACCCCTCTTCCGCCAGCACCCGATCCCGGCACCATCCCCACCTCCGTCCAGCATAGGATCACCAAGCGGGTTCCAAGTCAACAGGACTCACTTCAAACAACACTCCTCACTTTTCTTGAACCCCCCTTGCAAAACACCCCAAAACCACCTCTTCTTCAACCCTGCTCTCCGCAGGTCAGGGGCTAAAGGGGCCTCTTGGTGGGGTATTAAACTTTTTGTATTTGCGGGCCCCTGTCATCTTCAGTCTATTTCTGGTGCCTGCGGGCTGAGCCCCTGATCCTGCAGTCTCTCCCAGGGCTGATGCCCGGAGCTGTGAGTCACCCATGAGTACATCCGACACTCTGCTTATGTTGCCTTCCATCGCTAGCCGGTAGTCTTGGCCGGCATATTCAAAGTTTACAGAGAAAGTGAATCCCCAGCGGTATTGCACTCCTTTGTCCGTCAGCAACTTGGTGAGTGGGCCGCACATTCTTCTCCTTGTGAGGGTGAGCGCCGAGAGATCCTGGAAGATGGTGACCTGGGCTTCACCGTAGTTGATTGGGCCCGCCTTCCTAGCCCGCTCAAGGATCCTTGTCCTTTGTTCATAATAATGGAAGAGCGCTAGCACCGAGCGCGGCCCCCTTTAGCCTCCTCCTACTCTATGGGCCCAGTCAATAGTTGGTTCATCCATGGTATTGCCTCTGAAGAGCGTGCATAGCACCTCCCTGATGGCTCTTCTGAGGTCACCCTTCGTCTCCCCCTCCTTTTCTAGGAAGCCAAAGGAGCACAGATTGTTACAGCGTTCCCTGTTCTCTATTTTGTCCAGCTTGAGCATGGGCTCTGCCTCCATCCTCTAGAGATCCACCAGCCTCACACCCGCCTGGAGCTCCAAGGTGTCAGCTGAGGTTTGATTGGCTTCCAGCCCTTGGATCTTATCTTCCACTGAGAGGAGTCTCTGGTCCATTTTATCTAACCTTTGGTCAAGAGCTGATCTGATGCCCCTGATCTCCTCCATTAGGGCTGCAACATCAGACTTCGTGGCTGCCGGGTCTCCTTCTGTGGTTTCCCCAGGGGGGCAGAGCCTTCTCCTGCCCGCGCCCCTCCTGCAAATTGAAACCTCTGTAGGGAGACTATACAACACATGGGCTGGGGGGGGGACTTGGAGGACAAGGTTTCGTGTGACCACACTTGCCTCCCTCTAGATTGCTACCCGTAAGCCTTCGGCCTGGTCTCCCCCTATCCCCTGGAGACTGTGGAATCAACCTCTCTCTCCTACTGTCGTGGGGGCAGGGGCTTCCAACCCTGGCTCGGGCTGACCTCCTCTGGCTCTCACCAGGCTCCTTACGTGGGCATACTCCTCAGGTGCTCTTGGGGGGAATCCCCTGCCTCTTCTTCCTCTGTGGCTTGGTTTTTCAAATTTGACAGTGGCGGTCACTCCTTCTTATGTGTAGTGGGGCCCTGTATACTCTTGTGGCCAACACTCCAGATGCTGGCCAGGGGAGAGGGCAAGTACACAAGTCCACCCTGGGCCTCTGCTGCAGACCAGAGGTGCCCCTCTCTCCTCCTCTGAGGTGCCCCTCTGGTGGGGATGTGGTCACCCTACCCCCGGGGTTAACTGCCTTTACCGTGTAGTGGGCTCTCACCTCATGGCCTCCCTTCAGATTTCTAGTGGCGGGTCTCCATCTGCCAACCTCCTCCAGGGTCTGCTTTTGAGGGTCCAGTATGAGGTGGGGCCCCTGGAAACACTCACCACCGGACAGGGGTGCCTCCTTACCCAGCAAGACCCCTCTGCCGTGTGCTGTCCGGTTTCTGCACCAGGGATGTCCAGGCCTGCGACTCTCCTCGTTATTCTGGCTTTAATCCGGGGGCTAAGATATGACTGGCCCTCCTGAGCCCAGAACATAGCGAGGCTGGTTGTCTCACTTTGCCTCCCTGTTCACCACCTACTGTGGCCTGTCTGGTGCCGGTGCCGCTGTGTCACAGAGGGGGCGGACAGCTCAGCTGCTAAGGTTCTCTGTGGGACTCCGGCCTCCTGCACGCGAGGTCCATGCAAGACCGGGCCTCACGTATCTTTATTGTAATCACTGCCGTGGGCCGGGGTTCTGTCTCGCTCTCCCGCCTCCTCTTTCCGCACAACTAACTCCGCCGCCTGTGGACGGACCAGCCCCAAACTTGGAGCAGGTGCTCCCGAGACACTGCACTCGCGGTGGCATTCGCTCTTTCAGCATTCTCGGAGGGTAAAGGAGGGTAGAAGTAGCGAGCAGATTAGTATAGCAGTCATTCCTGCACCAATGGCAGGTGGTTGGATTTAATAATTGTGACAAAGTCCCCTGTCTGGCTCTGCTGACTGCAGGGAGGTTGACTACGTAGGCTGGGTGCTACTCCGAACCAGTGGATGTTGGGCTTGGGAGTGAAATTGCGTGAATTGCTACCTCTCCTGTCCCCTTCCAGGCCCTCTGCACGGCCCTGGCTTCTCATTGCCTCTCTAAAACTCAGGATATCCTGCTCTCTCTTCCTCTCCCCCAGCCCCATGTCCTCCCCGCTCTTTCTCTGGCCCTTCTTCAGCCACTTCTCCTCCCTCCTTCTCTGCCTTTCCACTGTTCTCCACAGACGAGGTTTCTAAACAAGTGCGATCTATGACAGTCTCGTCAAAACAGGGTCACGCCTGTTCCTCTAAAACCATCAAGGACCACATTGACACCTTGGCCCCTGCTCTGGCTGACTTCTGCAACCACTCCTTCTCCACTGGAGTCTCCCCCCCGCCTGAAGCACTCCCTTGTTCACCCTCTTCTTAAGAAACCCTCTGCCAACCAGCCCTGCCTCACCCAATTTCCATCAGTCCTTCCCTGGGCAAACTCCTGGAAAATCTGCTTAATCTTCACACTGAATCTATTGGTTGTCTCCATGACCATCAGTCTGGCTTCAGAGCTGCAAGAAGCATGGAAACTGCTTTCCTGAACATCCGTGAAGATCTGCTCTCCAACCTCGATTCCAACACCCCCTGTGTCCTCATCTTACTTGATCTCTCTTCTGCCTTTGACACAGTCAACCATGCCTTCCTGCTCAACCGTCTCCGTGGTAACCTGGGTATCACCGATCATGCCCTGGCTTGGCTGACCTCTTTCCTCTCCGATCGACACTCCCAGGTCTAACTTGGATCCTTCCTCTCCTCTATCTCTATCTCTACCTGTGGTGTTCCCCAGGGGTCTAACCTCTCTCCCTGGCTGTTCAACCAATACCTGTCACTTCTTGCCCACCGCATTGCCGCTCTCTGCCCCAACTTTCAGTGCTATGCGGATGACAATTAATTTTCATGCTCCCTTCTGCCACTTCTTCTCCTTCTCTCATCTCTGTCTGTCTGCCATCTAGGAGTGGTGTGCCGCCAATGATCTCTGCCTTAATGCCAGTAAGACCGTGATTCTCCTTATCAGCACACCTGCTCCCTCCTTTCCTGTCACTCTCTGGCCAGCTACTCTTGGCCCTCTTCTTGCTCCCACCTGTGAGGCTAAACATCTCAGGGTCATCTTCGACTCCACACTCTCCTTCTCTCCTCACATTTCTGTTGTCTCTAAGAAGTCACACTACCAGCTGCACCTCTTCAGAGGTATTCTTCCTTTACTCTGCTTCCCCCAGAAGCTCACTGTCTCCAGAGCTCTGGTTCTCTCTAGGCTGGACTACTGCAACAGCCTCTTTCTAAATCTGCCTGCTTCTACTCTCCGCCCTCTGCAACTCATTCAGAACAGGACTGCAAGACTTGTTCTTGGCCTCAAGCCCAGGGATCGTATCTCTTCAGGACTGAAATTTCTGCACTGACTCCCAGAGGCTGAAAGGATTAAGTTCAAAACCCTCTGCATTGTCCACAATTCTGGGGCCTCAATACCTTCAACTCTCTCTTCCAAATATCTTCCTTCTCAAGCTCTTTGCTCATCCGCTTCCAACTCCCTCAGGGTCAGTCGCTTCTCCAAGCAACGTGTTGGTGGTAGATCTCTTTCTTCGGCAGGGGCCTCCCTCTGGAACAGCCTTCCTGCCTCCCTGAAACTTGAGGAGAACCATCTGCGGTTCCTGAAGCACCTCAGAACCTTCCTCTTTGCTTCTGATTTCTCTCCTCCTCTGCCCTGCTTAACTCCTGACTGAAACTGAAACTAAACTGGTCACCTGGCTACCCTCTGATCTCGGGCCCAGGTCCCCTCCCCCCCTAGTTGTACACCTGCACTACCTCTCTGGCAATCCCTGTACTTGGGGACTGCTTTCTGTATCCCTATAGTCCACTGCCAGCACTTGACACCTGATGTCTGCACTTACCCTTGCACTTTCCATCAGCGGGCTGCACGTTTTACTTATTGCTTTTATTTATTCTATTTATTTTTACTGTCGATCCTCTGATGTACTGCACTGCCCCCTCCACCCTCCGCCCCCCACACTTTTCTCCTTCCCTCTTCCCCTGCACTTTCATGATCTCAATGTCACCTGGCCTAGTAAGATCGTTGTCTCTGTCTTCCCTCTGTTCCCCCTCCCTTCCCTCGTCGCGCCTTGAAACACTTGTGTATAGGCGCGTTTATAAATATATAATATCATTTATCATATCAATCCCTGGAACACTCTCCAGCTTGTCCTGGTTGCTTGGGAGGGGCCAGTCACTGTAGCCTTAGACAAACGCCTCCCTGCCCCCTTATGAAGTCAGGGACCATAGAACACCTACACCATCTTTGAGCGACACCCTGGGAAGGTTTGACAGGACCTTTGTGAATTTAGAAGACCCTAAACCCATTTTTGCAGGTCTCACATGATCTAAAAGGTTCCAAAAAGCACACCCAACATGAAAATAAGATAAAAAATATTTCTGGACCCCTTTACTACACTTACCAATACAGAAACAGCATGCCTGCCCAATACAAACACGGGCAACTCTCCCTGATACTCCGTACACAAGCAAAGAATCTAAGATGGCCACCAGAGTTAATATAGAGTTAAACCAGCTCCCCTAGGCACATGGTACAACCACAGGCCAGTCCACTGATCGACCCCAGCCACATTCTATGTGTCTTCAGCAGCCACAGACACCCTCTCGTGCCGTGACATAGTGGAAGAACTTGTCCCATTCACCCTCAAATGTATTAAAGGAACACTGAGACACTCCTGCTGGTTAACAAGGATCTGTTCAAAGGTATTAGGTGAATCCAAGACTAGGAGGTCAGGCACAATACCGACCACACGATCCAACCCATGTGCCTCAAACAATGAAGGATACCATTTCACCTAAGAAACTGAAGCCAGAACTCCAGAAATGTGAGGAAGTGGATATCACAAAGAGGGTGGTCGGCTCCACACTGAGGATAGCCCCAATAGTGTTGGCACACAAACCTAAATAACCAGAGGAGGCGGCCCGGACTTGGAAAGATAGGAGGCTTCTAACCTGAGCAATATAGCGCAAGAGGAATCACGCACCAATGCTCAATGATATAATCACTGACCTGCAGGGCTCCACCATCTTTTGGACCATTGATCTGAAGGTTGGCTACCAGAAAATGCCCCTTCATGTGGAGTTTTCACCAATCACGTCTCTCTCTTTACACATCGGCCTCTTCAGGTACAAGAGACTGAGCTTCTGGGCCCCATGAGCTCCCAAAGTTTTCAAACATATGAACATGGGGGTGCTAGATGGGCTCTCCAGAGTGCTCAGTGTCAGTGGTGACATGCTCATCTACTCCTCTGAAAAAGAACACCTGAGAAGACTAGCTGTAGTGTTACAGCAGCTACAGCAACCCTTACTTATTTTCAAATGAAACAAGTGCAGGTTTGTACAACCCAAGGTCGAGTTCTTGGGGTTTATATTCCCGGCAAACTGGGAAGAGTCAAGTCCCTGAATTGCAGACTGGTCTCAAATCCTGGCTTCCCCCTTAACCAAATGATGTGCTCCCAGGCAAATCCTTCATCTCACCTGCCAAAATTAGAAGGCTCTACACGGTATTTAGCTCACATTGTGTGCTACTTTAAAAACATCCTCACTCCGGATATTGCCACACAGGTCAATATTAACACTGAACATTCTTATAGTACACGCCACCGTTTGTCTCTCGCCTTCCTCGTGGCAATGTGGTTTTAATTTAACTTCCAAGGATACCTTTGTGTATTAAAGACTCATTCTGATATCATTTTCTTTAATATCACTGATGTCACTTTTTGTGCAAATAAGGGGAGCCCACACATCTTTTGCCGACCAGGGCCCGGCAAATCCTAGGCCCGGCCCCGTACCAAGTCGGGGTGGTAATTTGAATACTGAGGCGTTTAGACATGAGATGGACTATGGCCAGCGGGCAAACCTCTGCGCCTCTGGCACTGACTCCAATGTTTAATCTGCTCAGACACTGCATACACCCAGCAGCCTTCGCGTGTGTCATGAGTGGGGTGTGGCTCGAACCACGCATGCCACCCACGAGTATTAGTCAAGCTTTGCACTGTAAGCATCTTCTCAGGCAAGGGAAGGATGGAGGGACACAGAGCCATTTGCACTATCCTGTGTGCAGGTACGTTGGGCGAGGGAAGCGATCTGTAACGCCCAGTGCAGAGGTATGTGTGCAAACTGCAAACCAGTTTCCAGTCGCGGATCTATTAAGATAGCTCAATGGGTTGGTATAGTTGCTGCAAAAGTCTCCCTGCAAACTGAAGATCACAGGTATGAGCCGCAGTAGGACAGATAGCTCGAGGGGGTAATGCGCGTGCTTCAGAGATATGGGTGCACTGTGCAGGTCACAGGTGTCAATTGCGGCGACAGAGCCTAGTGGGTTAATGCTTCTACAAATCACAGGTTCCGTTCTAGCGAGATGGCTTAGTGGGTGCATGTGCCTGCTGCAAAGATCTGTGTGTAACCTAAAGGTTCTAGATTAAAGCACTCATAGGGCAATGGCTTTACTGCAAAGATGTGTGCGCCACTTACCCTTCACACTTTGTGGGGGGAGGAGGTCATCCTTTCATCGATCTATGTCAGTAAAAGGAGTACTATTTGGTTGGATTACAGTATGTCATGTTTATTAAAACAAATTCTCAACATGACACAGAAGGGGCATTACTCGTTTTACAGAATGCATACAGGGCAGATCCCTTTTACCCTTGATGTTTCTTCTGGGTATTGGATGGAAACCTGTGCCGTGCAGAAGCCTCAAATTAATGTTTGCTCTTTGGATCTTGTGATAAATGGGAGGATGCTTTTGCATGTTCGGCCGAGGTGCAACTAGACTAAGATTTCAGGAGAGGCGCTCATTTCAGAGACTGTGTGGGAGAGGGGCAAACGTACTTGTCTGGGGGCATTTAACTTCTTTACACATTCTAATGAACCTATTCTGGTGCAGCTTCATTGTTACAAGCCGTTAACTCTCCCCTTTCACGTCTGAAACCACGCACTTAAGGACTGCTGTGAGAATGGGATGTCTTCTAGCCCCCTCCCCACTACCTTTCAATGTTTTGTTCTGAATTTGTTTGGTACTCTATAATGTTTTTTCCTCATTAGTTTCACATAGACCCATGTGTAACCTGCCTCATTGCAAGCAGCCCCCTTTGCGTTAAGTAAGGGAGTTTCTAGAAATGACGGTCTCGCCAGATTCGAGTATAACATTCATACTACATGACACAGAACATATGAACTGGATGGCAAATTTAATAACTCGTCCTCTTCTCGGGATTTCATATTTTTTTATGGGATGTGTATAAATGCTGGCAGCAGTGTAGTCCCTTTACCATGTTCATGATGAGGGCAGATTTAGTTGGTTGTTCCGCCCATCCCGGGTCACTTGAACCATTACTCTTGGACATACGTGGAGGAGTGATGTGTGTACATCAGGCCCGGCTCCAGGAATGTTCATCTGGGTGGGCCAGGTTTTTGATCAGGGGGGCCCAATTTCTATTCTGTGTGGGCGTTTGAGTACTCTAAAAAAGGGCTGGTATTAATCCAGATTTCCCAGATCCTTGATCCAGAAGAAAATGTCTTCCCAGATCCGGACAAAAATAAATGTGCACCACTCTATAAAAACAGCACAGAGCAAAAGAGAAACTAGGAAAATAGTGTTGCAACATCAATCTACCTATCTTCACTTGTCATCTGCTCCTCCCGTTTCTATTATATCCACTTCTCCTTCACCTTGCACACCCAATCACCTTCCATCAGGTCAGGTCCCCCTGACCACCATTCCCATTTACCTCCAATCCCACCTACCCCAAAAACCCACACCATGGTCATCATTACAAGTTTGCCGGTCTGGAAATAATGGTGCTGGTAAGCTTACCAGCACTGCTGTTTCCGGACTGGCAAACTACGAGTCTGCCTGCCAGAGCCGCTGTGTCTGACAGGGCAGACCCTACCAGACACATCGGCCACGGTAGGCAGACCGTCACGGAAGGACCAGCACTGTTAACAACGGTGCCGGTGCTTCCCTGGTCCCCATTCCCATGGAGTCTTACAGGACTCCATGGGAATGGGGACTTACAATTTACCGGCGCCTGACTTTCCGGAACGCCCGGGTTGTAATACCCCAGTCTTTCCGGCAAGTCTGGCGCTGGTAAATCATTAAGGGTCTGACGGCAACCTGCCGGTAGTACCAGCACGGTTATCGTCAGACTCTTAATGAGCCCCCCATGTCTTTCTTGGCCTGGCTGCGAAGAATCTAGGGTGATGCTGCCTCTTCCTCTGCAAGAACTGGGCAGCGAGGCCCCCAGTCTTTGTTCCATTTCAGTTGGTGCGTGCCCAACAATGCGATCCTAAACACTGTGGCTACTCCCAGCAGGCCCAGAAGGAGGTGCTTTTTGTCCCGCCATCTAGTTGTAAAAGACAGTCCCCCCTCTCCAGAATACTGAAGCAAGGAATAGGACATCTTGTTTCTTACAAAATGACATTTCGAAGAAAAACATTTTATTTTTATGTTACATTTTTGACGAGCACTTTAATTGAGTTGAGTGCACGAGGGAGTGGTAGCATGTAGGAGAGAGTGTTTAGGGTTGGGGGCAGTGGGATCAATAGGCAGACAGTGCAGGTTAAGGGGTTCCCAGCTGCCTGGTATCGCTCCCGGTTGGGCTTGGCAGGGAGGAGAGGTGCTTCCTCCCTGCCATCCCCCTGTACATCAATGTCTAGTACATACTGTTTACATGCTGATTAGAAAATATGCAATTGTCCATGATGGCGTTTTGTTTGATGTGTTTACTTTGATTTGCTATTCAATTTCACAATTTTGTTCAATATATGTGGCCTGATATTTTCAAAGAATGGTGCGTGTGTGTTCTTGGCAGGTCCTCACACATGCGCTGCTCATCTATTAAACTGCGAGTGAGGCTTTTTTGAAATAGCTTATACTGTGAACTGAATGATTACATTATTGCCCAGGATCACACACTTTGGTTAAGCGGGAAAGTCAGAATTTGAAACTTGATTGAAATTTAGATAGTTGACTATGCATCCTCCAAGCTCAAGTTGGTACAAATACGTTTTGAAATTTGGTTTTGAATATCTAAAATAATACTCAATTTTATACAATTGCTTTAAAAAGTCACATGATAAACCAACCTGACAAGGCTATCATTGTAGAAACGTGTTGATGAAAAATAAGTAATTTTGTTTGCAATCTTAAATTGCACCACTCCTGTTTTCAGTTTTTGGCAAAAGTACACCTCCATGCAATTGTAATTGTTTCCACCAAGTACTGGTAAAGTAAAGCATAAAACACTGGTAAATATCGCCTTTGATCTTCCCTTTTCCTCTATGTGTCTGGAAAAGTGTAAATACCTCCCACAATTCTTAATTGTGGGAGCCATCCACAATGTTTTCTTTTGGAATCTGCCTGCTTTTACCAATGTAAAAAAGTCAGGCGGATTCCATAGGAATCCATTGGTTTTGCAGCAACATATAAATACATTCTAGTGGAAAACCAATCGGATTCGGCAAAGGGACTTTTAAGAGCAGGCAAACTTGTTAAATTCGATCTGCTCTCCAACTTCACCTACCACACCATCCAAATTCCTGCAGTGAACAAAAAGTTGTGATAAATGCTTTTAGCGCAACTTTTTCCACTTCGCTTGACTTGGACAATGATCCACAATGATTGTAGCTTTATTTTCCCCATCCTGAATGATAGCCTACAAACTCCAGCATAAAAGTTAATGAGAATTTAAAAGAAATCTGATAAGAGTACCAACATCAACCCCAGACAAGTGTTTCGGTCTGGTTGGACCTCATCAGTATGGTGGAGCTGTGCATCTCTAAGAATAGTGAGAAAAGGGTCCACGCCTGGGGCTGCTGCTGGTACTCTTGTTCAGAGGAGAATTGCTTAGCATTACGGTGCTTGATTGCCCTAGGGCAGGACAAAGACTGATATGTTTTAGATATTTCTCCTTTGTGAAAGATAGTGAGCTAAAGACTCTGGGTAAGTCTATCATAACCGGGACTAATGTCCGGCAGAGGTACTCCCAGGTCCCCCCTTGTTTTTTGCATATTAAATAACTTTGGGTCTCACCCTAAGTTACTAGGGGAATCCAGACGTGACGGGGAATCCTTGCTCACTATTCTTAGAGAGACACAGCTCCACCCTACTGATGAGGTCCAACTAGATCAAAACACATGTGTCTGGGATTGCTGTTGGTACTCTTGTTCAGAGGAGAATTGCTTAGTATTTCAGTGCTGGACTGCCCCAGGGCAGGACAAAGACTGATATGTTTTAGATATTTCTCATCTGTGAAAGATAGTGAGCTAAAGACTCCGGGTAAGTCTCTCGTAACTGGGACTAATGTCCGACAGAGGGACTCCCAGGGCCCCCATTGTTTTTTTCACTTTTTGATTTTACTCCTCTCCGCTCCAGTATTACATTTTTGTTACTACCAACCTTATTTTTTCACTTATACTTAAGTTGTTATTGCAGCAGAATATATATTTTCAATGTAATTTGTAAAGGACACCAGTTGATTGATGCACGTTCTGTAGACATCTGTGTGAAAGCAACATCATGGGGGTCATTACGAGATAGGCGGTAGCCTATTAGCACCATGGCTGCCTCCCATACCATGACCAAGTCCGGTCTTGTCCAAGTCCATTGTCCAGTCCATTCCGCCCCAGAGGGACCGGTAAATCCCCATTTAACAAACCATTCCCCATTCCCATTTGAGCCCCCATAGGGCTCAATAGGAATGGTGAGGGTGCTAATAATGGGCTCGCGACTAGCAAGCCTGTTATTAGCGCCCTGGTCCCTTAGCGGGACCCGTAAAGGACGTGTGGTCCGACCACACTTCCCTTACAGTTCCCGCTAAGGGAACTCGGAATTGGGTGGTAGGGGATTACCGGCACCGGTCTCCTTACCGGTGCCGGTAATCCCTTACCGCCCAACTCATAATGACCCCCCATGTGTCATTTATTGTTTGATATAGTTAAACATTTAATAAAGCATGATGTGAAAAAATGCTATATTCCCACAACAAAATAGACATGCTTTAAATGACAGAAACCAACTTTGTGATTTTAGGTTTGAGAAAATAGTTGTAGGCCTGCTTAAGTAAGTGTGATTGGTATGCTTGAGTAAGTGTGCTTCTTCAGTGGTGTTTAATGGCCCTTCATCTCCCTGGTTGTTTGTGCTTTCATGTCTGTGAGGCATAGATCATTGTCCAGGGCAAGCAAACAAATCCTGGCTGGGCCTTTCAGAATGATAATCTCTTAGAGGTTCCTGCTGCACATTTAGGGCCTGATTCACAGAACGCTTTCCTATGGGATTGCGCCATTTTAAAACACTTCTGTGAATCAGGCCCTTTGAGTTAAATGCCCAGTGCTGGCGATTGAGCTGGCTCTCGCCAGAACCGAGATCCGGCACCAGATGTGTAGCTGGATCTCGGGATCCGGCCAGAGCCAGCGCTGGGGGAAAAAAAAAAGGAAGCGCCCGTGAGCAAACTATGACTTCCTCTGGTGACCCTGTGCAAGGGGTCACAAGAGGGAGTTACAGTCCTCAGCCACAACCCGGTTCATTTATTTATTTATGCAATGTTTGTCGGATACATGGACCCAGATCATTTATTTATTTCTGTAATGTTTGTAAAATACCTGTATCCGACAAACGTTGCATAAATAAATAAATATGCAGGTATCTGACAAACATTGCATGAATAAATAAATACCCCTATTAACATTGAAACTATCACACATGATGCAGCCACCCAACTGCTTTCAGAGGGGAGCTGCAGGAGCTGTGCCGGGTGTGGTTCAAGTAAAAGAAAACCTTGCTTATAGCAACAGAAATCACCCTGTTTGAATAGTACCGAAGGGGAAGTTTTAAAAAAAATGGGGTGCAAACTGTGCATTTTAAAGAATATTTACTCAGCAACACTGGTCAAAACTATTTTTCCGCATAGTGAAGTAACTCATCACCAGTGCCATGGAAGTGGTTTAAAGTGGAATTGATATATAGTTTAGAAAAGAAGCAGCATGAAAGTAATAGCGCTGTTTAAAACTATTATTTTTGACATTTCCTTTGATCAGAGGTCAACTGCTAACTACGCTCCCCTACACCCTGTCTCCTCGGGCACCGTCCCCCCAAACCACTGCCCCCACCCGGCCCTTGTGGGATCCCCCACCAATTTCTTTCCATTTCCACCACTCTAAATGCCCCCCACACCCCAAATTCCACACTCCCTTGGGTCCCACATTGAAGGCCTCCTTTCTAGGGGGGGCCAGGGAGTGGCTTTGGGGGGGGCTGGCCCCCCAGGCCCCCCTGCTAGAACCGGGCCTGGTGTACATGTCTCTTGGAAGAATTGAAAAGAAAGATTTTAGGTAAGGTTGCTGTGAGTTTAGATAATACGACACATGAGTAAAATTAGGTTTAAATATGTGACATCAAATGTTTTTTTTTTTTACAAGTTGTTTGGTTAGTTTTGTTTAGACCACCTGAGGAAGAGTCCTCTAGCTCGATACGTTGTGGCATGTCTCCACTTTTTGCTATGGATTGGCTTGTTCCTTTTTGTACCATATAACCTTTGTCTTTTGTAATGTTTTGGACTACGACTCACATGGTCTCTCACACTTGACTACACTGGCTAGGACCTATGGGAGTTGTAGTCCAACACATCTGATTAGCCAAAGGTTCCAGATCCCAGCTGATAAAATATGAAAGTATGATATGAAATTTGTAACGCGCCTGTACACAAGTGTTTCAAGGCGCGATGAGGCAAGGAAAGGGGAACAGAGGGAGGACAGAGACATCGATCTTACTAGGCCAAGTGACATTGAGATCGCCAAGTACAGGGGAGGAGGTAGGGGAAAAGTGCGAGGGGAAAGGGGAGGTGACAGCGCTGTACATGGGATCAAAACAATAACAAGAAGTGTGGCCAGAAGGTGGCAGGTGCAAGTGTAAGTGCAGACAGCAGGTGTCCAAAAGTGCAGGTAGGGGGGACTGTAGGGTTACAGATACAAACCCAAGTGCAAGGGTTGCTGGGAGGCAGTGTGGGTGGGCAGGGTCCTGGGGCCGAAACCAGAGGGTAGGCAGGTGACCAGTGCAGTATCAGACAGGAAATCAGCAGGGGAGAGGAGGAGAGAAGGCAGAAGCAAAGAGGAAGGTCTTGAGGTGCTTCCGGAACCAGAGATGGTTCTCCTCAAGTTTCAGAGAGGCAGGTATCTGTTAAGACATGATCAAAAGATAGAAAAAAGCTTTCAAGCTTACCTACTAAACGTAAAGAAAATTCGAATGTAAGGTAGGTGTTAGTCTTCTGAGTGCCGATATTGGGGAAGTACAGACTTTTTCTTTGATGCTATTCTTCATGTTCCTTTGTTTCCAGTTTTTCTCCAGGTGGTTCATGGTGAACGCTCCTTCAAGCGGGTCACCACCAAGCTGAGCTGGTCAGAGGCCCGCGACTTCTGCAGGACCAACTACGCAGACCTGGCTGACGTGGAGGACTTGGTGGAGATGTCAAGTCTTGTGGCAACGGTACCCTTTGGTGGGGCTTCTTGGATTGGCCTGTATTACGACTCTGCCACCAGCAGCCGCCGCTGGTCCACAGGGGCCACATTTGATTGGATGCCGAGCATAAGCTCCTTCATGGCAGGGAAATGTGCCATGCTATCTTTCTTAACACCCTTGCCACTTGCCGACACGTGCACCTCTACAAAATCATTCATCTGTCTCTACTGTAAGTTTGTTTCTCTTCACCCTATTCTCAGTGAACATCTGAGAAGCCACAATTGATACGTGTCCCTGTGACTACTTCATGTTGTGTAGTGAAAGTGTCACTACAGTTTTCTCAACATAGTGCACATTTGCCAAAGCTGACTACGGGCGGCCATATTGTCGAGTTTATAATGATTTGATTTGTTAATCTGTCGTATAGTCAATGTTCCTACATTTTAAGAACATGTGTCACAGTCATAGCATAGGTGTTCATGTTTCAACAGTGGGACTTGTTAATCTTTTGCCACA
Source organism: Ambystoma mexicanum (assembly GCF_040938575.1). NCBI lineage: Eukaryota > Metazoa > Chordata > Amphibia > Caudata > Ambystomatidae > Ambystoma > Ambystoma mexicanum. The sequence goes on along the minus strand of NC_090922.1, from coordinate 617,507,422 downwards.
GTATATTTCCCTCAGGTAAGCTCCATTTCATTTCAATGCGTTGATGGGTTTGGCCGCTTACATTCTAAACAGCTTGCTTTGCCACTTCTGTTCCTGTGATTATCCAGAATCTTCTGGTGGCTCCTGGATTTTAGTAGCATCGCTCGTGCTCTCACGCTGGGGTGTGTTTTATCTTGAGTCTGCCCTGGGCAGGACACGCCAGAACTGGCTCTGTTTCATTGTGATGTAGACTTTTGGTTTGTTCTTTCTGACTCTGAATTCAATTTCGCACCTTATGTACCCATTTAGGGTGATAGAGAAACCCTGGTCCATTTTCTGTTGGTTTAATCCAGCAGGGTTGTCTAATTCCAGGCCTCGAGGGCCTGATCCATGACGTATTTTCATGATACCCATCATTAATATTCATGAGGTAAGTTTGCATAAAATGATTCTAAATGTATGTTAAGTTTTCCTCATGAATATTAATGAGGGATATCATGAAACCCCATCAGTTGTCTTGCCCTCGAGGCCTGGAGTTGGACAACTCTGGTTTAATGTGTTCTGGTCTGTTCCCCGCAGTTCCTTGTAGGTTTCTTGGCAGATTATTGTCAGATAGGCCCCTGAACCGGCCAACATGCAGAGCCTCTGCCCTAGAATGATAACCACACCATTCCCCTGCTGGGTGCTTCTGTAGATCCAGAGCTGTCTTTGCTTCCCTCTCTGTGCATCACTTGCCTGACGTGTCTGCTCCTGCACACTTTGGCAAAGTGACACAACCAGTATACGTTTATTTACTGTGCATTTGTAAGGCGCTTGTATATCAAGTAAATTGTCTTTCAAAGCGCCCACAGGGCAACAGGGAGGGGACATGGGAATGAAAGGCAAATATAACAATGAAAGAGAAGGGCGGTCCTACTAGGCCTTGTCAGCATTCAGAGCAACACAGAAAAGTTCCTCAGCATAACTAGTATGTAATAACTCAAAGGGATCACACAAACTAGAATGTTAGGAGGAAGTAGCAATATTTTCGGATTTTGTGTATATGTATTTGTATGTTAAAAGAGATCAAGTGCACGCTTCTTTACATGCATGCAATGTACAAACTCCTAAAAGCAGCCGGATACTTTTCTGTCTTGTAATATTGACACTGCACTTAATATAACTTCACTAAAACAACACATGCCAACTCATTTGGATACAAAACACCACAAAATAAAAAGTAATAGTAGCCAATACGGACATTAACACATCAGTCCACATAGATTACAAGGTTCTTCATGTGTTTTGTTCATGAATAGAATAACTAGATATGGTCAACAATAGTTTCGGCAAGACAGGGTTCTTTGCTCCACTAACCACTACCTTCTTCAGGTCAGTATTCCTAAATACTAATTCTTATTAAATAACAGGGGATTGCTAGTGTAATTCATATTCATGTTCATATTTACTGATCTCGCTTCCAGGAAGTCCAAATTATATTAGGAAAAAATAAAGCTAAGTACACCGCTCGCAAGGGGAAGAGTAAGCATATAATGCTGGTGGGTGCCTCTTAAGTCCCTGTTAAACAAGTAATGTGCAAGACTTTGAGCAATAGGGCAAAGATTCATCAGCACAAAGGTAACGGGTACTTCCAACCTGCACTCATCAACACCACAAAATGTCTCTGCATCTGCCTATCCCACTTACTCCCCAGCCCACCCAAGAACACCAGGCAGAAATGCCAACATTATTGGCAGAAGGGTGCTAACATAAGACCACTTTACATTACATGATCCATCATAGAAAATATGCTGTTCAACCTCTGGGTTGCATAGCATTATACAATAAAAGGTTTGTCACACAGGAGATGGTGTTTCCCATACTTGAAGGTGTATACGATCCTGGCACAATGTTACCGAATATCTGTAGCTCAGGGAGGGTAAGAGACCACGGCATGAGATGGTGGCTGTGGCAGAAAAGGATTATTAAAGTGATGTGAGTGGAATGAAAAGGAGCTCAACAGCTGTACTAGCCAAGAGTGAAGAACAATGGCCATAACCCTTCTTGTGTAGTTCAGTGATGGCCCACATTTGAAACATAGGGCCTCATTACCCGGTAGGCGGTGAGCCATGGCGCTATTAGCGCCATGGCTCATGCTGGTAAAATACTGGCACCGCCTTGGCGGAAAGGGGATTTACCGCCCCATTCCAAGGTTGGAGGGGCGGTAAATCCCCTTTCCGCCATTGCCCTTCCCCATTCCCATTTCTGCTCCATAGGGGTCTATGGGAATGGGGAAGGCGCTAATTACGGCACCGCAATTTTGCGGTGCCGTAATTAGCTCTGAGGTCCCTTAGCGGGTTGGATTTTAACGCCTGCTAAAAGCAGGCGTTAAATCCCCCAACCCGCAAAGGGACCTCGTAGTAAGGCGGTAGGGATTTACCGGTACCGGTATTTTACCGGTACCGGTAAATCCCTACCGCCATCCGTGTAATGAGGCCCATAGTTTTAGCTGTTACATTACGCCCTAGCCGTCATGCTGTTATCAAGGAATGAACAGTTCACACTCCCTGAGAACAAGAAACATGTCCAGAAATTCAATTACAGTGAACTATGGGCTGTAATGCATGTCAAAAGTTAATCAATAAGGAAGGACATGCGACTCGCCTAGATGGCAGGGAAGAAAATTGTCGGTGCAGTCATTCAAGAGTGGGTAACGGAAAGGGGGAGCCCTGAACTAAAAAAGAGAGCTTTCACAATAACAGTCCATGATGAGGGGAGAGATTGGAGGTCTGCTGGTTACTCCCAAGATAAAGGTTGGGATGGATACTACACACAGGAGGCACAAACGGCCTGGCCTAGGGATGGGAGGCAGCAGCAGGGAGGCAGGATGGCAGCAGCCTCCTTGCTGTGAGATCTGTGTAAGAGCATAGGGACAAGCAGAAAGAGCCAAGCAGTACAGCAGGAGACCCGGGGCGCCGCAGAAGGGACACAGGGACAAGCAACATAAGGGGCACAGGAATGACACACACTTGACTACCTATGTTTTGTCATAAGTGGTCATGCCTCAGGGATCTTCACAATACCATGGAGACAGAGCAGCAGGAATGGCCCAGCAAAGTGCCACTGTTCACTTTGCACAATTCATAGGCATTCTGTATCTTCTCAGATTTCCAAATTGCTCAGTGATTGGATGCCTACTCCCAGCCCTAGAGATAAAGGGGGGGTATTGGCCACGTTTACACCCTAGAAATAGGCAAATACTCCCCAAAAATACAAATAGGGAGTAAAAATACTGCCAACAAAAAATAGGAAACAGACATGTAGAGCCTTTTGGGTCTGCTTTCACTCACACAGCTATATGGATATGTTTGGACCAGTAGTGCATCTAGAACCACCGGAAGAAACTACTGTTGTTACTGTCTGATATTGATGTGAATGAATAACTTGATGCAAAGAAATAATTATTACAAAAACATTTGCCTTCCTGCTTGCCGCTCTTTTCCCTACTTAAGGAGCACTCCAGCCTCTTTTCCTTTGCAGCTGGGGAACAGGTGTAAGTGGATCTAGGTCACCTGGCCTAAGCCCCGCCCACCTGGTGCCTTCCTGGTTGCTGCTCCTTTTCACCACTTAGCAAGCCCCACCCACCTGGTGCCTTCCTGGTTGCCGCTCCTTTTCACCACTTAGCAAGTCCCGTCCACCTGGTGCCTTCCTGCTTGCCGCTCCTTTTCACCACTTACTAAGCCCCACCCATCTGGTGCCTTCCTGTTTGCCGCTCCTTTTCACCACTTAGCAAGCCCCACCCACCTGGTGCCTTCCTGCTTGCCGCTCTTTTGCCTACTTAAGGAGCCCTCCAGCCTCTTTTCCTTTGCAGCTGAGGAGCAGGTGTATGTGGATCTAGGTCACCTGGCCTAAGCCCCGCCCACCTTCTTAGCCCTGCCTCTTCCTTCCTGCTCTTAACTCTTAGATGAATGGCGTCTCTCGCCCGGGCATCCAAAGTGAAGGGCAGTCAAAGAAAAGGGCTATTGCTGTTTGGACCTGTTCGGACCAGGAGGATCCAGGGTCCGACCCCCTGCTAAGACAGCAGGTAAGCATGCACCAACATGTGTTTACACCCTCTGTCCCAACAGGCCACCCCCACCATCTCTGGTCCCCCCGTGTTGTTACCTTGTGCACCCCCCCTTCCTGCACACAGGAGTCTGTCCTGATACATTCTGGTTTCACCATCACCGTCTTGTGGCCAATGCTGGATTTTACTTTTATGGACTTCATTGATTCACGGTGCGTCCCCCTTTCTCAACTCTCATGCTGGACTTCCTTTGCATCTTGTACTCATGGTGGCCCTGAATCATGCTGTTCCATCTTCATCTTGTATCCTGGCTTGCAACATTATGTGTTACTATTGACTTCTGCAATTGTATTCGCTCTCCTCTCTTGCTTCTCCACTCTTTTTGACTGCTTACTCTCTGTTCTCTCCTCTCCTCCCCTCTCCCTTTTCCTATCTCCTCCCCTTACTTTCTTCTATGCACTTACTCTATCAGAATTGTCCCTGGACCTACTAGATAGCAACCCCGTCTGTCGCTCCACTATCCCCTTACTGTTGCCCCCCCCTTCCTGCAGCACTATCTGAAACGTTGTCAGGCCTAGTACGATAGTCACTTGTTTTGTTCCTCCCCTCCCTTTCTGCACCCCTCTCCCTCACCTTTTGTTTTCTTCCAGCTCTACCAGAAATGTCGTCATGCCTAGTATGGTAGTCGCCTGTTTCCATTTCCTTCCCACTCTCCCCCTCCCTTCCTTATCTATGTTTTAGCTCTTGCACTATCTGAAATGTCGTCAGGCCAGTACGATTTCACATCCTTACTGTTCATGGCCTGTAAGAATGTCGTTGTATTTTCCCTTCTTCCCTTCCTTGCCTTGAAGCGCTTTGAAACACATTGTGTATAAGCGCTATATAAATAAACTATCATATCATATCATTTCCACTTTCCAGTTAAAACATATTTTAGTTGCTTATAAAATACTCCCATCTGGGATTGGACTTACATTTTTGCTCCCATAAAACATCTTTGTACTCCCAACTTTGACCAGTGCTTCTCCTGCAGTTTGGACATTGGTCTGTTTTCAACGAGCAGAGAATAGCTGAATGCAGGTGTGAAATAGCCAATCAGCACATCCGTGACGCATAATGAGTTGCTGCCTCTCCTCCACAGAGCTGCTTCTGAATTTGGCCCAGGTTGCTCGGCAAAGAAGAAGAAAGGGGAAAAAAAGGAGCATCAGTACTTTTTGTTGGAGAATAAAAACGCTTTTGCTTCAAGAAATGAGCTAATGCAACAGTCCAACGTCCTGCAGGAACATGCTCACCAAGATGAGCCTAATTAATACTTTAAAAAAAATAAAAGTAAACTTTATTTAGGTAATAAGCGGTCAGGTTACATCGACGTTCGTTTTATAATTATACAGTTATTGGTTATCTTGCATGTGGACCACACATTAGTAATTACTTTAATTTCATCACATTTGATTATCTTTTACAGTTGGGTTTCTCTCAAGTATTCCCGGAATGGTCCCCAGATGTCTTTGGGTCTATTCATTGCCATCATTATCCCGACATATCCCTCCTCTCTTTCCTGCACATAGGCCAGCTCTCTGAGCCATTCACAAATTGCTGGGGCTGATTTAGATTTCCATTGCAATAATATACACTTCTTTGCTATAATACATCCCATGTTAAACAGTCTGCAAGTTTTAAGATCGACCTTTCCAATATCTCCAGCAGGTATTTAAGGAGAAGTAGGGTCGGGGGGATTTCTGTGATTGTGTCGAGTGCCTCGGCCACTTCTCCCTCGAATAGTGCCACTTTGGGGCAATTCCAAAACATATGGATCATGTCTGCTCCCTCTGTCCCACATTTCATGAATTTGTCTTGCGTATCGCGGGAAAATCGTGCCACCTTTGCTGGAGTGTAGTGGAGCCTGTTCAGTACTTTGAATTGTATGAGTCGCAGGCGGGAATTGAGTGAGACGTCTTTGGCTAGGTAGCAGAATCTCTGCCACTTAGTGTCGTCTATGCTTGTTGTTATGTCCCTCTCCCATTTTCCCTTCACAGTGTTGCGTTGTGTGATGTTGTCCTTTATCAGCCTGTATGCCCCCGAGATTAGCCCCTTCCGTCCTTCCCCTAGCACTATGGCTTCTATGCAGTTAGAGGGCTCTGGCCCCTTGAGGAACGATAGCCACCTCTTCCTCACTGCTGCCCGCATTCTGAACTATTGCAGCATTTTGACTGGATTATCTCCCAGTTTTGCCTTGAATTCTTCCTTCATTACGAATTTGCCCTCTGGGTATAAATCGCCCAGCTTCCATTCCTTCCCTGGGTCCCATGAGATTTGGACATATATATCAGATGTTGGTGGGAGGCCCGGGCAGCTCTACAAGGGAATTTTGGCATTGTATGGGGGAGTGTATCCAGGTGCTTAAATATACGCTGCCATGCGTTTACTGTTGTGCGTACTGGGTCAAATGTGTCTATGTAACGCTTGTCTAAAATGGCTGATTTAAGATCTGTCGGGGCTGCTCCATAATATTCTAGGGCTCAGTGTTGTGGAATGGGGTACGGCTGAAACGAGTACCCTGCGTAGTGAGCCTGTACCACCAGGTATTAGAATTGGGGTGGCCAGTCCCCCTCGTTCGTATGGTTCAGCTAATTTTTCCCAGCACATTCAGAACATCCCTCCCTCCCAAACGAATTGCGTTGCAATTGAACTAAGTTTCATAAAGAATTTACACCCCAGCCATACCGGGATGGTATTGAAATAGTAAAGTAGCTTGGGCACCACTACCATCTTGATCAGTGAGACCTTGCCATATAGGGACATTGGGAATTTAGACCATATGTCTAGTTTCACGGCAAGTGTTTTGAGGTACGCTTCATGATATTTTTCATGTAATAGTTTCTGTGTTCATGCTATTGCTACCCCTAAATATTTTAGGCTAATTTGAACCTGCATATGTCTACCGGCTCCTTAGTGCGTTCTGTTAATGGGAATAATTCTGGCTTAGTAGTGATTTTGTATCCTGAGTGATGTGTGAATTTGGCTACCTCGTCCATGACTGGTTTAATGTTCGACCCCAGGTTACATATGTATAATAAGGTGTCATCGGCATATAGGGACATCATTTGTGGGGGCATGTTATATGTATCCCTCTATGTGCATGCCTGTCCCTCACCCGCTGAGCGAGGGGTTCAATTGTTAATGCAAACAGAGGAGGTGAGAAGGGGCAGTCCTGTCGGGTTCCCCTGGTCAGCAGGATTGGTCCTGATATGAGCCCATTGGTACGGACTTTCGCTGTGGGGTTCGTATAAAGCAGCCTTACATAGCCTCTAAAAGGACTTCCCAGTCCAAACGGCTATAATAAGTAGTACCAGGGCACAGAGTCTAAAGATTTTTCAGAATCCACTGAGGCTGCCACCTCGGATGCATGGGGATCAATCTGTGAGATGATCCCGAACAGTCATCGTAAATTGAAGGCAGTGGACCTGCAGGGGATGAAGCCAGATTGATCGGGGAGTACAAGGAGGGGCATGTATGGGAGGAGCCTGTTTGCTAGAATTTTGGCTGGTATTTTCGCAACTGAATTAATCAGTGACAATGGGCGATATGAGGCTACTTCACTTGCTAGTTTGCCCGGCTTCAGGAACACTGTTATGATTGCTTCGGTCATTGTTGGTGGGATGTTGCTATTTATGTCACATTCCTCCCATACCTTAAGTAGACATGGGGCTAGGATATCTTTATGTCTAGTATAATTGCATTGTCAGCCCATCGGGACCCAGTGTTTTGCCCGAGGCCAATGAGGAGATGGCTTCTTTTATTTCTTCAAGTGTCACTGGCTTGTCTAGTGCCTTGTGGGCTTCTTCGCCTATGTTAGTGAGTGTTATCTCCTCTAGGTACTGGTCAACACTCTCCTTGGTACAGATATCTGTTTTGACATATAGTTTCTTGTAGTACTTCTCAAATACATCGTTTATGTCTCCCATCTTTGTTAATAACTGTCCCTCCTCCTGCTCTGTGCCTGTGATGGTCTGCAAGCCACGCTCGCCACGGACCACCCCGGCCACATAGCGACCAGGCCGATCTTCCTCCCTGTATTTACGAGTTTGGACCGGTGCCATCGTAAGGTGCACCTCTTGAACTGCCTGTTCACAGAACTTCAGTACATTCCCCTTAATAATTCCTAGAAGGGACCTGTCTCCTGTATTATCATATTCATTTTAGAGCCTAGGCAGCCTCTGCTCTAAGTCCCTCAACTCCATCCTGGTATACTTTAGGATCCCCGATGTGACCGAAATCACTGTGCCCCATAACCATACTTTAAATGTTTCCCATATTTTTGTATATTGTGCGACCGTGCCCTCGTTGGTTTTAAAGAATATCTCAATTTCTTCATACAAGGGTGATACCATAGTGGCATCTGATAGGGCCGCTTGAGACATCCTCCACAGTGGTCGAGGCATTAGCGCCATGCTCAATGTAATGTGCATTATGATTGGGGAATGGTCTGATATGGTATGCAGTAAGATCTTGCTGCCGCGCAGCCTGTGCAACCATGTCGCTGACATCTCCGGGACATTGCGTCATGAACAGATGAATAATATGTATATTTGTTTACTGCTGGGTGTTCCTCTCTCCAAGCGTTTACTAGTTTATACAAGGATCCAAGGTCCAAGGTCTGTGCTCTTTAAATATTTAAAGTAAAGTAAGGTAATTATTTGTGTAAGCGTTTGGGCAGTTGCTGTGAGTCCTTATTGTCTGATGCTGGATCTATTTCTAGAAACATTAAGAATTGGTTTAAAATCCCCCCAACCCCATATTATAGGAACATCTGATGTTTTTCCTAATATTCTCGAAATCTGAGTATGAAAGGTGGAGTTGTCGATGTATGGACCATGGCAGCCATTTTATTTGTTTACAATTTTCCCTATTTTTTGAATTGCCGTCAAGGAAAGAGAGAAGGGACCCCATGGTGGGCATTTTCTTTGTTACCTTTTTACATTCCTTTTCAATGGGCCCTGGGGCATTACCTGAAGTGGTAAAGCCCCCCTGCCTGGGGCCTATTGCTTAAGTAGCAAATTCTAATTACTATTTGCATGCAATCTAATGCTGTTTTATTTTTCATGTTTGCACAGACTACAGTCTTCCGAAGGGCCTTCATCCCCCACAGTGCCTCAAAGCCATAACAATGGCAGTAGGCACTATACAAATATCAAATAACATAACATAACTTGATAAACGTGTCATATGCCAGGATGGAGGATTGTGAGCAAATGCCACAAGTTCCTGGAACGTAAATGGGAGACTTGGTATCACTTGCTCCCAATATTCACTTTAGAATTTTGCAGAGAGCACATCTTCACCTGCGGCTTTTCTGCAGATGGTAAGTATGGACATAAAGTTTAAAATGTTATCTAACATCAACTGTTTAGGTCATGTGATTATTCATTAGACAGGATCAGCCTTCAGAGTGACACAAAATTATATATTTGTGTTTTTGTAAAATGATCTGATGAGAACGGAATAAAATGCCTTGAAAGTCCCCGTTTCTCTTGCTCAAATACTTCTTTCCCAGTTTCATAATTAAAGTTATGGAATTGTTTACTTACTTTTACAAAAAGGCAACTAACCAAATTGGATGGAAGAAGGTGGAGGCTTAAGATGCTCCCATCGAGCAGCTTTAAGAAACCTTGTGTGAGCTACTTCAAATAAACACTGAGCCAAAGAACTTTCAAGCACCTTTGGCTCACCTGTGGGTAGTGAGGCCAAAACACAAGTCTTAATTTTTCTGCATTATTGAGGGGTGCTGCAACTACAAACTAAAATGCGATATCAAGAGAGTGATGTCTAAGCCAAGCTTATTCATCGTAGTAAACAAGTAATTTACTTCTAAAGCACAGAAACACAACATAGTAAAATATTACACAACATATTGGACAATTCACAACAGTAGTCCAATAGCATGTGAGATTCTTATATCAGCATTAGGCAACCTCAAATGTTTACAATAACAACACAAGAAAAATGTGAGGTATTTTGTGCCTGGCACCAGGACCAAATTTGACTGGCAAGCAGTTTTAGGTAAGAAAGCCTGATGACGATTTTGACCTTTGCTATCAAGATGGACGAAGAATCAGTCAAGCAGAAGCACCGTTTGTCTAAAGTTTCATCGGGTTCCAGAGCCAGTTCGGTTTAGCAGTAGCTTGTGGTGAAGGTTAATTTTTGTAATGAATTACTTCATACATTATTTAGCTAGTGAATCCTTGTTATATAGCTTTAAATACAAACATATATTGTGAAATAAGTAATATCCTTGAATCCAACTTAATAAAAACTGCCCTTGCAGACAGACATTCGAGAACTCGTTGCCACCCTTGATGAGCACCCACCCGCGGCTCCGGTACTCGTGCACCTAGCAACCTCATACTATTAATTACAGGCTCCTCACCAAAAGAGTCCGAAATTGGGCAGGGGTAACAGGCATGTGCAAGACTGATTTAGTCCTTTCTCGACAATCAAAGACAGCAGGTTTATATGGGCTCAACTGGATCACAATCACACTTCGGAGTACATCAGCATGGGCGTAATTTTAGGTGGGGCAATGGTGTTTGTTCACCCCTCCCACCTCAGCTTTTGTGGCACATCATTTTGTCCCACTCATTTGGCAGGGGCCCCTTTCATTTAGCTGTCATATCCCCCCCCCCAACATTTTCAGCAAAGTTACTCCACTGTGCATCAGGGGGTCGTCGTTCTCCCCTCGCCTGTCCAATATGTGCATGCGCCAGCTGGCACAGGTCCTAAAACAGTGCCAGATGCGCTTGCAAATGTATGCAGATGGCATGCCAATTCTCTTCTGACTAATGCCCAGAAGAGGCGTATCCAGGATTGTCTAACAATTGGGGCCTCCATCTAAGCTAGTTGGGCCCACCGTAGTGGCACTAAAAGCTGTAAATTCCCACACAGTGCTGCTGAATGGGCATTTATAGATTGTGGGTGGAGTTGCCCGCTCAGGCCCTATCCTGTCCACGCCTCTGATAAGAGCTGCTTGGCCTGCTGCCTAGACCACATTTGCCATTGGATACAAGCGAGTTTCCTTTGTTTAAATGCAAACAACATTGAGCGCCTCCTTCTTGGAGAGACTTTTTCAGAATCATCACTGCGCGAATGACCTATAAACCCGAGGTCGCCGACTGACACCGTGCCGCAAGTGCAGAACTCGGGGGTCATTTTCAATGTAAATGTTAGGTTTGCACCTTAGATCAATGCTGTGGTTTTGATTATGAATGCTCAGGTGTGCGTTCTTCGTAGCATTCTCCAACTCCTTTGAACTGAAGGGAATTTACCAGAAACCTGGTGATTGACTACCTCATCTAGAGCGACAGAATCTACACATCCTTTATCAAAAACTCTTTGACAGATTGTAAACAATCCCGAACCAGGACCTTGCCAGTGGAAGCCGGACCACATCAAACTGTCCTTGAAAAAACTCTGCTTATGGAACAGAGAACTATTGATTCACAAACCGTACTGGTGCCACGGATCAAGCTGCCTCCACAAAATAATTCTATCACATTTAAACTACGTTGTTTCGTGCAACATGCAACTCCAACAGAGGTCCTAAGAACGCCTCAAACAAGGAGGCTGATCGCTGGAAGTACTGCACTGTAGACAGTGGAGGGCGCTCAAGCCTAACATAAAATCACAGCCTACTCATGTGTGGATTCAAAAAACGTCTGAAGACACATTTTTTCAAATATTTCTTTGACCGGCCTTTAGATATAGGGAGCCTAATCAGTGGTCAAAGTGTGCCAAAAGAAGTAGTGGAACTGGCCTGCACCCACTCCCCACAAACCCCATCGCCGCGCCCCCTCCCACGCACAATACAAACCCCCAGACACATGCCCCTGCTGTTTAAGGGAATGTTCAGTGCAATGCACTGCAGTGCAAGTTTCAACTTTTCCCTGCACTTTTATTTTACAACGAAACCATTCCGGAATGTTTTCTTTTTAAAATGAAAGTATAGGAACAGTAAAACTTAATTAAAAAAAGAGGAGGAGTCCACTCTGACCACTGAACCTAATGAAGAATGCCTGGTGGGGGAGCTCACATCTCGCCCCTCTGCGACACATCAGGCCGGATTCTAGGGTTCCTCGTAGTGTTTGCGACTCAGTCTTCCTTTCCTCCCCTCCTTTTTTTCTGGTGCTCTGAATTAGCAGAATGTCATGTGATGTGTATCATGATACACAATTCTGTATATAATAAATACATTGAAAATAAATAAAATGGACATTGCAATAGTAAGCATGCTTGTGTACGTCACACACATCGTTTTAGACATTACAGTCTACAAATGCCCATGCTGCCTTTGTAAATTGCTTTCTAGGACAGGAAGAGGCTCTCAAAACCCGTGTGTTACCCATATGGACAGTGCTAATAAAGCACCGTCAGGTCCTATTAAAACGAGCATCAACCAATCAGGATCTTTTAATTGGGAGTTTTTTAATCAAGCAACCATGATCTTGTGGAGGCGAAAGCACTTTATAGTCAACCATCTGAACTGTGAAGATGGTAAATATACTCAGCTTCCAGGTCGACTCATGTAGTCGGAAGCATGGCTGTATGACCTGCCCTGCTACTGTACCACACACACTCAGTGACGGTGCGAACTGGGACAACAGCCCTGTCAAATTCCACACTCGTGATCTGTAGGTTACACAGCAGTCTGGCCAGTAAGTGCAATGATCCATTGAGCCAGTTTGCCTGCTATAATTGCGGGTCATTACGAGTCGAGCGGTAGGGGATACCGGGCCGGTGCCGGTAATCCCCTACCACCCGATTCCGAGGTCCCCTAACGGGAACCGCAAGGGACGTGTGGTCGGACCACACGTCCCTTACGGATCCCGTTAGGGGACCAGGCCGCTAATTAAAGGCCTGCTATTAGCAGGCCCGTAAATAGCGCCTTCCCCATTCCCCATTCCCATTGAGCCCTTTAGGGGCTCAATGGGAATGGGGAATGGTTGGTGCAATGGGGACTCTCCGGTCCTGCCAGGGTAGGACTAGACCGGTAAGTCCGCATTGCACCACACCGGACTCGTTCCCGTTATTGGAGGCAGTCATGGCGCAAATAGCACCATGACTACCTCCAATCTCGTAATGACCCCCATTGTGTTGCCTGTAATGCTATTATGCCCACCATATCACTTCACAGAGCTCTGAAACAATACGTTATCAAACAAGTACTCAGAGACAATAAGAGTATAGGTGCAATTCAATATATTTTGTTAGTTGTGCTGAAAATCGCACTACATGCAGGGTGCTCCCTTACTAGCCATCATGCAAGGGCTGCCCGTCGAAGAATGCTGAGGCACCATTTTCAACCAAGAGACAAAAAAAAGAGTGTTTTGCAATCAAAGCTGCCCATTTTCCTGCCTGCTCCTAGCACACACCCTATGTGGGGCCTCATTACAATTACAGTAATGTGGAAAAAACGGTGGTGATTTAATTATTTTGTCATTTGTATGGCGCACCTAACCCGTGGGCATCTGGGCGCTTTTCTTACATGTTAGGAGATACAATTGTCTTCTTGGTTACGAATGTACAAATTCAGGACACTTATTAATACATTTGTTTACATGGTAATACAGTACTTTACAGGGTTACAAAGGACGTCCCGTATGGACTTATGGCGATACAGCTATTTACATAATCATGGTATGGTAGATTGTTTCATGACGCTAATGAACACAGTTGTTTACATGGTAATACAGTACTTTACAAGTTACATAGGAACTTCCCATATGGGCTTGTAACTGTGCAGTTATTTGCATAATCATAGGTTGATAAATTAGTTACCCCGGCCTTGTGTAAAGAGATGTGTTTTCCATTGTTTACGGAAGATCCAAAAGGATTCTTCGGCCCTTAGTGTGGCTGGCAGAGTGTTCCACTGTTTGCTGGCTATTGTAGGGAAACTGCTGCCTCCTGCTTTCTGGAGTTTGAATCTCGGTGTGGGGAGTGGGTGCATGTAGGCTGCTCTAGTAGGCCTGTTGGTAATGCATAGGTAATTCCGTTACTGCCGTTTTACCAAACTGCCATACTATAGGTTTGGTGGTAAGATGGAGGATAAACCTCCAGCAAAATGCTGGAGGTAAATCTTCCACCTTACTTCCAAACAAATCAGCAAAATCGATAGATTTACCTACCACTTGTGGATTTACTCAGAAATTCTTGGCTGCATCCTATGGACTCCAAAAAATGGGGACTTACACTGCCTAACCAGGGACGTCATTTGGGGGTCGCCAGAGGTCGCAACTGCGATCTCTGAGGTCTCCCTTGCGACCTCTGTGGTCTCCCTTGCGACCTCTGTTAAAAAAAAAAGAAATAAAAAAAAAACATTTCGTTTTTTTTTTTTTTTTTTTCGTTTTTTGTAATGCATGGTCCTGGAGTGGCTGTCATGTTCAGGCCCTTTAAAAAAAAATAATAAGACAAATAAGAACAGGAGTGCCACAAGTCTAACACTTTCAGCACTGACCCTAAATAAGAAAGAATAGGAAACCAAATAATGTGTCTTTCTGGAATTCTGTACAATAATTGCTAAACTCATTAAAGGTTTATTTCAGGCACACTTCAGGGGGTGAGTCACTGATTTAGTCTGTTCTTAAACGCCTCAACTCAGCCTTTAATCCTTCTGAGGTCGATAAATGAGTACCAAGACAGGTTGGGTGATATTGGGTGTATATTTTTTCTATATAAAGCGCTTAAGTGTAAGTGCTATATAGTAACACATCTTTTGGTCATGGACGTCTGCTTGCATTCACAGTAATTTGGTAATATGGGCCTATACACACTGACCTTAACGCTACATATGGCAATCCATTCTTGCATGAAATGTACATCACATTATAGTGATATCGTAACCATATTTTTCGTACTGTACAATGCTGTGATGCCACTTCCTGTTTTGGCAACGGGTGAAAGGTTCGTGTTCCATCGCTTCCCGCGATATCACTTCGGGGTGGGGTCAAATGATATCAGTTCCTGTGATGTCATCAGGGGTCAAGGGTCGTGTGATGTCACTTCCGCTACCCCTGGCATTTTGGTGAAATGACGTCCCTGTGCCTAACGCCACTTGTAATCCCGCAGTAAATCTGCAGGACCAAGTGGCAGTAATGGTAATTTACTACTGAAATACAGCCAAACTTGTAAGGAGGCACTATCAAGAGTCAACAGGAGAATTCCCCGGTGGGCTATACCCGTGCCCCCAAACACCAGTCAGAGAGAAAATACAAGATTTCCTAACCAGTCATTGAGGCCACAGGTGAGGACTGGAACTGCAGCAGCGGATCCCAGCAGCTAAAGAAGAACAAAAGGGAAAAGGTTAACTTCACTTTTAGCACAGAGTATTAAGTGCCTGTGAGTGAGGAGCACCAGCTGTAGATAAAGAGGCGAGCAGCCCCCCCCTACGGAAGGAGGCGAGCATTGAGGCCCACTTTTACTGGGTGAACTCAATTCTAGTGGTCAGTCGTAATAGGTAAATGTTCGGAGTCAATGTTCCCATTGCAGAACAGTTCTCGGGGCAATATCCAGGGAAAATCCCCCAAAACACAAAAAAAGTTCAAAGTGTACAAAAGGTCCATGAGAGAGTACCGATATGCCAAAACAGAAGGGTAATCCAAGCCAAAATCCAGGAAAGAAGAAGCAAAGGTCAAATGCCAAAAATCGTTAAGTCAAAGTACCAAGTCTTCTAAAGCCAAGAGTAATCCAGGAGGCAGCCCAGTAGAACACGGGCAGGAGTAAAAAAAACACAGGAGGCAGAGAAACAAGATGAAACGAGCCACACACCACTCACCGGAACGTTGAGAAGCACCATTATGCAATTTGCCAATGCTTTTGTAGTGCGTCCTGGTTGGGGTCATGTGAGGGAGTAGCGCAACGTCCTTGCGCTGTGGTGTCAAGGAGGCGCCATGGCAATCTCCAAGCATGGAGGAAACACAGTACAGGGAGGTGGAGGGAAAGCCCATCGTCGCGGGCAGGCAGAGCGGGAGCCCTGCGGCAACCCTGCAGAGACAATGGGCACTGCAAGGAAGAGGCTGAGGAACCCACTAGCCAGAATGAGCGCATGGGAAGAGCACAACCCTGGGAGCCGGTGAGGCCATGACAGTTTCCCCCCCTAATGACCCACAACCTCGTGGGCTCAGAGGATGGTCTTGATGAAAACTGGAAACGAGATCATTGGTGTGCACGTTCTCAGTGGGTTCCCAGGTTCACTCCTCCAGACCATATCCCTTCCAATCAATGAGGTATTGTAGATGACCCCTACAGTAAGGGGAATCAAGGATGGCATGTACTTCATATTCGTTAGTAGACCCTTGAGCTAGAGGAATGTGTGGCACAATAATGCGAGTAGAGGGTGGGCATGGTTTTAAGAGGGACGTGTGGAACACAGAATGTATGTGCCAGGCAGATGGCACTGCCAGATGGAAACAGAAAGGGTTGATGACTTTGGTTACTCTATAAGGGCCTTAAAAGTGAGGAAGCAGTTTACGGCAACCCGGAATATGACGATACTGGGCCTTATTACGAGTCCGGCGGTAACCGAGGCGGTAAAACCGCTGGTTACCGCCGGACTCGTATTACCATTCCGCCTCCGTGATTCCCGGAATTACCGGGGCATTACAACCCCGGTTTTCCGGGAATCACGGAGGCGGAATGGTGTTAATCCCCATTCCCATTGAGTCCTATAGGACTCAATGGGAATGGGGATCATGGAAACACCGGCGTAATGCTGCCGGTGTTTCCTCGTCCGCCTGCAGGCGGGCAGTGTTAAACCCGCCAGGTCAGACCTGGCGGGAACATCACCTCCCACCTGCAGGAGTTGTGATCGCCCGGAATGGAAACAACGGTGGCGGCGGGTTTACGGTGGCGGCGGGCGATTTGTAATGAGGCCCACTGTGTTGATAGCCAAACTCTTTCACCCGTCTCATAACGGGGGGATGGGCGGCAATGATTGTCCGCAGAGCGACACATGGCAGCTTGGGCTTCCTGAAGATGACTAAGGGTTTGTTTGTGGATCACGCTAATGTCCTTAATGCAGGCGTCTGCAGCAGGACTAGAAGTAGATGGTACATCCTGTATTGGTAGAGTACAGGGGTGTTGGCCGTACAATGAATAGAACGGAGAGAAACCTGTGGATGAAAGGGGTGCATTGTTGTAAGCAAATTCTGCATTGCAAAGTACACAAAACCAGGTTTCCTGATGTTGTAGACAAAGACAGCGTAGATATTGCTCTAATGTCTGGTTTACCCGTTCCATCTGCCCATCAGTTTTAGGGTGATAGGATGAGGAAAAACGTGCATCGATGCCTAGCAGTGAGGTCAGTGCTCTCCAAAAATGTGAGGTAAACTGAGAACACTGATCTGAGATGAGAACAGAAGGGAGGCCAAACAGGCAAAATACATGACAAAATAATAGATAGGCCAGTACAGGAGCACAAGGGATACCAGTGCAAGAAATAAAGCGGGCCATTTTAGTAAAGCTATCTATCAGAACACATATTGTATCATATTTCTGGATCTTGGGGAGACCCGTTATGAAGTCCATCGAGACCATGTACCAGGGTTGATAGGGTACCAGCATGTGTTGCAAAAGACCTGGTGGTTTGCCTCTGCGATGTTTACTCTGGGCACAGATAGAACAATTGGCGACATAGTCAATAGTGTACCGGCACATGGAGGGCCACCAACATCAGCGCTGAAGGAGAGCCAAAGACCTTTTTTGTCTGGGATGCCCATTGATAGACGCATCATGGGACCATTCCAGGGCCTGCTGTCTGTTATGGTGATCGGTAGAAACAATTGATTCTGGCCAAAAGGTACACCTTCATGTAGTGTTGCATTCCCATTCTTGCTGTGTTTCCGGATGTTGGGAGACCCAGTCGTGGATCTCAGAACCCAAACTAGGCGGTGGTGTACATAAACAAACAAGATGCACCTTCCCTAGGATGATGACAGGCAACACAGGAAGGGCACTGCCCCCAGGAAGAGGAGATAACATATCCGCCTTGTCATGGGCTGACCCCGGATGGTGTTTGATACAGAGGTCGATAGCGGCAAAGAATAGATGCCAGTGGACTTGCCGACTGTTGTTACACTTCAAGGAGGCCAGATCTTGGATATTACGATGATCTGAATACACAGTCATCGGTCATTTGGCACCAAGCAAATTATATCTCCAGACACGGAAGGCGTCTTTAGTCGCCAACAACTCCTTCTCCATGAATGTGTAGTGTAATTCGGATGAGGAGAACTTGCGTGAATGATAGGCCACCGGATGTAAAAGACCGGAGTTCAGACATGTTTGCGATAAAACAGTGCCTAAGGCAAATGAGGAGGCGCCTGCCTCTACCACAAAAGGTAGATCTGCATTGGGATGTTGTTACACTGGAGCGGTAGTGAAGGCTGTTTTTAAGGTATCGAAAGCTTCTTGTTGAGGCGTTGACCAAACATAAGGCACTTAGTCAGATGAGAGCTCTGGCGTTGAGGAGGCACCATGGCAACCTCCAAGCGTGTAGGAAACACAGTGCAGGGAGGCAGAGGGAAGCCAATCGCCTTGGGCAGGCAGAGCGGGAGCCTCGTGGCAACCCTGCAGAGACCGTGGGCGCTGAAAGGAAGAGGGAGAGGAACCCCTGGCCCTGAGCGAGCACAAGGGAGGAGCGCGAACCCTGCGCCCGGGAGCCGGCGAGGACACGACAGGCATATACTCACTATACTCATACTTTGTCAGATCAATGGCTGTTTTGTGCTTGTACCCATTTTCATTCATTCATTTCGTCCGTCCTTGAGTTGGTTCATTTGGCCAGGCCAGTTAGCTAGAGGTTACTCCAGAAAACGTTATTTATTAAGATGGTGCCAATTTAGTGAGAGGTTGACAGTTTTATTTCGAGTAATGTCATTGTTGGCACCCAACAGGTCATTCCATGGAGTGGTCTTGACACCACAGGGGAGGACGTCGTTAGAGCTTTCTGTAAAGGAAGAGCTACCAGAGTAAAATGGTGAATTGTGTTTTTTGCATTTACGATAGCTCTGTGAGTTGAGCTCCTGCTGTGGACATGTGTGTGTATTTTGCACAGCATATGTATGAATTGTTGTGATGACTCAGACCTTCACTCTTCTGAGGTTTACCCACTGAGTACCATCATGTGTGCTAATGGTAACACCTATTATTAGACCCCTTAGAAATAGGGACATGATCCCAACACACATGATGGGGAAAATACACATGCTACTACTAATTACAGTCAATAACTAACAGAACCTTTCCTTATACTGTGAGGAACCTGGTATTATGTTTTACTGCCTCTACACAACTAGAATACCTCAAAATCAATACAAACCCTTTATAATGGTACTTATTATATGTACCATAGTTTAACTCTGGTACACACACACCTTTAGCCACGTATTGACTGAAAGAATAAAACTTTCTGAAAATTCATCATCACCTTTTATACACAAAATCACAGTCACGGAAACGTAATTTCACACCTTCACACAACCTAATCTAAAGTCCAAACTGTTGGCTTTCCAGAGACCCATTCCACTGTACCAGGCAATTTCTCCTGTTTTTACTTTTGGCTATTTTGGGGTGCTCTAACGCCACCTATGAGGCAAAAGTATTGGCGTAGCATAGGAACAGAAGATATGGGGGAGATGGGATACATAGCCTATAGGTGTTCTTTGGTTACGTGCCTGCTGCTTCCACACCCATGGCATGCTTTTGATACTGAAATGGAAGATCTTTTCATCTTTTTTTGTCTTCTCAATCGTGGTAATGTAGTATCCAATACTACATTAGATTAAAAGACCAGAAAAACAAGTATTTCATTAGTATTCTGTTAGTAATCGACTAGAATTCAGCTCGCTGAATAGTCTCCATATAGTAGTCTGTTTAAAAAGGATGCTATTAAATACTGACAAAGACTAACTATAATCTACCAATTCTATAACAGTTAAGTACTACATGTAGTATTCAACTTTGGTAAGTGATTAAGGCCTATGGGC
Source organism: Ambystoma mexicanum (assembly GCF_040938575.1). NCBI lineage: Eukaryota > Metazoa > Chordata > Amphibia > Caudata > Ambystomatidae > Ambystoma > Ambystoma mexicanum. The sequence goes on along the minus strand of NC_090922.1, from coordinate 617,487,364 downwards.
ATTCCATCTGCCCAAAACACTCCCCCATCGACCTATTTGAGCTGGCACTATTGCAGTAACATCATCCGAATAACTTAAATATGCCCTACATACCTATTCATTACTTGAAACATATCTTTTTTTAATATATACCCTAGTAAGTAATTATGGCGACTTTACAGTGTGTTTTGAGATGGTCATGTGATAATCTGAAAAGTACAGTAACATCAACATAATTGCTTACATAAACCCTATATATCCAGTTACTACTTCAAAACTAACCACAATTTCTGCAGGTTAGTGATTACTGGTCCTTCAGCCAGATGTATGTGAGTTGGCCTATGCAGCACTAAAGGGGATGGCTACACAAAAAACAACATTATTGGCTTTGGCAATGCTTGCCTTCTTTGAGACAGGATCATTTCAGCAGGTACAACATAGAACAGAATATTTGCACAAAATTAAGCAGCCAGTCTCGATAGCCTACTGCGAAACCCTATTCGGCAGCAGAACGCATTCATTTTGAAATACAATTGCGCTCTAAAGACGTGACATGCCCAGTGATTTTCACGATCCATTGAGAAATCTAACAATCACAACAGAGCCCTAGAAGTAAACACTATCGGCACTTCAACTCCTTTCCTGATCTGGCTCAAAACAGCCCCCAACCCTCATGTACAAGCATCTACAGTAACATTTGTTTTGGCATCTGGATCAAATCTATACAGCATACCTCCTACTTCATGGGTCTAAATGCTGTCTCCTCCTCGCACCACAAAAACTCCTTCCTTGCCATGAGGGGATCTTCAAGAACCGCACTCTTGGCTACAAAATTCCTAACACATTTTGCATAATCTTCACTCATTCCCAAGAATGATCTCACATCATCCTTGTTCTCTGTAGATTTCACCTTGAGAATAGCATCCACCATTTCAGGCTCGTTCTCCAATACCTCCTTTGTCAGCACATGTCTCAAGTAAGATACCCGATGTACCTTAAATTGGCATTTCTCACTTTTCACCAAACCTGCTCCCTCCAGTCTCCTCAAGACCGTGTGCACCCTCACATCATTCTTGTCCTCACTGTTCGCCCCCATGAAAATGATATCCTGAAAACATTTGACACAAGGAACATCCCCCAGCAAGTCCTCCATCAGTCTATGAAACACTGTAGATGCTGATGCTAAACCAAACGGCATACATCTGTACAGATATGCTCCCTGTAACGCTCACCTGGTATCCACGGGGACGTCATTCAGCCTGTTCTGACCTCTTACAACTTAGAACCCTTCCCTGGAGTCTACTCGACTGGAGACTGGGCCTGAAACACAGGATTGGTAGAGTTTAACTCCCTATTGTCTCTGTGTGCTTGAACCCCTTCTTCCCCGGGGTCCAACCCTTCCCTTTGATCCACAGCTCACCTTGCTTTCTTGGAAAGTGTGCTCTCCGTCCTGCTTTCAGCGCAGGGGTGCGTTGATTGATGCGTGCTCGCTGCTGCCTAGTTACTTCACTGGCAAGAGTCCGACAGGTAAGTATAATGAGTCTTTTGAACAGTTCTCTAACTTCGTTCCTTTCCTTCCTTAAATGATGGCCGGCGTCCGGGGATGGCGACGTGCTGCTGAGATGAGTAGCGCTGAAGGTGAGTGAGAGCTCGATGCGAGATGAGACCCTTTCGTATTTGTATTGAACTGAGTTCTTTTTCTGTGTCTTTTAGGTGCCGTAATGTTTTCAGCGTGGATGCCGGTTATGAAGAAGAAATGCGGTGAGGAAGCGCGGTATGCGGCACCGCTAGATGTTTCCACGCTAACATGGAGTGTCTTTTCCCTTTTGCAGATGGATGAGAAGTTCCGGAGACAGAGTTCCCTCAGAGCGGCTGGGATTCAGGTAAGCATTTGAAGCTCGTACAGTCTTTAAAAATAAGCAAAGATTTGCTGAATGCTTACTAATGCCTTTTTTCTGTTCTTTTCCCTTTTCCTTAGGAAGCGGTGTGCCGGGATGGGAATGACACCGCCGAAGATGCCCGCAGAACAGAAGAAGCGATGAATGATGGGCAGAAGCGCCACAAGGTAAGGCTGTTCCTAACGGTGTTTTTATTCTTGCAGGAGCTGAGCGCAGAAGAAAGATGCAGGCCTACTGGAGACCGATCTGAACACGGTGAGTGTCACGCTGCAGGTGCAGAAAACACAAAGCATGTTTCTCAGCCTGGGCTTGGCTTAAATAGTCTCTGGGTACCCCAGGTGTCTCTGGGCTGAACCACACCCAAAAGACTAGACTGCACATGCAGTTCTGGGAACCGAAATATGTGGGGGCATCCATCTTGTCCCCATCAATGCACTACAAGTCCAATCCTCAATGTTATCCTATGGGAGTGAGTGAGTCTGGTGCCACAAGCGCCAAGTCTGACTCCAAGTGGGTCTTTAGAGGGATGGAGAGACCCTTGAGGGCCATGTAGGTGAACGTGGCCTGGCTCCAGCCTGACATCTTGGAGGGCTGGGGACATGAGGGGCAGGAATCATGACAGCACTCCCCCCAAGGCCCCTCTCAAGGTGGCTCTTCTGTCTGGTCCTGGTTTGTTTGGATGGTTTTGATGAAATCGTCTAAGCAAGCGAGGTGCATGGATGTACTACAAGGCTCCCATGTCCTGTCTTGTGGACCATACCCCTTCCAGTCTACTAAGTAATATAATTTGGATCTGACGTACTTTGAATCCAGGATGTCCTTGACTTCGAATTCTGGCTCCCCAGCGACTACTACTGGCTGCGGTGGCGTTGCTACCCGGGTCTCAGGTTGAACAGGTTTAAGGAGAGACACATGGAACACAGGGTGAATCTGCATGTTTGACGGCAAAGCTAGTCTGACCGCCACAGGATTTATCACGGAGGTGACGGTGAATGGACCCAGGTATCTTGGACGGAAAGTTTGGGTTCCTTTAATGGACACGTGTTTAGACGCCAGCCAGACTTTGTCTACCACTTGGTGGTTGGGGGCCTTTGCTCGGTGTTGATCAGCAAACTTCTTTTGACGATTCTTAGCTTGAAGTAAGTGTTCAGCTGCCCTTTTAAAGGTTTGAGAAATGGTTGTGTGCAAGGTTTTGACTGCTGGCATTTCCAGGGTTGTAGGAACGTCCAACTCAGAAGTACGTGGGTGCCTGCCATACATGGTATAAAAGGGTGTCTACCCAGTGCTGGTGTGTAGGGAATTATTATAAGCTTATTCAGCTATCCATAATAGGTCGAAACAGCTTCCTTCAGCTTGGTGTAACATGCAACACAGATACTGCTCGAGCGTCTGATTTGTCCTCTCAGTTTGACCATCGGTTGAAGGGATGGTGACTGGTGGATAGCCGGATGTCGATCTGGGCCATAGAGCAGCATTTTCTCCAGAAGTTAGATACGATTGAGTACCTCGGTTTGAGACTAAAACTGAAGGAAACTCATGGAGCCGTACGATGCCTTCAAGAAATACCTTTGCCAGAGTGGAAGCATTTGGGAGCCCCTTAAGAGGAATGAAATGTGCCATTTTTGGAAATAGGTCCACGACCACAAGAATAGTGTTAAACCCTTGACTGGGTGGTAAGTCAGTAATAAAATTGAGGGACAACGTGTGCCAGGGTGCTGGTGGGATTTCCAATGGTTGTAATAGCCCAGCCGGTTTCTGCTTGGATGACTTGTTTTGAGTACACACTCCACAAGATAGGATGAATTGGATAATGTCTTTACGTGGGCCACGTGGGCCACCAATAATTTTGTTTTACCTTGGCTATGATTTTAGCGATTCCGGGGTGGCCCTCGATCAAGGAATCATGATAACCGGACATGACTTGTTCTCGTAGTTCTTGGTTTGGTAAGAATAAACGATTCCTGAAGTAGGGCAACTGATCTTTTATCATGTAATATTCTCCTTGTGCACTCCACGCTTGTAATTGCTCCAGACTCATCAGGTTTTGGATTTCTTCATGTAATTCTTTCTGAGTTATGGTTGCTGTTATTCCTAGGAGCTTGTCACTCGGGATGATTGCTATTGGGCCAGGGGTCTGATACCTTTGCTCTTCCACCCCCATACGGGAAAGGGCATCAACCTTCCCGTTTTTCACCCCTGGTCGAAATGTAATCATGCAGTCATATTCAGCAAAAAAAAGAGCTCAACGTAGTTGTCGTGAGGATTGGGCCTTTGCCGTTTTTAGGTACTGGAGGTTCCGGTGGTCAGTTATTATGGTGGTTGTGTGTCTGGCGCCCAAGAGGTAATGCCGCCATGCCTTAAAGGCTGACTTAATGGCCAGGAGTTCTTTGTCTGTGATAGCGTAATTGAGTTCAGGGGGTGTGAATTTACGCAACCAGAAGGCAACAGGGCGTAACTGGCCCGTTTTGGGGTCCTTTTGTGAGAGGACAGCTCCCATAGCCATGCTTGAGGTGTCAGTTTCCACCAGCTATGGGAGATCAGGGCGAGGGTGGCGTAAGATTGGGGCAGATGTGAATCTTGCTTTGAGTTCCTGGAAAGCTTCCTCGGCTTCTGTTGTCCACTGGAACTTTCTGTTGCTTTTCGTTAGCAATGATGTGATGGGATGCACGAGTTGCGAAAATCTTGGGATGAACCGGCGGTAGAAGTTTGCAAAACCCAGCATACTTTGAACCCCCTTGAATGAATTTGGGGATGGCCAGTTCACGATAGCATCTACCTTGTGTACATCCATTCGGATTCCATTCGGGCTGAGAATAAAGCCCAGGAATTCCACCTCGGAGACGTGGAATGAGCACTTTTCGAGCTTGGCGTAGAGCTGGTGTTGACGGAGTTTCTCCAATACGAATCGGACGTGTTTAACGTGGTCCTGCTTTGATGCGAAATATACTAAAATATCATCGATGTACACTAGAGCACAGACATCAATCAATTCCTGTAGGACATCGTTCATGAAGTATTGAAATGCTGCAGGCGCGTTGCAAAGGCCAAAGGGCATTACTTGATATTCGTACAAGCCGTATTTGGTGCGAAAAGCGGTTTTCCATTCGTCCCACTGTTTTACACGAACAAGGTGATATGCCCTCCTCAGGTATAGTTTTGTGTAGATTTGGGCATCTTTGACTTGATCAAGCAATTCAGGGATCAGTGGCAGGGGGTAGCGGTTTTTACGGTAATCTGGTTCAGTGCGCGATAGTCGAAGCACGTTCTCAAGTCCCCCTCCTTTTTTGGTACGAAGAATAGAGGACTGGCTGCTGGAGACTTCAAGGGACGGATGAACCCGTTGGCCAGGTATTGGTCAAGATAGGCCTTCAGGTGCTGGTTTTCTGGTTCCGTGAGTGCGTAAATTCACCCACAAGGGATTTGTGCACCGGGTATCAGGTCGATTTGGCAATCTGATGGTCTATGCGGTGGCAGGGTATTAGCCTGTTCTTTCTGAAAGACATCTTGAAAGTCCTGGTATTCACTTGGTAGGGTGCCGATTGCTACAGTCGCAAGGGTGGAGGTTCTGGTGTCTATTGGTTGTTTCTCTTGGCGATTACATGTGTGGACACAAGTCTCGGGAAAGGCCAATTCTTTTGCTCGGCAATCGATTTGAGGATTGTGAGCTACCAACCATGGCATTCCCAAAATCAACCGGAACTGTGGTGCCTTAATGAGGTCGAAAACGATAGATTCTTGATGTCCATCCTGGCACAGAAGGGTTAAAGCTGCAGTGCATTGGGATACTGGAGCAGAAGCTATTTCTGTGCCGTCGACAGTGGTAACAGTGTCGGTGGTTGATTTACGGCATAACAGAAGCCCCATCTTTGCCGCAATATCCTGGTCGATGTAATTCACAACGGCTCCACTGTCAATGTACGCTCTTACTTCGTGCATCCGAGATGGTTGTTGGTGATTGATCAAGACCACAGATAGTGCAAAATGAGAGGTCTGTAGTTCACTTTCTTCGCTCAACAAGTGGACCCCTACACCTGTCGGGCTGGGGAGTTTTCCGATTCCTTGATGGTCTCTTCCTTGTCCATGGCCCCTACCGTCCTCCTCGGTGGCTTCACAGGGCCCTCTTTAAGGAAATGACCTGACCTTCCACAGTACAGACATAACTGCTGCTGTCTCCTTTTATCCCTTTCCGCTTTAGTCAAGGGGGATCTGACCCCCCTGATTTGCATTGGTTCTCCTGAACCTTCCGTTGTGCGGGCAATATTGTTCTTTGAACGCACATACATAGGGCGAGGGTCCGGTCTGGTTCGATCTGCTCTTCAGTCCTGCAACCTATGATCCAGTTGAACAACAAGGTCAATGAATTCTGAGCAGTCTTTCGGGGGGTTCACTACTTGTGCGAGAACATCCTTGAGCTCCCCCCGCAACCACTGATGAAATAACGTGGTTCTCTTCTCCACTGGCCATTCTGCTTCAACTACGAGTCTATTGAACATGGCTATGTATGTTAATAGATCTTGATTCCCTTGGCGTAGGGACAGAAGTTTGTTGTCTAATGCCTGCCCATGAGTACGACGGGCGAAACAGCTTTTCCATCTCCTGCTGAAAGCCCCTGAAGTCATGTAGCAAAGGATCGTCTTGTCGGGTCACAAAGGGTACAGACCAGTCCGCAGCGCTACCACTCAGGTAGGATAGCACAAAAGCGACCTGTGATTTGTTATTCAGAAAGGCCCCTGGTCTACAAAGGAAGTGCAGGCGGCACTGGTTCATGAACGTTGCAAACCTCTTGGGATCCCCCGTAAATCGTTCGGGTGGGGCCAAGGGAACTGCCCCAGGAAGGGTTATCTAAACGGGGTTGGCTGATGGTGCTGGCATTGAGGGCACACTTCCCGGCAATGGTGCATGCCCTGCTTGTGACTGGAGAAGTTGCCGGCTTAAATCATCAGTGCATTCTTTGGCTACTATCAGCTTTCTCCTCAGGGTGTTGGTCTCCTGCCTGGCTGCATGTACTTCGGAAAGTAGCTGCCCCAAAATGTGGGCTAACTGGTCAGTTTCTGACGTTTCCATGACGCCCAAGTGGATTTTGATGTGAGGCTTTGTGTTCTGTAACTCTCACCTGGTATCCACGGGGACGTCATTCAGCCTGTTCTGACCTCTTACGACCTAGAACCCTTCCCTGGAGTCTACTCGCAGCCGGTCAAGTGGCACAGCGAGTAGAGCGCTCACTTTGACATCCGTGCAGATCCTGTTAACGCAGGTTTGAATCCCGGCAGTGCCAAACTCAGCCTTTCATCCTTCCGAGGTCGATAAATGAGCACCACACACCGTGGAATAATAAGCAGCGCTCAGATACCTGAGGGTTCGTAGCGCTATATAAATGCCTAATTATTATTATTATTATTACTAGACTGGAGACTGGGCCTGAAACACAGGATTGGTAGAGTTTAACTCCCTATTGTCTCTGTGTGCTTGAACGCCTTCTTCCCCGGGGTCCAACCCTTCCCTTTGATCCACAGCTCACCTTGTTTTCTTGGAAAGTGAGCTCTCCGTCCTGCTTTCAGCGCAGGGGCGCGTTGATTGATGCAGGCTCGTTGCTGCCTAGTTACTTCACTGGCAAGAGTCCGACAGGTAAGCATAATGAGTCTTTTGAACAGTTCTCTAACTTCGTTCCTTTCCTTCCTTAGATGATGGGCGGCGTCCGGGGATGACGACCTGCTGCTGAGATGAGTAGCGCTGAAGGTGAGTGAGAGCGCGATGCGCGATGCGACCCTTTCGTATTTGTATTGAACTGAGTTCTTTTTCTGTGTCTTCTAGGTGCCGCAACGTTTTCAGCGTGGATGCCGGTTATGAAGAAGAAATGCGGTGAGTAAGCGTGGTATGTGGCACCTCTAGATGTTTTCACGCTAACCTGGAGTGTCTTTTCCCTCTTGCAGATGGATGAGAAGTTCCAGAGACAGAGTTCCCTCAGAGCGACTGGGATTCAGGTAAGCGTTTGGAGCTCGTACAGTCTTTAAAAATAAGCAAAGATTTGCTGAATGCTTACTAATGCCTTTTTTCTGTTCTTTTCCCTTTTCCTTAGGAAGCGGCGTGCCGAGATGGGAATGACACCGCCGAAGATGCCCGCAGAACAGAAGAAGCAATGAATGATGGGCAGAAGCGCTGCAAGGTAAGGCTGTTCCTAACAGTGTTCTTGTTCTTGCAGGAGCTGAGCGGAGAAGAAAGGTGCTGGCCTACTGGAGACCGATCCGAACACGGTGAATGTCACGCTGCAGGTGCAGAAAACACAAAGCATGTTTCTCAGCCTGGGCGTGGCTTAAATAGTCTCTGGCTATCCCAGGTCTCTCTGGGCTGAACCACACCCAAAAGACTAGACTGCACATGCATTTCTGGGAACCAAAATATGTGGGGGCATCCATCTTGTCCCCATCAATGCACTACAAGTCCAATCCCCAATGTTATCCTATGGGAGTGAGTGAGTCTGGTGCCACAAGCGCCAAGTCTGACTCCAAGTGGGTCTTTGGAGGGATGGAGAGGCCCTTGAGGGCCATGTAGGTGTTCGTGGCCTGGCTCCAGCCTGACATCTTGGAGGGCTGGGGACATGAGGGGCAGGAATCATGACACTCCCATTGGAGTAATAAAATCTATCTATGCCCAAGACAATGGGTGCAAATCTGTTATATCACCCCACCTCAGCCATGGTTATTAACATTTTGTTTACCTTAAGCAACAGGTATCTCTCCACTCATATGCTCTGGTTTAAATCCCTAAGATCTACACACAACCTTATACGACCATCTGGCTGTTGCGTAACAACTATTGGAGAAAGCCATTCACTGCACTCAATTGGCTCGATGATCCCCTCCTGACACTGACCTTGTAATTCCAGCCCCACCATCTCTCATTACACCAGTAAGGAAGGCATGGTATCAAACAGTGAAGACAGGCGCACGTGATCACAGTTCAAGGGGGTTTATTAAACATCAATTGGGTGGTAAAACCCCTATCTAACCCTAAATCTAATGATGGGAGCAAGCTGTGACCATCAAATAATAATAACGCAGTCCTAGTGGAGTCTTTGTCAAAATAAAAGGGCCTATACTAATAAACCTATTGCCAATCCTTACTTCTAAATACACAAGAGTGTGGGACAATTGTGTATTCAAAACGGAAAGTGTTCAAGAAATAATATGTCAGGATAGTTGAGCAGTTGGCTTTCCTTCCCCATGTTTTCAGCATGGGACAAGGCGGCATGTTGAGCTTCACACACTATGGCTTGTAGCCCACGAGGAAACAGTTCAAAACATATGTGTCAGGGCCTTCTGCCAAAACGTCTTTTCCATTAACAGTCTCTTACTGCAGAGTGCCTGTCGTAGCAAACAAATATCAAAGTTCCACTCTTCTCAGGATTTTCACATGCACAAGTTCTCGCTTTCAATGTTCATCATTGGTCTCCCTCCTTTAGGCTTGGATCCCTTTTTACCATAATGTTTACTCTTGGTCCCCCTCAGTCAGGCTCGGACCATGGATCTCCCTCGTTCGAACTTGGATCATGGATCTCCCTCATTCGGGCTTGGATCATAGATCTCCCTCGTTTTGCTCAGCTTTTTCAGAAACGGGTCTGTTAAAGGTACTTTTGAATTTCCAATTGTATTGTCACTTTTAGACTAATTGCTCACATTGCACCAACCATAGCACTGTGTTGTGACTGCCACCATGGTTTCCCATTTACTCTGATTCTTCTGAGTTTCATGCTGCTGTGTCTGTAACAAGTCATTGCTTACACTCAGGGCTTGCATGAGGTATGGCCACCCTGTATGGACTTGCGATCAAGTTGGCATCACAGCCATCAATTGCTGTCAGAGCCATTAGGAGAAGAACGCTGCCCACATCATATCAGTGATACACATCAGTTTCCCTCAGAATAGGTCTGGATCATTAGAAGGGTCTTGGTCTGGGTTGACTCCTCACATTGTTTGGGAATGTTTGGTGATACAAACTATGATGGGTGCATTTGCATCTGAAAGTCCCCACACATCGCCAATTAGCTACCCAATTCTGATCTTTTTTCCAGGATTTCTGGTAGACACTGAAAAGTGATTAATGGAAAGCTATGGAGTTATTACAACCACTGGCATTGATCTGTGCAGCTTCTATTTTTTTCAAAATTTTTGTTTTTTATTATTTCGTTTAGTTTATAACAACCATTTTAAAAGAGAGGGCGCTAAATCAGCTGTTTGGGCTGCTACAATCACTTCTTGGTTATCACATTTACTCTATCCAAGTTCATCTTTAGTTTGAGTAATTGCAGTCCATTTAATTTTGTGTTCCTTAATCATACTTCAGGCAATTGTCGATCTCACTCTCATATGAATCCATAAGCATCAAATTCATTTTGCACAAGAAGTTCGCCAACGCATATGCTACTTTATAGTTTGCATTGGCGAGCATAGTCCACATGTCTTCTCCGCTGAGTGTTGAATTTTGCGTTACCACATGGCCTAGATGCATTGATCTTATCGATCTCAGGGCAGGACAGAACAAGGTTAAGTGCTTCAGTGTCTCTAGATGTTTTCCACAATATCGACATGTCAAGTTTGCGCCACTTTTTCTAAATCTAAGATTTAGGCCCTCATTACAACTCAGGCGTTAAGGGTTAACGCCACCGTTAACCCTTAACGCCTGATTCCCACCTTAACGCCTGCTTTTTGCAGGCGTTAAGTTCCATGGTGCTAAGGCACCTTGGTGCTAATTACGGCACCGTAATTTACGGTGCCGTAATTAGCGCCTTCCCCACTCCCATTATGCCCTATGGGGCAAAAATGGGAATGGGGAAGGGAAAATGGGAAATGGGGATTTACCGCCCCACTCACCTTGTAATGGGGCGGTAAATCCGCCATCCACCATGGTGTAAACGTAGTTTACACCATGGTGGTAAAGTTGGTGCACTTAGCACCTCAGTTGTAATGAGGGCCTTAGACTTACTTTTGTGTCAAATAAATTAAGACGGAACTTCAGCATGAATCTGTGATGCTTAATGTTTGGGGCTTTCACCATATATTGAGGTCGTTTTTTCCGGTTTTTCCCTTCTTTTGCTGCGTCTTCCATCAATTTATAGTGATTTCTGTCGGCTATTGTTGTACACCAGTCCAGCTGCCATAGTTTTTTTTTCACCTGGTTTGGATTTGTTTTAAAGTTTTGCAGTCTGTTTGTTGCTCTTTTAGATGGTTTACGCAAGCCACAGCCCACTTTGCTGGAACTGAGTCGGAGCGCCCATTCACTAAAGTCAGCTAGAATGTCAAACTGTGGTGTACGATTGTCGATGATGGTCTTTCTATATATGGAGAGCATATTCCAAAGGACTCTCGCGTTTATCGACACCAGACTTAATTCATATCACAAGCATGCAGCTGGCAAGCCTTTCCGTAGATTTAATATGTGTCTCCAGTATAGGTTTTCTAATAGAGGCCATAGCGCAGAGGGAGCTCCTAGCACACATTCTGCTCCATAAATTAGAGTTGGTACTGTTTTCTGATTGTAATGAGCGATCACAGGCTGTAAGGAAAATTTGCCATATTTCCTGTTTATTATGGCACCTTGACATGCCAGTTGTTTGCATTTTTGCTTTATGTTTTCCACCCAAGGATCGTCGTTCAGGTTGGTGTTTATCCACATGCCAAGGTACTTAACCTTTTTTACACATTTCAGTGGTTCATTATTCAGCCACAATGTTGGTTCATTGATTTTATGGCATCTTTTTGCTCTTGTGAGGTCTTGCAAGACCAAGATTTCAGATTTTGCTGGATTGATTCTTAAGTGGTTTTCAGTCACGTAGCTTTCTAAGGCTGCTAGTTTCCGTATGAGACCAATGGGCGTCAGGTCCAACAGGACAATGTTATTTGCATAGAGTAGCCAATCTAGTGTATTGCTGTTAATTTTTGGAGGAAATGAGCTAAAGGCACTAAGTGTTTTTCCGATGTCAAGTAAAAATAGGCAAAATAGGGTGGCCGCTAACGGGCATCCCTGCTTTACACCATGATTGGTCACTTGGCGTACTCAAAGTTCCGGCATTGTCCAGTCTGATTTTGATTTCCATCTCTGTATGAAGCTCTTTAATGGGACCTAGTAGCTTTTCAGGACAGCTCCATTTCGTTAGCTTGGCCCATAATAGTTTGCGGTTGACAGTGTCAAACGCGTTTGACAGGTCGACGAAAGCTATATAGATTTTCTTTTTTTGTCGTATTGCTTCCATCTTCAAAAAATGTATGATGATTAAGTTTAAACTACAGCCCACTCCTTTTACGGAACCTGACTGCCGTGGGTCAAATCTGCTGGCTTCTTGAATCCACTTTAGAAGCTGTCTCTGTAGTTGTGTTGCAAATATTTTGCCCAGCACGTCGAGGAGCGCGATCGGTCAGTAGTTCTTTGGGTCCGACCGTATACCTTTCTTAAAAATAGGCACAACAATAGCGCTCTTCCACAATGTCGGGATCTTTCTGTGCCGTGAAATTGATTCAAACAGGACATAGCAGAATTCTGTCCAGAAATCTGGATGTTGGTTCAGAAGGTGGTTTGTAAGCCCGTCAGGTCCAGGCGCTCTGGAGGTGCTGAGTCTCATGATGTTACTTGAGATGTCGTCTTTGTCGATCTTAATTGCTCACTTGCACTCAGACAATGGTTGGCTGATGTCATTTGATCCTAGGGTTGTAAATGGTTTGGTGTAATACTCAACCCATGTTTTTTCAGACACCGTATTAATTATTAGCACTCCTTGTGGTGCCGTCATGTCATTCAGAAGCCAAAAGGCGCTTGTATTTCTTTTGGCGAGTGTTTCCATCATGAGCTCCGCATCACATTGCAGCATAATCGATCTGTGGCTAATTAACCAATCTTTATATCGTTGTTTTTCTTGTTTGGTCACTCTTTTGCATTGTTCCAGCGGGAGATTTTTGCATTTTATGACTGCTTTATTTAGTTCTTTTTTCTTTCTAGCTACTTCAGAGTCCCATACGTGTATTTTTTTAAAATCTGGTTTTCCTCTCTTTACATCTGTTTCTCGGTATGTTTCCAATAAAGCAGTGTATTCTATCCGATCTTCCTCTTGTTTTTTTTCTAAGGATTTTAGCTGGGAAAGCCTCATTAGATCTCCTAACCTTAGGCAATTACGTCCTGATTCCACTGACAGGTGCTCTGTCTTAGCACTTTCTCCAATTTTATGCTGATGTCTTTCGATGTCGATTTTGAGCATGTGATGGTCACTTTGCAGCATCTTTATTACTTGGATCCTGTCAACCTGAAGTGTAACTTTTTCGGATGCAAACATGTAGTCAATCGTTGACATTTGATGTTTTCTCTGCCACGTGGATTGCGATGGAATATCACCTAAGATGTTCCCATTTAGCATCTTTAGGTTCCAGACTTTCATTTCACAAAGCCATGCATCCACAGCTCGATAGCTGTTTCTTGATTTAAATTCTTGTTTGGCGGTCTTGTTTTTATGTTGGCAATCTATGTTAAGATCCCCACAGATTAATATATTCACATCTTCGTTTTTCTCGTAGATGGCTGTTATCACCCTTGAAACATGATTAATAAAGTGTTCCCATTTCATTGCATCATGTTGCCAATATATATTCATCACCACAAGAATTTTGCCTATATTTCTCAATTGAACTGGTAATAGTATAGTGACAACTTGCAAATAAGGGGATATATTTTCATTATGTAGAATTCGTGCACCGCTCTCTGTTTTTACCAGGGTAAGAAGGCCTGCCATTGGCCGACCTTTCAGCCTCGCAGAGGCTGGATTAAATGCAATCTCGTATCCGTCCGCAATCGGTGTTTTCAAAAGCCAAGTTTGCTGTAGGCATAGTATATCTATGCCTCGTAGTGTCACTGGTTCGGCATTAAATAGATGCACATGTCCTCTTGTATTCCACAATCCATTTAATTATTCTTGATGCCCTCTGTGTCATTAAGGGGAACAGCCATTAAGCAAATCACCCTTAGTCCTGACACTAATGGGAACAGTCACGCCCCCTCTACACAGGAGTACACAGGAATACAAGGAACCCCAGACCGGATTATGCCGTGTTGGGAATAATCAGTGAGGAAGAGCTAGCAGTAGGTAAAACAAAACAAATAAAATAAAGTTCCAACAAGTGATGAATGAACGGACTATTTGGAACACACATAAACGTTTTGTTGAGTGGAACTTCATATTTTCTTGACATCTTGCAGGACAATTCTAACTATAAACAGCTAACATTTGGAAGTTAGTTGCACTCACTAAAATAATGCCATTCTGAAACTAAGTATTTTACAATGGCTGCAGGGGAATTTGTGTAAAACAGTCTGAAAGTGTTACAAAAATGATACAAACATATTCATTACACATTGTATTACCTTGCGCTTGAATACAATTAAGGATCAGACACATTTGCAATTAAGACCATATTTAGCTTCTAGTTACAAGGTATCTAAAACTGTTCAAATTATAAAATGGAACTAAATGATCATTTGACCCTTTCCAAGGATAATAGTACTTTCAATGGTTACACTGCTAATAAAACAAAGTACTGCATCATCAAACTAATGAACCAAAAACCTTAGTCAATCTAGCTTTATTCAAACAAACTACCAAGCCACCAATTAGCTATCTGAAATGAATATGCCAAAACGTGTTTCAAACAGTGGTGTCAATAAATATCAACAACTGCAGATATGAGCTTCTTCAGGGCATAACAGTTACATTCATGCAAACAGAGGAATTATATAATTTTTTATCAATTACTGCGAAAGCTCAATGTAAATATTCTTGTTTCGAAAAAGGCAGTTCCGTTCCAAATAAATTGATCTAGGTTTGATGTTGTGTCTTTTTGGTTGAATCAAATCCACTATTCACTATCCACTTGATATCTTGATCATTTTCAAAATTGACTAGTTCTTAACACTACCATATGTTGTTTGGCTGATATTATGGCTGATAATGTTATCCTGAATTTAGTAAAATTAGGTTTCCACCAAATTGAATGTAGTCCCTACAAATTGAATGTAGTACTCTGCTTGTATATGGAGATACTAACATGGTGCAGCTTGATGAGTGCTCCCTCATGCCTTTGGCCTCGCATGATTACGCGTTGCATGCCTATGCCATACACTGACTGCAAAGCCAGCGCTTGCGGCACTATGCAATTGCACAGGTCACCCATGCCTTGCAGCAGCACTGCTTAGCCTATAACAGATGAATGCCTTACAGTGCGTCAGATTAAATACTTCAGGAACCCGACTATCATCCATGGCAGGCGGCCTCTTGATCTGACTGCACTCAGTTAAGACAACTGAAGGACACACACATTTATTCAGGCAAGAACGCAACATCAACTATCCCCTGCAAATTGCAAGCGAGTCTGTTGGCAGCCCTGTAACCCGTTCACGCTCTACCGTAAGCTCATAAGATTGCCAAAGGGGGTTATTTATTTATTTATTCTTTGGCATTGTAATGCGCCCATGCGCATTACAATGCCAAAGAATTGTACCGTAAGCTCATAAGATTGCCAAAGGGGGTTATTTATTTATTTATTTATTCTTTGGCATTGTAATGCGCCCATGCAAGTAAGTCATCTCAGAGCACTTGGAGGCAAGAGGACAGTCGAGAGAAGCACTTAATGAATCCAAGGAATGAATGATTCTCATGCAGAGATATTTGTATATATTCCATTTCAGAGGTGGGCTTCACTCCATTTAGTCTTGAAAATACAACCGACTTTCTGTTGATTTAATCAGTGTTTTATATAAATAATAAATAGTTATGGAAAATGAGTTGAATATTATCCAGCTCAAACTCTCATAACCAATGTGTAATGATTTAACACAATCTGCTAGATTCAGGGCATGTAACCTTTCACTTCCGACTGTTCCCCTCCGGGAATGTCTCGTTCAAATCCAAATGCTGTGATATTTTCCTTTAATATTTCTAAAGTGTAATAAATCAACAGTTCACAGTGTCTTCAAGATCGCCATAATCGACGGTTATGTGACATAATAGAAAATAGCCTATACGTGTTGCTGTTCTTTAATCACATCGAATATGCATCCTCAGTTTACAAAGAGTGCATTTTTGTGCAAGCCAAGAATTTGTATGTTAAAATATGAACCTGTAATACATTTGCTGGGCATGAGACAAGATATAATAAAGCTTTATAGATCTCGCCCGAGGGCCGTACTCAGAGTTATGCTCCGGCCTTGAACAATGTATGAAAGCCCATAACGAGAGTACTCCCAGAGGGCGAGGTCCATAAAGCTATTAGAACCCATAGCCAAACACAAAACAAGTTTATGTAAAAATATATCTTTTTTGGGGTGGAACATAAATATTCCATGAGGAATATGTAAGTTTACAAAAAAACATGAAAAATACCATGATACTAATATGTCATGCTTATTACATGGAAATTAAGCTGGTTTTTAGCACTTTATGCTGAATTGTAAATAGGTAAAATGCATGAAATACGATGCCTATTTTGAAAAAATCATACAGCTGGTATTATATGAGGCCAGTTTTTAAATATTGTATTTTGAAATGAACCTATTTTTTCATAGGAACTTGGTTGCGACTGTAGAATTTTATACAGGAGGTCTGTCGAACATACTAAGTCTCGATCATTTCTTTGTATAGCTATATGATAAGCCTGGGAGATCGAGACTATACCAAGTGCCCTTTATTTTTCTCTGATACTTATTCATAGTACATCATTCATTTAAACTAACGAACGAACATGTAATTTCTCAAAATATCATTTTAAGGAAGGCCATTAGAGGGGATGAAGCACTGTTAGTGCTCGACCGTTTGCCAAATTTGCAGGCTATACGAAAACTCCCGCTCTAAGAAAACGTCGCAGATTGACCAATGGGAAGGATTATCCAGCTGCCCAGGGTTCTAATGAAGGTTACATTACAACACATGTATGATGTGGGAGCTCAGGTGCCAACAACCGTTTCATTGTAAAAAATCAAATTCTACAAGAGGGTGAGGTTATCAAATTTGCACACGTGCACCAAAATCCACGAGTGAGGCTGATCTCCGAAACGAGCAGACCCTTAGCTTTGCATTTTTGTTAAACTTATTTAAGGCATTTCTGATGAGAAACACCTACATAGTTTCAAATTGCCATTTGGCATTAATGTAAACTGGTGACTTACAATAAGATGTGCGATGGACAATGATCAAGGCTATTATAGGAGTGATCAAAGATGTCGGAATTGGATATTGGAGGGGATTGGGATCTTATCCCCCTCTACCTCCTGCTACTTACCTTCCCCAAGTTCCTGAAGGAATTGAAGAGGAATTATCCTCCCAACACACCGTGGACTTTCCAGTGTGATTCGAGGATGTAAGTCAGAGGAGCACAATGGGTCTTCTTTTCTGAATAGCTGTCCCACGGGATGCATGTTTTGAAAGAGAGGTAGTGGTGAGTCAGAGAGGGAGTGGTGGGCCATTGTTCAGAGAGTGAGCAGTGGGTCATTGACGGAGTGGTGGACCAGAAAGAGAGCATAGTGGTAAAGGTCCGTTAGGGAGCGCTGGGCCAGAGGCCAATGAAAGAGCGGTAAGCCAGTGAGGGAATGGTGGGCCAGAGAGGGAACTGTGGGTCAGAGAGGAAGTGGTGTGCAAGAGGCCAGAGTGTGAGTGATGGACCAGAGAGGGTGACTTGGGGAACAGGGGGCGAGCAGCAGATTAGGAGAGAGGATTGGGGAAGAGCGCAATAGACTGAGAGAAAGGACGTGAGATTCAGCAGGACAGAGCTGTAGTGGGAACAAAGGGGAGACTGGGACAAAGAGATGCTAGGGAAGAATGAAGAACTAGAGCGTGCAAGAGGAACTGGAGAGCATAAAATGGGCCCAGTTGAGAGAGCGTTAGGGCCTGGGAAGTGCACGTTGTTACTTGCCAATTTGACAGTGCTAGTGAACATACAAACCTTTTTATTGAAAAAATAGACAAAAGCCAACAAATCATCGAATGAACCTCCCACAATATTAGCCCCCCTGCACGCTACAATGCACATCGCCCCTATGGACTGAATTCCTTTCTCTCTCTCTCCATCAGACCTCCTAAAAACAATTGCTTCTCTGAAACCTACTTCCTACTCTGACGACATAATCACAGCCGCCATCATTGAACAACTGATGGGCCCGGTACTCAAAGCACTTCTCAGCATCATGAATGCCTCGCTCACAGAAGGGTCATTCCTGTACACCATCAAGACTCATCTCATATGACTTATTTTGAAATAAATGACCCTAGACTCAGAAGACCTGGCCAACTACTGCCCCATTATATACCTTCTGTTTATTGGCAAAATCTTTGAAAAAGCTATTTGCTACACAACTACTCACCAGAATCAAAGTAGTACTAGTTGCAGAGAAAGACTTGGAAATGAACAGGACGTCAAGAGAGTTGCCCACAGAGTGAGGGTAGGTTATGAAGAGAGTGGATAGCATGTTCATTGAGAAAAGATTGAAGGTCAGTTTTTTGCAGAGTGTTAGGAGAAGGAAGGTTAAAGTCACCTGAGAGGAGGAAGTAATGTGACGGCGAGAGAGAATCGAGGAGCTGTAAGGAAGAGCAACAGTTGAGAGTGTATTGAAAGGCGATAGGAGGGGATGTGGCATTGGGGTCAGCTGGGACGTTAAGGCAGGTAGAAAATAGGTGCCCGACACCACCCCCTTTGTTCATGCAGCAAAGGTTGTTCCAGGTCAGGTTTGATGTACCCCTGGTGTTTTCCTTCTGATCTAGGACTTGTAATTTCAACTTCCCCTTTAAAATGTAATTGCGGAAGTATGCAAATGCAAAGAAAGAAAACAGCACTGGGTGACCTTCTCACACATGACATGTGACAGCTTGACAATTCTGAGCTAGAATTTTTAACACCTACTGGTCTGGGAATGAGGCAGGAATATTGAACACCTTCTCATATCTATAAAACCCAGATGGAGCTCAATTGCAAGGTCCTCTGTCCTCAAATTGTTAATTTTCTGTCCTGTATTATGGATCTGCGCAACAAGAAAACTTTCTCGCATTTATATACATTGTTCTTACCATTCTCATTTCTACTCCTTATTACCTCGAATTCTGCTTTTCCACAGATCCTGGGGGGACAGAGACCAGCAGAGTGCCTCCAGCCAAAACAGAATTTCCAGCCACCGGTGTCCAGATAGCAGAATCCACGCCTAGGATTTTTAATTTTGTATCAGGTATTGTCATGAGCCTGTAATTGCAGAATGTTTGTCCCCTCAATTTCCCCACAAAATAATTAGCCCATAGCGAAGGGCTGATATGTAGTTACAAAACATTCCTACATATGTGTTGTTGGTAAGATAGAGCAGTGAGTAAAGCACATGCTTCAGTGATCTGTGTTCACCTGGCAGGTCACAAGGACACATTCCAGCAGGAGTGGCTTGGCTCTCCACCCGTCTGATGTTGATACATTGAATAACATTAGGTTAATCAATCCGCCATTAGGTAGCAAAAATGTCTATGATTATAGCACTCAGAAGTATGAGGAACCAGTATAAGGTGCTTCATAAAAATGATGATGAATCTCGCTTTCTCTCTGGCTATGTGCATTGCTGACTGAAAATTCAGACAATCTGCAAAACATGGTGAGATTTGCCTGAGATAGTTTTTGCATAGTTGCTAGTCAAAACGTGATATATAACATTTTATTGGAAACAACATTTCTGGGCTCTATGTCCATACCTTTGTCACACTCTAACACCACACTTTCACCCCTTTAGAAGATTGTTTCTCCCGTAAGTGTGCTATCAAAGTTATGGCTGCACACAATTGTGTATGCCCGAACGTTGGGTAGAATTGGTTAACGGTGACCAAAGCTAAGAGTTGCTGAAAATGGTCAGGCAATAGAACATTTTATGTAACCTTAGCCAAGGTATAGTACCTGGCAAATTATGAAGGGTAATGCCCCATTCACATCCACAATCAATATTCTGCTGTCAAAAAAAGTATGACCTGTGAAACACAGAGAGAGGCAAATTCCGCCCAGGAATCAAGCACATTGAAGCTGGTGGCTCTACTATCACTCCTGGCGGAAGCCTTCTTGTTCTTTGTGTCTACTAAATGAAAGTGCTTCCTCTAAGGTACTGGGGCGCGGATCCCATTTACTGAATCCAGAAAAAAAGGCAAGGATCACTTAATTTACTCTCATAAGGACTTGCATTGCACAGGCCAATGCACAAAACCATCAAGAACTTTGATAACAATTAGCATCTGGTTTCTGAGCAGTTACTCCATATGGTTCTCAGAACGTGTGCTGTTTTACCACACTACGCCTCTGCCTCTGCACAGTCCCAATCTACTCCACAGCATACCACAGACATTTTTAGTCTGGCAAATTCAGCTCTTGAATTCAGAACATGACCTTTCCACTCCCATTCCGGAGTCTGTGGAAGCCCATGGTGTGTTTGAGGTGTTTGTATTTATTAGAATAGGGAGCAAACCTTCAACAAGAAACTGTACACAATGTCATATGGCTGACTGGGTAATCCCAAGATTAGGTGATTTACTATGCTGTACTAAAATAATGCAAGGACAGATGAAATAGCCCGATATCTTGGGCAGGCATTGGAAATTAAAGAGGGGATGGTACTGACACTGTTTACAGATAAGCGTATTCCAAATAGACATTTGGAGTATTTGCATATGCTAAAAGATTATACATTTGCAGCCCTCGCATCTTCTCACAGTGTGTGCTACGAGTGAAATAAATGATTTCACACCAGGGAATCTTTGAGTATATGATTTATTTCACTCCAATGCCAATGTTTTTTTCTTTAAAAAAGAAAATCTCCAAAATAGGATGTTTCATGTCAGGCAAAGTCGACCGCTCTGCCAACCCCATGTAATCACCCACACAGCTTCCCACTCATACCAGCGAGGTAAGGAGAAGCGGATACTGGAAGAGGGTTGACATACACGTCTTTATTTCATGTCCCTCATTTCCATAACCGGCTCCTCCCTATCTGTTTCCTCCTGCCTGTGCCCCATCTCCCTTCCCACGTGACTTGTGGGCAAGCTTCATTGCGACATCACCCCCGACCCCTGTTATTTAACAAAATGTTCTATCTCACTTAATTTCTTCTATAAGTCTCTGGGGCCTGATTCTGGCCCCTCTGTGGTCTCTTCACTTGACTTGTCACCCTTGAGCTGCTCCTTTCTCTCCATGGTGACTTGGGCTGCTCCTCGCTGGAGTCCTCTTCATCTCCTTA
The DNA here is from genome assembly GCF_040938575.1 of Ambystoma mexicanum. NCBI lineage: Eukaryota > Metazoa > Chordata > Amphibia > Caudata > Ambystomatidae > Ambystoma > Ambystoma mexicanum. Next base: position 617,466,215 of record NC_090922.1, on the reverse strand, counting down.
ATAAGGGGTGTCCCACACCTGTGGATCTCACTCTTCATGGAGATTTCTCGTCATGATGATCCCAGGCATTACTTGAAAGTGTGAAGAGTTACTGATCACTTCTCTTCTGTCTCCTTCTGCCGTGATGTGAGAACCCTTGACCGTCGTGACAGTCAGGGGTTCTTTGTTGAAAGCAGCATCCCCTACCTCCAGATCATTTCCCCAAGTTTTCCTGCTTGCATCCAGTCGCTCTTTCATTCAGTCTTCGGCCTTCTTGTCTTGTTCCCGCATCTCGGGATCTCCCACGTAGCTCTCTCCGGGAGTCATGACATGGGGGAGCCTTGCACGTATGTTGTGTCCAAATATCACCTCTGATGGTGACTTACCCGTTGTGCTGTGGGGTGTGTTGCAATAGTCACGCAGAAATTGATATAGTATCTTCTCAACCGGCCCTCCTGTCAGTCGTGCAATTTCAACATTTCTCATGATGTTACTCATGAAACGTTACACTGTTCTGTTGGCATGTGGCCATAATGATGTAACGCATCTGTGAGTAAAGCCCATGTATTCTGCAAACGTTCTAAAATCCTGCCCTGCGAAAGGGGGTCCATTGTCGGATTTCACTATTCTCTGAAACCCTTATGCAGCAAACATTCTGTCCAGTGACGGTATGGTGTGGCAGGCAGCAGTTGAGGGCACTAGTTGTATGTCTGGGAAACGAGAGTATTCGGCTATCACCATAAAGATGTATTCCCCATGTTCCAGGGGGCCAAAGAAATTGACTGCTATTTCGTCCCATGCTTTTTCAGGCAGGTCGGTCATGCACAGTGGTTCGGCCCGGGGGTGAGGACTGATTACTGCACATGTAGGGCACTGTCGAAGCAGTGTTTACACCTGCGCATCTAATTGGGGAAACCAGACTTTCTGCCGTAGCAGCTGCTTGGTGGATGCAATCCCTCTGTGTCCCTCATGTGCTACTTCTAAGATTTTGTTTTGTAGTGTCTGGGGAATGACTAGTTGAGTTTCTTTGAGAAGTGGTCCTTCCTCTGACTTGGCGAGTTTTTCCTTCACCGCCACCAGACTGTTGAGGTCTTGTTGAGCTTCGGGGCTGGCACATGCTCCTGCCTGTTTGGCCTGCTTCCACCTCCCAAACTTGATGCATCTGAAGATGATCTGTATGGCCTGGTTGTTTTCTGTTTCCTGCGCTATGCGTGCGGGATCTAGGCCTTTTGGGGTGGCCGCGGACACTATGTAATGAATATACTGATCCGCAACAGACGGTGTAGGTGTGGGGCTCTTCCAAGGATGCTTGGATAGAAAATCAGCAGGATTGTCTTCCTTCCCTGGATGATGAATGATGCAGAAACTGTAAGCCTGCAGTCTTGGGGCCTATCGTGCAATTTGCGGAGGCATTTTAGCTTGTGGGTTCCAATATATGAACAGCAGTGCTTGATGATCAGTGACCACTGTAAAATGTTTTCCATAAAGGAACAAGTGAAAAGTTTCACAGGCCCACACTACAGCTAGCCCTTCTTTTTCGGTCTGTGAGTATGCCTGTTCAGTCTTCGACAGACTTCTATTTGCCTAGGAGACGATGTGTCATGTCCCTCCTACTCTAGGATCCACCTGTGTCAGTATGGGACCTAGCCCTACTGGGCTGGCATCCACTACCAACTCTGTCTCTCTTTCTGTGGTGAAATACGCCATGTTCTTGGCATCTGCAATGCGTTGTCTGATCACCTCGAATGCCTGCTGACATGCGCCAGTCCATGTAAACGTTACTTGCTGTTTCGTCAGAGCTCTCAAAGGCTTGCTTACTGATGCAAAATCCTGGATGTACTTGGTGCAGTACCTGGCAAGTCCCAGGAACGATTTCAAGTCGGATATGTTTGTTGGTGGGCCCAGCTCCGTCAGAGCCGTCACCTTCTCTGGATCAGGGGTCATGCATTGTGCTGAGAATATATGTCCAAAGAAGTGAACAGTGTGCTTTCTGAATTCACACTTTTCTTTGTTTAGTGTGAGGTGTGCCTCCTCTAGTGCCATGCACACTTTTGTCAGTGTGTTATCATGCTGTTCTTGATCTTGCCCAAACACTAGGATGTTGTCTCTATAATTCAGGCAGTTGGATGTATTTGCACCTGGAAAATGTTTGCAGCCGACGAAACCCAGAAACTAAGGCGTTTGTACCTGTAAAGGCCTAGATGAGTGATGAAAATGGTTATGTATCTGGACTCTTGGCTTAGTTCCAGTTGATGATCTCCTTTGTTAAGGTCCATCTTTGAAAATACAGTGGCGCCATTTAGCGAGTGGACCATGTCATTAATTTGCAGGGCTTGGTGTCGTTCTCTTCATTTGGCTGTCGCATGTCTACACAGATTCTAATGTCTTGCAACTCCTTTTTGGACACCTAAACTATCGGTGATACCCACGCAGTGGGTCCCACTGCCGGTTCTATGATGTTGACTTCCAATAGTTTGTGTAGTTCTTCCTCGACCTGATATTGGATATTCACTGGAATTCCACAATAGTGCTGGGCCACCAGAGATATCTGTGGGTCTAGGTGAAGATTGATTTGGCAATTCTTTAATTTTCCTAGTCCTTTAAATAATGCAGGCAATAGCTGTTCTATCTTGATAGATGGTTCTAAATATTTGCAGGCAATCAGTCTGTACAGCACATATATGAGGTCCATGTCTATGGAGACTTTGAAACTTAGTATGCACCCACTGTCCGTGGCGGCTTCCAGCACATACATGGGTATCCTTTTTGTCTGTGATTTGTATGTGCACTGTGCCATGAAGTATCATTTGCAGGGTAGTGGTGTCTTTGATCCATATGGATAGATATTTACTTCTGCTGTTCGTAGTTGGGAGCATTCGGGAGTGTCTGTTAGGCAGAATCCAGTGTAGTTCCCTTAGGGAGCACTACACCAGATTAGGACTACAGGTGAGAGCAATAAATCCCCTTTGGTATCAGTCCGTACCACAAAGATTTAGTTGGTAGCTGTGGCTGAGCAGTCAGACATATCTCTAGAGGGAGATGAGCTGTATTCAGGGTTTACACAATAGGTATCACAGTACTATGGAACAAGGAAACACAAACCAAAGGTTTGTATCAAAAAGAGAATATATTTATTCTATACACATCTAGTTCAACACATAAATCACAGTCGATAAAGTAAGTCAAGTTTAGTCAAGGAAAAGTATATACAACTCCCTATTCAATTTTAGACAAGTTTGCGGTAGAGTGAAAACTAAGCAAAACGGCACAGTGAAAACCAACTACAAATTGCACTCTAACAATTTACCGAAAGGGAGGGAAAGCACAAGTTAAACCGAAATATCTCCAGACACCCCCTAGGAACACTTCCCTGAAGTTTTGTGAACAAGTAATGCACAGTGACACTTTAGCAGAAAGATAAGTGAATGAAAACTGAGCAAAATGGCACTCCACAAGTTAAAACAGTAGGAAGGAAGAGGGGTTTAGAAGATTTAGGTGCATCAACACATTTCTCATTGAAAACCAATATAATGAGAGCAGATATAACAAATCAGCCAGAGTCAATAGGCCTGTCATGATGCCTACCCCCGGGGACCCAGACCAACTCCAGCAACCCCGGAAGCAGGCACAAGTTACCCCAAGCAAGCCCAACAACCCCTGCTAGGGGCTATTTGGGTGCAGACCTGGCGCCTATGGCGCCAGGCTCATATGGAGAGTCAGTCCTGGCGCCTATGGCGCCAGGCTCATAGATTAAAACTTACCTGATGCAGACCATGCTGCAAACTTACCTGATGCAGACCATGCTGCAAGAGCTCCAAGCCAAAAGAGGCTTGGAAGGGACTATTTTACCTAGGGACTATTTTTTACTCGGGTGGGGCTGGGGAGGAATACTTACCTGGAACTACTTTGGAGGCTACTAAGACCCTTCAATTCAGTGAACCGATACACATGTAATTAAACAATATATCAATTGCAGAACAAAATATGTAATTTACGCAATTATGTGTGTATGCAACCGTAAATATATTGGAAGTACCAAGAGGGAGCTCAGAACAAGAATCAGGGAACACCTCAGCTCCCTGCACTCGCAAGAAACCAAATACCCACTGGCCCTCCACTGACAAGAAGAACACCAGCTTGATCTCAAGGAAAACATCACATTCGTAGGACTTGAAACAGTATCATCAGACGCAAGAGGTGGTGACAGAGAACTTCTGCTCCGCCAGAAAGAAGCTCGACTGATATGCAAATATAGAACCATTAATATTGGACTAAACAGTGACCATGATTTCCATGTCTTTTTGTGAAGTCACCTGCACTTCTTCCATGCAACACCCTGGACCCTACTACCACTCTATCAGTGTGCAATTCTCAGACATAAATATATCCCCCCCATGCTAAGTTACGGCAACCAATCGGGTACGCCCAGTCTGGGGACTCTTCCTGGTGTAAACTAACCTTGCTCATATTGACCAACGCCACCCTGGGTCCTTGCCTCCTTGACCCACGTGTCCAACTGGATGCACACAAACCCCCCCACTCCTTTTCCACGTATCCAATTGGATGCAACAAACCCCCCTCACTCCTTTTCCTCATCCATCTCTCGGCACCCCACCGCCTTGGAGTCCTGAGATGCCGGGGAGAGGGCCACACACACAAACTAAGCTTTACTAATAAACTAAACATATGTTTTAAAATTCTTAATATAGTAATTTCCTAAACAGTGCCATTTTTAAACCTAGTTTTGCTACCTTGCCCGGAGACTCCTCCCCACCAACTGCCCCACCTCTTCAACCCCCCCCTTTCGGGGCCACTCAAACTCATGAGCACCCGCACCCGCTCCCAACCATCACCGGTCTCTCGGCCTCCTACCCCCTTGGAGTACTGAGAGACGACTTAATCAAGTTATAAATTGTCCACCCTGCCTGGAGACCCCTCCCCCCAACAATTGTAACCGCTTGATCATCCCTGGAAACCGGGGCAGTCTGCCTCCACGAACAGCATGCCTTCGGCTGCTGCTCATACCGACTGTCGGTTCATACTTCTTGACTTATAAGTCAAAACATGTCCAATTCAATCATTATACAGGGCGTACACCCACTGTATCAGCTCCAACTTAATTAACTCAGAGACCTACTGGTCCCGCAACATTAGCCTCACTGGAGTTGGCTACCACCAGCTGTACACATATATCAGCCAATCAGGGCCACTCTTAGTGTACCCAATCAGAGCGCTCCCTTTCGTCCAATCGGGCTTAATATATCACCCATCCAGGAAGTCCTCATTCCTGCACTCACGAGATTCCGCTCGTCAGGACACACGCACTTCCTAGCTGGATACAGCTTCAGGTAAGAGCGGGGCACACTTGCCATGGGCCCCCCCCCGACCCGGCACCTCGACCATGATACTGAGGTCGCGCTCTTACCCAGTGGGGACCGCTTAAACCACTAGATGGTTGCACCTCCACCACGGGTGCAACTATCATTTCCGCCACTCCCTGACCTCCCGGCACCATCGTAGCCGCACGCCACTGGGCTCCCGTTCCAACACCAAACCCTAGATGTCCGCCCCCCTCATTGGGGAGCACACAGCCGCCACGCCATCGAGGCCTCATCCCTTACCGCAGTTCACATGCGCCCTCAAGCGGCCGCCCACCAGTTCCCCCCTTGGGCTGGACCGGTCCGGCTCATGCACCAGCTACCAGGCTCCTCCGGACACCACCCCACACGGTCACCGCAGACCCCCCAGTCTGGGAACCAACTCGCCCCTCACCCAGGGCACCCCACTGCACCAACCGTGAGACGCAACGTGACACGCCCAGGACCCTGCAACCAGGGACTGTCCAACCTATCCCCTGCCCACTTCCCACCTGTGCTGACCACATAACTGACAGGCCCTAGCCTCCCTCCCAATTGTTCTTAGGAGCCCACCAGGCTCTCCGCTAACCACTAGTGGCCATGATGCCCCTGGCATGATCTTAGAAGCCACCTTTTCCGGCCTGGCAGACCACATGACGACCAACCTTCAGTCTAATGCAACGCATGACCACGCTGCATGCATAAATCACGCTCTTCAAGCTCTTCCCTGGGCTTCAACCCCTTTTATTCAATTAGCTGAAGCAACCATCCTCCTTTCCACAGATCAGGCTACCCAGCCCAACTGGCGCCCGGACTCGGGAGGACCAGCCTCTAGCCCTATTCAGAGCTCATCCTACTACCGATCTTGGCAAACTGATCTAACCATCTCAACTCATTGCCTTGAATCTATTGGCTCCAACTTTGAACTAACGAACATTCTCTCTCTTCTCTTCCTTGGTACTTTGCTCATGTGCTTTCCTAACAAATTTAACTAATGTAACTATCTGTCATGATTTTAAAACGTGGGTTAAATGTGTTACCAATATAATGATGTCACCCACCTTCCCACTTTCACTCACTTTCACCAAAGTTTGGGGTAACGTAACTGCCATACCATGATTGCATTTAATTTCTTATGCATCATCATCCAATGGACAATCATCTCACTGGCAACCACATGTGTACAATTGAACTTTTCTATCATGTTACATTACCAATGAACATGTGTGATCGACCCGTATGTCACTACACTTATCCCTGCACTCAACCACTATTCACAAACTCACAGCCCTGAAAAAGACTTAGGTCGAAATGCGCGTCGGCTGTTTTCACTTACCAATGGGTTATGACCGATGTTATACATCACTATGTTCTTTCATTTTTTATTGTATGGAGTTGCATAAGCAATAATAAAACAACAAGTTTTAATGTATAAAGAAGACTTTTTCTAATCTGACCATGAAACCAATTCTTTATGCAATCGCTACATGCATGGGCCAGTGAAGCACCCCAGCGCCCATCATCATCCACAGTTTGTCATCCCAGTATCCTTTCAACCTATTGGGGATCTGGAGTTGGTCCCCAGACGAACAAGGAGTGAGGCTGCAGGTTGACCTAAATTGTGTTCCAAAGAAAGGTGCGCGGCAGGTAGGGAGTCCCGAACCAGAGAACTCCAACCAATTGCTACTTTCGAGGCTATTTAAACCACGCCCGAAGAGCAGCACACGCTTCGCGTTATTCTGCATCCAGCAGCGTAACGCTCACCGTGCCTGCAAGTCTGCATCCAGTCTTCTGCCACGCCCGCCTCGAGTTTGGAGCTCCTAGAAAAAGGAAGAAAGAAGGACAATACCTGCGTTGTATGTTAGATCAGACGGAGAGTAGTTGGAAAGACATTCTTTGGATCGCCGAATATGCATACAATAATTCAGTACACTCTGGAACTGGACAAAGCCCCTTTTATACCTTATATGGGCATCATCCTCGAAAGTCAGACCTTGACTCACCCCAACACTTAGAAATGCCCGCAGTGGACCATCTGCACTCTACGATTACACAAGCCTTTAAGGTCGCAACTACACATTTAAAACAGGCGAAAGAAAAATACAAGAAGGATGCTGATCGGCATAGAAGTGATTCTCCACAATACCAAATAGGGGACCAAGTATGGTTAGCCACAAAACATATACCTCTAAAGGGAACACAGACCTTTAACCCCAGATATTTGGGACCTTACTCTATTAAGGCCATTATCAACCCGGTGGCTGTCAAGTTGGATTTGCCTGCTAATATGCGAATTCATCCCGTCTTTCATGTGTCACTTTTGAAGCCAGTACAACCAGGGACAAGACTAACCAGGCCACCAGACCCCATCCTTGTAGACGGAGAACCCGAATTTGAAGTTAAGAACATCATGGACTCCAAGCTGATAAAATCAAAACTTTTTTATTTAATCGACAGGAAAGGTCATGGCAACCTAGTGACCATGTTCATGCACCCCGATTGGTGAACAAAGTCCACCGAAATTTCCCAGACAAACCGAAACCACAGGGAAGAACGACTTTAGGAGGGGCCTTGGGGGGAAGTACTGTCATGATGCCTACCCCCGGGGACCCGAACCAAGTCCAGCAACCCCGGAAGCAGGCATCAAGTTACCCCAAGCAAGCCCAACAACCCCTGCTAGGGGCTATTTGGGTGCAGTCCTGGCGCCTGTGGCGACAGGCTCATATGGAGAGTCAGTCCTGGCACCATAGGCGCCAGGCTCATAGATTAAAACTTACCTGATGCAGACCATGCTGCAAACTTACCTGATGCAGACCATGCTGCAAGAGCTCCAAGCCAAAAGAGGCTTGGAAGGGACTATTTTACCTAGGGACTATTTTTTACTCGGGTGGGGCTGGGGAGGAATACTTTACTGGAACTACTTTGGAGGCTCTTTAAACCACGCCCGAAGAGCAGCACACGCTTTGCGATATTCTGCATCCAGCAGCGTAACGCTCACCGTGATCCAGTCTTCTGCCACGCCCGCCTTGAGTTTGGAGCCCCTAGAAAAAGGGAGAAAGAAGGAGAAAATGTTAGAACAAGAGCAATACCTGTGATCCTTACCTGAATTCCCGATCCATCGCGCCTTCGAGCTGGAAGAAAGAAGTTATTTTATGTGCGTCGCCTCGCCTGCTGCAGCGCCGCGCTGAACTCACCGGCCTTCGCAGCATCTTCACATTTCACCGCATCCTCCTGCATGTTCCCGCCGCACTCCGGCACCTAAGGAGAAGACAAGAACAGCAAGGTGAGCCAAGGGAATACACAGAGGAATACCCCCCATAGACTTACCTGATTTTACCACTATTTCTCTTCACGGGTTGGCGCAGCCAGAGTCAGTGGTACAGAACCAAGAGCTTAGGAGCAAAAATGTTCTTGTAGCTGCAGTCAAGTCTTTAGTAGAAAAATATTGAAGAGGTGGATGCAAGGCGAAAGACAATGTTAAGAGAGAGGGCGGCCAACCCAACAAGTAGATAAATATTTAAAACACCTTTAGGGCTACCATGGGAAAAGGGAGGCCTGGCGGAACAATGTACCTTAAACGTGAAGAAGTGGCTCCTGTGGTGGCGGTTGTTCCTGGTAGTTCCTGCAGTTCGAGGGGTCCAGCAGAGGAAGAGAGGCTCTCGTCGTGGAGGAAGGTTCGAGTCACTGCACTACCCAGGGATGAAACCAGCCGCGGTGCTGCCAAACGAAATTTAAAAGGTACGCTCCTTTTAATCGCATTCCGGGTCGATAGCTGCCTGGCTATCCAGTCTCCCAGTGCGGGGCACTGTCAATTAAACCAAGGGAGATCCGGAGAAGTGATGGGTGAACTGGTTGTCCCCACCAGGTTAAGGGAAGAAGGCTCTTTCGATGAAGATCTCCTCTCGTCGTGTGGAAGAAAAGTGGTGAGACGATCTGGCAAGGCTTCACCGTTGGTGTAGATGCTGAAGATGTCTGTGGCTTCTCTCCCCTTTGGTTCTGTAGTTCCAGTGGCGACGTCTTGCCCTTCCAGTCCTCAGGACCCTGTTTTTATGCAGAAAGAGACCCATTCATGCAGCCTAGATGTCACTCACACAGTGGAGTGGTCTTCTTGGTGGGAGACCCTCCAGCCTATAAGGTTAGAGTGCGACCTGAGTTGGTGTGGCAACTCCGTCCAGGTGTTCTACTCCCCCCCCAAACAACAGACCCACCCCAGACTCAGAGGCCCCTGAAAGGAGGGCTTCTTGGCCAAAGCCCGCCAAAAGAGCGAACAAAGGATCCCCGACCTGGGTTAGGAGTATGGAGTAAGACTCGAGAAAGAAGTTATATTAAAGTTCTGGCAAATAAAACCTAACGGAGTAAAGTCAATAATAAACTAAACCGGCGGTATGTTAGAAGCTGTCAGTAAAAGTATTAGCCTCAAACAATGGGAAAATCCCATAGGAAAATATTTGCGGTTGAATATTTTTGGTAGTAACCACTGCCACCAGCCAAAAACTTTAGAGAGCTGGACTTTAAGGTACCCCCTCGAAAATGAACCTAAGGGAAAAACTATTAACCCCTTCCAGTACCTCCATAGTAAGATGGGTTGTACTGGTTAAGTTCGTAAGATTTGACTAGTAAAGTCAATGGAGACTTTACATGCTCTGGGAGACTGTAGTCAATCCCAGTGTATGGAGTCTAGGTTTGGGGGTCGCTACGACTTCCATGTGTCACTGCACAGAGGGTGCTGTGTAACACATGTGCATAAAGATGGTTCCTATGGATGAGAGAAAATCCCTTAGGCATTAAACACGAAAAATAGCCTAGAACACACATAGCAGAAAATGCCTAAGAGTGGGAAAAAGAGTCTCACTCTTAGCAGGTAAAAAGAAACAAACCCTTCAAATCAGACTAATTTGACACAGCATCTATTTGTTTATAATTTTCAGCTATTATGCCAAGTTGATTGTATTCTACTATTATGTCATTTTTATTATGCCATATGTTAGTATAGACATACTACAACGTATGTGACTTTAATAATTGTAGAGACCATGTGCATTAGGTCCTTTAAATAATTTTTCTGTCTCTTATATTTTCTTTTTGCTTCCGACCTATCCCTCCTCTACAATCAACCTCAATGACCTTTGGGTATGTGACTATACATATGTATTTCATTATCTTATATTTTAATAATTTTGATTATGATCTGCAAAACTTCTCAAATTATATGTACTGCACATCTTATTCTCCACGCATCTGAATTAAGATATGTTCTATTATTGTTGCTATGTCAGCCTTGAGGACGACTTATGGTCGAAACACGTGTCGGCTGACTCCGTGTGGAGACACTTTATTAAATCCACCTATATTGATAATATGGACTGAACCTTTTTCTTTCATAAGATACTAAGTTAGGGTAGAGCGCGTTTCAGTGTGTCAACATCATAACTTCTTTCCAAGTAGGGCTGAACACTGCAATGTCATCCAAGTATGTCATGCAGAAGTCCTCCATCCCATTCAGAACCTGATTAACCATCCTTTGGAATGTAGCAGGTGCATTATTTAGTCCAAAAGTCATCACATTAAATTGGTATAAACCAACTGGGGTGGAGAATGCAGTTTTCTCCTTGGCATGGTCAGTCAGGGCTATTTGCCAATAGCCTGACGTGAGATCAAATGTGCTGAGGAACTTGGCTGAACCAAGTCTAACCACCAGCTCATCTGTCCGGGGCAAAGGGTGGGCATCAGTCTTAGTGACTGCATTTAGAGCTCTATAGTCCACACAGAATCTCAATTCCTTGGATCTTGCCTTTGGTACTAACACAACTGGGCTAGACCATGGACTAGTAGAGGGCTCTATTACCCCGAGATCAAGCATCTTGTTGACCTCTCCTTTGATGTGGGTTCTTACATTTTCTGACATCCTGTAGCCCCTGCTTTTGACAGGTAAACAGTCACCAGTTTGAATATCATGCTGGCCCAAAGGGGTCAAGCCTGGTGCTAGAGAAAACAGGGAGGCAAATTGATTCAACATAACTTTGCACTCTTCCTGTTGCTCAGGTGTCAGATTAGAAGAGAGATTGACTCCTTCTATTTTCTCATCTAAAGGTTTGCCTCTGAGGAGGTCAGGTAGAGGTTCACTCTTCTCCTCCTTCGAGCTGAAGCTAGAAGCAAAGCTCCCAGTTCTGGTCTCGAGACATAAGCTTTTAGACGGTTGATGTGAAAGACTCTAGGAGCCTCCTTAGGATTGCCTAAATCCACCAGATAGTTCACCTCTTCAGGTTTTCCCACAGCCTTGAAGGGTCCCATCCATTTGTCCTGCAAGGCCCTCTGCCTTGTTGGTAACATAACAATAACTAGCTGGTCTTGAGCGAACTCAACCATGTTGGCCTTCTGGTCATGCCAATGCATGACCAGATTGTCATGATCTCTGCTTCCAAAGGTCAGGGTTTTCCCAACTCCCTTGGAAGCAGATCCATAACCCAGGTTCCGAGTGCCAACCAGTCCCAATTGGGACCTTTTGGACCCAGTCCTGGCGCCAGTGGCACCAGGCTCATAAATATGCCCAGTCCCAGCGCTGGAAGCGCCGGGCTCATAATGCTTGGGTGGACTTACCTTCAGCAGACCATGCTGCTTACTTGCCTGCCAGTTGAGCCTCTGATCCTCTTCTGTTTGGAACTACTTTTCCTGTTGGGTGGGGCTGGAGCCACTCCCTAGATTCAGAACACTAGAACTCTTCTGGAAGGCAGGAACTCTTTTCTTACCAGGAACTCTTTTCTTACTTAGGCGTGGCTGTGGAAGGAGACACCTAAGCACTACAGGAGGCTATTTAAACCACACCCGGTGGATGAATCTTGCTTTGCGTTATTCTGCAACCTCTGCAGCAGAACGCTCATCGTGTCTTCTGCATCCGGTCCTGGGCCTAAGGAAAAAGGCTTACCATCCTGAATCCAGTCTTCAGCAACACCTATAAAGACAAGAAAGAACAGGTTAGCATTCCGGCATCTGAAAGGCAAAGGCTTACCATCCTGAATCCAGTCTTCAGCAACACCTATAAAGACAAGAAAGAACAGGTTAGCATTCCGGCATCTGAAAGGCAAAGGCTTACCTACTCTTCGTGCGCTCCGGAGGTCTTCACACTGCATTCCGGCATCTGAAAGACAAAAGTTTACCAACTCTTCGCACGCTCCGGAGGCCTTCGGCGCTGCATCCCGCATCTGAAAGACAAAACAAGGTGCGTTTAAAGACATTGGGGAACTTTAATACTCACGTGCCATTACTCCTTTCCACATCTAATCCAGTGGGTATTCCGGCACCCTGCAGCCGCTCCGAACTCGTACCTGCAAAATAAAAAGACAGTTAGAGCGCATAGTGAAGCAGGCAACAAGCGCTTACTTACGTGCTTCCAGGCGCTTCTATTCATCACACGGGCTCCATCTTCAACTCACTTCAGCCCGTCATCCGCCATCGCCGGAACCCTGCAAAACAAGAGACATCATTACTAAAGACTTTAAAGACATTTGAATGACTCGAAACTTACCGTTCGTGCAGTAAACGACGGACAGCAGTCCCCTGAAGTCAAGAGGCCTGCGCTACCTATCCAGTGAAGAAACTGGTTACAGCACCCTGCCCCGAGGCAGATGGAGAGCTCGGCATTCACTTACCTAAGGTGAGAGCGTTAACCTTTGGGGGTCTACAGGAGAGGAGAAGAGGAAAGAGATAGGGACACCCCAATAACCCCAGTTCATTAACCCCATATTTTCTATCTGCAGACATCTTACTCTACACGTCAGGCATACAGTGCACAGAGGTCCAGCCCAAAGAGCCAACCAGGTGCTATACATCACCTTTGAAGATACGGTAGTCGCCCAGTCAAGACCGGCGCCTCTGCGAGAATCAGGTGAGCGTTACACAGATCCTGACTTGCTTTCAAGTTATCACTTGGTTCAGCCATCATGTGTGACATTCTCCTCCAGAGTCCTATCACATAGTCAGTGACTCTGACTGGCGTGGGGGAAGGAGCACTCCCCAACCCCTCCTTGTTCAGGGCCAATGGACCTCTGACCGGATGGCCATAGAGAAGTTCAAAGGGACTGTAACCCACTCCCTCCTGAGGGACTTCTCTATATGCAAAGAGAAGGCATGGCAGTAAAAGATCCCACTTTTTCTTAAGAGAGTCCTCTAAAGCTCCTATCATGCTCTTCATGGTTCTGTTAAACCTTTCTACCAATCCGTTTGTCTGAGGGTGGTATGCTGTTGAAAACTTGTAGGTAACTCTGCAGTTTTTCCACATGGCTTTCATGTAGTGGGACATAAAATTTGACCCCCCTGTCGGATATTACCTCCGTAGGAAACCCAACCCTGGTAAAAATACCAAGGATGGCCTTAGCTACAGCCAGAGCTGTAATAGTCTTCATAGGAATTGCTTCAGGGAACCTAGTAGCATGGTCTACTACAAGTATAAACCTGTTGCCTGAAGAATTTGGAGGATCAAGGGGACCAACAATGTCGATTCCTACCCTCTCAAATGGTACTCCCACCACAGGGAGAGGCACTAGAGGTGCCACGTTCTTGGAGCCACTTTTACCAGAGATTTGGCAAGTGTGGCAACTCTTGCAATACTTATCTACCTCAGCCCCCATTTTAGGCCAATAAAAGTAGAGAGAGAGCCTTTCCTTGATCTTCTTGAAGCTCAAGTGACCAGCCAAAGGTATCTCATGGGCTAGCCGCAGGAATTGGAGTCTGTTTGCTTGGGGTACTACAAGTCTCTTGTAGTCCCCAGGGAGTGACTTGGTTGGTTCACTATAGAAGAGGCCATCTTCCCAGTGTAACCTTTACTTCCCAGGCTCTTGTCCTTCAAGCTGAGAAGCTGCCTGGTGGCAAAGACCTTCCAGAGTTTGACATTCTCTTTGTCCCTTACTGAAGTCTGCCCTTTGGGGTCCACCTTCTGCCAGTAACGACTGCAGCTCAGGATGGTCCACAGGGTCAAGATTTCCAATGAGTTCCTGGTCTTCTACTAGATCTGAGTCTTCAGGCTCTAGTTCAACCACACAGGGTTATACCTCACTATCAGCCTCAGCTGATATCACAGGTGTGATTTTTGCTAACGTAGGAGATTTCCTGGTTGGCAGTACTGGAGTGTTTTCTGCTGTCTTTTTCCTGGAAGTCTTGGGTTTCCCCTTTGCTTCTGGTTGCTTGGAAATGGCAGTTAGTAACCCGAGTGGTGTAGGAGTGATTTCCTTTTCTATCATCTCCTCAGGAGAGCCCCTCAAGGTCCTCTCCCTTGCAGGTCTGGTAAGCTCCTGTAATCTCTTACTAGGAGGTCTGGGAGTACTTGACACTACTCCCAGGTCTTTCAGATCATTGCCCAACAGCACCCTTCCTGGTACTTCAGATTGTACACTTACAGGTATCCTGACAGTCATTTCATTGCACTGGATGAGAGCTGGTAATAGGGGAAGCATCTGCATAGGCCCTCCAGCTAACTTGGTGAGGCGTTTCGGTGCCTTAGCAACATCCTCCACCTTGAAAAAAGATTTGTCCACCACAGTTATGCTTCCCCCAGTGTCTCTAATGGCAGGAGTCTCCTCACCATTGACTAGGACACTGTCTTTATAATACTCTTTAGTATTAGGAGGGATATAGAATTATAGACATCTTAATTCTGTTGTTCCCACAACCCTAGAAATACTAAAGATACACTAGCTGAGACTCCAGTGGGATCATCAGCCAGTAGTTGAAAGTTTCCACTGGCCATCTGTACTTCCTCCTCTGGAGCAAAGGCTAAGGAGACAGTGTGGACCCCTGAAGGTTTACCCTTACATCTGGGATCCCCTTTCACATGATCAGTTGAGCCACAAACATAACATTTTCCAAATGTCTTTATGAATGGTGGCTTGTTCTGACCTCCTTCTGGTCTGGGACCAGAAGGTACACTAGCCTGATTAGGTTTCCCTTTTGCCTTACCCTTAGAAGTTTGTTTGTGGCCCTCTTTGGAATTGGAATTATTTGAATTATCTTTGTTGTCTTTCTTTGGCTGCTTTCCCTCATCCTTTTTCTGAGTTACCCCTGAATCCTTGTGAGTAGCTCTGTTGGCCACCCACAAGTCAGCAGCCTTAGCTAGTTTCTTAGAATCTAATTAATTTGAATCAGCCAAGTGCTGTCTGAGCTCAGGAGCGCAGGCATCATAGATAGACTCCATCATAACAAGATTTCTCATTCCTTCATAAGTGTTAACTCTATAACCCTTAATCCATCCCTCTAAGTTCTTCATACATTCATTCACCCAAGTAGCCCAAGGGGTACTATCATGCTTTTTGAGGGTCCTAAACCTCTTAAGGTATTGAGAAGGAGTCTTCCCAAATCTAGCTATCAGAGCTAGCTTTACACATTCATAGTCCATCCTATCCACCTCCCCCAACTCCATTACCACATCAGATCAACAGGGGGGAGCCTAGAGAATAACCAGGGGATCAACTGATTCCTTGTGATATCCTGAAGCCCATGATTATATTCAAACATAGCAAGCCAATCTAATACATCCAACTTAGGTTCATACATACCCACAATCTCTTTAGGCATCCGGGGTCTTTTTGGACTGGAAGTTCTAGAGGATTCAGGGAGAGAAGCATTTTCCAAAGACAATTTCTTCATCTCAAGCTCATGGTTGAGCTCCATTTCTTTGAGCCTTATTTCTTGATGTCTCTGTTCAGTTTGGGCACTAATTCGTTTGAATTCAAGTTCAAGTCTCATTTTTTCTAGAGATATAAATTCAGGACTTAATGTGGGACCTGGTAAGGGTCCAGTAGCTACAGGTTGCGGCTCTTGACCAGGCAGAGGGCCAGAGGGGGTAACATTTGTTATCCTCCTCTTCCTCATCTCACTCAACATTAACATTTTCAACATTATCCTCATTACTGTTTGCCACATTTGTTGGTGGAGTAGGGCCTACAGCACCACTATCCAGACTTTGTTTTTCTAACAGTCTATCAATCATTTCTGTTTTCTTGCCTTTGACAGGAAGACCTTTCCGTCTGCACAAATCTTTAAGATAATCAGCAGTATTTGCAAGGAGGGTCTCCTGGCTATAACTTTCCATCTTTGACTTTGTTAAAATAGCTTTTTGTGATTGTTAACCTTGTGGTTTATTGAACCAAGGTACTAGTAGCACACTAAATTGTGAATCCAATACTTTTATCCTCACCGCTGTACACCAGTGTTAGGCAGAATCCAGTGCAGTTCCCTTAGGGAGCACTACACCAGATTAGGACTACAGGTGAGAGCAATAAATCCCCTTTGGTATCAGTCCGTACCACAAAGATTTAGTTGGTAGCTGTGGCTGAGCAGTCAGACTTATCTTAAGAGGGAGATGAGCAGTATTCAGGGTTTACACAATAGGTATCACAGTACTATGGAACAAGGAAACACAGACCAAAGCTTTGTATCAAAAAGAGACTATATTTATTCTATACACATCTAGTTCAACACATAAATCACAGTCCATAAAGTAAGTCAAGTTTAGTCAAGGAAAAGTATATACAACTCCCTATTCAATTGTAGACAGGTTTGCGGTAGAGTGAAAACTGAGCAAAACGGCACAGTGAAAACCAACTACAAATGGCACTCTAACAATTTACCGAAAGGGAGGGAAAACACAAGTTAAACCGAAATATTTCCAGACACCCCCTAGCAACACTTCCCTGAAGTTTTATGAACAAGTAATGCACAGTGACACTTTAGCAGAAAGTGATTGAAAACTGAGCAAAATGGCACTCCACAAGTTAAAACAGTAGGAAGGAATAGGTGTTTAGAAGATTTAGATGCATCAACACATTTCTCTTGAAAACCAATCTAGTGAGAGCAGATCTAACAAATCAGTCAGAGTCGATAGGCCTGAGCCAGAGTCAGTGGTACAGGACCAAGAGCTTAGGAGCAAAAATGTTCTTGTAGCTGCAGTCAAGTCTTTAGTAGAAAAATATTGAAGAGGTAGATGCAAGGCGAAAGACAATGTTAAGAGAGAGGGCGGCCAACAAAACAAATAGATAAGGGATTTAAAACACCTTTACGGCTACCACGGGAAAAGGGAGGCTCCTGCGGAACAATGTACCTTAAACGTAAAGATGTGGCTCCTGCGGTGGCGGTTGTTCCTGGTAGTTCCTGCAGTTCGAGGGGTCCAGCAGAGGAAGAGAGGCTCTCGTCGTAGAGGAAGGTTTGAGTCGCTCCACTACCCAGGGATGAAACCAGCCGTGGTGCTGCCAAACGAAGTTTAAAAGGTACGCTCCTTTTAATCGCTGTCCGGGTCGATAGCTGCCTGGCTATCCGGTCTCCAAGTGCGGAGCACTGTCGATTCGACCAAGGCAGGTCCGGAGAAGCGATGGGTGAACTGGTTGTCCCCACCAGCACAAGAGAAGAAGGCTCTTTCGATGAAGATCTTCTCTCGTCGTGTGGAAGAAAAGTGGTGAGACGATCTGGCAGGGCTTCACCGGTGGTGTAGATGCTGAAGATGTCTGTGGCTTCTCTCCCCTTCGGTTCCGTAGTTTCAGTGGTGACGTCTTGCCCTTCCAGTCCTCAGGACCCTGCTTTTATTCAGAAAGAGACCCATTCATACAGCCTAGCTGTCACTCACACAGTGGAGTGGTCTTCTTGGCGGGCGACCCTCCAGCCTATCAGGTTAGAGTCTGACCTGAGTTGCTGTGGCAATCTGTCCAGGGGTTTTACTCCCCCTCCCAAACAGCAGACCCACCCCAGACTCAGAGGTGCCGAAAGGAGGGCTTCTTGGCAGAAGCCCGCCAAAAGAGCGAACAACGGATCCCCGACCTGGGTTAGAAGTATGGAGTAAGACTCGAGAAAGAAGTTATATTAAAGTTCTGGCAAATAAAACCTACCGGAGTAAAGTCAATAATAAACTAAACCGGCGGTATGTTAGAGGCTGTCAGTAACAGTATTAGCCTCGAACAATGGGAAAATACCATAGGAAAATATTTGCGGTTGAATATTTTTGGTAGTAACCACTGCCACCAGCCAGAAACTTTAGAGAGCAGGACTTTAAGGTACCCCTTCGAAAATGAACCTAAGGGAAAAACTATTAACCCTTTCCAGTACCTCCATAGTAAGATGGGTTGTACTGGTTAAGTTCGTAAGATTTGACTAGTAAAGTCAATGGAGACTTTACATGCTCTGGGAGACAGTAGTCAGTCCCAGGGTATGGAGTCTAGGTTTGGGGGTCGCTACGACACCCCTGTGTCACTGCACTTAGGGTGCTGTGTGACACATGTGCATAAAGATGGTTCCTATCGGTGAGAGAAAATCCCATAGGCATTAAACACGAAAAATAGCCCAGAACACACATAGCAAAAATGCCTAAGAGTGGGAAAAAGAGTGTCACTCTTAGCAGGTAAAAAGAAACAAACCCTTCAAATCCAGCAATGCTGCTGGGGGACTCTATAGGTAAGGGAAATTAGCCATAAAATGAGAATTCTCCCTAACAGTGTGTTGTAGACTTCTTCACTTATGACGTTGACTGTGGCTCCAGTGTCTACCAGGAATTCAGCGGCCATGTCGTTGACCTTGAGTCATAATATTGGGCTTTGTTCCGTGGGTGATGGGTTTCCAAGTGCATAGAGGTAACCCTTTTTCTGTGATTCTTCGCGCTGGACTTCTCTGGACTTCTCTTTGTCTCGAATCTTACTTGGATGATCCACTAGATCGGCTATCTGTCTATGACTGCTCCACCAGATATCGGACACATCACTTGGGTTTCCTCCTGTGTCTCAACGTCGGTGGCTTGCTTGATCGCCATTCTACTGGTGATCTATCATGTAACCTTTCCGTCTTCCCTCCTGTCTCTCTCTCTCTCTCTGTCGTCGACGAGGTGGTTCGTAGATTTGGCTTGCGGTCTCTCGGGATTCACTGTTCCTCTCTCTCTGCCTTGTGTTGGCCTTCCACCATCCCCTTTCCTGTGTGCTTGACTGCGGTACATTCGGCAGACAGCCTTGAAATGGTTGTCCCCTCCAAAGGCTGAGCACTGCTGCCCAATGGCCGGACAGACCTCTTTGTGTTGAAATTCATACTCACAGCGATAACAATAAGGTTCCCTGTTTCCGGTTTCCTTTGGTTGGCAGCATGTTGTCCAGTTTGTGGACGGTTTCCATTTATCCATGAGAGATTTTAATGTCACTAAAGCCCCCCACTTGAAGAGCCAGTGCAGTGTCTGATCTTGCCAGGTGTAGGATTTCATCCAACGAGTGAGGTTTCTGCAGTAGCCTCTTCCAGAAATATGCGCATTCACACCCTGCAACAATTTGCGATCGTAATGCCTCATCATTTAAGTAATTATTGAAGCCACAATGTTTTAGTCTTATGTGTAGGCACATTACATAGGTGTCCATTGACTCCACTTTTAGCTTTTTCATTGTGTGGAACACATGTCGTTCATAATCCACAATAGTTAAGTTGGTGTTAGTATCCGTGGGTCCTATCGGCAATTCATCTACTATGTCATGCACATTTGGGCCGATAGAAAGGGTTAGTAGACTGTGCTTTTTGTCTTCCTCCAAAGGTACTATGGCCTTGATGTACACCTCGAAATCCCTCATCCATCTTTTCCATCGAGGGCCCAAACTGCTGGTCTCTGACAGGTCAAAATGTGTGGGAAGTTGCGTTATTAAATTGTCCTGCAGCCTCGTGGGTAGAGTTGCTTGAGGTGTGATCAGCACAGTCGACTCCTCCTCTACTGACATGGTGGATGTGGTGCTGGCTGGACTGTTTGTAGTGCCCCTTTAGGTGTGTGGTCCTGAATGTTGTGTTCTTGTTTGTGCTGCAGCCACCGTTGGCTGGCAACTTGCGCATGATTTCTGTTGGCAGTGTTTATATGGGCATGCAGAAAAACCAGCTGGATAATGCTTGCGCACTTTGCTGCTGTGCTTTTTTTTTCAAAATGATGATTTACACGGAATTTCGGGCCACTGACCTCTCTCTCTATTCTGCCAGGATGATATGACGGGTTCCTGCACACTCCAGCGCCTTCCACGTGTGGCTGTGACTCCGCGCACACATTCCAAATGTCCAGGAGCAGAAACGCCTGCTTCGGTGGTGTTATTCACTCTCCCACATGAGCGCCTTGGCGCGCTGCCTACTGTGCCTTGGACCGCTGGGCTCATCATCTCATACACTGTGTCACACTGATATACGGGCTGCTCCGCCCGCTGACAATACGCGTTACGGCGTCCTGGTGCTACTTCTCAAGGGACACCACCACAGAGCTCCGCTGGACATACACGGATCGACCCCTTCGTCGACACTTTGGTGTCAGGCAAAGAAGACCACTCTGCCAACAAACACCATGTAATCACCCAAAAGCTTCCCACTCATACCAGTGAGGTAAGGAGAAGCAGACACTGGAAGAGGGTTGACATATACGTCTTTATTTTGTGTCCCTCATTTCCAAAACCGGCTCCTCCCTATCCATTTCCTCTCTCCCTCTCCCCGTGCCCCAACTCCCTTCCCATGTGACTTGTGTGCAAGCTTCATTGCGACATCACAGGATTGGTCTCAAGAACACAAATGGCTGGTTGGCAAATGTCTCACAGGATCAACAAGGATTATGGCCATCTGCACTATTTACATCATAGTACTGGCTCCCACTTCAGCCAGCCGGCAGGGTCCTTGTCTCCTCCCAGCCACATGGTCCAACCAGAACAACAACTGTCTCCATCCATCCCCTTCTCCACCCTCCAAATATTAAATCCACCGTGATAGTAACAAAACACATCGCATTGCTTTTTTTTCTTAATTTGGTCACTCTTTTTCTTCAATACACAATCCCCTCTCCCTTCAAAACAAACTAATTTCTGTATACAAAATATGCATCCCATTTGCTTCTTTTTTCCCACTTCCGTTTCGGATCATTCACTTTTACTCCAAAGTCCCTTTTCTGGCTCTAAGCTCCACAGCTTTATACACACTCACCAGCCCCACACCCAATCTCCAGACGCATTCTAACCCATTTCCTTGCAATCCTTTCCTTTGTAAATACAGCAGGGATTTGTCCTGACCAGGATTCTCGTAAACACAAAGCCAATATTTCAAATAAAAAAAGCCAGCCCCCAGAAAGTTCTGTACTTGTCTTTCATAAACGAAAAGGCCCAGTGGTTCCAATCTTTATACTTTGGTGGGCTGTCCTGTAAAACTATCCAAGGCAGAAAAGCCCATTGCTTTCTCCTGATTGCTGTACAGCAAAACCAGGCTGTATACAAATGCATCGTAAGTGCTTGTAACTTACAACCTGCTCTCATTAACCTGCTTCGTTCTCTGTTTCAAATACCCACCAACATTCCAATCAGTACCTGTGCCTTTCAATCCACTCCGGGGCAATCTTCCTCTCGCCCAGTGGTATTCTGGGAAGTATATTCTCCACAATCCTGTGGATGTTAAACAAATTGCAACACTCGGTTCTCAATAACAGTGCATGTCCATATCAGGTTATTTTCAAAATGGCGTGTTTGGATACTAATTCATTTGCTTTTTAAAGGATTTTAAAAAAAAATATACATTTAGTGACATTTAAACATTATAGTTGCAATAAAGCATCCTTCAACGTTGAGAACAACTTTAGCGAGGGTCTCATTTCCTTCCTGCACATCTCCACCTATCCTTATCACATGACATATTCCTTGCGCTTCGGGTGGGTCGCACCACTATGTGTAAGCATGACCTTCTCAGTTATTATCAACCAACCTAACATCCTTTCCATGTTCAGTTCAAGCCAAAGCCTCGGTCTGATGCCTGATGCTCCGCATCCATCCCTATATGAGGTATGGCATCATTCTATTCAGGTTCTCGTTTCACAATCACACAACTGTTGCCACCTCATGGGCTATTTGACCATGGCTGCATATGCCTTCCTGTTCAGGATGTACCACACTTTTATTACATGAACATCAGAAAATATTTTGCTTTCACAGTCCCTTATTTTATGGTTTATAACACAATTTGCATGTTCATAGTTCTGTTTACACAAGTCAAAAACTCTGTTCTTAGTCAATCTTAAATTGCAGTATTGTTAGTATGACCCTACTTTGACAGAGTGTGCGAAAGCAATCGAAGAGTAATATATTAAATTATGGATAATCAATCTCCATCATAGTGAAGACTTTTCTAGTATTTTTCCTTTTTCTTTTTCTTCTTCATTATAAATATTTAAAAACTATTGAATTAGTAAATATTCTGTTAGGGTGGCTTTGATCTTTTTCTTTGCGGCTGCTTCAGCAGCAACACTAGAAACATAAAAACATTGCAACAGAGACTACTATGGTGATTATGTTAACAGCCCACATATACTGTTGTGGAGATACAGAAATTATCTTTAGAGTACAGCAAGTGTAGAAAGCCCTTTTGTTGGTATCATAAATGATTTGCAAAATATGTGTTTGTTTTATTATATCCCCAACCTTTTGACTTGAAGCAGAAGTTCCAACTAATTATCAAATTGCTGAGGAACCAAGGACCAGTCAAATTGGATTTTATAATGCAAGCTCACTTGGATTTATTTGTTTTGCAGGCCAATATATATCATGTTTTCATTCTGTGTGACAAGCACAAAATAAACATCTTGAACATGTCTATGAATAGGATGGGTTCGGCTATCATTAACCACTATTTTAATTTAGTGACAGTCCTTCATCTTCTCCTTTCCAGCAAACTCCTCATTTGACAGTCAACAGCTGACATGGTTTGAGTCTATTCATGCAGTGGAGCAAAGGTGGTTGAGTTGGTTACAAAGTCCATAGAGTTCTAATTCTGATCCACATGTCAGGTTTCAAAACTACTGGCGCATTTACTACGAACCGTCTTTGGCTTATTCCTTTAGGAATTATTATCTCCCAGATACCTTGGCAAAAGACCCATTTGTGAGGAAAGAGCACTGGGAGAACTTGCACGGCCATTTAAAACACGTCCACAGGCTTCACCGTGGCCCGAGACGAGGCACTACTGCAAATGCTTTAGTCAGGATTTCGGGCAAGGATTGGTGAGTAACATCATCTCAGATAGCTCTCAGCTGCACATTCAAATACTCCTGGATTTGGGAGACAGTGTGACATCCAATTCACTTGTCAACCTGCAAAAGTGATGTTAAAATGTGATTTGTTAGCCATTTTCGAGTGACAGTGCTCAACTTCAGAATTACACACACCTCTCTCAAACTTGCATCAGTGTTTGACAGCTGGGTTCCTGTCATAATTCCGTGGCCTTTTTCGCTGTCTCAATCTAGCTTCATGGACTTGGTCTTTATAGATATTCCAAGTTGAGGCCATACAGTTAACACCATCCTAAATTCGACCCTCAAAGTCTCTTTTCAACCTGTTACCCACCATATATTTCTTTTGAGCTAGACAGTTAGCAGCACCTGCAGAACCTTTCGAGAAAGTGAGATATTATTTGGAAACTTGATAATGGACGGAAAAATTGGACAGTACCTAACTTGAAGTAGTTAGTGCTAAATGCAAAGTCTTTCATATAATCATGGTTACCGGAGCTTCTGTTGCTGAATTGTGAAGTTTTCTAAACAATCAGTTCTTGGAGTGTGGCAAAGTACGCACTGAAGTAACATGCAGAGCGGGTAGGAAATTGGCAACAATTCTAAGCAAGAAATCGCTGGAGTTTTTTTATACACATTTTCTCCACTGTAGTTTAATTCTGTATAAAGTGTATCATTCTATACCACTCATCTCCCTGCTTTTCTTCCTCTGGCATACAGAACCCTGATGCAATCAGGGTTTCTGTTTCGCTTCCTAACTAGATGTAGTATAATGACTCACAAAAGTAGTTGTCTTATCAGAAACATCTATTTTTTCAGTTCTTGTAATGCCATTAAATGCACACTGGGTTTTACTTTGGTGTTCCCTTGTTCTGTAAAATATAGATGAGTTGGACAATTGCAAAACAAGTTACCTAATAACTAGGTCTAGGCCACTCAATGGTTTCTTATTTGGGGATTAATGGACAGGACAAACACATCATTGGTAGTTGCACTTATTAAGTTTCTTAAAATTATACAATATTTAAGAAGTAGAATTTTATATCAAACTGTTATAAAATGATATGGATGTTTTAGTGAACAGAAATGAAAAGGGAAATGTATATTTGTATGGGAAATAGGTGCATGAAATGAATAACTGTATTTGTATTATGTTGTCTTCTAATTGTGAAATATTTCTTATTAACCAACTCACAATAAAAGAAAATGTGGCGAATATCAACCTTGGAGGCTATAGAGGCCAGAGCCACTTTTGTATAATTTTTCTATCGCTTTTGGTGTTAATTTGGAAAGCGCACCAACTTCACTCGTTGGGTAACGAGTTTGGTAAATCTTGGCAGCTCAAGGGACCTGGCCATAGGTACAAATAGCTGTACCCAGAAATAGTCCCAAACAGTAACGAGTGCTGCCTTCCCAGGAAGCATTCCTGCACGTTCCTGTAAGGAGGGCCTGGTATCAACAGTAAAACAGACACAAGTGACCACTGTTCAAGGGTGTTTATTGAACTTCCAATGGGTTTGAAAAACGCCTATCTAATCATAAATGTAAAGATGGGAGCAAGCTACGACCATCAAATAATATTAACGCAGTCCTAGTGGTGTCTGGTCAAAATAAAAGGGCCTATAATAATAAACCTATTGCCAATCCTTACATCTACAAATAATGTGGGAAACAATTGTTATGTAAATGAAAAAGTGTTCACGAAATCATATGGCAGGATAGTCAAGCTGTATACTTCCCTTCCCCACGTTTTTAGCACGGGATAAGGCAGCACACCTGAATTTAGCACAGTTCCTGGCTTCTCCAACACGAGGGTGCAGCTCAAAACTTCGACATCATAGCCTTCTGTGCCAAACTCCCTTTGCCATTCAAAGTCTCTTCATTCAGGGGGTCTGATGCAACAAACAAAAAATAAAGTTCCTATACTTTTGTATTTCACATATACACAATTTTCATAGGTGTTTTACTTTCCACCTTGGATCTCCTCCGCCGGGCTCAGATCCACTTTAAACAATTTTCTTAGAATTTTCATGTATCCAATTTCTCGGGTGATTCACTGTTCACCCCGGATCCCCCTCTGCCGGGCTCAGATCCACTTAAACATCAAATCTTCAATCAGTCTCCCTCCACCAGGCTCAGACCAATAACACACACTTGCTTTAACCCAAAGATTTCAATTGATCTCCCTCTGCCAACTTTATCTACTTTGCCATAAACTTTCTTTATCAACATCGAAGACTTTCGATTGTGCGCAGGATTTTGCTTGACCCATCGCAGGACCACTTCGGTTCACAATCCTTTGCCACTCTTTCACTTTTGTTAACTCTCAGCTGGATACCTTACAGAGACCTTCAGTTGAGCATACATGGGGTGCCAGACCACTCTGTCAAAGGTATTGTATGTTGGTTTCAAAGTTCAATCACTCATCTGCCGTTTAACTTCAATCACGTTGGTTATTTCATGCGTTTTAAACAATGTTTGTTTCAGCACTCTTCATACAATGTTGCTGCTTGCAACCTTGGCTTCAACACAGACCGGTCCTGCATCGATCTCTACAACTCACCGGCTGTGTTGATTTCACTGATGCTTCTTTTTTGTTGGAGCCAAGGACAGTACCACAGCAGCTGGGGATTCTCCCCACCTTGATTATCGAGGCAAGAGAGCCCCGGTTTCCTCTGACACACAATACAGGGTTCTTCTGCTGGGTTTCCTGGTCTTATGTTTTCTATTCTCGAGGTTTCATGAAAGTAACGGTCCCTTGTTGAAAGGGTCAAGGGAACTTCCCTCCTTGAAATCCCCTTCTGTTTCGCTGTCTTTCTCCTCTTGTTAAACTGCCAACTTGGAACTGCTGTTTCCTTGTGTGCTTTGCCTCGCTCAGAGTGTGCTCTTGTGCTCCGCTTTTCATCCATGTGGGGAAGTGTAATGGAAGTCAGGTGTGTGTGATAGTCAGTAATTGCCTGAATTTGTCTGACCATTGTATTGGGACATGTCAGGTATACGGCTCAGGTGTTAGTCTGTTTTCTCTCATAGCAGGCTGTCCATGATAAAGGGTTCATGTTGCAAAAGGGGGGGTTGGGTTCCTAGATATCCTACCTGATAGGATGGAGTAAAGGTGTTCCAGGGAAGGGTATATTGTGTCCCGCCATCCAGTGTCCCACTCCCTGAAGACCCCTCACCCAGGTGATACTCACGCACTGGACCACCCCCAGGAACTGGATCCAAAAGCGATGGCTGTGTCCTGGCCAACTGGACGACAAATCCCCAGGGACTAGTGGGTGAGACACCTTCTGGTTTCTCACAGTGCCCCATGCCAAATAACAATTGTCATGTGCCTGCAGAAAGCCCAGTTTTGAAGCTCTTTGGTGGTAACAGCTTGCATTGTCTTTTTATCTCAAAATCTCAGCTAAAGTCAGCATTCACAGTCTGGCGTGAAATGTTCACATCTCATAAGTGTATAACATGCAATAAAAGAGCCAGTCCACTAACCGCTCACAACGGATACAGCAACATCATCTCGAGGTGGCTCTGGTTTCCTGCAGTAACTGGTATGGGTTTATTCTGGCACATCAACACTTTACAGCAGTGTTTGTTTTAAGTAAAACCTGCAAGTGCTGTTCCCCCTGAGGACCAAGCAATTCTGATACTAATTGCCCTTTAAGTGTACATAGTCTCCTCAGCTACAGGCCATGGCAGGTAATCTCAAATTTCCTTGACAAAGCCTCACAAACCTGCGAATTGATAGATTTAACGATTTGAATAAAAACCCGACAATACTGCAATCCAGCATTGTCCAATAGATGAACATTAACGTTTGCCAGCATCACAGGGTGTGATTCAGTTAAATGCAGTGGTTTGTCAGTGAGTATTTCATTAGTGCTCAAACCTGTTCTCTTGTTTGTGCTATTATGCATGCTCAATAATGTAAGTGGCAATGTACCAGGCCACATCAGACCATTTTTAGAATATATTATTGAAATTTCATTCTTGAGGACCCTATTCTGTCTTTCTACCATTCCTGCTGACTTTGGGTGATATGGGCAATGGGGATTTGCCACAATATATGGGACATTACAGAGTTCCTGACCAATTTGACCAGTAAACTGCATACCACAATCACTATGGCTACTCACAGGCACTCCAATCCATATCGCGAAGGTTCTGATTAGTCTTAACAGCATGTGTATGAGCTTTATTTACAGGCATAATCTTCAGTTTAGGTTGAGAACATATCAGCAATCACTAAAATGTATTATAGGCATGGGAATCTAGGCATTTGAACAATATCTGCTTGGATACTTACATTGAGACCCACATTGGCATATGTGCTTAATGATTCTCTTTAATGCATTTGCAAATAATCTACTGCTGGCACATTAACAACTGCCTGTGGGGAAACCAGGTGCAAACCATTGATGCTGAACTGTGATCACCATTGCCCCTTTGCTCACATGCATAATCATAATGCTGTGGTGTACATGGAGCAAAGTAATGAGCACTGGTCTACCAACAAGCCACTTGCTGCATTCCACAACTCGTCACCAGGTAACATACAACCTGCTTTGCTCCATCTTGGATCCTAGCAAGTTCATCAAAAATAGTATAAGGAGCTGGCTGCACTTCATTTTGTGGAAAAACATTCACAACTTGGGTATGAGAGGCATGGACAGCTTCTTTAGCCGTAGTGCCAACAAGGGCATTTCATCATTTAATATTGTGTTTAAGGGATTGATAGACAGCACACTTTACCACTACCAGTTAAAGTGTCATTCAGCATTGGGTTAACAAAGAAATCATTCTACATGGGTGTACCAGTTGGGGCTATAAACCATATCATATGCCTCATGTAACATGTGCCTCATGTAACTAAGTTAATTTCCTTGTAACAGTGTCTCGCTGCCTCTGGGCTATTGTGCGCTTTATAAATTTAAAATAAACAAAGAAATAAATATCTGCCTCCAGAGGTGCACATAGTCATGCATAGCAGGAGTCACTATACACAGTGGTGCTTTTAGCTTGCAAAAGGCTGCAGGCTCTCTTGAGCGCAATTAACTCTGCAACTTGAGCCAAATAGACCTTAGGAATATGTGCACTCTCAATTGTGCTGTGCAAACTGCTCACCCAGTAGTCAGGTTACCTTGTTTGTAACTCAAACATGATTGGTCTACAAAATCAATAAGGGTTTTGAAGGTGTATTTCAGAAAGATCTGTTCAGGGACTTGTAAGGACTGAGCTACCAGTGCTAAAGTTTTGTGCTTCACTGTTCGCTGGGCTCTGCAGTAGGGAATCTGGATTAAGGACATGGCAATGAGTCAATGTAACATTCTCAGAATTTAGTAGTATAGGTTCATACTTGATGTGATGAGAAGCAGATAAATGCTGGGTCATGATTTTCAACAGTAAGGCTGTTACAGCACGAGGCACTGCCACAAGAAGGGGTGATCTCAGAACCAAGTCTTCAGATTAATTGACTGCTAATATAGCTGCCATGGATCGCAAACAAAACAGGCCTCATTACGAGTTTGCCGATCCAGATACAGTGGTACCGGTAAGCTTGCTGGTACCATTGTATCCGGACCGGCAAACTCTGAGTTGTGCTTGCGGGTGTCTTTCATTTCGCCAGGTCTGACCTTGCGGAATGAAAGGCACCCGGTAGCACAGCATTTTGGATGCACAGGCACCGTTGATAACGGTTCCTGTGCATCTGGCTTACCCATTCCCATTGAGCCTTATGGGGCTCAAATGGGAATGGGGAAAAAAAAATTCCGGCGGCCAGGAATGGGCAAATACCGGGTATGACCCAGTAATTGGCCATTTGTGGGCACCGGAAAAAATGCAACTCTGGCAGCAGCCGTGCCTGTTTTACAGGCACGGCTACTACCAAGGTTGTAATGAGGCCCATTAAAGCTGTTGCAACACGGTCAAGTGGACTGCCATAGTAGGATATTCAGCAATGTATTTTGCTGTGTTTTTTGGCGAGTACTGCTTGGGCATAACCATCCTTTTGTCATAAAACAAAGTGAAAGACTTTTTGTATTTCGGCAGACCTAGCGCAGGTGTGTTAGCAAGTGTGTATTTAACATTCGTGAATACCTCCTCTGCTTCAGTGAACTATTGGAGTGATTTAAGTGTACCCATGTCATCAACTGTAGTGGCCTTACCAACACAGCATATGTCAGGTTCCATTGCCGGCAATACACGGCAGCAACTAGGAACGATCTAATGTGTGTTATGGCAATGGACTTCAGTATTTTCAAGATTGCTGCTATTCGTGAATCAGACAACGAGCACTTACACAAATATCCCCAAAAGAATCCCTTGCTGTCGGCATAATTGCACTTCTTTGATGAGACACTTGTGTCCCTTTTTAGTTAAAGCGATAAGAAGGACAAGCATATCTTACGTACATGTTTTATAAGTGGAATATACCAACAAAGAGGTCATCGACATACTGAACAAGGGAATATTTATTTGGGAACATCTAAATAATTATTCAACATCTGGGAGTACATTGTGGGGCTTTCAGTGTACTCATGTGGAAGCCCTTTCCATGTGTTTTGTGAACCGGGAATGGTTGTAGAGGAACAAGTCTTGACAATCAGGATGTACATTGCTAGAGGAGGAAGCAGAACAAAAATCAAAACCAGTAAAACACACAGCGCTAGAAAGAATACAAGTGAATTGTTGCAGGATTTGGTACCACTAGAAACGTTTGTAGAACCACTGTATTTACATCTCTAAGAACCTTATTAAAGTGATAGGTGTCGCTACCTGGTTTGTTTGCTGAATTTATCGATATATTGCATGAAATAGTAGCTGGGACAATTATATCGTGTTTAAAGTAGCACCACCAAAAACGCCAAAACCAAAAATGACTCAATGACAACAGCAATAGCGTGTTCTGCTTCAGTCTCAAAGGATACTATGGTTTTCTTGGGAGAGGTTTGGAAGTATCCACACAATTACACACAGGTTCAGTGTTTTGAATCTGCATAAGTCACGTCACCCATGTGTTGCAACCACAAACATTCAGAGACTTCAAATGGTTGTTCAGCAAGATCTTGACTTAATGTACCTTCTTTGGGAAGGGGTTTTGTTAACTCTCCTTGTCATCTGGCCAATGCGACATCTGCATTTTCATGGTGAATATCCGGGAACAAACAATCTGGGGCGCAATGCATCGTACAATTCAATCTGCATAACAAGTCCTGCCATAATTAATAATCAGGCAATGATGGACTCGGTCTGAAGACTTGTTGGTCTGATATTGGACAAAGGGACACCGGGAGGTGCGCAGTAGCAGGGTGTAACACTGGCATATTAGAAATACTAACAGCTTTCACAAAAGTGCCTAGAGAGGCACATTTGAAAGTCTTTGAATCACAGCGCTGAGTGATTTGTACCTGCACCATTAAGCAAAGTATATTTTTTCCTTCAATCACACATTAAACAAATGAACTTTCTTGGTCGACAGGTATTAATGCTTCATAACAATGTTACCTCTGCCTGGGCCGTCTTACCACTCATTTTTTACCACTTCTGCTTGTGGTTGGAATACATGTGTGCTTGCATTTGAGAAGGAGCAGCTTGCTGTTAATTATTGTCTATTTGGACAATCACATTTATAATGCCCTTCCTGTCCTGTTTACATTAATTTCAGGTGGTAAACCTGGTGCATTTTGAAACCCATCAGTACCACAAAGTCCTCTGCTCCATTCCCTTCTCGAACCAGTACCTCAGCCACTTCCTTTGGACGCTTTACAATTGAAGCGCAATAAGCTTACATTCATTTATTTCACGTTTTTGTTCCTCGCACGAAAAACAGTGGTCAAAGTGGGCAGGAGCGGTTGGTAGCGGTGCTCCTCTACTTTTTTTTTAAATTAAGTTTTACTGTTCCTATACTTTTATTTTTAAAAGAAACCGTTCCGGAGAGGTTTCAATTTAAAATAAGTTTATGAAGAAGTTGAAACTTGCACTTCAGTGTACTGCACTGAACGCTTAAACAGCAGCCATGTTTGTTTGGGGGTTTGGATTGCGTGTGGGAGGGGCGTGGTGATGGGGATTGTGGGGAGCACGGGCAGGCCAGCAGGGAAGATAGTTCCACTACTTCTTTTCATACATTTCGCACACTGACGACACACAATAGTTTGGCATTGTCAACAGTACTGATAATAGCTTTGTTTGCCATTCAACACATCATGGTCTAGTGGGCAGTTTTTGCTGGTTTGTTAATATCTGAATGCTGGGCAAATATGATCTTCGCCGTTCTGAATAACCGGTCAGAGATTAATTCTTGTTCAGCTTGCAATTGTTAATTGTAACCCAATCTGTCTTTATTGGGCACACGGCAGTCATACTTGTTATCACATTATCTCTTGTCTGCTTTAATTCAGCATATATACTAGAATTCTGAGCAGGCCAACTACCTGTTTTTACCAAATGCTGTCGCACTTCTGCTGGCATTATTATGGCATTATAATACGCCTTAATTGATTCATGTCTGCCCATTATGGATTATAATATTGCACAACAGCTCGCCATTTTCCGACAAGCTTTTCTGGTTCTTCATAACATTTGGAATGTTCACACACTGTCTCATGGACATGTTCTGTTACCAGATTACCTGCTCCATCTGCATTAAATCCCGGTAGTTGTTTTAAAGTTACTTGGAAGTGAGAAACAGGCGATTCATACACTCTACCTGCGCAGGAATGAGAGGAACTAACATTTGTAGTGAAAGTGCTCACTTGGTCACCAAGGGTGTATGCTGGTTATGTGCTGCCAGCGCAGAAGCTCTCTGGAGCAGAGCCTCCTAACTTGGGGTTTGGGGGTGTGCTGCTAATGTAACAGGGACTTGCACTACAGAGGAGCTCATGTTTTCATCATTTGCTCGCAGAGTGCATATGTGCAGGGCAACAGGCGGCATACACACGTTTATGGTGCCTTTTGCCCTGCACTTTTGCACTCTGCTGTGCAAAGTGAGTAAATGCTGCCTGGCATGTCGGCCAGCGTTAAATGTTACTTGTGAACGCTGCTTGACATGCACGCATGGTATGCAGCATTCACAGTGACAAGTAACAGGCTGCATGGCATGTGTGCATATGTGCATGTTGGGCGATTATCCCTTCTAATTGTACACACTGACTGTCATGCGAGCATGGCCGGCAGCATTTATGAATCCCTGTGCGGTCCGCCTGCTTTATGCTGGTGCATTTCGCCAACGACCCCATAGTGATCTTCAGCATTTGTGCCGGCATGAAAATCCATGCCAGCGCAAATGCTGGAGCATTTGTATGATGGAGAGGAAACGAGGTGTTAAACACGTAAGTTGTGTTCCGCCCCTCCTCTGCGCCAAACATATCCTGGAAAATGTGTCGTAACATGAATGAATGACGTCAAAGCCTTACGCGAGGCTTTGACGTCATTATGTTAGGTGCTCATCGAATATGAGCTGCAGAGTGATTGGAGATGTTCACACTGTAAAGAAATCAACAATATCGTCAGTTGCCTAAACCCCTTCTTGATTATCTCCTCTAGTTAATTATAGGTAAGAAGTGGTGATTTGTAATGGTGACGCTGGGGTTTTTAAGGCCTTTTTCTGTTTGTTTTTTAATTCTTAAACTTTATTTCCCATTTTTTGTTTGAATCCTTTAGACCCCTAACTCAGAATCCCCTGAGCTGTTTAGAAGCATTCAGTATACCAACTCAGGAATACCTCCCATTGCTTCGCAGCTATTTTCCCTTTTCTTAATTTGAGTGCTTGTTTCAAATTTCAGAGCTTATTCAAATGAAAGGTACCGTACCTTCCTCCGGGAACTCGTTATGTTTATCCTCCTATATTATGGAACTCTCCATTTCACTAGATACTTGCAAGTGCCAGAGCAATAGTGAGTAAACATAACATAAGCGGACGTGCCTTGACTGGGGAGAAACAGTCTTTAGACTGTACTTTGGCCATTCTCACTTTAAAGAAAACTATACTTACCTGTGTTTCCCATTGGATGAGAGAAGGGTGTTATCAAACTTTGAAAAGGGCAACTTGAACCAAATTGCTATTCGAGATACTATTCACTTATACAGTCTTTTGTCTTGATTCATTTCGTCTTGTTTATTTTTACTATTTTTAGATGCATCTTCTACAGTCCTCTCTGTATGCATTTATGTACCTGTTTAATTTGTAATTACATTTTGCCCTACTACTTCCACTCCTCACAGACTAAGCCAATTCCCACTTCATTTAAAAATAAGAAATGATTTGTGCCGCCCAAGAAAAGACACAATCTTATGGTCAGCCCTCCTCTGAAGCCCCACAGAGACTTCAATCAGGTCTCTAACAGTGGTCGACGTGCACTAAAAGAAGTAGTGGAACTATGCTCCCTGCTGGCCTGCCCCAGCTCCCCACAAACCTCATCGCCACGCCCCCTGTCGCGTGCAACCCAAAACCCCCAAACAAACGTGCCTGCTGTTTAAGGGAAGGTTCAGTGCAGTGCACTGAAGTGCAAGTTTAAATTTCTTGCTACACTTTTATTTGAAAACGAAGTCATTCCGGAACAGTTTGAAGTATAGGAATGGTAAAACATAATTTAAAAAAGTATCGAAGAACCGTTCCCACCCACTACGAACACTGGTCCCTAATCTATCCAAGTGCATGCAATTGGAGTTTGGAGGAGAGCAGGGGTGTCATTTCACCAAAATGCCAGGGGTAGCTGAAGCAACATCACATGACCCTTGACATTTTATGACATCACAGGAAGTGATGTAATTTGAAAATGCCCCGAGTGACATCAGGGGATGCAATAGAACATGACCTTTCACCCCTTTAATTAATCTAGCAATTATTGTATAGAATACTGGACTACTGCAACAGCCTCTTTCTAAATCTGCCTGCTTCTACTCTCCACCCTCTGCAACTCCTCCAGAACAGGACTGCAAGACTTGTCCTTGGTCTCAAGCCCAGGGATCGTATCTCTCCAGGACTGAAATCTCTGCACTGGCTCCCAGTGGCTGCGAGGATTAAGTTCAAAACCCTCTGCATTGTCCACAAGCCCTTCTCGGGTCTGGGGCCTCAATACCTTCAACTCTTCCTAAATGTCTTCCTTCTCAAGCTCTTCGATCATCCACCTCCAACTCCCTCAGGGTCAGTCGCTTCTCCAAGCAACAAGTTGATGGTAGATCTCTTTCTTTGGCTGGTGTCTCCCTCTGGAACAGCCTCCCTGCCTCCCTCAAACTTGAGGAGAACCATCTCTGGTTCCGGAAGCACCTCAAAACCTTCCTCTTTGCTTCTGCCTTCTCTCCTCCTCTCCCCTGCTTAACTCCTGACTGAAACTGAAACTGCACTGGTCACCTGGCTACCCTCTGATCTCGGGCCCAGGTCCCCTCCCCTGCCAGTTGCACACCTGCACTACCTCTCTGGCAACCCCTGCACTTGGGGACTGCTTTCTGTATCCCTACAGTCCCCTACCAGCACTTGACACCTGATGTCGGCACTTACCCATGCACTTTCCATCACTGGGCTGCACTTTTTACTTATTGCTTTTATTTATTCTATTTATTTTTACTGTCGATCCTCTCATGTACAGCACTGCCTCTTCCTCTGCAATTGCACGATCTCAATGTCAGCTGGCCTAGTAAGATCGTTGTCTCTGTCTCCCCTCTGTTCCCCCTCCCTTGCCTCGTCGCACCTTGAAACACTTGTATATAGGCGCGTTATAAATGCCATATCATATCATTTCCAGGCCTCAACATAAATTCCAGCCACCCCAGAAACAAAGCGCCTTACCACAGCCCAGGAGCTTCAATGTAAAAAAGAAAAAAGAAAAAAGAAAAAAAAAGAAATGTTTTTCTTTTTTTAGGGGTAACAAGGGAGACCACAGGGGTAGCAAGGGAAACCGACCCCTGTGCGCCCCTAAATGACATCCCTGCCCGGTCCACAGTTACCATTGTTGTCTTACCTGGGGATGATGATTGGAGTCCTAACGGCACCAAAATTGTGAATGAATTATCCGTTGTTTTCTGTGAAACTGTAGAGAAATGGACAGAGTATCCCTGCCCTCACAAATAGTGCATGCACATGCCAACTCATCAACCGTTTCTAGGGTTTTAGACAATGAAAACATTTTATTCGTTTAGTTAGCCACATTTCAACACTGCACTTAACCTTGAGAATAACTTTAGCAAGGTCTGATCTCCTGCCTGCACATCTTCACCTCTCCTGATCACCGAAATAGTGCCCTCGCTTCAAGTGAGTCGCACCACTATACATAAAGCTACCAGTCTGGCGGAACCTCTGATGCCACAATTTGTATACTTTCCACCAGATGTCTCTGAAAGAAGACAATACAGGTTTGTGCTCTACACTCCTTTATTTGCCTTTCAGAGATGTTCCATTTTATGGGATGGGGCTAAAATATCGTTTTCTATAGATACTTATCAGAGCTTTTCCACTGCTTTCACTTTACATTTGGTATGTTTCTCTAAACGAAAGGCTGGGTATAGATGCCATGAAGTTTGGGATTGGACAACAAAATTCAACTCAGCTCGCATTACTGAAAAAAATTAAATAAAAAAACGGGGGGTGTCACACTATAGTGAGCAAGCGTTTGGGGGGAAACCCCTGCAGCTGCCTAAAAAAAAAGGACCATGTGGGGCCGGTTCCCGATCACGGAAGTGAAAGGGAACCGGCACCATAGGGACACAGCACGAAGAAAAGGTAAGTAGAGTATGTTGGGGGTGTGGGTGGGGGTGTGTTGTGGGTGTGGGTGGGGGTATATGTTGGTATGGTTTTGTAATGGATGTTCGCATGGGAAATGTACGAACATTTTGTAGTTCGTACATTTCCCATGCAAACATTTCCGTCACGCTGGTTATCCAGCTGCTGAAAAATCACACAGATCCGTTTTATTGACATATAAAGCAGGAATTTATAACTTTCAAATTCAATAGGATGAAGAAAAATAGGGTGTGACAAAGTCACATTCGACATCCCTCCCATTGGGATTAGAGAGGCCATGGGGACCAGCCAATTCAACAAGAAAAAATCAGACCGCACACAAAATTGGTGCGTGTCTCTAGCCCTGAAGAAAGTGGTGACATTCATCTCTATACCACTGAAACCGGTCGGCTTCTTTTGCGACCTGAGTAGACAAATACGGATCAGGGAGATCCC
Organism: Ambystoma mexicanum; assembly: GCF_040938575.1. NCBI lineage: Eukaryota > Metazoa > Chordata > Amphibia > Caudata > Ambystomatidae > Ambystoma > Ambystoma mexicanum. Next base: position 617,429,701 of record NC_090922.1, on the reverse strand, counting down.
TACATCAGACCGCATTCCGATCCCAGTATTAAGAAGGGATCGTCATTTTAATAAACTGAGGAACGGAGTTCACACACAAAAAAACAGACCTCCGAACCCAAAGAAATAGGAGTTACCTTTGACGACAAGTCGTCTTCGACTATTATTGGTCCAGGTCCAATACTCTACATTTTAACTAGTTGCAATCCAAAAAAGTAAATAAAAAATGAATGTTTATTTGGAAAACAACACAGAAAATAAACCAAAATGTTTGGAACCCTGAAGGCAAAATACAGGAATTTATTACCATGGATTAATTCCAAAAAGAGAAGTAATAATTGAATAAATGTGACTCGAATTCAAGTGTGATACGACGACAGGGAAGATTCGAGGTATTGATTCCCCTTTCAGGTTCTAGTTTTGTGGACCAGGGATGCAGACCAACTGCACAACGTTTCCATAGATGATGCAAATGGGTCATTTCTCCCAACTCCCACTCCTACTCTCTCAGTTCCTCTTGTGGGAGTCTCTCAAAGATATGTAGGCATTCATCTAAACATGGTACTAGAGTAAAGAGGCATTTCAGGCACTATACCCCAGAAACTGGCCAAAAGGCTAGAGAACCCAAGGGAGACAGTATCCCTTCTACAGTAGGAACCCCAGCACGTTGTAATGTTCCCCATCCCAACACTGTTTAATGTAATTGTTCTCGGAGAAGAATATCCTATTCTATTTCAAATGGACTCTTTTTCCTCAAAGGAGTTTATCATAAGCCCATCTAAGTTTATAACGTTTTGAAAGGTACTTCTGGGTCAAGTATGTATTGGCTCCATCACTAGGGGTTGTTGTCATCATTTTAACTAAGGCAATTTTGCTCATTAGAAAATGATAGAATGTCCTCCACCGCTTGTATTATGTTTGCCCCCTTGTGACGACACCCCAAATAATTAATGTCTGGAGGAAGCAAGCAGGGGTGCAGGTGTGGTTTTGGGAGCTCTGAGACCAGTGCCAGGTGTAAGACCACAGAACCTGGGGGGGAGTCAGGGGGAAGGGAGAGAGAGGAGGGAGGGAAAGGGAGAGAAGAAGGGGAAAGCCAGCAGCCTGTCAGGCACTGAATAGCAGAGGTTCAGAGAAGACGTTGGTTCAAGAGGGCATCTCCCATCTTGACAAATACTTTTAGCAAAGGTGGGGGGGATTGAATACTTTCTAGTAGGACAGTGTCAAAGGTATTGGTACTACAAAGGAGATGGATCCGCGACTAGAGAATGGAAATAACTCTTCTTAATTGCCACCCTAAGTAAGGGGGCAAGACATACTAGCTGCTGGAAGTGTAGAAAGAGGTTAATTAATAACACCATTTTAAAGTGATTTTTATTTTCTACGTAATTCAATTAAGGCGAACAAACGAGGCTCTCTGATATATTTGAAAAACAAACGTAGGCCCTGAATCATATGGAACACTGGAACAAGTCCTTCTGTGAGGAGCCCCGTGGAGACAACACCTGCAAAACTGCAATCGGACCGGTAGGACGTTCTCCTTCTTACCTGTATAAACTGGGAAGATTAAGGCCTTTAAACAATAAGTCTTCAATTGTTTTCGAAGTCAAAGTGAACATGAACACATTGGAACCACTGCTTTTATATTTTCACTGTTTGTACTTCAACTACTTTTTACAACCATTTTACAGTTCAGGAGCCGATCTTTTTCATTTAATAAAGCTTATCACTTTACTACTACTTCTGCTGAGCTGGTAAGGTGTACAGGTTCTACCAGGAAAGCAGCACATTTTAGATGCTGTGCAAGTGCAGAAACTCATATTAAGCATATTATGCATTCATTTTGTTTTTTATTAAAAGCCCTTGCAGAGTCCTGATGGACAAACGTTTCCTTTTCATGTTAATGTTTACTTGCTGACATAAAGATGTGTCTATTCATTGTTTTTACTGTGCGGCCTCTTTGGGGTCATTATCAACACCTCAAACAGCATCTCGAAAAAACTGCACTGCGGAAGAAGAAAGTGTTAACAACATTACTTTGCTCTATGAAAAAGTTAGGGCTTTCACTCTTCCCCTGGAATTTAGTGTTTTATAAAGGATAGAGGTCACTGCAGAAAGGGTAGCGGCCACTGCACCCCGACTTTTATGTACACTTGATCTGATTTTTTGATACATTGAAAGTGTGTAGATCGGCTGCACAATCATGTGAAATGTCACATCAGGGTTGGCACAAAACAAACATGTACATAGCCACCTTCCTGCACTTTTTAAAGAATTTGCATGAAAAAACCTTCCAACACCCACATAGCAGTTACGTGTAAACTGAATTCTACTTTGCCCATAACAACTACATGGTCGTCTACCTGAAGTATCAAACCCCTTAGCACATGTCTTGCTCCATGCTCCTGCCTGTGATCCGGTTCCAGTATGTTTTTCTCACCTTTATACCTCTGATTGTTGGACTAGTCTGTGAGTCTGTGTACAATGACTGATATAACACTTGGAAGGTATCATGACTTTCTGAGTGTATAGGACAACCTTTCTGTTTTTGATGTTTTATACCATTAAGGAGGTTCGTGTGGGCAAACCACATGCTCATAGGAGGATATGCTCGTGGATAGGAGGTGGGTTCACTTAACCAACTGTTGACAATTTCACACCCAGCTGCTATTTTAAAAGAAATATATTAATACAAAATACGATCTCAAAATACCATATCAACATGCTTTCCTAGTACAATAGGTTTTGTAGGGAGGGTTAAAATGAGCTTTACTTGAGGTCTTCTTATTCGTGTTATTGTAGAATGTATAAACGCATGTAACCCCAGTCAGCCAGTGACCATTACAATGTTGTCCCCTTAAGTAAGGAATAATACACACTAATGTTCCACCTAACACCTAAGGAACACAACATCCTTGGCACTCGACGGTAAGGCTACAGGGCTTGTCACGGTACCGAGACGGCCATGCTCGACTTAAAGTCCACTCTTGCGGGCATAGCAGACAAAAATCAAGCTGCGTTGCTGATGCTACTTGACCTCTCCGCAGCCTTTGATCTGGTTGATCACAGTTTACTAGTGACAAGGCTTGGAGAGGTCGCAAATTGCTCCATGCTAGCATCAAGATGGATAGCATCCTTCTTGGGCCCTCGAATGGTAAGGGTATGCGTGGGAAGCAATCAATCCACCCCATCTCTGAAACTTGTGGAGTCCCACAGGGTTCTTGTCTGTCGCCACTGATTTTTAATTTGTATGTTCGTCAGTTGGGAGTTCAATATACAAACTAAGTAGACGACACTCAGGTTATCATACAACTAAGTGGCTTGTATAAGAACGATGTTGAAACTATCAACAGCATCTACAAAGCCATACAGGACTGGATGGCCTGCAACTCCCTAGCTATGAACAAGAAAAAACAGAGCTCATGATAGTGTCCTCTAAGAACACCTGGAACAAACTTGATTCTGACTATGCCAACATCCTTATTGCAGACAATAGCATCACTGTCCAAAGGAAAGTTAAGACCTTGGGAATTGTTCTGGATGAGGAGTTATCTATGAAGTCTCATGTCTCCAACATCAGGTCCAGTTGCGGATTGATTAACAAACAAATCAGCTATATTCACCCTTTCATTACAGCGGAAAACTGTGCTCCCCTTTCGACAGCATTGATAAACTCCAGACTTGATTATTGTAACAGTCCTTTGTCTGGCACTACTGTCGCCAACATTCAATCTCTACCGGTGGCTCAGAACAACGCAGTGCGCACCACCTTCAATCAATCTCGTCGCACTCATATCTCCACCTTCAGGAAGAAGCTACACTGGCTTCCTGTAAAACATTGCATAACACACAAAGTGCTAACGACAACACACAAGTGCTTGTCCCTCAGCAATCCCACCTATCTGTCTGAAAGTATTAGCATCAAGTCCAATGGAAGAAACCTTCGTTCTTCCACTGCTACTGTCCTTGATCACCCCAGATTTAAGACAGCTAAATTTGGGGGAACCACCCTTGACGTCCAGGGCCCCCTCCTCTGGAATGCCCTACCAGCTGGAATACGACTGATCCAAAACTATTCCGTGTTTAAGCAAGCCATAAAGACTCACCTTTTCAATCTGGAGTAACCCTCCACGGCTTCACTCCCTTTCTACTGGTCCTGTTGTATGTCTTGTCTTTGTTTCTTGTGCGCCCTGTGGCCTACGGGCATGTGGCGCGTAATAAGAATTCACATAAATAAATAACATGCAAATATCTTCTTTCTTCAGCCAGGCCTTCGAATGCTACCATGCCATCTCCTGAAGAAGTGGGATCTGTTTTTGGACATCTGGGAGGAAATACTACCAGAACCTGGGGAGGAACCACTTCTAGGTCTTCTGTAGGAAATGCCCCTTCACCATCCGGTGCAAGGGGATACTTGGCTACTGGGCCACACATAGGAGAAGGAGCAACCCCGACTGGGTCCTATGGCACAGAAAGAGGACTAAAAGCTGATGCAGTGACTACCAGAGCGAGAGCAACCACAAACAGCCCCCTGGAAACGCAAGGTATCTTCAAAGATCTCTATTTCCTGTTTCATTCTTTGCCAAGGATTTTAACTTTGTCATGCTTTTCTGAGGACTTGGTGGAGCTCTAAACCCATCTCTTGTATGCATTCACCGTTCTACAACCACACCCACTCTGTCTCTCTCTCTCAAATATCTAGCTCCTTCTGATTAATCAAGTCAATCTGCTTTGCTCATATTAGTAATTTCTACCCCCGTTACTAAACACAGTTTCAAGGAGTATTTTGGAACCCCGGCAAAGTTACTTTTTTCCTCCCCCATCCAATGTGACCTCATTTGGTGATTATGGTGGCATACTGGCACTCAGTAGTGTTGCGAACCATAGCAGCCACCCGGTACCGTCATAGAGGATGATCCGCTGTTACAACTTCTAGAGTATTTGTTGAAAGAATAGCCTGTTCTCCCTACATACTTCCAACTAGTTGCCCTTGTATCTGAATCTTTGTACACTCTGCACTGTCTGCTGTTTTTGGGCGAGAGGGAGTACAGGGAACACTGGAGTATCTCACAGGAGTACTGTCCAGCCCCCACCGGTGGCTTTCATGGGGAACTAGCACCCCTTTCCCAGGTAAAACCTAGAGGGGCAGATGAAAGTGCAACCTCTCCGCGCAATGGAACCAGTGAGGAGTCACGAGGTGATCAGGATCCAGGATGACAGATCTTGTGGCATGTTATAAGGCTTTTATACTGCCCCAATCGCCACTGTAGTGATTTTATGGGACTGGTACCATGTCCAAGATATTGGTGTATTGTGTACTCGCCTGTTGTAGCCAGACCACAGTATACGGAGGATGAAGAAATTAAAAAGGGCAAAAGTGAATGCTAGGGAGAACCAGGAATGTGAAAGGGACACACAGAACTAACGAATCGGGAAGATACAGTGTGATTGAGGCAAAGGGAATGTGCTTGCATGCGTAGGGGTGGTAATCGTAGGCAGTGGATCAGGGGTGTTGCTAGGTCTGGAGAAGACCCGGGGCTATGCTAATGTCAGGACTGTCAGGACTGGGGGCTAGCTAGCCTTTTGGTTGTAGCTCCTGAGATTCTATCCGGGGCTACAACCAAAAGACCAGGGGCTATAGCCCCCTTAGCCACCCCCTAGCAACGCCTCTGCAGTGGATCAAACAGAAAGTTGATCATGAAAGAGGGAATTTAGAAATCTTTTGTCAACAAGCAATTTTCCAGTGATCGCCGTTTGTAGTACCTTGGATGGCAGCACTAGAGATAGTTTAAGCAGGTTTGTTTGATGGCCCCAAGATGCGCACTTGAAGCCATTAACAAGTGGAGGGCATAATTGTCCTGTAGCTTTGTTTAGGCGCCCAATGCAAATCTGGGACTGCTAGATCAACTGTCAGAAGCCACGGATTGGCTGTGTAAGGAAGGTGAACGCATGGAAACCACAGTGGGGGAACCAGGTAGTGAAATTGCCCTGCAGGAGCCATACCTGCAAGGATTCTCCTTGAGTGTAAATTCACTAATGTGAGTTCTACAAGATGTGGGAGCAGTGTGATGTCAACGCATCATGTTTGGCTGCTTCTGTGTGCTGTTCCTGTGCTGTCTGCCACCATTTTAAGTGATCTAGTGATGTAATGCGTGACCCAATTAATTATACTCTCAAAGGAATGCAGAAACATTCACTGGAAGAGAAATACATTCAGAGCTAAGGTTGTGAAGTAATGCATGGCAGGTTAGCTAAATTGAAGGAAATATTCATTGAAGGATAATCCTCTGAAAGGCCATCTGTCCATTCATGGAGTTAAGTGTTATCTTTATTCGGGACACTGACAAAGGATGGGTCAAAATAATAAATATGGGAGAAAACAACTCAAAATCTCAGTGCTTTGACACCCAGTGCTAACCCTTCCTGGGTATGGGCTTCTTGTCTGGTCCCTTAAACATCTCTCCTGAGAGGGACCCAGTCATTATCTGTTGTTGGTTTCCAGGATTATTGACCCTTATTCTTATCACTCTACATTTTGGGCTCACAAGGCCCCTGAACCATTCATTGCAGTGTCGCTTTCGGCTTATGATTTGTTCCCCTTTTCTTTTCTGTCTTTCACTCTCAGTGGAGTCAATCACCCGGTGTCAGGGGCGAGCCACGAAGGAGGGTTTCCTGATTTCTGTAGAAGATGGGTTGCATGGACCCGGCTATTTCTTCCTTCCTGAATATTGGTATTGGGTTCCTCCTTTGACTCTGATCCTCTAGTAAACGCCCTGCCCAATGCTTGTTCCTCCTCCCACCTCTATTCCCAACATAACTGAACCCAGCGCACTAGAACCAAACTTTACTGACTACCTTGCTGCCATTCTTACAGATTTTCTGTGACCTCCTTCCATTTCTTCACGACCGCCTAATGCCCTTTTCCTCCTCTTTGCCTTCTCTGACCACTCCCATCACCCCCTGTCACTTCCACCCTCCCATCCAAACCCTCCCCAGTAATTTCTGCAACGTTTTCCAGACCCTGTCCACTATCACCTTCTGTTTACTAACTTCCTGAGGTCCTTCCACCTCCTTCTGATCTCTTTCACCAGCTTCTTTGACTTTTCTGCCAACCTGCTGTTTCTCTACAACCACTTTCATTTCTCCTTCACCAACCTCCTCCAGATGTTACCTCTCTGTTACGCCCTCCTCCTGATTCACTTTACAAACCACCTCCTGATGTTTACTTTCTCCTACCAATTCCTCTGGATAGCTGCCAACCTCATGGCCTCCTCCACCACCATCCTGATCTTTTCCACCATCCACCTGTTATTTTCTACCAACCTCCTGTTCTTTTCCAGCAACCTCTTGTTCTTTTCCATCAACCTCCTGTTCTATTCCACCCACCTACTTGTCTTTCGTATTAGCCTCATGTTCTCTTCCGGCAACCTCTTGTTTTCACCCCTACTACCTCCTGTTGAATTGCATCAATCGCATTTTCTATTCCACCAACCTTCTGGTTTTTCCTGCCAACCTCATGTTCACCTCCACCAACCTACTTATCAGCTCCATCAACCTCCTCCTGATATTTCTCAATATCTTCTTTACTGTCATCAATCACTTCCTTCCCCCACTTGTCTCCAGTCTCTCCTCCAACCTCCCCTTAAGATTCTCGGCACATTGATCTGAAATCCTTTCTCCAGCTTTGTCTCTTCCTACCTCCAAACAACCACACTTTAACACTGAGCTTGTGTTCTCTGTCCACGGGCTGGGCTCTGTGTGAGGGTTGGCATATACATCTATGCCCTGGAATTGGTGAGGCTGGGATTGGATGCCCCGCACAGGCTCACCTACGCTTACTCTGGATGTTAGGGATGGACCAAGCATTCCTTAGCCTGTCTGGTATCTCGGAATCCACTTTCTTTTCTCTGTTACTGCAGAGCACTGTTTGGTGCTTGTAATTCCGCCAACAGTCCTTTTAATGTCTCTGAATGTGACAGAGGTAAAATTGCAAGCTTGTATCATCTGCAAAGGGAGACTGTCAGTAGATAATGGGTTGGTAAATTTGTATAATTTTAATTCAGAAATGCTGCTGGAAAACGATGGGTTGGCAATACTGAATCACGCGCAGGAACTCTGGGCCCAGGAAGACTCCTTCAAAGCCTTTGAAGCGGGTTAGTCTCTAGCGCAGGATTCTTTAGCACCAGTAACAGAGTGGTTTTTAAAAGTATCTCAGTTGTAAAACTGACTGTCCTGTGACTATCCCTTGCCACATGATGGGGACCATGGTGGCATGGCCAGATGATTCTCCTTAAACTGCCCACTGGCCCATAATCCACTAGCTTGGGAAGGTAGCCCACCCTCTTAATCACCCCCTTTGGTGTTCCAAGAGTTAGGCATGGGACTTTGTCACTTAGGGAAACATCCCACCAAGCCACATGCAGGGGAATGGTGCTTCAGCCTCTCCACACCTCCAGGGTAAGGTTCAGCACTCAGCTGGGATTTCCAGGAGTCAGCCTCATTAAATTAATAAGAGGGCAAGGCCTCCAGCAGCAGGCCTACCGAGAGAAAAGCTGCTACCACTAATTCAGTTGAGAGCAGTGACAGAGTCAGGAAGGGTGCTTGGGGGGTGTCTGTCCCTCCTGCCTCCCCCTGGTGCCCAGTGCACCCCTAGCCTTCTTCTGGTGCCCTATTAGCCATTCCCCTACCCCTGGCACCAAACGCTGTCTCCGCTACTGGTTGAGCGAACATTCTGGGCTGTGATCCAAGTTGTTGGGTGCCCTTTTTAAAGACTTCCCATAGGTGGGCAGTGATATACAGGCTCTCTAACACAAAGTCTGCTCAGACCTGTCATGTAACTGTTCCAGCCAATCAGGGTAAGACCATTCTAGCCAAGCTCTACAAATCAGCCAACAGCCGAAGGGAGATCTGGTGCTACAGAGTGGGAATCTGAAGTCAGAGAAAGCATTGGAGGAGGTGGAGAAGCAGGCTGCACAGAGGGTTCCCATTAGGAGAGGAGGGTGGAGGAAGGAAAGTAAGAAAGTGGTGGGGAGTAAGTAGAGTGTGTTACAGAACACTAGAAGGTGTGAAAAGGCACGTGGAGATTACTATTCTCAGAGATCAGTGGGGGACCATTACAAAAGAGGTGTTGAAAGTGACATCAAGGGTAAGGAGGAAGAAAGCAGTCAGGAGGAGGTTGGAGGCAACAGTAGAGGAGAAAAGGAGGACAGTGTTAATGATTGTATTAAGGATTGAGGATTATATTCAAGAGCTGTTTGGAGGAGACATCAAAAGAGAAACTAGAGCAGTATACAAGGTAGGGGGTTGGAAGAAAAGTTGAGGAGGCGGTTAAGAGAGTGGAGAAGAATTAAAGGCAGGGCATCATACCCCGAACTAAGGAGTGAGAAAGGCGGTTGGGTGCATCTATGAGCATCAAGGAGGTGGAAAGGTGAAAGAAAGGAGAGTCAAGTTGAGGAGTTGAAGAAGAGGTCCTCACATTATCAGGGTGGTAGAGAAGGAGTATTGGGAATTAGAGCCAGGGCTCTAAGGCAGGGAGGTGGCAAGACATAGCAGCGGCTCGGGTGGACAGCCTCCTAGTGTAAGATGATGTTACTCCAACTGCTCATGCCACTTGCAAGTCCTAATGTGCAGCACACCATACACAATACACATGACCCAGGCAAGGTGGTATCACAACAGACAACAGACAAGTACGAGAAGCAGAGGATCTAAATATAAGGTTGATGAGCTAAGACGAATGATGGAGAAGGGAGAATATCCAGGAAAGGGATCATTGAATTGAGGAGTATGAAGCCGAGTGACTTTGGTTTGAGCTCCAGAGGCTCCTTCGTGTACCTCAGGGACTTTTGGGTTGGAACACAGAGATCTTTGTTTGCACCCAGAGACTTTGGACCAAGATGAAAACCTTGCACAGTTTTGTGGAGGACACTCATCTTGAAAAAGCCAATTAAAGATTACCTGTCAGGCTATGCCCACTTTACTTCAACCAAAAAATCTCTTCTATGCTTAGCTCTTCTTTTATACTCCCTTCTTCAGACATTTACTTCTTGCTTTTACATCGTCTACCCCTTCACTTCATCAAGCTAGGGTTAAAGTTAGTATCAGTTAAGTTTAGGGTTAGATTTAAAGGTAAGGATAAGGAAACAGTTTGTGGTTCGGAGTTGGAGGCGGGAACAAGAATATGGGCAATACAAGAAGAGGGATTACAGTAGCTTTCCCGCTGTAATCACAAAGTAAATTTCAGAGGCAGAGGAGGTTTTGGGGTTGGTCCTTTGTCCAAGCACTGGTGTATCCTTCTGCCTTTTTGCTGGGGCCTGGGATTGGTCCTGGCCCACTTCATCTGGGCCAATGAGGATGCCGGCAGGCTTGGCTGGCCTGCCTCAAAAGGCCCACTCCTAAGGCCCTGTCTACCCCTGTCCACCATGGTACGCCGTGGACCCGAGTGAGTGTATGCATCCCACCCCCTCCCCTTGGTCACCAGTGTGAGGGTATGCATCCCACCCCCTCCCCTTGGTCGCCAGTGTGGGGGTATGCATCCCACCCCCTCCCCCTTGGTTGCCAGTGTGAGTGTATGCATCCCACCCCCTCCCCTTGGTTGCCAGTGTGAGTTTATACATCCCACCCCCTTCCCTGGGTCGCCAGTGTGAGTGTATGCATCCCACCCCCTCCCCTTGGTCAGCAGTGTGAGTGTATGCACCCCTGGTTGCCAGAGTGAGCTAATGCCCCCCTACCCCTCCGCTTCTGCTTGCATGTCCCAACCCCACCCCCCATTTCTCCCCTGTTTATCCTTGCTCCCCCACCACCCTCTAGTCGCTTATTCCACCCCTCTGCCCCCACATTAGTAAGTGTCTGTAGCTGCCCGCCATACTTGAGATTTGCTCCAGGTTTGTGCCCTTTAATTGTAACCTATATTCTAGTATGCACTTGCCACTGTCCAATACGGGACTGGCCCCATGCTATTCTATGCTGACATTGACCATGCACCCATCTGTAGCCCATCTCCCCTGTATTTGGGCTGGGCACCACACATTTGCCCATTGATCTTGACCACGCATGTATGTGCTGTTGCCCCCTTACAACTTTTGGGGTTGCACCTATTATATGCATATTAACTTTGACCATGTATTTGTGTTGTAGCTGCCATCATGCAACATGCGGCTGGCACCATGCTCTTGCCTACCGATTCTGACCTCGCAACTGTATGTAGCTGCCGCCGTGTACGATGTGGCTGGCACCATATACTTGCCCACCAATCCATGTAACCACTGTCATGCACTTATTGGAATTGTTTGAAGTAACATGTAGGTATGTTTGACTGCTAATGCACTTATGTAACTAAGTAAGCCTTCTTAAAAGCGCCACGATGCCCGAGGGCAGTGGGCGCTTTACAAATTCAAATAAATAAAAACAAATAATAATAAATAGGAAGAAAAGTTGAGGAGGGGGAGTTTAGGAAAGAGAAGACTGGAGGTGGAGAACAACCATCATGTATTAAAGAGCAGGAATTAAGGTATTACCCAAAAATGACCTTTTACAATTGACCTTTTGTCCTAATTGACCTAATTATAGTGGTCCTAATTGACCTTCTGCACAATTGACCTTTATATTATTTTAGTTATTTTATATATGTATTGGGTTGGGTTTGGATAATAAATAATATAAGAGGATTGGGTGGGGGGTTTCAGGGTTTTTGGATTGGGTGCGGGGTAGCGGGGGGTTTCCCCCACATATATGTCCTAATTGACCTTTTAAATTAGGTACATTCTCCTGAGGTCAATTCTCCCGAGGTCAATTGTGAAAAAGTCAATTAGTATACATCGGAATTAACCCTTGAGCCAAGGAGGTGTGACACACAGTTGGTGGAGGTACATGCATGTGACAGAGCCTTGAGGAAACTGAAATGAGAAGGGGAGGGTGAAGTAGTTGAAGAAGAGGTCCCAAAGACATAAGACTGTTGTATCTCATCGAGGACGCTGATGTGAATGGTTTGTTGGGGGCTAGAGCCAAGATCCGAACACAGGGAGGGGCCAATGGGAAGCAGCGGCTCAAGTGGCCAGCCATTGTTACTTTGTACATGCCTGCCAATTGTCAGGGCCTAACGTGCAGGCACACATTGGACCTGAGATCCAGGCGAAGGGGTCTGCACACAAATGAGGATGAAAAGCTGAGGACCTGAATATATGGGCAAGGAGGCAAGAAGAATGAGTGTAGAGTGAATGAAGGAGAATGAAGACAATCTTGGTAAGTGATCCCTAAAATGAGATATACAAATTCCAAAGACCTATGTATGTGCACCTGTGACTTATGTTAATGCCTGACACTTTTGTTTGGCCCCTGAGACATCTGACCCCCACAGCCTTTGGCCAGATCCCTGCGTCTTTTGACTTCACGCCATAGACTTTCAGTTTGCAATCCATAGACATTGGGCCTCATTAGGTGTATGGCGGTCAAGTTGGCACAAATTCCACAGCACAGAATTACAGATATTGCCATCCCATTCAGCAGAATTAGATCCATATTAGGAGTCCACAGATGTCTGGGGAAAGGCCTGGCGTAAACAGTAATTCCATACCACGGAATTAGAGCATTAACTCCATTACTGTACGGTAATTCCTAGGTTTTAGCGGAATTAGTTTTCCCTCCATCAAAAGTAGCGCAAATGATGAACAGTAAAATTGGCCGCACCTTTTCCTCAATTACTGACCGGAAATAGCATCATTGAAGGAAGGGGAGGTGAGCAGTGGCCATTTTCAAAAACACAATCCAACCAAAATGGCCCATTTCCTGCTGCCATCCAAGGGAGGAGGCATACATCATGTCAGCGGAAAAAAGGCATGTAAAAACACCCCAAATGAGCCTACTGAAGCCAAAGATCACAGAGGCGTTCCTCCAGGTATTGATCAATGAGGTGATAGGGCATGCTCAGGAACCTTTTGGAACACAAAGCTGAATAATCACCCACCAATGCACCACAAACATCTGGTCTGACATATCGGATGAGGTGGTGGCAGTGGGCATGGACTCCTGGCACAATGAGAATGCCAAAAAGAGATGATATGATATCAAGACCTGGGTATGCGTCTTTGTGGCACAACATCAAAGGGAGACTTATGTCACTGTTAGAGCCTCTGTTCCTGTAACCATTGCAAGTAATGGTGAGCAGCATCTGATACATGGCTGGCATAGAAGGTTTCCGAGCTGTAGAGGATAGACCAGGGAGCCAGACTCAGCTCGGTGAGGGCATGCATACCCCTTTACCAATGTACAATGCCAATTGTGTATGATTCCAAACACCCACAGGCATCTTGCAGAGGCATGTGTTTATCAACTTCATGGTGAAACCACATCACCAATAGAGACCAGTCATGAGAGGCTGAGAGATTAACTGAAGTAATGGGAAGCAGGAATGTGTCAATACAGCCAATCTATCATTTAGGTGTGATGACATGCAACCTGGCCAATGTAACATCCCAGGCCATCCCTTTACACTGCAACCTAATCACTGCACATCCAAGCAGCTCCAATGCAAGATGGAGCATCAGGCCCCTATTTCAAAATGTGGACTGCGTCTTATGCTCTACACAAGTCATGTCCCCATGTACTGACTACGCTTCCATATCTGTACCAGCATCAGCAGCCCAAGAGCCTGTGTACATAGAAAAAAAAACATGCATCATGGTGCATACCAACATTGCAAACTGATGTCCACACCAAATGGACCTTTTGTAGTGGGAAGAACAGCACACATTACCCAAGTGAAATTGTCCAGCCATATGCATAGTGTATGAACTAGACAGCTACGATTTTCATGTGCCTGCTCACATCATTTACAAACACAACTTGGGTCTATTAGGTCTAGATTGGTAGACCAAGATGGCTATATCAAAGGTGTACATATACTTTCCATGAGAAACATGCAGCCATCTACATATTGCATGTCTTTTATATAGAGAAATGGCCTGTCAACTGTACAACTGTACAGGCAAGAATAACAACAATATACAACAGCAATAAGTCCTACCTGAAAGACTCAAAACGGGCCGGCATCAGTGAAGTAACTAGATCGCATTTGCCCACAAAGGACAACGCGCCCCTGCCAAGAAGGCAGGAGGGAGAGCACACCTGAATTAACAACAAGGCAGAACTTCCCCGCTGGTCACACCTGGGAACCGCAGAGAAGGATACCAGAGTCCCTACAGCTGGGTGGCGTCCCCATGGATACCAAGTGAGCATAACATTCTCCCCGCCATGGCTATCAACGCGGTACAGCCCCGGGTACCTCTGCCACACAATGCAGGTTTCTTCAGCTTTAATTCCAGGTCTTAGGTTTCTTATTTTCAAAGGTTCTTGAAAGTAACAGTCTTTCTCTGAAAAGGTCAAGGGCACTTCCCTCCTTGCAACCCTCTTCAGTCTTGACGTCTTTCTCCTCATTTTAAACTGCCATCTTGGAACTGCTGTTTCCTCGTGTGCTTTTCCTTGCTCAGAGTGAGATTTCGTGCTCCGCTTTTTATCTGTGTGGGGAAGTGTGATGGAAGTCAGGTGTGTGTAATTATCAGTAATTGCCTAACTCTGCCTGACCATTGTGTTGGGATATGTCAGGTATACGGCTTGGGTGTTAGTCCATTTTCTCTCACAGTGAGCTGTCCATGAGAAAGTGTTTGTGTCGAGAATGCGGGGGGGGGGGGAGCGGGTTGAGTTCCTAAGTATCCTACCTGGTAGGCTGAGGAAAAGGTGTTACAGGGAAGGGGGTACTGTGTCTCGCCGTCTGGTGTCCCTCTTCCACTCCCCGAAGACCCCTCATCCAGGTGATCCTCCCACACCGGTCCACCCCCAGGAACTGGATCCAAAAGCGATGGCTGTGCCCTGGCCACCTGGATGACAGTTCCCCGGGGACTAGCGAGTGAGACACCGTCAGGTTCTCACAGCACACAGACAATTCCCACCATCCCAAGAATGAATAAGGGTATAGTTACAACAGTTGCTTTAATAAAGCTAAATATACTAACTAGTTTTGATATTATGGTGTAGCCTATTTATATTATCCTACAATGCAAGTGTGACCTTAAACCCCTAAAAACCCTAAAAAGGGAATGCACCCCCAAAAGGTTAAGGATGAATATGAAAAAGTGTCTCCATTAGCAGAAGATCTCATTCAGATATGCCTGCACACATTAACCAAATAACCTTTCCTTCCGAACCAATGACTCCTATACTTGCCTCTACCACATGTATCCCTTATGAACCGAGCTTCCGACCCCAGGCCACATTTAAATATTACCAGACAACCTTGCATCTGCCTAACTTGGCTATGCGAAGGTTAGCAGACTTGTACCTACATCAACATGTTTTATTTTTGTTGGAATATGAATAACCAGAATTCAAGCACCAGAATTTCTGTTACTCAAGGTGTCTTAAAAAAAGCATCACCTACACTATATAACCCAACTGTCAACTCAAATATCGGATACTGATTGTAGGTAAGCAGGCTACTTGGATGTGTAGCCTCATCCCATGCTTCCTATTATTTGTACATATGTCACACTATTGCTTTGAAGCGGTACCCTTGCAAGCTAACACACCATAAAACTCAAATATTAATTTGCCCTCTAAGGATTTTGAGTAGGAGAATGTCATGCTCAGCCCTTCCTACTTTAGCATTTCTGACATTACCCTACAAGTGGAGAGCAACATTGCAATATCATTTAATTCGCCTGCAAGTGCTAATGGGCATGGACTTTGCCTGGCATTACTCGTACATAGTATTAAGGCTATGGATAGTCAGGCAGCTAGAATGCTTTTCACACAATCTGCATGTTTTACTAGGTTTTCAGAATTCCATTGGGCATAGACCTTAACAAATGACATGGTTACTCTTTGCAATACAAAAACGATTTTGCTGAGCACTTGTATAATCCTACCAATCAATATTAGGGTGGGGTATGTTGCAAACAATCTTGCATGCACTGCAAAATAATTGTGTAAATGCAGATTCATAAAATGTTCTTAAACTGCTCATATAACCATGCTGAGGCCTTGAATATGTTGGAGAGGTTTTGGAAGTGGGAATATTTCCAAGTTATTAGTGACAGCACGTGAAGGCATTTGGTTAATATTAAGCTTTGTATTGCAATATATGCAAAGTATTGAGGGGTCACTTATTTTGTATTTATTTTCTGTTATAAGGTATAGACCTACTTGGAACTAATGGGATTCCCCATTGTCTTACATTTTGTAAATCATATCTACAATTCTTTTAATCTTTTTATTAAAAGCTCTGCAACAACATACACATACTTGGTTTGGTACTTCAGCAGATGTGCTTTTAAACTTTGGTATTTCTTTGTTGTATGTTTTTATTAGAAAATTGGTGTTTGTAAGGTTTTCGCTAATGTTCTCTAAAGTTACTGAATTTTCTAAGTCATCTTCACTTCCAAAATATTTACTTTGGATGTGTTCTATTTGTTGAAGGAGTTCGTTGGCTGCCCCATGTAGGAAAATATTATTGAAATGGTGCAGTTGTACAGGCGGACATTTTGCACAGTACAGTCTCTGCAGAAGATTCCGTATCATGGAATGGTGTGCTGCTAACATTTTGATGTGGTGGAAGGTGCTTTTGCAAGCAGGTCCTGAAATACAGGCTAAAGAATGTCCTTGCAGTCCATTGTAGTTGTGCACTGGACAGGAGTCATGGTTTGCAACGTTTATATTCTAATTTTGTCTTTTTCTTTCACATAGTGATTGAGGAATTTTCGTAAAGATTTGAAGGATTTTTGCATACGTTACACACTGAGCTGCATGGCCATTTGTAGACTGTACTGATTGGTTAGGTGAAAGGAACAGTTGATTGAAAGTTTGTTGGGAATGTTTTTTCAATAAGGGTTTATTGTGCCATAATGGTGTTTTCTAGCATGTCCTACCTGCGGCCATTACTATGTATGGCAATTGGGTTTTTCTGTTCTTGTTTATAAGCCTCTTCATTGAAATATGGTTCTGTGCTGCTTGTGTGAATCCATTCACCTTCACAGAAGTTTGCAAAGGTATCTACGTTGACATTGCACATGTTTAGAAGTCCTTTTTGTAATTTACTGATACATTTTGTTAGTGGTTTCATTCTGGTTAAAATTAATATAAACAATTTTCCTTTGAGCAGAATTGCACTGTCAATGAGAGCTTCCAGGATTAGACTTCTGCAGTAAATTTTAAGGGTCAAGCGTGACTTTTCAGCTATTTTCATAAGATTGTGAAGTACTCTACAGTGGAAAAGGTTTTGTAAAATGAATTTTTTGGAATGGTTAACTGTGGCTACGTTAACATTGGTAGCTATAGTGGTAGGGTCATTAGCAGTTATATTATTCTTTATACAATTTTTTTCTTTTTCTTTTTTTGAAGAGGGCCCTAGTTTCTTTAGTGGTAGCTGGTTCAGTTTTGCTGACTGACTGTATTGGCAGTTTTGTTTGAATATTTGCTGTAAATTCTGCTAGAGGTGGATGAGTATTTGGCATGCTTTTATTTGTATCTGCTCTATATTCTCTTTGTTTTCTCCAGAGTTGCTTTTTACTAGGCATTCTGTTCGGTCTGTTGCAGAAAAAAGGAAAGTGTGGGTTTCAAAGTTGTGGAATATATTTACGTGTATTGTGAATGAGTGTCTGAATATGAGGGCAGACATAAATAGAGGGCTCTGTGATTGTGCAATAGGCTGCTAGTTGTGGCTGGGAAGGTTGTAAGAGTAGCTGTGTGTGATGTGTGAATGGCTTGAGTTAGTGCGTAAGAGAGGGGTAGTTGAATGAATAAGTAAGGACATTATAATGTTTTCAGGATAATAGTGGGTGTTATGATAATGGTGTTCACATGAGAATACAAAGAGTGTACATGTTGAGCTGTATTGAATAAGAGTGAAATAAATGTTGTTGGTTTGAAAGGAACTTTGTAGGCTACTATGTGGCTTCACTGTACTGTATGAGTAACAGAACGAATACTACTACACTAGTAAACTTACTTTGTAGGATGTGAAGAGTAGTTTTCTTCTGGTTGTTGTCTTCCAGGAGGTTGTTCTTCACTGCAATTTCGAAAGAAGAAAGTTAGTGGGTATGTATGGTAATGGTGAAGTAATTTTAGTACAAGAAGACATTATTTATGAATGTAGGAGGAGTTGTTGGGAAGAAGAGTTAATAACATTGGGCCTTATTACGAGTGTGGTGGTAACCCTGCCGTTGCTGCAGACGGGGTTGCCACCAGATTCCTAATAATTTGTTGGCAGCTAGATTCCCGGTGCCACCAGGACATTACAGGTCCTGCTGGTATGGAAAGCCAGGTGCCGGAAAATATTAGTCCCTATTCTTGTGGAGTCGCATAGGACTCTACGGGAATGGGGACACGGAAGCACTGGCAGTGTTGCTAATGGGGCCGGTGGTCCCGTGATATGTATACCTAATGGGGCTGCAGCAAGAAAGTGTGACATTTGGAGATGGCAAATATTTGTAGAACAGTTTTAAGTGCCACTTGTGTGAAGGTGTTTTATGTTGTCAGTAGATGCATACTTGTGAATGTGATGCATTGAAATGTGTGGTAATGTGTAGTTGCTTATTTAATGATGGTTCTTATATTTGTACTGTGGGAGTTGTGGTTGCACTATTTGCATTAGAAAAGGTGCACTGCAAGTCCCAGAATGCAGAGAAAAATCGAGGAGTCATTAAGCAACTACAGATTGAAAAGGGGAATTTGACGAAGTTTGCATGTGCCATTTTTCAATCCATGTACATGCCATGCTTTAGTAACATACATTCAGTTCTCATTTTGAGTTTGCATTGTGGGAGTTTTAGTGTAACCTTGTTAGTGGGAGAAGTGGCATTAAAAGTGACAGAATGAATGCAAAAAATAACACTTGGTAGATTATAATGGGTCATATTGGCAGGTATGCATGTACTGGTAATATATTGAACTTTCACACAGGATCTTGCACTTAAACATTCTGTGGAAATGTTTAAATGTGGTTTTCATTTATTTCACAAAAAAGGCACAGACATTGTTGAAATTGCAAATATGTATTTTGAAACTGTTATGAAAATCCTCATTAATAGAAAACTTTGCAACCACACAACATTGTAAATAACTGCCACTTGATGTCAGGAGGTGGGACAAATGAGAGTATGATTATTGAGTAGGTCAATGCAGGGTAAGTGGTAAGTACTGGAATCCTGTTTATATGCATTTGTAAAAGGGTTGGAAATGTAATTTTAAAAATATATGCATACCGGTACTTTGTGTTGATAGATGCAGATGTGGTAGAATCTGCAAATAAAAAATCTTGGATATTTCTATAGTAGTTTTGATGCAGGTGCTTGGGAGTAACAGGAGACATATGCTCTGAGTGTTGAACAGTGCATCTGAAGTGTTGAACTGAGATGACAGAGTTAGATGTAGAGATTTTGGATGTGATTGGTGGATGGGTGTGTGACTGCTTGAAAGTAGCCAATGAGGGAGTGCTACAAAGATTAAAGTGGAAAGTGAAGAAGGGCTGTCCTGTGATACATGGTCTGCAGACAGCGCAGTAGTCCGCCGACAGGGCGTGCCACATCCAAGCTGCCTGGCATGGAAAGGGGACTGTGGGGATTAGCCAAAGAAGTCTTCTGGCTGTGGTTTATAGGAAGAAAGGGAAGCAGTTCATTTCATTGCTATGAGTAGGGAAGATGGCTACTGTTGTTCAGATGAGAAGGCTTACTGTGTGGATGGTGGGAGATTCTTGGATGGTGAATCTGAAAAGGTACACAGAAATGTGTGGTATTTCTCCTAACTTTGGATTGGAGGGAGTGGAGGCTTTTTGGTATGGTGTGCCTGGCCAAAGCTGGGAGACTTTATTTGTACATTGCAAAAATATGTCTCATTTTCAATGTCCAGATATCATTGTGGTGCATTGTGGAGGATATAGTTTGGGCTTCATCAGTGCAATATCTTTGCAGATTGTATTGCAACATATGCTGAAAGCACTAGTGGAACTATTTCCATGTGGAAAGATAATCTTTTCATACATACCTCCTAGGGCACTATGGAGATGCACCAATGTGTTTTGTTCTTAACAAGACACAGGAAGGCGCATTGTGAACAAAGGGGTATGTTCATTTTTGAATGGTATCGGGATGACATCCTTCCCAAATGAGAACATTCTGCTGGATGGTAGACATAATTTGTTAAGTGATGGCATGACTTTTACTGATTGTGGCAAAGCAATATTTCTTGAAAATATTCAAAATGCACTCAGAAAGTTCTTGTGAAAATGATGTAGAGTGCATGTGAGTAGTTGTAGGAAAATAAATCTGAAAAGCCCCCGCCCAGAAATCAAAACAAAAAAAGTTTCTTTTCAGAGCCACCACTAAAGAGTAAATAATTTATATTGCATTTAATTTCTCTCCACATACCCTTCATTTGGACGATCGGTCTGCGGACACCGTGGTGGTCCGCGAACGGCACGTGCCACATACGGGTCTTTTGAGGATGCCAGGCATGGAAATGGGACTGTGCAGCCCAGGGGATTAGCCAATAATGTTTCCTTGGTGTGGTATGCAAGGAGATAGACTGGCAGAAGGTCTGTTTGCTGAGAGGAGTGCAGATGGCTATGGTGATGGCTATATATTTCAGGAGGCAAAGTGTGAGGATTTTGGGGGACTTGTGGATCCATTGGTTGAAGGTATATGTAGAGCAGTGTGGAGGGGCTGGCTTGGATTTCATGATGTTCATGTGCACTTGTTTGGAGTGCACGGCATGAAGTGGATGGACTTGCTCCCATTTTGTGTCAATTTGGACACACTGCAACACCCGGACATTATCATTGTTCATTGTGGAGAGAACAGTTTACGGTATGTCACTAGAATTTCACTGCAGTTTGCAATGAAGGAGACATTTGGCAAACTGAAGGAAATGTTCACGAATTCTAGACTGATTTTTTCTCACATTGCCAGAGACAGATGTGGATGCGTTCGAGTTCATTTGGTCCACAAATGGAGAAAGAGAGGCGCAATATCAACAAGGCTGTGTGTGCATTTTTGGGAGATGTTGGCATGATGTCTTTCCATAATGAAAATATAAAATTTGACATTGCCAATATTTTCTGCAGGGATGGAGTACATCTTACGGATGCCGGTAATCAGTTTTTTCTGCAAAACATTCAAAATGCTTTGAAGCACTTTCTGTAAATATAGAAAGCATTTTCGAGTAGGTGAGAAAAAAATGCATTGAAGCACAGCGAAAACAAAATGGCCACTTTTTTGCAAGTTCAAAGAAAAAGTTTAGTTTAGTAGAATGTTGCTTAGTTTACTTAAAAGATTGAAAAACACTTTTAAAAACAAAAAATGCAAAAAAGGTTCTTTTCAGAGCCACCAGTTTCCCACGCAAAAGAATTAAATATTTTTGATGCCACCACCACACACATTTTTCGGTGTCCACAGACTACCGCGATGTTCCCGGACTCTACAGGCTCCATAGGGGCTTGTAGACTTTTTCGGTACTTCTATTTTTCAACTGTGAAAGGTGGCTCTGAAAATAACCTTTTGTTTTAGTATTTTTTGTGTTTTATATTTTTGGGGGGTTTTTTGTTGCAGGAGAGACATGGGAAGGGACTGGAAGGGGCACCAACCACAGGGACAAAGTGGCAGGTGGAGAGAGGAAGATGTTGGGTGGGCCTTAATCAGGTAGGGGACAGTGTTTCTCATGCTCCTTGACCACGGTCTCGAAAACACTCTGAAACTGCTCCCCCCTACAGAATGGTGTGTCACAGTGCCTGCACAGCAATGTCACCCTCGAAAGACAAGGGGCGACTGTGTCATCGATGGCCTGTGAGGCTTCCGCAGGGATACTCTGCCCCACAGGAGTGTCCCTTGTGGTTTCAGGAGCGGATTATGAGGGTGAGGTAGTGGCCGTCAGCCTACTCATCCCTTTAAAAGGTACAACCTTTCGAACTCCTGCCTTGTGATTGGACCTGAGGTGGCACCACATGGAGGTGGTCCAGTAGCTGTACAGACCTGGTTTTTCACAACTGAGTACAACCTTGCACTTAGTGCATCAAACCTTGTCTGCCCGAGCCTTAGGTACACCCCCAACAGTGGTATAAATCTGCCACACCAAGGATTCACATCGGGAGCTGGAGAGAGAGACTTCCAGTAGCTCATCATCATCTTCCTCTTGATCCAATTCTGTATCACCACGCCTGTTCCACTCTCCAGGCCCTCCAGATGGTGGTGGTGGTGGGGCAGCTGCAGTTGCCATAGTAGAAGCCATTGTCTCCAAATATCACAGCAAAACCAGCAGCCGGTGCTCTCTCCTGGACAGCCAGATTCACAATGAGGAGCAGTAGTGGGTGGCTCCCTTTAGAAGGGCTGTCCGCGGACGGCGCGACTGTCTGTGGACTATTGAGCCACACATAGGACATAAAAAGTTATAAAATGTTGCCAGATCAACTAAGACACACCCTAGGAGCTCTGCAAGGGTAAAGTTCTAGCTAAAAACACTCTAGAGTGGCCAAAAATACAGTTTTAAACTGTCCAGGAGTACAGATACTGTCTGCGGATACATCAGTCGCACAGCACGGGTGTGTTCACATGATGACGTCCACGGAAGGCCACGGACACAATGGCTGTCCTGCAGACACCTATTGCGCAGGCCACATTGCGTGCATGTGTCGAAGTGACCGCACAACAGGACTGGAGTCCACGAACTAATTAAAATTGTGACACGTGCGAGCCGACATTTCCATACAGGCACGTTGTCCGGGGGCACAGTGAGAGCAGGTGCGCATCTAAGCCTGTGTCCGCAGGACAGGGGTGGAGTCACCGAACAAATTAAAAGTACGACACGTGCGAGCGAACATGTCCGGACAGGCGCATTGTCCGGGGCACAGTGAGATCAGTTGCGTATGCGTGTCAGTGTCCGCAAGACAGGGGCGGAGTCCCTGAACTAATGAGAAATGCAACACAGCAGTGCGGACATGTCAAGACACGTGCAGTGTCCGGGGGCACAGTGAGATCAGGTGCGCATGTGTGCTATTGTCCATAGGACAGGAGTGGAGTCCCCAAATTAATTCAAAGTGCGACACAACCGAGCGGACATGTCCGGACTGGTGTGATGTCTGGGGGCACCTCCATTTTGGGTACGGACAGCCCAGAGAGTCGCGCTGTCCGCAGACTCCAAATTGTTTGTTGTTTTTAAAACGCACCAACGGCACAGAAACACATATTTATTAAAACAAAAACATACAATCAATTAGGAAAGAGACAGGGAATCGTAATCAGAAACATATGGGAGGATAGGGATTTTCTACGCACTGTTCATGAGGGGAGGAAGGGATTGAGGTTTCATCATAGAGTCTTTCATTTAGGGAACATGATGGGGATGATTGGTTGGGACATGGCGAATGGGCACAGGTACAAGTCAGCAGTGATATCGTACATTTTCCTTCACATGATTTTTCACAAACGTCATCAACTGTATACACTAATTAAAATTGTGACACGTGCGAGCCGACATTTCCATACAGGCACGTTGTCCGGGGGCACAGTGAGAGCAGGTGCGCATCTAAGCCTGTGTCCGCAGGACAGGGGTGGAGTCACCGAACAAATTAAAAGTACGACACGTGCGAGCGAACATGTCCGGACAGGCGCATTGTCCGGGGCACAGTGAGATCAGTTGCGTATGCGTGTCAGTGTCCGCAAGACAGGGGCGGAGTCCCTGAACTAATGAGAAATGCAACACAGCAGTGCGGACATGTCAAGACACGTGCAGTGTCCGGGGGCACAGTGAGATCAGGTGCGCATGTGTGCTATTGTCCATAGGACAGGAGTGGAGTCCCCAAATTAATTCAAAGTGCGACACAACCGAGCGGACATGTCCGGACTGGTGTGATGTCTGGGGGCACCTCCATTTTGGGTACGGACAGCCCAGAGAGTCGCGCTGTCCGCAGACTCCAAATTGTTTGTTGTTTTTAAAACGCACCAACGGCACAGAAACACATATTTATTAAAACAAAAACATACAATCAATTAGGAAAGAGACAGGGAATCGTAATCAGAAACATATGGGAGGATAGGGATTTTCTACGCACTGTTCATGAGGGGAGGAAGGGATTGAGGTTTCATCATAGAGTCTTTCATTTAGGGAACATGATGGGGATGATTGGTTGGGACATGGCGAATGGGCACAGGTACAAGTCAGCAGTGATATCGTACATTTTCCTTCACATGATTTTTCACAAACGTCATCAACTGTATACACTTATTATCTAATTCATCCATTTTTGCAGATAAGTTCATCAGTTCATTCTGTGCATTTGCAGTTAGGGGCTGTCTATGGCCATCTTCAGGTTCATTTAGATTTGTAATTCGGGCCTGCTTTCCTCATTCCCACTATGTACTGTTAAAATGAAGACCATGTTTTAGTGATATCTCAACAAATGACCTCACTTTTTCTGCTTTCAAATTTTTATTCTGTACCATTAGAGTTGATTTCTTCACTCATTTCATCATGGGGGACATGTTCCTCCAACCATTCCAGTGTGCTTGCCATTTCTGTTCAAAGAAACAATACTGCTATTTCTTACAAGTTATGTACACATAACAACTTGTAATGCTACAGAAAGAAATACAGTGCATTTACTATTCTTCTAAGGGTTACTTCTGGAATAACTGCCAGCTGTTTGTCAGTGTGTAACCAAGGTTCCACTGAGGTAATACTGTTAGGTGTACAGTTAAGCTTTGCGCTTGGTGCATTCCATTATGTTGTGCACCCTATGAAAACATACTTCTGGTTTCTCAAGTACAGAATTTTTGTACACATTTATTTTTGGATGTGCTACATATATCTCTTATTATTACAGACATTCTCACGGTCCGCAGACTCTGAATCTATCACAATGACCCAGAGAGGAGGGTGGGGGGGGGGGGGCAGTATGATGTAAGGAACATGTACAAAAATTAAGGGTATCCTGGTAAAAAGTTAAAAACCCATGAAATTCAGTGAAAAAACTTTGTTAAAGGGACATTATGTTAAGTTTCATTAATAATAACTCAACTAATTTAGTGGGAAAACTTTGTTAAAGGGATGTTATGGTTACAAGTAAAATCGAAAACCCCCAGAAATTTGCCAGTTATGGTAAGGCAAGGAACCATAACTTTCACCACCACTGTGCACTTCTAAGACTAACACCCAGGACATCAAAGATGACATCACAATTTTCAAGTCCTTACAAAGGGGTTCTGTTTATAATGTTGGTAACAAGGTGTTAGGGTTGATTTGGAGATCTATGCAAAACTACTTAATGTATGAACGAATGTACTTATGTAAACAAAACATTATATTACAGTTTTGTTCTTAATACAGGATGGTAATCCTACATACACATAAGAAATGGGTGCAACATACACTGTAGAAGTACAATATTTTTATTCTGGCAATTTTGCTTTGTAAAATAATGAACGATATCCTTGCAGAGTTTTCAGTAAAGTTATGCATGTAATACAAAGGTAATAAGTTGAGACGTTCCACATATGTGTGTTAGTACAAAAAATACATATAAAGACCGACAATGCATACTAATTAGAGGCACATACCGGCAAACAACAGTATAGAAGACAGAAACAACATCAATACAAAATGTCAATAACATTATAGTTCATCACCAAGTACTCAAATTAATTGTGTGTCTACGGCCTGCTTATTGGCCCATATCTGGGCACCATGAGCTGACACCATACCCTAAGGAAAGTACTTCTACAATATACAAGAAGGTTCAGGTCTTCAACATATATAGCAATTTTTCCATTTAAACATTCTTACATTCACTGAAGAAAACCAGTTGGCTTTCATATGTCAGTGAACAAAACCAAGATGTTGCCCAGATTTCTGAGGTCATCAGTGATGTCATCAATGACAATTGTGATGTCATCTTTGATGTCCTGGGTGTTAGTCTTAGCAGTGCACGGTGGAGGCGCAAATTATGGTTGCTTACCTTACCATAAATGCCGAATTTCTAGGGTTTACCGATTTTACTTGTAACTAAACATCCCTTTAACAAACTTCTTCCACTGAATTTATTATGTTTTTATTAGAGCAACTTAACCATAACATCCCTTTAACAAAAATGTTTCACTGAATTTGATATATGTTATGATATGATATGGCATTTATAACGCGCCTGTACACAAGTGTTTCAAGGCGCGAAAGGTTTTTATTAGTGCAACTTAACCATAATGTCCCTTTAACAAAGTTTTTTCACTGAATAATGCCATATGCAGTAATTCTTGAAAAAACCACCCAAACTCAAAATGGGGGCCCTAATCTGAGAAAACCTCAGTTTCTAGAAATCTGTGGCTGAGAATGAATGACCCTCAATTCAGCAGACTCTGGCTCGAACTATTGACTGTCCATCAAACAATGTTTACCCTGAATATATTGACTCTTAAAGGTAAAAAACCTGGCACAGCGATAATGACACCCGTGTAAAAAAAATGCTAGTTGAGAATGATTGACTCCCGATTCAGAAATCTCTTGCCGCAAGTAGTGACTCATAATCTGGAAAACAGTGTCCCGGAAGTAGTGACTCCCGGTTTGGACACTCTTGACCCAGGTTCAATGATAGTGATTGAATTTTCAGTGATACACATTCACCACTTTGATCCCTGCAGATTTCGGGTACCTGGTTCTGAAAGTGGACTTTGTCACCTATGATGCGAAGGACCTCGATTGGATGAAGATGCTACTGCTCAATACTGTAAGATGCACCAATTATCTAAATATTTTTGACAATGGACAGTTCTAAAGATTTTCCTATTTTCTCTTGCTACCATTAATTTGAAGCTAATTCCTAGTTCAAGCATCATGGTTAACATTATTTTTAACTCATTTTGGCAACTTGCTTTTTGTGTCTAGGTCATAATGTGGATAGCTTAAAGCAGTTACAATGGGATATCAACATATAGAATTATAGCTTGGAAGACATCAATTACAGGGATCTATCGACATCTGATAGACAATGAGAGTGAAGCTCCCCTTTTATCATGTTTACAATGTCACTTGGAACTTTGTGATTGAATGCACAATGTAGGTGGCAGCTACCGACCCATTTATAATTTTATGTAGTGTAAAGCCTCATTCATTCATTTTCCACCGCCTATTCTGTCACAATGGGTCAGCATTGCATGGTTGGAGAGTGTGTAGATTCTCCAGTCTGATCTGGGAGAATACCAAGAATACCATTGGCAGTAGCCAGTGAATTTCCAGAGTGTACTTCGTTGAGCTCGCTTCTGATGTTTAAGCTCTGACTACAATTAAATTGGGGTTTTTCAGCAGGGTTGGGCTTCCTTTTGTTCCAAAAACCTGGAATCACTGTGCCACCATTTACAGCAAGTCCTCAGCATGTATTATCTTCAGTTTGATCTCAGAACTTGGACTCAGTATCCCAATAAGCAGCAGTTTCTCAGCATGTAGTTTCTTTATCTAACTTATGCTATCCAGTTTTAATTAATTCTCCAAGGTTCTTCTGGGCTTTCCCCACTTCCAACAAACAGATGTTCTCCTTGAGCCTCTTTGTTACTGTTGACCACATGTTCAACTCTCATGCTCTCAGTGACAGTGTCCCTGTCCAGGAGTTTCTTGTCATTTGTGGATTTCTGTCTTGTTCACTCTGCTTATATTTCTCGCCCCTCACACCGGAACGCATCATCTGTAAATGCTGCATCTGTTGGCTGTAGTTCTCATCCCTGTTTTGTTCTTCCTTGCTGACAGTACCTGCACATTGGCAGGGATATCTTCTGTGCCTTCTTTGGACTCCAGTGGGTGAGTCTAATATATCAGATGCACCTGGTGGTCTTGGCCTTTCTTGTCAGGCCTTTTCCAGGATTGGAGGAAACAGGATAGATGATCTCTGTTTTCCCCTTACTTTGCCCACATTCCTCATAGAGGTTTTCACGCACCACACATGGCTGTTTACCCAAAAGGAAATGGTTTACCCCAGGCTGGTTGTGATCGCTCCTCCTTCTAGCCTTCCAAGAGAATCCCTCAAGGACCAAAGTAAGAGGTGACTTCATATAACTCCCCTTAAATTCCTCATCTCCTGTTTTCGACTGAATGCACTGCAGAAGCAGAAGGGCTTGGAACACCTTCCATACACACACTAAACGTCTTTTCTTGTATTGAATTTTATTATTAGCCATATTGATACAAAGATAAATTAACAGCATGAGTTAACAAATGGGTGAGTAGTTTGAGATACATAATAAATAGCATTTTAGTAAATGTCATGGCAACCCTGACCCCCAGACACTTAAGGGGAAGTCCTCTCCTTCACTGCCTGGGGTTGGGGAGATAGAGGGAGCAGCAAGGGATGGGGGGTGATCTGACCCCCCAAAGGTAAGCAGTGCGTAGGACGAAGTATCTCCACACTTCAGGGGTTAAACACGCCAGACATACCATACATGAACTGGAACAGTGACTGTGAGAACAGTAGGCTACCATTGCCCGGAGCTGACTGACCTGCTTTTATGTGTTTGATCACTTGTAAACATCTCCTGTGGGAAAGCAAAGTCAGCGATTCACCTGGGAAAAAGGTGAGTGGGAGAGCCAATGGAGAAGGAAAGTGTAGGATTAAAAGAGGAACAGGAAACAGGAAGGTGTGAGTTATCCGGGTGTCGTCAGGGGAGGAGAAGGAGGACCAAGAGATCTGTCAGAGGAAGAACGAGGTAGAGGAGCGCCGAGGAGGATTGCTGAAGTAGTGTGCATGGTGAGGTAGAAGAAAGTGGTACTTGGGTTTGAGTGTGCGTGCAAAGTGTGTGAGTGGGGCTGAGAGAGGGAGTGTAGTGAGTGAATGAAAAGGTGGAGAGTAGAAGGTCTGGGAGTAGGTGTGAGTTTAGAGTAGTAGTGGATAGAATAGTAGTGATGTGGAAAGTGGAGCGTAGTAGTGGTGGGGAAAGTAGTAGTGTGAAGAGGGGAGATTAGTAGTGGTGTGCAAAGAGGAGAGTAGTGGTAGAGAGCACAGGAGAGTAGGCGTAGAGAGAGAACATCTGAGGGACAGAAAGGAAGAGTGAGAGAGGTAGAGACAGAGGAGAGTGGGAGGCAGAAGGGAAGAAGAGTAAACAGAAGGGAGAGGAAGGATAGAAAAAGACCAAGTGGAGCATGAGTGCATATGAGGCCCCTATCTTTATGTTACACTGCATTGGGTACCTAGGTTTGGGACCACCAAGATTGTTTCCAGAGGGAGATGGAACGTGTGGTTACTCTTAGGCCATCACCAATGACCAGACAGAATTCTTAGTCAGTAGGTGGTTACCGATCTCTAGAGATCATCCTGGGGTATGAGGGAAGCCTGGGCTATGAACTGCCTGCACTAGATGAGAGAGAACGGGACAGCTCTTAGCGAGCCCCTGAACGATTTATGTAATAAAAACCCTTGAACTGCCTTTGAGAGTTGGTTTGTTCATCAGGCCATTTCTAACAGCCTATTGCTATTCTTATGGTTACACCAGCTCAGGGTGTGCTGCCTAAGTCTTAAATTGCAGTGGTCTCTTTAGCATTGATTTTCACTGGAGTGTTGCAATATCATTTTCGGTGATGACTCCAAGTTCATTATGGCAGGCTCTTCTTTGGAATTTTCCTCCAGATCTCCCAGCATTGGTGAGCTTGTTTACAGCAGAAGGAAGATAACGTGGGGTAGTCTTCCTCTACTGCATAACTGAAGGTGTGATGGTTGGTGAGGTATTTCTATTAGTAGATTGGGTGTTGGTATTTATATATATCCCCAATCTTCATGGGTTCCTCACTGGATGTTTTCTGACAGTGCCTCATCAAATGGCTAAGATCTCTGCTGCGATAACATCATTTTCAAAATGGGTGGGCAGATATACAGATGTTGTGACTTTGCTGTCTTCTCTGATTTCCTAGCTAACACTTCTGATGAAAAAGGTGTGGCTGGTGGTCTTGTAGGTATATTTTTATTTATACATGTATTCATTTATTGTGATTTGCTTTATTAGCTAAACCTTACATAATGCCATACCAAAATTTAAGAACTCCATTGATGCAACCTAATTTGTTAGACAGTAAAATATGAGTGTCCAATCATATCAATCCTTATTTAAAATGCTCAATTAGCATAATTGGTTTTTAGCTGAACAGCAAATCGAATCACAGCTATAATCTGTGATACCCGTACCCCTCACACAAATATTTGAGATAGATATTTTCATTACTCTCCCTTCTCAGTACCCATAGGTGGTTCTATGCCCTCCTGCTTACTGAAAGTCTGAGACAATTTTGAAGGCTTCTTCTAACATAGGTCGATGATATTTTCATACCGAGTATTGTTGTGGCGGGTGGGGAGACGAAGTACAGATCTGGGTTGGCAGGTGGGTAGAGCGCAAAGCTATGGGCTGAGGAAGCTACATGAGGTCTAGTGCAGAGGTAGTGTTCCCCGTGGGTTCTCCCCCTATCTCAGACTCTTTGTAAAAGTCGGCATTCAGCACCCACAAAAGGAAAAAGTACAGTATTTTCCAATGACCTCAGGGCATGCATAAACATGGGTCACAATTGATGCTTGTGTGCCAGCGACGTGCATAGTGGAAGTGCCATATGCATATTTGTGGCCCACTGAGTAGACTGTAAACCACTACTTAACATGGACCTAAAGAAGGTGAATTGAAATGGGAATGCCAGAAACAGCAGTAGCGGGATAAACACAGCAGGAACAGAGAGATCCCTGGCGGGATCCGGTGGCCTCCATGATAGGGCTGCTTGAGTCAAAGATTGTGTACCAGGATTTGATGCTCTCTGGCCCATGGGCTACTGGTTGACACCCAGCTGAGATGGGGCAGGGCTGAACACTGTGGTCCAAACCTCGGACTCACCTAATAAGCCCACACAGGTAGGCCAGCTTACAACATCAGCACCCCCATTAGCCCGAGCCACAGAGTATAAAAAGCTGCCAATCATTGGAGTAGGGAGACTGTCAAAGAGTGCAGAGCGAAGGAGTGTAGGAGGGTGGGGACAAGAGTAAGGAGAGTAAGGTGTGTTAAGAGAAAAGAAGGAAGGAGAGAGAAAAGAAAGTGTAGTAGAGCAAAAAGTTGGAATAACGAGGCAAGATCAGCGAGAGAATAACATGTATTAGGACGAGAAAATCAGAATAAAGGACAGAGAAGCTACACTGAAGGAAGAAGGAACAAAACCAGCAAAAAAGCATAGTAGGAAGACCACGTATAATGAGTCCAAGAAGGTAGAGAACAGGAGGAGGAAGGGGTCAGGAAAACAGGAGTCTAGTGAGGAGCTGGAGCAGAGAAGGACAGCATCATCAGAAGGGTTATCAAAGGTTGTAGACAATCAGATACAGAGAAGCAATCCCACATTGAGGAAACCAGAATGCCCAGCAACTAGAGGGGGAAGAAAAAAGGCAGGAGGCAACCAGTGGGGCCTAAGTTGGAGATGAACTGATGTACCAGGGCTGAGGATTTAAGAGCCCAAGCCTGCAGCCCACTGAGAAAGAAGGCCAATCATACAAGGGATAGGTTAACTGGGAGCCATAATCTGGATTTGGTGGAGTTGCCATTTCACCAACAACACTAAAGAACACTTGCCCTCAGAGAGAAAGACTCAGACAGTGTGAGAGAAGTTGCCTTCATTGCCTACCAAAGACACAAAAGAAGACCTGCCTAACAGTTCAGAACCCTTTACTTATACCCTGATGGCTCCCTAAGTACCTGAGACCAGTAGGTGGCCTGGAGGTTTGAGCCAGAGTGCGAAAGTCCTAGAAGGGACAAGATCAACACAGAAGGGAGAGGTTGGGTAGAAGCCATTGCAGCAACCTGAACCCTGAGGGATTACCCTTAGTCGGGAACGACAAAGCCATAGTAACAATGGTCTAAAACTTGACCCAGAACAAATGGCAGAGAAGTAGACTACTAGCGGCAACCAGGGGATGACAAAGAAGGGTCAGCTGTTGAGCAAAGAACAGAGAAGCGAAATAAACTCTTATTTCAGAACAACCTCTGCAACTGAGATGCCAACCCCAGAACATTTTCCTTGTTCCTCTATCCAGTTTATGAAATTCTGATGTTGGTATTTCATAGGGCGTAGACCGTAGGACGTAAAGAGATTTCGGAAGTGTCATCATTTTAAAAAAGTGCCACCTTGCCCATGAGCGACAGTGGATGATTTGCCTACCTTTCACCATCCTTGAGGAATTTTGTCACCAGCGAGTCCCAATTTAAGCAAAAAAATCATTTTCAATCTCTAGAGATCACAATCCACAAATACTTAAACGGGTCCTTTGTGGGTTCGAGGTCTCCCCAGGGCTCATGATCTTCCCTTTCCCATGTCAGAATGCAATAGACCGATTTCCCCAAACTCAACCCATACCACTGAAGGAACCATATTCCTTAACCAACTCCCATGCCCTTGCTATTGACGACATCAGGTTACTGACATAGAGAAGCATATCATCTGCAAATAGCGATATCTTATTCTTGTGACCACCCCCTGGCCATCCAATAACGGTAAAGAGAGAATCCCCTCGTATTGCCGCTATGGGCTCTATCAGAAGCGTAAACAAAAAGGGCGTGGGGGGGGCAACCCTCTCTTATACCCCATTGTAAAGGGAAGGGTTTGGATATTGTCCCATTAAACTTATCTGTGCTGTCGAGGAATCATATAGCAGTTGTATTCATCTGATATATGAGGGGCCAAACCCCATGCGTGCCACAACGGCGCACAGGAAGCTTGAGGGGATAGAGTTGAAGGCTTTATATGAGTCCAAGGAGACAATTGCCTTGATCCTGCTGGGTAACCAATCCGCTGAGGTCACCACCCAAACAATCATCTCAAATTAAGTCTTCTCGATCTCCCAGGCATAAAGCCATTTTGATCCCTATAAATCAGATGGGTTGAGAACTGTCAGTAACCTATTGGCCAGAGCTTTCACCAAGATTGTTACCTTGCTGTTCAGAAGTGAAATCGGTCTATAAGACTCACACAATTCCTTGTCTTTACCACTCTTATATGTCACAACAATAACCGATTCTCCCAGGTCGGTCAATAACCTGCCTGTATCAGTACTGTCTTGGAACATGGAAAGCATGTATGGGCTCACTTTGTCCCCCAATAATTTCTAGAATTCTGGTGGAAAGCCATTTAGACCCAGAGTTTTGCCAGGTGCAGTTGAGTAATGCTGCACTCAATTTCACCTGGCATCATGATCGCTTCCAGAGCCTCCCTCTGGGCTGAAGGAATTATTTTCAAAAGGAGAGAGTCCAGATGAAATGTCATCTCTGCCTCCTGCCTTCTCGGGGCTTCAGAGTATAATTTAGCATATCTGAATAACTAGTAAATGCTTGCACTTAGAAGTGACTTGTAAGATTGCGTGTAATGTTAGTCCACCTCTACGCTCAACTTTCATTTTGTACCTAAAGATCCCAAGTATGCATTGGTATCCTGTGATCGAAGTTAGCAGATGGCTGCTATTAGCGTTTATAGAACTTGGAAGATAGTTAGTAAGACTTTCACTGGGTCTCGAGCATGAACGCTTAAAGGTTTGTGACATCTGTGTCCAGAATGCAATGGAATATTCAAATCTCTACTTCTTCATTGCTTGATGCTGTCGAGACGCATGCCTGTCTCCAGCATATGACAGATTTGTCAAGGCTCTGTCTCGGATGCTTCAGGAGTTCGAGTGTCCTTTATCCAGCATAGGATAGCTATGTCAAGTCGGACATTTTCAGTTGAACTATGTACCCCAGCAGGCAACGCTTCACGCTAGAATGCCTTCTTAAATCACTGGGAATTGGGGCTTATTGTCACAGAATGCAGCATATCACACTGTGGGGCATCTCTCAGTTTGCTCTGAGATTTAGAAAAGCCTTCACACAGTGCTGCTTTTCTCAGTTTGTCCTTGGAATGAAGACTCGCATTCCCAGTATGGAGCATTTCATTGAACGCTGCCATTCTTAATTCACTTTGGGAATCTGGATTTAATATCCAATCTACACGCACTGTCTTTCGAAATGTACACTGGCAATCAGGATTTGATCATCCAGAATGCAATGTTTCACAAAACAATGTCTTTCTTATTTGACTTCTTTTCAAAGGTGCCTTGAGGTGCTTGCTCAAGGACCTTATGTCCACCTTTATTCCTTCAGCTCTGTTCCCTTTTGCCCTTTCCCAAATACACCCCCTCCTCTCACCCAGGCAGCTGAGTATGTGTCTGTGGCCTCCCCCACTCATCTCAGTTCCGGTCCATGGCGGCTTCTTCTTCCTCACTCCACTCCCACACCTCGCTCCACAAGCCAGGGCATGCCTCGAGGGTATCCCTTGCTCTGCTGCGGCGAGTACCCTCTCACTTCTGTACCGCTTTGCTGAGTCAACAGCATTCCCCTGCTCTATTGCAGTGCAGCGGGGGCTTTCTCCTAGTTTTCGCCTGTCCTCACTGTTCGGCTATCCAATAACTGTCGGCTCTGTTTGTGCCTAATTTTTAGTCCTCCACACATTCTGCTGGCCTTTTGGAACCCAGCCTTATTTTTGATGACTAACTTCTACTGACCTCTCCCTGAAAGTGGAAACCGCATGCTGGTGTGCTCACCTCGGTATCCCATATGTCTTCCTTTGCAGGGCTACTTCTAGAGTACCCAATGTTCTCCCTGGGGGGGAGGGGTTCTCACCCGTAAGGCCTATAAGCAAGCATGGGTGCACTGGGAAGCAAAAGAGGCCCTGTAAATAATTTTCAAAGTGGCCCCATATTACACATTTTTAGAAAGCCCAACCCTTTTCCTATTAGAAAATGTGGAAAAGAAATACATTACCAAACAAGAGAGGCCCAGGGTGCAGAGGCCTACCGGGAAATCTCCAGAGTTCCTTATAGGCCAGTCCACCCCTGTGAGTAAGCCATTTTCTTTGTCGTTCTTCTTTGTGTATTTTTACCAAGAGGCGTGGCGATTTTTGCAATTCTGCATAAGGCAGCCATGGGCGCAGCTCACAAAGTTATCTCTGAGTGAATTTAATGTGGATTAAGCTTGATGAGGGTCTCCCAAACACCTCAAATCGCATCTGTGTGCGCCCAAGAACGTGGAGTTTAGCTGCCCATTCCAGAGTGGATGGCCGTCAAAAAGGTGCACCGATCATTTCCAAGATGGCCGCCAGCACTGTGTAGACGTGCTCAAAGAGGGGCCGGATGTTATGGGGCTGCAGGAAATGCATCTGTTGTACAAAGACCAGGGGCGGCTGAAGCTTTGTGGTTTCGATCAGATTTTGCATGCCTCCAGTCAAAACAAATCGGAGGGGGTTGCGCTGGCCTTCAGAAATACCGTCGGCTTCAGAGTTGGGGTGGTAATAAGGGACAAGGAGGGAAGGTACTTAGTAGTAAAGGGGAAGTATCAGGATGTCCCCTACACGATTGTAGTTGTGTACGTACCGAATACGGGGCAGGAACAATTTCTGCGGCGAGTTTTCAAGGTGCTGGAAGAACGGGCATGGGGTCAGATAGTACTAATGGGAGATCTCAATATTGCCTGGGATAGGGAGAAGGATAGGACTGGAAGACAGGGAGAAGGGGAGGTGCAGTTTTGTTGAATGACCTGAAGGATAGGACCTGAGAGATGTTTGGAGGGAGCTGAAGGGAGAGGAGGAAGGCCACACTTTTGTATCCGGGGTCCATGGATCTCAGTCGAGAATCGACTATACATGGGTCTCTGTGGGGCTAGTGGCCAGGATTCGGGAGGTGAGCACAGTTCTGATAGGGATCGCAGATCACAAAACGGTGTTGGTTATTCTGGACATGGGTCGTAGGGACAAGGGAGTATGGGGCTGGAAATTCCAGGGTGCTATCTTACGGGATCCGGAAATTCGGAGGGAAATCGAGGAGAAGATCAAGATTTTCTTTGCTATTAATAGGAAGGAGGATACTCGGGAGGAAGTAAGATGGGACGCCTTCAAGGCCACCCTTAGGGGGGATTTTATAGCGGTAGCCGCTCACTGCGTAAAACAAATGAAGGCACTAGAAGTGCAATTGGAAGCAGAGGTGGAGTCGGCCAGGCAGAAAGTGGGAAATACTCCGTCTAGGGTGGCTATGAGGGAACATAGGAGAGCAGTAGGGCAGCTAGAAATTCTCCGAACTAAAATAGCAGAAGAGGCGCTATTGGCAATACGGCAGAAATATTACACGAAGGCGAATAAAGCTGACGCGCTTCTGGCACGCCATCCTTAGGGGGGCAAGGTCGAGAAACGCCATTACTGCGCTAAAAGCCAGCTGAGGAGAGAGGGTTACGGGGGCCGGGGAACTCCAGGAAGTATTGGCGGAGTACTATGAGTCCCTGTACACGTCTCAGAATCCTCAGGGTAAGCTGCAAGAGGAGTTTTTAAAGAAGGTGCAGTTACCGTGCATTGGGAGGGAGGCCCGGGAAATCCTTAATCAGGACATTACAGAGGAGGAGGTGCGAGGAGTAGTTAGGGCTTTACCGGCAAATAAGGCCCCGGGCCCGGATGGGTACACTGCAGCCTTTTACAAGTTGTTTATCACACAGCTAGCCCCGCATTTGACCTCGCTGTTTAATAAGTTCAGGCAGACGGGTAGGATTGCTCCGTCCATGGAGGAAGCTAAAATAACCCTAATTCTAAAGCCAAATAAGGACCCGGAGGACAAGACATCCTACAACTACCATGCCCCCTCCATTAGGTTAGTGGTAAATGGGACAGTGTCACGGTCGGTACGCTTGCAGAGAGGCACGAAACAAGGCTGCCCACTATCTCCTCTACTTTATGCGATATATCTGGAGCCTCTTCTACAGGCATTTAGGGAGGCGGAGGAGATACGGGGCATCCCCTTTGGTGGAGAGCAGCAGAAGGTTGTAGCGTTTGCTGACGATATGCTACTTGCTTTGACGTCACCAACTGCTTCAATCCAAGCCAGCACGAACCTGTTGAGGAAGTTCGGGGAGGCCTCAGGGTTGAAGATTAATGCTAGTAAATCCGAACTTTTAAATCTAACGCTGAAGGCTCAGGAGCGAGACGGGTTGAGGGCGAGC
This sequence comes from Ambystoma mexicanum, assembly GCF_040938575.1. NCBI lineage: Eukaryota > Metazoa > Chordata > Amphibia > Caudata > Ambystomatidae > Ambystoma > Ambystoma mexicanum. The sequence continues at coordinate 617,392,694 of NC_090922.1, read as the reverse complement.
TTTCCTTTTATTTGGAGTCCGGGGGGAGTGCAGTACTTGGGAGTAAGGATAACAGCACACATGGCGGGTTGGTATTCGGCTAATTACCCTTTGCTTGTGAGGGAAATCAAGAGAAGCTACCATAAGTGGAGAGCTCTTAGAGTCTCATGGTTAGGGCGGATAGCCGCTGTTAAAATGGTGACACTCCCGCAACTGCTATATTTTTTCCAGGCGATTCCCCAACCGGTCCTATGGGAAGGGAAGAGGGCTCGGGTGAGCAAACATTTGCTTATGGCACCTAGGAGTGAGGGGGGGGCTGGCACTACCAAATTTTAGGCAGTATTACGAAGCGGCTCAATTGCAGGTCATTAGGGATTGGTTGAGGGACAAGGAGACTGACCAAGATAAACTGTGGGTGAGGATGGATAGAGCGGTGGCCCATCGCGACCTAGCGGAGGTTCTATGGCTTCCAAAACAACACAGACCTAGGCGCCTCTATGAGAGTTCAATAACCAGACTAATGGCGGACGTATGCGATAGATTGGTGGGATCCAGGGGAATCACGTCTTTTCCGTCACCCTTCACTCTTATATTTGGAAACAGGGACTTTACTCCGGGATTGGAGAAGGGGGCATTTAGGCAATGGCAGGAGGGAGGTTGTAGGAAACTGTGCGATATGTTTCGATGCGGGGAGATATTATCTTTTGCGGATTGCAAGCGGGAGTTCGCTATACATGAAGGAGAGAGATTAAGGTATGCACAAATACGGCATCGGGTATTACAACCGGGGGTTAGAATCGGGGCTACTAGAGGGCCGACCAACTTTGAAAGCTTCCTCCTGACTAACGATGGCATAAAGGGTCTAATATCTAATATATATATAAGATTCTGGAAGATGGGAGTGCAGAACACCGATGGGCGTATATGCAAAATTGGGACCGGCACCTGGGGAGGGAATTTAATAAGGCAGAATGGGAGAGGTTGTGGAGGAAAATACCCAAACTGGCGAAAGCCTCCCAACTGCAAGAAACATGGTATAAGATATTGGTCGGGTGGCATTACATGACGGCCCGTCTCCAGGGAATGTATCCGGTAACCTCAGGGAAGTGTTGGAGGGGTTGTGGAATGATAGGCACAGCGGAGCATATATGGTGGGGCTGCCCCAAAATTGGCCCATTCTGGAGAGGGGTCCGGGAGGCACAAGAACAGACCTTACGGTCCGGGTGATGGAAGAACACCGGCCCAGATTCTCCTAGGCACCAGAGGCCCCACTGGGCTGGGGGAACACAGGATGAGGGAGAAAGCCAAAGTGATAATGACGTTGGCAGCTATGATGTTAATAGCCCAAAGATGGAAAAGTCCAGACATCCCCATGATCCAAGACTGGTTGCGAATGATTTGGGAAATTGTCGCCTTGTAGTGGGCATCATACGTCATGGACAATAAGGTGCAGAACTTTGCTATGGAGTGGGGGGAAATAATGACTTTTCTTAAGGATGAATTCAGGGCAATGTGGTGCCCGCAGCGTCTGTGATTGTTAGAACTACACTAAATGGGGAGGGTGGGCCTGCAAGGACTGAGTTTTGGGAAGGGAATGGCCGATGCCTCGGGGAAGGGGGGGGATTAGGGGTGGAATGGCCGATGCCTTGGGGAAGGGGGGGAAAGAGGGGGAATATTTTCCTTTTTATTTTCATGTTGTTGTAAAGTTCAATAAAGAGAGTTTTCCCAAAAACAAAAGGTGCACTGATGCCAAGGAGAGTGCTGCGCTAACCCTCAGCAGTGGCACTCTGTGTATGTACAACTGGAGAGACCCTGCGACATTCTGGGAAGAACCTCCCTCGAACTGTGAGAGAGGTGATGGAGAGATGAGACTTGCCTGCTAACTCCTGATTCTAATAAGGGTGAAACTCTGCTTCTTCGTTTAAGGGATCCTGATTCAGGTTCTTCTTTCTTGATCCTAAGGGAACAGATGGATCCTCGAGCTCTGCAGCTCTCTGTGCTCCCCAAAGACAAACAGACCTGTGATACTTCCTGAAACTAAGATGTATTGTTGCTGCTGCCCAAACATACTTGTAACTCCTTAAGGCATCCTGGCAGGGATTTCTGCAGCTGGTTCACGTCATGGTACCCTTCTATATTCCAAGCTGAAGCCCTTTGTCTTTACGGGATTATCATGTGACCCGTCTTGAAGGCCACTGTTCTGTTTCCTTGCTCCTGGCATGCCCTCCACTCCATGTTGTGCTTCAACTGAAGGGGTGCTTTAACATTGCATCACATTATTTCCTTTGTCCAGCCATCTCAAGGGACTCGGTTTTCAGACTTAACAACATGAACCACCACAGCAACCAAAACTACATTTTTTATTTCACATCCAAGCTCAGCACCCGCAACATAGACCTCTACACGTGGCTTGTGTCACATCCCCACGCGATTTCTGAACTCCAACCCATCCATGGTAGTTTCCTCTAAGGCCTTGGGGCTTTGTCTGTAATCCTTCTCAAAGGCCACCCTATCTGCGATATTCACTCCAATAGGGCTTGGCTCCATATCTGCAATCCTTGTGCTGCAGTCCTCTGGTCATCGAACCTGGATATGAAACCCCTCTGGTGGGGTGGTGGGGTCATCAATCCCCCCAATATCGAATGTTGCCTCTTCTGCATCTCCCCTGCAATTCTGCTAACACTTGTCTCCCTTTTCAGTACACCCACAAGCTGCCTTCTGACTTTGTCCCATTAAAGTAACTGAAACATTGTAAGACTATCTAGACTAACTGTGCTGTGTGTTAGTTGTGTCTACACTACCTACACAGATCTCTGAATTGACTGCTGCTCAGGCTGTTTATTTTTCCTCCTGTGGATCCTTTCTTAGAGTATCATTTCGCTATCTACTTTTGACCTTCAGGAGACAAAGCGGATCGACAAAAACCTTCCACCGGCACCTAGCATGCGCGTGATGTGTGTTAGGTGTGTCTACAGTACCTGCACAGATCTCTGAATTGACTTCTGCTCAGGCTGTTAATTTTTCATCCTGTGGATCCTTGCTTTGAGTCTCTCTTTGCTATCTACTATCGACCTTCAGGAGATGGAGCAGATCTAAAAAAAACTCACACTAGCGCATAGCACGCGCCGTGTGCATGCTCTGTGTTAGGTTGGTTTGGTGCATCGGGAGGTGACAGAAGAGTACTACTGCAGGAAATTGGTACACACATCAGGGAAAAGGCGGCACATTAGAGATGGTGAGTGTGTTTTCTGTTGTTACTCTCCCTCTTGACTTTGAAACAATGTATGATCTGCATAGTGGGGGAGTAGGGAATGCACCACCAGTACTTATCTCTGACGAAGAAATATTGGCAGCGATTCCTTTACCTCTTCCCCCTTCTTCAGTCGAGAATGGCCCCTGCTGATTGGGAATCTGACGCACCCACTGAAAATGATAAAATCCTCGAAGATGAGGAATGACTGTCAAAATCTGATTACGTCTTTCTTTTTCACCACCATCTGCTTCGGCACAATACATTCCATCTGTGCCTCAAGCTCCAGTAACAACGAATGAGAGGAAGATGTTCCTTCCAAAGGTTTGGGAACTGTATTGTGTATAAGTTGGATTGAACATTCAAGAAGTGAACATGGAAGTTAAATATTCTTTCCCTAGATTTTCTTATCAAGGATTTAGCCTTAGAGTCTATATCGAGAATGAGAGGGGCCTCCTTCGGGATTAAGAAGACACCGAGTTTTCTTTAATTAGATTAAAGTGTAAGGAACTGAAAACGATTTGGTCACAGGACGGCAGACATGTTACTTTATGGACATCCTGACAGAGTCCTTAGTATTTTTGTTGAGGTAGGGCAACCCCTCATCGTAATAGGGCAAGATGGGCTTTTCTTTCCTTTCATTTTTATAAGTAAAATTCTTTGCCAACAAACATGCCACTTCTGTGTCAGACTCATACATCTGCACCCTTACAGCAGTCAAACAGACTCAGAGATCTGAACATTAAATACATGTTGCTGTACCCTTGAAAAACTGAAAATAGTTTACAGGGAGCACACTCACTTCTTTGAATCACATCAACCAGCACAAGAATAGATTGTCTCTGGCAACTACAACTCTCATATGTTTAAGCCCACACATGACCACATGCAAGATGAAGCAGTGCTTCATTATGCCAAGAAACAAATATATAGACTGTCATTGAGAAGATGCCTATCCTTACATGAGCGAACAGATGCACAATGGTGAACAGATACACAATGGTGAACGGGGAATGTACATGCATGCGATCAGAGGGGAAGGAGAGGTGGCTCGGATCGTGGATGCTGATTCAGGGCCTATATCATACCTCTCAACCATTTGTCTCACAAAGGCGGGTGAAATCACCCGATTTTGTTTTTGGCGGGTGAGACGCCCATTGGAATGAATGGGCGTGCAGGAGGCTTGGCGGGTGAGTCAGCCCTTTGCAAGGCAGGTGACACCCGCCAAAAGCGGGTGAGTTGAGAGCTATGCCTATATCAAAGGCAACACTAGAGTTATCGAGGCACTGAAAGCGGCATGTCTGGCTCTACCGTAATTGTAATGGCCTATAGGGCCAAGTCTAACACCTCATTTTTCAGCAGAATTGATTAAACAGATCGAAACATAGGAGAGACTTTCTGGTTTTGGCAGTTCTCAATATGTGAAATTATGACTTTGACTTGCACGATTTGGGGGCCTGGAGGTCACTTTTGATAATGGATTCTCATTTCCCCATCTACTTGGCTTTTCTGTGGGATTCTGCTCTACCACCAGAACAGATCTGGTGTAATAGACACCTCGAAGATCGACTGTTGCAATGATGCTTGTTGTGTTTTACCTAATGAAACTATATGGAACCTCCGAAGTGCAGCAACCTATGCAGCAGGTCTGATCCTTGCCCTTATCCATATGGAAGTTTCTCCACTGGGTTCCTGTCCAGGGGCAGTGTGAGAAGATAAACATCTCATGCTGGTTTGTAAATCTCTGCATGACCATGAACCTATCTGGTCTTCCCTTTCTTACAAATGCCCATCATCTCTATGGAATGTAGACTCCTTAGCCTTATACTTTGAGCTGGACTTCCAAAAGTACTCCAGGACTCCAAAAATATCCTCTCCATCCAAGCATTTGGACCCGGCATTCGCTCTCTTGGGATAGCTCAGGGGCAACACGTTTGTCTTGGAAGCAAGAAAACACAGCACAACACAGGTTCGAATCCCGATCCTGTGCTTAGAAACCACTCGTTGGTTTCAAGCGCGATATAAAGGAACAATTATAATTCCTTCTCCCTTACCTCTTGACGTGTGAGCGCTCTTTAACTGCTGATCAGTCCGAGTGTCATATAAAAACAATGAAATAAAGAAATACTTTACAAACGTCAGATGTGAATCCAAGTTCGTGCACTCTGTGTACTGACTAGGGAACATGATATTTTAACTTGTGTCTTTTGCCACACAGTTTTTACAAAAATAAAAAAATGTTTTTCTTGACTGTTGGTGTTTGATTTTCTGGTGGTAAAAAGCATCCAAGTCTCTTATTTTCAACATTTTGTAAGAACCTTCCTTACTATCGTTGAACTGATTTCAAGAACTTACAGAGGAAGGGACGTCTGAGTGGGAAGAATACGAGCAATCCAAAGATATATTATAGCAGCAAAGGTCCAAAGTAGAAGGTAAATGTTGCATGAACTACTAGCAGTACTACTTGTTATCCTTCATGGTCTCCGTTGGTCCCTATGGAGAGGCTGGAGACGGATTGGCTTGACTGTGTGCGTTCCTCCCAACATGGCGTCTGTAAGCACAGGCACCGGTTCAGCTTCTGCAGTACTTTCAGTCTTGGCTCCGCCTCCTTACAGCAGAGGAATAGTTATGAGGATCAGCAGCCTCACTGCTGAAGCGGTGCTACTCTCAATAGTGCACGCTTAGTAAGTATGACTTCTACCCTTGGATTTCCTGTCTTATGCCCTTTGTTTGCTCTTCTGATCTGATCTAATCCCTTTGCTCCTTTCACAGCACATCAAACCTAGACCGTTTTATACTTTCGGCTCGGCGGCTCACGGAGCTCTCGCTGCCTGGAACGCCTAGCAGCGGTACGACTTTAACTTACTTACTCATTCATTCATGCCGGCTGTATGGGGTATTCTCATATTGTCCTCTTATTAGAGAGTTCCAAACCAACTACCACAATCACTACGACCCATGTGAATTGGAGAAGAACACCAAGCTCCTGAGTCCTTGCTTAGGAACGGTACGGCTTGCTGTCGCTATGGCCGCATTACGTTGCAGTCCTTGACTGCGTATTCACAATGCATTTCTTCTTAGCTCCTAGCCGTAATCACATTTCAACCCGCGCCCTCTCTCACTCTGAAGGAAGCATTCTGTATGAGTTATTACTGAGCAACCAGAAGGTCGGATTTCCCTTCTTCTACCTATTCTCTGTGTTATTCCATTGAACTCTCTATTGACTCTCCTGCTTTCCGAACAGAACCCTCTTCCCCTGCCTCCTGAGCCTGAGCCAGCTACTTAGATTCCGTCACAGTCTTCTAGGTAATTCCTATTTACTCTAACCCTTCTTTCCACTATTACTTTTGCTCACTATCTAAATGCAATGTTTCTATTCTTCAGGGATTCTCCATTGAAAACACCACCTCCTGAATCTCCAGACCACGAGAGACTGCACTACTAAACAGAAAATGTCCACAGCACAGGGTTTTCTTCTACTTCTCTCCATAGATGTGCTTGTCTTTGCAGCTAGGTAATGCTGGCGGTCTCAATGCAAGTTATGGACCAGACGGTCCACCCATTACAGGTCACGCCACCTCTACAGTTTCTCATGCTCACCATAGATTCCCCTATGGGGTTTTGCAGTAGGCCAGAGTAGGCGGTATCAGTGCCGTTCTCAGACCGCATGGTCCACCCATAACAGGTCACGCTGCCATTTCTCAGCTTCTCCACTTCAAGTGTGCCAGCTCCCAGCCGATTCCCAAAACGCAGTTCAGGCATCACGCTGCTCGTCTCTGCTAAACTGCAGCGCTGCCTCGCAGCAGTCTCCAGAAGCCCAGTTTCTACGTGGCGGGATTCTCGATGACATCCTTCCTCTTTAGGTTCTCCTTCCGGATTCAGAACAAAACTAGGCAAGACTACCACAGCATAATTTTCTCGTGCTCTTCTTCGTCTCAGTCTGTTTAACATTCAAAACATTAGTTGTTTCGTCACTGCTCTTCTTTCCAGTCAATTGTGGACCATGATTCAAAGGAATGCTAGAATTAGCTAACCGCTCTAGCTTAGGCTTCCTAACAAGATTATGAACAACAGACTTAGAAGAACAGATATGGCAATAGTATACTTTGGCACTTTTGGAAGAGGTCTTCACAGATCTTATATGATTGGGATCTCAAGCGGGAAAGAGCAATTAGGGTCCATTATGGGATGAGAAGTCTTACCCCCCAGAAGGATCTGGTGTTATTATTGGCCTGTGGGGTTGGGGGTTTCTGAGGCCTCTCCCCAGACTCACACAGACTCACAAGCTTGTCCCCAGGAGGAGAATTCCTCTCCATGAGGTCCTCCCGCATGTTACCACCCCTAGGGTGACTATCGTTTAGCACCCTCATCACCTTAGTCTCAGGAAAGGGGCTCCCCCTTGGGGTGAATTGACACCATTTGAAGGATACTAGTACTGACTGTATTATTACTATCAATAGTAGTTGTCCTGATACTGTTATTAATATTATTGTGTCATAAACAAAGAGAATTGCCCCGTCAGGCAAACAATTTACTTTTTCAGAAATACATTATCAAAACTTCTTTGGTGAAGTGAAAATGGAATATTATACATAATTCCTCTCCAAGCTGCCTGGCCCAATCCACGGCAGGGACGTTTCATACATATTAAACATAAACACATGACTGGTTTCAGAAAAAAGAGGGAGGATAGTACAAGCAAGTGCTAGACACATTTCTATCTAGGTAGGTTAGTCTTCTAATTGACCTAGCCGTGGGGTATGGGTCTCACAACAGTTATGCCTTTAGATCCTCTAAGCAAAGAGAGGGGATATTGGTATGTGGCCCTAAAACAGCAGCAGGCTGTGAATAAGGCCAGGGTAGTAAAGTAAAAAAAGAGAGAATTGCCAAGGAAAACAATTTACTTGTTCAGAAATACATTCTCAAAACTTCTTTGTTGAAGTGACAATGGAATATTACGGTGTCCAGTCATAGTTTCTAAATTTCTTTTTTTAAAAAGCATCCGAAACTTTATTTTTCAGCACTTTTGGTGTCGAAAAAAAGACATTCAATCCTTTGTATTTCGAACAAGTCACCTACAACCGAATATTACACATAATTCCTCTCCAATCTGCCTGGCCCAATCCACGGCAAAGACGTTCCAACTTGATGTGGAACAAACAAGTAGCTACTTAAGCGTTTTCCTTACAATGTGCAGGTTTTATTTAATTTCAACAGAGTAGTTACTCACTGTGTATGGTTACAACCATATACCTCTCAGTTATTTATGAAGTATAAAGAACAAACAATATTTACATAATCATTGATGCATATTAAACATAAACACATGACTGGAGGATAGTAGCAATTGCTAGACACATTCCTAGGCAGGTTGGTCTTCTAATTGACCACTCACTCCTGTCACTACAGGCCTTGCTAATTTAACTAAATCTCTCAAATGACCATTGTGGACAGCAGTAATACCAGCAGTAATATTGCTACCAGTAGTAATACTATTTTTTTAACTAATTGTACTACTACTGGGAGTATATTTCTCGTTGTAGTGCCACTACTGCTGCTGTTAATATTGGTACTACCGCTGGTACTAGTGCTATTACCACTTCTAATATTTGAATTACTACCTGTGGTACTACTACTACTACTGTAAGTGAGGCAGTATAAGTTGGTAGCTACATTTGATGGTGCAAAATAAATAAATGAAAATGCAACCTTTCGCTTTGCACCTTTGCTGCTACAATGTAGCTGCAGACTGCACTTACTATCCTTCTCTGATGCCACTTCATGTTTAATGGCTTGAAATCAGTTCACAAAATGGAGGTCAACCAGAGCATGACAAATTCTTACAAAATTGTTGAAAATAAGATTGATGGGTTTGCTTATTTTGCTTGAATGAAGAGAAAACATGAACAGTTAGTAGTGGCTCAACCATAATGGACGGCAGAGCTGACACCACACCCATTATGGCGGAGCAAAGCAAATCAACTCAGCCCTTAGCTGCAACAAGCAACTAAGGATGCACTGCTGGCTGGCTTTCTACTGAAGGAAAACATGGTTTCCCCTTTATAGTACATTACCCCAGCATTGCATGCCCAATGGTTCATGCAAGGCTGAGGCAAATTGCTTTCCCAGTCTTACAGTATCCATTGGGAATCAATGCATGCTGGGGTAATGTAGCACCAGATGTGTGGAGGGGGTTCTCCTGCACCTCCCTGCACTTATAAAATGTCCTAAAATGTCCTGGAGTGTTAAGATGGTGGCTCACTAGCTCCACTGTGCATACCAGGAGCCAGGAAGCTCTGCCTGTTTCTAGTTCCTGTTTCTAGTTCCTGTTTTCGTGGTCTGTCGGAGCTGGAGAGCCATTCTGGAAGTGTGTGTTGTAGCATCTGCAGTCCAGAGTTAAAGCAGGTAAGAAAAGAAAAACCCTTCAGAGTTTCTGTATGTACGTACTAATGCATTCTGCAAGAGTTTGTATCTCTGTAAGTGCATGTCTGCACATGTGAATGGGAGTGCAGTCAAGTTGGTGTATGTTGTGTGTTGGTGCACATGTGAAAAAGGTAGCATTGTATATGTTTTAAGGGTTCACATGTGAATGTGTGTGCATGCTGACTGAGGAGCAAGCTTCTATTTGGGGAAATGAGGTATTACATTAGTGCAGGTTAAATGTATATGTTTTCCTTCAGTGGCATACCCTTTTTACTGGAATTATGGGCAAAACCAACATAATGAGTGTTCCTTTATGTTCTTACAACAGGGGTGAGAAAAGTGGGCTACATTGGTGCAGGTAGTATGGCCATGTTTTCTTTTTGTGTGGGAAAATCATTTTACTGGCTTTACGGGAAACACAAATATGGGTGCTCGAGCATGAGCATACTGGCCTACATGGGTGCACCAAGTATGGACATGTTTTCTTATAATGGCATATCATGGTTTACTGGCATTATTGGCAAAGCCAACATGAGTGTTCTTACATGGGAATACTGGCTTACACTAGTTCAGCCAATAAGGTCATGTGCTCATACAATGGGCATAGCATTTTACTGGCATTGTGGGCAAAGTAAACAAGATGAGTGTTCTTAATTTGGGGGCTACATTGGTACAGACAGTATGCACACGTGGTCATTCAATGAGCATAGCATTTTACTGGCACTATCGGCAAAGCCAACATGATGATGGCTCTTATGTGGGCATAAAACAGTCATGCATTTTTTGTATTACTGGCATTATAGACCAACCAATTTGAGGGATGTTCCTGCATGGGCATGCTGGCTTACTTTGGGGCAGCCAGTGTGGCTATATTTTCTTACGGTGGCATAGCCTTATTCCTGGTATTATGGACAAAGTCAACGTGATGAGTGTTGTTCGTTGGCCTGTATCCGTACATAGGTGAAGCAAGTATGGAAAATTGTGTTACAGTACCATGCCAATTTTTACTAGCATCATGGGCAAAGGCAACAGAAGCATGTTCCTATATTTGAAAATTGTAGTATTTTGGTGCAGCAGTCTGGACATCTTTGGGCACAGTCAGCATGAACATTTTTTATTTTTTATACTGGCATATATTGTGGGCAATGACATAGTAAAAATGTGTTGGAATCTGTCACGTGTTACCCTACAAAAGCATTTGCACACTGTTTGGCTTTTTACTAAATTTTTCACTGATATTTTCCTAGCTATGCTCGGTTGCTCATGCACACTGTACGGAACTCATGGTGGCAAGAATAAAGACAGACACAAGTGATCACAGTTCAAGGGTGTTTATTAAACTGTATAGGTAGGTTGGAAAAATGCCTAAACTAAATCTAAATCTAAGATGGGAGCAAGATTCAACCATCAAACAATACTAAGGCAGTCCTAGTGGTGTTGTCAAATAAAAGGGCCTATACATAAAAACCTACAGCCAATCCTTACGCTAAATACAAAAAGAAGTGTGGGATAATGTTCTTAAGAAAGAAGGAAGTGTTCACAAATAATAAGTCAGGATGTGGTACTTGGGCTATCCCTGGCCCACGTTTTCAGCACGGGACAAGGTAGGACTTTGGAGCACAGCACACACTCGACCTTCAATTCAATTCAAGCTAACAATTCCGCTTTCAGCAATAGGGGCTTTCGGTGGATAAGTCTCTTTACGACCAAAAAGTCTCATGCCACCGTGGGCCTGATGTATTCAAATAATAAAGAGTTCCTTTATTATTCCCGCATAAACGTATTTTGAAGATTCTTTTTCTTTGTCTTTTCAAACCAGCACTCCCATGTCTGTGTTCATTATGAATTGTCAGTCATGAAAATCAATATTTCAAAACTAAATACAGGCTAATTTCAGATTTGTTGGTTTTGATGGTATTCCAAACACTGTATTACATGCAGATTTGTCTGTTACCACTTCTCTAATAGAACACAGTAGAATGACATGGAGGATTTTGCTCTGTGATAGAAATGGTAGTTTTTTCTCTCCATCCTCTGCATTTTGTTGCTACAATCTAATTAAAGATTCCGTGTGACTGAAGAAATAAGCTAGGATGGTCCAATTGCAGCGTGCACTTTGTTAGACAAGTAAAAACTATCAAAACTTACATTTGTGTACATTTTAAAAGTAAACTAACTAGTTGTCATGACTATTTTGTATGCACTATAATTACCATAATATTCCACTGCAATCTTGAAATCAATTGGTCTTCAAGCAAATTATACTGCCATCAGTTCAACAATGAATATTGCCATCTGTGTCACAAAATATACCCAGGAGTGACACTTTGTATGGCCATTATGGCTACATTTTATTGGCATTGGTTCCTAGGTTCTGATCTTTATTTATTTAAAGGTATGACATGCTTTCAAAATAAGGATTTCATACTATCAAATTAAACAATTAGAATCTTCAAGTATATTAATATCGGAGTTAAAATAAATATTTCCTATGATCAAAATTACATAATTGCTCCAAACATATGTAGTAAACTCACAATTCATTAAAAATATATACAAGATCTGATACCAGGACTATGCCACATTGCCATATATTACAATTAGACAACTGCTTCTAAAAAGAATCCCAAAATTCTATAATCTCGAGAGATGGAGGAATATAAAAACCGTCCAAGCATCAGGCCCAAAACAATGTGGGCTCTTTCAAATCCCCAAATCTACTGAGCAGTAACTTTCTACCCATATCAAAGGCTTTCCTCCCAGACAATTGATGCTTTGTAGTCTCAATAGTCCTGGCAAAGCCATCAAAGTATCTTTTACTGGGGCATTCCACTTTGGGACCCAAATCGCCCAGTGGTACACAGGTTAATACGAAACAGGATGAATTGCCTGTAAACTCTCGTATTTGGGAAATATATAAGACAGGGATGGGGTTTGAGCATGTTAGGACGATGCACTTCCAGATATTCCCATGCTAAACCTTTGGTTTGCAGAAAACTGTAGTTGGAAAGTATATCCCATTCACAAATCTAAGTTTTCAGATCTTGAATCTGAGAATTAATTGGAAGAGATGTGTCAAGCTAAAAATATACTTGGGAAAGAAATCATAAAATCAATTTGCGTAATCGGCGTGGTTATTGCCTGCCTGTGCTATGTTGTCTATCTTTCCCAACAGGGACCGTTGCACACAATTCATTCATTTGATTAATTGAGTCGCTCACTCATTTCAATTATGATTCGTTATTAGATTGCTGTCTGAATAATTCAGTAAATATGTTTGTAGGGCTTGATGTAGTCCTCCGACACCTGATGTGGTACAATTTACACACAACAAAACACAATTAAAAATGATAACATGCTTGTGAGGAATTCGACCATCCGCACAGTGCATGTGCGCTCGCCTGGGCTTTTTTGAAATTTTAAATTAAATTGAATGATTGTAGATCAACCACTGGAAAATGTGTGGGGCTAATCTGCACACATTTTCCTATGCTCACCAAATGACATACACATAGACCTGTGTATATGAATATGACAGCCAAGAGTATATGAAGGCATCTCAGAAGGGGGAAGGCCAAACCTTCCTCCTGCCATGGACAGCCTAATTAACTAACAAAGGCTACATGGATCTGCCCTATCGTTTGTTAGCTCTGCTGGTGGCAGCTTTGCATACTGGTACCTTCTGAAAGGGATCGCCCTCGCGGGCGTTTGAATGAATCAGAATTCAGAATTCATTCAAACAGGCCCACAGGAGGCCTGGTTGCAGGACTAATAAAGGACAGGAATACCCCAACACCTTTGATGTGCACTGTGTCACCCTGAAGCCAGCTCACGCCTCTCAGTATCTAGGGCAGTGACTTGTCATGTCAGGGACAGCTGATTACAGTAGTCATCCCCGCGAGTGCGATCCCTTTCAGAAGGTACCAGTATGTGGTTTGGCGGTGACCAAAGGTCTGGTCTGGCCGCAGCTTCAAGGGAGACCTGCCGCTTTACTCAGGAACCACAGAGAGCTCAATTAACGAGAGGGACCCTTTGATCAACAAAAGACATTGAGATGGTTGGGACTTAGTAGTGCATGTTTTCACCCCTTTACCTTTTCTGTTTCAAAGCACTCTGGTTATGACCTCATGCATGCAGGAGATTGTTGGTGGGGACGCTAAGTCATTAAGGTAGGCTTAGCCTACAGCAATCAATGGGGTCCATCTGGCTTTAAAAGAGGGTCAAGCCCCTCTTTTGGGCAGATCATGTGAAGACTTTGCAAGGAGTAAAAGAAAAACTAATTTGGGCCCTGGTTGAAGGCACAGTCTGCCTTACAGCTTCCACCAGTGAAGGAAGGTGAGGATTTCCAAAGAGGGAAGCAAGATCCCTCTGCTAAACATCTCCCAGGCAGCAGCGTGAGATACTGAATCCAGAGGACCCTCCAGCAGCTCCAGAACAAGTACCCAGCCAGCACACAGTGTGACCTGCTAGGTTCTGGAAGCAAGCTTCCTAGGTGGGAAGTGCCAGAGAGTCTCTGAACCAAAACAACGACAAGGCCGTTGCCTGCAAAACTCTGCTCAACTTTGGGCCGTCCACCTTAAAGGACGACTCAAGCCCAGTGAAGAAGCTAGGAGGAGTGCTTCGACAAGCCTCAACCAGCGTCTGCTTAAAGGAAATTCTTCGAGCTAGTCGATCCCTGGAACTGCAACTGACTGCACTGCTGACTGTTTTAATGCCGCAGTCGCTCACGCCATCCGAGACACCTCGACCAGTGCTGCAGACCCGCCAACCAGCACTGAGACAATGATTCCTGACTGCAAGCTGCGGTGTAGGCCATCCTGCAGCCGTCCATGTCCAGCCTTGCTCGCCGAGCTGCCTACCGCCTGACACCCACAGATGTATCCCATCTTGAATTGAACTCTGTCGCAGGAGCTGTAAAGCACCCTGAATCAGACTTGACCCTGTCGTGCACCAAAGACTTCTACAAGTACAAAGTATATTGTGGTTCTGTCCCCTGGTCCTTCTCCGAAGGCCCCTAGTGACATTTTACAACTCATTGTTCCCTTTGTGCTGAAGTCAAGTATCCTTGAACTATTGCAATTAATAACTTTATCGACTACCCTCCTGTCAGTATCCAGAGTGCATCACCTTTCCTTCTTGTAACTGTCTGTCCTCTGCATTCCTTTACAGGGTGGGTTGTATTTTGTAGTGTGCTAGAACTGTCTGTTGTGATAATAATAAAGTAGATATTTTCATACAATCTTGACTGGACAGTCCCTTTTTTCATTGTGTAATAAATGTACCTTCGAGGTGTTGCAACTAACCAATGATCCACAACCTTTTGGAGATAAGCCTGCCATTCCGTCCACATTACCAAAATTACTCAAGGAAGTTTATAATTTGCTTGTGTTTCCAATCTGTTCGGATCCCTTCTGGTCTACTAGAGGTGTGGGGCTGATTGATGGTTTATAAACCCATATTCATCCCTGGACCCCTGGTGCCCTCGGAAGTTGATTCATCACAAAGCTCTATATCATTTTGCACATAAAAGACAAATAAGATTCGCTTTTAGTGCAAGGAAATGTTTCCCATCAATGCCCCACACTGTAATGCTGTGACCCTTTGCCACTTAACGTTGGCTATTTGTGCCACATACTGCAAGAGTGGATGTCAGTTCCAGCTAATCTAGAAGGTAACATTGGCCTTAAGTGCCACATAATAAAATCTATTGTTGTCATATATTGTAAAACTGATGATCAGAGCCATCTAAGATTGATAATCATTTTCACATGGTGTAATATTTACAATCATTGCCACTGATTCTTGGCCCCAGTAGCAAATATTGGAATACTGATGGAGAGTGACACGTAATATTGACTCCATCCGAACCTGCAGATGTTCTTGGGTGAAGAAGGCTAGTCATTTGGTCCTGTCCCAATGAAGTTAACACTCTGCAGCAAGATGTAAGTGATTACCTCTCCCCTAATCATTGTTCACCCCTTGCTGCCAGTGGATTAGAAAGCCTCCAGCAGCCTAGGGCCAGACTGGCGCATTAATGACGTGTGCAATAGTCAGCAGTGGCTCCATAAAATAACTCCTCCTTTCCGAGTAGCCCAGAACATTCTGTAATCTGTCAACAGAGGCGTTGCTGGGAAGGGGGGAGGGGAATGAGGGGGCTATAGCCCCGGGACCTTATAGCCCCGGATAGAACCCAGGGACTACAACCAAAAGGCTATAGCTAGCTCTGAATCCTGGCAGTGCCGACATTAGCTTAGCCCCTGATCTTTTCCAGACCTAGCAACACCCCTGTCTGATGAAACCTCTTAACTATGTGCCTGCCCACCATATGTGGTTGGGTTGATCCCTGGTCTTTTCTTCTGCAGTGGCCAGATAAGCAACAAGCGCAATGCAAAGCTCACATTATCAACAGAGGTGTACCAATGTGACAACCGAAGGATAGGGAATTAGTGACAGTGTGATTTAGAAAGACCAATACAGTTCTGGCAGAAGGGTGTGGTTGTGGAGTCTAATGAATACTCAATGTAAAGGCTTGTTCTGTTTCATTTACAGGTTCAACAGCTCCTGGAAAGTGGGCTTTCCAGTGGTTCATTCCAGTTGAAGTGGGTGGGCTATGAACGGCCTCCAGTGGACTGATGTGACCGAAGACCAGTAGCACCCTGCACCTCCTCACAGCCGTGTCAGTGCTCCCGTGGGTGTGAACATCAGTGCACTACGCCTTTGCTTGTGGCCAGCGAGGACCAGTATGCAATCATATTGAGACAGCATTAATGATATTAAGGCTCCCGTTCAACGTGCTTTGATCAGCTGATAGTGCGACCACCAAAAAAGGAACTGTGCACGAATATGTGACCTGCAAGCGTAGGCCTAGCTGTGGATGGGTGTCCTTGTAAAAATACAAATAATTAGTTTCCAGTTTTTTCAGAATGAAATAGGCTGCTAGTAAAGCAGGCTGGGATACAAACTCATTAAAAACCATATATTATGAAGGGCGAAGGATACATATTTATAGATTTAAGAACTCGATTCGAAGATGCAGGTAAAAGGACATTCAAATATTATTTCAGAATCTTGCGGTTTGTCATTTCTTATTTGTCTTTATGGAGTCTGGGGGGTTTTACTATAAAAAAAATGTACGCTGTAACGGTGCAGAAGGAGGAGACTGGCACACAGGTGGCATGGCGTTTGGCATACACTTTTATTATACTAGAAATAAAGAGAAAACCTACCTGTCCCTAACTCTAAGAGTGGCTTCCCTATCTCAACTAAAATACTAAGGGATCAATCAGGATGTCCATGTAAATCAAGAGTCCACCGTCCGCATCAAAAACGTATTTCCTTCCCTTACACTTATAACTAAACTAATACTGGATCTGTTTGGTCCAGAAGCATGATAGCTGTGCTCTCTCTCAAAACAGGAGCCTGTGTTTCTCCTAGTCTTCTCCGGTACTCGCCAGCCACCCGAATAAGGCACCGGACAGGGAGAACTTCCCTCCGTCATGGGGCAGCTCGCTACAGCATTGCTTCCCGCTGCGCAACCTCTGCAACATGGGCTTTCACCATCTACGACTCTATCTGCACCATCATCCGCTATGAACACGGCAGTGGTACCAGCGTCTTAGCTTCTCTGATCCTGCTGCATACACTGCTGCTGGCTACTCCTTCTACTGGCCTGCACCTGAAGGAGATTTGAATAATCAAAATTCCCACTCAGGTGTGGGTCATGAGAAACACTAGGCTGTATACTGCAGTTTTGTGCCCCTGAGCCCCCTCTTCCTCATCCCAGTACTAAGGGCATTGAAGTCCCTTATGTTCTTTTTCTACTTTTTATCAAATGTTTCAATTTTGCAATAGGCCATTAAGACTGTGGTATCACTTGGGAAGTTGTTTAGAGGGTTCTCCTAATTCTCCTGACCTGAGTCCCCCGTCCCCCGATGTGACCCTCCGTCAGAACACCACTCCCATGGTCAGGATCAGGAAGCATCTACCTTTCCCTGGTCACATGAGAAGGGTCCCAGGCCACGGTCTTTGGGATGATCACCTCTGATTCATCACAGTGCAGGTTTTAGAATCATCCTTTATCACTTTCAACCTTTCTGGTGTCCCACCAAACACCCCAGCAACCCAGATACCTGCAGGTCACTTGCTGGTGCTTTCCGGTGGGCTTCTCAGGCTTTGGGCTGCTTCTCCAGCGGTTGCGGTGCCTCCACTGCGTTCTCTCCTTCTCGGGCTGCGCTGTTCCAGCTGATGATGTGTTCTAGCTCCCTCGGATGCCCGTTCTTCCTCCCGTCTGTCAGTCTGTCCATGGTGAACCTGCCAGGGCTGCCTCTGGTGGCAGACAATTGTCTTGGGTTCCACTCTCCCTGCTTGTCTTCACTTGCCGGCTTTGAATCTCGCAGCTCCTCCAGGGAGGGATTCTCTCCATCTTTCGTAGTCCTTCCTCTATTTCTACATGTGATTTTCCAATGGGAGTTAG
The DNA here is from genome assembly GCF_040938575.1 of Ambystoma mexicanum. Taxonomy (NCBI): domain Eukaryota; kingdom Metazoa; phylum Chordata; class Amphibia; order Caudata; family Ambystomatidae; genus Ambystoma; species Ambystoma mexicanum. The sequence continues at coordinate 617,374,569 of NC_090922.1, read as the reverse complement.
CAAACCACTAGAAGGCTCTTTGGAGGTTCTAGGAATAGTCAGTAGGGCTCTGCACCTCTTCCTCGTCTCAGTACTTGTCCATTGTATTCGTTCTGGGTAGTCTTTGCTCTTCTTCATCCGAGTATAAGCCTAGGATGTTAAGTATTGGGTTTTACAGAGATAAATTGATGTATGTAGCATTGAGGGGAGGGATGTGGAGTGGGTTTTAGAGCTAGCAATATTTGGGAGAGCAAAGTCAGACCGCGTTTCCCTTAGATGGCCGTCCTTGTCCCTAGAGGGGGAGTCTCTCCCCATGAGATCCTCCCACTGACTACCACCCCTAGGGCAACATTCGGGTAGCAGATTCACCTCCCTGGCCTCATGGGAAGGGGCTCCCCTCGGGGAGAAGTGACGACATCTAAGGATTCATCACAACGTATTGTCATTTCTTTAACTATAAATATATATATATGTATTTTATTGTATACTGGTTAAAAAAAACAAAATCAACCTTAACAATATAAAACAGATTAAAAAGATTAATAAAAACACATTCATTTACAAATCATGAAAGTAATTAATAGATGATTTCAAGTTAATTAAACCAATGCATAATGAAATGCACTTTCAATTCAGCCTATCACACTTAAAACCAAATTATTCAAACATAAAAAACATCAAATTGATTACTTCCAATTACTAGAATCATTACATAGTCGTACACTAATTCTGCTAAGCTTTTCTTACTTTTAAGCCCCAGTGTTATTCATTAGTCGTAAAATGTTAAACAAAATGTACCACTGAAACAACAATAGAAGCATGCGATCCAATGACGCACCTTTCCCAGAAAGAGTCAGTGTCCACATTATCATGTGCATCAAAACACTTTTTAAAATGCACATATCTCAATGAGCCTAAGGTAGGGCATGCAACCACTGTATGTTTGAGAGTTTCAGCCGGGTTAATTTGCTTGCAAAATCTACATGCAACTGCGTTCCCCTGGATCAAATTTTGATTGAGCCGAATTTCACCCGTATAATACAGGTTCCAACGAAAACGCAAAAAATCCATCCTCACCCTAGTACATGGAAATGGTTCTAGATAGTGAGCCATGCTGCTCCTCCTTTTGTGCTCACAAGGTAGATGACTCAGGCTGGGATAAGGATGCAAACGGTCCAAATGTAAGTGCCAATCGAGGTCACGCATGGATTTCTTTACCTTTTTCAGGCTCCTTTATAAGGTCAGAAACAGGCCCACTAATTGCAGCAAAGCTGTGCTATGCTCCACAAACTCCATTACGGGAGGGACCCTTCTCTTTTGCACTAAACCAACCAGGTCAGCATATAACGTATTAGTAGGAGCGGTCAGAGTTTTTCTGTATATTGACAGGATTCGCCACTGACCTTTCACTTTTAAGGAACAAACACCTAATTCATATCGAATTGCCGAAATAGGCACAGCTCTTGGAACTCCCATCACAGTTCAACAAATTAAAACCTCCAGGACTGTTAAGAAATCCAAGACTCAGTCCTTCCAAAGCTCAATTCCATACAGTGGGCCTCATCACGACTTGGGCGGTATTACCCCTACCGCCAAACTCGTGATCCGGCGCTATTAGTAATGTCAATCCCCATTCCCCATTGAGCCCATTCGGGAATGCCCCATTCCCCATTGGGCTCAATGGGGAAATTTTGCGCTAATACAGCCGGCGGATTTCCCGCCGGCGGTAATAGTGCGAATTTTTGGCGGATTTCCCCCCAGCTCAGAGCTGGGGAGAAATCCGCCGAAGTCCTGCTTTGGCGGACCCTTAAATCCGGCGGTAATAGCGCTACCGCCGGATTTAAGGGTTACCGCCAATGGCGTGATGAGGCCCAGTAGCTTGGGAGCGACTTTCCCTTCACAAAAATGTCACTAAAGGAATAAGGGAGCATTTGCAGGATCTGCTTTTTAGGCGTTTCATTTGCAGAATACTGGCGTCTGCTTTGGATCTTACAAATGTTTTAGTATGCAATTTATCAGGGCACCCTGTTTTGTGGAACCCCAAATACACCATTGAATCTACCCTCGTGAAGATAGTGTAATTTAAGAACCAACACATGGCGGCTCTCCTCTTTCTTTTAGTAAATGATAGAATCCTAGTCTTCCTAGGGTTGATCCTAAGACAGTTAATGTTGGCATTCACTTCAAAAGCGGTCGGCAATCCCTGCAACCCCTTTCCTGTGCAATCAATCAGTATGAAGTCATCGGCATACGCCAACCAATTCACTGACAGATCCCCTAACTCGGGAGTAACAGAAGCTGCTGCTTCCAAAAATGTGCCTGCATCAGCAACGTATAGATTGAATAAGCAGAAGGCCAATATACATGCCTGTCTAAGACCATTATAGGTGGCGATTTTTCCAGTCAGTGCACCTTCATGATTTAGCCTGAACCTTACGTTGGAACCATCATATAGCATAATGATTCGTTTTAGCAAACCAGGCGGGATTCCCTACTTCTCCAGATTTTTCCATAATTTCGTCCTAGACCGTGTGTCAAAGGCATAAGACAAGTGAATGCTTGCCAGATGGATTGCGTCATACTTCCCTTTTACTACAAGGTCCTGATAGCAACTTAACTTAACTATAAATATGCTGTTACCTCTTTGGTAGTCCCATATCTTCGCAGCGGACAATAAGCCAGGAGGCTGCACATAGACAATGTCTCCTTGCACATAGATGCCACTCTGTAAGTAAAGGTAGGTGTTTGGCAGAGGATAGTCTTGCTGTAAAGATGGCTTCTTTTGTTAAAAACATGCCTCAGAGGTCTATGGCATTATTCAAACCATATAGATCAGAAGTCTGCAACCTTAGGTTCTTCTAATGTTTTGGACTACAACTCCCATCAGCGCTACTCAGTGTAGTAAATCGTGAGGGATTATGGGAGTTATAATTCAAAACAACGGGAAAGCCGCAGCTTGCAGCCCCGATTTCGATTAATGTTGTGTAAATGTATTACATTCATGGCTGTTCGATAAACCTTCTTTTACCACAGATGTAGAAAGTGTGCGTCTACATAACCTAATAGTACGCTTGGGAGTTCCTCCCCAGATGTCCCCACATCTGAGGTTGATGGGCAGAACAATATAAAAGGAAATTCCCAATCCCAGAGATTCTGTTAGTTCTATTCCCATTGGTGCTGCCCAGGTGGACACCATAGCCTGCATGAGAACTTATGTAACCCTTGGAAAGCTCCGTTAGCTATGATGTTCACTCTTTGAAGCAAACAACAAAGTGGTCTCTTGAGCCAAAGCCTGTACCACCAGCTTCCTTCCTCTCCATACTTCACCGATACATTTAGATTGGAGCGTGTTATGGGCAGGACCACTGAGATTAGTGGTGCGATTGTGTAATGGCATGCGAACATGAACACACATACCAGAGTGGTACAACGTCCTTTCATCGCTGTATATTTCAAAGCCTGGCATTTAAACATGCACATTATAACGAAAATGTCCATCGAAGTTTTTAGGGGGGGGTGGGAAAGGGCAGATAAGGGTTTGAGTGGGTAGTGAATAGGTAAAATAGGTGGAGGAAAGCGGGATGGGGAACCACCCCTCCCCCCCAAAACTATGACCCTCTGGATTCATGTCGCTTCTACCTCACATAGTCCCCTGATTGAAGACAGAGGCTAGCATATCTTATGAGAACATGATCTAATATTAAGGTTTTGTTCAGACCACTGGACACCAAATCAAGGAAAGCTGGGGTGTAAATAAACAGTCATGGCTATGCATAAAAGGGCACCAATCTGCCACTCCCCTGGGCTGAGAAACTCATCTCCAGAGGCCAGTGAACCACAGGAATCCACAGAAAACAGGAACAGACCTTTTCTTGCTATGCGCCCTTTCACTGGAATATGTTACCAGTGCAGATAAGACTGCCCCCCTCCATTCTATACTTCAGGGGGAACCTGAACACCCTACTCTTCAAGTGCAATCTCAACGATTGCCCCACTTCACCCCATTCATCCCTGCAATAGATGTAGTAACTAAAAACAAATGTTATCACACACTCATTATAGTGGGCCTCCAGCCTTTGTTGACACAGTTGTGCTAGTCCCATTGGTGGAATTGTTCTGCCAAAGGAATTGCAGCGCCATCCATGCGGGGATCATAGAAATGGGAAAACTAGCAAAGGGCACAGGCCGTGCAACTCATGTACGGCCTGACAAAAATCAAAACACACCTTTCTCCCAGATTAGCCTCACCATGGCTTTTAATACAGGAACAATAGCAATTCAAAGTAGGCCAAGCATGACCTGGATGCACTCCGTGCTAAATGACTAGAGTGGTCCTCATTCATCAGTTAGGGATAGGCCGAATCTAGGCCAACTGAAATGCTAGTTCATTAGTCTCCACCCAATGAAATACAACCAATTTTTGAAGTAGGACTTTGCGTGCACAAAGCTCCACCCTGTCGCACTCTCTTCCCTTCCTTCTCTGGAGGAAACGCAACTACACGATATCTCAACGAGGTCTGAAGTCAGCCTCGTAATCTTCTCCTGTAATTCCATTAGCAAGCTTTTCTCCCACTGCGTTCTTTCTATCCCAGCGCTTAGAAACAGCGTTAGCAGTATCAGTGTTCTACGTGGGAGCAGAAACAATGTCAAAACTCGGTTCAAGATAGCAGTGGGAGACCGTTTATTTCTTTGCAGCTGCAGAGAAACAGACAGGGTAACTGGCAGAGTATCCCGGTCCAAGGAAATGGTGCCTCCGCATACAGATTAAGGGACTTTTCATAGGGTTTTAGACAATGAAAATCATACATTAATGTGATACATTAAGTTAGTCACATTTGAACATCATGCTTCCCAACGAAACATCCTTTAACCTTGCTTCAGGTGGGTAGCACCAATATATGTAAACATTAGCTGCTCGGCAGCCTCACACACACATGACATCCCTGCCATGCTTGGAGCAAGGTACAACCTTGTTTTGATGCTTGATGGAGCCATAATAGCATTGCTGTTGAGTTGATGCATGCAGACCGGAAGTACCCTGAGCTCTGCAGGCGGGTCTGTTGCTAGGTTTTCTGTGTCTGGAGCATAAATGCATGTGTGTCCACAGGGGAGCCTTGTGTGCCCGGGTGTTAGGATGCATTGGCTGGGCGTATGATCTGTGAATTGTTTGTACAGGTTTGGTGCTCTGCTGTTTGATGTCTGTTGGGAGGGATCTTTAAACTGTCCAGCATGAGTTGCAATGTTGGTCTGTGTAAAGGGTGTTTGGGCAAAGAAGTTGGAAAAAGCTATTGCAGGAATATCAGTGCATGCATTGCTTGGTTTTTTTTCGCAGCATTTGTTGCTGCTGATTTTTTACGACAAAAACCCATCGAAAAATATGGGTGGTGGGTGGATAAAGGGATATAAGGTGTAGGGGGTGTGGGGACTAGATTGTAAATAGGTAGAAAGGGGAGTTTGGTGGGGTAAACTCCCCCCCAACAAAAACAAAAAAAATTAGGTGCCTTTTTGCAGCAAAAAATCAGCAGCAAAAAATGCCACGAATAAAAACTCATTGGAATGACATAGAATTGTTTAAAGCATCCCTACAATGTTTAATGATAATGTCGTGTTGGGTTGCCATTTGGGTGAGAAGCTTGAGTGGAGGCATCCTAGTGTGGGCCGATTTCTCTGGAGGTGGGTGTTGTGCAGTGTTTAGTTGTGGATGACGGTGGGAAGCACAGGAGGTGGCTGTTGTGCAGTGTTTAGCTGTGGATGAGAGTGGGAAGCACACGAAGGAGCTGAAAGACAGGGAGCAGGCAGCCGTTTGTACCAAAGACACAGTTGAAACGGAATTTTCACAGAGGGGGCACAGTGACATTCTAGCGAGGGCGGAGTTCTGGTTGGGTCTCTTGGAGCAACGCCATATGCTACGCCTTCCCAGTACGATTTTGAAGAGCTGTTCATGCAGATTCACAATTGTAATTGTAGGCAGACAAATGACATAATCATTTATTAATCGTGTCAATAAAATGCAAGAAGACAAAACAACACTCCAGGATAATATTATATATACCCTGGGTTTGTTTCAGAGTAGTACCTAGCCTACTTCACAGTAGTTCATATGATGGTTTGAATAGTTTTTTGTGACCTTCTGTTTTCTGTTTTCTTTGATTTTTCTTTGAATTCTTCAAGTATTTGTGTTATCTTAAATATATGCACATTCCTAGAACATTGGTTCTAGGCTTTATGTATTGTTAATGAAAATGTACCAATTGCCACTTTTGCATTAAAATAATTTTGATACTCTTCGACATAATTCTTCTTGTGATCTCTGTGCACGCATTAATATGTGAAAATAACAAGCATGAATAATGACAACACATTGCATTGTCTGTAGAGTGGCCTCTTCAGTTTTTGTTTAATATTGTATATTGCCCCATTCCACGCTTACACTGCGGGGCAACCCTATGTTTTTGTATGATTACATTTGTAATTGGGCAAATCACCATAGAGCTCTGAGGGCTTGAGGCACTCATCACCGCTGATAAAATATTCCTGAGATGTCTGGCTGCCAGTTCACAGGGCTGCAAGTATTTACTGGCAAACACCCAGGCAGCAAGCACTGTGGGCGCTAACTAGATGAGGCGCTTTTAGGCGAATCACAATAAGAGCTTTGGTGTGAAGTTCAATTGGTAATTGCTGGGTTCCTTGGCTAGTTAGGTATGTTGGAAAGCCATGACCTTACCATTTTCCGGAACCTAAGGTATGTGGGATATTTTGACAAATTCCAATGTGCCTCACTACATCACTTTACTGCAATGGTGAAGGAAACAGCCCAAAATGGATGCACTGACTCCTGTGCGTGCCAAAACCTTGAAACTGCATTTTGTAATAACCAGAAAATGGCTGCACCGCCCTGCCAACCCCATTTCAGGTGGGGTAAAACAAGAGTAATCACTGCAGGAATGTGCCAGTGTGCTCTGCAACATTCAACATGGAGCAAAGGAAAGAAGCAGGAGTACTTTGCTGTAAACCCAAAATGCCTCTTCAAAATGTCAGCTTTTCAACCATACAAAGTGCTGTTTTGGCGCTAGATCCATTCATTTCTACTGAATCATTGAGATTAAAAGGGCCCTGCAATGCCCAGGATCATCCAGTGTGGCTCAGAGGAACCGGGCCTCATTGAATGACAGCTGCTGGCAACAGTATCTTTGTAAAAGCAAACCAGGGACTGTGTTTTCATTTTTCCACAGGAAACATGGCCAAAACTTTGCAACAAGTATCAGAATCAGCTGTGCAGAGAGAAACTCTAAACAAAGGCATGATACATGTATCCAGGCTGCAAACAACCCCAGCACTCAAAGGAAGCACTAATGCTGACTAAAATGTGTATTTGCTGCAGAAGAAAATCGGATTTAAAGAAATAAGTTTAATGTGTTTTTTCAGGAATGAGGAGCAAAACCGCCTGTTGATAAAGTATGTTCTTGTGTAAAGGCTTAATTCGTTAAGAAAGTCAAAGGATTTGCTAATGTTAAAAATCCACCTATAAACTGTGTTAATTTTATATGGTTAAATGAAAAATGTAAAAGGTGAAACTAAAGCTAAACCCAGTCTGAGTTAATCAACTATATAAAACAAACAACCCTGCTCTGACAGTTCTTAGCCTGAGAAAGGTTGACACCTCCACTGCTGTCAGGAAAGGCTAATTGCTGCTGGGAGCCCTTGATTACTTATGACAAAGGGACTTCATTAGACATTCGTCTGTGCCCAAGGCGAAGACAATAGCAGGCTTGGACACTCACCCTTCCAGGGGAGGGGCAGGAAGTTCCACTCTCCAGGGAGAGGCCCCTTATTCAACTTCAAAGGATTTGCCATTTGCTCACACTTGGGAAGAAAGAAAAAAAACCTGACATGTGATTTTTTTAAAATGCTTATTTTGCCACTGAACTTCAAGACATTTAACTTGGCAGCAAGAATAAGAAAAAGGGTGAAAAGTGCATACATCTAAATCTGAATTTCTGCTATTCATTTGAAAACTTGGTAGAATTTCTTACTGCATAAGGAAATGAAGTTAGAAAGAATGACCAATTGCGCAGAAGCCATTAATATTGCAAATAACACACTCAGAGCCACCACAGGCCTTTCCCGTAAAGACCACATTTCTGAACTTAGAAGACAGGTCCACTGGCTTCCTGTTAAACAAAGAATCATCTTCAAAGCCCTGGCCCTGACTCACAAATGTCTCCATGACCTTGCTCCTCCCTACCTAACTCGTAGGATTATCAAACCCGCCTTGCACAAACCATCCAGATCACAGTACTCTAACCTCTTATCTGTCCCTAGGACTCACAAAGTGCTTGCGGGTGGCTCCAGCTTCCCTTCAGTTGCCCCCACCCTTTGGAATGCGCTCCCTCCCCACCTCAGAGCCATTGAATCCCACACTGTCTTCCGTAAAGCCATCAAGACCAACCTCTTTGTTTGATTTCTTAAAACCTGCAGTATACTGTAACATGTAACCACCAAAATGTAATTAAGTTCCTTCTAGGGCGGCTTCTCTGTAACCCTTAAGTAAGCCTCCTTAAGCTTTGATTCAGTGCCTCGATGTCATGCGGGTTGTTTGTGCGCTTTACAAATTCAAAAAATAAACAATAAAATAGATATAGTATTGTGTACCCATATTCTAGGGGTCATTGTGCATATATGTACAGAACTGGGAAATGTTAGGCCAAACCTTTCATGGTTAAAATTGCCAAAATTCAACAGAAAGACTAAACCAGGTCCCACCGGCTTGGGAGTTGGATTGGAATGTGACCCACGAAATATGTAATTTATGTATCTGATTTTCATAGAGGGCATAACTACATAAATATGTATTTGTGGGAAAGTTAGATTTTGGTCCCAATAGCTGTGGGAGGTTTCCACATGACAGCCCTTTCTGTCATCCAACCAGCAAAGAGCAAGGCGGGAACTGTGCCTTTGACCACTCATAGCATTGTGAGCGTGGGTTGTAAGTCTGCCCCTACCATAAACTTTAGTGATGTCATTTGGCATGATAAATAAGGGAACCTCACAACACACAGACACTGATTCCTGACTTCATCCTGATTTCCTCGTGGCGCCCTGTTCCTGAATTCTCCATCTTTGTTCCTGATTCCAGATTTCTTTGCCTCTGCATTGCTGAACTCCTTTTCAGCTAGGCCTAAATCCTGAAGCAATCCCAAAACTTAAGGGAAGAATTTTGATCCAGTCTGGCTTGCTACCATTAATGCTTGCCTGCTCCAAACTCGCCATCCCACTGATCTCTTGTCTCCAGTAACCAGCGCAGTCCAGTAAAGTCCAGTCCGAGGTGCCAGTCCAGGTGACCAGAACTGCTCAGCTGACCTAACTCCGCCAGTTGTGCCCTGCTGTCCTTTAGACCCGATCCGTGTGATGACCAGAACCCCTGACTGTCCAAATCTTAAATTAAAGTGGACTGTAAGTATTAATAGGAATCACAGTGAACCATAGCATATCTTGCATTGCATTGTCCTATCCCAATCTCTCAACCATCCCATCTTTACATTAAGAACATATAATACTGTCAGAACCATTCTTGCAACCCTGTCTGTGATTGCTAGTGTTAGCGCCGATCTTCTCTTCAATTTGTTTTACTAGACCATAAGCCATTAGTGATTTTGATTAAATAAAGTAATGCCCATAAAGAAAACGGGGTATCCGCCACGTGAAGGGTTACAAGTGGCTGTGTAACTCTGGAGATTCACGGGTGGCATTCTCTTTTTCTTAGCCATTAAATCTAGTTTAAGTAAAAGTAACCTGTCATTTTAAAACCGATTTCCTGTTTTTCTCTGTTCCATATTTCTAAAAACACCTCTCATTCAACATTGCATAACTTCCTCAATTTAATAGCTAGAGACTTCATTTCAACTCTGACTTAAACATAAGACCTTTAGCTACATCCCAACACAAGAAACCGCTTTCAAAAATAGTGTATTTCACCCGCTTTTCTTAAAAGCCGTTTAGTGAATTTTAGGTGGGAATTCGCCTTTCTGCAAAGTTTTACATGTGTGATTTTTAATTTAAATTATTTCCAAACTTCCATTAGGAGTCAAAGTGTTTACTGTTGCTCATACTAAAGCTTATGATTGTTGGCATCTTTCCCATGTTGCTCCAATAGAGATTTATATTGATTTAAGGACTTTTGCACACTTTTCATTGTTTTGCTCAGCCATTTTCGAATGTCATTTTAAAAGTGTAAGATTTCCAAACCGTTTTTCTCTCTTGTTTGGGGAGGGAAGGTTGTATTCATATCCTGTACACTGTTCTTTATTCCTGAATACCTCCTGCTCCCTTACATTTGTGTAGAATTGCTTATTTGTGAGTTGAGAAATTTGCAGGGGGAAATCTTAATTTAAGCGCTATCTTTCAAACAAGCCAAAACTCTTTTCTCTGTGTTTTATATTCTGTGTTGCTAACAAGTGAATTCAACTGCATTACCTACTTTCTTATTTGTATTGTCACCTCATTAGTGATTGCTGCCCCATATATTAAAACATATGTTTGATTTGAATTTTAAATAAATAAATAAATAAATGTTACCTTTACCAACCAGCCTGATTCCTGGTCCATTGTGATCTGGGGGTATTTTGAGAAGGGGTGTGATATGAGTGGTATATCACTCAGAATATTGAACCTATAGACACAATAAAATAAGTATTTCATTCGTGCACTGCATACTAGGCTGAGGCCAGGGTGTATTGCCTGATTGAAATCCTTAACAGGTGTGTGTGAATTCCAGAGTTTGTACGTGGTGTTAGGAAAAGCCCATCGAAGCGTTCTCTTACCTTGGTATGGTGTGATAGCTCTTTGGGTGAACTCGGCTCCATGGACCCAAAAAAGCTCTATGGGTGATGCAGAGTGCTTTGAAATTGACTCTTTTCTTGTCTAGTGTGTTCTTTCCTGTAAAGTCTTAGCAGTAATCTTGCCACTGTGCCCTGGATGTGTTGAAGTTTCTTAGTAAGTGTTGTGGGGCTCCGGTCACATCCGGCACCTCCCGTGAGCCCCCTCCCGCACACGTGTGTATGGTTCGGGTACCCTGGTCGCTTTGTCGTGGCCAGGAACGCCCCCTTTATTTATACTGCATGTGGTGTAGTGCAACGTCACTCAGCCGCGTGCATACGCCCTTAAAGGGGCAGCACCACACTCCTCCTTTTTTTTTATAACAAATGAATAAAGAAGGTCAAATACACACACGGCATAACAACACACTGAACACAAATAAACAACCCCTTTAATCACAACCACCCCAGTCCCAAATCATTTCCAGTCCATGGGCTGGTCCCACCAGTTCAGGGGTCCAAAACATAGTCATTCAGGTGGGCAGGCCTCCCCCTCCCAACCCTCTGGGGATACCTCCTGCCACCCGGATCGGGCCCTGCTCACCTGAGCTCCCCCGAGCTGGGGAGCTTGGCGGATGGGCCAGGCCACCACTCTCATCCGCCACATCATTCACATCCCTTCTCTGTAACACCTCCGACCTGGCTTCCCCAACTTTCTTGAAGAAACTGGCATTGCGGGTGACAGAGGCAGTGCCATCTGATGCTTTTACCATGGAGCAGTGCACCACCACCACGTCCAAGGGACCGGGCTCATATGTCAAAGACAACTTTCCTTTAGGATGTCTGCTCTTTATGAGTACTTCATCCGCGGGGACGAAGTGCTGGGGGCGGAGTCCTCTCTGATGTTTTCTTGCTCCATCCTGATGCTCCTCTTCCTTTCCACCTGGTCATTGTCGATGAAAGCCGGGTGTCTCTCACCCACCTCCGGGATAAGACCCCTGGGACACCGCCTGAACATTGCTTCAGCCGGGGCCACACCTGTGGATGTGCGTGGGGTGGCCCGGTACTCCCGCAGGAACTGGTATAGAGCCCTCTGCAAGCTGTGTCCCTGGCCGTGAGCGATGCGGAAGACTTTGTTCAGTGTTCTCATAAAACGCTCCACTTCGCGTTCGCCTGCGGCCACAGAGGAGTGTCTTTATGGTGATGGACGCCATACTCCTCCATCAGCAGGGCAAAACTATCCCCTTAGAAGGGTGGACCATTGTCCGAGCATAGCATCTGGGGCAGGCCGTGAGTGTCGAAGATTTTCTCTATCACGACGCCCACATTCTCGAAGGACACCGACTCGATGAATTCCACTTCCGGATACCTGGACCATTCATCCACGACCACCAGGAAGTGCGTGTCCGGGTCTGTGGACCCAAAGTCTGTGTGGACGATCTACAAGGGCTTGGTCCCTCTCTGCATGGTCTCAATGATGGGCTTCTTCTGACCCTGGGATGCCGCCTGGCACCAGATGCAGGCCGCAATGAACTCCTCGACCCGCCTCTCCATGTCCATGTTCCAGCGCCGACTTCGCTTCTTGGGTCCTCAGATCCAATGTCTCCACTACAGATTTCCAAGAGCCCTGTTGAAGGGCTTGCTTCAAGATGATAAAGCACTCGTCCTCGACCGCCGCCTGTTCTAGCTCATGAATTGGCACTGAGTTGGGAGTGGCCGCCTCCAACACCAGTCTGACATGCTTATTAGCCTACTACATACTGATGTTATTCCGTCCCTCCGGATCACCTCTCGGATGTCTGGACAGAATGTCAGCTGCATTTTTGTTTCCAGGTCGATACACAAGGGATACACCATACTCAAGGAGTGCCAGCATCCACCTTTCCATCCTTGCAGGTGGCTTCGATGATGATCCTGCTAATATGGGCAGCAGGGGCTTGTGATCCGTGACCACCGTTACCGGTCTTCCAAGCACATATAGACGGAAATTACGACATCCCCACAGGACCGCCAGGGCCTCTCTTTCAATTTGTGAGTACCTTTGTTCCTTCTCGGACAGCGCATTGCTGGCATAAGCAACCGGCCGACCTCATTGTTGGCATAAGTCTGCGTGAGCACGGGACCTAGGGCAAACAGGCTGGCATCAACCACAATTTCTGATTGTAGGGATGGGTCAAAGAAGGCCATGGTGTCCTCCGCTGTCAAAGCACCCTTTACATCTTCAAAGGCTGCTTACTCCAGGGGTCCCCACTGCCAGGCAACCTCTTTCTTAGTCAGGGCCCGTAGTGGCTCTGACTGGGATGCAAGGTTCTTGATGAACCAGCCACAATATGTGACTATTCCTAAAAAGCTCTGGACTTCTGACACGTTCTCTGGGGGCCGTGCCTCCACGATGTCCTTTACTTTCTGAGGATCCGTTGACACCTGCCCTTCCTTGAACACAAAACCAAATATCTTGATTTTCTTCTTCAGGAATTCACATTTGTCCCTGTGCAGTGTCAACCCAAGTGATTGGAGTCGCTCGAGGTTTCTGGCAGTCTGCCCAGGTGATCTGCCTCTGACCGCGCAAACACCAGGATGTTGTCCCTTACATTTAACACACCATCCAAGTCACCAAGGGCATCGCGAATTATGTTTGGAAGACTTTGGCCACTGACGACACCCCAAAGCTCAAGCACTTGTAGCGGTAGAGACTGCAGTGGGTGGTAAAGGTTATGTACCATGAATCGGGGTGCAGCACCACCTGATGGTATCCGGCCCTCAGGTCAAGTTTAGAGAAGAACCGGGCTCCTTGTAGCTCAGCGATGATATCATCTATTGTGGGGGTAATGTGCCGCTCCCTCTTGATTGCCTTATTTGGGAGCAGCATGTCCACGCATATACGCACAGAGGGCAGTTGTTTAGGTTTTCTGGCGATGGCAAACCAGGGTGTTGGGCCCTCAACCTTCTGAATGATATCCAGCTCGACCAGGCTGTCCAGTTCTTTATCTACCAGGTCCCGCAGGTGGAATGGAACCCGGCGGTGCTTCAGGGCGATTGGTTGGATGGACTCATCAATGTGGAGCCTCACCATATCACCTGCCATGTGGCCGATACCCTCAAACAGTCGACTGTACTTCGTTAGGAGCTCCTGCACGTCGTCCATGTAGACGGCGTAGGCAAAGCTCACGATGCCCAGCGCCTCTGCAGCTGCACAACTCAACAAGATGTTGCTACTGACCATTGTGACATAAAAGCGGGCCCTGGTGGACGACTCTCCGTGCACCACGTTTGCCACAATTGCCCCATCCAGTGGGATAGGATGTTCACCGCCAAACGTGAAAATGCATGCTTTAGGTTTCTGTAGCTTTGACAGCTCGTACATGGAATCATAGTATCCCCGCGCCATGACGTTGACAGATGCCTCTGTGTCGACCAGCCTGTGGATTCTGTCACTTTGACTAGACACCTTGGCTGTCTTCTTCTGTTGTTGGGCCGCAGAGCGCTGAAACTTGAAATGAAGAAGACTTTCTCCTCCTCTTATTCATCGTCATCCTCCGGAGGGGCACCATTGTCACCTTGATTTAGGCGGGCGCTGTTGCCTGACGAACCCTGCTCTTAATGGCCACTTGGGACCACCACCGGCATCGGAGCTCTACACATCCGGGCATAGTGATCTGATGTCCTGCACTGGCCACATGACTTCCCCTGTGTGGGAGATCATACCCACATTTGATGCAGGAGTCCACCAATCTTGTGCCACAATCTCGTTGATTGCCGCTTGGACGTCTCGCCCCTCTGCCCCCTTGGCCACAGCGCTACTGCGCGCATGTCTTCCCCCTTCCCCGGGTACACAGCCGCCTCCATTCTAGACACCCTCACCTCTGATGCCTCCTGGCAGCGTCCAAGTTCTAGTATGCGAGGTAGCATGATCCCTGGTTCACACAGAACCTGCCTGCACAGCTTGCCGGACGATTATCCTTGAAGCAACTGGTTTCGGATCGTTGTGTCCGCATTGTCCCATGCACATGGCAGAGCCATTCAGCGCAGCCTACCGTAGAAGTTGTCCAATGACTCATCATCCTTCTGGCGGGTGGTGCACATAATGAGCCGTTCATAGTCAGCATTGGCCAGTAGCATGAAGCACTCTCGTAGTGCAACCTTGGCTGCATTTTAGGTGGCTTTGGCAGGCTGCAGAGACTGGAATACCTCATGGACTGCCAGACTTGCAGAATACAAGAGTGTCGCCACCTTAATGTCATCAATGGTTTCTCTTGTGGTCCTGAAGTACATGTCCAGTGTGTCTATCCACATTCTCCACCTTGGACCCAGACTGGATGGATCACCCGAGATGTCGAATTCCGGCAATGGCGTCAGTGCCCCCTGCTGTCTCATTACCAGTGGTGCTTGGGGAACAGGAACCGCTGCCGCACCCTGGTCATTGGCACTTATGGCAACGAGCACACAGGCACCCCACACAAAGACAAGTGGGGCCACAACTCACTGGCCTGCACTGGTATGCTTGGTGAAGCTGCACCCAGATGATGAGTGTGACGTGGTTGGTCAGGCACTGCTACCTTAATCTTGCTGTCACCAGATGATGAGTGTTACGATGTTGGTCAGCCACCCCTTCCAAAATACTCCTGATGACCTTCTCCACCACCACACCATCAGCCAAAATACCCTCCCAGGCACCTCTTGGATATTTCCCAAAATTGTTTAAAATGCCCAAAATGTAAAAAATAAGGCACCAGGCATGCACCCAGTAAGCTCCAATTCAATAATGCTTAGATCAGGTAGGAATAGCACAGAAGGAACTTCCTTGCCACACCAGTGGCTCCAAAAATTGAGTTGGCTGGACCTAGGGGATAGGAACAAAGAGATGGTAAGCCTCCCCCAGCTCCTCACCTCACACTCAATGTGAAAAAGCGCTTAAAACACTTCAAACTTGAAGAATACACAGCATCAGCTGCTCCCCCGTCAGGGAATCTTAAAATTATGCTCAGATGGGCGCACAGGCACTCTGAATCAGAGCCGCGATCCCGGCATTCGGGATCAGAGATCATTTTTAAAAAATCACTGCCCCTCACTGCCTGTCCATGGGTTGCTGGTGTCCCGCCTTGTCGCCACTGTTGTGGGGCTCCGGTCACATTGGGCCCCTCCCGTGAGCCACCTCCCGCACACAGAGTCACACACGCACGTGTTTACGGTTCGGGCTCCTCTGTCACTCTGTCACGGCCAGGAACGCCCCCGGGTCCTATGTGGCAAGGATAGGCGGGGCATTATTGGCCTCTTGAGCAGAGGCGGTGGAAGCGTTTCTTCACTGCTTGCAATGGTCAACCTTTGTTTGGTGAAAGGGCATTGCAATCCCCTACTGCCGAAACTTGAAGAGATAACCAGATGGGTTCACCATGGGTTGGAACGTAGAATTACATTTTACCCAACTGAGCTGCTAAAAAGGGTCCCTTTTTGGTTGTTCACTCTGAGTGTATCCTTTATAATTACTTACTGACCGTGGTGGTCAAAGTGTGATGTTATGCCTCGAAACCTATCAACGTGGTTTGCCGCAGTGCTCGATCGAAAGGACCATTTTTTCTTAACAGGACTGCTACTTCATCTCATTATTGAGTACGCCAGCTAAACTAGATTTCTGTACAGTCATTTTGTAATATCATTGTTTTATCAACATGAAGTTTCAAACAATTTTCAATTCACAAACTAGATGGTGCTATATGACCATGGATGACTGTCCACTGTTAAACTCGCCAGAAGTACAAACATTGTATGAGTTCGTTTTGTGAACTGTCAATTGTGGCGCTGCCGCCGCATGCAGTATAAATAAAGGGAGCGTTCCCGGCCGCGGCAGTGCGACCGGGAGGCCCGAGCAGTACGGATGTCTCTGTGTCTCTGTCCTACGCTTGGGGGCTTACAGGGACCGCAAGAGGGGGCTCTCGAAACCGCCCAACAGTGGCGACGAGGTGGGGATGATGGCTGGGCCCGGCGGTGATTGAAATGTCACATTTTTTTTCCGAAGCGGAATCTCGTTTGAATTTCTTTTCATGCCCAAGGCCGTGCATGGACCACGCGGCTGGCGGCCATTTTAGATTTACAGCCGTGGTTACTCGCCGAGCTCTAGGGCGAACAGTGAGAGGAATCCAGGTCTAATTTTTGGACTTACTGCTATCAGGCAGTTCTGCCTGCAATTCTATGCTAAAACCTTGGACTTTTCTTGAGTTTTGAGCCTGCTACGTCGAGTGTAAGCGAGGTGAAGGGCTGAAATGGCTGGGCCTGCTTAGCCCATTTGTCTCCTTGGCTCAATTTTTGAGGCATCTGGATGTGCAAGCACTTTCTGTGCAGCTGAGGATTCATCTTTCTTCTTCCACTTCATCATCATTCCAAGCTGCTGCAGCTGAGGATTTCTACATCTCATCATCCTCTTCATCATCATGTCCAGCTGCTGTAGAAGTACAAGGGGTGTTCTGTGGGGGTGACAGCCCTACCATCATCATTTTCACTCCCAGGTTGGACTTTTCCATTTGCCTGTGTGGGTGTCAAGACTGTGCTGTGGTGGTGGGAGTGAGTTGCGGCCCCAAGATCCACGCTGGGGTGACTGTGCGCTCTGACCCATGAACGTCCCTGGTGATCAGGACGGTGGGCAACCTGTAGACCAGCAGCAGCCTCCAGCCCAGCCCCAGCTTCTGGTGCAGCCTCAGACCCCAGCACCTCAGGCTCCACTGCTTCAAGCTCTACCAGCGGCACAACCTGTTCAGCCGCCTCCTGTCATGGCCCAAGCACGGGCCCCAGTGGCTCTGCAGCCGATCCCCGAGTTCGATGTGTCAGGCCCGTCATCCAGTCTGGGGCCCAGATGGAAGAAGTGGGTGGACCGCCTCGATATGTATGTCAGAGATACGATGGAGATGGATGACGACAACAAGCTGGCCACCATGCTCTATTCGGCCGGACCTGCAGTCCAGGAGATTTTTGAGTCCTTACCACCGGGCGATGGTTCCTATGCGGCTGCAAAGACTGCCCTCCAGGCTCATTTTCTGCCCCTGGCCAATGCAGACTACGAAAGATTTGTAATGTTGTCCGCAAAGCAGAAGGAGGATGAGACCCTGGACACTTTTTATGGCCGCCTCAGACACCTGTCGTTGGCATGTGCATGGGGTGATGCGGATGATATGATCCGTACGATGCTCATACAAGCGTGCTCCTCAGGCAAACTAAGACAGCAGGTGCTGAGGGAGCTCGGTACCATGCTGGCCCGTATCCTTGAGCTAGGACGCTGCCATGAAGTGTCTGAAAGCACGGGCGTCCAGGATGGAAGCTGGCACACGTCCAATCAAGACTGAGGAGGTGTGTGCCATGTGGCGAGGTGGAAGAGGTGCCAGAAGAACTGGATCTGGCCTCCGGAACAGAGGTGGAAGAGCGGGACCCTGCTGAGTGTCCTGCGGCTGGTAAAACGTGCGGCCGGTGTCGCCTGGCGGATCACTTCTCCCGGGTGTGCAAGACGACCCTGCCTGTGATGGTGCCCAGAGGCCCGGTCCGGTCTGGATTCTTTCGTCAGAATCGCCCACCGAGTGAAGCTCAGGTGGGCCAAAGCGAAGAGGGTCCTCCAGTGGAAGAAGAAGAGGAGGAAGACGAAGAGAACATCTTCTTTGTATCAACTGTGGGTGCCCTCCAATCGAAGGCCAGGTGGCAGCCAAGATGTATGGTGAAGGTCAACAGATCACCGGTCCCGTTCCTCGTGGACACGGGTGCGTCAGTTAATGTGATGGCCCGGGGACATTATGAAGCCATGGACATGCCTCTCAAGCTGGTCAGCCCGAAGGCCCTCATCTTTGCATTCAGAGGTTTGGAACCTGTCCCGCTGGACAGTGCTTTTGTAGCAAAGGTAGAGCATGATGGCTCGCAGATCACGGCAGGCTTCTATGTAACGCCGGTGAGCACGAACACTCTCCTGAGTTGCGCTGCAGCGGAGGCCCTCGGCATCGTCAGCTTCGCGTATTCTGTGTATCTGGAGGACATCAACGACCTCCTGGACAAGTACGCTGCGTTGTTCAATGGAATAGGACAGATGGCTGGTGACCCCGTGAGGCTTCACATAGATGAGTCCGTGCAGCCCATTGCCCTCAAACATCGGAGGGTGCCTTTTCATCTTCGGGAGCAGGTGGATAAAGAGTTGGACAATCTCGTGAACTTGGATATTATCGAGAAGGTGGAGGGTCCAACTCCGTGGTTCTCCCCAATTGTGGTGGCAAGGAAGCTGAAGCAACCTATTCTGTCCGCATTTGTGTTGATATGAGGCTGCCCAACAAGGCCATCAAGCGGGAGAGGCACCTCACTCCAACGATTGACGACATCATTGCGGAGGTGCAGGCTGCTCGGTTTTTCTCCAAACTCGATCTCCGGGCCGGCTACCATCAGGTAGTCCTACACCCAGAGTCAAGGTACATTACTACATTCACCACTCACCGGGGGCTCTATCGCTATAAGAGGCTCAGTTTTGGCGTATCATCAGCGGCTGAGGTATTTCAGAATATCATCCGGGGCGCCCTTGCTGATCTGGAGGGCGTCTTAAACATTAGTGATGATATCCTAGTGTTTGCCAGGACTGAGGCCAACCACCTGCGCAGGCTGGCAAGGACATTTGAAAGACTGCAGTCGCTTGGCCTCACTCTCCACAGGGAGAAATGTGAATTTCTGCGCCCGTCCATTGAGTTCTTTGGATTTGTTTTCAAGGAGGGGGGCGTGTCGCCGGATCCAAGGAAAGTCCAGGACATTAAGAACGCTCAGCCACCCAAATCTGTGTCCGATGTGAGGAGTTTTCTCAGCATGGTGATGTACTGTGGCCGTTTAATCCAAAACCTTGCCTCGAGATCTGAGCCACTGAGGGCCCTTAAAAAGAAGGACACAAGCTGGCACTGGGGCCCACTTGAACAAGCAGCTTTTGATGATATCAGGAGTGCGTGGCCAGCTGACGACACCATGGCTTTTTTCGATCCAGCCCTGCCGTCGGAGATCCTTGTGGACGCTAGTCCCTTTGGCCTGGGGGCTGTTCTAACACAAGTGGATCGGGACAGTGGCGTCCGTCCGGTGGCCTATGCCAGTAAGGCGCTGTCTGATACGGAACAGCAGTACTCTCAAATCGAACGGGAGGCACTGCCAGTGTTGTGGGGCTGCAGGCATTTCAGGCTCTATGTCCTGGGCCGCCCGGTGACGGTCGTGACGGACCACAAGCCTCTGCTTCCAATCTTGGCTGGGTCATCATCCAAGCCATGGGCAAGGATAGAGAGGTGGATGTTGGCACTCCTGGAATATGGCATCACTCTGGTGCATCAGCCTCGGGTGAACAAGGCAACAGACTACCTGTCCAGGCACCCAAGCGTGCGTGGAGAGGAGAATCAGGACACATGTGCCGAAGAGGTAGACGACCATGTCAGGTTGGTGGTGGAAGCGGCCACCCCGAATGCCATGCCCCTTGAAGACCTGGAAGCGGCAGCAGCGCAGGACGAATGTTTCCCGATCCTGAAGCAGGCTATGCAGCAGGGCTCATGGAAAACCGTGCTGGAATCCCTGGCCGGGCGCACCCAGGAGGCTAAGATCGGACTCGAACAACTCTGGAGGGTGAGGGAGGGGCTGTCGTTTTCGACTTCGGGCCTGCTGCTGAGAGGTAACTGGATTGTCGTGCCCCAGTCGAAGGTCCAAGAGGTGATCTCCCTGGCCCACCATGCACACTAGGGCGCTGCGAAGACCAAGGCCAGACTGCGGCTCAAAGTGTGGTTCCCCGAACTGGAACGCAGGGTTGATGACTTTGTGACGGCCTGTGTCTGGTGTCAGGTGGCCTCCCCTCTGCAAAGAGAACCGGCCATAGAGGCGATGCCTAGGGGTACACGGCCCTGGGAAGTGGTGCACGCGGACTTTGGATCGACAACCTTTGGCACCCACTTCCTGGTGGTTGTGGATGAATACTCTGGGTA
Organism: Ambystoma mexicanum; assembly: GCF_040938575.1. Lineage (NCBI taxonomy): Eukaryota > Metazoa > Chordata > Amphibia > Caudata > Ambystomatidae > Ambystoma > Ambystoma mexicanum. Next base: position 617,353,817 of record NC_090922.1, on the reverse strand, counting down.
CCCGGAGGTGGAGTTTGTGGAGTCAGTGGCATTCGAACATGTGGGGGTCGCCATCGAGAAGGTGTTTGCAGCCCACGGATTCCCCCACACATTGTGCTCCGACAACGGGGTGCCGTTCCAAAGCGAGCGGTTCTCTGAACTGATGGAAGGGTATGGGGTACAGCACAGGAAGGTTACCCCGCTGTGGCCTAGGGCTAACGGGGAGGCCGAGAGGCTGATGAGGACACTGAACAAGACCTTCAGAATAGCCCAGGGCCAGGGCCAGTGTCTGCAGAGAGCCCTGTACCAATTCCTGCGGGTGTATCGCACCACCCCCCATGCATCCACTGGTGTGGCGCCCGCTGAAGCCCTGTATAAGCGGTGCCCCCGTGGATTGCTGCCTGAGGTGTGGGAGAAAGAGCCTAGGGTAATCGATGACCAGCAGGTTGAGATGGACCGCCGGGTGCGGATCGAGCAGGAGAATGTGCGGCGAGGGCTGCATCCGCAGCGACTGGAGACGGGGATGAGGTACTCATCAGGAACAGACACCCCCACGGGAAACTCTCTCTCCCCTACGAACCTGAGCCGCTCGATGTGGTGGCCGTCAAGGGGTCTATGGTAACTGCCTCAGACGGGAGGTCGGCGGTTACCCGGAATATGAGCTTCTTCAAGAAGCTAGGGGACCCCAGGACTGAGCCTCCCCTGGACCCGGACATGACGGAGGTACCGGAGGACGGAGGAGGCCCACCATCAACACCTGTGTTCCCCGCCCGGGGACTGCCATCGGATGGACTCCCCGTGCCGGAGGTAAGCGGGAGGTACCCCCAGAGGGCTGGGCGAGGGAAACCCGCTTACCTCAGCGATTATGTTCTGGGACATGTCTCATGAGTGGGCATTGGGTTGAAGTGTTATTTAAGGGGATCCAGGGCGGTTGTCAATAAAGGGGTGTGTTGGGGATATTGTGAAAGTTTATGATTCATATGTTGTGTGACTAGTTTGTTAGAGTAACAAAGTTGTGTTGTTTGTCCTCATGAAAAAGGAGGAGTGTGGCGCTGCCCCTTTAAGGGAAGCGCACCCGGCGGTGTGACGTTGCACGCCGCCGCGTGCAGTATTAATAAAGGGGGCGTTCCCAGCCGCGGCAGTGTGACCGGGAAGCCCGAGCAGTACGGATGTCTCCGTGTCTGTGTCCTACGCTTGGGGGCTTACGGGGACCGCAAGAGGGGACTCTGGAAACCTCCCAACATCAATGATTTTCTACCAGAAGAGATGATTATGAGCATGCCAGATGTAGGACATGTCCACATGCAGTGCTTAGGCACGCACGCCGTCGAAATCTCATCATTTTGTATTGATTGCTTAATTGTTTCGACTTGTCTCCTCGTGCCTTTATCATGCACTTGATCACATCCGCTAATGCGGTCACGTGTTCACTAATATTTCAATTACTTACTTCCCGATTTACCTGTAATGTTAGTTACCCAACGCCCTTATGTCTTGTTCAATTACTTTAATGACGTGACTCATCGGCGACGGCGCCAACTGGAAGCCCGTATTCTAAGTACTTTTATATGAAGGAAGCCCTTCTTCTTTAAGGACGTAGTCCAGTATATAAAAAAAAAAACGTGTCCAGTCCCCTTTTGTATAGACAACAGGAAGGCAGTCACTAAGAGGAAATGGAAGAAAGAGGTGGCGCAATGAAGATGGCTGCCAATCTAGACGTCTTACTCAAATGACGTTATACACAAAACGAATGCAGAACACAACTTGTGTAGTGTCTTACTCTCTAAAGTAGTGAGAGGAGAAAGTTGATGGGGGATGCCACACAACCCCTCCATTTAGCCAGAGTGGCCGACGAGGGATTCTTGCCTCTACTAGCAGGACCACAAGGAATACAACGGTACACTTTCAAGAAGATCTCATTAGGAGCATGGGGGGAAATGGTAAAAAGGAGGTGTTTGGAGTGCACAGAAAATACCACCTGGGGAAGTTATCCAGGTCACCTATGCAGTACTTTCTATGTATCCCACGTCATAAACATCCCACATAATCCCAACTCATAAAAAGGTGGTATTTTTCAAGTCAAAGTTATTTTTACAAAGATCACCGAACTGGTAAGGAAGCCCTCTGCCCATTCCAAATAAATGGCGACTACACTCGTCCCATCCAGTTTATGGAGGTCACCTTCTGACAGGGAGGAAGAATTAGGAAAAAACATGGCAACATGATCTGTTTGTTTCAGTGAAATTTCAACGCCACCTTAGGCAGAAACCCAACCTCAGCGTAAGAACCTAAGGAAAGGGACACTTAATTGTCATCATGCATTCCAGTTCCCCCAACTGCCTAGCGAGGTAATTGCGACCAGGAAAACAATACTTTAATTAAGCAATATGCCCCGAGGGACGGGGGCATTACCGAGTCAGGTTATAGGCCCGAATGAATTATAGGCCTGAATGAAGCGAGGCCCTTAACGAAGGCCCTGGGGCATTACCTGACTCAGTAATGCCCCCGCTGCTTGGGGCATATTGCTATTAGTACCCCAGGCTGCAAGATCTGCGTGACCGGGGCACTAAAAGCACTTTTTTCTGTCCCGAAACGCTGCAGCGTTTCGGGACAGAAAAAAAAAACGCCCAAGAAAATTGAGTTCCTTTTCCCTTTCCATGGCAGCCGTCGATGGTAGCCTCCAGCTGTGGGTAGGCGCGGAGTGGGGATGGCCTCGCTTCGAGCCTCCGCAGGGCTGGAGGCTGCCACGACGCCCGCTGTGGACAAAGGAAGCAGAAGGTAAGTGGGGTGGGGAGGGCAGGAAGGTGGGAGGAAAGGGGAAGAAAAAGAAAAAAAAACCTAACCCGAGTCCCCGGCAGGGGGCAAAGGCAGCTTCTCAGCCGTGGAGAAGCTTGGAGCGGGGATGGCCCCGCTTCGAGCCTCCTCATTGGCTGAGGAGCTGCCACGCCCCCTGCAGTGGAGAAGGCGGCTGGAATCCTGGCCGAGAATCGAGGGATTCTTGGCCAAGTAACGACCAGGCGAGAGCCAATCAGAATGCGTGCTACATTCTGCTTGACTCTCTCCGGGTACTAATGAGAGTTCTTTCTGTGATGGATCAGTCCACAGCTCAACAGGGTGACACAGCACGGCAGACAAGACTAAATGGAGGTACCAAGCAGGAGCCACTGACCTGAGTGATGAAGTAAAGGAAGCAAAAAGGGGTTACCCCACTGGCTCCAAAGGGGGGCCGTAACAAAGTTTGATGTCCTAAAGCCTAAAACGGTAAATTTCAGAGGGTATGGGTAAAACAAAAGTGTCCAACGTCTCCCTGGGTGTTTCTGGGTTCTTCCAGTTCATTGCTTCTGGTGCGATTTTCAGGTCCCTCTTTGCGCCATCTGGAAAGAACTTTTGTCAGTCTGGGCCCATGATTGACACCTTAGGATTGGTCTGCTACACCTTGGTGGGTTTTGGCAGAGCAGTGTGGTGCTACTCTCACCCAGCCACTTCTCCAAACACTGGTCTCTCTTGGGCACTCTTCCACCGTGACTACTCAGAGGCGGAAACTCCTACTCTTTGGTATAGTGATGCCATCTCGTATCTCCTCAATACTCTCCACTAGACCTACCTGGTCCTCTGAAACTGCCCTATTCTCTCTACCTATGGTGGTGGTCTGCCCTTCTCCTTCTTGCCGATTGTCTGGATCGATCCCGCTCTTTAGCCACTCAAACCTTTCATCTCTCAGTGGTGTCACTCCACTTCCTGACTCTCTTCCAACTTCAAGTAGTCTTCCTCCTCCTCAAAACGAATCTACTTACCCTTCACTCTCCTCCTTTTCCTTTCTCCAAAACTCTCAACTGATCTCTCCTTCCACTTCAAAATGACATTGCTCCCCAAGATGCGAACTTCCTGCTTCTTCTCTACCACAATATCTCCCTCATATTCCTCCAAGATGGTATCTTCCTCCTCCCTCTCTTCACTCTCCCAGATGGTCTTTCACCTTCAGCTCCCATAGACTCCCGCTCCTTCCTCTCTAAGGTGATAACCTTCTCCATTCTTTCCCAGTTGATAGCCCCTTTTCACTGCTTCAAACACTTGTGTACAGGTGCGTTATAAATGACATATCATATTCTCTTCTCCAACTCAAGAGACCCCTCCTTTTCCAAGTTAATACTCCTTACTTTCTCCAACACGATCTTCCCTTCTCTCCACAAATATCTTCCACTTCTCCACCACAGACAAATCTCTCTCCTATTCAAAAATATCCCCATTCTTCTCTCACCATACCAAACCGGTGTCTTCTGCCAAGTCTCTAACCTCGGGCTCTCTGCAGCTCCCAGGATCTTCCATGGCCTGCTGTTCCCCTCCCTCTAGGTGTCCCCGGGACTAACACTTTCTGGCTGGGTTAGCTGCCTTTTCAGGGCCATTATCGCCTTCCCCCGGGTGGTGTTCAGGGACATTGACAGCCCCTAGGCTGTGTGGCATGGGCTGCACCAGGATTGATCCATGTACTCAGAGTCGTGTGGGCTTAGGGAGGTATGGTGTAAGCTTACATTAAGCCCTCCCAACAGTTTCGGTTTTAAACTGGCCCTGGATATATGCGAGATATTTCTCCCTCTTCCTGGAGTACATGCATCTACTGCCTTCTCCCCCCCCCCCTGTGTCCTTCTGCTTCCCCAGCATGTATATAATTGGTCATGAAACCTTCTGGTAAGTGTGAGAAGCTAGCTGATATACTTAGAATTGCTTCACTGTGGGGATGTTTGCAATGTTGTAACTCCTGTGGCATTCCTGGGAGAGGATAAATGGGTTCCGTTTTCTTTTATGTTGTCGCATTCAGTGAGAGGAAGCCTTCCTTAATCCGTATTCGACTTTTTTCATGCGGGCTTCTGGGGTTAACATGGGTATGACTCATAATTATACATTTTTCATGGCATCCATGCTGAGGAAAAACATATGTTTCCTTGTTCACTGAGTCACTGAGGTGTGTAAAATGTTGCAAGCTGGGTCTATTAAAAGGAAAGCTTCTTTCCCTACAAAGTAGTTTGGGTCTGCTGGAGGGAGCTTCAGGCATTCTCCATCCTATGGGGGTCACTGTCGTGTGTTCCTCTGTGTTCCCTCTGGCTCTGAGGACCTTTGTGTCCCAGAGTAGCCCTAGGAGGATCTAGGCCAGAGTCCTTTGTCCAAAGTCATGGCCTTCCAGTGACTCAGTTTATTAGTCAAGGAAGCCAGTGTCACGTGGGTCCTGCTCAGCTGCTTTGGGTATGGCTTTGTCACGGTGTTGTCTGTCCTGACTAGACCTGACTTGTCTTTTAGAGAAGGAGCCACGTTCTTGAGACCTAAAAGGACATCTTTTTCCAATTGAATAAACAACACATCACCTTTAAAGTCCCACAAACTTGGAGTGTTTGCTAACCCCTCCGAGCTCTGCAATTTACTTGCATCTGTTGTCTGAACCAGGAGAGCAGGAGCATGAAGAGGAACACCCCTGTGAAAAGTTAGAGAATCCATCCACAACTGTAATTATATTATGTTAAAGACTATTTATACTGTGCACTATCACCACCCGAGTGGTGCTCTGGCAGATCTTAAAAGCAACAGAGTAGAGTAAGTTAGTAGGACTGAGCGGGGGAAAGTGCAAGAGAGCTGTGATGTGCTGTTGGCAGCTTCAGTTTGGGTTGCACCGTTCGCTGAGCGTAGGGGTGATTTTTGGCCTGTTGTGTGAGGCTATGTGTGGTTTAATTTCTTGCGGTGTAGTGAAGTGCGTGCAGTTTGTTGTGCAATATAGGTTTGGTTGTGTTATGTTTAGAGTTTGAGAGGTGTAAGCAGAGGGATGAGATTTTTAGTGGGTGGGTTAGTAGTGGCACTCCATCGTACCTCTTCCGCTTTGGCCACCTGTGGTATGTGTCCCTGCTAGTGTCTTATATTGTGGTGTGCTGGGGGGAAGGGGGTGGTCCTTCCTATATTCTATGTAGGGTTGTAGGTTGTCTGCAGGGCTATTTAGTGGTGATGTCTCCTCCACCCCCGTGCTAAGACTAATGTATGTCTACACCACTTTGTCCCCTGGCATATCCCAGTGTGCAGCCGTCATTGCCTTCCTGGGCCCCTGGAGCCCTTGAGCTACCTGGGCCCTGTGGTTTATCTGTTGGGACACCACATTTCCCCTTCAACTCTTATGTCCTCGGTCTGTGGTTCAACCTAGGACGCTCCATCTCTCCCGTTAACCTCGAGTAAGGCCCTCCATGGGAACACGGGTCTCCGTCCCACTCAGAAGTCTCTCCACCTCCCTGCACTTGTTATGGTATGCTCTAGTCCTCCGTATTGCGACATGTGTGTTCCAATCCGAGGGGTGCGTGTTGCTCATTGGTTTTCATTCGGTTCTGAGTTGAAGAGCCAGGTTTTTAGGAGTTTTCTGAATTTTAGATGGTCCTTCATGTTTCGTATTTCTCTCAGCAAGGAGTTCCAAATGTTTGCTGTTAGGCAAGAGAATGCTGATCAACCAAATGTTTTCCTTGTGTATGGTTCAGGTTCCAGGCAGATGTCATTGCTGGATCCCAGTGTTCTGGTCAGCTGGTAAATGGTGAGTTTCTTTTGTAGGAATTCTGCTCCTTGGCCGTGGATTGCTCTGTGCATTGTGCTTGTTATATAGTCTTGTAAGGCACACTTATGCCCGAAGGCATCTTGGCACTGAGCAGAGGGGGGTGGAACAGAACATAAATTGAAAAAGAAAGAGATGGGTCTTCAGGGCCCGCCGAAAGGCCAGATGGCTGGAGGTCGCACAAAGTAACCATGGCAGTTGGTTCCAGGCTGTGGCGGCTGCCACAGAGAAGTCACGGCCACCGGTCCTGATCTGTCTCACACGGGGAACTGATAGTAGTAAGGCAGCCTGAGACTGAAGGGGGCGAGCATGGACATAATGAACAAATTTATCCTGAAGATATTCAGCTCCTATCTTGTAAAAGGCTCGATGCACTAGGCACATAGATTTAAACAAGATCTGTTTTTCAATCGGAAGCCAGTGCAGATGTTTCAGGAGCAGAGACATGGAAGTATGAGCCAGGGGGCGCAGAACCACTCTAGCTGCCGCATTCTGGAGCATTTGAATGCGATTTATCAGATAGCGTGGTTGGCCATTGTTTCGAATGTGATCCCTTTTTTTACTGGCAGTCAATGTAGCATCTTAAGCACAGCAGTGATATGGTCTCTTCATGAGAGTTTGAGGAGTCTGGCCACTGCGCTTTGTGAATGTTTCAGTTTTTCAGTAGATAGTCCGGCATTACGAGGAATAGGCTGCCACGAAAGTCATCCCAGAAGAGCGCAGGACAAACACAGATCAAGAGAGGATCCAGAGACCTTGAGACAGCCCTGGCTAGGTAGTCTTGCAAGTAAGGTCTTTTATAAATAGTTTATTAATACAGTGCCCTGCATAGACTTTGTATATATATTTAAAGATACTTTTATATTTTTTTAAAAGAGTTTTTATATTTTTTTGTTTTACTTTTTAGTAATTCAGCTGCTTAGGAGTCTTAGGTTTGCCCCTTTTATACAAAAGAAAACAACTCACTAAACCCTGGTGTACTGGGAAATTATATAAGTTTACCAACTAAAACAAACCGTACACCAGCATTCCTTTTGTCCGACCTCTCCTTTTGTGCTCCAGTTACTCTAACCTTGTGTTTCTCTCTTAGAGGTATATTGGGATCTTGCCCTGCCCCGCCCTTCTGGTTTCCCTACACTCACCACTGTCATGTTGAGGTACACCAGGGTGATCCTGAACCCACAAGAGCAGGGTCTGGAGACAGGTAAGAGGTGGGTCAAGTTATAAGTAATTTTAGGAGATATAGTGTGTGCCCGCCTACACCTGTCTCACAATAGGGTGTGATAAACGATCACCCCGCTAAATCTTTTGGAGGCGCTGCTGAGATCATCTTTGGTGTGCCTATACCCTCCCTATCCTCCCTACTTACCTTATACCTACCATTTATTTTCCTTCCTGGGGTAGCGTAAGTTTCAGTTTTTTTGCAATCAGTTTTTTGTGTGCATGTTTTGTATAGGTATTTGTATATAGTATTATAATTACTGTGTTTTGATTTTACTGTGTTTGCCACCTTATCTGACAGATGGGTACCATCCTCATGGATCAGCTTTAAGCAGCCAGCCGGGGTGAGGGGATTAATCCTGACACTTTCTTTATCATTGGTGACGTCCCTTGGAGCACACCTCTACACCAGGTGCTCAGGTTGACGTAGTCCCTAGAGCCCCTCACTGGCCAGGTTAAATGCCTGGGTAAAGCCCCTGGCCTAGCAGGAACCAGTATCCTGGGTTGCTATGGGCCTAAGAAAGTCAATACTGAGACATTGACCCTTACCATTAATGGTAGATACCCAATAGTGTCCTATCCTCTCTGGGCATTGAACATATGGGCAGGGTTGCAGGCTAGTGCACCAGTCACACACCTATGCTTAGCCCAAATATTGTCTAGCCAAGCACTGCACCCTGTCATCCTGCAGTGCCCAGTGTAGATGCAATCATGGCTGTGCCCATAAGCACCCCTAACTTACCAGGGCCTAGAGCGCATGCCAGTGCTACACCAGAGGATAGAGGCACCAAACTGATTGCTTTCTCCATGGCGGATGTTTTCAAGGATGTATTACATGAGGCCATCGCAACACCCTCGCAGAATGACCCCTATGTCCACCTGAGACCCTTCTTGGGGGAGAAACCAACCCTGAAGGGTGAAGTGGAATACCAACTTTGGCCAGACCAACCAGACAATGCACGACTGGAGAGCTACAGACCGGGTGAAGAAGCGTTGCATCCTTGAGAGTCTGTGGAGTCCTGCATTGAGAGTCATCCAGGCGCTCTGTGTCATGCACCTAAACCACACAGCGAAGGATACCATGTACACAATGGATGAAGTGTTTGGAGCCTCAAGTCTGGTGCGGAGCTGATGGTGAAGTATTAAGCCACCTGTCTCCAACAGGGTCGACGTCTCTCCGAATATCTTGCCAGAACCGAACCGATTGTTCAGCTGGCTTTGCAACGGAAGGGGATTGAGCCGAACAGCCTGCACCTGGTCAGGCTGCAACAGGTCATGCGCAGAGCAAAATCACTGCCACTGTTACTTCTGCAGCTATGACTTCGAGAATGGACCCAGAATCCATCACCCTTTGATGAAATGGTTCTGAAAGGTGCATTCTCTGGAGGGTGAGATGAAGGACACAATGTACAGTTTACCAAGTCAACTAGTGTGTCCATACGATGCCCGGAGTATGATCTGAGACATCAAAAGGAGCAGTTCCGCCAAACCACTCAGGGGATGCAGCTTCAGAGGGTGCCGGCCAAGCCACTGCCTATAATGACATCCAGGCCACCAGAGTTAGGAAGAGCTTCTACACTGCGATCTTGATAGAGAGAACATCAGCTCTTCCGGCGCACTCAAGAGCAGTCCCAAGTAGACCAACAGCATCCTGCACCGCTCCAGCCTTGGCAGTTCTGCCATAGGTGTGGACAGGAGGGCCACACCTTTCATATGTGCATGAACCCACCGGATTACATCCAAGATGCGGCAGGGTTCCAAGCCTTGAACACTTCACACACGCAATGGTGGGAAACGCAAGCAAGGACTAGGAAGCGGAGCACCTAAATCCTCAATACTACTATGCTACAATCGAGTAGAGGTGACAACCAACAAGTCTGAGCCACCAGATGGCCCCAAGGCTGCAGTGACACCACCAGTGGGCCTGGGAACCAGCACCGACCCAGACTAGCTAATTCACCTGAGAGCAAGATCACCTGTAGCCAAATTTCCAGCAAGCGCAGCACCCGAACATCATGGGCAATATCTGATGGGCTCATAGGACCACCAGTCACTGTGACAATTGCCATCGCTGATCGACAAATACAAGCGTTTCTGGATAGCGACTCAAATGTGAACACCGTTTAAGAACAGTTCTACCGGAAAAACCGGGCACATATCCCATTGGAGCCCTTGGCTGGGCTGAACCTTCTCAGCGTGAGAGACCACGCTTGCAAATATTTGGGGTACATCCGGGTCAGACTGCCATTTTCACACAATGTAGCTGGAGTCAGTGCTCCTATCGACACCCTGGCTCTGGTCATCAGCAGTCAGAGTGAAGATTCCACAACACTGGTGGTTATTGGAACCAATTACTTTGATGTTCAACGCCCTGGCGGCATTATTTCAGAAGATGGTTGAACCACAATATGCCAGCACATTTTCCATGCACCCTGTGAAGCAACAGCCATACTTGCAGAGAGAGATGCAGTCCAGAGGTTCACCTGATGGACTCATTGGAGATGTTTGCAGCAGGCGGTACGGGCAGATCACAATCCCGGCACACGCCACTGTCATGGTTCCTGTCAGAGTGTGACTCAGACGGGAGCAGTGACCAAGACGTCTGGTGATAAAGAAAAAAAGAGACTGTTGCCGGGCAAAATTGGAGAATCTGGGATAATGGTGAAACCCTTCAACGGGGTTGCATGAGCTAAACTCTGCGCCCTAACAACGCTGCAGCCCGGGTCTTTATGATGGCACTCCCCTGATTAGCAGGGTGGCATTTTATCACTGCTGAGGCCCGGGCAGCTCTAATTACTGGCACTCCCCATGGCTGGGGAGAGCCCAATGTGTGTTAAGCTCTCCTGGGGCTGATTTTAAATCAAGGTGCCACCCCCTGTTAGGTTGCCCACCCGAACACCCTGGGCCACACCTGGCAGATGTTGCCCAGGTGGAGTGAGTTGTGTGGGAGCTCCCCACATTGCCTCTGAGTGCTGGGCTGCATCTGACATACACAGCCCAGCCCAAGTAAGGACATTTGGGCCCCCCACGCACAGTTGCTGTTGTCGCTGCTGTCGGTCACTGCCAACTACCAGGCCTTTAAAGACTTTAGGGGTCCCTGCACACCCCTTGCTGCAGATGCTGCCATGAAAGCAATCACAGAAGAGCGCAAGAAGATCAGGAGAGCAGCCAGAGACCTCGAAAACAGCCCTCGCCAATTTGCCTTGCAAGTAAGGTCTTTTATAAATCGTTTTTTAATACAGTGCACTGTATAGACTTTGTATATATTTTTAAAGACACTTTTATATTTTTAAAGGCCTCTTTTTATATTTGTATGTTTTATTTATTAGTAACACAGTGGGTTAGGAGTCTTATGTTTGCCCCTTTTATACAAACAACTCACAAAACCCTGCTGGTGTACCAAGAAAGTATATAATTGAGCTTTTACCAACTAAAAAGAACTGTACACCAGCATTCCTTTTGTCTGCCTCTCCTTTTGTGCTGCAGTTACCCTAACCATGTATTGGGTACCTGCCCCGCCCTTCTGATTTCCATACACTCACCACTGTCACGTTGAGGTACACCAGGGTGATCTTGAACCCAAGAGAGCAGGGTCTGGAGACAAGTAAGAGGCAGTAAGGTTTAAGAGATATATTGTGTGCCCCCCTACACCCGTCTCCTAATAAGGTGTGATAAACGATCACTCCGCTACACAAAGGTGAGCCACTAGTTGATTAGGCAGTGTATTTATTAACCCCTGTGGTCCCACTGAAGACAGATGGTGGATGAGCCAGATGATGATGACAGAAACGATAAGCACAGAATAGAGGAGTGACAAGCCACTAGCCACTGTGCTGCGCCAGAAATAGGAGTCAGACAACTGAACATGATTCAACAGGTTTATTAACATAAATGAAAACCTCCTAATCTGGCCCTACAGCTATCGTGAGGCTCTCGATCTACAATTAAAAAACCTAAGGTGCTCATCACAATGTCTTGTCAACATAAAAAGTACTGTCCTCAGTCGGGAACCTAATCTAACTAACTGGACCTACCAGTAAACACACATTTTTCCAGGCTTAGGATCTTGTATCTGGCCTCCTCCTGACTCAACAGTTCTTGAAAAGAAATGTTCCTTGAAATGTTCATCACAGTTCTCTGTGTTTGGCCTCTGCCAACAGCCCCTTTTCCAAAAGGCACTGGGCTCTATCAGGAGTCTTGCGGTATCCAGGTGGTAATGCTGCCGGGATACCGCCAGTGCAAATTGTGTTACCACAACTTTGTCCAGCGCTATTAGCGCCAGATCCCAAGTTGCGGGAAAGGGGGGGAGGAGTAAATCCCCATTCCCATTGAGTCTACTGGGCCCAATGGAACATTCTGGGTGCTATTAGCGCCGAAAAGGGGCAAAAAGGGGACAATTCTACCTCCAGCAAAAAGCTGGAGGTAAACCTCCCACTTTCCACCCAAACTCGGGAATAGGTGGTAATGGTGTTACCACCGCATTTATACCGCTCCGCCCAACTCCTGATGACCCCCACTCAGTTTTATGTCCGTTTTTGAAAACACGATTTACCTCAAGTGTTTTACATGGGCTGGTTTTTCTATCAGTTCTTTATAAACTTAGAAGATTTACTGAAGCAGTCACTTTTCTCAAGCCCTTCCGAATACTTGGGAAATGTCTTGACAGCGCCCTTTCCAGGGCAACTACACCTCCTCTCAAGGTTGTAGTCAGTAATTTGACTGTGTTCAACCTTCTCTCTTGGACTCTAGGCCCACCTTGTTATCCATGACTTGACTTGGTTGCTGCAGACCTTTTCTGGGCCCTCTAACCTCTTTGTTTATACCTTGCTCGGGTATTTTCTTAGGGTTACTTTCCATCATATATATATACACACATTTGCCTTGGTTTTTAGGGGATCGGCTACTAGCACTTTCATAACCTTTGAACCCCCCTTGCATATCACTGGGTTTTGTATTTCCCGGTGTTCGATGCAGAGCTCGATCCCCCACCTCCCTTTTTCAAGCCCATACACTGTACCTGATGCCCTGTGGTATTCTCTCCAGAGATGGTCAGTGGCTCCAGTGGCAGCTGACTCACTCGCATCATGTCGCTTTCTGTCATTCTCCTGTGGCAGCCTTCATGGTAGCTCCTCGGTTCCCCGGTCTTTAGTTTCCTCCAGTGGCGGCCTTCTTGTGGGCCCATCAGTGCTTCCTTTGGCCTTATCCGGCCTCGGCCTTCTAGCAGCCTCACTGGTACTCTCTCAGGGTTTCTACAGTGGTAGCCTTCCCATTGGCCTCGCTGGTCTCTATTCTTCTTGCTTCTTCTGGCGTTGACCTCCTTGTGGTCTTGCTTAGCAGGCTCTCCTCCCTCGACTCAATGCGGTGGCTCACCCTTGAAGAGAAGGTACAAATACCATGGCATATTGGAACATCCTTAAGACTATTGCTGATATTAAACTTGACAAATGGCAGAAAACAGTTCATGCAAGGTTGGGGGCTAGAGGGGGAGTCTGTGATTATTTGTTAGCGGGGGTGCTGCCACATCCATGACCTTAAACCCACCTAAGCAGGTTCCTGCTAATTGTGTTTTATGTCTTCAGGTATTGAAGAGCCCCCAAATGTATTTTGGAGGAGAGGATGTTACCTGTACAGATTGGGTTGGAATGTGAAGGATGGGCATCCATGACAACAAAGGGGATAGATAACATTCCAGGAGTTCCCTTAGTATGGAATGGAATTTATTGGTGGACCAGATCATTAGCACAATTGGGGAGGCTAGTTTAAAACTACAGTTATCACTGACTATCATGTTAAGACCAAAAACATAAAGAAAACTGAGTGTTTACCATACATCATCTTGTCAAGTCTATGGCCCTCATTACGAGTCCGGCAGTAACCGAGCCGGAAAAACCGGCAGGTTACCGCCGGACTCGTATTACCATTCCACCTCCGTGATTCCCAGAATTACCGGAGCATTACGACCCCGGTGACCCGGGAATTCCGGAGGCAGAATTGTGTATGTCCCCATTCCCATGGAGTCCCATAGGACTCCATGGGGATGGGGACAATGGAAACACTGGTTCCGTCTATGACGGAGCCAGTGTTTCCATTTCCGCCTGCAGGTGGGTGGTGTTAAACCCGCCAGGTCAGACCTGGCGGGAGTGACACCTCCCGCCTGCAGGACTCTTAATCAGCCGGTCCGGAAAGAACGGTGGTGGCGGTTTTACCACCACCGTTCTTTCTGGACCGGCAGGGACGTAATGAGGCGCTATGACTTCAACTGAACACTAATTCAACAGCAACAATTCATTACTCAACATAAAATCTCTTATATTATGTATTTTTCTTTTAGTCAGAAAATAGCCCAAAATAGATACATTAACAAAAAAAATGATGTAGCCAAGATAGTAAATTGCAAATGTATAGGAACCAATCCTTATTCTCTACACACTTGATTCAATTTATTTCCCTACACCCACACCAGCACCCTTAATGTGAGCTGTATTAGAAAAAATATATCCAACGTAACAAAAAATACAAAACAATATTCTACAAACACTACATAATTCACAGAAATGTTAAATAGACGAGGGTGCCTGGAGAGGGGAGGAAGACAAGTTGTTTAATGTTGGACCCCTGCCAGAGTGGCTGCGTGAAAATAGCATACCAGAAACAGATTAACAGATCGGCCTGGTTGGAATGAATGTCAACTGACGATTCACAAAATGCCTTCTGTATTGGCGGTGATATCAATCCCACCATGGTAAATTGGGCCTGAGATCATTGTATGGCACCTTCCACCCCGGAAAAGGAATACCTCTTCTTTCTGGCAGTACCACCCTGCAATGGCACGATTTGGAAACTTTAGTTCTAGATTAATTCTTTCAAATGGTTAAAACGGTTTAATTGTGCACATGTACTTTAACTGCACATCAGGAATGGCAGGACAATTATGTCCTACTATCCTTCACAATACCAGAGGTTTTGCAGAGGTCAGCAGTACCTGTTATGCACAGGGATAGGCTGAAACTAGAAATGGCGATGAAAATATTGCTCTGCCCAAATTAGGCACAGCAATTAATTTGGAGCTCTGATAGACCATACAAAAAGAGCAACATCAAACATTAGGCATTAGTGTACAAATCTAACAGTATAATAAAAGGCCAAATGTATGTTTGTCCCTGTATGTTTTCTCAATGGAGTCATATCTTCACCTGTTGTCACCGCTAGAGGGAGCTGTTTCGTTATGCTTTGCAGTAGTCCAAGTCACATAGCTTCACCTGTTGTCACCGCTAGAGGGAGCTGTTGGCTTGGGATATATAGTGGTCCTACTGTGTCAATGAAAACCTGCACGTTGGCCCGTGTACACGGGCCTATACACAAGTAGGTAAATATACGACCCAAATAAAATCTTCCCACATTTTGGGTGCATCTCAGGACATCTTTCAACAAACCCATAAGGTGGTATATATAAGCTGTTAAGGGGGTAGTTGGCCGCTACCTGATCATTACCTTGGAGATGCTTTCATGAGGAAGGATCACCTAGGAGGAGGTGGCTGCCAGTGAGATGTGGAGACTCCATTAGGAGAGACGTGGTACTCATCCCTTTCATGTAAGTTCTCAAAGGAATATTGTGAATATACAGATCCCTGTAATTATAAAGCCTTGAGAATCCTTTGTGTTAATTACCCAAAGCAGAATATCATTCACACCTCATATGTACATGAAACACATTTAACAAATGGTTTCATTTTTTGAAACAACACAACCTTAAAGGGCCTAAAATTCCTATGGACTTTATCTGCCATAAAGCCTTAAGTCCTGAGATGAGGAAGTTGAAGAAGGAGGTAATGAGGAATGAAAGAAACGTTAATCCAAACTTTCGGACTAGTTGTCATGAGAGAACTCAGCTATGCGGGACACTTAGACCTGCTGAGCATCCGCAGGTGAAGAGAAGAGAAGCTAACTGCATGGCGAACGGGGCTGGAAGCGGCGGAGGCAGCAAAAGCAGATGTGAAGAAGTGAACTGTGCGGGACATAACAGACGCTTACCGGCCTCTGCTGAGAGGCCCACCTACCCAGAGAGATGCAATACCAGGAGAGGTGTCACAGATGCTGCAAAGGGACAGCTCAGAGTGCCACAGCAACAGCAAAGCGGCTGTAAGCGCGGTCAGGTGAAAACCCTTAACTTTCACTGACACACGAACGCAGAGCAGATGCTGGAACCAAATGAGAATCAGCAAAGTCAAGGAAGCCCTCCAAGCCCTCCAAGAGTTGCTGCTTCGCCACAGCAGCTGCCACGGTCCAAAGTCGCCAATCAACACCAGTGAGGGTGCCCAAAAGTGCTGTGAACAGGCATATGGACAAATAAATGAAGCTTTTGAATACAGAGCAAGTAAATTGAAGAGAGAGAACTTATACAAATCCTCATGTGAAAGAGAGCCAAATGGGGAAAGCTGGAGTAAGTGTTATTCACAGAAGATGACCATTAAGGAAGAAATAGAAGGGCAATGTGAGAGGTCAATTAGGGGAAAACTGGAACAAGCATTGCCACAATCTAAAGCATTCTAATGTAAACATTAATGAAGAAGTTGAAGCACAGAATTTGTACAAGTGTCCTTACATGAGAGGTCAGTTTGGAGACGATTGGAACACGCATTGCCACAAGCTAAATAAGTGTAAGCAGTCAAGAGGAAAAACTGTGTTATCCCAAGTAGGAAAGTGTTGTGAACATTGTAGACAGTCCTGGTGAAAGGAATCATCAGCCAGACAATCCTTCTGGGAAAGGACACCTGGCAGGAGAGTACACCAGGGTATCTGCAAGACCCAGAAGGGGAAGAAAGTGTTGTGAATATTGTAGCATGTCCTGCTCACAGGAACCATCAGGCAGCAGTCCTTTTGGGAAGAGATACCTGGCAGGAGAGTACATCAGGGGATCTGCTAGACCCAGACCAGAAGGGAAAGGTGAACACTGTATGAAGTCCTGGTGCAAATAGCCATCAGACAGTCAGCCTTTTTTGATAAAGGATCCCTGGCAGGAGAGTATACCAGGGGATCTGCAAGACCCAGAAGGGAAATTACACTTGGTGTTGCATCGTGATGACAGCGATTGGCAGGCTAAATGTTTCCAAAGCTCCAGGACCGAATGGCCTGGCCAATACCGTTTTAAAGAAGGATCCTGAAATGTGTGCATCGGTTTTGGAGATGCTTTTCACTACGTTTTGTAGATCCCATATGACCCCATCATCTTGGTGCAAGGCAACCATGATTTCAGTATATAAGAAAGGTCTACGGACAATTCCATCTAATTACCGTCTTCTAGCCATGCTGGATGTCACCGGGAAAATGTTTTCCTCTCTTGTCCTCCGTGCTATCCAGCAATGGGTAGATTTGGCTCATATACTGGATGATGCCCAAACAGGGTTTCACCCTGGTAGTTCTTCCGCTTACAATCTAAGGTTAGTTGATTGCCTGGTTAGAATAGCCAATAGCAGTGGTGGTGCGGGCCTCTATGTTGGCTATATTGACTTCTGCACAGCCTTTGACAGGTTCCACCTATCAAGACTCTGTCATAAACTGGAGCTGTTGGGCTGCCCGCAATATCTTATCCAGATTATTACATCTCTCCACGCTGACACTAAGTTACAGGTCAAACATGATGGCAGGGGTCAATTTACTGATTTGGTTGCTACCATGCGGGGGTAAAACAGAGTTATTAGTTTAAAGTGGGTGAGTTGGACCGACTACCAGTGCGCTCTTCATCCTTACTAGTAATGAGGCTTGCCGCGCAACCAGAACTTTGGGGCTCTACTGCCAACCTCAAGAAGTAAATAAGAAATGACAAGATGGTTCTAGTTTGTTGCGCTAGCCTAAAAAACCATGAGTTCATTGATCACATATGTAGTCAACATTGATCACATATGTAGTCAACATGTCAAAGATTTTTATCTTTTCTGTTAGATCGAACACTTAAGCCAAAACGTGTTTCAACACTTTATCTTTGTCAAGGCCATGCAGACTTCTTGAGTTAACCCTAAAGGTCTTGAGTAAAACTCTGTTTCTAATAATAGTTTGCTTTGCAGGTATGGTGCGGGTCTATTCGGAGAACACTCAATCTTGTCATTTCAATTCAGTGGCAGTGTTCCTTTGCAACATTGGCTGGCTAGAAAAACTATTATTCGAAACAGAGTTTAACCCAAGACCATTAGGGTTAACTCAAGAAGTCAGCATTGAATTGACAAAGACCAAGTGTCGAAACAAGGGTTGTTTATTAGCCCTTTTTATTAGCACTTTTGTTCAAACTATATATTTTTGATCTTCCTCAGAGGTTTAGGGCTGTTGCCCATCACCCCCCAGAGTAGGAAAGTACTTGGTTTCTTCCATCATTTACGCTGATGACTTGGTCATATTTCACCATACCTATATGGGTATGCTCAGTGCTCTTAACGCCTTGGGCACACACGCCAGCGAGAATTATCTTGAGATATATTATTCTAAATCTAAAACAATGCTTCATAATGCCTGTAAGGTTAGAAAACTGCAGATGGTTTTAGGCTTACAGGTGATCACGTAGCTATAGTTACCTGGGAATTGAACCAAGTTTAACAGACTATTAAAGAGCAGGGCAGTTGACTAGCCTCTTTTCCAATTTTGCCGATTGGATGGCCGGATAGAGCTTGGAATTTGTATATGCAGTGTTTCTGCCCAGCCATATTATATGGCCTGGAAGCGATAGTACTTCCTGATTGTGACTGGCTAAATGTGCTGGAGGGTCGGTTTTGAAAGCGATTACTCAAGCTCCCCCAGTCAATACCAATGAAGGTATTAAGATTAAAGCTGGGTTTAACATCGCTCAAGGCCATGGCCTTAAAACATAGGGGTGATCTTTATTTAAAATCACAGTTTTTTCCACCTTGTCCAGTCCTGACCACCATAGCAGGTTATCAGGGAAATGAAAAAAAAATGAAGGGGGTAAACGCTGAATGAAACATTGTCCCAAGCTATGAATTGGTTGCCTGAGGCTTGCACCAGTGAGGAAAAGGAGGATTATTACAAGCTTAAAAGGTCCTTTAGTAATAGAATATTACTCTGGGACTAGAATCTCAACCTATCCCACTTTGAAAATATAAAATCTTAATCTATGGTGGGCCGACTTTCTTATTAATTTTTGTCACCTCACAAATATTTGATGGAATGCCCGGACATAAGAGTCAGACAATACATTTTAAAATTACACACCAATCAGCTACTAGTTCTATCCATTATAGGGCCTCAATTGGGCCTGGACTACAGCCAGAGATTGTGCAGAATGTGTAAATGTTCACATATTCCTGAGACCCCTATACACGTGATGACTAGGTGCTTGAAATTAGGAAATGTGTACATGACCAATTTGGGTAAATATGTCAACAACTATAATGAAGTCAGGAGCAAAAATGCTTGATTTTATTGCTTGAACTCTGGCTTGTCAAAAATAGTTTGCCTTACATTGAACTGAGAAATGTTTGTTTTTGTTTTTGAGTTGATGTGAGTACTTATTGGTATATTTTGTGGTTTGCGTTTTGTTTGAAGGAAAGATATTTTTCATATTGTTTTACTTGTATTTATTTAGAAGTTTAATTAATATGGGAAAAGTTTGATATGAGCTAAACACATTAAAATGAAACTAAATTACAAGTTACACTTGTTGCCACCCAGAAGGAAAACTCACTGAGATAGAGACATTTCATCTACTCTTAAAAAGCTCACTGAAATATCTTCTTTTTGCCATCCTGAATAAAGACTCATTAAGCAAGAGATATTCCGTCCAGAAGAAATTCTCAGAAAGGAAAAAGACATTCCATCTATTCTTAAAGGCTCATTGACAGACAGAGAGACTCTTGCCATCCTACCTGAATGAATCCAGTGGAAGGGAACCAGACCCTGGATACAGAGACAATTTATTGGATTTTCATATTTTGATTTGTGTACACTTTTCTTCAATCAAAACAGAAACACTCACACACACTTTTAATTGTTTATTCATAGTGTGAGAGTGTCAGATGCCGTTAGGGCACAAGGACGATTGGTATAGTTTTGACAAGACACAAACAAATCTTTAGTTTTAGTTCCCTAGG
Source organism: Ambystoma mexicanum (assembly GCF_040938575.1). Classification (NCBI taxonomy): domain Eukaryota; kingdom Metazoa; phylum Chordata; class Amphibia; order Caudata; family Ambystomatidae; genus Ambystoma; species Ambystoma mexicanum. Next base: position 617,333,948 of record NC_090922.1, on the reverse strand, counting down.
TAGGGAAACTCTCTTTTGGATAGCAACAGAAAGGCCTTCATCCAACCGTTTGTATTTTAATAAAGAGGTCTGATGTGGAAAAAGTTACAACTTTTGAGTCCACCTCTCATTTCTGACCCCTCACAGGACAGAGACCAGGAGAAAAGTGAAAACGAATGAGTTGTTAACCTGCTGTTGCTATGGCTCACTCTTCACTCCAGTTGGAAAGACTATTGAAGCTTGGTGCGAACTGTTACAGGGGTGCCTCCACAACAGTAGGAGCCCCCAAAAGAATAGACATGCCAGTGAGTGATCTGTATCAGACTCACCCTGTGCCTGAGCCGCTTTTAATTATCTTGAGACATGGAACATCACCAGAGACGAGTGGTGTCCTACCTCACAACATCCCATACAATCTTTATAAAACAAACATATGAACACCAACAGCAGAACAGTTAGCTGTCCGCAGACTATTAGTTCAATGCACCACTAGTCTTCATTCAAGCACATAGTCCTAGAACTGTCCTGGGGGCATCCTCCCTGTTGGTCGCGGCTACCAAAATAGGTGCACCTCTCGCTGACCCAACTCTCCATCACTTTGGTCAGCTCCCCCACTTTGCTCTTCTTCATCTCCTAGTTGTTACTTGGGCAACACTTTGGGCTCCAGTGTCGACTGGGACACCTGTGCAGTCAATCTGCCTTGAGACCACCTTGAAACCATCTAAACCAGCCAGAATTCCCAGTGAGGGATTTCCAGCCTCTCACCGCCATGGTCATGGACTCCTGCTTGCTGGTAACTGTCCAGGACTCCTCATGTGGTAAATACAACTTGTGCCTGGGATTGTGCATGCAGGATAGCACTATGTCACCCAGCTCTATGTGGTTTTCCTCCCTTCATCGCTGACATGTTTCCTTGGCGTTAGCTCTCTCTTGTGCTTATCTTCACAGGATCAGGCACAGCAAGGCTCCTGGACTCGTGCTCTGAGATTAGGGACCACACATTTTGCCCAATGAAGGCTTTTGCAGGGGCAGTGTCTAGAGTGGCATGCAGCAGCATTTGTTAGGTAAAGAGAAATTATATCAGGTACGGTTCCTTATCCACAGTGATGCAGAACGATTTTTGTTAAGCCTCTTCACGAAATGCTCAATATGTCCATCGGGTCGTGGCCAGCTGGGTGTGATGAGTCGGTGGTCGACACCGCAGAATCATAACAAACTTACAAACTACTGCCCTGGAATGGCGGTCTGTTGTCTGGCCTGACCAATTCCCGGGATGGCCCATAAAAAGGCCCTCGAGAATAGGAATGACCACTCCTGCTGTTGTGGATTCGTCAAAACCCACCAACGGGTAACCCGAGAATACGTCAAGAATGAACAGGAAATGTCTCGATCATTGCACCATGCCAAAAACCAAGCTAAGGGCACGGCACTGTTGCTCTGTCCGGAGAAGCAATGGGAGGTTCTTTGGCCGGGAGCCTGGCTGCCTGGCACCAATCACAGCAGCTGAGGGCGTTGTCAACCTTTGCTTCAAGATCTAGGAACCACACCTTCTTGCGCAGGAGAGCTTCGTCTTGCTGGCCCCATCTTGGTCTACATGGGCTAGGCTCAGGGCATGCTCCTGCAACTCGAGGGGAATGACCAGCTGGCAAATGCAAAGAAGTACTCCTTCACGGCCAACCGAGGGCTCAACCCTGACCTTCCGTAGGCCATGTAGAAACGACCAAGCCTCCGGTGTGCAGTGTTGCATGGTGGACAGGAATGTCTTCCACTGTCCTGACTGCAATTACATCTTTAATCTTTGCATCTTTAATGGAGTTCCATGAGTGGTTGAATCAATGTGACACCAACCTAAAATTTACCATGGAGTATAGTCACTGACAGGTGAGCTTTCTCGACTTAGTGATTAAGAAATCAACAAATCGACTCACCACTACCCTTTTAAAAAAAAACACGACAAGAGCTCTCTCCTCCATTTCAACAGTTTTCATCCTTCTAGCCTACGCCAGAACTTACCGTATGGTCAGTTCTTACGTATCAGGAGGAACTGCTCGGAGAAAGAGGAATTTAAATTTCATGCTGAACAGCTTAAAGAGAGACTTGTGAGTAGGGGTTACCCAAAAAGATTGGTGAAAGATCAAATGAAAAGAGCAGAACATACTAATCGTGAGACATGCTTCACCACCCGAGAGAAACAGAAGAATGAACACGTAGTATGTGTGACTACGTTTAATCCAATAAGTGGGGATGTAAAAAGGATTAAAAACAAACATTGGAATCTAGTAAAACAGCCAGGGTCATTAATACAGAAACCCATGTTAGCATTCAAACGAAACCAAAATCTGAGACAGAGATTGGTACACACCTACAGAGAGCCAATGAAAGAACAATCAATCAATAATCAGTGGGGGTTGCACCCCATTTTGGGTCATTATAAATGTGGTAAATGTGTGGCCTGTCCACCCACGGAGACTAAACATGAATTCCACTATGGCTATAGAGTGTGGAAAATGAATCATCACACGAATTGTCTGACAAAAAATGTTGTCTATGTCATCAGCTGTCCTTGCCAACTCCTCTATGTGGGTAAAACCACACGGGAGGTTAAGCAACGTATATCAGAACACAGGAATTGCATAAGGAATAAAGTGGTAGATAAACCGCTTGTTGAGCATTTTTTGAAATTGCAACATAAAGATACAGACTTAAGATGGTTTGTACTTCAACACATCAAAAATAACATGAGAGGTGGTGATATAGGTACAACATTGCATCGTATTGAACAACGATGGATCCATACCCTGGACACAGTCCGGAATGGACTGAATGTTTCAGTGGAATGGAACATCCCGATTACAAAAAACTGAAATGTAGAGAAATGTCATCTTGCACTTGAATGGTATGTACAACATATGTTCAAAAATGGATTAATGAAGATAAGATTGTGAATAATATGCACCTATAGAGGAACAATATGGTTTGTTATGTATATGTACACACACTGTATATTTTGTGTATAATTCTCCACTTTGATGTGCCATGGTGTACCTTTAAATTCGGTGTAATTGGTTAATTAATATAGGGCTGCTGTAGCAAATCTTCCTATATATGTTAAATTAATTTCAGTTCAAAATAATGATGCGGGTTAAGGAAATGTGATCTTGTATCTTTTTTTGTGCATTCATGATCGCAACACTGTGCACGTGAAAAAGTCTATGATATATATTTAGAGTCCACGAGAGACCATCAGCCACATCAAACTGGCATTTTGCAGTAATGTGTTGGTGACCTGGTTCCTACGTTCAGGGAGTCTATTCAATTGTTTTTGGTAGGTTGGTAAACTATTCATGTGTTTTCCACTTCCCGTGCTTAAGGTTGGATGCCTTTGCAGTTGTATGCTTTGGTCCCTTGTTTGTGTTAGTTGAGAACACGAGTCAAGACACAGTCTGTTTTCAGTGTCTACTCAAACTGATAGGTTTATAGATGCATTCCTTTGTCTGTTTCCCTGTCTCAGGTATAATGGCGTGCCGGCGGAAGAGCGGGTGTTGAAGAGGTTCTCGTGGAATACACTAATATCGGGAAGTGCATCAGAAACGGCGAGTTGTGCCTTCTCACGTTAAGCATACAATGAGTATATTTAAGCACACACAGGTCTTAGTGTCGCCGCCGCATAATCTATTGACATCACCATTGCACGGTTACTCTGTAAGTACGTCTCTTGTCAGATGTAAGTCCGGGATATGCATATTTTAAATGTTTGAGGTGGACTATGGCAGCATGCATAATGCATATACTTAGGCATGCGAGGAGAATGTTGAAGCACATGCAGGGATGAGTTTTGCCGCCGCAGAATCAATTACCATCATTACTGCATGTTTACTCTGCAAGTACGTTTCATGGCAGATGTAAGCGCGGGACATGTACACATCAAGGGTTGAGGTGGACTATGGCAGCATGCAGAACTTATTGAACCAATTGTGGAACACTTACTAACATCTATGCCATAATGGATGGAGTTGTATTTCAACCCTGTTAACAACATGATTGCGATGATGCGCCGTTAGGTTGTGACACATGTGTTTGAGGAGGCAGAGCCCTCCACTCAGGAATCGCTTTTTCTGTACCCCTTTATAGGTTTGTGAGAATTATCCATCGGCTTTCGCATGTAATTACAGCCAGAGATAAAGAGTAAACATCTAAAGGATCCGTACAAGACTTTTTTGTGGATAGTGGAGCCGGGGGCCGTTAGCCAACACTGAAGGTTACCCTAGACAACATTATTCTGTACGAAAAAGTGGAGACTTTGAGTGCAGATCTTTTTAATATAATTTCTTTTTAAAAAATATTGCTTTGAAATATAAGAAGAGACAGATAGGGCCTCATCACGACTTTGGAGGTAACCCTTAAATCCGGCGGTAGCGCTATTACCACCGGATTTAAGGGTCCGCCAAATCAGGACTTCGGCGGATTTCGCCCCAGCTCTGAGCTGGGGGGAAATCCACTGAAAATTTGCGCTCATACCGCCGGCGGGAAATCCGCCGACGGTATTAGCGCAAAATTTCCCCATTGAGCCCAATGGGGAATGGGGCATTCCCGAATGGGCTCAATGGGGATTAACATTACCGCCGAACTCATGATCCGGCGCTATTAGCACCAGGGAGTTCGGCGGTAGGGCAGATAGCGCCGGCGCTAATAGCGCCGGCGTTACCGCCCAAGTCGTGATGAGGACCATAATCTAATTTCATCTACTCTTGTTCAATATCGGAGTACTTAGATCTTTCTCTGTTGGTTCACAGGATCACTATATTGTTATAGATTCCAGTGGAGGATTCATTCCGATGTCCTACCCGCTATCCCTAGAGTTGAAACGTGGGGGTGAGTAGGTCTTTATGTGTCTATGGATTAGAAACACACATGTGACATTATTAGTCACTGATATGAATAAATAGGGATTACACTATATCCTGTGGTTTTTATGTATGTTTTTTAGACTGAAAATTGGCCTATACGTTTCCGAGAAGGGCGGATGTATCACTCTGTGCCCGATGTCCTGAAGAAGGTCTTTTGTGACCGAAACATGTGTCGACGATTTTGTAAGATATCTCGAAAAACAAAAAACCAGATGAGATACACCTGATACTATGGACTGGGTCATTAACACTTGTCATAATTGAAAGGAATGTTGTGTAGTATTATCAGTACACATTGTTCTAGATGCCAAATTGGTTTTATATAGGAATGTATGAATGAGTTAGTATGGGACTGTGAATTAATGTTTAAGATATGAAAGATATATTGATGGAATGAACTAATTGTTTTAAACTATACATACAATGATTGTCATATGTTTATTGATTAAAATGTATAATTATTGAATAACTTACGTGTCATCCCGTTCCACTTGTTCAATTTTTGCTTTATTGTCATGTACTTTACCTGAAGGACCAGGGACCTAATTGCAGGTATAACCCCTTACTTATATTCTGACTGCAATTGGGTCATGAGATCTTAGAGTGCAGCATCTCCCCGGGTGGCATCAGCGATATCAGTCAGGGACATGGACTTCCGGACCGCAGCCCTGGCCCTGATGACCATGGCAATGAATCCTTTGCCACCCTCATCAGCCTCACCATCATTGGTGTTCTGCACCATGGCATGGCACAACAGGTAATTAGCTGGGTGGTCAGCTCTGGCCCGAAGAGCAGTCTGGCACCATATTCCTGAAGCTGTAGCAGTGAGCACTGAAGACTTATTGGGGGCTGGAGGGTATCAACCTTATCATGATGAGGATCAGCGACTTGCGGTCCGTGAATGGTTACCGGTGCCCGTAGATGTCGATATGGAAGTGTCTGCAGCCCCACTGGACCGCCAATGCCTCCCTTTCTATCTGGGAATATCTGTGCTTAGTGCTTGTCTGGGCTTGCTGCCATATACTACGGGGCACTAGTCCCCCTGACGTTCCACATGACTGGCGCCAACCACGAGTCCAGTGTCACTGGACGGTTTGAAATAGGCCCACGACATGTCGGCCAGAACCGCCGCCATGATGGAGATGAATGCGCCCTTCTCCACTTCACTCCACTGTCAGTCTTGATCTTTCTTGGTGAGAACTCTGAGGGGTTCAGTCGGCTTGGCCAAGTTGGCGAAAACATCACAAAAGTCCCATAGATTTCATGGGATCCTGGGATGCAATCTTATAGGGGTCTCTGCCTTGCTTAGCAGTTTTCTAAAATGATAAACAAACATATCGTTTTCAATGATATATTTTACGCATACATTGGGCCTCATTACATGGTAGGCGGTAAAAATTGCTGATTACCGGCATGGCGTAAATAGCGTGTCCGCCCTCGCAAGAGGCCGCAAATTGCATGCCATTACGAGATCGCGGGCACGAGCCTACCGCCATGCCGGTAATGAGCCTACCGCCATGCCGCAAAAGTCCCCAAAAAGTCCCTTAACGGCATCCTCGAAAGCGCTGTTAGCACTTCCGACCTGCCGCCACATGCAAATAGCGGTTTCCGCAAATGGCGGTGACCGCCATTAGCGGTTACCGCTAATAGCGGTTACCGTAATATTGCGGAACCGGAAATAGCGTCATCGCACCGGAACGGCAAAGAGCACGGTGGCCATCTTTAAAAACACAATCCATTGCCATCCTCCTTATCCAGGACACCTTACCAGGAACCACGTTGGGAAATACACCAAGGACACTGTGAAGATGCCCAAGGCCGTTAAAAAATCGTCTGAGCGGCAACGCAAGGAGAAATTTTGCAAGGAGGAGCTCCTTATGCTAACGCAGACACTAGCAGACAATGCTCATGTAGTCTTCAACAACGACATGCGTCGGGAGACCATTGTGAAGAAGAAGGCCATCTGGGAAGAGGTAGCCCACAAGGTCAGCGCGGTAGGCACCACAACCCGCACAGTCCAAGACTGCCGAAAGAGGTGGGATGACCTCCGGCTCCGTGTGCGGAACATTCTATCCGTGAACCGCAACCTGGCTACGGGCACAGGAGGAGGCAGTGAATCGCCAATCAAGCTCACTGAGTGGGAGGAGACATGTGCATCAACCATCGGGGTGGAATGCATTGAGGGAGTTGGACAAATGGAGTATGGCGTGGCCGTTTCGTCCGATGGAGGTGAGTGTATGTATCAAACAATGCACAGTGAAGTGTGATGTTCCCCCCAATCATGTGTCCATATGAATGCCGTGGCTCCAGCCACAAACAGACATGCATGCATCACCACATGCCCGTACAACACAGACCCATTCATGCATGACCCACCCAACATCCCCATTACCTGCATCCACACTAAAGAGCCCGGAATGCATAGAACGGCATGACGTATTCATTTTGCTCAAGGCAGGTCGACCCATTACTGATGGTTGTCAACATTTCTCACCCTTGCAGGATCACACACTGACACTGAGGAGGCACCCACTTCCACACCTGCTCCCACATCCAGCAAAAAAGCAAGGAGGGATGCCACAGGGGACACCGCAACATCCACAAGGGCAGCCAGGACGAGTGTCCATGACCACAGGGACAAAAGCAGCCGGAACACCAGTTGCACGCATCCACAGGCCATGGCTGCTCCCGTCGTGGCACCCACGGAAGTGTGTCTCCCAGCAGGTGAGGGCAGCATCGAGGGAATGCACTCTGCTGCCACCAGCTGAACGGGTGAAGCAGCAGCCACGGCCCCACCTTCAGATGAGGAGGACACACCTGCCATTGATGCTGATAGCCAGAGCCCCAGACCAACAAGCCCCTTACTGGCAAGCCTGAGGTACTCCTCAGGTCCGGGTAGTCATGGAGATTCACCCACCCCTGAAGGGATATGGAGCCCCAGATATCCTCTCCTGATGCAAGTGCAATGGGACCAGGTGCATCAGCCATCCCACCAGCACCCACCATGCGACATGACCTCTCGACCATCTACCAGAGGCAGACCGAGATGAGTGGCCTAGTAGGTCAACATGTGGCAGAGACAGCCCGCCTGAGGGAGGAAATTGCTACACTTGCACAGCAGACAAGGGAGGGCATGGAGGCATGCACTAGCCGAATCTGCAGTGAAATGGCCCAACTGCGGCAGGCCATGAACCGCATAGCAGACGCTATTGAGCGTCGGTGCCCACTCACGGCCCAGGAAGAACCAGGCCCCTCCTCGTCTGGGAGTTCACGCCAGACTAGTCCCCTGCGCCGGTCTATGCGGAACCTGCGGCGCACAGCTCCACAACCACCAGATGACGATGCAGGCACTGGCAAATAGGGCCACCAGGATTTGTGTGCCACATGTGGCAATGGACACATTCACGTCATGAGACTCACATGGGAGTGTTGAGGGGGGAGGGGGTAAGGGTGTGTTTGGGTGTGTTGAGGGGGGAGGGGGGTAAGGGTGTGTTTGGGTGTGTTGAGGGGGGAGGGGGGTAAGGGTGTATTTTTGGAGTTTGGGTTATGCACTTTAGTACCACAATATGTTCAATATACACTGTTCAGAGTTTGAAGCCCAAGCGTGGTCTCCATTATTGTGTATGTGTCATTCATTGTGGACAGGGTCCTTTGTGGGCCTCGAAACATGCACCAGGGCAACAATGCCCATCTACGTCCATGCTATTTCACCTTGGTGCATGATGAGATTACAGAATCAGATGCTGATGCACATCGTGTGCCTCCTTGGCACTGCCTGTTTCATGTCCTGCCGGGGCATTCCACCCGCACTCATCCCCAGCCACATCATACTCTTCTGGTGGTTGCATGTCAATTTCAAGTGGCATAGGCACATTCTATCATATGCACATTTTGTGATGCTCTACACATGCCATGGTTGTCTTTGCCACTTTGACACGGCCGTACAGGAGTGCCACACCCAGGCCGCTTAGGCAGCGGAGCACTGTCATTGGAAGGATGTACTATATTGTTGTCCTCTTCCTGATGGTTCTGTGGGTTACGTACAGGGGTTAGGAGCCACCTCCTCAGTGGATGGCTGTCTTCGCCTGTATGGTGTGAGGAATGGGTGCCTGTTACGGCTCACCTCTGGTGCTGGCTGTTGTTGTAGGTGCTGCACTGCTATCATGTAGTCAAGGCTGTCATGTCATGCTGCTGCTATTGGGACCATCTTGGTGTGGGAAGGGTTGTGGGTAGGGGCGTGGTGTGCTCTTTTGTGCTGCCTGTCTCCATTGCATGCACCTGTGCTGATTGTGTCCACCTGTAGTTGATGGGTACACTGCTCAGGTCTCTTAACGGGTGCTTTTCGATGCCGTTATTAGCGCCATGCCGGTAAGGGGTTTTTGGGTGTTTTACATGCCGCTAATACCATGTCCGCATGTCTTGTGATAGCCTGGTATTAGCGCCATGGCGCTGATTCCGGCATGTGGGTCGTGCGCCAGCGGCCTTGCCGCTATTAGTGGCACCGTAATTAACGGGTGCGCAGATAGCGGTGGGTCCGGGTCGTGATTTGCTTAGGGAATTAACGGTACCGGTAAATCATTACCGGTAACGGTATTCCATTACCGCACAACGTGTAATGAGGCCCATTGTATCGTATTCTATATTCTTATGAAGTTATCACTACTTCTAACGTTCAATGTCATAATTCAATTACATTTTTTGAAATAAATATACAAAAATACATAACAGCGTCTCAATTGTGTTAACCATGATAATTCAATCATGTATTGCAGTTTCACGATCATTAAACTTCTTCTATGCTTTTCAACAGATCATTAAGATTCATTGGTACATCTTAATTGTGGGAATATCAAGATTCCTATTTCTCTCAATGCGTTTGGGACAACCTGTCCCTCATGGAGATCCTTAATCTGTCTTCCTACGATTATAAGAAATATCTTGTTATAATAATACATTAGGCCTCATTAGGAGTTCAGAGGTAGCCATGCCGTTTTTAGCTTTCATGGCTACCCCCAAACCGGGTATCGGGTCCCGCAAAAGGGGATTTACTGGGCTATTCTGACCTTGGAGGGCCCGGTAATTCCCTTTCGTGGGACCCGGGTCCGGTACATCCCCATTCCCATTTGAGCCCCCATAGGGCTCAATGGGAATGGGGAGGATGCTAACAACGGGCCCATTAATGACGGGCCCGTTGTTAGCATCTTGGTCTGCTAACGGGTCCCAGTCTGCATGCATGGTCTGGCCAGGCGTCCAGAGCGGGACCCGCTGCAGACCTCGTAATGAGATGGCCCGGAATGAACTGTGCCGCTCCCTTACCGGCACCATTCATTCCGCGGCCGCCTTCCTCATAATGAGGCCCATTATATCCTTATTAATTTTGACTTGTTTTTATCACTTAAATATTTTATCATCAACTGGAAAACATGGAGAATGCCATGATTACCTTCGTCCGAATCGGCGGCCGATAATACAGGAACGTAACATAGGACGTAATTATCAAATATTCTTTCGTGACTCCTCGTATTACATCATACAACTCTCTCAATGGGCTTTTGCTGCTGCATTTCTTTGATGCAATGGCTTTTATTGGGTCTGGTCAGTTCCTTAGGTTAATCTTCAAAAGGTTTATATATTCAGGCAAACTATATGTTTCTATAGGATTCTTATTTTTCTAGTCAGTATATTTCCCCTCTCTCACTCTCCTCTGTATTCTCTTGCCAGTTATTATTTTAATGGTACTTGCCAATAGCCTTTAGTTAGATCTAGGGTGGATATGTATTAAGTGGTTCCCAACTTATCAATTAGACCATCAATCTTCGGCATAGGTCAGTTGTCAAATAGCGAGATTGAATTGAGTTTTCTGAAGTCTATGCAGAACCACCAAGTCTGATCGGGTTTATCGACTAACATGATAGGCGAGGACCAGGGCCTTTCATAGTGCTCAATAATATCCACCTTGAGCATTGCCTCCAGTTCTGTTCCAATTATCTTCTTCCAGGCTTGCAGAATTCTGTAGGGCTTGAGGTTCACAGTTATCCCTGCCAAGACTCTGATATAATGATAAAAACAGTAACGCTTCCAGACTTCTCAGAAAAGACAATGGACAACTGTTCCTACAGATCTTTAACATTGGCCTGTTTGGAAGGTGATGAATCAGATGAAATCAATGACCCTTCCCTATCTGTGTACGCCAGAGTGACCATGGTGACATTGATACTCTCATTGGGGTCTATTCTCCACTCTTTAAGCAAGTTGGCATGATAGATTTTATTTTATTTTTTATGTCGGGCTGAGGGGTGAGATGTTCAGAGGACCTTTCTTTTCTAACACTTGATAGGGGCTGGCCCATTTGTAAGCCATATTGTTTTCTGAGGTGGGTAAGAGAATGAAGACAGACTGTCCACCTGAAAAGGTATGGGGTACCCTGTGTTTATTAGAGGTAGGCCGTTGTTTCTCTTGGGTCTGTCCTAAATGTTTCCTTATCATTTCTCTTACCGCGTCCATATGGGATTTTAATTTTCTGGCAGTTTGAGAAATGGGTAAAAGGGCCTTCTCGCTTTCTTCCCACGTCTCCTTGAGCATGTCTAATACATCTCTTGGTTCTCTTCCAAAGAGAAGTGCAAATGGAGAGTATTCCAGGAATGTTTGGGGAGTTTTATTGACAGCTCACAATGCCCATGATATTTTCTGCAATCCGTTTCTACCAACTTTGAATTTTTTTCATGTGTGATTGAAACGTTCCACTAATCCATCAGTTTGCAGATGGTATACCAATGTTCTAAGGGTTTTGGTATTAAGCATCTCCTTTACCTCCTGCATCAACCCAGACATAAAGGTAGTACCTTGATCCGTGAAGATCTCCTTTGGAAATTCCGACTCTCAAAAGAAAGGGTTAGGAGATGTTTCAATATTTGCGATGTTGTATTACGCAGGGCAGAGGCATCGGGACACTGAGTGGCATAATCCACTATCACTAGGATACATCGATTACCTAGTTTTGATGTTTCTAGTGGCCCCACGATTTCCATGACAATCCTTGAGAAAAGAATGTCAATGATGGGTAATGGTCGCAATGGGGTGGTTGGAATTGTAGTTGCTGACATTTTCTGGCACATTTCAACACAAATCTTTTTATATTTGCGAATATTCCCAGACAATAAAATATAGGGGTGATTTGAGTCTGGATCTTTCCTGCCCATTGATATGTGGCAGTTAGGTGTGAGTGTGCCAGTTTTTATCCAATTTGTCTATGACTAATAGGGATCACTAGTTGTGTTAGTAGACTCCCTATGGGCTCACATCTCTCCGATATAACAGTCATTTTTTTTAAAGAAGAAGCAAGGGCAGGTTCTATTACGTCCTGACCCTTCTAAGGTTATTTTTCCAAAGGCCTCTGCAAGTACAGGGTCGTTCCTCTGGCAAAATTCTGGATCGGGTAAAGGGGCTACCTTGTCAGACTCTTTGGTGACCTTCTCAATCTTGGGAAGGTCTGCTTCACCTAACCCTTTGGTTTGTTCTGCTTTTACTTGTAGTACCGGGAATAAGGCTTTTTCTAATATCGCTTGTGCCATTTTTTCTCCTTCCTTAACAGTATAGGGATTATTCCTGTGGTTATGCAGGAGAATTTTAATATTCACTCGGAAGTCACGGTCTCTAATTCCAGCCACAGCATCCAACACATATCTCCAAGCCAGCCTAATATAAATTCCTTGGGGAGGGGGTTAGTGACAAGCCAGTGCGGATAAGCCGTCTCTCGCCAGAGGGTATTAGAATTTCTTCAGTGCTGAAACCCCTCTTGACTCCTCTGTTGCTACTGTTGGGGCTTTGGAACTCTGTTTCATGAATAGCATGGGTCCCCAACTTTTACTAATGGGTATACACCCCACTTCTAACACCCTATGTGTTGGATCAGAAGGAGGACGCAGACTCTCGAAGGGCATTTTTAGAATGACTTATTAAATGATATGGTGATAACCGGACTAGCCCTATCACTATGGGGTATTTCCTACCTACTTTACTAACTAAGGTGCTCTTCAGTCGTCTTGAAATGTCCAAAAGGAAAGAGCCCACCGTCCAAAAATGAATGCTATCTAACCATACCACTAAATTGAACTAAAATGAGAATAAGGTCAGGAGAATGTCTCCCTTCTCACGATAGGTGCTTTTCTTATACGGTTCTCTTTATTTATTTAAATTGTTTTTTATAACGCACCTAATACCGTACTGGAGTTCGGTTTCTAAGCGCGGATCCCGGATTCAAACCTCTGTTGCTCTGCGTGGTCTTGCTTCCAAGACCAGCACATTGTCCCGGTGCTATCCTCCATCCGCTAATCTTTTAAACTCCAGTTCAATATGTAATTTTCAAATACTCTTTTGTGACTCGTCATATTAGCTCATACAACTCTCTCAACTGGCTCGTGCTGCTCCCTTTCTTTGATGCAATGACTTTCCTAGAGTCCAGTCAGTTCCTTAGCTTAATCTTGAAAAGGTTTGTATATTCAGGCAAACTATAGGTCTCTATGAGATTCTTATTTCTCTTGTCAGTATATTTCCCCTCGCTCTATTCAGTATTCTCTTGCCAGTTATTTGTGAAGGATTCTTGGGCCTTCTGCTCCTTATATTCAGTATTTCTTATACAGTGGTCGAAGTGGGCAGAAGCAGTTGAGAGCGGTCCTCCTCTACTTTTTGAAATTAGGTTTTACTGTTCCTATGCTTTTATTTTAAAAAAGAATCTGTTCCGGAATGGTTTTGTTTTAAAATAAAACTGTACGAAGAAGTTGAAACTTTCCCTTTCAGTGGACTACACGATCCCTTAAACAGCAGGCACATGTGTTTGGGGGTTTGTATGGTGCATGGGAGGAGGTGTGGTAATGGGATTTGTGGGGACCAGGGGCAGGCCAGTGTGATGCTGGAAATGCATCAGAGGGACAGGGCCACTGAATCCGTGTCATTTATTGCTTTTTCTGTCTTGTTTTCCACACAGGAGTTAATGTGGGACTGCTTGCGGTGCGGCTCTTCCTGTATGTGGTTTGGTGAACAGAACGTTGGGATATACCCTTATGGCACCCATGCATAGGAGTACGACCCTGTACTCCTAGTGTATGTTTTTGGGCACCTGTCTGTGGCCCACAGAGCAGGGTACGGGCTGGTGGCAGCTCTGTGCGGAATTGACAGGTGCCCTGTGCATCCTCCATTTTGGGATGCCCAGGCTCTGTCATTGGAATCAGTGGATTCATGATAGGCAACAAGATGGCCCATGTGGCCTCTTGCTTTCTATTGCCTGCTACCTTACTTTCCCCTAAGTCCCGGGAAGCCCTGACTCTGTCCCTTCTCCCAGACTGGCTGTTGGGTGGAAGTTCCATATATGGGGTTGTGGGAAGTACAGGCCAGACTGGCTGCAGCCTTCCCAATGACTGTATGTTGTGGGTACGCCCGTGGGGTGGGACCTGGGTGAATGGAGTGTGCGATTAATTCACATTTCCTGTTGGTGTCTAGTATCTGGTGTTTGACACAATGACTGAGACAGCCCTGCCCGAAACTGGTATGAATGCAGTGTGTAGTGTTGAATGGCGTGATACTTGTCTGAATCCACATTCCGTGTTGTGAGTGTCTGGATGGAGAAGAATGGCCTGAATGCACTGTACGCCTGATTGGCTGACTGACTGCCTGAATGCCTTTCTGAGTGATTGGTTGCCTGAGTGGGACCCAGCAGAGTGAATTGGAGATCAACAGTATATCTAGGGGCCTCTCACTGCTAGAAATCGTTCAGAAGCTGAAGTTGATACTTGATGCTTACTCTTGAAGCAGAGCCGGAAGAAGAAGGTGAACCGCTGTTCCCTTACTTGCAATCTGAAAGCTGCTGTGTCTTCAAGAACTGATCCAAGAGAGGACCTGGCTAGGAGACCTCTCCCCGAGCTAAGAGGGCTAAGAGGGACCATCGTGCACCAGCTGATCTTTGCCAAAGCTCCTTGGAAGACAGCCTAGGAAAGGCTGCCGACCAGAGAGGGGGACCGCTGAGGAGAACGAAGAAAAGCACCGGCTCTATTGGTTTCCGTTTTTGGGTGGGTTATGCTTCCCTTTCCTTCACCCAGGCAGTTCAAGTTTGTCCGATTTACTTTCTTACTTTTCTCGTTTCTACTGGGACAAGTTTCAGCATTCTTATAATGATTCCCACTTTGGTTCTCATTCCTCCCAGGTTCCCTGTTACCTTCTCATTCAGGTGGGAACGTCTCGAGGTTGCATTCGGTTCGGGCCTCTCAGGGCATTCTCTCTTCTTCGTTTGTCTCCTTGCTGGTGTCTTTGCCAGACGTGGCTCATCCTCTCTCCCAGTTTCGGTATTCCTCACTGGGGAACCATGTCAGCTGTAATGGTCTCCCCTTGGTGGTCTGTGCAGCGTTGCCTGGGCAGCCTGCCCACCAATGTAAACCGTGTGTTCATGCCACCACCACTACTCCGGCTCCATTTGGGTCTGAGTCTGGTCTCCTTCGGTCTCCATGCAGCTCGCTTCTCTGTTGACGGCTGTTATCTTTATGCATCGGCTCTCGCCGTGTGAACGCGGTTCAATACGATCATTAAGTAAAGCGTGAGTAAATAAATCAAGAGCTGAACGCGGAGGTGTTGACAGTTCTTTAATCAAACCAAGACTGACCCCTCGGGCGGTAACCCCGCCTCTCGCATCACGTGGGTCGCAGCCCACTATCAACTGCAGTAAACAGAGGACTGTTCCTCTGAACGCATACTAACAATAGAGGTAGGACATTACATCTCCCCCCTCCTTAACTAAACACTTCAACGGTATTCAATTAACTTCTTCAATCCATCTGATGGGTCTGCGGATGACCCTCTTGGATGGGCTGCGTACCTGGGCTGATTTTGCCGGTGTGCTGTCACTTTCACTGCCACTGTCATCAGCGTCTCTTTCCTCTTCATGATACTCAGAGTCCGTATTTGACGAGTCATCTGTCGCTGTTGTTGAGGTGTTGATGGTGGTGTCCGTGTTGTTGAAAGCCTTGAAAAAGGATGAATTTCTGGTGATTGTGCCACTTGGGCTGACGGCAGTTATCATTGACCCTAGGATGTGAGTCACTGTCATGGGGTCTGGCTTGAAAGCAGGCATGTCCTTCGTGATCTGCTTTTGCCGTACTAGTACTTGGTCACCAATGCAAAGAGTGCTGGGTCTGGCGTGTCTTCTGGCATCTGTGTATTTCTTCATCCTGTCCTTACTTTCTTGATCTTTGCTTCTGGCCTTCTTTGTGTGAGTGGACTCATCCTTTGCTCGCACATGGTGTGGAAGTCTTGTTTTGATGACGCGCCCGAAAATTAGCATTGATGGGCATTCACCGGTTGAGCTATGCGGTGTGTTCCGATACTCTCGTAGTAAGGTACAGATGGCTTGCATGAACGATCCATTTGTGATGGAGCAGATTTGTAGAGTGCGTTTAAGGTTTCCCATGAAACGTTCCACCATTCCATTTGCCTGTGGCCACAGTGGTGTGACTTTGTGGTGTTGGAAACCTAGATGTTCTGCGAACATGGCAAAGTCATGGCTCGTGAAAGGAGGTCCATTATCGGATTTGACTCTGGATGGGATGCCATAGTCAGCAAACGTTTTGTCCAGCGCAGGTATGACGGATTGTGCACTGGTTGAGTGAATGAGATGTACTTCTGGGAATCGCGACATTTCATCAATGATCACCAGCACGTATTTGCCGTTTGCCAGCGGCCCAAACATATCCACTGCTACCTCGTCCCACACTTGCAGCGGCATCTCCGATGTTTTGAGAGGTTCAGGGAACGTGCGCGGTGCCACTGCCTGACATGCTAGGCATTTTCGTAGTAGTTGTTCTACCCGTTCGTCTATGGATGGGAACCATACCTTTGTTCTGAGTTGCCTCTTGGTCGACACTATTCCTCTGTGTCCTGCATGGGCGATGTCCAGTACCTGACCTTGGAGGGTTTCTGGAATGACTATTCTGTTTTCTTTTAATAGTAGTCCTTCCGGTGATGTGGATAGAGTATGGCGGATAAGCTTGAATGTGCGAAAGTGTAGTTCCTCTTCCGTGGATAAGGAAGATGCCCTTTTTGCTCTGATCTGCCATTGATTCGATTTTAGGCAAGATTGCACTGTCTGGAGCAGTACGTCCTTTTGGGTTGCTTCCAGCAGTTGTGCCGTGGTGATACATTTGGGTAGCGCACTGCTGATCAGGTATCTTAGGTATTGGTTTGCTTTGTGTGATTGGCGCTCATCTTGAGCTGGAAGTGGGTAGCGTGATAAGAAGTCTGCAGGATTGTTGTCCTTGCCCGGTCGATGTATTATCTTGAATGAGTACTCTTGTAGCCTCAGACCCCATCTGGCAATTCGTGGTGGCATTCTTGCTGTCGGTTTTCCATAGATGGTGGTGAGAGCTTGGTGGTCCGTGACTATGGTGAATGGGCGTCCATACAGAAATAGATGATAATGCTCGCACGCCCACACTACCGCTAGGCTCTCCTTTTCGGGTTGGGAGTAAGCGCATTCTGTCTTGGAAAGGCTACGGCTGGCATAGGCTACAATTCTCTTTGGCGAGTCAGGTGATGCTCCGCGCCTGGATTGTGCTAGGATTGCTCCTAGTCCCACTGGGCTAGCGTCTACTGTGAGTTCCGTGTCAAAATCAGGGTCGTAATATGCCATGCATGAGGCCGTTGCGATTCTTTTCTTGATTTCTTGGAATGCTTCTTCACATGTATCCGACCACTTGAATTCTTGATGCTTCCCTGTTAGTAGTCGAAGGGGCGTGCTCACTGAGGCGAAATCTTGTATATATCGGGTGCAATAGCTCGCCATTCCCAGGAATGAGCGTACCGCTGAAGCTGATGTGGGTGTGGGAGTCTCAACTAGTGCTTGAACCTTTTCCGGATCTGGTTTCAGGCCATCTTTTGAGAAGATGTGTCCAAAAAATTTAAGAGTGGATTTACTGATTTCGCATTTGTCCGGGTTGAGTGTGAGGTGGGCATTTTCTAACGCCATGCAAACTCTCCTCAGTGTGTCATTATGGCTTTCTTGCGTGGTGCCGAAAATTAAAATGTCGTCGGAGTAATTTAGACAGTTGGGGATGTGTTTTATTACTTGATGGATTTCATTTTGGAAAATTTCGGCAGCCGACAATACCCCAAAACTGAGCCTTTTGTATCTGAACAAACCTAAATGCGTTGAGAAGGTGGTGATATACCTTGAAGTAGGGTGCAACTCTAGCTGGTGGTATCCCTTATTTAAGTCTAACTTGGAGAACACCTTGGATCCATGCAGTAGGTGCATCATATCGGTCATTCTTGGAGCCAGATGTCGTTCCCGCTCTATAGCTACATTCGGGGCCCTCATGTCTACGCAAATGCGAATGCTGTCCTTGTTGTCTTTTTTCGGCACGGGTACAATGGGAGACACCCAGGGGGTTGGTCCCGATGCTGGCTCTATAATGTCCTGCTGCAATAGTGACTGAATCTCGTCCTCCACGTGTCTTTGTATGTTATGGGGTATGCCTCTGTAGTGCTGCGCTGTCGGGGTTATTTGAGGATTGATGTGTAGCTTTATTTGTTTGTCCTTTAATTTTCCCAACCCCTTAAACAGGGAGGGAAACATTTGTTTTATCATGTCCTTGGGGCTGGTCGTGTATGCCGACATTAACTGATACATGATTTGAATGAGTCCCATTTGAATTGCAGACTTGAAACTCAGGATGCTGCCGCCTGGTACGTCCCCTTTTATGACATATATTTTAATCTTTTGATTCTTGTCTTTGTACTGGCAGTGTGCCATGAACATCCCTTGGCAGTTGAGAGGCTTGTTGGAACCATATGAATATATTAGTGTGTCTGCTTCCTTCAATGACTTCTTGTGGTTGAGACGTTCATAAGTCTCATCGTTTATGACATTAACTGTTGCCCCCGTGTCAATCAGGAATTCTTTGTTTTGCCCATTTATTTGTAGTAGCAAAGTGGGACTGTATTCCGCGGCAATGCTGTTTCCAATGGCATGCAGGTATCCCCTTTTCCTGTCCCCACTGGATGAGGATGAGTACGAGTTTCGTCTTCCGAGAGGCGAATTTTCTAGGTGTCTGATTTTCTGTCTGGAAGATCTCCTTTGTGAGTCATGCCTGTTGCTGGTATGGCTCACGTGTTCTCTTCTTTCTTCTCGCCTTCTCCCCTCTCGTGGCGTGTCGCGGGATGAGCTTTGACGATGGTGTCTGGATACTGTGGGTGACTGTCTCCTGCGAGATCTCGGGCTTTCTCTTGTTGCAGGTCGGTCTAGCCTCCTCGTGTTCCTGTGCATTTCAGTCGGCTGGAAGAAATTTATGTTTCTGCACACAGATTGAAAGTGGTTTTCACCTCCGCACTTGTCACAGTTGTGTCCGATGGCAGGACATGGACCGACATGCGGAAATTTGAAACCGCACCTGTAGCATTTCTTTTGTTCCGTAGGGTGTGATTCTTTCGATGTTCTGATGGGGCATAACGATGCAGTGGAAGCGGACTGTGTGATTTTGATGTTATCAAGTGATTCTGTCTGTTGCATGAGGGCAGCATCAGCTCGTGCTAGTTGTAGTATCTCTTCTAATGTCCTGCTTTTTTGCAATAGTTTCTTTCTGAATTCCTGAGATGCGCAGCCGGCAATGGTTTGGGACTTTATTGCTTCTTCCGTTGAATATCTGTCAAAATCACAATACTTTGCTCTTTTTCTTAGACGCATTACAAAGCTGTCCATATTTTCACTGCTGTCCTGTGTGGAGGTGTGGAAAATATGTCGTTCATAGTCGACATTTCTCAATGGTGCGAAATATGCATTTAGAGCATCAATGATACCTTGAAAAGTGTCTGTGTTAGATTCAGGCATTTCAAAGACGATGTCCCGTACTACTGGTCCTAGAGAGTGGAGTAGGATTCCTCTAAGTCGGCGCTCCTCCCTTACCCCTGATGCGTCTATGTAGACATGCAGCTCTTTAAGCCATCTGGTCTATCTGGGGGCGAGGCTGCTTGTATCTGACATGTCAAATGGTGGCACAGCTAGTAGTTGAAGTGATTCTGAGCCATAATCCTCTTTGTGAGTGGCTTGGCGAGGTGTGGAGCTGGAGGAGGGGCTCAGGGTTCCACTGTCCGGGTTATCATCAGACATGTTTGCTTCCTAAGCACTGCCGGTGATGCCTTGTCTGACTGCTATAGACATGCAGTTTTATACTGAAGATTATTGGGAATGAGATTGGTTGTGTGCAAGATATTGTCTTGGTGAGGCACCGTGCTATTATCAGAAGCACACGCACGTGGTTAGGCCTGTTAGCCTTGCCGTGTGTTTCAAAGCGGGGCGCGTGCTTTGTAGTGCACGCACACGTGGCTGGCCCTTGATGTTAGTGTTGCAGCAGAATTCCACGTGCTGGGCCTGAAAACAGTTCTTTAACTGCGTGTCGGGATGCACGTAATGTTGCAGCAGGTCTCCACGTGTATTACGCGGCGCGCGTAACACGTGGGTTGTCAATTTGTACCTGCTCGGGTGAACGCTGGTAATGAGCCGGGGCTTCTTGCTTGAGCGGATGCTTGCGCCGCGTGCGTAGTGAACGGCTCCGGTGCTGCAAATCAGGCGGCAGGAGTCCTGGAGTCCGTGACTGACGGCTGGCAGGACCTTCTGGCTCCGGCACCGTTTCAGGAAGACCTCGTCGCCATTGTTATCTTTATGCATCGGCTCTCGCCGTGTGAACGCGGTTCAATACGATCATTAAGTAAAGCGTGAGTAAATAAATCAAGAGCTGAACGCGGAGGTGTTGACAGTTCTTTAATCAAACCAAGACTGACCCCTCGGGCGGTAACCCCGCCTCTCGCATCACGTGGGCCGCAGCCCACTATCAACTGCAGTAAACAGAGGACTGTTCCTCTGAACGCATACTAACAATAGAGGTAGGACATTACAACGGCTACCATCAACTTTGGACTTTGCGGGCTCCGCGCTGCTTCACAGCCCCCTTCCAGACAGCCTAACATTACCAGAGGACGTGCCCTGCTTCACTATGCGATCCTCACTGTTCGCTCTGTTTCCTCTCCAGAGTTAACACTCCTCTTTAAATCCACTCGTCTCAATGGATTTAGACTTTTCAGTTAATGAGCAAGCACTCTTTTCTCTTGTTCCTTCTTCAAGTCTTGATAATTAGAAGTATTGGATATGGGAGACAGTCCCATGTATGCCATTATACGGTTTAGCTTTGGGAGTTCCTCACAGGAACTGGAGTCCTTGTCCCCTAAGGCGGTCCCTCTCCTTCTGAGGTCCCACTTGCCTCAACCCCTAGGAAGGGTGTTGCGGATCAGGCTCACCTCCCTAGCCTCACAGGGAGGGTCTCCCCTTTGGAGAAAAGTGACGAGTTCCCTCGATTCGTCACAGCATACACTGCACTTCCGATGTCAGGTGCTTAATGGACTTTCAGGAATACAAAGCCATGGGATTGGCTGAAAGCTAGGGCTGGACAAGGCACAGGGCCCATAATGTGCAAAACTGAGAAGGTGGGTTATAGATGGGCACTGGGAGTTTTGGACCAAGGCATAGGGCAGTCAGAGGAGACAAGATCATTCTTTAATGTCGCACCTAGAAGCTGAAGATGTGCTTTTTTATTGAACAAACATTTGCTTGCTGCAATACTCCGCGTGAAAAGACGTCATGCAGATCATGCATTAGTGTGATATGATTGTTGATGTGAGTGAAGTTCCGCTCAGAACCACAGGGTTTAGGCAGTAGGTCAGCCGCCCCGAGCAGTCTCGAACAAAAAGCGGGGTGGGCCTTGGGAACGCTCCACCCAATACATCTATACTGCCTGATGTAGGTTCTACAACCAGTGTCACCCATGTCAACTACAAAAAGCTTTACAGTAGGTAAAGGGCAAATCAGTTTGCTTTGTCAAGATTTGTTTGAAATGCTACTTCGAATTAGGCTGGAATAAACCACGTTTTAAAAAAAAAAATTCATGCATTTATCAGTTTTACAAACACACATATGCAGCACATAATACAGCATTGCCAAAATACAGCACAACAAAAGTAATGAGGCAGAGGGAAATAATCAATACAGCAGAAAAAGTCAATAAGTGACATAATAAACATATGAATACTTCACAAATAGATCATAAGAAAGAATTATCTTTCCTCCCTTGACATACCTAAACGACAAACCTTCAAGGGTCGGACACCACACAGGGGGGACAAGACAAACAACACAAACCGAATGAGAGGATAAGCACGGAAAGGGAAGTGAGGCTGAGCCAAATCGCCAGATCCCAAATCAACACAGACTGCAAAGTAGCCAACACAAAAGACCCATATTTTTTGCAAAAATAATTTTGCAGTGGCAAAATGTCAGCCCTCCAGTGCATTCAGTTTTTTTGCCTGCCAACCACCGGGTTTAATTTAACAACAGCATCAAGCATCAGTTTTTATCATATAGCATGCAGGTGGGTGTCTCAAAGAATCTGCCTCTGCAGAGAGGAGGGCGTGTCACATGCCAATCTATGAACGATATTGTAGCGTCTGGCCTTTCCCAGCACAACACTAATCCCACACGGCCTCTTTCATGCCTAGCACACGGAAACGAGGTGGACCACAGGAGTTACAGAAAGCACATCTTTATTCTTCCAATCGAACTGTAAATAACTTCCCCCTGCGCCTGCCCCTCCCCTTCCCATCGCTCCCACTCCCTCTCCATGTGACATGGGAGATCACAAATATTAAAGTAACAACACCACCCCGCGCCCCCGGTACTAAACAGAAGAATGCATTTTTAGTTCATTTCTTCGATTAGTCTGTGAGGCCGGTACCTGGCCCTCTGAGGCCGGGTGCTCACTTACGGAGTCAAATGGTCTGCATGGGGTTGCGGCACATCCTGGCTTCTTTCCTCGCAGGAGTCCTCGCCATCACCTTCATAGGATGGATCCCACCCTTACAGGGTAGAGTCTGGGGTACCAAGTATGGATGGAATGATTCCTGGCATCTTCCTAAAGTGCGAGGAATTTCTGGTTACACTCTTGCTCTCACCTTCAGGTGAGACGACTGTGCCTTTCACCCACTCACTCTGTTCTTCAGAACTGGTCTAATGAGGCAGTCTGTTCCGAATGTTCCTGCCAAACATGACTTCCAATCGGGTTTGCCCTGTGGTGCTGTGAGGAGTGTTGTGATAGTCCCGCAGCAGCTGGCATAGCCCTTTCTCCACCAGTTCTCTTGTCAGGCAATTTGCACACTCCTTTTTATATAGTCCATGAAATGCTCAACAGTGCCATTAGCTTGGGGCCATAGTGGCGTAACTCTGCAGTGAGTGAAACCCATGTATTCAGCGAATATCTTGAAGTCTTGCCCCTTGAGGGGGGGTTGTAGAGGAGACCCCAGACGTGGCCTGCACCCCTGCCCCTCGCTTCGAAGTGCCAGTAAAGTACTCA
This sequence comes from Ambystoma mexicanum, assembly GCF_040938575.1. Classification (NCBI taxonomy): domain Eukaryota; kingdom Metazoa; phylum Chordata; class Amphibia; order Caudata; family Ambystomatidae; genus Ambystoma; species Ambystoma mexicanum. The sequence goes on along the minus strand of NC_090922.1, from coordinate 617,310,628 downwards.
CCCAGGTATGTGACGCACGAGGAGCAGCTGAACCAACAAGGGGCTGCAATGGGCCTCTGCCCTGTGTACATTAGAAGATCAATACCTGTTGAAATGTCCATAACCAGGCAACCCTGGGCAGCACTGTACCCAATCAGACAACCAAACCAGCCATTGATACGGAACGAGGAGGAATGCCTACACACGGTCCATGAAGAGACTCCAAAAGCCATAATGGAAGGCCAGTGGAGATTAAACAAGGACCAGAGGAGCTCCAAGAACGAACTGAAGGAGTACTGAAAGCATGCATGCCAGTACTGACAACTGGAAAAAGGGGAGAGACACTGTGAAAAATGTATGAGAATGGTGCCATGAGACAAGATGGAAGCAGCCGCCTTATTGAACGTGTGTAAATAAGCTTGAAACGCAAGATGCTAAGTAATAGATTCTGCTTCCAATGCTTAGTAGAAGTTAGAGCGGCAAGTGCCGACTGTATACATCTACCTCAATACAGCACAATGTACATGTGCGACTCCATTTTGTATAAACAAAAGTACTCCCAGGCGGCCAATGCCTGACTGTTACGCTCACCCGGCTCCCACAGGGGCGTTGGTCGGACCTGGACAGCTGCGGTCTCCACCCACGTGATGCGTAGTGCAGCGATGACTGACTGGATCTGCCCTCCTAATCTTGTCTGCTTAACCCATAGAAATATTCTACTGCAAGTGGAGAGATGGATTTAGCCACTTGTGGATTCAAGTGATGACACCCCCACAGTCCTCCCCAACTAATCACCTCCGAAATGCCCTCACAGCAATCTCATCTTATATTCTTGGAAGATGAGCTCTCCATCCTGCGTGGATTTGCAGGGGCGCGTTGATTCCAGTTACTTCACTGGTTTGAAGGCTCGGGAGAGTTCCGGAGAGTATTGACTCTGAGGTTCCTGGTGAGGACCAGTAAGTATTAGGTTCATAGAGTTCAATATGTCCGATGTTCACTCTTGTTCCCCCTTCCTTTCTTGTCTTGCAGCTGGTTCGTGAAAAGATGCTCTTGTGGCGCTCAGGTAAGAGTCTGTATTACCCGGCGCTGTCCGGTAAATGGTGCACGTGGAAAAACGTGTTGTTTTGTCTCTCTTTACAGATGCGGCACGTGAAAATATGGAGAGTCACAAAAGGATGCCTCCGGTGGTAAATCAGGTAAGTCTATGGAGGTAAGAATTATATTTGTTGGTTCCCTTGGCTCACCTGGTGGTTTTGTTGTGTCTCCTAGGCGCCGAAGTTCGGCGAAGAAATGATGGAAGCAGCGCCGACCCGAAGGATGCTGTGAAGACTGGTGAGTATGGCACGGCGCTGCAGCTGGAGGTGCGGCGCGTGCAGAAATGATGTTCTTTACAGGTCCGGAGACGAGATGGATCCAGAATCAGGTGTGGAATAGAAATAAGTTTGTTTTCTAATCTTGTCCCTTTCTTTCCTCTTTGTTTAGGAGCTCCGGATTCGAGGCGGGCGTGGCAGAAGACTGGATGCAGGCTGCAGGCACGGTGAGCGTTACGCTGCTGGATGCAGAATAACGCGAAGCGTGTGTTGCTGGTCGGGCGTGGTTTAAATAGCCTCAAGAGTAGTCCCAGGTAAGAAGTCCCTAGAACCACACCCAAGTAAAAAATATTCTCTGTAGAAGAATAGTCCCTTTCAGGCTTCATGTTGGATTGGAGTCATTTGCAGCATGGTCTGCCTGAGGTAAGTATGACTATGAGCCGACTGATTTCTACTAGGAGCCTGGCGCCTAAGGCGCCAGGACTGAAACCAGATAGCCCCTAGCCGGGGCTGCTGAGGTTTTACTAAATGTCTAGATGCCTGCTCCCGGGGCCGATGGGCTTGTTCCGGATGCCTGGGGGTAGGCATCATGACACTGACTGGCCAAGTTTCATATCCAGGCCCAAGCTGAGGAAAGGAGCGGGATCGAAACTTAACAAAGGATGGCTCATGCCGGGAAAATCGAGGTCAACCAGAGAAGGGGAGGTGAGCATGAGCTCACGAGGCTCCAACTTCAGAGCATGCCAGCCCACCCATGAAGGTCAAGATAAGAGAGGCCCATGCAGGTGGCTAAGCGCATACAGAATTAAATGCACAAAAGGTTGGAAACTGAAGCAGATTCACCGTGGACCAACACGTAATCAGACCGGCGCGAAGATGTACCACCACCTGATGTCATCCAGAACCAGAGGGTGCCATAACGTTTCCTGATAAGAGACTACAGATCAGAGGCCATACCCAGCCAACTAATTGACACATAGCCCTAAACCACTGATTGATGGAAGGGAGGCAGGGTGAATCTTGGGACACTAGGCAAATGGGTGTCTATTCTGCATGCTGCTAATTAAAATGGAGATTTATGTTTAGCAGTGTAACTTGCCCAATCACAAGGGACCATGTAATCTAGGGTCCTATAGACATTGTAACCAATGAGACGTCGTACTTATAGTGACGTCAATCACGTGTGGTGTAGAGGGAAGGGCGTAGACGCCCACCGGATAAGAGTTATCCAATCCACTTGCATTATTTCCATATACAGTTATAGCACCTATACTGAAGTTACCTTTCCCAACCAATTGTATTGCATGATGATTTTTTGTAGAATTAGACCTCAATGACAACGAAGTTTGCCCATAAAAGAGGCTGTTGTACTGAAGTTCGAGGAAGTCGGGGTGAGGCAGGTGTTCGTGATGCTGCTGATTTCCAAAAGCTGATGTATGTATCATTAAATGGACTTCCCTTTGCCAATTTACTGAGTCCTGATTATTGATCCTTGCCGGAGTATGTGAATCCTGCACTCTGTCCTCGCATGGTGCAGCTATCTTGTATTACTAGTTTTCGAGGGTGAGTGCTGACCAATGGGCCCGTCAGTAATTACCTCTCCTCGTAAACACTTGGTAGCAGAGGATGGTTATGGCCATCGATTATTGCTAATCGATTAATATAGTTATAAGCCACCTTTAATCCGACGGCACGAAGTAACTCTGGGCCTTCGGTTACATCACAAGTCCTTTCGCCATTCCGGCTGAGTAGGCTGAGAAGCTCCCCATGGACAATGATAGTGTAATCATTCCCAAAAAATCTGCAGTGGGTCTGAAGGAACCCGCCTTTCCAAGCATAACCGTTCTCATACCCACGGGCAGCGGATCGGACGAAAAACCTTAAAAGCAGGAAGAGGAAGGGGTGGTGATCCTGAAGTTCCAGAGAGGAAAAGAGTCGATTGGTGTGTAAAAACAATGAAACTCGTTATCCTGGCAAAGGTCTTATAGGCCTTAGAGTAAGAAGGGAAAGGTAACGGTGGGTGGCGGAGAAAAAGTAATACAGCTAGAAGCAGAAAAGACTGTATATATATATAAGGGGCAAAAGATCTGGTCACCTGAAGGAACTGGGGTAAGGAATACCGGGGGGGCACCCGAGACTAAAAACTGTAAGGAATACCGGGGGGCACCCAAGATTAAAAAATGTAAGGAATACCGGGGGGTCACCCGAGATTAAAAACTGTAAGGAATACCGGGGAGGGCACCCGAGATTAAAAACTGTAAGGGATACCTGGCGGGCACCCGAGAGAAAAACTGTAAAATTTGCCTTGTTCCTGCGCTTTAAAGAGTGGTCAGAAGGAACTTGAACCAAGAGCCCACAGAGAGGGGGACGCTAAACTACGATGACGTTTAAAGACGTCATAAAGGGGTAGTTCAAATCCCATGTCGGGGTATTAATTAGAAGGCAGGTATATGTATGACCAGCTGGTGTCTGTCTAGTCTGTCAAGCGTCTGTCATATATGACCTGTGTATGCTGAATGTGGAATAATTGTGTTATCAAATTAATGGCAATGCATTTTTGCTTAACGCGATTCTGTAAATGAGAGGGAATCGCCACTGAATTGATGCGTTTTGAGTAGAATTGTTGGTATAAAATTGCAGAAATATTGGATTAGAGCTTGCCTATGTGGTGCTCGCTCATAATAGTGTAAAGTTGAAACACTGTGTGATCATTGTTGGTGACAAAATTAAGAATGGAAGAAGTTACCCCACTTGCACACTTGTGCAAGCAATTGCCAAAACATGCAGCAAAGCTGAAGAAATGTAGCCAGGGGTGGGTTAAGGGCACCGCAAATAAAATGTTTATGCCGTGGCCCCAGAATGGGTCATTGTCTAAGGCTGTTTTACAGCACATGACGATGTTCCTACATGCCACATATAGCGGGAAGAAGCTCGAGAAACGCCTTGCTGTTCTTGAGCTATGGAAAATGTTTGAACAAGTAAAGGAAAAAGAACCTCCCGCAGACTGGATATTAAATGTATGTACGGAGGGGGGTGAGACGCCTACCGCGCCACCTGCCCCGCCGGAACCAGTTGTTGAGGGAAGTAAGTCGGAAGGCCTTTACCCACTACGAGAACTTAAGGCAGCCACAGGTTATAGCAACCCTGCATACGAGTTACCTGCGTGTAGCAGTGACGAGACGAAAGAGAAGGAACAGGAAATTGACTCGGCCTCCACGAACCCGTGGGACAAAGAGAGGCGAGATGGAGAAAGAAAGGGCCAGGCACAAACGAGTGCACCTCTCGATGGAGAGAGAGAGGGAAAGAAGCGGAAAGGAACCGATGAGGTAACATTTGCAAAGGACGAATGGATGGGAGGGCAGATACTATTGAAATTAGATGGAAAAGAAAGTGATGACGCAAGGCTGAGTGAACGGTCTGTTGAGGCGCAAAGTAAGGAAAAGAAGAAAGAAATGGCTATGAGAGACGAGAGGGCAAGAAAAAAGGATAGGTTGAGGCGAGACCAACTATATCGCGAAGAGCAAGGAATACCGCTTAGTCGCACACAATGCGCTGCCTATGAAAAGTACAGGCAGAACATGCTAAAGTTGGAGGAAGAAAGGAGGGTGCACGAAAGGAAAGTGAAGAAGAGAGAAGATGAGGAAAGTAGAAGGGCAAAAGAACGTAGAAACAAATGGATGAGGGAAGTAGTTAAGGCTAGAGAGGTGGCGAAGAAGTGAAGAGAAATGGATGAGGAAGCAGAGCGTAAGCGCAGGCAAACGGCACAAGATTTAGAATATTTGCAGCGGGAAGTGAAAAACCCAATCCTGTTGTAGATTGGGAAGACATAGAAGAGTTCTTTCCAGCAAATGATGCAGTACCAGGTACAAGCGTGACAATTATTGATGATGACTTCGACACCAGAAGCATTGGGGAAGCGATTGATAAAATATATGATGAAATGGGACTGGAACGAATCTCCCAAGAGGGAAGGGAAAATGAGCGCTTAGAGAGCACTCAATTATATGACATTGAGGATGTCACCCAAAGTAGTGGGAGTAGGGGACGTTCCCTAGATAGACTCGAAGTCAAGCAGAACGAAGATGATACAAGAAGCTGTGTGAACTGCGAGTATTCAGAGTCTGACTCCGAAGGGGAAACGGAAGAAACTGCGTATGACGAAGGGAGACGGTGCGAAAAGCAGCACCCAGGGAACCGAGAGGTACGAAGGTCAGATGCTAGCAGGTCCACAGGTAGGACACCGAAGTCCGCTGGACAGTCCAGTTGACACAGAGAGACACCCCACGGTCAGAGGCTAAGAGCATTACCAGGCAGGCGGCAAGGCGGAAACGCCACCCTGGCAAAAGACCAGAAAGATAGAGAGGACTGTGCATTCCAGTTCCCGCTATTAGAGAAAGGGGGCGCAAGACCGGAGTATATTCCTTGGCCGCACATGGACTGCGAGAATCTTAAAAATAAACTTCCCATGCTGACGTCGGGGGCTGGGAAGTGGATACATGAGTTAGAGAAAATGACGGGGGATGTCACTCTAGCCATAGGGGACATCAAGGGTCTCCTAATTGCTATACTCGGAGAAAGAGCAGACGATGTGTGGAAAAGGGCAGGCTACCCTAGGGTAACCATAACTAACACCTCCCATGACGGAGCACCGTTTAATAACTGTAGTGCATCAGTATGGAAAGCGCTATGCATGCTGTATCCAGACACATCTGATATGGGAGCTATAATGAGTCGAAAAATGAAGGAGTCGGAGGATCAGTTGCTTTATATCCAGAATTTTCAAGACGCGTGGGTGCTTGAAACGCATGAGTCTTGGACGAAATCTATCCCTGTATTCTATCATATACTGTGCCAAGGGTTACCAGAACTGGTACAAAAACAACTCAAAACATTGGTAGGAATAGAAGCTAAACCGTGGGCCGAAATCCAGTTGACAATTGCCCATTATTGTAGGCTGTTGCAAGAAAAGAATCGAAAGAAAGAGGCAACGCGTAAGGGAGAAGAGGCGAAGCTAGTGCAAAGGAAGCTCTCGAAGTATGCGCTCGAAGGAGCCATGCTAACAAGCCCAGCCGATTCGAGTGCGCAATGTGCCACAAACCCGCCGCAAAACAATCAGGGTAACGCAGGATATTATCCGAGAGGAAGGGGATTTGGAGGAAGAGGATGGCAGGGTAATCAGGGAGGCTTTAGAGGTAACCAAGGAGGTTTTCAAAATGTTCAAGGTGGTATCCAGAGCGCACCAATGGGCAGTCCAGCTATGCCAGATGGACAGATGGCCCGACCACCACCAGTGTGTTGGCTGTATGGAGTGACAGGACATGTGGCACGCAAGTGTAGAAGCCAAGGCATGTGTCAGAACAATCAAGGGATGGGGGCGGGCACGGTGAATCAACCTGCTACCCTACAACAGGGCAATGCCCAAAACTATACCGTACAGCAGCAGGCAGCTGGCTTGCAGCAAGGTGCACAGCAAGTGGTCCAACCACTGAACATGGGGAATGTACCACAGGGACAACCCCAGCAGACACTGACACAAGTGGCTCAGAGCACTAACACTAGTGGGGGAAACCCACAGGTATACAGTGGACTGAAACTATATATGAAATAGGACGGCTCACAGGGATCTTTGATGTGTTCTATCCTATCAGTGACACCAGACCCTAACAGGGAACCTAGGGTAAATGTCACCATAGGGGGGAAAGAATGCTCCTTCTTAGTTGACATGGGTGCAACGCGTTTGTGCATACGAGAAGGCAAGTTCTCCTTGTCCGGCGAGGCAATAGACACCCAGAGTTTTACTGAAGCTCATAGCAGAGTTCCCTTTACTGATGCACTCCCAGTCTCAGTGGGAGAGTGCAACATGAATGTACCTTTATTGTATTTCGCGTCAGTCCCCGGTGAATATCATGGGTCGGGATTTGATGACGAAGTTGAATATGACCATCTCGTTCACTGAGGATGGCACAGTGTGCTCAACCCAAGGAATGCATTATTCAAACGTATGCGAAATGATCAGAGCATACTCTGGACGTGCAGCCATGGGAACTGTACCGTTGGAACCAGAAGTTTTTGCATATGGAGTACGAGTGCTCATGGCAGGATTGCCAGGCCTCGCAGACAAGACTATGAGAACCCCTGATGAGTTTCTATTCAGGCCAAGAATACTCATGCACGAAGAGGAGGGACAGGTGCTTCCCTTAATGATACAATCCACCGCGGTGCAAGGAAAGGTAGTTTTGGTTGAAGGATGTGACGACGAGGGTAGACCTTGGTGTGCGATTGTCGCCATCGAAGAAGGGTATCGAGTGACTGACATCACCGATGACGATCTGTTTGAAGAACACCCTGACCTAGAAGAGACACGGGTGCAAGTGAGTCTCATATTTTGGGTCAAAATGATCAGGCGAGAGGTACCACAGAGGATGATGTTAGCGTTAGTACGCCCAGAGTACTTTGATAACGACATGGCCCTAGTGCTGGCAAAAGTATGGACTACAGGGCCCTATGACGTAGGTCTCCTGAAGGGAGCCGGTGAAGTAAAAATTAAATTGAAACCAGGAGCAATTCTGCCACGGGCACCACAATATCCCATGTCCAGAGAAGTGGATGAAGGGATTGCAAAGACAATCTCCGCCATGATGAAGCAGGGCATTCTAGTGACATCGGAATCACCCTGCAACACAGTGATTTATCCTGTCAAGAAATCAAAGGGAGGGTCCTGGCGTTTAATCTAGGATTTACGAGCCCTAAACAACATAGTCGAAGCTGAGTTCCCTTTAGTCCTGAATCCATACACAATTTTGTGCAACATACCCACTGAGGCAAAATGCTTCACGGTGATCGATTTGAAAAATGCATTCTTCTCGTCCACCGTGACTCACAAGACCTGACGTCATTTACTTCCAGACAAATGCGCCTGAAAAGTACCAGGCTGCCACAGGGGTATTGCGAATCTCCATCTATTTTCAAAAGAGTCCTGCAAATGGACCTAAGCAATATTGCGGTGGACAGTCGTTTTTCAGTATGTAGATGACATTCTAATCTTCAGCATCACTGAAGAACAATGCCGACATGACTCAGTCCAGCTATTAACTATACTGGCTGAGAAGGGATAAAAAGTGGACAAGGACAAGTTGCAGTACTGCCAACGGGAGGTGTTGTACATAGGGCAACTGATCTCACACGAGGGGAAAAAGGTAACCCCAGAAAGGGCCGAGGCTATCATGAACACGGCCAAGCCGCACACGATAAAACAAATGCAAAGCTTCCTAGGCCTGTGCAACTATGTCAGAGCATGGATCTTTGACTACAGCTCATATACCAAGCTTTTGTTGCAGGCCCTTAAAAGGCTCAGGCGACGCAAGAAGAGATTGAATGGAATGAAGGAATGGAGAAAGGGTTCACAGAACTTAAGGGGGCAATTTGTAAGGCCCCAGTTCTCGGGATTCCTAATTATGCTGAGGAATTCTGTTTTCTCATACCGATGGCAATTTTATGACGGCAGTGCTCACGCAGCGAACCTCACTGGGGTATAAACCCCTAGCATATTACAGTGGGAGTCTGGACCCGGTCATGAAGGGCCACTTCCCATGCGAATAAAATCTAGCTGCCGCCGCGTTTGCCACTGAGAAGGCGTCATCCATTGTGATGGGGTGCTCCATGACACTATATGTTGAGCACTCGTTATTCGTCATACTGGAAAAGCCAACGGGCACGCTGACTTCTCAGAGAGCATCAGCCTACGAGGTGATTATCTCTAATCCATCGATCAAAATAGTGCAATGCAAAACTGTGAACCCTGCCATGTTTATAGCTGAGCCAGTCACAGAGGGAGAACCTCTGCATGACTGTGCGAACTATGAGGAATTTTATGATGAAATCCCCAGGGTAAAGGAAAATGACCTGGCAGGTGGGGAGATCGTCTTTATTGACGGGTCTTCTAGAATCGACCAAGAAGACGGACAAAGATATACAGGCGTGGCCGTGATCAAACACATAGCGAGTGGAGAGTTCCGAGTACTTGTCAGTGCACGAATACCATCCCATTATTCGGCACAGGCTGCAGAGCTAGTGGCGCTGATACTTGCCATTGAGAATCATGCTCACCAGGAAGTAACAGTATACAGCGACTCCGCCTATGTGGCATCAACAGTGCACGCACGATTAGCGCGCTGGGAAAGGAGGGGCTACCTCCGAGCAGACGGTACGCCAGTGCAACACGCAGCCTTAATGGACAGGCTGATAAAAGCACTACAGCTCCCAGTGGGCATAGCGGTCATGAAATGCACCACTCATACCAAAGGGACAGATTTCGTGTCACGTGGAAATCATAAAACGGGCACGGAAGCCAAGCGCATGGCATCCAAAACTGAAACAATCATGGATGTGGATGTGGCACGTACCCATGAGCGTATGATGGTAGCGCGAGCCACACCAGAAGCCTACAGCAATATGTGGCAGACTCAGCTAATGGAGTTCTATGGAAGCGTCAAGGGTGTTCCTTAAACCCCTCAGACGGATTGTGGAGGCAAGACAGCACTGGTAAACCAGTAATGCCTGTCGCCCTCCTAAAAATAGCTCTAGAACACTCCATTACCCAATGCATATGACTAAGGAAAATCTTGCTGCAACACTTATCGAAGACTGGTTTACACCGAATTTAGCAGAGCATGTTGCATTCTTTATGGTAAACTGTATTATCTGCCAGCAATTCACTTCTGGGCACACAAGTAGTGAGAGGAGTCATCCCCAGACCGAATGGCCCTTTCCAGCACCTACATATTGATTATGTCGATATGATCCAGGTGTGTAATGGGTACAGGTATTTACTTGTGGTGGTGTGTCCCTTCTCCAGGTGGATAGAAGCAGGTCCCTGTACACACCCCGATGCCGCCTGTGCTGCCAAATTCTTGGTGAGGAAGGTCTTCCCTAGATGGGGGGTGTGTGAGGTTATGAGATCAGACAATGGGCCTCATTTCCTGAACGCAGTGTTCGAACAGATTAGCTTGTTGCTGGGTATAAAGCATAAGTTTTTGTCGGCTTATCACCCAGAGGGAAATGGGATATCTGAACGAATCAACGGCTTGCTTAAGGAAAGGATTGGCAAGTTGAAACTCACATTAAGAAAGGGATGGATGCACTGCCTACCACTGGCATTGTATGCGCTTCGGAACCAACCAGGCTCCGACCATCATCTTACACCGCACAAAATAGTCACTGGGAGAAGGATGAGGACCCCTCTACCCCCCTGAGACAGAGCTAGATGTGATGCCCAGTCAACTAGGGAGGTTCTGGGAGATGAGATGAAAGCGTACATAGACTGTCTCATAGCAAGCACCTCTATCATTTCAGGCCAGCTGCAGCGACGGCGGAAAGGGGACAGCACAGCACAAACCACAACAGACAATTCTGATGCAGGCGCAGCTCTCAGCCTTGGTGCACCCCTTGTCTTCCCTGGAGACAGAGTTCTAGTGAAGAACTTTACGAGAAAGAAATGGGACGAACCGAGGTTTAACGGCCCCTTCATCGTAGAGGACTGCACCCCGTCCGCTGTCAAGCTCGTGGGCCAAAGAACCTGGATTTTCATGAACGACATCAAGCTATTCATAGGAGAGGGCACTCCTGCTGTACCCAGCGACGAAGAACCTACAGATAAGGAGGGAGAACCTCAGCACGTGCAGACAAGATCTATGGTGTGGAAGAAGGACGCATAAGCAGACAAGTAACAAGAACGTTAGCAAAGTGAGACTCGTAAAACAAGACATTTCCTCGAGCCAAGTGAAACGTGTCAAAAGAACAATTACACAAACAAGTCAGTATAGCCAACAAAAGAACTATTGTGAAACTTGTGCCTGCGACTGAACTTTTTCGTATACACTAAAGAGACAATAGTAAGCAAGCAAACACTCTGTGCAGCCAAAGGTCCAGGGTAAAGGAAGAAAATCACGCACTCATATCAGCAAAAACGTTAATCTCATGAACACTGAAAGCAGCCACACAAAGCATTTAAAACCTAAGACTCTGATAAGAAGTAAAAGTAAGATCAAGAATTTGTTCATTGATGTATGGTTCATCCCAGCAGAAGCCTCATGTGGGATGTGCTAACCTACTTCCAACTGGTGGCACTGTCCTACCCTTCACTTATAGGCAGAGAAGCCAGTGTTACTGAATTCATTCAAGACCCTGCGAACAAGAAGGTAATCTGGCAACTATTTACTGTCATCGCAGAGGTCTTCGCCGAGTTGCCCGAGCACAGTGACTCAAAGACCAATGCTCCCGCCTCAAGTGATCATTGACGAGATCACATATACTTTGTTCTTCCGCATCATCGAAGAATGTCCAGGACTTATCGGGAGAACTACAGATACATTGACATTCATTAGAGATCCAAAAAACAATTACTTCCTCAACCAAGTGTGGTACAAGCGGAACCACGTGGTTGCAACTTACGCAGCAGAAAAGTGCAAAACTTGCTCGCATCAAAAGAAGGGACTGTGATTAGGACCTAGCAAACGAGGCAAATGTCCCTATCACCTAAGGATACACGGCTGGCACACAACGTTTTATTTCGATTAGTCACAGACTATCTGGAAATGGTGGGGAGACCTGCAGATGTTGATGTCATCACCTTCCTTAGGAATCCGGCCAACGCCCCACACATGGGCGCACTCCTCCAAGGCATCATGCTCCAGCTGGAGCTGTCCAATTTCCAGCGAGAATTCCTGAGGAGATTTCAGTGAGACTAGCCGACGAGGGACAGATCGAAGAGTAAAAAAAAAAAACAACTGAAAGCACACTGCGAGAGAAGGCTGTGACTCTAGAACCAAAGAACCAGACAAATTTCATTAACACCGGAAGACAGTCAGTACGCTTTTCGCGTTTTCTTTCATCTCATTGAAAACTTTCCAGAACTAGTGGGCAGACCCCACAACATTGATGTGCCCAGTTTTCTTAATGATCCAGCAAAGAATGCCCAACTAAACAGGCTCCTAAGAGCTATTGCATCACAATCAAGAAGCAATTATGGACATCCGCTGCTGAGGCGAGCCTTAGAAAGGAGAGATCCAAGATAAAACCCTTTAGAATCCCCAGCCGGGGGCAGAGCAAGGAAACAAACACACAGTCCTTCATGCTTCCAACGTAGAACGAGTCAAAAGGGGATAACTACATCGTGAACTTCTTTTCCTATTTTTCTTATTTTTCCCTATTTTGTGCATTATCATTCCGCAGTGGAGTAAATGGGGAAGAGAGAGACTGTTCCTCAACTCGACCTCGAACGACCAAATAAAAGGAACAGCGACATGAACTTCACTGCCGTGTTTACCGTTTTCAAACTTTTTCTTATTTTTTCCTACCTCCTCATATGTTCACTTTTATTTTTATTTTTGTTTTTATTTTTTCAATGGTTTATCGATGAGTGATGTGTAACAAATTCATTTTTATGGTGTCACTGTGAACAAATTCCTGCATGTCCTCAGGGCCAAGACGAATTGGGAAGGCGCCCTGGGAATGCGTTGTATACACAAATGCAGGAAGAATGTGATGTGCTAAAAACGGTAGTCTAACCTTTTACCATAGTCTAGCAAAGGATCTGTACTCCATAACTAGAGACTTCCGTCATCACTCGCAAGAAGGGGGACATTAAACTGCACCCGTCACTTTAGTGTTTGCTGAACTTTTTAAGTAACGAAATCAAGATAAGAAAGGAAATAAACTATTGACTATGGACTTGTTCGAGATGGGGGCCCAAAACAGCAATTTAGTTGTTCCACCAGTGGATGGGCGCCCCCGCTTTCCTGGAAGGAGTTGCTGCAAACTGTCCTTCAAGGCAATCATATGTATATGTATAGTGATTATTGCAGTATTTTTGTCGTTAATGATCAGAACAGTTTTTTTTTTTTAAACTTGTTTTTATTAGATTTCCATGTCAAACATCAACATTAACAAACTGTAATTCCCCCCCGCCCACTCCCTCCCCATCGGGGCACTTATGTCCAATTTTTTGGGGGGCTTTATGCATTGAAAATATCCGATACTTTATGTTGTGGGGACACCATTATTCCATGAAGTCCGACTGAAGATATTCAAGTATCACTTCCCATTCCTTTGCAAATATATCTCTCGTGCCCTGAATCGTGTGGGTGACTTTTTCCATCGTGATTTGGGCCCAAACCTTTTGCAACCATGTGAAAGTCAATGGGGTATCCTTATTTTTCCAATTCTGGGCGATGGTTGCCGACGCTGCTATGAGGAGTCCCATGAAGCCTCTTCACTGTGATTTTTTTATTTTTTTTGCAGGATGGTCTCTCATACCGCAGGTGCACGAAACACCCCAATGTCCGTGCATCCACCAGGTAATGAGCGTCTGGGCCCCACAAAGGCGCCCAGACCTTATATTGTCATCCCTGTTCCAAGAAAAATTGATGATAAAGCAAATGATTTACAGTTGAATTTTATTAGCAGTGATATGGATGCACCTGAAATTATGAATGACGAGAAAATCTGGAGACAGGGTCAGCACGGAATGAATGATAACATAGCACTGTCCACGGCACGCACCCATACACTGTGCACATGAACAAGGGCAAGTGTCAATGGCTACGAACCCGCAGGCTAAACCAACTGAAAGAGAAAAATCGCCTGTGGAACAAGCAGCTCCAGAAGGCAGGGAGCAACGTGAGAAACCAAACCGAAGTGAAATAGCAAAATCACTCGATAGAATAAAGGAAGCAACGAAAGAACTGACTGAGAAAACACATGCGATAGCTGAGTATGTGTTACCACTCACACATAGAGCAAAGGAGCTACATGAGGAGCTGAGCAAGACAACTACCACAACTATGATAGCGAGCACACCAGCTCCAATGTTAGAAGCAACTACCGAGCCTACGACACTGCCGCGTGTCGGAAGAATGGTAAGCCAGATGTGGTGGGAGGAATCTACAAAAGAATGCACGAGGGAAGGAAAAGAAACACAAAATCTCCCCCTGTTACTGCAGGGCAGGAAATGAAACCTGCCCCTCCAAGGATAATACCCGAGAAACTACCTGAACGAAAGAGCAGTACAGACGCATTCAGAGACATAGTGATGGCCAACTACAGAAAAACGTTAAGAATCAAGAGAAGCCCATATGAAACGGACAATGAACTAAACGACTACTTGGACAGCACAGCCCATCTTGGAAACAACATATGGTACCAGCCATGAAGAAAGTTGGACAAAGTAAATCAGAAGGAGAATGTTTTGTCTGTGCACTCCTGCCATACAGCATGGGAAAGTCCAAGATCTTCGTGGCTGTAGAAGTAGATGTCCCAACAGTACACTGTATGTCACATGTAGCTATGTGCAACACCAGAGGACAATTCATGGGAAGAGATGCCTCATTGATATGGGCCAACGAAAAGGACTACCCTGATGAAGAAGGGTTTGTCCAGGACATCAACACAAGAAACAGGGCACACACCAAGAATCACGTTATTAGATATGAAAACCCTGACGTCAAAGGATCAGGAATAAGGTGGGAAATAAACTCAAGACTGAACGTCCAAGGAAAAATGGCAGAAGAAGCTCAAATATGGAGGAACCGGGGACAAATGCAGATCTGGGGATCAGTAGTTTCCCCTAACGGATGGGAGGAAGGAGTTGTAATCTGCCGAGCTTGGATGGTCCTTGGAGCCTGCAAGGAAGCAATAGAAAACTCACAGAGGTCATGTAAACCTCTATGGCCGAAGTTGGTGAAGCTATTAACATGGGTCGAAGACAGGGGAGGGCCCCTGCAAATAGTACCGTTGGAGAACCCGAAACTGTGCTTCAGAAGTAATGGCACAAGGAAAATGGGGGAGAATCAAAACTGTGGATGAATATATGAGGCACCAGGCATGGCACAAGGAACCACAGTCCTGATGGACCACTATTGGGCATGTGGATCCAAAGCATACATAAGACTGCCAAAAAATTGGGGGGGGGCATATGTACATAGGTTAATGTCCGTGTTCCCGCACTGGTGATTCCAAAAAACAATCTGAATCTGGACAGCTTCCCGAAAGCAGATGCTCATCTAAGAAGGAGGAGATCCGCAGAGCTGATTTCCAGAATGAAGAGAGAAAACTACTTTTCTGCCAAATCAGAAGAAGCATTCTATGCGATTCCAATACGAACACAGGCTGTTCAGCCTCACTTCAACAGTATTCACCACAATACTCCTGCCACACATCCAAATTGGAGTGAATGCTAAATGGTTGCAGATAACCAGATGGGAATTACTACAGACCATCAACACCACAATAAAAGGATTCAATGCGATCAAGGAAGAGCTGAGAGCGGTTAGACTGATGACCCTCCAGAACAGATATGTGCTTGACATGATCACAGCAATGGATGGAGGTATTTGTGCAAAAATCGGAGAATCATGTTGCACATTTTACCATCGCATGATGAGGAAAATGGAACCCTCACAGAGGCCATAAGCATGTTGACAACTTTAAAAAACCAGATGACTGATGAAACGGACGAAGTGGATGATGACAGTTGGTTTCGGAACCTATTCATAAGGGTCCCGCAATGGATGGCCGATATATTCAAGTTTCTGGGAGCCTTGCTAGCAGTGGTGCTGCTAGGATTCTGTGTTATCAAGATAATCATCACATAGTGCCAGAAAACTGCAAAGAAGGCCATCGAGATGAAAATTATGGTCGATGTCGAACCAGGCTGGAAGCCCGGAGACCTGGCAGATGAGGACTGGCAGATGAGGAGATAAAGGACTTCGTGGAGGCCAGTGAATTTCCACCAGAGGGAACAAAATTCACTTATCCCAAGAAACGAAGAAGGTATGAAGGCAAATGGATTTACTGCAGTCCAAATGGACAATGCCAATTGATGACCTGGTACAAGATGAGCATGTGAGACCAGCAGGAAGTTTGAAAGGAGTGTGAAAGATATAGACACCCAAATTGTATACATTCACGCCATCTTGTGTAAACCCAGGAGACGATGAGCAAGAAGCAGCTGAGGAATCAAAGAAACTGAATATAAAGGAGGACGCAGGAGTGGTCGATGAACCGACCAGAGGGGGGAGTGTAGAGGAGACCCCAGACGTGGCCTGCACCCCCGCCCCTCGCTTCGAGGTGCCAGTAAAGTACTCGCCAAGGTATGCGATGTACGAGGAGCAGCTGAACCAACAAAGGGCTGCAATGGGCCTCTGCCCTGTGTACATTAGAAGATCAATACCTGTTGAAATGCCCATAACCAGGCAACCCTGGGCAGCACGGTACCCAATCAGACAACCATACCAGCCATTGAAACGGAACGAGGAGGAATGCCTACACACGGTCCATGAAGAGACTCCAAAAGCCATAATGGAAGGCCAGTGGAGATGAAACAAGGACCAGAGCAGCTGCAAGAATGACTTGAAGGAGTACTGAAAGCATGCATGCCAGTACTGACAACTGCGAGGATAATTGTAAAGGACAAAGGGGAGAGACACTGTGAAAAACGTATGAGAATGGTGCCATGAGACAAGATGGAAGCAACCGCCTTATTGAACTTGTGTAAATAAGCTTGAAACGCAAGATGCTAAGTAATCGGTTCTACTTGCAATGCTTAGTAGAAGTTAGAGTGGCAAGCGCCGACTGCATACATCTACCTCAATACAGCACAATGTACACGTGCAACTCCATTTTGTATAAACAGAAGTACTCCTAGGCGGCCAAGGCTTGACTGGCCAAGTTTCATATCCAGGCCCAAGTTAAGGAAAGGAGCGGGATCGGAACTTACCAAAGGATGGCTCATGCCGGGGAAATCCAGGTAAACCAGAGAAGGGGAGGTGAGCATGAGCTCCCGAGGCTCCAACTTCAGAGCATGCCAACCCGCCTGTGAAGGTCAAGATAAGAGAGGCCCATGCAGGTGGCTAAGCGCATACATAATTAAATGCACAAAAGGTTGGAAACTGAAGCAGATTCACGGTGGACCAAAACGTGATCAGACAGGCGCGAAGATGTACCACCGCCTGATGTCATCCAGAACCAGAGGGTGCCATAACTTTTCTTGATGAGACTACAGATCCGAGGCCATACCCAGCCAACTAATTGACACATAGCCCTAAACCACTGATTGATGGAAGGGAGGCAGGGTGAATCTTGGGACACTAGGCACCTGGGTGTCTATTCTGCATGCTGCTAATTAAAATGGAGATTTATGTTTAGGGGTGTAACATGCCCAATCACAAGGGACCATGTAATCTAGGGTCCTATAGACATTGTAACCAATGAGACGTCGTACTTATAGTGACGTCAATCACATGTGGTGTAGAGGGAAGGGCGTAGATGCCCACCCGATAAGAGTTATCCAATCCACTTGCATTATTTCCATACAGTTATAGCACCTATACTTAAATTACCTTTCCCAACTAATTGTATTGCATGATGATTTTTTGTAGAATTAGACGTCAATGATGACGAAGTTGCCCATAAAAGAGGCTGTTGTACTGAAGTTCGAGGAAGTCGAGGTGAGGCAGGTGTTCGTGATGCTGCTGATTTCCATAAACTGATGTATGTATCATTAAACGGACTTCCCTTTGTCAATTTACTGAGTCCTGATTATTGACCCTTGCCGGAGTATGTGAATTCTGCACTCTGTCCTCGCATGGTGCAGCTATCTTGTATTAATAGTTTTCGAGGGTGAGTGCTGACCAATGGGCCTGTCAGTAATTACCTCTCCTCATAAACAGGGTCCATTGTATGACTTCACTACTTTGGGAATACCGTAAATGGCGAAAATGGGATCCAGTGCAGGTATAGTGTGAAACGCTGATATCGACGGTACAAGCTGTACATCCGGGAAGCCGGAGTATTCATCCACAGCCACAAGTATGTGCTCGCCCCCTTCCAATGGCCCAAAGAAGTCGACTGCCATTTCATTCCAGGCATTTTCTGGGAGATCGGTCATGCGTAGCGGTTCTGGTTGCGTATGTGGATTGATCACAGCACACGTGGGGCACTGTTTGAGGAGGTTTTCTACTTGTGAGTCTAGATGAGGGAACCAGACCCTTTGCCTGAGCATTCTCTTTGTGGACACTATTTCCTGATGACCCTCATGTGCCAAGTTCAGCACTTTGTGGCGTAAGGTGCGAGGAATTACTATTTTTGGTCCTTTGAGTAGTAAACCTCCTTCAGTCTTGGTCAGTTCTTCTTTTAAGGCTAACAAGCTGCTGATGTCTTGCTTTGTTTCTCCACAGGTGCTCTCACCTCTCTCTTTTTCCTGCTTGCAGTGTCCTTTCTCAAGGCATCTCATTATCACGTGTAGGCCTTGATCATTTTTTGTTTCCAGTGCAATCTGATGTGGGTCTAGACCCTTTGGCGTGTTATTCTGTATGATATAGTGGATATACTGGTCTGCGATGGAGTTGGCAGGCAGGTATTCCTTGCGTGGATGACGTGACAGGAAGTCTGCTGGGATGTGTTCCTTCCCTGGCTGGTGGATTATATTGAAGCTGTAATCTTGTAGTCTTAATGCCCATCTGGCAATTCGGGGGTGGCATCTTTGCTTCGGGATTCCCGTATATAAACAGTAGTGCCTGGTTTTCCATAAAGGAAAA
Organism: Ambystoma mexicanum; assembly: GCF_040938575.1. NCBI lineage: Eukaryota > Metazoa > Chordata > Amphibia > Caudata > Ambystomatidae > Ambystoma > Ambystoma mexicanum. Next base: position 617,291,748 of record NC_090922.1, on the reverse strand, counting down.
GATGGAAGTGTTCACAGGCCCACACCACTGCTAGTACTTCCTTTTCTGCCTGTGAGTAGGCCTGTTCCGTCTTTGTGAGACTCCTACTGGCATACGAGAGGACATGTCTTGTGTGGTTGTCTTTTGCATCAATTTGCGCCAGGATGGCATTCAAACCTACAGGGCTTGCATCCACTATGAGTTCCGTCTCTCCTTTGGTGTTGAAATAGGCCATGTTTTAGCGTCCGCTATTCTTTGTTTGATCATCTGGAAAGCCTGTTGACACTCTTCGGTCCATTCGAAATCTGTGTTTTGCTTTGTTAACGCCTAAATGGCTCACTGACTGACGCAAAAGCTTTAATGTAGCGGGTACAGTAGCTGGCAAGCTAGAGGAATGAGCGCAGATCTGAGATGTTTTGAGGCGGGTTGGCGTCTGTAAGTGCTGCGACCTTCTCAGGGTCTGGGGTCATGCCCTCTGATGAAAACAGGTGCCCGAAGAAATTGAGTGTTTGCTTTCCAAATTCGCATTTTTCTTTGTTCAGCGTCAGTCGAGCGTCCTGTAGGGCCATGCAGACTTGCTGAGCGTGTTGTCGTGCTGTTCCTGGTCTTGTCCAAACACTAAGATATCATTGCTGTAATTTAAGCAATTTGGTATGTGATTGATGACGTTGTGTATTTTGGATTGACATATTTTCACTGCTGAAGAGACCCCAAAGCTGAGGCGCTTCTACTGAAATAGTCCTAGATGCTTGACAAACGGGATATATCGTGAGGTTTTGCTCAGTTCCAACTGGTGGTACCCCTTGTTGAGGTCAAGCTTAGATAAGACGCAGCCCCATTCAACAAGTGTACCATGTCGGTAATGCAGGGTGCTTGGTGTCATTCTCATGATATGGCCTCATTTGTGCGACGCATGTACACGCATATGCAAATGTCAGTGGATTCTCTTTTTGGTACAGGATGATAGGGGACACCCACGGGGTGGGCCCTTCCGCTGGTTTAATGATGTCTGCGTCGAGGAGCTTGTGGAGTTCTTCCTCTACCTGCTTCTGTATATTTATGGGTATCCCTCGGTAGTGTTGTGCTACTGGAGTCCCCTAGGGGTTAATGTGGAGTTCGAGCTGTCTCACTTTTACGTTTCCAAGACCCTTGAATAGTGCTGGGAATAACTGCTTGATCTTTGAAGCCGGATCAACGTACTTGTGGGCCATGAGTCTGTATAGTACATGGATTAGGCCCATGTAAATGGCGGTTTTGTAGCTCAGAATGCACCCGCTTTCAGAGGCTGTTTCAGGACGTGCATCAAGACCTTCATTGATTGCTCTTTGTAGGCGCATGATGCCATAAAATACCCTTTGCACGGCAGCAGTGTTTTGGATCCGTAAGGATAGATGTTTACTTCTGCCTGCTTGAGATGTGAGGCTTGTGGTAGTTTGTTGTACACTTCCACTTCCTCGCTTCTACATTCACGGTCGCTCCTGTGTCCACTAGGAATTCGGCCGCTAGATTGTTTACTTGCATTAGGAGAATGGGGCTGTGTCCTTTAGCCATCTGGTTGCCTAGAGCATATAGATAGCCCTCCTTCTTTGGCTCCTCTTGGTGTTTCTCCCTCCTTCTGGAATCTTCCTCAGATGACTCACTCAACCGGCTTTCCGTCTGTGAGTGTTCAACCAGGTAACGTATATACCTCCTGGGCCTTCTCGTTGATCTTGATGATGCTGATTTGTTGTCTCTCCAATCTCCAGCTGCTTTCTCTTGTGATCTTTTATCTGTTCTCTCATCTCTATTTCTTCGCGAAGGTGGCTCTTGTGGATGATGAGATGTCCTGAGGGGACTTAGATTCTGTATTTCTCTACCTTGGTGTGACCTTTCAGCCATTCCTTCCCCTCTCATCTGGCTTCTGTACATTTAGCATACCGCCCTAAAGTTATTGTCCCGACCACAGGCTGAGCACTGCTGGCCGATTGCGGGACATGGTCCCTCGTGCGGAAATTCGTAGTCGCAGCTATAGCAAAATGGTTTGCCATTACCTTTGGATGTCAGGTCCAGTTTGTTGATGCTTTCACTTTTGCCAATGCAATATTTTGATCTCCCCTAGCCCTTCAACTTTAGATACCAGGGTGGCGTCAGAGCGCGCGAATCGTAGGATCTCTTCTAATGTGCGTGGTTTTTGTAGTAGTCTCTTCCGCAAATCGCCACACTCACACCCTGCGATGATCTGCCAGCGTACTGCCTCCTCATTCGAATAGTTATTGAAGTTGCAGTGCTTCATTTTAGCCTCAGCCGCATGACAAAGGTGTCCATGGATTCCCCTTTGATCTATTTTGTCATGTGAAACACGTGCCTCTCGTAGTCCACATTCGTATGCAGGGTGAAATAGTCAGTTAGCGTGGATTTGAGGTTTGCATAGGAGTCCGTTGAGTCTGCAGGAAGCTCAACCGCTATGTCCCTGACGTTTGGGCCTATGGACAGAGCAGGGAGGCTGTGTTTCTTTTCATCATCAAAGGGCCATATGGCCTTGATGCATACTTCAACGTCTCTAACGCATCGTTTCCAGTGAGGCCCCAAACTGCTGGATTCTGTGAGGTTGAAGTGCGTGGGTAATTGTGTGATATGACTGTCCAGGAATCTGGATGGTAGGGTTAGTGCCGTGGTGAGGGGAACAGTACGTGTGTAGTCCCCAAACATGTTTCCGCTGAATTAAGTGGTTGCTTGTGGGTTCCGAGCTTGCTTTGTACTGTGCGGTAATGTGGGGTGGACTGACCTTAAATGGGAATGGTACTGTGTTTCCTTTATGGGGGAAGCACAGGTGGTACTGCGTTGAAAATCTTCCCTCTCGCTTTAGTGTTGAGGGCTTTGTGCCTCATGAGGGCCAAGTGCATGGAAATGTTGTGCACGCATATCTTGGAAATGGAGACACAGCCGTATGCTGCCTTATAGCGTGCCCTCTGTCGTATGTATGTCCGTTAAGCCCCCTTGGAGCTTCACTGTAGCAATACTGTGTCCCAGTGGGCGGAGCCAGCACTCCAAGCCCTTCGAAATACTGAGTCCCTGCACGAGGACTCGCCATTGTCTTCTCGCTGCTTGTGAGCTGCGGCAGCTCCGTGAGATCCACCACCCTAGAGAGCCTCGGGAGCCTCTGGCACCTTGCGCGCGTGGAATTACAGTGGGCCGAATGTTCTCGAGCCCCACCAAAGTCAGTGGCTTCCTCGCCTCCCCTCGCGCAGACACAAGTGGCGCCGGCACTACTTTCCTGCTTCTTCGTCGCCAAATGTAGCATCTGGCCTTTCCCAGCCCAACACTAATCCCACACGCTCTCTTTCATGCATAGCACATAGAAACGAGGCGGACCACAGGAGTTGCAGAAAGCCTGTCTTTATTTTCCAACTCGAACTGTAACTAACTTCCCCCGTTGCCCGCCCCTTCCCTTCCCATTGCTCCCACTCCCTCTCCCTCTCGACATGACTTGGGAGATCAGAACTATTAAAGTAACAACACCACAGATATGAATACTGGAGAACTAAATGGAGGTAACTAACACATTTTCATGCATTGGCAACTTCATTGATTTACTTGCTTTTTTAAAATAGAACATTGAACAGTAATTCCATTGTGACTGCCTAGGAGTGTGGGAAGCGAGGGTGGTTCTTCATCTGAAAAGGCTCCTCAGCACTGCTCGACCAACACTAGTCTCCACAACACCTACCACTGTGTGCAGGCACTGTTGCTGAAAGTGTGAAGTTACAGTTTTGCAGGAGAAGCTACCAAACCAGACACACAGCTGCTGCAAGTCTACTGAAGTGTGCTCTGACCTGGACAAGGCGCACCCGGGCTTTACTCCAGATAGCTGAATTCTGGCCAGGCTACAGTACCGCATGCATGAATTACCTTGTTTAGAAAGCTCTTGTCTTTTGCTTACATCACCTGAGACTGGATAGATGAATAGCAGGCCACATTGCTACCCACATCCGCGGTGCGTCATCTATAACCAGCTTTCGAGGAGAGATTTGCATGATTGCAGGAGTGGAAGGCCACAAGGGGGGATCCAGTGATCCTCCCTAACAGCACATGATTGAACTGGTCTGATCGGCAGTGGACATCTTAGATCTTTGTGGAACCAAGGGCATTGTTTTTACCCATATCTTCATGTGACAGCCGGATTAGCACTTATGGAGTAGTATTTCAAGCTAGATGTGGCTAGGGAGAGAAAAGAGGGCAACAGCTTCTGAGTGTATAGAGCTCATATTTTGAATTTCACACCGTAAGTAACATTTTTCCAATTTCTGATTAGTAATCCCTGGTCAAACCAGCTCTAGACTCATTGATAATCGCACATGTATTCTCTCCTCTACTTAAAGGACCAAGCTATGTTTTTTGGAGTCGGCCACTAACATCACCAAGAACCGGTTGCCGAGGCAGATGGGGAGTTTTTCCCTCTCTGATGTGGCAAAGCAGGAAAGAATTGTAATGGCATGTGTAGGTCCTTGGATAAACAAAGGAAATATGCTTAGCAGGGCTATCTAGTCCATGCTGGTTCAATCCATATGATCCTCCAGGCAAAGCTCGTACTTTTGTAAATCGGGGAGACGGATGAAGAAAAGTAGATTCATTCATTGCACCAGTTTATCAAAGTCCTTTGCTTTCCAATTGGGGATGGGGCAACCTGGAGGCCAAGCAGAGCTTTCAGGTGCCAGGCCGCTTGCATTTCTGAAAAGGTCTTCCACTGCCTTGAGCACAGTTCCCATTATACTCTGGGGTTTCTGCAAGGAAACTGCTGAGGCTGAAGGTTATTTATTAAGTGCACTTCGGCCATTAATACAGCTAATTTAAAAAAAAATTGATGACAATTCAAACATGAGATAAGTGAGCATTTTTAAATACATATAAACATAAGAGTCATGGAATAGTCCATTGGTGGTCAAAACCACTACTTTATGACTAATTTAGGAGTGGGGGAGCCTTGGATGATCTTGCAGGATGAGACTTTAGTTCTCAGATCTATGTTCCGCTGAAGATACTCTGGCAAATTTCTTGTCCCGCAACCTATAATGTTGCAGTGCTTTGATCCCATTCAGGAATATGGACTCTTGTGAGACTCCAAGTCTGTTGATCAGATGGCTCGGGGGCAATCAATTTGTTACAGTGGGCCTCATATGGCCCATCATTTGCTATTTTAGGGATGTTGCTCAAGATATGTCTTATGTCCTTGATTTGTTTCTTTATTTTCTTGTGCCCGATTTCTGGCATTTCACCTTACCATCTCACCATCGTGTCAATGCACTGGGCTCTATTGTGATGCAAACGAAAACTTGAGGTTGTGGCGTCTAGAGGTCTCTTACTCAGCAATATGATCTCATTAGGCAATCGCAGATTAGCTTTCACAGGATCCAACTCTTGGGAGCATTATGCGTGCAAGGAAATAATTAGGTTAGGTTGAGTAATAGGTGATGAAGTTGGACATTCAAATCAGGGATCGTCAGACTTCTTGATCTTAGCAATAACGTTGGTCACCATTGTGTCATAAGCAGTGCTAAACTATTTTAGAATATCTGACCTAGGCGGCATTGTGGTGGTCTGAGAGATTCAATTATCTTTTATTTTCCCCGTTAATGTAGAACTAGTCAATGGGCCTCATTATAACTCAGGCGGTCCGGAAATAACGATGGCGGTAAACCCGCCGCCACCGTTGTTTCCGGACCGCCTGATCCCGACTCCTGCAGGCGGGAGGTGATGTTCCCGCCAGGTCTGACCTGGCGGGTTTAACACCGGCCGCCTGCAGGCAGCCGAGGAAACACCGGCAGCATTACGAGATGCTGCCAGTGTTTCCATGATCCCCATTCCCATTGAGTCGCATAGGACTCGATGGGAATGGGGATTAACACCATTCCGCCTCCGTGATTCCCAGAAAACCGGGGTTGTAATGCCCCGGTAATTCCGGGAATCACAGAGGCGGAATGGTAATACAAGTCCGGCGGTAACCAGGCGGTTTTACCGCCACGGTTACCGCCGGACTCGTAATGAGGCCCAATGTCTAATTTACATTTAAGGCCCTGATTCTTGGAATTATTTGCGTGTAAAAATGGGTTTTGCGTGCCATTCTCCGTGCAAATCCCTGTTTGACAAATGGGGATTTGCGGGCAGAATGGCACGCAAATCCCTATTTTATATGCAAATAATTCCTTGACTCAGGGCCTAGGTCTCTCAATTCCCTTTTGATGTTCTTGCACTCAGTCTGAATATTTTGGTATAAACAACATGTCAACCTGCCAGGGGTGGCTGATGGTGTACATTTTATCTGTACCAATAAGGTCCTCTTCCATTAAAATACAGTCCTTTTCATTGTAACTATAGATGGGTATCTGATTGCTTGTAACGAGGATTGATTGGACAGGAGTTTGGTGTTAAAGGTATGCAGATTAATTTAAGGGAGTATGCAAAGAATTAATGGGGTAATTTCCAGAAGATATGCCAGGCTAAATTGGCCGGGTAGTGTGAGGGTGTAGGACTAAGATGAACACAAGGGTGACATGTTGATTGGCAAATACCTTTGTTGATAACAAAAGCAAGTGGGGGTTGGAGGAAATCCTAACTAGCCCTACCTCTAAGAGGGGGTTCCCTGCCTCAGCAAAACTAGCTAATGAAACTGTGTGTCAGCATGTCGAAAGTAAAGTTCACCGTCCTGTGTCCAAATCCTAACCTATCCCTCACAAGCTTAACTCAACATAATGTGAAAAGGGAAATGTCTCTTTGACTGCCGACTTGCAGCCTGACCTTGTAGTTCAAAACAAAAGTTCTTTAAATGTGTATCAAAGCAAGCAAAAGTTCCATAAGACTCAAGGGGTTGATTCCTCCCCACCCCAGAGTCTTTCCATTTTATCCACAAATGTATCTTAATCTTCAGTGGTCAGGATAAGTCTTTATCTTAGCATGCCTGGCTCCCAGGCCCTACAATGAGGAGGAATAGCCTGGTTCTCTCTCCCAAGCTGTGTTGAGGGTCCCCGGCCCTTTTTGAGCAAGCCCAGCTTGCAGGTACTGTGAAAGTGAAGAATAGTTTGGTTCTCTCTCCTAAGCTGTGCTGAGGGTCCACAACCCTTTCTCAGAACCCCTTCTCTTAGCACACTCTTCTGCCAAGTAGGATACTCAATGTTCTTGGATTCACAGTTATTTCTTTCTGTCTTCACTTCCACCCACAGCCTTGGTTTACTGTCCTGAAAAGGTTTCCGAGTGTCACTTGTACCCATAAGCTTCATATTTCCCTGGATAACAGTTCTGGGTGCACTTCCCCAACATGGGTCCCAGACCCCCTTCACTTGATTCTTCACAGCATTTTCTTTGTCTAATCTCTCTCTATCTCACAGCCTTAGTTTACTCTCCTGTCAAGATCTGCGAGTGTCACATCCATATGTAAAGTTCATAATGCACTTTATTCCAGTTTGGGGTGCCTTTCCCCTGCATGGGTCCCATATCCCCTTCACTTAGTTACTCTCCCAGTTCTCTTGGTCTAACCTTTCTTCAAGCCACAGCCTTGGTTTACTCCCCTGCCAAGGTCTGTGAGTATCATATGCAAAGTTCAGATTCCCCTTTATTATGGGTCAGGGTATGCCTTTTTGATATGGGTCCCAGACCCCCTTCTCTAGGTCACTCTGCACCGGTGAGTAATATGCTTCCATCTCCTTGCACTAAACAAACCATCCTTGTTGTGCTTCAGTGAATCGTTTTCAGTCTGCATTTTCTCCAGTAACGAAGGAGATTTCCCCCCATAATGGCAATGAAATGTATTTGGTGGTCTCTATGGCCTCTTAAGCTTACGCATATCCCCCTTCCATTTATGCTGGTTGTGGTTGGAATTAGCTAGAATTCCATAATTTCCATCCCATTCTGCACTACAGTGAGGCATGTTCCTGTAACTAGTTCCTTTTCCTGCCTACAATGTATTTTTAATGTTGGATGGCAGACTGTTGCAAACGGAAAATCAAGCGGGGGTGCTCAGTTGTGGAATTAAGGTTGGAGACAGTATTATACTTATCATACGTGTCGTAGGCCTGTTTAAGTGACACAGCAAGGTGGTTACGATTGTCTGCATTTATCTATGTATATCAGAAACCCCTCCCCCTGCCCCAGGGTTCCTCAAGACTTCACATAGCTCACAAAGCAAATATAAGCGGTGGGGGCGTGGGCCCGCAAAGCCGAACTTTTAAGCCAGATTGGCAATGCAATGAGCGGAACAGAAAACATAGAAAAATGGGGTGATGGAAGAAGGAATGGCCCTTGTGAAATGCTGCAATTCAAGTTTAGGGCAACAAACCAAGACAAAGGACCAAACCAAGCAGCGAGAGAGGAGTAGTGCCACCTACTAAATGTGTGCATAATCATTGCAACTTTTCACTCTGTCAACTGTGTGCCCAGAGCTCTGGTACGCCCGCCAGCCCAGCAGCCCTCAAGTTATTTTTCTTTGCCATGAGAGTAGGTGTTGCCATATTCCTATGTAGCAGGAACCTCGGCCTGAATTTTCTGCTGCAACCTCACATTGCCATCTTTGTTGTGCATCAACATGGGCAGCACCGCAGGCCGGACAAAAGCTGGCATTGGGCTTCTTCAACCTCTGACCTACAATAGAAACATGAGAAAGGCACTGCGGGGTCTAGCTGCACAGCCAGCCGCCCCATCAGCGTGCATGCAACATAGGAGTAAGAAAAGCTAAACAGCTGCTTCCAACTATGTCCTGCTGAGGTTTTCATTTTGATTGTGAGGGTCTCCCAAGCCAGGCAAATCTGTTGATAATGTTCTCCTCCAAAGACAGTGGGTTTGAAGAGATAGTAGCAGAAACCCATGTTATGGCCTTGTAAAAGATGAGCCTCCACACAGTGTAGGTTAAATCATTTAACTAATCATGTACACTGGTAACCATATGCAGAATGCCCGGTTTTATTCACTGTACACACTTGAGGTCCCTTCTCCCTGGTCCTTTGGTATTATTGTCTGCTAATTTGTAGGAGCGCTGTGAGTGCAACCGCTCTCCCTTTGAGATCCTCGTTCATTCTCACTCTCAACCTCCTCTTTCACACAGTTAGACAAAGTTTTGAGACGGGGCGGCCGAGGCGAGCTCGTGAGACTGGTGGCCCACAACCCAGTTCATCGATGCTTACAGACATTGTAGTGGTGTTATCAGTTTCAATTACTTTAACGCAGGCACTGGTGACCATGGTTGTCAGACAGTATTTTAATAGGGCCTGTTCCTGCAAATGCATTTATTTGCTCAGGTTAATGCTGTTTGGCCACTATTTGAGTGCTCGTTTTGCATTGTCTCATGTGGATAGAGACTATTGTTTGTCAAATTCCTGCTGTAATGTTCAAATATACAACTGTTCAAATGTACAATTTGAAGTGAAGTGTACAGGCGGTACCAACCCCTCCCCCTCAACTGAGTATAGATAATATGATAGGCAGGTCAAATGGTTCTATTATTACAGAAATCAGTATTATAGTGCCTTTATTTAAGGTACAAAGTGCACATGGTGCTGCACATATTTTGGTTAGAATGACCCAGGAAGTGAATGGTGCTTTACATACCACACACCTACCATGGGTGTATAAAGATACATTATGAATAAGGGATACAAAGTGAGACATACTTAAATAAATAATAGCTCTCTGAAGAATTGAAACAATGACAGACAAAAATATATTTCAAAATGGATGACTCGAGTACAAAATGGTGTCCAGGGTTAAGGCAGGTTTGGAAAACCCTGACTCATGCTGACAAGCAACAGGGACGGATGCATTAGAGAATCTTTGGCAGCATCTTGTAGTGAGATAATTGGGTTTGTTAGCCAAAAATGGAACTTGGCAGGAAAGCAGACAAGATTAATGATGAAAATTGGATACATGTATCTATGTTGTTAATAAGAAGGGCATACTGTGCTTTATGTAGATCAATTTGACAGACCAGCTTCAGTATTTGGCATCATATAATAGAGGTTATTCATTTATCCACGTTATAAGGCACTAACTAACTTGACAGGACCTCAAAACGTAGATAAAGAGTTGACATTGATGTGATAAAGTTGTTTTTGGCAGAAATTGTGAAAGGTCATAAATGTGTCCAGCCAGGTCTAAAATAAGCTTATCAGTTTTGTGCGTCAGAGGAAAGTGTGGGTACCAGCTATGCTAATGTGGGCTTGGTGTATAACAGATAAGCCACCCAATCATGTCAAAGTGAATTTTGTTTCTCTGACTAAGAGGACCTATCAAACACACTCTAACCAAAGTAGATATTTGCATAAGTATGTTATATCATCAAAATAGCCTGTATAAGCAGGTTAAAGGCAAAATGTTGCTGAGTGCTTTTTCCTGAGTGTGTCCTGTAACTGGACCTAATAAAGACTGCTGAGAGAAAACTCCCGGGTGCGTGATTTTTTCTTGTCTCAGTCTCTGAGGAAGGATTCCTGGATGCCTGGTGTTTGATGGGTACCGGGGCCCTCTATTCAGAAGAATGAAAAGAATGCAGGAAGACTCTATTCCTTCTAGTGATTTTGCATTGCTCTACCCAGCAAGAGAGTAACTGGATAAACGGGATGGCAAGTTGCATTAGAGCTTGTACCCAGTTTTTGTGATGCCTGCAGAAACTCTGCATGGACTGTCTAGGGACATCCGCCATCATCCTATTAATGGGTGTGATTTTTACTATACTAAAACGTCTTTCCTTAAAGGAGACTGCCTCCAGTTATCACCGCCCCCCAAACATCACTATCACATGCCAATAAATAATTTAGTCAACTGGTATGCATAAGGTGACATCCAAAAAGGTTCACAAGCTCACAATGGTAAACAATATGCTCATCTAGATGTCTGAGCTGAGCTCAGGCCATCCTTCGAGGATATCTTGGCTCAGCAAAGTCTAGATGGACCCCTCAGGTAGATGACTGTTCGGTGTTGCATCAGAAATATCTTGTTAAGCGCCTATCTCACTGTCAGACTCCTGGTCATCAACACTTTGATGGCCGGACAGCATTTGACATGTTTGACAGGACTGGCCGGGAGAGCAGAGGGGTTTGATGCTTTGCTTCTGATTCAAAGTGCAGGTTATTAGGCGGTGACAGGATAATCTTGAAGAAGCCGACGTTCCTAGTTATTCGCTGCCACCCATTGATAGCAGCTGCCATTGATCCTTTCACTTCAACCACTCTCTAGCAGTTGGAGTCATAGTTCAGTGACATCTTGTTAATGTATTTTTATTTATTTATTACATTTGTAGAGCGCACAAAAACCCAAAGGCGTCAAGCCATTGTGCTCTTAGAGGCATGGTTACAGATACGTATAAGACAGGTATGCACATGGGGTTCCAAGTCAGATCAGTTCAGTTAAACAGAAACAGAGGAACAGTTAAACAGAGTCTTTTTCTGAACATAATCAGAGTTATAAATTCTGAGGTGGGGTGGGAGGGTGTTGCAAAGTGCAGTGGCTTGGGTGGGGCAGCTGGATCCTCCTGCTCTGGGTCTTCTGAATTTAGGCATGTGCAGGAGGTTGGATAGGTCATTCTGGTGGGTCTGAAAGATGTTGGTTTGTTAATATGCTCTGACAGGTATTGGGGAGCAGTGTTATTGATGCAGCGGTGGGTCAAGGTATGAATTTTGAAGGAGATACGGTCCTTCACTGGCAGCCAATGGGCGTCTCTCCTGGCTTGAGCGATGTGGTCCGATTGTATTAGGCCAGGGGATACACAGAGGGTTATGTTTTGAACAGTTTGTAGTTTATGCAGGTTACCTTTGGAGGTGCCAGCGAGGAGGGAGTTGCAGTAATCCAGCTTGGAGCAGATGGTGGCTCGGGCGATGTTAATGCAATTGTCAGTGGAGAGGTACGGGCGGCAATCGTTGATGTGTTTGGTGGTATATGCTGATGAGGAGCCGATGGAGTTCACATGTTTGGTGAGTGAGCAGAGTCCAAGTTGACGTACAAGGTTCTGTCTACTGGGGAGACCTCAACAGTGTTGTTGTCAATGGCGAAGTGGGGATTTTTGGGTTCTAGGTTGGCTAGGTGGGCTGGGTTGCTGACAAGAAGGAGCTCAGTTTTATCATCATTTCAGATAAAGCCCATGGGTTGCCTTTCAGGATTTCACAGATTCATAGATGCAGTTCATTTTGGCAGTGTCTTGGTGATGGATGCCGGAGAAGGGGATGAGGATGTGGGTGTCATCGCCATAGATGGTATCTTTGATTTGGTGTGAGTCAAAGAGGGACTTGGTAAAGAAATTGTAGAGGGTGGAAGAGATGCATGAGCCTTGGGGGACCCCACAAATTATTGCGATGGTGGTGGAGGACGGGTTGCCGGCGAAGACACGTGAGGAGCGGTCAGACAAAAAAGTTGAGATTCACTGGCAGGCTTCATGGGAGAATAGGGCAGCTGTGAGGAGGTGGTTGCAGAGTATGGTATGGTCAACCAAGTCAACGGCCACAGATAGGTCTAGTAGCATGAGTAGAGAGAGGTTGCCAGAGTCACAGGCATTGGGCCTCATTCCGAGTATGGCGTTAAGGGATAGCGGCCACCGCTAACGAGAGCGGTGGCGGTAATCCCTTACCGCCATACTCCGAGTTCCCTTAGCGCCATGGTGCTTTTAACACCTGCTTTTAGCAGGCGTTAAATACCATGGCGCTAAGGGACCTTGATGTTAATTACGCCACCGTAATTTACGGTGGCGTAATTGACGCCTTCCCCACTCCCATTATGCCCTATGGGGCGAGAATGGGAATGGGGAAGGGTAAATGGGGATTGGGGAATTACCGCCCCGCCAACCTTGGAATGGGGCGGTAATTCCGCCAACCACCAAGGCGCTGCCGGTCCGGGTACGGCGTCAACCAAGGCGTTAATAGCGCCATTGGTTAGCGCCGTACTCGGAATGAGGCCCATTGTCTAGTTTATTTTTTTATGTCCTGGAAGGCAGACTCAGTGCCGTGACCAGGGCAGAAACCGGAATGGTGGGGACTGATGAGGTGGTGTTTTCCTAGGTGATCTTGGACCTGGATATAGGCGACGTGGTCTATTATTTTCAAGAGGAATGGGACAGAAGTGATAGGCCTGTAGTTAGAAGGGATGGCAGGGTCCAGGCAGGGTTTCTCCAGGAGGGGGTGATCCAGGATTCTTTGATGGAGGATGTGATGGAGCAGGAGTCAAATGATGCATTGATGATGACAGTGATTAGAGGGATCAGGGGCTCGGAGCATTCTTTGATGAGGGGAGCTGAGCAGATGTCTGCATTGCATATGGAGGGTTTATGGCTGATGAGGAGCAATGCAACTTCTTGGGTGGTGATGTGGCTGAATTTAAAGAGGGGATGCTGCGCAGGTGTATAGGTGGGGAGAAGAAGAGGCTGAGGCGGGGGCCTTGAGGGAGGCACGTTTGTGCTGGATTTTGGTTTGAAGGAGGGAGATTTTGTCTGAGAGGGCTTGCTGCATGCTATTGCACCAGGTATCATCTTTGGAGACAGAGGAGGGTGGGGGCAGGAGACGCCAGCTCTCTGAGGATTCAGACGAGTTTATGAGAGTCTGATTTCACGTTAGCAATTCTAGTGGAGTAGGCGTATCGTTTGGCGAGATGGATGGCATTCTTACAGGCTTTGGCATTGGAGGCAAATCTGGTCTTGTTCTCAATGGAGGGGCATATGAGCCAGGCACATGCGCTGGCCAACTTTTTGGAGCGGAGGTTGTGGATCTCAGGGGTGTACCAGGTGTTGGTAGGAGAGCGTTTCTGTAAGGGTGTCCACAGCCTTGGTGAGGATGGTGTTGTACTGGGTGACAAGTTTGTCGATGTTGTTGCTGGTGGTGGTGGGATGGGGGTTGAGGAGGGGTAGGATGTGGTGGCTGGTGAGATTGTTGGCACCCTTGGTAACCTGCACACTGACCGTCACCTACAAAGATATATTCGTACTGTAGATGTCTCTCACGATCTTCGTTCTCATTGGCCATAGGCCTTTTTCCAGCTGCTACCAAGTTGTCGATAGCCGGAGCTTGCCTCGAACTGTGGTAAGGAATAGTTTTGATTTTGCACCATTCCAAGAGAGCTTCAGCTGATGCAACCCCAGTGGATGAATGGGGTGTGGCACAGTATGGAGTAAGTTGCTTACCTGTAACTCCTGTTCTTCAGCATTGGTATCTTTCATAGATTCACATGCTTTGAATACTCCCCGTCGTCACTCTGGGAATCCTCAGTTACACACTTTTACTCAAAGAAAAAAACAGGTGTATTTTGTAATCTATCCTCCTCATTTTGGGTGCTTCTAGTCCCAACCAATGGGATGTAGAGTGTTAAGCCTCACCCTTGGAGGCCATGTTCAGATTCCAACAGGCGTGTGATGACATATTGCTTTTGCCTGGAGTTTAGGCCTTTACACCGTGGGGTGGAGGCAGGTGCATGTGAATCTATGAAAGATACCAATGCCGGAGAACAGGAGTTACAGGTAAGCAACTTACTCCTTCTCCAGCATTGGATCCTTCATAGTTTCAATTCACATGCTTTGAAAATAATACATAGCAGTACCAATTCTTGGTGGAGGCAAGGATAAAGGCCTATCTTATTGGAATAGGTTCTTGCGGATAGCTCTCCCATTCTTGCTTCTGCAGTCTTCTGCCCCTCCAGCCAGTAATGCCTAGTGAAGGTGTGGGGCACCGCCCAGATGGCTGTTCGACATATCTCCATCAGCAGGACTCCTGCCTACAGTACCGCTGTGGGCCTAGTGGAACGGGCCTGTACCTTGTCCTTCAACATCTTATTGCCATTATGACAGAGGGATATAGCTGAGGAAATCAACCTGGCCAGCCCGTTATCGAGATGGCTTATGGCTTTGTCTTTGTTGGCGGGCCAAATGCTACTAACAGTTGCGTAGAGTCCCTGAAGGTTATTCTTTTCAAGTAGTAGGTTAATCATCCTTTTAACGTATAAGGAATGTGAGGCGATCTCTGCCAGTGAAGTGGCATTTTGAAAGAAAGTTGGTATCACGATAGTAGGATTCACATGAAAATCTGTAGGCACTTTAGGGATGAAGCAGGGGTTTGTGTTTAACTGAAGCGTAGATATGGCTTTTTCATTGCCAGCGCTTGTATTTATGACACTCTCCAGCATGAAGTAGTTTTTTACTAAGAACACCACTTCCCAGGACACATACTTGATATGTGTGGTTGCCAAGTGTTTGGAGGGTGCCGTCTTAAGTCCCCAAAGAACTGTGTTGAGGATCTATTCTGGTGCGGACTGTTTGTCAGAAACAAGTGAAACAAGCCCCTCGTGAAATATTTGATTTTCCTGTCAATGAATAAAGGCAGAGCACCCCTTCTTCTGTTGTATCTGGATATCGCTGCCAGGTGCACTTTGATCGACACATAGGACAGCCCTCCTTGGACTAAGCTCAACAAGTATGGAAGGAGCCGGTCCGGTTGTATATCCAGCGGTTGTAGGTCTTGCTGCACACACCACGTATGAAACCTTTTCTACTTGTGTTTGTATGAGCTATTAGTGGAGGCAGCTCTTGCTGTTTGCAGGATTCTTCTACACTCTTCGGGTACCTCCAAGTGTCTGAACTCTGAGAAGTCAGGAGCTACGCATAGAGTTTCAGGGACTGTGGGTAGTGATGCAGTAATTTCCCCTGTTCTGCAATAGCAGGTTGCGTCACTTCCATTGGAATGGGGCAATCCTCTGACATGTGTACCATGTCTGAGTACCATGGTTGACGCAGCCACTCTGGGGCTACGACGATGAGGCAACATGGGTATGTTTGCATCCTCTGTATGACCTTGCCGATCACCAGAATCTGGGGAAACACATAGTCACACAGGTCTTTCCACAATATGGAGAAACATCCCCCATCAAGCCCTTTTGGGGAAGCCTGCTTGAGAACCTGAGGCACTTTTTGTTGTGCCTCGTGCCAATAGATCCACCTGCGGCAGAGTCCACTGCCTGAACACTCGAGAGTTGTCTGCTTTTGAGTTCCTATTCATGACATTGCGTGGTCGCTCTACTGGGCCAGTCTGCCATTGAGTGTTTGACACCTGGCAGATAATATGCTCCCAAAGATATGCATTTGTTGATTGGTCAGTGCCACAGTTGCTGAGCTTCCTGCAACAGTGTTCTTGTCCGGGTCACCCCTTCTTTTCTTAGGTAATACATTGTCGTAGTGTTGTCAGAGTGTTCTGTAAGAGTGTGGAAGGAGGAGATTGACACACAGGTGGCATGATTGTAGGCAGAGACTTTTATTCAACAAATAAGGATTGGAGAAATACCTCCTAACGCCAACACTAAGAGGTGTTTCCCTGCCTCGAAATAATATTCTAAGGAGCCCATCAGGATAGTCCAAAAGAAACAAGTCCACAGCCATGTCAAAATTCCTATTTCCAGCCCTCACACTAAGAACATAAACTAATGTGCGAAGGGGATCTTCTTCAGTCTCAGAGTTCTGTTCCAAATCGCAAAACAAAGTTCCAAAATTGTGCAACAAATAAACTCCAAAAGGAAAGACAACCTTACGCCCTTACTTGTCGCACCATCTAAATGTTCAATGAGGTTCTTCTCTTCTTCTAATGTTCAAGGACAACCTTGCTCCCATATTGTCGTGCCCTTCAAATGTTCAATGAAGGTCTTTCCTCTTTCCTTCTCATTGGTTTCACAGCCAACCTAGTACACTCTCCTGCCAGGTACAGTGACTATGAAGAGTGCTTTAACTTCCTCTTCATATCGTTGAATCTAAGGGTTTGTCTTCTCTGTACTCCCCAATTGCATGTTTTCTTGCTTGACCACTACTGCCAGCCCGGTATATTCTCCTACCAGAAGTTGTATGTATGAATATTGCTCTGACTATCTCATGTGGGTGTCAATCCCAGACTCACCTTTTCTTTAAATGTGTTCTTCTTGTTTGACTTCTACTCTTCCTCCTTTGGTCACAGCCAACCTGGTATACTCTCCTGCCAGTTTGCTGTGAGCATGAAGATTGCTTTGGCTCGCTCTTAATGTGGGTGCAAATCCCAGACTCGCCTTTTCAGCTACTACTCCTGCTTTGTTGGTCACAGCCAACCTGGTATATTCTCCTGCCAGGTACTGTGACTATGGGGCCTTGAAACACCATTTGTTGTAAAGGCATCTTTAAAATATCCTTACAAATATCCAATAAATAAATGAGGATTGGTGTGGAGGCTTTGATAATGTATATAGGTGCGGGCCCCAGACTTGCTTCTGTGTTCTTCCCTTCTAGCTGCCCGCCAATTCTCCCAGTCTCCTCGACTTCGCTGGAGAGCTTACTGGTGCCTTTCAGTTGTTCGCGGGCGCTTTGGGCTCTCTAGTCAACTAAAACAGGAGATTGCCCCAAAAGTGGTACAGCTTTGGTGGGGGTCCAAAATATAACAACAACAGAAATTCCAAAAGCTGTAAAAAATCAATTTAACCTAATTTCTTTGAGAACTCATTCAAAATAGGTATCAAGATATCCATAAATTATTTAGTTACCCTGAATAACCTGAATATATAATCTAACGAGATAAGTAAGAGAAAAAAGGAAATAAAGTTGTTAGTGTTGAAATAAATAGTATGTTTTATTAAATAAAAAGCACACACATTTTACAAAATATTGAAAAAAGATTTTTAGGATTGAAAATCAATATAAAAGACAATACATGAACAAAAAATACCCTATAAATAGACAATCTGAATGGTGAAATACATATGAATGAACAAATCACCACAACAAAGAAGTGAATGAAAAACAACAACAAAAATACAGAGTAATGAATAAATATACTTTCACAATACTGCAATTTGTCAGGTCTGCCTACGTATACGTAAAATTACACATTTGCTTAATTAAAAAAAGGGCTGTTGAAGAGCATCAACTGTCATCAAACAGAGACCTAAATACTTTTCGGCTGGCCACCTGAGAGACCATCAAAATCAAAGAAACGCCTTCCTCAGGGCAGAGTATGAGTAAATAATCCCTGCGGGAAGCAGACAAAAAAAGGATATGTTTTAATGCAAGGAATTTTTTCTCTTACGTGTAAACCTCTTTATAGATTATGTACAGTTAGCAGGGTAGTGTAACGTGTTATTAAAAGAATATATACGACTACTGGTTCAAATTGTTCCACAAAAGAGCCTTACCCAGACCAGTGCTGTGAGGATTTTATGGACAAAGTTCCATGGCGCTGAACCTCGTCCTTACAGGCCGGTGCGGCAGAGCGCGTCCCGAGTTAGGCGACTGTGTTCCCCCGTTGCATCTGTGGAGTAACAAAGTGATCCACTGTGATTTTTGAAGTGATAATTCAAATAGTTGCTCTGTGCATGTAAAATGGTGGAAGACTTGATGTTCAATTGGGTCTACACTCCAGGCAAAGCGGGGAAAGGCATGTATCTGAGAGAGCCATCAAGTGCCGGAAGTAGCTCGGCAATATACAGTCTAAAGGGCGAGGGGTCTGGTATTAATCACTCAGTTATACAAGGAATGGGAAAGTAATTGAATAAATAATTAAATACAGACGACAATGTAATAATGATTACTTGTCGAAATGTGGTTTTGAAATCGCTGCTTAAGTCAGCTGGATTGGATAGATGCTTAACCCGTGTAGAAAGCCCGTAGTGATAATGTATTCCTGGTGGAGTGCCATGCATTATTTAGACACAGGAATCCATTAAAAATCAAAATATAGAAAGAAAATTTCAATTGACGTGTTGAGGTGTAGCCGACAAACTAAACAGACACCTGAAAAGGAGTCAAGACAAGATGGCTGAATCATTGTACAGAAACTTACAGTAAAAAAGTCACAAAGAGTGCATTGCTCATTGTTATTGCCGAAAAACCGTGACTGTATTTGGCCAAATTTGTAGACAATCGGAAAACGGTGTCTGCAAAGAGCCCAATGGAATGCCATGCATAATCCAGTCTGATGGCTGGAGTATCAAGGCGTATCAGGGCATCATACGTCACCCGCAACATAACCTCCACCCAGTAATTGCTGTGGGTAGCCTAATCTTGATTGTGTGCAGCATGAGAGCATCTAGCATGAGACAAAACAAAAAGGGAAGGTTAGATACTCACCCATACTGTTCTAAATAGAGGCAGAAAGTCAAGCCGTACAGTCGCGAAAAAACTGGCTGTAAAGGAAACTAGCTCGGAATCTTCGCCTTGTAAAGTGTTCACTGTGCGCTGACGTGGCACATCATAATTGGTCAAATGAGGCAAACCGTTCTAGCGCTTGGGTGACATGGCAGCCCATGATTGGTCAGGTTTGGCACACCTGTCTCTCGAATAAGGAAGCCGAGGCTGGTGTGTCACTTGTGTAATGCAGCTGACTAATGCCGTGCTAATGAAACACGGCAGTTCAGATTTGTAAAGGAACAGAAGAGTGGACTAATTCAGAACCGCACCGCAATGTTGCAGGTTACGGGAAATAATTTTAAATTTGAAAAAATGTATTGGTCAACGTGTGATAGTAAGATTACTACACGTAGGTTTTATTTTGGTCCTGTACGTGGTTGGAAGGAAGCGACACATACCGTTCTGAATAGAGGCAAAAAAGTCAAGCCGTACAGTCGCGAGGAAGCTGGCTGTAAAGGAAACTAGCTCGGCAGCATCGCCTTGTAAAGTGTTCACTGTGCACTGACCCGGCACATCGAAATTGGTCAAATGAGCCACACCCCTCTAGCGATCATGAAGCGCTTAGGTGACGTGGCAGCCCCTGATTGGTCAGGTTTGGCACACCTATCTCCCGAATAATGAAGCCGAGGCTGGTGTGTCACTTGCGTAATGCAGCTGACTACTGCCATGCTAATAAAACACGGCAGTTCAAATTTATACAAGACTGATTCAGAACCACTCCGCAACGTTGCAGGTTACGGGAAATAATTATAAATTCGAAAAAATGTATTAGTCAGCGTGTGATAGTAAGATACTACACGTAGGTTTTTTTTTGTCCTGTACGTGATTGGAAGGAAGCAACACGTCCATCCCTTTAAATTTGACCTTGCATGCTCGCCTGAGAGCATTATGATCTCAAAGTGCATGTTGACAATTAGACGCTACCTCTAAGAGCTGGCAGAGATGGATATGCAGAGGAAACATGGTGGTATGAGAGCAGCTTGGGCACAGTAAATCATGTATGTGTCAAGAATGGCTTAGTAGGATAAAAGACTGCTGGGTCAAATAAAAGAAGACATCAGAGTTTGTAAAGGGTGGGACCTAGGTGGATACAGATATATGTTGACATTCTGAGGCTGGTAAGTGTTTCGCTGGCATGAATCCACACAGATGTAAATGTAGCTTCCACATATATTTCTGAGCAAGGATACATATTTGTGGGTTCATATGTAATTACAGGGGTGGAAGAAATTCTTCATTTAACCCTTGCGTTACGAGTCTCCATGCGACAAATCCAACGTGCTTCTTTCTCCAATAAACTTTTTGATGTATTGATGGAGCCCTTTACTATATCTAGGACCCACCACAATATTTCATTAGGAGAGTGTTTTAATGCTGTGTAGTGGTTCACCAATGGTGCCGTGATTGTTTTGCACCTAATGCGGGAACGATGTTCCGATATTCTGATGTGTGCTGCTCTGCTGGTTTGCCCCACATATCTCAGTCTATAGGGGCATTCTATGCAGTAAACGACTTGTTTCGTTTTGCAGTTAGTAAGATGAGGGAGGACCCATGTCCTCTCTCCAATTCTGAATTCTTTCATCTTCTTGGTGTAGACGCAAGCGGTACAACTACCGCAGGGATAATGTCCTTTTGCTGATCTCAAATCCCACAGTCCCGTTTTGGCTGAATGTTTCCGAAAGCTCGAATGTACCAACCTGTCACAAATGTTTGATGCCCTTTTGAGAGCGAAGCGTGGAAGAGGTTCCTCAGGCAGGTCTAATCTGACAATGTCTCAGCGTTTAAGAATAATTTTCTTTATTTGAAATGTTTTGGAGCCATGAGTCAACACACAGGTCATTTTATTGTCATCGGATGCCTGGGTTTTGGTGGTCAACAAAGAGTCTCAGTCCGTAAAGCGGGCTCGCTTCCGTGACCGATTGATCAGCTTCTTGGGGTAGCCTCTTTCTGTCAGTCTGGTATCCAACTCATCTGCCTTCTTGTAAAAGTCCTGTATGTCTTTGCAATTTCTCCTGATGTGCAAATATTGCCCATATGGGAGATTCTCCCTAAGGTAGCGAGGGTGGTCACTGGTGTAGTGCAGTAGTGTGTTTCTGGCACTCTCTTTACGATGAAGACAACGTTTAAGTTTACCTTCACCGTGTTTAATTTCAAGGTCTAGAAAGACAATCAGCTGTTTAGAATATTCAAGAGTAAATTGAATATTGTTGTCAATCTGGTTTAGCCATAGAAGGAAGGTTTCTAGTTCTGCTTCCAGTCCTTCCCAAATGAAAACAATGTCATCAATATAACGCCTCCAGATTGTAATGTGTTTGAGGAAAGGATTAGCTGCTCAGAGGATGTGTTCCGTCTCAAATTTGGCCATAAATAAAAGGGCCAAAATGGGCGCGAAGGCAGCTCCCATCGCTGTACCCTCGGTTTGAAGAAAGAAGGTCCCATTGAACTCAAAGTAGTTCTTACAGAGTGCCAATTCCATCAGTTCCATAATGAAATTGATTGGTACCCTCTGTTGAGAATCAGATTCTGTCAGGTATTCCCGCATGTAATCAAGAGCTTGTGCTTGGGGAATACTGTAACGCTCACCTGATTCCCACGGAGGCGCTGGTCTTGGCAGGAAGGTGTCTGCGACTCGAAAAGTGATGTGCAGGACTCGATTGGCTTCTGGGGTCGAACCTCTTCTCACTGTGTGTCGAACTCGAAGGGTGAGGTTTCTGCAGGTGAAAGAATATGGGGGTTAAGGGTCTGGGTTGTTGAATGTCCCTCTCTCTCTCCCTCTCTTCCTAGCTTCTCCGTAGAGCCCCCAGGTCAACGTGCTCACCTTAGATAGGTGAATGCTGGACTCTCCATCTGCGTCTGGTGCAGGGTGCCGTTGCCAGTTCCTTCACTGGTGAAACATAGGCCTCTTGAACTCAGAGGATCGTTACCATTGTTAACTGCACGAGCGGTGAGTTTCCGGACACCTTTTTAGTCTTTATAGTCTTTAGGTGCCTGGCACGTTAATATTGAACAGGACTCTGTATAATGCTTTTCCCTTTTTGTCTTGCAGGACTCTGGAGATGGAAGATGGAGTGAAGCGCCTGGAAATGAGTAAGTAAATGCAAGCGCTCAAACTGTCTTTTTCCCTTGCTGCTTAGTTCGTGCTGAAGAGACGCCGGAGTATTTGCAGGCGTTCTATTGTGACGAGCGCGATGGGCGTAAGTAAATACCTGTCTAATGTCTCTTCTTTTGTTTTCACAGGCGGCGATGCAGCGTGAAGAAATCCGGAATTCGCGGAGTGCCGGTAAGTAATAACAATGCTTTTGTCTTCACAGGCGGAGGTGCAGCGTGAAGAAATCCGGAATTCGCGGAGTGCCGGTAAGTAATTACAATGCTTTTGTCTTCACAGGCGGAGGTGCAGCGTGAAGAAATGGCCGCAGCCGATGGATCAGGTGAGTAAGCACTGCGTGTAAAGGTTGCCTTGCTAACCTGTTGTTTCTTGTCTTTGCAGGTGCTGTCGTTGACTGGATACAGGAATGGTAAGTATAATTCTTGCAGGTTCAGGATCGAAAGAAGAAAGGCTGGAACAGACTCGGTGAGCGTTCTGCTGCAGATGCAGAATAACGCGAAGCACGTTTCATGTATCGGGTGTGGTTTAAATAGCCTTGGAGTGATGAGGCGTCTTCCTCCACGCCCCCGCCTAGGTAAGAAAAGAGTTCCAGTTCCAGAAGAGTTCCAGTGCTGTATCCAGGGAGTGGAGCTTGCCCCACCCAGGTAAGAAAGTAGTTCCTGTTCACAGAGGACTTCTAAGTGGCTGGTAAGTAAGCAGCATGGTCTGCTGCAGGTAAGTCCACCCAAGCATCTTCATGCATAATATGAGCCCGGTGCTTCCAGTGCCGGGACCGATGACTTTGATGAGCATGGTGCCACCGGCGCCAGGACAAGGTCCAAAAGGTCCCAGTGGGGACCGGCTGGTGCCTAAGATAATGGTTAGGGGCCTGCTTCCAAGGATGTTGGGCTGTTCCTGACTCCTTGGAAGCAGTGATCATGACAGCACCCCCCCTCAAGGCCCCTCCCAAGCGTGTCTTCTCCGGGGGTTTTGGCTTGTCGGGGTGATTCAAATGGAATTTCTTGACCAGACGAGGTGCGTGGACATGTTCTGAGGGTTCCCAAGACCTTTCCTGGGGGCCGTATCCTTTCCAATCAACCAGGTAATATAATTTAGATTTGGAGATTTTGGAGTCTAGGATGTTCTTTACTTCGAACTCAATTTCTCCATCTACTAAAACAGGTTCTGGGAGTTCGGTCAATCGGGTTCGTGGTTGTACTGGTTTTAGTAAGGAGACATGGACTACTGGATGTATTTTCATATGCGAAGGCAATTCCAATTTAACAGCCACTGGATTAATTATGACAGAGATAAGATAGGGTCCAAGGTATCTCGGGATAAAAGTGCGGGGTCCTTTTAGAGGTAGGTGCTTAGTGGATAACCAGACCTGATCTCCCACTGCGTAGTGAGGGGCCTCTTTACGGTGCTGATCTGCTCCTTTCTTGAATTGAGCTTTAGCTCTTTGCAGATGGTCAGTGGCTTCCTTAAAAGCACGAGTGATCTCCGAGTGCAAGTGATCCACAGCAGGTGCCTCGAATTCTTGGGTAGGATCCAGGTTAGAGGTTCTAGGATGGTGTCCATATAATAAGAAGAAGGGAGTCTTTCCGGTTCCAGAATGAGTCGAATTGTTATAAGCGTATTCAGCAATCCAAAGAATGTCCTTCCAAGGGTTTTCAGTTTGTTGGAGCATGCAACGTAGATATTGCTCTAGAGTTTGATTTGTCCTCTCGGTTTGTCCGTCAGTCTGGGGATGGTGACTAGTAGAAAGTCTCACATCTATTTGGGCTAAACGACAGCAACTTTGCCAAAAGTGGGAGATGAATTGACTTCCCCTATCGGAAACCAAAACCGAGGGAAAACCGTGTAACTGAACGATGTTTTCTAAGAATTCTCGGGCTAATACTGAAGCTGAAGGTAGGCCCTTCAGGGGAATGAAGTGAGCCATCTTGGAGAATAGATCCACGACTACTAAAATGTTATTATACCCTGAGCATGGAGGTAAGTCCGTGATGAAATCCATGGACAGGGTATGCCATGGACAGGGAGGGATGTCTAGTGGGTGTAAGAGGCCGGCTGGTTTCTCCTTCAGACTTTTATTTTGGACGCATACACCGTAAGAGATTACAAAGTCTCTAATATCCTTTTTCCATGATGGCCACCAGAAATGTCTTTTGACCTTTTCCATGGTTTTGGTTATGCCAGGGTGACCCTCCATTAGTGAATCGTGATAACAGGAGATTACCTGTCTTTGTAGCTTCTCACTGGCCAAGTACAATCGTCCTCGGAAAAAAGGTAGGTCTTGATCCACTGAAAATTCTTTTCCCCTTAATTGCCAGTCCTGTAAGTCGGCCGGAGTTAGAAGTGATTTGACTGTGGTCTTGATGTCTTCAAAGGATTGAGCGCTGACCAAACCCAAAATCCTTTGTTCAGGGATTATGGGTATTGGTTCTGGATTGGTCAAATGTTCATCTATTCCCATCCGGGAAAGGGCATCTGCTTTTCCGTTTTTACTGCCAGGTCGATAAGTAATTATAAAATCAAATTCCGCCAAAAACAGAGCCCAGCGAAGCTGTCTGGAAGACTGAGCTTTGGCCGTCTTCAAATACTGTAAGTTGCGGTGATCAGTCATTACGGTGACTGTGTGTCTGGCTCCCAAAAGATAATGCCGCCAGGCTTTAAAGGCCGATCTGATAGCTAAAAGTTCCTTGTCTGTAATTGAATAGTTGATCTCGGGAGCCGAGAATTTGCGGGACCAAAAGGCTACAGGATGTAATTGATGTGTGACCGGATCTCTTTGTGATAAAACTTCCCCCATAGCAAGACTTGAAGCATCTGTTTCTACAATGTAGGGGAGTTCTGGACGAGGATGTTTTAGAACAGGTGCAGAAATTAATTTAGTTTTTAAGTCCTGAAAGGCTAGTTCCGCCTCAGTCGACCACTCAAAATGTTTGTTTTTCTTTAACAGAGCAGTGATGGGCTGGACTATTCGAGAGAATTCAGGAATGAATCTGCGGTAAAAATTAGCGAAGCCTAACATGCTTTGGACTCCCTTTATAGAGGTTGGTGAAGGCCACTTGATAATTGCATCGACTTTCTTTGAATCCATATGGACTCCGTTGGGTGACAATATGAATCCCAGGAACTCAACTTCAGTTACATTAAAAACGCATTTTTCGAGTTTAGCAAAAAGGTTATGTTGACGTAGTCTCTTGAGGACCTCTCTAACATGTTTCCGATGTTCTTCTTTAGATGATGAATAGACGAGGATGTCATCAATGTAGACAACAACACACACATCTATGAGTTCTCTAAGGACATCATTCATAAAATACTGGAAGGCGGCAGGCGCGTTGCAAAGTCCAAAGGGCATAACTTGATATTCAAACAGCCCATACTTGGTGCGGAAGGCCGTCTTCCATTCATCGCCCTCTTTTATTCGTACCAAGTGGTAGGCTCCTCTGAGATCCAACTTTGTATATATACATGCGTCTTTGACTTGGTCCAGGAGTTCAGGGATCAAAGGTAACGGGTATCTGTTTTTAACGGTGATTTGATTCAGGGTGCGGTAATCTATACAAGTCCTAAGGTCTCCTTCCTTTTTCGGAACGAAGAACAAAGCCGAGGAAGCTGGAGATTTTGAAGGACGGATAAACCCGTTGGCTAGGTATTGGTCCAGATATTGTCTGAGGTGAAGATTCTCTGGCTCGGTGAGTGCATAAATCCTACTACAAGGAGGAGTTGTTCCGGGTATCAGATCTATTTGACAGTCGTAAGACCTATGAGGAGGCAGGGTGTTAGCTTGATCCTTCCGAAAGACATCTTGGAATTCCTGGTATTCGGGAGGTAATTTGGGAACCTCAGAAGAGATTGCCGCCAGTGAAACATCAGGCCGAGGATAACAAGTGGTAAAACATTCTGGAAACTGAACCGTCTTTGCTCGCCAATCGATCTGAGGATTGTGCTTCTCTAACCAAGGGATTCCCAGAATGATCTGGAACTGAGGGGCCTTGATCACATCGAACACGATTTTCTCCCGGTGTCCATCTTGGCTCACTAGCGTCACTTCTTGGGTGGCGTGCGTTACTGGTCCGGAGGCTATCTCCGTGCCATCCACTGTAGTAATGACGTCTTTTACTGCCTTAGGGACAAGGGGTAGGTTCATCCTTGATACCATTTCATGGTCCACATAATTACCGATTGCTCCGCTGTCGATGTAAGCTTCAATTGCATGCAAACGATCCGGACGAACAGGACTAATGAGGACCATGGGCACCACGAAATGCGAGGTCACGGGACAGATCTTAACGCTCGGCAAGAGGACCTCTACACTTGTCGGGCTAGGTCGTTTCCCTGCTCAGAATTTGTGGTACAGGTATCTGCGGCTCCTACAGCCTTCTTAGCTGGTTTCACTGGACAGTCTCGAAGAAAGTGCCCTGAGTTTCCGCAATAGAGGCATAATTGCAGCTGTCTTCTTCTTTCCCGCTCCTTTTGGGTTAAAGGTCCTTTCATGCCCCCTATTTGCATGGGTTCCACAGTGTCAGCTCCCCTAGTAGAGGTCTGTGGTTTAGAAAACACTCGGGTACCAAATTTGGAACGATCAGCCTTCCTGTTCTGTAATCTGTGGTCCAATTGGACAACTAAGTCAATATAGTCTGAGCATTCTTGTGGAGGATTCACAACTTGAGCTAACATCCTTGAGCTCTCCACGCAAGCCTCGGTAGAAAAGCGTTATTCTCTTATCCTCGGGATATTGAGTTTCCACTATAAGTCTGTTGAATGAGGCTATATAAGTCAAGAGGTCTTGATTACCCTGTCGTAATGAAAGAAGTTCATTGTCCAAGGCCTGCCCTTGTGCATGTCTTGCGAACAGTTTCTCCATGCTGGACTGGAAGGCCTGGAAATCATGTAAAACCGGATCATCCTGGGTGACTAAAGGGATCGACCAATCTGCTGCGCTGCCACTGAGATAAGAAAGCACGAAAGCCACCTTGGTCTGATCTGTTGGGAATGCAGCTGGTCGACATAAGAAGTGTAGGCGGCACTGGTTGATGAACACTGCAAATTTCTTTGGGTCACCAGAAAAGCGCTCGGGCGGAGCCAATGGCACATTACCGGGTAGATTGATTTGCACTGGATTTAAAGATGATGCAGAAGGATAACTTCCTCCTGGAGCGGGCAAAGGTGTCTGTCCTGCCTGCGTTTGTAGCAATTGCCTAGCGAGGTCCTCTGTTCGCTCCTTGGAAATTATCAGCTCTCTTCTTAGAGAGTTTGTTTCCTGACGAGCTGCATGTACTTCTGCTCTTAATTCCCCGAGCAACTGGGCTAATTGATCAGTGTCTGAGGTTTCCATTGCGCCTGGGTAGGAGTTTTGCGGTGGGCTTCGCGTTCTGTAACGCTCACCTGATTCCCACGGAGGCGCTGGTCTTGGCAGGAAGGTGTCTGCGACTCGAAAAGTGATGTGCAGGACTCGATTGGCTTCTGGGGTCGAACCTCTTCTCACTGTGTGTCGAACTCGAAGGGTGAGGTTTCTGCAGGTGAAAGAATATGGGGGTTAAGGGTCTGGGTTGTTGAATGTCCCTCTCTCTCTCCCTCTCTTCCTAGCTTCTCCGTAGAGCCCCCAGGTCAACGTGCTCACCTTAGATAGGTGAATGCTGGACTCTCCATCTGCGTCTGGTGCAGGGTGCCGTTGCCAGTTCCTTCACTGGTGAAACATAGGCCTCTTGAACTCAGAGGATCGTTACCGTCGTTAACTGCACGAGCGGTGAGTTTCCGGACACCTTTTTAGTCTTTATAGTCTTTAGGTGCGTGGCACGTTAATATTGAACAGGACTCTGTATAATGCTTTTCCCTTTTTGTCTTGCAGGACTCTGGAGATGGGAGATGGCGTGAAGCGCCTGGAAATGAGTAAGTAAATGCAAGCGCTCAAACTGTCTTTTTCCCTTGCTGCTTAGTTCGTGCTGAAGAGACGCCGGAGTATTTGCAGGCGTTCTATTGTGACGAGCGCGATAGGTGTAAGTAAATACCTGTCTAATGTCTCTTCTTTTGTTTTCACAGGCGGCGATGCAGCGTGAAGAAATCCGGAATTCGCGGAGTGCCGGTAAGTAATAACAATGCTTTTGTCTTCACAGGCGGAGGTGCAGCGTGAAGAAATTCGGAATTCGCGGAGTGCCGGTAAGTAATAACAATGCTTTTGTCTTCACAGGCGGAGGTGCAGCGTGAAGAAATGGCCGCAGCCGATGGATCAGGTGAGTAAGCACTGCGTGTAAAGGTTGCCTTGCTAACCTGTTGTTTCTTGTCTTTGCAGGTGCTGTCGTTGACTGGATACAGGAATGGTAAGTATAATTCTTGCAGATTCAGGATCGAAAGAAGAAAGGCTGGAACAGACTCGGTGAGCGTTCTGCTGCAGATGCAGAATAACGCGAAGTACGTTTCATCTATCGGGTGTGGTTTAAATAGCCTTGGAGTGATGAGGCATCTTCCTCCACGGCCCCGCCTAGGTAAGAAAAGAGTTCCAGTTCCAGAAGAGTTCCAGTGCTGTATCCAGGGAGTGGAGCTTGCCCCACCCAGGTACGAAAGTAGTTCCTTTTCACAGAGGACTTCTAAGTGGATGGTAAGTAAGCAGCATGGTCTGCTGCAGGTAAGTCCACCCAAGCATCTTCATACATAATATGAGCCCGGTGCTTCCAGTGCTGGGACCGATGACTTTGATGAGCCTGGTGCCACCGGCGCTAGGACAAGGTCCAAAAGGTCCCAGTGGGGACCGGCTGGTGCCTAAAATAACGGTTAGGGGCCTGCTTCCAAGGATGTTGGGCTGTTCCTGACTCCTTGGAAGCAGTGATCATGACAAATACTGATGTAGAGAGAGGTTATATCCATAGGCACTAGGATTTGTTTAGTGGGGTCAAAGCTTACATTTTCAAAGATTTGAATTGTATCCATGGTGTCTCTTAGATAGGTGCTTGTTTTTGAACTCAAAGGTTTGAGAAAAGTGTTGATGAATTTGCAAAGTGGTTCCAGTATGGTGCCACACCCTGAAACAATTGGTCTGCCGGGTGGACTTGTTGCGTTCTTATGGATCTTGGGTAATGCATACAACGTATGAGTGCAACCTTGACTGGTAGTTAAAAATTCTGTATTTTTGTTGTTGTTTTTCATTCACTTCTTTGTTGTGGTGATTTGTTCATTCATATGTATTTCACCATTCAGATTGTCTATTTATAGGGTATTTCTTTGTTCATGTATTGTCTTTTATATTGATTTTCAATCATAAAAATCTTTTTTCAATATTTTGTAAAATTTGTGTGCTTTTTATTTATTACCTTTATTCTCTTACCTTGTTAGATTATATATTCGGGTTATTCAGTGTAACTAAATAATTTTTGAATATCTTTGACACCTATTTTTAATGAATTCTCAAAGAAATTAGGTTAAATTGATTTTTTACAGCTTTTGGAATTTCTGATGTTGTTATGCTTTGGGCTCTCAAGGCTTCCCTTTGCTGCTTCCACTGCTTGCGGTGACTCAGCGCTGACTGCCGGCCTGTGAACTGCGTGTCTCTGCTTCCACATTCACACCAGGATTCCTGACAGCATGGGAGCCCAGGCTTCTGCCTCTTGCAGGCGTAAGTCTGGGACAGAACTTCTAGGGACACCTTTACCAGCAGGTAAGCATCTCGTCCTCAGTACTGTCGGTGTCCCGTCTCCTCTAAAGTTGTCAGCGTTCAAATCACCTGCTTAAATCGCTGGGAGGGCCTCTCCCCTTTCCCAGTCCTCCTTCCCTTTTTATGGTCAGAACGGCATTAGCCGTTCTATGGCATCTAGTCTGTGCATTTTGGTTCTGCGGAACCTGCCACATGGATCCATGCCTCTTCCACATCTCATTACTGAAGTTGTCACTCCTCATTAGGTTGCTGCTCTTCCTCGTCCCAGTATTTCTTGGGGAAGTGTCACTGGGCCACATTCCAAGTTTGCCGGTGCAGAAATATAGTGCTGGTAATAATGTTTACTGGCACGTTTCTTCACTGGAAAACTCCAAGTTTGCTAGTGGGGTGACTAAAATTACCTCAAGCCAAGAGCTGAAGGTAATTCTGCCCCCCTCTCCAGCAAAACAAGGCAGTATTACCAGTGCCGGTAATACCGGCAAATCCCCCCATATAGCCCTATGGGACACCATGGAATTAGGATTTACTGCCCTTACCAGCACTTCTAATCTGCTGGTATATGTTGGGTGGCATCCCACCGTATTTACCGACACAGTATACCACCAAACACGTAATGACCCCAACCGTCTGTTCTGCAGACATAAATGGAGGTATGTGGGTTTGTGTCTTGCGCAGGGTAAAAGGGAGAGGGCGGTTGGGGTGCAGCAGAATTATAATGTGTATCTCCTAATGTGTCATCCCTCCTCTCATCGGGTGGGGGGGTTCCCTCCCCATGAGATCCACCAGGTGAGTACCACCCCAGGGAACTATCAAGTAGTTGCCTCACCTCCCTGGCCTCATGGGAAGGCTTGCCTCATAGCATAGAAGCATTGATAATGTCCGGGATTCATCACAATTCTCACTGTTGATCCTTGAAGCATCGGCAGGAACAAACAAAGCGCCCAATTGACAGACCCCAACTTGAGGACGATGATATGCATGTCAGCTTCCTCCTGTGTCCAGAGCCCGTTGATACAGTGTTGATCGACATGCGCTCCCCACCCTGACTGGGAGGCGTCCATGACCAGGGTTTGGTGGTGTACTGGGTCTTGTAATGGTATGTCTTGGATATTATATATACGTGATTAGACTCTTTTAGGAAACTATTCTGTCAGGCGACACTTTAATAGTTTGAAGTTTCTGTTGTTGATCTTGTTGGTCTGTCGCGTCTTATCTAAGTTAGGTGGTAAAAAGTCTACAGAACCACCTTAAAAATAGTACTTTTTTTCACCAACTCAGAGAACAAGAAATGCGCCAGACTATATTATAACATTAACTTGAATTTTAATGCTTCGCCCTTAGCGATGACATGCGCTTCGGCTATTGAAAGCCTTTATCAAATCAGGGCTGTTTGTGCTACCATTGTCAAATCAGAAACCAATTATTGTGATTTAGACAAACATATAAACATACATAAATGCACCGAGAGTAGGGGTTGGAGTAGGGGAGGATTGGTAGGTAGTTGGAAGATAAAATAACAAACAAGAGAAATAAATAGGACAAATAGTCAATATTGCAATAATACCTCAGCATATTCAATAGTACAACCGTACCATATTATTCTCATAATGGTATGTATATAACTTCTATTACACATTACCTTTGCAGCGTTATTACATTCTCAATCCTTGTTGTTTTTTTTTTAGTTCCTTTTAAAAGGGGTCCAATCCCTGTGGATAAATGCCATGGTATTGTGTTCAATATCTAAAATTAATCTAATATCTTGTTGAATGCTTTAGATGATATACATGATATGTCCTGCCCGCAGTATGTTTATGCTAAATTGCATTACCACACATGTACTGTATGTGTGCTGAAACTGAAAACAGCACACATACAGTACATGAAAAAAAAACAACAAGGATTGAGAATGTAATGTAATAACGCTGCAGAGGTAATGTGTAGTAGAAGTTATATACATACCATTATGAGAATAATATGGTACGGTTGTACTATTGAATATGCTGAGCTATTATTGCAATATTGACTATTTGTCCTATTTATTTCTCTTTTTTTATTTTATCTTTCAACTACCTACCAATCCTCCCCTACTCCAACCCCTAATCTCGGTGCATTTATGTATGTTTATATGTTTGTCTAAATCACAATAATTGGTTTCTGATTTGACAATGGTAGCACAAACAGCCCTGATTTGAGAAAGGCTTTCAATAGCCGAAACACATGTCATCACTAAGGGCGAAGCATTAAAATTCAAGTTAATGTTATTATACAGTCTGGCACATTTCTTGTTCCCCGAGTTGGTGAAGAAAATGTCTTTGGATATGGTGCGAGCGGTCGTTCACCATTTCAACCTTTGAGCCAATGTTGGCGTTAACCCGTGCCTTGTCTTCCAAGGTGCCAGTTATTTGCGACAATCTGGCGGCTATTGAATTCTTGCAGCGGCCTTATCTGTAGTCTGCAGTTTGGGATTAATGGTTTTGCATGAGGACAATGTCCCTACTAGTTGCATAAACCTTCAGATTGAAACCCACATCCTTGGTTTCAAGGAGCAGGGCCATCGTTATCATTGACTTTATTCTATCTGGAGATGGTCGAAACCAGCGCTTCCACTGTGGTGAAGGTAGGTCCAAAGAAAGTTACTCGTTTGGAGGGCTGTATAAAGAACTTCTTGTGATTGATGGCAAATTCAAAACATTTCAGTTCCCCCTATGTGTACACTATGGACTGCGTTACTAACGCTAGTGTAGGAGCCCGCATTAGTCAGTACAAGTACAGGTATTCATGGTGACTGTGTCTTCTTAGATGTGCTGCTACAGGAGCGAGACACTTTGTGAAGGTTCTGGGCATTGACTTTAGGCCAAACGGTAGTACCCTGAACTATTGGTGTGCATCTTTAACCACAAATCACAGGTACTTCCTGTGGCTACTGTGTTTGAATTGTGGAAGTATGCGTCTTGAAGATCTAGTGATGCTAATAAGTCTGATGATTGCACCGCCTACATTACATCTAATACAGTGAACCTCTTAAATCTTTTTTTATTCATTTGTTCAGGGCCCTGTGATTGAGAATTGGCCACCATTTACATCTGGTTATCTGACAACTTTTTGAACAGCCTTTTTGTCAAGCAATTCTTGAACCTCGCTTTGTAGTACTTTAAAGTGGGGAGCCGCTTGCTTTTTTGGTGGTATATCCAGGAACTCAAATTCCAGGATGTGGTCCTGTCAAATTATATCCCGGACACATGTGTCCATTGTGATACTGTTCCATTCTTCTCTGTAGTTTACAACGTTGCCTCTGACCTGCGCCCCCTGTACCATACACTGCGAGGCATACCAGTGGCTTGCTCCATCTCCCTCTTTGTGAGGAAGAGGAGGCTTTGCGCCTTTGTGTTGGTCTGTAGTCCTTTGATTTTTGGTAGCCCTGGAGATTCCTTTTAAAACCTTGCGAGTAGTATGAGCTGCAGTGATAGGATCTGCCTCCCTTTGTGGATGCAGAAGATAGACCTGATGCACCACAAAAGGGACAAAAGGTTTTCCCTGGAGGGATGTTAGTGAATGCACTGTAGCCGTGTACGCCTTCCTTGCCCCAACGCCTCATAAAAGTTTGTGCCTTTGATGAATCCTAGGGTATTGTCACTACTCTCAGGCAGAGAGCATCTTCCCGTGAGGCCTGGAAGGTGATGCTGCTGCCTGATAGTGCCCCTGGTGGTGGTTCTCAGCGGGTGGATCTCATGGGGAGGTAAGCTCTCTATTGGACCAATGACAGTAGCCTTGGGAGTATGCGTTAGTGACCACCGCCATTTCTCTCCACCCTTTCCTCTCACCCCGCCCAGTATCCTGTGATCCCCCCACATCTCTTTGTGTCTCTGTAAAGTAGAGGACTTCATCCATGAAGAGCATACTGGGACGAGGAATATTGAGGCTTACCTGGGTGAAATGCAAATAGTCACTGTCACGAAGAAGATCCAGCAAGGAGGCAAAAGCCCACCCCAGAACCAACATACACGGTCCAATCTATTAATAGCAGCCCTAGCGATAAAAAGCAAGGAAGGATTGGCTACCTTGTCAAGCCAGCATTGGAGGAGCAAGGAATCACCCGCCGGTTCTGTGGCAAGAGTCCCGAGGAGAATAGAATAAGACGCTGTCTATGAGGGACGTGTGCATCTCACGTAGCTCTGTGGAGCAGGAACCTGTCCGGTGACGGGGAAAGAGCAAACCTGACCAGCGAAGCCAAAGCAAGAATAAGGCACTCAGCCGAGGATTCAAAAGAGAGCCTAGTGCTGCAGAGCTACTGAGAGCAGGAAAGGTGGGCAGCCGAGGACATGAGAAAGAGCCTACCGATGTGAAGCTGCCGAGAAGAGGACGCTGAATGCCGAAGCAGTACAGAAACCCCGCTTTACTCCCAGGGCACACCGGAGACTGTGACAGCATTTCCCAAAGGTAGGGAAAGGGTCAGACTGGCTGGTGGGACATTGAGGGGGTTAAATAGATTGAAGAGACACTTACCAATATACCAAAAGACAGAAAAGGATAGCGAAAGAGCTGTAACAAACTTTACGAGATATCCTATGTGGAAAAGTACCTGGCAGGAGAGTACACAAGGTCTGTTCAATTTGACATTGAGTGAAGCCAGGGCTGAGGGGCCACAAAAGCAGCACACCAGGATCTGGGACCCATACGAAGTTGGCCGAGCCCAGCAAAACCAACACACAAGGGTCAAGGACCTACACAAGTCCAAAGGGGGACACATTCATGAGGTTGAAGCCCACAGTCATTTGTGGACATCATGAGATGACACAAAGGGATCTGGAACCCACACCAAAGAGAAACAAGCTACAAAACAAGTTGGTTAGATCCCGAGACAGCCCAGAGGGGTCAGAGACCCACATAAGAAAGAAAGAGGTACAAGAAACTAAAAAAGGGGGGTTGGTACCCTATTGCCAAAAGTAGAGACATTTTCTGGAATCCTAAGATCTACAGTCAAGTCTGGCAGGATAGAGAACGAGACTTGATACTACATTTTTGAGGTGGAGAAAGAACAGGGGTAAGAGATTTCCTCCTCCCACCCCACCCTCGCGATACTTGGGAACTGTGTTTTGTGATACAGTCAAGTCTGGCAGGACAGTATATACCAGTGGTACACGTTTGGAAAGAACATTTCAGATCAAAAAATGTTAAGTTAAAGAATCACTAATTGTTTTACTAAACATTTGAACTTATATTCAGAACGAGAGGAGTCTCCTTCTGGATCACAAAGACATCCCGTTTTTACTTAGCCTAGAGCGTAAGGGATGGAAATAGGTTTGGAGACAGGACCGCAGACATTTTACTTTACTGGACCCCCTTGCATAATCCTTAGTATTTTTGTTGAGGTAGAGCAACCCCCCATAGAAATAGGGCAAGATAGGATTTCCTTTTCTTTATTTTATTATACAATTTAAAGTCTTTGCCAACAAACATACAACCACTGTGCCAGACTCTTACTTCTGCACCCTTACAGTGCCGAACAAATGTTCCCCTTCAAACAGCATAACCAGAGCTTTACTTTGCACCTCTTGTAGAATGTCAGTGCAAACCCTGTCTTTGGAGCATCACCCCAATACTAATTGCTTGAACCCCATTTCAAAAATAGCCACTGTTATATTAATAATGTGGTTGGAGGTCTACTCACCTTCTCGCAGTATTACAGGAGCCTCTTTCCTTTTCTCCTTTGGGAAGTGCTCCAGAATGGGAGCCATTTTGTGACATATCATCCATACATATCTCGCCATAATGGCCAGTGCATTGGCCACCTTCACTGTAGTGGCCCCGATGGGCACACATTTTTTGCCAAACACCTTTCATTCCTTAGTCTGTGGTGGGACCGAGCACTTTGACACCTTTGAATTAGCTTTTCGGCCCACTGCTGCTGGGACTACTATGTCCGATGTAGGCTGCATGGTATGGCATTTTGGCGTAGAGTCTGGAGCCCTGAATTTTTTCTCATGCCTCCCTTTCAAGGCTGATTCTGTGAATGGGTGCTTCATGGTGCAGAGGCCTTCTTCCCACATGTGATCCAGGATGGGGATCGAGACCACAGCTTTTCTACACTTAGTCATGTGATCTAATAAGAAGTAGTCTTTCTTCTCCTCCATCTGGGTTATAATTAGGCCACATTCCTTGCATGCCTTGGTGATCAGTGAATGAAAAGCTCCTATCTCATCTGGAGGTGATTGCTTTGAGCGTTCCTGTCCTATATCATCTCTGGCAGAATTATCCATAACCCAGCCATCGTCTCTAAATGATGAAGATGTTGGGGTCACTGTCTCTCTTGGGTCTTTATCTGTATCCGCGTGCGGTAATTCACCCTCTTTCTGTCCTTCCTTTTAGAGTGGTGAATGGATCGGTTGTCTGTTCTGGAGACTTAGAAGGCCACGTGGGCTACCTATGTGGTCTTGGCAATGTGTGTATTGCTACCCTACCTCTTTTTGTCTTTGCCCTTGAAATGACCTTAACCTCCGTGCTGGTGATCTGGACACTGGCCTGGACCCTGGCGCTGGTGAATGAGATCTGCGCCTCAGTGGCCATGCCTCCTGCTGCAGTGCCATCACAGCCGGTATTGTCATTCTCATATTTAGTTGTGAAACCAGAGTTAACAGTGTTGTTAGCACTTGCATTGAAAGCAGCATCTGGGGATGTAGCCTGGGCTGAAGTATCAGAGTTGGCATTTCTGGTACCTGCTTAGGTGGTGCTGGTATTTGTGGTACCTGAGGTTGCAGTGTTTCCTACAGTCCCTTGTCGCTTTCATCCTTTCTTGGGACCTGATCTTCCTCTAGGATTGCTCACTCCCCTGAATCTGAAAATGTTGGGGGAACATCATTGGTGTGTCCCAAAATCTGAGTCAAAACAGTGTTGCAATATTTCATCATGCATCACCTCAGAGAAAGTTATCAGCGACATCACTGGTGATCTAGGATGGTCATCATCACCCCTGTTGTGGTAGATGGAACTGCTGGGTGCTTTGTTGCTGGTGCTGCTGATACTTTCTCCTTGCCCCGCAGTACAACTGCTGACAACAAGGGCATCTGTTTCCTCATTGGCGATGAAGAGGTGGATCTTTTTTGGGATTGAAACTTTG
This sequence comes from Ambystoma mexicanum, assembly GCF_040938575.1. Lineage (NCBI taxonomy): Eukaryota > Metazoa > Chordata > Amphibia > Caudata > Ambystomatidae > Ambystoma > Ambystoma mexicanum. The sequence goes on along the minus strand of NC_090922.1, from coordinate 617,254,787 downwards.
ATGGGGCCTTGCTCTGGAATGTCGAATGTGGGTGCTCATCGACGACTTCCTGCAGCCGGTGGCATCGCAGCATTGGTATATAGCTTTTTGGGGGGTCTTTGATGGCCCAATCATAATCGAGCCGTGTCCCTCATCGTCATGAGTTTGCCATCGCCGAGCCAGAGCTTTTAGTGGGTGCAACTCCCTGGTGGGTTTTTATATTTACACTTCTTGTGTGGCCTTTCCTCTGATGTAGACATTTTCTGAAAGGGGGGGGGGAATTGAGGGGGCCTTCTCAGACAGTTTGGCCACTGAGACACTTTTGGAGGACTCTGCATCAGAGGCTGGATATTTTATTTTATTTAATTGACACACTAATCTCTGGTACCTGTCTCTCAGCATTTTGGCGCTGAAACCTTGGCAGATGTCGCACTCAGTGGTATGGCTAGGGTTTGGTCCAACTGGGGTCCTTCCTATCCTCTATCTTCCTCTCTACCTGTGGTGTTCCCCAGGGGTCTAACCTCTCGCCCTGGTTTTTCAACCAATACCTGGCAACTCTCGCCCACTGCATTGCCATTCTATGCTCAAATTTCCAGTGCTATGCTGTCAACACTCAACTAATTTTCAGAATGCTCTCGGCCACCTCCTCTCTCTCCCTCATCGCCTAACTGCCATTCAAGATTGTTGTGCCGCCAATGACCTCTGTCTGAATGCCAGCAAGATGGAGATCCTCCTCATCAGCAACCCTTCTCCAACCGTTCCCTTCTCTCTCTGGCCAGCCTTGCTTGGCCCTCCTCCTATCCCCACCTGTGAGGCTAAGAACCTCAGGGTCATCTTTGACTCCACACTTTCCTTTCCCACCAACATCTCTGAGGTCTCTAAAAATTCAAACTTCCAACTGCACCGCCTCAGAGATACTCTTCCTTTCCTCTCCTTCCCCCAGAAGCTCACTGTCTCCCAAGCTCTGGTTCTCTCTAGGTTGGACTATTGTAACAGCCTCCTACTAAATCTACCTGCCTCTACTCTTCGCCCTCTGCAACTAATCGAGAACAGGACTGCAAGACCTGTCCTTGGCCTCAAGCCCTGGGATCACATCTCTCCAGCTCTGAAATCTCTCCATTGGCTCCAAGTGGATGCAGGGATTACATTTAAAACCCTCTGCATTGTCCACAAAGCTTTCTGGGGCCTGGGTCCAAAATACCTTCAGCTGTCCCTCAGCAAATACCTCCCCTCTCAAGCTCTCAAACTACTCAGGGTCAGTAGTTTCTCGAAGAAATGAGCTGGGGGTAGATCTCTGTCTTCGTCCGGGCCTCCCTCTGGAACAGCCTCCCTGCCACTTTAAAACTTGAGGAGAACCATCTTTGGTTCCGTAAGCACCTCAAGACCTTCCTCTTTGCATCTGCCTTTGCTCCCCTTCTCCCTTTCTGATCTGCTCTCTCTTGGCACTGTGCATCTGGCCACCCTCTGTCCCCTTGGCCCAGGTACCTACTCACCCTGCCACCCTTCTGAACTGCCTCCCGGGCACCGCTTGCACTGGAGACTGTATCTGTACCCATACAGTCCCCCCACACTTTCTTCTTTTTATGCACTTATCAGATTTACCGAGTTCTGCTGCCGTAAACACAGCACGTGCCACTTGCTAGCTGCACTACCCCTGTTTATTGCTCCATTATCTATTTAATTTTGTATTTATTATTATTTATCCATCTATCCTCTGCTCTGCACTTTCCACTCTCCCCCCTCCATGCACTTTGCCCCTTTCCTATGCACTTGCACTTTCTCAACGTCACTGGGCCTAGTAAGATCATTGTTTTGTTCCCCCCTGTTCCCCTCCTGTCGGGGTGATTTCCCGGGGGTTGGCAGGGCCATCCGCGGACCTCTGGGGTTGGGGAGGCCCCAATTCCTCTTGCGTCCCAAAGGAGTATGAGGCATACAAAAGAGCAAAGAGTTACTGCTGTTTATTGCACAAAACAGACAGGGACAGATTCTCGGAGCATAGGTACCCAAGGTACATCTCAGCGGTGATGGGCTTGCACGCCCCTTTTCTAACCAGATGACGCAACCACGTGCGTCACCTGGGAAAACTAGCCGCTAAACCTAACGCTATCTCAGGTTGGCTCCCCGAGTGGTAGGGTCAGTATAGACCCGTATAGAAGGAAATGTTATTGGTAGAGAAGGGGTCAGGCGGTAAGCTTGGGTCGTCCCTAAGAATTGCTAAATCTTATTATGAAAATAGTTACATGGGAAAAGTTAGTGATTGGTTGAATTATAGTGTCGTCAGTGGTTTGCCCCTCGTATTCTGATTGGTTCATCCGCGAGCCCCCAAGCCTGGAACCATCGCCGTTCCCAGCTCGCGATGTACCTGGTGTTGGCAAAAATGTATGACTATGTGTCAGTGACGGACAATGGACAGGTCTTACTACTGGCTGTTGAGTGTCCCTGTCCCATCGATGCCAGTGTCCAACTTGTAACTTCGTTGTTGCAGTCTAGGTCCCAGACGTGAGACCCCAGAGCTTCGCTGGTCCTTGGAGCTAGGCATCGTATCATGTCAGCCTGGTCACGTGTTGAGAGACCGTGGCTGAAGCAGAATTACAGGGATTTTATTTGTATTTGTGCTCGGAGGAGTGTTTAGCAGTGGCAGATGTAACCTTGGCGCTGGGAGCGAGGCGTGTAGATTGTAACTTTGTGGCCTTGGCTATGGGGCTACCGTCAGGGTTTGTTCTGCATGATCAGCACCTTGCAGCTCCGTCTGAGCTGCTCCGGGCCTGGGGACTCTGGTTTGCGGCCTACCTTGGCCTAGTCTCTGGGTGGCGGCATACAGTCCATAACACTGGGGTTGCGAGGGGCGACTTGGGTCCTTATACATTAGTCCATCTACAGGGTGACATCTTAATGGTTTTAGTAGCAAAGAAGTGTCTGCAAGTATATACACAAGCTCTTCTGGCATCTTGCATTTCTGCGGTGCAGTAGTTAGCCTATGTGAAAAAATAACAATGATGCAGGTCTGTGAGCGGTTCTCTACGTCATAGCACTGAGTACATTCTTCGTGTGGGCTGGTGTGTGTCTGATCTAGGTGCTTGGTGGCACGTGTTCTTGTCCGTTGGCTATGTCGTCATGTCATCTCTAATGATGGTGATATTGGTGGGTGACGTCTAATTGAGTTGGTCCATATGGTCGGTCTCAGCTCCACCTGAGGTCCCAACACATGCTTTGGATGACGCACAGCTGGCCTGGGTGTGCAGGGCATGGCCATGGGGGATCTTGACATCCGGGGCAGCATTCAGAGGGCTGAACACATCGCGCAGTGGGTGCTTAGGTCGCGATGTCATAGGCCATGGTCTGGACATGAATCGGGGGAAGGGATCATCCCATTTTCCCTCTTCAGTCCCCCCTCTGCTCGACCACAGAATTATACACTCTTTTATCTCCCCTTACTCGCCATACCTTTGTTATTCCTGCCAGGTGTCCGTATCGGTCCACGTGATCTTCAAAGTATCAGTACATGTATACCCATCCACCACTGGGCTTGCAATAAACCCATTTTCTAACATAGCTGTTCGGGTTTCGTGGATTCTCAACTTTTATCGATGGTGGGTACAAGTCTGCTTCCACTATCTGTTACTGCAGTCTCTCACGTTCCTGGATAATTATATCTGCGTGTTTGTCGTCTTCAGCAGGCATTAGCACGTGCATGCCTATCATTTCCTCGGCAGTACGCTTTGACCTTGCATTCCATAACTTTATCCCAATCAGTGAAGCCATTCCCAGGATCATGCATCCTGCCACAACCTTGAGGCCATCCGACAGCCATGATGGCATCCAGGACCATATATACGAAAACCAGCTACCATCCTTTTTTACTCCCTTTGCTTCTTCTTCCATCTTGGCATGCATCTTGGCCAGATGGGATACTGCTGCAGATAGTGTGCCGTTGGCCTCGTTGTTTGCGGGAATGCACGTGCAGCATGAACTTCACATTTTTGCGCAAACACCTCCTTCCATTACGGTTAGAAGGTCTAGCACATACCCATTCTGTAGGACCACCATTCTTATTGCCCTCAGTTCCTCTTTGATTGCGTTGAATCCATTAACTGTGGAGTTAATCGTCATCATTAGCTCCCATCTTGTTATCTGTAGCCATTTTGCATTCGCATACGCCTGCACCCCTGGATGTATCACAGAGGAAAGAACATTGCCGTTCTGCTAAATAGTCTGTGTGCTGGTGGAATCTCACTCAGTGATGTTTCTGACCTTCCCCACAGGTAATTTCCAGACAGTGGTTCTCCTTGTCTTTTTACTCTGAATACTTTATTGTCTGTAGTAATGTCACTCCTTGAGATGCTTTCTGTTTTTTTTTCCAGGGACTTTCTCTTCCTTTTGTTTCCTTCGTCCATCTTAGGGAACTTCTCCAGGGTGATGTGTTTTTGCGGTACTACCAGGGATGGTACGTTGACGTGTACCATGGTACATACCCCATTCCATGACTGTGGTAAGCTGTTATAAGCTTTTGTTCCGCAGGCCCAATAGTGGTCCATCAGTACTGCTGTTCCTGCTCCCCCCTCAGGAATCTTTATTGTTCTTTTACATCCTTCGTTTACTCCAACATCAACCTCACCATCGTGCTGGTAGCATAGTGGTAGGTGCTGCAACGGTTATTATCGTTATTGGTTCCTCTTCTTTGTCAAACCAAGTTAGCAGCGCTGCACTCTTTGTCCACTCCTTGTAGCATTTGTCATTTTCCTCTTGTACTGTCATCACTGATGATTTTGCCAATGTCATTACCTTGCTTCCTACTACTCCATCCACCTAGCCGTTCTTCGCATATACTTTGCCATATACTAGTAGTAGTGGTCTCTCCCAGCACTCTGGTTCACCTCCAACCTCTTTTGCATTCCATTTGCATGGCAGGTAATTCAATGTCACTTCTTTTGCGTCTCCCTTGTCGGGTCCGTCGGTTATGTATTCAAGTCCTTCAGTCAGCTGCCAGGAATTGTCATACATCGGTAGTATCTTGACGAAGTTAACTTCGTAGGGCTATGTTGATCTTGACTTCCATCTTAGTGTTACCTGTTTACCTTGAAATCGCCCTTGTGTTTGAAATAATGCTAAAAATAGAAGGCAGTAACCACAAATGTTCTTGAGGCGCTCCTGGCATATGGGATCAACGAGCACACATAGCAGTTGCCCTTTGTTGTGTCCTTACCAATTTTGAACATGTGCTTATACCACATGTTGTTGGAGACGTGTGCGGATTCTGTAAGATATGTCCACCCCATGTACATCTATAGAAACACTACGGTTACCTCTTTTTTACGTGGGCCCCGTGTTACTTGTACCACCTGACACAGTTCTCCTTGCAGCCGTGGTAGGGGAAATATTAGTATTGGGAGTTGCTGTCCCATGAAAAGCATAGTAGGCCTGCCAAACAGAGGCAGTTATCAAACCAGTGGTGAAAATCTCTAAAAAGTTGCGTTATTACTGTTAGTGTTTGTTATTCAAGTCCTGCGTATGAAGGGGTCGCTCAATGCCCAGGCGAAAAGCTCCTCCCATGCCTTCCTCCCCGTCCTCTCTCTCAAGGCAGGTAATGCTGCATGGAGGTTTGGAAATGATCATACTATTAGCATGAGAAACGTGTTATAATAAATGCGTATTCTCCTGGGCCTTAAGTACTTTGGCCTTTTTATAATGTATACAAATTGGTGTGATAGTGCTTCTGGGATATGGTTTGTGGGTAGCATTTGCCCCTGGGCAGTGGCGTATGTTCGTTATGAGGTATTTGCATACAGTAATAAAAATGTGCGATACCTGCATGTGCGAGACAAAAAAAAGAGAAGAGAGCATGCACGTGTTTACACAGTGTAGTGTATATAACAGATCTCTGAGAATGTTCTTCTTTTGCTGTTGGCGGGTGCTTTTTAGTTAAACTTATTTTTCCAATTCTATTGGCAGTTTCCCAATTAAAATAATTTTATTGTTCTGGCGTAGGGGTAGATTTGGTCTGTGACCTCGTGACCATGGGGTGGTCTATGGGTGGTTGGTTGTTTGTGTCTTTTGGGGTATCTGGCGCTTGTGCTGTGTTGTTGATGTTAGTCGTCGTTGCTGAAGCTTTGGCCCTGTCGCTGTAGAGATGGGAGCAGGTCTCTGCTTTGTAGGGCTTGATGTCGTGAATGTGTGTTCAAACGTCCTTATCGGACAATTTGACGGCCCTAGGGGCCACTTTCTGGACTGTGTAGGGCCCCGTAAATGTAGGGGCGTTCCACATTCTTCAATAGTTTTTGAGGAGAACCTCGTCTCCTTCTTTCACTGTCCAGTCAGCTCCTGTTCCTCGTTGGTTGCTGTTTCCTGTTGGTTGTTCTTTGACCCGCCCTGTGTCCGTTGAATCTGTTGAGAGATAAAAGCAGCACTACTAACCAGAGACGAGACATACTTGTGCATTTCTTCACCAAAAACAGTACTTGTTCCATGACAGTCACTCATTGCCCTTGATTGTATTGTGAGGGGAAGGTGCATCTGGCGTCCGGTCACCACCTCATGTGGTGTGAGGTGGTGGTCCGAACCTGGTTTATTCCTCAATTCGAAAAAAGCCAGAGGAAGGCAATAGAGCCAGCTCCTTTTGGTTGTTTGTTGGGTTACTGCTATCGCTTCTTTCAGGAGGCCATTGAGGCGCTCACAGATGCCATTGGCTTGTGGGTGTTTTGCACAGGCAAATTTATGCTTGATCCCCAGAAGGGCAGTTACGTTCTGAATTAATTCATTGGCAAAGTGGGGACCGTTGTCTGACCTCAATACTTCGACTTCGCAAACTCCCCACCTCTGGAAGACCTCCCTTACTAAAAATGTAAAATGTAGCTGCTCTAAATGCATCTGCATGAGAGCATGGGCCGGCCTCAATCCACCTTGAAAATGGTCATACTACTACAATCATGTATCTGTATCCTTGACATACGTTGATCATGTCGATGTAGTCAATGTGTAGGTGCAAAAAGGGTACTTCAGTCTGGGGTATTGTACCTTTGATCACTTGCAGCGAGTGACCGACCGTGAATTTTAATGAAATTTGCAATGTGCAAGTTTAGCCCGGGGCAGAACCATGATTCTTTTATTTGTGCTGCAATTACTTCTTTCCCTGTATGAGTGGGGTGGTGTAGTTGGGCCAGAGCTGTTTTCAGTAGGGCCAGCGGCATCACAACTTTCCCTCTATTATTCTGTCACCATAGTGCATCTGTGGGGGACATGGTGCATCCTCTTTTAACCCACAGTTCCTTTTCTGCAATTGGGGCTGCCACTTGCAGTTCCATAATCTGTGTCTCTGGGATGTGTGTGCACCCATCCTTCATTATCATCTGTCTTACCCTCCCCTTATCTGTTTGTTTTTCTTGGAGGTCCCATGTCCCACTAAAGTATGCAGCATATTTTGCATGTGCATCTGCTGTTTCATTACCTCTTGATATTGGATCTTCTCCATTTGTATGTGCCTGACACTTCACCAGGGCTACCTCTGTTGGGTATGTTATTACTTCTATTAGTTCACCCAGGAGGAGAGCATGTTGCACTGGAGTACCATCTGCTCTCCTGAATCCTCTTCTTTGCCACTTTATTAATCCTGAATGTACTGTTGAGGTTGACATATGCACTATCAGAGTATATTGTTACTCTTTTTCCTTTGTTTTCTTCTAAAGCTATGATCAGTGCCACCAACTCTGCTGCTTGTGCTGAGTATTGTGGGGGTAATGTGATACATTTGACCGGAACGTATGTGTTACACTCACCTGGCTCCCACAGGGGCGTCGATCTGAACTGGACAGCTGTGGTCTCCACCAATGTGACGCGTAGTGCCGAGATGACGGACTGGACTAGCTTCGTTTGCTTGGCCCGTAGGAATATTCTTCTGCAAATGGAGAAAGGGAATTAACGACCCGTGGACTTGAGCGTTAACCCCCCCCACTCCTGCTGTTCTCCCCACTGATCACCTTTGATGTCCCCTCTTATAATCTCACCTGATGGCTTGGAAAGATGAGCTCTCTATCCTGCATTGAGCGCAGGGGTGCGTAGATAACCAGTTACTTCACTGGCTCGAAGGAATTGGTGAGTTCCAGAACAATATTGACTCTGACATTCCCGGCAAGACGCCGTAAGTATGTAGTTCGTAAGGGTGTGCAGTCAAAATGTCAAAAAAAAGGTTGAAAGACAAAAATGTCGAAAAAAAAGGTCGAAAAAAAAAGTTGAATTCCCTTTTTTTAATTATATATTTATTTTAGGGTCCGGGAATTTAAAAAAATGGGTAAAACAAAAAAATTAAAAAGGGAGGTTGGGGGAGGGGGGAACCCCCCCATTTAGAATAAAAAACGTATTAAAAAAAAAAAATAGACTACTTTTTTCTACATTTTTTTTCGACATTTTGACTTTCAACCTTTTTGTTTGCTGGATTTCCCCCTCCCCCGGGACCTGGTAGGGGTGCTTGTCCAGCCTGGCTTTGCAGTAGTTGCCTAGCAAGGTCATCAGTTCGCTCCTTTGACAAAATCAGTTCTCTCCTAAGGGCATTGGTTTCATGACGGGCGGAATGCACTTCAGCCCTCAGTTCCCCTAGTAATTGGGCCAATTGGTTTCTGAGGTATATATAATGCCCGGGTGGGAATTTGTGGGTAGGCTTCGCGTTCCGTTACGCTCACCTGGCTCCCAAAGGGGCGTCGATCTGAACTGGACAGCTGCCGTCTCCACCAATGTGACGTGTAGTGCCGAGATGACGGACTGGACTGGCCCACCTAGCTTTGTTTGCTTGGCCCGTAGGAATATTCTTCTGCAAATGGAGAAAGGGAATTAACCACCCATGGAGTTGAGCGTTAACCCCCCCCCCCCACTCGCGCTGTTCTCCTCACTGATCACCTTTGATGTCCCCTCTTATAGTCTCACCTGATGGTTTGGAAAGATGAGCTCTCCATCCTGCATTGAGTGCAGGGGTGCGTAGATAACCAGTTACTTCACTGGCTCGAAGGAATTGGTGAGTTCCAGAACAATATTGACTCTGAGATTCCCGGCAAGACGCCGTAAGTATGTAGTTCGTAAGAGTTCAAATGTCTGACTTTCACTCTTGTCCGATTCCTTGCAGGTTGCAGCTTGACCCTAGCGAAGAGTTCCTCGTGGCAACCGGTAATATTCAGGTAAGGATTTGTATTATCCAACACAGTTCGATAAAATAATGTCAATATGTAACCTGTTGCTTTCTCCCTCATTCAGGCACTGAGAGAAAGTATAAAGTCTCGGGGAATAATGCCTCCGGCGGTAAAATCAGGTAACTCTATTGTGGGGAGGAGGTTTCACCTTGTTTGGCCCTTTGTTTCACCTTGCTGTCCTTTTGTTTCCCCTTAGGTGCCGGGGTTCGGCGAGGATGCCGTGGAAGCTGTGCCGACCCGTGAAGAGGAATAGTACCCCCGGTGGTAAAATCAGGTAAGTATATGGGGGGTAACTAATATCGCCTCTGTGTATTCCCTTGGCTCACCTTGCTATTCTTGTCTTCCCCTTTAGGTGCCGGAGTGAGGCGGGAACATGCAGAAGGATGCGGTGGAATGTGAAGATGCTGCGAAGGCCGGTGAGTCCAGCGCGGCGCTGCAGCAGGCGAGGCGTCGCGCATAAAATAACTTCTTTCTTCCAGCTTGAAGGCGCGATGGATCGGGAATTCAGGTAAGAATCAAAGGTATTGCTCTTGTTCTAACCTTTTCTCCTTCTTTCTCCCTTTTTCTAGGAGCTCCAGACTCGAGGCGAGCGTGGCAGAAGACTGGATGCAGACTTGCAGGCACGCTGAGCATTATGCTGCTGGATGCAGAATAACGCGAAGCATGTGCTGCTCTTCGGGCTCTTTGGGCGTGGTTTAAATAGCCTCCAAAGTAGTCCCAGGTAAGTATTCCTCCCCAGCCCCACCCGAGTAAAAAAATAGTCCCTAGGTAAAGTAGTCCCTTCCAAGCCTCTTTAGGCTTGGAGCTCTTGCAGCATGGTCTGCATCAGGTGAGTTTGCAGCATGGTCTGCATAATGTAAGTTTTAATCTATGAGCCTGGCGCCTATGGCACCAGGACTGACTCTCCATATGAGCCTGGCACCATAGGTGCGAGGACTGCACCCAAATAGCCCCTGGCAGGGGTTTTTGGGCTTGCTTAGAATAACTTGATGCCTGCTTCCGGGGTTGCTGGACTTGGTCTGGGTCCCCCGGGGGTAGGCATCATGACAGCACTCCCCCCCCAAGGCCCCTCCTAAAGTCGTTCTTCCCTGTGGTTTCGGTTTGTCTGGGAAATTTCGGTGGAATTTTTTCACCAATCGGGGTGCATGAATGTGGTCACTGGGTTCCCATGACCTTTCTTGTGGTCCATAACCTTTCCAGTCGATTAAATAAAAAAGTTTTGACTTTATCAGCTTGGAGTCCAGGATGTTCTTAACTTCAAATGTGTGTTCCCCGTCTACAAAGATGGGGTCTGGTGGCTTGGTTAGTCTTGTCCCTGGTTGCACTGGCTTCAAAAGTGACACATGAAAGACGGGGTGAATTTGCATATTAGCAGGTAAATCCAACTTGACAGCCACTGGTATGATAATGGCCTTAATAGAGTAAGGTCCCAAATATCTGGGGTTAAAGGTCCGTGTTCCCTTTAGAGGTATATGTTTTGTGGCTAACCATACTTGGTCCCCTATCTGGTATTGTGGAGTATCACTTCTATGCCGATCAGCATCTTTCTTGTATTTTTCTTTCGCCTTTTTTAAATATGCAGTTGCTTCCTTAAAGGCTTGTGTAATCGTACGTGCAGATGGTCCACAGCAGGAATTTCTAAGTGTTGGGGTGAGTCAAGGTCTGAGGTTCGAGGATGATGCCCATATAAGGAATAAAAGGGGCTTTGTCCAGTTCCAGAATGTACAGAATTATTGTATTTATATTCGGCGATCTAAAGAATGTCTTTCCAATTACTCTCAGTCTGATGTAACATACAACGCAGATATTGTTTGAGAGTCTGGTTGGTCCTCTCCGTTTGACCATCGGTTTGGGGGTGGTGACTGGTCGATAACCTCACATCGATTTGCGCCAATTGACAAAAAAAAATCCAAAAATGTGAAATGAATTGACTGCCCCGGTCAGAGACCAATACGGACGGAAATCTGTGTATGCGAACAATGTTTTCGAGGAACTCCTTGGCCAGGATTGAAGCTGAAGGTGATCCCTTTAAAGGAATAAAGTTGGCCATCTTGGAAAAGAGATCCACAATAACTAGAATGGTGTTAAAGCCATTACATGGGGGTAGATCAGTAATAAAGTCTAACGATAAGATGTGCCATGGTGTAGGCGCAATGTCTAAAGGTTGTAAGAGTCAAGCTGGTTTTTTCTTTTGACTTTTGTTTTGGGCACAAATGCCACAAGACATCACCAATGATTTAATATCCTTTCGCCAGGTGGGCCACCAGAATTGCCTGTTAATCTTAGCTTCAGTTTTTGCAATACCTGGGTGCCCCTCCATTAGGGTATTATGATAACAGGAAATGACTAGCTCTTGTAGTTCCTTACGTGGCAGAAATAGTCGCCCTTGATAATAAGGCAGGTCATTGGTGACAGAGTAGTCCAGGCCTTTCTTTACCCAGTTCTGCAGGGCTGTAGAATCAAAGATCTGCTGGATCTTTACCTGAATGTCCTCTGGTGTCTGTATAGTAGTCATGCCAAGAATCCTTTGTTCAGAAATTATAGGTACTGGTTCTGGGTTCACTTCCGTCCCTCCCATCCCTATTCGGGATAAGGCGTCTGCTTTACCATTCTTACAACCTGGTCGATAGGTTATCACGAAATCGAACTCAGCAAAGAACAATGCCCATCTGAGTTGGCGTGACGATTGGGCCTTGGCTGTCTTTAAATACTGTAAGTTCCGGTGATCTGTGATCACAGTAATGGTATGCCTGGCACCGAGAAGATAGTGTCGCCAAGCCTTGAAGGCGGATTTAATGGCTAATAACTCCTCGTCGGTAACCGCATAGTTTAACTCGGGTGCCGAGAACTTTCTGGCCCAAAATGCTACTGGGTGAAGCTGGCCAGTTTCAGGGTCCTTTTGAGACACGACAGCTCCCATGGCTAGACTGGATGCATCAGTTTCCACTATGTATGGAAGTTCAGGGCGCGGGTGCTTTAATACAGGTGCAGATGTGAATTTTGCTTTCAGCTCTTGGAAGGCATTTTCAGCTTCTTCAATCCACATAAAGCGTTTATTTTTTCGCAAGAGTGCTGTGATGGGATGTACAACGTGAAAAATCCGGGATGAATTTGTGGTAGAATTTGGCAAAGCCGAGCATGCTTTGTACTCCTTTAACTGAACTTGGTGATGGCCACTTAAGGATTGCGTCCACCTTTCGTGAGTCCATTCGGACTCCTCTTGGGGTCAGGATAAACCCAAGGAATTCAACTTCTGCGGCATGAAAAACGCATTTTTCCAGTTTTGCATATAGTTTGTGCTGGCGCAATTTCACAAGGACCGATTGGACGTGCTTCACATGGTCAGATTCTGAAGAAGAGTATACTAGAATATCATCAATATATACGACAACACAAATGTCAATGAGTTCACAAAGGACATCGTTCATGAAGTATTGGAAGTCTGCTGGTGCATTGCACAACCCGAAAGGCATCACCTGGTATTCGAATAACCCATACTTAGTGCGAAAAGCAGTCTTCCATTCGTCGACCTCTTTTACACGTACCAGATGGTATGCCCCCTGATGATCTAACTTAGTGTATATGCAAGCATCCTTCACTTGGTCTAGTAGTTCAGGGATCAGAGGCAATGGGTATCTGTTCTTAAAAGTTATCTGATTCAATGGGCGGTAGTCTATACACGTTCTGAGGTCACCTTCCTTTTTGGGCACGAAGAACAAAGCTGAAGATGCAGGGGACTTGGATGGGCGAATGAAGCCATTAGCAAGTTACTGGTCTAGGTATTGTCGTAGGTGAAGGTTCTCAGGTTCCGTAAGGGCGTAGATCCTGCTACAAGGGGGTTGTGCACCGGGTATGAGATCGATTTGACAATCGTACGATCAGTGAGGTGGTAAGGTGTTTGCCTGTTCTTTTTGGAAGACATCCTGGAATTCTTGGTATTCTGGAGCTAGTTGCACCACTGCTGTGGTTACTGTGGCCAGGCCTGCATTCAGATTTTTCTTTGGGTAACAGATTTGTGCACAATCCGGGAAGGTTATTCTCTTCTCTCGCCAATCAATACAAGGATGATGTGTTTCCAACCAGGGTATCCCCAGTATTATTTGGAACTGTGGGGCTTTGATTAAATCAAACAAAATTGTCTCTCGATGCCCATCCTGACCCAATAGTGTCATCTCTGCAGTGGAATGAGTTACAGGCCCAGAGGCAATTTCAGTTCCATCGACTGTGGTGATGACATCTGAGGTGGTTTTTCGGCAGAGAGGTAGATTCATCCTGGAAGCCAATTCATAGTCCACATAGTTTCCCATGTCCCCGCTATCAATGTATGCCCTTACTGCGGGAATACGCGATGGCTGCTTTGGATCTACGAGGACCATTGGTATGATGAAATGCGAGGTTCGAGTATCCTTCTTCAAGCTCGGCAAGCGGACCTCTACGCTTGTCGGGCGTGGTCGTTTCCCGAGTCTGACTCCATATGGCTTTTATCAGCAGCTCCTACCACCTTCTTGGGTGGTTTTACAGGGCAATCCCGTAGAAAATGCCCAGAGGTTCCACAATATAGACACAATTGCATTTGCCGTCTCTTTTCTCTTTCCTTGTGAATTAAGGGTCCTTTAACCCCTCCGATTTGCATGGGTTCTCAAGCATCTGCTCCTTTTGGGTTAGCGTGAGTTTTGACCAACACCTGATTCTCAAACTTGGCTCGATCATCCTTTCTGTTCTGAAGTCTGTGATCTAACTGGACCACTAAGTCTATATATTCAGCGCAGTCTTGAGGTGGGTTCACGACTTGAGCCAAGACATCCTTGAGTTCTCCTCGAAGCCCTCGATGAAATAACGTGATTCGTTTTACCTCAGGCCATCAAGTTTCCACTATCAACCTATTAAAGGTCACGATGTAGGATAGAAGGTCCTGGTTACCCTGTCTTAGGGACAAAAGCTCGTTATCCAGGGCCTGTCCTTGGGAGTGCCGGGCAAATAGTCTTTCCATGCTCATTTGAAAGCCCTGAAAATCCCAAAGAATTGGGTCATCCTGAGTAGTGGAATTGACCAATCAGCTGCACTGCCGCTGAGATATGACAATACAAAGGCTACCTTGGCTTGATCGTTTGGGAAGGCTCCAGGTCTGCATAAAAAGTGCAAGCGGCATTGGTTCATAAACACGGCAAACCTTTTGGGAACTCCGGCAAAGCATTCGGGCGGAGCTAATGGAATATTTCCTGGTAGGTTTATTTGCACAGGGTTACTCGATGACACAGGAGCTGGATTTCCCCCGGGACCTGGTAGGGGTGCTTGTCCAGCCTGGCTTTGCAGTAGTTGCCTAGCAAGGTCATCAGTTCGCTCCTTTGACAAAATCAGTTCTCTCCTAAGGGCATTGGTTTCATGACGGGCTGAATGCACTTCAGCCCTCAGTTGCCCTAGTAATTGGGCCAATTGGTTTCTGAGGTATCTATAATGCCCGGGTGGGAATTTGTGGGTAGGCTTCGCGTTCCGTTACGCTCACCTGGCTCCGAAAGGGGCGTCGATCTGAACTGGACAGCTGCCGTCTCCACCAATGTGACGCGTAGTGCCGAGATGACGGACTGGACTGGCCCACCTACCTTTGTTTGCTTGGCCCGTAGGAATATTCTTCTGCAAATGGAGAAAGGGAATTAACCACCCGTGGAGTTGAGCGTTAACCCCCCCCCCCACTCGCGCTGTTCTCCTCACTGATCACCTTTGATGTCCCCTCTTATAGTCTCACCTGATGGTTTGGAAAGATGAGCTCTCCATCCTGCATTGAGTGCAGGGGTGCGTAGATAACCAGTTACTTCACTGGCTCGAAGGAATTGGTGAGTTCCAGAACAATATTGACTCTGAGATTCCCGGCAAGACGCCGTAAGTATGTAGTTCGTAAGAGTTCAAATGTCTGACTTTCACTCTTGTCCGATTCCTTGCAGGTTGTAGCTTGACCCTAGCGAAGAGTTCCTCGTGGCCACCGGTAATATTCAGGTAAGGAATTGTATTATCCAACACAGTTCGATAAAATAATGTCAATATGTAACCTGTTGCTTTCTCCCTTATTCAGGCGCTGAGAGAAAGTATGAAGTCTCGGGGAATAATGCCTCCGGCGGTAAAATCAGATAACTCTATTGTGGTGGGGAGGTTTCCACTTCTTTGTCCCTTTGTTTCACCTTGCTGTCCTTTTGTTTCCCCTTAGGGGCTGGGGTTCGGCGAGGATGCTGTGGAAGCTGCGCCGACCCGTGAAGAGGAATAGTACCCCCGGTGGTAAAATCAGGTAAGTCTATGGGGGGTAACTAATATCGCCTCTGTGTATTCCCTTGGCTCCCCTTGCTATTCTTGTCTTCCCCTTTAGGTGCCGGAGTGCGGCGGGAACATGCAGAAGGATGCGGTGGAATGTGAAGATGCTGCGAAGGCCGGTGAGTTCAGCGCGGCGCTGCAGCAGGCGAGGCGTCGCGCATAAAATAACTTCTTTCTTCCAGTTTGAAGGCGCGATGGATCGGGAATTCAGCTAAGGATCAAAGGTATTGCTCTTGTTCTAACCTTTTCTCCTTCTTTCTCCCTTTTTCTAGGAGCTCCAGACTCGAGGCGGGCGTGGTAGAAGACTGTATGCAGACTTGCAGGCACGGTGAGCATTACGCTGCTGGATGCAGAATAACGCAAAGCTTGTGCTGCTCTTCGGGCGTGGTTTAAATAGCCTCCAAAGTAGTCCCAGGTAAGTATTCCTCCCCAGCCCCACCTGAGTAAAAAATAGTCCCTTGGTAAAGTAGTCCCTTCCAAGCCTCTCTAGGCTTGGAGCTCTTGCAGCATGGTCTGCATCAGGTGAGTTTGCAGCATGGTCTGCATCATGTAAGTTTTAATCTATGAGCCTGGCGCCTATGGCGCCAGGACTGACTCTCCATATGAGCCTGGCACCATAGGCGCCAGGACTGCACCCAAATAGCCCCTAGCAGGGGTTTTTGGGCTTGCTTAGAATAATTTGATGCCTGCTTCCGGGGTTGCTGGACTTGGTCTGGGTCCCCGGGGGTAGGCATCATGACAGAATTCCCCCCCCAAGGCCCCTCCTAAAGTCGTTCTTCCCTGTGCTTTCGGTTTGTCTGGGAAATTTCGGTGGAATTTTTTCACCAATCGGGGTGCATGAATGTGGTCACTGGGTTCCCATGACCTTTCCTGTGGTCCGTAACCTTTCCAGTCGATTAAATAAAAAAGTTTTGACTTCATCAGCTTGGAGTCCAGGATGTTCTTAACTTCAAATTTGTGTTCCCCGTCTACAAAGATGGGGTCTGGTGGCTTGGTTAGTCTTGTCCCTGGTTGCACTGGCTTCAAAAGTGACACATGAAAGATGGGGTGAATTTGCATATTAGCAGGTAAGTCCAACTTGACAGCCTCCGGGTTGATAATGGCCTTAATAGAGTAAGGTCCCAAATATATCGGGTTAAAGGTCTGTGTTCCCTTTAGAGGTATATGTTTTGTGGCTAACCATACTTGGTCCCCTATCTGGTATTGTGGAGTATCACTTCTATGCCGATCAGCATCTTTCTTGTATTTTTCTTTCGCTTTTTTAAATGTGCAGATGCTTCCTTAAAGGCTTGTGTAATCGTAGCGTGCAGATGGTCCACTGCAGGCATTTCTAAGTGTTGGGGTGAGTCAAGGTCTGAGGTTCGAGGATGATGCCCATATAAGGTATAAAAGGGGCTTTGTCCAGTTTAGAAAAACTTGATGCCTGCTTCTGGGGTTGATGGACTTGGTCTGGGTCCCCGGGGGTAGGCATCATGACAGTATGTCCAATCCTCCCTCAATCGTACTACAGCAGCTCCAGTTCTCCTCACACCATCGCGTTGGTCAATTGTTGATGACCCATCAATGTATAACACCTCACACCCCTCTAGGGCATTTTCTTCTACCTTTCTAGTGGATGAGAAAACTTCAATTGCATGTGTGCAGCCGTGTACATATTCTCCTTCGGCTACTTCCTCTGCTATGAACTGAGCTGGCTTTACATTGCTACACCTTACTATTTTCAATTAAAGTCTAGAGAGAATAATCTCATACCCTGTTTTTCTGAGTGGTCAGTGTGGATTTTGGTTTGTTTAGTATCGCGAATAGGGTGTGTTCCACAAGTAGTGTGGTGGAGCACCCCATAGTAATGGATGATGATTTTTGTACTGCAAAAGATGCTGCAGCCAAGTGTTGTTCGCACGGAAAATCTCCCATCATTACTGGATCCAAATGGCCGCTGTAAAATACTACTCGTCGCAATGTGAGAATATGTAGGACTCATTATCATAGTTAGGGGTACCCAGAATTGGTGCTGTTGAAATTGCCTCTTTTAGGTCATTAAACGCATCAGTCATCTCTCTTGTCCATCCCAACTTTCTCACGCCCCACTGTGCCTCTTTGAGAGCCTCTAATATTGGTCCTATGTACGTGATGTAGTCGAAAACCCATGCTCTGCAATAGTTGCACAGGCCAAGAAATTGTTGCAGCTCCCTTATCGTTTGTGGCTGTGGTGTGTTCTTTATTGCTTGTGCCCTTTGTGGTGCAAAGGTCCTTCCCTTTTGTGAAATGATCTGCCCGATGTATAGTACTTGCTCCTGACAGTACTGCAGTTTCTCTGTCAACTTTGTATCCTTTGTCAGCCAGCACTGTGAGCATTTTTACAGAGCCCCTCCTGCACTTTTCCTCAGTGGTGCTGCAGATGATGATATCATCCACATATCGCAGCACCGTGCTCTCCAGGTCGATGTTCCCTAGGTCCATTTGTATCACTCTGTTAAAGATGGATGGTGACTCGCAATACCCTTGTGGTAGCCTAGTGTGTTTTCATTTTGTGCTGCGGTACGTGAAATTTCTTAAGTCTTGTGAGTCAGGGTGCAGTGGTATTGAGAAGAACGCATTTTTGAGGTCTATCACGGTGAACCATGATGCCTCTGCTGGTATTCCGCACAGTATTGTGGCTGGGTTAGCTGCTATCGGGTACTCGGCCTCCACAATGTGGTTAAGAGGTCTCAAATTTTGTATGAAATGCCAAGACCCTCCCTTTGCCTTGCACCCTGGGTATTATGCAGTGTTGCACAGGGATTCTGATGGTACCGATATTCCTCTTTCCACTAGGGCACTTATTGTCTCATAAATCCCTTCATTGGCTCCTTTTGATAGTGTTTACTGCTTTACTCTGTGCAGTATTGCTCCCTTTTTTAGCTTTATTTTCACTCCTCCAATGTTTTTTATGTATCCCACATCATATGGACTAGTAGTCCATAGTGAGGCAGGTACAGCTGCTAAGTCTTCCTCGTACAAGTCTGATTGTGTGGGGACGGGTGCTTCTAGTGCCATTGCCATTTTCTGTGCTACCTCCTTGTAGGTCACTCTCAACCAAACATAGACGTTCATCTGGAACACCATCTCCCCATCTCCTACTTCGTCTGAGAACAGTTCCTCGTCTGACACCTGCGTCAACCTGCATCCTTCAGCCAATGCTATTACTGCCCTCCATGCTTTCATTTCTCCATCTTTGGTTGCCACAATACTCTCAATATCCACTGATATTATTGCCCCCTCTTTCTCACTAGTGGGCGTTTCTGGTCTGAACAGGTATGCTGCCGGCCTCCTCCACACCTTGCCCTCAATCCCCGCTAGCCATGCTATTGCCATGTCTGTTCCATATTGGAAGATGTCCCCGTCCACTGGTTCTGCCCTTGCCACTGTCTTGCCAAAGTAAGCCTGAAGTATGTGTCGTGCAGTGAGCATGTGTATGCCTGGTGTTGAGCATACTAGTCCCTTGTCAGTGAAGGATATAGTCATGTTCAATCTGCTCATGATGTCTCTCCCTAGTATATTTACTGGTGATTGTTTCGAGTATAGCAGTGGCAGAGATAGGTCATGACCTCCAACAGATAAGGAGATGTTATCAGTAAAAGGAATCAGCCCTCGAACCCCAGAGAATCCTTGAGTGTGCATGGCATGACCTGACAAGTTGAACTTCCCTTCTCTAGTACAGGATCTAGTGGCCCCTGTGTCAACTAGGAAAGAACATTTTTGTCACCTATCGCCACCTTTATGCATGGTTCCTCCGCAGGGTTAGGTGTTACCGAAAAGATGGGACACAACAAGGATGTCTGTGGGCTGTCCTATTGGGGGTATAGCGATTGACCGTTCCCTGTGTATGGGTTGTGACCCAGTATCGTCACTTCCCCCATTTGCGTCTGTGGTATTGGCGTGTCCGTAGGTAGTTGTGTATTGTCTTGTATTTGTGGGAGCTGTGTAAGTATGTGGTAAAAAATTGCTAATATTTTGTCCCATGGCTCCCGCGATTCCAGGCGCCACTTCTCCTGAATTTCCTGGATGTAATTAACAGGGTCCTCGTTCTCACGCATTTTGCGTAACGTTATTGCCCCTATGTCTGAGGTGTCTGGATATTGTACCCTCAGCACTTGTCATAGTGCGAGTCTGCAATTTGCAAATGGTGCCCCATCATGTGAAGTATCACTGATGGTCACCCCTGGGACTCCCGCCCTCTTCCAAAGGTCATCTGCTGCGTCACCCAATTTGGAAATTAATAACACCTTGACATTTCCAACTGCTAACTTGTGTCCTGCAGTTAGCTTCTCCATTTCATATATCCATTTCCCGCCTCTCCGCTTAAAGATGGTAGTCTGCATTTAATATTCTCCTTGTCTGCATGCTTCCATGAGACGTATTGTGGCCTTGCCCCCCTCTCTCTATTAATGGCATTTGTGTGTATTCAGCTATTTCCTCTGGCGTGCGTCTGTGTGGTGATGTGTGCGTGTGTTCACTCTTCTTCCATGTCAGAAAATCCTTCGATAAACTCTATAAGGTGTTGTGCAAGCCGTGTGTCCCCATGCCCTTATGGCCTTTCCGTTGACCCGCTTGGTCCTTGTGTGTGGTTGCTGATCCCTCCATTCTGCATCCTGCGAGGTCTCTAAGCCTGTTGACATATGGCGTGTGCTTTGCTGGTGGCGTCATTGTTCGTTGTCTCCCTTCCCTTTGTGAGTTTTTGCCCTCCCATCCTGTTGTTTCTCCTTCTTGTGTCCTACATTCCCATGATGATCCGCCACCTGTGCGTGTGATATATAGTTTACTTAGCCCTTCTCCACTCCCGTCACTCTGACCTCTGCAGGATCCCTCCTCCTCCTCACTACAAAAGCCACCTCAGAATGTCAATTTTGTGCGTGGGCGTGCTCCCTCCCACTGTTACAGTTTCCAAATCTATATCTGTGTACTCACCTGTCTCCTCCGTGTCTCCCAGTACTTGCAGTATCGCTACCTCTTTACTATTGCATGCATTGATCTTACTCCTGGGTGCTTGGCTTGTTCCTCTTAGCCCTTGATTGCTTCATTGGTCTCCTTCTTTCTCTAACTTCGTTCTTGCCCACGAAGCTTGTTCATTATCGTGGCACTTACCTGTCCTAGCACCCTCGCGTCTCCCTGTATGGCATCACTTACTTGTCCTAGCACCCTTGCATCTCTGTCCTTGTCGTTCCACGTCCTGCCCTCCTTTGCCAGTATACTCTCTATTATTCTCCCTTCCTCGTACTTCTGTGTGCTCTCTGATATAATCTACTTCTTCCATAGTGTCATCACCTTGTCATTCTCTTCCCGTTCCTCTTCTTTCCTTCTGATCTCCCATTGCTCCATACGTGCTATTCTTTCTGCAATCCCCCTTATGTGGTCCTCTTCACTTTTCCTTCTCTCTTCCTCTTGCTGGTTTAATCCCGTTCGCACCCCCTTTCCTTCTTGCGTCTTCACTTTCCTCTCCCGCTCTTTTTGCTCGAGCTGTCTAATCAATACGCTTCGCGCCTCCCTCAGCTCTGCTAGTTTCACCTCCAACACTGCATCCTCGTCCTTCATCATGTTACCCACTTCCCTGGTACTTACCTCGCTCCCTTTCTGAGTGTGTCCTACCTGTTCCTTATCTACCTTTTTTATCACCTCCTCCTCTTCTACTGTTACCATCCCCCGAAGCTTCAATAACACCTGTGCTGCTATCCATCCGTCTGGTCCTATACTCGCCAAATCTATGTGGGTCTTTTTTATGCTACCAGAGCTTACCTGTGTCTGTTTGGTGTCTACTGTACTCCCAATACCTAGTCCCTTTTGGTAGTGATCTTCTGGCGCGTATGGTGGTGGGCTGTATGCCGGGTTGGAGTATCCCTCAGCAGCTGTTAATTGCAGTCGTGTTGCTTCTCTTAATTCCCTCAGTGGATACAAACCTGTTTCTTTCTTCACCTCTTCAATTGGGGGTGTCTCACAATCACTTTCTTTTTTTATTTCTGCAATGGGATATGATCCTTCTGCCTCTTCCTTGCTCTCCTCAGCACTGGGAGGAGCTTGAGGCGTGCTGCACCCGTCCCCCTTGCTCACCTCCTCCTTCTTGACCTCCTGCATGCTGAACATCCCCGGTGTATACCCCTGAAACATTCTCCAGAGGTCGAAAACTTCTAGGTGGCCTGCTAACTTCTTCCCCTTATAGGTGTCATGTAGGTATGCTAGCAGTGAATGTTGAGCGGTCATGTCAAAGCTGCCGTTGGGCGGCCACGGTATCCTAATCCTGTCATCTGTCCCTTGAGTCCATTCAATACTGTACTTTACTATTTTATCTCTATGTGGTATTAGTGTTGCACAGATGTGCTGGAGTGGTGTTGTTAATGCGCTGGCCCTATATCCTGCCCCTATACCGTAATACACAGACATTTTGAAATTTGCAAATTTGGTTTACCGCCATTACCTGGCCCCATAATTTGGGGATTTCTGACTTTCCGCTGTAATTAAAAGCAATATTGTTATTACAGTACTTTCACGCTGGGCACCACCACTCTCCTGTTCTTCACAACACTAATGCCCCCTTCACACCCTTACTTTCGGAGCTAGTGCCCCCTTCGACCCGTGGCGCACGAGGCCTCCTGTGGCCTTGCGCCCGGCGCAGCGTGCTTTTGGCCACTCTGCCTTCTCAGCACGGCCGCTGCTCGGCATGCCGGGTGTATTCTTCTAACCCCTCCTCCTTTCTTTCTATCCCCACTGCCTGCGCAGTGTATGCCCGTCTCTTCCCCCTCCCACTGATCGCACCGCTGCTCAGCGCAACCCCTTTGGTCGAGGACATGCCAGCGTTCTCTGTACGCAGCCCCCTGTCCCCCTTCACTCCTCCTTAACCGCGCGCCGTTGCGCCAATTACACTGAAGAAGATTGCGGTGTCCTATGCAAGCCCTATGGGTGACGTCACCATCTAGTACAATGTGTTACCGGTATGTACAGTTGCAACATAAAAATATGCGCCAATTTTGACAATGTTATTTTCCCACAATCCCCACAGCTGTCTTCCCACCGCACCCGGAGTGGAATATTCATTAATCACTTTCGTTATTATAATTGTGCTGCACCCGTTGCGTCGCCTCATGTGTGATACGGCCCCTCCCTAGGGGGGCTTAACCAGCCAACTATCTTCCGCACTGAGAAACAATCTAGCTACCTCTTGCAGCAATACGTCATCTATTCACCGAGCTAAAACACTCAATTAATAGGAATCCTCATCTATTCATCGACCTACATCGCCAACTCATAGGAATGTCACACCCCCTGTACAAGTGTCCGCGATCTAGACCAATCAGCGTGATCCGCCAGTCAACATGTGGTAGCTTGAAGCCCCACACAACACGCTCCGTAGCACCAGAAGGGACGGCCTTCGTTCCGTTCCCTACTACACCTTACAAATCGATCACCACTAAATAACCAAAATCTTTTCTTAACACACTGTAAAACCACCCGCCACCCTGTTCACAATTCCTCCTGCCACCTGCACAACATTACACTGCTGGTTGCGTGTGCCGTACTCAAATCGGGCTCTCGCCTGCTGGTGCCGCTCGGCTGCAGGCACCCCTCCCAATCAGCTCGCCGCCTCCCCTCGTCTGGACTACGTCTGGACACTCGCCAAATGCGGGCGGGAAATTTCTGAAGTCAGCTCCCGATTACCAATCTCCGGATTGCGCTGTCCGGTCATCTCGCAGTTCCGCGATGGTCCTGCAGTCCTCCAAAGGGGGCAACGGCCGAGAGGGCCACGTTGCCAGGCCACCTTGATGCAAACGTTCTCTCTGTGGTGTATCTCACCATCTCAGCAGTGCCTCCAACTTGTCGGGGTGATTTCCCGGGGGTCGGCAGGGCCGTCTGCGGACTTCCAGGGTTGGGGAGGCCCCAACTCCTCCCGCGTCCCAAAAGAGTATGAGGCACACACAAGAGCAAATAGTTACTGCAGTTTATTTCACAAAACAGACAAGGACAGATTCTCAGAGCATAGGTACCCAAGGAACATCTCAGCGGTGATGGGCTCGCAGGCCCTTTTTCTAACCAGATGAGGCAACTACGTGCGTCACCTGGGAAACCTACCCCCTAAACCTAACCCTATCTCGGGTTGGCTCCCCGAGTGGTAGGGTCAGTATAGACCCGTATAGAAGGAAATGTTATTGGTAGAGAAGGGGTCAGGTGGTATGCTTGGGACATCCCTAAGAATTGCTACATGAAAATAGTTACATGAGGAAAGTTAGTGATTGGTTGAATTATAGTGTCGTCAGTGGTTAGCCCCTCGTATTCTGGTTGGTTCATCCGCAAGCCCCCTAGCCTTGGACCATCGCTGTTCCCAGCTCGCGATGTACCTGGTGTTGGCAACAATGTATGACTATGTGTCAGTGGCTGACAATGGACAGGTCTTACTACTGGCTGTTGAGTGTCCCTTTCCCATCGCTGCCGGTGTCCAACTTGTAACTTCGTTGTTGCAGTCTACGTCCCAGACGTGAGACCCCAGAGCTTCTCTGGTCCTTGGAGCTTGGCATCATATCAGGTCGGCTTGGTCACATGTTGAGAGACTGTGGCTGAAGCAGAATTACGTGGATTCGATTTGTATTTCTGCTCAGAGGAGTGTTTAGCAGTGGCAGGTGTAACCTTGGCGCTGGGAGCTCAGCGTGTAGATTGCAACTTCATGGACTTGGCTGTGGGGCTCCAGTCAGGGTTTGTTCTGCATGATCAGCACCTTGCACCTCCGTCTGAGCTTCTCCAGGCCTGGGGACTCTGGTTTGCGGCCTACCTTGGCCTAGTCTATGGGTGGTGGCATACAGTCCATAACACTGGGGTCGCGAGGGGCGACTTGGGTCCTTAAACAGTAGTCCATCTACAGGGTGACGTCTTCATGGTTTTAGTATCAAAGATGCGTCTCTAAGCATATACCCGAGCTCTTCTGTTTTCTTGCATTTCTGCAGTGCAGTAGTTAGCCTATGTGACAAAATAACAACAATGCATGTCTGTGAGCGTGGGCGGTCCTCTACGTCATAGCACCGAGTATGTTCTTCGTGTGGGCTGGTGTGTGTCTGATCCAGGTGCTTGGTGGCACGTGTGTTCTTGTCCGTTGGCTATGTCGTCATGTCATCTCTAACGATGGTGAAATTGGTGGGTGACGTCTAATCCAGTTGGTCCATATGGTCGGTCTCAGCTCCACCCGAGGCCCCACCACATGATTTGGATGACTGGCCTGGGTGTGCGGGGCGTGGCCACTGTGGATCTTGATGTCTGGGGCAGCAGTCAGAGGGCTGATCTCATCCGTAGTGGGTGCTTAGGTCGTGACATCATAGGCCATGGGCTGGAAGGGAATCGGGGGAAAGGATCGTCCCATTTTCCCTCTTTACTCCCTTACCTTGTCTCGCTCTGAAACACCTGTGTACGAGCACGATACAAATAAAATATCATATCATATAAGCAGTACATACAAACCTCATGCTTATCCCCCTCAACACACATTCTTCAACCCACAAGTGGAGCAGGCGCTGAAGAGGGACTTCTTAGATCTGCTCTCCATTCCTGAGCGAAATGAAATTTTAAAAAAAGTATCTGCAGTTGAAAAAATTGTTTCTCCTGGGAGAAAGGTGCGAGGACTCCTTTCATGACATGCGGTTTCAGTCTGAACATGGCCTCCAGGGGTAGGGCTTAACACTCAACATCTCATTGGTTGGGCCCGAAAGCACCCAAAGCAAGGAGGATAGAGTACAGAATACACCTGCATTTTCTTTATGAGCAAAAGTCGTAACCAAGGATTTCCAGTCTGACTATGGGCAATATTCAAAAGCATGTGAATCTAGGAGAGATCCAATGCTGGGGAATCAGCCAGAAATTGGTATAGGCTTCTGTGAATGTCTGTCATTCTGCTATCCAATAATGTTTGTTTAGGGTACGCATTAACCTTTTGCCATCCTCCTTGGCACATAGCCACAGTGGTGCTATTTAATGATGGCAGAAGCCTCTGTTTTTTAAGAACTTCTGGAATTTACGCCCTTCTCTGATATGACCTCTTCGGGAAGCCTATATTTCTGCAAACATTTTCTCCAGTAATGTTATGAATTCACTCACCGTTGTGTTGTAGATGAATTCAACTTCCAAGTAGCGTGACCACTGGTCGATCGCTCTGAGGAAATGGTGATTGGCATCTGTAGAATGGAAATATATACTTAAATGTTCTGAGGACTTGCCGCTCAAGCGGGGGAATCTACTAGCAGAGGCCTCGAGTGGATAATGGTGCTTGGCACCAAACACATTGTTTAATAGTTTTCTACTCGCTTTATGAAATGGGGGAACCATAACTTTTGGTGTAGTCAAGCTTTCATTTTTGCTATTCCCTTTTGGCTGTGGTTGACGAATGAAGCACTTTATCCATGAGTGTGTGTGGTAGGATGGTGCGTGTTCCTCACAATATAAGGCCTTCCTGGCATGTGGAGAGTGGCTGTCTGGCTCGCCACAAAGCTTGGATTGTGAATTTCACTTCCTATGTATGGTATTTCATTGTATTGAGAATCTGGTTCCAGTTTCCCGTCTCAATTGCAGATGTGACCCCTTTGAAACACTCGCCTTGGCGTGAAGCTTGTGCAATCTCTTCTTGTGACATGGACTTAGGAGTTGCTGCCTCTGTAATCATGTGCACATGTAGTTTGGGTTCTTGGCATCGGACATGGAGTCATGGTCAGCAGGGTGTCTCAACAAGAAATCAGCCTGTATGACATTCTTGCAGCTGGAGTAACCATTTCTCAATTCTTGCTGGCATTTGGAGGGCTGAGCCACACATGGCCGATAGAAGGGGTTTGTGATCCTTCACTATGGAAATAGGTTTCCCCTAGATGCATATGTGATAGTGCTTGCACCCCCACAGGAAAGCCAGTGCTTACCTCTCGATCTGTGAGTAACTCTTCTTTGTGGTGGGACAAAGCTCCGCCTGTGGAAACGATTGGCTTCACTTCTCCCCCAGCATTTGTTTTTGTTAGCACAGCTGTGAGACCGACCGGGCTGGCGTCTATCACTATTTCCAAGCTCTTGGCAGGGGGTCAAAGAACGCCATTGTGGTGTTGAAGTGAGGGCTTCTTTGATGGTGCTAAAAGCTGCTCTTGGATGTTTGTCCATTGCCACGGACAGCCCATCAGGTGGCATAGTGGCTCAGATAAGGTGGCTACATTTTTAATCAATCTGCCACAGTATATTGCTATAACAAGGAAGCTTCTTAATTCCGAGGGATTCGTCAGGGGTAGCGCTGCATGAATGTCCTTTATCTTCTGTGGGTTGGCTGGCACACCATTCACCTGTAAAACACTGTCAAACAATCCTAAGTTGGATTTTAGGAATTCCCTCATTTTCTAGTAAGGCAAGCAGTTTGTCCAAACTTTCTAGGTGGTCCCTCTCCAACACTACATATACCATAATACCGTTTCCAATATTCGAGACGCCAAGGAGGCCTGCTAATGTGTTTCTGGTTATACACTTTCTCAGGGGAAGAGATTCTGAAACGTAGCCTCTTGTACGTGTAATGGCCTAGATGGGGCGTGAAAGTAGCAATATACCAGGACTCAGGATGGAGCACAATCTGGTGATAACCCATCTTTTGGTCCAGTTTTGAGAACGGGAAGTGCCCTGAAAGTTAGCAATTCCATCCTCTATCGTTGGTGTAAAGTGGAATTCTCATTTAATGGCCTTATTGGGGAGGCATGTATTGACACACGTTCTTACAGTGTCTAGTTGTTTTGGTTTATTTGCAATAACAATGGGAGAGACACCGGGGGTGGGGGTCTCCCATTTTTTCAATGATGTCTTGTGTTACAAGCACATAGAGTTCTTTATTCTATTTTGTTCGATTTGGTTGTTTGTATAGCGCCACACACACACACACACAAGGACCTCAGGGCGCTTACAAGACTCACAAACAAGAAACATGAAGCTGCCAGAGACACCAGATTAGCCTGGGAAAACTACTATCTATTTGTAACACTAGATGTTGTTTCGTTGTACAATAGTATACAATATACTAAAGGACTGGAGAGTACAGAGTTCTTCCTAAAAAATAGATCAATTTAATTTCTCAAACAAAATAATATGATTTTAGAAATGCTAAATGTTATGCTTAATAACAATATTTTCACCTTTGACAAAGTCATCTACAAACAACAGGGTACAACCATGGTGGCTAAATTTGCGCCGTCCTATGCTAACTTATTTATGGGTCATTTCGAACTTAATCACGGCTGGCAACACAACGCCTCAATGAAAGAAATAACATCGTCTATTGGGGGCGGTACATTGATGATGTAAATGTGATCTGGAACAGTGAAAAATCAGACCTAAAAGAATATGAAAATACTTAAATGTAAATAATTACAATATTAAATTCAAAGAGAAGAATAACCCAGATGAAATAGAGTTTTTGGACTTGAAATTATACACAGATGGAGAAAAGATACTAACTGATCTTTTTTTAAACAACAGTGGTGAACAGTATACTACATGCAAGGAGCAATCATGCACAACATATCATTAAGAATATCCCATACAGAGAACTATTGAGGGTTAAAAGAAACTGCAGTACAGAAAAAACGTACTTAAATCATGTCATGCAACTTAAGGAGAAATTTAAACAAAGAGGATACCAACAGGACAATTTGGAAAGAGCAATAAGAAGGGCAGACAAAATTCCAAGGAAACAATTACTCACAAATAAGCAGAAGGAAATTAATAATCTAGCTAAAACAAACTTTATCACTTCCTTCAGTAGCGATTCTTATATAACGAAGAGCATTCTAAAAAAACATGGGAATATCCTGAAAACAGACGTAACAATCAACAAATATATTGAGGAAAACCCAACTTTCATATTTTGGAAAGCTCCAACCCTAAAACAAAGAGTATGTCCAAGTCACCTAAAACAAGAACCAAAAAACACTAAGTTAATTTATGAATGTGCCGGCACCAACTTGAACCTACAAGTGTGGGAATTGCAAAATATGTCCACAGATCTTAAATGGAACTAAACAACAAAACTTGCCAAATGGAAAAACTAAGAATATAAAGCAGTTCATCAATTGCAATAACAAATATGTAATTTACGGTGTCATTTAAGCTTGCAAAAAAATGTACATAGGTAGCACAATAGGAGCTCTGAAAGTTATACTAATGCAACATCAACGAGCAATAAAAAAATGGCGATTTGAGATACCCTCTGGCAATACATTTCTGTACAGAACATCAACTCACACAGCTGGAAGATATCAAATTCTTAGGACTGGAGCAAGTCCAATCACCAGAAATAGGAGGAAATAGAGAGCTGCTTTTGCGTAAAAGAGAAACAAAATGGATTTGCAGTATGGTTATGTGTCATTCTGGACTGAATTCGGAGCATGAGATGGCCTATTGGCTATGAACCTAATGGAATTGCGGGAAAACATTTTTCAAAAAATTCTTCTTTTTTATGCTAATTATGTGACTGCTTTGATAAAACTTGCATAAATGTTCTGTAAATAGAAATCTGAATTCTGAAGCTACTTGTATAATAAGAACTGAATACTATCTATAATCTGTTCCCTTCCTATACTTTACTTCCTGTCCAACTAAGAACACATGTTCAAGACTGTTGACTATTAGGTTATATTACACATTTACACTGGTTAACTAGCTAAACAGTTAAAGATGCCAATTTTAGAATATAGGGCTTATGAAAATATTGAATAAACAAATTGGATTAGTATTGCATCCAAAAAGGTAAAAATTTAGAAGGCATAAAAATAGACTGCAAAAACGAAAAAAAGCGCAAAAAAAAGCAAACAAAAAAAATAAAAATGGCATCCAAAATGTCTGCTGTATTTTTTTATATGCAAAAACGTCATCACGCGAATGCACGAGATGATGTCATACCGCCGGAAATATAAAAAAGGCGCAAAAACAAGAATAAAAAAATCATAACGCGGTTTCTGGCACTGTGAGAAGTAAAATCGGATCCTTCTACTTTACTCTTGACAAATAGCAAAAGGTAAGACACTAGCCTTTAGAATCATGCTCCCAACATTTTTCTTTCCTTCATTTTTCTTTCTTACCCTTAATAAATTGTTGCTAAAGTAAATAGTTGCTAGAATGCCTAAATTCTCAACTAACCTTATGTTAAGAGATTAACGTTTACTGGGTAAAATATTGGCTAGGGAATGATTAGCATTCTATATGATGAATTTCTCACACATTAATTTAAATTTAAGGGAAAAAGGGGAGAAATTACCCTTAAAATACTAATGATCCAGAGTAATGGGCACAAAGCTAAATTCTTAAACCAAATTTATTTAAGACTAACAATTCACCTTTGCTCATATTCTGAATGTACGCCTATAGGAATGATGAATAAATGCATCATATGAAAAATACATGAGACAGAACAATTTAGTCTATGTTAGAAGATGAACATTAGGGGTGAGTACCCCACATAACATTAATTTTAAATCCTCCTATACTTTTCACTGTTCCTTCATAACTTCTGTTGCTGTCTAGCACCGCTTCTTTACTTGCAGTATCTGTCCTGATGAACCATAGGAAAAACTATGGGGAAACAGTTCGAGAGATGAACAAGAAAGCGAATTGTATGAAATGAATACAATGAGAGATGATTGAAAAATCTATGAAATTGTTACAAAAACAAGTCAAGACAATTGGAATACATGTTTGAAATTCAAAAACTAAACACACACGTGACCAGTTTTTGAAGAAAGTTTCTAAAGTTAGCACACAGTTTACAGGCACCATACTGACTCAAGTGTTATTTTCATTTATTGTTACGGTCACAATAAGAGTGCCCAACGTGCAGATAACTAAGAAAATATAGGGAATTAAGGACTCGTCTAAGGGATAGGAACAAAGCCGTCCAAAGACCGTAATTAGCATAAGAGTCAATTAGTCTCCAACTCTTTCAAACAGAAAGATCTTCAGACATTTCTTAATCTCAGGCAATCACAGAATCATTTTCAATGAGGATGGTAGGACATTTCATAATAATGGCGCCCCAACCTCAAAACTGGTGCTACCATACTTATTTAGAGCAAAACGAGGTTGATCCAGTAAACTGTCCTTGTTAGAGTGCAAAGTTCATCTGAAATGTCCCTCTTAATATGTGTACTATGGTAACAAGGGGCATTGCCTGACAGGCATTTAGGAATAATGCCTTATTCTGCACCCTATGCTGTACTGGGAGCCAGTTTAACCTTCAATGGGCCTCCGAAACACAGGGTTGTCTCCCAAAACCAAAAACTGCTCACACTGCCCCCATCTGAATTACTTGCAGCTTCCTGATGTTGGACAGTAAAGTACCAACCAAGAGGCTATTGCAATAGTTAGATAAATATGGCCGGATCTGCCACAACAGTCTGTTCATATATGAACAGGAGGATATAAGATGCATCACGTGCTTACTGGACAAGAGTTGAGAGTCCAAATACACTCCCAACATGTTTACACCCTGGCAACAGGTATGGCACATCCCGCAATTATAAAGTGAATCATGTTTCCTCAATCTAGCACCTGTTTCAATGATAAGTACTTCTGTTTTCTTATCGCTCAGTGCCAGGGTATTGAGCGCCATCCACGACTGAATGCCAATGTAAATTCTGTTCATAATGCTGGTCCCCCGACGATGGTCCCCGGAGAGCTCCACAAGGATCTGGGTGCCATAAGCATAATTTGCAACTTGTACTCCGAGGCCTTCCAGTAGGTCACACAGAGACCTACTATGGATATTAAATAATAATGGGGACAGGCAAGATCCCTGGGGTACAGCGCATGCAAGACTCGGAGGGGTTGATTGGCTGTCATTCATGACCACTCTAGCCTGTTGTGGACCCAAACATTATTTAAACCATAGTGCAGCCTCAGAGAACTTTGCTATCCTGACTAGTCTTTCAATCAGCAGAGCATGATCGACCAGGTCAAGCGCAGCAGATAGATCTAGCAGCAGAAGTAAGGCTGCATGACCCTTTATGATCATTTTCATAATGTTGGCCTTCAGATCAAGCAGAGCAGTCTCGGTTCCATACATCATACGAAATCCAGAATGTCCCACTCTGAGCATCCTGTGATGTTCAATGAACTTGCTATATTGCCAATAGGCAACCATGTCAAGTATCATTAAAAGAAACAGCACTTTAATTACAGGCCGAAAATATTTGCTGGAACTGTGGAATCCAAATGGTCTTTTCTTTAAAAGAGGCAAAATCCATGCCTTCTTAAGGCAGTCTGCCACCCGGGCTTCAATAATAGTTTTCAGGACCCATGGTAGTAAAGGGTCGAGAAGGTCTTTAAAAAGGGAAGCAGGAATAACATCACATTTACAGGAGGTGAGTTTCATGTTTTGTAGTGTAAACCTAATTTTCAGATAACTCCTTCAAGTACCAGAAGAGAGGTGTCTCTGATGGTTCCCCAAAGTAGGGCAAGGGCTGGGGTGTCAAGGGCGATTTTTCAAACAAAGATACACGCTTACTAATAGCTTTGTGATGGCTGGATATTTTGACACTAGTTGCCATCAGCCTAAATATTAGGCTTATACGAGTTTCCCTCTAATTCATGAAGAATAGCAAAAAGTTCCTTGGAGTTGGATTTAGCAGCATCAATTCTATCATTAACTTTAGCTTGCTTGGTCTTAAAGATAATGTTTTGATATGTCTTTACAGCCATCTTTTTATTGGCTGAGCAGAGTAGGATGAAAAATCCCTGCGACTCCACACACAAGATAGTGTGTGGAGTCGCAGGGAGTTTTCCTCCAACTCCACTCAGATACAATTTTATTTTTCCTAGCAAGCCTCGCTGCATAACTAAACCAGTGGTTTTGATTTACAGCTTTTTTAGGAACAACAGAACGTAGGGGTGCTAAAGTGTCAAAAGAAGTGTTGGTAATTAGTCTAAACTGATTTGTATGATTTTAAAGTGTGATATCAGAGGAAAGTTCAGCTAACTGAGGTGATCGCAAAGATGCAGACACTTTAGGAGTAACTTTCCTTGTCTTCCTTATTATAGGTTTCCCAATTTCTACAGTGGAAGAGGACAAGGGACAGGGTAGGAAAAATCTAAACGAGATGCAACAGTGGTCAGATCAGGGGCTTTTTTCCCACACTTACAGGTGAAATATAAATGTTCCCGAGACAAGATCCTATCAAGAATATTAACTCCTGTATGGTGGCAGTTTTAACATATTGCAAAAATCCCATAGCCTCAAAGGAATACATCATCTGCGTACACGCCATAAGCAAAGTTCACAATATGTTATGCCTCTGCCTCATCGCTCCCTAGTAGAGTGTTGTCACTGATGTCCGATGCAGAACCCTGCTCGGATGGTATGCGATTCATGTTCAACCGTGGTCACAAATTTCTCTTGTGATGTGATTGGCTTGAATCCTCTGAACATGTATATTCTGACATTTGTCTGGAGGAGAGAGGATCCATCCTCTTAAGCGTTTAAAATGAGATGGAGCCATGACATTCCCAGACACGGCTGTTCACTACGCATTGGGACATTGACAGCAGAGATCTGCATTAAGCATCTGGGTTGTCGATGTCGACACAGGAAATGAAGAATACATCCCCACATTCTTCTTGTTCCGAGGGAGTCTTTGTTTTGGCGTATTCATCTATCTGCACAACCCTTGTCTTTCATTTAGTGGGTATCCTTTTTGCTTGCTTTTTGCCATGGGAAAAGGATCCCTAAGAACGTTTGCTTGGTGATTGTGGCATCCACAGCGCCCACAGGTGTGTCCTTTTGCAGGGCATGGGCCTGCATGAGGAATATTGGTCCTGCAATAGGTTTAGAAATGGCACACATGTCTTCTATTTTTATCACCCTTAGCGTAGACCCCATTTTGGTGGCTCAGACTTCAGCAAATTCATGTGAGCGTCCAAGTTCTAGAATGCAGGCCTTAGATATTCTTAGTTCCCATAGAATTTATTTTCTCAACTTCAACTCATAGTAGACTTGTATCACTTGGGCGTGGATTTCGTCTTCCTCTTTGAGAAGCGTGCACGTAAAGGCAAGTTGGCGGAAAGAGTCCAAACTGTCATCCTCTCCTTGCTTCACATCATCTAGCAGAAATTCAATCGTTGTCTGGATTGATCATTGGTGTGACGTAGTTCTTCAATGCTTCCTTTGCAGCCAAGTATGAGTCATCGATAGGCACTAGCATTTGAGAAATTCAGTGAATGGCTGGTCTGGCCGTGTACAGAAGGGTGGATTTGTTTTCAATATCGTCATTCTATATAGTGGCCAGGAAATATGTGTCAAGTCCTTCAGCCCATTGTGCCCATCTAGGTCCTTGGCTGGAGGGCGTGCCTAAGACGGCAACTTCTGATGGGGTTGACAAGGTGCCATGTTGTTGTGCCACTGACACTAGACGCTGTATGGCACCAGCCTCATCAGCCATGCTTGTTGGTCTAAGTTGGCCAACGTGTTGCCAGATGAATTAGGGTTGTTTTACAAACTTACTGGGTAATTGCTTCAGTTTGGGGCCACGGTCATGTGGATATTGATTCTTTGAAGAAGGAAGACAGTAATTGATAATGACCTTAGTGGAGTTTGGTGCGATGATTCCTGTGTAGAACAGGGTTCAGAGTTGGTATTTTAGTGTTTAAATCGACGCACTGGTGAAGATACTACGGGGGTAGGTATTAGTGGAAACTGTGTGATCCCATCTTTGTCACCAGTTTTTGTGATGCCTACTCAAGGGAGCGCAGGCCTAGATGGCACATGCCCAACGTTTGAACAACACAAAAACAGAAGACACTATGTGCTGGTTACTGAAGACTCCCTCAGGAAAATCTGGAGTCCTCCTTTTATTGAGGGTGCACTGTGACACACTTAAACTTCTTTCCTTAAAAGGAGCCCTACTCCAGTTACAGCAATTTCCCATAGAATTTATTAAGGTAAACACGATCAAAGAAGAGTAGAACTTCTGAAACGCAAATGGAGGACTTCTCTATGATGATTAAGAAACCCAGAGCGTTAATGTTCACAAGGTAATCTTGAATGAAGGCAATTGTTTCTTTTGGAGTCTATCCATGCGAGCCAATTGTCCAAGTAAGGACAGACGTGAAAATCCATCCCGTGCACCACATGCTGCAGTCAGAGACAACTTGTTAGAGGTGATCTGAATCAGAATAGCAGGACACTGAATTGTTAATATTTGTTTTCACCCTTGAATCCGAAATATTTATTGTGGCTTGTACAGCATGTGCTGTGGAAATAAACACACACAGATTTTTTAAAATGTTTACAGGGTTACCATTTTGAAGGCCATTTTTATATTAAAATGTGATCTCCCTCAAACCCAGGATTGACCGGAGGCCCTGGTATTCTTTGTCACAAGAAAATAGCTCAAGACTCGCACAGCCTGTATGGTCTTCTCCTGCTTGGCCTTCTTCAAGGACTCCTTAATTAAATAATTGTTGCACTACTTTTGCATTAGATGTTGGGACCTGGACAAGCGTCAGTTTCAAAGAGAAATTAGGGATTTGGTGCTGAATTAGAGGTTATGGCTGCTTTTTCAGAATTCTAAGCACATATTACTCAGATGTGATGTCACTCATATTGGTACTGTGATGTAAGAGTCTCTCTACCCCACCAAGATTCTAGAAAGGAAATTTAGCAAAAGGGCAATATCTCTCTCAAAAATGGCTGAACTATTGGAGGATAATAGATACTATAATCAAGATATTTCTGCAGATAGTATTCAACTTCCTAAATTCTTTGTTAGGTGTGTGACAGGGTCAGTATTTAGAGCCTTTTAGGAGTGGATGGGGACTCCTCTCAGCCTGTGGTGGGTGGCCTACCAGGGGGGAACCCACAGCCAGTCTTACCCCACAGGGGGAGGTGGCAGTTGTGACGGCCACAGTTCATGTTCTCTATATGTTTTCAGCAGCACCGTTGTTGATCACCCCATACCTCTGGGAAAAGATGCTGGCCAGTCTCTTATTATTTGAGAGGAAAACATGCATCAGCAGCCCTGGCGGATCACCTGCCACAAGGCAGGGCACTAAAGCATTCAGCGAGAAGTCTCCTGCCAGCATATGCCCACCAGCACCAGAGAGTGAGAGAGCTGCAATGCAACAGGTCAGCAACACTGAGCAGGGCCATGGATCATAAATTGCCACCTGCTGACATGGACTCACATATTTGCAGCTCAGCCACAGATTGGCTCCCTAAGAAAAAAGTGTGCATTTTACAAAGGAAATCGCTTACCTGAGATTTAGACGCAGAGTGGCTCCAACACACAAACTTGGACAGTGTTCCATGCAGAATGTTATTGCCAGATGGTGATGGGCCTACAAGGCAGAAAGGGGCAGGGCTTAGTCCCCTTTTCTATGTATTTACCAATCTGTAACACCTCCCAGATGGGGAAGAACAGACAAGATAGGACCAATGGGGGAAAACGGGATGTGGCGAATCCCAGGATATCTTAACTTCTTCCATAGGCGGAGGCCCTTCCTATGAGGTCAGGGTGGTTAGGCTGCTAACAGATAGTCCCTCTGGGGGTGGTACTCAGCGGGTGGATCTCATTGGAGGGGAAGCCCCCTTTGGGACCAGTGACGATCAGATTGAGAGAATGCGGTACCACCACCAAGCACATGACCCTGATACCCCTTTGCACAGTTACCCCACCTTTCCTTCACTTCCTTCCTCATCAAACCGACCCTATCTACTCTTCTAAGGCAGTCCAAAAAGAGAATTGTGAGATGAGGACGAGTCTTAGTGAGTTACATCAGCACTCACTTAGTACCGAGACAAGGATGGAATGTGGAGCAATACCGGGCAACCTTTGGAACCACTTTCAACAGTCTAGTGGTTCACAAAAAGTGATTGGGAGAAACAAGATAAAAACCAAAGAAGGACTTGACAAGTCATCAGTTTCTCCCTGGATGAACCGCGAAAGCCAGAATAAGCCCTATGTGCAGGCGGATGTTGACCGGGATGCCGAGAGGAATTAGAGAGGGTCCAGGATGTGGGGTCCATGCGGCCCACGAGCAGACCGAAACTCCAGATGTCCCAGAGATCTGAGGGCCGCGAGAGTGCAGAAGCACACTGTCCATTAAAGGAAGACTGCAGAGATACCACAGGGAAAAGGAGGCTCCAGAAAGTTACCAGAGTGCTGCAAACAAGACTAGATGCCCCAGAGAACCGGGGCCCGCTAGAGTGGAGAAACACACTCTCCCTGAAGGGCAGATGCCCTTGGAGCCACTACAGGGGAAATTAGACTCTGGAAAATTACACGAGTGCCGCGAACGAACCCAGCTGCCTCGAGGGAGCCAGCAATCGTGCAAGGCACACCACAATATAAGAGGGTATAACAGAAGGGTCAGAAAACTCAAAGAGGTGGTCGCAAGGCTGGTAAAGGAGGGTCTGGGACCCTAACACAGTGGGAGGGATGCATGAACATGTATGTCATTGTACTAAGGCTTGGCAGGAGAGTAAACCAAGTGTACAGAAGGGAAACTAAAGCCAGAGTTGTAGGTCTGGGACTCGCACCCAAACAAAGGGAATTGGAAGGTGGTGGAAAGTCCACACAGTACTTGGCAGGTTAGTGAACCAAGTCTGTAAGACCCACTGCAGCTTGAAAAACACATCCAAGCAGCTCTTCCTCATCACAGTATTGGTGAAAGGAAACCGGGTCTGCACTCAATCGTCAAGGAGCCACTACAGCTTGAAAAGACATCCAGGTACTCTTGTTCATCGCAGTACTTGGTGAGAGGGAACCAGGTCTGCACCCAAGGGTCAAGGTTGTCATAGTACTTGGTGTGAGGGAACAAGGTCTGAACCCAAGGGGCAAGGACCCATTACAGCTTGGAAAGGTCATCTAGGCTGTGGTTCTTTATTGCAGTACCTGGCTAGAGGAAGCCAAGGCTGTCAACCACCACATTTCTTACCAAGACAATGACTGCCTTGAATCCGAGTGATTTGCCCGCGGCTGAAAGTACAGCGGGCAAAACGTTTGCATGAGAAAGGTGCGAACTACCAAAAGTTTGCACCTTTCTCATGCGAACACACATACATTTTCACACCCACAACACACCCATAACACCCCCCACCCATACCCTCAGCACACCCACAACATAAACAAACCCCACTTACCTTCATCTTCATGCTGGTTCCCTGCAGTGGCAGTTCCCTTTCACTTCCGTGATCGGGAACCGGCGCTGCAGGGTACTTTTTTTAAAAAAAATGTTTTTATTTTAACGGAAGGCTGCGGAGGGTGTCCACCGCAGCCCCCGCTCACTATACCATAAAGTATAGTGAGCGGGGCGATGCGGGGGACACCACCGCAGCCCCCGTTTTATTTTTATAATGCTACCACCAAAGGTTCGAACTTTTGGTGTTTGAACCTTTGGTGGTAGCATTTTTTGAACTTTTGGTTCATGTGAACCTTTGGATGCGGGAAAATCGACGTAAACTAACTGCCTTTTTGTCCAGGCGAAGGGAGTCATTCCACTTGACCAAGAACACTTCTCCTTTTGATTGAGTTAGCTTAGTGTGTAAGGGACAGAATTAGGATTTTGACACTGGACATTGGGACTTTAGCTTTGGCCATTCTGATGCCAATTATTTCAGTTGAGGCAGGGAAACCCTGCTTAGAGTTAGGGCGAGATAGGATTTTCTTTTCCTTTTTGCTCTTGAATTAAGGTTTATAGCAAACACTATGACCCCTCTGTGTCAGAGTCTTACTTCTGCACCCTTTCAGGGATGATAAAGCCAGGGATAGGAAACAGGAAGGGGTGGGTTGTTTGGGTGAGGTCAGAGAAGGAGGAGGTGGCAGACCAAGAGATCAGGAGATGGAAAAGGCATTTGGAAATAAACGCTGGCGCGATTTGCTGAAAAGGTGTATTGATTGGTGAGAGAAAGCGGCACTGTGTTGTGCTTATGTGTGGAAGGAATTTGAGTGAAAAAGGTAGCGAGTATGGGGTGAGGGGTGACTGCAGCAGTGAAAGGAGGGTGCCTGTGGAGAATGTGGCATGGAGTAGTGGTAGTTTGGAGAGGAAAGAGTAGACCTTCTCTGAAAAAGCTGGGTCATATACTGATAAGCTAACCAAGGCCCAGCCAAATGCTATCCGATTGGACCAGCTGGTCCAAGAAGCCTTTGAAAGTCTCAAGAATGCTCTCTGTAAAAGTTCAGTGTTAATCATGCTCAATTTTTCACAGGAATTCAGACTACAGACATGCCACATCCACCAGTCAGGCCACTATCCTAACACAAATAAAGGACTGGAGGAGTGACCTATAATGGTCATCAGCTGGAAGCTGTTCCACAAAGAAAGACATTAGCCAGTGTTTGAGCTCGAGTGCCTGGTGTTAACATGGGCAGTTTCTAGTCTCAAATACTACCTGACAGGAGGCTGATGAAACCTTTAACAGATGATGACCATTAGTCTGGATGACTAGAACTAAAGCACCACCACACAAATATTAAGATGGTTCCTGGCCTTACAAACCTACTCCTTACAATGAGAACACAGGGCTGGAACCAAGCAGGCAAACATTGACTCTGTCTCAATACCCTCAGCCATATAAGTGCCCCGAGAAGCCTCCCACCAGCATTGGATTGCTACGGTGTGACACAGCAGCAACACTAATGAGCAAAGTCACAGATCAATATGCGCTGCTGCCGACACACACTGCTGTACAGGTCACACAGACAGTCATGCTGATTATCAGTAGAGGTTCATAGGCGTGGGGCGTGATATTTAGAGGAAACATCAATTAGATTTCAAGTGTTTGCAGTGTTAGGAGGGTAATTAATGGGAAGTAAAAGATGGTTTGGAAAGTTTTTGCTTTGAAAGGAAAATGTCCTCAAATCTTTCTTGTTCAGGAACAGGGCATCTTCCCAAACCAAAATGGAGGAGACACACTGGATGGCTGGCTGGCCAGGAGTTCAAGCTATGGAAGGTAGGTAACATCCTGTACTGCAGTTCATCTTAGATCATCAGCCAGAAGGCCCTGTTTTGCTGAGGCTCCCTCCTAGGGGCCTACTTCGTGGCACCAGTAGTTACATTTCAAATTTGTACCTGTGCAACATGTGAAGAAAGGACAGCGTGGGACAATTGAAGCAACTACCGGTGGGCTCAGTGATCCATGAACGTTAAGGAATTAGTTATTTACCTGTAACTCATGTTCTCCAGCATTGGTATCTTTCGTAGATTTACGTGCCCTGTGAATATTACCGATTGTCAGGCTGGGAATCCTCAGTTACAAAGAGCAGTTTATTTGATCAAAATAAAACTGCAATCACTTTAGTGCAGTAGTAGAGTCATTTGTGGGTCATATTGCCCACAGCCAATGGAAAGCACTCCCTTAGCTCCACCCCTGGAGGCCATCTTCAGATTTTGAGCAGTGCTCGTAAAGTGGCAATATTAACCAAAAAGAGCCATAAGTGGATAGGTGGGAGGGTTGCATGTGAATCTATGAAAGATACCAATAATGGAGAACAGGAGTTACAGGTAACTTATTCCTTCTCCAGCATTGGATCGTTCTGTATGAATAGATTACAAAACAGTATTACATAACCATAACGGGAGGAGGCAAGCTACTTTAAGAAACAATTCCCCCAGGAGACACTCCTCACGCAAACAGGTTACTCAGAACCGCCCAGCTGACCTTAGACACCTCTGTGGAATCCCTGTTGACACTAACTCTCTGTGTAAAGGTTTGAACAGATCTCCAGGTTGCAGCCCTGTAGATGTCCAGCAAGGGGACTCCGGAGAGGAAATCTGTTGTGGTGGCAATGCCTCTTGTAGAATCTGCCCTGGACTTCCCAGGGAGAGGCCTGGCCACCTTCGGATGACAGGAGATGCATGGGGGAATCCACCTGGCAATTGAAGCCTTCGAAAGTTTGATTCCCATTCCAGACGGAATAAAAGTCACAAAGAGCCGAGAGGTCTTCCTGAACGCCTTAGTGCAGGACCCATGGTATTTTAAAGCATACACTACATCCAGAGGCAAGCAAGAGTTCTGCAGGGGAGGAAGGTGGGATGAAGAAAATAGGTGACCCACTGGCTCATTGAGGTGAAATGTTGAAGGACTTTTCGGCACAAAGGAAGGATTCGTGCGCAGCACCACCTTAGAATTGCAGTACACCATGTAGGGGGCTTGCAGGAAAAAGCCTGAATCTCGCCTACACATGTAACAGACGTGATGGCGACCAGCAGCGCAGTCTTCCAGGATAGGAACTTGAAAGACGATTTATGCAGAGGCTCAAAAGGAGGTCTCATAAGCTATGCGAGGACGACATTCAACTCGCAGGCCGGGGCAGGTCATCTGACTGGGGGAAAGAAATAGAACAGACCCTTGTGGAACTCCTTGATCAAATGAAGGGACCATAGAGAAGGCTCTGAAGAGAAGACAGTATAGTGTGAGTTAGCTGCCAGGTGTACTTTGATGGATGAATGTGCCAGGCCTGCCTTAGCCAAGGAGAGCAAATATGATACAACGTCTTTATGCAGCATGTTGAAAGGGTCAAGGCCCTGCCTTTTGCCCCAGCACAAAAACCGCTTCCATATACATTTGTAACATGTCAGAGTGAAAGATACGCAGGCTCGAGACAGAATCTTTCAATCTTGTGGCAGCGGTCGATCGCCGAACTCTAGGCATGTAGGAGCCAGGCCGTTAGGTTCAGAGAGGCTGAGTTCTGGTGTAACACTGCACCTTCAATACTGGAGAGAAGGTTGCACAGAGGAGGCACTTTATCAGTGGGCCGAGGACAGGGCGAGGAGATGGGAGTACCAGAACTGTCTCATATTATTGTTTGAAGACACCCAAGCCACCAGGGTTATCGGGGATAAGTGTACAGAAACTTCCCCTCGCAGGGGAATGTGAAGGCATCTCCCAGGCTCTCTGGATGATGGAACCTGCTTGCAAAAGCCACACATCTTTTGTTGGCATGGGTGGTGAAGAGATCAACTTCCGGGTTGTCGTATTGACTGAAGAAGCGGCGCAGTTGAGATTACTGGAGCTACCATTCATGACAGGAACTGAGCTCCCTGCTGAGGGAATCTGCCATTGCATTCTTAACACCTGAGCTTCCATTGATAGCGCAAGAGACCTTGTGCGCCCTTGTGGATATAAAACATCGTGGTGGTGTTGCCCGTGAAGACCCAGTCCACCTGATCGCTGAATTGAGGAAGGAAAGACTTGGAGGACCTAAAGCACTGCGTGTAACTCTAGAAGATTAATA
The DNA here is from genome assembly GCF_040938575.1 of Ambystoma mexicanum. Taxonomy (NCBI): domain Eukaryota; kingdom Metazoa; phylum Chordata; class Amphibia; order Caudata; family Ambystomatidae; genus Ambystoma; species Ambystoma mexicanum. The sequence continues at coordinate 617,213,095 of NC_090922.1, read as the reverse complement.
TGAAGAGACTTCTCCTTGTGCATCAAGACATGCCTGGCATGCAGAGTTACTGTGTTCACGCCCCAGCCCCTCCAGGGAGGCATCCGCTGTAATGGTGACTTGATGTGGGAGGCGGGGGGAGAGGTAAAATGAAGCAACCTGGATGAGATTAGCTTGGACAGACTACCATCGTAGAGCATCCTGTCGTCCCTGAAACCCGAGGTCTGCCGCCAGCGTGCATCGAGGAAATCCTGGAGCGGCTGCATGTGAAGCTTGAAATGTTGAAGCAAATGAATGCATGAAGACATCATCCCCAACGGTGGCTTCAGGCGGAGGGCTAAGGCCATCGACATCCGGGAGAGTAACAGGGCTTTGACAGGAAGGGCTTGCAGCCTCTCCTCTGAGGGAGTTGCCATATTTATTTATTTAATTTAGTAGGTGTTTGGCTTAATATAAACCTTTCACCTCATACAAAACACTTAAAACACTAAAGCATTACATGGAATCCAAGAAAGAAAAGAAAGTAATGTCAAATAATCATACATTTTCCATGCTTGCACATCATAATTAAAAATAAAAAAAAATACAACTTTATACAATGAAAATGTAAGACTTTGTAAGCAAAAGTTTTTTCATATACTTAATCAGTCACAAATTTGTAAATAAAATACTAGTTGTAAAAATATAAAAGATGTGCTAATTCCCTTCAATATCAAGGATTTTTGATTTCTGTGAGATGTCCGTCGATTGAAGGACCAAAAAGACGTCCTTAAGGATCAAACAGATAACCATTGACAGCCTCTCAACACACATCAGGATCATCCAACATTTTCTAGCTATCAAGATTTCTGCTAAGGGATATAAATTGAGGCGGAACCGCAGGAATTGTTGTTGATAGAAACTACAAGAGAATTATGATAAGTATTTCGGGAGGCCATTATAAGGGTGACATTCCAGTGAGGAGTTTGGTGTAACCTCAGTAGGAGTTTTTGGTCCCCTGTCTCCAGCCAGTGCTTCCTCCACAATTTGATCTTGATTCAGGCTGGGTTTAAGAGTAACATCTCAGATGTGTCCAGATGGGTTAAAATATTCCGACATGCTACTCTCTATTCTTCCAAAATTAGTTTGCTATGTTTTGAACAGTGCTCCTTTTAATAACTGGCAGCCTCTTATAGGGTTCTCCGTTATACATTTACGATCGAGTGAGAGTGTTTTCCATGTTACCATTGCTGCTGTAGAAATGAGGCCCAGTTCATATCTGATTATTTGGATGGGCGTCCCTTTCAGTAACCTCAAAACGTATCTCCACAAGAGGGCCTCAACTCTATAGGCTCCTCCCAAAAGGCTTTGCAACTAAACGATGTGTCAGAGGAGAGGTGGGTGAGGCACTTAACCACACTCTTTAATACAACAGATAAAAGCATACACTGGGAAGAGGAGTATGGGGGTTGTGGGGGAGTAGGCATTTCACCATGAGAAAGAGGACTTCATTGCCTGGATTAAGAGAGGCAGCAACTCGAGGGCCTGCGTCCCGGACAGGATCACTGTCACAACCCTCGCCCAAAACCCCCTCTGGCAAACCCATTGGCCAGGTGGAGTCAGGACTCGGGCCTCTACAGCCTGGCATCCTCTTCAAAAGCCCTCATGGGGCCAGGCTCATACACCATGAAAAACAATGTGCTTGGGAACTACTTTATTGTATTGTTAGCCAACCTGGAGGCATCCACATAGCTTGGTTCCAAAGAACCAAGCTATGCGGTCTAGTGTTTTGGGTGTGGTAGCCTAGGGACTACTTTACCTGGACTATTTTGTTGGGGCTATTTAAACCACATCCGAGCAAGACAACAGCTTCGCGTTACTTTGCAGCTTGCAACGTGACGCTCACCGTGTCCAGCTATTCCCTCGAACCTCGGGGAAGCAGAACCTGCAAGGAAACAAAAGGAACATCATTAGCAGCAGCATCATACCTGCAGTCTTCATCTTTAAACACTCGCAGCTACTGAAAACAGCTCCCTCGAATCTGCACGTCTCCCGGATAGAACGACCTGAAAGAGGAAGATAGAGGCAACATTAAAGAAAGCAGTAGAGACATTTACAAATTACGAACTGCTCCAAAGGCTTACCTGGCTGGTCGCCTCTAGACTGGCACCACTTCGGACATTCCATTTGCGCTGAATAACACCAAGACCTACAAGGAAGGAAAACACAGGTTAGCAAAGGCAAGACTTTGCAGCGCTGCGCATAGCACTTACTTACCGCATCATAGCGCTCTTAATGCGCCATCATTTACCAGCGGGGCTCAACCAAGCCAGTTCGCTGCGCTGAAGCTCTGCATACCTAAGGGAGAAAAAAAGACATTTTAAACAAAGAAAGGCATGCAGGATAGCAACAAAACTAAAGAACAGCAATAAGACCTACCTGAACAATATCAAACGGGCCGGCGTCAGTGAAGTAACTGGACCACACTCGTCCATGAAAGACAAGAAGCCCCTGCAAAGAAGGCAGGACGGAGAGCACGCCTAATTCTACCACAAGGTGAGGAGAGGGCACCAGAGGGACTGAAATCATACGGGGGTGGAGGGAGGATACTTACCCCAGTCGGTCAGTCTTGAACACAGTCCTGTATTTTCAGGCAGAACCTTCCCCACAGACCACATCAGGGCAAAGCTGAGAAGCATACCAGCGAGCAACCCGGCTGGGTGGCGTCCCTGTGGATACCAGGTGAGCGTAACAGTATCGGCAGTGTTTTTGATGAATAGGGATGTGAAAATACACATTCTCTAAATCCAGGGATGCCAGATAATCCCCTTCTTGAAGCCAAGACAAGGCCTGATGTAGGGTCACTATCCTGAAGGTCTGGGACTTGAGGAATTTGTTGCGGACCCGGAGGTCGAGGATGGGCCTCCAGCCTCCTGACTTCTTTTTGACAAGAAAGTACCTGGAATACACTCCCTGTCACTGCTGACCTGCTTGGACACATTTGATAGCTCCTTTCACAAGTAGAGATCAAACTTCCTTTAGTAAAAGGGCCACATGCTTTCTACATTTCGCAAGGGAGGAATCATGGGTGGTTTCTTAACAAATTCCAGTGTGTGGCCCTGTTGGATGAGGGACAACACTGTCTGTGGTGATGGTTTTCCACTGGTTGATGAAATGGGAAAGCCTCCTGCCCACGGATGTGAAAGTGGGGGGTTGTTCCTGAGATAAGTCAGGCTTGTTTAGTTGCTGACTGGCTCCTGGTGTGCGAGGAGTCGCAGCAGAGCTGGTTTTCCCTATTAGGACTGGGACTTAGACCTATACGTGTCCGGAGTAGACTATGCCTAGGTCCGGTATGACGGGGACTGGCATGAAGACCGGTAGTATTTCTATGTACGAGAGAAATGTGACTTTCCAGATTGAACAGACTGGCAGCATGGTTGTAGCATACCCAGGGAATGTGCCTTTCCCGTGTCCACCTTGATGGTTCGCAAGGTCTTGTCCACTTTCTTTCCAAACAAATCTACCCAATTAAAGGGCATGTCCACTACTTTTGTCAGAACCTTCGGCCAGAAGTTGGTGTCCTTCAGCTATCTTTGTGTGCTTCAGACAGCACAGTTTCCCAGTTGTCTGAAGCTGGTGCCTGCAATGTTGATGGAGACTCAAATGGCGTGGTCTGAAGCAGCTATTGTCACGACTCCTGCCCTTGGCCTGGGGTGTCGGACCATGTGGGCTGCACCCAGTACCTCCATCAGGGCCTCAAGGGCCTGGACATTTGCCCCCAGACTCACTTGGAGTCAGTCCTGGCGCTTTTGGCGCCAGGCTCATATGAAAAGCCAATAATCTGGGCCCATAAGGGCATTTGTACAACAACATGGATGCTCCCACATGGCTCAGTTCCATAACTGAGCCATGCGGTCTAGCATTTTGGGTGTGGAAGGCCCAGCAGCGTGACGTTCACTGCGGTCAGCTGGAATCTTCCTCCGCTCGCCGGACCAGATCCTGCAAGAACAAAGAGAAGACACCATTAGTATTCGCTTACCTTTTGGAATCAGCGCTCGTACTCTGCTCCTGGATCCCGAACAGTCAACATCTCGGCGGATCTTGATCCATCAAGAAAACCGCTACCTGAGAAAAGAAACAGAGAAAAGAAACATCAGTAAGCGTTTATTCTTCACTTTCAAAAAGCACTCGCTTACCTGCATAGATCGGCTTCCAACTCCGGCAGAAGAACAGGAAGGCTGGTTCCAATTTAGAGTGCCAGTAAGCAGTTCGCTCACCACTACTCACCGCTCTCCATCTTCTTGGCACACGTATTCCGGATCAACACCGCAGCCTGCAAGAAAGACAATATAACAGGTTAGCACAAGAACAGCATATAGCGCTGTGCTTCGCGCTTTCTTACCATCTCGTGCACAACTGCGCGACATCACGAGGACAGCGACCCCACCTGTAAACAAAGGACGAACTAAATAGAGACTACTACAAAAACAAAGAACACAGTCAATACAGACTTACCTGAAAAACTGAGTCATAGCAGGCCTGGTCTCCGTAGAGTCGCTCCAGTGAAGTAACGAGGCAGCGACAAGCCAATCTCAACGCACCCCTGCACCGAGTGGCAGGATGGAGAGCGCACCTTATCAAGAAGCAAGGTGAGAAGTGCAGCAGGGGGTTTTTGGGTCCATATGGGAGGAGGGCCCCGGGCCAAAGGAGACAACCAAGCTAAAATCTAACTACTGTGTTTCAGACCTTGTCTCCAGTCACACAAGGGTCCAAAGGAAGAGGTCCAAGGGTGAAACAGTTCGGACTGGGTGGCGCCCCCGTTGATACCAGGTGAGCGTTACAGAACGCAAAGCTTCACAATATAAAATCCACCTGGGCGTCATGGAAACCTCTGAGACTGACCAGCTAGCACAGCTGTTGGGGCAATTACGCGCAGAAGTGCATACAGCCAGACAGGAGACCAATGCATTGCGGAGGGAGTTGATTGTGTCAAAGGAACGGACTGACGAGCTGAGTAGACGGCTCCTCCAATCACAGGCCGGCCAAGCTTCATTGCCTGGGAGCGCTTCATCAATGTCCACACCACTGACCAATCCTGTACAAATCACTCTCCCTGGAGCTGTTCCATTAGCCCCACCGTAACTTTTTACGGGGGACCCTAGAAAATATGCCACCTTCATGAAACAGTGTCGACTCCATTTTCTTTGCAGACCTGGAGCTTTCCCTAATGATCAGTCGCAAGTTGCCTTTGTGTTCTCTTATTTGAGAGGCAGTGCTGCAGACTGGTCAGTACCTTTTGTCAGTCAGGACGATCCTCTGTTACGAGATTTTGGGAGTTTCCAGCACGAGATGGACAAGCTCTTTGCCCGTTGTACTCATGGACAGGCAGTGGATAATGAACTCTTGTCTCTTCGTCAAGGACACCAGGACCTACTAACCCATATAGCAACCTTTAACAGGCTCGTGGTCGGAGCAGGGTGGCCGGAGGAGAATAGGACCACGTTATTTCATCGGGGTCTACAGGGAGAGTTAAAGGACGTACTTGCCCAAGTGGTGGATCCGCCAAAAGACTGGAGAGTTCATCAACCTTGTGGTTCAACTTGATCACAGGTTGCAAGACCGAAGGGAAGATCAAACAGGCCTGACGTTCGCCCACTGTTCGTGTGGCCTAAAGACCAGATTCCACGAGCCGATGCAACTGGGAGGGGTGAGACTGTCTTTAACTAAGGCAGAAAGAGATAAAAGAAAGGAACTGCAGTTATGTTTATACTGCAGAAAAGCAGGTCATTTTCTCAGAGTGTCCAGTAAAACCTCCAAGGAGAACTGTGGGTGACACGGATAAGGAGACCACGAGTGAAGAGTCAGAAAACTACCAAGCCCGGAAAATGCAGGGGTCCATTTCTCGAGCGAAGAAAATCAACTACTGACCTCCCATTTTGCTTTGCCCGCGATTCTAATCAACCACCAACAACTGTCTAAGATGCATTCTGTGGAGGCGTACATCGACAGCGGAGCAGTTGGGAATTGTATGGACCAGGATCTAGCAGCAAAGATGGGGCTCTCCCTATGTCCTAAACCGACCACTGAAACAGTAACCACAGTAGATGGTACAGAAATCGCTTCCGGCCCAGTATCCCAGTGCATGACAGTCCTAACCCTTCTGTGTCAAGATGGCCACTGGGAATCGATTGCCTTTGATCTCATCAAAGCGCCTCAGTTCCGGTTGATCCTCGGGATGCCGTGGTTGGTTGCACACAATCCGCTTAAAGATTGGCGTGCTCAGGAATTGGTGTTCTCGAAAGACTATCTCTGCACGTGCTATCCCAAGGAAAGTAAGGCAACGACTATCAGTCCCTCAGTCCCTAGAACCGCAGTAATGACCCTGGGTGTGGTTGGTACTCTACCGACTGAATATCAGGACTTTCAGGATGTGTTTCAAAGAGAACAAGCTAACACCCTATCGCCACACAGGCCTTATGATTGCCAAATCGATCTGGTACCAGGAGCTCAAATCCCTTGTAGCCGAATCTATGTACTCACAGAACCTGAAAACCAACATTTGAAAACCTACCTTGAGCAGTATCTGGCTAATCGCTTTATTCACCGCTCAAAGTCACCGGCAGCATCCCCCTTATCCTTCGTACCGAAGAAGGAAGGAGATTTGAGGACTTGCATCGACTTTCGTGCACTGAACCAAATCACCATAAAGAATCGTTACCCCCTGCCACTTATTCCGGAATTGCTGGACCAGGTCAAAGATGCCCAAATCTATACAAAGTTAGATCTTAGAGGAGCATACCATCTCGTTCGAGTTAAAAAAGGAGATGAATGGAAGACCGCGTTTCGCACCAAATATGGCCTAAAAGAGTACCAGGTAATGCCATTTGGCCTTTGCAATGCCCCCGCTGCATTCCAGTATTTCATGAACGATGTCCTGAGAGAGCTGATTGACGTCTGCGCTCTGGTCTATATAGACGATATTCTGGTATACTTGGCCTCGAAACAAGACCACGTGAAGCATGTCCGATCTGTCCTTGCGAAACTCTGCCAGCATCATCTCTATGCCAAACTCAGGAAATGTTAATTTCATGTCACCGAGGTGGAATTCCTTGGCTTCATTCTCACTCCAAAAGGAATCTGAATGGATGCGCATAAAGTCGATGCCATCCTAAACTGGCCAGCTCCAAACTCGTTCAAGGGAATCCAGAGCATGTTGGGCTTTGCAAATTTTTACCGCCAATTCATTCCAGGATTTTCTCAAATAGTGCATCCAATCACATATTTATTGAGAAAGTGCAACAAGAAGTTCCAGTGGACGGAGGAGGCGGAAAAGGCCTTTCAGGAACTCAAGGTGAGATTTACCTCTGCCCCGATTTTATGACACCGGCGACCGGATCTACCATACGTGTTGGAAACAGACGCCTCCAGTATGGCAATGGGCGCAGTTCTTTCGCAAAGGGACCCACAAACTGGCCAACTGCACCCGCTACCCTTCTGGTCCCGTAAGTTCTCACCACCAGAACTCAATTATGCTATCACGGATAAGGAGCTTCTAGCTATCAAATCAGCCTTTAAGGCCTGGCGACACTATCTTCTCGGTGCCAGACACACTATCACTCTGATAACAGGCCACCGGAATCTGCAATACCTAAAGACTGCCAAGGCCCAATCTTCACGACAATTACGCTGGGCCCTTTTCTTCGCAGAATATGATTATCTAATCACTTTTCGGCCAGGAGTCAAGAATGGAAAAGCTGACGCCCTATCCCGCATGGGTACGGATGAACTGGCATATACAACCCCCGATCCCGTAGTTATCATTCCGAGTGACAAAGTTCTAGGCATTACCACCACAATGACTCAAGGGGGGGTTGGGGGGAGTGCTGTCACGACTCCTGCCCTTGGCCTGGGGTGTCAGACCATGTGGGCTGCACCCAGTACCTCCATCAGGGCCTCAAGGGCCTGGACATTTGCCCCCAGACTCACTTGGAGTCAGTCCTGGCGCTTTTGGCGCCAGGCTCATATGAAAAGCCGATCTGGGCCCATAAGGGCATTTGTACAACAACATGGATGCTCCCACATGGCTCAGTTCCATAACTGAGCCATGCGGTCTAGCATTTTGGGTGTGGCGGGCCCAGGGACACCTGGGATACCTGCAGGCTATATAAGCTACACACAGATTTCAGAACACGCTTTGCGTTGCCCTGCTTGCTGTAGCGTGACGTTCACCGCGGACAGCTGGAATCGTCCTCCGCTCGCCGGACCAGATCCTGCATGAACAAAGAGAAGACACCATTAGTATTCGCTTACCTTTTGGAATCAGCGCTCGTACTCCGCTCCTGGATCTCGAACAGTCAACATCTCGGCAGATCTCGCTCCATCAAGAAAACCGCTACCTGAGAAAAGAAACAGATAAAAGAAACATCAGTAAGTGTTTATTCTTCACTTTCAAAAAGCACTCGCTTACCTGCATAGATCGGCGTCCAACTCCGGCAGAAGAACAGAAAGGCTGGTTCCAACTTAGAGTGCCAGTAAGCGGTTCGCTCACCACTACTCACCGCTCTCCATCTTCTTGGCACACGTATTCCGGATCAACACTGCAGCTTGCAAGAAAGACAATAGAACAGGTTAGCACAAGAACAGCATATAGCGCCGCGCTTTCTTACCATCTCGTGCACAACTGCGCGACATCACGAGGACAGCATCCCCACCTGTAAACTAAGGAAGAACTAAATAGAGACTACTACAAAAACAAAGAACACACAGTCAATACTGACTTACCTGAAAAACTGAGTCACAGCAGGCCTGGTCTCCGTAGAGTCGCTGCAGTGAAGTAACTAGGCAGCGACAAGCCAATCTCAACGCACCCCTGCACTGAGTGGCAGGACAGAGAGCGCACCTTATCAAGAAGCAAGGTGAGAAGTGCGCCAGGGGGGTTTTTGGGTCCGTATGGGAGGAGGGCCCCGGGACAAAGGAGACAACCAAGCTAAATCTAACTACTGTATTTCAGACCTGGTCTCCACTCGCACAAGGGTCCAAAGGAAGAGGTCCAATGGTGAAACAGTTCGGACTGGGTGGCGCCCCCGTGGATACCAGGTGAGCGTTACAGCTATGCCCTCACGAAGCAGGGAGAAAACTTCTGCCTTCTGATCCTCTGGTAGAAATTTGAGAATGGGACCTAACTTGAACCAAAGTTGTCCGTTATATCGAGCGAGGATGGCCATAGCATTGGCCGCCTTGATGATCGCGGCAGCCGTTGTGATTGTACGCTTGCCGATTGTATCCAGGTTGCTGGTACAATGCCTCGACATTATTAGTCCTTGGATCACCAATTGATCAATCAGTCTTTCACAGAGGGTCAAGTACCAACTAATCTTAAGGAGGCCTGGATCACGCCCCTGCTCAAGAAAGCTAATGTTGATCCCCTCCTAGTTAAACTCTATCGTCCTATTACCAACGTGCCCCTCCTTCTGAAGGTCATGGACCGAGTTGCCTATCTTCAGTTACAGAAATTTATTGACGATAATACCATTCTAGGGCCTTGTCAGTCTGGTTATCGTGCCTGTCACGGCACTGAAACGGCCATGTTGGATTTAAAATCAAATCTTGGATCCATCATCGATCAGGGTCATCCGGCACTCCTGATGTTGTTGGATCTCTCTGCGGCGTTCGACTTAGTCGACCACGCGCTCCTGGCATCTAGGCTACAATCACTTGTTGATTGCTCAAATCTCTCCACACAATGGCTAGTCTCCTTTCTTGGTCCTCGTAATGCTCGCGTCGTCATCCAAAGTGCTTCCTCTATACCCTCCTTGTTCTAACGTGGTGTCGCCCCAGGGTTCCTCCCTATCCCCCACTTTGTTCAACATCTATATTCTCCCCCTGCTTCGCATGCTCGAGGATCTGGGTGTCCTTTATACCAACTACGCTGACGACACCCAGGTCGTCCTTGAATTGTCTGGCTCCTACCCCACAGACTCCAAGGCCATCTCGGCCATCTACTCTGTCATCCATTCATGGATGAGTATGAACTTCATGGCTCTGAATGCTGATAAAACTGAGCTTCTCATTGCAGGTTCAAGTCACATGTTAAAAAATCTGTCTAAGGAATATGACTCATTTGCCATTGCCAATGTATCAAGACTCTTGGCGTCACCATTGATGCCGAGCTCTCAATGCGCCAACATGTTTCTAAAACCAGGGCATCATGTTGCTGGATTAACAAGCAACTCTGTGCAATGCGTCCTTTTCTCTCGGTCAGCAATATGTCTCTTTTAGCATCTGCCCTTGTTAATTCCAGGTTAGACTACTGCAATAGTCTCCTAGCATGTACGTCTAGTGCCAATATCACTGCTCTCCAGACAACTCAAAACGGTGCAGTCCGAGTTGTGCTTGGTTTGGCAAGGCACTTTTCCATCACTGATGCCAGGAAGAAATTGCACTGGCTGCCTATCAAGCATAGGGTATCCTTTAAGATACTCACTCTCACCTTCAAATGTTTGATTGGTTCTGCACCTATCTATCTTACCCAGTGCATTCATCGCTACGTCCCTGGCTGTTCACTCAGGTCCACCAAGCAAGCCATGCTCACTCAGCCACGTTTTCGCTCAGTCAAGTTTGGCAAAACTATCTTCAGTGTCTCAGCCCCTACTCTCTGGAACGCTCTTCCTCTTCACCTTAAGAGCTCCTCCTCACTAATTCAGTTAAAGAAAAATCTCAAGACCCATCTTTTCAATGCTCCTTAACTCTCCGTTACATAGTTTCCTCCTGAGATGTCCGCCTTTCAACTGTCTTGTTTAGTCTTGTTTCACTTGTTTTATGTGTGCCGTGAGGCCTTCGGGTGATTTGGCGTGTTATCAAGAATTAAAATAAATAAATAAATGCTTGCCCTACTGATCGGGGAGGGGCAGAGCATGGCTAGGAAGGGTTGGACGAGCACTTGCGTGCAGCAGCTGAGACCACCAAACCAGGACTGGGTTGTGACCTGAGACACTTGGGCACAGAATCGGGAACCCAGCATTTCTTGTCAAACCTCTCTTCCTTCTGAGGGACAGAGGAAATGTTGGTCATGGTAAACAGACCGTCCCCCCATATGTCCTCCAGCACTAGCATTGAAACCACTTACTTGTTGGGCTGCTCGCAGCGCTAGCAAAGGAAACCCTTCTTCTGTTCTTTGGGAACCAAGCCAGACATCTTTATAGCCCTTGACATTAAGGCATGAAAGGACCTGATTTTGTCAGGGGGCGAGTCACAGAAAGGATCATCATCTGGTACACCATCACCTGGCACCAGGTTGTTGAACTCATCCAAGCCTGTGGTGTGTGAAGCATGTCCCTGGGCAACATTGTCTTCCAATTCTGTGTCTGTTAAATTATGTACAGGTGCAGGCGACAGCTGTTCTCTTGGAGGATGAGGCAGTGCATCCCGTGATTTGCCTGGTTCTTGCTGTGGTTTGTATGAGCCAGGTAGACTTTGCTGCAGTTCTGACACAAAGGACTGCAGTGTGGTTAGAATGTCTGAGGCGTCTCAAATGGACTGTCCTTGAGTGGGAGGACACAGCCCCTCAGATGCTGCCACCGACTTAGGGGGAGGCAAGGTCGGACTGAGGACCAGCCTAAACAGTCCCCAAACCAACATTTTCTGCTGCTCCCTCGGAGAAAACCCCAACAGGCTCCTCTAGGTTATTATCCTGGAGCACATGCTTAGGCGCAGTCGCCGATTAGCTCCTTGTAGCTGCGGTGATGCCTAGGGCCAGTGAAAACAGACATGGAGGCCTGGGTAGATCAGCCAGGGTGGAAAAAGCTTGAGCAGAGATAGTCGTTGAGGCCTGCGTCTGATGGTATTAAGTCTTGCTAGCCTATTACCGGGTGGCCGACATCACCTTCTGTGCCATCGACGTGGCCGTAGATGAAGACTGTCGACGGGGCTGTGGTCATAGATTTGCTTAGAGTCATCGATTAAGATCTGTCATGCGTCATTGATTGCCCCGACTCATTGACGGAGGCATGGACGGTGACTTGACTCGTCAATGAAGATCTGGCCTGGGCCGTCGACAGAGGCGTAAACAATGAAGAAGGCCTGGCCCGTTTGCTCGTTGATGAGGAATGTTTCTTGGAAACCAAAGCAGTCGACCTCAAGGCTACTTTGGCAGAGGGCAACTTGTCCCTTTTAGCGTTTTTATCCGAGAGGTATCCTTGTGCGATCTTGACCTCTTTGAAGAGGAAGCACACTGGACTTGCCTGCTTTGTCTGATGGAAGAGTGACTCTGGACTGAAGCCGAGCCAGAGGCCCCTGGGTCATCAAGCCAAGCCACTAACCTGCGGTGGCAGAAAGTCTTGTGCAAGAACGACTGACCGATTGAGCAGTCCTGGATATCGTGTGCCAAATACAGGCAGTAGAGGCAGTCTTTGTGGCGGTCTTCCACGTAAGGCATTCCTGAGGCCACAGGTGGCCTAGGCATTGAGAAGACTCAGTATGGCGTCTGCCATGGATGGCAAAAGGCCTCACACTTGAAAATGAGAATCTGCTCTGACGGGACGAAGGCCATGGGAACAGGAGCAACTCCATACGACGCTGGAGCTAGGATTCAGGAAATGGTTATTGAAAAAAAAACATTTGTAGAAGTATAGACAAAAACGTTGAAGAATTATCGAGAGAGATTTCTGAGGACTACAAGAACATAACGTGCAGTAAAAAAAGTTGAAGATGTCCTCTAGGGGTGGAGGTAAGGGAGCCCTTTCCATTGGATGTGGGCAATTTAAACCAAAAATGACTCTACAAGAACACTCAAGTGACTGCAGTTTTAATTATTATAAAAATAAACTGCTCTATGTTACTGAGGTTTCCCAGCCTGACTACAGGGATTATTTATACGGCATGCGAGTCTATGAAAGATCAAATGCTGGAGAAATTAATACTTAAACTCTTCTGCATCAGGCTCCAGACTTCTTATTTATTAAAGGTGTATCTTGGAGCAGGGTTCATTTAAAAATACTTACCATTTGCTTCCGGATCCTTCCCATGGTGCACCCTTGACATTGCCCAAGGCTCCTGAAGTGTAGGAAAAGAAAAGCTTGCAGTTGAGACACTGCACTCCTGCAGAGTAGTGTCTCCATTTGTATTCTGCTTGCTCATGCGATTTGTAGAGACACTTCTACAGTGTGTGACAGCATAGAGTTGTAGCATCTGCCGCTCATTAATATATTACACTGCAGTTCTCTCTCATCTGCAGATTACTGCAAGGAACATTACCGAAATAATCCAGAACCAGTAAATTCAAGAGCATATAGACTTCCTTTAGAACTTCTATGTGAAAATGGCCCCTGGGAAAAGTTGCTGGTTAAGTGATTTCTTTCTCTAGACCACTAAACGCCTTCCACCACATATTCTAGGACAGGTATTAATTACCATTCTAACTCCAGTCCTAGAATATTTTGGGAAAGTGCTTCATTTTCATGGGAGTGCAAATTTGGGGGGTGACATTTTAGCAGGCGATTTTATCACTGGATGCATCTTTTGAATCACAAGTTTTGAGTCTCTTAAAACAAAAGTAAGGAACAAACTGTACATTATCTCAGAGGGGAAACCAACACTTTGTGTTGTTTATGTTAAAAGATAAAAACATATGTAAATAGAACTGAGGGACATAGGCACAGCTAGCTTTTAAGGAGAGGTATTCATTTTGAGAATAAAATTGCTCTTAAAATTATAAGTATACATTAGGACAAATCCAGAGAACAAGAAGTCTTAGTTACTTACCTGTAACTGTATTTCTCCAGCATTGGTATCTTTCATAGATTCACATGCTTGAATATTCCCCGTCGTCAGACTGGGAATCCTCGGTGATAAATTTAATAATAATTTTTTTTTTTTTTTAAATATATATACATTGCTACCTAGCAGTGCATGTACATAGCCCATTATGGCCTATGAGCCATTTCATTGTGTAGTCTCTCCACCTCACTTTGGTCCTTTATGGCCCCAGCCAATGAGGTGGCAGGGCTTAAGCTCCGCCCCTGGCAGCCATCTTCAGATTTTGAACCGTATAGATTACAGTATGATGGATGCCGAGCATAGGAGCAGCCTCTCAGGGGAGGCGGGCGGGCGCATGTGAATCTATGAAAGATACCAATGCTGGAGAAATACAGTTACAGGTAAGTAACTAAGACTTCTCCAGCATTGGATCTTTCATAGATTCAGATGCTTGAATAGAATACCAAGCAGTTAAAACATGCCACCATTATATACATATATGCATAAATACAGAAAAACATATTTCTGATCAAACCTTTACCATGCAGCAACACAACGGTTATCTACTTCGGGAAAGGTGGGAAAGGAGGCTGGTCCTACCTTATACAAAAAGATGGCGGAGCACTGCCTGTCCAACTGCAGCTTCTTTGTTGGTGTCTTCAGTCAGGCAGTAGTGTTTTGCGAAGGTATGCAGAGTGCTCCACGTGGCGGCTCTGCATATGTCCTTCAAGGCCACCCCTGCGTGGAATGCTGTTGACGCCGCCCTTCCTCTGGTGGAGTGCGCAGACGGCGGTCTAGTTAAAGGGTCGCCTTTCAATTGATGGCAGTGGGTGATGCAGGACGATACCCAGCGTGCCAGACTTTGTTTAGATATATGCTGACCCTTGGTACGGCCAGAGAAAGAAATGAATAGCCGGTTTGAGGAGCGGAACTCCTTGGTTCTTTGCAAGTAAAACTTCAACACTCTAGCAACGTCTAGAGAATGTAAAGTTCTTTCCGCTTCAGAAGCGTGATTCTGGAAGAAGGTTGGTAACACAATGCGCTCAGTGAACGACATCTCCGAAAGTACCTTGGGGAGGAACTTCGGGTGAGGCCTTAAGATGACGCGGTCCTTCTGGAACAAAGTAAACGGGGGTTCAGAAGACAAAGCTTGTAACTCACTGATCCTTCTGGCTGAAGTGATGGCTATCAGGAAAGATGTCTTCCAGGACAAGAATTTCATATCGCATCTGTGTATGGGTTCGAAGGGAGGTTGCATGAGGGCTGTTAAGACGGTGTTGAGACTCCAGTCTGGAACTGGTGTAGGTGTAGGCGGATAAGTACGCATCAGTCCTTTCAGGAAGATCTTAACCGCTGGTAAGGAAAGTAATGCTTGCGTCTCCGCGGTTACTGTGTAGGCCGCTATGGCTAACAGATGGACCTTGATAGAGGACAGTGAGAGCCCTGACTTAGCCAAGTGCAACAAGTAGGGCAGAATCTGATCAACCGAGGCCGAGAGGGGATCGATCGCAGAGGTCTCGCACCATTTGGAAAACCTGGTCCATTTCCTGGTGTAGGTAACTTGCGTGGACGGGGCTCTAGCGGCCCTGATGATATCCCAGCATTCTGATGGTAACTTTAGGTGCATCAGTTTGCGCTGCTCAGGAACCATGCTTTGAGAGACAGGCTCCTCGGGTCGTGGTGGAGGACCTTGCGGTTCTGTTGTGTCAGTAGATATTGATGTGACTTGAGACGAATCGGGGGTCGGCAGGATAGGTGCCTCAGCGTCGGGTACCAGACTTGCCGTGCCCAATCCGGTGCAATAAGAATCAAAGAACAATCCTGTTCTTTTACCCTGCAAAGTACCCTTGACATGAGGGGAATGGGTGGGAAGGCGTAGAGGAACTTCCCCGACCAATCCACTGAGAACGCGTCTCCCAGTGATTGGTGCTCCGGGTATCTTGAAGCAAATCTCTTGCATTTTCTGTTGTTCCTGGTGGCAAAAAGGTCGATCTGCGGATGGCCCCATAAGGCAAAGATCCGTTGGGTTTCTTTTTCGTCCAGCTCCCACTCGTGTGACGCTGTGTACTCTCTGCTTAGTCTGTCCGCTAGGACATTGTCCACTCCTGGAAGATGCTCTGCCCTGATCTGTATCCCGTAGCGCAAGGCCCATGCCCATAGCTGTTGGGCTTCTTGCGACAGGATCTGAGACCTCGTGCCTCCTTGCTTGTTTGTATAGTGCATGGAGGTCGTGTTGTCTGTCTGGACTGTAAGAACTTGACCAGCTATAACCGGTAGGAAAGCTTTCAGCGCTAACCTTACGGCCCTGAGCTCTAACACGTTGATGTAGAGCTGGGACTCTTGTGCCGACCAAGATCCCTTGGTTTGGAGGTCTGCCAGATGAGCGCCCCAGCCTGATAAGGAAGCGTCCGTCCGCAGCAGGAGGGTCGATGTCGGTGCTTGAAACGGCATTCCCTGCAGAAGATTCCTCGGAACATTCCACCATCGAAGGGCCTTGTGCAACGTCGATGGAATCTGGACAATGTCTTCCCAGCATCCGAAAGCTTGTTTCCATTGGTGGTCCAGAGCTTCCTGAACCGGTCTCATGCGAAGCCTGCAGTTCGGTATGAGGAATATGCATGATGACATCATGCCCAATAGGGATTTGTAAGAGCGTACGGATGTGGTCTCTTTCTGTAGGAAGTTCGAAGTTGAGCGTAGAATCGCTGCTATTCTTTCTGTGGATGGCCTCACTCTGGGAATGCTGGTGTCGAGTTCGGCTCCCAGGAAGAGAGCTACCTTGCTGGGAACGAGGCAGGACTTCGTCTGGTTTATGGAGAAACCTAACTCTTTTAGGAGGTTGACAGTCCTCGACACTGCCGAGCGAGCCTTTGCAGCAGAACTTGCCTTTATCAGCCAATCGTCCAGGTATGGAAAAACGTCCGTTCCTGCCCTCCTGAGACTTGCCGCTACCGGTGCCAAGCATTTTGTGAAAACTCTCGGAGCCGATTTTAGCCCGAACGGGAGCACTTGAAACTGAAAGTGGAGCTCTCCCACTGTGAACCTGAGGAACTGTCTGTGCGCTGGATGGATCGGAATATGGAAGTATGCATCCTCCAAGTCTAAAGTGGCCAAGAAGTCGTGCTTGTTTAACCAAGGTAGCACCCCTTGTAAGGCTACCATCTTGAATGTTATGCGCTTGATGAATTTGTTGAGTGCCCTCAGGTCCAAGATGGGTCTCCATTGACCGTTTTTCTTTTTGACGAGGAAGAATCGGGAGTAGAAACCTTTTCCCCTCTGAGAATAAGGTACTGGTTCTACTGCTGCCTTCTGGAGCAGTTTTTGCACTTCGGACATGACCTGTTTTAGCATATGCACTCTGCGAGATGTTGGAGGCAGAGAAGGTGGTTGGTCCAGAAATTCTAAGGTGTGACCCTTTCGGATCACCTGCAACACCCATCTGTCTGATGTAATTGACTGCCAGCGCTGGAATAACTGGCTCACCCTTCCCCCCCACCGGGGTGTGGTGAAGGGGGGGAAAAAATTGGTCGTCAGTTTTGCTTGCCTTGTGACTTCCCTTGGGCGGAGCCACGTCTGCCTCTATGGGCGTATCTGTTGGATGACTGATATTTATTGTCTTGGTACGTGCCGCCTTGTGCTTTTTGACCATAGGAGGAACGACCGTATCCTCTGAACTTGGAAGATGAACCTCTAAAGGGACGAAAAGACCGATGGTCCTTACTTTTGTCCTTTAAAGAACTGATGGCTCTGGCTATGTCCGTGTCTGTCTTGATTGCCTTCAAATGGTCGTCTATCTTTTTTCCAAAGAGATCTTGGCCATCAAACGGCATGTCTAATATCTGCGCCTGGACTTCAGGTCTAAAGTTAGTAGCCTTCATCCAGGCCTGCCTTCTGAGCACTGTGCCGTGCGCCATCTGCCTGAAGCCTGATTCGGCCACATCAACCGCTGCGTCGATCATGTGATCCGATGTTGCTTCACCATCCGCGATTATCGATTTTGCCTCCTCCTGGCGCTCCGGTGGTAATTGCTTTGCCAAGTTAGACATGCAGAGCCAAAGCTCGCGATCGAACCTTGCGGTCATGGCCAGCGCATTGCCCGCTCTGATTGTAAGGGATGCAGAAGATGATACTTTCCTGCCCATGGCTTCCAGTTTACGTCCGGCCTTATCCGGTGGGGCCGACAACGGTGAGGAGGGGTTGCCGAGTTTCTTTCTGGCCGCCACTGTAACAACCGAGTCTGGTTTCGTATGACCCCTCAAACAAAGCGGTGCCGAATCCGGAGCTTCATATTTCTTTTCTGGCCTGGACACCAACGCCGGAGTCGATAAGGGCGTGGATAGGATCTTGGATCCGGAATCCCAGATGGTATCGAGGAGAGGAATTGTGGTCACTGTCCTCCTTCGTTTGTCCCTGTGCTCATAGAGCACTGATTGCCTTTCCGCCGAAGAAACCTGAATTTTAAACAATTCTGCGGCTTTACCTATAATGGTGTGGAAAGAGACGAGATCATCCGGCGGTGAGGCCTTGCCCGGCGAGTCTCTCCTCCTGGGCTTCTTGACTACGTAGTCATCCCACTCACTGGGTGCGTCTGGCTCCTGTGTTATTTCTCCTTCTTCTGGTTCCGAGAATTCTCCAAAAGGATCCTCCTGCCAGTCTGATACCGAGATGGTGGACGGTACCATCGTAGGATCCACGTCCGGAGATCGCGGTCTGTGCGATGACTGTGGTGACGGGACTCTTGTAGGTGAAGCACTGTGGGTGCTGCTCCTCGGTCTTCGAGCAGGTGATCTCATCCGTTTTTGCGGTCTACTCCTGTGAGGAGAGCAACCAGATGTGCCTGGAATCGGAGATGACTCTCTAGGAATAATTCCTGCTTCTAAGGGATTAATCGGGATTTGCTTCTCCCTTTGCCGTTTGTAAAATTCTTCTACAATCCTCTGCACGGATAACATGAGTATCGGGTCATGAGGATATTCGGATTCTCCCGTGGACGGGTGCCAAGGAGGGCTGTATTGTTTCGGTAAGGGACCGATGGACTCTTCCACCACTTCCGCATAAGAGAATTCTTCCTGAAGAATTACATCCGGAAGTTCTGCCATGTGCCCCAAAGGTGAAAATTGCTGTACCAGTGGTTCAGTCTCAGTATTCTTCTCAATGATATTGCTTTCAATGACAGGAGTTTCAAATGTGGACGGCAGTAATTCCTCCGTAACTGCCGAAATTTGTGGTGCCTCTGAAGGTGTTATGGACGATGCTATCTTCGTCGACGACTGAGATTTTCCCGTCGACGAGGGCTTCGCTGCCGACTGAGATTTTCCCGTCGACGACTGAGATTTTCCCGTCGACGAGGGCTTCGTCGACGACTGACATTTTCCCGTCGACGAGGGCTTCGTTGACGAATGTGGAGTATGTTCCGTGGACGACTGCGTCATGGATGAATGCTTCGTGGACGAGTGGTGTTTCTTGCTCGTCGACGATTGCTTCGTGGTCGACATGTCCGATGATGTTGATCTAATTGTCGACGATGTCTTAAGCGTCGTCGTCGATGATGGTTTCGTCGACGGTATGGCCGATGACGGGCCTTTACCTTTCCCTTCATTCGTGGACGGTTTACCCGCCGACGACTGCCCCCCCCCCGTTTTTTGCAAACTCCTCCTTACCTCTGGAGGCAGATTTTGCTGACTTTTTCTGGCTTGGTAAGTCAACTGGAGGCAGAAAGGGTATCAATTCCAGCTTCCTCTTTTTGGACTTGGAAGAGGAACTCCTTTCCACTGAAGAGGCCCTTCTCCTTGAAGTTTGTCTCTCAGATGGAGTGCTGGATTGGACAGGAGCTGTTCTGACAGACTCTTCGGCGAAGATTGATCCCTGGATTCCAGGTATGAAAGGAGTCTTCTATGCCTGTCATGAAGGGTCTTGGTGGAAAAAGTTCTACAAATCTCGCATTTTTTAATGTCATGCGGGTACAGACAATAAATGCAATGCTCGTGGGGGTCTTTGTAGTAAACCAATTTCTTCTTACACCTCGTGCAGTCCCTGAACAGGGAAGGCTTCCTGACAGCCTGAGGTGCCTCCATTTCTGAAGAGAAGTTCAGTCGACGATTTTGAGAGGAAAACAACAAGTTTTGTCTCCAAGGGTAATTGAAAACAAAGCCCCTAAGAAGGGGAACAAGATGGAATATATTTTTCCAAATATATTCCACACAAAAGTAGAAAGAATTTGAAAAAGCTCAGAGAGCTTGAGGATTCCCTGTGTCTGTTAGACTGCGGTGAAAAATCTGAAGATGGCTGCCGGGGGCGGAGCTTAAGCCCTGCCACCTCATTGGCTGGGGCCATAAAGGACCAAAGTGAGGTGGAGAGACTACACAATGAAATGGCTCATAGGCCATAATGGGCTATGTACATGCACTGCTAGGTAGCAATGTATATATATTTAAAAAAAAAAATATTATTAAATTTATCACCTAGGATTCCCAGTCTGACGACGGGGAATATTCAAGCATCTGAATCTATGAAAGATCCAATGCTGGAGAAACACATTTTTGTAAGAAATATTTACATTTAGAAATTTGGGACTGAGCAAGAATTCTACTGAGGAGAAAAGGAGATATTAGTGAACTTAACCTGGAAGACTTTCTACCATGTCCTCAGGAACAGCGTTAAGTGCGACTATGAGTAGTGTTTTAACTTGCCATCCTCTCCAGGCTACCAGTGGAGGAACACAGCCAATTTTGGGGTATTGAGTCGGAGGGCGGAGGCATTTGCATGTAAGGGAAGTAGAACGTGAACTTACTTTTGCTAGTGTAAGGGGAAGGGTTGGTTGTCAGACCATATAGCCGTGCCCGTCTAGGGTTGTATCTTGTTAACTTGTTTTTGGTGCTGCTGACTGCGGGGATGAGTAACACTCAACCATGTGTTACTGTAATTGAAAATGTTCTGGAACGGTTCACCCCCATGCAGGCACTACAAGATGAATTCTTTATGCAAGTGTTTAGTATTTTTGAACAATTTATTAGTATCATAAGCCAAAATCAGTTAAATACAGTTCACACAAACACTCATATTGTCCTGGGTGAAAGTGTTAATAATTTAGGTGACTTGTCGTATTTTGGTAAATACACATTATGTCACAATTGACTCCTACTACTACAATGAAAAGTTAAGAATTGCAGGCTTTTTCAAGGCAGTTAAATCGTTTGCTTATTTAAAAATGTTTGCAGAGTCATTGGTCAAAGGTACAAGCTTAAGTGACAAACACTGGAGTGGTCATTGTTATAAAAGTTTATATTTTAACAGTTGAGTTAATAGGAAGGAAAGGACGGAAAAACAAAACGCGGGAGGTGGTGCAGAGAAGGGAGTAAGTAAAAGCAAAGTAAGTATCTCATGGTAGTAGAGTTGGTATGATCCAATTGTGTTTAGTAAAACAGTCGAAAACGTAGATAAATAGACAAATGCTCTGAGGGAATGCAATTGATACTTATTATTGTTCCTATGGGAGATTACCAAGCTTGCTGCATTTCTTTGGGGGGTGTTTGTTGAAATGGGAGCTTGCAAAATAATTTGTTTGGGGTGTGAATCAGTACAAGGGTGTGCCTAGGTTTCAGATTTCTGAGTGAGGAATCTTGGCGATATTTCGATCTATGCAATTGGTGGGGCTTATCGAGTAAGTTATGGTGCCATGCTGTTATATGCGTGTTGTAGAGTACTTACTCATGCAGCCTCTGGTACGTCTGAGCTGGCAGTGGCAACCTCATATTTTAAGTGCTACAGCAATCAATGTTGGTGAACTCTAAAGCAAAGAAATATCGGTAAATACGGTGTGATGGGGCCCGTTGGGTTTGAATTAGAGATGATTAGGTTACTCACTTTTAGGTTGTTGGTTTTGTTGCACAAGTTTGTGTCCTTAAGGGTTTGCCCTTTTGTAGGTGGTTGCGTTAATGTGCTTTGATCTAGTTAGTAATTATGAAGAATGGGGGTCGTCCTCCCTTAATCATCATTGAGATCAGTGTTGCAACTACATTTGGCTATGTGAGGAGCCATTGCCACCTGCTCCCGTTGTGGGAGTCCTTAAATTGTCTTGACAAATTGCCTACATACTGCTATGTTTAGGTCGAAAACGTCTGAGTTGTCCTAGGAGAGTAGTGACCGTAGGGGCAGAATTGGTGTGATGAGTGTGATACAGTGTGTGGTGTAGCCAATGGCAGGCCCAGTCTCTTGAACAAAGGGAGACCGGAGTCACGTGATGTGGGCGGGGAAATAAAGGGTTGCCCGGAACTATGTCAGTCCGGAGTGAGTAATCCTACGAAGTGGTTTTGTGTTTTTTATTGTCACGCTGTGTACCTGTGGCCCGCACAGGCCTGCAAGTGTAACCTCGACCGCCATCAGCACCGGAGGTCGGGTTTATCAGAACAGACACTGGCGACAAGGATATCTGAACCACATGTGTATCCACGTGTTAGAGGGAACGCGAACACTGCAGCATTCTACTCGGGCGTTCTACATGCCGACAAGCAACAGACGTGAAGCGATTATACGTTGCTTCCTAACAAGAACTCTGAGCGCTCCACTCAACCACCTCAACACGCCGGTAAGCAGCACAATCGCTGCAGCGTTTTCCAGATCCCAACAATCCACTGCCTGCCGACCGCTCAATTCACACAGCAGCAGTTAGCAAGCCTGGCCCATTAATGAACCCACACACTTAAATGGGCATTTTATAAAGCAAAGACAGCGCATACGTTGCCTCAACGGTGGGGAATAGTGAGTTTTCAAAACCCCCCTCACAGCAAGGAAGAATCCCTCAATAAGCACGTGCACGCACGTGCCATCACAAACAGGAAAATGCGGGAACACGCATACCACGTTGACCCCAAGCTCAGAAGAGGTGCCAGACATGTCGAGGCCAAATGCCAGCCCATCCAGAACAGGGAGCAGTACTGCTGATAGAAGGAGCAACATATTCAGACCTGAAAACCAAGAGTCCTCGCAGACCACACTCATGGGGCCATTTGACTACAACAGTTCGAACTGCAATTACAAGCAAGGGACATCACTGAAGCAAAAAAGAAATGTACACTCCTCTTACTGAACAATGGTGTGGCAGCACTGCGCCTCTTTAATACGCTCCTCAACAACAGAGCTGCTGAATATTACAACGCGTCCAAGTTGGCGTTGACTAGCAAATTCAAGCCAGATCTCAATCCGGACTATGAAAGGTTTCATTTCTGCATGGCCCGCCAAAGGGAAAAAGAGAGAATGGATGATTTCCACGCCTGGCTGAGAGAACTAGCTGTAGGGTGCGAGTTTCCCGATGAGGAGTTCGCAATCCGCCTACAAGTTATAAATGGACTATTGTCAGAGAAACTGCAAAGGACCATTTTATCGGAGAAAAACATTCCGCTAGCTCGTATGCTGGAGATGGGACGGGTCAGAGAACAAATGGATGACCAAGTAGCAGTGATGAAAGCCGCAATCCAGCACCTACCGCTGCACATCCCCCAAAAGGGTGAAGAAATCGCGGCCATCAAGAGGCGACAAGACAATCGGCCACAAGAGGAGAAGCGCCCCAACTACTCAAAACCCAGAGGCACACAAGGGCGAAATGACAAATGCAAATGGTGTGGCGGCCCGTGACACTGTGGCGAACCGTGCCCAGCATGGGCCGTAACATGCCGCAAATGCAAACGACTGAATCATTTTGCAGCTGTGTGTTTAAACCCCTCTGGCCCAAGAGAGGTGAACCAACAAGACCACTGAAGAGACTCCACTCGCCAACCGAGAGGGAGAGAAAGAGTGGTCGACAGCACGCAGAGATATTGAATTATTTGCTTTTTGCGCTCTGAGCGCGGTGTTTGGCCTGCTCCTGCTCCCCCCTCCCACTTCCTGGTCCTCCTCTCCCTCCCCGCCTCCCTATCCGCCCACCCCACTCTCTGAGTGGCTGTGTGCCTGCTTCCCCTCTGGCCTACTCGACGGCCGTTCCCCCCGCTCGCTTCTTTCTTCAGCTGAGCGTGGAGAGCGGTCGCCGGTGGCCCTAGGGGAACAGCAGGCCTGGGAAGCCCTGCCTGGGCCTCCGTGAGTGTCTTTCTAAAACATATTGAATTATTTGCTTTTCGCGCTCTGAGCGCGGTGTTTGGCCTGCTCCTGCTCCCCCCTCCCACTTCCTGGTCCTCCTCTCCCTCCCCGCCTCCCTACCCGCCCACCCCCCCCCTCTGATTGGCTGTGTGCCTGCTTCCCCTCTGGCCTACTCGACGGCCGTTCCCCCCGCTCGCTTCTTTCTTCAGCTGAGCGTGGAGAGCGGTCGCCGGTGGCCCTAGGGGAACAGCAGGCCTGGGAAGCCCTGCCTGGGCCTCCGTGAGTGTTTTTCTAAAACATATTGAATTATTTGCTTTTTGCGCTCTGAGCGCGGTGTTTGGCCTGCTCCTGCTCCCCCCTCCCACTTCCTGGTCCTCCTCTCCCTCCCCGCCTCCCTACCCGCCCACCCCCCCCCTCTGATTGGCTGTGTGCCTGCTTCCCCTCTGGCCTACTCGACGGCCGTTCCCCCCGCTCGCTTCTTTCTTCAGCTGAGCGTGGAGAGCGGTCGCCGGTGGCCCTAGGGGAACAGCAGGCCTGGGAAGCCCTGCCTGGGCCTCCGTGAGTGTTTTTCTAAAACATATTGAATTATTTACTTTTCGCGCTCTGAGCGCGGTGTTTGGCCTGCTCCTGCTCCCCCCTCCCACTTCCTGGTCCTCCTCTCCCTCCCCGCCTCCCTACCCGCCCACACCCCCCCCTTCCTCTCCCTCTGCCTATAACCTCCCCCCTCCTGGGCAGCCCTCTGCCCGGCAGCCCCCGCGGCTAAGGGCCCCAAGCCAAGGGCGACTCCTACAGTGCGGCTCCCTGTGTGTCTGCAGGTGTCCGCAGGGGACGCCAGGCGCCAGTTCCACCTGTTCTCCGTTCCCCGGCCCACCCCTCCTACTCGTGGTTACATCCGCATGGGGCCTTGCCTCACTGTATTCACAGTTGAGGTAAACTAGGGTGTTATTCTCCCCTCGCAGGATTCTCAAACTTAGGTGGCCCGGTACCTAATACGCATTACTGTTTGCACTGAACTGTGGTAAACTAGGGTGTTTTTTCTCCCCTCGCAGGATTCTCAAACTTAGGTGGCCCGATACCTAATACGCATTACTGTTTGCACTGAACTGTGGTAAACTAGGGTGTTTTTCTCCTCTCGCAGGATTCTCAAACTTAGGTGGCCCGGTACCTAATACGCATTACTGTTTGCACTGAACTGTGGTAAACTAGGGTGTTTTTCTCCCCTCGCTGGATTCTCAAACTTGGGTGGCCCGGTACCTAATACGCTTTACTGTTTGTTTGCTCTAATTGTGGTAACTTGTGCTTGCCGCTCACTTCCTGTCTGCATGCTCTCGTCTCGTCTGTCTCCCCCCCTCCCCCTCCCTCCTACTCCATGGTGCTCTCTGTCTCGCCTATCTTCTCTAACTGCTTCTCCATTGACTATCCTGCTCTCCTCACTAAATCTGGTAGGAAAAAGTTTAAAAAGGACATCCTGGTCTCCAACCCAGGCCTCCCTATCGCTGACACCTACACTAGTGCCTGCTCTAAGGAAACTCTCACTGACATCCTCTTTTTTTCGTGCCTTCGCCTGACCTATGGACCCTTCATATGGTCTCTGTGCTCTCTCCTTTCTCCTCCTCTCCCATTAATGGTGGCACCCGTTGGGATGTCCTCTTGGCCCCCTTCCGCTCCTCTAAGGCCATCATTAATGTCTACGCTAATGGGACCATCTTGGTCCAAGGCCCTCAGGTCAACCTTCTCCTCTTTGATAGACGCTTCCCACACCTCATCAACTTCCTCTCCTCTCCTGCTGTCCCCCCCTCCTCTATCCTTGGCTACCTTGCCTCTACCCTCCCTCCCTGCCCCCTCTCGTGCTCCTTCACCTCCTTCTTCAACACCTCCGCAGGGCGTACCTCTGATCTGTACCCCTCCCCGGAAGTTCTTCAAGGAGGGCAACCTTCTCCACATTGCCACTCTAAATTCTCGCTCTGCCATCAAGCACTCCTCTGATATCTGTCACCTTCTTGAGGAACTGGACCTCGACGT
Source organism: Ambystoma mexicanum (assembly GCF_040938575.1). NCBI lineage: Eukaryota > Metazoa > Chordata > Amphibia > Caudata > Ambystomatidae > Ambystoma > Ambystoma mexicanum. The sequence goes on along the minus strand of NC_090922.1, from coordinate 617,187,295 downwards.
CCTCTGTCTCACTGAGACATGGTTCACAGCCAGCTCTGCCACCAGCTTTGACACACTCCTACCTGACGGTTACAAGATCCTCTCCATGCCCAGGCCTAACCGTGCAGGGGGTGGTGTTGCCCTTATCTTCCCTGAGAGGATTCCTGCCACTGTCACTCCTACGCAGACCTACTCCTCTTTTGAATGTCTTGTCTGCCGACTCTCTCTCTCTCCTAGCCATTCCCTTACCGTGGCTACTATCTATCGGCCACCTGGTCAAATTTCCTCCTTCCTCTCTGAGTGGGCTGACCTCTCCTCCTCACTCCTGTCCTCAACCACTCAACTCCTCTTTCTGGGCGACTTCAACATCCACCTTGATGCCTCCAGTCCCCCCACTGCTCTCTTTCGTGACCTCTGCGACTCTCTCTCACTCTCTATTCTCCCGTCTGGGCCTACTCACTCTGCTGGGCACACTCTTGATGCTCTGATCTCTTCTGACCTTCCCCTCTCCGTCCCTCCCTCCACTCCTCTCTCCTGAAGTGATCACTTTCTCCTATCCTCCCACCTCACCCTCCCTACCCCACAGGCAAAGCCACCCTCTTCACTGCCACCCACCTTCTCGGTCATCCGACCCATGAAGCGTGTGTCAGTTGAGGCTTTCGCTGCTACCTTCTCGCCCCCCCCTACCCCTTCGGCTGACTCCCACCCTGACACAGCCCTCTCCATGCTCCACTCTGCTATATCTGTTACTCTTGATATCCTTGCCCCCGTCATGAGAATCCGCCTGAAGCCCAAAGCCAAATGTAACTCCTGGTATGACTCGGATCTCGCCACCATAAAACGCAAGTGCAGGGTTGCAGAGAGGAAATGGCGTGCTTCATGTTCATCCTCTGACAAACTGGCCTGCCGCCTGCTCCAAAGGCAGTACCGGCTCTCCGTTCTCACCAAGAAGAGAGCCCTTATCCAAGCCCGCATCTCTGCGGCATCTAACAACTCCGCCGAACTCTTTAAAATCTGCAAGGAGCTGGCCAACCCTGTTGCAGTCTCTACCTCTCCTGTCCCCTCCCAGGCCCTCTGCACTGCATTGGCCTCTCACTTCATCTCTAAAACTCAGGACATCCTGTCCTCGCTCTCCTCCTTTCACCTCCCTCCCTCCCTTCCCGGCTCTTCCTCTGGCCCTTCTGCAGTCACCCCTCCTCCCTCTTTCTCTGCCTTTCCACTTTTCTCTGCTGACGAGGTTTCCAGACAAGTCCGATCTATGAAAGTCTCATCTAAACAGGTTCACCCCTGTTCCTCCAAAACTATCAAGGACCACATCGACTCCCTGGCTCCTGCCCTGGCTGACTTTTGCAACCACTCCTTCGCCTCTGGAGTCTTCCCTTCCCCCCTCAAGCACTCCCTTGTGCACCCTCTTCTCAAGAAACCCTCTTCCGACCCCTCCTGCCCAGCTAACTATCGCCCTATCTCCATCACTCCCTTCCTGGGCAAGCTCCTGGAGAAACTGGCCATCTCTCAGCTTAACCTCCATGCTGAATCTGTTGGTAGTCTTCATGACCATCAATCTGGTTTCAGAGCTGCCAGAAGCACGGAAACTGCTCTCCTGAACATCCGTGAAGACCTGCTCTTGAACCTCGATTCCAACACTCCGTGTGTTCTCATTCTGCTCGATCTCTCCTCTGCCTTTGACACTGTCAACCATGCCATCCTGCTCAACTGTCTCCGTGAAAACCTTGGTATCACTGGTCAGGCTCTGGCGTGGCTGACCTCTTTCCTTTCTAATCGACCCTCCCAGGTCCAACTGGGGTCCTTCCTCTCCAACATCTTTTTCTCCACCTGTGGTGTCCCCCAGGGATCTAATCTCTCTCCCTGGCTGTTCAACCAGTATCTGGCACTCCTTGCCCACCGCATCGCCGCTCTCTGCCCTAATTTCCAGTGCTATGCGGACGATACCCAGCTCATTTTCAGGCTATCCTCAGCCTCCCCTCTCCTTCCCTCATCTCTGACTGTCTGTCTGCTATTCAGGAATGGTGTGCAGCCAATGACCTCTGCCTTAATGTAAGACTGAGATTCTACTCATCGGTACACCCACTCCCTCCTTCCCTGCAGCTCTCTGGCCTGCCTCCCTTGGCCCCCTCCCTGCTCCTACCTGCAATGCAAAAAACCTTGGGGGCATCTTCGACTCCACACTCTCCTTCTCTCCTCATATTTCTGACATCGCTAAGAAGTCACACTACCAGCTGCACCTCCTCAGAGGTATTCTTCCCTTCCTCTCCTTCCCCCAGAAGCTCACTGTCTCCCGAGCCCTGGTTCTCTCGAAGCTGGATTACTGTAACAGCCTCTATCTTAATCTGCCTGCCTCCACTCTCCGCCCTCTGCAACTCATCCAGAACAGAACTGCGAGACTTGTCCTTGGCCTCAAGCCCAGGGACCGTATCTCTCAGGACTGAAATCTCTACACTGGCTCCCAGTGGCTGCGAGGATAAAGTTCAAAACCCTCTGCATTGTCCACAAGGCCTTCTGGGGCCTGGGTCCTAAATACCTTCAACTCTCTCTTCCCAAATATCTTCCTTCCCGAGCCCTTCGCTCATCCGCCTCCAACTCCCTCAGGGTCAGCCGCTTCTCGAAGCAACGAGCTGGGGGTAGATCTCTCTCCGCGGCAGGGGCCTCCCTCTGGAACAGCCTTCCTGCCTCCCTGAAACTTGAGGAGAACCATCTCCGGTTCCGGAAGCACCTCAAAACCTTCCTCTTTGCTTCTGCTTTCTCTCTCCCTCTCCCCTGCTGAACAGCTAATATTCTTCACTGAAACTGCACTGATTCTGCAACTGGACCACTCTTAACGGCCTCAGTCCTGGGCCCAGCCACTCTCCACTTGCACTGATGCCCTGGAACCCCTCTGCACTGCGGGACTGTCTCTGTATCCCTACAGCCCCCCCCCCTTTTCCAGCACTTGTTCTGCACTTACCTTGCACTTGCCACCAGCTGGCCCTATTTATTTATTACTTTACGCCACTTACCTTGTACTGCACTTCCCCCCCCTCCCCTTCCCCTTGCACTTTTCCCCCTCCCCCACCCCTGCACTAGCGCGATCTGAATGACACCTGGCCTAGTAGGATCGTTGTCTGTCTCCCCTTGTTCCTCCCCTCCCTGCCTCGTCGCGCCTTGAAACACCTGTGTATAGGCGTGTTACAAATGCCATATCATATCATATATCATATCATGGCCCAGCAGCAGCTAAACCGAGGCGTCATCTGGTGAAAGTGTATCCCCAGACAGACGCGGAAAAGAAAGACGGTAAAGATCAAGCATGAAAGAACATTATGCACACATGATCTCCGGCATAAAAACGCGTAAAACGAAACATGGTAAGGAGAGGAAGCAGAGCAAACTACCATCCTGCACCATTCTGTCAGATGGAAGCCACACAAAGGTGGTCATCGACACAGGGGCAACTGTCAATGTCATGCCTACCCACACATTCAACAAACTTAACCCGAAACCAGCGCTTCAAGACAAGCAAGTGCAATTATTTGCATATGGCAGCAGGAAACCGCTACCAGTACAAGGGTCGTTCCAATCGAACCTAACATACAACTGTATCTCATGCCAGACGTGAATATACATAGTAGACGCTGGTTAGAAATACTACTGAGCTGCCGAACAGCAGAGCAACTGCACCTGATCCAGTTTGCTTTCAGCATAAATCCGACGGCGATCGACAACCTTCTCAAAAAGCACCACTGAGTATTCCAAGGTATTGGGTGCCTCTGCGGCATAACCATCAAGCTGCATATCGATCCGACAATAGATCCAAGAGTGGTACAGCACTGCTGCGTCCCTTTTCATATGAGAGAGGCAGTTGAAAAGGAGCTAGAAAAACTGGAATCATCAGGGATAATTGAAAAGACATCGGGACCAACCTCATGGGTGTCACCAATGGTTGTCGCGCAGAAACCAAGGCAGCCTAATGCCGTAAGTATTTGCATAGATATGAGGATACCCAATGTGGCCATTGGTTGGGAGCGCCACGTCACACCAACCACCAACTAATTGTATACCTGACAGGGGCCAAGATCTTCAGCAAGTTGGACCTCAGGTCAGGTTATCATCAGCTGTGCCTTGCTAAGGAATCAAGCTGCATAACAAAATTCTCGTCCCATTTAGGCCTACGAAGGTACAAAAGATTGAACTTCGGCATATCCTCAGCGGCAGAGGTGTTCCAAAACGAGATTAGAAGAGTCATGAATGGCCTTGAAGGAACCACCAACGAAGTGACAATATTCTAGTCTATGGTGCCACCACAAGTGAATACCATGAGTGGCTCGCAGCAGTCCTACAATGGCTGGAAGATGCCGGGCTCACCTTAAACGGAGAAAAATGCAAGTTCTGCAAAGAGGAGCTCAGTTTTTTCGGGTATGTCTTCACCAGTGGGAACTGACGGCACAACATCAACAGGCATTCCAGCAAATAAAGGACTCGTCCAGCACCACAAAGATGGCATTCTTTAACATAGAACGACAAACCAAACTCTTAGTAGATGCCAGCCCAGTGGGGTTAGGAGCTGTTGTCACGCAGGTGGATAAGGACGGCAGCATACAGCTGATAGCATTTGCCAGCCGAGCACTAACAAAAACAGAGCAGAACTATGCGCACATCGAGAAAGAGGCACTAGCAATACTCTGGGGCTGCCGCCACTTTAGAGTATACTTATTAGGGAAACCGGCCAAAGTATTCACAGACCATAAGCCATTTATCCCAATCTTTAAAGGGTCTGCCCCCACATCCCCCGGCAAGGCTAGAAAAGTGGATGCTACAACTACAACCATTTAACATCAGTGTGGAATACAAGGCCAGATCTGACAATCCAGCGGACTTCCTCTCCCGCCAACCGCGCCACGAAGCTCGAAGAACAGCATGCAACAGAGGAGCATGTGTGCCATGTCATTGCATGCGCGCCGCCGCGATCACTCACACTGCAAGAGATAGTGGACGAAACAAGGGTGGACGCTTGCCTGCTACGAACCATTTAAGCAGTCCAATCTGGTGACTGGAAAAACTACTCGAAATCGGTAGCACAGCGCACACCAGCAGCCCAAGAAAAATGACATGCTTTGTTTGGGATCCGCCACAAACTCGCACTGTCTGGAGAAGGCGTTCTGCTAAAGGGACACAGAATTATCCTCCCAGGTACGCTGGAAGAGAGGGCGTTGAAGCTGGCGCATGGGGGCCACCAAGGCATAGTAAAAACACAATTGTACCTAAAGTCCTGAATGTGGATGCCGCGAATGCATCAATGCGTGATAGAGATGGTTGAATCCTACGCAGAATGTCAATCATCGAGGAGACTAGCAGCGCCAAAACCAATAATCAGCGCACCACGAAGCAATACAAGGTGGGAGTCAGTGAGCATGGATTTTTGCACCATCGCTGGAGAGGGGTATCTCCTAGTCCTGGTTGAAGAATTTAGCTGTTACCCGGAAGTCGACCATGTAAAATCCACAAATGGCGAAATCAGTGATCACTGCGCTGCGCTCCAAAAAATATGTGCAGTGCATGGAATACCTGCCAAACTGAGGAGTGACAATGGCCCACCATTCACCAGTCAGGATCTCAAACAATTCCTCCAGGACCTGAGCACCAAACACAGGAAAATCACTCTGTACTGGCCGCATGCCAATGGCGAGCAGAATGGTTCATGGGGTCCTTGACCAAGGTCATACAAATTGCAAAAGAACACAACCACCCTTGGCTGGCGGCAGTGTACAGGTTCTTGCAGACCCATCGTCAAACCCCACACATGTCAGGGGTGAGCCCAGCAGCACTCATGTTTGGGGTGCCGATTCAAGCAGAGCTCCCGATGCACCTGAGCTGGGTAAATCCTGATCCTGACATACCTCTCATCGAAAAAAGACGAGTCAGGAGGAACGAGCAGAAGAGCCAAGCGGGTCACTTTTGCAACAGGGAGCTACAACCGGGGGACACTGTACTAGTGAAGAACAGCGCACCCCAAAAGAAAATGACGCTAAATTTTGAGTCTTGCCCATGGACGGTTTGAGACACCAGGCATAGCATGATAACTGCCACGCGGGGGACGAAAGTGGTGACTAGAAACGTAGCTAATTTCCAGAAGGTCCCAGAAACAATGTGGAAAGAACAACCCGAACACCAACCAACTGGCGAGAATCCTCCACCAAGACCTGAAGCATCCGAGCAGACAGAGGACTCCTCATCGCAGGTGAACAGCTCCCCCAACAGGACATGACAGCTCAAAGTTCCCCCAGAGTGGAAGAGCGGAGAGGGCCCATCCGCGGCCCCAGCTGAGAGAGAGGCCAAAACCATCTCCACGGGTACATACTGCAGGGGATATACCGCAAGAAGCTGTAAGAGACTAGTATTTTACAAGAAGGTTATGCTGTTTAACATTCTAAGTGTGGGAGGAATGTGGTGTAGCCGATGACAGGCCCAGTCACGTGAACGAAGGGAGACCGGGGGTCACGTGATGTGGGTGGGGAAATAAAGGGTTGCCCGGAACTACGTCAGTCAGGAGCGAGTAATCTTACGAAGTGGTTGTGTGTGTTTTATTGGCACGCTGTGTACCTGTGGCCCGCACGGGCCTGCAAGTGTAAGCCCCGACCCCCATCAGCACCGGAAGTTGGGTTTATCAGAACAGAACACAGAGGTTGGATATAGTAATTTCGGAAGGCGCGAGAATGTGGCGAGTCGGTCTCCTTACATTATGAAAGTGCAATTCCGGTTCAGTGGTTTATTAGTGAACCACTCAAAAAAATGGCAATAGCCATATCGTGTGTTATGGTTAGCTGGGCATAAAGTCCTTATGTCCTTGTTGAATGGCAAGTTGGGCTCTTTATATTTTGGCACATGAGCAGTGCTGGGATAGGTTGCATGTCTTGAATGGCGAGTCGGGCTCCCTATATTTGGGCACATGAGCATCGCCTGAGATTAGCAGTAGCTAAAATGTATATAAGTAATTACATCCTTAAGGAAAGCAGGTCGGGCTCTCTGCATTTTGGGCTTGTAAACACAGTCCGAGATACAGGGCATTGTTGGGTAGCTTACCTAAAAGTCCTGGACATGGAGCCTCAAGGCTTCTTCCCACTCGTAACGGGGGGCACCATTTTGTTTCCGTTATTTCTATTTAAGGTGCTTATGATGCCATTGCGTGCGCTGTGTGACACCCTGGTTTGTTCGCGAATAATTAGTGTTGCTATGGTGATCGGTAGGGCATCCCTGGCAATTTTTAAATTGAGATGTTATGTTGAATAATACAATACTATTTATTGCTATTTTGCAGTGATTTTTTATGAGGGTGTATAACAGTCTGGCATTGGGATCCGGGGCACCTGTAGACATGCATTTGTTGTGTGTTCGGTCTCGTTGGTATACCGTGATGTAAGTGGGGGCATGGGGATCTGTTTAAACCAGTTGCCCCCTTGGTAAGTTGAAGGACGATACTCAGCTGCATTCCCTAGTATGCATGGATGTTTATACAATAATGCATCAATGAATGCATTATGGATAGCGTTATTTCCAATTTTTATCTCGGATGGTTCCCATAGTAGTAACAATATTTGTATTTGATGTCATACATATTTTCAGGTTGCGTCCGATCAGTGGGACATAAGCATTGGATTGGGATTGTATTCAGTTTTTTGGCTGTGTGCGTGCTTAACACAAATCTCATCCAACAACATGTTATTTATAGGAAAACTTCATATTCATTATCAGTGTTTAAATCCAGAATTGTGCTTTTCACAATTGAGACATGCCTCTATTCTTCTTAGTGTTTTTTCTCAGCACCCTCCTCTGATTGATGATTTGATATGATCCACTGCGAGGAATCTCACATCTTTCTTCTTCAACTCCTTATGGTGTTCCGTCCAATGTTGGGAAAGTGAGAATCTCGTCTCAGCACCCGCTCTCTGATCCTTCTTCTAAGTTCTCTGATGGTGCTCCCAACATAATACTTTCCACACACACAAATGGTAATATAAATTACAAATTTGTTTCGACAGTTCAGGAATTGGTTGATATGAATTTCGGGTGCATTGTCAAAGTTCAATTTATTGGTATTATCAAGAGCGCAGGGGGCACATTGTGCAGCTATCACACATTTGTGGAAGCCTGATATCAGTTGTGCTCTTGTTAACCAATTGTCTACCAATTTGGTGGCTGCCATGCAACTTGGGCACAGTTTATTCCGTATAGTAGGGGCTTTTTTGAAGACTATAGTGGGTTTGTTCCCAACAAATGTTTTGAGGCAGACGTCCAATCGTAATAAGTGCTAATGCTTATTGAGGATTTTGTAGATCCGAGCGCTGTTGCTGCTGATTAAGCGTGGTTGTAGACCCCTCGCCCCCTTGAGTGGAAGGAATTCCATAGAACAGGGTATTTGACTCATGTTCGTTCTCAGTAGAGGGGCTGCCACACCTTTGTAATGATGCTGTATTGCGTTATGAATCAGATTGTGTCCTGCTTGTTTTTCCTAGGTACCGGTTTCTTCAAAAGCTGTTTGCTTGGTTTTGTGCTGGCTTTTCTTGTGGCTTCTTTGAGATCTTTCTCATTGTAACCTCGCAGTTTAAACCGGTTTGTAAGTGTCTTGAATTCTGCATCAGTAATCTTGGCTTCACTGCAATTTCGCCTTGCTCTTATGATTTCATCTAAAAGGATATTTCGATCAACTTTTTCTTATGACAGCTAGCTGCTTGTAATGTTGAGTCTACCTCAGTTGCCTTCCTGTAGATTTGGGTATGTATCTGTTGGTCTTTTATGTAGATGGTCAGGTCTAAAAAGCCATTTCAGTATTGCTCATTTGCTCCATTAGTTCCAAACCAAAGGTGTTTGTGCTGAGGTATTCACTATATTGGTAAAATTCCTCTTTTTATCCATCCCATATTAGACAAATGTCTTCAATATACTGGTGCCAATGTAGCACGTGTTTGGACAATGTGTCATGTTGTGAGGCATGTGCCAAGTTCTGCCAGCGAGGTCGCATAGGACGCTCCCATTGCAACGCCCTTTGTCTGTTGGTGGTATTCTCCGTCAAAGACAAATACGTTGTTTTTCATGCAGAACAGTTCTTTGGTAGCTGGCAAGTGTAAACAGTAAATGGCAGATAGATCCATAAAGTGGTAGTCCAGTGACTTCATTGCTAGGTCATGGTCTATTGACATATGCAAAGACTTCACATCAAATGTGACCAAGTAAAAGTTGTCCTGTCATATTATTAGTTTCAGTAACTCTATGATGTGTGTTGAGTCAGGGGTATAGGATACAATTAGGAGCACCATAGCTTGGAGATATTGGTCTATGTATTTTGCTGCTCCTTCCGTGATCCAAACCATTCCACTGAGTACAGGTCTTACTTCCGGTAGTTTGTCAAATGCCTTGTGAATCTTTGGTAAGAAGTAAATAATCTGTAGTGTTGTGCTGTCTGGACCAGGTAGGCCCTGTCCTCATCTAAGAAGATGCCCTTACTGTGCATTTGGTTACTGTCTGGTTAAAGTTGCTGAGAATGGTATTGATAGGGCTCTGTTTTAGTTTGGTGTAGCATCCTGGCATTTCGAAACGTTTATGTCCCATACTAATGTAGTCATGTCTGTCCAGAATCACAATATTTCTTCCCTTGTCCACCTCCTTAATGATTGACTCATCCCTTGCTGAATTATCGAGGGCTCTATATTCCTTCGAAGGTTTGGGTATGCCAGTGGAGTCCCCTAAATGGTCATTTTGTCAGTGTATTTGTGTAGGTCTGCAAGAATAGCAGTGTAGAATGTTTCAATGTTGCTTTCTAGCACTAATGATGGTGTGAATATTGATTTGACTGTGAGTGTAGAGTCCCCTAGATTGTCTGAGTTGATTCCTAGGTCATCAAGAATCTATGTGCTTAATTTTGTAGTATCCTCATCAACTGATCGTAGGAGCTTAGTGTCCTCTATGTCTTGTACTATGAAGGTACTCGGTATAGTTCTTTCAATTGGTGCTTCTCTAATGGTTGGCTTGTAATGGAAGAACATTTTTAAATTCAATTTTCTTACAAATTAAAAATTGTCAATTTCGGGATCCACATAATATATGGTTTTGGAAGGTGCGAATGACAGTCCTTTGATCAGAACGATTATCTCTAGTGGCACAAGGGTCCTTTGTGATAGGTTGGTAACTAGGTGTGTGTTCCTGACAGTGTTTGTCATATTCCTTCTCCAACCTCCTCTTCTGCCTCGCCTTCCTCTGTATTTGTGTTGGTTGTCCTGAAATTCTGTGAATCATATGTGTTTTGTTAGGGCATGTCGATTGCCTCGTTGAAGCGTATTATTTGATTTTAAAAAGTATTTTTGTTTTGTAATATTCCTCCACCGGGACCGGCTGTAGATGTGCCTGTTTGATCTTTGTTAGTTCTCTCAATCTCTCTGTGTCAGAGCTTTCTGGGGGAAGTGTTGGGTATGCCCTCCTGTCAGCATGTTGTCTTAGTATTGTCGTCATATTTTGGCTGAAAGGTGTAAACTCCGTCAAATCTCTCTTGTCCCTGATTTTATTGATTTTCTTAGTTTTATTTCATCCCCGTGTTTTCGTAGGCTCTCGTTCAGAGTTTTGTGATTTTTATCTTTGGTTGCAGTTGGTGGGGGCATCGCAATAATTTCACTTTTTACTTTCTCTATTTGTGTTTCTAGCCTTTTGTGTTCATGGTCAGCGTGTTCTATGAATACCTCTACCATATATTTGGAGCAAATTGTCAGATTTTCTTCCCCTTTTAGGTCCAATTCTAGATCTTCATTGTTGCTGAAACTGGTAACATACAGATTCTGAGACCTCTGGGGATCTGGCTTTTTTGGAGATATTTTCTCATTGTGCCCTATTCCCAGTATTTGTTAATTTCTCTAACAGAGTCTCTCAAGTAAAATGTGCCTCTTCTTCGCTTGTTATTGGGTTTCGAAAAGCATGCTCTGTACTCCCTCTTGGTGGAAAAAAAGCGCTTCAAAATCTTCGTCTCTATTTTCTCTTTAGTAAGTCATGATTGGTGTCGTTTTAGTGGCAGGCCTGTGAACGTAGTTTGAGGGGAAAGGTTTGGTTGTCAGATCATATAGCTGAGCCTGTCTAGGGTTGTAGCTTGGTAAGTTGGTGTTGGTGGTAGTGCTGACTGCGGGGATGAGTAACACTCAACTATGTGTTACTGTCATGGAAAATGTGAACCTGGAAAGGTTCACCCCAAAGCAGGTGCTCCAAGATGAATTCTTTATGCTAGGGTTTAGTATTTTTGAACAATTTATTAGTATCATAAGCCAAAATTGGTTATATACAGTTCACACAAACACTTATTCTCCTGGGTGAAAAAGTTAGTAAGTGACTTGTCGTATTTTGGTAAATACACATTATGTTACAATTGACTCCTATTACTAGTAATAAAAAGATAAGAATTGGCAACTGCGTGGCCAACAGTTTCAACCGGGCAGTCTTTTGCAAGGCATTTTATTTTCGGAGTCATTGGTCAAAGGTACAAGCTTAAGTGACCACACTGCAGTGGTCATTGTTATCAAAGTTTAGATTTTAACAGTTGAGTTATTAGGGAGGAAACAACAGAAAAACAAAAAGAAGGAGGGGGGAGAGAAGGGAGTAAGTAAAAGCAAAGTTAGTATCTCATAATTGGAGAGTTTGTTTGATCCAATTGTGTTTAGTAAGACAGTCGAAAACGTAGATCAATAAAACAAACAAAATGCAATTGATACTTATTATGTCTGTTGGGAGATTACCAAGCCTGCTGCCTTTTATTTGGGGGGTGTTTGTAATTGGAGCTTGCAAAATAATTTGTTTGGGGGGGTGAATCAGTACAAGGTTGTGCCTAGGTTTCAGATTTCTGAGTGAGGAATCTTGGTGATATTTCGTTCTATACCATTGGTGGGACTTATCAAGTGAGTTACCTTTGCTAGTGTTCTCTCCTTCCGCAGATCTCCATCCATCTCAAAAGAGAGCAAGATGTCCACTTCCCGAAATACCCAGAGGGGGGAAAGGGGCGCAGCTGTGTTAAAAGGTCAGCTGTAGACTAGTTGCTAGAGCGGGCCCTGTGGCGTTCAGCGGCTCCTGTGGATTTTGAACAAGAAGGGACCCAAAGCTTGCAGATCGGCCGCAGGAAGGCTTCGTGACATGAACTTGTGCTTTTTACAAAGCAAACCACTTACCTGTGATTTAGCCACTCAGCAGCTCCATGAAACAAACCTGGACATGGATTCATAGGGGATGCCATTGCCAGGAATTGGCAGGCCCACAAGGCAGAAAGTGGCGGGACATAGGTCCCTTTTTAAGCATTTACCAATCTGTGACACCTCCTGGGCAGAGAAGAACCGGCAAGATGTGCTAGGGAAATCACCAATGAGGGAATGGGGGGTGAGGATAAAGCCAGGAACCACAAAAAGAAAGGTGTGAGGTGTTCAGGTGAGGTCAGAGGAGGATGCATCAGATCAAGAGACCAAATGGAGACAGGGCGGGGAAATGAGTGGTGGTGATTTGTAGAATAGGTGAGGAATTCGTTGGCAATAGAAAGTGGTACTGTATTGTGATTGTGCGTGAAAAGAATAGAGAGCAGGGAGTGAGCGAGGGGTGACCGGACGATGACTGAGTAGAAGGTGGGATGGAGTAGTGGTAGTGTGGAGAGGAGAAAGTTGTGGGAATTTGGAAAGAGTGGAGTATGGGTGGTGTGGAGAAGCAGTAGTGGGGTGGGGGCATGAAGGTGTAGAGGGAACAGTAATAGTGTGACGATAGAGTGTAGTGGTAGGAAGAGGCGAGTATGAGATGGTAAGATCAGAGGAAGTAGGGTGAGTGAGAGAAACATCAGAAAGAAAGTGGAACATGTAGCCGGGAGAGTGAGATAAAAGTTGGGTGGCGAGGAAGGAGAGTATGATGAAGAGAGATGGACAGAAGTAGAAAGTGAGAGGAACATCAGGGCATGAGGGAGGGAAGACAGAGTGGGGCTTGAGTGTCTGGAAGGCATTTCTCTCCCAAACTCTAGAATGAACTATGGGAGTAGAGTAGGTCACACTTTGGCAGTTAAAACCCTAAACTGTCTTTAGGAATTGGTGCGTTATTAAGCCCATCTGTGAAAGTGCTAAAGAGGATTATTATTATAAGGGTACTTACTGGGCGCATACCTAGCTTTTGGAAGCAATGCAGCACTTTACAATCATATAAGTAAAGGTATATGGTTAGGGAGTAGAGAAACACAAAAGTGGGGATCTAACAACAGGGGAGAGAGTGCAATAGTCAGCAATGGATCTACAAGTAACCAGGGGAGGGAACAGTGGGGATCTGATTACCCAGTCTCAGTTTAGGTGGGGAGTGGTTGGTGTATGGACCTAGGAGTATCCATTCCTCCTAAGATATACTGGCAAGACTAAAAGTGCTCAGTTTCACTTGACTAGCATAAACATATTGTGACTTTGGTTTTGTCAGGCATATGGGGCTGACTTGGGAGATTTCTACTTCATGTCATGCCTGTCTTTCATAGGAGGGGCCAGGCACAGCAATATTACAAACTGAAGATCTGACTTCCATATTCTCAACATTATCTGAATGGTTATGTTGATCATCGTGCTTAAATAGAACAGCTGCTCCTTCTGGTGTTGGGTCAGTGAGAACCTAAGCAATTACCATATCAGGTAGGTAGAAATGAAGTTGACACATCAAATTCAATTTTTGGTGTCTGCCTTCAATTCCTGCCGACCCTCAGTGCAGAGGACCTACAACTTTTAACAAAAGAAAGGAAATGAATACTGGTCTTTGGAAACATGATATAGTTTGCTTGATAAATCCAGATTGCTGCTTATGGCAATTATTTGAAAAAGAAATAACTGTTGTTCTCAAGCACTCCCACACAGGCCTTTGGCACATTTAAGTGTGTGCAGATGGTTACTGCTGCACTCTGTTAGCCCCTTTGAACTTGCAGTTAACAGAGACCAAAGGTTGGAGAAAGCCATGAGGGCAAGAGAGGAATGGAGGCCGAGCTGTGCTTTAATTGAACAGGATAATTTAAATAGCAAGCTGTGCTACACAAGTGTCAAATCAATTAGCAAACCTACAGAATCGCATAGCAAATTGCTATGCGACACTGCTTATTTTATACCTTGATAAAAAACAGAATAGCTGCTAGTCAAAACACCAAAAGGCAGTGCCTGAAAAAGCAGCTGATCTGTGACATTAGACATGGTTACATTGTCAGTCCTAGGAGGAGCAGATATACATTGTGAATGCAGGCATTGGCCATGGTACCAGGGGAGCCAAATACTTATTTTAGAGAACAATATTATCAATAATGCAGACAACCTCTAAATGGACATTGCATGTGTCAAAGGAGCCTTTGCTCTGGCATCCAAAATGAGCAATTTAATGCTACCTTCCCATTTCATGACTTCAAAAGTATTGGCGAATGAGGATATAGAGTTTATAAACTAAAGCATAAGAGTGTCCTTTATTTGGCAGCATGCACTGGGTGTTGGCATAGCACATTTGAGCCCTTTCCGTATGCCAATCAGGCTCAACTATCCTTTGAGAGTTTTTTCACTTTGGTAGGACTCAGCAGTTCCAGACTCTGCTTCTATGTGCATGAAATTCGGACTGGTTTATATGGGGAAAAATAGTCTACACCAATGCCTTACAATCTTATACAGATTTAACTACATTAAAAATGTTAGTAATACAGGGCACAGACCTGCAAATGTTTATATAAAAAGGCACATAGGCAAAACAAAAGAACAAATGGATTCCAAAAATGTACATTTCATGATTTCTGCTTCCGAAGATGGGGAAAAAAGGGAATGAAGAATAAATGGCAGTGCGTTTATTGAGTGGGAACCTACAAAAAGAACTGAAACAATGTGATTCCATCCCCCCTTTAAGTTTATAGTTCACCCTCCTCTTGCCAGGAATAGCAGAACAAATGCAGTCTCATCCAGCAGGTTAAATACAGAACTTTAATTTTATTATAATAATTAATATTAAAATAGCTACTATTCGAGGGCTTTTCAAAATGCACAACATTTGATAAAATCCCTGTGGTGTAGGGCGTATTGTTCAGAAGAGAAAACTGGGGAAATAATACATAATAAATAATTAAGAACCAACATCTTCATTCAGTGTGTGCGTTTGCCCTTTTCTTGGCAGACAAGTCTCCACTGGAGGTGCTACGAGCCCTTATATTCCATTATATTTGGGTACGCACAAAGTGGGCGTACTCTAGATGGAGAGTGCACTAGGGCTCCCTGCACTATGCGGGAGAGAGGGACAAGGAAATAGCAATCTAGAGAGGATTGCGAAGGAGCTATGGACTGCTTACCGGATATGTTGTCTATGGGCTGTAAGAGGGTCAGTTGGTCGTCCTTGTATTGCATACTATTAAAAAGAAAAATGTTCTTCCTCTACCATGGCTGCTAATGAATCAGAATGTAAAGGAGGTTGTCTCCTACAAAACTTGAATTGATCTCCAAAAGCCAAGCTCCTATACTCGGAAACCTGGATTTGTGTTTTATGTTCCTGCCTTAAGTGTGAGTGACACACTTCAAGACTTGCTGGAACTCCCAAAACGACAGTAGTTCAATACATTCTACCCCAGTTGAGATTGGATCTTCTACTCCATGAAAAAGATTTAGTGAATTGGAAAATGCCTGAGTGCAGATGGTATATACTCTCCCAGTTTCAGTTAAGTATTCCGCTACTAATGATGGAGCCACTGTCTAAGCTGCAATATGCAGGATATTCAGAGGCATAAGTGGTTGCTGTTCCGCAGCATATCAGTCACAAAGAAGTGGCATCCTTTGGGTTGCCAAGCTCAGGGAGAGAACTCCACCTTTCTCGTGTCACATTCACTTTGGTAACAGGATTTGTGGAATGTTGGCTTTTATGAGGTCGGTGTTCCTCTCTAGGTTCCCCTGAAGGACGACTTGAAGAGCCAAGGAACCTTCAAGGAAATGTGGAGTTCACCTTATGGCCTCCAAGTAGATTCAATCAATTGACTTTTTACAGTAGGACAAAGAATATCTCATCTAGGAAACAAAGACAAGCACTTACAGTTCAGTACACTAAATAAAACGCACATTTTTCTTTCAATCTGAGGGAAAAGTCATCAGACTGATTTATACAACATCAACTGATTTATATTTTTCCAGTTCATGGGACAATGTTAAATGTTTTGCTAAAGTGTCAATTTATTCAGTCTTGCATCTGATTATGCGTATTTTGAATGCCCTCAGAGAGACATCTTTGCATTCGATGCCTATAGGCTACATGGACAAGAGTCAAGCTCAAACAGATCAGCATTCAGGTCGTGTGTGTAGCACTGGGATGATGACCTTGGAAAACACTATGTTCTCAAAACCTCACTTTGGTGTACCTGAATGACACCGTTATGTACAGCTCCTCCAATAACAGGCAGCAGGTGAGCTCCTCATGCTCGACAAATGCCATAAATGGCCACTTCCTTGATAGCCAGTGCCTTCAACAACAAGATGGGAACGGGGGGAAAACACAACAAATAAAAAATAGCAACTTTTTAAAAAAGATATTTTCTACATTTGCAATCTCCTTTAAGGTATGTTACAAGCTTCTTTAACTGTACATAGCCAGAAACGGCTTTCAAGGCCTTCACAATATTTACACGAGAATGCGGATGGAGAGAATCCATGCTTGCTCTTCTCTGCATCAGAAAGGCATGTGCACTTTTCTTTGCTTAAATATGTTTACATTTATATATAGAAATGTTCTCCTTTTGCTTGTCATTTGGTTTAGCAGCATTCTGAAGGTATGTGTCCACACGGGAGGCGGAGGAGGACCTCCCAGCTGGTGGTTAGCAGCTGCTGTTCTTGAATTCACCATTCTCTGTGATGGAAAGTTTGGTAGGGTTAGTTGGCGAGACTCCGTTGCGCACCTGGACGCTGTAACGCTCCTTCACTTGCGTCAGGGCACTCATCAGCCTCGTGTTAGCCGAATCCAGTGACACAATTCTCTTTTCCTGTAAGGAACACAAAAAAAAGAGCATCAACTTTAGTAAATAATTATTCTTCAGCACAATACCAAATAGCACAGGATATCCTAATGTTTCCAAGTCCTCCAAAAATATTTCATTACTCAATAATGTTTGACCTTCATGGCATTACAAGGTTTCCCCTGATGATCTCCGATTTAACAGCAATCATCAGGGCCAATATTGTTATCTAGTAGTAAAACGAAGCTTGGATCATCTCAGTATCCTAACTGATTTCATATCTTCAAAGGAGGTGATGAAGCATAATCAATTATAGCTGGCTCTAGTGGTGAATATTAAACAAAGACACTTTGCTCAATTGAATCACTACTCTGTTGTCTGTTTGACTGACTGAATCTGAGGGAAAGGTGGAGTTGGGGGGAGCTTTTGGAGAAAATCTCTTGGCCATATGTACTCAGGAAATAGGTAGCGGGTAGGAGAATTGTTCTAGCAAGGTGTATGTATATGGAGAAAGCAGGCAGATGTATTCTTCCAACAGGGTCTACCTTAGGGGATGGGTGGTTGAACTCTCTATAAGGGTGGATATGCAAGACTAGAGGGGGATTGCACCAGGAGGATGCACATGCAGGAAGTCAGGAGAAGTTGTCTCAAAGATCATGTACATGGACGGATGAAGGTAACCAAAGTGGGTTGTGCCTGGTGGAATAGAGCAGAAAAGAGGCATCTCCCATCAGAGTGAACACAGCATGAAGGCAGCAATTCTGTCAAACCTGATATACCCACTGAATGGGAAAATGAGGAGATTCTCAGATTGTTTATAGCCAAGAGAGATCAGGATGGAGGAAGGTGGACACATTCTGAGGTGTGTTGGTCTGTGAATGCCTGCTGGAACATGGATGCCAATGGGTGCTTTTAAACAGAGGACAGATAGCAAAAGTGTGGTTTATCTGGAAGGAACAAGTGAGGCTGTAGATTATCACAGAAGGTTCCATTTCAAGAGAGGTAGTTTGAATTCTCCAGTGAGGTTTGAGACAAGGCCACAGGTGGGAACAAGGAGGATGGTAGTGGGGTGACCCTTGGAGGCCAGGGAGCACCTCCCACTGTTTGATGCTGGCCCCCGGTGGTGGTATATGAGGGATCTATGAGACTCCCAATTCTATCACTAGCCACATGCGAAGAGGGTCTATTACCCCTGCAAGAATCACTTGTGGCTCGAAAAGCATACAAGGTATTGCAAAAGGAGGAGTGGGAATAAAGAAGAACACCACACCTACACGCCTACATCCATGGGACTCTGCAAACCATGCGTTACATATAATGAGCCTTGTCTGCTCGAGGGAGGCAAGCCTGCGTGCATTGCTTGAGAATACTGCCATAGGACTGGTTCCCCTTAGAAGATGAAGTCCATATTATTAAGTGAAGTTAGTCTGAAGGCCTGGCTGGCTCCCTGGGAAATAAGTTGGCCAGGAGATGCGAGCCCAATAGTTGTCAGACCACTTCTTAACCTCGGCATGTACAGCTACAGGGTTGTCTGCAATGCAATACAGACCACCTACGTAATTTGCATATGCTTTACCCAATCACCAAGCCTGCTCTCAATTCACAAACAGCTGACATCAATCTCACATTTACATTTACAAGGCATGGCCCAATCTGCTAGAGTATATGAGAGAGGCAAAGCAGAGGTGAAGTGTGGGAGTTAGAATTCATAGTGCAGGAGAGATGGAGAGTGCAGAGTAAAGCATTTTGGAGCAGTGACGAGGTGGAAAGGATAGAGAGCAGAGTGCGGGAGGAGGAAAGGGGAATGCAAGAGAGTCAAGAGGAGATAAAGCGAGAGAGGGAGGAAGAGAAGGAGAGGCGACAGAGAAAGCAGTGAGGAGGGAGGAATTTGTAGCAGTAGTGTAGGAGGGACCTTACTAAGAACCAGATGGTCTAGCCTAGATACCTTTGAGAGACTAATTTATTTAGTATGATCAAGTGGGGAAAGCTGATAACCTACGGTCCAACCAGCTGTCTTTTTCCGGGTGCCCGACCACGGTCAGAAAGCCTAAGGGTAGTAGGTGGGGGATAGCTTGCAGGAAAGTCAAGGAGGTCCAATGTATGATCCCCATGTCTTTGCTTTTAATCCACAAAGGTAGCCTAGAAAGAAGTGCAGGACACTAAATCCCAGAGACAGAGTGGTCAGGTCCAGGGGTAGAAGGGTGTGAGGTTTACATTGGTTGCGGGGGTGTTTGGGGTCAATAAACATTTTATTTTTACTATCTTACTAACTGTGGTTTGAGCCTTTATCCAGGTGCTCAGAGTAGGGAAGTTATCCCAGGCCAAAATGGTGAATGAGACACTACACTCTGATTGGCTTCTGTGAGAATAAACAATCTATGTTCAACATTCTAAACTGCCTTTCATTAGTGTAGTCCAGGAGGCAGGTTGTGTTTGAAGTAACTTCCCCAAGTAAGGGCCAATATTTTCAGCAGCAAGAAGCAGCCGTTTCAGGGTCCACAGAAAACGATCAGAGAATCAGGAGACAGGAGTTAAGAGACTTTAGAGGAAGACAGCAACTGCTTCAGTCTGCAGCTAAGTGTTACACGTTGTTTGATGTATACATGTATTCTCTTCAAGTTGTTTATTATTTAAACTCAGAAATGTACAGGCAAGTGAAGGCAGTAGAGTGAAAGAAAATTAATTTAAATGACTGTTTAATCTATGGCTGCGCGTGTATTCCTAAAAGCAGCACGGTCAGAGCACAGGTTCAGGTGGCGAGTTTATGAGAGAGCGCGCAGTTTATGAGAGACAGCACAAGGACAGACGTTTAGTTACTGGCATCGCAGAGCAAGTGTGTCAAAAGCGCTCCTATTAGTATTTTCATTTTTCAGAGATGAAAGAAAATGAAACAAAATGACTGACTTTATTTTTGAAGCAAAACAAGAGTTCAGTGTCATCTGGTGGGCATTTTCTGAAATGCCTGCATGCAAATTAAGAATCCGTTTTTCTCTGACATTTGCTTGTTTAACAATGTGTGCGGCTTGCAAGGTTGTTTAAAATACTTTATCTTCAAGTATGGTTGAATAAGAATAATATTAAAGGAAGTTAAGTCAGCGGAGCTGAAACCTAGGACTGCAAGAAACGCCAAGGCATAGAAAAAGCTGGAGATTTGTAGTGTGTAAGACTAAGCGCTCCAGTTAAAATATCATGTGCAATTTGGAAAGGCTTCTGTCAGTTAGAAAAATGTTTCCTCAAAGACTTTTGAAAGGAAGATCAACAATCAAGAAGTTTTTTCTTGAAACTTTCCCTCAAGCAGTAAAAGGAGGGAATTGGGGTACAGAGAGAATTTACAAAGGGAACAAGAAGAGGGGTTAGGTAAATTAAGAATGTTTAACCTACTCGTTTTCATTCCCATGCAGATAACCTCCAGTGTCAAGGTAGGGAATCTGAACAGTTCCTTATTTTATCCACTTCCCCTTTCCCTTGGGGGGTGGTTCGGGCTCTGCCGTAATTCAATTAGGTAGAGGGTGCAACACCTTTGAGGGACTGTGGGATTCAGCAGCTCCTGAGGACAAGTTTTGAAAAAGCAGACTTGGCAGAATGAAAGGCCAAATACATTAAGCCCTCCTGAGTTGTTTGAACCCACCAAGTTCATTCTGGATGTCCTAGGGAAAATGATTAAGAAGACAGACGAGAGTTTAGGGTGGCTCTTAGTGAGAATGTGGGTTTAGTGAGGATGGTAGAAGAGTTAAGCAAAAAGGTGGCTCAACTACAAGAGGCGTTGAGTTCCAGGTCTCTTGACGCTGGGTTTAGGGAAATGCATGATCCCCTGGTTTTCGGAAAGGGAAGAGTCAGGAAGAAATGAGGCAGAAGATAAGGGAGCGGTAAGGAGAGTAAGATTGTTCCTAATGCCAGTAGCCTTGGCCCCACTGGAACGGTTTGGGGGTGGGGTGATCTTAAGAAGTTTAGAATCTTTTCAATTCAGTGTGAGTTGAATTTTTTGAGTAGACCAGAAGGGTTCATGAAGGTGTGAGTTAAATTTTATGAGCAGACCAGAAGGGTTCAGGGTTTATGAAGGGTTCACTAAATCCCACAGAGAGAGTGGTCAGGTCCAGGGGTAGAAGGGTGTGAGGTTTACATTGGTTGCAGGGGTGTTTGGGGTCTGAAACTGCTAAGGAGACTCTTATCTTGTCTTACTTGTCAGGTGAGGCAGCCACATGGGCAGGGATATCTGATAGCCAGAGACATACAGCTCCCAGTGATTCTAGGCTTTTCCAACTAGAGTTTAGTAACATGTTTGACTGGAGACAGATTACGCTGGAGGTTGATGGGGAGCTCTTAGAGCTGAAACAAGGAAACAGAGATTTGGTTAGTTACATTACTGAGTTAAAATCTTTAGTTCTTGAGATTGGCTGGCCTGAGGAGAAAAGAGCATCTCTGTTTTACTGTGATTTGAAGGATGTCTTGTCCTCAGTTGTAGACAGACCGACTTCCTGCGAGGTGCTTATTGATCTCGTTATCCAGTTGGCTTTTCTTCTAAACGAGAGACGGGTGGAGCAAAGGACAGTTGTGGGAGATGGGAAGTTAAATCCCTGAGGGGAAAGACCTAGGTTAGACTTGGTCTTCAAGGAGAACAAATTCAGGACACAAGAGCAGGTTGGTAGGGTTAGAGGGCTCCTATCTAAAGAAGGAAAAGAATAGACGTAGGGAAAATAACTTGTTTCTGTACAGCGGTATGAATGGCCATTTCTTATGAAATTGTCCTAACACCCCCAAGCGATTGCCGTCTCCAGTGGTAAAGACTCAACAGATTGCTAATACTCTTCAGGCTGCAGTCCCTAATATCACAGTGAATGTATCCGTTTTTTGAGGCAACTTTGAAGGCGAGTGATCCAGTTGTGATTGATTTGGGAGCCACAGGAAATGCTATGGATTGGGGGGTGGCGAAATCTTTGGGAATTCCCTTTGTGAAGAAAGCATTGGCGGGCAGGTGAGAGCAGTGGATGGTTCAGCACTTACTTATGGACTAATAACACATGAAACAGCTCCTTTAACAATGATCATGGGTGAGAGTCATGTGGAGGAGTTAATCTTGGACTTGATAGATAAGCCTCAGTTGAAGATTATTTTGCAACCCTCATATTGATTGGAGTAGGCGAGTAGTTGACTAGCAATCTGATTTTTGCAAAGAACATTGTATTGGGCATCGGCCGTTGGAGCGGTCTGGGTTTCAGGAGATAACTGTGGTAAAAGGTTTGGCTGAGAGAGGATCTTTGTTGCATTCTATAGGCGCAGTGGTGGGAGAATTACCGGAGTGTTATCAAGATTTTTTGGATGTTTTCGATGAGATAGAGGCAGGAGAATTACCACCACACAGGCCCTACGACTGTAAAAGTGACTTAGAACCAGGAGCTACCTTGCCTTGTAGTAGAGTCTATGACCTGATGGCGGAGGAAAATGACTACCTTGAAGAATATCTAGCAGAGAATCTCGCCAAAGAATTTATTAGACATTCAATCTCCGTCAGCCTCTCCTTTGTTTTTTGTGTCCAAAAAGGAGGGAACTGTCAGGACATGTACGTTACGCTCACCTGGTATCCACAGGTACGCGACCCAGCCAGGTTACTCGCTGGTATGCTTCTCAGCTTTGCCCTGATGTGGTCTGTGGAGAAGGTTCTGCCAGAAAGTACAGGTGGACTGTGTTCAAAACTGACCGACTGGGGTAAGTATCCTCCCTCCACCCCGTATGATTTCAGTCCCTCTGGCGCCCTCTCCTCACCTTGTGGTAGAATTAGGCGTGCTCTCCGTCCTGCCTTCTTTGCAGGGCCGCGTTGTCTTTCATGGGCGAGTGCGGTCCAGTTACTTACTGACGCCGGCTCGTTTAATATTGTTCAGGTAGGTCTTATTGCTGTTCTTTAGTTTTGTTGCTATCCTGCATGCCTTTCTTTGTTTAAAGTGTCTTTTTTCTCCCTTAGGTATGCGGAGCTTCAGCACGGCGAACTGGCTTGGTTGAGCCCCGCTGGTAAATGATGGTGCATTAAGAGTACTATGATGCGGTAAGTAAGCGCTATGCACAGCGCTGCGAAGTCTTGCCTTTGCTAACCTGTGTTTTCCTTCCTTGTAGGTCGCGGTGTTCTTCGGCGCGAGTGGTATGTCCGGAGCGGTGCCAGCTGAGAGGCGACCAGCCAGGTAATCCTTTTGAGCAGTTTGTAATTTGTAAATGTCTACAGCTTTCTTTAATTTTGCCACTATCTTCCTCTTTCAGGTCGTTCTGTCCAGGAGGCGTGCAGATTCGAGGAAGCTGTTCTCAGTAGCTGCAAGTGTTTAAAGATGAAGACTGCAGGTAAGATGCTGCTGCTAATGATGTTCCTTTTGTCTCCTTGCAGGTTCTGCTTCTCCGAGGTTCGAGGGAATAGCTGCACACGGTGAGCGTCACGTTGCAAGCTGCAAAGTAAAGTGAAGCGTGTTGTCTTGCTCGGGTGTGGTTTAAATAGCCCCAACAAAATAGTCCAGGTAAAGTAGTCCCTAGGCTACCACACCCCAAACACTAGACCGCATAGCTTGGTTCTTAGGAACCAAGCTATGTGGATGCCTCCATGTTGGCTGACAATACAATAAAGTAGTTCCCAAGCACATTGTTTTTCATGGTGTATGAGCCTGGCGCCATAGGCGCCAGGACTGGCCCCATGAGGGCTTTTGAAGAGGCTCTAGAGGCCCGAGTCCTGACTCCACCTGGCCAATGGGTTTGCCAGAGGGGGTTTTGGGCGAGGGTCGTGACAGCTATTGTTTATCGGGCAGTTATTAAGGTCACAATCAAAAATAGATACCCCCTTCCACTCACCTCAGAGATATTGACTCAAATTCAGGGCTCTACTATTTTGGCCGTGTTTGAAAGGGAGATGAGTGTAAAACGGCTTTCAAGATCAGATTTGGGAGTTCCTTGATATTTTCGTGGTTGTCTATATTGATGACAATCTGATTTTCTGGAACAACATCAAGATCATGTACGACTCGTCCTTCAGAAGTTGAGGGAAAACCATTTTGCCTGACTATTTGCATTTAATTATAGTAATGTTATATTGAGTGCACACTGGGATTGAAGAGGATGCGCAGACACTTGAGTTTTGCTTTTACTGAATTTTCACTCATTTTTGTGAGACTGCGATTCACTTTGAAGAATTAAGTTGAACCAAATATTTAAACACTTTGAAAAAGTGGTGCTCACAAGAATCATTAGATATGGTCGAACCAGAAACGTGTGCAGTAGTTGTGTAACCTGTTGTTTAGCTGTAGGTTGTCACTCCTGACACATACATGTCTTTGTGACACTGTTTACCAACTTTTAGGCAGTCAGGAATCAGCCATATTCTGTTTGATTAGCTTCAACCTCCCTTCACCTCCCAACTTACATTATTTCATATTGGGGCCTGGGCCCGGGAAAACTAGTGAAAATATCAAATGCCAATGAAAACATGTTAGCTGGTCTGTGAAATAAAGACTTCAGTTTCCAATTCTAAAAAACAGAAAGTGAGGAGGGTACATACCAGGTAGTTTGGAGAGGGAATGGATGTACATGTGAAAATATACCAGGTGAAACCACTGAACTGCTTTGAACTAAACTTTATAAGGCCATGTTATGTTCCCCCACATGGCCATGGCAAGCTCCCAAACATTTGAAGTGTGATTAGTTTATACAAGTACCTCAGCATTATGTGAGAAGGGTTGCCAAGGAGTGCTCTCAAAATCAAAATGATTGTTATGCAATGCTCGCTGGGCTTCCTCCGTTGGACCCTTGAAATCATTTACACGCATCCTTTTTCCATTCCAGAAATCTTAACCCTGGCCGGACCTTCTGACTTATGTATTAAGCCCTCACATTTCATTGTGTCAGGCTATCAGTTAGCAAAACTATGGGCACCAATCTGTGAAGTGGACCCATATTGTAACTACAACATCAAACATCAGATAAGACCCATCTTATCCTTTCAAAATCTCTGGCCCAATGTTTCTTTTGGTCACTCCATCCCAATGGTTTCAGTCCCATCTCGCAAAAAGTGACAGGAAGGCCAAGATGTGGACCACCAAGGAGATAGTCTGACAACAGGTGAGGTACTATGGAAAGGGGACAGGACCTCTGTGTCTGGGGATGCTTATGTGGGAGTAAGTGAATATTTTTAGCATGGATGAGGTGTCTGTTTGGGCAAGCTCTCGTTTGTATCTGGCCTTTAAGCTGAAGTGCAGCAGGTGGCAGGCATCTCCTTATGGCAGGCATCCTGGTTCAGAATTGGAGCGTGCTCTCGGCCTTCCACCTGCATCCAAAGAAAAAAGATAGGGCCTATTTTTTTGTATACTGGCGAGTAATATATCTCAGGAATGAAAGATAGAAAAAGAGGAAAGAAGGGCAGCGGAATTCCTCCCACTTTACCCCAGGGTACGATGGATGACTTTGACCTTCTGAATTGGCATTATTGCAGTAAACACATTTTACAAACAAGTAGCAAGACATATCAGGCCCCCTGCTTCTTTCTCCTTCCAATTTACCTGTTCCTATCCTCGTCTGCTCCACATCATCCATGCAAGATGGTCCAAAAACGATAAATATGCAAGGAGTATGCTGTCTCCACCTCCTCGTTTGCGCCACAAACCATCTTTGTCAGCAAGGCAAACATCTTTGAATTGCCTGTGATAGCGAGCACTCACAAGCACAGAGTTGATTGCATTCAAACGACTCGGCGGAGTCCCAAAATTATTCCCTGATGATATTGTTGCCTCTTTATCAGTTCACAAAAGTATTATGGCAATGCGTGGGAGTGTGTGCAGAGTGTGCCGTCATCAAGGGCTTGTCTCCCGATGTTGCATAATCTGCCATAGCCCATCGCTCAACCCTTGCTGCAGGCCTTCTTTCATCTCCTAGTGACTACTATTATAGCTGCCTTCCTTCTACGCACAGTGCCTGCAGCCGCTTGCCATTTCAGCTGTGCATGTTTTGGTCTGCAGTATTTCTGAGTGATCACTGTTGAGTAAGGAATTTACCAGGCAAACAGATTTCAGGTGTTATTCTATCCATTTTTTAAACTATGGTGGCAACTATGAGAAGCAGGGTGGGGAGTCGGGGTGGGAGGGTGAATGAAGGGACATCTACTTCAGCGAGTTCCAAGGGTTTGCCAGTGAAATCTGGCCCGGCAGATCTGCCTGCAATCCCAATACAAAAGCATAGTCCCGAGGCGGAATCACTATCAATCTCTGCCGTGGCGCCGGAGGATGGGAAATCCCTGCCTGAGGATCTTGGCACGGAGGTTGAGCAAAAAAAGGGAGTGTCTCTCAACCATCTTCCCTGATGATATTCTTGAGCCCCAGGAGTTGCCAGGTGAAACAATTAAGACTTATACTGGCAAGCTTGATCAACTACTGAGTAGACTGGAGGAGAATATACAGGACATGGTGTCGGGAGACGTGTGTTATGTTATTTCTTACGCGCTGCAGCCCGTAGTGTCTGATGTTTCTATGTTGGTCTCAGTGCTTTCTCATGAACTGGGCAAGCGAGTTAGACTCTCGCTGGACTTTAAATCTAATCAATGGAAAATCCCTGGTGAACTCCTATGTTTTTAGCGAAATCATGTTACAGCAGCCGGAAGCTCAACACAGTGGGTTTGCCGAGGCAGTCTGTTCTCTCATGCAAAAGTCATCCAGTGGCGGTAGGCTCTGGGGGGCTCTGGATGACTCATCTCCTAAAGAGGTTTGTTCTGCACAGGTTGTGCAGGAAGTGGCAGATGGTGCCCCTAGTGACGACATTGGGGAAGAGGCCCTTTCGAACAAAGCCAGATGCCACAGTAATAGATGGATTATCTTTCCCGGTGCTGGCCCGGTTACTGGACTCCATGGATAGGGGCTAAGAGTCCTTAATTTTGAAATGCGTAAGACAGGCGCTGAAAGATCTCACAGGGAAGGTGCATTTCTTCGAGGGATTTATAATAGTATCCTCAAGGCCTCCGTGCCAACCTGTCTGCTGTGGGAAAGATAAGGTGGAGACTCACCCTGGTAGCTGAGGTGAGCCCACTCTGCATGTTCAAGAGAATTTGGTGTTGAACTCAAAGCAAAAGTAGATTGCCCTAACGTGCAGTGCCTCCCCTCAGTTTCTCTCCTAGGAGCTGTAGGGGCAATGGTCCAGGATATCCTTAGTAGTAGCCACATGGAGGCTCAGTCCCCCGAACATAGGGCAAATCCTTACCCATTTAAGGGAAACACAGTAAAGAAATTTAAGAACTGCAGGATGCCTAGTAAGCAAAATAACAAGGGGTCTCGTAAATGTATAAATCACCAACATTTGCAGCCTCAGTCTACTCATGCAGTTCAGGTGGTTGCTGATCAAAAGCTGAAAAGTAGAAAGGGAGCCAAAGGGTCACAGGGTCCTGGACCTAGCCTCTAAGGGGGGTTGGAGTTCTCCTCGAGAGATCTCTGTGGGCCTAAACGTATTGGAAATGAGGTGTCACCGGACCTTAGTAACATCTCTGTTTATTTATGTGACGACAGTATTGACAAACTCAGGTTGGGGGTGGGGGGCAACGGGGGGAGGAGTTAGGGAGCCCATGCACGCCAGCCAAATCAGACACTGATCCCGGAAATAGGGACCGGTAGCGGTAAATATTGCATCTTAAGGTGCCTAAATGTTGTAACACTGAAGGGGAGCAAATCGCACTTAATTCCATCTACGAGTAAAGATGCAGGGTGAGTGCCCCAAAACAAACCGATTCTTTACTCAATATTTTCCAAAGCTCAGGGTACTAAAGACCCCACCAGATTCCTGACTCACCACAGATGGTGTTGAAGAAGGCTTTTCCCTTGTTCCACACTATTGATGAAAATAGATGCAGCCCTGCTAAACGCATGTCACTTCCAGACAAATTAGAGGTAAGAATACCACTTAAAGGGAGGGAAAAAAAGTTGTTAAAAGGGGGCAAGTCAAAAGAGGCAGATATGAGAGTTGACAACAGGTAAACTGTTAAATGATGCAAATTGTGTACTCCTGAGTCAACTGTTTGACAGCTCCAGCAGGATTCCCCTAAATCAGCAATATATCCTTTCTCTGCTACTTGAAATTCCAAGCCTCCGATTGGTCACTTCGGAGGACATCATAAAAGTGGAATTTCTGTATCGTCATTGCTTTGATATTTTAAAACTCCATCAGCGCTCCCAAGGTTTTACAAAAATGCAATTCTGGAAGAGGAGGGTGGGTTTCTCTCCATAGGATTTTATGTGGCTGATTGGGGGGTAACTCTTAATGTATCAACGCAGAGGGAAGGTTTTGCGCAAAAGGGAGAGGGCTCAAATGGGCCTTCAGGGGACTCCTTGTATTACAAGCATGAAAAGGGTGGGCTTAGTCATTATGCACTGCGGGCTAGGTATTGGAGTCAGACCGTTCCTCCCCTAGACAGGGGAAGAAATGCCTGGGATGATTGACGGACGGTGGGTAAGATTCTATCTTGGAATTGCAGTGGGTTTTCTAACATGGGGAACCAGGCTAGGCTTGAACATTTTTGCATCATTTGTTTACAGGAAACTCTGTTGATGGATACCACGCTTATGGAGGGGTTCGATTTGAGGTTCGTTAAAGCCCAGCGAGGCACGAGTGGTCAGTCCTATGGGGGACTTTTGATAGCGGTTAAGCGTAATCTAGCCCTGAAAATGCGTCACACAGATCTCAATAGAAATGACATGCTGGCAGTCCTTTTGGAGTGGCCTGCCCAGGACCATAAGGTACAATGGAAATGTCTTTTGGGAACTGCGTGTTTAAACCCGGAGCGTGAGCGGATGGTGGAGGCGCTCTATGCGCTCTCATTTTTGTTGTTGGGCGAAATTCCAGAGGAAGGAGCCTCATTAATGGTGTTGGGTGATATCAAATCAGAGTGCCTGCAAAATCACTGGTAGCAGACCCCAAATAGGATGGAAATGTCAGTTGAAGCCCCAGATTGGGGGGTTCTGGTCAGGCAGGAATTGGAGGCATGGGACGTTGCACTATTAAATGGCAATTGTGCTTTACTTGGCATAATTCTACTTGGCGCTGTACTGTGAACTACTTCTTTGTCTCGACTGACCTTGTTGAAGCTGGTGTAAAAGCCTGGAGGTAGCCCAGAAAGAATTAGGTGACCATTGCATGATTACTTGTGAAATCCCTATGGTTCGTTTGGGTGGTACTAGACCTCATGGGTTGGCCCTGGAGTTAAATCCCTGTAACTGTGACGTAAAATGGACACATAGGATCTCTGAGGTTTTTGATGACCGTATTTCCAATTTCTGGCCATGTAACGACAGGAACCTAGCTTCACTAAGGGGTTTTGTGCTCCTTATTTTTACTACTCTGTGTGCCCTGGTTTCAGCCAAGAAACTGGCACAAAGATCGAGGACAATGGGAAAAAAAAAAGATGTGTGCCTCGATTAAAAACATCAGTAGGAGCAGGTCTGTGAATGTGCATAAGGACGTCGCGTCCATGAAAAGGAGCTTTAAGAACTGATTGAGAGGTCATACATTCTTGATGGCCATCAATAATGCAGAGAGAATGCTGGGTTGCATAAAACACAAATAGGTTCTGGCAACTTATTAAGCCTAAGGGGTTAAACCAGTATTTACAGCTTCAAGGTATCCCGGAAGAGGTATGGATAAAGCATTTCAAGAAGCTGTACGTGAGAAATGGCGTTTCTCTGCAGTCCCTTTTCCCATATGTGGGTTGGGAGGGGGCTCTCTCCTGGGATTTAGATGATATCCTCTTGATTTAATCCAGTAAAAAATCTAATGTCCCTGGCCTAACTCTCAAATTCAACCTGATGCTGTGGGCAGGGGTACTGTCACGACTGTTCGGAAACATTTGGATCCAGCGGGGAGTACCTATGTCATGGGGTCAAGCATTGATAGTCCTAATTCTCCACGGGGGAGATTGCATGTCGTCCTTAAGCGTACCATCCAATATCCTTGTTGGACTCTGCAAATAAAATATTTGCTAGGGTACTTCTGAAAGAACTGCAAGTCTGGGCTGCTGAGTTGAATAACTTGGATCTTTGTCAGTCGGGCTTTTAGAGAGGGGTGGGGAACTTGCTTAATAATGTTGTTCTATTCCTCCTGGATGCCCAGGTAAAAGATCAAGGAAGACTGGCTTTTCTGGCTTTCTTGGTGTTAGGGAGAATTCTCAGAAATGTGCTAATTCCCTTCTAACTTAGAGACCCTCAGCTCTTTTTTTGGTGGACTTTAAATTTCTAACCTGGAGAGAGTAATACCTTTTTCCCCACTCTCATGTATTTGTCTGTGATTTGGACTCTGTTTCTTTTGACTTTGGAGTCTGACAAACTCCATAGGCATCATCTTTACCATTGTGACACACATCACCTTCAGTGCAATGATACAGGGAGGTATCTTAGATTTCCCCAAGGTTTAAATACCTTCTCTTGGTGAAAGTACTGTTTCCAAGAGCAGTGAAGTGAACTTTTTTTTTAACTTTCTAGGGTGGAGTCTGTGCAATGCATGCTCCCAGGGCTGCAACCAAGCGCACAAGGAGAATAAGGTTTTTTCTGGTGAAAAAGGTTCCGTCTCCTGTCCCTTGGAAGGGACGGTCATGCAGTATGGAGGAAAGGGGACGGGACGTACGAGTAAAGGTTAAATTACTTTGCATTGGAGGGTTTAAAAAGTACTTACCAGTTTATCAATTACCTTTGTTTTATTCCCATATCTAACCTTTGGACCAAACTCAGTATTGCTCTAAATGTACCAGTTATGAATCAATGTCCACAGTGTCCTAGCTATTTGAGTAACCCGACGGTGTAGGAAGTGTCTGTGTGACATCTCCAATGGGTATCAACTGATTAGAGAAACTAAGAGTGTGTTTTCAAGTATATTTTAAAGTGTTACATGTTTTGCTCCAATCTAAAGAAGTCTTATTCAACTGATTGTGAAATAAATTAATAATTGTTTTATCAAGTAAACTTAAGTATAAGTGTTTATTTCAATAACTAATTGTGAAACCTTACAGCTCACATTGACCCCTCTTGAGATAAGCCTGGCAGCTCAGTCACTCTACCAACTTGTGCAGTACATGCTTATAGCAAAGGTTGGGTTAACTATTGCCAAGAGGACAAGGCTGGTGCAGTCTCCCACAGAGTACTGCGTACAATCTTGCCTAACACTTGGATATAAGCAAAGCCTTCGACCATGTCATGAGGGCAGTTTTTTGGGGAACGCTAAATGCAAATGGGTGTCCTCGTCCTTTAATTAGTATTTTAGAAGCCGTCCACTTGGGGATGAAAATAAAAATTATATTAGATGCCCATGAGTCCTCCTCGGTCTGGATTGAAACAAACCAAGGTGTACGACAAGGGTGCGTCCTTGTGCCTTTCCTCTTTAATTTTTATATTAAAGACATGGCGGTTTGTTGCGAAACAGCGCAGACTAACCCCCCGGTGCTGGGATCAGTAAAGTTACAATACCTAAATTATGCAGATGATATAGTCATTTGCGACATGACCCCAATTGATTTGCAACGGTCCCTTTATAGCATTGCTCTTTTCTTGGGGAGTCTGGAACTCACAGTTAACGTTGTGAAGTCTAAAGTATTGGTCCTGAATGCTGGCTGCTCTAAGTGGAAACAATTCAAATGGTCCCTGAATGGGCAGAATGTACAAACCGTGAACTCCTTCAAATATCTAGGCTCTATAATGTATTCCAAGGGTAAACGGGCATAGTGAGGGACCGGAAAACAAAATGCCTAGCAGCTGCTTCTCAGTTGACGCAATTTGATTATAAATTTGAGAGATACTCGGCACTTCCATTAATGTAACTATACAGGCAAAAGATTCTCCCAGGGTTAATTCACGGTGCCCAAACTTATGATAGAAGCGTTAATGTGGAAGAAGGTCTTGCATCTCCCACAAGTGGTTGCATTGGCGGGTATCCTCCATTAACTGGGACAACTCCCAATGCACATTTATATTGAGGGGGAACTACTACAACTATTTTCTAACCTCTTGGCTCCCCTGTCGGCGTCCTTCTTTGTTCTACTTAACTCCATGCTGGGAAAAGAGAATTGTAGAGCATTGGAACAATGGGGACAAGTCTGTAGAGTGCTGCTATTAAGAATCGAGTCGTCAACTGCGGAACTGGTTGGAAACCCAAACACTAAAGTAAAGCTCTATAGGTATGCCTGGATTGAGTTGATGGCTGAGTTGTTGGCTTATCAGTGCTTTAATGATCACTTTAGGTGGTCATTTAAAAACTTTAATGTAGTCTCTCCATACCGGAGGAAACAACTGTATAGGGATTTCGGTTTTAAAATTCTAAGCCTAAAATTAAACGTATTCCCGACAATGGAGGTCTTGGGGATCAGGGGAAATGTCCAAAGGGGTTTGCATTTGTGTTCATTCTGCAAGAGCAAGGACGAAACGTCATATCATCTATGCATAATCTGCCCAGTATTGTCTACGCTCAGAATGGAACAAGTTTTGCCTTATCTGCAGCTGGGGCTGGAGGAGAACTGGATTAGGATTTTAAACACTAAAGAAATCACGATTTTGGTAAGAGTTTTAGACTTCTTGGAAGCTGTCTTTGTGTTTTAATAATTTTACTGGAAAAATGTAGACTGTTTTATCAAATGTATCAATGAAATGTTATTTTTGTATCCTAAATTGTGTTAAAAGTCCAACTTTATGAATGGTAACACAATAAATAATACATTTGATCTTTAAGGTGTCAGATGGGGAATCTGTCGTTTTCAATAGTATTCTTCTTTCTATCCCAATGCAATTAGCCAATTCCAGTTTTACATTTATGTCAACCTGTTACTGCACTTTAAAAAATAAAAAAATCAAACTTAACTTGTAGATAACTATTTCAAACATGTGGCTATGAAAATAATTCTGAAACCCAATGAGTTATGGTAACCCAGACCCACAGTACCTCGATGGGGTGGAGTTCATTCAGAACACTATTAAGAACTTTGACAAACAACCAGTGCTGGCTGATTGCCAACTAGTTAAAAGGCATGTCATTGTCTACGTTCATTGTAGTTAGCTGAAAAGGGGGAGGGGGTGGACTATAGTGTGTGCTTGGAAGCTCAAAGTGAAGTGAGTAAGGACTTCATTTTAGGGCCACATGCTGGGAAAGCAGGATCTTATCACTGAAAGAAGCAACACAGGGATAGAAAACCTATTTGCTATCTGTGCATTATCTACTCCACTTGCGTTGGAAGACTTTGCCTCGTAACACTTCATAAAGAATAAACATGCTTTTGTTTGAATTTCTAGATGGTCCACTCCGTGTTCCCTGTTGGATGCATCTATTCTCTGCAGCTCTAACGTTTGTGCGGCATAAGCAATAACAGGACGTGAGGACAAATAGTTAGCAACTTAAACTACAGTTGGTAAATAAACGAGAATGTGTTTTCTGGGGACAGCGCATCTGCTGCAGCAAGACCTGAAGTACACAAAGTAAAATGCAGTCAATTTAGTTGTGGCATGACAATCGTCTAGATTTTCCAAGTTGCATCTTTCCATTTTTTGTCCACAGTCTCGGCCACATTAGTCTTTGTAAATGTGCCAATGCATAGTAAAAACACAAAACATACAAGAGAGACAAGAGATGGTGGGCAAATATAAACGTTCTTCTCCAGATATGGTGCCCAAAGGTTGCAGCCAAGGTACAGAAAGCAGATTTTACAGACAATAAGTGGGGCCAGCAGACAACACCTTTTAAGCATAGCCACAAACAAATGTTGGAACAAACAGTGTTCTATGGCGTTTAACCAGGAGGCAAGTGGCAGGCGGCAACAGACACAGTAAAAAGCTGGAGTCGGAAGCATTACTCCAGGTACTGGTAAAGGGGTGGAAAGTGAGAACAGACAACCAATCAAGGCACCTCTGAAATACATTGCAGCTCCACGAGACCTGCTTCCTGCCTATAAATTACCATTTCGATCTTGATTTAGCTTTGTGTGCAAGTAGATATGCTACCCCTTTTCTCCACATACCATTTGCATTTAGACAAACTGGACATCCTGGATCTTTAGATCTCCCACAATCTCTACATCAAGTTCAAGTCTAGATCCCCTAGGTTCCTGCACCATGTAATTTACAGATCAGTTAACCTGAATTTGGCATGCACATATATGCTGGTGTAAGCCCCTGGCATTCAGCAATCTAGATTGAGTTGAACTGATTGACAAATCTGCTCTCTATCCCAGGAATCCTCCCCGGTGGGAGTTGTTCTGTCCACAGCTATTCAAGGGTTTTAAGCATTTGCTTTCTTCCCCTCAATCCCAAAAACAGATTATCTGTAGCAGGCCTATTCAACCTCTCTTTCTCAACCTACAACACAGGACAGAGCTAGAAATCAGCCTCTTCTTGGCATAAAAAACGGGGAAAAATGTCCCAGGCATATACGTAGACCGTTAAGAGCAAGATGTGCAGTATGCCCGACATTCTCTGACAAGGGTTAGAGTGCCAGCAAATGTAGCCTTTCAGTAACCAGTTCTTAAGTTCTTACCCGGGGAGCCCCTTACAGGTAAGGTTTATAGCCATCTAAGGTTTCATAAGGAATTACGCACTTTTACTTGCTAAACATTCTGAACCAAAGAACTACTACTCGGACATGCAGCAAGAGGCAAGATGAGAATGTCATCATATACCTTACTTAACCTTCCTGACAAAGATTGAAAATTGGGAATGACAGACTCAGTCCGCTCTCCTCTCAGGCTTAGAATACTGATTCTCAAGTTGTGACTAACCAGCTCAATCACCGATTCTTGAGACGAATCCTTACCAGCGTGAAAGGTGAACTGTTGTTGCTCAACAAACAAAGATGATTATCTCCAAGACAGCAACAGAGGAGTTCACCATTGCTAGACTCTAAACTAGGGGAATACAGAGGAGGACTCAAGTTGGCAGCGTCTTACATGACAATGGCCTGCTGGTGGCCGTTGTGAGTGTTGTCCTTGCGGTGGGCCTCAAAACCTATGATGATCTGCTATGCTAATGGATCAGTCTACCTTTAAAATGTACACATGGGGAAATTGATTGAGGTCTTCACTGAACATGGTTCCAAGATCATTCTCCAAGTTAGAGATGCGAGGCTAGAAAAGAGCATAAAAATGAAGACAAAGTTGTTAGCTCTCCCCCTCACCCCCAGAGATCCTGGTAATGCAGGTGCCATCAGAAGAATTAATTAATTTCAAGGACCCCAGGACCATGAGAGCAGTACTCCACACACACCCTAGATGTCGGATTATTTTCTTAAGGTGACATAGCAGGCATAGAAAGGAGGGAGCTCAATGCGGTTATCCATACTTGGAGTGACGACGCAGCAGTGAAATGCAAATTCGAACAGTCTTTTGACCATTCCCCACTTTGAACTTGTATGGGCACACATATTTTAGCCTTATAGCCACAAATGTATGTTATACCGTCTGTTACAGGCCTTAAAGCCCGAGTTAACAGGCACAATGAAACGAGTGTGGTTAATGGGGGCTAACGGACATGTATAAACTCACTCAGCCTGCAGATGTGCAATATAAGACTAGAAGTATGTTTTCACTATAGTACATAAATTCATGCCCCAAACACTCCATCTTTGGAGCATGAACATGTTCCCACCACTGAACACACGAGAAACATATCTGCCATGGAAATTGAGAAAAAAATACATTTCAAACTAAAAAAGGCTGCTTTTATTTCCAAGAAAGAACCAGCATGGGAAAGCAGTGCCCAAGGAGAGGACAAATGGAACCACAGAGGGAAGGCGCTGCAGAGAATAGGAACCACAGGAGGAAGCGGAGCAGCCAATGAATAGAAGCACCGGTAAGTAAAAAGTAGACAGGAGGTACACATCAGGCCCATCAGCTTGCTCATAGCCCATGAGCAATACCAGGGATTATTGCCTGGGTTTCGAGCACTCCGATTGGTTGCGACACAACTCTTGGGTACTAAAAAGATTAATGTATTTGAGAAACGGGGTCATCGATTCCCACTTCAGTCGGATTAAATATAGGGTATGCTGGACAACAAAAAAACAAAACACAAGCTCTATCACTTAACAAAAACACTGTCAAGAATGTAGTTGATTCGAGACCAACTCCAATCACACTTAACACTTTATAATGGCAAAGATTGATTCTCTAAAAATAATAAGCGAAATCAGTTTTACGTCATTGCATACTTTTTTATTGAGACTTGCTGACACGTGTTTCGACCTCAGAGGTCTTTAGCAAGGCTACTCATGATCTGATAATAGTGCAGCATTTATCACCCATTAGTATAGAAACCAATTGTACACAACAGTTTGGTACAAGATTGATGATCCAATTCAATTGCATGTTAGGGCATAAGCGGTGCTAGTGATAGGGTTGTTGTGGATTTAAGTGTAAGGTGAAACACAAAAGAGACAGACAGGGCCAAAAACAAGGGGACAAAGAACAGATGGGAGAGAGGGGAGGAAAGAAAGTTAGTATCAATGATCTTGAGGCCCAGAGGCCAAGGTTTTTAAGAATGAAAGTAATTTTATGATTTAGTAGTAAGGTGGGTTGGTCGTCTTACCACCTTGGAAGTAAAATAAATCTCGTTGTGAGAAGTGGGAGAGGAAGGCCCCTAATATAGTATCAGGCAGGTGTTCTGCAACGCTGGGGAAGCATGTGTGGGAAAAGAGGGAAATACGAGACCTCCAGAGCCCGTTAAGCTGTTTAGAGATTTGGGTAGTCACAGCAGTGAGGAAAAAGGGCCAAAGTGCTAGGGTGTGAAAGTAGGGTTACCACAGTTAAATGGCAGCCAGACAATTGGACTTTGAAAGGTGAAGTGAAAGCCTCACGAGCAGTAAGAGGCTGTGGCAAAAAGTGGTATGATGCGAGATGCAAGGATCTAAAGTCATGCTCCCAGACAAGGCCATGCGAGGTGCTTGTGCATCCTGGAAGTCTGCTTGGGTGCCATGCTACAGCTCCTTCTCCTTGTATTTGGCCCTGTCTGTCTCATTTCTGTTTCACCTTACACTTTATTCCACACCAACCCTATCATTTGCACTGTTGATGCCCAAACATGCAACTTAATTTAATTGGATCATTAATCATGTACCAAACGGTTATGTGCACAACTGGTTTCTATACTAATGGGTGATAAATGCTGCACTATTATCATCAGAAAATGACTAGCCTTAATAAAGACTTCTAAGGTAGAAACACGCGTCGGCAAGTCTCATTAAACAAGCATGTGATCACGTAAAACTGACTTCGCATATTCTTTTCAGAGAATCAATCTCTGACATATTTAAAATGTTAAGCGCGATTGGTCTCGAATCAACTACTCATCTCTAACCAAGGACAGTGGGACAATATCCTCAGTGGACCATCTCAAAGTGCAGCAGGACACGTACCAATTCCACCTGAAAGCACAGCAGTCCTTGCCTGTTTATATTGTCCCAACCCAACTGCTTACAACTGTCTAGAATGTAATGAGGGGAGTTGCTTACTTTAAATGGTATGGTGACATCTTAACTTTATAGTTTTATGGAGCCCTACGTTTGAGATGGCTAATAAAATGTTAACGTTGAAATGGGGACCCTCTTTTGGGTGCCCTTACCCATTTTTATAATCTTAAAGTGAATGTACCAGGAAATATGCATCCTTTGCAAAAAGACACTGCTTCAGAATAACTGGAGTTCGAAATCTAATGCTACTTTGAAGAAAACGCTCTAGAGATGCAATTGAAATTATTGACAACATGGTGCTTGTTTATTGCATAATAGGTTCTACATTCATGAAATGACATGGAGGGCTTATATGGAGACCTAATCTTCTTTATTTTGCTTCTTGAAGCTGTATTTATTAAGTGTAGGAGGGGTAATTATTACTAGTGTATAATACCACCAATCAGAGGTTGAACGTTTTAAGGGCTAGAAAAAGGACATAGCATATATGCACACGTTTCCAAAACATGGTACTCCGTGCAGTTCAAGCATGAGGTAACATTTTAAGGTCTTCTCTCAGGTGAAAACATGGTTCTCTAAAGTAAACTGATCAGGCAATTATGTTGAAGGAATAACTAACCTGCTATTTTACATAAAAACAATTATGAATTTCTCAGGAGCAAAATAAGACTGTTGGCACCCCTCTCCTAAATGAATAGTCTTAATAATTTGAGGCAAAAAGGAATCAGACATCCAAATGCCATTTTAAAGGTAAATAAAATGTAGACATCAGTGAAACCGGATTTCTCGCTATCATTTTCCAAATGATAAAAGAAGGACGTTAGAATCTCAGGCCAAACATTTTGGTAATATTAAGAGCTTGTCTTGCAGATTTAAGAAGTGTACAAAACCTGCACTGGACTGTGCCATCAATTGATCGAAAGGGAGAACATGTGCCAATTGATGCCCCTTGAAGGGCAGTAAACTGAATCTGGTTTCCTTAGTGTGGGACATTCAGTTCAACAAAGGAGCAAAAGGATGGAATACTGCAAGGGTCCAAAAAAGGGGCATGAGTGCATTGATTTTCAGTAAACACTACTTTTCAACTTTGAAGAAGTTTCGTGAAGGGGATTTATTCTTCCTTTACCCTTCCAATTGCCCTGTTTTGGGTGGGGAGGAGGAAGATCTACATCTCTGGCACTAATTCCTAAAAATTGAACTCTCGATGCATAACAAACTAATAAAGGCTAAACATTGGTTAATTAAGCTATACAGATGTCTTTCCAAGGTTCACCCAGCATACGGAATCCCACTAGCCTACCAACTGCCCCCTCGCTGTTGGGAGAATAATGCTTGCCCGTTCCACTCATCCATCATTCATTCCAGGTTTTAAGGAACATGGTTCTTTTTACCTTGCGGAACATGTTAAAAGTTGTACTAACTAGACAAATACTGGAGCGTTACTGATACATCCCCTCCTGTAATGTTTCAGTGCACAATGCCTTTCAACAAAGAAGTTGTTCCACTGGCATACTGGCTACTCTGGAGGAAAGACCCGGTTTTCATTTGTACACTTTGTATTTGGATCCAGAAAGCCAAGTATCCCCCTTCTCGCACTTCAATGACTCTCCCTTATTATATCAGTAAGTGTTTATGAAAAGCAAACCTAATTAACAAAGCAAATACCACTTTGCCAAGTAGGTTAAACAAAGCTTCAGTACATTCCGTGGAGCTCTCAGAAGCATTCTGCTATTCACCCTGCAATGGTACCAGTGTACTGCATTTCAAAGGTGTATAGTAGAATTAATTTTAGGGATTAGTTGGTTCATCTTAATGTGTCAAAGAATCCAAAAGGGATCCAGAAATGAAATTAACTTCTGCATCATTAAGAAAACCATTTGAACGCCAAGCATAAGGGTGATTCTGGAAAAAATTATATTCAATTCAAAATGCGTCAATTCTCTGGGAGTATGGTCTTGGAGCTGAAATGGATTACAGGTCTGAGTCAATGTACAGGTTTGTTGGGTGGACGGACATGGAGAAACTGATCAGCTACAAAATGGATTGCAGTTACTTGCCTGCTGGAATGCCATCCCTGTTTATGACCTGTAATTCAACACAGCGAAATGTCAACACACAAGGCACATTCAACACCTCACTGTGTGGCTTTTATGAAGTGCAGTGTCAGGCATACCAACCATTTCTCAATCTCCAGCACATCAATTTACGTTACATACAGATCCTAGAGCTGTGCACAATTTATGCATCATATACAGTAGTTGTTGTGAACATTGAAAACATTTTGTCAATAGCTGCTACGCTGCTTGAACCGATACAAACCTTTTCTTCCCAATACCCGTTGTCAATGAATTCAGTTTTATTTTTTACTGGTTTAGCATCCTGAAAACATCAGAATAATTACACTATTCTATATGCAGCGATATTATCTATGAATGGTGGGTTTAGCATTTACTGTCATTACTTTAGTGAGTGTTGTACAGTAGAAATGGTATCTTTCATTGACTAACTTCAAATCCAGTTATTAGTGAATATGCAATATATTGATATGTGCCTTTGCTTATCATGTAAATATCAATTTCATAAACCTTTACTTAACTCTGAAATGTGCCGTAAACAGCTCAAAGCTCCGAGCAAAAAACATGTTAGCAGCAGTGTGTCTGCTACCAGTTATTTCACATATGTAATGTATGTAATGTTCTTAAGCAAATCAATATTGGCGTTCTATTTGTTAGGATGGGTGAGGCAGCTCGTTCCCGTCCCCAGTATTCTGTGATCAGCATGTCCAGGGGGATTCTTTCTGAAGGTAATCGTGCACGCCTGCTGTCACATTCCGGCAACTGGGTGCCTCATTTCTGATGGTAAAGTAGGATTTTGCAGCACTCAAGACATTGACACAGATGCACACGAAGGACATTTTCACTGAGAAAAAGAGGCAAAATGTACTAGAGGTGATGTCAACCACGCTATAATACCAACACAGCATATAGAAGTGTGTTTCCGTGTCTCGAGAGCCAAAATATAAAGTACTAATATTAATATATAATGATTACTTTGACATGCTTGAAATTAAATGAGTACCTGTATTTGATGTCGTATTAGCCATGTGTGAGTGAGGTCACCCGAGACTCCCAGGTCAGAAGGACATTGTTTAACATTTATTAGAACAGTTCAGTGCAATGTTAAACTGCTTGTATAGAGGATTCATAAAAGTGGAAGAGAGGAGGATGGGGAAATGCACTTTCCAATCGGAGACAACTCCACAACCACAGAAACTACAATTGTGCCACTGGGTTAGAAATGCATAGCAGAAAGTAGGAAGCAAAGAAAAATGAATTAGTCATCAAAAATGATCTTCCAGCATCATCTTATGTGCTGTGACAAATCCCAGATGTCGTCACTTCTCCCCTATGGGGAGCCCCTGCCCATGAAGCCAGGGAGGTGAGGCAGCTAACCGAAAGTCCCCCTGGAGGTGGTACTCAGTGGGTGAATGTCATGGGGAGGTAAGCCCCTATGGGATTCGCGACAATATGGGGAGAACATGGTATCCCCATAGCCCACCTAACCATAACACGCCTTCCTACCCACATTCCACCAACACTTTCCCTAGTGTTCCTATATGTTTTTGCCATACCGCCAATATAGGAAGTACTGGGACGAGGAGGAGTGTGGACTCCTCAAGGGACATGTATCCCCTTCAGTACTGACACGAGGGAGTGACCAATTGACTCCCTGGAAGACCTCAAGATCAGTACTGCAACGAAGAAGTGTGGAAGCATAGAGAGCACTTACAAGAACATGATAGTTTCTATTGAAACCCAATTGGGCAGAGCCCATTCAAAAATTGAAGAGGGAAACCAGGAAGGAGAGAGAAGCCCTCCCTGGAAGTACTGCGAGATGGGAAGTAGATCAGAGTGGAGAACAGGATTTGTTGTTTCTGGGGACACTGCCCTGCAGGCAGAGCGGTCCCTATCTGGTCCGTTGTAGAGACCAAACGGAGCCGTGGAGAAGCAGACATCCAGACACAAGGAGCAGCTGGAACATGCAGTGCCGCTGCAGGACACCAGAAAGCAGCAGGGACGGCAAGAGGCCCAAAGGACACAGAGGAGAGCCTACGACAAACTGAAGAACAACGGCAAGCCTCGTTCAAGTACCTGGGTCGCCGGGAAAGTTGGTGGGCCTCCAGAAGCGCTGCCAATCATTTGAACACGGGTCAGGGACTTGCACCCTTTTATGAATAGTAACCCAAGTCATCTTCATAGTCACAGTACCTGGCAGGATAGCAAACTAGGGTTACTGCACAAAGACAGGACGAATACAGAGGTCTGTGATCTACACCCACAAGACTGGGAGCTCTTGTGAAGTGTGAACTTTTGAAGTGCAAAGCAAACCAGGTGAAGAGAGGCATTCCGCCTTTCAATACTGAACTGTGAAAGGCAAAAGGGGCAAAGATGCCATGGGAAAGGAGGCATTGCCGCTGGCATTGTGAACTGTATGCTAAAGTCTAAGAAGGGGCTAAAGGAAGGGAGTCATCTCGTCCAGCCCTTGTGAACCGTGAAGCCAAGAAACCTCAGGAGAAGGAAGCAATACCTCCTGGTGGTTTTCCCCGAAGATTTGTATCGTGAGGGCATCGGAAGGAAGGCCAGGGGAAGCGAGTCATTCTCTTGGCGCTATGAGAACATTGAGAATCGAATACTTGGAGAAGGGAGGCATTCTTCAGGGCACCAAATAGTGAAGATTGGGAACCATGTAGCCAAACGGGAGGCATTCTTCAGGGCACCAAATAGTGAAGATTGGGAACCATGTAGCCAAACGGGAGAAGACCCGGGGAAGGGCGTCACTGACCTGGCACTGTGGAGACATTGAGAGCCAAATACCTGGAGTAGGGAGGCATTCTCCAGGAGCCCAATAGTGAAACAGAACTATGGTCAATAAGGAATAATGTTTGAGTTGGAACTTTTTCTTTTGAATTGGCACTGAAACCTTACAGCACCACAAGCTGGAACTTTCTTTTCCTCTGAAAAGAACTGAGACCTGGAAAAGGGAGTCCTTCTCACAGGCGGAATTCCTGCAATTATTGGAACTGTGGTTCATTGTCCAGAAACATGGAGTTTTTCTTTTGGACCAAGAAGAACCACTACCCTTTTCTGATAAGTTACATGTGTAAGGGATGGAAGTAGGCATTTTGACACAACAGTGGACTCTATCTACTTAGACATTCTGACCGATTCCTTCGCTCCTTAGTAAAGGCAGGGAAACCCCTCAGAGTTGGGGAGAGATAGGTTTCCACTTTGTTTTGCCTAAATAAAAGACTTTGGCAATCATCATGCCACCACTGTGTCAGACTCATACTTCTGCACCCTTACAGTTCATCAATTACCTTTACTGAACTATTTATATCAGTGAGCATGCCAGGATACAATAAAGCAGAATACCTTGTAGCATCCCCACCTGTCATTTGGACATCGCAGCATATGACAGACCCGGCTCAGTGCCATTCTAAATTACTTTTT
Source organism: Ambystoma mexicanum (assembly GCF_040938575.1). Classification (NCBI taxonomy): domain Eukaryota; kingdom Metazoa; phylum Chordata; class Amphibia; order Caudata; family Ambystomatidae; genus Ambystoma; species Ambystoma mexicanum. Next base: position 617,144,407 of record NC_090922.1, on the reverse strand, counting down.
CAAGGAAACTCAAAGAAACTCAAAGAAAATGGTCAAAACTCAATGAAAAAGAGACAGGAAGTGCATATAAATCTATGAAAGTTATATGAGATGATGAAACAAAAGTTGCAGGTTATTGTTCTCAAGCGTTTAATCTTCTTGTTTGTTTGTTTATTATTTGTAATGCGCCGGAATACCCTAGGGTAACAGGGCGCAGCATATACAGGAATTTGCAAAACTTAGTTGCAGACAATAAAATATATACAAGGCATAAACACAATAGTAATGAAGGTAAGCAGGAGTATATACATATATACAGTTAACAGTTGTATGTCCCGTATGTCCAAGTGACAAGAGGGAGAGTCGGAACCTGGCTCAGTATGTTTGGACAACGGCTGTCTTCAGCCAAGACATCATCTTCGGAACAGAAGTTTTGGTAGGGTAAGTCCATCCTAAGAGTGGGTGGTAGGGAGTTCCACAGTTTAGCCGATTTCACTGGAAAGCCATTACCTCCTATGGTAGATTGTTTGTAGTTAGGGACGGAGAGGCAGTCTCTGTATGCTGTCCTTGTTGGACTCAAGGATGTCAGTCTGTGAAATCTGTTGATCAGGTAGATGGGGGCCAAGTTATTGAGGGACTTGTAGGTGAGTGAGACAGTTTTTAGGGAGATTTTGTCTATGATAGGGGTCCGGTTGTTCTGCTGGCTGTGTTCTGTGATGTGGTCTCTTCTTGAGATGCCCAGGGCCGCTCTGAGTGCATTGTTCTGGAGGGTTTGTAACTTGCTAGTAGTGGCTTTGGAGGACCCAAGATAAAGGGCGTGACAGTAGTCTAAGCGGGATAGTATGAGGGCTCTGGCCAGGGTCAGGCAGCTGGTGTCGGATAGAAAGGGTTTGGCTGTACTGATCAATTTACACGTGTAAGCCGTGGAGGAGGCTAGTGAGTTCACCTGTCTGTTAAAGGTGAAGTTGGAGTCCAGGTAGAAGCCCAATGTTTTGAATTTGTGTCCCACTCTGATAGTGTTGCCATCAATTTTGAAGGCTGAGTAAGCTGGGCTTAATTTCTTTAGGCTGGCAGTGGTACCCAAGGTGATGAGTTCTGTTTTATCATCATTCAGGCATAGACCGCGAGTGGCCATCCATGCCTGGATGATGATGTAATCCCTATTCACCAAGGCCAAATCCTTTCCATAATCTCCAGAAAGCGGAAGGAGGATCTGGGTATCGTCTGCATAGTTAGTGTAGGTGATACCGAGATGATCCAGATCATCGAAAAGGGGCTTGGTTAATATGTTATACAGTGTAGGGGAGACACATGAGCCCTGAGGTACGCCACAGGTGATGGGTATGGGGTCTGCAGCATCTGTGGGTGAAAAAACCCTCATGGTTCTGCCATCGAGGAAAGATCTAATCCATGTAATGGCCTCGGGGGCTCATGTGCGCTACTGAACAGATGAACGTGCAGTACAGACTAGAGGGCAGAGCTCTGTGAGACTGAATAAATACTCAAAGCAGCTTATTACAGTTGGTCCAGCTGAAAATCAGCTCTAGAATGTGAATACAAGGAAGACGTTATCCACAAAACATGGGTCAATCTCCAAGTAGCGGTTTGGCATAACTGCTAATGTGAATTAGTGCTTACCTTCATTCTTTTTCAAAGTAAGGAAGTGTGTGGCTTGGTGTAGTATCCAGCTATTATCAGGTGGGCCAGATAGGGTTTCCTTTCTCATGGCCGTCCCTCTCGCACGTCGGGTGCACATCCTTACACAAGTAATGTTGAAAGGTCCTTTTCTTCAGGTACTTTCTTAATACAGGCGAGATAACTTCTCTCGTCACAGTTCATATTTTGTCATTCTTCCCTGCAATACCAGGGATCACCAGACACAATCACAGGCCCTTGACGCCATCATTAAGCACAAGGAGGAGGATAGCTCAGGCAACACGTTTGTGTTGGAAGCAAGATAACGCATAGCAACTTAGATTTGAATCCTGGTCTTGCACTTAGAAACTGTGGTTTCTGGTATTAAGCATGTTATAAAAGAACCATTATAGGGTGTTGTCCACTACGGAGCTCCAGTATTCCAACGGCTCCCACGGCTTGCAGGAAGACCCAACGGCTCTCCCAGACATAGCCCACGACCTCAAGTGACCTGGAAGTGTAAGAACTGCTCCACTACAGCGACCAGGGGGCAATGCCTTTACTTCCTTCATGGAACACACACAGCAGGATTGCCTTCCTGCACATTTGGAGCCCTCGGTGCATTGGCTTCCCAGAGTCCCAGGGACCCCTCTAGCTGCACTCTGGATACTCAGCATCGAGGCGCTGTCCTCGTGGACCACCAGCATCTCGAGGTACCTCTCAGCAAGGCTCAAAATTGCACCTATGGGATGGCTGCCCAGCCTCAGCTTCTCTCTGATCAGCACTACAGAGGAGCACATTCATGGCTCAGCAGGTCACCATCAGGAGTCCCGACAGCATGATGGGCACGTTTCAAAACACCTCACCATAAAACTATAGTATCAAACCGATATCAGGTGGGCCAGCATTACGATAAGGAACCCTTGGGAGCCAGATACGTGCAGTAAAAGCTGCTTTATTTGTACAGGGTAGAAAGGTTAAGCATGTGAGTCATGAGGTAACATCCTTTCCAGTTAGGCCTCCCATCCTGTGTGTCCAACAACGGTCTTCCCTGGAACCTCTCTACCCCTGGGCTCCACATTTCAGAGTGAATTCTTCCCATTCAAGTGATGCACTAAGATAGAGACACTACATTTGGTTTTCAGTAAAATAACATGACCCAAGCCACTATCCATTTGGCAGCAACACCTTGATTTTAAGAATATTTTACTTAGCCTTTGAGCAAAAACCAGCAGTGTCCTGTCTGTGTATTACATCTTTAAATCAGAAAATACTTTTGGGGAAAATTCCAACTAAGTCCCAAATGCATGATAATGGGGACAAAGCTGTTGAACACAGATGTAAACATGGGAGCGCTAGAGGTGATCAGATATTTGAGTAATATGCAAAACATGCTAATGAATATAATTGAATGTCATGTCTGTTCAAAGAAACAAGTGGGATACTGCATGCAGAGAAGCCCAAGATGACCCAAATGATGCGCTGAGAGTGATACGAGATGACATCACTCACCAGCCCTTGCCGGTGTTGCTGAATGAAGCTTCGGGAATACCAGCAGTGCTGTGGTTCTGGTGGAACCTGTGAAGGTTTTCCAGCGGGCAGTGTGACTTTGAGATGGCGCAGTATTCTTTCGATCCCTCGGGGCCATTAATGGGATGTGGGATTCAACATATCTAATAATACCTAGTCTGTGAGCAGATAGCAGGTGGGACTGGGTGATTCGTCAAGATGTCTTGGAGGTACAATTCCTCAAAGAACCCAGTTCTAACTGTGATGAAACCTGTGGAATCCACCCAAAAACCCTACCTAAAGTCTCCTCCCAGGTGGCCATGGGAAGACAGCTGCTACCTGATCCTAACTCTGGGGTGGTATTAGCCGGGAGGATCATTTGGGAGGAGAAGGGCCCAAGGGGAATGAGAGGATTCCATTGGGTGAGATGCAGTATTTGTCTTCCTCAGACGAAGACTGGTCAGTGAAGCCAGAATATATAATGGATTGTTGTCAAAGTGAGATTCTCTGTTCTAAAACTTAATTCGAGAGATTGCATAACTGGTCCTAAGCAATCATTCATCAGACATAGACCTCCCCCTCACAAAGTTGCCCATGTCTATAATGATAAAAACTCTTGTAATCAAAAAGGGCAAGTTAAATGTGGACATCAGAACAATACCATCTTAAATTCTGATAGAGCTAGTGCTCCTTTCATTTCAAAACAATCATTGACTCCTTTAAAATATACTCCTGAAAACATGATTAATAATGGAAGTGAAGTAAATCCATGTAAACAATGTGCAGAGAGAAAAAGCTAATTGTAACATTAGGGACTTCAGGTCCCACAATGGTCAAAGTACTGGAACGAGGAAGAGTGATTTGGAGGCACTAAACTGCAACTTGCAGTCTAGTGATTGTAATCACCCACACCGGAGAGGGATAAGTGGATATAAAAGACCCCTTCCGGTGCAGGCCATGAGATGTAGCAGCAGGAGAAGCAGAATGTGGAGTAATGGTCGACACTCCACGTTGCAGCAGAAGTTGCAGGAAGGTCGAGACACCGGGGTCACTGCTGTGTCTGAAGCGGATGCCGGCATCGTAAGGGTCTCTGCCCTTTGAAACCTTGTATGCAGAGATTGCGCAGTGGGAACAGTTGTTTTAGAGAGCTTTCCCACTGAGGACTTGGTATGCAGAGGTTGCGCCCCGGGAAGCGTTTATTTGAAAAGCTTTCCCCCCAAGAAACATGTGCTCTGGTGGCAGGCAAGCACCAGAGTGCTTGTGGAACGAGGACCGCTCCTTTCCCAACCAGGGTGGGCCACGGGGACCAGTATCTTATACCTTGTAGCAAGAAGCGGAGGAAGCAGAAGACACAAAGGCAGCGGAGCAAGTGGACACGTATGCAGCACCCTGTGAGTTCACTAGTTGAATGTGCCCCCGGAACGCTCCGCAATCGTCCGCTAGCCTGTGTTAACAATACTGAAGGCCAAACTAATGTAAAGAAGTAGACTTGGCAGACTAAGAATAAGTTTGCATATCAAACTGATGCTTACCAGTTGAAGTGGCAGAATAAGAACATTGGGGGCAATTATAATTTCAAAGATAACAGAAACCATCACTGTCAAAGCCAAGAGAAGGCAATATTAAAAGACCTTGACAACAACCAATATTGCCAAAATCTGAAGAGGGCAATTAAGAAGCAGACCAATTGCAAACCCTATTGTCATAGAGAAGAAGTTAATAAAAAACCAAACAAGCATTGTCCATGCCAAAGAAGAGAAAGTGTGATAGAAAGCCATTATTAGCATTTGGTTGACGTAGAAGTAGGAAAACAAGTGTGGCAGAAGAGCTGCCCTCCTGATAGCCAACATTCAGGAAGAGAGGAGCATACTCTTCATTGCAGGTGTCAATCCCAAGGGTGGAACAAACATCACTCCGTTTTATGTTTTCCCAGAAGTAGCAGCACATATTGAAGTTGTTGATACTATATTGTTGAGGCAGAAGAGCTGCCCTTGTGATAGCTAACATTCAGGAGCACAGGAGTATAATCTGCATTTCATGTGGCCACTATGATCAATCAACTCTGTGGGAACCTGCCCATCACGGATCAGGTCCTGGTGTGGCTGACCTCCTTCCTCCTGGACTGATCCTCCCAGGTCCAACTTGGGTCCTTTCTCTCCACCACCTCCCTCTCCACATGTGGTGTCCCCCAGGGCTCTATCCTCTCACCCTGGGTCTTCAATGTCTATCTGGCCCCTTTGGCCCACCTGATCGCCACCTTCTCTTCTGTCAGTGTTATGCGGATGACACCAATCTCTCTCTCACACACGGGTTTCCCTCAGCCTCCCCTCCTTCCTCACTCATTCCTGATCGTCTATCCACGATTCAGGATTGGTGAGCCTCCAACGATCTCTGACTTAATGTAAGAACGAGATCCTTCTCATTGTAACCCCTGCTCCCGCTTCCCCTCTTTCACTCTAGCTGCCCTCCTGGGGTGCTCTTCCCTCGCCTTCCTGAGAGGCAAAAAACCTTGGTTTGATCTTCCACTACACTCTCTCCTCACATCACAGACCTTGCCAAGAAGGCCCACTTCCAGCTGCACCTTCTTAGAGGTAATTCCATCTTTTCTCACCTTCCCCCAGAAGCTCACTGTTTCCAGAGCCCTGGTTCTCTCCAGGGAGGACTGCTGCAACAGCCTCTTAATCTTTCTACCTCTTTTTGCCTCCTGCAACGAATCCAGAACACGACTGCAAGACTTATCCTTGGCCTCAAGGCCAGGGACCGCATCTCTCCTGCCCTGAAATCTCTCTACTGGCTCCTGGTGGTGGCAAGGATCAAGTTCAAGACCCTCTGCATCGTCCACAAGGCTTTCTGGGGCCGGGGCACTCACTAGCTCCAACTCTCCCTGCCTAAATACCTTTCTTCTAGAGTCCCTCGCTCAGCTACATCTAACTCTCTGAGGGTAAGACTTTTCTGCAAGCATAGCGTGGGGGGCAGATCTCTCTCCTATGCAGGTGCCTCCCTCTGGAATGGCCTCCCTGCCCCTCTCAAACCTGAGGCGGCTCTTCTTAAGTTCTGGAAACTTCTCAAGACTTTCCTTTTTTCCTCTTCCTTCCCTCTCCGCCTCCCGTGCTAATGTCCCTCTGCCGCTGCAACTGGTGCCTGGTCCCTTCTGAGTCACAGGGGCCCACCCCTGACAAGTCTCCCCCAGCATCCCCCACCAGCACTTGCCCTCAGGCACCCTTGCCCAGACTAGCCTGAATCTGGTCCATCCTGCCCATTGCACATATCTGCCCTTACCCTTTTTTCCCTGGCACTTGCCCTCGTTGGCCCCCTCCGCACTTGCTCACCCCTTTGGAGCCCCCGCTGTGGGCCTTCACTTCCTCAGTTGGAGGTGCCCAGAAGTTGCAGCTTCCAGGATTCTTCCGGTCAGGTGCAGCTGCAAGATGCAACCTCTGTAGGTGAAGAACTGCTAGAGCCACTGATGCAGGCCTCTTCAGGATACTTCACAGGATGAAGGAAGTTGAGTTCCAGCGACGCTCACTGTTTTCAAGCGACAGGCGTCCTTCCAGTCGCGATCACAGCAGCTGCTCCAGGACAGGTTCCTTTGATGATAGGTAGCTGTATTTTCAAGGAGATGTCATAAGCTGTGCACCACCAAAGTTCCTGGTGTGAACACAGAACGGTGTCGGTTCTGGCGAGATAGCCCACGAGAGACCTCGTCATTCCACTAGGCAGTCAAGGAACACTTCCGAAGTCTCTGAAACCTCAAGAAGGCGTTGAGACTAGTTGGTCCCACTAGTCCAAGGGTTGAAGCACCGCTCCGAGTCTTCGGGGATCATGCAGAAGAGCAGGGCTTCACCGGGTCAGACACAGGAAGAGATGCTGGGCCACTTTGGAAGTCGTCTTCGGGTCTTCAGCAGGCTGCTCTTCGAGGTATTCTTTGCTCCAATGTTGAGCTGAAGAAATGGCTGCAGGAGTCCTCCTTTTAGCCAAGATTCGAGCTGGAAGCGGTTGTAGGCCAACTGGTCGAATCTAAATGGTCGACAGGACAAATGGTCGACACCAAAAGGTCGACATGTCAAATGGTCGAATTTTTTAAAACATTTTTCACATTTTTTTGGGGGGGGGGGTCCTCTCAACCCCCCTTTTTTTTTGTTGCTAAAAACCCCTTTTTTTCCCTAAACGAAAACCTAAAAAAATATATATAACTAAAAAAAAAAATCGATCATTTGTCCTGTCGACCAAATTGTGTTGACCATTTGTCTGTCGACCATTTGTCTGTCGACCATTTGTCTGTCGACCATTTGACTAGACACCGCTGGAAGCAAGTCCAGGCCCACCAATGGTAAGGATCTGCATCGTTCAAACAGCGGTTCTATGTGAAAATGTTAGGGCTGGAGAGATACTGTTGCTAGGCTTGAGGCCAAGGATAAGTCTCGTAGCCCTATTCTGGATTTGTTGAAGGGGGTGAAGGGAGGAAAGGGGCAGATTGAGGAAGAGGCTGTTGCAGTAGTCGAGCCTGGAGAGAACCAGAGCTTTGGAGACGTTGAACTTCTGGGCGAAGGTGAGGAAAGGGAGAGTGCCTCTGAGGAGGTGGAGCTGAAAATTGGACTTCTTGGCAAGGTCTGTGATGTGTGCAGTGCTTTAAGTGGGCCGGGGCCTGCCGGGGCCGGTCCCCGGCAATTTCCCAAAAGCGGGGTTGAGCCGGGGCCCTACCACAACATTGGCGGGATGCATTATTGCATGAGAGGTCATCAGAGGAAGTTACTTTGCCTTTGTTTGCCCAGGTCGCCAAGGCGTCTTTAAGCCTCAGCGACCTGGGGACTCCTCGACATATTTCGAGGTTTATAAAAGATGGCTTGAAAAGTGCACAATTCAAGACATCTTTTATAAACAAACATATTTAACAAAGATGGCTTGGAAAGTACACAAACCATAAGGTACGCACATAAATATATAAATTGTATATATTTGTGTGCGTACCGTACTATGGTTTATGTACTTTTCAAGCCATCTTGAAGTACACAAACCATAGTAAGGCACACAAACAAATATATAAATGTAAGCATTTATATATTTATGTGCATACCTTACTATGGTTTGTGTAGTATGCAAGCCATCTTTTATAAACATAGAAATAGGTTACATATTTCTATGTTTATAATATAAAAGATAGCTTGCATACTACATGCATTGACAGGCGCCATTTCGAGACGCCGGTCCTAGTTCTGCTCACCTCGACTGACTGCAGGGCGCACCAGACGCTCTTCCACCTCAGAGCCATCCAGCCCCGATGACTTCGCTCCCGGACTGCTCGTGAGACGGTCCCCCGCACCATCCTGGTGGGACCCCACCCATCATTTTCAGGTTCTACTCTCGCGGACCTTCTACCGACCCCGCTATCCACCTCGAGAGTCCGGCATTGTTTGTCCACAGGCCCCGCCTGCCCGCATCCCGGCCATCCACTCCACCTACGCCCACACAGGCTAATTCCGCCTCTCCAACTGCCCTATGATGAAACCCCTTGCGTTCATCCGCTCCAACTGGACGCACGACCAGTGACTCTCCTGACTTTCTTTCGCCCCAGAAGAAGGCTACCATCCATTTCTGCCGAAACATCAGCAGCACACTTCCCCAAATCACACCCAGACGTAGACCAAATATGAGGTCAGACTTTAGCCGGGCATAGGAGACCGATTGCCAACGTCTCCTTCATCTGCACTTTCATCCTGTGTATTCTACATTCATTGGCATGGAAAAAATTTTCTTACAAACTGCCAGTTAAAATGTACAAATGAATGCTTTATTTACCATGCCTTTGACCTTTACATTTATGTCATAGTGAATGTTTAACTATGCCTTAGTGTTCCACAATGGACATTATAGATTGTCATATATAAAAGTCTACTAAAATGTTCTGCACAAAGAAATGTGAAACTAAAAGTCTACTAAAATGTTCTGCTGCAATTTTGTATAAAAGAATTGGAATTGTGTACATGAATATTGTATTAGAGATATCTGTTTGACAGCAGCAAGCATGCTCTTTCTTTCAACGGTTGCCCAAACTACATGGGCACCCGTAAGGGTCTAAAACCAGTGTGCACTGAACCTACCCTGCGCACCCCTAAGATCCATACAGGGTAGGTAGGACAACCCCCCTTGTTTCAGTTCTCTTGCATACTACATAAACCATAGTAAGGTACGCATACAAATATATAAAATGTTTGCTTACCCTACTATGGTTTGTGTATGTTTTTAAGGCCAAGGCCAAGCCCATCCCACAAGCCATGCCCTCAAATGAGGGCACCCTCTAGATTTCTTACCCCACTTAAAGCTTTGGATGTGTGGAGAGAAAGAGATGAGTCAAAGATGACCCCAAGGTTTATTGCCTCACAAGAGGGTGAGGGGAGGGGCTCAAGGTGGCCAGAGAGTGGGGGTGAAACAGGGAGCAGGTGTCCCAATGAGAAGGATCTCCGCCTTACTGGCATTGAGGCAGAGATTATTAGCCAAGCACCACGATTGAATAGCAGTCAGGCAGTCGGGTATGAGAGAGGAAGGAGAGGAGGAAGAGGAAGGAAGGAAGCTTACAGGAGAGCTGTGTATCATCAGCATAACACTGGAAATGAGGAGAGAAGGTGGAGATCAAGTGGGCCAGATCGGCTAGGTAGATGTTGCAGAGCCATGGCGATAGGATAGAGCCTTGAGGGACGCCACAGCTAGAGAGTGAGGAGGAGGAGAGGAAGGGGCCCATTTGCACTTGGGGTCGGTTTGAAAGGAAGAAGGTAAACCACGCCAGTGTCCGGTCCATGATGCCTAGGGAATCATAAGCACGTTCTAGCATGTGGCCAGGTGTTAATGGAGAGAAGTTCCCATGGCGGTGGGTATAATGATAGGTAATGACGCTGCTTGTGTCAAGCCGATTAAATGTGTCTTGAGGGCCATTACCAGCTAGCAAAGCCTGCAACTGCTGGTTTTATCCCCTAATTAGTATTGTATTCAAATGTGGAGGGGAAAGCAAGGTGGACAGTTAATCACATTCCTTAAAAACACAGTGTGTAACTGGTGTAGAAGTTGCACAATCTGCACAAGATGAAGGGAAGCATAGTGTAACTTTACTGGTAAATACAGGCACTAGTATCCGAATTTGTAGTAACAAATGGACACCAGTCTACCAGTTGGATAAAGGCCAATACCTCGCACTATTGAACAGTGCCACAGACGGTAATGCTCAAATGAGAAGAGAACAACTTTAATGCAAACTAAGGAAGGATTGTAGCTCTGATAACTATTCATTTCTTTATTAAACATGACATCACCCTGTCCAATGCTGAATTATAAAAACATGTGTTGGACCTACTGGAGCACAAGACTGGTTATAAAGCAGTTACGAGAGGTCCATTGGATGTACATATTTTAAGGCACTTACCTGTGCATCAATTATCTTTTCCTTTGCATCGATAACTGCTTGCATTTCAGCATGGTCTTTCTTCAGCTCTTCTTCAACCGCCATGAGCCTGGAACAAAAGCATAAATATTGAAGACAGGGAATAGTGCAGACTGGAATGAGCATTACAGAGAGAACAATAACTCCAAACAATGCAGTCATTTCTTTGCACACGCAAGACACGGGCACATGAACACCTTACTTGAGGTGTGTGCGTGGGGGCAGGCTCTGGTTATACTGTAAAAACTAAAAGCAGGTACTTTCGAAAAAGTGCAATGAGCAAAACATCTGTCCCATGAGCAAATGAACAGAGCCTGTAAGAAAAAGAAAACTTCACTGTAAAACACACAAATACTGATATCAAGGGGTCTAGTCAAGCTGCCTGCTATGTTGATAACAGAAAGCAAGGAACAAGTTACTTGCCTGTTACTGTTGTTCTCCAGCATGGGCCTGGCATGGATTCACATGCTCATGAATATTCCCTGTCGTCAGGCTGGGAATCCTCGATAAAAGAAAAACAGTTTCAATTTCATTTCTAAACGGTCTTTCTCCTATAAACCAATCACTGAGCTCTGGGTCATACTGCCCCCAGCCAATGACTGCCCTCTACCTAAGCCCCTCCTCTGGCAGCAATCGTCAGATTTGGTAGCACGTAAAGTAGCAGTAGGACCAAGAGAAGAAATGCAGAGGGGCAGGAGGGAGGGTTCGCATGTGAATCCATGCTGGACCCATGCTAGAGAACAACAGTTACAGGTAAGTAACTTGTTCCTTCTCCAGCATGGGGTATGGCATGGATTCACATGCTCATGAATAAAGAATACAAAGCAGTACATACATGCACAACCACGGGAGGTGGCAAGGCTCAAAAGAAGCAATCTCTTACCTCCTCACCAGGCTCACTATCAAGCAAACAGGTTGCGCAGCACTGCTTGGCCGACTCTGGACTCCTTAATGGAATCGCTGACGATGCAGTAGAATTTTCGTGAAGTTGTACGTCTATCTCCACGTAGCAGCCCTGCAAATGTCCAGCAGGGGCACACCAGACAGGAACGCCGTGGCTCTCAGATGGCCAGGCAGCGGAGTGATTACAGCCGGAGAGCCACCTGGAAATGGAAGCCTTGGACAGGGCCTTCCCATGGTTCATAGGACCAACGTTCACAAAAAGCTGAGAAGTTTTCTGGAAACTCTTTGTGCGGGCCACATACAACTTCAGAGCTCTAGCCACATCCAGCGAGTGCAAAGTCCTTTCAGCCAGCGACAAAGGAAAAAAACGCAGGTAACACCAATGGCTTGTTGAGATGAAATTCCGACTGAACCTTGGGCATGAAGGAGGGGTGCGTCCGCAGCACCACCCTCGTCTTGTGGAAAGTCGAGTAGGGCCGCTTGCATGACGGGGCCTGGATATCACCCACTCGTCTATCAGAGGTGATAGCCACGAGGAAAGCGGTCTTCCATGAAAGAAACCTGAGCAGAGCTGAATGCATTGGCTCGAATGGGGGCCCCATGAACCTAGTCAGCACCACGTTGAGTTCCCACGCCAGGGCCGGAGTCTTCACCGGCGGAACAGTCCCTTGATTAACTCTTTGACTAGACGGTGCAACCACAGCGAAGAACGTCCCAGAGACCTGGTATAGCGGGAGATAGCTGCCAGATGTACCTTGATGGAGGCGTGAGCCAGTCCAGATTTAGCCAATTATAGTAAATACAGTAGTACTTGAGGGGCCGTGACCATGAGAGGGTTGATCATCTGCGACTTAAACCACTGACTGACGCAAAGTGCTCCATTTGTGTCTGTAGCATTTCAACATATACAACACCGTGGCCTTGGCAAGTACCTCCCTGCAGTCCTCCGGAAGATCGTAGCCACCGAACTTTAATGCTGCAGGAGCCAGGCCTTCAGGTTCAGAAACCCCGGGTCGTGGTGTAGAATTGCATCTCCTTCCCTGGCGAGAAGATCCATGACCACTGACAGCTTGACTGGAGGGGATGAGGACATGCTGAGAAGCCCGGGTACCAGATCTGCCTCGGCCAGGCTGGTGCGACAAGGATCATCCTGCACCAGTACCGCCTGAGTTGACTGATGACTTGAAGAAGTAACGGCAACGGAGGGAACGCATCCAGAAACAGGCCTTCCCAATGGAATATGAATGCGTCCCTCATGCTCCCCGGCTGGGGGGAATCTGCTGGCGAACCTCCGGCACTTGGTGTTCGTCGTTGTTGCAAACAGATCGATCTGGGGACTGCCCCATTTGAGGAAAAGGTTGTCCACTTGATCCTGCCGAAGCTCCCACTCGTGGCAAGAGCGCAGGTCCCAGCTGAGGGAGTCGGCGACTTTGAGGGATGGCAAAAATGACTTGAGGGCCCAAAACAATGTCTGCAGTTCCAGAACGTTGGTGTTTAGCGTCTTATCCTCCGGCAGCCACACGCCTCTTGTGTGAAGACGTCTGTTGTGGGACCCCCCCCCCATCCCTCCAGGGAGGCGTCTGTCGTGACCGTCTGCTGGTATGGGGGGCTCCGGAAATCCGTGCCTCCGGTGAGCCGGGATTGCACCCCCCACCTACTTAGCTCTCCACGGAACGCTCGTTGAGCGTGATCCTGTCCTGGAAGCTTCCGGACACCTGGACCCAACAGGCGGTGAGGAATTCCTGCAGCGAGTGCGTCCGCAACCAGCAGAGCCGAATCAGATATATGCATGACAACATCATGCCGAGTAGAGACTTGATGGTCCTCACTGTGGAGACCTTCTGTGCCAAAAGCCGTTGCACCTTTCCCAAGATGGCCGATATCCTTTCCTCCGACGGTGATGCCAGGCAGGACACAGTGTCGAGCCTGGATCCCAGGAATAGTGCGTCCCGCGATGGAGTCAAGCATAATTCACAGAGAACCCCAGTTCCGTCAGCAGCCGGACGGTCTTCACTGCGTGGTCAACAGCGATGTCCTTTGACCTGGCCCGGATGAACCAGTTGTCTAGGTAAGGGTACACATGGATCCCTTGCAGTTGTAGATGAGCCGCCACCAGAGCCAAGCACTTGGTGAAGACTCTGGGTGCTGACTTCAGTCCGGAGGGAAGAGCCTTGAACTGGTAATGCTTCACTTGAATGACAAAGTTCAGAAACTTGTGGTGTCCTTTGTGTATCCAACAATGACAGAAAGTCCCCCTCCTCCAGCTGGCCGAGCACGTGCTGCAGCGTGACCATCCTGAACTTCTGGAACTTCATGTACCTGTTGAGCTGTCATAGGTCGATGATGGGCCTCCAGCCCCTGGTCTTCTTTCTTACGAGAATGTACCTTGAGTAGACTCCGGTGGCGTAGAGTCGCTTTGGAACTAGCTCTCTCGCCCCCCTTTTTAACACGGGCCGAACTCCCAACAGCAGCCGAGGTATGTGATGTTCCTGTCGGGCCACTGGTGGTATTCGCGGACACTTCCCCTGGAACGCTAAAGTGTGTCAGTGGGCGAGAGCATCCAGCACCCATTGATCGGTGGAGATGGTCTCCCACATGCTGACGAAGTTTGCCAGTCGGCACCCACTGGTGGGCGCCCGTCATCCTGGCTGGTTTTAGTCCTGCTTGGCGGTCGGTGCGCCGTCCTGCGAACCTCGACGGCAGCCACCTCCTTAGGCCTTGGAACGACCCCTGTTGGCTTCCTGCATCGAGGAGCAGGAGGATTGGCGGTAAGAGGATGAGCCCCTGCTGAAGACCTGCTAGACTTCCCTCTGGATAAACGAAAGGACGGCTGGTGTTGCTGCAGAGTGTCCAATACACTGGCAGTCTCTGTGTCGGTCTTGATGGCCTGCAGGATTCATCGACAGCCTTCCCGAACATGTTGTCTCCGTCGAACAGCATGTCCAGGACCCTCGTCTGGACCTCCTGCCTGAAGTTGGTGGCTTTGAGCCAGCCACGACGACGAAGGCAAACCCTGTTGCCCATCTGGCGGAAACCTGTGTCCACAATGCCCAATGCCACTGTGATGGCGTGTTCGGACACCACCTCGCCTTCCTGGAGGATCTCCAAACCCTTGACCTGCTTGTAATCGGGGAGGAAATCCAGGAGCAGAGCCATCTTGTACCAAAGCTCCCGTCGTATCTGGCCACGATCGCCAAGGCGTTGGCTGCTTTCACCGTCGTCGCCGCCGCCGAATAGATTACCTATCTATCCACTCGTTGTCCGGGGGTACAGATGAAGAAGACAATGAACTTGACGACTTCTTCCTGGCGGCCGCTGAGACCACAGAGTTTGTCGACAGTTTAGACCGCAGGCACCCAGTACTTTTTCACAAAAGCAAAAAGCAAAAAAACACAGAAAAGCTTGAAGAGCAAAACGCGAGGAGACCCAACACTTGAACGTGAGGTAAAAATCTGAAGATGGTTACCAGAGGAAGGGCTTAGGTACAAGGAAGTCATTGGTAGGGGGCAGTATGACCCAGAGCTCAGTGATTGGTTTATAGGAGAAAGACAGACTAGAAACTAAACTGAAACAGTTTTTCTTTTACAGAGGAGACTGAAAATATTCATGAGCATGTGAATCCATGCCAAACCCTATGATAAAATTGTCTATGTTACCCACTGCAGCTACCAATCTGAAATCCCTTAATATACATGAATACCGATGATGCTGCAGATTGTTGTCTAAGGAAAGATGGACTTCAAAATGTCATGAAATGCTTTCAAAACATTAACCCAGAAGGGGGAAGGGAGGACACAACTAAAAATAAAAACAAACTGCCAAATGAAGCATTAGAAACTGACAGAAAGGCGCGATAAAAGAATTGAAAAAAATACAATACTAGAGGTTAGGCAATGCACCTTGTAACTCGGGAATTGCCACTCTAGTAAGAATGAGCAAACCTTGATAGAAAGAATTATCACCCCTTAGAGTGGGCAAACAAACGCACATAACAATACAGAAATGCAAAGCTAAAGTGAAGAAACTGATATACAAAAGAAGGGTCGCACTGCCCGGGGGCCAACTTATAGGCCCGAGCAAAGCAAGGCCCATAACACCGGGCCCTGTGCTGTTACTGGGCCAGTGAAGCCCACAGAATATATTGCTATTTGCACCTCGGGTGCAGGTGGGCTAATGGAACAAACAATAATCCAGGCCACAGAGGATCGATGGGGACAGCTGAGATCACTATTGTATCTGCAGCAGGAGGGCCACTGGTTGCAGGTATGAGGCTTCTTCTGACAGGCCAGACACCAGAAGGTACCCCTGGAGGGCTCAACTTGGCTTCACATGATGCAGCAGGGCCCACATAGGAGCCGCAGTTGCAGAGACCCCAGAAAGGGTAACCGGGAACCGGGCAGCAGGAAAGCTGGTCTCAGGTACCAGACAGGCATTCCCTCCAGGGCGAACAGTAGCAGTAGCAAGGTGTCAAGGTGATGTATGTGTATAGCAAACCTCTACATTCTCTTTGATAGGGGAGAGCAGGAAAAGGTTAATTTCTCCCTTGGACTAGTGGGGACAAGAAGTCTGGAGTCCTATTCCGCTATCCTCGCTATTCAGAGCTCAGAAGGTGCTTGAAGAATGCAGACCCAGTGACTCTTCTGAGCTCTGAATAGCGAGGACAGAGGAACAGTACTCAAGACTTCTTGTGCCCACTAGTCCAAGGGAGGAACCTTTCCTAGCTCTCCCCTAGCGAAGAGAATGCAGAGGTTTGCTATGGAGTGGCTGGCTTGGCCAATGATGGTTGTAGTAGTAGTCATCCGGCATGCTTGTGTTCGTCATTCAGCAACTGATACTTGACTCCAAGCGAAGACATCTCGAATGGCTCCAGATTCATTCCTTAAATCAAAAATTCTTGGGCTGGAAAACCACAGTGCACCAAAAAAGGACCTGCAAAATTCAAACCTGAGAATGACTGTTAGGGAAATGTTCCTGACGGCTTGTGGTCAGGGTCTTTAGGTGTACATTAATGATTTAGATACTGCTAGTGATTACTTCAAGCTCACCAAGTGGTAGATGTGACAGATCAGCCCAGGCCCAACTCATAGGAGGTGGAGTGGGGTGGTTCACAGGTACAGTATACATGTTTTCGTTAATAGCAAGTAAAAGAATGTCCACACAATATATTTTTATAAAACAATCATCATTATGTAAGAATAGGCTAAGAGAAAAGAAATAGACTTGCATTTAAGAAAACAGAATATGCCACAATGTACCTAGTAAGTAGCACGGTTATGAGTTATTTTGAGTTAATAGAGTCCCACCAAGGAAAAAAAAAAAAAGACAGTAGCAGGTAAGTAAATGATGTTCCATCTAGGCTGACCAATTTAAGAGGAGAGCAGTAGTGCAAATAGGGGCAGTCTTTGGCAGATATTAGTTGCCTTCCTTGAGTTCTGTTGAAGGGAAGTCCTTATGAGTTCCTTGAAGATAAACGCGAGGCCCAGAGATTAAGAAATGTACAAAGAAAAGATTTACCAGTAGCGCCGGGGTCAGGAAAGCAAAACCCAGGGAATGAAAAAGTAGGTTGGTGTTTTAGGATGTGGTTGCTTTGCAAGTTGTTCAGAGCCTCCCCCACCCACCCCGTTTCCCCCAAACACCCCCGCACCCTCTCCTCCTGGAGCTCCACGGTTATTGGGGATGGAACCAGGGCATTTCCCAGATGTCCTGGGATGAAGATTCTTTGGTCGATTCAGCATAGAGTATCTTCACAGTCCTGGCAGCAAAGAGGCAACCACTTCTGTGCTGGCACAGCCAGGAGCTTCATGCAAACGAGGCCTTTGAACAGTAGATGTGATCCACTTGTGCCCACCTGATCAGAGGAAAGGAGAGCTGCTGAGCTTCTTTCTTGATCACAGTAGAAAGGAAGAGCTTCCCAGTCAGATTATTTGGAGCTTCAAAGGATGTTGGTGAAGGGCTTTCATCCTTCCTCAAGCAGCAAGCCTGGCAGAGTGCAGGTTCAAAGATTCAGCTGTTGACACGGTCAGTGAGCAATGGGGTATGTTTTTATCGCTCCTGGGATGCAGTGAGTGAACGCAGCACCCAATCCCACATGAATCACCATTAAAATAGGCAGGTGGTCAGCCAATGGCCATCCAACCTTCTAAGCACACCCATGCACACAGGAATTCCACACAAAGGAATAAATCCACACTTTCCCATACATGCATCTGCATTTGCCAGTCAGAACTGTATCAGAATGACTACAGCATCCAGTGATGGGACATGCACATCCAGTGGTCACAGTTGGCTGCCTCCTCTACCATACACAAAGAGGGACAAAGGGCTAGTCATGTCTTCAAGGTAAACAAAAGCAACTTGCATTTTGATGAATGGAAAAGGGGTTATAAAAGGATCCAGTCAGGTAAAATGGATGTCACTATGTGCAGTCCTTTTACCCAGACAAGAATTCTAGCACTAGCCTATCCACATGACGAACAGAGAGAGGCTACTCTCTGTGAGTGTCTAAGGGGTACCTTTGAGTTAGCCATGTATTAGGAGTCATACAGATGCTTAAGGCAGGGCATATATAACACAGAGTCACACACGCAGTCAGGCTTTGAATAAATCTGGCTGGGAGAAAAACAAGCTATACCCCAGTAAATCCAGCCACAAGAACAGGGGCTAACACGAGGAGTACAAAGGGGGCCTTTTACCGAACACTGTCCAATGCTGGTGAGCCTGCTCCCTGAGCAACAGTGACCTCACACGGCCAGGAATGTGTAGGGGGGGCCAGAAATCCCCTCTAACCAGTGCCACCCAGTTCAAACACACATTGAAAGTTAATGGCCCATTATGGCAATTTTCTACCCAAGAAGGGGGGGAAGGCAGCCAGCAAAGGAAAGGCATCCAAAAATAGGGCCTAAACCGTGAAAAGTAGCCATTCTGAGTAAATCGTTAACCAAAAGGCATTATAGGAGTAAATAATAATGGTGTACGTTAGTGCAACTTTTAAAGGCATAAAAACTAACACTGCCACCAGCCTATTCAAGATGCATATAAAAAGTAACACAAATTTCAAGTTACAGAACAAGGAAAGGGGACTCAATATCTCCCTGCAGTACACAATTTAAAAGACTGTACTGCTTTACAAAAACCAAGGAGGGAAAAAAATAAGTGGGAGAAGCTCTCCCTGCACTGGAAGGCTAAAGGGCTGCCCAGTGTCCTCCAAACTATGTGAGTTGAGCATTTGAATGAGGCTAAAAAGATCACATACACCCCAAGAATCAGTCAGGATCTAAATCAGATGGTAGACATGGTGAGGATACCAATGAAGACAAGGCGAGAAAGATGCAAAAAGTGAAAACTTTCCTAATACGGACCAAGAACTGGCTATCAAAGGCCAATGATATATTTCACCTAATTATGTTATGTTATTTGGCATTCATATAGCGCTCTATATATCATTGGTATGACCTCTAACCGCTGGTAGGGTGAACACCCTTGGGGACCGTAGTCCAGGTCAGTTGAGAGAGTAGGGTGTCATAGGGTGCCTGGGTGCACCAATTATATGGGCAGCCAATGCAATTGACTGATTGAAGCTGCAGCCTAGCATTAGGTGTGGTGGTATTTGATATCAGTTGAATGTGTGCAGTCTGGAGGATGGACACCAAGACTAGGTTCTGGCTGCATGAAGCCTGTGTAGGACGCTTATGTGTGCAGCTAGGCCTGTTTTTGTGGTGTGTATTTGCGTTGTATTATAATGAGGAGGTGTTTATGGAGTAATGTTCGTATGTGAGCAGCTAGGCCGAAATAGATCAAGGGGTGTAGCTGCACTCTAATTGTGTGTTGGTGTATAGAGTAAGCACAGTGATATGGGAGGGGAGTGTTTTGGTGGAGTTATGATCTAAGGAGCTTGCTATTCTGGATTTCAAGCACTCGTATGCTTAAGAGTGACTTAATAAGCGTATTCATTGGCGTCATTGCTCAGGATCTCATTGAGCATTTGTCATTCGGGTTGCAAGGTCTTAGTCGCATCAGATGGTCATAGTCGGCATTACGGAAAGAGCCACGTTTTTATAGCTTTGTGGAAGGTCATATAATCTTGGGTGTGTTGAATATGTGGGGAGTGAGTTACACAGAGTTGGGGGCAAGATTGAGAAGGCTGATCCTCCGATCCTGTCAGAGTTAGAGGTTGGAATCACTAGAAAGAGGGCAGTGCTTGATTTTAGGGTGCGAGATGGGAGGTAGGGTTTTATCTTCTCTTGTAGGTACTTTGGGCTGGTCTTGTGCACTGCTCAGTGAGTGTTGCATAGGGTCTTGAAGGTGTCCCTTCGTCCGACTGGGATCCACAGGATGGTTCGGAGAGCGGGTCTGTGTCCCAGGGCAGGGAGCATTTTTGGGCACTTTGGAGTTTGTTGAGTTGGTAAGCTGGTGCTCCCAGGTATAGGGAGTTGGCATAGTCCAGTCTCAACATCACAATAGACATAACTGCAGCAAGTCTGCTGGGGTAGGAGAGGTAGGGGCAAAATGCATCTGAGAAGTTTGAGGTGGTAGTGACAGCATTTTGACACGTTGTTGATCTGACGGGAGAGGGTCAGGCCTGAGTCCATAGTGCAGCCTAGGTTTTTCACTACATCAGATGTCAATGTCCAGACAAGGGTCGGTGCTCGTCTTGGGGATTCTTAGGATAATTTGGGTATCGTCAGCGTAGTTGTAACAGGAGAGGTTGTGCGTGCAGATGATTCCTGGGAGAGTGGTCGGATAGAGGTTGAACAGGAGAGCAGATAGGCATGCGCCTTGGGATACTCCGGTGTTCACAGAGCGAGTAGCTGAGACAAAAGGGTAGCAGAAGGTTATTTGTTTTCTGTTGAGGAGGAAGGAGGCAATCCATTTGAGAGCAGTCACACGGATTCCTAGGGAGTGGAGGCGGTCAAGGAGGATTGAATGGTTAACAGTGTCAAAGTGTGCAGAGAGATCGAGGAGAATCAGTGCTGCACAGCCCTCAGAGTATGCAGTGACCATGAGATCATCCCAGATCGAGATCAGAGGGGTTTCTGTTCCATGTGGCAGTCTGAAGACTGATTGTGAAGGGTCGGAGGAGACTGTTGGATTCTACAAAGAAGTTGAGCTGGGAGTATGCAGTCCGGTCAATGAGTTTTGTGCGAAATCCTGTGTTGGATATTGGCCTGTAAATCTTGGGGTCAAGGGATGCCTTTTTTAGAAGTGGCTTGGTGGCTTGACATGCCCTGTTTTGAAGGCTTCGGGGAAGATGCCAGGAGGTGAGCAAGTTGTTTAGTATGGCTCTCGCATGTTCTCCTGCGCAGGTAAAGGAGAATACTTCTTTCAGGACAGAGGCGGGGCAGCAGTCGAGGGGCGACCCGGAGGGTTTGCTGGCTGATAGATGGTTAACGAACTTGTCTCTGGGGGTCGGTTTTAATCAGTCGAAAGTAGGTAAGTTGGGTGTCGGGGCAATGAGTTCAGGAGGGGTCAGGGAAGGGGGGGAGCAAGGACAGTTTGGTGTTAAGGGTTGCCATCCTGTCAAATGCAGTGTTGTAGAAATGTAGGGAGGGAGTCGCAGAGTGATTGTGTGGCGGTGGATTGGGCAGAAGTGCACATATGTTTCACAAATTCCGAAATGATCACGTGGAGTTCTTTGCTGTGGTTGCACAGTTGA
This sequence comes from Ambystoma mexicanum, assembly GCF_040938575.1. Taxonomy (NCBI): domain Eukaryota; kingdom Metazoa; phylum Chordata; class Amphibia; order Caudata; family Ambystomatidae; genus Ambystoma; species Ambystoma mexicanum. The sequence continues at coordinate 617,123,303 of NC_090922.1, read as the reverse complement.
AAATGAGTTTACTGTAATAGGCTTTCTTGGCCTTTCGGATTTGTAATTACGGTGGTGCATGACAAATATGGATCTGCTGAGATCGGTTTTAGATGCTGTCCACATTTGCGTTCAAGAGAGTTATTTTGTTTTTTGGCATTTCTCAGGTGGGGTGTGAACCATTTGGGGGACGGTCCTTTGCGGGACGCGAGGGGGTGAGAGGAATTAGTGAGTCTTTAAGCCAGCAGTAAAAGAAATCGATGGTTAAGGGTCTATCACAGGACAGCGTTGCACGGGGATGGAGAAGCAGGGCTTCGGCTAGGTCAGGGAGGACTTTGACTTTGATCCAGCATTTGAGGTCAGGGGTGGGGGCTGGTAGAACTTTAGGAAGGGGGCAGGTGTGTGGATAGAGAAAGGGATGGCAAAGTGGTCTGTCCAGATGAGCGATTTGGGACAGGATATATAAACCAGGTCATGGGAGCTGAAAATTGCAACAAGGGTGTGCCCACCTGAGTGAGTTGAACCAGTGGTATGTTGGGAGAGGTTGAGCGCATCAGCGGATGAGTCATGGCGTTGTTGGGCATATCAAACCAGATATTGAAATCTCCCAGGAGTGTTAGAGAAGGGTGATTTACCTGAGTGGTCGCTATTGAGTCAGAGATTGTTGTCGAAATGTTTGTCATTTCCAGGGGGTCTGTAGATGAGTAGGAAGCTGTGGGTGAAAGTCGAGGGTAGCCAGAGGTTTACCGGAACGGATTCACAGGAGGCATTGCATGTCTGGGATTTGACGAGTGAGGCGGAGAAATGGGGGTTTGAAGAGGATTGCTACTACAACACCTTTGGAGACTCTATTTTGGGCAATAAGCGAGTTGCCATGGGGGAAGGCTTTGTGCGCTACTGGGGCAAAGTGGTTGGAGAACCAGGTTTTGGCGATAAAAATAAGGGTTGGGATTGTCTGAGGATAGGAGGTCAAAAATACTGCGTCTGTTTTTTGCTACGGAGTGGGCATTAAAAAGGATGCAAGCGACTTCATGAGGGGAGTTGGTTTTCATCATGCTCGTCGCAGGGGGAGCTCGGTGGACATGGGTGTCCGATGGGGAGGTGGGGGGTGGTAGGATCATTCAGGTTGGTTGAGACCGGTTGAGGTGGAAGGGCTGGATGCTTTTGGACTTTGAGTGTCGGGTGAGAGGGTTACATCGATGGGGGGAGCGGGAAGAGTAGGCGGGCGGAGGTAGGAATGTGAGGGATGAGGGGAGGGTCAGAGGGGTTGGGAGGGTGGTGAATGGATCATTTGAGGTGTGGGGGTTTAGGCGGGTTGTTTTTGGATTGAGTCTGGAGGGCGCTGGGTGTTTAGGGGTACTGGGTGAGAAGTCAAGAGCAAGTGGGTGGAAACAGGGAGAGGGGAGTGTCTGAGGGTAGGGGGGAGGCTGGGAGGTTGAACTGAAGCAGAAGTGGTGAGGTGTGGAGGGTCGAGGGAGAGGACCAGTCACTTTTCTGGCATTTTGTGGGTTTTGGTTCCATAGGAGTGTGAGAGAGGGCGTGGGGTTAGAGGGGGAGGGAGATGAGGCGTCGAGCAAATGTTAAGGGGGAGGGCGGAATGGGAGGTAAGTTGTGAGGGTGGGGAGTTCCTCAGTGGGCACAAGGACGGTGTGGTAGTGGTGGTGTATTTGCGCGGTTTGGAGCGCCAGAGAGCTGCTCTGGCATGTGTGTTGGATAATGGGTGTGGTGTATGGGCAGGGGGTATGAAGTTGTTCTCAATGGATGCCAGAGGGAAAGTGGATGTTGATGTGTTTGGGAGGGATGAAGAGTGGGGGATGAGTGTTTGAGGAGGCAGGTGTTTGGTGCAACAGAGTGATCCTCTGATCTTAGAGTTGGATGATTGATGAAGGTAGGAGGGTGGGCGGGTGGCGTCCTGGTGTATTGTTGTACAGGGGGAGGGGGTGGCATGGTTTGCGACCAGATTGTGGATAAAAGGGGGGGGGTCGTGAAGTTGGGTGCTAGAGTGCGGGTTATGCGACGCGAGGGGTGAGTTATGGGGGCGGAGGGGTATGGAGAAGGGAGGCCAGGGATCAGGACGGGTTGGTGAGGAAGTCTATGTTGAGCTGGGATCTCCATCCCGGAGGGAGGTTAAGGGCAGCACCTACAGATTGATGTACTTGTAACAGTAGATGCAGTGGCCTTGGATGAAGAACCTGCATCTAGATTCTGGACACTAGGACAGTGGGAGAGGGGCAACAGTATAATGGAAGTCTAGATGCAGTAGCAGCACCTAGACTTGGGATACCTGGATAGAGGGAGAAAGGGCCTAACACATGGGGAATTCTAGAGTGGCACAATGCAGAATTAACACATTTCCTAGGCATGCAACACAGGTCTCCTAGAGGAGGACGTAGGCCAGTATTCGCAGTACTATCACAAGGTGGGATTTTCTAGGTGTGAGTCAGTGTACCATTAACAATTTCTAAGTGTGCGGAGCAGGCAATAAGTCACAGCACTATGACAGTGGGCACTTCCTGCATGTGAATCTATGTAGCAAGAACAATTTCTAAGTGAGCAGCACAGGCAAATAGATTACAGTACTATCTTAGTGGGCACTTTCTAGATGTGAATCAATGTAACAAGAAACATTTCTAAGTCTGGGGCACAGGTAATTAATTAATCACAGTACTCTCTCAGTGGGCACTTTCTAGATGTGAATCAAACTAACAGGAGCAAAAAGTGTGAGGGACAGGTAAATAAATTACAGTACTATCTCAGTAAGCACTTTCTAGAAGTGAATCAATGTAACAAGAACAAATTCTAAGTGAGCGGCACAGGCAGGTAAATCACACTACTATCTCAGTGGGCACTTTCGAGATGTGAGTCAATGTAACAAGAACAAATTCTAAGTGTGCGGCACAGGTAAATAAATCACAGTACTATCTCAGTGGGCACTTTTTAGGAGTGTATCATGGGAGTACTAACATTACTTCAATGTTGTGGCGCTGGCGTGTTCAGAGGGAAAAGGATCCACTCCCCACCCAGGCCACACCTACCTTGGTAGTAGCCGCTGGTTGACGGCTGGCCACTAGCTTCCCCTGCTGACACCTGCAGAAATGATATGGAGCCGCCTCTGTAGGAGCCGCCCTTTGCCTTGGGGCCCTTAGCCACAGGGGCTGCATGGGCAGGGGGCTGCCCTGGGAAGGTCAGTTAAGAGCAGCAATCTGACCTATCAGGGCAGGGGGCGGGCTGGGAGGAGGGAGGGGAAGGGAGATGGATATGCATAAGAAGGTCGGGGGAACAAGTGTGGACGCTGGGGCTGAGGGGCTCAACAACATTTTTTAAAGAAAATCAAGGCCCAGGAGGGGCTTGGGGCAGCAGCACTCACCTGGGAAACACCTGGGTGAAAGACATGGGAAGGTTTCATCTCCACTGACAACTGTCTAGGCACCACACACTGTCTCATATTTCCTAATACTAATGGTTGCTATATGGCCAATATCCACGTCAACAGCCTGTGAGTGATCTCCATCCTCCTGACCCAGCTTTGTATTTCACTAGGCAATGCTGCCTGCCTTCTGGTTGAACTACAACAGCCCATTGCCATGCCCTTTTCCGGCCAGCGCTGTTCACTTCATTCGACCTGCTGACAATCCTTGTTCCCGGTTAAACCTGCTGATAAGCAGAGGTGATTTCTGCTAATCACAACTCTCTTTCTCTTGTGCCATGCTCATGGTGGTCTTAGTTGTTGATGATGCTCTATCCATGCTGTTATTCGAAGAGCTCATCTCTACTGTCAATCTAACTCAAAAGTTGTGCAAAGAGTCTCACCTGCTGATGATGCTCTTCATCTGGCTGTCCTTCTCTTCTTGCTGTCGCCGGAGCCGGTCCTCGCTGTCCTCCAGGCGCGACTTGTATTCCATCAGCAGCTTCTGCATTTGCTGCTCTTGTACCAGAAGGCGCCGCTCGTACTCCTCCAAACGTCTACTCGATACCTTCAGGCGGTCCTTTAACTTGGCTATCTCCTGCTCATACTGAGACAAAATAACAGAAGTGTATGAGCAGGAAATGTAGCTAGACAGCAATAATATCCACCTTATATGGGATCGCTCATAGGGACCAGAAACATACCTAGAAAGTTTCAAATCCCATCTTGGATTTAAACTATGGAAAAAACATACTCAGCACTGTAAAATGGTAGCATTTGACACTACATAAACGCAAACATTTACTTTTCTCATTTAAATACAATACATGTTTGCTAATACCGTAAAGACCAATTTAACATTTACAAAATCAAGTTAAATATACAAGATAAATATATATACTGCTGACATTTTCTGGTTTATGCTCGAGAGCCACAGTCGCTTCCTAGGTTGTTTTCTGTAACAGTTTACGAAAGGCTTGAGGTTGAAGTAGGTTATTGACACTGCCTAAAATCTAAGCAAGTAAAACACCAAGTCAAAAATGAATGCCTAAAGCATATTCATTTTTTTGCCAAACTGTGGAACTGCTCTTAGGGGGACATTACCGAGAAATATTTAATGAATAAAGTATGTGTTGAACGTAACTTTATTCGGCCGAAAGCCATAAAATCGTAAAAATAATAACATACATTACTATTGGTAAAAGACATGGGGCCTCATTCCGATTAGGGATCATCAGTGTAGTGTAGTCCTGACTACTGTGATGGCTACTGGGGGGCATTGTGGCCCCTGTCAGTTTAGTATTTCGACATCCCACCACCTGCTTGTCACCTCCAAAGGTCTCCAGGGCACTATCTGCTACTCACGTAATTTAATCATTATATGAAATGCCTTGGGGTCCCTCTAGTTAGCCTAGAAATCCATCAACATGGCAATGATACCCAGCTTGAAAAATAATGTATTGCCAGCCATTCGTATCCACTGTCTTGGGTCTTGACTTTTCCAAACATGGATGACAGGTATATACCTAAAACTGAATCCAACAAAAACACTTCATACTCCTCTGAAACAACAGCCCACAATGACACCCACAACCACACTACTGTTCAGCATCTCTGCTACAAAGCTAAAATATGTTTCACCATTCCTGGCCCTGTTTCAAATCCATTGGTTTCCACAGCAACAAAACCTCTAATTCAAAATATACTATGACAAAAAGGCCATGAAGTCGAACACCAACCTTCCTACAAAATTAAATTAAACTCTCTACAAAACCAAACTGTGGTCCAAGCTCCCATTCTATAGCATGCTTCTTTTTCCTGACATGCAAGGCAAAAGTGAGATGAGTCGGTCTCTTCCATTTATAGAGGATTGCAGGAACCATATAGGACTATGTATGGGCTGCATTGACAAGCTTAGCGTCACAGCTGCTCCGACCTAGCATCTGCCCAGTTCTAGATGGTCTACAAAGGTCAAGTAAGATATAATGGCTATAACTTTAGAGAAACAAGTAGCTAAAAGACCAGCATGTGTTCAGGAATAGTACTGCAGAAGTAAAAACAATTAACTTAAAGCTAACTGCCACTGCAATGTGAGCGTACTCTGAGCCTATGTGATCTGATCATAAAGTGGTAGCCGTGTCCCGCCTAACAAGAGGAGCTTTACTACACTGCTCCCATTTCTTAACTTTTGTAATGGCAAAAAAGAGAGCAATAACAGTGCCCCTTTTTCGTGGCATTAAATAAACAAGCATTGGAAAAGCCAACAGTTTTGGCTCCAATGGGCATAGGAAAAAGCCATCCATCCGCTGGTTGAACTGTGGTGGACAGACGTGTCTTTGCTATACCTATAAGTAATGCTGTATGTGCAAACACACAGTTATATTTACTTTTAAGCATTTAATAGCAATACACCTCCTCAAAATATTTTGTAAATTCACCATTGAACAGTGTTACTTGTGACACAAAGCATCAGCAGAACACATAGGAGTAATTACTGAAGTTCCACAGTTTTATTATATGGAACAGGAGTGGGGTACAACTCCTATAAGGGAATCACTCTAGAAACAATACAAGAAACTCTACTACAGGCATTAGGATGGCTCAGCTTAATGTGAGTCAATGATCTAACTGTGAGAATGCCGACTTTCCCTAATTAACAGTCTCTGGAATTCAGTACCCATCATGCTTCTTTGTATCCAAAACAGAGTGACGGGGTTATAGCATGCAGATCATTTCTTCACCTAACAGTATATACTTCTCCCCTTAGAGTATGTGTCAGGCTCAAGTATTCTCACCCCCTAGCCAAAGGTCACCCTCCTGGGCTGATAATAACATTTACAGACTTCTAACTGCACGTATTTTCTTCCCCTTGCTTTGAGTTGTTGTCTTGCTGTGTCATTTTAACCCAACAGCAACAGGTCATCCTCCTGGGCCAAGATCTCTCTCCGCCTCTTCTAGTCTCTTTCCACTGTCTATTATATAGCCCTCAGCAGGCTCACTCGTGTTACTCCATTGCTGGCTCTAGTCCCTTTCACAGACTGAAATATAGCCCTCAACAGGCTTTTGGCTTGCTCTCCTGCGTTTGGTTTGTGATGAGCTCTTGGCTATAGCCTTTATCAGCTGCTTGGTGTCTCTTCTCTCTCTCTCTGGTCTCTAAGTGTCTGAAATATTGCTTAATCTCTCTTCTCTCCATCCAGTCGCTGGCTCGCTCCCTGGTGCTCCTCTTCTCTCTCAGCACCCAGGTCAGTAGCCCAGTCTGTGAATCTTAGCTAAAGGCCAATCGGGTTTCAGGAAAAAAAACGGCACTGAAACAGCATTGGTGGATGGTAAATCCTGTATAGCGGATATCATAGAAAAGGGCGGGCGGCCACGCTGTTGCTGCTTGACCTGTCCGCCGCCTTTTACTTGGTGAATCAGGATATTATGGCAGATAGGCTAGTTAAGGTGGGAAATTGCTCTGGATTGGCTGTGAACTGGTTTAGGTCCTTTCTGGGACCAAGGAGGGCTAGTGTTACCAGGGAGAACTTTCAATCGCATCAAGTCCAACTCAGTTGTGATGTCCCTCAGGGCACATGCCTGTCACCACTACTGTATAATATATACTCTAAGCCACTGTTTGATCTCCTGAACAGCATGGTTGTCAGGTTTGCAAATTATGGGGACAACACACAGATTGTCCTGGAACTCTCTGGAAGCTATGATGAAGATTTAACAACAGTAAGGGGGATATTTGCCGCCATCAAAAAATTGATGTTGGAACACACCCTTGCGCTGAACGATAGAAAGACTGAAATCTTGATCTTGGGAACAGACACGAAATTAAGAAAACTAGATAACCAATATAAAGCATCCCTAATTGAAGGCACCAGGATACCGGTCTCTGGCCATGTGAAAACCCTGGGGGTTATTTTTGATTCTAATCTGAATTTTAAAAAAAACATGTGCCACATCTAAGCTCGACCTGTGCCTACATGACCAAGCTCCTCTGGCAGAACCTCCCATATTTGTCGGAGAGAAATCGAGCTCTAATTGCAGCAGCCACCATCAATACAAGGCTTGACTACTGTAACGGGTTGCTGGTTGGAACCTCACAAGCCAATATAAATAGACTACAGACTATTCAGAATGGTGCAGTCAAAGCTGTACATGATATGAGTCGCTGAGACCATGTAACACCTGTATGCAGGGAGCTGCATTGGCTCCCTGTTCATGAGAGAATTCAGTTCAAAGCACTGAACATGCTCTATAAATGCCTAGCCGGAGATGCCCCTGTCTATCTTAGCTCTCGGATTAAGAAGACTGCCTTTCCGATGCATGCTGAGATGAAACAAAGAAGCCTTGCTAATTCAGCCCCGCTTTCGATTGGTAAGGTTTGGAGGTGCCCGTTTCAACTCCTGGGCCCTAAGGATTTGGAACGCCCTAACACAGTCTCTGAGACAGCTTCCATCAGTGGCACAGTTTAAGAATGCACTGAAGACCTACCTCTTCGACGGGGAGGAGAATAGGAAGATGTATCTCACCACACTGACTTTACTCTCTCTATATTCCTTGTTTGTAGGTCTTGTGAGCGCCCTGAGGCCTGCGGGTGTGCTGGCGTTATATAGAAACCCATTACAATAGAATAGAATCTGAGCAGGACTCTGCTCTTTTTTTATAGGTTGGTTGATTACTTAAGATTCAAGACAGTAGGTGTAAACAACATATGGGAGTGCCACCTGGACAATTGGTCAGCAATTGGTCATTCCCTCTGCCAGGTGTTTCTCTGACCTACTAAGCAATTTCAACTGCAATATAAGTGATCGTGTGTAGCACCCCTCTGCCACTATTGGTGGCCTTGCTGCATGTGGTTCTGTAAGAAAAACAGGGTGTGGGGTTTGTTCGTGGGAGAGGCATATGGAAAATCTGTGGTGTTAATGGGTGCGAGTCGGAAGTAACCAGTTCCTGTCTGTCAATTTGCTTTCTATGGGTTTGGCAGAGAAACTGGGGAGTGTGCTTGTTCTACATGCGGAAGAGCTCTGCAGCGCTTTGGGTCTGTTTAACTGCTGACCTGGGGGTGGAGTGTGATAGGAATTAAAAGGAGAGCTTGGTTGGTGGTTTAGTTAGTGTTCATGTGCGGATGGCTAGGCTTATGATGGTGTCTGTAGGGGTTTTGTGCCTGTAGTGTAAGGTGGTAGAAGATGTTAGAGGGAAGTCCATTAGTATTGGGAAGATGGAGTAGGCCTGATCTCCCTCCCCTTCCTTTCACCCTCTCTCAATCTGTTTGCAGGTGGAGAGATGCCTGAAACCTCACTCTTACATGCTCAGGTTTAATGCTCAGTGGCCTATTGGGACTTCTGCCCATCGAGGCAGGCTCAAGGTGTTTGGCAGGTGTTCATCGCGCATTGGGCATGGTATGGGCCCGACTCCCTACTTGTTTCTCCCAGAGGTCTACCCTGCTATTTCTCCCCCCACAATAGCCACAACTAACCAGGTTTGGACGTGGCACCAGGTATCAGAGTGATTCTGCAACCAGGCCTCTTCACGCATTAAAATATTGTAAACACAACACTTTATTTCTTGGTGTGAATCATTTATGCACTAGTTGAGAACATCAGACAGTGCAAATGTCAGGTCACTTGACAGAAACCAGAACATCTTGATTTTTATCTGCTGGGAATAAATTGCATGCTGCAGAGAAGCAGTCGGAAATCAAGAAATTTGCTCTGTGATCTGTGTGCATTTAGCCTTTCAGAAAGAAATCAAATACAGTGTGATAATGAATGGCTTCTTTTGTTCAACTTCTGCCGTGTTTTATGTCTTTAGATAGATGAACAGGAGCATTATACATGCATATTTATTTTCCTAGCATGTTAGGGTCTGATCTGTAGTAAGATGGAAAACAGTTACCATTGGGAAGTATCCTTTGTAACAAACAAATTATGCTCTAAGTGAATGCATGGTTGCATTTTACAAAAAGGTATTTTTTTGGAGTTCCTATGTTGTGTGCATTTATCATCAAGATGAATATATGTTGTGTGTTCATTTATATTAATGTGTAGGAGAAGGTTTTCAACAAATGTATTCATTTTCAAGTTTAGACATGTTTTGGCTGCCTGTCGGACACACTTTGCACTCTTATGAAGGCAAAACATTTTTACTTTTAAAATGTATTTAACACTCAAATGATAAAAAGGGTGTAAAATACTTGCACCTCAAAACCATATGTGAAGCACGGATGAGTATGTAATGTCTAGTTTAAACATCCACTAACCCTAACTTGGACCCATTGTGGTAAATGGTACTATAATTGGTCAGCGGCAGCAACGCCCTTGCTAATTCTTGAGTGATTGTTATTACACCAATCACAGGGTTCACAGCATCCTTCAATCTTCAAAACTACAATTCTAACATTCAAAACTCGACACTCTAGCCATTGCAAGTGCTGTTACAAAACAAAATGAAATGGTTTCATTTGTAACTTAAATAGGAACTAAGAAAGACATGTCCCTGTAGATGTAATCCAGATAGGTATTTAACTAGATGTAGTGGTTTATGCAGGCTTCCTTCAACTTCCAAGCACTGTAATTATTGCTTCAGTCGATAATTTACAGACTTCTGAAGTATGCAAGGCTAACTGTCCAGCCAACATGTGACCATGAGATTCTGTGCATGCAAGGGAAGCTTACGAGTGTGCGTGTAAATCTGTTCCACTGGTGACAGGGTGTTACTGCATTCTGTGCTGTATCTGTTAATTGGGAGAGAAACCTGCTTTTCTGTCAAAATGTGGACTCCTGACCCATGTAAATCATTTCAATACAGCCAACTTTTTGCACACGCCGACTTAATGTCCCATACTTTTTTACTCTCTTGCTAAGGAGAAAACACATTTTTACTCATTTGAAATTGCATTTACTATCAAAGTTAAAAAATAGGGAGTAAAAGACTCCCACCTCATAATATTCCCTGGAGCACTGGCTGCAAACCTGATGATTTTACTGCTAATTAGTCTTCTGCTTGTAAGTATGCCCCTTGAGATGTTGAGCTGTAGCTAATGAAGGCTCAAAAGGCTGTACCACAGTTTTGAAATCAGGCGGAACTTGGGGTTTCAGTGACTCATAGCCACATCGGTGTGTGCAACATGGCAGCCAACTGGTCTGGTGAATAGTTCAAAGTTACTCACCAAATTAACTAGTGTACTCATAGTCCATAATCCATAGTCCGCCTTTCCCCATACTCTTAGAAGATTTGGCCACAGGGAATGCGAAAGGGGCCATTTTTTACAGCAGGAAAGTAATTCCCTAAAGTAGCCACATGCATGCGGGAATGCAGCCATGCCATGCCCCTTCTAGTACTGCGCTAGCCTTGCAGCATCAGACATTTTCTAGCGGCCCAGGACGTACCTGACTGATGATTAACTAACTTGTTCCTACATCCCACCCCCCTTTTGCCATTACTATTGGGAGACTACCAAGCAAAAAACCTAGAAGTGATGGACAGCCCATACTAATCTACCTGAAAAACAATTGCAAAACTGCTTGGACAAATTGGGCATAGGCCCGAGAGCTAGTAATGTTAAGGTTGTCCTTGCAAAAAGCAGAAGAGGCACACACAGGGGCCCGGACAATGGGTTTCCAGGGAACATGCCTCTGGAAAGCAAGTGATGCCTCTTTAAATCTCACTGCATGGGAGTCCAAACCTTTACGACAAGGGCCAGAACGACGACTCACCTGATCCCTCACCATTGACTATAGAGACCAGAGCCGATGGGAACTGTAGACTGAAAACATCTTGACAGCCAAAGATTGTAGAACTCTGCTTTAGGAGGACAACTTCTGACACCTACTATCTTTTAAATGGAAAGGACTATTCAAGATATGGTTGCTTTGGATGCCAGATGACCCCAAGAGGCAATTCTGTAAAGATTGAAAAGCGGAACTCTGTTCTTGTCCAGGTAGAATTACAGTGCTCTGCACATATCCAGAATGTGCATTAACTTATCTTCCTCTAAAGTCGGGTTTGGAAAGAAAGAAGGGGTGCACAAGACCACCTTTTCCCAATAAAATACCTTATAAGGCATGTAAAGGTGTAGAAGTAGGAGACTGATGCACAGGTGGCATGCTGTTGGCAAAAAGTATTAGTGAGCAAATGAAAGAGAAAACCCTATCTGACTGTAGTTCTAAGACGGGTTTCTCTTCCTCAACTAAATCCTGAGGAGTCTGTCAGGGTGTCCATCTAAAGAGTCAACGGTCCTGTGTCCAAACCTATTTCCGATCCTTACACTATAAACTAAAATATGGAAAAAGGAGTGGTTCTTGGTCCAGAGGAATGGTTCCCTTCTTCTGGACAACAGCCCAAAGTTCACTTTTGGATGATGCATATGAATACATGTTCTTAAAGTGTACAAATCAAAAGCCTCAAAAAGGTTCCTTGGATTGGGGTTCCAGCAAGGCACATAGAAAAAAGTCTTATTTCTTTCCAGTTTTAGGGGGATGACGCCCCTACCCTAGTTTCTCAGGTTTCGCCGTCGCTTTCCCAATGCCAGGACACGCGTCTTCTTCCTTTTCCTGGCCTTTGTAGTGTAATTCACAATGCCAAGCGAGTGACTGCCTCCTCTTGGCTCCTTTCATAATGTTCATCAACACCAGGGGGTGTGCCTCCCTTCCCTTGGCCTTTCTCACAATGCTCACAGTGTTCCCAGCTCACCCAGTTCACTAGCATGCAAGTTACTGTGGTTATAAAGATGAGTTTGGAAGCAGATCGTTATTGGGTGTGGGCCCCGGACCCTTCTTGGGTCTTCACCGTTCTCAATAGATTTACCCAGTTCACTATCCTGTCAGGTATTCCCTTTGTAAGGTTCCAGACCCCTTAGTATTGGTTTATTTTCTCTCTTGCCCCAGTCCTCTTGGTATTTGTTTGTTTCTTTCTCTTGGATCCAGACATGTGGTTCTTCAGCTCTGTACTTGGATAGACCCGACCCAGCGACCCAGCAACCCACCAGGTACTGTGACTTTGAAGATACCTGGGGATAATGCTCATTATCGGGTATGGGTCTCTGACCCACTGACTATGGCCTCTCGTGGGTTCCAGCAACTCCTGCCAGTCCAGATAGCTGCAAGTGGCTTGTCGGTGACTCTGGTCAGTTGCAGGCTTCCCTTTCTTTTCGTCTGGTTCTCTCGTGGGCCATCCCCTTGCTGCAGCATCTCCACAGCGTTTCTCGTGCTGTGGCTTGCAGCCCCCTTGGGCTGCACGTACCAACTCTCTTTCTCAGCTGGATGCCCACTTCTTCTGTGGCTCTGTTGGTCCGTGCTTGGCGGAGCCTTCCGTGACGACTCTACCCCCTGGTAAGCGCCCCGGTCTCTGCTTTGTGACTAACTCTTGCTCTCCGGCTGCTTCCGAATCCTCCGGTTCCTTCAGGGAAGTTCTCTCTCACAGCCATCGTTTCCCTCTTCTTTTTTGAATGTACTCTGCCCAATCAGGTCGAACTGACTAGACCATTCACTCAGGTTTTCAATAGTGCTATCTATGGTTCTGCAGTTTTCTTGTCCCAGTACTGATCTCAAGGATTCCCAGTGAGTCAGCTGGTCTCTGCCTCGCCTCCGTACATAAGGGATATAGGTCCCTTGAAGAACCAATACTCTTCCTTGTCTCAGTACTTCCTACCTTACTGATTTTAAGGAAACAGATAGGAACACTAGGGATGGTGGTGTAGGGGGTTGGTGAGGAAGGTGGGTTAAGGTAAGGTGGAACATGGGGATACTGCATTCTCCCCAGGTCGTCACTAATACCACAGGGGGCTTCCCCTCCACATGAGATCCACCCACTAAGTAGCAACTCCTAGGGGGACCATCGAGTAGCGGCCTCACCTGCCGTGCCTCATTTGAAGAGGCTCCCCCCTAGAAGTGACGACATCCAGGGATTCGTCACAGGCACCAACTTAGAAAACCCACCAAAGACTCCGGTGTACTCAAAATCCATACATTTCATTAGACCTTGTAACCCAAAAACGTTTTGAAGACTCATTCTCAGCTTTTAAATGTTCAACAAATTATTCATGGTGCTGGGATAACATTTGTTTTCCCAGCTAAAACCAGGAATGTTCAAACACAGCACAATTAACGACAGAAGCCAAAACTGAGAAAGCGTGCAACTCACTAACTCGGTAGGAATATGTAACTGCCACAAGAAAGTATGTCTTCCATGACACAAGGCGGATGTTGGCAGAAGCCATAGACTCGAATGGTTCATGCAACAAGGCCGCTAAAACCAAATTAAAATCCCAAGTGCCATGAGCCTGAACCAGGGCCCAAAATGTCTCAACCACTGCATTGGAAAGGGAGAAAGGAACCCTCCCCAGAAAGGCTGAGAGATGAGTCGGGCATGACTCAATCATTGTCGAGAATTTGCCAATTGCAAGACGAAGCTAAAAACCTCATCGAAACCACACGACAAGGGATTCAGGTGCAGTGAAAGACAACAGGGAGAAAAGCTAGTCCATTTGCACCTGAACCAGTCCCTAGTTGAGTTATTCATTGCAGCCATAATCACCTTCAAGTAAACATACAATAGACTTAGATCACCACATTTCAAATGCGCAGGGACCATTTAGGGGGATGCGCATACTGCTCTCCGAGGAAGGAAGAATCTAGGTTAAGTTCTTGAGGTGTGAGAACCACAATCTTTCTGACGACCAAGGAACCTATAGAACCATTGGGCAGGATGGGGTTTTATTAAACTTCCGAATTGTCCTGTGTATGTGAGGAAACCGCGCACATGCATACAGGAAAAGCCCCCTCCCAGAAAAAGTGTGAGTGCCTTGCAGGGAGTTCAGACTCCTGACTAGGCGAGAGGTGCATGGCAGATATGTGGTATTGTAGATCGTAGTGAAGGCACCCACCCTTTGAAATCCCAAATGAGAGAACAGATCCTAACCATAAGTGGGTGATGTTCGCATTTGTGATTCACTGATTCCAGCCTGCTGAGAGAGTATGCCTTTTGAATGGACTCTACCAGAAAATTAAGCACCTGAAAATAAATCCAACGTGAAATGGACCATTCCTACAAGTCCACTGCCCGCATAGCTAACTGGGGAGAGATGGCTCCCCCGGTCTGTTCACAAAGAACTTGGCCATGGCGTTGTCAGTGAAGACATTGACAGCTCAAAATCCTAGAGTTTAGATTTACTGGCTACCCACTGTACATATTGTAAATAATATAACTATCTGTCTCACCTTCGGCCCACCGCCTTAATTGCAACATGTATGCTTGTACCTGTAGTACCAATGTATGTATTTATTTGTAACCGCAACTATTGTAACTGTTGCCTACTGCTTGCTAATGTAACTGTACTCTTAGTAACATGATCAAAAAACTTATGCGCCCGTATGCCCCTGGGCCTGGTTGCGCTTTATAAATAAACCAAATACAAATACTTGAACTGAGCAGCCTTTGATGTTCGGGAGAAAGGCTATCAGAAGGTTTAAAATGGGCCCGAGCTCCACAATGTTTGTACGGAGCTGATGCCCACTGGTCATGAGAGTGGCATCCTAACCCAGAAGGGGAAACAAATCTTTGGTAATGTTAGAGGTGAGGGTCTCTGAATAGTGTACCCCCACCAAATGGTAAGTGCCATTCCACCAGAGTCACACCTCCCTAAAGAAGGGCAAGATCCAAATTACTGTGACTAAGGGGAGGTGGCATGGCTCCAAACTGACACGAGGAGAAGAGGAGTCCTTCTGATTTTCAGCTGTGCACTTGGCACTGGAAGCACACGAGAGGCAAATCAAGTGTCAGGTCTGTCAATAGGCAAGGAAGGGTTTATGTGATTAATAGGGGTTCCTTTTAAAATAAACAGATGTATTTGGGAAGTGTTTCAATTGAAAAGTTATTTATTTCCCTTAATCAGCCTTCCAGGAACAGGAGTCCTTCCCAAACCAAAATGGAGGTGGAGCACATTAACACCGACAGGAACACTGAATGGCTGAGGCAGCTTGTTGGACTCTCCTCCAACATTCTAAACTGTCTTTGATGAACAACTTCAGGCCGGAAGGTCCAGGTTTTGTTTTCTCTCTTCATAAGTTAAACAAGTAGGCCACTAACAGACACAGTGAAGATTCAAGATCGAAGATCAGAACAATTTTGGTGCAGCTGCATGGGACAACAGAAGAAATATGGTGGGAGTGCAGCATTGTTTTCAGGTATCAGTTGAACTTCAGTATTCAGGCACCACATAGCCCTTTGCCTGCTCCGTTCAGCCTTGTCAGGGATACTGTAAATATATGAACAAATATTGGGACTGTAAAATAGGTTTTCAAAGCTTCGTATTCTTCCTAAATCCGAGGATATTGTGCCCTGTCAGTGGTGTGCGCGTGCACTGAAGACACACTTTATCTTTGTGCCCTGTCAGTGTGTGTGCACAGAAGAGACACTGACCTTTGTGTCCTGTCAGTGGTGCGGGTGTGCAGCAAAGACACACTAATCTTTTTTCCCCGTTAGTGGTGTGCAAGTGCATAGAAGGGACACTGACCTTCAGAATCTACTAGGAACGGTCAAAAACTCTATTCTGACATGCAAGGTGTTGTGACACTGTTTAGTGTCTCAGCAGTGCATCTCCGCAGTGATATTAATACGAGGCTTGGATAGGAATCCTATGAACATCTGCATTGTCTTGCACCGTACAATGCTCCAGGAATTTTCAGTATGATATGATATGATATGATATGGTATTTGTAACGCGCCTATACACAAGTGTTTCAAGTATGCACACAAGGATAAATAAAACCAAGTCAATAAAAATACCCAAAGAGGTTTGTTCACATAAATCATTTTCCAATGTTTTCTTCTTTCTATATGAAAATATAATTTAAGCTAGGTTAGGGAAAGTTAGGGGTTTATCATCCCAATAAGGAAGGACCTATGAAGTGAAGATACTAAGGATCTAAAGGAACTTATTTTTGGAATTGAATCTGTTTAAGACATTCACTCCATTTTGGTATCATTCACTCTATTTTGGTATGGAAATTCTCAGATTAAATACTCCCTCTACTCATTAAGCGGAGGAAATACAAGTAACGGGAGAAGGAATGAAACAAGAGGTTATTGCCAATTAGTAGATCATTAATGATTACTTACCTTAATAAAATGAAATGAAATGTGCTTTCCTTGTTTTCTACAGATCTCCAACTCAGATTCTGAAGCAAGGAAGTCTTTTTTATCCACGTCCCCTTTCCCCCGGGGTGTTTCTGGTGCAACTGTCATGTATACATATCAGTTGTTAAAGGGATGCCCTGGTGGGTCTGTGGGGTTCAGCAGCTCCCACGGTTTCTTGGGAGTCAAGACATGGCAGTCGGGAGCCTTCAGACCCTGACTGAGCAGCGATTCAGGAAGATACTGCATATCTTCACAATCAACCAAATCCACTTTGATGTGGCAAAAACTCCTGCTAGCCCAATGTCGCAGCAGAAACAACCAATGAAGACTTCCCTGTGTTCATCAATAAGTCAAGCTGAAAAAGGACAGAATGGAGAAGGTGCAGAGAATTTATGTGTCCTGAGGACTGGTGGTGTGAACCAGACTTATCAAGGTAAGGATAAATGGGAATACACTGCAGACTGGGGAGAGCCCACACTGCTGCCAACACTTACATGAAGTTCCTCTGGGCTGCATTCATTACAAGCAAAATAACTGGGTACTGAAAGTGTCTTCTGCCTACTGAGGAGCAGAGAAAGCAGAGATGAGAGTCCCAAATTGCAACATGAAGAGAGGTGTCCTTCAGATCCACTGCAAAGTGCCAGTCCACCTGACAAAGACCAAGCCTGATCTGTGCATTTTCCTGAACACCTCTCTTGGAATGAAAAATGTGAAGACAGATCTAGGATGTTGCACATGTCCAACTGTTTTCGTTTGGGCAGCGTAAACAGTCTGAAAAAGAACCACAAGCCTCTATGGGATGGAGGAACCTCCTGTACCATCTTGAGGTCTAATAACTTCAGAATAACGGTTGGGGATTGAGGGAGGGGCGGGCAGAGTAGGAGGAAGCAGCGACATAGTAAGATGTTTCAGCACCCCTGCAAGCCCTGCTGGCCCACAAGCTCCACAAAGAAGCACAGGCTGAGGCCACTAGGGGGCACAGGCAAGATGGCCGCCTGAGCCGAGAGCTCTCAACCCAGCTCCGGGAAACCAGCGGAGAAACGAGATTAAAAGGGCTCCAGCCCGTTAATGGTGCCGAGATAAGGCCGTCGGAACCAACGCCCTTCAGAATGACCCAAGTTTGAAGTCTGAGGTGCCTCCAAACCATAGCAATACAGCTGGGAGCCTGGGTGCCCTCCCCGCAGGACCGCACGCCGCGCTGCAGAGGAAGACAGCGGACCGAGGCAGGGAAACAATCCCGGGCCGCACTTGCCATGCCGGGGGGAGCGCAACAACAAGCAAACTGCCGGAGCCCCAACTGGCTTACTACACATGGAGGAGCGGCACGGGCACCTCCCCACCCCCCTCCGGATGCGTGCTACGCCATCCGCAAGGGGTGAAGAAGCCCCGTGCCTCGCCACTGGCTGAAACCATGAGGAGCCAGAGCAGCAGGGTGGGGGCCACTCTGTCGGAGGCGACATCACTGCTCCCCCCCCGCCCCCCGATAGCCATACATAGCGGCGGAGCAATCCCCCACCGCCCCTGAAGCAGAGGGCATCTCCAAGGGCCGACGCGGGAGCGTGCCCATATTGCGGCCCGCGAGAGGGGCGGGCGAGTGATAAGGTGAGGAGGCGACTGGGTGAGGGCCCCGAACGGACACCAGCAACCCCCACAACCCACACGTGGGTGTCCACCGCACCACGACTGAGTCTGCCACAAGAAAAGAAAGGCACATGTCCAGGGTACGGTGAGGAATCCAAAAGCTCATAAACCTGTGCAATTGGACATGGGTGACGTACACTACACCCCTAGCAGGACCCCCCCAACCCCCACCGGCCTGGGCCGACATGGGAGCACGCCCATACCGCAGCTGGTGGGAGGACCGCCCCGCGGGGACTCAGGAGACAAGGTGAGGAGGCAGTTTGGAGGGGTCCCCGAACAGACACCAGTGACCCCCACAACCCACACGTGGGGGTCCAATGGACCGCTGAGCTGCTGCCACCATCTGAGGGACAGCACACAGAACTAGGTAGAAGTGTGAAACGTAAGAACCCACAAACTCACACACCCGGACCCGGGTCTCCAGCCACGGGGACTCACAATGCCCTAGACTTCCGGAGGGGCACCCACACGGGCCCAGCGACACTGGCACCTGGCTTACTACCCCTAACAGGACCCCCCCATCTTATGCCGTCGCAGGAGCGCGCCCTTTTCACCGCTGGTGAGGAAAACACTGGGGGGGGGCCTCCCCAACAAGTGACCACTAACTAAGCTGCCCCCCCAAACCTGGTCCACAACGAGAAGCACCACTTGATCTGAAGAGGGCCTCGACCCGGCGCTCTCTCTACGCGGAGCCCCTTCCCACTTTGGACAAGGCCTACGCACCTGGCCCCAGGGTTCCTCAGACCCTGGGCGGCCCTGCCACCCCCCCGCTGACCGCCGCATCAGGCCCAGAAGGAGCAAGAGACCCCTGGAAGGAGACTTAGAAACGTGAGACAGTTGAGCGACCAGCGACCCATCTACAACCCAACTCTTCCTCGGACCTAATAGCCACGGGCAGGGCAACCCAACCACCGGGGCCACTGAACACCAGCGAGGGGAGAAGCAGGAGTAGGCTGGTGTTACAGCTATCATCACATACTGGACACAGGGCTGCCCCCACGTCCGACCTCGGCACAACCTCTGAGTTGGAAGGAAGCCCTCTACAGATTCCAATTCCGAGCCGGCGCAGACGAGATGGCTTCTGGAGGTATTTCCACCCCAGCCCTGTACCTGGGTACGATTCAGAAGAACATCCAGATGATCCTAGAGGAAATCCGGGGGATAAGAATAGACATGGGAGCCAAGCTGGCAGACCTCACAACGAAAGTAACAACTCTGGAGGTCCGTATGGAAGGGGTCGAAATCAACCAACTCTCTACACCACTCCTAGAGACTCAAATGGAAGCGAGGTTCATGGAGGACCAACGTCGCATAGAGGAACTACGATTCAAGGTCGATGACATGGAAAACAGGGAAAGGAAAAAAAACCTATGCATTTTTGGCCTGGCGGAATCGCAGGGAGAGACCCTGCTCGGCCTAGAGGGCAAGGTGCACGACATCATACGGATCATTCTAGGCACAGAAGCCACTGAGGAGATCAAAATGGACAGAGTTCACCGTGCTGGAGGTGGAGGCAAGGGCCCTCGCTTGGTGCTGGCAAGATTACACTATTACAGGGACAGGGCTAAGATCCTAGAAAAGGCCAGGACCCTTGGGAACATGCAATACGGAGACTCTAAGGTGGCCGTCTTTCAAGACCTCTCGGCCCTCACCTTGCTGATGAGGAAAATTATGTGGCAACCTCACTAAATGGCTCCAAGAGAGGGGGGTCAGGTACTGCTGGGGCCACCCCTTATAACTAGCATTCGAAAGGAAGGGGGAGAAGCATCACCTCGTATCCGAAAAAGACATCCAGAGGGTCACGGAAGACTTACTGAGCGATCGGGCCAGCTCCTCAGGCGGCCGTGACGGAGATGCACGGGACCCACCCCGTGGCCCTAGTGGCCCAGACATTTTTAGGGGTAAAGCAAAGGTGAAAGGGACTCGCAAGTTAAAAAAATTAGACACCCCTCCTCAGCCGCTGATGGGCACTTAAAATGAGCCTCAGGCTGTGATACAGCTCTTGGACGATGCTGTCTCTGGCTCGGTGGCCACACACGAGGGCATTGGAGATGCGGAGGGCAGAGGCCCCTAAGCACAAAGTTCGATCGCCACGTTGGTGCCAGGTTTGCTCCTGAGTTTGAGGAGTCAGTTGATGTTCACTAACGGAAGCCGAGGTGCGGCTGGGCCCACAGTCTTACAAATAAATATCAGTAAGGTGGGCCGAGGAAAGGGGGGGAGAATTGAGAAATCTTGAGTGGGGGATTCACGGACAAACCTAATAGGGCAATGGCTCCGACATGAAGTCGAAGCTGGGGAATCCCAATAAACTATGCTACCAGGGCCTGGGGAAGAGACCCTGGTGGTTCCTTGATCAATCTCGAAGACCGTCGAGGGATGAGGAAGAACACCTCGAAAAGTGGGAAAAGGGGGAGGGAACTGGGGAGGGGAGGGGGAGGGCGCAGGGTTGGGAAAAGGCTAAAGAATGGGGTGAGGGGACACACCCACAAGGGTTAAGGGGGAAGGGGATCAGCCAGATGGAGCCACGGCTCTTTGCTTCACAGGGGGCTCTACATCGGAAACAGAGGAGCACAAAGAAAGTGAGACCAAGTACGACAATGGTTGAAGGCAGGATAGGCACACTGAATGTCAAAGGCTTAAACTCTCAAAACAAAAGATCATTGACTAGCAACATGTTCCGCAAACAACAGTTGATAGTACTCTTCCTACAGGAAACCCACGCCAAACAAGGGAAAGAATCGGTGCTTAAGGGAAAAGAAATTGGGAGCAACTTCTGGGCCTCTCACAGAAGTTCAAAGAAGGAAGGGGTAGGCATTCTTTTGAACAAAACACTCCACCTCACAAACATAGAAACCAAGAGGGGCGATTCCTGGGGATCAAGGGGACCTGCAAGGGTGAACGCATCATGCTGGCCACCCTATATGCGCCCAACTCAGGTCAGATATGGTTTTTGACCCAGATGTTCAGGGTAATGGATGAATGGGCAGGGGGGCCATGATACTAGGTGGGGACTTCAACCTCAAAATTTACCCCAAACTGGACTGGTGGACGGCAAGAGGAGCGGGTCAAGGGGAGCCACCAAAGATAATCTAGCCCTACAGACTCTTCTAAGGGAACACTATTGGGTAGACGCATGGCACAAGGCGGGGCCAGGTCCGGGGGGGATACACCTTCTCTCCCCCACACTACACCTACACAAGAATTTACCTGCTCTTAACCTCAGAGGAAGGGGAAGTTGTGGCCACGCTCCCTAGGGTGGAAGCAATAACATGGTCTGACCACGAGTTACTGGTGGCAAACTGGTCGTTACCCGTGTCCCCGAGATCCTCTCAATGGCGCTGCAATAACACACTCCTGAGAGACCCCGTCTTCAGAGACTTCCTAAGGAAGAAAATGGTAGACTACTTCAAAACAAATGATAATGAGGAATCCAACATGGTGATAGTATGGTAGGCCGCGAAGGCCACCCTCCGGGGTCTCCCGATAGCCGAGGGCTCCAGACGCAAGCGAGAGAAAGGGCTTATTGAAAACATGATCCGAGAAGAACTGAAGGCCCTGCGCGCAAGGCTTGGTCTCAATGGGGAAGATAGGGAAACCTTCCTGGTAGAGATGCAAGAGAAGAGACAGGCTCTGCACACAGTCCTCATAGGGGAAGTGGTTAAGAAATTGAGATACACGTGACAAAGATATTATGAAAGTGGGGATAGAGTGTGGACTCTCCTGGTGCGCATGGCTAGGGGATGTAGAATGGAAAGGAGGGTGGTAGCCACCAAAGAAGAGGGGGCAACGAGTGCAACAAAAAGGAGCAAATAGTAGAATGCTTTGCTGACTTCTACAGGGAACTCTATACAAAGCAAGGGGGGAATCGACGGAGGAGGTCCGGGCATACTTAGCAGAACACCCACTACCCCGACTGACCGAGCCGGAGCTACAGGGGCTGGAGGGGGACATATCAGAGGATTCGGTGAAAGGCAACATTAAGAGGTTACAAGTGGGAAAAGCCCCAGGGGGAGACGGGTATACGGCGGGCTTCTATAAACAGTGCCAAACAATCCTAGCACAGCCTCTAGCTAAATTGTTCAAACAAATTAGAAACCAAGACTCAATCCCGCCCACCTTCCTACAGGCCCTCATCACTGTAATACCCAAACCGGGCAGAGATCTAACATACAGGCCTATCGCCCTTCTGGACATAGACGCTAGGATCTTCGCCAGAATTCTAGCAACTCGACTAGAGAGATGCCTTCTCCGCCTGGTCCACCCAGATCAGGTGGGATTCATCTTAAACAGACAAGGCTCCGACAGCATGTGCAAAACCCTCCATGTGCTAAATTCAAGGATGGTCCGGGATGACGGAGCCCTACTGCTGGCACTCGACGCAGAGAAGGCCTTCGACAGGGTTGGTTGGGGATTCATGGGGGGGGTTTTATCAGCAGTGGGGATGGGACCGAGGTGGTTGGACTGGATGTCGGCACTGTATTCCGCCCCCTCAGCCAAGGTGGTCACAAATGGGACAGAATCAAGGGCATTTCCCTTGGGGAGAGGCACGAGACAAGGTTGCCCGCTATCCCCCCTAATATACTCGTTGGTTATGGAGCCCTGGGCGATCTCGATCCGAAAGGACGAGGCAATCAACGGAGTGCTGATAGGAGACTCATTGTAAAATTAGCCTCTTTGCCGGCAATGCACTCCTCTACATCACTAAACCATCCCAGACGGTCCCTCGTGTTCTGCAGAGCCTAGCGCGCTATGGAGAGCTCTCGTGATTTAAGGTTAACTTGGGGAAATCTGGGGCCTTGGTGGGGGGAATCTATCAACGCAGAGACAGAGTATGTGGGAGAGCTCTCCTTCTGACTCCAAGGGGACAGGTTCCGATACTTGGGAGTCCAAGTCAGAGGTGACCCTACAGACCTCTTCCCCAATACCTTTATCCCACTCTGGTCAGAGGTCAAGAGGGATATAGAGAGGTGAACAGGTTCAGGGCTCTTATGGATGGCGCGTATTAACCTGGTTAAAATGGTGGTCCTCCCTAAATTCCTATTCCTGTTCCAGATGCTCCCCGTCCAGGTACCCAAGACTTTCCTAACAGAATTAAAACAAACCCTTTTGAGATTTCTCTGGGCGGGCAAGAAGCACAGGATTTCATACAAGGTTCTAACGTGGCCCAAGGAAGACGGGGGTGTGGGGTTCCCGGACCTTGAAACATACTATAAGGCTGCCCAGTTGAGGGTCCTGACAGATCATTTCACCCACGGGATGGAAAAGCAGTGGGTGGTAATGGACAACAAGGTACTTGCCCCGATCATGCTAGATGAATGGTTATGGGTCCCCATATCACGCATTCCAAGAAGGGTCCTACACCACCCGATGCTGGGGGTCTTATGGTCGGTCTGGAGAGAAGGGGGCTACTACAGATGGCTCACAACCTGGCCCTCTCCGCTGAGCTGTATTTGGGCCCCCCCCATTTATAGACAAAGTAGCCGAACTAGCCGCATTCCAACAATGGTACAAGGCCGGTCTTACCAGGGTAGGCCAGCTATGGGTGGAGGTATCCTTCATACCCCTAAAAGACCTGGAGGAGGCCGTGGGGCAGGGCACACCATCACTGTTTCGCTACCTCCAACTCAAGGGAGTCCTTACTGAACCTTCATGGGGGGACACTCTTAGGAGAGATCTGACAGGCTTCGAGAAATTGCTAATCTCCACCCGGGGCTCCAGCGGGGTCATATCCCGTCTTTACAAACTCCTCCTGCTCTCGGCTCCTGGGGAACCCTCGCCAGCCCGGACACAATGTGAAAGGGACTTGGGGGGGGGGGGCAATTGATGATAAAAGATGGTCCAAATGTGCATCCGAGCCAATCGATCAATGGCCTCGCTCCAATACCGACACCAGGCCCTGAAGATACTGCACAGGTGGCATTATCCCCCCCAGAGGATCGCTAGGATGAGGGCGGGATACGACCTGCACTGTTGAAATGTCGGAAAATAAAAGGGGACTATAAACACATGTGGTGGAACTGCCCCATGGTCCAGACATACTGGGGAGAGGTCCTATCCTGGATCAAAGGGGTGCACGGAGTGGGGAGGTCCCTGTGCCGCTGGCTTCTCCTCTTTGATATCAATCTGGGGGACGACCATGAGGAAACCCAGGGCCACATGTTACAGGTCATGTTGGTGGTGGCCAGGTGTTGTCTGGCCAAGAAGTGGAAAAGCCCACACATGCCAAGGGAAAAAGACTGGGTCACAAATGTCCAGGCCATTTATGGCATGGAGTTCCTGACACACCTCATTGATGAATCTAGATCTAATATTGAAGAACTTTGGCTCCCCTTTTTTGAGAAGTATGGGCGCCTGGCCTGAAGTGACAAAAGCCAGGAATGACACCCCATATGCACGCGGCGCTACACAAATAATACCCTATAGGGGCCGCAAAAAGCTGAGCCCAAGACACCAATGGGCAAGGAACTGATAGACTGCCTTCAAACGTTTTCCGTGAGCTTGCTGGACGAAATAGATACCAGTGCTCGATCCATGGCTGAGAGCAGGGGTTGAATGGAGGACTGAGCGAAAGGCTTGTTATAATGTTCTCTCAAGGTGAATATTGTTCAAACACAATGTATGATGTGATAACCTAAAAATGCCAATAAAGTATGATTTTCAAAAAAAAAGAAGCACAGGCTGCACCAAAGCCTTCCAGGACTTCTTGGGCCACCACACATGCACAATGTGCTTGACAATCATGCAGTGCCACACACTAAGTGAAAAAACGTAAGCTTCTGAAAAAACCTTCGATCTTTCACCTAGCATAGGTCTTTGTTCTCAGGCAGAAGGCCGGTGAAGGCGGCTGCGACGAGAGCATGTACGTAGCTCTGGTATTTTGGCTTGTCAGCACTGTTTCACTTACCCCGCTATCCCCTTGGAGAGCCAGAGGGATTGGTAAGCACATCCAAGTGTGTCCTATGGGGGCATGCTGATTTCCCTTGCTAATGGCCGGTGGGGACTGCCCTTCTGTGCCTCTTTTGGCACCCGGGATCTCGGAACAAGAGTTTGAGGCAGAGAGACCGAAAAGAAAGTCTCATCAAGATATCTAAATGATCAGGCTGTGTGAGAAAGTAACAAGTGTGCTGTGTGTGGTGCAGCCTTCCTAATTGGTTTGTTTTGATCCCATTTCTTCATGCAATTTGATTAGAACCGTCATTAGAACCTTGGTATATCCTGAGCAGTATGTTGATAACATTCGATTATAATTCTATTATTCAAAAGAAATGCCTATCACAAGGTCCATAAGATCCTAGCAATTAAGGTTGAAAACTGCATTTACATATATCCATGGGACAGAGGGATAAAACATTTAACATGTTGACCATGACCGATGTTTAAGAATTTTTAGAAGCCATTCTCCCCTGCAGCTCAAGATTACTGACCTACTTGGACAGGGTAGTCGCCCCCAATATTTTGAAACAGCCAGAAAACCTCAGCCAGAGCCTAATCCCTGAATCTACTCACTTATAGCCAAGTGTGAACCCGCTCTCAGAAGTTCTGATGAGGGGCGCAAGAAGACCGAGAGAGTCGAGAGTAGGAGATACTGAAGAGGAAGCTGGAATATCTGCAGTTTCAGAAAGTCCATCATGTTTAACAGCAGTGCAGGAGTGGTCTCGGATGATATCTGTCAAGCAAGGTGTCATCAAGCCCTCCAGAGACGCGAATATGAAGCTAGTGAAAATAATGGCATTCCTGTTGAAGAAAAGGAACCTCCACTCATAGGAATTACAGCCGCCACAGCCGTTACATCTTCCGTAGAGAATAACGCGCCAAAGCCCCCAACAATGGTGGTCGGAAGGGCCCTACCAGGGGATACAGAATTAACTAAGAAAAGCCTCCTACAGCCTCAAATGTCTGTGGCCGAAGGAATTCCACGCCAGACTCACTTCTCCCACTCAATTCAGGTCAGACCAAAATGGGAGAAGATAGGCCTAGAGCCGATAGACTCCTCTGAATGGCAATTTATGAAGGGGGTGTATTACAACAAAGCTCAACCAATTTGACAATCTAAAGGAGTTTCGACAATGGCTTGAGACTGTCAAACAAGGAAAGTATAAGGTTCCTCAGAGAACAGCAGATACAATCTGTCAAACCACTCTAACAGCAGCCATAACCAGAAATTAGTTTGGAGGAGAAGCTTGATAGAATCAGCAAGGTGTGTGTGCACCACCAAATCGGGCCACCTCGTCAGAAGGACCGCCAACTTTGACAGGGTAACCAGGTGTTCCTGTACAGCCCTACTCAGGCCCAGTTAAATCCTCTAGTCTGAATCAAAGAACTTCCACACCACAGGATTTTCGTTTAAGGAAAACTCATTTGACATTGATTGAAAGTAGCTAAATAAGTGGACTAATCCAGGACAAGCGGAATATCATCCTCACCAATGCAGAAAAGCCAGCAAAGAGCAAACCAAGAGAGGCTCTGAGAAACAAAGTTCTAACTTGGTTAAATAAAAAAGTCGGACATGGCCTCATAAATTACGATCTGAAAGGACACGGATTGATGAATGGTGTCCATCCAGCAAAAGAGATTGCATTGTTTGTTGTGGTAAAATCAATCGTCCCTCTTTTCTGATTATTTGTGATAGCTTATCAAATGCGTCATCTGATTCCAACCAGAAAATTGTTGTGGACTAATTTTTAGATGGCCAAATCCTTTTGAGGGCAGGGTAGTCTTAAATAACCCGGTTCAACATCTATCAGGTTAAAGCAATCTCTAAGTTTATGTTTGGATGTCCAATCGATACCTCCAATGCCTTTTCTAGATCACAATCAAGTAGATACGCATTTCCTGTATCATATCTTTTTCTTTAGTGCTCTCTTGTCCAATTAAATCATTGCAGTGGACCTAAGTACCCACAAGAGTACAAGCATCGCAAGTGAGACAATGATTACTGCACCCATAGACATGTTCAATCTTACCTACATTTTTCTTTTATTGCTGTGTTTGTTTTTATGATTTTAAGCACTGATGCTTGCATTTCTGATGCACCAGAGGACTATGGCCCAGGCGCATTCAAAAATAAAAAAAATGTAAAACTATTCACCTAGCGTAGAAAAAAGGTGGGCACCGGCTGGCCCCTGGTGCTCAAAGGAACCAGCCACCACTATGGTGGCTTACCAGAGGGTGAGGGGCTTCTGCAGGGGCCATGGTATTGCAAACAATTTTCAGTCAGTGGCGACATGCGATTATTTTAAATTGAGGAGCATTATTATTTCCCAATTAGTGAGAATGACCAATATAACTAATGAAGTGGCGGTTGGGTGGGGGTCTGCTGCCCGCTCCCTCCCAGAACATTATTAAATTAATGTGTTGAAATCATGCATTTTATATTACAATTCCTGATCAAAATAAATGGTGTAAAAACCCAAACAATTTACAATTGGTTCTCTGGGATAACAAAATAATCGAGTATATGCCATGTCACCAACAGGACATAGAAGCATTTTCCAAAACTTCTTTGATGCATGTGCAGACAACATGTGTCAGGTTTGTCTTTCTAAATAACTTGTCATGCAGCTGGTCCCAAGTGCTATGCCACAATGGTACACCCAAGTCTTCCTAGAGAAGAACAAGTTACTTACCCAAGGTAACGTTCTTTCGACTAGATGTTCCTCCCACGTATTCCTCATCGTTGATATTCAATATCTAGCTTCAGCAAAAAATAAAATTCGGCAGAGGGCACTGTGCGTCAATGCAGTTAACTCAATGTGCCTCGAGGGCCTCCGTCTCGAGGATGATGTAATGGAAGGTGTGTATAGCACGCGCAGTGCCCGCTCGGTTCCGTTCTGTTTTTTCTTTCATTAGAACTACCCGCATAAGCACAGGTTTGACCATGCTAAGCTTTTAAGGAGCGAAAGTTGTAATAGCATGGGAAAATCTACTGTGGGGTAGGCTGGGAGGGCGATGAGGAATACGTGGGAGGAACATCCAGTCGAAAGAACTTTACCAGGGGTAAGTAACTTGTTCTTCGAATGGATTGGGTCCTCCCACCTATTCTTCATCTTATTATAGACTCCCAAAGCAGTGTTTGTTTTGGTGGAGGGAGTACGAATTTTATCAATGGTTTCAATGAACTGAATGAAGGACAGCTTTTCCAAAGCTTCCATCCGGACTGAGGGAAGAATCAAGGCAGTAATGTTTTGTGAAAGTGTGGTGTGTATTGAAGACCACGTAGCTGCCTGACAAATGTTTTTAATGGGAACACCTTTTTCGAGCTGAAGAGTTAGCCAGGCCCCTGGTTGAATGGGCCCTCAAGCCTTCTGGATGGTCTTTGCCCGTCAGTCTGTAACATTCTGAAAATGCTAGAATGATCCACCTTGATAAGGTCTGTTTTGTTACAGCCTGACCTAGTCTGTGACCTGTATAACCTATAAAAAGTTGATCATCCAGAAATGTAGAAGCTTAGAGCTCTACGTGGATTTAATCTGTGCAACCTCTCTTCCTCCTTGCTAGGATGAGGTGGAGGATAGAAGGTGGATAGCACAATCTTTTGTCATACATGAAAATCAGAAATGATTTTGGGAAAAAAGGAAGGTTTAACCCTCAGGACGTCCTTGTCCTTGTGGAATACCGTAAAGGGTGGTTTAGATGATAGCGCCTGCAACTCACTCATTCTACGGGCTGAAGTTAGTGCTACTAACAAAATGGTCTTGAACATTAGTAACCTTAATGGACATGACTGTAGTGGTTCAAATGGTGCATACATTAGGCAATTTAACTCCTAGTTAAGGTCCCAAACGGGAACCTGAAAAGGAGATTTGGGGGAGGGGGGAATAGGCACATTGTTGAGTCCCTTCAGATATTGTATCACCAGTGGCATCATAAAATAAGAAGTTTTCTAAAACGAGCGATTAAAGATGGATAGCGCCGCAAAATAGCCTTTAGTTGTTCCAAGCTCGAGCAAAAGAGTGGCTTGATGTAGTAGAAAAGAACACCTCTGGTGTTTTGCATAGTAAAGGGTCTACATTCTTGCTCCTGCACCAGCTGCAGAATTAGTTTCAACGGCAGCAGTATAAGGATTTTGTTGCTGGTCTTCTGGCTGAAAGCAAAATCTCCAGTACGTCACACAGGAGGTCCCAATCCTTGTATCTCAGCTTCTCAGAAACCATGCGTGAAGGTTGAGAGCCTTGACATCTGGATAGAGAACCCAACCCTCCTCTCGCGAGAGAAGGTCCTCTCTTTGTGGAAGACGTATTGGAGGGCAGATGGACATGTCCAGAAGGTCCGGGTACCACGTCTTCCTGGCCAAATCCGGGGCAATTAGGATTATGTGTTTCCCGAATTTTCTCAACCTCCTGATCACGTGAGGAATGACGGGGACTGGAGGAAACGCACGCAGGAGTGGAAACTCCCAATCCACCACAACCTCGTCTCCTAGAGCTCCTCTTGGAGGAAATTCCCAGGAGCAGTACAGTTCGCACTTCCGGTGGACATTGGTCATGAACAGATCCACCTGAGGGGTTCTCCAAAGGGTGAAAATCTCTTTAATGACTTCCTGAGCTAGTTCACACTCGGGGGAGACTGTGCTCAGCCTGTTCAGAGCATCCGCTGCCGTGTTCATTTCCCCGGCTAGGTGCACTGCCAACAGGGAGATTCCTTCTTGAATTGCCCAGTACCAGAGCTGCATTGCCTCTCTGCACAGTGGTGGTGACCCTACACCTCCTGTCTTGCTGAGGTAATACATGGCCACTGTGCTGTCCGTCAGTATCAGGACATTCTTTCCCCTTACAGAGGACAGAAAAGCCTTCAGCACAGGTCTGATTGCTCTCAGCTCCAAAAGATTGATGTGCAGTTTGGACTCCGATGGAGACCAACAACCGCCGATTGTCGGACCGTTGGCATGGGCTTCCCCCACCCCGTGAGTGAGGCATCCGTCACTACTGTTATCTCTGCCATGGTTGCCAAAAAAGTTCTCCCTTCAGAATATTGTCCTTGTATGCCCACCACAGGAGATCCTGTGCGTCGCTGTTTGGAACCTGAAGTAGGTCTGACATGTTGCTGAAGAACCGAGACCACTGTGTCCCGAGAGCCCATTGAAGGGATCTTATTATCAGGTGAGCCGCTGGCACCAGACAAACGCAGGATGCCACGAGGCCGAGCAAAGGCTGGTGTGATGTGGGCACTCTGAAATGTGTAGACCATCTGCAGAATGTCTTGAGCCCTCACCTTGGGTGGCAAGCTCCCCCCCCCCCCCCCCAAGGATGTATCCAGTACGGCCTTGATTTGCAGCTTTTGAGATGGTGTCATATGGGACTTCTTGTAATTGCGGGAGAAGCCCAGTCTCTGAAGAGCGTGGCAGGTGACGTCGAGATGATTCAGTACTTGTTCTGGAGAACGCACCCCGATCCGACAATCGTGCAGGTAGGGGTAGACGGGAATCCCCACTCTCCTGAGACTCGCTGCCATCAGTTTGGTGAAACCCCTTGGGCGGAGGTCAGCCCGAATGGCCGAGCTCGAAACTGATAAGGAGAACTGCCAATGGCGAACCTCAGGTTCTTTCTGTGCTTGAGATGGATTGGCACGTGAAAATAAGCATCCTTAAGGTCCAATGACACCATCCAATCCTGGAGTTGGAGGGCCTGAAGGATCTGAGAAAGAGTGACCACACCATCTTGAACTTGTCCTTCTTGATGAACTTGTCCGAGTATCTCAAGTCCAAAATGGGTCTCAGTACTCCATCCTGTATGTGTCATGACTCATATGAGCAGATGGTCCATGTGGCACAGATGGAAGCAGATTGGCTCAGTCTGCTTGAGTTCCCCCAAGATGGCACCACAAAGAATTTGCAGCATCACAGGCATTCCCTATGCTCCCATGGTGCAGGCTCCGCCCCCTGTGTCAGAAGGAAGTCATCAGGAGTCTCGAACGGAGCAGTGTTGAGTTGCTACTCTCTTCAGCAAACGCTGCGTAAGTTTGTTCACTAGCCCTCTGTTTTGTCAAAGCTCTTCCCAGTGTTCTATCCGTAAACGTTTCCCTCATTCTTTTCACACTATTAGAGTTCCGCCCTCCTCCTGCGGCTTCCCTGTTCACAGTGGCAGAATCTCTATGGCTTTGCATTCCCAGTACATGTCTCATAGTGTGTTCGCCCTATTTCAATACGGCATTCTTTCCTGCAAAACCCTTCGACCTATCTTTCTTTCACACACAGGAGTTAGCAGCCTCCCATTCACTCACATGCCAGCGGAGCATACCGCATGCCTACAGAGAATACGTCCCGGTAGGTTTCATGTCAGTATTCCTTCTTCCTCCCTTTAGTCTGCCATTCACTTACCATCTTCCCTTTCACCCACAGCCCGCTCAGAACTACGGGGTGAAAGCCTTCCCAAACGCTCTTCCTTTCTGCACGGATATACTAACGTGCCACTGGAATCTGCCTTTCCTACCAGCATAGTATCACGAAGGGTAATACATATGTTCTCAAATTAGGCATTTCCTTAGTTCGCAGTGCTAGAACGTCTGTTAACTCTCCCCCTTTTGTGTATTGAAGTGTTTTGAGAGAACCACCCGCAGTAACTACCACAAGAAGCCCACCTACTTCTGTATACAGAAGGTCTTAGAACCGGCAAGAACAATGACTCCAGGGTTTTCTTCCCCAGAGGGTTTCCCTGTGAACCCTATGCTTCCCTGGCTATTTTGCATTAAGGGAGAATGGGGTAACTAGGAGGATTCTCTATTTCTCCGAACTGCTGCATCAGATACAGGTTAGTGCATTCAGAATTTCGTATTAATGTTTGGTGCCAAATCTGCTAAGTATCACATTTTGGGTATTAGGAAATATGGAGAATATCAACCTTTGCTCCCCTCCGCTAGAGATACCGGCTCTCTAGCACCTTTCTCTAACAGGGTCAACATTTCCTGCGCAAGTAGCGGATCTGGAATCTTTAAAGAATGGTTCCCCGGGGGATGGTTCAGAGGTATCTGAATGAAGGGAAGGCCGTAACCTTGGGCTTTGGTTTCTAATGCCCAAGCATCCAAAGTAATGTCCAGCCATTCTTTCAGATGCTGAGACAGTCTACCTCCCAATGGGATTTTGTGACTCTAAGACCTCAGAGAGGTTTTGAGGTGGCTGAAGCAGTGGCTGTTGGTAAAGATGCCCCTGCTTGTGCAGCCTTTGCACTTTTCCCTACTCCACCATGAGGGAATCTGCTTTGGCCTCTTTGATCATCCATTCCTCTCGCTCTTCCAACGGAGGAGTAGTAGAAAAGGATCTACCCCCCCCAAGAAGGGCCACTGGGGTGAAAGAGCTGAGGCTTCCTAATAACAACGCCCAAAGATTTGGCTGCTGCCTTCCAGGTCTGCAGCTTCTCAAGGCTTTCGTCAGCCTTGCTGCCAAAAAGGTGAGACCTGTCAAAAGGCATGTTAAGGAGTCTGGATTGCGCGTCCGATGCAAATCAAGACTTCCTTTACCACGCAAATCTGTGAATAACGTTGGTTACCACCATGGCTCTGCTGATGCCGTCAGCAGAATCCAGACCCGACTGAAGAGACTTGCACATGGCTTCTTTGCCGTCTCTAACAATAGCTAAGAAACCGTCTCTTTCTTCCCCTTTGGGAATGTGCTCAGCCGCCATAGAAATACAGTCCCATAGAGTGAATGAACCCTTTGCTAGGGCACATTTGGAGTTGGCCGACTCAAGAGCCATGCTCCCTGCAGAAAATACTTTCCTAGCCCATGCATGTACCCTTTTGTCATCCCTATCCAGTGGGATGGTTTGATAGGCTGCCCGTTTTGAGGTTGCAGTAGATACCTGCACCACCAGACTTCATGGGGTGGGGTGTTTTGATAAGTAGTTGGGGTCACTAATAGATGGGCGGTATTTTCTTGTTAAATTCTTGTTTACTGCCGGCCTTGACTCTGGCGTCACCCTTTTTTGAAGAGCAACAGGGAATGGTAAAATGGGATCGTTTTGCAGACCCTTATCAAGGATGTCTGTTAGATCATCCTGCTCGAAGGGGAGGGAAGGTGTACTCCATCCCAAGTAATCTACAACTTTAGACACCAACTGTCTTTATGATGCATCTGCATGTTCATCAGATTCAGGTTTACCAAATTCTAACTCTGGTAAAGTGTCCACTCTACTGGCTGTTTATATGTTATCATAAAGGTCTTTTAGCCTGGACTCCTCTTATATGAAGCTATCAACTGATACACATTTGGTGTACTATACTGTAGCTCAAAAGGTGCATCGTTATCCCATGGTTCATTGTCCTCATAAATAGAGGTTAGTGACTTAAAATAATCCTTTCTAGGTAAAGGAATATAAGTCTTATCTGGAAAAGGTGTCGAAGGTTTTGAAAAAGTTGAACCCGACGCTTGAAGTGTCGTTGATAATTTCAACAAAGTTGATTTCAACACCAATGGCATTGATGGCGCAGTTGGCGTCGGTGGCGCAGCTGGCGTCAATGACCTCGACTTATTCTTCGACTTGCAGTTCAAAGGATCCTTCAATGATTCCTCATTGCGTTGAGGCCTCAACGGCTCTCGATGTGGATCTGGCCTTCACCCTGGATTCGAGGGAACGCATGATTTGGTTTAAGCCCTTTCCTTCCTGTCTTTAGACGGCGCAGTAGGAGCATGGCTTGGTGAGGGCTTTTGCTTCTCAAAAATGTTCAACATTTCTAACCTGAATGCTTCCCATTCGGCAGGAATGGAGGCCTTTGTGGGACAAGCTATGGCTCTCTCAGGAGAGGAGGCAGACAAAGAAGTTGAAGTAGGCGAACTACGGTGCCTCTTTTTTGACTTTCTCGATGACAACGAGGAGTGGTAGAAGCCACTCCTCGACCTAGACTTTTTCACCTTCTTCCTTCGAGGAAAGTCGCCTCTTGCATGGTCCTAAGAAGGTTTCTTTGACGGGGTAGTCGATGGGGATTTCTTGGGGTTTCAACCTACTGCCAATTTCCCCTTTCAATCCTTCAGAGCCTTTTCGATCACTGATTGGCATCTCGAGCAGTCTGAGGTCTTGTGTTCCACACCGAGACACCACAAGCATACTCAGTGCGGATCGGTTATCGAAATCGTGGAACTGCAGTCCTGACACGTTGTACACCTGCTCTTCGGGGTAGTCTGTGTCGAAGATGAAGGCATTTTAGATTTTCGCAAACAAAACTATTGAAGCGTGCCGTAGTTTTCGAAGCGTAATCTTACTCGGAAAAATGGAACTGCAGCCAACGGGCGCTGCGCGTGCTATATATACCTTCAATTACATCATCCTCGAGACAGAGGCCCTTTAGGCACATCGAGTTAATTGCATCGACGCACAGCACCCTCTGCCAAATAAGTTTTTCCCTAAGCGGCTGAAGCTGGATATCGAATATCAAAGATGAGGAATACGTGGGAGGCCACAATCCATTTGAAATGTATGTATTTATCCTCTTTTACACATTGTGCAAAGGGTAATTATTTTTAATAGGGACCATCCATCCTCTGTTCATTAATATGCAGGTGAAACACGGGACAGAAACACAGGAATATTTATTGTTCAATTAATGATAATTCAATTTAAAAATACATAATTCACATAGTACAAACATTAAAGGCACATGAGGCATGACAGCACATATACAGTATTCACATATAAACGTGCTCCAAAGTGCTATGGTTTGTAAACATGACATTGTTTCAGAAAAAGTGCAAATGCATATAAAGCAACTGACATAATGGCTATGATGAAGGCTCAATCACACGGATGGCACCCCTCATCTAGCCACTGTGGACAACTAGTGTTCATTCATCACATTATTTGTGTAACTAAAGCAAAACTGAACGGGCAAATCATTAAAAAGATCCCCAAACTCCCATGGGTCAGTCCCACTAGTTTCGACAGACTGATACAATAAGTACGTATCCTCCCATTTAGTGAGTAGCCGCAAGAAAATTAATTTTTTCTTGTTCTGCTCATGCCCATGTCCAAAATCTGAATCAGAAGGAATTGAGACATCTGATTAACTCTTCAACCTTTTCAACACCACAATATATC
The DNA here is from genome assembly GCF_040938575.1 of Ambystoma mexicanum. Lineage (NCBI taxonomy): Eukaryota > Metazoa > Chordata > Amphibia > Caudata > Ambystomatidae > Ambystoma > Ambystoma mexicanum. Next base: position 617,088,131 of record NC_090922.1, on the reverse strand, counting down.
ATGAAGCTCACAGCTTTTCCATCTCACCTTACACATTGCGTTCGCCTGGCATCCAGAAAATCAGACCAGCGTTCAATCGAGCACCATAACAAAATATAAAGCTGGCAGCTTATTAGTGTTCACCTTTACATAGCTACTGTAAATTACTTTCATGAAGCTGCAGCCACAATCTACACCAGATTTCCCAATATAGCATTTTGACAACGTTGCACACTACATTCTACATCACTACTGCCTGTATAGCTTTGCAAAGTTTATATGTAATTTCTTTTTTACTTAAAACCATGTAAACAATTCTATGTACATATTTTTCTGTAATTGTAAATTCATGTATCGTATACTATGGGACTTGTAACATGTAACTTTAAGTATCTTGTAATTGCGCCTAGATACCTCTGGGTTTGGAACGCAATATAAATAAATAAACAAACAAAATAAGTCGGCTCTGTCAATTAACTTTCATGATGCAGTCCCCTTGTTGCCAAACACATGCATGCATTGCACTTAGACATATACATACATGCAAATACATGCTAAGAAACCTTTATTTTAACTCTCCTTCAAGTTCACACACAGCTGTTCCTGTGGTCTTTTCACAGTCCACGTGGGCAATGACAGTCGCAGTGTGCACCTTCGGACCGGGCACCTGGACAGGCTCTTGTTATCTAGCAACCAGTATTGTTCAAAAGGCAAGGTGTTAGCTACAGTAACAATGGCTCTCAGCAAGGGGCCGTCGCTTAACACAGAGCCCCCCACTGCAGTGGCTGTGGGGGCCCGAGCTACACCACTGGGAGGGACTGGCAAGGGGAAACTCCACTTCGCCACTGAGAGTGTGTAGCATGGGGGCAAACAATTCTATCATCACTTAAGCTTAGGATCTGTAGCCGAGGAAGAGCATCACCGCAAGAACTCATGGTAGTTTGTCCTGTGTTTTTTGCACTGGGTAGAGTATGAGTGGTACAACTGCCTGGCTTGACATTCTTGGAAGCCTTTAAATCCAGCAAAGGACCCAGATCTAGAATCAAGGGGCCTCAGAGGACTGAAAGGTTGTAGGTTGACTTAGAAAGTACCTCCAAGGACTTAGCACAGAGTGCTGGCTGTCTTTTTTTCAAAAAGTTTGTAGAGTAGTTAAGATCTACCCCACCAAATGGGAAATCTAATATATTTCCTGCACATCAAGATTGAAATTAGTGGCTCTCAAGTAGACCTGTCAACAGCTGTCAATGCCTAATTCCCCTAGCTGCAGTATGCATGTGATCCACAGACAATTGTAAGAGATTCTGAGCCACCTGCCTGGCCTCAGCTAAACCGGCACCTAGGTTTCCTGCTTGTCCTGCAGTAGAAACTTCTGAAAGTCAGAGTTTCATGCACAAATTCTGGTTGGCAGCGGCTACAAGCACGATCATATTAGGTTGTTGAAAATGCAAGGAGTAATGTTGGTTGGTAGATTCTTCTGCCAATGTGTTCTAGAAGCCTTTCCTCCTCCTTACCGACGACAAAGGAAGCTCAATTACCTGTCATTTATTTAGAGTACAATGTAGCTGCAGCTAATTCTGAAGAAAGTGGCTGTGCTTGTGAATTAAGGCAAGTCTCTTTTGGGGATGAGGCCTGTACATCATATCGACAGTCCTATTAACAGATGGAGCTGATACTAAGTCTTCTGCCAATGTGTCACAACTTTGGTCAGGACAGCCATTGAATATGCCCTCCAGAATGTTCTGAATCGCTTGATGCCAGTTCTGTAGAAAAGGGACTTGTATTCCCAGGAGCAAGTTATGGTTCCAAAACCTCAGAAAAATGGATGTTACAGAGATTGTCCTTAAGGCATATGCTCAGGGCCTTTTGGTGCATCTCTCTTACTTAGGTACGATTATGGATTTCCTCAAGCTCACCAGGGTGTCCAAGTGGTAGTCGTGACAGAGCAGCATAGGCCTAACTCTCGGGGGATGGAGTGTGTACTGTATAAACTTTCCATTTATACCCAATAAGAGAATGACCATAAATGATATATTTTATACAAATGTAGTCTTTATGTAAGAAGAGAAACATCGCTACACTTACAGGTAATTCAACTTTGTAAAATAAAAGATGTCACAATCTATCACAATGTAAGGTAAATCAACAGTTTCAGGAAGAGTTTTCAGAGTTCAATGAAAGTCTTCCTAGCAATACACTTTTCCCCATCTATGCCAGAATGTTGTTAGGAGATCAGTTATAAGGAGTTGGGACAGTCTTTGGTGAGAAAGAGTTAACTATAGCGAATGTGTCCCAAGGAGCAGTTACTGGAGTACCAGTGGAGTGAGACCCACAGAAGATACTTGAGGAAGGATAGGAGGCCCTAGGATGAAGAAATAAAAACGAGGCTCACCAGCAAAACCAGAGAGTCAGGAGAGCAATATCATGAGAGCGAAAGAAAACAGCTCTGCAGCAACTGTTTGGCAGTTTCCAGAGGAGGTTGTCATGTACACTGTTTGGCTACCACCTTAGGTTCCAGCACAACACATCCTTATAGGAGGGTCCCCAAGACTCTTGGGAAAGATGATTCGTCACACTTTGGGGATTCCCAGGTCAAGGGAAGTGCCAAATTAACAGAAAGGCAAGTCTGCTGCGGTTGGTGGAGTCTATAAGGCAGGGTTCCTACATCATACGGGACACCGGATTTGGCTTCTCAAGATGGGGTCAGCTTGGAGAGACTCCAATGAAGAACAAATATTGAGGAGAAGTTGAAGTTCCACTGGAGAGGAGCCAGCCACTGAATAAAGCCTTGGGCGGGTGGAAGAGGTGAGGGGGGAAAGAATTAGGCAGTGCGGTTGCAGGATCAGAGGCAGCAAAAGTCCCTGGATGGAACCAGGGCTCTTGCATAATGGCCTGGGATGAAAAGGCACCAGTTTCTGAACCCGCTGATACAGGCACGGTCAGGAGCTTCAGGGAGATGAAGCCTTTGAGCAGCAGCTGTGATCCAGTTGTCCCCACCATATCAGGGGAGAGGGGATTTAATGTGGGTTTCCTCTGGTCGTTCTGGGGAGGCAGCGTTTTGGCGTTGGATTCTTAGGTGCATCAAATGATGCTGGTGCAGAACTTTGGTCCTTCCTTGAGTGGCAGGCCTTCCAGGAATGCAGGTACAGAGTTTCAACAGTAGACAAGATGAGCGGGTAAGGGGGTCTGCCCAGGAGACAGTGAGTGAACACTGTACCCAATCAAATGAAAATGAAAAAAATCCTTCAGAGGTGGTCAGCCAATGACAGACCATCCCTCCAAGAACACCTACGCAAGTCTCTCACACAAAGGAACACATCTACTCAATAGAGAGGCATCTGAATACGCCAGTCAGAATTGTTGTTAGGGTGACTACAGCCCCAGTCCTGCTATACAGGTATCCAATGGGCCAAGACAGCCACTTCCTCTCACACACCACACCCAAAGAGGGACAAGGGATAGTCACGTGACTCCTCAGGTCTTCAGGGCAAACAACGATAACGTCCACATTAGTGAAATGGAGAATGTGGCCAAAAAGAACCCAGCCAGGTAAAATGGAATCCACCGAGTGGAACAATATTCCACAAGCCAGAAAAGCCACCACGAGCCCACCCACATGCAAGGACTCCATTTAGGGGCAGCCAGGGTTACTAGCTGCTACCTATGGTAATCCCTTTGGTCTCCTGACCTGCACACATTTTATTTTTTATTGTGTATTTATAATGTGCCGATACATGATGTGTTTCAAGGTGCGACAATGTTTGCTTTATATACTTTTGTTCAATTCTAAAAAATGTTGCAGAGTATGTAGAACGGGCTGGCGAAAGCTCAGGCAGTTAAGTGAGTGTTGCTAGTAACTGCGTTCATTCTGCATCCCATCGCACATTTGAACTCTAATAGGGCTGGCTAAATCTTTCATCCTTCTGATGTTGATATATTTTACCTTAGCACCCTCAACGGGGGAACTAGCCAATCGGGAGGCACGGACCGCGGGCTGACATTGCTAGTGTTAGCCCACGCTCCAAGCTGCCTGATGGTTGGTCCCCCCATCCGCCATCTTCCCCCACCGACCCTGCTTTTTTGTATTTTTTCCCCCAACCAATCCCACTTACTCCTGTCCCTGTCCACATTGGTATAGTATTTTCTCTAAAGTATAGAAAAGACTTTCCATTTAAAAAAAAAAAGAAAACAATTAGCACTCATGAAGGCAGGACGTTACCTACAGGGCCGGCCCGCCACTTCGGGGAATATTGCCTCATTAAAGTTGGATAAGGTTAGGATCTGTCATTGAAAGTACTACAAATTGTAAACATTATGTTAGCAAGTGTTATAAAGAAATTAGGAGGATGAGTAAAACATGCATTTTATATGTTCAGGTTTATTTAGAATGTGGTTTGGTTTCTAACAAATACACTTATTTAAATACAACAAAATGGTTCAGATTATGAAATAAAACAATGCAGACATCCTAATATGTTCCTGTAAAACTAAAAGGTGGGATGCGAGGAGATGTGGCTTACTGTGTAAATTGGTGACTATAAAACCGGGGCACCAGGATACAAATCCCAGTTTCTTCCCTTGGCCAAATTGTGCGGTTCGGGCAAATCATTTTGCCCCAGATGTCCTTGGGTGATTGAGGCTGCACTTGGAATGTGTTCACTGCAGTATGCTTGGGAGACTGTACTTTGCAAATAATGACTGTGCATAGTGAAACCATTCATTTAGGGGTATTGGGGCAGCACAGTGGGTTAGCACCATAGTTAATATATTGTTGAACACTTACATACCCCTTTGTCTGCTTTAGTACCATTTGTAATTTTATTATTATCACACAACATTGTAGGTTTTTGATACAATTGTGACACTACTTCCTGTGATCATCAGGGTGAAAGGTTACGCTGCCTGCCCCCCACTTCATGCGATGTCATCAGGTCTGACGTTGTTTCCGCTACCCCTGGCATTTTGGTGAATTGACGTCTCTGGCCATATGGCTAACAGGGAAGGGTTACCTTCTCCAAAAGATTATGGGGCTCCTCTGGGGTTCCTGTTAGGTATAATTTCCTTTCTGTGTATAATTCTCCCCACTTGTGAGTCCCACAGCACATTTTGCTGGACTCTTGAATTTTTACCAGTTCTCCTTTTTCCACACCTTTTTGTTGCATCTTTTTGGAGTCATGCTTTCCTCCAACTTTTAAGGCATCTGCAATTTATTACTACAGCACACAGCACTTTCTGTGCAGTGTTGCTGTGAGCTCCACAAGCTGCCCTTTCGTTTCCTTTTGATACACCTTAACAAGTAAAGGACAATACTTTTTATCCTACCTGACTTAATTTGTGGAATCAGCACACCCCACCTTCTGTGGAGTACTGAGGTGGGAAAGAGGTATCCCTTTTCCCACTTCTGTAACTTTTTAGTTACAGTGACAAGTTCATCTGAGTGGCTGATGGCAGTGGATGATTTCTACTGACTTTTTGCTAACTTTACCCGCAGGCTGCTATCGCAGCTGCGTCAAGGGACAGTGTAAATATGTAAATTGTATATCTCTGCACTATTGTAAATTTGTAACATTGTAATGTCCTGATTCCTGTAACACTAAGTTTTGCATATTCTTTTCTGCTGCGCTCGGTTACCCAAGGGTCTGGTGCGCATTACAAATAAATAAACAAACAAACTGACCTAAAATGGTGGCAGTACTTTTTTCTTCACCCACTCTTGATGACTTGTCCTTTCTTGAGCCTTCTTCTACCTGCGTGGGACAGGTCCTGCTAGGTCTTTTGTCTTTGGCGGGCTTCCTTAACGGAAGCCTACCACGGCTCTCTGTGTGCCTGAAAGGACAGGAAGTGGGGGAGGTGACCAAAACTCCCCAGGTATTTGTCCTGCAGTGTGTCTGCCTGGATCCAGTTTGAACTGTGAGGTTTGCTGTCCTTTTGGCCAAGCCAGCCCCCAGATTTTCATGAAAGCTTGAATGTCGATTGGTGAATCCAGACTTTTTTTTCCTGCATAAAAGGCGAGGTTTCTGCAGCAGAAAGTCGACCACTGGAAGATCCATTCCAAAGAAGAAGAAAGAAGGACGACTGTCAAAGTAGACTGGGTGCTGCGAGAAACCTGAATGTGTCTCACCCGCTAGTCCCCGGACATCTGTCATCTAGGTGGCCAGGACACGGCCATCGCGATTGGATCCAGTTCCTGGGGGTGGACCAGTGTGGTAGGATCACCTGGATGGGGGGTCTTCAGGGAATGGAACACCAAAGGGTGAGGCACGGTATTCCGGTATCCGCTTCCTACAAGGTAGGATACCTCGAAACACCCTCCTCCCCAACCCTTTTCCGGCACAAACATTTTCTCATGGACAGTTCATCGCGCGCGACAACAGACGAACACCAGAGCCGTATACCTGACATGTGCCAACACAAAGGTCAAGCAGAATCAGCCAATTCCATCAGTATCCATTAGCTTGAACTTTAGCAGCTGTCAGCCTGTTGATCACACATTTCAGAGGGTCTGTGGGGTTCAGCAGCTCCTGCGGACAAGATGGAACAGGACCTGACAGAAGAACAAGTTACTTTCTTACCTGGTAACGTTCTTTCGATGGGATGCTCCTCCGACGTATTCCATTTCTATGACAGGTAATCACCACAGCTGTGCTGCTTCGGAACATTTTTCGGCGTCTGCATCCTGCGTCGATGAAATCAATATGCTGTCCTCAAGGGCCTCCGTCGAGCCAACGTCACCGGATGTTATAAGTAGGACGCACGACGCCCGTAGCCTCAGTTGTAGGTTTTTTCCCAGAACGTGTGGCACCAATCTTCTGCCAGTATGACTACAGAAAGCTTTGCGGAAACGTAAGCTGCAATCGCATAAGAAATTCTGTAGAGGGGCAGGGTGGGAGGGTGTGATGTGGAATATTTCGGAGGAACATCCCATCAAAAGAACGTTACCAGGTAAAAAAGTAACTTGTTCTTCGAGGGGACTGTGTCCTCCAACGTATTCCACATCTATGACAGACTCCCAAAGCAGTACCAATGTATGGAGGTGGGAAAAGAATTTAGAATTTTATAATGCCCAATTAAATTGCAGAATAGAAGACCGCCTTACCAAAGGCCAAATCTTGCCCATGGATAGAGTCCAGGGAATAGTGCTTTACAAAAGTATGGCCAGAGGTCCATGTGGCTGCTTCACAGATGTTACGAATGGGAACACCACTCTGCAGAGCAGTGGAGGTAGCCACACCCCTAGTAGAATGGGTCCGTAAGCCTACCGGAGGGTCCTTACCCGCCAGACGGTAGCATTCAGAGATCGTCAAAATGATCCATCTGAACAAGGTCTGCTTAGAAACAGCTTGATACGCCTTCCAGCGTATCCAACAAAGACCTGATCGTCCACTCTGACCCGGGACATCCGTGAGAGATAGAAACTCAAAGCTCTCCTAGGATCCAACCTATGGAGCCTCTCCTCTTCCTTACCAAGATGCAGAGGAGGATAAAACACCGGAAGAATAACCTTCTGGCTCAAATGAAATTCCGAAACAACCTTCGGAAGAAACGACGGGCTCCCGCGCCCTACAAAGGAGGGCCCCTCGAATGGGACCCCCTTAGTGCCGACTCCCTCAGGAGGCACGGTGGGAAGGGGTGTCGGTTGGGGGGGGCGTGGAACCAAGCATTTCCCCACCCGGAGGGGGTGGGTGACATCATCTCGAACGCATGGGCCATCGTGCCCCAGCCAGAGACGTTATAAAAAGCCCGGGTAAGTGTAGTTGGGCCTCTCTCTGCCGACTCCCAGCCAAAGTTGCCTGCTTCCTATTTTGGTGCTGAGTTTCAAGGGGAAGGAGTTTCCAGTGTGCGAGTAACCGGAGAATACTTGTTCCAGAAGAAGGGTCATGCAAGCCGTTGGAGTGTAGATGTGGTCGTGCAGCGAATGCAGGTACTTGAGTATTTGGTCAGCTATGGCGTTGTAGGTCCGAAGTCGGGCCAGGGTTGATGGTGGGCGGCTAATGCATGTCGGGGCGAAGGGGCACTGCTTCGGAACGGGGTCGGGTTGAAGAGGCGACCGTCAGGTACGGGGGAAGCAGTTAGAAAAAGGGTCCACGTTGCGGCACGTAGCAGGTAGCTTGTAGGATCAGGCTGGAAGAATGGGGGGGTCTCAGTCAGCTTCAATGGCACTAGGTATCGGGCCTCGGGAACGGGAGGAATCTAGGGGATGCGTTGATCGGTGTGGGGCAAGGGGTTTGCGAAGCGGTCTAAGGGGCGATTGCCTTGCTCACGATAAAGGGGGCCCCGGTGCGGGGCGGAGGAGGGATGCATGCGGAGGATTGGAGTACACGAGGTACAAGCATGGTACTCACTGAGGAACGAGGCCTGTAAAACATCCCAGCAACCAGGCGGCGGGGGTGGGTTAGGGTGGGACGTTGGGCGCGGGAACACCCACAGGGGCAACCGTGCATGAGCAAGGGGGGGGGGGGTCGCTTGAGGACGGTGGGTTACGGGCGGAGGGCAACGGCCAAACCATCACAGGGGACAGGTGTGCACCCGATTCAAAGCAGAAGGGGCTGGGGACTGTATGTTGCGTGCGGAAAAAAAGGGGCCTTAGTCATGCCACAATGATGGATAATGGGCCGACGGGTTTGGGTCGTACTGATCACCCACTTTTGTAGCATAGGCACAGTTACGGACCGTAAGGGTACCATTTGGAGAGGCCATCGCAGCAAAGGGGCCAGCTTGGGAATGGGCGAAGGTACCCACACTGCCGGTGCTGGCAGCAGAGGGAGGGGTGGGTGGGGGGGGTTCCGGCTCCGGTGCTACATTGCCTGAGGTTACGGAAGACCAATGCAATGAATATTTAGAACATCAGTGTCGGCTTGTGGTGCTTACCACGCTCGGGGGTGTTTCAATAGGGCCACTGGGCGCACTTTCATTTCGCTTGCAATTGGGGCCGTGGACGGGAGGTAAAGGGGGCATTAAGCAACCCCACCAGGCCTGGGAAGGGTCCAGAGCACACAGTAACGAAAAGCGGGAATCTAGGCTTGGGTAAGCCGGGGGGCACAGAGAACCTGCAAGGAGCATTATGGTGTGCATGTGTAGTGGTTACGTAAAAAGAGTGGCTTTAATACTTCGGGGGTTCGGAAGGCGTGCAGTCACCAGCGTAAAATTAAATTATATTTTAATGTGCGGGAGAGTCTCGTTTTCAAATTCTGTAATGCCATTTGTTTTGGGCTTCTGGAAGTGGGGCCACGCTGGGGCGAGGCGGTTGCAACCCTGGGATGTTGAATGTTTAGTGTTTAGAATGCACTACTGCGTAAGGCTTTGTTGTGGTGGCATTTGTTCGCTTAAGCTCTTCGTTTACAAGGCATGGCCTGCTTGGTTTGGACACTTGTGGCTGCTGGGGTGCCGTGCGTTGGTCGCCCATGGGAAATTCGGCAAACAGTGTTTTTAGTTAGTTGGTTCAAGTAATGGTGCGCTTCCCAGCATGGTCAAAGGAAGGGGGGTGAAGGAGTTGGGGTCAAGGATAAGGGGTGTTTGTGCAACGAGCATTACTGTGGGCACGTTTTAATTGGTTACAGGAGGGTACGTGCATTGCTGCTTTGGGGGTTGGGTGGGGGTTTTAGTCATTTGTTTGAAAATAAAAGGGATTTGAACGTGCAGGATGGTCTCGTTTTTTTCTATGCCTGGAATGCCATTGGTTGGGATTACGGGAAGTCTGGGATGCCATGGATTGGGCCTTCTGGAAGCTGGTACCACGCTGGGACGAGGCGGTTGTAACCTCGGGACGTTGCATGGGGGGGGAAAGAGGGGCACAGTTTGGGATCAGGGCGGGGAGGCCTCGCAAGGAATGGGCAGCGGCCGGGATCGGGTATGTCCGGAATTGTTTCTAGATCGGGGCACGGGAGATCTGTTCGAGCAAGGGAGTGGGCACGATGGCCCGCACCCACGAGGGGAAAAGCTAATGGTGCCCACCATTGTAAATCAAGCGGGTGGAAAGCATTATGGAGTCAGCCCGCTGCACTTAGGGTTAATTGGGGGAGGGGTGGGTGATTGCGTGGCAATTCAAGGAGCGGCAGGGTGGTGGGACGCTTGAATTATTGGGGCATGCAACCGCTTGCAAGAGGCGACAATGCAAATGGAATGGTTTTACGGGCGTCGGTTTCCGTGGGTTGTCTTTGCATGGTAGGTGCTAATTATGGAGGGAAATGGCACTTCTGGAGGATGGGAGGGAGGACACAGGTCTGCAGCGGGCCTTGCTGCTTCCTGGACGCGGCGCCGACCGGAAATGTCCATTTGGCTGACACAACCCCTGGAGCGGGATGGTCGCGGTTTACATTTCATTGCAAAAGGGGGGGGGGAAGGTTAAACATTTTGGATCGTGCTGGGGCAAAAGGGGTTGCGATGCAAGGAGTATAAAACGTTGCATGCGTATTGTTTACAGTGAGGCGATTGCGTTACTGCTTCGTGCGCTGGGAAGGCATTTGTAATTTAAATTTTATGCATTTTATTTCTGTCTTTAAATGTCAAATGTGGAAATGCAGTTCATAATGCGGGTTGGTCAGCGGTTGGGCTTTGGGACCATGCTGGGACGTGGCAGTTGTATGACCGAATGTTGCAAGTTTAGCGGTTGGAATGAGTCAATTGCGGAAGGCTTGGTGGGCTGCTGGCATCGCTTTGTGGGGTAAAGGGATGTGTTAACAGGTACATGTTGATGCTTGACGCTGTCGCAAGAGGGTGGGGTGGCCATCGAGTGGATCTTAAATTATTCGTTAATTAGAGTATGAAGGTAGGGTGCTGCCAAGGAGTCGGCCGTGGGGAGGGAAGGGGTAAGGGGGGGAGACGAGACATGCTGGGCACGGAAGTAGGCCCCCTTATGTTTGCAAGGCTGCTCTTTTCTGTAGTCTGGATTGGGCTTTATTGATCTATGCCCTTGCCGCCGCATGAGCGGGGGCAGTTATAGGTTGCTTATCGTTTGGGGAATTGCAACGGTGGGGGGGCGTTGAACGCTTGGATAGCTCTGGGGGAAAGAGGCGGTTCTGCAAGGAACAGTTACGGGTGCAGGTTTGGTGGTTACATAAGGGAATTGCTTTTACTACTTCGTGTGTTGGGAAGGCGTTTAGTCATTCATTTGTGCTTTGGTCGCCACATGGTGAAATTCGGCAAACAGTATTATTTTGCTGGAATCATGAGTATTGCGCTAGGCAGCATGGCCATACTGAGGGCGACATATCTATTCGGATTTAAAGAGTTTGGGGACATTGCGGGGTGCAGCAGAGGGGAATGATTGGGTAGGTGGCAAACCAGAGTGCGAAAGTCCGGGCGGGTAAGGCATCCATTGGGGATGAATTGGGATTAAGGAGTCAGCGAGATAGACGTGCTTAAGCCACGGCGCAGGGAATTCCTTGGGAGGAGACGTGGAGTGCATGGGTTAGCACAATAGGGAGGGAACCGCGCGCGAACATGGCTTGTGGGTAAGGGCATGGCATTATCACACGATTGGAAGCCGTATGCGGGGACCATAACACAAAAGCCCTTAATGTGAAAGTGCTGCAGCTCACACCTCCTAGAACGTGCACAATTTTAGAATCAACTTATGTCGCGAGGTAAAAGGCTTACCTTCTGCTAGCCCCAAGGACTGAAACACTGGTGCATGGCGCTATGTTCCTCCGGTACTGCTGCCATATCATGCTAACAAAGACAATCACTCCGCACAGAGTACAACCGGTTCCCACCCGCCCCTCACTTCGAGCCGTTGACATGTTCAGGGGTTACAAAGAGGTAATGGCACCACTGCTCAGGTTGCGCTGGGAAGGCGTGGGTGGCTGTGCACAGTTGCTGCAGGTTTGGTATTAGAATCACGGTAAAAGCCTCGGGTCAGGGATGGGGGTAAGGATATTATGCCGCAGTAAGGGTGTAAGGATATTATGCCGCAGTAACAGAACAGCCATAGGAAGCCTCACCTTAGAATCAGATCGGATGAAGGTGCAGCAACTATACTTTGGCCAAAGGTCACAGGGTTCAAGGAGTAAGATTAACCAACATTAGACACAGGTAGAGAGCAACAATTGGCAGCACATGGTACGCCTACAGATGCCCATGAGAGCGTAGCAGCGTCAAATGACATCAGCTAGGTTCTTGCATGACTAGCTGTGGTTAAACAGAGAATTTCGGGCTTGGCCGCAAGGGCAAACCCCCCCCCCCGCTCTGGACAGGGAAAGTGATGGTGTCACAGGCGCAATCTCTACCCTGGGCTTTAAAAGTGGGATGGCCAATAGTGCGGGTCAAGCCCTTGGGCAGGTAGGGTACGGAATCCGGATCCCCCTCTCTCTCTTGCAGGAGAGGGGTGCTCTGGTGGGCTTATGAAGGAGGGGCAATGGGAGGTGGGCGCTAGGAGGGGCAGATTACTCGCACAGTGACAGGGGGGTTGAACGGTAAGGGGAGTGGGTGACGGTAGAGCGTGCATGGGAGGGGGAGAGATGCAAGGATTTGCAGGATTCCCAGCATACTGAAGGGTTAAGACATAGGTAAAACAGTTAATTAAATTAATAGTCATTAAGCCATTGCTTAGCCAGATGCAACAGAAGCAATCCAAATGCTTACAATTGAGGGCCCACACGGAAGGGGGGAGAGGGAGGCGAACGCTATAGATTTCGGGAAAACCCTTTACCTCACAGAGCCAGAGCCAGGGGGTGGGAGCGCAAGTTACCCGTCAGAACCTTGTGCGGCGCGGTCAGACCCCAGTGGCAATTTGGCAAATTTTCGCATTGCATAATGGGAGGGGCGTGGTTTACAGCCTGCCCACACACAAATGTTAACTGTTTCGTGCAGCTTCCACGGGCATTGTGGTCTCGCTTTCTCTAGACCCCGTGGAACGTTCGGTGAGCAGCTTGGTTAACGCCACGCCACAACACAAGGATTATGGTGTGTTGGGGGGGGGGGAATCAACAACAGGTTTTCGACTCGCTCACCGTGTTTCTTTCATCCTTCAGGGTCCGCCAGACAGCTCATGTACCGCTCAGGGATAGGAGCCGGCGTATTTTGCGCACTGGGCGGCAGCAGCGGCAAGCCCCCAGGTTGGGTTGGAAGACAGGGTCGCCGCGCTTCATCTTCAAAGGCCGGACCGGGAGAGAATGCGAGACGAGCAGTCAGCAGAAGGACAAGCAAAGGTCAAGATCGGTCGTTTGCCACATCCGCTACAGATAATGAACAAAGAGGCCTGGGCATGAATTTGCAGTGCTGGCCAAGACCGAAGGATGGGAATCAGCGGTGGCCAGGATGGGGGGCCCTCAGCCAGCCGGCGAGGCAACCAGCTCCCGGGCTGCAGCCTCCGCCTCCTACTGGGGGGGGTTGTCATCTCCTACAGGAAACTGGGTTAACCAGGCCAGTCCTACGGCCGACAATCACGAGGAACATGGACACGCAAGGGCAAACAAACGGTCTGGGGCACCAACGCCAGGGAGCGGCAGGTTACTGGACGACGGGTTCCGAGGGTATGACACCCTGCAGTCAATTGGGTGTAGAGTGCTGGCCGGGAAGAGGGTGAGGCCGGAGGAAAATCTGCGGAACTGGTTGGCGGCTTTCAGAATCATGGAGCAGATAATAATGGAGAAGGACCATGACCAGGGGCCAGCCTTACACCACTACAGAGAATGCGTGGTGGAGGAGCACAGAAAGTTGGGGGGGCACGTTTTGGCTGCTGAACGACCTAAAGTTTAGGAGAAGCATGGAGAGCGACCCCAGCTTGAGATGGGAGCACAAACGGGATTAGTGGCCAGGAGGAGGGGGGCAACCTTGGCCTAAAATAGTAGGGGCAGCCTCAAGGAATGTCAAGGCACAACCAATCAGAGTTATGTGGCAAGCACGGGACTCATTTCAATCAGCAATCACTACAAGATGGGAATGTAGACAATACCAATGGTCATATAATAAAAAGATTTACAAAGGTGCACTGCATATCGTAGTTGGCATGGTTTGTAGAGCGAAAAATCGAGGTGGCAGGGTTGTTTTACTCAACCCAATTTCGGGGACTTCCTATTCTGCAACCAATAGTTAGCACAGAGCCCTCTAAGCTAATTCGGGAAGGGGCTGGGGAGGGGGGCCAAGGAAGCTAGGGAGCTTCGTAAGGCAGGGGACTAGTCACCAACCAGCAACATTCATCTCTCCACAGATCGCAAGTCGGCGTGGGTCATCGGCCACTCATTCGTGGCCCGGCCAGCAAAGGGCGTGGAGAATGAATACAATGATTTGCATATGGGCTTTTTACAGACCTGAATTTTCTGGGTAGCCAAAGGAGGCACGAGATGGGATGAGTGGTGGGGGGTGCTGGACGTTTGCCGTTGGTGCCATGGCCGCCCAGTTTGAATAGTGATCCACTTGGGGGGAAGCAACCGGGGGGCAGTGGGAGAAGGGGGGCTCTTGACGGGGATGAGGGCCGCTCTTACCCAAATAAGTAACAGTTTCCAGGGCACGGCATTGGCGTGGTCAGAGATCATACCAAAACTGGGGAAATTCCTGTTTAGCAGAGGCCTGGGATGGATCAAGCATGCCTTGATTAGTTGGAAAAACTCTGGGTTGCGTTGGGGAGGTTAAAGTGCACTTATCGGTAGTGGGGGCGAGGGTGATGGTGGCTGACCTGAAGGATGCGCTGGAAGGGTTGGGCGGCAGATGAACCACTAGGAGAGACCAAAGGGGGGAAGGGAGGGAAGGTGGCAAGCGAGGCAGTATCGACACAGAAAGGCCGTTAGTTGGCCCGAAACGCTCCCTCCCCAACACTTGTGGGGGGCCTCCGCTAAGGGAACGTAACGGTCAAGGGAAGACCTCATTTCGGCACGCCGCTGCCAGGTCAGTTGGCCCTCCTGCAATGGAGTACGGAACAAGCGATCAAGCAAACAGGAATAACGCCGGCAGGAAAGGCCGCGGCACAAGTCATCACGCCACCGGTTTGGTCCGGAGGGCCAGCTTGTCTGGTGTGAACGGAATGAATGGGGGTAAAAGAACATTGTTGGAAGTATAACTGGGGATGTGTTGCAGCTCAGGCGACCAGGTGCATGAGGGGGAACTCACTGCAGCCGGTGGCCCGCTGTGAGTCGTGGCTAAGACACTGGTCGCAGCGACAGGTCTCCTGCAGACAAGCCCAGCGGATGTTACCTGGTGTTCCCGTTAGAAAGCACTGGCGGATACCACAAGGGGAACTGCACAGCCATCAGTTTATTATGAACGGTGCCCAGGAGTATTAGACTCAGGGGAGGCCCATGTTAATGGGGAGGGTTAGGGGGCTTGGAAGACCTTCCAACTCCAAAAGTGGGTGGGGGAAATGGGAAGTGCATCGTTGGAAACAAAAAATGGAGAGCAACAATGAAGTCAGCAAGGGGGGGAAGGGGGGTGAATTGAAAGAATTAACAGTAAAAGGGGCTCCGGCAAGTAGGTTGGAAACTGAGGGGAAGGGGGGCCCATGGGAGATTAGGGGTGGGTAAGGGGGGGTTCAAGAGAAGGGGGGCATTCGAGACTGGCAGCTCAAGCAGATCTAAAAGAAACACAGGGGGCCTTGGAATGCGGGAGGTAGGGGCCAGGAGGAGCAGGGGGAATAGTTGGGGAGGACCCCTCTTAGCGAAAGGCAGGGGAAGAGGATGGGGATAAGAAGGTGGCTGGGCTCTGGGGGGGGGGTAGGTAGCGCTGGGTGGATGGGGCTCTCCAGAACAGGAGGGTGCGATGGGGAAGAAGGGCCGGAGGGGATGGGACGACTAAGGCGGGGAGAGCTAGGGCAGCCCGGGGTCTTGGCTGAAGGGGGAGGGGAGCTCCCTGGTAGGACGGGCTAAGGGATAGACCTTTTTGGGGGAGAGAAAGTTAACAAAGATTAATAAGCCAACCAGGGGAAAAGGTTAGATGGAATCCAGGGGAAAGGGAGCAAAAAGGGGGAAAAGGAGACCGGAACGCATCCTCAAAAAAGGAGCCTAAGCGGAAATGGAGAATGAAAAGAAAGTTATACATGGAATGAAAATGCACTTAAATAGACATGGGGAAAGAAAATGAAAAGAAAATTGCAAAATAAAGAAATGGCCAAAGGGTAGAGAGGGACTACTGAGGAAGGGACTGGGCGCCTGCGTCGGGTCCCCCAAGGACCCGAAGGGGCGGGGGGGAAAAGTTGCATTACTCTCAGCGCAGAATCCTGAGTTTAAAACGGAACACCTGTAAGCTAACTCCTGACTTTATGTTGTAATAAAGTTTGCTGTGGTAATTTTTATCCCACTCATCCAACTGGTCATGCCTCTCATTTGGGCTGTAAGAGGGTTGGGCTCCGTGGGAGGAGGGTAGCGGGGAAGGAGTGAGAGTCTGAATGAGAGCTTGTGGGGGGGGCATTGGGAACGAGGGCTGTCGCCGTCCCACCCCACGGAGGGTGTCGGCGCTAAGAAGGACGAACCCAAGGACAACCCTGTCCTTATGGAACACTGTGAAAGGTGGCTTGGTGGATAGTGCCTGCAACTCACTCACTCTGCGAGCGGAAGTAACGCAACTAAAAATACAGTCTTAAAGGTCAGCAGTTTCAATGGGCAAGAATGCAAGGGCTCAAATGGCGCTCCCATTAGGAATTTTAGAACCAAGTTAAAATCCCAACCCGGCACCTGGAAAGGTGACGGTGGAAACACATTAGTTAGCACTTTGAGAAACTGAGAAATCAAAGGAATCTTAAAATAAGAACACTCCTCAGACGAGTGCTTAAATATTGACAGCGCCGCCAGTTAACCCTTAATGGTACCCACTTTCAGGCCCTTGTGGGCTAATGAAAGCAAAAAAGACAGAACCACAGGAATTGAACACTGAAAAGGATCCACATTCTGTACCTTGCACCAGTCAAAGAACTTTCTCCAATGGCAACGGTACAGGGATTTTGTTGCTGGCCTTCTGGCCAAAAGCAACACCTCCATCACGTCTTCAGGGAGGTCCAAATCCTTGTACGTCAACCTTTCAGATACCAAGCATGAAGGTTGAGTGACTTGACCTCTGGATGGAGAACCCGACCCCCCCCTCCCGTGAGAGCAGATCGTCTCAGTAGGGAAGACGGCATGGAGGGCAGATGGACATGTCTAGAAGGTCCGGGTACCACTGTCTCCTGGCCCATGCCGGAGCAATGAGGATCATTCGGGAACCCAGACCTCCGTAACCTCTGCAACACTTGCGGAATGACAGGGAATGGGGAAACGCATACAGCAGTGGGAAGGACCACTCCACTACGAACGTGTCCCCTAAGGCTCCTCTTAGAGGAAAATTCCCGCGAGCAGAAACTTGTGCACTTCCGGTTTACACTGGTGGCGAAGAGATCCACTTGTGAGGGTCCCCCAAAGGGTGAACATCTCCAAAAGAACTTCCTGAGCGAGCTCCCACGCGTGAGAGACTGTGCTCTGTCTGCTCACAGTATCCGCCGCTGCGTTTGTCTTCGGCCAGATGAACTGCCGAGATCGAAATTTCCTGCTGGATGGCCCAGAACCAGAGCTGCATCGTCTCTCTGCAAAGTGGGAGTCACCCTGCCCCCCCTTTTTGTGGAGGTAGTACATTGTCACTGTATTGTCCGTCATAATCAGGACATTCTTCCCCCGCACAGATGGCAGAAAAGCCTTCAGGGCTAGCCTGACAGCCCGCAGCTCTAACAGATTGATGTGGAGTCTGGACTCCGACGGAGACCAAGGACCGTTGACTCGCTGGCATGAGCTCCCCATCCCGTGAGGGATGCATCCGTCACGACCGTCGCCTCCGGCCAGGGTAGCCAAAATGGTGCACCACTCATCAGATTGCCTTGGACGGCCCACCACAGAAGATCCTGGGCGACCGAGGGCAGCATCTGAACGGGATCCGACATCCTGCCACTGCGACCACTGCATCTTGAGAGCCCACTGCAGAGATCTCATCCGCAGCCTGGCCTCTGGCACCAGTAGAATGCAGGATGCCATGAGGCCGAGCAACCTCAAGAACTCCAACGTCGGTAGACTCTGGGCACGTTGAAACTTGTCCACCATCTGCAGAATGTGATGAGCCCTCACCTGGGGAGGCGAACACTGCCCCAGGGATGTGTCGAGCACTGCTCCGATGTACTGGAGCCGCTGGGTAGGTGTCAAATGAGACTTCTTTAAGTTGAGGGAGAAGCGCAGCTTGTGCAGGGAGTGGCAGGTGACTGACCGATGATTCAGGGCTTGCTCGGGAGAGCGTGCCCTGATCAACCAATCATCCAGGAAGGGGTAGACGTGAATCCCCACCTTTCCTGAGATACGCTGCCACCACCACCATCAGCTTGGTGAAGACCCTCAAGGTGGAGGCCAATCCGAACGACAGAACATGAAACTGAAAATGCGAGCCGCCAACCACGAACCTCAGGTACTTCCTGTGCTTGGGATGAATCGGCACATGAAAGTAAGCATCCTTGAGGTCGAGATACACCAACCAATCCTGAAGTTGAATGGCCTGGAGGACTTGAGAAAGAGTAACCATATTCAACTTGTCCTTCCCGACGAGCTTGTTCAAACCACGCAAGTCCATGATGGGTCTCAATTCCCCGTCAGGATCAAAGAATATGGGGAATACCATCCCTTATTCCTCTCTGCTACAGGCACCAGTTCTATGGCGCCTTTCTCCAGCAAGGATAGAATTTCCTGCGCAAGGAGCGGATCCAGACTCTTCAAAAGAGAGTTTCCCCGGTGGATTGTCGTGAGGCCTCTGCCGGAAAGGAAGACGGTAGCTGTGGGCTATGATCTCCAGAACCCACACATGTTAAGTAATGGAACGCCATTCTACCAGATGCTGCGCGAACCATGGGACATGGCCTCATGACTGAGTGGAAGCGGCAGTGCCTGAGGGCAAAGAGGCAACTGCCCGAGCGGCTTTGGCACCTGAGTACCTTGTTTTCCACCTCTGGTACTCCTACGTTGGCCCCTTTGACTGACAGCTCCCCTCGATCTACCAAAGGAAGAGTAGTATCAAAAGGAACCTCCCCTCCATTGCTGTCCCCTAGGATGAAAAGGCAGAGGCTGACGTACTGCAGCGCTCAACGACTTCGCTGTAGCTTTGGAGGTCTGCAATCTCTCAAGGCTCTTGTCAGCCTTGCTGCCAAAAAGATGGACACCATCAAAGGGCATGCTGAGAAGCCGGGAATGTACATCAGGAGCAAACCCCGATTTCCGCAAGCACGCAAACCTGCGCATCACGGTGCTCGCAGCCATGGACCGGCTGACACAGTCTGCCACGTCCAGACCCGACTGAACGGATTCACACATGGCATCCTTGCCATCCTGAACGAGGGCAAGAAAACCATCCCGTTCCTCCCCTTCGGGAATATGTTCAGCCACCAAAGATACACAATTCCACAGAGTGTGAGTGAATCTTGCCAGGGAACAAACGGAGTTGGCTGCCTTTAAAGCCATACACCCAGATGAAAGTACTTTCTTCGCCCAACCGTCAAAGCGCTTGTCATCCCTATCTGGAGGGATGGTAGGGTACGCAGCCTGCTTTGCTGGGGCCGTAACCACCTGCACCACCAAACTCTCCAGAGTGGGGTGCGTATACAAGTAGCAGGGGTCGCCACTGGCTGGACGGTATTTTTTCGGTAGCGACTTATTCACTGCAGGGAGACTCTCTGGAGCA
Source organism: Ambystoma mexicanum (assembly GCF_040938575.1). Classification (NCBI taxonomy): domain Eukaryota; kingdom Metazoa; phylum Chordata; class Amphibia; order Caudata; family Ambystomatidae; genus Ambystoma; species Ambystoma mexicanum. The sequence goes on along the minus strand of NC_090922.1, from coordinate 617,068,550 downwards.
GTCCAAGCCGCCGCCATCCTTCTTTGTAAGGCCATATGAAATGGCCGCACCGGGTCTGTGGGTGGACCTTGGTCCAATATATCTGACAGGTCATCGTACAGAAAATCCACAGGTGGAGCAGACCACCCCAAATACTCAGTCACCCTCGACATGAGACGCCTGTAAGAGGACTCAACATGTGTACCAGTCTCAGGCCTGCCAAACTCAACCTCTGGAGAGGTGTCCAGACCACTGGTGTCATGTAAGGACTGACGTACGTCTTCCATCTGGCTGTGACCAGACAACAGGTCATCAGGAACCTCAGGAGGTACAAACCCCTCCTCATCAGACCCTTCTTCCACCTCCAATATGTAATCCAAAGGCTGGACTAAATCCTTGGATGAAGGTACAGAGAAAGGCTCAAACATAGGCCTCTCTGATTTACTCAGGGCCTTCCTCTGAGGATCCACGGCCCTCCGGGGCACCTCCGATAAAGCCTCCTCAAAAGGCGTCGATGGAATCAGCGTCGACGTCGAGCGAGGCGCTGACGACTTAGACAGCGGCTTCCGAGGCCGGAGCCCCGAGCGTGTCCTTCGACGGCCTCGGCGCCGATGGCATCGACGACTTCCTCAGAGCCGGAGCCTCGAGAGAGTCCCTCGACGGACATGGTGCGGCCGGCGTCGATGCCTTCTTAGAAGGCCTCACAGGCTCCGACGGTCTCGAGGGCGTCGAGGACCGGGACATGGCACGGCTATGAAGATCAACCTTGTCCGATCGGGACCTCGACGGCTCCCGATGATCGCGCTGACCGCCCGAGCCCGAAGGCGTGCGAGCGGTGGCCCTAGCACGTTCCTTTCCGGCTTCTCTCGAAGGTGCGGACGGAACGGTGCCCTGCGATTCGAAAATCGCCATCATCTCCTTGCGAAATGCGTCCCATTCTGCCGGTGATGAATGCTTGTTGGGACAAGCCACCCGCCGTCTGGCGGAGTCCTCAGACGAAGACGGGGAAGGCGACCGATGAAGGCACTTCCGAGAGTGCCTAGAAGAGGCAGAGGAATGGTGGGACCCACTCCGAGAACTAGACCCCCTGGAGTTACGCCGACACGGAGAGTCGCCCCTCGAATCGTCGGTCGAAAGCCCAGTGGATTTCGACTTACGGTGTTTGGAAACCCTACCTACAGACAACTTCTTCCGCTCCTGCAAGGCCTTCGACATCAAGGACTGGCATTCATCATAGTCGTTGGTGGCGTGGCTCTCGCCGAGGCACCAAAGGCAGACGTCGTGCGGGTCCGAAAGGGACATCTTGGAACCGCAGTCCCGACACTTCTTGAAGCCCGACCGCGGGGGAGAAGGCGAAGACATTCACAATATCCAATATTAGAAGAACCGATTCAACAGGAGAAGAACCGAGACGCGCCGAGATTCCGAAGCGAACACGTTCGTGGAAAAAACTGAACTGAGGCTTCGGGCGGCGTGCGTCCTACATATAACATCCGGTGACGTTGGCTCTCGACGGAGGCCCTCGAGGGACAGCGTCTCGAAGTCATCGATGTAGGATCCAGACAGCGAAAAAAAAAATCTGAAGCAGCACAGCTGTGTACATTACTGTCAGAGATGTGGAATACGTCGGAGGACACAATCCCCTCGAATGAAAGGACAATGAAAGGCAGTTTAGAATGTTTATTCAGTCTCCACGAAAGTCTAACTACCAATCACCAACTTGATACAATCTTACTCAGTAAGCTCCTAGAACTTCACCTCCATGATGGTTTGGGCAACTTTCTCCCTCCAAAGGAATAGTTAAGGACCAAACCTAATTGAATCTAATCTAACCAAACAAAAATATTTACATATGCACCTAAACCTCCACCGATGCAGCAGCATGGTCAGTTCTTTTCGTGGGCCAGGGAAGTGCAGTGATTTTGTTCAATTTAAGGATGAGTTTTAGAGATTGTTCGGGAAGAGGCAATTCTCCTTGGAGGAGGATGGGGAGTTATTGGAATTGAGGCAGGGAAATAGATATCTGGTGAGTTACATCACACAGCTCAAATCGTTAATTTTGGAGAGTCAGTGGCCAGAAGAGAACATCACTGTTCTACCGTGGGTTGCGTGATGAGCTAAAAGATGCTTTGGCAGTCATAGTAGACCGACCTACATCGTGTGATGCCCTTATTGACTTGGTGATGCAGGTGGATTTTCGCTTGGGTGAAAGAAAGAGTGTGCGTAGGATCGGCTGGGGAGATGGTAGGGGACATTAGCGAGATGATAGACCCAGGGTGGAGTCTTCCAATAGGGAAGAGAGAGGCAAGAGTGCAGAGCGAGTCGTTAGGGTGCAAGGTCCTTTGTCCAAAGAAGAGGACAGATGCAGAGTGAACAATTTATGTTTGTACTGCAGAAGGAGTGGGCATTTTTGGGGAAATTGTCCATATACTCCCAAAAGGTTTCTGGATTCAGGGAACACATCTTTGCAGGGATCTCAGAAGAAAATGGTCTTTGAAGTGATTGATGCACCTCAATTACAACTTATTTTGGGTATGCTCTGGCTAACCTCCCATAATCCTGTGATCGACTGGAGCAGAAGATTAGTTGAATTCAATTCCAAATATTGTAGGGAGCATTGTTTCGGTTATGAGAACTCAGAATTTGAGTTATGTCTGCAGGGAAACAAAATGTAGCCTTGGCTGAAGCTAGGAGTTCCATCCATTCTATTGGAGCAGTTTATGGAGTTCTACCTGATTGTTACAGATATTTTGAAGATGTTGTTAATGAGACAGAGGCCGGAGAGCTGCCGCTGCACAGAAGTTACGATTGTAAGATTGACTTGGTGGACGGAGCGTTGTTGCCTAGTAGTTGCGTATATGCTCTAACCGAGAAAGAAAATTAATATCTGAAGGAGTAAATTACAGAGAATCTGGCCAAAGGGTTCATTAGACGTTCACAGTCCACTGCTGCCTCTCCTTTGTTCCTAAGAAGGATGGCAAATTAAGAACATGCATAGATAATCGATCTTTAATTAGGGTTACTATTAAGAACTGCTACACCTTGCCTTTGATATTTGAAATGTTAGATCGAATCCAGGGGGCCAGGATTTTTTCCAAATTAGACTTGAGAGAGACTTACCATCCGCTTAGAGTCAGAGAGGGAGATTAATGGAAGACCGCTTTTAAAACTAGATTTGGGCCATTTGAAATCTTAGTAATGCCTTTTGACTATTTAACGCTCCGGCTGCATTCCAATTTTTTATTAATGATATCCTGAGAATTTTGGATTATTATTTTAGTTGTTTACATTGATAATATTTTAATTTTCTCTCAGGATAAGGAATAACATCAGGAGCATGTTAGACAAGTTTTGAAAACAATGCGGGAACATAGTCTTTTTGCTAAGACTGAGAAATAAATTCCACACTCACACAGTAGAATGTCTTGGCTTTGTAATCTCTCCTTCAGTCTTGGAAATTGACACTAAGAAGGTTCAGGCGTTAAGAGATTGGCCAACACCCACTCGAGTTAAGGAGCTTTTGGGGGGGGTTTTCCAACTTCTATAGGAGGTTCATTGAAGGTTTTTCTTAAATCATTCCACTTATGACCAGGTTTTTGAAGAAGAGAGCAAGATTCATCTGGAACCAAGAAGCGGAAAAAGCTTTTGGAATTCTTAAAGAAAGATTTCTGGTGCTATTTTAATTTCATCCTGATTTTTCTAAACCATTTTTTTGTGGAAGCAGGTGCTTCAAATTTGGCAATGGGAGCGGTTTTGTTTAAGCGTCATGACATTACCGGGCAACTTCATCTTGTAGCATATTTTTCAAAAATATTCTGAACAGCTGAGTGTTATTACACCATAATGGATTAGGCATTGCTAGCTATTAAATCAGCATTTGTAGAGTGGAGACATTACTTAATGGGGGCTCGTCATACAGTAACAATGATCACCGATCATCGAAATAAGTTATTTTTAAAGTCAGTCAAAACCTTGACTCCAAGACAACTGCAGTGGTCCCTGTTCTTTGCGGACTTCAACTTCCTAGTAACTTTTAGGCCTGGAAAACGTAATGGGAAGGCTGATGACTTATCTAGACAGTTTCTGGGAAAGTGACCCAGAAATGGATTTTAGTCCTAAACCGGTAATTTCGAATGAACATTTTGTTTTTGACAATACTGTCAGGAATTAATATAGGGATTTAGAGATTCGACATGGGCGCGATTGGATTCAGGTCGATCTATCTCAAAAGGATTACCCTTTGCAGGGAATAGGTTATTTCTCCCCAGTGAAAAGTTAAGAGAAAAGGCTCTTCATGATTCAGTTCTTGAAAACCTTGCAGTTGGTGCAAAAACACTTTCGGTGGAGGACTTGGAGAGAACATACATTGAATTTTGTTAAGACTTGCAAAGACTGCTTTAAATCTAAAATTGATGTTGGAAAGCCGGCTGGATTGTTGAGACCCTTATCTGTTCCTCCGTGGCCGTGGCAAACAGTTTCACTTTATTTTATTGTGGATCTTTCAAAAGATCAAGGGTGCTCGACTATTCTTGCAGGTGTAGATTGTCTGACCAAAGAGGGACATTTTATTCCTGTTAACGGACAAGTCTATGTTCCTAATCTGGCTCAGAGATTTTTTGAAGGAATGGTTTGATTACATGGATTTCCAAGTCAGGTGATTTCTGATCGATGAGCTCAATTTGTTTCAAAATTTTGGGGAGTTTTTGCAAGGAGCTTGGAATGGAAATTCGATTGACATCTGGTTATCATCCAGAGGGAAATGGTCAAGTTGAAAGAGTCAACCAGGAGTTCGAGAAATATTTGCAATGTTTTTGGCAAGAGAGTAAACCTTGGTGGATCTTCTTTGGATGGCTGAATTTGCCTATAACAATTAAAAAAAGGAATTGATTGCTATGTCTCCTTTCTTCTGTAGCAGGGGTTTTCATCCACGTTTTCTTCAAGATGTAGTGCAGGCGGAGTCGTCTAATATGGCTGTGGAGGAGAGATTGAAAACCATGCACGAGGCATTGGCAAGAGCAACTAGAGCCTTACAACCGAGTAAAGAAAGCTATACAAAGTTTGCTGATAGGAAACGTAGACCAAATCCCAAATATGAGGTGGGCGATGAAGTTTGGTTAGCCACAAGGTATTTGAGAATAAAAGGAAGAAACAAGTTCAGCTCGAGATTTGTAGGTGCATTTGAAATTGAGGAAATAATTAATCCAGAGGCTGTGAGATTAAAATTGCCCCATAGTTTGAAAACCCATCCAACCTTTCATGTCAGTTTGCTTAAGCCAGTAGTTACAGGTACTAGGCTGAGTTCCAAACCTTCTGCATTTTTCTTGAAGTAGATTCTGAGGAATACGAAGTGAAAGCGATTCATGATTCCAGGAGATATAGGGTGAGGCTTCAGTATTTGGTGGATTGGGAATGTTGTGGTCCCGAAGAAAGATCTTGGGAGTCAGCTAGTGATGTTCACGCCCCCCAGTTGATAGCCAAGTTTCATAGGAAACATCCAAGTAAACCTGGCTCTGAGAAGGGGGTACTGTCAGGAATCACATGGGTGGAGATTTAGGTTTATATGTATTTGTTTGATTTGATTTTCAGGGAGAAAGTTTCCCAAACCATCATGGAGGTGACGGTTCTAGGACTTGATTGGATACGATTGTATCCAGTTGTTGATTGGTGGATAAGGAATTTCATGGAGACTGAATAAACATTATAAACTGCCTTTCATTGTCCTTCCTTGAGCAGGAAGGTCCCATTTCTTGTAACTCTACAGTAAGGCCTTGGACATTTTAGCAGTTTTAGTATTTTGACTTGTAAACCTTATGAAAGCAGTGAACTGGACCACGTGTGGGACAAGACAAGCGGTTTTCTGGTGGGAGCGCAGCGAATTAGCACTGAGGAACGTTCCTTTCAAGTTAATTAAATTCATCTGTTGCTAATTTCTAGTTTAAGTATATAGTAAGGCAAAGGTGCGCTTATAAGAGACTTGTTTCAGAAAGCAGCAACTAAAATGGATCCACTGCTCTTCCATTCAGCTCAGAGTTTGTGTAACGCTGCGTTATATTCATGAAGTGTGTGAAACAATTCAAAGTCAAAAGCAGTTAACTTCAAAGTATTGTTGTCAGAGAAGTGCAAGCGCTTTGTCGAGACATTCAATCTTCGTTTGTGCATGCGCAGTCCGCGAGTATGTTTTATTCTGTAGTTCACGTGACATGCAGCAGCAAACGATAGAACACAGGATCGAGACCAGTCCTTAGTTATACGTATGTGTCAGAGGAGGACATTCATCCATTTAGGAGTATACGTTGCCTGAAGGAGATTAGCGCTCGCTGAGAGCAAGCACGTAATAGACTTCAGCGGAAGAGAACAGTTCCAAATGTCTTCATTCAAGGAATAGGAGTCTGTTACAGGAACAGAGCTTTCAGTAACTTGTGAGTTACGACAACAACCTAGTTTTTATTAACTCTCAAGACGCCAGTTAAAGGTTCTAATTTTTATTTTACGGAGTTCTAAGTAACCAGAATTTTAAGTCAGCAGCAAGGCAAACAGTGCCAAAACCCAGTCAAGGAAATTGATCAGTGAATTCATGTGTTGAGTTTCCAAGAGAAAAGTTAAAGCATCTGTTCAGAATCTGACTAAAGTTCAAGAAGTGATTTATTTCCTCTGGCCAGTTACAAAAATGTCTTTGGGAGAGGTTTGTAGATTTGAAAATAACTTTTCATCTTGCTCATCCTCTGCAGATTAATTCCAGTAAGAAGACAGGAAGTTTGTGTCTTTTATATTTTATCCACTTCCCCTTTCCCTTTCCCTTGGTAGTGTTTGAACTTCAGGAGTTGTCAGTCTGTTGTTGATCACACATTTCAGAGGGTCGGTGGGGTTCAGCAGCTCCTGGAGACAAGATAGAACAGGACCTGACACTATTTACATGCTTATCCTCTAAGGCAGTGGTCTTCAAACTTTGTCTGTGGCCCCCCTGAGCAAAATTTGGGCAGGTTGGGACCCCCAGAAAAGCCAAATGGACAGTATGTATTGCGTGCCGTCACCTGCTCCCATCAGAGTTGCTGGGCTTCCTTGGGCTGATTCTGAAAATCCATCTAATTGCGGCTAAACATCTAGGATCCCGCTCACGTGCTTTATAGTGAACATCCCATGATGGATAATTTAAGTAATGAAATTCTGCATCAACATTTTGTATTTTAAGGTCTGTACAATTGAAGTAGCGCTAGCCCAGAAAGAAATACTACAAATGTCACATATCTAATGCCAGGCTGGTTAGAGACCAAAATATCGTAGGTGGGATCTTGAATGTATTCAAGACAAAAACTATGGACGTTAATGAGCCAGCAAAAGGAGTCTGTTTTCAAGCTGCAGGTCAAAGACTAGAATCCCAGAAGGCCAACTCAGACTCATGCTTTCCAGACAAAAAGTGTACAAATAGAATGGTTAATATTAACACATTTGTATGGCGCAATATTACGGCAGAATGTGTTACATGAAAAAACAAAGTTGCAACATTTGTCAGTCATGTTTATACATTGGAAATTCTCTTTATTGCAGGATAATATTCATACCAGTGCAGTGTACCAAGTGTGCATGAGCAACATACCTTTCAAGTTGCTCGGTCTTTGGCTGCCACAAAAGAGTAGAGTGTTGCCCCTCTCCATGCACTCAGAAGTGCAAAGCTTCTTTTGGTGCTGCAGGACTAGTATCTACAACTGCCTTTTAAAGTGTGCTCTAGGAGTTCCTTGTGTCATGCACACTTGCCTTGCTGTTCAAAGCAATCACTGCCAGTTGATGTGGAAAAATACTTGTACTTCCACTTGTGGAAGCACCGAGGGCTGGATGCAGACAGGGAGAGAGATCGGTTGTGCACTGTTTGTTATTTAAGTAGCTCAGAGTTGCAGAAGCCTTTGTCGTTCACCAGGAAGTTACATGGGTGAAAAACACTATACTTTAGTTAGGGTTGAGAGGTGTACTTTAAAACATTTCAGAAGTGCGAAGGGAGAAAAATTGAATAAGCCCCTCTGCATCCAAAGAAATGGGATTCCTTCTCAAAAAGGACAAACCCTCAACATACCTCTCAATTCTAAAAAAAAATGAGGGAAACACTGAAAAATGTATTGGGATCACAGTTGACTCAATAATAGGCATGTTCACAGAGGGTAGGAATGGGTGTAAGCACACACTTGTATACTGAGGCGCATTTACCTTCTCTGCTGGTTTGGCCTCATCTTTGATCTCCTCCGTTACCTCTTCTTCTTCATCCTCATACTTTCCATTATTCAAGACCCAAGCAGCTGTCCGCTCAACTGGAGACATTGTTGCAGAGTCCACGGGCGAATGCACCTGTAACAGGCACAGAGCAACAATAATGATCCATACAAGCAGAATTTTCCAAACCTCCATGTCCTTCACAGGAGCCTCTCAGTGTACATTCACTATTCTGCACAACCATTCACATCACCCAGTCCTTCCCTTCAAGAGAAAGGCCACTTCCCTCTCTTTGTTCCCATACAAGTTTCAACTTCCCATGCACACCTTCTCTAATCTGCCATTATACTGTGGCTGGCTTGTCCTGTCTATGCAATGCAATGTCTGTGCTCTTCCCCTTCCCTCCTCTCCAACTGGCACTCATCTTGCCTAGATGATTTTTTCTTCTCCCTCATTCGTCTCTCACCAACTCAAGAAAGGCCTCTCTTCCATCACCTTCCCACCTGGCTTTCCTACTAGACTTGTTGAATTATTTGTTCAAACCAGCCCTTTGAATCCATGTTCTGGGTTCACCAACCGTTTTGGTCCTTATTCTAATTACAGCTATAGAACATTCAGTCCTCACTCTTTCCAGTGCAGTGGGGCAGCTCGTTCTACTCATTGCCACAGAAACGTAAAAACTACCTTCACTGTTCATGATTTATCATCATTTTTTTTAACTCTTTTTTATTAGGTTTTATCAAACAAGAAAACAATACGAGTACACATTAGCATTAGGAGCCCCATCAGCGGGGTCGCAGGACATAATTTAAACATTTTGACAATAATTATTTATTATTAACTTGTGGAGATTGAAGTACTTATAGTATAGCATACCTTTTTTCATCACTAACTGTTCAATGCATATTATATCACAGAATGGCATGCTATCATGGAGCTACAGATAAGTATTTATAGCTGCCCATCATTGTGGGGCTATATAATGATATGATATGGCATTTATAACGTGCCTATACATAAGTGTTTCATAAAGCAGAAGAAAATTGAAGTACTCTCACCAGGTTCAGTAGGACATAAGGGTAACATTTTAAATGGAGATAAAGTCTATTGTCAAACGTCACCACACATGAAGATAGGCACGGTGCTGCAGAGTGAGAGGGCAATTAGACAAAATGTATGTTTCTACCTTGTAAACAATAGGGACTATAATATCATGAGGGAGTGTGCAGAGGACGTGGGGGCAGACAGGATGCAGATACTGCCAAATTCTGTTCGTCATTGAAATGCCAATTTATTGTGTATGCTCAGTGTCTCATCTTGGCCCTAAGTATTCAAGGATATAAAAATCTGCCCAATTCCATAATTAATAATACTTGCACTGGCATTTGTTGACAAAGCTCTTGGGCGACTCACTTCAAAATACACCATTGTAAAGAGATATATAAAAGTATATTTAATTTAATGTGATACAGTTTTTTAATAAAAACTTTACACATAAATCCAATCACAATCATAATAAAACTATACCAAACTTATTACAATTCATTATTACAACATCTCATAATTCCAATTCTAATCATTGAGATCACTAAAATCAACTAAATTAATATCAAAGTTAAAATTAATTCTGAGATTAAAATTAAAACAATTCACATTTCATAGTTCATAATTCTAAATTCACAAGACAAGCGAGGCTACTAACATGATTACCCGCTAGACCCCTCATTAATATTGTGCAAATCCGTCATTATCACTATGTTTCTTCTTCACTACCATTAGATGCAATTCCCGCCAAGGGCAATTACCTACAGTAGTGCTCCACACATTGAATACATTAAACAAGGCTATTTGCAGACTAGCGTTCCAGGTGTTGATGCTTTGATACCAGAATTCGGGGTCCTTAATGTGATGCAAGTTATATACATATTTCCCATAATATTTTACATACCATCCCATCTTAGAGCACTATGTTAATATGTGGTTTGAACTTTCCAGTTGACTCTGATTACTACAAAGTCGACAAGAACGTTTGGACCAGGGCAATTGACATTGAGCGCCCGTGACCTCCAATACCGGTAAATGATTAATTCTTAATAATAGCATAAACCTACTGAGTTTGAATGCGGGGCACAAGTTAAAGTATTTTTGCGGTTGTTTAAAGGTATACAGCATGTAAGACTCAGTTCAAAATAGACCATGGTAAAGAGATGTATAAAAATATATCCAAGTGAAACCAATCATGCGCTCAATAATTGTGAAGAATTTCTTGCCAGATCTATTTGGTTTACTGGGTATTCAAATCACACCTTAGATGTTCCTCAACAACTGTGAATTTATTTTTTATACACACTAAAGAATGTATACACACTAAAGAAGCTTGTTAGTTATACGCATGAGTCGAACTTGCAATCGGCCATGCAACTGATTATTATGCTCTTCTGCATAGTTTGCGGTCCTAATCTCCATTTCACCACTACCAGAACTGGTCTATTAAATATTTGCACCCATGTCAGTTTCTCCAGCTCTGTCACTATTGTCTCATCTTGGCCCTAAGTATTCACCTGTCGACTTATGGTGTCAATGTCACCCGCCTCCCTGCCACAAACACTCATAACCCACACCCGACCTAGAGTTCCTCCTCGAACAACACACGCTAAAGTCAAGATAGGGTGGGGCCTCTACAGTCACACCTAATGGGGTGAAGCCCACTGCATTGCCAGCAAGCACCCCCTGTGCGAAAAGTGGAAGTGAAAGGGGCATGGACAGTATCCTCCCTTGTCTTTCTCTTAGAGTCCTTCCAAATAAATAGATGTTCCTTCTAAGGTTTACAATGTTTACCCTTTCTAATACACTACACCTTTTGACTGTTCTTCTGCAGAATGAAAGCTAACCACAGTTTAGCGGTCCTCGGTCTGAGCCTGGGGGTAGGAGTGGGAGAGGTCACAGAGGCCAGGTACTACCACCCGTGACACATAACTGTGACCAGAGAAGATAAATGGGGGACCCCTGGACCTCCCCATTCATGCCCAGGTCAACATATGGTCTGTCACATGGATACACCTTTGCTGAAGCCAAAGCAAGGCTTCCTTCACCATAGTGGCGTCAGTGATTCTATAAAACAACTGGGTATGAAAGTTGAAAGAGTCTTTTAGGGTGAGCTCGGTATCACCACAGTATCCGATGGTAGTGGTGGGACTGGTTTACAGGCTTCTGTAGAGGAGTGTAGTTTCTCCCTTCTCTGAGCAGCGGGCGGCACAGCAGAGTGTGCATGGGCAAGTGGGGGTTGGGAAACAATAGCGATACTGATACTTTGGAGCTACAGAGCAAACACTGAACATGCAGCCATGCAGCATTCCGATGTGTGGTTGCAAAGAAAACGCACATATGAATGCATATCCAAGATGGAAGCCAGTCTTCAAGAAGGCTCATACCAAATGTGCATGCATTTGTGGGGGAGCCAGTAGAACCAAAGGACACCTGCGACAATCAGGAAGGCACCAATCCGATTCTGTATCTAATAATCACCCGCAGATAATGTTGGTCAAGCAAGGAACGTCCTTGGGCGGGGGCGGCCACCTATATATTCACAGCTGGCATTTTAGGAATGCAGTGGGTATTAGAAGCTGGCATACAAGCAGTGGAGATGGCGATTCGAGGAGAGAGGAGGACCCAATTATTACAGGAGGCTGCAGGGGAGGTTGTGGATAATGCAAAGTAGGCGGAGAGTTGAAAGGAGGTTGGGAGAGAGGACAGGAAGGCAGTGAAAAGATTTGGGAAGGAGCTGGTTAGGGGAGACGGGATGGTGGAAATATGTGCAAAGGTCCTGTAGTGGACTTTTAAAGGAGGTGGTGAAAAGAGAAAGAAGCAGGGTGGAGAAAATCAGTACAGAGAGACAGTGGCGTAACACAAAATGTGGGGGCCCCCCTGCGAGCCATGCTGAGGGGGCCCCCCAACTCGGCAACAAATCACGGGTTGCGCCACACTCTGGGCTGGCCTAGACTGTCACGCTTGCACAATACGCATGAACGTGCTGCTGAAGGGGTATGCCGCACACTGCACTAGGAAAAAGATATAAATCTGTGTTTTAATGCAATATACAGCACACTTTCTGAGATAAATTGGCTATAAAGCCAGAGTGTTTGCAATTGTTTTGTAGGGTAACACAATCCAATACATGAAAGTCACCAACAGTGCACAGGAACATTAATGCTTCCAACTGGCTGCACAATGTAGACCAGTGTAAACACGTAATAACATTATAGTACAGAATGCCAGGCCACATTTAGACATATCTAGACTGTTTTCAGCAAAATGCCAGTCAAAGCAATAACACTCATCAAGAAGAGAGCACACAATAAAGCATGTGTCTCCATGGCCTCGAACAACACGGCCAAACTCTTTAAAATCTGCAAGGAACTGGTCAATCCTGTTGTGGTCTATACCTCTTCTGTTCCCTCCCATGCCCTCTGTACAGCTCTGGCCTCTCATTTCTCTGCTAAATCTCAGGACATCCTGTCCTCTATGTCCTCTTCCTCTCTCGGCCCATTTTTGGCCATCTCTTCTCTCCTCCTCCTTTTTCCTCTTTCTCTCTGACAACACCTGACGAGGTTTCTAGACAAGTCCGATCTATGAAAGTGTCGTCTAAACAGGTGCTCCGCTGCTCCTCCAGAACCATCAAAGCCCATATTGACACCCTCGCTCCAGCCTTGGCCGATTTCTGTAATCACTCTTTCGCCACTGCAATGTTCCCCTCTCCCTTTGAGCACTCCCTTGTGCACCCACTCCTCAAGAAGCAGTCTGCTGATCCTACCTGCCGGAAAACTATCGCTCAATCTCCACCTTTCCTGAGCAAACTTGCCATCTCCCAGCTTACTCTCCACACTGAATCTGTTGGTTGTCTCCATGACCATCAGTCTGGCTTCAGAGCTGCCAGAGGCATGGAAACTGCTCTCCTTAACACCTGTGCTGCTCTCCAACCTCGATTCCAGCATTCCTTCTATTCTCATCCTTCATCTTTCCTCTGCTTTCGACAGAGTCAACATTGCCATCCTGATCAATCAACTCTGTGAGAACCTGGGCATCACAGATCAGACCCTAGAGTGACTGACCTACTTCCACTTGGACCGCCACTCCGCTCCCAGGTCGATCGTGGTCCCATTCTCTCCGCCACCTCTCTCTACCTGTGGCATTCCCCAGGGCTCTATCCACTCACGCTGGTTTTTCAACCTCTACTTGGCCACTTTGGCCTCCCTGATCTCTACCTTATCCTCTAACTTTCAGTGTTGTGCGGATGACTCAGCTTTCCTTCAGGCTCCCCTCATCCTCCTCTCCTCTCTTGCTCATTCCTGACTGTCTATCCACGATTCAGGATTGGTGCGCCTCCAACAATCTCTGCCTTAATGGCAGTAAGACAGAGATCCTTCTCATTGGGACCCTTGCCACTGTGTTTCCTCTCTCACTATAGCAGACCACCTTGGGCCCTCTTCCTTTGCCTTCCTGCGAGGCAAAAAAACCTTGGTGTCATCTTCAACGCCACACTCTCTTTCTCTCCTAACATCTAGGACATCACCAAGAAGTCCCACTACCAGCTGCTCCTCCTCAAAGGGACTCTTCCCTTTCTCACTCTCCACCAGAAGCTCACTGTCTCTAAGCTGGACTACTGCAACAGCCACTTTCTCAATCTGTCTTCCTCTAGTCTCCGTCATCTGCAAATAATCCAGAACAGGACTGCAAGACTTCGCCTTGGCCTCAAGCCCTGGGATTGTATTTCTCCAGCCCTGAAATCTCTCCACTGGCTGCAAGGATCAAGTTCAAGAACCTTTGCATTGCCCACAAGGCTTTCTGGGACCAGTGCCAACACTAAATCCAATGCTCTCTTCCAAAATACCTTCTTTCTCTAACCCTTCACTCAGCTACCTCCAACTCTCTAAGGCTTAGACATTTCTCCAGGCAGAGAGTGGGGGTAGACCTCTCTCCTCTGCTGGTGCCTCCAACTGGAATGGCCTCCCTGCCCCTCTCAAACTTGAGGCGGACAACCTGAAGTTTCGGAAGCAGCTAAAAGCTTTCCTCTTCTCTGCTGCTTTCGCTCTCTCTCCCCCCCTGCTGACCTACCTGACCTACCTGTCTGCTGTACTGACTGGCTGCTTGGCTACCCTCAGAGTCTCTCTGAGTCCAGGCTCTTTCTTGATTGGTCACCCTTGCACTGCCTCCGGGCCTACCATGCACTTAGGGGCTGTAACTGTAACCCTGCAGTCCATTGTTCTCCTTGCACAACCAATAGCTGCTCTGCCCGGGCTGCACTTACTGAGAGCATTGCTGCCCTGTTTTCCCCTCCCCTCTCACTTGCACTTCCCTGCTCCCTTTTCCCTTGCACTTCTCGTTCTCACAATGACAAGGCCTAGTGAGATCGTTTGTCTTGTCCTCCCTCTATCATCTCTCCTTTGTGTACACTTGTGTACAGGCGTGTTATAAATGACTTGAATCACATCATATCATTTTATCACAGATGCCCAGAAAAATATACAATGCCGCAGTAAGAAATGGCTAGACTGGCAGCACCCAAATGCCAATCTAGCCAGGTAATTAAAGTTAGCAGGACTACTTTATCAGAAATGTCCAGTTAAAAGAAAGTCATACCAAACTGAGGAATGACTAGACTGGCTAAATCAAAATGCCTCTCTAGCCACTAATACCACATATCATGCCTGCTTAGCCTGGACATGGACAACCATTATGATTTATCACACAATCCTGCCCCCCCACACATTCACTCTCCCTCCCACCCACTACCCCAACCTCCACAATCAGCTCCTTGGCCCAGAATTACCTCTGCGTCCCTCTTCCTTGTCCCAGAGCTTTCGTATGATGCTCCTTGCCTCATAGGTAAGTACTGGGATGAGGAACAGTGGGACTAGGAGTGATGAAGATTACAGGTAGCTAAATCAGGCATTACCTCCATGTACCTCTACCTCTTCCCAGTACTTTTGTATGAGGCAGAGTGCCTCAAACACACGTACTGCCTCGTATATAAGTACTGGGACGAGGAAGAATAGGGCTAGGAGTAAGCAAGGCATTAAACACAAGTAGTAGCGCAACACCATTGAGTTGACTGGGCTTCAGCACTACCCCCCCTGACATTTTGGTCTATATTGACTCAAATTGGCTAACCTTTAGAGCAGTTGCCAGACCGAACAGGACACAGATTTTAAACGGCACCTGGTTTTTGCTGTTAACAAGAACCCAGCAATTACCAATGTAAAGCATTTCACTGTTAGTACCTGCATTCAAATGCCACATTGTTTAGGCGATTGAAATCGTGATGTGGGTTTAGTACTTGCATGCCAGGGGAGTGATTGGAAGGGTAGAGAGGGAACAGGAGACTTATAGGAGAGAGTTAACTGCTTGTAACATTGAATCTGTACTAGAATAGTCTCATTAAAATGCGTAAATAATTTGGATGCGCCCACACAAATAAGTTTCCCCCTCCCCACCGCATGTGAAGTTAGCGCCTCTCCCAACATTTGAAGGGTTAGCCCCCCCGAAATGAAGGTTTTCTTGTGCCCCGGTACACAAGCACACACACCCATTCACCTTATACACACCCAGTCATCCACACATTTAAGTGTGCACCCTTTCACCATACACTCACACAGGTAGCCACCTATACATTTAAGTGTGAACCCTTTCACCATGCAGGCACACCCACACAGCCACCCATACATTTAAGTGTGCACCCTCTCACCATACACACACAGGCAGCCGGCTATACATTTGAGTGTGCACCCTTTCACCATAGACTCATACACGCACACCTCATGGAGTTGAGGGGGGCCCTATTACTTAAAAAAGAAATTGGGGCTCATTACGGGTCCAGCGGTAACCGTGCCGGTGCTACCGGCGGGTTGCCGCCAGACCCATAAAAAATTACTATGGCCTGACTTCCCGGTGCCACCGTGCTATTTCAAGTCCGGCGGCTGGGAAATCAGGTGCCGGTAATTTCGTTAAACCCCAGACTCCACGGGAATGGGGACACAGAAGCACCTGCACCATTGTTAACGGTGCCGGTGCTTCCGTGACAGGTCTGCCTACCGTGGCTGCTGTGCCTGGCAGGGTCAGACCTGTCGGGCACGGCAGCCCCACCAGGCAGACCTGTAATATGCCGGTCCAGAAACAACAGTGCCTGTAAGCTTACCAGCACCGTTGTTTCCGGACCGGCATGGTCAGAATGAGCCCCATTGTTTCTTTTTTAAGTCACTATAACTTCATTAAGAAATTATTTCAGTTAAGGACCGAACCATAATCAAAATAATTTCTTTATGATGGCTGAGTGGCTTCAAAAACAAACAATTTCTTTTTGAAGGCATAGGGTTCCCCCCTCCCCACCCCACCCCATGACATGGAGGCCTCCAGCCTAGGGTCTTCCATGTCATGGGGTACGGGGGCCCTCAGACTTCAAAAAGAAAGTTTCTTTTTGTAGTCACTCTGCCTTCATAAAGAAATTATTTCTGTTACAGAAATGTTCTTTATGAATGCAGAGTGAATTTCAAAAGAAACTTTTTTTTTTTTAGAAAAAAATATTTCCATTTATTTTTTTTATTTTTTTTACTGGGGCCCCCTCCCAGCCATGTGCTGGTGGGGCCCCCCACACCGCGGGGGCTGCGGGGGCCCCTGTTACACCAGTGCAGAGAGACAAAAACACGAGTTGAAAGGAAGTAGAGAAACAGGAGGATGGCAATAACGGCTGAACAGAGGTGGCTCTGACCTGAAATGTGGTGAATGGACAGGTCCTGAGTAGTAGGTGTAGTATATTGGGAAAGACTTGGGTAGGAGAGATAGGAGAAAGTGGACATAAGCAGGATGGGGGCTGAAAGGTGACAGAGTGAAAAGACTTGGAGAGGAGGTGAAGAGGCGAGCCAGGTATAAGAAGGAAAGGTCTTTAGTAAATCTAAAAAGAGAAAGACTGATGTATGAGAAAGTTAAAGCGGTAGCTGAAGGAAGGTCTTTCGACGATGTAGAGATAATCAAAAGGGGATGAAAAGGAATAGTTCCCCCACAAGCAAACGGGAATGGATAAGCAACCTCAATGAGGATGGAAAGGGGCAGTGGGTATTGAGGTGGAGTGAAGAGGAGGAGAGCAGGGAAGAAAACATTCTCTAGACTCCCTTAGGCACAAGATCATTGTGGACTGTCAAGGAGGTAGACAAAGGGGGAGTTTGGAGAGAGGGCCAAGAGCTTGAGACAGGAAAGTGACTCCAAAGAGAAACTGTGAAAACGTAACCTTTTCAAAACATTGCTTGATGTCTGGAGGTCATGAAAGCATCCTCTTGGCTAACACATCCCCTGAATGATTAAAGAGCCAGTGCTGAAGATAGAGGTACACAATTACACCACACCGAGGGGCCGATATGTGAGTAAATCCACTACTTAAGTCACAGCATTGCATGTGTCAACTGTTTCCAGCCAGTCACTGTTTAAGTCATTGTAAAATCCTCAGCCCATAAAAATATCTTTGCTTATGAAATATGAACAAAGTCTATAGGACTGGAACCATTAGCTTTAGATTACAACCGGGAAACCAAAGGCCAGGTTAAACACTTTGTGGCAATGCATTTGTCTGAAACCTTCTGAAAGGAAACAGAAAACGTTGGCCAGAATGGAGAGTGCATGGCCTTAGGCAACTGAAAGTGGTACCACTCATCACATTCAACGCATGTTCGGGGGTCGTGGGGAGGGGATTTCAGGGACGCCTCCAACTCCGTCACCCCTTCTGGGGTAGGAATGGTTCTGGCATTCAACCTTGTAGGCCTACTACACTAGACTGGGAGTGTACTGTGAGAAACCTGAAGGTGTCCCCCTAGCTTGTCCCCGGGGATCTGTCATCCAGGTGGCCCAGACACGGCCATTGCTATTGGATCCAGTTCCTGGGGGTGGACAGTGAGGGAGGATCACCTGAATGGGGGGTCCTCAGGGAGTGGAAGACTGATGTATGAGACGTGGTATCCCCTTCTTTCAACCCCTTTTCCCTCATCCTATCACGTAGGACATTCAAAACTACTGCCCCGACACAAACACATTTGCACGACACGCGAGAGAACGGACTAACACCAGAGCAGTTTACCTGACATGTCCCAATACAAGGGTCAGGCAAAGTCAGGCAATTGATTGGAATCACACACACATGACAGCCCTTTCCCTTCCCCACAGGGATAAAAGATGGAGCAAGAGAGCACAGTACGAACAAGGCAGACCACACGACGAGACAACTATCCAGACCGAGCAGTTCAAGAGGAAGAGAAAGGAGGCAAACTTCGAGAGGCTGACTAGGAGACACGCGACCATGCCCTTTTTGACAAAACCGTGCAAAACCTCCGCAGAAGGAATTGTAAGACCGAGGACAACAGCCCAAGTACGTTCCAGCAGATGTTAACGGTACACGCAGCATGCTGACGCTGATAAGCCAGATCGTGGTACCGAACTAGACTCCAGCTACAAGGAAAACCAAGCGGTTTATCACAGCCGGTGAGTCGAAGGAGAACCGATAAGAACCGGGCTGCGGTGAATAAAAGTCACAAACTGACAAAGTGGCAAAGTGAGAGAAGTTCAAAGAACTGTATGATTATAAAGGTGAGACCAACTGCAGAAGGGGTACCGGCACCACGTGGGTGCTGCTCTGAGAAACTCTGGTCGATCCCCATCTGAGTAAAACTACAAATACCAGAAGGCCATAGGAGAGCCACCAAGGTAGGTCAAAGTGGTCATACAGGAGGTCAAGCATAATCCCCATACAGTCGAAAGCCTTTGACCTAAGAACAAGCAAGGGAAGTGAATCCCGCCACATGAGAAAGCAAGGGAAGTGAATCCCGTAAACATTGAAAATAAATGTGAAGGTGAAGTTGGCAAGAGTGAACCTGGAAGAGGGATGCTGACCAGAAGGAGGGAAGTCTAAAGTACCAAGAAACAGTGGCTTGACAATGGTGAACTGGAACTGTTTCAAAAGACATTAAGATTTGTAAGTGAAAGGATAAGCCAAAGTGAACCCGGAACAGGGAGGCTGAAAGAAAAGAGGGGTCAGCACCCGGAAGAGGAGACCGAGGGGTGAAGAATCCTCACCCGAAGTAAAACCAGGAAATAAACTTTCATTTTTGAAGAAGGAACTTTTGTTTTGTTATTGAATATGTCAGGTCCTCAAAGGCAAGAGACTCGAGAGAAACAGGACTTGTCCATCGGTGGCCCTGATAGCTGCAAGTGGAACTGTCGAATCGTGCTGGGGAAAGCTTGAGTGTGTTGTTCTCCAAGATCCCATCTTACCCCACGCTCAAAACGTGGGGAAGTGAGACCAAAGCCATCGTATCACAACATATTTGTGAACACTTCTTTCTTTTCTTGAAAACCACCCCACACCCTGTTTGTATTAGTTGTAAGGTTTGGCAATAGGTTTCTTAGTAAAGGCCCTTTTTATTTTGTCGATCCAGAAAAACAGACACCCCTTGATTATGGGGAAATGTACTAAGTTGGCCGAAGACCAACCGTCTCATGCTCTTAGTGTTAGTAATACATAATCATAAGCTTGACCGAAGTGCGGCCATTTTAAGGTGACAGAAATCGGCATCTTATTTTCTCTAACGTTTGCTTATTTCTTTCTGTTCTAAATGCTTCGCTGACATGATATCCTGCTTTACCAGTGTGCAATGCAAGGCCAAGGGAAATATGCTGAAACATAACGTAGCAACCCTGATAGAAATACCCGGCCTCCTCCCGTGCGCTATCCTTGAAAGAAGGCAGCAAGGCATCTTAATCAGCCCGCAGGTGCCAGTGTGTCTCAAAAACACAGTGAAAATACTCGGAACGGACATTAAATTGCTTGAATTATGTTCTTCTTTGTGGCCCCCCTTCTCAAGCCCTGTACAGTCCTGGAGAGCGAGTTGACCCCAGCACCCAAATAGAAACTAGGAGATAGGAAAGCCTGGAATGTGGCTCTCCCCCCACATGCAGCTTGCTAGCGAGAACAGAAGCATTCTGTTCTTTTCAACAAAGACTTATGTCTGCAGCCTTACAAAATTGCAAACTGTTGCTAAAACAAATGTTTGAGGTGTCATACTCGTCACGATTGTCAATCATCGTGCTCAGTTCAAAGGAGATGTGCAAGGGATGGTTTTTGATGTAACACTACTGATTGTAAGAGGTTAGTTTTGTATATATGTAACTGATGTATGTGTCTCGCTCTCTTGCGTCTCCCGAGGTCTGTTAGACACACGTCGCGGGGCGTGAGACCAGTTGGCCAACTGAGACTATTTACTTTGCAATAAACCCTAGCTTTTGGGAATACAACCTCGTGTCTGGCGTATCAGTTCGTGTGTGGTGACTGTGCCTTGTTTCCACATTAGAGGGTCCCTCAGGGGCCCCTTCAAGATGGTGCCCGAATAGGGACCCTCCCCCACTTGTTCCATCGTGTACGTTGCAAAATAAGGAAGGCGGTAAGAACGGCGAGGATGGGAACGATCAAGCCGGGATCAAGAGGTGTTCGGGGCACCCCTGCGTAAGCGATGAGACTCCTTTCTGCAGATCTGCACACAGCTGATCCCTGATCGACGTGCCCGGCCAGTGAACAAGGAGGCGAGGGTCCCGAAACGAGGCAGAGCCGAGATACGCAGACAAAAGTTCATTGGTTGCATCAGTATACGGACGAATTGTGTCTTGGAAAGACAAATTGACTATTCAGGTGAGTTGTGCCCCGATTCGTAAGTAATCCTGATATTGGTTGAGAGTTGATTTTGCAAAATCAAACACCCAGAGTAAGTTTGATTAACCAAGGGTAAGGTTAAAACATGCCTGGGGTATTGTCCACCCTAGCAGGGTTTTTCCGCTGCGGCGGACAATCTTTGGAAACTGGCCAGGTTGCACCTCCGGGGGGAACGCCGGCTTATGATATGCATGTGAAATATGGTGTGGGAGCGATAATGTTTTGTGAAATTTGGCATAAGCAAACCAGAAAGCAGGAAGATCTTCAGTGGCCGAGGAATGGGAGTTTTGAGATGGACCGAATAGATAACCTGGAAAAGGTTTTGATAAGTAAAAAAACACGCCTCGCAGCACTCGATATCCTTAGAGATTGAAGGAGGGAAGCAATGGTCCGATTTAGATGTAGAGAGAAACATGTGCGCAGACATAAATCGAAATCAGAAAAGGAGGAGGAGGAGTGGAGTAATAGCTTGAGGAAAGCAAATCGACGCAACCAGTTAAATATTGAGAAAATATATCCACAAAGAGAGTTACACTCATCAGACGAATTGATGAATAAAATATTAACTGAAACGAAACAAGGCCTGAGAAAAGAAAGTAAAAAAACTACGTTAGTAGCTGCTGCTCAGCCCCTCCCAACCCCAGCACAGCCACAGGCTGCATCAGTAACCGCGCCGCCCACTAGTCAGCCCGCCCCGAGTGTTTCGCAATTACCAAAGCCCCAACAGACATCTCTCGCTTACACTGCCCCCTCTGCACCTCTCGCCCAAGAGGGTGTCTCCGTCCCGACTGCTCCCCCAATAAGCGAACTTGAACAAAGTGAATGTGTGATAGTGACCCGCACTGCAATCAGCAAGGAGAGAAAGCGAGAATTGCAAGAGCAGGCGGAAATGTATATAGATGGGAATGATGAGGCAGCCACGCTAGCGTCGATGTATGATTTCAGGAGAAGCAATGAGAGACAGGTATTGTTGGAATGCAGGGGGGAATATTTGTCGGCACAATGGAAAAGGTTAATTGGGAAGTTGCCGCCACAACGATTGTTGGATTTTAATGCATTAGCCCGTTGTAGAGAGAGAGATGAGGAAATAAAAGAGCATGTGGAGCGACTTTTTGAACTTAAGAAAGAACTTGATGAAGAATATTCTGAAGTACTAGCCACACCGGGGTATAGTAGGAAAGATATTGAGAGAGGTAGGAAAGAAACGGTACCAATAGACAGCAGCGATTCTTGTTGCCAGCAGGACAGACTGGGACTGGGCTAAAAGTATGCATACGAGAGGCGTTAAAATGGATGGCAGACCCTAGTATTCCTGCAATGGAAATACATGGAATATTTGAAGAATATTCTCTACAGTTGAAAAGAAAAGCATTACAGACAATGGTTGAAAATCTGATAAACAGGGATATAAGCGAGGAGAGAGCCAGCCTCCCCGGCCCCCCCCCCCCCCCTCCCCGAGACAATGGCAGTATATAGGAGGGCATTGGAACGAGGGACGGGAGAAACAGCCTTATCCCTCGATCTTGGAATATTGTTGCATATGAGAGAAGGGGGAGGAACAGTGAGCACGGTATTTCCTATGAGGGAAGTGCCCCCTACCTTTGTACCAGAGGTAGAGATTCCTGCGGTAGGAACTGCTCCAGCTCAGATAACTCCAGCACATTACACAGCCCAATATGTGCATGTCCCTTTCTCTAGACAGGAAGTAAATAAAGCAAACAATCCCTGATATACGAAAGAACTCAGCGGGCTTCTATAAAGAAGTAGAGTCTTTATTGCAATCATCAGTGTTCACTATGAGTGATATAGATCTAATATTCCCAGTAATCCTGCCAGCGGATATATGGAAACGGATAAGGAAGGTAGATGACGAGACGGCCTACGGTGCCACTTGGGCAAATGTAATGCAGGAGGATAGAAATAAAGAAGTAGGCGCGAAACCGGGGCCGAATATGACGGCGTTACCGGCACGAATAGTACAGAAATTGAAAGAATTTGTCCAAGAGAAAAGAATTCAATGGGACAAATTGACTGCGTGTGTTCAAGGTAAAGACGAGTTGGCTAAGGATTATTTTAATAGATTTGAGGAAGTATTTACAGACTTCAGTGGGCAGGATGTAAGCACGGAAGCGGAAAAAAGGTTATTTGTTGACAAATGTGAGAGGATTAATACTCCCAATTCAAAACTTAATAATGACATCAGAAAGTGCATGGCAAGCGAAAACGTTAGAAGTATTACACATGGCCCAATATTATGAAAATCGAGTGAATACAGAGAAAGAAAAGGAAGCGAAGGAAAGAACAAATTTGAAAACAAGGGTGTTACTCCAGCAAGTAACAGGACACAACAGGGGAAGGGGAAATGCACAGAGCAGGAGTAATTTGAATATGCACGGAGGGCCCTTGGGATTGAATCAATGTGTGTATTGCAGAGAGGAAGGACACTGGCGAGCGCAATGTCCACATTTACAAAATAGAGGTGGGTACGGTCAGAGAAGACAGCAGAACCAGAATAGTCAAGGGAATGGAGCACAGAATCAAGGCCAGGCTTTGAATCAAATTACTTTTACCCAGAATCAAAATCATCAGGGTATGCAAAATGGAAATAGAGGAAGAGGCGGGAACATTTTTGATACTCAAACGGGTGCATACTACAATAATAACAGTGACTACACTTCAGATGATGTGTTGTTACCCCAATAGGACAGCCCAAGACAGGGGTCGGAACAAGTATATATTCCCGTGAATCAGAAAGGACCCTGCGTAGAAATGAAAGTCGGGAATGAAGAGCATAGATTCCTCATAGATACAGGGGCACAAAAGTGCTCGATAGACCATCACTTAGTTCCAGAGATACCACTGTCAGGGCGTAAGAATATTTCGGTAGGGTTCACAGGTACCCCAGTGATTAATCCAGTATCCCAACCAGTAGCCGTAACATTAGGCCCATTCACTTAGTACTGTCCATTCCTGTTAACAGAGGATTGTGGGGAGAATCTTTTGGGATTAAACTTGTTGAAAAAATTGAGTGCAGTTATTCACTGTACACAAGATGGAGTGTTTTTAACTATTTCACCACAGAATGTACCAGTGTCAGAATTTCTGGCCAAACCTTGGCCAGGAGAATTGAGGGACGTGCCAACTTGTATATGGGCAATAGATGATAATGATGTGGGATGCTTGAAGATAGAGCCAGTGAAGATTACATTGAAAGAGGGAGTAACGTTGCCACGTATTCCAGAGTATACCATTTCAGCAGACGGAGAGAAAGGATTGAAAAGTATTGTGTCTGATTTGGTAAAATAGGGAGTGATTGAAGAGATTACAGGCAGCATATGTAACAGCCCCATTCTTCCGGTGTATAAGAAAGGAGGTAATGAGGTACCATATCGTTTCATAATTGATTTGCGCGCACTAAACAAGGTAGTAGACCCCCAATTCCCATTGGTTCCGGATGTTACCACAATTTTGACAATGATCCCAGCTTCCGCAAAGTATTTTAGTGTTATTGATTTGAAAAATAGGCATTCTATTAGATGACTGTCTACCCTACACACAACAGGTCAATTGCAACTACCAAAAACTCCCTTTCACCTTAAGCTGTTAAAAGAATAACCATATATTTGGAAACGTAACCAAAAATGGTGATCCACCAAATGCATCTACTACAGAATGAGGATATTTTACCCTCAAAGCTAGGGAGTCGTTTTTCCAGCACAATAAACTCTGCAATGGCTCCCTACTAAAGAACACATTCTCCTTAAAACACTTTGTGCCATCCACAAGAGCCAGTCAGTCTAAGTGCCACCTTACCTCAACACAAGTATCATCGAGCACACCCCTTACAGGAACCTCAGGCGGTACCACTCAACCTTCTGGCCTGCCTACATTACAAGACAACATTCTCTGAAGGGAGATGTTAAGCAGTATATTTGGGGAACAAAACTGGAACACCCACCTTGGAAATGCGACAGGAATCTGATTTCCAGAAATTCAAGAAGAAACTCAAACCTCTGTTATGGGAGCAACTTCACTGAACTGGGTACTAAATGATTGCTGCCTGAATAGGTTCAATATTCTACTGATTTATGCTGTAATTCCAGCACTAGGATGTTATCCTCCTCTCATATTGACCGTATTGCCTTTCTTGACAGAAACCACCTAGATATCTCCATTATCCACCTGCACTCATTCCATGAAGGCAAAATCGTTCCAAAGATCACATATGGCCTTTAACTATATGGTGACCCTATTTTTAAATCTCTGGATCTGATTGTGGCAAAAATGTGGTGCAAAATTCTGGGGGTCCCTAATGCGATCCCTCTTGCAGCAATCAGATTCGAGTTAGGTATTACCTCTCTAAAAGCCTGTGTTGAGTGGCGCCTGCTGTCGTCATATTCAAAACTGATTTCCCCAATTACTGATTCTATCTATGAGGTTCTGGGTGGAACCATTAAGAATTTATACGATTCCTTAGGGAATTCCCAGTACCTTGTTCAGTTTGGTAAGAACTGTGAAGTAATACTCTCAAAAATCTCTTTGGCTATAGAATCCCTAATTGCTAAAAGTAATAAGGGCCCTTTATGACTTAAATTGGGTCACTATGACTGACATTTTTGACTCCTATTCTTCTATGAATCACTTAGCCCATGAGCATAAAAGACGGGGGATCTCCACTCTGCTTTCACAATTCCCAAATCAGCACCATAGGGCCCTTCTTTTGTGACTCTGTTGGAACTTGCTCCCTACGAATGAGATCCTGTTTAGGAGAAGCATCATTACTGAAGTTAACAGAGGTTGCAGATTTTGTAATTGCCCTATTGAATCTATTAAACATTTGCTCTTAAATTGCAAGGCCCTAATTGCACGTAGGATGAAATTTATGGGGCCCCTATGGGTTTATTATACAAGGTCGACAGACAATCTTCTATGGAAAAGATGTTTAAATATTCAGAATGTTAGGGAAGGTCTTCCAGTTTCGGCAAAAGTCTGAACTTGATGTCATTTTATTACAATCTGTTTGCAATTCTTTTTTTTAATCCTTTTTAATTAAGGTTAATTATTTCTGTTTTACTCTGATTTTATGTGAATGTTTTCCTTATGCCTACACAATATTTCTTCTGTTTTGTAAAGGTTTGAGCAGGCAAAACACACACACTGACCCTCCTCCGCCCAGAATGGTAGAAGAAGGGCTAGCAAAGAACCACCATGTTAGTAAGGGTGAAAAAAAAGGGAGGCCCCAAAGTTGGCACTTTGGTGCCCCTGTTGTGCACTGCGCCGGCTTTGGCCATAGCCTGCGGTATATAAAATACACAGCATAACAAATACACAACAATTGATAGAACACATCCACTGCCCGCCAGCCATAACTAGGTGATTGTATATGTGACTAAAAAGACACAGGAGCAGAGAAAAGGGGGATAATACTAGGTATCCCTTTGGCACTCCACTGAAGGTGGTGTGTGCCAATCTCTGACTGTAGAGTTTTGTGAGAGATAGCCTTAAGAACTGTAGTTACTTGACGATATAGAAAAATAATCTTAAAGGGGGATCCTAAGGGTTCCCAGCAACACAGCCCATAAAGAGTGGTGTGCTACAGCTGTACAAACACAGATGCCTTTAACAGCTATGGAGAAGACAAACTCCATAGCACAGGTAGAATACAAAGAATAGAGTTCCAAAAGACAGAGCCCATAAGAGTGAATGAGGTGAGAAAGGCTCCACTCATTCAGAATTGAAAGAAAAAGATCCAGAATTCCAGCAAAAAGTGTTGGGGTCTCACTAAGAGAGGGGATGAAGCATACAAATGATATTTCCCTAACAGTCCCCAAATGGGAAGACTGTTTCACCCTATTATAATCATGCTGACAGTTTTAACGCTAATGACACAGAACAATTATCATTCCATAGACGAAATATATGATTACTTACCAATTTAAATGAGAAGCAAACCATGTATGCAATGTAAAATCACTGCCAGCAATGTGTTGCATTGTGGGAAAACGCATTGTAGGGCAATTGCAGGTGTGAAAAGGAAACCTTCTCGTAACAGTACTCAAATTTGCAAGATAAAGTTATTATGCTGCTCGACAGTTTTTCTGAAGTCCAACTAAGGGCTTAGTAAAACCACTCAACTGAGGCATTACAAGACTCCACTCTTAGTATAAGGCTATACCACCTGAGCTCATGCTAGTGTAGACAGAGCAGCCAGGCTCATTTTAGGAGGGAGCGAGGGCAGAAGAATCAGTGCAAATTAAATTGTCATACAAATGATCCAAAGAAACACTGAAAGACTATGTATTGTAAAAATAAATTATTTATTTAAATACAGGTAGGCCCAGATAAATCTAGGGGTAAGTAAGCACTAAAACATTATATGAAATCACAGTATAAAAATACAACACTATATACACAGACCCAAGTATAGACCTTATTTGAAGTACCCAACAGTAGTTCTAGGGAAGTCAAAACCTTTTCATACACATTCAGTGCAGGTCAAGCCTATTCTTGGGGAGTAAAAACCAATGGTTACTTTTTACAATTACATTCAGTAATGAAAGGGCAGTAGACCCTTCCAGTTGTATAAGGATTCTTAGCACAAATCACTTAATCAGTCAACTTGACAATATACTTTTGATGAATAGTGAAACACTTATTCTAGGTGCAGTAAAAACCTATAACTACTTTTGTCATAACACACAGTTATACTAGGTGAGTAAAACCTAAAGATGTAATATACAATTACAGGTGCTTTTGAAATCAAGGAACCCCAGATTGAGGTAAGCAGTAACTCTTAACTTATTTGGGATGGCACACAGCTACCACAAGGTAAGTAAAACCCACGTACTTTGATTAACCCCACAATGGAGGGGGCAAGAAAACCCCAATGTTACACTTAATTGAATAGTTATTCTAGGTAGGCAACAACCTAATGCAGACTTATTCTGGGCAGGCTAGCAGCAAGTCAGGGGAAGCAAGACCCAGTTGGGGGACACTCCTACAATTATCCTCAAGGGACTAATCTGGTGATACCAACACTTTACTTTTGGGAAGAGGCACAACCTAATCACAGGAGAGTAAAATACCTTCACATCTACTTTCTATTAGACTGGCAAAACAGTAGCTAAGGAAGAAAAGATGTTAACCATACTTTCAAGAATAGTGCATCACACATTCAAGATCAGTAAGAACATTTGTAACTGTTCACTCTTAGAATTACAGTTACCAACCAACTCTTTCCAAGTAACTTTTAAACACTTATTTTCTTTTCTAGGCAGAAGTCTCAATACCTTGACAGTATTTCCCTTATTCTTGGAGCACGAGTGTCCTCAGTGGCTGAAGGGGGATCACTAGGACTAGTGACCAACAGGCAGTGTCAAAATAAGTTCTTTAGTAGCAAAAGTCAGAGATCCTTAGGAAAACTGGGCAAACAGGTAAGTACTGTAGTTTAGAGTTAGAAGAGGGTCCAGGGGCTTTGCCGAAGACACCTTAGCAGGATTCTGGCAGTGGAACTGGGTGTACTGGACGAGGGACCTCCCAATCACAGAAAACCCCACATAGCTACACAGAAATCCTAACAGGCCTAAGGTAAGTACATACCCTAGCTAACACAGTACCTCAACATTGAAGAAGATTTTGCAGCAGGAGAACTCCAGGGTCTGCAGCCAAATACCCGGTCAGTGGATTCCTTGTTGTGGAGACTGAAAACAAGACCAAAGAAGGGACTTTACAGCAGGGATCGATGAAGAAGGCTCTAGGCAAGGTTTCCCTCGTGGCTGAATGCGGTTCTGCGGGTCTGGCGCCTTTTCAAGGAGCACAGAAGAAGACAGAAAAATCGCAGTTGAATTCTCGTCGTTACAAAGGTCCAGCACTCTGCTGAGGGGACTTTTTTGGGTTTGATTCGTGTCTCTGGAGATCCACCAGGATGCCCACGAAGTTTCAGCGAGATTTGGAAGACCGTGCACCGCACAATGGCTTGAGGTCCCAGGGTATTGGGGTATTGCAACAACGCAAGGCCGCAGCAATGCATGGGATGGCTCAAAATGCAAGTCTTCTTTAGTGGGTGTCGTCAGGCTCTGGGTCGGAGTCATCATTTTCAGAGACCCCAGGTCGATTGGAAGGAAGGGCTACAGCAGGCTCCGGTTACACAGCAGGCTCTCCGGTCGCTGGAAATCGTCTCAGCTGCTTTTCCTTCATGTTCCTCTTCGGTTTAAGTTCCAGTGGTCGACAGATCTTCAGCTTCCAGGTTCGCAGTATTTAACAGGAATTACAGCACAACCTCGGCATTCTCGCCCCGCATTTTACAAGAAGGGGCGATCTGGTTGTCCAATCAGGACAGCTAGCCCCCCCACTGGAATTTGTCCCCATTTAAGCAGCAAGGCTTAAGACAAAGGGCTGGGGAGTTTTGGACTCCTCACTCACTTCCTGCTCTCACAGACTGGAGCCTCGGTGGGGAGTCAAGAGGACTCCCGCCGAAGACAAAAATCACACAAAGGAATTTCCCACCCTGGATGTCAGGGGAAGGAACAAGAAATTACAAGAAACACTAAAATGGCAAAAAAAGAAGACGGGGGCCATTTTGGTAAAATGAGCACCTTTAGGTGCCTTTACTGCAGCTGTGATCAAAGCCCGTAAAGGCGCACCAAATTAATAAAAGGTATCACTGCCACCAGCCATTGAAGGCAAGCTTGTCACTGTAACAGAATTGTTACAGTTTAAATGTGAAAGGGGATACATCTCCCCAGCACTCCACATAAGGTGGGGTGGGCTGGTTTCACCTAATAAAATGTTAAAAGGGATCCAAAGATCCTTTCTATCCTTGGGAATTGTAGTTCACTCAAGGTTAGCACAAGAAAGTTAAATGGGGCGGCCCCCAAGGTAACCCAGCAACAACAGGCACTTATTGCCAATAGGTTGTTAAAGATAACTTTAAAAATACACTGTGCAGTGTCTTAGAAATGACACCCATAAAAAGAGTTAAAGATTATGTGAGTGTGGAAAAAGGTTCCCACTCACTGAGGTATCAATGAAAAATATCCCACTAGTAAAGCAAAAAGTTCTGGGGTTGAACCAACAAAGGAAGATTTAACAGTTCTGTGCAAATCTTACCTAACAATTCCATAGATGAAACATGTGATTACTTACCAATTTAAATGAGAAGCAAAGCATGTATGCAATGTAAAATCACTGCCAGAAGTGTGTTGCATTGTGGGGAAACGCATTGTAGGGCAATTGCAGGTATGAAAAGGTAACAGTACTCACATTTGCAAGATAAAGTTATTATGCTGCCTTAAATGCCACATTATGGATTTAACTTTTAAAGGAACATCTGGTTGTATGCGTGCGGGAAACGGTGTGCTAAGTAAATGGCATACTACACATGGGACCAGCCATTCGAAACTACACATGCACCACATACCATTTTACAGCTTTAATGGGCCCCGTTTTCTCATCGAAGGAGAGCATAGAGAGGGCAAGAGGACTTGGCAAAAGTAAGGCAATGTACAACAAAAGAGCAATACCAGAAGTTAGAAAACAATATATTCCTGGAAATCAGAAAGGTTCTGGTCTTACCTGTGGCTGAGTCTGCTGGCGATGAATGGCTCGGACCTTTGGAACGGGACTCTCTCTGGAGGACGTTGATTGCTGCCTAGATCGGCTCCCATTCGGCAATTGCTCTCCTGGCAAAGCCGCTGAAACCGCAGATATACTTCCTGTGCTCCGTACTGAAGCACTATGAGGAAGAGATGGTGTTGCCTTACCCCGAGTCCCAAGCACTGCTGAGTCCACTTTCCGTATTTGTGCATGACCAGTACTGTTTTGACGAGGCAGAGCGATGGGCACAGGCCGGTCAGGTATGGTGTGTCGTCTCGTCAGATCCTCACTTTGTGTGCTGCGTCTTGTAAAGTCCTCCATACTGCTATTACTGGGGCCACTGAGGATGAATTCCTCACTGTTGCTTTGACTCCGGGAGCTGGCAGTGCTTAGGTTTTCAAGGCTGGAGTCCACAGAAGCCTTGGGCATGACCTGCGGCGGGTTGTTCAGGTGGTACACAGGGTTCTGGAAAGAGAGGGGCTGGATGAGAGCAGGGTGTAGAGGCCGCCGGACCTGCGGGGCACTCTGTGGAGTGCTCTGGCTTTCTCGCAACTGTTTAATGCTGGCCACCTGCACCATGGACAGCTGGCTGCCAGTCAAACGCACTGGTACTTCTGGTGTCACAGACACACGGTCATTGTGCACTCCATGAGAGTCTTGGAGGTCCATGAGGGAGACACTGCGGCCATTGGGAATGATATTGTCCCTTTCATCCTTATCAGAGTAAGTCATACTCTGGGTTGAGGCCTGCTGAACCAGCAATAAAGATTTTCCTCGGAAAAAACTCTCAGAAATGTCCAGGGTTGGGGACTTCAACTTCAGCAGGTCACTAGGACGGGAGGAAATAAATAATTGTTTAATTACAGCAAAAAAGGCTTTATATGCAAAATGCTATGCATGCATGCAAACATGCAAGTTAATATAGAAGAACAACCACAGTATCATGAAGCACAAGAAAAAAAACTTGATTCCTAAAAGGCCCATATAGTGTGTATTAGAGATGAATTTGCGAACATATGAATGATTTCCAAAGATGGGCAACACATTAGTAAGACAGCACATGTTGCCATGGAGTCCCCATCTAGGCGAGCCCAGGTATCTACGATGAGCCTCATGTTTTTATCTCCTTTTGTTGCTCCTTCTAGCCCTTGCCATTAACTGTGGGTGTCCTGTGGATAATTTCTTTCAATGTTAAAGTTTAGATATAAGAAGACTTATATGATCTCCATAGAGCTGGGCAATATATCTGGAAATATATCGATATATTTTCAAAATCGACATAGGAGACAATATTGTTAACATCAAGATATATACGTACATCATTACATTTACTACAATTGTTTTATTTACATTTTAATGTTTACAAAGCTGTGTGTATTCTCAAACAGGAAGAGAAACCCTGCATTTGCACTTTATTTTTTATCAATGTCTTATAAATAAAGGTGTTTGCGACCTCTCACGTGTAGTTGTGGCTTACAACTGAGCATTTCATCCATATATACAATATTGAGATATATATCGTATATCGCCATTCAGATCAAAAATATCGATATATGACTTTTGTGCCACATCGCCCAGCCCTAGCTCTCCATTACTTGTTTATGTAAAAAAAAGTAGTGCTTATGAGAGCTGTGCTGGGATTTCTGAGAATTGGAGGTGGGAGAAGAAAAGGTGGAAGTGCAACAGCAATTTAAGCAACAGCAATTTAAGTCAGACTTATGCTAATGCCAGACAAGATAACAGTGATGCTAGGAGTCGCCATGGATTGTAAAGTGGTGTGGGGGGAAGGCTGGCAACAATTGCACGTCAGTGGCTTTACCCATACCAGAGATAAGTACATGACCCAATTTTGCCGTTAGGGCCTTTATGTCTGCTCTTTACCCAGCAAACAAAGTGTTGGACTGGATCTCTTAACAAACCCACAACCTAGTGTCCCTGGAACCTCCATGCACGGTTATTTACCCTGTGGAACTTGGGCACTAAGAATACAAAAGATTAAGTGAAACCAATGGGTTCATTAACAATGTCGGCAGCAACCGCCTCCTCACAGGTCAAAGGAAACCTAGAAGATGCAATCTTTGGCAAGGCGAGGGAGCTGGCAAAAGTGATGACAAGAAAGGGGGTTGGGGGAGAGCTAACTTAAGGGTTCTAGCTGAAATTGCTGTCAGTGGGAATAGGTGTAAGGAACAAGTTACTTACCTGTAACTGTTGTTCTCCAGCATGGGTCTGGCATGGATTCACATGCTCATGAATATTCCCCGTCAGGCTGGGAATCCTCGGTAAAGAAAAAATCAGTTTCAGTTTTGTTTCTGAACCGTCTTTCTCCTAATAACCAATCACTGGTCTCTGGGTCATACTGCCCCCAGCCAATGACTGCCCTCTACCTAAGCCCCTTCTCCGGCAGCCATCTTCAGATTTGGTAGCACGTAAAGTGGCAGTAGGACCAAGAGAAGAGCCTCAAAGGGGTAGGAGGGAGGGTTCGCTTGTGAATCCATGCCAGACCCATGCTGGAGAACAACAGTTACAGGTAAGTAACTTGTTCCTTCTCCAGCATGGGGTCTGGCATGGATTCACATGCTCATGAATACAAGAATACATAGCAGTACACACATGCACAACCACGGGAGGTGGCAAGGCTCAACATTAAGCATCTCTTACCCGCTCACCAGGCCCACCTTCAGGTGAACAGGTTGCGCAGCACTGCCTGGCCGACTCCGGACTCCTCCCTGGAATCCCGGTCGACGCAGTAGAATCTCGTGAAGGTGTGTGTCGACCTCCACGTAGCAGCCCTGCAGATGTCCAGCAAGGGCACACCAGACAGGAACGCTGTGGTAGCAGCGATCGCTCTGGTTGAATGGGCTCTCGGACGGCCGGGCAACGGTTGGTTTGCCAACCGGTGACGGTGCATGATGCAGCCGGAGAGCCATCTGGAAATGGAAGCCTTCAAGAGGGCCTTCCCTTGGTTCACAGGTCCAAAGTTCACAAACAGCTGTGATGTCTTACGAAAACTCTTTGTGCGGTCCATGTAGAACTTCAGCGCTCTAGCCACATCCAGCGAGTGCAAAGTACTCTCGGCCAGTGACGAAGGCGACGGGAAGAAAACAGGTAACACCAAGGGCTCGTTGAGATGAAAGTCCGACGGCACCTTGGGCATGAAGGAGGGGGTGCTTCCTCAGCACCACCCGCGTCTCGTGGAATGTCAGGTAGGGTGGTTTGCAGGAGAGGGCCTGGATCTGTCCCACTCGTCGTGCGGAGGTGATGGCCACAAGAAACGCTGTCTTCCACGATAGGAACTTCAATAGTGCCGAATGCAGAGGCTCGAATGGCGGCCCCATGAGCCTGCTCAGCACCACGTTGAGCTCCCACGCCGGGGCCGGAGCCTTCACCGGCGGGAATGATCGGAACAGTCCCTTCATAAACTCCTTGACCAGGCGATGAGACCACAGAGATGATCGCCCTGGAGTTCTGGTGTTGTGGGAAATCGCCGCTAGATGTATCTTGAAGGAGGCATGAGCTAGCCCCGCCTTGGCCAGCGACAGTAGGTACGGCAGCACTTGAGGGGCCGTAATCCGCAGAGGGTTAATCTTCTGTGCACGGCACCAGACAGAGAACCTCTTCCATTAGTGTCCATAGCACTTGAGAGTTGAGGACGCCATGGCCTTTGCAAGCTCCTCCTTGAAGTCCGCCGGGATATCGTACCTTCCAAACTCTAATGCTGCAGGAGCCAGGCCTGCAAGTTCAGCGACCCCGGGTCGTGGTGGAGGGTGGCGCCTCCTTCTCTGGCGAGGAGGTCCGCGTCCGTCGGCAGTTTGACTGGGGTGGGGGGACGCCGACATGTCCAGAAGGTCCGAGAACCAGATCTGCCTCGGCCACGCTGGTGCGACGGGGATAATCCTGCACCGGGACCGTCTGTGTTGGTTGATGAGTCGCAGCAGCAACGGCAACGGTGGGAACGCATACAGGAACAGCCTGTCCCAAGGGAATGAAAAGGCATCGCCCATGCTCCTCGGCTGGGGAAACCTGCTGGCGAACCTCAGGCACTTGGTGTTCGTTGCCGTCGCGAATAGGTCGATCTGGGGATTACCCCATCGTTGGAAAAGTAGATCCACTTGATCCTGACGCAGTTCCCACTCGTGGCACGAGCGCATCTTCCCTGCTGAGCTAGTCGGCGATGGTGTTCTTTATTCCTGCCAGATGGAAGGGTACATCCCTTGGGCGACGGCCCAGTGCCACAGATCCTGGGCTTCCTTGGATAGGGCCGGGGATCTGGTGCCTCCCTGCTTCCGGATGTAGAACATCGTGGTGGTGTTGTCGTGAAGATCCTTACCACCTTGCCCTTGAGGGACGGGAGGAACGACCTGAAGGCCCAGAACACGGCTCGGAGCTCCAGGACATTGATGTGTAGCAACCTCTCCTCCAGGAGCCAAAGGCCTCTTGCGTGGAGATCTCCGGTGTGCGCTCCCCATCCCTCCAGGGAGGCGTCCGTCGTCACCGTCTCCTGATGTGCCGGGGTCTGGAAGTCCATACCCGCCGCCAGATGCACGCGGGTGCCCCACCACCGGATCGGTTGGTGGAAGGTCTCGTTGAGCGAGATCCTGTCTTCGAAGCTGCCCGCCGCCTGCATCCAACGGGCGTCGAGGAACTCTTGCAGTGGACGCATCTGCAACCTGCACAGGCGCATGAGGTAGATGCACGAGGACATCATGCCGAGCAGGGACTTGATGGACCTCACTCTGGCCACGTCTATGGTCGACAGCCGTTGCACCTTGCCCAGGATGGCCTTCGTCCTTTCCTCCGACGGAGAAGCCAATCGCGTCACTGTGTCGATCCTGACTCCCAGGAACAGGGCGACTTGCGACGGCACCAAGTGGGATTTCGCGAAGTTGATCGAGAATCCCAGATCCGTGAACAGTTGGACGGTCTTCGCTGTGTACACGACGGCGAGTTCTCTTGTCTTTGCTCGGATGAGCCAATTGTCCATGTAGGGGTAGACTTGGATCCCCTGCAGGCGCAGCCACTGGTGCTAAGCACTTCGTGAATACCCTGGGTGCCGACTTCAATCCGATGGGAACGGCCTTGAACTGATACAGTCGCCCTTGGACTACGAATCTTAGGAACTTTCGATGTCCTTTTAGAATGGGGATGTGTAAGTAGGCATCCTCCAAGTACAGCGACAATAGGAAGTCGTCTTCTTCCAGCTGTCCCAGCACGTGCTTGAGGGTGACCATCCGGAACTTCTGGGACTTGATGTACTTGTTTAGATGACAAAGGTCCAGGATGGGTCGCCAGCCGCCGGTCTTCTTTCTTACGAGGAAGTATTGTGAGTACACTGCTGAGCCCCAGAGCCTCTTTGGGATGAGCTTGATGGCTCCTTTCTTCAGCATCGCCCTTACTTCCAGCAGCAGTTGAGGGACGTGGTTTCGCTTCCTGGCGGAAGGTGGGGGCACTTCTTTAGAAACGCAAGTGTGTGTCCACGGGCCAGGGCATCCAGCACCCATCGGTCGGTGGAGATGGACTCCCACACGCTGACTAACTTCGCCAGCCGGCCTCCCACCAGGGTGCTCAGGTGGGGGCCAGACGCTACGGCCGGCTCAGTCCTGCTTGGCCATGGCCTTGCTGCCTTGGCGACGATGATGAGATCCTCCTGACTTGCTGCGTCCTCTGTAGGCCTCCTGCGACGAGGAGCCGCCCGCTTGGTGGTACATCGAGGAGCCGCCGCCGAATCCTTTGGCGGCACCTTGCTTGTCTCCGGAGTTCCAAAAGGGCAGCCGTCGTCGTTGCAGAACACCCAAGGCTTGAGCCGTCTCCGTGTCGGCCTTGATAGCCTTCAGTGACTCGTCCACTGTCTTGCCAAACAGATTGTTCCCATCGAAAGGCATGT
Organism: Ambystoma mexicanum; assembly: GCF_040938575.1. Taxonomy (NCBI): domain Eukaryota; kingdom Metazoa; phylum Chordata; class Amphibia; order Caudata; family Ambystomatidae; genus Ambystoma; species Ambystoma mexicanum. The sequence goes on along the minus strand of NC_090922.1, from coordinate 617,032,158 downwards.
CCAGAACTCTGGCCTACACGTCTTGAAGGAAATCAGTTGCCTTGAGCCAACCACGCCGGCAAAGGCAAACGCTGTTGCCCATCTGGCGAAAACCGGTGTCAGCAATGTCCGTGGCCACTGTTATGGCGTGGTGCGACGCCACCTCGCCTTCCTGTAGGATCTCCAGGGCCTCAGTCCTCTTGTTGTCCGGGAGGAAGTCCAGCAGGGGAGCGATCTAAAACCACAGCTCCAGGTCGTAGCAGACCACAATCGCGAGGGCGTTGGCCGCTTTAATCATCGTCCCCGCCGACAAGATGACCCGCCATCCCATGGCGTCCAGTTTCTTCCCCTCGCCGTCCGACGGGGAGGTCGAAGTTGAAGCCGTCGCCCCCGCCGTTTTCTTCTTGGCCACCGAGGAGACGACCGAATCCGGGGTCGGCTGCGCCCTAAGGCACATGGGGGCGGAATCCAGGACATGGTACTTCTCATACCTGTCTCTCTTGGCAGGAGTCGTGGACAGGTTCTTCAGGAGCGACAGCCCCTCGTCCCAGATGTCGTCAAGTAAAGGAATCGAGAGGACCATCTTCCTCTTGGCTTCACGCTGTTGATAGAGGAAACCTTCCTTCTTCTGTTCCTCGGGGCAGAGCTGGAAGAGCTCGGATGCCCTGGCGATCATGGCCTGGAAGGAGCCAATTTCATCGGGCGGGGAGGCCCAAGGAGGTGGTGATGGAAGGCTCATCCCGTCGTCACCACCGTCGTCATCATCCGTCCCCGTCGTGGCCGTCTGCGTTCCCGTGTCATACCTCAGATCAGGGGAAGAAGGCTGTGAAGGCCGAGAAGGCTGGAAGGGCGGGGGGGGGGATGAATTCTCCTCTGCTTGCTTGGAGGGCTTCCTGATGGTCTAGGCTCCGCTGGAACGTCCGCTGGGGTTATCTCTGTACACAAGGCCTGAATCGCCATCAAGATTGCTCCCGAGTTGTCTTGTGGCACAGGTACCGGCTGCGATGGGCGAGACGGTTGGGGCGTGGAATCCTCCGCCTCCACGGGCTCCTCATCAGCACCACCGTCGCTTTCTTCGTCTGCCTCGTCGGGATCCCTCCCATGGGACCGGACCTCCTCGAACTTCTTGTTCAGGATCTTTGCGACTCCAGCCAGCTCCTCTTCAGAGGCTGTATCTGTGTCCGTGATGGCCACCTGGCCTCCCCTCCCTCTTTTTCCACCCAGGGTTTCACGTGGGGTCTTATCAATGGGCTGAAAAGAGGCTTCCCTCTGCGGTGGCAGGCAAACTCAAGGCCCCAAGGTCGCCTCCACTGGGGTAGGCTCCACAGGCTTCGCCAGGGCCGCCGCGACTCCCTCGATAGAGGCCTTAGCCGGGTGAATCAAGGCCTTCACGATCTTGGGCGTACCAGAGTCCTTCACCTTGGGGGGAGGGTCACCGCCTCGCTCTCCCAGGGCCGTCTCCGTCGGGATAGACCGGGGCTTCTCCCAAAGCTTACCCGGGTTCTCCGATTTCCTCTTCCCCGAGCCAGAGCTTTGGCTCGTGGTTGATGGCGTCGGTGAAAGTGTGCCCTGCCTGGCAACCGAGGAGCCCGACCGATCAGCGCTCCCAGTACCCGCGGACTCGCGGTGCTTTGCCTTTTGTTGGGCCCTGTCGCTGGAGCGCCCTCAAAGGTCTTAGAAGACCGCTCGGACTACTACTTCTCACCAACTGCTGGGCTCTTCCCTTCCAGCCAGTTGGTGAGCAGGATACGCCGATCACTCATAGTCCGCTCAGACATGTTCTTGAAAAATGCACAGTCCTTCTCCACGTGCGTTTTGTCTTCGTGACGGCAGTAGATGCATCTGGAATGCTCATCCTCCTTTAAGACTTTCTGCAATCCGGATCCAGGGCAGCTCCTGAACAGCTTGGATCCGGGCGTCGTGTTTCCTTTGTCCTGGGCCATGTCCACGCAGGGTAGGCTTTCAAAGATCTTCCAGAATCCTCCAAGAAGTGAAACTCGACGAGAACTTCGCCCTTGAGGGGCGTAGAAAATTCCAAAACGGGTCACTGTTGATCGGAAGTAGAAACGGTGGAGCTTGAGGCTCGACTGAACGAAAAAAATGAGATTAAAGTCTTTGAAAAATCGCAAAACACAGTAAAAGCTCGAGAGCTATAGCACGAGGACTCCTGACACTTGAACGTGTGGTAAAAATCTGAAGATGGCTGCCAGAGGAGGGGCTTAGGTAGAGGGCAGTCATTGGCTGGGGGCAGTATGACCCAGAGACTAGTGATTGGTTATTAGGAGAAAGACAGTTCAGAAACAAAACTGAAACTGATTTTTTCTTTACTGAGGATTGCCAGCCTGACGACGGGGAATATTCATGAGCATGTGAATTCATGCCAGACCCCATGCTGGAGAATCACAATATCATAGTGATGGTGGGTTAACTAAAATGCCTACAGAGACACAGGGCGACTGCCTGTGGCAGCTCCCATCCCTACGTTGCCCTGTTCACCCGCGGGAGCCACTAAGCAGGCCACTAAAACAGCCATCAGCAAATGCCAGGTAAGTGAGGACGTCATTAAATCTCTGCCAGTGGTGCTCCCATGGCTCTTTACAGTGAACTCTAACTGTTGTTTCATTCATTACCTGTGTGTTTATTCTTAACCACATTGCTAGCATAGCCCCTGTCTTTAACTAGGATGATTTGCAAAGTATAGCTATTCCTAGATGAGTTCAAGAAAGTAGCCATTGCCCTTCTTCTAGGTGTCCTCTTAGTATTTACCCAGTCCTCTGATTATTCTTGGGTGCAGGTTAAAGGTAAGCCATAGATCCATTCTAGGTGAATAGTAATAGGTATCCTCCTTATTGACTCTAGGTGACTCTTAGAGGGTAGACAACGTATTAGCTAGGTGAAGGTTAAAGTATAGTCAATGTATTATATCTGTAGAACATAGTGCAACAAGTCCTTGCATCTGGTCTCTTCTCCCATAGGAACCCCTCCCATGAGTCGAGGGCAGTGCAGCCACAGTCCATTAGTCCTCCTTGGGGTGGTGCACCGTGGGAGGATCACAAGTGGTTAAAGCCTTTACACACGACAAGGGACGACGTTACAGGGAGAATGTGGTATGTAAATACCCCATTAACCACTACCTTACCCTCTTACCTTATTCAGGGCAACCCTGTCCCTCCCTCCTCTAGGTATTATTGCAAAGTAGAAAATACCAATTCCTTAACCTACACTGAGATGAGGGAGAACACAGACTACCCGTGTGAATACTGTGACTGGGAAACTGAGACAAAAAAGAGGCGCAGATTAATACAGAATTTGGACAATCTGGAGTACAACGGAGTATAAAAAGAGAGAAAGGTCTGCAAACGTATTGAGCCCTCCCTCAAGGACTCGCGAGAGCAAGCAGAGACCCGAGAGAAGGGAGAATGCGGACGCAACGCAGAGACGGAGGCGAGCTGAAGCGGAGCGGGCCCCGAGCAGAAGGACCGTTCCACAAACCTGGGAGGAGAATCTCCTGGAGTTAGGCTGGAGAATGCGAGAAGGAAACATTGCGTTTCCCAGAGGAAGATTTCGACTGTGGATCTGCCGCAGACCGCAAAATGACCACAAAGGACGAGGAAGCCCCACAGCAGACCGCAGCCACCTGGGAAGATCCAAGACCATTGCGGACCAAAAAAATAAAGTATGCTGGTTGTCTGGGAAGGTGGTGGAGAACCCAGAAGGATAAGCAAAGTCCAGAAAAAAGGGTCTAGTACCCCGACAGGAGGCAAGAGAACTTTAGATTTTCCAAAACCGCCTTATGATACTTGGCAGGGGTGTATACTCCGCACTGCAGAAAACAGAATTTAAGCCAGAAAGGCAAGACTGGGATTTGCACCCATACGAGGATTGAATCACTGGACATTTTTATAACCACAGTACCTGGCAGGTTAGTGAATCACATTTGCTGTGAGAAGCTAGAACAAGGGGGAGGGAACATTCCCCCTGGGCTTTTGTGAATACTATACCACGCCAGGAGAAGGAAGGCATTTTATTGGCACCTTGAAAAAGCTGAATAGAAGCCAGGTTAAAGGAGTCATCATCCCCCTGGTGTTTCTGAACAGTACATTAAGCCAAGAGAATGGAGACACTCTTGGAATTTTTGAAGAAGCTGAAGAGAAATCAGGGTAAGGGCGTCATTTCTGCTGGTATTTGGGAACATTTTGGAAAGCCAAGAGAAGGGAGATACTTTCTTGGCCTTGTGAGTACCCAGCACCTTTTTTGGTACCGGATTTTATATCCTTTTGATGTTTTTATTTGTGTGCACCATTTGAACTTTGTTTTATGAGCTAGAAAGGAACTTTTAAAACCCATTTCCAGAAGAAAAAGACATTCTATTTGGGCCAAAGAAGACCACCTTGCACCTTAGTTCAGGTTCCTAGTGTAAGGGCTGGGAATAGGTTTGACACAATGGTGGACTTTGTTTTCTTTGAACATCCTGACAGACTTAGATTATTCTTTGAGGCAGGGAAACTCCTCTTATTATTAGGGATAGTTGGGTTTTCCCCAACCCTCAACTTGTCAATTAAGGTTATAGCAATAAACATGCCATCATTGTGTCAATCTCTTACTCATAAACCCTTACAATAGCCTTGCATGGAATCTAGGTGAATGTAGAATGTAGCCACTGTATTGAAGCCAAGTGAATGCAGAAGGTAACTATTGTATTGAATCTAGGTGAATGCAGAATGTAGCCATTGTATTGAATCTAGGTGGCTACACTGGGGGGGATTACGGCCTGGCAGCCAAAGTTAACGGGCAGAGCAAAGTGAGGCAGTGAAGGGACGTAACCCCTGGTGTAGCCCATATAACGGGTTAATAACGCCATTAGCACACCAGGTTACCAAAGCAGTCATCCAATGTGCTAACAAAAAAAAAGTATTTTCATTCATTGAATGGGACGCTGTGTGCGTCCTGATCAATGAATGAAAACACTTTGCCAAGATTGCTGCCATGGTTGTAGAAGGCAGGGCTCCTTACAGAGCGCGTCTTCCATTACCATGGTGGTAGGAAAAATTACATGCAGTGAAACTGATGTGGCGGATGGCACTGCTGTCACAATCAGGTAAGTGTGGTTGGGGAGGGGTGTTGGGATTATTTCTTTTAAAAATGAGGCAAGGTGTGGGTGGCTACAAGATGACTGGGAGATGGATGCAGCCTGCGGGTTCAGTGGAACGCGTGCTGAGATCAGAGGTTTCAGCCCGTGATCCGCAGAACCTAAATGGCTGCGCCCCCTGCCCTGGGTGCCAATGTAGAATGTAGCCAATGTATTGAATCTAGGTGAATGAAAAATGTAGCCAGTGTACTGAAACCAGGTCAATGTAGACTGCAGCCAGTGTATTGAATCTAGGCGTATGTAGAATGTGGCATTGTATTGAGTCTAGGTGAATGCAGAATGTAGCCATTGCTCATGAACTAGGCGCATGTAGAATGTAGCCATGGTATCTAAACTGGGTGAATGGAGTATGTAGACACTGAATGAAATCTACGTCATTCTAAAGTGTGGAGAAGGTACTGAATTTAGGTAATTGCTAGAACGTAGCCAATGTATTGTACCTATCACACTCCATGCTTATGGAATTTAGCCAAAGGCACGACCGCCGACTCACTGCTCTAAGACAGTTTGCACAACACCTGTCATAAGAATGCAGCGACCCATTGCAACAAAAATGTGATAGGTGGCTAAATACATAAGGACTATCCCGCTCTCGTATAACTTCTCTAGACTACCTCCCACCACCCATCAACATGCCAGCTAGACATGGGTGGCTAACCGTGAAATTGCCCATCCCTTCATATCCGTGTACTGGCCCAAATGCACACACGCATAGCAGCACTTCCTCGAATTTCCCATACCTGGACTTTGGTTCCTCCGAGGGCATTCAACCTACACTGCATTGTGACCATACTAATGGTGAAAGGCGCTATACAAATGACGCATTACTTTACATATTCGCACAACTGGCTGGTCAGACAAGCTCTCCTGCTCGATCACCGTCCAACCTGCATTTTCTCTTGGACCGGGCGTTGAACCGAGGTATTTCAGTAAACGTGTGGAAGGATACCCATTTTCCTGCACAAAAATGAAATTCATTAGCTTTTTCTGGGATTCTGCAGGGGCAGAGTATTTCCAACTGGGGAAAAGCATGAGGGACATGTTGGAGATAGTACGCCTTATCTTGTTCCATAAGGGGACATCAACATGGTGGGTCCAGCTCCTTCTGAGACTCATGGCTTCAAATGTCCTGGCAGTCCCCATGGCCAGACATTGAATGTGGTGCACTCTGCTTCAGCTGGCTGCTCATTGGGACCAATTGCAGGTCCCACAAGAGAAGCAAATTCCTATCCTAGGCTGGCTTCCCGGGTACTTTTTTTGGTGGCCACAGGAAACACCACCTTGTAGAAACTCTGAGCATCAGCTGACTATGACAACAGATTCCTTACTCTCTGGCTGCAGAGCTATGCAGAGGGATCTTCAAATGCACAATAGGTGACAGACAAATAGTGGCATCAGCAGAGCACAAAAACGCTTTGGAGCTGAAGTCAGTGTTCCTAGCCTTTCAGACATTTCTGCCAATAGTGAAGAATTCCGGGAAAATTATCCTGACTAACAACATTGTCACCATGTATTAAATGAACAAGGAAGCTCCATGTCAGTGAAGAGTGTCAGTGTACTCCAGACATTTTGTATCTTCATTAGTAGCCCAATCTTCCTGGTTTGTGCCCTATGGGTGGTTGAGCACTGGTTTTCCGACTGTTTATGCAATGTCCACTTTTCTTTCTCCCCTTTTTCCGGTTCCTCTTCAACAATTCAGGAGAGTCTTGCACGCATCCCCTCAATCGTTTTCCTTAGCAATCTGGCACCTGAAGAATTGACCCATGGTCACTGTGGCCTTTTCAAAGATCATTTGTGAGTTATTGCGGCTGCAAGGTCTTCGAAACCTCAGGCAGCTATGGGGTTGCCGCGGAGATGACCGCGGCACTTGTCGGGTGGCTGGGCTCGAGTCAGAACGCACCATGGATCCCCGCACAGACCTCAAGCGGCTCTGGTGTTCCCGCAGAGGCACTTACTCATGAAGAGTGGCAACACTCGTGTCGGGGCACATCCGCCAACTCCTGGGTTCCCGCACCAACCATCGTGTGCCAGAGCCGGGTGCCTGTACCCAAGATGGATGCAATATACGTATGCTGGCAAACCTCTGCCAACCCCTCCGGGAGCTTCCGGGTCGAGTACATAAAACACAGACAGCCCATGAAGCAGGTGTCCGATCAACTTATCCTTTATGGGACCTCATGCTGTGCAGTTTTCCTGCCCTTCCTGTCTACCACGTATCCTGCCCTTCTTGTCTGCCAAGTATCCTGACCTTCTTGTATGCCAAAAGTAAGTTTACTACCTAATGCAGGGAAAGTTAGGAGAAGGTTTAAGTTACTTACCTGTAACTATTGTTCTCCAGCATGGGTCTGGCATGGATTTACATGCTCATTCCCTGTCGTCGGGCTGGGAATCCTCACTAAAAGAAAAAACAGTTTCACTTTCACTTAAAAACTGTATTGCTCTTCTAAACCAATCACTGTTCTCTGGGTCATGCTGCCCCCATCCAATGACAGTCCTCTCCCTAAGCCCCTCTTCTGGCAGCCATCTTCAGATCTGGTTAGTAGGAAGTGGTAGTATGACCAAGAGGAGCCGTAGAGGGGTCAGAGGGAGGGTTTGCATGTGAATCCATGCCAGACCCATGCTGGAGAACAATAGTTACAGGCAAGTAACTTAAACCATCTCCAGCATGGGATCTAGCATGGGTTCACATGCTCATGAATAACTAATACATTGCAGTACAACATTACACAACCGGGAGGTGGCAAGGCTCAACAGAAGCAATAATCCTTACCTCTGGAACAGACTCACCTCAAGCGAACAGGTTGCGTAGCACTGTTTGGCTGACTTTGGACTCTTCCCTGGAATCCCTGTTGACGCAGTAGAACTTTGTGAAGGTGTGTGTGTGGACCTCCACGTCGCAGCCCTGCAGATGTCCAGCAGGGGCACACCAGACAGGAATGCTGTCGTAGCAGCGATCTCTCTGGTGGAGTGGGCTCCTGGGTGGCCAGGTAGCGGTCGGTTCACCAACCGATGACAGTGCATGATGCAGCCGGAGAGCCACCTTGAAATGGAAGCCTTGGACAAGGCCTTCCCCCTGGTTCACAGGACCAAAGTTCACAAACAACTCTGAAGTCTTCCAAAAACTCTTTGTGCGTGTCACGCAGAACTTGAGGGAACAGGCAACATCCAGCGAGTGCAAGACCCTTTCCGCCGGCAACTAAGGTTTCAGGAAGAAAGCAGGTAACACAAAGGCTTGGTGAGGTGGAATTCAGACTGAACCTTCAGCATGAAAGAGGGGTGCGTACGCAGCACCACCCTCGAATCGTGGAAAATCAGGTGCGGTTGCTTGCAGGATAGGGCCTGTGTTAGGGAGAATTCTCAGAAATGTGCTACCCCCAGCTCTTTTTGATGGACTTTAGGACTTTTCATTTCTAACCTGGAGTGAGTGAGACCTTTTTCCCACTCTCTCATGTATTTTTCTGTGATTTGGGCTCCGTGTTTCTTTTGACTTTGGAGTCAAACAAACACCATAGGCATCATCTTTACATTGTGACACACAGCACCTTCAGTGCAGTGACACAGGGAAGTCTCTTAGATTTCCCAAAGGTTTAAATACCTTCTCTTGGTGAAACTACTGTTTCTAAGAGCAGTGAAGTGAAATTGACTTTACCTTTTGTAACTTTGTAGACCCAGCACACATTATCTTCCATAGAGTGCTGGAGGGGTTACTTAGTATCCCCTTTGTCTACTTTCTCATGCAACATTTTTATGTTACCCTTTCTACAATTAATGGTTGGTGGCAGTGGTTTACTTTTTCCTACCATTGTGCATTTTTACCGCGGGCTGCTTTCGCAGCTGCAGTATAGCACCCATGGGTGCCCATTTTGTCATAATGGCCCTGGTCGTCTTTTTACTCTGTGTGCCAAACCAGGTTTGGTCCCTTTGTTTGTTTCGTCTTTGGTGGGATTCCCTGGTGAAGCCCGCCTCTTGTGGCTCCAGCGTGTCTGGCAGGGCAGGAAGTGAGGGAGGTGCCCGAAACTCCCTGTGCTTAATCCACTTGGTTACAGGAATGCACCCAAAAGTGATTGGCTGGCTGGCTGTCCTTCGAGGACAGCCACCCTCCTGTGTGAGTGATAGCTAGGCTGCGAATGAAGGGGAGAAACCTGCATAAAAAGGCACAACTTTTGGCTTGGAAGGCAGAGTCGACCACTAGACGAAGGAATCCGAAGAAGAACGTGGAAGAGACGCTTGCTGCAATTCCTGGACCGCTGGTTTGCCTGGTGAAGTGCTGCTGCATTGCTGAAGCTCTGAATTCGCCTCGACTAGAGAAGCCCTGCAACAAACCACTTCTTCCCTTGGGTTGGTGAGACCAATCAACCCCAAGGCGAACTCGTCTGGACCTCCTCTCGGAGCTGGCTGTACTTCCATTGCTGCTGCAGCAACCGATTGCCAGGGAGACAAACACCAGATCAAGTGCATCGTTTGTAAGTCAGACCTGAGCTCCAGGAAGATCCTACGGACTCCCATGAAGCAGGACTGATCAACAGAGTGCTGGACCCCAGATGCGAGGAAAGTCCATAAAGGTATCCGAGAACCGCAGTGGTGCTGTTTGTGAAGCCGCGAGCAGCTGAAACCGCAAAGTGCTGCTGATCTGAAGTTTGCCCATTGCTGCCGCCGACCTTAAATTCGTAGTGCTGTAGTCCCCAGGCATCCTCCCTCTTATCCCCACAAATGAGGCCCAGGAACAACAGGATCTGTGGGTCTACACAGTAACAGAAACCAGCTGGAACCAATTTCTTTAAACCAAAGGTACTGTAACACTAAGGGGATTTACCTCTTGTGTAGCCTTGCTAGCGCTCAGTTGAGACTGGTCTTGGTTGCTTTTGCAGAGATGCTTGCAGCTTTGCCCCTCATAAGCCACCCAGCTTGTGGCCCTACAGTGTTTCATTTTCTACAAGGACTTATAAAACTTTGTAGAAGACTTTTACTTACCCACCAGAAGTGCTTCAGTTCACCTATACTTTTGCTCAATTAACATTGCCTGGCCAGGCTCTCTGAAAGACTCTTCTCACCTCTGACTTTGTGCTTTAACTAGTCCCCAGGAAAGGGTCAATTTACTTTGCATTGGAGGGTTCAAAACGTACATACCTGTTTAAGAATATTTGTTAACCATTGTTTTATTCCCTCCTCTTTTCCTTTTGACACTAAACTCAGTATTGCTCTAACTGTACCATTGATATATCAATGTCCACAGTGTCCTGGTTATTTAAGTCACCTCAGGATGTAGGAGGTGTCTGTGTGCCATCCCAAATGGGTATCTACTAATTTATTGAAACTGAGAGTGTGTCGTTTTGAAGTATATTTGTGTGTTACATATATTTGCTCCCTTCTAAAGAAGGCTTATTCAACTGACTGTTAAACTAATAAATAATTGTTTAATCAAGAAACCTTGAGAGTAAGTGTGTATTTGGATACTTGTCTCTGTGTAATAACCCTACAGCTCACATTGACCCCTCTTGAGATAAGCCTGCCTGCTCAGTCTCTCTACCAAATTGTATAGTACATGCTTATACCAAAGTGTGGGTTCACTACTGCCAAGAGGACAACGCTGGTGCAGTCTCCCACAGGATACTTGATACAATCTTGCCTAACAGCCTGGATCTCACCTACACGTCTGGTGAAGGTGATGGCTACAAGGAAAACCGTCTTCCACGAAAGAAACTTCAGTGGGGCCTGATGCATAGGCTCGAAGGGGGCCCCATGAGCCTTGTCAAAACCATGTTGAGTTCCCACGCCGGGGCAAGGCCCTTCACCAGAGGGAAAGATCGGAAAAGTCCTTTGAGAAATTCCTTGATCAGTCAGTGGGACCAAAGCAAAGATCTTCCTGGGGACCTGCTGTACTTGTGAGATGCATCATGATGGAGGCATGCGCCAGGCCAGCCTTTCCCAAGGATAGCAAGTATGGAAGGACATGTGGGGCCGTGACCCTCAAAAGGAGTAATCTTCTGCGACCGGCACTACATAGCAAAACGCTTCCACTTTTGGCAGTAGCACATCAAAGCAGACGACGCCCTGGCCTTGGTGAGCACTTCCCTGCAGTCTGCTGGCAACTCATAACCTCCTAACTCCAAGACTGCAGGAGCCAAGCCCTCAGGTTCAGCGATCCCGGGTCGTGATAAAGGATTGTGCCTCCCTCTCTGGTGAGAAGATCTGGAACCATCAGCAACTTGACTGGAGGCGACGCTGACCAAATGGATACCAAATCTGCCTCGGCCACGCCAGGGCAATGAGCATCATCTTGCATGGACACTGAGTGTGTTGAAGACTCATAGCAAGAGAGGAATCGCGTACAGAAACAGCCCTTCCCACAGGAAGTAGAACGCGTCCCCCAGGCTTTCCGGCTGTTGGAATCTGTTGGCCGCCATCGCAAACTGATCGATCTGGGGCCTGACCCATTTGACGAACAGGCGGACCACCTGATCCTGAGGAAGCTCCCTGCTGAGGGAGTCTGCAATGGTGTTTTTGACTCCCGCCAGGGGGAGTGGGACGAGGAACCTCCCCTGTCCGATGACCCTGGGCCACAAGTCCTGCGCTTCCTTGGAGAGCGCTGGGAATCGAGTGCCCCCCAGCTTCCTGATGTAGAACATGGTGGTGGTGTTATCTGTGAAGATCCTCACCACCTTGCCCTTCAGAGACGGTAGAACAACTTGAGGGCACAGAACACTGCTCGTAGCTCCAGGATGTTGATATGCAGATCCTTCTCCTCCAGCAGCCACAGGCCTCTGGCATGCAGACGTCCGGTGTGCGCTGCCCAACCTTCCAGGGCACCATCCATGGGGACCATCGCCTGACATGGGGGAAGGGTATCTAAAATCTCGTGACTTTTGTGATGTTGGAGTGGACGCCCCACCACTCTATCGCTCGTCGGAACTCTTTGTTGAGAGGGATCTTGTCCGTCAAGCTTTCGGACACCTGTATCCAGAGCGTGTCCAGGAATTCCTGTAGGGGTCGCATTTGCAACCTGCAGAGATGAACAAGGTAGATGGAGGACATCATGCCCAGTAACGACTTGATGGCCCGCACTGTGGCCGTCTTCGTCGACGTCAGCAGTTGTACCTTTCCTTGAATGGCTGCTAGCCTCTCCTCCAGCGAAGATGCCAGGGAAGACACCATATTGAGTCTGGCACCTAGGAACAGCACGTTCTGCGATGATGTTAAGCAGGACTTCGGACAGTCGACGGAGAATCCCAGATCCGTCAATAGCCGGACGGTCGTCTTTGTATGTCCACCGGGCAGCTCCTACAAGTTGGTGCCTATCAGTCAGTCATCCAGGTACAGGTATACCTGTATGCCCTATAGACGCAGATGGGCCGCCACTAGTGCCCAGCATTTTTTTAACACTCTGGGGGCCGACTTCAAGCCAAAGGGTAGTGTCTTGAACTGGTAGTGCTGTCCCTGCACCACGAAATGTAGAAACCTCTGATGTTTCTTGTGAATGGGGACGTGGAAATAGGCGTCCTCCAGGTCCAATGACTTCAAGACGTCTTTTTTCCAGTTGGCCGAGCACATGCAATCTTGGGACTTTAGGTATTTGTTCAGATGTTGTAGGTCTAGGATGGGCCTCATGCCCCCCCACCTCCGGCCATTTTTCGGACTAGAAAGTATCTGGAAATAGACTCCGGAGCCCCAGAGCAGTTGGCGAACCAGCTCCATTGCCCCTTTTAGCAGCATGGCTCAAACGACTTCCAGAAGCTGAGATATTTGCTGCTCCTGACTGGGAACCAGAGGGATCCACGGACACCTGGGCTCGAACTCCAGGGAGTGTTCTTGGACGAGACCGTCCAGCACCCATCGTCAGTGGTGATCTTTCTCCACTCGCTGACGAACCTCGTCTGCCGGCTTCTCACTGGGGTGCATGAGTGGGGGTCTGCTGTCCCAGTCGGTTCAGGCTTGCTTCAGTGCCAGCGTCCTGCCCTGCCCTGCAGGCAATGGTGACGTTGTCCTCTGCTAGCGAAGGCTTGGGAACGGCCTCTGTAGGTTTCTTGATTTGAAGATCTGGAAGGCTGTGTGAACGACGTGGAGAACCCTTTTGAAGACCTGCTCGACATTCCCCTGGAGGAGTGAAAAGAAGACTAGCAGTGCTGCTGGAGAGTGCCCAGGGAACGGGTCGTCTCCGTATCCGTCTTGATGGCCTGAAGGGACTCGTCGACGGCCTTCCCAAACAGATTTTCTCAGTCAAAGGGCATGTTCAGCACCTTTGCTTGGGCCTCCTGACAGAAATTTGTGGCTTTCATCTAACCTTGTCGATGAAGGCAGACACCATTCCCCATCTGGCGGAACCCTGTGTCGGCGACGTCCAATGCCACTGTGATGCCGTGATCCGACACCACTTCAGCTTCCTGGAAGAGAGCGAGGGCTACCATTTTCTTATCGTCTGGGAGGATCGGTTCCAGCTTGTACCACAATTTCCTGTCATACCTGGCCAGGATCGCTAGTGTGGTGGCCACCTTGATAGTGGACGCTGCAGTGTAAATCATCTTCTTTGCCATGGTGTCCATCTCTTTCCCCTCGCTGCCAGGAGGGTCTGAAGACGACGAGGATGGGTTAGCCGACCGTACCCTCATGGCCGCCGACACCACCAAATCCAGCGATGACTGTAAGCTCAAGGCCTTGGGTGCGGAGTCTGGCACCCTACCTTTCTTCTCCAGTCTATCCAGCTTGGCTGGAGCCGTGCAGGGGTTCTTCACGAGGGCCAGGCCCTCCTCCCACACATCGCCTTGATCGTCTTCCTCTTGGCCCCGCGCCTTTCATACAAGAAGCCTTCCTTCCTGGTCTCCTCGGGCAGCAGCTGTAATAGGTCGGAGGCCCTGGCGATCGTGGAGTGGACCGATCCCACCTTAACCGGTGGGGACACCCTATGTGGAGCATCCAAATGTGGCGATTCACTCTCTGCAGTGAGGGGTTCTTATGGAGAGGGCTGCCCTCGGATAGGGGCAGAGGGGAAAGGTCAGGACTACCTCAGACCTAAGACTCATGGGGCTTGTAGTTCCCTGATGCAGATTGATCGAATAAGACTATGGACTAGAGGATCTTTAAACTTCTGCATTTTGTTTTCCAAACTTTGTTTCTAAAAAAAACAGAAATGTTCAGTATTAAAGTTGAAAGTTTTAAAGTGCTGACATGGCAGTAAATAAAGAAAGAAATAGCATAATGCTTGCCTCCTTGTCTTTAATAGAATGAAGACTTCCTGAGCTATTAGCGTGGGCAATCTTTATTGTGCGTTACAAATCTGAAGATGGCTTCCAGAGGAAGGGCTTAGGGAGAGGATTGTCATTGGATGGGGCCAGTATGACCCAGAGGACAGTGATTGGTTTAGAGAAAAGATACCGTTTTTAAGTGAAAGTGAAACTTTTTTCTTTTACCGACAATTCCCAGCCTGACGACAGGGAATGAGCATGTGAATCCATGCCAGACCCCATGCTGGAGGAATTCATGTTTAGTTCTCATAGAGAGCTTCCTTCCTCACAGCCACAGCACCTTATTGATTCTATCTGCCATCCTGTTTCTTTAAAGATAGATCCACACTTCTTATATGTAAGTAGCTCACTTGCGGACTGGGGAAGGAGCAACAGAGAAGTGAGTTCACTATAAGTAACACCTGCCTTTTATTACAGCTCACCACAGTCCAAGCTCCATACCTCTGCAGTACGGCTGTTCATTGTTGGTAGTTGTGAATCACACAAGGGACGGGCAAGGCATTAATTCGTTTTCAAAAATAGATTAGCAGAGTTTTCCCATTAAAATGTTAGCAAACAAACCCATTTGATTATCAGTATTGTACTATTATTTTTAACGTCAGCAGAAGTTATTTGCACCCAAGACATAAAATGGGCAACAATGCAGCAGTTTTGTTTACCACTGAAAACAGAGAGATGAGTTGCGCCTTGCAAATTCTTTACAATTCCACTACATGTGTAGGTCGAGTAACTTAGTTTAACTACTCGACCTCAGAGAAATGCACTCCTCCCATCACAATGGATGACAACAAATTTAAATGCCCTTGCTGTAAAATGGTGCATGTCACCACAAAACAACTTTGTTTGACACACTGCTGCCACCCAGAGGAGGCCAGCCATGCACAGTGAAACATTTGGCATTTACGTCAAACACAGTAAATGTTAAATATACGTTTTAAACATGGATTCCAAATGGCACTCGCCCTTCATAAAATCTACTACATGTGAGTGGCTGAAAGGACTTCGCAAGCCGTGGATGGTTGTCTGTAACATGTAAAAGGTTAGCTGCATGAATGGACACATATGACAATGCATTACTTACCGTAAAAGCATTTCTGATGGTTGTATCTGCTTAGATTCACATGCTGTGCATAGGTCCGACATCCAGTGGTCACTGCGGAGTATTGCATTTTGTTTTTCGTAGTCGAAAAAGGGGACGTCGACAAGGCGTGTCTGTAACACTATCCCTATAGTGACGTGCGTTGTACCCACAATCCCTCACGCGTCGAGGTCCCTCTGTTTGTATTTTTCTGCCCTGAGGGAGCCTTTTGCCGTGAGTGAGTACAGAAAAGAGAGAAATATATATAAAAGGATGTCTATGTTCCTTCCATCCGAGCGGGGAGGAAGGGTGGGCGCATGTGAATCTAAGCAGATACAACCATCAGAAATGCTTTTACGGTAAGTAATGCATTGTCTTCTGATGTTTGTTAATCTGCTTAGAATCACATGCTGTGCATAGACTAGCGAGCAGTACCCGGAGTTGGCGGTGGGTTATGAGAAGGAACAGTAGAGAAAAGATGTCTTAATACTGCCTGCCCAACCTGGGAATCAGATCTAGAGTGTGCATCTAGACAGTAGTGTTTTGTAAAGGT
Source organism: Ambystoma mexicanum (assembly GCF_040938575.1). Classification (NCBI taxonomy): domain Eukaryota; kingdom Metazoa; phylum Chordata; class Amphibia; order Caudata; family Ambystomatidae; genus Ambystoma; species Ambystoma mexicanum. The sequence continues at coordinate 617,016,163 of NC_090922.1, read as the reverse complement.
GTGCACAGAACTCCAGGTTGCCGCTTTGCAGATGGACTCAAGGGGAACATTTGCAATGAATGCTATGGAAGCCCCCGTGCCTCGAGTGGAATGTGCTCTTGGCTTGAAGGGTAGTTCTCTCTTAGCAAGAGTGTAACAGAGAGTGATGCATTGAACAATCCATCTAGATATAGTGGATTTTGAGACCGCATCTCCTTCTCTTCCTGCTGCCACCGAGACAAAGAACTGATTAGTCTTTCTCAGTGGTCTGGTTCTTTCCATGTAGAACATGACAGCTCTGCGTACATCTAGTGTATGCAGACTTTTTTCTCCCGAGCTGGAAGGGTTTTGAAAGAACGTTGGTAGTTCTATAGTTTGGTTTACATGAAATTTCGAGATGAATTTAGGTGCAAACCTTGGGTGTGTGCGTAGAACCACCTTATCTTTGTGAACTGTTACGAAGGGGTCTAGTACAGAAAGAGCCTGTAGTTCACTTACTCTCCTAATGGAGGTGATAGCTATTAGGAAAGCAGTCTTAAGGGTGATATCTTTAAGAGTTGCCTTGTGCATGGGTTCGAAGGGAGGGCCCATGAGTCTGGAAAGTACCACATTTAAGTCCCATCCGGGAGCTGGGTTAGCTATCGGAGGGTGTATCCTCTTTACCCCCTCCATGAAGGCTTTGATAACTGGTATCTTCCACCACGACACTAAGTTGGGAAGTGGTGTATGCAGAAAGTGCCGCTAGGTGGACTTTAATGGAATTGAACACTAAACCTGAATCCAGTAAATGGGTCAAGTATAGAATAATGTCAGTAGGAGAGCAGTCAACTGGGTTGATGCTAGTACCTCTACACCAGATAACGAATCTTTTCCATTTGCTAGAATAGCAGTGTCGAGTATTAGGTTTTCTGGCTTCCCTGAGGATGTCCATACATCTCTGTGGGAGTTGTAAATGTCCAAATTCTATGATCTCAGGAGCCAGGCTGCTAAGTTCATGGTCTGAGGGCATGGATGCAGTTTTCTGCCCTTGTCTTGTGACAGCATGTTGTACGGGCAGGGAAGTTTCACTGGGGGAGATAGGGACATCTCCATCAAGTGAGCGAACCATGGCTGCCGGGCCCACATTGGGGCCACTAGTATCATTGTAACCTGCACCTGATGCATCTTGTGCACCACTTTGTTGAGCAGGGGAGTCGGGGGAAAGGCGTAAACAAATTTCCCTGACCATAGAATCGACAGACCGTTCCCCTTGGACTGGTTCTGGGGGTACCTGGAGGCGTAACTTTGGCATTGTGAGTTTTCCAGAGTTGCGAACAGGTCTATTTCCGGGAATCCCCATTGAGTGAAGACGTCTAAGACGATGTCTTTGTGTAATTGCCATTCGTACTCTCCGGGCAGGGGGAAGTCTCTGCTGAGTTTGTCTGCTAGAAGATTGAGTTCCCCTGGTACATGTTGTGATAGTAGGAACATGTTGTGTCTGAGAGCCCACTTCCATATGTTCTGGGACAGTTTGGACAGTCCTGGAGAGTGAGTGCCTCCTTGCTTGTTGAGGTAGTACATGGCTGTGGTGCTGTCTGTGAGGACCATCACTGTCTTTCCTTGTAGCTGTTTCTGAAAGGCTTTCAGTGCTTTGAACACCGCTAGCAGTTCCAGCAGGTTTATATGCTTGGATGCTAAGCTCGGAGTCCAAACTCCGTGGGCCGTCTGATGGGATAGGTGAGCCCCCCCATCCTGTAAGGGATGCGTCTGTGGTTAGAGTGGCTTCCACTGCGGGTGTGGCAAAAGTTTTCCCTAATAACAGGTTTTCTTTTGTCCACCACCGTAGCGAGAGAACCAAGGCCTGCGAGACCACCACTAGATCGTCCCATTGTCCGCTGGCCTGACACCACTGGCTGTAGAGCCACTCTTGTATTGGGCGCATGCGCAGGCGCGCGTGAGGTACCAAATAAATACATGACGCCATCATCCCTAGCAAGCGCATTGCTTTGCGTACCGTCACCTCTTGGCCTGCTACATAATGGGGAATCTGAAACAGCATGTTTTGGACCCTCTCGTTGGAGGGGAATACGAGGCCGTCCTTTGTTCGAATTAGAGCCCCTAGGAATTGTTTGATTTGGCTGGGGTCTAAGCTGGACTTCTTTTCGTTGATGGAGAAGCCCAGTTGGGACAAAAGGTCTACGGTCTTTTGGGTATTGGAGAAGCATGTTTCGTAAGAATCCCCTGTTATGAGCCAGTCGTCGAGGTAAGGGTATACCGGGATGGATAATCTGCGCAGGTGGGCCGCTGCCACTGCCAGTACTTTCGTGAATACCCTTGGTGCAGATGCTATCCCGAAGGGTAGTACTCTGAACTGGTAGTGTTTGTCCTCTATCTTGAACCTGAGGTATTTTCTGTGCGATGTCAACATTAAAATATGAAAGTATGCATCTTTCATGTCCAGTGTTGTCATGTAATTCCCTTGTGATAACAGTGGGATTACCTCCTGTAAGGTCACCATACGAAACTTTTGGGGTTTGACAAATATGTTCGCTGGGCGCAGATCTAATACAGGGCGCATGGTTAAGTCCTTTTTGGGTACAAGGAAGTACACTGAATAAATACCTTCTGTTACCTGTGATAGTGGGACGGGCTCTATAGCTTCTTTCTTCAGTAGTTCTTCCACCTCTTGAAGAAGAATGGAGAGGTGTTGCGGTGTCATGCGTCGGTTCCGTGGGGGTTTGTACTTCGGGGAACCGTTGAACTCGATGCAGTATCCGTGGGCTATGGTGGATAATACCCAACGGTCTAACGTGATTCCCTCCCATGCTGAAAGGAACGATGTTAGCCGGCCCCCGACCGGTGATGCATGGGAGGGGACCCGAATTTTCGGGTCATTTGCTGGTATTGGGCGTCGAACCTCTGGGGCTGGAGCCACGACCTCTTCCTCTGCCACGGCGTTGGCCTCTTTGACTGAACTGGGTGTTACCCTGGTTAGTGGGCCAGTTGGAGCCAGAGTAATATTGTTGTTGTTGGTTCTGCTGCTGTCTTTGGCCACGAAAGGAGCGTTTATTACCATAGCCTCGCCTGTTAGGGGGCCTAGAAATTTGATCAAGAGTCTTGATGGTATCAAACTCTTTTTTAGCATGTTCTAGGGCCTCATCTACTGCTTTCCCAAACAGATGCGTCTGTTCAATGGGTTTATTTATGAGGGAGGCTTGGGTTTCGGGCTTAAAACCTGATTGCGTAGCCAAACGTGGCGCTTGAGAAGTATTCCCTGCACTAGGGAGCGGCCAGCCGTCTCAGCGGCATCTAGGGAGTTCTTAACGATGCCCTGGTTTACCAGTGTGCCCTCTGATATTATAGCTAGCAGGCGAGAACGCAGAGGTTCAGGTGCTTCCTCTGCTTCGCTGCGCAGCTTGTTCCACTGTGCATCTGCGTAGCTAGCTAAAAGTGAGTTGTTATTAGCAATTCTAGTAGAGAAGGCGGCGGAGGTCGTGATTCTCTTCCCCAGTGCGTAGAGTTTTTTGCCTTCTTTGTCTGGAGGTGCTTCACTAGTGGATAGTGGCACCCCTGCTCTTTTCCTTGTGTTGGTAACCACAAGGGAGTCCGGAATAGAGTGTCCTCTGATGTATAAAGGGTCAGAGGATGAAGGGCTGAAGAGCTTTTCTATTCTTGGGTTGACCCCTCTTACTAAAACTGGGTTAGTAAGGGAAGGAGAAATTCTTCTTTTAATAGAAGCCAGGAGTGGAATAGATTGGCTAACAGGGGCTTTTTCTTTGATGACTTTTTCTACAAAGTCGATGTCTGGAAGAGTTTCCCCTGTATCAATTTCAAAATGCGCTGCTGCCTTGCGCAATAGTGCATTGAGGGAAGGTTGGTCATCTATGGGAGAGGAGTTCCCATGTGAATCCTTGAGAGGAGAAGGGAGAAAGGCATCAGGGTCTGAATGTACTGATGGGGATTGCCAAGGCTGCACTGACGGTGAATGCCAGGGCTGCGAGGTAGCTGTATCCTCTTCAAAACCTGTAGCAGTGGTGTAAGGATCTTCTTCGAACCCCTCTTCCTCAAGTTCTACCTCTTCTTCTCCACCCAAACACTCCTCATCTTCTTGGAGGTATTGCTCCTCCTCAGTGAGGTCAACCAGTCTAGGAATCTTGACTCTAGGGTCATCCTGTGGCCATTCTCTTTGTCTTTTGTGAGTGGGTGGGTCTTGGTTTCCTAGAAACCTTTCCATTTTCTCCATGCAAGAATGGAGTCTTTCAAGGGTCTCATGGGGTACCCCTGAATAGTCTAGAGGGGGGAAATTAGTGTTTTCGCCTTCGAATCGTTTCGAACGCTCCCACAACGTCGACGAGAGGTTCCCGTCTCCTTCTGAAAAGCCTTCAGGTAGTTCGGAAGCGTCCTTTGGAGAAAGGGGCAGTTCCTGGCTACTTTTATGTTTTTTCGACGCGGTATTCGACGTTTGTTTCGTCGTCCGCGTACGTTTGTCCTCGGCGACAATTCTCGCTAGGCTCTCGACCACGATTTTGTCCGTCGAGGGCTCTGGTGTCGACGTTGTGTGCGTTGCGCGTTGTACCTCGACGGTCGCTCTATGGAGCGTTGCGTCGGATGTTTTTGGGGTAGCGCCCATGTTAGATGGAAGCCCAATCGCTGGTCGCGGCTGCGTTTGCGGGTGGGGCTTGTGACCTTTACGGTCTGCGGTAGACGCCGGAGTGCCCTGCGTCCCCTTCGGCGCTGATGGATCCTTCGTTCTCGACGAAGAAGAGCCGTGGGTAGTGTGTTTAGCCTTATGGGGTTTGTGTGCGTCCTTGTCGCCGGGGTGTTCATCCCCATAAGCAGGGCGTGAGCCGAGCCCGTCGGGGCCGGGGACGGACGACGAGGAGCGGGAGCGCTCCTTCTGGGGGTTCATGACTTCCGAAACGGACGTCGAGTTATCGCACTCCTCGTCACTTTCAGTAACAGCGGCAGCGGGTGAGGAAACTGACTTCGACATCGCGTAGTCCGCCCACCTCTTAACCCTACGTTCTTTAAGAGTCCTGGGTTTTAAGAGCTTGCAGGCTGCGCAGCTGTTCTCTATGTGATCGAGGGGTAAGCAACGATTACAGAGCTTGTGCTTATCTTTCCAAGTATATTTGCCCCTGCAGCGTGGGCAAAACTTAAATGGTGTCCTCTCCATAGCTGAGGCAATAATAGCTGGCGATAACAACCCCAAGGGAAAGAAAGGGGAGAAAGAAAGACATTCTCAAAGAGAAGAGACAAAGTTCTAACCCCCACTCTCCCTACTGTAAGTTGGCCGTCGAGGCCAGGCCACGTGATCGGCAGCGCCGAAGGATCTCCTCCGCTCTTCCTCTCTGTCGAAAATCAGTTTGGCAGAGAAACAGCTTCACAGCTAACGTCGAGGGGGAGGGATCGTTATCAGTATATTAAGTTATGACAAAAGGACCGAGGTCCGTGGCAAGTATAGCAATGTCTCTCTAGGAGCTCCGCGAAAGGCGACCAGAAACTGGGCGGAAAAAAACAATCTGAGGGACCTCGACGCGTGAGGGATTGTGGGTACAACGCACGTCACTATAGGGATAGTGTTACAGACACGCCTTGTCGACGTCCCCTTTTTCGACTACGAAAAACAAAATGCAATACTCCGCAGTGACCACTGGATGTCGGACCTATGCACAGCATGTGATTCTAAGCAGATTAACAAACATCAGAAACATAGATATGATAAAAGGCTCTGAGAACAGTTTGATCAGTTCTCTCCCACAGGTGCTAATATATAATGCAATCATAATCAGAGTACAGCGAGTTTTGGAGGCTAACTACATTGTATGGTAGTGCAGTAGATCTGTAGATGTACAGACTGGATGGAAATATTGACTACTACTTTGCATTAACATCTAGTTAGCTTTGTGTATCCATTATGTAAGAGGAAAGAAAGTAAGAGACTAGGCAGAGAGCTGGGTAAACTGGGAGGATTATTGTAGTTTGTGGCCATCTCCCTTTCAGGCTATTTGGTATATAGCAACACGTTGATAAGATAGAATGTCCAGGAGTATGGGATCAGCTCATGGGTTGAGCATGAGTTGCAAATATGTATGCAACCAGCAGGTTACAGAACTAAGCTTGCCATCAAATGAATTTGGTCATGTGCATTTTCAAAAGTACCCAACAAAATGAAATATAGTTTACACTGAAATGTAGATGCACAAAACTAAACTTTACTGTAAAGCATGGAGACAAGGCAGGTTTTTTTTACAGTAGCACTACTGTAATTATACATTATGTAACAACTTAAAAGTTTTAGGACTAGAATTGCATGACAGTCTTTAAAAAAAAAAAAAGTTAACACATACCTGTTTTTGCCAGAGAAGATATAGTTAGCCTGATAAAAGTATCTGACCCGATTACTTCTGGATTTCAATTATTTGACAAAGAAAATACATTCTTGCCTAGCACTCCCACACAGGCCGTTGGCACTAAGAGTGGAGGAGGGGATTACTACTCTCCATTAGCCCCTTTGAACTTGTAGTGACCCGAGAAAAGAGTGGAGAGAGCCCTGAAAGCAAGAGCGGAATGCAGGACGTAACAGGGTAACTTAAATAGCTAGCGTTGCTACACAAGTGCCAATTTAATTAGCAAACCTACAGAATTGCATAGCGAATTGCTATGCGACATTGCAAGTATTCTGCCTTGCGGGGTACCCGAAAGTGTTCTTTAGAACCTCAGAGACCCTGTGTCGTGTCTGATTCATAAACACTTACACCCTGTTGTGGAGAATACAAGTGGATCCAGAACATCAGGTACTGACACAAGGAAGGGCAAGTGGCTCAGATTCTGCTACTCAATGCTAGACAGGCCTCAAAATCTGCTCCAGCCCTCTGTGGGTGGTGATATCCTTTCTATTTAGTTTATACATTCCATTCCAGAACTCTGATATTCTCCTGCAGGAGATATCCTATCCCTCCAACCAGGATAGACAGATCTCCTTATCTAATCCAATCAATAAGCTCCACTTGGGCTGCTTCATCAGTTTTGTCCCATTCGCAGGCCTATTCCGGCATGAGATGTAAATCTAATAACCCTGGTGCACAAGCCATTTGAACCCTTGGCTTCTGCTGACCTCTTGCTGCCGTCATGGAAAAAGTATTTTCTGGTAGATATTACATTGTTGTTAAACTGTAAAGCGCCTTGGATTAAGGCGCTATATAAAAATAATAAATACAAATACATCAGCCATGGAATTTGCAAACTGAGGGCACTATCAACGAAAGATACTTAAATTTCTATTAAAAAAAATGAAGTAGTTTTATGGATCGGCCCAACTTTCCTTCCAAATGTGGTGCCAGAATTCCACATTAATCAATAAATGGGCTACTAGTCTTCTTCCCTGATCCCCAATCAAAAGCAGAAAGTCTTGCACTGTCTGGTTGTCCATAGGGCCTTAAGATTCTATTTCGAGGGGACTAGTTCTCCAAGGTCTTCGATAGACTGTCACTTTCAGGGGGTGCCCCCAGCTGGGCAAGCAGGCAGTGAAAACAATATTGGCCTGATGGAATGTGTCCTGTATTGTGCGTCGCTATAAACTGCTGCCCGAGGGACTTCATGTGCATTTGATAAGAGCAAACACCATGGCACTAGAAGCCTTGAATTCTGCAATGATCTTGTGGAGTTCCTACTGGGGTTGAGGCCGTTGGAGATTCAGTTTCCATAAAAGGATATTTTGGCTTTCCTGATTTCTGCCCTTTAGGCCCTGATCTGCCTGGCAAGGGTGGCTTTGTTCTGAGGGGAAGGGATAGCCCGCCATTTGCATTCCAGGCAGTGGTTTCTCCAAAAGATTACTTCAGGAAGGATGGCACAATTAATGTTTCCTTAAAGAGGGTTAGAATGTCTCTTCCAAGTAACAGTTTGTCAAAGTTAGTAAAAAGGTCTCTTTCACATTACTGGTGTTTCAAAGAAGGCCCAACTGTCTCTTCCATACAACTGCACAACAGATGGTAAAGTGTCTCTCTTGCATAACTGTTGTTTCAAGGATGGCCGAAGTGTCTCTTTACACAGCTGTTTCAAAAGATGGAGGAATGTCTCTTCCATATAAGGGGAAAGAGTCTCTTTTATACAACTGAATTAAAGATAGCAACGTCTCGCTTACATAAAACTGCTTTAAAGATGACGTCTGAGTATGTTTCCTTGCCAGGAAGTACCCAGTGGTTTCCTCAGATCCCCTGGTATACTCTCCTGCCAGGTATCCTTGTACAATGCCTCTTTTCTCTATACACTTTGGGTGGATTTCCTGGTATACTCTCCTGCCAGGTATCCTTGTACAATGTCTCTTTTCTCTATACACTTTGGGTGGATTTCCTGGTATACTCGGCTGCCAGGGATCTTTCCTCCCCTCAAAAGGCTCAGTGCCGGATGTGTCCTCTTTACCAGGTCTTCTTTCAATGTTCTCTTTACTTTTCTTTATCTTCTAGCATTGCACGGTAACACTCTTATACTGTCTATACTTCCTTGACTTTGGATTTCACTTGCCTCAAGTTCCCCCATATGGACCTCTCGCATATGAAGACTTGCTCAAGTTCCACTTCTCAACTTCTTTATCAACACTTATTTGATTAGGACAATGCTTGCTCCAACTTTCCCCATATGAATTCTTCATGCATGAAGACTTGTGAAAATCTTGTCTTTCAGCTTCTTCTTAACATTCATTTGCTTATAATCAGATCTGCTCCAGCTTTCCCCATATTGACTTTTCGGTAATGGGGAATTGTGCAAATATTTATTTGGTTGATATTCAAATGGCACTTCTAACTGACGGTGCATTGTCGGTATGGGCCGGGATTGCCACTATCTTTGGGCCAACTCACTGGTGTTTTGTTGCGTCCCGACTGCCTGCACTCTGCTGCGGGGAAGCCTCACTGCGAGAATGGCATCCCCTGCTTGGCAGACCTGTTTCCAGCTCTTTTCTCTGTCTCGCATTCACTTGCGGCTAACGTGGCAGTTTCCCGCCTTCATTGTGCCCGGTACAGCTTCCCCACTGCTGCGTATTTCCTTGCGGCTTCTCCGTGGAAACTGCCACGCTCCTCTGGGTTTCTCGCCACGCCGGTACCAAAGGCTTATGAATGGCAGCCCATGAGCACCTGCCTGCTTCATGGTGGTCTGCTCCAACACGTCTGCCCTTTTCTGCTGCTGTGCCCTTCGGCTGGACTGCGCCTTTTCCCTCTCCGACTCAATACAGAACAAATGATTGCCGGTAAAATGTCCCACGCAGGCGAATCATCCTAATACAACTAGTCCGCACGTTGCGCTTAGGGCTTCTCTCAATACACAATACATTAACTCATTGCCCCTCTTCTTTGTCTCAGTACCCGAGGAACTATGGGAGTTGGAGTCCATACGATTAGTAGAGTTTTTACGGAGAATCTGTTTGTAATTCTTGTCTAATACAATATCATCATGAATAGGAGATTTGATTTGTGTTTTAGGTACATGTGAGGTATGAATGATATTGCGTCTAAAGTACTTGACAAAAAGGGGTTTTGGGATTTTACAATTGGAGGGATGTGTAAAGCCATCAGGGATTGTAGCATTAAAGGGTCTTCCTCACATGTAAGAGAAGAATACTGCATCCCACCACAGCTCCCCGATTACCATCTCCTATCATGTGGTCCTCTCTCATAATACCACCCCAGGGTCAGGATCAGGTAGCGGCTGCCATTTCCTGTCCATGTGGGACGAGATCTCAGGCTGGGGATCAGTGATGACTCCACAGGATTCATCACAGTGTGCACGACTGGTTTCAAGATAAAATAATAAAATTATTTGTACGTCAGCCTGTAAGCTAGCTCAGTGGGTTATGCACATGTTGCTGTGATCTATGTTTGATCTGCAGGTCGCAGGTTCAGATCCTGGGACGGTCGACTCAGCCCTTTATCCTGCCACAGTCGATAAAGTGAGCTCCAATTTCGATTGGGTAATAATAATAAAAAATGTATAATGTATGTAAATATGTGCTATGTAAAGTGCTTTGGATAAAAGCGCTTAATGAATACATTATTACAATTATTACAGTGACCTGACAGTACGTCCTAATTGTCAAATTAGCATGTCACTTTGCAAATAATAGCTAACAATAATACCTCCTGGCGCAATCCCATCTTTTGTTACTGTAAACAACTTAATGTTGCCAAAAAAGGCTCACCTTCTTCCACCCGTTAATTCATTGGGGGCATTGCCCAGCAAGAGTATAGCTGCTTAAGTTGGCTATTCCTATTAGACAGAAGAACAAGTTACTTTCTTACCTGGTAACGTTCTTTCGATAGGATGGTCCGATGACATATTCCATATCTATGACAGGTAAGCAGCACAGCTGTGGTGATTACCTGTCATAGATATGGAATACGTCGGAGGACCCAATCCCCCTCGAAATATCATATATCTAAGTTGCCATTCTGGCCTTATTGGAATTAATAGGTTAGTCACTTGGTGATTAAAACTTTAATACATAAGCTATCTTTAAAGTAGCTCCCTAGCTGCATGTTGCAAACCACTGTCCTAACCGAGTATTATGCGACATACAGATTAGTTGGAAGCCTGCCAAGAATGTGTTACATTGTATACTGGGCAAATTGCCCTTCCCAAAAGTAACCTTGTTGCACAAATCTCGCATAATGTTTCCTGGCCTTGTCAAGAGCGGCAGGGGGAGACCTGCCTCAAGGTAATCCAAAGCCAATCTTGGCCCTGAGGAAAGAAAACACTAAAGGGCCTCCTTATATTTTCCCTTTGTGCCAGATTAATGTGGAGCAGTAATCCTTTGCCTAAGACCATGCCTCCCTTCCCAGATAATGGGGTCTTGCTTTTTTCCACGCCAAAGGGAAAGCAAGGAACCACACTGAACTGGACATCAGACAGCCTCCTTGAAGGATGCCCTTTACCACGTAAGAGAAACCATATCACTGGGAGCCAGCCTCAGATAAAATAGACCTTTGCAACGGCACAAGATGTTACAGTGGAGTAGCTCTGCCAACCACAGCTAGTGGAAAAACACTTTGGCTGACAGAACTGTACGGTCCCACAAGATGATATTGGCAAGAACACATGCGGAAAGAATAACGCCCTAGACCACCACCTCTTTCCCCCACAGAACCTTCCAGAAGTTAAGCACCTGCGGAACACAGACTTGAACAGTGCCCATTCCGGGTCTCCATTATGTTTAATATGCAGCAAGCCTGCACGGAGAAAGTGGGAAAGCTTAGCCCCCTTCGTATGCATTTTCACTGCATATACACACCCTGGTAGGGGAAGACGGAGTCAGATGGGCCACGGAAAGCTATCCAATCAAAACAAACAGAAAGAAATTGTAGACAAGAACACAAGACAGGAAGTGTGAGTTACCCGGGTGAGGTCAGAGGAGGAGAGGGAGGCAGACCGAGAGACCAGCAGAAGGAAGGAGCCATGGAGTGTGGAGGCGTTTGTTTCAGAAGGGGAGGTATTTGTTTAGTGAGTGCAAGGCTACTGCATGTGCATGTTTGTGTGAAGAGTATGTAGGCAGGCTAGTGTAAGGAGTGTATGAGAAGCAATTTGGCTAGAGTGGAAGGAGTGTGTTTGAGTACCTTGGGGGGAGAGGGGGTTAAGAGTAGTGTATTAGTGGGAGGTGGGAGAAGGGCAGAGTAGTCGTTGGATAGTGGTAGTAGTGAGAGACAGAGATTGGTAGTTTTGCTTGGAGCTGAGTGGTAGAAGTATAAGGAGGCGTGTAGTGGTGTAGAGGAGGAGTAGCTGAGTCTTGTGGGGGAAGTAACAACAAAGGGTGGAGGCGTGAAACATCAGAGGAACAGAGGAGAGGATTGATGGGAGGAGTAAGAGTAGGTGCGAGTGCAGAGACCCAGAGGTACACATGATTGAACTAGCTTAAATCCAGCAAAGAGTGTGCAAGGCACAATCTCAAATCCCTTTAGAACAACAACCTATGGTCAGGGAAAGTTAGGAAGTCCCAGAGGGAGCTCAAACACCCGGCACTTACATGTGTCACAATTTCCAAAAGCTAGATGTAAGACAGTAAGGGTCCCATCAATATCACTAACATGGGAGCTGCCAACATCTGGGTTAGGGAGGACACCCCACGGGAGACGAGAGGCACAGCCCTATGGCCCACAAATATTTAAATAAAAACCCTTCCAACTGTGACATTGTTTTGTTAGGGCAGGGATGGATCTGAAAGACTATTTTCATGAACATTTGTGTTGGCCCTCTTTTGGCAACTAGAACTCGGTGTCCCTGCAGGGACATGCTTATAAGAATATGTTGAAGACTTGGCATTTTCAAGACGACACCAGACGTCTGGGAGCAAAAGGAAAACCCCCTACTTGATGTCGTACATCCTTGACAATATTTTATGGAGCGATTCCTTGTGATTACTATTTGGTTTCCTTGGTTAATATAGGCATTCATCCAACCCCTAACCCTTTCACAATCTTGAAACAAAAGCTGTTTAGGCATTATTACATTGTTCTGCCTGAGTGAGTCTCTCACGGCCATGTGACATGGCCTCACATTCATTTTGGTCACAAAAAAAGGAGACTGTTGCAGCTGGTGTGCTGGACAGTAGAATATTACAAATGCTATATGTGCATCAGAACCATCCTTTTCTCAATTCCCTGAGGCCAGAATCATGGCATAGCAATTCCTTGACCTCATAACACGTGACTGGGAAGCTACCACATTGAAGATTGCTGATTAGCAGAATAGGAGCCAATCGCCCTCCTCGTGCTAGCAGTGCATATGCATCAGAGACATCTGCACATCCTTTCCTCAGAACTAAGAGGCCAAGACAGAACGTGTGATATGGTAAAAGAGCATGAGAGGGCACAGTGGATAGACCATAGCATTCCGCAGTCTGTGGCAACCCATGGCCGGTAAGAGCCGCCTGAGCACTCGCCGCTGCAATCTGTGTGTGATCTGCAGGTTTGAATTCTGGCAAGACCAACTCAGCCTTTCATCTTTCTGAGGTCGATAAATGAGTACCAACATCGGTTGGGTGATCACTGTATGAAAATATGTTCTATGTAACACGTCATATCAGCAAGAGAACACGAACACACACACACACACACACACACACCCCCCCCACCCCCCGCCTACCACACCCACCCCCCCCACCCCACGCACCCCCCCCCTCCCCAGGGAGCATAGCAAGCTATTTCAAGGCATTTTAATATATATGTGCCTCATAACAACAACAAAAAAGGTACTTAGATCGCTGTTCCACTTGCTGTAAGACAACAGGAGTTTCTTAATAGCAGCATGTGCATGTCCCAGAAACAAACAGATCAATGACTTTAAGGGGTACGTATACCCTGAGGGGGAAGAACTAATTGGTTTATAAATGATGATTTAAGGGGTAAGTATTGTTGTATGCATACTGGCTTGTGTTCACCAGACAAGGGGCATGGAGACAATGTCATTGGGGCTTCTATTCAAGCTATAGACTGTTGCCGGGTTGTAAATGAAACAATATTTGTGTGTCCGACCAAATAGTAACTCCATTATCCTGAATTGCAGCTGGGAAAAAGAGAAAAAACACGCGCACTGTATGAAATCATCAAGTAGATAATCAAGAGTTGCATGTATTACTGCATAACTATTTATGGTGTGCACTTAAAAGTTAAAGCTATCTTAATACTCAAATACCCAATTTAACTCTTTACCAGTGAAACGGTTAGATACTTTCAACACTGCAAAGCAGACAGAGATCTGATTTAGATAAAAGGTGCCACACAGAGGCAAAGACTGACCTGTCCGAGGGATCCTCAAAAATCTTTTGGAGCCCAGAAGAGAGGCTGCCGCTGACATTGGGGCTGGAGCTGTGCTCACTGAAGCGTCGCATCTGCTGCTGGATGGGCGTGGGGTTGGTCAGTGACTTGGTGATGTCTGCCAAAATGCGAGGAAGGGGTCCCAGCTTGGCCACCGTCGCCTGTAGGAAGGAATTTTCACCCTGATTGGATAATAAGCGAGGCAAAGTCCGCCAGAGCGAGGGGGGGTAGGCGGAGAGAGGGAGGACGGGCAGGCATAATGGCGGCAGGAACCGCAAAAAAGTATTGTTTTATGGAGCAGCATAACCGACAACGTGATGGATGGAGGAGATGGAACAGGGTGCAGCAGGCATTGAAGAAAAAGAGAAGGAAATAGAAAAGAAATTAGGATGGATAAAAAAAAATATATAAAAACTAAGACATGCTAAACAAAAACAAACTACGGCCATTCCAACTCAAACCAACCATGCAAAGCAAACTACAACTAAAAGGTAAAGAACGATGACTAGTCAAAGGGAATGAAGCAGAGCCACCCCCTGGGGTCTGCAGTCTGCATGGAGGAAGAGTAGCATGCCAAAACACGGGTAGAAAAGAAAGGGCTTGTACACTGGCATTCTCAAGAGGTTAGTGCTCAGATGTCAGTGGCATCATGCTGGCCTCCTGTGCCATGCAAGCCTCCTGTTGAGCAAACTGGACAGTCTTTTACATCCATCGCAATTAACCCACATTCCCGAGACCACGATTGTGCACATTGAGGAACAGACCCCCATGTCCATTGTCTCACCTCCTTCCCTTTCAAGTTTGGAAGATGGTAATGACCAAATATCTCTGTCCAGCAATGTGAGAAGCTCCCGTTCTAGCAGTGTTAAATCTCTTCCACAGTCTCTGGCAACCTTCACTTTGGGGTGCAGTTAAGCCTTTTACTGTGTAATGGCCCACAGTCATTCCTAGCCCCCATCTCCCACACATTAAAGTGCTTAAAACGGCGAAGACCCAAGTATGCATACTATGATTTTTCTTATGTGCTTCCTGGTAGAGAACGCAAACACAATGTGCATGCAAACTAAGGGAAATGTGACACATTAGAGCTCAACCAGATATTGCAAAAGATTCAAACTGGCACCCTTATTTGTGGTTTAACATAGAGGCTCATATTTGAAAGCGTCATAATTTACTTCTCATCTGCTTGCACTCGTTTGCAACACTGGGCAGTGTGAGAAGCTCACAATGGTGTGAAGGACTGTTTTCTGAGCTCTCAAGCAGGTCCCTTTCAAAGTCATTACACTTGCATGTTCAACCCACATTTCCATGCATAGTGACTCACAAAAAACAAACAAATGCATTGCATGAAAGAAATCTCTTAAAACAGCAGCCACCTTTACATCTGTACCTTAATGAAACCCTCACTACATTGCTGCAGCAGGCAGAATCAGAAAATGGTTCATGCTTAATATGCCATAAGAACATCTGGAAGGGACATGGACTCACTGCTTTACCAATATCACTCCTTACATACATCTAATCATGTACCCAATGCCCAGTTATCAAATAAATGACCACTGATGGGCCAGTCCTGAGGCAAGTCTACAAGTGGTAGCATATTTAAGGAAATGAACTGGTACGGATGGCCTTAAAATCCATGGTCTCCTTTGACACCCGTGTGGCTTGGTATATATAGACTTGTTTGAAAAGATGACTGGTCTAGATTTCAAGAAAACTTACCTATTCTATATCTGAACAAGTTACCTAGTAACTAGCACTCTCAGGCCACTGGCTTCTTTATTATCAGATACCAGGAAAACTCCCGATGTGTGAGAGCAGAAGTCTGGGTATGTAGCTACCTAAGCAGAGTGCCAAAGGGCTTGCACATGTGCTTACTAGCACATGTGCTTACTAGCACACACTCCTGCTTCTCTGGGTAGCAGGTGTAACCCAGTAATTACCACATCTCATCGCCCATGTAACCTCTAAGGAAAGGCGGATACCATGCCCCACTCAACCACCCCTTCTGGATAAGTCGAGGAACACTTGAAGTTGAAAGGGGAAGGGATTAACCATCTGAGGGTAGACTGTCGTAGCACAATTACCACTTCACCAAGTCCACATAAACTAAAATAAATGCAAGTTACTCCCCATAGTGACTAGAGTAGTCCATTGTCCCCTTTCCTCCAGCCTTGTTGGTGTCCTCCAACATGGGAATGGCACCAGAACATTTGTCAGTAAATAAATTGAGATTCCCCTTAAAATTTAGTATAGCCCAAAGGGGTTGGAATGCCCCTTCGAGGCCCCACCCTCCAGCACCTTACCTCAGTCCCCTTTGAACATATTGGACGCTTAGACACCTGGCTACACTTATTGCCTATTAGACATTGGTATACTAGCGGGAGAAGGTGGGTGGGACATATGGAGGAAAGGGGACTATGGACTACAAGTACTATAGTCACTACGGCGAGGAACGTTAATTACTCCTACATCCTGTCCCCTTTCCTCCATCCTTGAGGATTATTCCACTGAAGAAGAACATAGGGTGGAGTAGCGACAACCTGCCTCATATCTATGACGAATCGAAAAGGTTCTTCAGAACTGCCTGACCAAACTCTGCATAGCTCCTTGAGCTGGTGTCCAGCGAGTAGTGCTTACAGAAGGCGGACAGCGTGACCCAAGTAGCTGCCTTGCTGAGGACATCCGAAGAAGCATGTCTCTGAAAAGCAATGGGCTTGGCCTTAGCATGGGTGAGAATCCTCATAGGAACAGATTTGCCCATGGCGGTGTATGCCTCCGAAATGTCCTGAACCATCCAACAGGCGATGGAAGCCTTGAAAGCCTTAGAGCTGGGGTAGATGCCCCTAAAAGTCAAGAACAATGCCTCAGACCTCCTGAAGGATTTTGTCTGGGAGAGATAATACTTGAAACCCCTCTTGAGGTCCAACAAATGTAGGGCCCTGTCTGCCTCAGACTGTGGGTTTGGGAAGAATACTGGTAGGCAGATGTCTTGATTCAGATGGAACAGAGAGACCACCTTGGGCAAGATGTTTGGGTGAGCGTGCAAGATGACCTTGTCATTGTGAAACGTGAAGGGCTCGCACAAAGATAACGACTGCAGCTCACTAAGCCTGCGCGCGAGGTGAGAGCCACCAATAAAAGTCTTTAGCACCACCAAGCGGATGTCCACAGAGCCCAGCGGCTCAAAAGGCTTGCATTGCAAAGCTGCAAGAACCACATTGAGGTGAGCCTTAACCACCGGGTTGGCTGCCGAAAACACATGCTATGGGGAATTCCTGTAAGCCCCAATGGACGCCAAACACATGTGGCAAGTATCCCCCTGAGCTCCAGAACGAGCCAGGTGTGCTGAAAAAGCAAGTATGTCATCAAGAGGGCAGTGTCCCGATCCTTGTTGCAAGTCCAATGATAGAACCTAGTCATTTTGCTCTTATACTGTTTTAGGGAGAATTCTCGGAAATTTGCCAATTCCCCTTTACTTTAGAGACCCCCAGCAACTTTGCTGGATTTTGAGGACTTGATTTTTTAACCTGGAGAAAGAGAGACCCTTTTTCCCCCACTCTCTCATGTATTTTAATGTGATTTTGAACACTGTTTCTCTTTTGGTTGTGGAGTCTGACAAACTCCGTAGGCATCATCTTTTACATTGTGTCACACAGCACCTTCAGTGCAGTGGCACAGGGAAGTCTTTCAGATTTCCCAAAGGTTTAAATACCTTCTCTTGGATAATCTACTTTTTTCAAGAGCAGTGAAGTGAAATTGACTTTACTTACATTTGTAACTTTCTAGACCCAGCACAAACCATCTTGCAATAGGGTGCTGGAGGGGTTACTTAGTATCCCCTTTGTCCAGTTTCTCATGTACATTTTTTTGTTACCCATTCTTCGATAAATGGCTGGTAGCAGTGGTTTACTTTTAACTACCATGGTGTGCTTTTACAGCGGGCTGCTTTCGCAGCTGCAGTAAAGCACCCAATGGTGCCCTTTTTGTCAAAATGGCTGCAGCCTTCTTTTTTCGCCATTTCTTTGTGGAACGGTCCATCTTGAGATTTACTCTGCGCACCCTCCCTTTGCTTAGTCTCCTATGAGACAGGAATGCACTCTTAGGTGATTGGCCGGCTGGCTTCCCAGCAAGGACAGCCACCCTGCTGGGTGACTGACAGCTAGGCCGGAATGAATGGGAGCAACCTGCCTAAAAGGCAATGCTTTTTGGCTTGGAAGGCAGAGTCAACCACTGGACGAAGGAATCCGAAGAACAACTTGGAAGAGATGCCTGCTGCAACTCCTGGACCGTTGGATTGCCCGGTGAAGCCCTGCTGCTGTGCTGAAGCTCTGAATTTGTCGCGACTAGAGAAGCCCTGCAAGGACGACTTCTCCCCTTGAGTTGCTGGGACCAATCAAATCCAAAGTAAACCACCTGGACATCCTCTCGAAGCTGGTTGAATTTCCACTGCAGTCGCTGCTGGAACCAAATAGCCAGGGAGAGGAACACCAAATTGTGTGCGTTGCTTTTAAGCTGGCCAAGAGCTCCAGGAAGATGCTCCGGACTCCCCGGAAGCAGGACTGACCGAGCCTGAGCCACCTCAAAAGAGTGCTGGACCCCAGATGCAAGGAAAGCCTATCTCGACAGCCAGCAACCGCAGTGTTGCTATTTGTGGTAGACGCGAGGAGCTGAAACACTGAAGTGCCACTTGTTTGAAGTTTGCCGGTTGCGGTCTGTAAACGTCCCATTGCAGTGCGGGAATCCTCCCTCTTGTCCCCACGACTGAGGCCCAGGAACACCAGGATCTGCAGAGCTGCACAGGGACAGAAACCATCTGCTGCACTTTTTTTCAACCTAAAGGTACTGTACAGTCTAAAAGAACTTACCTCTTGTTGTGCCACCTTGCTTGTTCTCAGTTGAGACTTGTCTTGGTTGCTCCTGTAGAGTTGCTTGCATCTTCTACTACCCACAGGCATAACAGCTCGTGCCCCTACATTTGATTCTACTTTTTCTACAAATATTTCTAAAATATTGTGCAAGACTTTTACTTACCTAAGTGCTTCAGTTCGGTTCCATGTAATAATGTCGCCACAAAAATCTCGGCATGCAAAAATATCGCCGAAAAATGGCCGTTTTTTGTGGCGACATTTTTTGTTTTGTTTTGCCTCTGTCCCCATCTATATGGTCACCCATGTAATATCGCCACGACCTTTTCCCGGCGATATTATTTACGGCGACCATATATATGGGGATAATATTACTTGATACCTTCAGTTCACCTTGACTTTTGTTAACTTAAAATTGTCTGGCCTGGCTCCCTGAATGACTCTTCTCTCCTCTGCTTAAGTGTTTTGGCTTCCTTCTAGGAAAGAGTTAACATAGTTTGCATTGTTTCTTTTTTTTTAAAGTACTTACCTGATTAAGAATAATTGTGTGAACTCTTGTTTTATTCTGAAAACTCTTTTCTTTGACACTCCTCTCAATAATAATCTAAATGCAACAGTGATATATTAATGTCCCCATCACCCTAACTATTGAAGTCACCTGAGGGTGTAGGTAGTGTCTGTGGGCCATCCCAAATGGGTATTTGCTGATTTAGAAACTAAAGAGTGTGTTTTTGAAGTATATTGGTGTGTTGCTTTATATTGCTCCCTTCTGAAGAAGGCTTATTCAAAGTGAATGTTAAATAAATTAACACTTGTTTAATCAAGAAACCGTGTGTGTAAGAGTTTATTTGAATACTTGCCACTGGGAATCTCTGTGTAACTCCCCTACAGCTCACATTGACCCCTCTTGAGATAAGCCTGGCTGCTCAATACGCTACTAACCTGTGTAGTACTGACTTATACCAAAGGTTGGGTTCCTAATGCCAGGAGGTCAGGGTTGTTGTAGTGCACCCAAAGGGTAACCAAATACAATCTTGCTTAACAACTAGGACCGAGCCAAGGGTCTCCTGGCCTGCTGAGTGATGTCCCAGTTGTCATCCGAAAATTGAGCATGCTGAAGCCTCAGTTGATCAGGAACCAGGCCACTGAGGCCAGTTTGGCCGGGTCTGGATGGTCCACTGCTGCACCAAGAAGCCCCTGCTGGGGATCGGAAGATGGACGGGACCCTGGGAGCACAACTGCAGTAGATCCGAAAACCAGGGTCTCAAAGGCCAGTGGGGGCAACCAGGATGAGGCTGCAACCCACGGAGGCCCGGAACTTGCAAAGGGTCAGTTGAAGCACAGGGGTGGGCGGGAATGCATAACACCTGTGGCTGTGCCAATAGATATGGAGGTGTCTCCCAGCGACCCCTGACCCTGACCTGCCCAGGAAGCACACTGGGGGCACTTGGCATTCTGGGGAGATGCAAACAAATCCAGTTCCACTAACCCCCAACGCTGGAACAGGGACAACAAGAAGTCATTGGGCAACTCCCACTCGAAGGTGTTGAACCCCAAGCGACTCAACTGGTCTGCTTCTGCATTTCTGTCCCCGGAAGGTGGATGGCCGAAATCCAAATCCCCTCCACCAGGGCCCATTCCTAGATCGAAACTGCCTCCATGCAGTGGTGGGGGGAGCGTGTGACATCCTGCTTGTTAAGGTAAAACATTGTAGTAGAATTGTCCGTCCTGACCAGAACACACCTGCCCCTGATGAAGGGCAAGAAAGCCTTGAGGGCCAGGCCCACTGTGTTGATATGCAAGAGGGCTTCCGTCCTGGACCATGCTCCATGAATTGCATAGCCCTCCAGAGTAGCCCCTCAACCCAAGCGGGAGGAGTCAGTCGTCACCACCAGTGTAGGCTCCGGCCGGGCGAGGGGGCTCCCACTGAGACATTGTCCTCCAACAGCCACCAGAGAAGATCTGGCAGCAGGAGCAGTGATATTGGGAGGATCTGACTGAGATCCCGTCTCCTGATACCAATTGGCCGCCAGGTGCAACTGGAGGCGCATCATCTTGAGGCAAGCCTGCAGTACAGTGAGCATGCAGGAGGCCATTAGGCCCAGAATGTTCTGGAACCACCATGCTGAGGCGGTCGAGTTGACCAGAAAGTGTCCCACCACCTTGCGGAGGGACATACGCCTCTCGGGCGTGGGGAACACACACTGGATGTTAGTGTTCCAAAGCACCCCTCGGAAGACCAGTTCCTGAGAAGGGCATAATTGATTTCCCCTGGTTGAGGGAAAACCCCAGCTGATGAAGGATATCTGCCAATCTCTGGCAGGAGTGCACCACCCCTTCGGGTGACCCTGCCCACGCCAGCCAGTCAGTCAAATAAGGGTATAGATGATGGCCCTCCAAGCGGAGAAGGCCTGCCACTGCGTTCATCAACTTTGTGAAGACACAGGTGGCTGAGTTCAGGCCGAAGGGCAGCACCTTGTACTGAAAGTGTTACGACATAATCATGAAACGCAGAAACGTCTGCTGTGGTCGATAGATGGGTACGTACAGGTAAGCATGCTTGAGGTCCAGGGAACACATCCAGTCGCCTGCACAAAGAGACTCAGCTATGCGCCTAGGAGTAATCATCTAGAAGCGCTCCAGTGGTAAAGACAGATTTAGAAATGACAGGTTCAGGTCTACCCTCAGGCCAGCCTGGTTGTTCTTGGGTACCACACAAGTTCTGGAATAGTAACCGAAGCCCACGTTTACAAGAGGAACTGGTTCTATTGCTTGCATCTCCAAGATCGAAAGGACCTCCCGTAAAAGAGCTGTGGACCCAATCTGACAAAGAGGAGGAGATGATCGTAGAGGCAAAGAAAGAGGAAGACTGAAGCCTGTGGAGACTACGGATAGGAACCACAGGTTGCTGAAAAGACACTTCCAGGTGTCCTGGAAAATGGACAGACCCACAAAGGCAAGCTGTGTTCCCCGACCTTGATGCCACTGCTTCTTGGCATCAGAGGCAGGGGGAGCAGGAAAACATGCACAACGTCCTATGCTGCTTCCTCCTGTTGTCCCTAGGCTACCTGTCAGGCCTCTGTGTACCGCTGTCCCGGCCCCTTGAAGCCAGAGAAAGTGTGAGGCTTGAATTTGGTCCTGCCTAGGGACTGAAGTAAGGACTTCTGACTTGTTTTGTCAAGATGACCAAGGACTTGGCAGTTTGAGTGGAGGTTTTCTTCTTTGTTAACTCATCATTGGTCGACAAACTAAAAAGGTCCACGCTCTCAAAGGGTAGATTCAGGTTCCGGTCCTGCACGTCAGATGAAAACTTTGCGGTGTGCATCTACGCCATCCTTCTCATCTCGACCTCAAGGCACAACCCTTTGCTGGCTGTGTCGCGCGGGAGACCGAAGACTCCATGAGGTCCTGCGCAACGGCCTGGGCTTCTGCCAGACCGGCTTTGAAGGAGGTGTGTTTGTCCGAAGGGAACTCAACAGAAATTCCCCAAGCTCCTACCAAAGCTTCTGGTTATCCACAGCCAAGAGAGCGTCCACTTTGGCTTGTCGCATATGCAGTCCAGGGATGCAGTAACAGCACTTTCCTAAGGGGGATGCCCGACCGGATCATGGTGCGTTTCCCCAAGACCTATGCTAGCAGGCCCGACTCCCAGGGGAAAGAGGGAACCCCAATAATTCCACAGGCCCTGAAGGAGCTCATAAAAGACTCTAACAGATGGCAAGGGCTCATCGTCCTGGGCATAATCGAGCCGCAGACGGCTGTCGAGAGGGAGGCGCTGGTGGTACAGGAGGAGGTGGAGGGGTCAAAACAAATGGCTGGTAGGGCCTGAATCGGTGGAGAGACCGGCAGCGGAACCGGGAGCGCAGGAGGAACGGGAGTTGTACCCAGAGGAGGAGGCCAGGGCGGCACCACCAGCAGGATGACTTTCACAATGTCCTTTAGGAGTCCCTTCATCTGAGGGGAAGGCATGAGGAAGAGGAAGCGGTCCTCACAAGTCGCTGGGTCCCTAGGGGCTTGGCCCTCCGGGGCACTGGGCCTCTGCTCCTGGGCAAAGGGCAGAGATGCCTAGCGCATGTAGCCGTACTGTTGTGATGCGCAGATGTATCCATGAGGGTCCCAAAAGCCCCAGCCCCCTGGGATCATCTTGCAAAGCCCATTCGATGGGCAAAAGCACTGGCGGGCCCTGAGCTTGATCCAAGATGACAGCCTGCCTGGCAGGCTCCGCCACATGCTGCTCTGCCATTTTGAAGCCTTGCGCCGCGCCCTGGGCGGGAGGGCGTGGAGGCCCTGAGCCAAGAGAGCCCTCAGACACAAGAGGATACAGCTTGGGTCTTGCACCCGAAGCAGAGGCGTTGACCTCAAAGATCACTCTAGTAGGTACTGAGCCCTAAGCCAGACGGCCGGTAGTCTTAACGCCCAGACTCACTACCTCGGAGCGGGGTCCTGTAGGCAGAACGCCCTTGGCACCTGTGCCGGTAGCCATGCTGGATCAAGCCGAGGGCAAACTCCTGGAGGTAGAACTAGACAATACCTTACCGCATGGGTTAGAAGAAGAGGACAAGCTTGATCGCACTTCCGAAGACCGCCTGGTAGGGCCCCTCAGCTTGGGAGCCGGTAGCCAGGACGGCCTCAGGTCTGTCCATGGAGCGCCCAGAACAGTCGCCGGATCACTCAGCTTGGGAATTGGTAGCCTTGGAGGCCTTGGGCCTGCCAGAACCTGAATCAGAGGTACCACAATCCATGAGGACCCTGGAGAAGGAGTCGCCACGCTGCGGAGCCGTGCTGAACAGAGGGCCTACCTTGTCTTGATGAGAGGTCCTGGACACAAAGTCCTTATGGTGGGGCGGAGGAGAATTGTGGAAGATCTCCCTCCACCACAACAAGCGATTCTTCAATGGCCTGTGACCGAAAGCGCTGCAGGCCGAACCTGAGTCCCAGCGGTAGTCGGGCCCCAAACACTCAAGACAGAGTGCATGGGGGTCCAATGCCGGGAACGAGCGGTCGCATGAGGCACATCTCGTGAATCCTCCTGCGGCCGACATGCGATGGGGGAGGTGAGGCACCAAAGGGAAGTGAATACGAATTGCAAAAACAAACGGGGAGCAGGCGGAAAGCTACAAAAATCTCAGCGCTGGCTGCCAGGTCCGACACCGTCCATGCAGAAAAAGGGACTGAGGTGAGGCGACAGAGGACGGGGTCTCTGCGGGGCATTCCCATGCCCGAGGCCGTGCCCGACACGCTATACTAAATTTAAAGGGGAAGCTCAATTTTTTGCTGCCAAAGGTTCCGGTACCGTCCCCATGTTGGGGGAAGCCCACAAGGATGGAGGAAAGGTGACGGGATGTACGAGTACAGAAAGAACAGGGTTTCTGACTTTGGATCAACAAAAACTGCCAAATGAATCGTAAATGAGGGATGTTATAAAAAAACATAAAAGTAAATATCAGGGAGCACCTGTGCAAAAAGTCATCTTCAGAAAATCCGAGCACATTTCAATTTGCAGGTGCTGAAGGCTCTCAATGCTGTCTTTTGAAACATTTGGATTTCTCTGCTGCAGATTTTGAGCAGAAATATTTCTCTTATCGGTCTATTCAGTGCTTTAAAAAAACAGAAAAAAATGCATGGGATCCTAGTTTAACCAGGAGTCATGGCTTTAGGGAAACCTTTGATCTTTTTTTCCAAGAAAAACCAGCAGTTCCTTTTAAAATACTTTTGATTACAGACAAATTAAAAAACACATTTTATTTAATTTTGTAATGGAAACTATTGTGTGAAATTTGCATTTAAATGATTTAACGCTATTTCTTTGTATCTTTTATTAAAAGACTGTATTCAAATTTAAAAATGTGTAGCTTACTTTGATAACCACATATGTTATGGTATGTTAAAGACGTGCATTGCACTAGTTACGTGTGACCTCTTATGCTAAAACCCATTTGCTACTAAAAGAGATGTTGGTTATTTGCTACTAAACAAAATGACAATGGCTTTGCACCACGTACCATTTTACATGACAGATCTGTCAAATAGAATGCCGATAAGCTAAATTGAACCTGGAAAGTTTGGGTGCCAATCCAATGTAGTTACCACAGTGCCTGGATAGACTAAAGCCACATGTGAAACAAATGTATTGAGTACGACAGCTCAATAAAACTGTGCACAAGCTTTGGAAATAGTGCAAAGCATAGTGTTTTGACCACGTGAGAGTACAACAATGGGCTTAGGCCTTCAGCAAACTATAGAGGCTCTGCCCTCCCAGTTAAAAGGTAAGAAAAGAGGTTCACATTTCTTTACCAAGAGATTTCCAAGTAAAATGGTTTAGAAAGATATTTCTAAAAGGTACAAATGTGTGGGCCCCAGGGCGATATTATAGTTTATCTATCACATGCATGCAGCTAAATTTGTTTGATGGCATAAAGTGTACTTTATCACAATTTCTATGGGTATACCAAGGAGGCAGGTCATGATCATTGTTACTTCTTAAAGCCAAACAGCCTCATCACATTCAATAGGCTTTTGGTCACAACAACCTAAGACATCAAAAAGGTCCCTAGGTCGAAAACCTCATCTTAAATATAGATGAACACCAATGTTGAACCATGCACATACACACAAGTGAAGGTAAATAACATATGACTATTTGCACACATTTGTTTTTGGTAGGGCTTGGCCTTTCATAGGGTTATATACGAATTGTTCGTTTCACAATTGTTTGAATTACAATTGACCTTTTCACAATTGACCGAATTGTGAGGTCAATTGTAACATATATGCGGGGGGAAACCCCCTGAAATCCCCCACCCAAAGCAAATATATGACAATGCATTACTTACCGTAAAAGCATTTCTGATGGTAGTACCTGCTTAGATTCACATGCTGTGCATAGGTCCGACATCCAGTGGTCACTGCGGAGTATTACATTTTGTTTTTCGTAGTCGAAAAGGGGACGTCGACAAGGCGTGTCTGTAACACTATCCCTATAGTGACGTGCGTTGTACCCACAATCCCTCACGCGTCGAGGTCCCTCTGTTTGTATTTTTCTGCCCTGAGGGAGCCTTCTAGACGTGAGTGAGTACAGAAAAGAGAGAAATATAGAAAAGGATGTCTATGTTCCTTCCATCCGAGCGGGGAGGAAGGGTGGGCGCATGTGAATCTAACAGATACAACCATCAGAAATGCTTTTACGGTAAGTAATGCATTGTCTTCTGATGTTTGTTAATCTGCTTAGAATCACATGCTGTGCATAGACTAGCGAGCAGTACCCGGAGTTGGCGGTGGGTTATGAGAAGGAACAGTAGAGAAAAGATGTCTTAATACTGCCTGTCCCACCTGGGAGTCAGATCTAGAGTGTGCATCTAGTAGTGTTTTGTAAAGGTGTGCACAGAACTCCAGGTAGCCGCTTTGCAGATGGACTCAAGGGGAACATTAGCAATGAACGCTATGGAAGCCCCAGTGCCTCGAGTGGAATGTGGTCTTGGCTTGAAGGGTAGTTCTCTCTAAGCAAGAGTGTAACAGAGAGTGATGCATTGAACAATCCATCTAGATATAGTGGACTTTGAAATTGCATCTCCTTCTCTTCCTGCTGCCACAGAGACAAAGAACTGATTAGTCTTTCTCAGTGGTCTGGTTCTTTCCATGTAGAACATGACAGCTCTGCGTACATCTAGTGTATGCAGACTTTTTTCTCCCAAGCTGGAAGGGTTTTGAAAGAACGTTGGTAGTTCTATTGACTGGTTTACATGAAATTTCGAGATGAATTTTGGTGCAAACCTTGGGTGTGTGCGTAGAACCACCTTATCCTTGTGAACTGTTACGAAGGGGTCTAGTACAGAAAGAGCCTGTAGTTCACTTACTCTCCTAATGGAGGTGATAGCTATTAGGAAAGCAGTCTTAAGAGTGAGGTCTTTAAGAGTTGCCTTGTGCATGGGTTTGAAAGGAGGGCCCATGAGTCTAGAAAGTACCACATTTAAGTCCCATCCGGGAGCTGGGTTAGCTATCGGAGGGTGTATTCTCTTTACCCCCTCCATGAAGGCCTTGATACCTGGTATCTTCCACCACAACACTTTAAGTTGGGAAGTGGTGTATGCAGAAAGTGCCGCTAGGTGGACTTTAATGGAATTGAACACTAGACCTGAATCCAGTAAATGGGTCAAGTACAGAACAATGTTAGTGGGAGAGCAGTCAACCGGGTTGATGCTCTTACCTTTACACCAGATGACAAATCTTTTCCACTTGCTAGAATAGCAGTGGCGAGTATTAGGTTTACTGGCTTCCCTGAGGATGTCCATACATCTCTGCGGGAGTTGTAAATGTCCAAATTCTATGATCTCAGGAGCCAGGCTGCTAAGTTCATGGTCTGAGGGCATGGATGCAGTGTCCTGCCCTTGTCCTGTGACAGCATGTTGTACGGGCAGGGAAGTTTCACAGGGGGAGATAGGAACATCTCCATCAAGTGAGCGAACCATGGCTGCCGGGCCCACATTGGGGCCACTAGTATCATGGTAACCTGCTCCTGGTGCATCTTGTGCACCACTTTGTTGAGAAGGGGAGTCGGGGGAAAGGCGTAAACAAATTTCCCTGACCATTGAATCGACAGACCGTTCCCCTTGGACTGGTTCTGGGGGTACCTGGAGGCGTAACTTTGGCATTGTGAGTTCTCCATAGTTGCGAACAGGTCTATTTCCGGGAATCCCCATTGCGTGAAGACGTCTAAGACGATGTCTTCGTGCAATTGCCATTCGTACTCTTCGGGCAGGGGGAAGTCTCTGCTGAGTTTGTCTGCTAGCAGATTGAGTTCCCCTGGTACATGTTGTGATAGTAGGAACATGTGTTTGAGAGCCCACTTCCATATATTCTGGGACAGCTTGGACAGTCCTGGAGAGTGAGTGCCCCCTTGCTTGTTGAGGTAGTACATGGCTGTGGTGCTGTCTGTGAGGACCATCACTGTCTTTCCTTGTAGGTGTTCCTGAAAGGCCTTCAGTGCTTTGAACACTGCTAGTAGTTCCAGCAGGTTTATATGCTTGGATGCTAAGCTCGGAGTCCACGCTCTGTGAGCAGTCTGATGGGATAGGTCAGCCCCCCATCCTGTGAGGGATGCGTCTGTGGTTAGAGTGGCTTCCACTGCGGGTGTGGCAAAAGTTTTCCCTAATAACAGGTTTTCTTTTGTCCACCACCGTAGCGAGAGAACCAAGGCCTGCGAGACCACCACTAGATCGTCCCATTGTCCGCTGGCCTGACACCACTGGCTGTAGAGCCACTCTTGCATTGGGTGCATGCGCAGGCGCGCGTGAGGTACCAAATAAATACATGACGCCATCATCCCTAGCAAGCGCATTGCTTTGCGTACTGTCACCTCTCGGCCTGCCACATAATGGGGGATCTGAAACAGCATGTTTTGGACCCTCTCGTTGGGAGGGGAAGACGAGGCCGTCCTTTGTTCGAATTAGAGCCCCTAGGAATTGTTTGATTTGGCTGGGGTCTAAGCTGGACTTCTTTTCGTTGATGGAGAAGCCCAGTTGGGACAAAAGGTCTGCGGTCTTTTGGGTATTGGAGAAGCATGTTTCGTAAGAATCCCCTGTTATGAGCCAGTCGTCGAGGTAAGGGTATACCGGGATGGATAACCTGCGCAGGTGGGCCGCTGCCACTGCCAGTACTTTCGTGAATACCCTTGGTGCAGATGCTATCCCGAAGGGTAGTACTCTGAACTGGTAGTGTTTGTCCTCTATCTTGAACCTGAGGTATTTTCTGTGCGATGTCAACATTAAAATATGAAAGTATGCATCTTTCATGTCTAGTGTTGTCATGTAATTCCCTTGTGATAACAGTGGGATTACTTCCTGCAAGGTCACCATACGAAACTTTTGGGGTTTGACAAACTTGTTCGCTGGGTGCAGATCTAATACAGGGCGCATGGTTAAGTCCTTTTTGGGTACAAGGAAGTACACTGAATAAATACCTTCTGTTACCTGAGATAGGGGGACAGCCTGTATAGCTTCTTTTTTCAGTAGCACTTCTACTTCTTGAAGAATGATGGTGAGGTGTTCCGGTGTCATGCGTCGGTTCCGTGGGGGTCTGTACTTCGGGGAACCGTTGAATTCGATGCAGTATCCGTGGGCTATGGTGGATAAAACCCAGCGGTCTGACGATATTCCCTCCCATGCTGATAGGAACGATGTTAGCTGGCCCCCGACCGGTGATGCATGGGAGGGGACCCGAATCTTCGGGTCATTTGTTGGTATTGGGCGTGGAACCTTTGGGGCTGGAGCCGCGACCTCTTCCTTTGCCACGGCGTTGGCCTCTTTGACTGAACTGGGTGTTGTTACCCTGGTTAGAGGGCCAGTTGGTAGCAGGGTAAAATTGCTGTTGGTTTTGCTGCTGGCGTTGGCCATGAAAGGAGCGTCTATTGCCATAGCCGCGTCTGTTAGGGGGCCTAGAAATTTGGTCAAGAGTCTTGATGGTATCAAACTCTTTCTTCGCATGTTCTAGGGCCTCATCAACTGCTTTCCCAAACAGATGTGTTTGTTCTATGGGCTTATTTATCAGGGAAGCCTGGGTTTCCGGCTTAAATCCCGAATTGCGCAGCCAGACATGGCGTTTGAGAAGTATTCCCTGAACCAGGGAACGGCCAGCCGTCTCTGCGGCATCTAAGGAGTTCTTTACGATGCCCTGGTTTACAAGAGTTCCCTCTGAGATTATAGCTAACAGGCGTGAACGCAGGGGTTCTGGTGCGTCCTCTGCTTCGCTGCGCAGCTTGCTCCACTGTGCATCTGCGTAGCTAGCTAGTAGGGAATTGTTATTTGCAATCCTAGTTGAGAAGGCGGCGGAGGTCGTGATTCTCTTTCCAAGTGCATAGAGCTTCTTGCCCTCTTTGTCAGGTGGTGCCTCACTAGTGGATAGTGGTACCCCCGCTCTTTTTCTTGTATTAGTAACTACGAGGGAGTCCGGAATTGAATGTCCTCTGATGTACAAAGGGTCAGAGGACGAAGGGCTGAAGAGCTTTTCTATCCGAGGGTTGACCCCTCTGACTAAGGCAGGATTGGAAAGGGAAGGAGTTATTCTTCTCTTTATAGAAGCCAGGAGCGGAATAGACTGACTAACAGGGGCTTTTTCTTTAATAACTTTCTCTACAAAGTCTATGTCAGGAAGAGTTTCCCCTGTGTCTATTTCAAAATGCGCTGCTGCCTTGCGCAATAGTGCATTAAGTGAAGGTTGGTCATCTATGGGAGAGGTGTTTCCAATAAGTGAATCCTTGGGAGGAGAAGGGTGAAAGGCATCAGGGTCTGAGTGCACTGATGGGGATTGCCAAGGCTGCACTGATGGGGATTGCCAGGGCTGCGAGGTAGCTGAATCTTCTTCAAAAACCCCTGCACTAGTGTAAGGATCTTCTTCAAACCCCTCTTCCTCATGTTGTTCTTCTCCACCCAAACACTCCTCATCTTCCTGGAGGTATTGCTCCTCTTCAGTGAGGTCATATACGTCTGTAGAAGAGGGAACAGCCTAGGGATCTTGACCCTAGGGTCATCCTGGGGCCATTCTCTTGGTCTTTTGTGTGTGGGTGGGTTTTGGCTTCCCAAAAACCTTTCCATTTTCTCCATACAAGAATGGAGTCTTTCAAGGGTCTCATGGGGGACCCCTGAATAGTCTAGAGGGGGAAATCAGTGTTTTCACCTTCAAAACGCTTAGAACGCTCCCACAACGTCGAAGAAAGTTTTCCGTCGCCCTCAGAAAAGCCCTCCGGTAGTTCAGAAGTGCCCTTAGATGAAGGGGGCAGTTCCTGGCTACTCTTGTGCTTTTTCGGCGTTTCTATAGCTTTTTGTGCAGTATTCGACTTCTGTTTCGTCGTCCGCTTACGTTTGTCTTTGGAAACAAATCTCGCCAGGCTCTCGACAACGAGTTCGTCAGTAGAGGGCTCTGGTGTCGACGTTGCCTGCGTTACGCGTTGTTCCTTGACGGCCGCTCTATGGAGCGTTACGTCGGATGATTTTGAGGTAGCGCCCGTGTTTGATGAAAGCCCAATCGCTGGTCGCGGCTGCGTTTGCGGGTGGGGCTTGAGACCCTTACGGTCTGAGGTAGACGCCGGAGTGCCCTGCGTCCCCTTCGGTGCTGATGGATCCTTCGTCTTCGACGAAGAAGAGCCGTGGGTTGTGTGCTTAGGCCTATGGGGTCTATGTGCGTCCTTGTCGCCGGGGTGTTCATCCCCATAAGCAGGGCGTGAGCCGAGCCCGTCGGGGACGGACATCGAGGAGCGCGAGCGCTCCTTCTGGGGGTTAATGACTTCCGTAACGGACGTCGAGTTATCACCCTCCTCGTCACTTTCTGTAACAGCGGCGGCGGGTGAGGAAACTGACTTCGACATAGCTAGTCCGCCCACCTCTTAACTTTTCGTTCTTTAAGAGTTCTTGGTTTCAAGAGCTTACAGGCCGCGCAGCTGTCCTCCTTATGATCGAGGGGCAAGCAACGATTACAGAGCTTGTGTTTATCCTTCCAAGTGTATTTGCCCCTACAGCGTGGGCAAAACTTAAAAGGTGTCCTCTCCATAGCTGAGGCAATAATAACTGGTGATAACAACCCCAAGGGAAAGATAGGGGAGAAAGAAAGACATTCTCAAAGAGAAGATAAAAGTTCGAACCCCCACTCTCCCTACTGTATGTTGGCCGGCGAGGCCAGGCCACGTGTTCGGCAGCGCTGAAGGATCTCCTCCGTCTCTTCCCCTCCGTCGAAAACTTGCTCAGCGGA
Source organism: Ambystoma mexicanum (assembly GCF_040938575.1). Taxonomy (NCBI): domain Eukaryota; kingdom Metazoa; phylum Chordata; class Amphibia; order Caudata; family Ambystomatidae; genus Ambystoma; species Ambystoma mexicanum. The sequence goes on along the minus strand of NC_090922.1, from coordinate 616,984,803 downwards.
GAAACAGCTTCACAGCTAACGTCGAGTGGAGGGATCTTTAACAATATAATAAGTATAATTAAGGACCGAGGTCCGTAGTAAGTATTTTGCAATGTCTCTCTAGGAGCTCCGCGTAAGGCGACCAGAAGCTGGGCGGAAAAAAACAATCTGAGGGACCTCGACGCATGAGGGATTGTGGGTACAACGCACGTCACTATAGGGATAGTGTAACAGACACACCTTGTCGACGTCCCCTTTTCGACTACGAAAAACAAAATGCAATACTCCGCAGTGACCACTGGATGTCGGACCTATGCACAGCATGTGATTCTAAGCAGATTAACAAACATCAGAAATATATATATATATATAGTCAATTGTTCATTCGAACAATTGTAAACAAACAATTTGGTGTATACCTCCCATAGCACTCAGTGGGATTGTCAATACCATCTCCTTCCCAGCTCTTACGGCCAGTTACCTTATCCAGCTGCGATACCACTTCCCACAGAAGGCAATGCAGGATGGAGAGCTCCCGGCCCAGGTCAATATAGCCTTCAAAACCTGGGGTGTTGGATATGGTGTCCGGGTTGGAGATCTCCTGTAGGAAACGCTTCATTCCTCCCCACTCATGCTCCAGGAAGTCATTCATGAAGGCCATATACTCCTCTTTGTTACCAAACCTGCAAACCAGTGAAGAGAAGGGGGGGAAGTGGGAGCAGGAGAATAGGATAACAAATAATGGATGAAGGAAAAGGAGGGGGGGGGGAAAAGAGGAAGGTTGCGAAAGCAGAAAAGACATTGGTAAATATAGGACAGATGAGGAAAAAGCAGAGGAATGCAGAAGAGATGGAGAAGGGAAATGCAGAAAAGCATTGGGACAAGGAATAAAGAGTGCATACAAAAGTGAATATTGGGAAAGTGAAGATGAAGGGAAAGAATATCACAATGAGTGCGATGAGAAGATGAGCAAATGGGAAGAAGAGGGATATCCAAGTAAGGGGGAGGAGTAAGAGGGTGGAAAAGAAGCAGGGAAAGAAGGAAAACGAGGAAGAGAAAAAACAGAGGCGTAAAGAGGGATATTGAATGTGAGAATAAAAAAGGAGCAGTAAAGAAGATGAGGAGGCACAGGAAAAAAGGAGGAGATGGGGATGAACAGTGAGGAGTGAAGCAGGAAGATATGGGGAGACAGTGAGATGGGGGAAACAGGGCAGATCCGCGAGAGATAAAAGACAGAAGCGTACAGAATAGCAGGGAAGAAAAAGAAGGTTCAAAAGAGGATGCAATGATAACAGAAAAATAAAGAAAGGTACATAATGAAGGGGTAGAAGGCAGAAATAAAAATTAAATTAGTTTTGCACTGCAGATCTTGCTTCATTGCAAGACTTCCTGCTGGGGTGTAGTGTTTTTGTATACAAAATAAAAAGCTTAGTCATTGGTTACAACTGATCTGCTATGTATTCAGTACATGTATATGCACTCTTGAATAACTGGGGAGTGAGCATCAATAAACACTTTCTCCTTTTATAATTATGAGATTTGCTGCTGGGTGTTAACTGCTGAGTTTGAGCTCTTTGACAACATCAAGTCTCTCTCCTGGTCAGACCACTCTCTCCTATTACCTGTGTCCCCTCAACCCTCCGACTGCACCTCCTCCAGCCCCTCCGTCCGATGAAACGAGTGTTGGCTGCTGCCTTGACATCCACCTTCACCCCACCTCTTCCCACAGAGTACCTCCGACTCTGCTCTCAGCAACCTCCATCTGGTTATTACTAACACACTGGACATTCTTGACCCAGTCACGAGGATCCGCCTGAAACCTGCCTCCAAGCGTAATACCTGGTACGACTCTGAACTTGCAGCCCTGAAATGCAAGTGCAGAGCTGCAGAACGGAAGTGGCAAACCTCAGCCTCACCCTCTGACAAACTGGCCTGCCGCCTGCTCCAAAGGCTATACACTCTCCAAAGGGCACACATCCAGGGACGTGTATCTGATGCAACCAACAATTTGGCTGAACTCTTTAAAATATGCAGGGAACTAGCCAACCCTTCCACAGTTTCCTCCTCCCCTCCCGTCCCAGGCCCTCTGCTACACACTAGCCACACACTTCACCACTAAAACTTTGGACATCCTGAGCCCCCTTGCTACCCTCTCCTCCAACCCCTCCCATACACCCTTGCCTTCCATGGCCTCCCACACCCGCTTCTTCCTCTGTCTCATCCTTCCTGATGTGGTCACCAGAGTTGTCTGCTCAATGAAGGTCTTATCCAAACAGGTCTCCCCTTGCTCCTCTAGAACCATCAACAACATTGGCTCTCTTGCCCCTGTACTCGCTGTTTTCTGCAACCACTCTTTTGCTACTGGTTCTTTCCTCTCCTCCCTTAAGCACTCCCTTCTGCGCCCGTCCTAAAAAAACATCAGCAGACCCTACATGCCCAGCCAACTACCGTCCTATGTCTATTACCAACTTCCTTGGGAAACTCCTGGGGATGTTGCCCTTCCCCCAACTCACCGTACACACTGATCTGGACTCTACCTTTCCAGCTGTCCCCATTATGCTCCATCTCTCCTCTCCCTTTGACATGGTCAATCACTCTATCCTCATAAAACGGCTCCATGATACCTTGGGTATATCGGAGCAGGCACTGGACTAGCTGACCTCCTTCCTAACAGACCGTTCATCACAGGTTGTTCTGGGTACCTTCTCTTCACCTACCTCTTTCTCCACCTGTGGTGTCCCCCAGGGCTCCAACCTCTCCCCCTGGCTCTTTAACACTTACCTTGCTCAGCTGGAACTCCACATTTCCTCCTTCTCCCCCAACTTCCAGTGTTACGCAGATGACACACAAGTCTTTTTCAAACTTCCTGCTGACCTCCTTCCATCCTCCATCATCCCGGACTGCCTATCTGCCATCCAGTCTTGGTACACTTCCAACCTCTGCCTCAATGTCAGCAAGACAGATCCTTCCCCTCACTCTGGCCTTCTCTCTTTGGGCTCTCCCCTTCTCCTTCGTCTGAAGCCAGAAACCTCTGAGTCATCTTTGACTCATCTCTTTCCTTCCTCTCACATTCAGGACATTGCCAAGAGGTCCAATGTTCAACTCTTCCTTCTCAAAGGAATGCTTCCTTTTCTCCCAGAAGTTCAATGTTACCAGAGCTCTGGTTCTCTCGAGGCTAGTCTACTGCAATAGCCTTCTCTTGAATCTACCTTCTTCCGCTCTACGACCCCTCCAGCTAATCCAGAATAGGGCAGCAAGACTTATCCTTGGCCTCAAGCCCAGGGACCGCATCTCTCCTGCCCTAAAAACCCTTCACTGGCTCCTGGTTGCTGCAAGGATCAAGTTCAAATTCCTCTGCATCATCCACAAGGCTGTCTGGGGCAGTGGGTCACGCTTTCTGCAACTTGCTCTTTCTAAATACCCCCCATCTAGACCTCTACATTCCTCTGGTACCAATTCTATGTGTGTCAAGCGTTTTGCTTAACAGCGGGCCGGAGGCTGGTCTCTTTCTACAGCCTTCATCGAACAGCCTCCCCCTTCCTCTTCGTCTTGAGCTGTATATCCTCAAATTCCAGAAGCTCCTCAGGACTAGTTTTCATCGCCTCATCCACTCCTTCCCCCCCCCTCTGCTAATCTCACAGTCGCTTTGATTGGTAACCAGGGGCCTTATGTGACTTTCGGTGCCTTGGCCTCCCAAACCCACTCCCCTCAGCTTCTGCCAACAACACAGCACTTACCTGGCACTTACTGGCCTTTGCCACTGTAGGCCTGCACTTACCCATCTATTGTTTAACAGATGTAAGTTCCCTAGCACTTCCTACACTGGGCACTTACAACTGCTGCTCTCTCACGAGCACAGGCACTCCAGCACTTAACCCCTCTTCCCCTCTCTCTGCACTTGCATGCTCTGAATGCTCACAAGGCCTAGTAGGTTTGTATTTATCCTTCAGTGTATTGGTTGTTTTTCTATCCCATGCGACCTCCCTGTGGCAATGTGAGCGTTTTGTAACACAATTTGCTTGTTGTACAAGCGCCTAACAAATGCACAAAAAATAAACTAAGCCCTGCCACTTGGTAGCTATCATGATTACAGTTTCTTCAATAGTACACACGTGAATAGTTATCTATTTCCTGTGGCCTACTTACAATGTAGTCATGAATATTCTCACATATTGTTACATTTTAAGGTATAATAATATTTCCCATTCAGTTAGTCCAAAGCACTAACCTTTTTAATATAGTTCGCCATATTTCTTTTTTAAACCACAACTTCACTTATCTTCTCGATGCAGACGTTTAATTAAATTCAAGCTTGATCCCATTTTCTAAAAACACATTTTGGCATTTTCCTTTTTTTGCATAAAGCATTGACACACAACATTCCAAAGGTTGTTCTACTGGCAATCTGAATACGAAAGTTGAGTACAATGAATGGGTCCACTGTCTGAAGTCTAATGTTTTTGATGCCCTTGGGAAACATGCATAAATGTGGCCTGTACTTCATAAAGGATTTGAGCTTTCATAGCAAGGACATTTTAAATGTAAACACCAACAGTATTGTAAGGCTTATTTTTAGCAGTATGAAGTTATTCAGAACATAATACAGTGACTAACTCAGATCTGTCAGGCAACGCTGCCTTTTTATCCTCCTGAGGAGAGGAAATCTGCTTCCAGATTGGGAACATATCCATCGCTGCAAGAAAGCTACTTAAATGGACAATAGTCTACCAGTGAACAGCATAAGGGCACCAGTAGGAAATTACAATTATTCAAATACTCTCAGACTGATATTAGCCCAGCAAGAATTGCACAAGGAAACACGTACAACTCACTACTAGACCTTGCTTGAAACATTGATTAGGACCAGGGCGGAAAAGCCAACCAATCAGTTCCCTCCAATGCAGGGCTTGAACTAGCTGTTAGGCGGGGGTGGGGGCCACTAGCCACCAGGAATTTTTTGCTAAATGAAAGGGGGTGGCCCTTTCCCCCCCCCCCTGCCTAAGTGGATGGGGGCACCTCCTGTAGCTCTGGCTGGGGCAGATTTCTGTCCCTATCTGCCCCCAGGGAGGGTTACATGAGATGCCCCCTCATCCATTTGGGTTGGGGGGAGAGGGCCACCAGAAATGTTGGTGCATGCCCCCCCCCCAAGCATGGCGCTGCAGGTTTGGGCCCCCTGTGGGCAGATGGATGCCCATCGGCCCCTAGGGAAGGGGCCCAAACAAAAATAAAAAAAAGTTTCGTTTTGGGGGGCTGGGGAGCCACTAGACCACCAGGATTGTTTTGTGATGAAAGGGGGTTGGAGGGGGGTTGGAGGGGGGCCCACCCACCCCAAGTTGATGGGAGGACAAATCAAGTAGCCCTCTTTGGGGGAAGATTTCTGCCCCTAGGAAGGGGCATTTGATGCTTCCCCATCCATTTGGGGTGGGGTGGGGTGGAAGAGGGCCACCAGAAATGATGGTGCAGCCCCCCACGACTCCCCTCCCCCCAAGCATGGGGCTGCAGGTTTGGTCGCCCCTGGGGGCAGACGGTTCCAAACAAAACAACAACAAAAACAGGGCTGCTACTAGACCACCAGGCTTTTTTATTATTAAAGGGGGTGGCCCTCCCCCCTGACCCTAAGTGGATGGGGGGCACCGCATGTAGCCCTCCCTGGGGGCAGATTTCTGCCCCTATCTGCCCCCAGGGGGGGCTTCATGAGATGCCCTCCCCATCCATTTGGGGTGGGAGGAGAGGGCCATCAGAAATCTTGCCACACGCCCCCCCCCCCGGCCCTCCAAAGCCCAAGGCAGTATGTTTTCCCCACCCTGGGGACAAATGGGCATACTAATGGGGGCAAATGGGCACACTAATGTGCCCATCTGCCACTAGGAAAGGGGAAAAAAAATTATAACTTGTTTTGGGTGGGTGTGCGGGGGGGCCACTAAAGCGCCATGGATGTTTAGTGGAAAGGGGGGGTGGCCCTGTCCCCCCACCCCAAATAGACGGGGGCATCTTATGTAGCCCTTCCTGGGGGCAGATTGCTAGTGCAATCAGCCCCTAGGAAGGAGTACATGAGATGACCCACCCATTCATTTGGGGGACGGGGGAGGGCCAGCAGAAACCATTGGAATGGCCCCCCAATGCATGGGGCAGTACGTTTTGCCCACCCTTGGGGCAGATGGGCACACTCATGTGCCCATCTGCCCCTTGTTTTGGGTGGGTGTGGCGAGGCCACTAAACCACCATGGATGTTTTTAGTGGAAAATGGGGTAGCCAGGGGGGGGGGCTGCTTTTCGGAAGTGCATGGGGTTCCCTGTTTTCCTTGATGGCTTCGACACCCTAGGCCCAAATTGTAGGTTGTCCAGATGAGCAAAATCTGCTCTGCCGAAAGGCTTGGTGTTAGCCTTTTCTCTTTGCGCCCAGGTAGGTGCACCCACACATGTAAGGTACCGTTTACGTCGGGAAGGTAGGACATGTGGTGTTGGAGGCGTGTTTCGGTGGGTGGGCAGAGTGAAATGTCTGAAAATTTTATATCGGACTTTGCCGGGGGATGGGGATAATATATTCTGGGGGGGTTCGGGCAAGTCACACCTCTGTGGATTCCCACTGGTATCCTCTTTTCAGAAATGCATGGCTTCTCGGTTTTCCTTGATGGCTTTGACACACTAGGCCCAAATCTGTAGGTTGTCCACATGAGCAAAATTCCTGAAAATCTGCTCTGCCGAAAGAGGTTACCAGTGGTTTAGCCTTTTCTCTTTGCGCCCAGGTAGGTGCACCCACACGTGAGGTACCGTTTTCATCAGGACACCTGTGGGAAGGTACGGCATTTGTGTGTTTGCATCGTTTTCATAACATTGACACATTTGCTGCTGCACTTTGTCACACAACCCTTTCATTTCCCAAATGTGACCTACATTTAGTCGCTGCTTTAGGCACTACACACTTTTATAACCTGCACAAGTCACCTACCCTTCAAAAGGTCTGTCTGTGCTCTTTCAAATAATGTATGCTTGCCCTTCCTCACCACATTTGTTTTCCTTATTTACACATGCTAAGTACGTCTGTTTGGGCGGCAAGCATAACAATCCTGTGTAACATGGCTCCGTTTTTGGCTTATGGTATTGCTTGTTTCGTGAAACATTACAAAAAAAATGTGATTTCCTAAGTGGAAGAGTCGGGGGAATGTAGCAGAGCATTGTTTTTCTCAAAATTGACAGAAGCCATTGCCTTATCGGGCCAACCATGTCCACCACATAACTTTTTTCTGTTATTTGTTGCCTGACTTGCACAAATCACCCCTTCCTAAACTTGGAATTTTGTCTACTTTTCTGAAATGTATGACTTTCTGTCTTCCCATTCCGTCAACGCATGTCCTATTGGTAAAAAAAGGCCAAAATTGCCTACCTCTCACAAAATGGCTGGTAACCATATCAAAATATGTTTTTTTGGTTTCCACTCAACCTGTTCTTGAAAGCCCGGAAAATGGGGAATTCAGCACAGTAAACTAGTTGTTCCTAGCACTTACAAGGAAAAAACTGCAGGCTTCTTTGTACATCGTTTTATGGGCATTTTCTGAAAAAACACCACATGTTCTCCCTTTTTGGTTATTTTCTCTTACCCCCCACCAGCAAACTAGGATTCCTTGGTGACGTTACAACCACCTACACGTGCGGAAAAAAAGGGGCCACATTTGGCCGAGATATCCCATGTAACAAAAAAGTTAAAGGGATTGAATGGCGACATACAAAAATCACCAAAAAAGGCCTTGGCACTGGCGGGAAAACAGGTGGAAGATAAGGGGTAAAAGATGCACAACTGGCCGTGTGTGTTGGTTTTTCTGTCTGGGCCAGAGTTAGAGGGACAGGAAGTGGTACAGTGATACACACTAGAAAGGGGAGAGGCGAGGAAAGGGCTGAGGATGGACCGATGGCACTAGGTCTGGGGAGAGTTTTAGAGGAAAACATGTCAAATGTGCGAATGGTAGATTATGAATAACTTTTTTTTTTTATTCCAAATTAATCCAAATGGTTACATTCATGACACTTAACGTATGGGGGCTAAACCTGCCTAACAAAAGGGCTAGAATGTTTAATTTTATTGACAAAGCGAGAGTGAGACTGTTTTAATACAATAGACCCATCTTCGCAAAGCTGAACAATATTGTCTTGTGCATAAAAACCTCTCTCTGATTCTACAAGCATCCTCGGAGGTAAACTATGTGGGGGTAGATGTTGTTGTTAGTAAACACTAACTATTTAAACTACATGCTACTGTTGCTTTGTTCACTGTGAGAAGCCTAGCACTATTCTCCCATCCACTCCCTCCTCCGGGATCTTCCATTCAGGTGGCCAGGGAAGGGCCATCACTTTTGGATTCCGACCCTGGGGGTGGACAAGCGGGGAAATATCACATGAGTAGAGGGTCGCGGGGGATTGGGAGGAGGATAACCGAGGGCGAGACATGGTATTTCTCCAGTCCTGAAAACACCCTAACATACTCTCCCTCAGCTTTTGTGGGCGTTTACAATCTCACCTCATCTACCCCTCCCAATTTCCACCAAATACTAAGAAGAGACAACTAAAAGACAACTAAGATAAGTAAAGATTACCCACATGAATAACATGGGGAATGTAAGGGAAACCTATCCTACAAAGAACTCGGGTTGTCCCACTAATAGAGTCAGGCAGGGTCAGGCATTAAATTGTAACTACTCACACCGACACCACTTGACGGGTTTGTTCACTATGAAACGTGTGGTCGTGCACACAGAAATGAGCGAGCTGGGGACGCAGTCCAGACTGTTGGGGGCCAGGAGCAGAGAGAAGCAGGAGCTGCAGGAGGACGGTGTGTGGAGATGCTGTCCCGGTGTGGGTTAAGGGCTGCAGCGTGGCGAGGGAGCCGGAGAAGCACAGCCTGCATTCTGCTAGCCAGGTCCACAAGAGTGCATGTTCCCTTGCGGCCAGTGCTGACCCCAAGTGTACCTGAGGAGCAAGGTGTGAGACCCTGAGCTCAACCCTGCATTTCCAGGAGGAACCGCCTCTCAACGCGATGCTGCGCGTTGAGTTTCATGGAAGATGCAAGAGAAACACAGGAGCGTGCGTTTGGATGAGAGCATAGCGGCAGAAAGGCACGGACAGTAAAAGTGGCACGGAATTGCAAAGAAAGGAAAGTGTAAAAGCTGAAAGCAAGATCGAAGCAAAAAGCGTAAAGGCTGAAAGCACAGCTAAGAGCAATATCAAAGCAGAAAGTGTAAAGGATAAATGCACAGCTGCAGGCAAAAGTAAAACAGAAAGTAAGAAAAGCAGATTGGAGCGGAAAGCGAGAGAAAATGAAAAGAAGCACAATGGTGCGAGTGGCCCGTAACGAAAGAGAGAGAGGCATGGGAAGAAGCAAGGAAAGGTGTCAGGGGCACAATAAAGAGGAAAACAGTAAAGAAGGTGCAAGGTAGCAAGGAAAGAATAAAGGACAGTTGCCAGGGCCACGATAAGGAAAGCAAGAGAAAAGAGTGCAAACCTGCACGGAAAGGACAGAAGAAGTAAAGAGGTGCAGGAAGCATTGGAAGAATTTCTTCTTCAGATGCTTCCTGCACCTCAAAACAAGGTATCAAGAAAAGTAAAGTAAGAGCAGGAAAACCAAGAGGCGGCAAAAGGGTCAGAATGATTACGCATAGGAAATGCAAAGATCTGGCATTTGCGAAAGCCTCCGATTCTACCCCATGAAAGAATGGTACATGGAAAAGGTTGTTAATAAGGAAAAGGTACAGCCTATCCAATGGTATTTGTGTTTTGAATTAAAGGGACCTAAACCTGGGGAAGGGCACCCCGTGATACAAGAGAGAACTGTGACGTTTTATGTTTTGTGTTTGAAAGTTGGAAGAGGCCTAAAGCTTGGGGAAAGGAACCCCGAGAGGCCTATCAAAGAAAGCATCCTGATAACAGTAACTGTGTTTAAAAGGTTGAAAGGGGCCAGAGTCGGGGGAAGGGAGCTTTAAGAGGCCCCAACCAAGTTGGAGATATATTTGTTTTTGTTGTACTGTTGAGAGGATTGAAGCGTGGGGAAGGGAACCCAGAGAAGCTTACAAAAGGAACTATTTACAATCTTTCCATGGTGTTTTTGAAACTTGAATAAGCTGAAGCTTGGGGAAGGGAACCCCAAGGAAATCAAAGGCACTGAAGGTAGTTGAAATAACTATAAGGGCCCTGTGGTGAAGGTCTTACGAACAGCCCTGTTGATTAAACTCATTTGTGTCACATTGACCAAACAGCACCGGGTGAGAAAACCATGCGAAACCAACTTTGGTTTCCCACTTTTTGTTGAACCATTATTTTTCTTATTTGAAAAGACTTCCTATCACATTTGTGTACAGAGTGAGCGAAGTATAGGTTTAGGCACAGACAGACTTATTTTGGACTATTAGACAATGACCGCCATTGGAAACATCAGTTAAGGGAATTACCCCTTTAGAGTTCGGGCCAGTCAGGCATTACACCAACCTAGGAACCTTAGTAAATAAAGGTTTTCAAACAAACCCTTTTGAATCTGTCTCTCGTGATACCGTGCATGTCTCACACCACCAAAAGACTATGTACATGTCATTTACGTGTACATACTATAGACTAGGGAGCGTTAAAGGGATGGTTAACATGTTCATACTGGGAGTTTCTTTTGGCAGCTGGATTTAAGAGTTACCGTTCACTTTTCTTTATGTGGACCAATAACAATAAAAACGTGTTTGATAAAAAAAAGCGTACTCACTTGAAAACAGATATTTTAAATTAATACGCCCTAGTGTTGTATCTATTGCCACAAGGTAATATATATGCACTTGATGACCAAATGGGTACATGGAAATCATCCATTTTAAAGAAAATACTGAAATCTCAAAGGCTTTAAAGTTAGCTGCACATTCTGACTGACTCTGGAGTTAACATTTAAACTTCTCAATAAGTGCTTTCAGGTTATTGCTTGCTGTGCATTTAACCATAGATTATAGTGGATGGAATAGATTGTAACTTGGCTGCCTAAGAACCTCTCTAACCAACATTGTCAAATTGATGTAAATGTTACCGGTTATTTCATTTTATTTTTACATTTTATCAGATGCAAACAGGACCAACTGTGCACCTTAGCACAACATATTAAGTAAAAGTACATTACATTTAACACCAAAATAACAAGTACAAAATAACATTAACCACAGCAATCCCAAATAAAATAAAAGGCAAACAACATAATGTTGTACTGGCACATGGTCATTCTGTGGAAACTGACCTGTGACTGTCCATTGTTTCTATGCTTCATCCCTTCAAGCACTGGTAAATTATGATGGCCACCCAGGAACTAGGTATCTTTAGAGAGTGGTCAAGAGGCTCAAGCTCAGCAGTTGCCCAAGTATTGCCAAGGGCTTTAAACTGGTAACACCATACCGCAAAACCCCTTTCTTTAGTTAGGTCACTACATTTTGCAATCATATATCCCACATTCTAACAAAGTCCTACATGGGAATAAGAACAACTTTGGCAATACTTTGTCATGAAACAGACTCAACAACAATGCTTTGAAATGATGACTGTACTAAAAGCAGTGTTTTCTGGACCAGTGCTTTCTTTGTAAGGGTCTCTAGAGCAGTGATATGTTGTGAAAAAATGTACCAGAGAAGTGTTGTTAATGAATCAGGGTCCTGGTTGGTCAACAGAAAGGCAACGTTTCATAATGTGTCAGGTACTTTTTAGAGTAGTGCTAATATAATTATGTTCCTCTACACAATCACAATCCCTGTCCTGCGTTTGGCTACAAAGGCATGGTATTACTGGTATTTTGAGATTCCAAACTAAGTACAAGGTGTTCTAGTATTGATAACGCTGTATGGTTATAAAAGCTTATTAGCATATAAAGGTGTGTAGCTGTTAGGCTCCTCCTTATACCACCTACTTGGCAAAGTTGGCAAGGTTCTGGATGACTTTAGCAATAAGTGTAAGGGTTCGAGACGTCCGATCATCAGGATACTCCTGCATGAGGCTGAATAGGCTGGGCGACATAATCGATGGGCAAAGAAATCGCAGGAAGAGAGAGGCACTGATCAACCGCTCACTGATATCATGCTTCCCCCGGCACAGACACTGCTGCTTCCAGGATGCAAACACCTCCTTCAGCTCTCGAGGAAAGACACTGCATGCCACAAAAGATATTAAAGTCATTAAAAGAGGTCAGATGGTAATCCAGCAAGAAAGCAAAATAATGTGACGCACAAGAATAAACAATAGATAACGGTATGGCATGACTGGAAGCTCTGCCAGGGTAGATGGTCTGACTTTGTTATTAGTGCCATGAAGACCCTGAGTGTTGAGCACTTAATAAAAACAATAAACTAAAAGAATAATGCAAGAACAATGGGATGACATCATGAACCAGACGTTAGAGGGGGTGTCGGGAGAAAGAAAAAACAGGCATTGGCAAAACCAATAGGCATTTGCTGAGCATTCACCATTTGATAGCTAACATTACATGAAAACTTTGTGCAAGGTGCTGCAGAGAGTAGCAAATAGAGTGAAGGTAAAAGATGGGGAAACAGCATAGAAAAGTGAGTTAACATGAGTGAGCAAAGATTGTGAATGCAGCCAGACAGACCTCCACTCTCAGAATTGGATAGAATTACAGTTACTTTATTATTGTCTTTGGCAGCATCGATTGCTGAGTGGATGTTGAAAGGGTTCAACAGTGCCACAAAAAAAAAAAAAAGAAATTAGCAGCAATACACAGACTTACAGTGTATCAAATTGTTAAAAGGGTTAAAAGCAGAAAAAGGCATCCTGAGAAAATTAAGTGAATGTCAAAAAGGGAAGGAAACGTGTGGATGGCAACAAATTACACAGTGATGTTTTATACACAGCTGTACTACTCTTACGTCCCGTCCCTTTTCCTCCATACTGCACGGGCGTCCCTTCCAAGGGACGGAACCCTTTTCACCAGAAAAAAATCTTCTTTCCCTTTAAATTAAGAGGGGTGTGGCCCAGGTTGCATGCGCTGCCATGACTAAGCCCACCGGTGGCACACCTCAGTCGCCTTTTCCGCGTGGACAGGAATGGGCCGAATTCACCAGCACTCCTGGGTTTGGCTTCGGCCATCTAATTCCATGCGCGGATACTACTTCTCTTTTTCTTTTTATCATCGAGGTACTCGGTCCTCAGGCGTCACGCTCCTCCCCGGTGCATGTCGACTTCCACAGGGTTCAGCAGGTGTCCATCCTGCAACTGGCTCTTCCCAACGTAAGACCCCCACGCCCTCCGCCTACGTTGCCTTGGCCCAGACCATGGTTGACAAGCTTCAACAGCGTGTGGCTCGCTGTCCTCGAAAGCGCTGCAGAACACACTAGCCAGGTGACAAAGAAAAATCCTGACAAAGACCACTCCCAAATCGTACACCCAGTAACAGCAGCGCTCCAATAGGGGGCGCACGTATGGAGGGTTCCACGGCTTCCAAGAACGGAGATCCAGGCAGCCGGACCGCTTGCTGTCTCAGAACCGGCGCAAGCAACAAAAAGTGGGTGGGGTGGAGTAAGGGCTTTTTCCAGCCCCCCTCCTCCGCGATAACCTCCGAGGGAAAGAAGGCATAACACAGCCCTTCAGGTCCACGTGTCTCCAGTAGGGGGCAGGCTTGCTCTCCATGCACATTTCTGGTGCCAGAATTTCACGGACCCCTGGATCCTCTCCGTAGTATACACTGGATACCGCCTACCCATCCCAGCCTCTCCTCCCTCATCACATCCACTCCCTCAAGTTGGGACAGCAACTCTTCTGGCAGAGATCCGGTCGCTCGAAGAGAGCCAGGCAGTGGAGGAAGTCCCAGCCTCCCAGTGAGGCTTGGGCTTTTACTCCAGGATTTTCGCCATTCAGAAGAAGAAGAGCCAGATGGGCCTGAAAGTTGTGCTGGACCTTTCCACCCTCAACCTCTCCTTAGACCTACAAAAATTCAAGATGGTTACGCCACCTTTTATAGAGGAGACATTGTGCAAGGGAGACTGGATGTGCTCCCTGGATCTGAAGGACGTGCAGCTACATGTCCCCATTTGGCAGCACCATCGTTCCTTCCTACGGTTCAGGATCATGGGCTACCATTTGCAATACAAGGTCCTTCCTTTTGGCCTCAACTCGGCCCCATGGTCTTTACAAGGCTGTTGAATATGGTGGCTGCCCTCCACAGAGCGCAGGGCCTCCACATCTACCCATACCTCGACGATTGGCTTGTCAGGGCTACATCTCCGGAAGCAGTTCACCACTATAGCCATGCCCTTATGAACACACTGCACGATCTGGGTTTCTCGCTCAATCTCAAGAAGTCGCAGCTGCTCCCCACGCAGACTGACATTTTTGGGCCTCATCTGGGACACATGCTCCGAGAAGGTATTTCCGTCGCAGGACAAGATCTCGGCCATCAAGAGGGCCACCACCCACTTCTTCTGCAGAGAAGTGACCTTGGCATGGTGGTACCAGCATCTCCTGGGTCTCTTGGCGGCGGTCCTATTAGCCATTCCACACACATGATTGAGGATGAGGAGGAACCAGCTGCACTTCATGGCCTCATGGAACCAGGAGCGGGGCTCCCAATCCGAGATGGTCAACGTTCCTCCATCTCTCCACCAGACCCAACATGGTGGTCCAGGGACTGCAACCTGCGGAGGGGCAAGCCCTTTCGGCCACCCACCCCGCAGGCCACCATCACCACGGACACCTCGCTCGATGGCTGGGGAGCCACCCTGGACGATCTCTCGGTCCGCGGCCTCTGGACTCGACAGGAGCAGGAATACCACATCAATTGGTTCGAGCTGAACGCCATCTGGCTAGCGCTCAGAGCATTCCTACCACTTCTCAGGGGCAAGGTTGAGAAGACGGACAACTCGACCAGCATGTACAACATCAACAAGCAGGGAGGCACCAGATCCCCTCCTCTGTGCAGACTGGCAATCAGAATGCGGGAGTGGGCCCTGGAAAACGACACCTACCTCACGGCAGTCCACCTCCTGGGGGAATCCAACCTGGAGGAGGACAGGCTCAGCAGGTTGGGAGCAGACAATTGCAAGTGGCAGCTAAACAACCTCGTTCTTCAGGAGATCTTCAACAGGTGGGATCATCCCCAAGTGGATCTCTTTGCCACCTGGCACAACAAGAAGTACCCTCAGTTTGACTCCTGGCAGGGACAGGGCCCCGGCTCCATGGGCGACGCATTTTGGCTTCAGTGAAACGGCATGAAGGCTTATGCCTTCCCACCCACTCCGCTGATTCATGGAGTAATTTGCAAGATCAAGGAGTCTCGCCAACTCAACATCATTCCAATAGCTCCATGGTGGCCAGCCAGGTCATGGTTTTTGGAGCTGCTCAGCCTCTCGGAGATGCCTCCGATTCACCTCCCGACGGGCCCAGCACATCTTCTTGCCCAGCAGGCGGGCAGGGTCATCCACCCTGCCCCACAGAAACTAGCCCTCACAGCGTGGTAACTGAGCAGGTAACGCTGCGGCACCTCAGCCTTTCTCAGGCTAATCTGGAAATCATTCAGGGCGCAACGAGCAAGGCTACCAGGGCCCAGTATAAAAGTAAATGGACCAGATTCTGCCACAGGGCAGACTCCAAGGAAATCGACCACATGGCATGTACGTTGGACAACGTGCTCTCCTTCTCGGCGCACCTCGCCCACTCTGGTGTGCAGGTGGATACCTGCCGTACCTACCTCGCAGCCATCGTGGCTTACAGGAACTCAGAGGAGGGGATATTCTCCTTAGTATTGTCAAGAAACATTTGACGGGGTTTGCAAGGCTCTGCCCGCCCGTCAAGAGGGTGCACCCCATGTGGGACCTCAACATAGTCTTGAGTGCCCTGGCACACAAACCATTTGAGCCAAAGACGTCTGCGGACATCAGGCTGGTCACCATCAAGACTGCCTTGCTAGTCGGCCTCACCTCGGCTCGTCTCGTAGAGTCAGCGAAATCCAGGTGCTTGTCGCCTCTGAGACATATACTACCTTTCACAGGGACAAAGTAGTCCTGCGGACACACCCAGCATTTCTGCCCAAGGTGCCGTCTGCTTTCCACTTGAACGAGGAAATAGTCCTTCCTATGTTCTTTGCCAATCCCAAGGACGAAGCACAGAGACTGCTGCACTGCCTGGATGTCAGGCGTGCCCTGAAATTCTACTTGGACAGGACCAAGGGCTTCCGCAAATCGGACGCCCTGTTCGTCACCTTTGGAGGCTCAAGACCAGGCTATCAGGCCTCCAAGGCCTCCATATCTCGCTGGATGGTCTTGGCCATCAAAGAAGCGTACAGCCAACATGCATGCCCACGCGGTCAGGGCCAAGGCAACGGCCATCACATTCCGGCGCCATGTCCCTTGGCAAGTCATAAGCAGGGCGGCCACTTGGGCCACTCCCTCGGCTTTCTGCAAGCATTACTGTTTGGATGCCGGCTTTCGGACAAGCGGTTCTCAGGAAACTATTTGCTTAAGGAGGGTCTCCTCTCCACCCTGGGGCTACATTCAGTAGTAATCGCCCATGCAGTATGGAGGAAAGGGGACGGGATGCAAGAGTAATTATGAGTGACTCACCGTAGTGACTAACTTACTCTTAGTTCATAATCCCCTTTCCTCCATACGCCCCACCAACCTCTCCCATAATAATACTGGTGTCATTAGGCAATGCTAAATCTATTGTCGACGTGTCACTGGGGATTGAGGTGTGGCGCCGGAGGGCAGAGTCAGGGCAGCGCATGCTCCATGGGCCGCACCCCCGCGCACCTCTAAATTTAAAGGGGAATAAGATTTTTACTGGTGAAAAAGGTTCAGTCTCCTGTCCCTTGGAAGGGACACCCATGCAGTATGGAGGAAAGGGGACTATGGACTAAGAGTACGTTAGTCACTACGGTAAGTAACTTATAATATCTTGTGAGATTCTGTACAATGTTCCTGTTAAATAGCAAAACCTTTGAAATTCAGCAGATGTGGGAAGTGATGACCATCTTGACGAGTGCCGATACCCCCCCACGCAGCCATCCAGCCAAGGTGCGCATAAGGCCTTTTTTTGTACAGCAATCTTGTCAATAAGGCCCTTTTCATTCTTCCTTGCGTACTACTTACACAGGCTATTTATGGCAGCACCCCCATAAATCATGGAGCTCACTGGTGGCAGCCTGGCTAGCAGCAGCTTGCAAATCCAATCTTTACTTTAGCAATCCACAGTCCCTTGAAAGAAGCAACTGGGAGGAGTCTTGGTCTGTTTATTTTGTTAACACTTTCCTCTGTTAATGATTCTATCAAGATAATACTCTGAGTAATGTAAAAGGGAATTTGTGGTTCACTTTGTTCCACTGCCTACAATTTGTAGGTTACAGTGTTAAAGCATCTTACATCATGAACATGCTTTTCACTTTACTTTAGGACACAGGTGGTATTGTTTAATATGAAAATGGTCTTAAACAACGGCTGCATTTCTGCTTCATTTTCCTTGGTCTTAATCTGCTTTAAAAGAGGCAGTGCATGTGTAGAAGCATGGGCATTTCATACTTTGTTTTCTGTTTATCACAGAAGCACAACAATTGCATTCAACGGCTTGGGGTTCTTGATCTCTTCAAGTTTTTAGGAGAGCCTCGCAGCAAGCAGTTGTTTGGCTTTTGTGAGAAGGACAAGATATTTTGGCCTTCTATATGAAGATGTGTTTATTTTTAGTCTTAAGATTGCATGTGTTTGTGTGCAGGAAAGGGTACTATAGATAGTTTGTTTTCTTAGAGATCAACAAATAGCTAGGCATGTGGTCTGAACTTTTAACTCCCTTTCTGACCACCCACCGCAAGCAGGTATAATGGATACAGGTAGAAGCAGTGCTGTATATATTTTCAGTGGCACAGATCGGACCGGTACCTCTCAATAGGACTGCTATATATTCAGGCAAGGTAGCCTAATTTATCAACATAGATGCTATACGCAGTGTCATGGCACAATGCCAAATATTCACAGTAGGGCTGATTACAACATGCCCACATTTCTTAGCAGGACTGCTATGTTTTGGGGCAGTACCTGCATTTCTTGACAGAGCTGGTGCTAAGAATGCGCCAACATGTGTTGGCATTTTCTGCAGCAAGCTAAAGTACTGAGCAAGAACAGTGTCTGAGCTCTTCCCACCAACCTCCAACAGTGTGAGAAGATGGCATTGCCGTCATATACTTCAATCCCTTCTACTCTGTCCTGCGCTTTTCAAAACGTCTGCTTCTCCCATGTCTGATTCATTATGTATCTTCTGACTAATATAGG
This sequence comes from Ambystoma mexicanum, assembly GCF_040938575.1. NCBI lineage: Eukaryota > Metazoa > Chordata > Amphibia > Caudata > Ambystomatidae > Ambystoma > Ambystoma mexicanum. The sequence goes on along the minus strand of NC_090922.1, from coordinate 616,966,556 downwards.
ATAGTCCAAACAGGTTTAGAGCTTTTGATAAGCCATTTATGCCAGGCAGGCCTCACATGGAACTGCCAGTGCCCTAACCCTATGTGCATTTCAATGTCAACAGCCTGTTGGGAAAGCCAGCTCAGTGGATCAATAAACCTGCTGCAGAGATTATTGTGTAACCTGTTACTTTAAACCCTGTTGATAGGTGAGTTAATGAGTCTGCATCAGAGAAATGCATTTAAAATGCAGGTAACGGTTCCTAGTGATTACATCGAATGCAAAAACATAGAATGCAAAAGCATTGAAAAAATGCATCAAAAAAATGCATTTTATTTCTTTTTTTTTAATGGGGGGCTCCCCCAACCCCTGTTTTTTTAACTCCTTAAAACCCATTATAATAAAAATAAAACTTTACCTTTAAAAAATGCATTTTTTTGATGCTTTTGCATTCAAAGCTTTTGCTTTCTTTGCTTTGTATTCGATGGAATCACTGGATATCGCAGGCAACATTCAAAAGTAAGAGTTGACTTAACCTTCGATTTATCAAAAGGACTACTAAACGTTCAGTGATTCAGAAAACACACATTTCATCCAGGATGCTCTACTTGTAATGGCTCAGAACATACAACTTATCAGGGCTGCTATAACTGCGATTGCTCAGAACACAACTCTTCAAGCTGCTATACTTTTAATGGCCCAGAACACACACCTCATCGGGGCTGCTATACCTGTGATGGCTCAGAAGTAGAACATGCGCACATCCCATGAGGACCACTATACTTGTAATGGCTCAGAACAGACATCTCATTTGGGCTGCTATACTTGTAATGGCTCAGAAGAACCACGTCCCATGAGGACTGCTATGCTTGCAATGGCTCAGAAGGAACAAGTTACTTACCTGTAACTGTTGTTCATCATGGGTCTGGCATGGATTCACATGCTCATGAACATTCCCCGTCGTCAAGGTTGGGAATCCTCAGTAAAAGAAAAAATCAGTTTTAGTTTCGTTTCTGAACTGTCTTTCTACTAATAACCAATCACTGGTCTCTGGGTCATACTGCCCCCAGCCAATGACTGCCCTCTACATAAGCCCCTCCTCCGGCAGCCATCTTCAGATTTGGTAGCGTGTAAAGTGGCAATAGGACCAACAGAAGAGCCGCAGAGGGGTTGGCGGGAGGGTTTGCATGTGAATCCAAGCCTGACCCATGCTGGAGAATAACAGTTACAAGTAAGGAACTTGTTCCTTCTCCAGCATAGGGTCTGGCATGGATTTACTTGCTCATGAATACAAGAATACATAGCAGTACACACATGCACAACCACGGGAGGTGGCTAGGCTCAACATTAAGCATTTCAACAACTCAACATTAAGCATCTCTTACCTCCTCACCAGGATCACCTTCAAGCAAATCAGTTGCACAGCACTGCTTGGATGACTCTGGACTCCTCCCTGGAATCCCGGTCGACGCAGTAGAATTTCGTGAAGGTGTGCGTCGACCTCCACGTAGTCGGCCTGCAGATGTCCAGCAGGGGCACACCAGACAGGAAGTAGCAGCAGTCACTCTGGTCGAATGGGCTCTCGGACGGCCGGGCAACGGTCTGTTTGACAACTGGTGACAGTGCATGATGCAGCCGGAGAGCCATCTGGAAATGGAAGCCTTGGAGAGGGCCTTCCCTTGGTTCACAGGGCCAAAGTTCACAAACAGCTGTGATGTCTTCCGGAAACTCTTTATGCGGTCCACGTAGAACTTCAGCGCTCTAGCCATATCCGGTGAGTGCAAAGTCCTCTCAGCCGGCGACGGGAAGAAAACATGTGACTGATGTCTAAACAATTTTTTCAATAGCTTGACACATTCTTTGTTTATCTCTGCTATTTTACAGTTCATACCTATTTGGCTAAAGAAGAAGGGATATTGATCCCGAAACGCATCAGCCTTTCCATTCCTGAACTGTTTACACATTTGGCTGTTACCCACTAGGATAACATTGAATACTTGACATTGTATTTTGATTTGTTTTCTGCATCATCTTTACCCTATGATGACCCAATTTGTTTGTATGGATTAAACCATTATGATTTAATGCCTTAACATGGTTTGTCTTTACATTTACTTTACCAAAAGAGTACCTATGAGTAAACTCTAGAAATAAGAAAACTTTATTTAGCCATCAATTGATGGAATACTGATAGTGTGCAGGGGACGGGAGGGCTCCTACCTATGGATCCTCTTTCTTTTCTCTACGTATAATTAATAGTGATCCTGTGCCAGGGTCACGTTTCCTCCCCCGCGCCTTAAATCAATATATAATATTTTTACATACCACACGAAGATTACATGAGATTAGGTGAGTGCATCTACAATTCCTCTCGCAGACGGGAAGAAAACAGGCAGCACCAAGGGCTTGTTGAGGTGTAAGTCCGACGGCACCTAGGTCATGAAGGAGGGGTGCGTCCTCAGCACTACCCTCGTCTGGTGGACTGTCAGGTACGGCGATTTATAAGAGAGGGCCTGGATCTCTCCCACTCGCCGTGCAGAGGTGATGGCCACAAGAAACGCCATCTTCCACAACAGGAATTTCAGAGGTGTTGAATGCAACGGCTCGAATGGCGGACCCATGAGCCTGACTAGAACCACGTTGAGCTCTCACGCCAGGGACGGAGCCTTCAGCGGCGGGAACGAGCAGAACAGTCCTTTCATTAACTCCTTCACCAGGCGGTGGGACCACAGCGATGACCGCCCCGGAGTTCTGGTGTAGTGGGAGATAGCTGCCAGATGAATTTTGATGGAGGCATGGGCCAGCCCTGCCTTGGCCAACGACAGCAAGTATGGCAGCACATGAGGGGCTGTAATCCATAGAGAGTTGATCTTCTGTGCCCGGCACCAGAAAGAGAACCTCTTCACTTGTGTCTGTAGCACTTAAGAGTTGATGACGCCATGGCCTTGGCAAGTACCTCCTTGCAGTCCGCCGGGATATCGTAGCCTCCAAACTCTAGTGCTGCAGGAGCCAGGCCTGCAGGTTCAGCGATCCTGGGTCGTGATGCAGGATTGCGCCTCCTTCCCTGGCTAGCAGATCCGCGTCTGTCGGAAGCTTGACTGGAGGGGACACTGACATGTCCAGAAGGTCTGGGAACCATATCTGCCTTAGCCACGCCAGTGCGACGAGGATCATCCTGCACCGGGACCGTCTGAGTTGACTGATGAGTCACAGTAGCAGCAGCAACGGCAGGAATGCATATAGGAACAGGCCGTCCCAGGGGAAGGAGAATGCATCCCCCATGCTTCCCGGCTGGGGAAACCTGCTGGCGAACCACTGGCACTTGGTGTTCGTCGCCGTCGCGAACAGATAGATCTGGGGACTGCCCCACTGTCGGAATAGAAGATCTACTTGATCCTGTCAAAGCTCCCACTCGTTGCAAGAGCGCAGCTCCCTGCTGAGTGAGTCGGCGACAGTGTTTTTAACTCCTGCCAGGTGAAAGGGTACCAGGAACATCCCTTGGGCTATGGCCCAGTGCCAAAGATCCTGCGCTTCCTTGGATAGAGCTGGAGATCTGGTGCCCCCCTGCTTCTGGATGTAGAACATTGTGGTGGTGTTGTCGGTGAAGACCTGTACCACCTTGCCCTTGAGGGACAGAAGGAAGGACTTTAGGGCCCAGAACACGGCCAGTAGCTCCAGGACGTTGATGTGCAGAGACCTCTCCTCTGGGGAGTCAAAGGCCTCTTGCATGGAGATCTCCATTTTGCGTACCCCATCCCTCCAGGGAGGCGTCCGTCGTCACTGTTTCTTGATGCGCTGGGGTCTGGAAGTCCATGCCCACCACGATATGCGCACGGACCCCCCACCACCAGCAGATCGCTTGACGGAAAGTCTTGTTGAGGTAGATCTGGTCTTCGAAGCTTCCCGCCACTTGTATCCAACGGGCGTCAAGGAATTCCTAGAGTGGGCGCATCCGCAACCTGCGCAGATGCACAAGGTAGATGCATGATGACATCATGCCGAGCAGGGACTTGATGGACCTCACCATGGCCACTTCCATGGTCAACAGCCATTGTACCTTGCCCAGGATGGCCTTTATCCTCTCCTCTGACGGTGAAGCTAGCCGCGCCACCATGGCCCAGTGCCAAAGATCCTGGCCCCTAGGAACAGGGCGTCTTGAGATGGCACCAAGCAGGACTTCGCAAAATTGATTGAGAACCCCAGTTCCGTGAGCAGGCAGACAGTCCTCGCTCTGTGGTCGACGGCGAGTTCCCTTGACTTCGCTTGGATGAGCCAATTGTCCAGATAGGGGTAGACGTGGATCCCCTGCAGGCGCAGCCACACCACCACCGGTGCCAGGCACTTGGTGAAGACCCTAGGCGCCGACTTCAACCCGGAGGGCAGTGCCTTGAACTGATAGTGCCTCGCCTGGACCACGAAGTGCAGAAACTTTCTATGTCCCTTGTGTAAAGGGATGTGGAAGTATGCATCCTCCAGGTCCAACGACGACAGGAAGTCCCCTTCTTCCAGCTGTACCAGCACGTGTTGAAGGGTGACCATCTGGAATTATGGGGATTTTATGTACCTGTTGAGGCGACGCAGGTCCAGGATAGGCTGCCAGCCTTCTTTCGGACAAGGAAGTACCGTGAGTATACTCCGGAGCCCCAGAGCCTCTTCGGGACGAGTTCTATCGCACCCTTTGCCAGATTCGCTCGTACCACCAGAAGTAGTAGTGGGATGTGGTCTTCTTTCCTGGCCACTGGTGGAAAGTTTGGGCACCTCCTTTGGAACGCCAGAGTGTGCCCGTGGGGCAGGGCATCCAGCACCCAATTGTCGGTGGAAATGGATTCCCACGTGCTGACGCATTTCGCCAGACGCCCTCCCACCGGGGTGCTCTGGTGGGGGCCCAACGTCACGGCCGGTTCAGTCCTGCTTCGCCAAGGCCTTGCCCCCTTGGTGACGATGTCCACCGGCCTTGCTGCGGCCTCTGTAGGATTCTTGTGACGAAGAGCGGGCCACCTGGCGGTATGACGAAGAGCTGCCGCCGAATCCTTTGGAGGCACCTTGGAACTTGCCTGCGGGGGTCCGAAAGGACAGCCTTCGCTGATGCGGAGTGCCCAAGGCACGGGCCATCTTGGTGTCCGCCTTGATGGCCTGTAGTGACTCGTCCACTGCCTTGCCGAACAGGTTGTTCCCGTCGAAAGGCATGTCCAGTACCCTGGTCTGAACGTCCTGCCGGAAATCGGTGGCCCTGAGCCACCCACCCCTGCGAAGGTAAACGCTGTTGCCCATCTGGCGAAAGCACGTCGGTGATATCCGTGGCTACCATGATGGCGTGATCGGAAGCCACCTCGCCCTCCTGCAGGATCTCGAGGACCTCCGCTCTCGTGTCATCTGGGAGAAAGCCCAGGAGGGGGGCGATTTTAAGCCACAGCTCCCTATCATAGCGGCCCACGATAGCGAGAGCGTTGGCCACCGTAATGGTTCTTGCTGCCGACGAGATGACTCGTAGTACCATGGCGTTCAGCTTCCACCCCTTGCCGTCTGGTGGGGAAGTGGAAGTAGATGCCGTCGCCCATGCCGATTTCTTCTTGGCCAACGCGGAGACCACTGATTCTGGGGACGGCGGTGCCCTGAGGAACATAGGAGCGGAATCTGGGACCCGGTACTACTTCTCATACCGGTCTCTCTTCGCAGGGGTCGTGGACGGGTTCTTCAGAAGGGACAGTCCCTCGTCTCAGATGTCGTCTAACAGTGGGACCAGGAGTACGGTCTTCCTCTTGGCCTCTCGTCGCTGATAAAGGAATCCTTCCTTCTGCTCTTTGGGGCATAGCTGGAAAAGCTCTGAGGCCCTGGCGATCATGGCATGGAACAAACCAATTTCATCGGGAGGGGAAGCCCGGAGAGGGGGCGATGGGAGATCCGTTCCGTCGTCTCCTCCGTCCGTCCCCGTCGTAGCCGTCTCAGTCTCTGTCTCGTCCCTCGGTGGAGGGGATGGAGGTGAAGGATGGAAAGGTGGGGGGGGGTGGACTTGTCTCCGCTTGGGTGGAGGGCTCCCCGAAGGCCCAGGCGCCGCTGGATCGTCTGCTGGCGGTAAGGGCAACCTTGTCCTTATCTCTGTGCACAGCATCTGTAGTGCCACCAAGATGTCTTCTGACCTGTCCGACGGTGTTGGTATCAGTAGCCATGGGGGCTGTGGCAGAGGCTCCTCCGGTTCCTCGTCAACCTGCCGTTCTTCGTCGGCTCCACCCTTGCTCTCCACGTCCACCTTGTCAAGATCCTTCCCGCAGGCCCGGACCTCGTTGAACCTCTTGTCCAAGAACGCCTTGATGATTGACAGTTCGTCCTCGGAGGAGATATCCGTTAGGGCCATCACACCCCCCTCGTTCTCGGCCCGGGGCTTCACAGGGGTCTTTTCGATTGGCTGGAAAGACGATTCCCTCTGGGATGGCAGGGAAACTCTAGGCCTGGAGGCCGTATCCACTGTGGTAGCCTTCCGCGGGCTTCACCAGGTACGCCACGCCTCCTTCAATCGAGGCCTTAGCCAGGTGAATCTGGGCCTTCACGACCTTAGGCGCGTCAGAGGCCTTCACTGTGGGGGGGAGGGTCACCTCCTCACTCCCCCTTGGCTTTCTCTGTCGGGATCGACCGGGGCTTCTCCCGAAGCTTACCCGCGTTCTCGGACTTCCTTTTCACCGAGCCGCAGCGTTGGCTCGTGGTTGACAGCGTCGCTGACATTGCACCCGGCCTGGCAGCCGAGGAGCCCGAACCAACGGCGCTCCCGGTGCCCACGGACTCGCTGTGCTTTGCCTTCTGTTGGGTCCTCATCGCCGGAGCGCCCTCAAAGGACTTAGAAGACCGCTGAGACTTCTTCTCACCTGCTGCTGGGCTCTTTGCCTCCACTCAAGCCAGTTAGTGAGTCGTGTACGACGGTCCTTCATGGTCCGGGAGGACATGTTCTTGCAGAATGCACAGTCCTCCTCCACGTGCGAATTGTTGCAGTGAAGGCAGTAGAGGCACCGGGAATGTTCATCTTCCTTGAAGATGTTCTGCAGTCCACAGCATGGGCAGATCCTAAAAAGCTTGGATTCATCAGGTGTCGAGTCTCCTTTGTCCTGGGCCATGTCCATGCGGGGTAGGCCTCAAAGATCTACCGGAATCCTCCAAGAAGTGAAATTTGATGAAAAATCGCTCTTGAGGGGCATAGAAATTTCCAAAAAGGGTCCCCGTTAATCGGAGGAAGAATCGGTGGAGCTTGAGGCTCGAATTGACCAACACTTGAACGTGCAGTAAAAATCTGAAGATGGCTGGGGCTTAGGTAGAGGGCAGTCATTGGCTGGTGGCAGTATGACCCAGAGACCAGTGAATGGTTATTAGTAGAAAGACAGTTCAGAAACAAAACTGAAACAAACTGATTTTTTCTTTTACCAAGGATTCCCAGCCTGGCAATGGGGGAATATTCATGCGTTTCGCTCATGAACTGATCTTGTCCCGCATTTGGGCCATACACCGAGGCTATGGTATAAGGTATGCCTATGTGATTCCCCCCTCACCATGATATATCGCCCATTTTTGTACCCAAGGACGTCTTGGGTTCTAAAGTCCATTCCCCTCCCAAATGCTAAGGCTACTCCCCCTTTCATTGTAGGCCCTATGCAAACAGTATCTGCAAGCCCTTCAGCTGCAAACGGCTCTGGTCCTTCACCAATAGGTAGCGCCAGCACGTCTGGTGCATGTGTCCTGGTGAGTTGCTCCAGTTTTGTCCGCTTAAGGGGGGAGTTTAGCCCCCTTACGTTATGCATTAGCCACCTGAATCCTGAGTTGTGATCCAACATGCCCCCCCCTTACCCGTCCCTCCATCCCAACCCCTGGTCCACCCTGGGCCGCCCCTCGTCCTCACCCACCATCTTTCGGAACACTCCTCTCCTCCCTCTCCTCCCCTGCCCCCAGGCACCATCCTTGTGAGTTCCTGAGTTTCAGGCATTAGGTTTATCCAGCAGAGTACATTTCTCATTCAGAGAAGTAAAGAAAGAGCATAATTTCTCCAAGAAAGAAGAAAGCATTGAATTTAACCATCAAAAAAGCTTAGCAAAAAAGCTAAGTTCAAGTCTGCTGTGTAAATAAGAATATAATTTGTGAGTTAGTAGACCAATTTCCATGGTTAAAGAGTCTTAGTTATACCGTAATCTAGTAGGGAAGTTTCATAGACATACTGGTTTGACATTGCGCACGTTTGTTTATTTTTGCTGAGTGAAACTGACTAGTGTGTATGGCATCAGTAACGTGATCCTTCATTGTGTCTACTCAGGAAGCGTTGTTACGTTGGTTGCTGCGCGACATCCGGAAGAGGCCAGAAGCGGCATCGCAGTTTAAGAAGGTGAGGCCGGAGAAGAGAAAGCAGAGCGGCTTTCGGTTCGGTGATAGTGCGGAATGAGAGGTGAGGTTGGGCTGAGGTGTTCTGGGATCCCAGCGGGCTACATTGAGAAGGTGAGAGGCGCAGGTTTTTTTTTTTGGCGAAGCGATTGTCTTCAATAACATAACTCTTTGTTTAGTATTACGTGGTGCGCGGTGACAGGGGATTTATTGCCCCGACTGTTTCTATGGCAAACTCTCAATTATAAACCCATTTAAAACTTGTGAAGAAGGCAAACTTGAGTTAAGAAGGAATGCAACAGCACATGAACATAAATGTATGAAAACACAACATTAACTGTTTCCTGCTTTTTAAAAGACCACAGAGGAACATGAAGAAGATTCACATTATCCTTTGTGAAAGATTTAGATTATTAGACGACATGAAGGTTTTTTCAGGATGAGGCTTAGTTCATCTTTAACAAGGGATCCATAAAATACGTTTTGAGTATGCAGTAAAAATGATAGAAACAAAGATTAAGAGTTAGGTTAGTAATCCTCTAGTTCTAAAAGTTTAGTAAAGAAGAGAAACCAGGTCAGCAGAACAAAAGAGATTCACAAAGAAGATCAATAGCTTTTATTAAAGAACTGATAATCAACGGATGAATAAGATTAAGCAGTTCATCTGAGGTGGAGTTTTCAAGTTCTTAAGAATACAATTAATTATTTTCCTCTAAGCAGTTGCAGAAGAACTTTCAAGTATTCTCTATCTAAAAGGTGATGCAGTTTGAAATGCCGGGGAGAAAAGTGAATGAATTTATATTGTATGACTTTCTCATCCATACAGATACCAAGATGAGTTGAGAGATCCAGTGTCTAAATGTATTATTTTATCCAATTCCCCTTTCCCCCTGGGGTGTACGGAACTCAGCTGGGTATTAAGTTAGTTGAGGGTGCTAAACCTTTGTGGGTCTGCGGGCTTCAGCAGCTCCTGTGAAGGTATTGAAGATTGGTCATGGCAGAGTTAAGCTCCAGCAGCTGCAATAGAAGTCCTCTAAGTGCCGACGGAATTAGGCCTGATAAAAATGACACAATGTCATCTATTGAGGCCTGAAGAGGATTGTGCAATCTTTCCAGCATCCAGTGGCAAAACCTGGGTGGCTTGCTTTTACATTGTGAGGAGAGGTGGTCCATGTGCCATAAGACAAAGGTCTTAAGGCATATGGAGAACCATAAGAACCAATGTCTCTGTGACCAATTAGGTTTGGTCATGGAGGATCTAAACCTCTGCATGACCTTGGGAACTAGGGGAATGAAGAGGGAACACAAGCAAACCGGTTGTCCCAGGAGATTGACAGAAGGCCTCCTAATTACCCCCACCGTCTTCCCTTCAAGAGAAATACAGGCAGCATTTGCTGTTCATCGCATTGGCAAGTACAGTCACTGGAATAGTTCCATAGTTAGAGGAGATCTTTAAGTGGACTCTGTCTTTGTATCTCCCACTCATTTACCTGGAACATATGGCTTAGCACATCTTCATCACTACACTCTGTCTGGCAACTCACTAGACAACCCACAACCAAGTAAACTCCCCCAATCTTATATTTCAATCTTCTACACCCATCTCCTCTGAGCCCACTTTACCTCTGACCACTCTGTCACTTCATTCTCTCCATTCCAAATTGATTCTAACCACCCCCCTCCCTTATTGATCAGCAAACATAAATTGAAGCCTAGCACCATGATCCCCCTACTAAGTCAACATCTCCTCCCAAGATTGCTTTACTCCTCTTGCTCATTCCAATGAACTAGCCTGTACTGAATTTAACTCTGCACTGTCTACTTCCTTCAAATATCACTATCCGCTGCTTGCATCTTGACCCCCCGCCCTCCTGCCCACAGCCTCAACCATGGATCTGCCCACCCATCCAGCTGCTGAGAACAACAATGCATTGCTGCTTACATTGCTGGTGAAAAGACATAATTCACTCAACTCACTGCTTAACATTACTTTTTGCTATACCAGACTATAGCTCTTGATGCAGCCAAATCATACTAGTATACTCATCTTGTTTCATCTCTCAGCTTTCACTCTCCCAAACTATCCAGGAGCATTTGCTTCATACTTTAACACATATGGGCCACCCTAAACACCCTATCTATCCCACCCCCTTTTCCATTGTCATCTATTTCTCCATACTCTCCTCTCTACCTTCTCTGTCACCTCCCGCACTGAACTTCTACCCATCCTTCACTCTGCCTACACATCTTGCACTCTAATTGACCCCTTTGCACCAGATGTTCTTAAGGAACTTGCACTGGTCTCCTCCTCTTACATCTTCGCCTTATTCAACCACTCTCGCTGAACTGGTATCTTCAAAGTATGTTATGAAACCGCCAGTCATGCTTAAAGAAACCAATTTGGACCCAAAAAAACCCTCATCTGCAGCCTGTGCTTGTTTCTTTCACTACCACATAGTCACCTATCTTGTGGTACACTCACTTGCTGACCCCCAACAATCTGGATTCCAGTCCACTCAATACACCAACACTGCATTCATCTGCATTAGCTATTCTCTTACCACAGCCTGCTGCTAGGGCCGATAGAGGTTGTAGTCCAAGAAATTAGGAGAGCCAAAGGTTGCAGACCCCCTTCCTGCTCTAGACCGTTCACTTGCCTTCAACTGTGGATCAGCTATCCCTCCATCCTTTAAATTCTTTCCCTCTTAGGCTTCAAGGAGACCATACACAACTGGGTGTTTTTGTATCTCACTGACTGCTCTTCGTCCATCTCATGGGACACCAGCATCTGCTCCAGAAGCCCCATCTCCTCTTAATCCTATATGCACTTTTCCTCTGCAAACCCATTTCCTCTTTTAGCTTTAACCATCTCCCCTTTGCTGACGATACTCGGATATTCTCCTTCTGCCCCTAATTCACTCTTGCAATCTCTGAATGCTTAACCAACTGCCTAACTGCCATTTGTCACTGGATGGCTCTACGCAGACTCATGCTAAACTCTTCAAAGACAGAAGTCATCTTTTTCCCTTCCTCCAACACCAAACTCATTTCTTCCCTCTCCAGTCCCCCCCCCCCCGACCTCCTCACTGATTGCTCACAATTTTGGGGTACTCTTTGACAGTGACCTGAAAGTCTACCAGTTCATCACGGACACTGCAGTCAGATTCATCCTCCTAAACATTTGTAGAAATCTGTCCGCATCAAAAGCACCACTCAACCCTTATCTATACCATTGTGCACAGCAAGCTGGACTACTGCGCAAGTTTATTCTTGGTCTAGTCCTTTACTCTTTTGCTCCTCAAAACAAAGACTTCCTCCCACAACTCTACCTACCATCACCACGCTGGATGGCTCACCATGCAAAATCACGTTCTTTAAATTCCTATTACTCATCTATAAATCCATCCATAGTCTTGACTCCATTACCTTGCTGAATGCATATCACTGTACTCTCCCTCTTGAATCTCTGCTCTTTGCCTCTGCACAACCTATCAGTCCCCCATGCCCTCCTGTGCCTCTTCCCACCATCGCTCTTTTTCACTTCCTGCCCCACTCCACTGGAATTCTCTCCCTCCAGCCATCTATTCAGTGGAACTCTTACAAACGAGGCTCAAACTCTTCATGCCTGCAATGGAAGAAGTCCCTCAAATTCCCCCACCCTCCTATCCAAACCAAACACCAAATCCTTCTCTGCTGCATTCTGCACACAGGACTACTCCATGTAATTTGTGAATATGTAAGGCTCTCAATGTTACAAATGTTGTAATGTCCTCCAGACTTAACCTAGAAATGCCCGGTTCTCTTTTGAAGGCTACTGTGTAAGTGATTCATGTTCTAAATGACACCCTGTTATGAAATAAGTACACATGTTGTGGTCTGTGTATTATTGTGTAATTCTTTGGACATTGTTATTTGAGTCCTTCACAATCTTTTTTGTTTCCTTGAATGGCCTGCAGAAGCAGCTGGTTTTAAATGCCAAAGTCTTTGTCACGTAAGTGGCAGTGGTCCCTCCTTGTTTCAGCATCTAACATGTTGTGGTGCTGTCTGTCTATGCTAACACTGCTTTATCTTGCACTACTACACAAACAAGTAGAGGATGAAACATTAATGCTATGGGGGAATAGGTATTAGCAAGTTGATCATTTTTTGCATGGATGATTTGGCCTTCGGGGCAATTTGCTTACATAGTTTGCAAAATACAAACCCTGAAGAGCGTGGGTGTCCACCGTTCAGCATGTTTGATAGTTTGTCCCAAGCTTCCTTAAAATTGGAGGCGGGGGACAATATAAAATGCATGTGCGTTTAAATTGGGCCCCGGCCAGATAAAATGCGCTCAGTTTGCCGCAAACAAAAGAAATTTGGTCAAACAGAGCCAAACCGGGGAATATGATGCTTCAATTCCATAAGCAAACATTTTCCTGTCTTCTGTACAGCGTGGATTTGTCCAACACAGGAGCTGTGCAGCTCCATGCACTTCTACCATGTGGTATTCCCAGCGGCTAGGATTTAGGGCTTATTCATCTAGGATGCACAAGACTCGAGTGTAGCTAGGAGGATGTGGGGTCATTTATCTGGTGAAAGCATATCAAATGGTAGAGAAAATCCTACAAGGGCTGCATCCAGACACTCTGAGAACTTGAAACACACCAAAGTGGAAAATAATCAAGATACTTGATGTTCTCAACGACAAATCTTTGGAAATTCTAAAGCTAAAAATGACCTTCCTGAAGGACAATACTCTTCTGGTGACAGAAAGACTAAATGTTCCCATGTCAATAACGGGTTACACAATGTGTACTATTTTAAACATAGACACCACCATGAACCTCTTCAAACATGAAAATCACAGACGGGAACAAAGAGATCACAATTAACTTCCATAAGAGTCCAACTAGAAACACTGCTACTGGTTAAATTGATCGGGTCCAACATTTAAAGAAAACCTACAAATGTAGCAATCAGCGGCCAAAATCGAACTAAAAGAGGTCAGAAGAATACAAGCATATGAATGAATCTTTGACAGCTGGATGGTGAAAAGTCAAGTTTACAGTTAGTATATCTGTAAAGCTCTAAACTCTATTGAACCTGCTAGAGGACAGCGGCTGAAGACTGTTGACCTTGCTATTGGGAGAATAGCTCAGGGCCAATGTGCTTGCCTTGGAAGCAAGATGATACGGAGCAACACAGGTTCGATCCCCGGGCCCACGCTTAGAAACCTCTGGGTATTAAGCATGTTCTATGAATAGAAACTAGATAAGTGCCAAAGAGGGAACACTTAAGATCTTTGGGACACACGCAGGCGCAGCTGAAGATGTTAAGGAATAGGAGACAGAGCAAAGTAAGTCTACATGCGATCAAATAGATATCATAAAATAGAACGAGGGCACAATGTAAGTGAGCAAGGAGAGGAAATATATACTAGATATACTACAAGAACAAATAACATTACAAAGGACGAGAGACCGTGCACAGAATTAGAGAAGAGAATTAAAGTGGTGGGTGCAGTGGATAGTGAGGCAGAGGGAAAAAAGTGTTTGCGGCAGCAGCAATAAATGAAGGAATGGGGCAGGATAGTGTTAGACAGGCAAGGTATCAAGGGATGACACAGACAACAAGGGTTTACGTTTTAAACAGTAAACATCTTTATTTAAGGTCAGGATGGTCTAAAGCCTAGCTAGTCCAATCTCTAATTTGGGGACTTCCCTCAAATGATGCAACTAAGGAAAGTCCAAGTCAGTAAGTCCAAAACAAAAGTCTGTCTGTGTGAAAACCTATGCTTGCCCTCACATCTAACTAAACACAGTGTAGGGATTTTCTTACTCAACAAAAATAGTGTTCAAAAGTAAAATGCCGTTCTGCTGGAGCTCTTCTCTGGCTCCCTTCGCCAAGTTCAAAGCATTAGTTCACACAGTTCTCTGAGGGTTCTTAGGGGTCCCTTCCCCAAGCTGTAAAACACTCTGATTCATAAAGGTCAACTGGTGTCTTAGGGTTCCCTGTCCCAGGCTCAAAGCCCAGTGGTTTCACAAACTTCAACAGGTTTCTCAGGGCACCTTTCCCCCAGCGCTAAATGCCTTCTGGTTAACAACGTTCAACGGGTTTCTCAGGGAACCCACTCCCAAGCTTTAAGTACTTTGATTCTCAAGGTTCAACAACTGTTTTCCATCATTCAGCAAGGCTCTGGGTTCTCCTTCCCAACATTCAAAGTCTCTTGTCACGCTATTCAACAGTCTCACTATACTTGACAGGAGCTCTGGATTCCCCTCCCCAAAGCTCAAAGCACTTTAAATAGTTCACAATATTCAAAAGCAGATTTCTTGCTCTCCTCGATTGCTTTCATTGTTGGTTGGGGCTCCCAGGTAGGCTGCAAGGTCCACCCATTACAGGTCGCGCAACCATATGCCCTTAGCTTCCAGAGCTCTCTTCGTTGCGTTTTGCTCAAGATTTGCTCACACTTAATTTTTCTCCCCTTTTCTGTTGCTCGTTATTCGTCCTTGATACTTGCAAGGGTTTACCCATTGTTCAGAGAAATTCCAACACGTGCCCTTCCTTGTACGCAGTCATATGATGCAATGTTTTACACACACTTAGCTTTCAAGTCATTGTTCAATCTACACTCGATTATCCGCTGGTTAAGGCTTCTCACCTTCCTTCAGAGACTTTCGACAACGCGCTGACTGCATGCGACCACTCTGCTACACTGTATCCAATCGGTTAATTATTCACTTCTATGCTAGATTGTCGTCTTGTTAAGGCTTCTCACCTTCGTTCTGAGACCTTCGACAACGTGCCGAAAGTATGCAGCCCCTCCGCTATAATATATCAATTTGCACGTGCACTGGGTTTCTTAACACATGAAACTCACTGGTCGCTCTGTGGGCTCATGCTGCTTCTTCGCTCCCACGGTTTCTGCCCTTAGGCTCTCTTGTGTTGCTTCTCCTCCCAGGGGAACAAGAACTCTGAAGCCACCAGTAAGGGATTGCCTGCCTGCACGGCTTCCTTTTAAGTCCTGCTGCCGGCTCTCCGGAGATTCAATTCTCCTGCCACGCTCTCACAGACCACTTCTCTCTGCTTCACCACAGCGTCTTTGTGTTCCGGTTTCTTCTGGTCCACGACATCTCGGCTTGGCTTCCTTTCTGCTCATCTCCCAACGTGCTCTGTTTCCTCTCATGGGTTTCTCCTTTTATACAGCATCGGTTGCAGGTGTGAGTTATCAGACTCAATTGCCTGACCCTATTAATGGGACATGTTTGGTTTGAATAATGGTATTCCCCTATAGCCCTCTTCCTCGTGTCAGTACTATACTGGTGTTTCCTAAGGGAGATCTGCATTACTCTTTGAGGATTCTTCCTCATCCCATTACTTGATGTAAATTCAGAGGACAGAACAGGATATGAATGACAATATCCTATAAAGGCTGATGGAGAGAGTAGGGTAAATCAGTGTTGGAAAAGGGGAGATACCATGTCTTATCTCGGTATCTTTGCTTTTTTACTCTCCTTCTAGTTTGGGGAGGTTTCCTGATGTTCCCTGGATTAATGGGATAAGGATAGCAATACTGCATAAATGTCTCAGGGATGGTGGATTTCCCCTGAAAGGAAAGCATGGTATACCGTGCCTCGCCTTCAGCTATCTTCTGACCATTCCTCAAGGACTCTCCACCAAGGTGATGTTCCCTCACTTGTCCACCCCCAAGGGTCGGGATCCAAAAGCGATGGCCCCTCCTTGGCCACCTGACCAGAAGATCCCTGGGGAGTGGAAGTAAGAATACCTTCAAGTTTCTCACAATAGGCAGAAGTTAAACAGATACTAAGAAAACATGCGAAAGAGACAGAAAAAGGCATGATACAGCAAAGAGACCATGCATGAAGCAGTTCAGGAACAGGTGGCATGCAGGAGACAATAGGGGAAAGAGACCGGACAAGCAGAGAGTCATAGTTTGATCTTTGTCCGAGTGGGTTTTGAGCCCTTAGAAACAGGTTCAGGTCATACGTGCTTTACAAATAAAACCGTACAATATAATAAAAATAAAAAACAAGAAATCAAGGAAAATAAGGTGCCTATGTAAAGAGAAGTAGTAGGGGCGAAAGCAAGATACAGTGGAGCAGAGGCAGCACACTATACTATATAGAGAGTAACAAAAGGTGGCATTCAGAGAATTCATAAAGCAAGGTTACACAATGATCAAGAACGAAGGAGAAGCAAGCAGAGACTGCACTATAAAGGAAAGGATACAAGCAGGTGCGAAGTGGGGCAGTAGGAGAGAACAATAAAAGATGGCAGCATACAGAGCAAAGGTACCACATGGAGAGTAAAAAGGAACCACAGGATACAGACCATTGATGTAAAACACGAGAAAAAGGCACAGAAATATGACTGTAAAGAGGGACAGTTGTCGGAACTACCAGACAATGCGAACACTCACCAGTAGCTGTTTATGATCTTGCAGAAGGCCAGCTCACAACACATTTTCAGGTTGCTCTGGTGCTCTGCCAATTCACTGGAGGAGCACTTGCCAGGATCTACCTCACAATTCTCATCGGACTCGTAAAGTGCCTTGATAAACTCCCCTATGAAGAAGAGAACAGTCAAAGGAGTCATGATAAGGTGAAGAAATTACTGCTTTTTTCTAGAAGTGTCAATTTGGTGTATTCTTTTATCTATAAAAGGCTTTGGCTGGGTTCCTGGACATGTCAATTAATTGCATTAATAGTATCTTGTGAAGGCTAATGCTGTTGGTGACAATGGCTAGAAGATATCAAACACACCACACAGGGCTCCCAGCTATGCACTAGGTGTTAACCAGGTGATCAATAAACATTTTTGAAATATGCCTAAAAGCAAATGTCTCAGTCTTTAACCCTGAAACTGTTTTCTACCCCAACCACATCCCCACAAAAAAAAATGTCTACTTTGCACTTAATGAAGCATGTACCCTAATGGAAGTTGTTATTCTTGAAACCCACAGCTCTGAGCAGCAGCTTTGCCCACAAACACTATACTAGATGAGAGTGGATCAGAAAGCCCTTGCTGACATTGCCTCACACCTGCCATCTTACCTAGTGCATCATGGAGGTATTTCTGCCCTACAAGTTTCAAGTACTCCTCAATGGCCTTGGTGGCAAGGGTATTCTCTCTGAAGATCAGAACATCATGTTCTCCGAAGCGATCCACCTCCGACATCACCAAGTCAGTCAGGAAGTCCTTGGGAGAGGGAGGCAAAGGAGACTTTTTGCAGTAAAAAAGCAACATTCTATGCTTGTTCACAGGGAAAGAGAAAGGACACTGAGAAGACATGCATAAATAGTTAACTCTGAATTGAGATCTGTTCAGCTGTCAAAGCTTAGTTGTCTCAGAAACATCCTTTAAATCTATACCACCACCAGGCACTGCCAAGGAGAGTCATACTAAGTCAGCAGTATAATTACCATACCACCTTAGAAACCTACAACAATGAAGGACATGTGAACCGTGGAGGATCTGTGAGGCAGATGAACGGTCACTCAACACCTACCCAGGCTCATTCCATCCCACAAGACCTTCCCCCCGTTACGATGAAAGTAGTGAAATGCTATTGACAGATTCTCCATCAATAGCCCTTCTAACGCCAAAGCACCACCCCACCACTATATGCTAGCTCCTTGAAATAAATAATCAGCAGATGAACCCTCAGGTGCTCAAAAACCATTTACCATTAACCGTTGGCTGGAATACCCCAATTGACACTCCTTAAGAAAACAGTCCAATGTGGACAACTGCTTTACCAGCAGCTTAATACGGGCCAAAGGTTCTAGATAAAGCAGCGAAATCCAAGATGAATACTATGAATATACTGTGTTTTCTCATTTTTCTCCAAAGCTAGATCTGTTTTACAATGCTAGAGCTCGGTAACCAAACACTTAAATAATGTCACGTCCTTTGTAATTGGACACCCAAATTAAAAAGGTTTTGAGGAGGGGGTTCCAGTTGATTTCAATAGGTTATTTTCCCTGTAATTGTTTACCAAGGTTTTGTTTACTCACTGAAGCAGCAAAAGAGGATGAATGATAAAACATGTCCGACTGTGTATTGGGGCAAACACTGCCATTGTGAAAAACAAAGGGGGATCTGTGACTCTCTCTACCAGCACGAACACAGGCCAATGACCTGTTCTTGGGTGAATAACCCCTGGGAGAGACTCTACCAAGTCTTTAGCTCACTGTCCCTTTCACAGAGAAGAAATGTCCCTGCATATCAGCTTTTGTCCTGCCCAGGGGCAGTCCAGCACCGAAATGCTAGGCAATTCTCCTCTGAACAAGAAAGAGTACCACCAGTAACCCTATACACGTGTTTCAGCCTTGTTGGGCATCATCAGTGAGGTGAAACTGTTGCCTCTCTAAGAACAGTGAGCAAGGGGTCCACGTCTGGATCGCCCCATTAACTTAGGGTGAAACCCAAAGTTAATTTATGCAAAACAAAGGGGGTCTGGGAATCTCTCTACCAGCACGAACACAGCCCAATGACCTGTTCTTGGGTGAATAACCCCTGGGAGAGACTCTATCAAGTCTTTAGCTCACTGTTCCTTTCACAGAGAAGACATTTCCCTGCATATCAGCCTTTGTCCTGCCCACTGGTCTTGCTCCAACCTGCGCCTCTCCCCACCGCTGCAAGAGTGGTTCATGCTACCAGGTTCACCCCCTTCCCGACGTGTCCAATCCCATTACTTCAGTCTCATCCGCGTTTCCATTCCATAATACTGTCTCGATCCTGGTTGGATGACTATCTACTCATGTATGCCCAAATCTAAACGGCCTACGACCCCAACCCTTGTATGCCTACTCAGTTGATATTCTTTTTCCACGATCATTCAATTACTTGAATATAAAATTCAGTTGCCATTCTCTTTCTCCTAATATGTCAGATCCTATGTTGCCTCCCATTTCATGCCTAATCCCAATCGAACTCACCCTCCGCATGTTTTTTTTCACAGTTCTCTTCTTCCACTATTCTGCTACCTCACAAGTCTAAGTGCTGCAGCCCCTGTCCAATTCCGGGTGCTATCCTTTTCCTCCCTAAATCACACAGCATAACTTATATTTAGTCCGCTTGTCCTGTAAAAACGCAACCTTTGAATAGATTGGGGCCTCCTATGTATTCTTTATCTTATGATAATTATTCTTCCAGCTTTGCTGCTTTGGAATTTTGTTTTCGACAGGGGCCGCTGTGTGCCATCTCGTCAAGTCGATGTCCCTCGAGGGCCTCTGTTTGAACGTCGACTTCATCATCAGTATAAATAGCACACACAGTGCCCGTTCGGTTCCGTTTTTCCAAGCCAACGCTTTGAAGAATTACTGCCCGCTTCGGTTCTTTAGTGAACTACATCTGCTATATTCGATCAACGAAAATGTCTTCCCCTGTCGGCTCCATCTACGCCTAAGACGGCTTCAAAAAGTGTGAAGACTTTGGATCGAAGATGCCGATCACCGACCCCCACCGCATATGCCTGTGGTGTCTTGGTACCGGTCAACGTACCTCCAAGTGTGGCTCCTGTCAGGCGATGACCGAAAAGGATCTCAGGGAGTGTAAAGGTAAATTGGCAGTGGGGATTTTGCCTTCGAAGTCTCCTTCAAAGAGCTCAAAAAGAAAGACTGAAGGGTCGAGGAATTCCCCAGTCGACGGAAAAGATCACGATCGAGAAGTCACTTGCGCCATTCTTTCTTCGAAGGTGGCCAAGAAACAGTGTCACAGGTCACCTTCGACCTCTAGTGATTCCTCGGCCTAGGTAATCAAGTGTCCAACTAAGTCGGACTCCCCAGCAAAATGGGATGCATTTAGTTCAGAAATGCTTAAGATCTCCGAGAATGCGGACCGATCCCATCAAAGGTTACGAAGAAAGCCCATGCCTCTGTCAACCTGCATCAAGGCAACAAAGGGAAGTCGAAGACGAAATCTTCAAAACCGAGCCATAAGTCGGTAAAGTATCAAGAGAAAAATCGATTTGACGAGAAATGGGAGAGGGCTTCGAAAAGTCAGGAATCCAGTCCATTGAGGGTTCCTTAAAAAAAGACATAAGTCGACAACGCTGAGGCCTTCGCTAACACCGTCGGCGTCGGAAACATTGACGCCAGTGTTAAAGTTGACTCCGACCATATCCACTCCAACTTTGTAGTCGTTGCCGACAATTACTTCGAAGTTGTCGAAGCCAACAGTAACACAGGAAAGGTTTTGAAACCCTTGCCAAAGAAAGACTTAAGTCTTTATCCTCTATCTATGAAGATAATGAACATTCAGATGATAACACACCACAATTTGGGTCACAATATGGCACCCCTAATGTGCCAGAGGAGTTAATCTCAGAAGAGTATAGGATAAAAGACTTGTATGATAATCTCCAGTCGGCCAGTGGTTTACATACCTGTACGGAACTGGATTTTGGTAAACAAGATCTTACTAGCCACGCTGACTCCTCATTTAGGAGGCTGATGAGCAAGGTGATGAGTTTTTAGGTTGCAGCAGGCCTACTCCTTTTCAGCAGGATCATCTTACAGATATTTTGCATCAGGGTCCCCAAAAAGATCCCATTTTAGCATTTCATACTGCAATACAAAAAAGGGTCTCAGCAAACTGGGAGCCACCTGAGACTGCAGCTGCAGTGAATAAAAATGTTGCAAGAAAATAAAAGCCACCCAGCAGTGACCTAGAGTACTTGACAAAACATCCAACAGAAAGTTTGGTGGTTCAAGCGGCTACATCTACTAAGCAATCAGCATACTCTTCTATCCCTCCTGATAAGGACGATAAGAGGGTAGAGGCCTGGGCGAGAAGGGAGTAGTTTCTTACCTGTAACTCCATTTCTCCAGCATTGATATCTTTCATGGATTCACATGCTGTGAATATTCCCCTTCGTCAGGCTGGGAAAACTCTGGTAACTTTAGTATAGTAGTTTTCCGATGGAAAAAACGTAGACACGTTGAGTGTCCTATCGACGTCGTTATGGGTACTTTAGGCAGCACCAATGGGACGTCTAGTGTATAGCTCTGGCCACGCGGCTTCCCTTCATATTTTAACCTCTCCAAAAAGAGGATGTACTAAGAGGCTGTTTGCCTGAAGAGGAAGGCTGGAGGAGGCATGTGAAACGACGAAAGATGCCAACGCTGGAGAAATGGAGTTAAAGGTAAGAAACTACTCCCTTCTCCAGCATTGGGTCTTTCATGGATTCACATGCTGTGAATAGATTGTGTAGCAGTAAGAGCACCTGGAGGAGCATATCAGGCAAACAGAACACAGCCGTTAATCATATTGCCTAACAAGAGAAGGACATAACTAAGTCAATAAAAAAGGAGCAGAGTCAAAAACCCCAGAAGCTGCCCCCCCCAGAGCACCTGCCAGAGGTCGGGAGACGACGCTGTCCGACAAGGAACCCTGGATCTGGGACCATCTGGAAGTGAGAAATTCCTGTGCTGGGCGCATAGAGAGACAGCAATTTGGGATGAGTGGGATGCAGGACGACATGGTGCCGAGGAGAGATATGTACGAGCGTTATGTGACAGAAGTTCCTGGGGTAAACGAGCCCGCTAGGGACAACAGTTTCTCTATCCTCTCCTTCGACGGCTTGACCTGATAGAGAGTTGTCTGGGATTGCACTCCCAAAACAACCAAAGTATTTCAGGGCATAAGAAAGGATTAGTTGAAGTTTATGGCAAAGCCTTGACGTTCTAGACGGAGCATTGTGGCGTCGAGAGACTCCAACGTCTGATCGGAACTTGTCCCCCGGACCAACCAGTCGTCCAGGTACGGATAATCGTAGTGGCCGTTTCTCCGGCGGTAAGCTGCTACAGGAGCCAGAAACTTGGCGAAAGTCCTGGGAGCCGACTTTAGGCCAAAGGGGAGAAACTGAAACTGGTAATGGCTGTTGTCCATCATGAAATAGGGAAATCTCCGATGTCTTGGGTGCATAGGTATGTGAAAGTAAACGTCCTCGAGATACAGAGACGCCAACACCTCCTCAGGTTGAACTGCCTGTTAGGGAGAATTCTCAGAAATTTGCTAATTCCCTTCTACCTTAGAGACCCCCGCAGCTCTTTTGCTGGACTTGAGGACTTCTCATTTCTAAGCTGGAGAGAGTGAGACCTTTTTCCCCACTCTCTGATGTATTTTTTCTGTGATTTATACTCCGTTTCTCTATTGACTTTGGAGTCTGACAAACTCCATAGGCATCATCTTTGCATTGTGACACACGACACACAGCACCTTCAGTGCAGTGGCACAGGGAAGTCGCTTAGATTCCCAAAAGTTTAAATACCTTCTCGTGGTGAAACTACGGTTTCCAAGAGCAGTGAAGTGAAATTGACTTTACTTCCCAATTCTAACTTTCTAGACCAAGCACACACTATTTTACCATAGGGTGCTGGAGGGGATACTTAGTATCCCCTTTGTCTAGTTTCTCCTGTAATATTTTTAGGTTACCCTTTCTACAATTAATGGCTGGTGGCAGTGGTTCACTTTTTACTACCATTGTGAGTTTTTGTACCGCGGGTTTCGTTCGCAGTTCCAATAAGGCACCCATGGGTGCCCGTTTTGTCAAAATGGCCCCGGTCGTCTTTTTTCTCCATTTCTTGTTGGAAAGGTCCTTCTTGAGATTTACTCCACGTACCAAACCAGGTTTGGTCCCTTAGTTCATTTTACTTTGACGGGATTCACGAGTGAAGCCTGTCTCTGGCTCCAGTATGTCTGGCAGGGGCAGGAAGTGAGGGAGGTGCCCGAAACTCCCTATGCTTAATCCCCTTGGTTACTGGAATACACCCAAAGGTGATTGGCCAGCTGGCTGTCCTTGGAGGACAGCCACCCTGCTGTGTGATTGACAGCTAGGCTGGAATGAATTAGAGAAACGTGCATAAAAGGTGAGGGCAGAGTCGACCACTGGATGAAGGAATCAGAGGAAGAACTTGGAACAGATGCCTGGTGCAACTCCTGGACCGTTGGTTTGCCCGGTGAAGCCCTGCTGCTGTGCTGAAGCTCCAAATTAGTTTCGACTAGAGAAGCCCTCCAAGGACGACCTCTCCCCTTGGGTTGGTCTTTAATTAAGTCTGATCCGAGCGGCAGGAAGATCCTCCGGACTTCCCTGAAGCAGGACTGGTCAAGCCTGAGCCACCTCAACAGAGTGCTGCACCCCAGATGCGAGGAAAGTCAAGTGGTATACAAGAACTGCATTGTTGGCATTTGCTGTCAGACGAGAGGAGCTGAAACCGCAAAGTGACGCTGAATTGAAGTTTGCCCATTGCTGCCGCTGACCTTCCCATTGCAGTGCAGGAGCCCCCAGACCTCTGTCTTGTCCCCTCAACTGAGTCACAGGAACACCAGGACCTGCAGAGCTGTACAGGAACAGAAGCCAGCTGGAACCATTTCTTCTAACCAAAGGTACTGTTAAGTTAACATGACTTACCTCTTGTGGTGTAGCCTTACTTTTTGATTCTATGTGGTGTAGCCTTACTTGCTCTCAGTTGAGACTTGTCTTGGTTGCCCTTGCAGAGTTGCTTACAGCTTTGCCCCTCACAAGCCTCCCAGTGAATCTTATTCCTAGACACTTTTCTAAAAATATGGTGCAAGGCTTTTAATTACCTGCAAAGAAGATCTTCAGCACCCCTAGACTTTGTTATACTAACATGGGCTGTCCTGGCTCTCTGGGAGACTATTCTTACCTCTGACTCTGTGCCATTACCTTTCCCCCAGGAAAGGGTTTAATTTACTTGACATTGGAAGGTTTCAAAAGTACTTACCTTTTTATGAATTATTTGTTAACCTTTGTTTTATTCCCCAATCTAACCTTTGCACCAAACTCAGTATTGCGCTAAATGTACCAGTGATAAATCAATGTCCACAGTGTCCTAGCTATTTGAGTCACCTGAGGGTGTAGGCAGTGTGTGTGCCATCCCCAATGGGTATCATCTGATTTAGACAAACTAAGAGTGTGTTTTGAAGTGTATTATAATTGTTACATGTTTTGTTCCCTTCTGAGGAAGGCTTATATAACTGACCGATAAATAAATTAATAATTATTTAATCAAGAAACCTTGAGTGTAAGTGCTTATTTGAAGAACTGTCACTGTGAAACTCTGTTACAACCCTACTGCTCACATTGACCCCTCTTGAGATAAGCCTGGCTGCTCAGCCACATTACCAACCTGTGTAGTACAGACTTATACCAAAGGTTGGGTTCCTATTGCCAGGAGGTCTAGGTTGCTGTAGTCTTCCAAAGGATACTGCAAACAATCTTGCCTAACACTTCCCTTATAACGTCTTGCAACGTTCGCATTCTGAACTTTTGCTTTTTTATGTTCTTGTTGAGCAGCTGCAGGTCTAGAATGGGGCACCATTTTCCGTTTGGCTTCTTGACCACAAAAAACATGGAACAGGTACCGTTTCCTTTTGGCGATGGGGGAACCCTCTCGATTGCCCCTTTTTGCAGCATGAGACGAACCACTTGACGCAAGACGTGAAGGTGAGTCTGAGATGATTTTACCGGAGGAATGGGGAGTTGTGGACGCCTGAACTTTAACGAGTGGCCGTATTGGACAGCTTTCAGCACTCATCTGTCTGTTATTGAATGCCACTTGTTGAGTTGGAATGCCATCCTCTCTCCTTGTTGACTGCCCACATGGTAGACATTGTTGCAGCTTGCTTTGACGGCCACTTTGTGAAGAGGAGGATCCCCTTTTCCTCTGGCTTTGGTACTCCTTGTTGCGTGGGGCAGCTTGGAAGGAAAGTCTGTAGCCCTGGGAGTAGTATGTAGACTTACCGTACCCCTTGTCTCATGCGTTTCCTGAGACACCACGAAAGGATCGAAAGAGGCAAAAAAGACCTTCTGCCCTGCATGGCTGTAAGGGACCTTGCTGTATCAGAGTCCGCTTTCATGGTCTTCAAAGCGTCGTTGATCTTTTCTCCGAAAAGATGTTCCCCCTCACAAGGCATGTCCACAACCTTGTGTTGAAACTCTTACCGAAAGCGTCCAATTTACGGTTCTCATTGTCGGGAGGAGTGGCGCACTTGTGTTGGGCGCAAGCTTTTCTACTAGTCGCTGCAGAAACCACCGACTCCAGTGTAGGCTGCGCTGTCAGGCACCTCAGAGTGGATTCAGGAGCCTTCAATTTCTTTTCCAAGCAGCCCTTGACCGCTGGCTCCGTAAATGGGTGCTTCATCGTACGGAGACCCTCCTGTCATAATGTGATCCAATATAGGGATTGAGAAAACCGCCTTTCTCCTCTTCCCCATGTGGTCAAACAAGAAACAGTCTTCCTTTTCCTCCTCTGGGATAAGATCAAATCCGTGACAGGCTTTAGCCATCATGGCATGGAAGGCCCATATGTCATCAGGCGGAGATGGTTGGACTGGACTACCTGGAGCATACAGGTGCTGGTCTGTATCCCAGGTGTCTGCCCTTCTGGGAGAAGAGACCGTAGATAGGGTGTCCTGTGGGACAATGTCTAGTTGTGAATCATACAGTTCCCATTCCTCCTGATCTCTTCGAGGCGGACTAAAAGCCCTAGGGGAAGGAGGAGGAGGTCTAGCTGGGCATGGTTTCCTGGGGTGAGGCCCTTTGTTTGCACAAGGCATCCGAGGTATCCTTCCGGCAAGGGACAGCACGCAGGCTTTGCAGCAACTGGACCAATAGAGCCTGAGGTACCGAGAGCCTGGCGTCCAATTGCCCTAGCAGAGTTTGCAAAGTAGTGAGCATAGAGAGTAATGAGTGCGAGTTGATGAGAGGATACGGAGGAGGAACAGCCCCCAAACCTGTTAATGTGGGCGGGAGGGAAAGCAAATACACTGCGCGCTGAAGGCCCAACAACGATGGATCCAGTTCAGGTTGTTCAGAATCCTCTTCCTTGGCTTCTGATTCAAAAGTTGCGTGCTCGTCGTAGACGGTTGCCTCAAAGTCAGAGGTGATATGTTGGAGTATGTCCTGCAGCAGTATGGTTGGAGACCTTTCTAGAAGAGGTTGCTCTGTGGATGCAGCTGCATGCTTTGATGTTTCCCTGGTAGACGTGTCTCCCGTTACCAATTCAGGCCGAATTGATCTTGCAGAGGAAGTATGTGTCGCCAGCGACTTAATCTTTTTCATTGTCAACGAGGTTGTCGACGGCATGGTCGTCATCGGGACAGTGGATGACGGGGTTGTCGTCGACGGGAGAGTCGTCGACGAGGGTCGAGTCTTAGTTGCGGTCTTTGTCACCAGTACCACCATAGATGAGGAAGGAGGTCGCCAGGATGATGACTTGGACTTGTGCTTCGTCGACTCATGACAGGAAGAGGACCTATGGAATGTCGATGAAGAGTGATGCCTGTCCCTGGATGAAGACCTCTTCGTCGAGGAGGAGTGAGGCCTAGATTTCTCCTTATCCGATGACAATCCCTTGCGGGCTGGGTCTGTGGATTTTTGCGGATATGAGCCTGTCCCCTTCGGTGTAGCAGTGTCCTGAGAGGGGGAACTTGCGACACCCTCAACACTCGAAGAAGGCCGTTTAGCAGAAGATGTCTTGGCTTTTTTCCCCCAAGTGGATGAATGCCTGGGCTCACCTGAGCGCAGTTTTTTTAGGTAGCAGTTCTTCTGACCTGGACCTTTGGCGTGATGACAACCTCTTGCCTGCAGGAGTGGAATACCTTCCCCCGCGTGAAGAGCCGACCTCCGAAGCCGGATAGGCACCCTCGTTCAGCCAGGATATTATGCACCCGTTTCTGTCCTTGAGGTCTTTTGGGAGAACCCCTGACAGATGTCGCAGTTTTCTGCAGAAAGATTGGGGTATAAATAGTATAGCGTCTCTGAATGCCTGTCTCCCTCGTACACATTCTTGAGGCCGCAGATCTCACATGGCCTGAATAAAGATTTCTTTGGACGCGAAGATGCAATAACGGGACCCCGCCAGACAGCTTTCCGGTCCGAGACTGTAAACAGTGAAAACTGAAGCAAAGAAGACAAAACTTTCACACAAAAAGACAAATTCTCTGTGAGAGAATGCAAGGTAATCCCAACGGTTTGGAAGATGGTTGGAATCTGAAAGGAAGCCACGGTGATAGACCTTTCCACTCGACGCCCCACTGGTGCCGCCTAAAGCACCCATAACGACATTGATAGGACACTCAAGGTGTCTACGTTTTTTCCATGGGAAAACTACTATACTTAAGTTACTGCATTAAAGTCAACTAACGCAACTTATACCTTATCAAAGTTTACGTTTACCCTGTGGGACCGCGTAGCTATGGTGGCTGATGTCATGTTGGAAGGTGAAGAAAGAGAAGGCTTCCTGGCTATTATCAGGGCTAATAGCCACCCTCACCACCGAAGGTGAGAGCTCAACATATTCTGCAGATGGTTCCCAAATTCCAGAATGCCCAACATCTTCCAGCCTTCGATTTTGTGAGGTTGCTCTGGCTCATGGCATCCTGCATTTTTCTGGTGTGGAGACCCGCCTCAGAATGAGATCCCTCCAATGGGCTCTCAGGACTCAATAGTCCCAATTCTCAGGCAGAATGTCAGACAACCTGAAAGTTCCAAGCAGAGTCTGTCAAGACTTCTGTGTTGGGCTTGCAGAGACAACATTCTCAAGGGAGAATCTTTTTGGCAACCATGGCCGGAGATAACTGTAGTGACGGACACCTCACTCACGTGGTGGGGAGCCCAAGCCAACCAACTGACAATCAGTGGTCTTTGGTCTCCATCGGAGTCCAAACTACACATCAACCTTTTGGAGCGGAGGGCAATCAGACTAGCGCTGAAGGCCTTTCTGCCCTCTGTACGGGCAAAGAATGTCCTGATAATGGACAACATAGTGTCCATGTACTACCTCAACAAGAAAGGAGGTGTATAGTCACTACCACTGTGCAGAGAATCAATGCAGCTCTGATTCTGGGCAATTGAAGAAGGAATCTCCATATCGGCAGTTCACCTAGCCGGCGAAAAGAACACGGTGACGAACACTCCGAGCAGGCAGAGCACAGTCTCCCACAAGTGAGAACTAGCTCAGGAAGTCTTTTTAAAGATCTTGGCCCTTGGATCTGTTTGCGACCAACCGTAAGTGCAAAGTGTTCTGCTCCAAGGAATCAACCCCAAGAGGAGATCTATGAGACGTGTTCGTAGTGGACTGGGAGTTTACACTCCTGTACGCGCTTCCTTCAGTCCCAGTCATTCCTCATGTGATCAGGAGGTTGAGAAAGTTAGGGAAATCCAGGAGGACGTGATACCCGGACGTTCTGGACATGTCTATCTGCCCTCCAATGCGTCTTCCACAAAGAGAGGACCTTCTCTCGTGAGAAGAGGTTCGGGTTCTCCATCCAGAGGTCAAGACTCTCACCCTTCACGGATGGTTTCTGAGAGGTTGAGATACAAGGATTGGGACCTCCCGGATGATGTAATGGAGATCTTGCTTTCTGCCAGAAGACCAGCAACAAAATCTTTGTACCGTTGCCAGTGGAACAAGTTCAGCAGTTGGTGCAGATATAAGAATGTGGATGCCTTACTATGTGACAAACCTATGGTGCTTTCTTTTTTGTTACATTTGGTGAATCTGGGGCTCCAGATCAGAATAATTAAAGGTTACCTGGTGGTGCTATCTATTTTCAAGCACTCAAGGATTCATATTTTAATCCCTCCGATTGTTCAATTCCTAAAGGGTCTTACTAATGTATTTCCACCAGTACCATTCCAAGTCCCTTTATGGGATCTTAACCTGGTGTTAACATTTCTAACATGCATTCCTTTTGAGCCTATACACTCATGTTCAATAAGACTACTAACCTTGAAAACTGCTTTGCTAATAGCAATACTGTTAGCCTGCAGGGTAAGCAAGTTGCAGGCCCTTTCCTGTAAACCCCCACATACACTTTTCTGTAAAGACAAAGTTGTTCTCATGGTGAAACCTTCTTCTCCGACTTCCACTTGTCGCAAAAAATAAGTTTGCCAACTTTCTATCCACCTCCTCATCCTGGAAAAGGAGGAGGAAACATTACACAGGCTAGACCCAAAAAGGGCTCTCAGTTTTTATATATCATTAGTGGCCACATTTTATCAAACTGAGCAATTATTCATTGGTTATTGTGAAAAACCTGAAGGTGTCTCCCTAGCTAGTCCCTGGGGATCTGGCCCCCCCAAAACCCCACCGAATTTTCCAACACAAGTACTTTCACACAACACAAAAGACAATGGATTAACACCAGAGCCGTTTGTTTACCTGACATGTCCCAATATAAGGGTCAGACAAAGTCAGGCAACTGATCAGAATCACACACACCTGATGGCTCTTTCCTTTCCCCACAGGGATAAACGGTGGAGCCTGAGAGCAAAGTAAGAGCAAGACAAGTACGGCAGACAGCACGATGAGATGGCTACCACACGGCAGTTCAAGAGAAGGAGAAAGGCAGCAGGAACCGAGAGGGTGGCGAGGAGAGGAGTGACCTTGCCCTTTTCGTCCCAGACCGCAGAGCCTTCATGGAAGAGAGCCGAAGACCGTGAACAATAGCACAAGTGTCCTGCAGCAGATGTCAGCGGTCCACAGGGCAAACCTATATTGATAAGCAGGTGCTAGGGAAGCTCCCGCGCCCGTGGTACCGGCCTTGACTCCAAAGAGGCAATAGCCAAGCGGTTCATCACAGTCGGTGAGCAGTCGATAAGAACCGGGCTGTGTTGAATGAGAAGTGCACAGTGGCAAGTCTGAATCAAGTTTAATGAACTTTAAATGAACTGTTAAAAGTGTGAAGGGGAGACCAGCTACAGAGGGAAAGTGGCACCATGTGGGTGCTAATTCAAGAGATTCTGGTCGAGCCCCATATGAGCGAAACTACAAGTACCAGAAGGCAGTAGGAGGGCCAGCAAAATAGGTCAAAGTGTTCACACAGAGGGTCGAGCAAAATCCCTGTACAATCGAAAGACTGATCTACAACCACTTTGCTAGTGCTTTCGCAGACGACATGCTCATAACAGTGGCCCCAACCGGAGACCTCCCCGAGGGCAGTAGACCTAGAACTCACCCAGTACGGAGCAGTGGCCAGATTAAAAGTGAACAAACAAACCTGAAAACCTCACCCTCACGACCAAGGCAGAACAAAATCTCAAAAAGACCTTCCAGTATAGGCGGGTAGATAACTCCATAACGTATCTAGGGGTAAAATTGGCCAAATCAGTGGGAGGATTATACCAAGCAAACTACCATCCCCTCTAGGAGAAGCTTAAAACTAAATTAATTGACTGGTGCCCTCTGACAATAACATGGATGGTGCACATTAATGTCCTAAAAATGGTTGTGCTCCCACAACTACTCTACTATTTTACGGCGCTCCCGATCCGCATTCCTCCGGCCTTTTTTAGATGCCTCCACAAAATCACGAATCAATTTGTCTGGAATAAAAAACCTCTGAGACCAGCCGCCAAACTAATGAGAACCTCAAATTCCCAAGGGGGAATGGGGGAACCGGACTTCAGGGCCTACTACACGGCCGCCCAAACGAGGGTCATCAGAGACTGGCAAAAGGACAACTGGGGGAAAATATAGAGACCCATGGACAGAGGTATAGCAGAGGGTAATTTGGAGGGAGTCTTGTGGAAGCCCAAACCAGACAGACCGGCGCAAATGTATAGTAGCTCAATCTTATCAGCTGTGGGAGACGCATGGGACTACGCTGTAAAAAGGGCACACATTACCACCTACCCTTCCCCATATACACCTCTATTTGACAACCCGCAATTCACACCAGGACACAAAACACTCACATTTGAGGCTTGGCAACAAGGGGGATTCCAGAGGGTTCAACGGACACAAGGTTAAGCTTTCTAAGCAATACAAGGCTGACTTCGGCTTGGGGGGGAAAAGCAAAGGTACAGCTATGATCAACTGAGGCCCTGGCTACTACACCCCTCCACAAAAGAAGCAGGGACCCGTCAACTAACCCCATTCGAGAAGGACCTAAACACAGACCCCAGGGACAGGAGAGTGGTTACATCTATATACAAACCCATAAAAGAGGGAGAGGACCCCTCCCCCCACCAGAGCATATATGAATAAATGGGAAGAGGCCACAGGATGCACATTAGAGGAAACAGAGTGGAAAAAACTGTGGGTGCAGGTTCCTCAATTATCGAGATCCCTCCAAGTCAGAGCGATATGGCTGTAACTAATACTCCAGTGGCACTTAACACCGGTCAGGTTACATAGAATATACCCAGGGACCTCACAACTTTGCTGGAGGGAATGTGGAGGGGAGGGTACTTGGAGCCACATATGGTGGGAATGCCCAAAAATAGATAGCTAATGGAGTGGCATTCAGGGAGCAATCGAGCAGGCTCGAGGGGTCAAGAGTGGAGGGAACAGGGGACTAGCAATGATAGAACTCAAAGGGGTCCGAGAGGACATCAGTTCAAAGCCAAACTGTAAACTCTACGTGACCATGATGATGGCTGTAACTCTGATTCTAGCGCGTAAGTGGAATGCAAGAGAACCCCCACAGGACCACGAATGGGTAGCAAAAATCGGGTCATTTGTGGCCATGGAATGTCTCACTTACTCGATACAAGGGGAGCACAATAAATTCAGCAATGACTGGTCAATCTTAATGAGATACTTAAGGGACGGTGCACGCCGAGCATGGTGTCCTATGTCTATGAGCCTCCTGGGAATAACAGACCCCTCCCCGGGGGAAGGCGACCAATGAAAGACTTACATCGGTGAACTAACACGAAGAAAGACCCAGAGGAGACCATCAATGCCAAGGTAGGACCACCAGAGGAGCAGTGCCAGCTCAAGGACAGTACCCGGATCAGAGAGGGGCGGGTGGGAGGAGAGGGGAAACCTTCATGTTGCAAGATATTGCTTAAAAATGCAAATAACTTATTGGAAAAAAAGTGGTACTTTAACAAATGGGCATTTGCAGTCTGTGCTACTCTATTCGTAAACATCAAGCACCCCACCAACAATAAATTATAGAAAACACTTTTAGTGTCTGCTATGAGGAAAGGCATGCCAAAGGCATTATTAGTGCCTAACTCAATGCTACCATTTGATCTGCCTTGGAAGGATAAAAGGCCAGTGTTCGACTTGAGACTTACAGGCTACTCTCACACCTCTGCAATAGATAAATTGTCCACAGACCAAGCTTAACAGTTAGCATAGCCCAACTAAACTAAACCTTACTAAAAAAGTATGATGCACTGTAAAACCATCTGCTGTATAATTAATTCATTACAATAATTCGACTCGTAGGCCAATAGGCAATCACATAATGGCCATAGAGTAGTTCTATTGCATAAATCTTCAAAGAAGGTAAGATTAAGTAATTTTGAGATTTGGAATGGCAAACATTAGACCTTTCTCCTAACTCCTTTATCTGAATTAATTTTCCTATTACTGCCCACCGAGGCCTGACCAGGGCTTCAGAAACGCTTTTGAAGAAAGCAGCTTTCCTCCATTCATTTCAGGTTGCAAGTAAGACGATTTTTAAGGAATAAAATGATAATTCCCATTGCCAATATAGGTATTATTTAAGTGAGCCAAATGATATTGTAACCCTAAAACTCATGTCATTTTGTAATCTAAACTTCATTGCAGGTAGCATTTAATGCAAACTGAAAGATGCATTTTTACATTAACTTCCTCCTCCAACCAGGCAGTAACAATAGAGGAGCTACTTCCTGTGCGGCTGCTTTGTTTGTACCACTGATGAGAACATACAGATGTGGAGAGATTTTGACAGAAGCCGGAGGAGGCTCCTATGCGTCCGTTTCCTAGTTTCTTGTTGGGGTATTTACATATTTTTCGCAAACAAAAGGTGACTGAAATGCGGTTTATCCTTGCTAACTGAGTATTTTCCAGGACACGAAGAGAAAATCTGATCATGAAGAGATTTCACTCTCTGATCCGAGTCCAGAGATAATTGCCACATGAATGATTAAAAACAAATGCACCCAAATTCATAATGTACTCTACAAGACTTGCCCCCAGATCAGGAGTAGTCAACCTGCCACTCTACAGAATGGTTTGGCCTATAACCCCTATCAGCCCCAGCGAGCACAGTTAGTGGTAGGGGGATCATGGACTGCAGACTAAAACTGCTGGAGAATGTGAGGTTAGCTACCCCTGCTCTATATTATCAATGGGGGGTGTGGGGGGGGAGGTTCCTTGCTACCCAGTGGCAACATCATTGCATTACAGCTCCATGTAAACCTCACACTTGTAACAAGATCCTAGTATGCTACCACTAC
Organism: Ambystoma mexicanum; assembly: GCF_040938575.1. Taxonomy (NCBI): domain Eukaryota; kingdom Metazoa; phylum Chordata; class Amphibia; order Caudata; family Ambystomatidae; genus Ambystoma; species Ambystoma mexicanum. The sequence goes on along the minus strand of NC_090922.1, from coordinate 616,933,012 downwards.
CAGGTCCAGCCAAAGACTTTCTACATAACATTGTCACCGTCCACCCACAACTGTACCTACCTAAGCCTCGAAGGCCTCTCTGAGAAAATATACTGCAGAAGAGAGCACTGTGCAGACAACTTTAATACAAATCAACTACAGATGTCTAAACTATTCTGCTGGTCGTTTTGTCAGACCACCTCCTGATAGATACTCTTCAATTTACCCCGCCTGCCACTACACTTAAGCATCTTCAGTCCACCAACAATTGAGTCTGCGCAAACAACAGAATCAAATCCAGCAACTTCAAACGCCTCACCAAATGAATGGTTTCAGAACGCAATCTTGGATAACCTGATCACCAACTACATGCTCGACAACCTCAACCCGACCATAGTCCAAGGCAGTTGTTTCATGTGCTTCACTTCAGAATTGGAAAATCTAGGCTAAGCACAATAATTGGTACAACAAATCCATAATCTCTTAAAAAGGACAGGAAATCAGGTGGCACATACCCAGACACCTTCAACATATATAGCTAAGCTGAAATAAGCAATTTACTAAGAATTCATCTGCACAGTGAGGCAAGAATACTACACCACTGAAGTACTTGAAGCAGAAAAGCACACACATAAAACTATTCAAAGCCTCCTCTTCTATTGCCCAAACCCTAAATCCTTGTACGGGTCTGTCTTCTTTACAGCACCAGTGTATCGCCTGCTCTCCTGAATCCACACACTCCCAGCCAAAAAGCCCAACCCCTCTTAAGCTTTTACAGAAATTCTTCAAATTAACAAGGGGGGTCCTGGGAGTCCCTCTGCCAGACATTAGTCCTGGTTACGAGAGACTTACCCAGAGTCTTTAGCTCACTATCTTTCACAGAGAAGAAATATCCCAAACATATCAGTCTTTGCCCTGGGGCAGTCCAGCATCGAAATGCTAGGCAACTCTCCTCTGAACAAGAGTACCAACAGAAACCCCAGACACGTGTTTCGGTCTGGTTGGACCTCATCAGTAGGGTGATCTGTGCCTCTCTAAGAATAGTGAGCAAGGGGTCCACGTCTGGATTCCCCTAGTAACTTAGGGTGAGACCCAAAGTTACTTAAATATGCAAATTAACAAGGGGGGTCCTGGGAGTCCCTCTGCCAGACATTAGCCCTGGTTACGAGAGACTTACCCAAAGTCTTTAGCTCACCATCTTTCACAGAGAAGAAATACAGAAATTCTTGGCATCTATCGTTCATTAAAATTAAAAACAGGCTGTTGTTGCCAACAGGTAACCCAAATACACTCCTGCAGGACTTTGTCCCTTTAAATTCAATTATACTTGTTCTTGATAATTTATGCAATTCCAACAAAACAGAAAAATATTGCAGAGTGTGCTTAATTGCACACATGACAGCTTAATGAGAATTTATAACAACTGACTCTCCTTAGTGCCGACGCGTTTCGGAATAATTATCCATCTTCAAGGCTTCAAAAAGCTGCCTTTTTCTTTAGTTAATTAAAATTCTTGAAGTAACCTACAAGGAACAATCTAGTTTTACTCATTTGTTCTCTTATTTAGATAAAAATTCAACTGAATGTAAATAGAAGTCACTAACCTCTTGTTTCTAGTGCCAACCTTTATGTGTGCCTAAAAGAAAAAACAGATTCCATCAACAGTAAAAATGGTCACAGATCTTTTGACAGGACTCTAGGGCATAGTGCATCAAGGAAGGATGAAAACGCTCACCCAAGTCCAGGATACACAGGACACTGTTGGTATTCCTTTTACCCTCAAGCTTATTCAGAGTCCGCTACAATAATTTAGAAGAACATGGCGTTACCTTCCTTCCAGTAAGTCAATGTATGGCTAACCCCTCTCAGTCAGTACTTACTTTGTGTAGGTTCACAAGTTAACAGACGATGAGGCAGCATGTGATCGCCATCTGTATAATAGACACTAGCTTGTTCTGTTGTTCGGAGGTCATCTTGGAATATCTTTTTCCAACTTATTGTGCCGCAATATTGATTAGGATGCCCATCACCCTCTGATTTTCTCCTGCTCTTAACTTCCAGATACCAGTATTTCTTTTTATTCTGCTGCTGCAGTTGTCTATTCCATTCCATGCATGTTCCCACACTTGAGCAACTGATTAATTTTATTTTAATCTATGCTGCAGTTCGTGCTGAGCCAACAAAGTTCTCCTCCTATAGTATGACCAGCAGCGGAGAAGTGGACCAGGAAGTCAGTCGAGTGTTCTGTGCCCGTAGCGGTTATTGCCCTAATCAACTAGGATCCAGCGGCTATCGCGGACGCCGATTTACGGTGGTGCTTCCTACACCTTAGCAGCAGTTTAACTGTCTGTGTTGGATATTAAATATGATTACCTGTTGTATCTTGGTAGCGCTTCCTCTTTCCCCCAGGAGGGGTGGAGGCACAGATCTCTTAGGCATAGTCTACTCAGAATCTCAGGTTCCATAGCATACTCAGATCTTATTTTGTTTTGTTTACTTTATTCGGTATAAAAACCTAGTCAACTCAACCCACTTTCAACAGAAAATCTGAGTTACTTCCACCCTCTTTCCCAATATTTTCATCCTTACTATCCAGGTCCTATGAACATAGCAGGCTACTAAGAATACAACATGAGGCACCACCAAGTCCCTACAAGGTTTTACTGCTTCACTGGTGGAACATAACCTAGACTCCCCCAAGTAATGGTCTTCAATATTGGCGTCTCAAATCTTTCAATTATGCACAAAGAAACCACATTGTTTGAAACGATAAGTATCACTAAGAAATATGTCCGGTTCGGTAGATGGTTGGAGAATTTGTAAATCAGGTATCACACCCATTCACATTATCTCTTTAACAGTGATCGGTTTATGTAGAATGAACATTTACACATTTTTTCAGTGAGTCATAGACACTAACATGCTAACCTCCAAACAGAGGCGTTGTCATGGGGACAGTCCCGCCCTCCCGTTGCCATGGGAGGGTGGGACACGAGGCGTACGTGCTCCTGCAGTAATGCGGGAGTCCGACGCCTCGCAGCGTCGCCATGACAATGTTTAAAAACAAAGTGAAGCCGCGCGTTCTCGCGGCTTCACTCACAGAAGAATGGATTGAAGTCTGAGAGGTAAGACTCTACAGCATACATGGTTGCAATGAATAGCAATAGATAGCTTGCACATTTAATTCAATGCCTGAAATTGAACGGCATTCGAGGATACATACAACATATGGCGCATGTCGGACAGAACGGAATAGATAGAGGTAGGATCCTCATAGATATATCTACATGCTCATAAAAATAGATTTGAATGGCATATTCCGGATATTAAGATTGATTGTAATTTTTATAATTTCTCTGTTTTTTCCAACCCTGCAACGTTGATGACATCCTATATGCACACAATTGGCACGTACATGTATGTTTATTATTCTGTTTCCACATGGATGTTCCAATCTAGTTTTGAAACCATATGTATATCTCTTTGAATGAACGTTCTTTGAATACATTTTGACAAACTTATGACGACATATGTAGTAAAATGTGCAGCCCTGAAGATGGTACTTAATTGCACCGAAATGCATTGGCATATGTACATGGAATAGACCTTCGTATTAGAATTCGGTCTCATTACTCGCCACTTGAGAAAATATCAACACAGGAATGTGCATTAAATAGTTCCTGTACTTTGACGTGTTTCATTGGATTGTGTTCTTATTAAGAGAATAGTACATTTTTTGCAAAGAAAGAAAAAATATGCAAAAGAAATCTAAAAGTAAATAATTATTCAATTACTAAAGCACCAATTGAAGCCAACAGAGTGCCAGATCTAATGGGGTAGTTTCACTTCCATTTTTTTTTGCTATTGGTCCAGATGCTTTTCCACTCTTTTGAAACTTGATAGCCCTCTGTACTTCTACTGTATTAAGCAGGACAATTTCGACTCTGGGATCACATTATAAGCACAGCTCCAACGTGTCATTCTGGTTTTGTCCCAAACTGTGGATTCCATACAATTTTGAAAAATGCTGCCACCAGATTTCTGCTGGGATACAGCATTGAAGAGTTTGGTCCCCAATCAGGTTTGTGCCAGCTACCAATTACCAAATAAAGGGTATCTTCTTCATATGCTTTTAGCAGCTCATCCTATGTTTGTGCAACAAAATACTTATTTTTCTGTGCAGTTAGGGCCTTGTAATCAGTTTTATATAATCGGAGCTGTGTCTTATCCACAAATTCAACCATTAACTATCAGATACACTATCTGAGCAAACCTATACAAGATTTTCCAAAATTGCCTTGTAAGTGCATTCACGGCTTTGCCCCTGTCTATTTAACATTTAGAATTGTAAGCCACCGTCCTTCTCGTACACTGCGATCGATGGAAAAAGGCCTGTTGGTAGTTCCCCCTTCCACAACTAGTACCTGGGGTGAGAGACGTATCTCCATTTCAGGCCCTCGAGCCTGGAACTCCCTTCCTTTACACCTACAGCAAATAAACTATCTTTCAGAAACATCTGAAAACGTATTTGTTTGCGTAGTTCTACGATTCATTTGGCATAGTTAAGTTGTTAGCTCATTACAAATCCATCGGCTCCTAGATGCAGTTCGCTGCCAAGTTCTCTTATGGGATATTCACATTACAAATTCAAAAATCAAATCATATATAGCTGGTTTGGTACCCCGTTCAACTACCCTAAGCCATTTCACTGATTTAGCGAGGTGCCCCATTAGAGCTGAGCGCAATTCTCAGGCAGGGGATTATGGTCACTTTCCATCCTTTTATGGATCCTGAATTTACTTACGCTAGCGCAGTCCTTAGCTGAAACCATAATTTAATCAATAAGGTTACTGCTGTTACATCCAATAAAGGTTACTTTAGCAGGTTGATCTTCTACAAGCCTGCCGTTGCAAGCCCTAAGTTCCATATTATATAGAATGTGTGCTATATCAATGGCTCAATGGTGGACCCCTTTTAGGGGCACTGCTACCAGGGTGGGGATATCCCAGGCACTATCCTGGTCTTCCAACAGTCCCCCCAGTTCCCTTATGGGTTTTGTTTGCTAATTTAAGCCACCTGTAATGACTATGCAGGTCTTTGTATAATTGGATCCCTTCCAAGAATGTCAATTCTTGTATTTTTCCACTGCAGCCAACCCTTTATCTTCAGATGGTCTAATGTAAAGATTGAATAAGAGGGTCCAATGATCTTCCCCAATGCAAACAGCCAAATGCTGACGCTCTTCTATTCCTGTTGAGCAAACATTTGCCTTCCATTTTAGTGCCATCTCCATTATAATGAGAAGGCCCCCTCTTGGTCTACTCCGGTGTCTCTCTGGCAGGGACCTGAAATCCTTGAGATCCCTGTAAAGTAATCTCCACTATTGCTCAAATTACCTGCAAAAGAATCGACTGGAAAAGCCTTAAAAAAAAAATCAGTCCAATAGAGTCCTCGAGATTTTTTGCGATTCCGGTAATATTCCAGGATAAGAGAAAGCAACCAATGTCTGGAGGAGGGCTATTGGGGCCCTTTCCCAGTCAATCCATTTCTTCTAGGGTTCCCTCATCTGCGTCTTTCATCATTCTCCCCATCCCCTGTCTTATTAAGGGGATGAAAAACCCATGAGGCGGGGGAGAAACTTGAAGTCTAAATTCCTGATTGTCAGCTAGCCCTTTATTACTAGATATAGGGGCATGGGGACTGATAAAGATAGCAGTGCCCTTTGGCAGAAATGCCCGGAAACCAATTGCCAGAATTCCATCAGCTAGGTCCCATGTCCGAAGGAAGACCTGTATGTAGTCAGAAAATGAGATCTTACTATATCTGAACTAATGATGCATAAGCAACCCTTAGCATGTCTTATAAAGGATGCATTTGTTTTTCAAGGCGTCCTCATCCTCAAAAGAATTACGTGAGGTCTTGGGACGTTAAACATTGTGACAAAAGGTGGATTCCTTAACCGCTCCCCATTGCAATTTACGGATCTTACGCCAATGTTTCTTCTGAGATTGACACCCACACACTTGGTGTTAGTCACTTTGAACGCAATGTTCATTGAGTATGTTTATGTTTAGAGTCCATTCTTGGTTTGAGAGGAAGGGACCCATCAGATATCACAGGTCCAGTATTGTCTTGACCTAGTGCTGAAGCTCTTTTAGTATCAATCATATCAGACAAAGTTGGGATTGAAATTCCTCTCGCCCGCGGGGCCTTAGGTGATTCATCGTAAAGGATAGGGCCAAATAACTTAAGGATCACTGCCCTTGAATTTTGATGATAATATGGGAACATTGTCTTTCAGATTTTTTATTTCTCCCACCAATTCCCAGAGGCAACTACCCAATTATTCGGCAATTAGGGACTTCATTTCAATTAAAAAGCCCCCAACATCTATGTCCAAGTACTCTGAGGTTTATAGGGACCAAAGTGTCAGTATCCAGACTACCTATAACAGAGTTCCCGGTAGTAATCTGTGGCATTCCACCTTTTGATTTCCCGCCTTTTAAACCAATTTTCCAGAGGCAGATAGACTACCTATATGCTTTTTTGGACCCTTGGGAGGTATCTGTACTAGGTCATCTTTACCAACAAGAGCAGAAAACGTATTAAGTGGTATCAGAGGATTAACCTCAAATGCTTCTTGATCCATTTTACCTCCCACCTAATTCTTGGTGAATTAGAGTCACCAATCAAAATTTTGATGGATACCTCCATTTCTTGTACCTCAACCAAAGGACTTGCTTGCTCCCCATGTGGGTGACATTCAATGATATGATTTACACCACTTATTATACCACCCCCCCCCATGTTGTCAATTGGGATGACATTTTTACCGCATTTCTGCCCAGGCCTTTTTTCCACTGCAAAGGGATCAAGCGGGTCTTCTTGCAGTCTACATATTCATGGTATGCAATCCACCCCTTTGGCCATTGAGGGTTCATCAAAGGTAATCAACAATGGACTCCAGTTTGCATCTTGGGCCACACAAGTGGATCCTGCTCCTTTCATAAGTGTCCCAACTTTATCAGCTGGGCATTTTTTTACCATTCAGGCCTTCAATGTCATTTAAGTCTTTAATTTCGATAATAAGTGTGTTAACCTCTGTGATTGGTTTAAACATCTGGGATATTTTTTTTTGTCTAACTTCGTGGAGAGGTAGAGGTGCCAGACTTCCTTTTGGACAGATTTCAAAATATTTTATCAAACGTCCCTCAGGCTAGAAAAGATAAATTATCACCTTACAAAATGTGTAAATTGTACCACTTGCTAGGGTGGAGGGGCATGTCCAACTGACTCAAAGGGCACCCATAGTCGGAAGCCCCCAACCCCTCAAGACCCTGCAATAAACTGTGTTGGCCACACAGCAATCCAGATAACTCAATGTCCTTCAAAGGGTATCACTACATATTATCCCCACCAAAAATATTGCTGTATATATATGGTCATCTGGAACGGCCATACGCGATATTTTTGGGGTTTTTGGGAGCGCGGGTTGCAGGGGTGTCCCTTGCTCATTTAAAAATAATGCGGGGGTGTCCCCCGCAGGTTACATGCCTTAATATCGCCGGAAAAATATGGCGATATTTTTATATGGCAATATTTTTGCTTGGATATTAAAACATGGAACCCTTCAAAGGTGGTGTATTAAACACAATTGTTACACTGAGGGCTTCACAACGTAATCACATAGGTTTTCTTTTCCACCCCAATTTTCCTTAATGCAACAGAGTAAGTAAATGAATGATGTACTAGTTCAAATGAAAGTTCCTGGTAATCCGTGAAAAGACGGTAAAAAGGCAACAAAATGACAAATTGCAGGCAACTTGCTTCATAAGACAATCAGGCTGGCTCGCAGAAGTTGATTATTTCCTACCAGATCCGTAATGCCGCTCACTTAGTCTAGCAGTCAGTCTATTCACTGTTCGCTAAGCTGAACGCATTTCCCCTGACAGCCTGCATTTTTGTTTTCAGAATTCAGCATTAGGCATCTCCCGCTGCCTCACATAGCGTCCGACATGGAGCCTAATCCACTGGCAAATGCGGACATATGTAATGCCGGGTATACAGGCTGACAAGACAAGAAACCGTGACTCACCACAGGTCACCTCTGAAGCTCTAATTATGCAAGAATCAGGCATCGAGTGTATTGACTAGCCTGCTGCACGCCAACAATGCTAAACAGTGGAAACTAGTGCAGCAGGCTTTTCTGACCCGGGCTTCGCCACAAGGGTGAAAAGTATTCCATTTTGTTTTGCTTTTTCTGGCTCTGCTCACAGGGGCGTGGCTTTGTTGTAACGGCTTTCAAGGCTGAATGAAATCATGAAATCACAGTGAAAAACAGTGCAGCAGGCTTTTCCGACTTATTGATAGTGTCTCATACCTTGAATTCACTACACATAGATCCAAGTACCTCTCAAGGAAATCTGCGTATTGTCAATGTCTTATATCCTAGATTATGCCCAAGTGAGTCCAAGCACCTCCGAGGGGAGTCCTGCTCACAATCTACACCCATCCTGACTAACATAAGTGGGTTCAGCCAAATTTACTTCAGTGGGTCTAGGTTCCTCACAGGGGAGTGAGTCCTGGTCACAATCTGTATCCATCCAAACGATCATAAACATGTTCACCATGCTTTTTAGTACACCCCTGCTCATGCCTTTGTGGGGATATTTTTGCAACACGATATGTGATAAGTCCCTTTGCTCGTTCAACCTGACTTGCAGTGATGTTTTATACTTCACTTTTCATCTTGCTACGTACAGGTTGATTTATCTTGACCACAAATTTCAGTGGGTTTATGTCTACGCCACTGGGGGAACCTTATGTAAGTACATATCCGCAGGCTCTGTGTCAGGAGTCTAGTTAGTCTCTCCTTTCGAGAGCTACCTGACTGGTTAAACATAATTTATTATTAACCCATGAGTAATGACTGTGGCTGTTGTCGGTACTACCTGTAGCTACTCGACCGATAGGGCAGACTGTGTTTACAAGTTGTTATTGTTAGCAGTGATAGACAGCATGTGGTTGTGTTTCACCGTGCACGGGTTCCACCGCATGCTTTAATGACCCGTGATGGTGTTCATTTTTCTCCCCGCAATTACACTGAAAGAAACTTGACCAGCAAGTGGCTGGTGGGCTGGTCCGATGGTTTGTCGACATGAAGGTATCAAAGTTTTTTTCCCGTTTAATCTTGTTGAATTTGGGATGGTCGACACTTCAGATGAACTTTGCACACAAACTTTTGTTTTGTGCACCGACTAGGAGATCGTAGCCGGTTTTGAGCCCCAGGCCGAGAGCGCTGCGTGTGGACTCGAATTACCGCAACCACTAGCCTTGCAGCACACACCTGTATTTCATTAGACCGCCACCGACATCGGCAGACGAGTTCAGGCACAGCTGCAACACATCAGACCGCCCCCTTCATCGGCAGGCAGTTCCTGACACAGCCGCGATGCGGAGTGTTTACAACCTATATAAGCATCCCAATAGCAAGTGAAATTCTGTATGTATAATTGAGTTTCAAGTTTAATGTGGGTGAATTAATTTTAGCCTTTTGTGTGCTGTTGTGAATAGTGACTGCTCCTCTATTCTTATTGTGGAACCTGACTTAAGGTGGTTCCCTTCATTGTCACTTTTCCTGTGTATTATTTCCTTGAGTTTGTTCTTGTGCACTCTTCACATTTCAATTGTATTGTGTTGTTAAATATCAACTGCCTCTTTGAAGGAGTTTTCTAACTATTATCAATCAATTTAATAAAAAATATATATACTGGTAAATCTTTTGTTTTGCATGTATACTGTGTAGTGTTAACATAGTTGGTTGTTTCCTTACTCTAAGGTGGTGACATATATGTTTTTTCCCCCCTCTAAGTTTGGAAGTTGATCCAGCGAGAGGTAGATGCTTCACATGTGCCATTCCACTGCCACCAAACCTTTTGTATGATATCTGAAGGTTTTCCTTAGTCAGGGGGTTAGTTTGGTGGAGCAGTATAAATACTTTGTCCCCCCACCTCTCCTTGTGTCCATTTTTCACGACTAGGTTCAACCAACTTGTTTGTATCCTGGACTGTGGACTTGGGTGAGCGTTTTCATCTTTCCTTGATGTACTATGCACTAGAGTCCTGCCAATAGATCTATTACCATTTTTACTGATGAAAGAATTCATTTTGTTTTAGGCAAACAAAGGTTGACATTAGGGAAACAAAAGAGGTTAGTGACTTAAAGGTTGAATTTATATTGATATGATATTCTTCGTCGTCTTCTTCCAAGAAGCCAAGAAACAGAGTCATAGGTCACCTTCGACCTCCAGTGATTCCTTGGCTGAGGTAATCGAGTGTCCAACAAAATCTGACTTCCCAGCAAAATTGGATGAGTTTCGTACTGAAATGCTCAAAATCTTTGAGAATGCGGCCTTGACCCCCTCCTACGACAAGCAGAAAGCCCATGCCCCTGTCGATTTGTGAAAAGACGACAAAGGGAAGTCAAAGACAAAATCTTCAAAACCGAGCCTTAAGCCGGTTCTGCATAGAAAAAAATCTTGATCTGAAGAGAAATCGTTGAGGGCTTCGACGAGTCAGGAATCCAGCCCACCGACGGTTCCTTAAAAGAAACATAAGAAGTTGACAATATTGACGCCTTTGCTGACACCGTCGGAGCCGTCGACACCAGTATCAAAGTCGACGTCGACAAAGGTGATCCTGACTTCGAAGTCCTTGTCGATGATTACTTCTAAAGTGGCGAAGCCGGTGGTAATCCAGGAAAAGGTTTCCAAACCTTTGCCCAAAAGAGACTTTTTAAAGTCTTTATCAGCTATCTATGAAGACAATGGAGAGCCTTCGGATGATCTCCCCTCTGCCACCTCTTCTCCCTCTCTCATCTCTGACTGTCTGCAATCCAGAAGTGGTGTGCCCCCAATGACTTCTGCCTTAATGCCAGTAAGATAGAGATCCTCCTCATCGGCACACCTGCATTTTCCTTTCCTGTCACTTTCTGCCCGGCATCCCTTGGCCCTCTTCCTGCTCCCACCTGTGAGGTTAAGAACCTCAGGATCATCTTTGACGCCACACTTTCCTTTTCTCTTCACATCTCTGAAGTCTCCAAGAAGTCAAAGTACTAACTGCACCTCCTCAGAGGTATTCTTCCTTTCCTCACATTGCCCCAGAAGCTCACCGTCTCTAGAGCTCTGGTTCTCTCTAGGCTGAACTACTGCAACAGCCTCTTTCTAAATCTGTCTGCCTCTACTTTCTGCCCTCTGCAACTCATCCAGAACAAGACTGCGAGACTTGTCCTTGGCCTCAAGCCCAGGGATCGTATGTCTCCAGCCCTGAAATCGCTTAATTGGCTCCCTGTGGCTGCAAGGATTAATAGGGATGATAAGAGAATGGATGCCTGGACAGGAAAGGCATTTACTGCTGGCAGTATGGCGTTAAAGTCAACTAATGTAACTTGTACCATGTCAAGGTTTACGTTTACCCTTTGGGACTCGGTAGCTATGGTGGCTGACCACATCCCAGAAGGAGAGAAAAGAGACTGCTTCCTGGCAACCATCAAGGATGGTAAGGAGGCAATGGGTGAATGTCTCCAGTTAGGTCTGGATACTGCAAACCGCATCAGCAGATCCATGGCAACTAGCATAGTGATACGTAGGTTGACGTGGGTGAGGAAGTCTGGGGTTTGCACCAGATTTGCAAGCTAGACTACGCAACATGCCCTTAGACGGCTCAAGGCTGTTTGTCGATAAGGCGGATGAGAGTTTGGGAAAGCTGCAGACCTAAAAGGCGGCGGTTAAATCCTTTAGCGCTGCCATTAGACAGCCTCAACACCCCTACTCTGGCTCATCTTCCTGGAGGAAGAAGTCCTTTTAATTCTTCCCCTCAATTGGTAGAGGAAGAGGATAAACCAGTCAAAGAGGTCAGAGAAGATTCCCTCATGGTGGACAAGGGAAAGGTGCTAAGCCAACCCAAGCAGCAGCAATTTTACCATCAGCTGCCACTTCAGCTGCGTCAAAACTACTCTGGGGCCTTGACTCACAAGACCCCAGTGGGAGGCAGACTTACTCGGCACCTGAATGAATGGTGAGGCATTACTTCAGATGCTTGGGCACTGGAAAATGTAGCCCAAGTTTACTGCTTTCCTTTCCAAGAAAGGCCTCAGGATCATCCACCGGGGAATAACTCTTTCGAAATTCCACATCCGCTCCTTGTGCAGGAAATGTTGACCCTGCTAGAGAAAGATGCAATAGAACATGTACATGTAGCAGAAAGGAACAAGGGTTTGTATTCCCCATACTTTCAGATTCCCAAAAAAGACGAGGATTTAGACCGATTTTGTACTTAAGAAGTTCCTAAGGAAGGACAAGCTCAAGATGGTTACCCTTTCCCAAATCTTCAGGCTCTCCAACTCCAAGACTGGATGGTATCATTGGACCTTCAGTATGCTTTCTTTCATGAGCATATCCATCTCAAGCATAGAAAGTACCTGAGGCTCGTAGTTCTCATTATCAGTTTCGAGTTATGCCATTCGGGCTGACCTCAGCCCTGAGGGTTTTCACCAGATTAATGGCGGTGGTGGCAGCAAGTCTGAGGAGAGGGGGTATTCAAGTCTACTCCTACCTAGACGACTGGCTGATCAGGGCTCGTTCACCCGAACAAGCCCATGAATATCTCAGCGTAACCTGCCACTCTCTCCACAGACTGGGCTTCTCCCTCAATTAGAAGAGGTCCCACATGATACTATCTCAAAGACTCCAATTTATTGGAGAAGTCCTGGATGCGTCCTCTGGGAAAGACTTGCCACCTGAGTTGAGAGCTCAACACGTTCTGCAGATGGTCACCAAATTCCAGAGTGCCCAGCATCTTACCGCCTTTGATTTTTTAAGCTTTCTCAGTCTCATGGCATCCAGCATTTTCCTGGTGCCAGAGGCTCGCCTGAGAAAGAGATCCCTTCAATGGGCTCTCAGAACTCAATGGTCCCAGTTTTCAGGCAGAATGTCAGACCACCTGAAAGTTCGGAGCAGAGTCTCTCAGGACCTTCTGTGGTGGGCTTGCAAGGACAACATTCTCAAGGAAGAATCTTTTTGGCAGCCATGGCCTGAGATAACAGTAGTGACGGATGCCTCACTCACGGGGTGGGGAGCCCACGCCAACGATCTGAAAATCAGAGGTTGTTGGTCTCCATTGGAGTCCAAACTATGCATCAACCTTTTGGAGCTAAGGGCACTCAGACTAGCGATGAAGTCCTTCCTGCCCTCTGTAAGGGAAAAGAATGTCCTGATAATGACGGACAACACAGTGGTCATGTACTACCTCAACAAGAGAGGAGGGTTTGGGTCACTATCATGATGCAGAGAAGCAATGCAGCTCTGGTTCTGGGCAATTCAAGAAGGAATCTCTCTACCGGCAGTTCACCTAGCCGGAGAGCACAACACAGCGGTGGATGCTCTGAGCAGGCAGAGCATAGTCTCCCACAAGCTCAGGAAGTCCTTTAAGAGATCTTCACCCTTTGGGGAATCTCTCAAGTGAATCTGTTGGCGACCAATGTCAACCGGAAGTGCAAACTGTTCTGCTCCAGGGAATTTCCCCCAAGAGGAGCTCTAGGAGACGCATTCGCAGTGGACTGGGAGTTTCCACTCCTGTACGTGTTTCCTCCAGTCTTAGTCATCCTTCACGTGATCAGGAGGTTGAGAAAGTTTGGGAAACCCATGATCCCAATTGGCCCGGATTGGGCCAGGATGATGTGGTACCCGGACCTTCTAGACATGTCCATCTGCCTTCCAATACGTCTTCCACAAAAAGAGGATTTTCTCTCACGAGAGGAGGGTCGGGTTCTCCATCCAGAGGTCGAGACACAACCTTCACGCATGGTTTCTGAGAGGTTGAAGTACAAGGATTGGGACCTCCCATATGATGTAATGGAGATATTGCTTTCAGCCAAAAGGCCAGCAACAAAATCTGTGCCATTGGAACATGTTCAGCAGCTGGTGCAGGGATAAGAATGTGGATCCCTTTCTATGCAACACACCGACGGTGCTTTCCTTTTTGTTACGTTTGGAAAATCTGGGGATCCAGATTGGAGCATTTAAAAGTTACCTGGCGGCACCATCTATTTTCAAGCGCTCTTCAGAGTATGATTAATATTTTAAGATCCCTCTGATTGTTACATTCCTAAAGAGTATTACTAATGTATTTCCACTAGTTCCATTGAAAGTCCCTGTATGGGGTCTCAATCTAGTGTTAAGAGTTTTAACATGCGTTCCTTTTAGCCTTTACACACATGCCTATGAAGACTGTTCACATTCAAAACTGTTTCACTTATTGCAATAACGTCAGCACGCAAAGTAAGTGAGTTGCAGGCACTTTCCTGTAAACCTTCACATACAGTTTTCCATAAAGACAAGGTTATTCTCTTGGTGAAACCTTCTTTTTTACCTAAGGCAGTCTCCGACTTCTACTTGTTGCAGAAAATCACTTGGCCAACTTTCTATCCACCTCCCCATCCGGGAACGGAGGAGGAAAGATTACTGGACTCAAAAAGGGCTCTCAGTTTTCACATATCCAGAATGGCTGAATTTTCACCAAAATTACCAATTATTCATTGGCTATACTGGCGCCAAATTGGGTCTAGCTGTTACAAAACAAACCATATCCAGATGGATCATCCTGGCTATTGGTGAATGTTAAGGATTAGCGGGCAAGGACCCGCCGGAAGTCCAAAGGGCACATTCCACAAGGGGCATGGCAACCTCTGCTGCTCTTCAAAGAGGTGTCCCAATCAAAGATATATTTTCAGCGGCCATTTGGTCGTATGTTTACACTTTTGTGAGACATTACTGCCTGGATTAATCTTCCAGTCACGGAGGACCATTTGCAAAAGCGGTCCTTAATTCGGTCCATGATTAGAAAAAATGTAATTCGTACTGCCACTACCAAATTATTACTGCTTTGGGAGTCTATCATAAGATGAGGAATACGTGGGAGGACACAATCCATTTGAAGAACAAGTTACTTACCCCTGATAATGTTCTTTCCATTGATGGTTCCTCCCACGTATTCCTCATCATCCTCTCAGCCTAGCAAGCCACAGAATGTACGTGGTCTTACACTTTATGCTTTCTTGGAGCCTACGGTCTATGGTACACCTGGTAATTCCTCTTCAGGAGGAGAAAAACAGAATGGAAGCCAACTGCGCTGCGTGCGCTACTTATACTGATGATGACCGACAATCCAACGGTGGCCCTCGAGGGACATCGACTCGACACGACGGCACAGAGAGCCTCCTGTCGAAAACAAATTCCAAAGCAGCTGAAACTGGAGAGATAATTATCATAAGATGAGTAATAAGTGGGAGGAAGATCCAATCGAAAGAACGTTAGTGGGGGTAAGTAACTTGTTCTTTCTACCATACATTTTCCCTTGGTTCTCTCACAAGTTAACAACAGTCGCACGCACTGCTTTTGTAGAGTTAGAGTCATAACTTGCAATACGTAATGCTTCTTGGTTCTCTTTTGCTGGTTGTTCGCACATGAACTTTGTTTCTGAAGTTTCATAACCACAACGCTCAACATGTCCTGTTTCTCTTTAGCTTCTCAGTGTCACATATGCCTGAATTTTGGTGAGTTAGAAACACTACTCCCAACATGCAACACTTTCCCACTTTTCTTCTTTGTTTTGGCTATCGTTTTCACATACTCTTGCTCCTCTGACTTTTTTTCACTGACTCGCACCCCTTTTGGTAGCTTTCACTTCAACAGCATATGACCACTGTCTCTCGCAGTTACCTCTCTCTGTGTATGTCACCCCATTGGTGCAGGAAGTGCTTTGGGGGCAACTTCTTCACCTGATCTGCCTATCTGGGAGGACTTCTGTTCTATGCTTCCATTTGTCTTTTCACCATATGCACTGGCAGCGCTTCTCTTATCCACACACAAAGTGGAGATTTAATTTACAATGGGCACCTAAACACTCAAAGACCTCGAAACAAAAGAAAAGTGCCCACTCTTCAAAGGGACAAGTGCGCTACATGTTGTATAGGGACTTTAAGCATATCACTTCATAAATGCAAATAGTATGATGGAAAAATGATCAAGAGTGATCTGAAATAAACACATTGCTTCCTTAGCAGGTGTGCCACTCTCCCATGTGTGTCAGTCCCAGCGGACACTTCTGCATACGCTAATAGTGTACCTGTTTTCAAAGTACTTTGCAACAGCAAGCAGAACCTTTTTTCACAGCCATCTATTACATAGCTTTGATAAAAGTAACAAAAACAAAAAACACAAGTAATGGGGTGAAGATGGGCGTACTTTGACCTCATATCAATGTAGACTTAAAGATTTTATCAGGACTATGAAAATGTACCACGTTTGTATCAAAATAAACACTGGAACAAGATGCCAGGTCTTGAGATGTCTCTGCATGGATATGAAAGAAAAATAAATTGACTTTGGGAGAAGAAGAGTACGACATTTTTGTCCCTATATTAAGTAAGAAGAATGACGAGCATAAAACAACTTTTAATGCATATAAACTACATAAGGATTTTCTGCAGGACAAGAGAAAACCCCACCATAGGTCTGCACCTATATGAAAGCAAGATGTATTTGCTAAGTGGTGGGTGCCACCACCAATAGAAAGCCATGAGTGATTGACAGAATATAGGATATCGAGAAATTGAAAACTGTACACCTTAACAAAACAAGGCCTTGCTGCAGTATGGTGATGACTGTGTATCCCCTGCAGATGCACCCGACTACTCCGTGCACTGGTCACCTGGCCACCCTCTGAACTCGGGCCCAGGCTCCTGCATGTCCAGTTGCCCTCGTACTGCTTCCGGGCTCCCCAGCACTTGGTCTGTATCTTCAACCCCACAGTCCCTTCTCTCTGCACTTTTCAGCAACCAGCTGGCTGCACTTGTGAGTTAACTGCACTTCCCCCTGGCACTTCTCCCCTTCCCTCTTCCCCCCACCAATCTGAATGACACAAGGCCTATTAAGATAGTTATTTTGTCCTCCCTTTGTTTCCCCTCCTTGTCTTGTCACCCCTAGAAACACTTGTGTACAGGCGCGTTATAAATGCCACATCATATCATATAACATGTTACTATACGCTCATCAACTCAAAAACAATAGCCTGTGAGGAAGGAAGGCCATGTACCAAGTACCCATTCAAAGTCAAGGCGGATATGTAGGGTTAACAGTAGAATAGGTCTGTACAATGTATAAGTGCCCATATTAATCAATACTATGCTGAGTGATTAATGGGTGTGGAAGGGCCAGAAATTATAAGTTACTCACCGTAGTGACAAACGTACTCTTAGGTCTTAGTCCCCTTTACTCCATACTGCATGGGTGTCCCTTCCAAGGGACGGGAGATGGAACCTTTTTCACCAGAAAAAACCTTCTTCCCCATTAAATTTAGAGGCGCACGGGGGCTGGGAGCATGCGCTGCCCTGATTCCGCCGCCACACCCAAGGCACCATAGACGCGTCGACAATGGATTAACATTGCCTAATGACACCAGTGTTATTAGGGGGGAGGATGGTGGGACGTACGGAGGAAAGGGGGCTAAGAGTACGTTAGTCACTACAGTGCGTAACTTATAATTACTCTTACGTCCCGTCCCCTTTCCTCCAGATGCAAAGTGATCCGGCCGCGGCTGATTTTGCCGCGGCCGGAATGTTCGCATGAGAAAGGTGCAAACTACCAAATGTTTGCACCTTTCTCATGCAAACACGCTTACATACTACAGGGGCTGCAGGGGTATCCCCCGCAACCCCTGCTCACTATACTATAAAGTACAGTGAGCAGGGTTTGCGGGGGACATCCCTGCAGCCCCCGTTTTATTTTTTTGCGGGTGTGTTGTGGGGGTGTCCCCCACAACACCCCGCTCACTATGCCACACAGTATAGTGGGCGGGGTGTTGTCGGGGGACACCCCACAGTCTTACTTACCTGCAATGCTACCGCTAAAGGTTTGTACTTTTGGTGTTCGAACCTTTGGTGGTAGCAATTGTCGGTCGTTTTGTATGGACGGACCTTTTTTTTTGGTCCGATCCTTCAAAACCTTCCTCCAAACTGCATGGGCGATTAAAACTGAATGTAGCGCCCCGGTGGAGAGGAAAACCTCTTTAAGCAAATAGGTTCCTGAGAACCGCCTGCCTGAAAGCCGCATCAAATCTAGGAGCTGGCATCTAAACAGTAATGTTTGCAGAAAGCCGGGGGAGTGGCCCATGTGGCCGCCCTGCTTAAGACTTGCAAAGGGACATGGCGCTGGAATGCGATGGCCGTTGCCTTGGCCCTGACTGTGTGGGCTTGCAGGTTTGCAAGAAGAGGCTTCTGCTGACTCTTGCATGCTTCTTTGATGACCGAGACCATCCAGCGGGATATGGAGGCCTTGGAGGCCTGACAGCATGGTCTTGCACCTCTAAAAGTGACAAATAGGGCGTCTGACCTGCGGAAGCCCTTGGTCCTGTCCAGGTAGTATTTCAGGGCACGCCCGACATCCAGGCAATGCAGAACTCTCTGTGCCTCATCCTTAGGATCTACAAAAACGTGGGAAGGACCATTTCCTTGTTTAAATGGAAAGCGGACGGCACCTTCGGCATAAATGCTGGGTGTGTCCGCAGGACTACTTTGTCCCTATGAAAGGTAGTATATGGTTCTGAGGTGACCAGTGCCTGGATTTCGCAGACTCTCTGAGCCGAGGTGAGGCCGACTAGTAAGGCAGTCTTAATAGTGACCAGCCTGATGTCCGCGGACGCCACTGGTTCGAATGGTTTGTGCGCTAGGGCGCCCAAGACTATGTTCAGATCCCACACGGGTTGTGGCCTCTTGATGGGCGGGTAGAGTCTTGCGAGCCCCGTCAAATGTTTGACAATTGGATTAGAGTAGGAGAAGACCCCCCTCCACCGAGTTCCTGTACGCCCCGATGGCT
The DNA here is from genome assembly GCF_040938575.1 of Ambystoma mexicanum. NCBI lineage: Eukaryota > Metazoa > Chordata > Amphibia > Caudata > Ambystomatidae > Ambystoma > Ambystoma mexicanum. The sequence continues at coordinate 616,914,105 of NC_090922.1, read as the reverse complement.
GCGAGGTAAGTGAAGCAGGTGTCCACCTGCACGCCTGAGTGGGCGAGGTGCGCTGAGAAGGCGAGCATGTCATCCAGAGTACATGCTGTGGGGTCGACTTCTTTGGAGGCTGCCCAGTGGCAGAACCTGGTCCCCTGTTCAGGAACCACGCTGTGAGGGCTAGCTTCTGTGGCGTGGGGTGGATGACCCTGCCCCCCTGCTGTGCCATGAGAGGTGCTGGGTCCGTCGGAAGGTGAATCGATGGCATCCCTGAGAGGCTGAGCAGCTTCGAGAACTGCTCCATGGCTGGCCACCATGGAGCTATTAGAATGAGAGATGAAGAAGTATCTGCGCGTGGAATTACATGGCCGAAGCCAAACCCAGGAGCGCTGGTTTGTTTGTTTGTTTGTTTGTTTATTTATTTATATTGCGCACCAGACCCTTAGGTTACCGGGCGCAGCAACAAGTATATGCGAAGCTTACAATGTTACAATGTTATATAAATGAATTTACAATATTACACCATATTGCACAAATTACAAGAATGTACAGATAAAGATTTGCCGTATTTACATGAATGTACAGTTAGCAATATACAGGATTTGCGGTAATAAGCATAAAGGTTGATGTCACGTCAGGGTGCATTGGGTCGAACTACACTTGTGAGTGTTCGGGTGTTAAGTCGTTGTTGGCGATAATGTGTTTGATAAGGTTCCTTCTGAAATGGGGGAAGGGTTGGTCAGCTCTTAGGTTAGGTGGCAGGGCGTTCCACAGGTTAGCGGCTTTCACAGGGAAGCAGGCGCCACCAATTTTGGCGAGTCTGAATCTAGGTACTGCCAAACAATTGGAATTGGCGACTCTCATGGGTCTATTAGAAGTTTTTCTTTTTATTTTGTCCATTAAGTAGCTGGGAGCTGCATTATTTAAGGCCTTATGGGTTAATGAGATCATTTTTAACTGGATTTTATTCTCCGTAGAGAGCCATTTATGTTGCCGTCTTGTCGAGGAGATATGCTCCCTCTTTTTTATTCCTAATGCAGCTCTGAGAGCATTATTTTGTAGAATTTGAAGTCTTAGGGTGGTGGCTTTATTAGCGCTACTGTATAGGGCATTACAGTAGTCTAGTCGGGAAAGAATTAAGGCTCTAGCCAGGATTAGGCAGCTGGTATTGGACAGGAAGGGCTTGCCTGCTCTGATCAATTTACAAGTGTAGGCAGTAGTGGAGGCTAGGGAGTTTACCTGTTTAGTGAAGGACAGGGTAGAGTCGAGATAGAAACCAAGTGTTTTTACTTCCCTCGAGACTTTAATGGCATTTCCGTCTATGCTGAAGGCTGAGTAATCCGGGCCCAATTTGTTAATATTAGCTTGTGTGCCCAGAATGATCAACTCTGTCTTATCATCATTCAGGCAAAGACCGTGAGTGGCCATCCATGCCTGAATGATGAGATACACTCTATTCACCAACTCCCCATCCCTGCTGTGATCCCCAGAAAGTGGGAAGAGAATCTGTGTATCATCTGCATAGTTAGTGTAGGTGATACCGAGATTGTCCAGATCGTCGAACAGAGGTTTGGTGAATATATTGTAGAGGGTCGGAGAGACGCAGGATCCCTGAGGGACTCCACAAGTAATAGGTATAGGGTCAGCTGCTGCCGAAGGGGAAAAGACTCTCATAGTTCTCTCACTTAGAAAGGATTCTATCCAACTGATGGCTTGGGTGGAGAAGTGAGCGGCAACGTCCAGGTGTTTGCAGAGGACTTTGTGGTCCACAAGATCAAACGCAGCTGAGAGATCTAGTAGGAGGAGGAGGGCTGTCTTGCCCTGATCTCTCAGTTCGTCTATTTGGGCCTTTAAGTCAATCAGGGCTGTTTCCGTTCCGTGTAGTGGGCGGAAGCCAGATTGTCTAGTTCCTAGTAGTTTGTGCAGTTCAAGGTAGTTTTGAATCTGTATATAGGCCACTTTGTCCAGGATCTTTAGCAGAAACGGAACTGTAGTGATTGGGCGGTAATTGGTGGGGATAAGAGGATCTAGAGTTTGCTTTTTAAGCAACGGGAGCACCCAGGATTGTTTTAGATTAGCTGGGATGATGCCTGTAGAGAAAGATGCATTGACCAGTTTGGAGATAAATGGTGATAGGTCTCTGGCAGCGTCTTTTATTAGCTGTGCTGGGCAGATGTCACCTTTGCAGTTAGATGGTTTGAGGGTGAGGATAATTTTTTCAATCTCAAGTGTGGAAGTTTTGGTGAAGGAAAATTTGGTATGTTGAGGCATGTGGATCGCCTTAGGTGGTGACAGTGTGGGGAGTTTAAGCGAGTCTTTTTTCAGTTGAATTTTGTTTTGGAGGGTAGTGATTTTATTAGATAGAGCATATTGGATGTCAGAACACCAGGTCTGATCTTTAGTGCAAGTGTCTGGTATGGCAATAGGTGACTCAAGTTCCTTTAGGATGGAGAAGAGTTCCTTCATGCTTGATTTAGAATTGGCGATACGATCGTTGTATGAGTTTTTCTTAGCCAGACAGACTGCGTTTTTGTATTGACGGGAGATAGATATTAGGTTAGCCTTGTTCTCAGCAGTTGCACATATTTTCCAGTTGGATTCATATTTTCTCTTGGTGAGGCGTAAGGCCTTGAGTTCGGGCGTGAACCATTTATTTAGGTGGGCTTTGGGTTTACTTGTGCGCATTTTAAGTGGGGCAATTTTGTCCAAGGTATCAGTCATAATTTTGTTATACTCGTGAACTAAGGTGCCGGGGTCTAGATTGTCAGGCAAGGCGTTTAAGGTTGGAAGAATAGCGGGTATGACATTATGTATTGTCATAATCTTTTTATTTCTTGTGGGGCATGAAGGTGCCATGGGGACGACTGTAGAGGATGGTTGGGAGGTTAGGAGGTCAAAGGACACTAATGAGTGGTCAGACCATGATAAAGGCGAGATAGAGGAGATGACTGTAGTACAGTTAGAGTCAGCGATCCAGTCTAATATTCTACCTTTCGTATGGGTAGGGTTGTTGACTTTTTGGGAGAAGCCTAGGGAATTAATAGCTTGGGCGATGGTCGCGGCATGCACATCTGTTTTGTCGTTAAATCCTAAGTTAAAATCCCCTAATACCAGCAATTGAGAGGTGGTTTTAGTATTGAGGGTTAGTAACTTGTGTAGATCCTCTTCGAAGGTCCCAAGCGGGCCTGGAGGTCTATAGATTAGGTGAATAGTTAGGGATTGATTATTATTTATAAGGAGTTTAGCAGTGAGGGCTTCACAGGATTGTAGCGTTAGTGCAGGGGCTAGTCTTAGTGAGAGGCTTGATTTAGAGATAATGGCAATTCCGCCTCCGCGGGTGCCCTCTCGGTCTTGTCTGCATATAGTGTAGCCGTCAGGTATGGCTAACATAAGTGATGGGCCTGCTGCCTGGTGTAGCCAGGTTTCAGTTATAGCAATGAAGTCCAGGTTATTCTCAGTGATTAAATCAGCTATCTCAAGGGCATGTGCAACTAGTGACCTGGCATTGAGAAGTGCTCCTTTATAGGAATGGTCCTTAGTTTCCTCTTTGGTAAGTGTAGGATTAGGAGTGTTTTTAGCACTGGATTTAGTCTTGGGCACAGGTATTTGGGTGAGCGTTGAAGCTCGGGTGCGGTTGGAGGCGTAGCCTGTATTGCCAATTTGGTGTTTCATATCAGAATTTGTAAGAAGGAGGAGTCGTCTAGGTGTATCATGGAGTTTGTTAAGTCTAGCGCGTAGTTTGCTATTTCTATCGCGGGTGGAGCTAGGCTTGGAAGTGTAAGCTAGAGGTTCTGGCAGAGCTTGGTGTTTGGAGTCAGTATATGCATGCGTGTTAGTCATAGTATCTGGTGATATATGTAATAGAGGTGCAAGTAAGTGTAGTGGGGTCTCTGTGTAGCTGCCCAGCTTGCTAGTAGCAGGAAGTGTAGCAATAGCCATGATGCAGTAGAAGCTTAGTAGGCTGGACATTATGCGTAGCTAGTACTTGGATTGGTGGGTAGGTGGTTTACAACACAATAGTCTCTGGGCGACCATAAGGCACTACACAGTATCACAGTGGTCTCTGGGCGACCATAAGGCACTACACAGTATCACAGTGGTCTCTGGGCGACCATAAGGCACTACACAATATTACAATGGTCTCTGGGCGACCATAAGGCGCTACGCAGTAATACAGTGGTCTCTGGGCGACCATAAGGCACTACGCAGTAATACAGTGGTCTCTAGGCGACTATAAGGCACTACGCAGTAATACAGTGGTCTCTAGGCGACTATAAGGCACTACACAGTAATACAGTGGTCTCTAGGCGACCATAAGGCACTACGCAGTAATACAGTGGTCTCTAGGCGACCATAAGGCACTACGCAGTAATACAGTGGTCTCTGGGCGACCATAAGGCACTACGCAGTAATACAGTGGTCTCTAGGCGACCATAAGGCACTACACAGTAATACAGTGGTCTCTAGGCGACTATAAGGCACTACACAGTAATACAGTGGTCTCTAGGCGACCATAAGGCACTACACAGTAATACAGTGGTCTCTAGGCGACCATAAGGCACTACGCAGTAATACAGTGGTCTCTAGGCGACTATAAGGCACTACGCAGTAATACAGTGGTCTCTAGGCGACCATAAGGCACTACACAGTAATACAGTGGTCTCTAGGCGACTATAAGGCACTACGCAGTAATACAGTGGTCTCTAGGCGACCATAAGGCACTACGCAGTAATACAGTGGTCTCTAGGCGACTATAAGGCACTACGCAGTAATACAGTGGTCTCTAGGCGACCATAAGGCACTACGCAGTAATACAGTGGTCTCTAGGCGACTATAAGGCACTACGCAGTAATACAGTGGTCTCTAGGCGACCATAAGGCACTACACAGTGGATTGTGCATTAAATGTTTCGTTACAGTTCAGGAGCACAACGGTGCATGTGGGACCTTGGGCGTAGCAATGTTGGGAGGTGCTAGGTCAGGGCTCTAGCTCGATGGTCGGGAGTGGATATTGGAAGAGGGGGGCAGTATGCTTACCCTGTAGGTGGACGGCAGGGGTCCTGGCTCTAGGCTCGACGGTGCCTGGAACAGCACGGGCAGAGTTTGTAGCCCCTGGCTCCAAACAGGCTCTCAACAGGCCTTAGAGTGGCCTTTGCGCTGGCCGCCGGCGTGATCCGCCTGCCGGCGGTTACAGCTGATTTTTACGAGGCTCAGCCTCGGTTTCATCCCGCGCTGCGCCCGGCATGCGTGAGTCAGGCGGCGTGTGGGGACAGGGTCAGGCAGGCCCTGTCCGTGTTCCTCGTGGTCTCGTAGTTTCTCTGCTGGGCTGGGGTGCTGGGGGGGCTCCTGCCCTCGCCCCACGGTGATGGAGAGTGAATGGAGCTGGTGAATTCTGCCTGTTCCCGTCAACGCGGAAAAGGGGACTGAGGTGTGACGCCCGGAGGGTGGAGTCAAGGCAGCGCATGCTCCTATGCCGCACCCCAGCGCGCCTCTAAAATTAAAGGGGAAGAAGGTTTTATCCAGGGAAAAAGGTTCCGTCTCCCGTCCCTTGGAAGGGACGCCCATGCAGTATGAAGGAAAGGGGACGGAACGTAAGAGTAATCACTAACATACTCTTACTGTCATTCTTTCCATTTCATATATCCACTTCCCCGCACCCGCTATTAACAAGGGTAACCTACACCTCAGGTTTTCCTGGTCTATATACTTCCATGGTATGTATTGAGGTCGTCCCACCTCCCTTCTCCAGGGGCATAAACCCAATTCGCCACTCGTGCCAGTCTGATCTGCCTACCCAATCTCTCTGTCTTTAATGCCAGTACATGCCTTTGCCGGTTCTCCCTTCCTTCATCCAGAAAGGTCCCCAAGCCTCTAATGGGATTAGATCGTCCATACTGTGGGATGCGTCCCAGGACTGTCGTGATCTACCGTCCTTGTCATCCAAAGATCCCCCTGTGTTCTTTCCCATTTCCCATGTCCCGCTTCTATCTGTGCTTCTCCCCATCGATCGACACCTGGGTCGCCTCCTTCCTTCGTCCTCACTTCCTTCTGTGTCCTCATCTGATTCAGTGTCCCCCGTGTCACTCTCCATATAGTCTGTGAAGCTGAGCCTCCTTGAGGTTGTGTCTTTGCTTTGCCTCAAAATCAATCAAGTTACTGCTACCCCTTCTCCCAGCGGACCAGGCGTCTGTCCGGTCCTATGGTGTAGCAGTCGTGTCCTGTGTGGTGCCGCTGTCTTGCTCCGTTTACCTGTTTCCTCCCATTTTGTCATCTATCGTGCCCATTCCCTACTTTTTCCTCATGTCCCTCACTGCATGCTCCTCCTGCACCTTGTTTGCCCTCTTACGAGTCACTCTATTGCCCACTTGCTCCGCTCTCTTCTCACTAAAACGTGCCTTTCCTTCTCATCTTCCTCCCTTCACCTCTCTAGCTCTTCAAGCTCCCTCCGTCTCATCTCTTGCTGCACCCGCTCGTTCTCTTCTTCCCTTTGCTTGTATCTGTGCTCTCTTGCGTCCCTCCTCTTCTTCCTTCTTTCTTTCTACTCCTTCCAATATCTCTGCCCAGTCTCGTGCTTCGCTGCTCCCCTTATGACCCTCCATTTCTTTACTCGCACTTGCTGATTCTCCTCTTTTCTTCCCATCCAATTTCAGAAGTATCTGCCCTTCTACCTATTCGTTCGATGCTATCCTTTCTAGCCCCTCCTTGGTGCTCGTCTGTATCCTGTCGTGTGCTAATCTCCCACTATGTGTCTGTCCAACCCCTTTTCTGCCCCTCCTTGATAGACGTTGGAGGTTGAAATATTGGATTTGTGTACTCCTCCACTGCCTTTAGCTCCCGAATAGGGTGTAGCCCCTGCGTTCCTGCTGCAGTGCCTTCTTTCTCGTGCTCAGGAGGAGGTGTGGGGGACAAGGGTGCTGTACCCAGTGTCTCCTGCTTGCTCAGCATCCATTGATGCCTCACTACTTCCTCCTCCTCGTCCTGAAACGTTTTCCAGAGTTCGAATATTGCCATGCGATTAGCCAACTTATTCACCTTATATGTGTCTTGTATGTGTCTTGTATGTGTGTCTGTAATGGTTGCTGCACATTTCTGGAGAAAAATTCACATTGTGGCCACCGCTAAGTCAATTTACCCTTTGTACACTTCGTCCATTCCACGTAATATTTACAAATCATGCCCTTATATCGCGGAAGGGTTTTACATAGGTGCAATAGGGGTGTATCCCCCTGCACCTCCCTTGATACATTGCTTTATACTTACTTGATCATGGGACAGAAATTTGCAGTGGGAGACGTAAAGGCGCTATTAGTGTCGATCCTCGGGAAAGCCGCTGATGACGTAAGGAGAAGGGCGGGGTACCCAGGAGTGATCACCCAGGACACAGGGCACAATGGCGCGCAATTTACTAACTGCTGTACAGCCATATGGCAAGCTCTACGGACACAGTACCCATACAAGTTAGACATTAGTGCGATTATGGCATACAAAATGGGGAAAGGCGACGACAACTTACACTACATTCATACTATTCAAGAGCTCTGGCGCCTTGAAACGGGAGAACCGTGGGATAAAACCGTGCCATTATTCTATCATATATTATGGCAGGGGCTACCAGAATAGGTGCAAAGGAAATTGAAGAGGTTTGTGGGAATGGAAGCAAAACCCTTGTCAGAAATACAACTCACGATAGTGCATTACTGTAGGTTAATGCAAGAGAACATGAGGAAAAAGCGCAGGAGGAGGCGAAGTTCGTGCAGATGAAGTGATCTCAATACGCCATTGAAGGGGCAGTGTTAATGAGCATGAGAGGACAAGGGTCACCCCCAGACACAGTACGCACCACCGCCCGTGCGGGGGCTTGGGAGTCATGGCGTGTCAAATTATGAAATAGATCACCAGTAAAACAAGAGGTGTGTAACCATTGAGGCATAATGCAAATGAACTAATGTTCACTGGTTTCTCTAGAATGTAAATATGGATGTTATACTGCACAATATATGCTTAGTAGAACAACACGTGTTAGAAATAACAGAGGCAGAATGGAAAGTTATCCTTTCCAGGTTAGAACACAAGATGATGTATATGAAATAAGCAACATGGACTCACGTCCATATGACGTGAAAAGCACCTGCCTATATGTATATTTAAGAACCTGCATTTACAAATTTATTGATTAATGGAAAGCTGGTGGATCTAAATGAGTGTTTTCTAAAAGATGTGGCTCCACGTTTGAAATCAAGCGTTTTGTCCTAAAATTCACAACGGTACATGCGTTAGGTAAATGTGTTTTTGGTCGGGACATTTTATAGTCCTCTATTCTATGACCATGCATAACAGTTAAATAGAGGCAGGTATGTCGCGGGCGGTTGCTTTAGTCGCCCGCGACACGGAGAAGAGGGGGAACCTAGGTTGGAGTCATTATCCAGGTAAGTAAATGAAATGATAGCCGCTCTGCCGAGTTTAAAAGAGTGTAGCATTTTGAACCAGAAAATGGTAGGACTTGATGCGCACAAGGAAACAAATGCGATTCAACAGGAACTGGGAGTCGGGAAATTTCATCTAGCCATGTTTTTAGTAAGTAAACGAGAGACAGATGATAGAACGTGAGATGTGCGTTGTACTGTTACCATCGCCAGTGAGGGGATAGCTTGGAAGGATGGCAGGCAAGTGCAATTGCAAATTAGGCAAGGCTGTACAGCACTTGTTCAGCATTGGGACAAAATGAAACCATTGAATGTTGAGCTCTATTAGGACAGCCGGTGGGAGCAATAAGTAGAAGTCAGGGATGTACGTTGATATTTCTTTGTAACATCTTTCTTACTTGGATGGTATATACATTAATATGAGGATCAGAGGAGGAGGAAAGCCTTATACTATGTGCCTACAATAGAAATTCATGTTGAAGAACTAATTTATGGACTTAGTGATATTTATAATTACTGTCCCCCAGGCTGCGAGGTACAGAATATCGGGTCCCCCATTAGATGCGCAAACAACGTAGTATTAACCCGCGAAGGGGAATACATTCAGCTGATCCCAGTGACAGCTGGACAACGCAAACTAATAGAGATCGTGTATATATTGTCTCTCCTTTGCCCAGAGACACACTAATTATATAAACCAAGAGTCTGTCCTAATTGTATGATATGTGTTTTCTAGGGAGACAAATATCCTGGTGTTCCTAACACAAAAGAGCAAAAAGCCATTCGGCATATTGCGTTAATACCATCAGTGGCACTGGTCATAAGGAAAGTGAGTATAAACATGTGTCTCAAATTAGGGACTGCATTTTTCAGTTTTTCGTATGAGATTGAGTTGCTCCACGTAGACTGTAGACAAAGTGTTTTCGCTTCATAGGCAAGACAGGAAGGCTGAGGTTGAAGCCTACAGCTGAAATTGGGATATGTCCCTACATCTGAATTACCCCCACAGAATTTGATGTGGAGGTGAGTCAGACTACATGACTACCTAAGAGTAATTCTAAAATATATTGAATGTACTGTATAATTGAGGAGAGATGACATATTTGAAAATGACAATGGATTTTATCTGTTTGTTTTTGTAGGTGGTGTGGCTCACCCTACCAATGGAAATAGGATATATTTAGATTCCTGTTTTCTGTCCTGTCGAAGGTTGCATTATTCAATGGACATTATTTTTGGAGTCCAATCACGACAACCGAAACACGTGTAGACAACAAAATCTGTGGGAATATTGACATACAGATTGTATTACCTGATAATGGAGAAAGGGAACAGACACTGTGAAATATTGGAAAGTGAAATTGGTGGCTAATATAGAGGGTCACATTTTTATGAAATGTGGGAAGTTTGTGAAGATAGAACAAGAGTGAATGGATGGTGGACATTTGCGTGTGTGAGCCGAGAGGTTTTTGAAATATTTTGTATTTACTTTGTTGTGTAAATTGATGTTTGCAAATTGATTTACTTTTAATGAACTACATAGAATAAAAATGTGAACTTGTTTTGAAGAAATTGTTTAACAATATAATTAAAATGGTAAACTAAGTGCTAAGGGTCATCCCTCACTCTCTGGTCCATATTGTTGTTCCTATATATGATGTAAAGCCTGAGGGACCAGGGTTTATAATCGGGCATCCCTTTTTGTTTTGAAAGTGCTGTGGTACCTACTGTAACCCACGTCCACAGCAAACAAACCCATAACCATATTCTTAAATCGAGCACCCAGATGCCTCAGGGCTTGGTGCCCTCTATAGATGTACAATTAATTAAATAACAAGTGAAATAGTACTAGCTTTAGGAGTGCCGACTGCTCCCACATGTACCACGATCTAGAAAAAGGTTTGTCGGGTTACAAAGGTTTCGCCCACCATTGCCAATAATCCAAAGATGAGTGTTAAAACTCCCACTATGAACTCAAATACTTGTTACCAAAGACTGCTTGCGTCCACTACAGACAACAATATTCCCCACCTGTCATTCCCTTCGAGAGTCAAAGACATAACCCTGCTATACGAATGGCTGTATTATGACAACAGGATTTACCTGCGCATCCCAACATAACTTTTGCAATGCTTTCAAATGATATAGAAATAAGCTGCAAACTTTTGATGAGATTTCAACAATCCGACCACATTCTCATGACACTAAGAGCATTGCACTGGCTACCAATCAGTGGACGCTTTTGCCTCTACTTTCTCTGCTCCTCCTACTCCTGCGGCTGACTCACACCCTGACACAGCCCTTTCTAATTTGCGTCTTTCTATTTCCAACACCTTGGACATCCTTGCCCCTGTCATCAGAATCTGGCTGAAGCCTACCTCCATGATTCTGACTTTGCCATCCAGAAACGCAATTGTAGGGTGGCTGAGAGGAAGTGGAAGGCGTTGGGCGCACCCTCTGACAAACTGGCCTGCCGCCCGCTCCAAAGGCAATACAGACTCTCTGTCCTGTCCAAGAAGAGAGAACACGTTCAAGCCTGCCTCTCTGCAGCCTCTAGCAACACGGTCAAACTCTTTAAAAACTGCAAGGAACTGGCCAGTCCTGTTGCAGTCTCTACCTCTCCTGTTACCTCCCAGGCCCTCTGTACGGCTCTGGCCTTTCAATTCTCTGCTAAAACTCAGAACATCCTGTCCTCCATCTCCTCTTCCTCTCCCACTTCCTCTCTCGCCCCCCCCCTTTAGCCATCTCTCCCTCTCCTCCACTCTTCTCCACTTTCTGACAACACCTGATGAGGTTTCTAGACAAGTCCGACCTATGAGGCACGGAAACTTCTCTCCTGAACACCTGTGAAGATCTGCTCTCTAAGCTTGATTCCAGCATTCCTTCGATCCTCATCCTCCTTGATCTTTCCTCTGCTTTCGACACGGCCAACCACGCCTTCCTAATCAATCGACTTTGTTAGAAACTGGGCATCATGGATCAGGCCCTGGAGTGGCTGGCCTCCTTCCCCTTGGACTGACCCTCCCAGGTCCAACTGGGTCCCATTCTCTCCACCACCTCTCTCTCTACCAGTGACGTTCCCCGGGCTCCATCCTCTCACTCTGGTTTTTCAACCGCTACTTGGCCCCTTTGGCCCACCTGATCTCTACCTTCTCCTCTAACTTTGTGTGTTATGTGGATGACATTCCACTAGTCTTCAGGCTCACCTCAGCCTCCTCTCCTGTCTCACGCATTCCTGACTGTCTATCCGTGATTCAAGATTGGTGCGCCTCCAACGATCTCTGCCTTAATACCGGTAAGATGGAGATCCTTCTCATTGGAACCCCTGCCCCTGCTTTCCCTCTCTCTCACTCTGGCCGTCCGCCTTGGGCCCTCTTCCTTCCCTTTCGTGTGAGGCAAAAAACCTTGGTGACATCTACGGTTCCACTCTCTCTTTCTCCTCACATCTCGGACGTCGCCAAGTAGTCCAACTACCAGCTGCACCTCCTCAAAGGGACTCTTCCCTTTCTCACTTTCCCCCAGAAGCAACAGCCTCTTTCTCAATCTGCCTTCCTCTACTCTCCGACCCTCTGCAACTAATCCAGAACAGGACTGCAAGACTTATCCTTGGCCTTAAGCCCAGAGAATGCATCTCTCCAGCCCTGAAATCTCTCAATTGGCTCCCGGTGGCTGCAAGGATCAAGTTCAAGACCCTTTGGATTGTTCACAAGGCTTTCTGGGGCCGGGGCCCACACTACATCCAAAGTTCTCTTCCAAAATACCTTCCTTCTAAAGCCCTTGGCTCAGCTACCTCCAACACTCGAAGGGTTAGACGCTCCTCCAGGCAGAGAGTGGGGGTAGATCTCGGTCTCCCTCTGGAATGGCCTCCCTGCACCTCTCAAACTTGAGACGGATCACCTGAAGTTCTGGAAGCAGCTCAAAGCATTCCTCTTCTCCTTTGCTTTCTCTCTGTCCCTCCCCTGCTGACCTACCTGTCTGCTGTACCGACTGGTTGCTTGGCTACCCTCAGAGTCTCACTGGGTATCAGGTTCTTTCTTGATCAGTCAACCTTGCACTGCCTCCAGCCCTACCACGCACTTCGGGGCAGTAACTGTAACCCTCCAGTCCTGGTTTTCCTTGCACTACCCAGAGCTGTGCTGTCTTGGCTGCACTTACTCAGAGCATTGCTGCCCTGTTTTCCCCTCCCCTCTCCCTTGCACTCCCCCCCTCCCTTTCCCCTTGCACTTCTCGTTCTTGCACTTGCACGATCTGAATGACACAAGGCCTAGTAAGATCGTTTGTCTTGTCATCCCTCTGTCTTCCCTTGTTTTTTTGTGCCTCTTAACACTTTTCTATAGGCCCATTATGAATGACTTATATCATACCAATATAAATAAACCACAAATGAAATCACTATGTATCGCTCACCAAACCATTCACTCTCTAGCTGAAACATTCCATCACTTAAAGCCTGAATGGAACTTCTGCACCTTCACATTTCAAGTCACAAACAGATGCTCTGGCAGAGATGCAGAACTTCGCAGATGACCCATAGTGTAAGATAGCTCAGTGGGTTGAACACTCGCTGTCACAATCTGTGTGTGATCTGCAGGTCGCAGGTTTGAATTTCAACAAGGCCAACTTGTTACGCTCACCTGGTTCCCACGGGGGCGTCGACCGGAACTGGGCCGCTGTTGTTTCCACCAGCGTGACGTGTAGCGCCGAGATGACTGACTGGACTGGCCCACTAAACCTAGTTTGTCTGGCTCGCAGGAATATTCTTCTGCAAAGGAGAAGAGGAATTAACCACCCGTGGAATTGAGTGTCAACCCACCTTCCCCACTCCCGTTGTCTTCCCACAGATCACTCTTGATGTCCCCTCCTTAGTCTCACCTGATGGTTTGGAAGGATGAGCTCTCCATCCTGCGTCGACCGCAGGGGCGCGTTGATGACCAGTTACTTCACTGGCGTAGAGGAATTGGTGAGTTCCAGTATTGACTCTAAAGTCCAATTATTCTTAAGAGTTCAAATGCCTGATCTTCACTCTGTCCGATTCCTTGCAGGTTGCCGATTAATCCACTCGAAGATTTCCAAATGGCAATTGGTAAGATTCAGGTAAGTCTATTGTGGTTTTCCCCTTAGGGGCCGGGGTACGGCGATGAAGCAGAGTTGACTGCGCCGACCCGAGATGAGGTGAGTACCCCCCCATGGTAAATCAGGTAAGTCCTTGGGGGTAGCTTGTATAGCCTTAGAGAGTCCCCTTGCTCACCTTGCTGTCTTTGTCTCCTTAGGTGTCGGAGGGCGGCCGCGAGATGGAGAGAGCGTGATGGAATGCTGAAGTACCGCCAAGCAGGTGAGTTCAGCGCGGCGCCGTAGGAATGCGAAGCGATGCTTCAAAGACTTCTGTCTTTCAGCTCCGTGGCGAAATGGATCAGGATTCAGGTAAGGATTAAAGTTAAAACTCCTGTTCTAACCTTTATCCTTCTTTTCTTCTTGTTTCAGGAGTCCCAGGACTGAAGCGGGCGTGGTTGAAGACTGTAGCTGCTGAAAACACGGTGAGCGTTAAGCTGCAGCAAGCAGAATAACGCGAAGCACGTGTGGCTGTCCGGGCGTGGTTTAAATAGCCTTGGAAGAAGTTCCAGGTAAGCATTCTTCTACAGCCCCACCCAAGTAACAAAATAGTCCCTTCAGTAAAATAGTCCCTCCTAAGCCTCATTTGGCTTGAGTCTTCATGCAGCATGGTCTGCCTCAGGTGAGTATGCAGCATGGTCTGCTTCAAGTAAGTTATCAATAATGAGCCTGGCGCCATAGGCGCCAGGACTGCACCCAAACAGCCCCTAACTGGGGCTTTTGGGCATGCTCCAAGTGGCATGATGCCTGCTTCCGGGGATGCTGGGCCTGGTCTGGTCTTCCGGGGGCAGGCATCATGACAGCACTCCCCCTCAAGGCCCCTCCTAAAGTCGTTCTCCCCCTTGGCCGTGGTTTGTCTGGAAATTCCCGATGGAACCTCTTCACTAAACGAGGTGCATGCACGTGGTCACTAGGTTCCCAAGACCTTTCCTGTGGACCATAACCTTTCCAGTCAATTAGGTAAAAGAGTTTTGATCTCACTCTTTTTGAGTCCAAAATATTCTTGACTTCGAACTCGGGCTCCCCGTCTATGAGGATAGGTTCAGGTGGAGTGGTTAGCCTAGTTCCTGGTTGCACTGGCTTCAAAAGAGATACGTGGAAGACGGGATGGATTCGCATATGAGCAGGTAGGTCCAACTTGACGGCCACTGGGTTAATAATTGCCTTGACAGAAAAAGGTCCCAAATACCTGGGGTTAAAGGTCCGAGTCCCCTTGAGTGGTAAGTGCTTAGTGGCTAACCATACTTGGTCCCCTATTTGGTATTGAAGAGCTTCACTTCTGTGCTGATCCGCATCCTTTTTGTATTTTTCCTTAGCCTTTTGCAAATGGATGGTTGCTTCTTTAAAGGCTTGTGTAATAACAGCGTGGAGATGGTCCACTGCGGGCATCTCTAAATGCTGGGGTGAGTCCAAATCCGAGGTTCGAGGATGGTGCCCATAAATGGTAAAAAAAGGACTTTGTCCAGTTCCTGAGTGTACGGAATTATTGTACGCATACTCTGCGATCCACAGAATGTCTTTCCAATTCCCCTCAGACTGATGTAGCATACAACGGAGGTACTGTTCAAGAGTCTGGTTGGTCCTCTCCGTTTGACCCGTCGGTCTGAGGGTGGTGACTGGTCGAAAGCCTAACATCAATTTGTGCCAGTTGGCAGCATTTCCTCCAAAAATGTGAAATGAATTGACTGCCCCGATCTGAAATTAACACTGAAGGAAAGCCATGCAGGCGGACAACATTTTCAAGGAATTCCTTGGCCAGGATTGAAGCTGAAGGTATCCCTTTTAAAGGAATGAAGTGGGCCATTTTAGAAAAAAGATCTACAATAACTAGAATGGTATTGTAACCTTGGTACAGGGGTAAATCCGTGATAAAGTCTAATGACAAGGTATGTCAAGGGGTAGGTGGTATGTCTAATGGTTGCAATAATCGAGCAGGTTTTTTCTTTTCCCCTTTATTTTGTGCGCAAATGCCACAAGACATGACAAATGACTTGACGTCCTTTCGCCAGATGGGCCACCAAAATTGCTTCCTAATTTTAGCTTCGGTTTTTGCAATACCCGGATGCCCTTCTATTAAGGTGTCATGGTAATGGGAAATGACAAGTTCCTGTAGTTCTTTTTGCGGTAAAAATAGCCGGCCTTGGTAATAAGGTAAATCATCGATGACAGAGTACTCTGGACCTTTCTTTGCCCAATCCTGTAGAGCAACGGAATCAAAGAGTTGGTGGATCTTCTTTTGAATGTCCTCCAGTGTCTGTATGGATGTCAGGCCAAGGATTCTCTGTTCCGGAATTATGGGTACGGGTTCTAAAGTTATTTCTGCTTCTCCCATTCCAATCCGGGACAATGCGTCTGCTTTACCATTCTTACAACCTGGTCGATAGGTTATTACAAAATCAAACTCGGCGAAGAACAATGCCCAACGGAGTTGGCGCGAAGATTGGGCTTTGGCTGTCTTTAGGTATTGTAAGTTGCGGTGATCAGTGATGACCGTGATGGTATGTCTGGCACCCAGTAGATAGTGCCGCCAAGCCTTGAAGGCGGACTTGATGGCCAGCAGCTCCTTGTCGGTTATGGCATAGTTTAATTCGGGGGCTGAAAATGTTCTTGACCAAAACGCCACTGGGTGAAGCTGGTTAGTTTCGGGATCCTTTTGGGAAAGGACTGCTCCCATGGCTGAACTGGATGCATCCGTTTCCACTATATAGGGAAGCTCGCGGCGCGGGTGTCTTAATATGGGAGCAGATGTGAATTTAGCTTTTAACTCTTGGAAGGCGTTCTCGGCTTCCTCTGTCCACACAAAGCGTTTGTTTTTTCGCAATAGCATTGTAATGGGATGTACAATGTGCGAGAAGTCCGGGATAAACCTGCGGTAGAAATTGGCAAAGCCAAGCATGCTTTGAACTCCTTTGATTGAACTTGGCGAAGGCCAATTAAGAATGGCATCCACTTTTCGTGTATCCATCCGGATTCCTCTCGGGGTCAGAATAAATCCAAGGAATTCCACTTCCGTAGTGTGGAAGATGCACTTTTCCAGTTTAGCATATAATTTATGCTGCGTAACTTCTCTAGGACTGCTCGGACATGTTTTACATGCTCAGATTCTGATAAAGAGCATACTAAGATGT
Source organism: Ambystoma mexicanum (assembly GCF_040938575.1). Taxonomy (NCBI): domain Eukaryota; kingdom Metazoa; phylum Chordata; class Amphibia; order Caudata; family Ambystomatidae; genus Ambystoma; species Ambystoma mexicanum. The sequence continues at coordinate 616,897,467 of NC_090922.1, read as the reverse complement.
CGTCGATGTAAACGACCACACAAACGTCGATAAACTTCCGGAGGACATCGTTCATGAAGAACTGGAAGGCTGCTGGTGCATTGCATAGTCCGAAGGGCATCAGCTGGTACTCAAATAGTCCGTACTTGGTGCGAAAAGCAGTCTTCCATTCGTCACCCTCTTTGACACGTACCAGATGATATGCCCCCCGAAGGTCTAGTTTCGTGTATATACAAGCGTCCTTCACCTGGTCTAGTAGTTCTGGGATCAAAGGCAGTGGGTATTGATTCTTGATGGTTATCTGATTCAGTGCGCGGTTGTCTATACATGTTCTAAGGTCGCCTTCCTTTTTCGGTACGAAGAACAAAGCTGAAGATGCAGGGGACTTGGACGGGCGAATGAAGCCATTAGCAAGGTACTGGTCTAGGTACTGGCGCAAATGGAGATTTTCGGGTTCCGTAAGGGCATAGATTCTGCTGCAAGGTGGTTGTGCTCCAGGTACAAGATCTATTTGACAATCATACGATCTGTGAGGTGGTAAGGTGTTTGGCTACTGGAATTACTGGGGCCAGGACTGAGTTTTGAGTTTTCCTTGGGTAGCAGGTGTGAGCACATTCTGGGAAGGTTAGTCTCTTCTCTCGCCAATCAATACAGGTATTATGTTTTTCCAACCAAGGTATCCCCAGTATCAGCTGAAACTGTGGGGCCTTGATTAAGTCAAACACCATAGCCTCTCGATGCCCATCTTGACTCAGCAATGTCATCTCTGCAGTGGAATGAGTTACGGGTCCAGAGGCAATTTCCGTTCCATCTACAGTGGTGACAACATCGGCCGTGGTCTTGCGGGTGAGAGATAGATTCATCCTGGTAGCCAATTCCCAGTCCAAGTAATTTCCTATGGCTCCACTGTCTATGTACGCCTTTACCGCGTGCATGCGTGATGGCTGCTCTGGATCTACAAGGACCATGGGTATGGTGAAATGCAAGGTCAGAGTGTCCTTCTTTAAGCTTGGCAAGCCGACCTCTATGCTTGCCGGGCGTGGTCGTTTCCCGAGTCAGATTTCACATGGTTTTCGTCTGCTGCTCCTATAACTTTCTTGGGTGGTTTTACAGGGCAGTTCCGAAGAAAATGACCAGTAGTTCCGCAATATAAACATAATTGCAGTTCCCGTCTTCTATCTCTTTCCTTCTGGGTTAAGGGTCCTTTAACCCCCCCCGATTTGCATAGGTTCTGAGACATCTACTCCCTTGGAGCTTACGTGGGTTTTAACCAACACCCTGTTCTCAAACTTGGTTCGGTCAGCCTTCCTGGTTTGAAGTGATCGAGCTGGACCACTAGATCTATATATTCAGCACAGTCTTGAGGCGGGTTCACGATTTGGGCCAAAACATCTTTGAGTTCTCCCCGAAGTCCTCGATGGAATAATGTGATTCGCTTGGCTTCAGGCCATTCGGTTTCCACTACTAATCTATTGAAAGTTGCAATGTAAGATAAAAGATCCTGGTTACCTTGCCGTAGGAATAAAAGTTTGTTGTCCAAAGCCTGTCCTCGGGAGTGTCGGGCGAATAGTCTTTCCATGCTTGTTCGAAAACCCTGGAAATCTCGAAGAATCGGGTCATCCTGGTTAACTAGTGGAATGGACCAATCTGCCGCACTGCCGCTGAGATATGACAGTACAAAGGCTACCTTGGCCTGATCGTTTGGGAAAGCTCCAGGTCTACATAAAAAGTGCAAGCGGCATTGATTCATGAATGTTGCAAACCCTTTTGGGTCTCCGGCAAAGCGTTCAGGCGGAGCCAAAGGAACGGCTCCAGGTAAATTTATCTGCACCGGGTTATTCGATGGTACAGGAGCTGGAATTGCCCCAAGTCCTGGTAGAGGTGTTTGTCCAGCCTGGCTCTGTACTAGTTGTCTGGCCAACTCATCAGTTCGTTCTTTTGACACTATCGGTTCCCTCCTGAGGGCATTGGTTTCTTGGCGGGCGGAATGCACTTTGGCCCTTAATTCCCCTAATAATTGGGCCAACTATCAGTTTCCGAGGTCTCCATGACGCCCAGGTAGGTATTTGTGGGTAGGCTTCGCGTTCTCTTACGCTCACCTGGTTCCCACGGGGGCGTCGACCGGAACTGGGCCGCTGTTGTTTCCACCAGCGTGACGTGTAGCGCCGAGATGACTGACTGGACTGGCCCACTCAGCCTAGTTTGTCTGGCTCGCAGGAATATTCTTCTGCAAAGGAGAAGAGGAATTAACCACCCGTGGAATTGAGTGTCAACCCACCTTCCCCACTCCCGTTGTCTTCCCACAGATCACTCTTGATGTCCCCTTCTTAGTCTCAACTGATGGTTTGGAAGGATGAGCTCTCCATCCTGCGTCGACTGCAGGGGCGCGTTGATGACCGGTTACTTCACTGGCGTAGAGGAATTGGTGAGTTCCAGTATTGACTCTAAAGTCCAATTGTTCTTAAGAGTTCAAATGCCTGATCTTCACTCTGTCCGATTCCTTGCAGGTTGCCGATTAATCCACTCGAAGATTTCCAAATGGCAATTGGTAAGATTCAGGTAAGTCTATTGTGGTTTTCCCCTTAGGGGCCGGGGTACGGCGATGAAGCAGAGTTGACTGCGCCGACCCGAGATGAGGTGAGTACCCCCCGTGGTAAATCAGGTAAGTCCTTGGGGGTAGCTTGTATAGCCTTAGAGAGTCCCCTTGCTCACCTTGCTGTCTTTGTCTCCTTAGGTGTCGGAGGGGGGCCGCAAGATGGAGAGAGCATGATGGAATGCTGAAGTACCGCCAAGCAGGTGAGTTCAGCGCGGCGCCGTAGGAATGCGAGCAATGCTTCAAAGACTTCTTTCTTTCAGCTCTGTGGTGAAATGGATCAGGATTCAGGTAAGGATTAAAGTTAAAACTTCTGTTCTAACCTTTATCCTTCTTTTCTTCTTGTTTCAGGAGTCCCAGGACTGAAGCGGGCGTGGCTGAAGACTGGAGCTGCTGAAAACATGGTGAGCGTTACGCTGCAGCAAGCAGAATAACGCGAAGCACGTGTGGCTGTCTGGGCTTGGTTTAAATAGCCTTGGAAGAAGTTCCAGGTAAGTATTCTTCCACAGCCCCACCCAAGTAACAAGATAGTCCCTTCAGTAAAATAGTCCCTCCTAAGCCTCATTTGGCTTGAGTCTTCATGCAGCATGGTCTGCCTCAGGTGAGTATGCAGCATGGTCTGCTTCAGGTAAGTTATCAATAATGAGCCTGGCGCCCATGGCGCCAGGACTGACTTTATCTTTATGAGCCTGGCGCCATAGGCGCCAGGACTGCACCCAAACAGCCCCTAACTGGGGCTTTTGGGCATGCTCCAAGTGGCATGATGCCTGCTTCCGGGGCTTCTGGGCCTGGTCTGGTCTTCCGGGGGCAGGCATCATGACACAACTCAGCCATTCATCCTTCAGAGGCTGATATATGAGTACCAACTTCAGTGGGGCATAAATTCTAAAATGGCTGCCATTCGCCAAACTGGCGTTTACACCCGCATCTATCATATAGATTCTAATGCATGCACTAAGGTGACCGTGCACCCTCCTCTATGTGCATCCACTCCCCCCGTGCTCCCTGGATGTGCACTCTTAATGTTTTTTCTTATTCGGTATCACCTAGGGGGGTGGAAAGACCCTCTCTCCTTCCCAACATTCTCCCCTTTCGTTAATCCCAAATTAACAAACTCCCCTGCAGGGTCGATGGCAACTAGGTTATATATATATATATATATATATATATATATATATATATATATATATATATATATATATATATATATATATATAGAGCATGCTACGTAAAAGAGGCCTTTGGAATCAAAAGAGTGTGCCAAGACTTTACCCAGCTATCTAGTGGACAAGTGGGCATCTTAATTTCCTTTTACTGGCAGAAACTGAAAGGTATGACTTAATCCAAGAGGATGAGAATTGGAGGGCTTCAGCGGACTCTTGCGGACTCTCGGCAGGGTGCCTACAGGGGACGACAGTTAGGCATGTTACATTTTCTCTAATCACCACAGAATCCTGCAGAAGGCCAAGCACTGTGCGAACAGGTTAACAACTCTGGGAGAGTGCAGCCCAACAAGGAGCATTTAACAGAATGTGGCTAGGATTATGCGTTACCCCATCTAAGTATTCACTATGGAATATGAATCCAAGTAGCAGCACATACTAAAAGTATGTGGTGGGAGAGTTATTGGGGAATGAGGCTGGGCTACATCTGTTTTGGAAAGCTAAGCAACAAAAACTATGCTTCATAGAGCAGAATTCCCTCTGGTATTATAAAATCTACAAAAGCTTGGTACCAATAATCGCATTAATAATGACACTTTTACAGCAGAGAACATTCAGCAAAATGTATGTGGAAATTAAGAGTTTGTAACCGATCCTGGCCATAGTTGGAGTGGCATGCACAATGGTGAATTAATATCTTACCTTTGCCCTCCCGGTGCTCTGCAAGATATGCACCAGTGCACAGGCCATCTCTTCCTTGTTCCTTACGCTGATCACTGGCTCGAGCACAGAACACAGCATACCATAGTTGCCAGTCACAAACTCTGCAAACTCTTTGTATTGTTCCATTGGCAGGATGGTAACGGTTTGGTAACGTGATTTGATGCGTATTGAGGGGCCTCCCGATTTCCCCTTATTGGCGGTAGGGGTGCTGACCGGGTACCACTTCTCCACAAACTGCCGGCCTGTCACACTGGCCATGGGAATGTTGACAAGGCCCACATAGTTGTTCTTGTCCTTCTTCTTCTTCTTGTCAACATCCTTGTAGATATGAACAGTGATGCTGTGAAGGGCAGGGAGGCTGGAAAACTCAAAGTGCTCGCCCCAGAAGATATTATCTGCTTTTGTTTTGCTGGTAGTCCGTGCAAAGAGTGTGTCATCCAGGCAGAGCTCGCAGAAGTACTTCTTTTTGGGAGCCAGGTCTTTGGCCTCGATGATCCATAGACGCAGAACATTCTCAGCTCGTCGGCAATTGTCCTAAGTGGAAAGGCAATATGGAAAAAAACTCAGTTTTCAATTGGAGTACAATAGCAACAGGGTACCAGGATCAACAAGAGACTGGTTTCTTCTCAGTATGGCTAAAAACCAGGCTTACTGGAAGGGACAGTAGGGGCAACACTGAAAAGCACTGGTAATGGTGACAGGTTGATGCAACAGTTGTGAAAAAGGGTTGTGGAGGAGGGCTGTCAAACGAATAGCATGAGAATAAATATGAAGAATACACTGGTGAGAGTACTTTGGGGGTTACTGGTGTATCAGTGGTTAACTCTTAAGGTTAGATTTGTGAATCAGTGTTCATCTGACGAATACAAAATGTGGCTTGGTGGCTGAAGGCATGGGCAAGACTGGTATTTCAGACAGACCAAGGGCATGAACCAGTTTGGTGGCTAGAGATGAAGAATAAAAACAGGTGGATTACTGCTGATGTTGTGGGGGGTGAAGCAGCTCTGTGGTTGCGCTGCAGGTATGGGGTAGCCCACTGGTAGTGCTGTGGGCGATAGGTTGGCTCTGTAGTATAGCTTTTGATTGTTGTGTTATTCAACAGTAATACAGTGTGTAGATTTAGAGGCCCATTGAAAGTACTGCGACATTTCTGACGGCTCATGGCATTTTAACAGGCCTGTCTGTGGTTCAGTGGTAAAACAAAGTGGTCAGTTTTTTCAATGAAAATAATATAGGATGAACTGGAGGGCTCAGTGGTGCAGGTGTGGTGGCTTAATGGTAGTGTTGTGAATGTTCTGGTAGTTCAGTAGCAGTACTAACAGTGGGCTGTTGGATCAATTTTAGTCCATAGGCAGTCTAATCAATCTGGTGTAGTGGATTTTGGTCCATTTGGTTGTTCGGTGATTGTTCTGCATGGGCAATCGAATGGCTCAGCCGTATTGCTGTGGATGGTTTACTGATTCAGTGACAGTTTTGTGAGGCAACTAGTTCAGTGTAAGTGCTTTCAGTCAGTATACTGGCACTGTGGTAGTTGGTGGTATGCTAGTAGTAGCACTGTGGGAGGACTGACAGCACAATAATAGTGCAGGCGGTTGTCTGGAAGTTTAGTTGTAGTTTTGAGAGTGGTCTGGCACTTCACTAGTAGTGTTGTTGGTTGGTAGATTAGTGCAATGGGTGTTCTTGTGCAGCACTGTGGATCGTCGGGTGGTTCAGTGATAGCGATGTGGGTCATCCGTTTGTAGTAGTCCTGTGGGCTTGTATGGAGGTTCGGTGGTATAGCTCTGGACTGGTGATAGTACTTTGGGTGGTTTGTTGGTTCTGCAAATGCATTGTGGGTGGTCTGGTGGTCATGTGGAAGTGCTCTGCTGGCAGGGATGGGCCAGTTGGGTGCTGTGGTGGTAGTTTTGTGTGGTTTGGTGATCCAGAGGTAGTGTTGCTGGGGGTCGATCAGGCTGTTCAGTGGTAGTGCCTTGGAAGGTTTTGTGATTTTGGGGTAGTCCGACAACTAAGTGGGGATGCAGTTTACTGGTTTATAGTCTGGCTAGTAGTTCAGTGGTAGGCCTGTAATTCGATTTGGTGCCTCAGGGTTGGTGCTGTGTTCAGTATGTTAGTCCAGTGGTAATGCTGTAGGTGGTCTAGTGGTAGCACTGTGGACGGTTTGGCAGTGCTGTATGATGCTCTTGTGTCCCAGTTTTAGTGTTGTGGGCCAGTCTGTTGTTTCTATTATAGTATTGTTGGAGGTCGGGTGGTTCAGTGAAGACCAATAGGTTGCTTCATAGTTTAAAAGGTAGTACTGTCGCCCTGTCTGAAGTCTCAGGAGGTTATGGTGGCTTGATAATAGTGGTGTGCATATGGACTTGCGTTTCAGTGCTAGTGCAGTGGGTAGCCTGGTAGTTCAGTGTTAGTGCAGTTGAAGGTCATGGAGCTGAAGGAGAGCGCCAGGCAGTTTAAAGGGTTGTGGTACTGATGGTCTGATGATTCAATGAGTCTGTCAGGTTCAATGAGACTGGCAGGAAGCACCTTTTAGTTTATATACATTGTGATGAACAGGAAAATAGGACACAATACAAGTAATTATGGATAGAAAGATGGTTGATTCCCTATGCCAAATGAAGAATAAAATCAACACCAGGGCTGAACTTGGTGAAAAGTTAGGCACCAAGGTATTCAATTGCTAACACTGCCTCCACAACTAGAGTGAAGGGCCACTGCTGTACTTTTAAAAATACATGTTCTGGCACTCTTTTACACTACAGAGACAGGCCAGTGGAAGAAACGGCTGCAACACAGATTTCTTTCAATGCGTAGAAGGGGACCTTTTTTGTTACAGTTGACTAAGACAAGTTCTGCATCAAAACCATAGTGAACTGGCCACTACTCTGCTCTACAAAAACACCACAGGGTAGGGACATTAAGCTTCTTTAATCACTGGGCTCCCTCACTCGTAACATGGGTTGAGGTTGTGCTCTGATCAATTGCATGGACTCCAAGATAAGGACATCTGACTTCTGCTCCACTGAAGATGGGAGTTTTCTCCACTGTTCTGGGCATACTGCTTTTAAGGTTGCTGGACTCTCCAATTCCCTATCCATTGCAACGATGGTTGCCAGTTGGGTGCTTTAGTCAACTTATTTATGATGGAAACATGTTGTTCTAGGGGCCACCAGGCACCCCCTAAAGTGGTTTGCACCTTTGGTAGCCAGCAAAGGACACAATGTTCCAGAGGTCCTCCTCATAACTCCCCAGCCTCACCTTGTTGGGCTGCACCGTCCTCCGCAGGTTCTCCATCCACTTGTCGCGCTCTGCCGCTGATGAGCAGCTGAAGCATTTGCTGCCACTTGTGTATGTCACCTAGAAAGAAATTGCCAAAGGTGAGCAACATGTAGGGAGTCAAGTGATGTGTGTGCCACATGGCATGATATGCGACACACAAAAAACACAAATGCAGGAAAAAGGTGCAGACGAAACTGCCAACTCAACAGGATCCATTAGAAGTGAAGACAAAGCATAATCCAAACTGCATGCCAAGACTGCGCCCTCTGCATAACCAAGCCTCCTGGTGGCACAGATTGAAGTCTCTTGGCATCGCAGGTCTCGCAGATTAACAGACAGAAGCCTACATCAGCTTAAAAAAAAAGCTTACATACTGAACATTTGGAACCCACCTACCCACAGTCCATACTGAATGTGCCCCAGTGTGCCAGAAGTGCAGACCCAAGAATGTATGCATGTATCGTAGACCGGGAGAGAGAGTGCCCCCCCCCCCCCTGCCAAAACAGACCAGGTGACAAGGCATAAATACGAAAGCCATGGGCAGCACACAATATGCACAGCCACAGTGACAAAAGTCGACCGTCAACCTGCATGGGGGGGGGGGGGGGGAGAGAGAGAGAGAGGGAGAGAGGGAAGAGAGAGAGAGGGAGAGTTAGAGGGGGGAGAGAGAGAGGGGGGAGAGAGAGAGAGAGAGGGGGGGGCAGGAGAGGGAGAGAGGGAAGAGAGAGAGAGAGGGAGGGAGAAAGAGAGAGCGAGAGACAGAGGGGGGCGGGGGAGAGAGGGGGAAGAGAGAGAGGGGGAAGAGAGAGAGGGGGGTGGAGAGAGAGGTGGAGAGGGGGTAGAGAGAGAGAGAGAGAGAGAGAGAGGGGGACAGAGAGGGGGAGGGAGAGGGAGAGAAGGGTATGAAGGCATCATGAAGCAAGGCACAGACAAAGTTCAAACAGAATATATTTATTAACTTAAATGCCAGGATGGTAGAAGGCCCAACTTGCCCTATGCTAAGGTGGGATTTACCTACCTGAACAAAACAAGGAAGGTCTGAGTCAAAGAGTTCAACTTAAAAGTCTGTCTGTGCCCAAAACATATACTTGCCCTCACAACTAAAGCTAAACAAGTGTGTAGGGATGTCAATAATCAAAGAAATGGTGATCAACACAAGTCTGAGCTTCTTCCAGCTCTCCGCTTATTCTTCAGCTTCCGTTCCCCAAGTTCAAGAAAGCTCCACAAAAAGTCTTAGGATTTACCTTGTTCATGTTCAAACAGTTCCACACACTCCTCGGGGCTCCCTTCCCCCGGTTCAAAGTAATGGTTAAAACAAAAGGGGTCTTGAGGCTCTGTCCTCAAGATGGTTGTTGTAGTTCATCAAATCTCAGGGTTCCCTTCCCAAGACTTCAATGTAACAACCAAAGTGTGAGCCAGTCTTTTAAAGTTCAACTTAACTCTGGGTCAAGCGGACGCTACTTCTGGTTTGTGTCACCAGTTCACTCACAGTGCTCTTTCTTTGTTGTTTTCATAGTGTCGTTAACTTTCCCAATGTGGGGCTCACTGGTCTAGGCGTAGTGGTCAGACCACACGGTCAGCAGTGGTCAGACCACACGGTCCACCCATCACAGGTCGCACAACCAGGGCCCATTGGTTCTTCAGCCCACACAGGTTACTCTGCATTTGCCCGTTTACAAGGGCTCTTGGTTTTCTGTGCAGTATTTACACTCCTCTAGCTCCTCATGATTAGCCTTTTGGCTCTGCCATAACGGGTCACAACCTCTTGCCAGTCTTTGGCCTTGCCGCACTGCATTTACTCACAAAGTTCAACTTGGCGGTGGTCTTGCTCATGTCTCACCTTGGCTGTACTCCTTCGCACTTGTTCCTGAGGTTTAGCACGGTTTAAAAATTGCATTCAGCACTTCATTAGTTGTATGTAGCCCACCCAGAGCGCTCCGGATTCCGAGTGCCTCCCTCCCACCCCCCCGCCCCCAACACTCACTGGTCTGCAGGGTCTTGCTCCGGCGTCTCTTGCTGCTGCTTTGGCTTCTGTGAAGGCATCATGAGTAAGGACACAGACAACAGATTCCAAACTCAAAAACAATCAGTTTTATTAGCTTAAATGTCACAATGTAAAAGGCCTAACTTGCCCTAAGCTAAGGTGGGCTTCCCCTACCTAAATAAGTTATGTCTGAGTTAAAGAGTTCAATTTAGGAATCTGTGTCCAAACCCTATACATGCCATCACAACTATAACTATATTATGTGTAGGGATGTCAGCAACCAAAAAGAAACCCATGTTTATCGCAAAGTTCTGTGCCTCTTCCAGCACATAGTTTCCTTTCAGCTCCATTCCCAAAGTATAAAACAGTTCCACAAAAAGAATGTCTCTGAATCCACTTTTTTGTATTTAGGATGCAATAATCTTATTCAGTTCTGGTCTGGGAGTTTCCTCTGCCAAGTCAGGACTCAGGATTCCCTTCACCAAGTTCCAAGTAACATAGTTCAAACAACCTTAAAATGAAATATTCCTGGTCAGAACTCAGTGTTCCCCTCCCCAAGTTCCAAGTAACACATTTCAAACAACCTTAAGATGAAAGGCTTCTGGTTAGGCTTCGGGGCTCTCTTCCCCAAGTTTCAAATGACAAAGTTCAAAAGAAAAGGAACCCAAAATCCTTGTCTCCACAGTTCAGTTATTGTTGTTTCAAATATTTGTTCAGAAGAATTGTAGCTTTTACACAGGTTGAAAATGGCACTGTAAAATCAGGCTTCAATAACCTTTGTTTGCCTGTTCTTTTAAAGTCATATTAGATTTCGGCATACTGTGGTCTCTTTAGAACTATATTCATGTTTGTACTTCAATATCTGTCGGTTTGCCTAGATTTAAACTTCCTTTTGGCTTTTTGAATTCCAACAGTTTTCATTCGGTTTGGGAACACCGTTTTACTTACGTTCAGTATTCAATAATTATACCTTGTGCTTATAGTTCATTTTCCCTTTATCTGTAGTTCAATAGGTGTTCGTTTCACTTTAATTGAAGAGATCAATGCTCAGAGACCTTCGAAAACATGCTTCTTGCCAAGTAATTCCCCCTTGTTCGATAATTGACAAATGAAATGATCGGAGACTTTTTAAAACGTTCTAGTCCAACGTACGTGACCACTCCGATACAAACTATTCAGGGAATGCTCAAGTTCACACAAGCGAGCACTGGGTTTCTCAATCAGCAGAATCTCACTGGTCGCTTTAGAAGTTTGGGCTGCGGCTGCAGTGCGGATCATGCACCCTCTTTCCTTTAGTTTCGGGCATCCAGTTTGCGCCACTCAGACACTCCTGGGGTGGTTCCCCACCACAGGGGAATGAGCAGGTTGAGTAGAACAGAAAGGGACAGCCTTCCTGCACGGCTCCCTTCACAGTTACCAGTCTGCACCAGGGAGTCCCAGCTCCCACACCACACCGTTGGGTTCTGTGCTGCACGCACCGGCTTCCTGATCTTTCTCCTATCATTCCCCTTTGCCACTGGGCAGAGCTCCATTTATACACCTGCAGCCCCATGACAGGCTGCAGGTGTGAATGATTATTCAGCCTTGCCTGACCACAATTAAAGGGACATGCCTTACCTTCATTGCTCTTAACAGACAGCTACCTCATCCCAGTACTAGAGTGGTAAAAGAGAATAGTTTTCATTGCTTTTAGTTGCCTTTTCTTTGTCCCAGTACTGTCAAGAGTCTAGTGTGGGGAAATGAGGGGAGCTGGCTTACAAAAGCCAATGAAGGTTAGAGAAGGGTTGGGTTGATGGTCATTAGGGAAAGGGGGATACCACGTCTTGACAAAGGGCACCCCACTCCCAGCCCCCAAGGACCCCCCCACCTAAGTGAGCCTCTCTCGCTTCTGTGCCCCCAGGGTCGGGATCCAAAAGCAATGGCCTTTCCCTGGCCAACTGCACAGAGGATCCATGGGGTTTAGGTGTGAACATACCCTCAGGTTTCTCACACTTCCCCAGGCTGGCGCTCAGCCCTCTGTGAGCCCCGCTCACATGCCGGTATGACTTCTGCATGCACTGGCAACTTTGTTGCTTCTGGGAGGACATGACAGCGTCATCCCCCTCTTTCTTCTTTGTCCGCAGCTCCCAGCTGCTTAAACTCCGTCATGTAGGCTCCTACACCTTGGGATGTCGGTCGACGTCCTGGTCACACTTCAGGTCCCACCATGGCTGCCTCTTCACATAAAGGGTCCCCTGGTCTCTCCTACACAGGCCTCCCTGTTGCTCTGCCTCTCTCTTCACTGGCCTCCCTTTATACACCTGCAGCTCCTTTACAGGCTGCAGGTGTGGATGCCTAATTAGACATGCCTGACCATGATAAGTGGGACATGCCTGACTCTCACCATACTTTGCAGACATCTTCCTCGTACCAGTGTGGGAAAATGAAGGTGTAGTATTCATTACTCTTAAGTCTCCTCTTCCTCAACACAGTACTTTCAAATGTTAAATGTGGGGAAATGAGGGGAAGAGGTCTTTTAGTAGCCCATAAAGGTTGTGGGAGGGTTAGAGTGGTCATAATTAGAGAAAGGGGGAATACCATGTCTTGCCTATGGGTATCCCAATCCCAAACTCTGAGAACCCTCCAGCCAGGTGATCCTCCCTCGCTTCTCCACCCCCAAGGTCGGGATCCAAATGCGACTGGTCTTTCCCTGGCCAACTGAGAAGAGGATCCAGGGGGGTTAGTAGTGAGAATACCCTGAGGTTTCTCACAAAGGATAGAGAGAGTCAGGAGGGAGAAAGAGGGGGGCAGGGTAGGATGAGTGGAAGTAGGACCGTGGGAAGAGAGAGGGAGACGGGGAAGAGAGAGGGCGACGGGGAAGAGAGAGGGCGACGGGGAAGAGAGGGGGACACAGGGAAGGGGAATAGAGGGGGACACAGGGAAGGGGAATAGAGGGGGACACAGGGAAGGGGAATAGAGGGGGACACAGGGAAGGGAGAGAGGGGGGCAGAGGGAAGAGAGGGGGACGCAGGGGCGAGAGAGAGGACACAGGGAAGAGAGGAACAAGTTACTTACCCCCTGGTAACATTCTTTCGACTGGATGTTTCTCCCATGTATTCGTCATCTTTAGATATCTTCCCTTCCAGCGTCAGCTGCTTTGGAAAGAAATGTCAGCAGAGGGAACTGTGCATCGATGCGGTTGACTCAATGTCCCTCGAGGACCTCCATCTCAAGGTCGACATCATCATGGGTATATATAACATGCACAGCGTCCTTTAGCTTGAGTTCTGTTTTTACGCATTCTTCCCACAGGATTATCGGTATTAGCATGTCCAAGACAGTATCGGACAATAAAGGAGCGCCA